>NC_072479.1:29077500-31577500 GCF_027574615.1 Eptesicus fuscus
TATCTATTTATAAATGTATATCTCTCCACTGACCAGCCAATGAGTAATAATGTACCATTTAACACAAATAGCACTGAGAGCTTGATTTACAAACACTGTTCTCCACTAAAATGTACCAGGGCTGTTTAAAGAAGTGGCTGTCTCCAGGGCTTGGGCAAGGAAAATACAAGATGAACTTGGGACAACTCCTTGGGCTGGGAACAAGGAAGTGCTAAAAGAATGATGGAGATGTGTCAAAAGGATACAGCAACAACTTTGAAAAGGCTTCCACTGACCAACTTTGAGAGAATTTAACATCAAATAAATAATAAAAGTAAGAACTGTTAATGCTTTGAGTAAACCAGAAATTCAAAATCCATACATACAAAAATAAATAAGTAACCATGCATTAAGTTGAAGAGACAATAAGTTCTTTAAATAAAAGGAATGCTGAAGTTGGAAAATCAGCATTTGGCAACTTTCATACTGATAAATATGCAAACATCATGAATAGATGCAAAAATTGATGAGGATCAGAATATTTACAGAGTATCAAACTATATTGCCACCAAATACCTTTAAATTGTTATTAATAAATACATTAGGTACTTAATTCCACAATGCAGAAACCAGGGAGTGTTTTGACCAAACAATAAAGGCTAACATCACCAGTGAAATTACAGTTAGCCATAGTGTATTTTCTAATCCTATATAATAAAGAGCTAATATTCAAATGGTCATCATGCCCTCACACCGTAATGCCTTAATAGCTCAGACACTCAATGTTGGGGAGAGCGGAATGGGGACCAGCCAGGCTGCGGCCCAGGAGAGGGACAAGCTGTCCACTCCGTGGTCCTGGGTGCCAGCGACTGGGGCTGCAGCCCTGGAGAGGGACAAGCAGCCCGCCCCATGGTCCTGGGCGCCAGCACCTGCAGCTGTGTCCTGGGCGTAGCTGCCTGCCCACGGTGCCCTTTGGCTGCGGCCAGACTGCGCGAAGCTGGCCTGGGGCCTGGGTGCCTGCGGCCGGCCAGAGGGAGGGAATCCTGGGTCCTGGGTGCGGGGCGAGGCAGAGGCAGTTAGGGGTGATCAGGCCAGTAGGGGAGCAGTTAGGGGTGATCAGGCAGGCAGCCAGAGGTGGTTAGGGGAGATCAGGCAGGCAGAGGTGGTTAGAGGCAATTAGGCAGGCAGGCAGAGGGGTTAGGGGTGATCAGGCAGGCAGGCAGGCGAGCGGTTAGGAGCCAGCAGACCCAGATTGTGAGAGGCAGTCAGACATCCCCCAAGGGGTCCTGCATTGGAGAGGGTGCAGGCCAGGCTGAGGGACCCCCCCCCATACATGAATTTTGTGCACCGGGCCTCTAGTACAATATAATGAGAACATGCATCCATATAAAAGGTCCACAGGGTAACTGCTCTGTAGTCTTTAAACCTATCAAAGACATGAACTACAAGAAGAGACTGAGGAACACCTTCAGCTTAAAAAAGGCTAATGAGACATCAGTTAGTGCATCATAAAACTCAGGGTTGGATCTTAGTTCTTTACAGCAAATTATTATGGATTTTGTGGATTAGGTGATAATATCTAATGAAAATTTGGTAATAGTAATTTTCAGATTGTGATGATTTTACTGTGGTTATGAAAACAAGTGTCCTAATCTGGACAAAGTATATAAGAAGCCTTAATATTACCTGGTGATTTTTATGTAAATTAGAAATTATTTCAAAATATAAAGGTTTCATAAAAGCAAGAGGGAGGAATTTACTGGGGAGAGAGAACAGTGAATGCCAAGGTGCTAAAGCTGAGAAGGGAGGTAGAGACAGGAGGGTGGGGTGGCTGAGCATAGGGAGGGGAGGGGTGCACTGTGTACCAGGTTAGGCTTCAGACATGTGCAGGAGCCCTATCTTGCTCGCCAAAGGCACTGGGTTTTATAACAGAAGAAAGAAGAAGCCCTGGAAATTTTACAACATGATCTGATTTATGTTTTAAAATTATACTCTGTGTGCCAAGTGTAAATTGGATTGGGTTGGGGGAGAAAAGAGGAAGAAGTAGAGAGCAGGAGTGAGGGGCAGGTCTGTGGGAGATGATCATTGCTTAGCCAGAGTGGATGCAATGCAGATGAAAAGAAAAAGATGCATTTGAGATATACTTTTAGTTAGAACCTACAGCTAGAGGCTGATGGATTGAGTGAAAGAATTAAGGCTGACTGTGAAGGGCTCTGTAAAATAAGGGAACATGTCAATGATACATTTTGGTATATCTCAAAGTACATGCTTAGCATAGGGTCTTGCATATGTAAAATATTCCATGTATATTGCATATATGCTGATTGATACTTTTTATATCATTTGGAAATCATTGAAAGTGTGGACATAATTATAGGATACTGCTTCTATAGTGAATGTTTTATGAGGCACTTGTACCTTGAAGCATTTTAAAGTCTTAATGTAAGCTATCAATGTGATTACCTCTATTATTCTATCACATTTTAGATAATTTAATAGCAATTCCATAATGGTTCAGAACACCCACTCCTTAGTTGCTACCTGATGGTGCATAGAAGTAGCATTAAAAGTAATTTTACAAGTGACTACTAGACTCCTAAAAACAATACTGTATTTCAGTATTTTCTGACAAATGTTTATCTGATTATTTTCCAAGGATCCCAGGGACTAGGAAATCTTTGCATTCATTTCAAAGACTAATCAACAAATATTGATCTCTTCTGCCTTCTATTTTGCTTCCTTCTGCTTCATCCATCTCTATCATGTCACTTATGAGAAAAAAAGTATGGGATAGAATGGTGTATTATTCAGAGGTCATTCATTCTAGATTAATCTGATATAGGAAGGGCATTTAGATGGATAACAAGAGGCTTCCCAAACCATTGCAAGAGCTGAGGATGTGGTGGTGAAGAAAGCACTTGCAGAAAATGAAATTAAAGAATGAATCGTCACCAGTGACCTCAGCTGCCTGCAGCCCTGGGGTGGGTTATTTTCAGGAGTCCAGGAAGCCCCAGGAAACATCCGCTAATGATCTTACAGGCATGGACACTGAAGTGGATAATACTCAGGAAGAATTCAGTGGTGCTAAAAATACCCTTCATGTGCTGCTTGCCTGCTGATGTCCACACATCTGGCAGCAGCTGTCACAGGTTACTCACGCCTCCTCCTTCTCTCCACCTTTCAGCTGGTGAAGGAGTCTCGAAAATGTGGCTTTTAGTTTCCTTTGCCTGAAGTCTTTGAGAAAGCTTTGAAAGGCAGGGATGACACAGAGAATCAACAAATGATACCTATCATAGGAAGGAGGTGTTATTCTTTCCTGAGCTCAGTATACAAATTAATGGCTTCTTTCTCTGCACCTGCTCTTAGTCAGTTGAAGGTGAATATTTTCTCTTTAGTTCTCCAGAATCTTTTATAGCTGTATAATAAGAAGCAAAGTGAGGAATCTGGGAATATGAAATTAGGATTACTCATATTTTTGACAAGATGCCAAAGTTAATTCAGTCACTTTTTGTTTTGTTCTACTCTGGCAAACATTTATGGGGAACAAACAATGGAATTTCAAACCCAACGTCATTATGTATGCCATAGCTTAGTTCAGAAAACAGCGTTTGGATTAATGACAATTTATATGATTACCCTCGTAGATCAATTTTATTCTGGTAGAAAATACTTATTGACTACTTAAATGTGCCCCCCAAAATTAATAGTCGCTGAGATTGTGCTACTGGCTCACAGCTGGCTGAAGTTCTTTACCTGGTAGTAATTTAAATGTTGATTCCTGAAGGGTTTGAATCATGAGTGGACCTGCCTGATTTGTCTGTTTGTTTGTGGGCTTGTTTATTTGCTCATGTATTTGCTTTGCTCTAATTTTCAATTGTTTTATGAAAATAATAAGAGGAGACCCTAGAGAATCCCAGAGGTTCCAGACATCCCCCCCCCCAACTGTATGGCAGCAACCACAATTTATTCTTACTAATTATGATCTATCACCCTGGCCTATCATCTTCTGCCTCTTGCTTGCATGGCATGAGGAATACAAAATGGCAGATGCTGTTTTAAAGGCCATTACTCTGAAGGCTGTGGTGCACTGGAGCAGATGCACATTGACTCCCAAGCACTGATTATGTGAGTTATTTCTCAACTCTGTGTTCAGTGACATCACTTTGGATGATGGAAGTATTTACACTACAGATATCAGCAAATTCTGCAAGGCAGGGCCTGTATCAACTGCGGCTTCATGACTGATTATAAAAACAAGTACTGTACAGCTCTGCATGTTTTCTCCAGCATGTTGAGGGTGTGTGTTTGTGTGTGCATATGACTTTGCCCCACTTTTATTCTCATCTTTATTATTTTATTAAGAATTGTCAAGGGTCATTAACTTTATGTGTTTGTCTTTAGGTTACAGAATATTCAGTGGGACCAGGACTGAATGCGGGGAGTACAGTAATTAATGATATCTAGTGATGAATTCTCTGGCCAACTGGATTTTGTGTTGCCCTTTTTAGGGTGTAGATGAGAACACCTTCATCTGTCTAAAAGATCACTGAATATTTTTAGGTGAAAGCATGAAACTGAGATAGTCGTTATATGGCATTCTAACATGCACCCTAAAAAGACTGTATATAGGGGATGAGTAGCAGAAAGGATTCACCCTGCTGGTAATTAATCTGTTCTCTGCTCTGAGATGCTGGTGTTGCTCCCGACAGTGTGTCCTGTCCTAGCAATAGCTGCACACTCTGGGAACAGCACTTAGTTCCAGTTTCCAGCCTTTTAAAAACACATTTCCCCAGACAGCCTCATTATGTCCCCTCAGATGAATCTGTTCTGGTTGAGAAGAAGTTTCTCCTTAGAGATCTGGGCTCATCTCTGCCAAGCTCTGAGTTCCTGAGTACCAGCATCAGCCAGGCAGCATCTTCCATCCCAAGGCCTAGGTTTCAGCTCTGCTGAGCCTCTTCTCCCTTCCTAAGAGGACTGAGAGCTCCTCAGAAATCTCTTTTCAAGGTTCTAGCTTCTAATACTCATTCACTTTTCCTTTCCCTAACTTAATGATAGTAGCTGGTAGCTGCTTACCCCCTTTAATATCTTTGTGATGTCTGCAAAAAAAAAATATATATTTTGAGCCCACCAATACTACTTTAACCAATTCGATATATTAAATTATCACTATTAAAATAACTAGTGTGGTTTCTGTTTTCATAGACTTTTATTAACAACTAGAGGCCCAGTGCATGAATTTGTGCATGGGGGGGGGGCAGGGGTGAGATGGTAGGAGGTTGGATGGCCGGTGGGAGAGAGACTGAGGGAAGTTGGCCGGCCATGGGAGGTTGGATGTAGAAGTGCACTGACCACCAGAGGGCAGCTCCTGCATTAAGCATCAGCCCCCTGGTTGTCAGTGTGCATCATAGTGACTGGTTGTTCTGGTCATTCTGGTTGTTTGGTCATAATGGTTGCTTAGGCTTTTATATATATAGATACCATCAATAAACATATATCTGGAAAAATGCTGAACATTTCACTCCCTCATTCTTTGTTATTATAAAATGAAAGATGTTATTAGGAATAATAACTTGTGTATCTTTCTGTTACACAAGTTTATTGTGTGCCTCTAGGAGTCTTACACAGAGACAACAGTCAATAGTGATAAAAAATAATAAGAAAAATATATGCAATAGAATAAATTGCTCAACATAATTAAGCTGTATGGATTAGACAAGAAAATAACTACAGGTGTAAAGAAATTGTAGAAGTGGATGATTAAAGAAATGAAGAGATGGAAACAGGCGAAATAAAGATTTTTAAAAGTTAGTAATCCCTAGTTGTGTTTTTTTTTTTTATTTGTTTTGTTTTGTTTTTGAGGGAACAATTCCAAAACTATTATAAAAAATAATAAAAAAAAAACATTAAAAATATTTTGCCATGCACCATCACTTCATTAAGAAAAGACATTTTAATACAAATGAAAAAATAACATGCTATCAGAATATAAATCAGTCCTTCCTTAGAAAAAACAGTAACTAACTTTACTCAACATAGACCATGCAGACATACCACAGGTATTCTTTAAAGATCATTCTCCCCTACTATATTTGGGGACAAAAGTAATTATATCTTCAGCTAAGTAGATTAATTGAAAGCAGACTTCTTTAGTGTTGTTTCCCAAGCCTCCCATTTCTGAAACAGATTGCCACACATTGCAGCTACTTTGCTGATGATGGTCTGAGTTTCAGGATCATTGGCCTCCCAGGATAATGCTACCATGTTTTCAACAGAGATGTGCACATGTGAGAGGTCAAACTTTACTGTCGGTATCTTTCTAGTCCCCCATTTATAAGACTCTATTGAGAAATGGTAGTAACTAGGACATTTAAGCATAAAAGAAAAAATACTGAACCTGCACATTGAATATGAATTCTTTCATAGTTTAATATGGGGAAAAATAACTTTTATGGGGTCACTGTTTTAGAGCTAGACAAAAGCAGAGATGGGATCATTTCCTGGGATAGGACACATTGAGTTTTTTATTATATAATTTTCAAACATACAGAGGGAAGAGGTAACAGATATATATATAAAAGCCAAGTGACCAGAATGACCCAAACGACCAGAATGTGCACTGCGGCCGGCCAACCTGCCTGATGGGGGCAGGGCTGGTCTGCCAATCTCCCGCAGCCCCTCCACCCAGCCAGTCCGGCCCGATTGGCCCCCCCACCCCTCTTGGGGGAGGGGCCAGCCGGACCCCACCCATGCACAAATTTGTGCACTGGGCCTCTAGTGGTATAATAAACCCTTATGTATTCTGTTCACCTACTTGAATAATTTTAAAGGATTGGCTTATCTTTTTAAATATATTCCAGAACTACTTCCCCCCCAACACGGAGTATTTTAAAGCAAATCTCAGACATCAGATAACTTTAATTTGATTCACCAGATTTATATTAAATATTCTATATTCTCTATAGGATACTTTGCCTATCATGTAGATACCAAAGTGTTCTCAATCACATTTTTGCTCCTCTTCTTAATTCCAAAACTATACACAGAGGGTTATGGGTCAATGAAAAATAATGCTAATTGCTGTGCATTTTCCAAGCATCTGTCCCTTAAGAGTATCTTCCTCTACAAAATAAATCCCTTTGTAGGAAAACTAAAGTATCACATTTACTTTCTTTAGACTATACAGAAGCAAATTAATGAATGAGGGTAATACAACAATTTATTATTTTCCTGCTTGTAGCAATCAGTTTTCCAATGGGTCAAGAATGAGAAAAGAGAGAGGGTGGTTTCTAAATTCTGTACATATTCACTACATTATCTTCATTTTCCCATCTTATTGTGGACAGAGAAGACATCCTCTTAGACTGAGTCATGTATGAAAGTTTTGCCTCTAGTATTAAAATTAGATGTGTGATGACATGATAAATGTTAATTTCTGCATAGAAAAGTTTTTGAAAAATATAAATTTATGCCTTTATAACAATTGCTTTCAGACTTTACTGTGATTAAAATTACTTAGGAAGCTTATTTAAATGATAGCTTTCTGATCCTTAGAAATGGTGATTTAATGAGTCTGAAATAGACTCAACAATCAGTTTTATTTTTCACTAATATCTCTTACAATCTGAATGCAAATATTTGTGAAATTTACTGTGAGAAATATTCTTCCACAGATTTTAAACATATGAAATAAATTTTGACTCATAATTGAAAACGAAAAACAGTGTAGGGAGTATATATTATGTTTCACGAACTCAGATGCACAAATTATTTCACTCTACCTAATGCTTTTAGCTCCAAAATTCTGTGGAACACCTGGGTCTGAAGAATCTTTCTGCCTTAGATCCACCACACAGAAAGGAAGACATTTATCTTCCCTCCTTTTTCTCTCAAACTCTGTCTTTATACTCAATGAACTAAAACTTATGCTTGAGAGAAAAGACTGGCTGCTCTTGAGGCAGAGGAGCCCAAAGTCATGACTTGATAAAAAGGATTTAACAAAAATGAAAATACACAAATTATCAACTCGATAAATTTTCTTGCCAGCTGAGTAAATCTACTGGTATTAATATCCTTGATCATTATAACAATGTTCATACCACTTACAATTACCATTTGGCATAATTTTGAATTTTTTCTAGTTATGAAAGTAATTCATAAGCATCATAGAAATTTTGGAAATATTGAAAAATTATGAAAGTAAATAAAATTATTCCTAATTTCAGCATCTGGAAATTATGAGCTTTTTCTAAACAGTCCTATAATCTCTACACCAAACCTTTTATGTTTTTGTTTCCCAGGCAGAATCCTGAAAAAACCATAGATCAAATAATCTCAGAGGAGAGACTAGTAAGAATAAACATGGCATAATGGAGTCTGGAAAATAATAATTGCAGAGATATTTAGGTGCGGTTTTCCTCTTGCCTGAAATCATTCGGTTTACCACAGGACACTGGCATGAGTGCCCATTTGCACTTAGTGGTCAATATGGTTGATCTTCGAGATAATAAATGGCTTAAAGCAAGTTGGATTTAATAGTTTATTTTTAAAAAGCAATGCAATTTATCTATATTTTCAAGAAGTACCAGCACTTAAATATAATACTGGTAGATTTTTAGGCAATTATTACATATTATCTTTTATATTAGTCTGTTTGTTTATTGTCTCTTTAGCATGAGCCTGTATTTTTGGCTTAGATCCTAAATCCTTATATCTAGACTAGCCCCATTCAAGTCTGTTGACGTCCTCAAAATTTTTTCCACTTCTGGAGTTTTACTGAATCAAAATCTGCAGGGATTAACTTGAATTCTGCACTTTTATTAAATAAAATGAGTAACTTTAGTGGCCAAGTTTTAGAACTACTGAAATAGTATACAAATATGTGGGTGTCACTAAGAAGTTGTTTCTCTTTAAAAATACTTTTCAAAAGATTTAAACCTTCTTGTAAGTGACCCAAATTTGTATATTTCTGGTCTTGCAATGGCTACATTTTGAAGAAAGATTTGATAACATTGTTTAGAACTGCTAAAATAAGTCATCATTAATTAGTTTCTTATCTCCCCAATTTCCATGCAACGCAAGAAAAGTTACAACTCATATTTTTCTTTTACCAAGATAATTCACCAAAAGTTTTCCTTTTGCCTGAACTATTCAAACTACTTTAATACCATATTGAAAACCATTCATTTATTTTAATTTCTGCTATCAAAGCTGTGCATTAGACTTTTTGGTGGTTTTAGTTAAAATAAGGACAGTTTAACTTAGTTGTAATAAAAAAAATTCTGTAGTTATAAAAATGGAGGAATAGGGGCATTTCCTTTTGAATCTTATGTATGCCATTGAATAAATTTGCAGATGTCATGTATTCTCTTCCTCCTCCTATGCCTCTTATACCACTGAATATTCAGAAAACGTGGAAAGAGCTAGAGAAAAGAGTTATTTCAGAAGTGTGCACATACAGATGGAAAATGGGTTTAAAATGGTTAAAGAGTATGTTTTCTGAGATGCAATCTTAAAATTTTGTCTTTTTGAATTATAGCATGGCTGAAATAAAATATTGGACATAAAAACTCTCTAAAATGTAGAAAAATCATGAATTGTTTTTAAATAACACCTTTTACATGCAGTAAATTTTATCTGATAAAGTCAAGTTTGAGTTTCAAAGATGCAGGTCATTTTTAAACTCCATGACAGCATTCTAATGTTCTTTGCAAAGTATTTTGCTCTTCTGAACCAATTACTTGTTTTGTTGATTTGTGACTCAGTTAATGATTTCTCATTATTAGAAGTGACTCCTACCAGCAAGTGATAGTCTTTAGGATACCATACAAAAGAGGACTAAATGTCATTTAACAAATCAGCCTTGCCATTTTCAAATGAACTTTCTCCCATGGCACATGGACTTTTCATGGAGAAACACCATTAGCTTCAAAATTAGGTATTAAATAAACTAACCAGTTTTTCACCCTCCTGCCAGTGCAGAAAAAGATGTGAATCATTCGGAATGGCTTCAATTCATCATCAACCACAGAGAATATTGCAAGTTGCTATTTCTGCAACATATGCATTTTCAGATGTGATGTTTGAATCAGGATTATGTCATCTTTGTTATAAACCTAAAGAAAAAATTTTTCTTTGATATATTTATTTTGTCTCTTGGTAATAGTTTAGGGATTTGTGAGGCATTACTCTGAGAGCTGTCGAAATTATGTGGGCATAATTACATATAGTTTTGAAGTCTATTGTTTTTGCTGGATATTACTGCCTTTAACACTACATAGTTTCAATATGTACATATACATGTATATTTTATATACATATATTCTGAAAATACACTAAATACTTCCAATTCATTATTATTGTGTGTGTGTGTGTGTGTGTGTGTGTGTGTGTGGCTTAATCCTCACCTGAGGATACCTTTTCCATTGATTTTTTTTATAGGTAGTTGGAGGGCAGAGGAAAGAGAGAAAAAAAAATATTGATGTGAGAGAGACATAACGATTGGTTGCCTCCCAAATGCGCCCTGACAGGGGCCAGGAACAAAGCTGCAACCCAGGTATGTGCCCCTGACTGAAAATCAAACCCCTGGCCCTTTGGTGGGAAGTCTGATGCTCTAACCCCGTGGTCGGTAAACTGCGGCTCGCAAGCCACATGTGGCTCTTTGGCCCCTGGAGTGTGGCTCTTCCACAAAATATCAAGGCCTGGGCGAGTCTATTTTGAAGAAGTAGCATTAGAAGAAGCTTAAGTTTAAAAAATTTGGCTCTCAAAAGAAATTTCAATTGTTGTACTGTTGATATTTGGCTCTGTTGACTAATGAGTTTGCCGACCACTGCTCTAACCACTGAATACACTGGCAATGGCCTTCCAATTTATTTTTTAAATTAAAAATATTTTATTTGATTATAGGTTATTATGTACTTTTAAACAGTTACATGTAGAAAGAAATTCAGAGCCCATAATATAATACTAATGTCTACTCATTGAAAACAAAAAGAGGAAAAGAACAAAATAGAAAAAAAAGTTACATTGATTGCCAGATCCTGCGAGATATATACTCCCTAATTTTTTTTTTCTGTATGAATTTGACCATATTCAAATTTTATACATGCAGGAGGGCCTGCTCATACTTCAAGCTAGGAGAAGAGAAATTTCCAATTTCAAGAAAGCTTCACAGAAATATTTTTTAAATGTCTCACCAATGAATTAAAAAATAATATTATAATGGTATCAAATTACATAGAATTGCCATGATGGATTTCTGGTCACTATACACTATTTTACAAATTGTTTCCAGCTTATAAAAATACTGTGAGAAAGCAGAACAAATTTACACAAGAAGTCTCATGAAGAGTTTCTGTTGGAGAGATTATTTTTATTCCAGTGGCCTACATTTACTTCCAGCTAAGAAATGGGTTTGCAGTACTGGGATATATCTACACAGACTAAATGCAAAGAATTGAGAATGAAGGCAGTGATCTAAAGCAGTGCATCTCAAACTCTATGTGCGTATAGTCACCTGAAGCATTTGTTAGAGTAGAGATTCTGATTCCACACTTCTCTGATGAATCTGAGCTTCTGCGTTTCTAACAATCTACGAGACAATGCTGATATTTCTGGGGCCACACGCTGAGTAGCTGGGATTTAGAGCAGTGGATCCTATAACTGACTGCCTATCAAAGTTACCTTGGTGAGTTTTAAAAACAAAAAAGAGTCCCAGGCAATATCCGAGTTCTGAATCTGGGTCACCTAATTGGGCCTTTGCTATCTGTGATATTATTAAGCTCCACCAGTGACTGAGTCTCAGCCAGGATGGTGAACCACTGACTCAGAAGAAATGATTTATCTCGCAAGAGCACACATAGAGGGAGGGGTGTGTTGGGAGGTATGTGGATAGGAATTGAGGTGCAAGTTTTTTAGAGGTCAGGAGAGAGAAGGAGAGTTCCATTCTGAGGAGGTGAGCCTCCCGATCTCAAAGCTTCTTTCCTCCCAAACATAGGAGCACTGATTTGTGAAGCAAAAATATTTTGACACATAGTCACAGCCTCATTGTTCAGAACTAAATCCAAAGACTTCTGAAATCATCTAATTCTCTTTCCTTGCTGAACTCTGCTCTGGTCATACTGGCTTCCCTGCTACTAGTATTTATGAAAATCCCTAAGAAACCACTTACAAAATTTTGCAGTAGATATTTCTTCATACTTACCCCAACCCTTGGCAGATCTCTTGCCTCTTTCAAGTATTTGACCAAATACTTTCTACTCAATAAGCCTTCCTGACACCCTATTCAAGTGACAACTTTCCACCAGCTCTTATTTGCATCACTTTAGTACATATCACATTCTATCATATTACTTATTTGTAATTTTTATTATGTTCTTTTAAAAATTTATTTTAGAGAGAGAGAGGGAGAGAGAGAAACATCAACTGGTTGCTTCTCATATGCACCCCAACTAGGGATCAAACCCACAACCTGATTATGTGCCCTCACCAAGAATTAAACCCGTGATCTTTCCTTGTATGGGACACTCCAACCAACTGAGCCACACTGGCCAGGACATGTTATGCTTACTGGTTATTTTTGGTTCTCACTCTCCTCCACCGTTATTAGAAGGTAGTGATGATAGGAATCTTTGTTCACAGATATCACCAAACTGCTAGAAAAATTCCTACCCCATAGTACATGCTTCATTAATGAATAAATATATATGAACTCAAGTATCACTTCAGAGAGATTTTCTGTGACTTACCTTCAAACTTTTTACTCTAGTCACTCTTTATTTTAGTACTCTACTAGTGGCCCAGTGCAAAAAATTCGTGCACGGGGGGGAGGGTGTCCCTCAGCCTTGCCTGCACCCTTTCCAATCTGGGACCCCTCGAAGGATGTCCTACTGCCAATTTACAGGGATCAGGCCTAAACTGGCAGTTGGACATCCCTCTTGCAATCCGGGATTGCAGGCTCCTAACCGCTCACCTGCCTGCCTGCCTGATTGCCCCTAACCACTCTGTCTGCTGGCCTGCTTGTCCCCAACTGCTTCCCGATGCTGGCCTGCTTGCCCCCAAAGGGTCCCCCCTGCCAGCCTGATCACCTCCAACTGCCCCCTGTGCCAGTGTGCTCACCCCCAACTGCGCCCCCTGCTGGCCTGCTCACCCCCAACTGTCTCCCCACTGGCCTGATCACCACAACTGCCCTCCCCTCTTGGCCTCTAACCACCTCTACCTTGGCCCCGCCACCATGGCTTTGTCCAGAAGAATGTCCGGAAGGTCTCCTGGAAGGTCTCCCAGTCTAATTAGCATATTACCTTTTTATTAGTATTGATAGAGGCCTGGTGCATGGGTGGGGCTCGCTGGTTTTCCCTGAAGGGTGTCCCAGATCAGGGTGGGGGTTCCCTTGGGGCGTGGGGTGGCCTGGGTGAGGGGTGTGTGGTGGTTTGTAGTCTGGCCACATCTGCACGGGGTGAGGGTCCTCGCTGGGGGGCGTGGCCAGCCTGGGTGAGGGGCTGATGGCTGTTTGCAGGCTGGCCAGGGCCCCCAGTGGGGACTCGTACTCCATGGGGGCATGGCCAGCCTGTGTAAGGGGCTGAGGGCCGTTTTAAGGCTGGCCATGCCCCCTGGTGACCCAGGCCCCCAGCCCCTCCTTGAGCAGAGGCCAGGGTGGGCTGGAAGCTTGGCTTCCTCCATTGCCAGGGTCAACCCAAGCCTCTTACTTGATCCAGCTCTGTGGCCGCCACCATCTTTGTTGAGTTAATTTGCATACTTGCTCCTGATTGGCTGGTGGGTGTAGCAGAGGGACGGTCAATTTGCATGGTTCTCTTTTATTAGTGTAGATTATATTACTTTATTCTGTATTTTTAAGCCCTCTGTCTCTCTATAGAACATATACATATATAATTTTTATTTATTTTGCATTTATTATTAGAACATAAATTCTTTAAGGATAGTGACAGTTTTTCACAGGTATTGCTGAGTAAACATAACACCTCCTAGCACAGAGGATAGGGGTAATAAATATTTGTTGACTCTTTAAAAATCATCAGGGGGGGAATAAAGATTTCCCTGCATCACTATAATGTAGTGAATAATTTGTTTTACATTTCTCTGGATATAAAGCATTGTCTGATGGCTGATTTAGTGCTCTTTTATTCAAGTGAGCAAGGGCAAACAAATCAGTTAGACATTTATTCCCAGCATTTATGCTATGATCTTTTCACCAAGCAAAATTTAGAGTGTAATTATGTCCAATTGGTTTGCTTGCCAAAAAGCACCAGGTATTTAGATTCTTCCTCCCCCACCATCCCATGTTCTTGGCTCCGAAAGATGCTTATTCAGAGTTCTAATGAAGAACTGGCACTGCAAAAAGCCTGGTTCAGCTCAAGGCAAATTCACACAGCTGGCTAAAGTAATCACATGGTGAGATGCTATTTTACTACTTAAATATACTTGTGGTCTATCAAGAGCTCACTGTTTCATAGTTGTTTGCATTTGACCCAATGGGGGGTCTATATTTTCCATTATACAGCACTTCAGCAACGCTGTAGCTGCAGAGGTTACCCACCCTGAGATGGCACACAGGAGGCACTGATGCTCAGATTTCCTGACAGACTTGAAGCTGGTATCTGTGTGTTCCTTACTGGCCTCGGTCATCCAGTTGTGAATGTGTTGATTTACTTACATAGTTCATGGCACAAGAAACCATACTCAAAAGACCCAAAGATAGTTGTGCATTTGTTGTTCCTCTTGATGTAACTATAAATACAAGTAGGTAGAAGAAAGGAAAAGAGCCTCCAATTTCAAATTGGAAATTCAATGGTATTAGTTTCTAAAATTACAATAACATTTAAATCAAAATATTAATTCTATAGTTGACAAGACAGGAGCTAAATACAGATCATTTTCTTTTTATCTCTTGCTAACCCTCTTACTTAAAAATTAGTAGTCACTTTATTCAGTCATTCATTTATTAATTTACTCAAGAATATTTACTGAATTATATAATGTATACAATGTTGTACAAGGCACTTTGGGACAAAACTTCAATCGTCCTAATTATGCATTATCTAATAAGAAATAAAAAAAAAACACAGAAAAAAGAAGGACTATGAATGTGGCGATTATAATACATTTAAATCCAATTTAACCAATATTTACTAAGGTACCTATTTTGTGCTCCCATTATCACCTTCACATGCACACAGATCATTATTAGTTGGTTTGATCAATTCTTAGCTGTACACTGTGTACAGATGAATGTTAAAGCTATAAACTACATTTAGAAAAATCCTAGAATATTTAAGTGATAATGCTGTGAAACCACACTCTATAGAACTATTTATTTATTTATTCGTTTATTTATTTATTGCAAAGAGAGTAAATAGTAAAAAAGAATATAGCAAAACATCAATTAAAGTTTTGTATTTGGAATCTATTCTTTGCCAAATTGTGTTAGGATTTTGTTGTGGTTGTGGTAGAGGAGGGATTATTTAAAAAAAAGCTTATAAACCTTATCCTATATAATAAAAGCCTGATATGCAAATTGTCCCCTCGGGTGGTCGTTTGACCGTGAGTTCAACCACTTGCTATGATGTGTGCTGACCACCAGGGGGTGGCTTGGAACATAGCAGGTGTCTGTGACGTGCTGCTACCTCTTGCCGGCTACCTAGGGGCAGGGGTGACAGGGACAGAGGTGCAGTGAGCATGTGGGATGTCCACCGGCTCGCTCTCACTACTCCTGCTACCCTCCCCCAGACGCCAGGGCTCGCTTGCCGGGGAAGCCCTCCTCCTCCCCTCTCCCCCCCTCCCCCGCTGTGCTCAGGTGCCAGGCACTTGTGAGGAGCCCATCCCACACCCACACGGCCTCCTCTGGGTGAGCTGGGCCACAGCCTCCAGGACCACAGGGGCTGGTTGGGCTCCCTGTGGGTTCACACAGGAGCTGGTCTGCGAGGTTTGCCAGGAGAGAGTGCGCTGCCTGCCCGGCTTCCGTGCAGCACCGCTGGGTGGCCCAGAGGCCCATGCTGCACCCCGGCCCATGGTGTCCGGCCACGCTCACCGCATTTCCGGGTGGGGACTCAGACACCATGACTCAGGCGGAGGGGGGTACATGGGGGCCCAGGGCCCAGGTATTGCCCAGAGCACAAAGGTCAGCTGGGACCTGCCCTTCCATGCCAGACGCTTGCGCTTCGATTGCCGGCCAGGCCTAGAGACCGCACTGGGCCTGTAGTGGAAAGATAATTTAATAAATACATCCCACTTCTCAATGGACTCACCCCAAAGGCAGATACGGGAATTGCATCTCTTTTGAATTATGCTGCTAGGTGTGCAGAAACTCTTTTTAGGCTGACACACATTTTGATACACTGGTTTTGTACTCAGGAGGATCAGAACAAAATCTCCTGGCCTGTCTGCCTTCCCAATTGTGTAATTATCAAGGAGAACGTGGTTTATAAGCAGAATACTTAGCTCCTGTGGTCAGCCTGGACGAGGCAGATCAAATGTCTCATGACTCCCATCATTTGGAGAGCAGGCCAGAGTAAAGTTGGCCTATAAATTTAAAACAAACAAAAACCAAACAAATGAAAGCAAGCCCCATTGACCTTATACTTCCCCAACAGTGGGATTCTACCTCTCCACCTTTTTGTCTGGAAAATAATTTGGAAAACTGTGTTGGGATTCTGTCCATGGTCTTTTTATCCCTCCATAGGAATACTCTTTTTCTTTCAAAGTAGACCTTGATGGACCATTTAACATTGTCTAAATATTTAGTTCCTAGAGAACAGGAAAGGGTCAGTCTGCAAATACTTTCCCGTTACTAAGAAATGTGGCGAGCTGGCACTGCCATGGCATACTCAGCCCCAGGGCGCCTTATGTGCCGTGCCAGCTCAGCCAGGTTCGGTGAGCCTGAGAGGGGGCGGTGAAGGATTGAGAAAAGACAGACAAGAGAATGAAAGCTGGGTTCTCGGTGGGACGCTGTTCTTTCTTATAGAGAGCTGGCAACAGCGCCACGGACTACAAGCCATATCTTTATTTTATAGCCAGATGCCACGAGGCAAAGTAAGGGCATGATCAAGATGTTTACAACATTCTCATGGGTTTCGAACCTACTCAATTACATGCACCTGAACTCTATCAAGCCCACATCACTCAGGCACGTGGGGCGACGTGTTCGGACCATAGGTTCAAGCTTACAACCATAGCTGTTGGCTATAATTGTGCTGGGAGGCCTCTACCCTCCAAGCTGGGACTTGCATGTGGCCATGAGAGGACTGTGCCCTCTCATTAGTCTGAGGCTTGAACCTGTCCAAACACTGTAGCCGCTCTCCACAAAGAAATATTTCAGAGATTTTGGATTCTATTGGTATTGGTGGGATGCTTCTCCCAGTGTAAAATTAATCTTACTATTGGGTCTTTAAACAATCATATTAACTCCTGAGAGTTGGGCAGGATTGGAATTTTGTGAAGCAAGGTTTTGGTTGTTACTATTAATTTGTACTGCCAGCATTCAGAGACCTTCCGTCAGAGTGCTAGAAATGCTGGAATGTGAGAGAGAGCCCAATACAAAAAATAAGTTTACTGTGTCCTATGACTTTTAAACATTGACATCATCAATCTTGTAGATGAAAAATTCATAATTATTTGACACTAAGATCTCCCTCTATTTTACACATAAACACAAAAGGTTTTTTGCATAATTTTAATGTACACTGAATTTTATAAAAATTATGACTATTATATAAATCAAGGGGAAGTTATATACTGTTCTGTTTGGTAATTTACCAAGAGTATTTCATATTGTGGGAAATAAAATAAATAATAGTAATTCCAATGATAATAGTTAAAACAATATAATATACACAGTATGGGTCAGCATTTGTGGTTATGAATCCACTGTTTATATTCCACATACTAGAGGCCTGGTGCACAAATTTGTGCACAGGTGGGGTCTGGTCAGCCCACCCCAATTGGGGCCCATTGGGCCAGGCTGACGGAGGCGAGGGTTGGGGGGAGGCGCCGAGCAGTTGGCTGGCCATCCCAGTCCCTGATCAGGGTGTTGGGGGCCCATCGGAGGCCAGGCTGACCAGGGGGTGGCAGGCAGATCAGGCTGGTTGGCTGCTGCTGTGCACGTCATAGCCACAAGTTGTTCTGGTCATTCTGGTTGTTCTGCCATTCTGGTCTCTGGGCTTTTATATATATATAGATTAGAGGCCTGGTGCACGAAATTCGTGCACTTGGGAGGGTGTCCCTCAGCCCAGCTTGCACCCTCTCTAATATGGAACCCCTCGGGGGATGTCCAACTGCAGGTTTAGGCCCGATTCCACAGGGCCTAAACCTGCAGTTGGACATCCCTCTCACAATCCGGGACCGCTAGCTCCTAACCACTCACCTACCTGCCTGATTGCCCCCTAACTGCTCCCCTGCTGGCCTGATCACCCCCAAGGCTTTTATTAGTATAGATATGACCCTGCACAGAAAATTTTACTAACCCTGCTTTACAATAAGGGCTTGACGATTGAATCATTAGGACCAGACACCAAGATTTCCTTTCTTTGAATAGTGGAGGGAATACTTATCTTGTCTTTAAGTTGCCCGGAAATTAAAATGAGATAATGACTTAGAAAAGTATAAAAGCACCATATAAAGACAACTTTCTTTTTAATGAAGTGGCAAAATGAAAAACACTTTTTATTCTCCCCTTCCTTCCTTTACAGCTTTTATTTAAACTTTGAAATTTATAAAAATTTCACTCCAATTTTCATTTCTTTACATTCAACATTATTTTGTATTGGTTTCAGGTTTTATATTAGTTACAGAATAGTGGTTAGACAATCATATACTTTACAAAGTGTTCCCCGATATTTCTAGTACCCACCTGGCATCATACCATCATTACAACACTACTGACTATATTCCCTATTTAAGTGACAATGGGTTTATAGGTTCCTTTCAGTCTTTCTTTTGTGTTTTTGTCCTTCCTTTTCTTTCTCACTTCTTCCCTCATTTTCTTTATATAGTATCTCAATTGGCCATCAAAGCTCAGTGAAGGCACTGGGACACGCTTCATCCATTTTACAGACCAGGAAACTGAGGCCAATTCCAGTTGGCTGTGGAACTTGACTCAGCACACAGGAAGCCCTCAGAGCCATGCTCTTTGCGCTTCCTAAGGGGCAGCGGCCCAGCAAACAGAACAAACCTTCCAGTCAGGCTTCCCAGCCTCTTTCTCAAGCACCTCTTCATTGCGGATGCTCCACATTCTTTCCTCTCCCCCCATTCTTTACTGCCCCCCCTTCTCCGAAGCAGGTGGAAGGCTTCCCACTCACTGCCTAGGCATGCTCTGCTATGGGGCAGGGTGTCCCGAGCTTGCTTTTGGGTCAAGGCAGGAGCAGGAGTCACTGCCTCTGAAGTGTGAAGGCCACCTGAGCGAGGCCCATTAGCACTGGGAGCTTCTCTGAATCACATCAGTCAGTCCAGTACCCTGCAGTGCAGCACCCCTCCACTGAGGTGGCACCACCCCTCAACCCCCACCTCAGGGGTGAGGGTCCTTGCCCCTCTGCCAGGAGTCCTTCCATGCCCCTTGATCCCTGGCTGGGCCCACCCACGTCTTGGGGGCACTGCAGAACCTCTGTCTCTCTGCAGATGAGGCAGATCCCTGCCCTAGGTCTCGGCAAAGCTATGAATCTGTGGCCAGAGGCCTGGTCTGGGTCTCAGCAACCACATGCCTGCAATGTTCCCAGGGACCCCTGGGAGAGGCTGGATGGGCCCGGCCACGCCCCCCCCCCCCAGGTTGCCGATCTCCCCAGGGACCCCCGGGAGCGGCTGCATGGGCCCAGCCACACCCCCCAGGTTGGTGATCTCCCCAGGGACCCCCGGGAGTGGCTGCATGGGCCCGGCCATGCCCCCCCAGGTTGGCAATCTCCCCAGGGACCCCCGGGAGAGTGCCCCCCCAGGTTGCCGATCTCCCCAGGGACCCCCGGGAGCGGCTGGATGGGCCCGGCCACGACCCCCAGGTTGCCGATCTCCCCAGGGACCCCTGGGAGAGGCTGGATGGGCCTGGCCACGCCCCCCAGGTTGCCATCTCCCCAGGGACCCCCGGGAGAGGCTGGATGGGCCCGGCCATGCCCCCCCAGGTTGCCATCTCCCCAGGGACCCCCGGGAGAGGCTGGAATGGCCCGGCCATGCCCCCCCAGGTTGCCATCTCCCCAGGGACCCCTGGGAGAGGCTGGATGGGCCCGGCCACGCCTCCCCAGGTTGCCGATCTCCCCAGGGACCCTCTGGAGCGTCTGGGCAGCCAGGTCTCACCACCCCGGGGCAGCGATCTTCCCAGGGACCCCCGTAACTAAGAGGACTGGGCGCCGCCATCTTGATCTTCTCAACGGCCAGATAGGCCACCCGGAGTCCCGCCCCCCAGCCTCCTGCCAGCCCAATTGTGGGCGTAGCGGAGGTGCGGTCAATTTGCATGTTTCTCTATTATAAGGTAGGGTAGGCATGAGTTTCTGACTACTTTGTACCATTTAGTATAGACTTGCCTGAGCATTAACATAGGGAAAGAAAGCAGTGCTTTATTATAATTTTAAAAATATTTATTTCACAAATGCCCAAATTCAGGCAATAGATTAATTTTAACTGTGGACAGGTAAGTTTATTTTATCTATGCATTTCATTAGAGAAAAGTAATGGAGTATTAGAAAATTATAAAAGGGAATTTTATATATCTGAAAAATTTAAAAAATCACTGTACTGATTCAGCAAACATGTTTTTTAAGTTCCATTTTCCTACTAAAATCATTGGAAAGTTCACTTCTGCTACACATAAAATCTGATAGAGAATACATAACAATGCATATAGGTAACAATAAATTATGACAAAATAACATGTGTGGCTACTATAAAGAAGGAAAAAAAAAGGCTAGTAGAAGATCAAAGGAAAGAGAACCTGCCTTGAAGGATGAATAGGATTAATCTGCAGGGCGAGGGAATAGGAAGGAAAGGTCACAGGAAAGACCAAGTATAGGAAGTATTTAGGAAAAGGTAAACGGATTTAATTGAGAGTTGGGAGGGAGACAAGTCATTTTGGTAGATAAAAACTCAATTTTTTGCTTTTAAATTTTTGGATGAACACAGATCACAGACCAGAATAGCATTTTCAGCTTTTCAGGTAATAAATAAATAAATAAATGCAGAGAAAAACTACTGGAAATGAGGTAGGTCATTTTCAATAGGACTAAACTATGTGAAAAGTGAACATAAATATTAGTTAGGTTCTTTAAAATTAAGAATATGTGCATGTTTTTGCAACACAGAAATAAAGAAGTTGTGTTTCAAATAATTGTATTTGATTAACATCCCAGGCCAATTGAATGAGTAGCACCCCTGCTTTCTACATTCCAACTCAGTACCTACTGGGTTTATGACTATACTAAAAACATATTTCAGAAACCCAAATTTGTCTGGCTTTAATCGTCTTGGTGCCTGGACTATGCAGAGACTTAGTCTGGCTGACCCACAAAGAAACCAGCTGTATTATGGCCATGTTTATAAGGGTAGAGTCATTTAGTGGTTGAGAGTACAGAGTTGGAGCCTGTGGTAGGCAGAATGACCTCTCCCTCCCCCAAAAGACGATGACATCCTAAACCCCAAAACTTTTGAATTTGTTATATTGCATGTCAAAGAAGAAATAATGTTGCAAATAGAATTAAGGTTTATAAACAGCTGCCTTTAAAATAGGGAAAATATTCTGGATTATGTAGATGGGCCCACTATAATCATAAGTGTCCTTAGAATTGGAAGAGAAAGGAAGAAGTGCCAAGGAAGAGACCAAGGAAGAGGTCAGATGAGATGTAATGTGTGAAAGACTGAAGACTAACAGAGAGCCAGAATGTCTGGGTTCAAATCCCAGAAATGACTCAGGGTGACTGTAACTTTGGACAAATTGCTGAAGTTCTCTTTTCCTTTATTTCCCATCTATCAAATACAGAGGATGATGATAATAGTATATGTCTTAAACTATTGGGTTGTTGTTGGGATTTAGTGAGTTATTCAAGTGCACTTCTATAAATCTCTAAGGACTGTGCCTAGGACTCAGTAAGTACTACCTAAATCATTATTAGGATTATTCTCTAGTGTTCTCCACCTACGTAATCTGTGGACTCAAGAGGAAATCTCTGGAGTAAGGGTCCTGGATTTCTTCTTATCTGCTTGGCATGTGTCTAGGAATCCTCTAGCCTTCTCTCTCTCTTATTTTGGGTCTGTGTTTAAATGCCACACTGCCACTGAAGCATGCTTGACTGCCCACTATCAGCATTTTCTAACTCCCTATCTCACATTTTCCCCATTGCATTTATCATTTATCTGCCATACGAAACATATATTTGTTTTTATTAATATTCCCCAGTAGAGTGAGGGCAAGGACATTTTTGTTCACTGTTGTATCCCTAATGTCTAGAACACCAGCTAAAATAGAGTGGGAGCTCAAGCAATATTTATAAACTCATGAAAAACACTAATCTGATTTCTTAATGCTCAAGCTTTTAGATTGTATGTGGTGATTTTCAGATTTCAACTCCAATTTTTTTTTTAGCATCAGATTGCCACAGGGCAAGGACTTGCTTATCTAAATCACAAAAGCCCTCCCTCACTCCCATCACTGCTTCTTTTGCTACTGCTGCTGCTATACATTCTCTTGGCTTCACTTGAACATTGCATTACTTTTGCTTGACTTGAATTGCCACATCCTGCACTCTACATCTGCTATTTAATAAGAATTACATTATATTTTGGCCACCTGGTCTCCTAAAATATGTCAGGCTTCATGCTTTTCTTTCTGATTTTTTTTCAGGACTATAAGTCTCAGTGGCCACACATTAACCCTTTGGCTTGGGCAGTACTGCCTGTACACACACTGGAAAATCCATTTTAGTTTCACAGGCTTCGTAATCTATTCTACCTGCCTTTTGATATCTACTAAGGGTGATACTTTTTTTTTTTTTTTTTTTTTTACCACACTCTTATAGCTTTGACTGGGACAAAAAAAGTTCCCATGTAAAATTCTGCTAGAGATGGTTTCCCCACAAATAAATCACCATTTGTTTTCTGTAGTCTCTTTCTGCATCTCACTTTTACTGTGAAGGAGAATGTCCATAAACTCTGGGTCCAACATTTTGGATTAGATGTCAGGCGCTGACAGCTGGGAAATCAGCCTATTGCAGCTTATCTTCATTGGTCAGGTGTTCCCTTGGCTTGGGCCTGCTTCTTGTGCCCCTGTGGCTCATCTCTCTACACTAGTTAACTCTCGATGATCCTTTGCTTCTCAGCTCAATCATCATTTATTCAGGAATGTCTTCCATAAGTCTCCAACTTCAGTCAGTTAGCCCCTTAGAACACTTCCACATGATACTGCTAAATTACTGGATGAATGAGATCTATTGATTTTCCCCAATTAGTGACCTTGATCAACATCAAGATTCTTCCTGAGTACCTGTTTTGTTTATTCAAAAGAAACATTTTCTTTTCTTCTTTACTCTATTGAGATTGCCATGGCTATTGACTCTACAGCCCTTTAAAAATCAGGAGAGAATATTCTCTCACAATATTGGGCTTCTCTATTCAGTAGCCTCTCTTCATCTTAGATCTTAACCTGAAATTCCCAATTCCTAATTGAACCCAACATCCAAGCAAGCCTAGCTTGAAAGTTGCCTTCCATTCTTTTGCAAGAGTTTATGCTTTCTCCACAGTGATTTTTAGGCTTTTCTCCCAGTGATTCAAAGAATAAGAACTGTATTTTGTCTTGTTTGTTTTGCCAGGTAATAATAGGCTCATAATTGTTTTGTTGACTTAATAGATGAAGGACTCATAAATAACCACACAACTAGAGAGAACCCAGTCACCAAATTAACAAAGAACCAAATGGAACTAGCATTTCAGAAATCATTATATCCATCTAAGGGAGCCCAATACTATCTCAGTTATAGTCAGTTTGAGGTAATGTGCTTATTACAGATTGGGGAAAGCATAAATTGCATCTAAATATACATAATTTTTATTTAGTGATGCCTCTCAGTGCATGAATTGAATATTAAATAGAATTTTTGATCCCTTGATAAATTTAAAGATTTTATTTAATAAGACTTCTAAATGCATAGAACACATAACTTGCTATAAAATTCAATGTATAATTACAGTTAGTTACACAGGTTACTTACAAGCAGGCAAATACACTCAGGCAAAATTTGATGACCAAAATTTAGTGTGTATTATTATTATTACTAGAAGCACGGTGCATAAAATTCATGCACCGGGTAGGGGGGGTGTCCCTCAGTCTGGCCTGCACCCTCTCCAATCTGGGATGTCCAACTGCCGGTTTAGGCCGGCAGTCAGACATTTCTCTCACAATCAGTTGGTAACCCCCAACTGCCCTCCCCTGCTGGCTTGTTTGCCCCCACAACTGTCCTCCCCTGCTGGCCATCTTGTGGTGGCCATCTTGTGATGACATTGTAGTGCGATGCCACCTAGGCTTTTATTTTATTATATAAGATTATTCACCCAAGGATATTTTTTTCCACTGACTTTTTTTTTTTTTTTTTTTTTTTTTTTTTTTACAGAGAGTGGAAGGGAGGGGGAGAGACAGAGAGAAGAAGAAACATCTATGTGAGAGAGACACATAGATTGGTTGCCTTCTGCATGCACCCTGACCGGTGCTGGAATCAAACCCATGACCCTTCAGTCCATGGGCTGACACTCCAACCACTAAGGCAAACCAAATAGCGCTAGTGTGGATTATATTTAAAACAAAAAATTGCATTTGAATATTATTTATAACATTTTTAAGAAAACAGCATATGTGCCTTCTCTTTAGTTCATATTTTCAGCTTTTCAATATTCCTGTTGTTAAAATTTTGTTTTCCCTTTCTCAGAACAAGAACAAAGCATCTTACTAATCATTAAAATTGGCTAATCTTTTTTAAAATTATTTTTGTTTTAAATCTGAAGCCAGCAACTGAAATACACTTTGCCATTCCTTTGATCTTGTAACAATAACGTGCTCACTGTTCTTATTAAAAATGAAAAATAATGTCTAAATCTGTAGATTTAGGTGACTTTGATGAGGCAAAGGACACAGGGAATATGGGGCTGAACTACTAAATTTTTCTTCTCTCTTTCTCTCTAGAGGAGAGAATAACTGAACATTTGTCACATCTTGTTCTTGGGGATTATTGAGAAACAGGAAAGGGCGGTTGCAGTGATTAAACATTGGGCAATCTCTGAGTGAATCCTTCTGGAATCTAGATCCTGGAAAAATGGCTTTCAAAGGTTGCAGATGAGAGGATGTCACACACAACTTACCTTTCTTCTTGGCCCATCCTTAATTTTAACTCAGTAGGCTTTAATATGAATTCTAGGCAAATGCATTTTGGAAAAAGATCCTGTTCATTCTGATATTCTACCACATGCCTCATCTTTCACTCTTGGATTGAAAGATCACATGCTAATAATGAGGACAGAAAAGTTGATGGCCCAGTCGGTATGGCTCAGTGGTTGAGTATCGACCTATAAACCAGGAGGTCACAGTTTGATTCCCGGTCAGGGCACATGCCTGTGCTGTGGGCTGTGTGGGGCATGCAGGAGGCAGCCCATCAATGATTCTCTCTCATCATTGATGTTTCTATCTCTCCCTTTTTGAAATCAATAAAATTATATTTTTTAAAAAAGAAAACTTTGATAAATAAGTACTCAATAGTTTGCCATATTTATAGTTTTTAATTGCAAGTTCCACTTCCTTGTGTATTATATACTAATAATTTTAATGGTAATACTATAGGAAGCACTGTTGTAAGCACTTTACACATACTAACTTTACAATAAACATATGAGGTAGCATTATTATCCCCATAGTATAGATATAAAGCTGTGTCATAAGGAAGTTAAATAATTTGCCAGAGTATTTGGAGATGGGAGTTAAACTAAAAAAGTCTGGTCCTATAGCTAAGTAGGCTTTTCACTTTGCAACATTCTATATATATATATACACACACACATATGTATGTATGTTGCTATCTATACAATAGAATCTGTTAGACTAGTTAGTAATTTACATGCAGACACTTTCTAATTTTTAATAATAGTAATAACTTATTTTAATTATTACAAAAGAGAAAAGGAACATTTAAATACAATAATTTTTATTTTGTCTTTGAAAGTTTTTTTTTACCCTAGCATCTTCCTATGCTATATTTTCTTATCTAAAACTCATACTGAAGAATAAAGCAAAATCATTTATTACATAGTTTATCTACTCTAGGTAATGGCTCTAAGGCAGATCCATAAATCAAATATAGACAGTACTTACTTGGAAATTTTAGGAACACAAGTTAAATGCCAAGAATTTTTTTTTTTTTTTTTTTTTCTGGTGAGAACCAAAACTCTCTAAAGGTCTTTCAAAATGGAACACTTTTTGTTTTATTGTTTTCATTATTTGACTAGGTTTATTCACTTTTACAAGTTCAAGATAGAAAATTCCACTCAATTCTCTTAGGATTAGGAACGAAGATTTCTTTAATGTCACAGGCTAAAAATATATATATATGTATATATTGCATAATATAACTTCATTCCAAATATATCTTAACCACAGGTTCTCATGGAAAAAAAATAAAGTGTGTTTTTTATTTAAGTTTTATACATGAGACAAGGAAAATAAATATGTTATAATAAAGATAAACTTTGAAAAGCAACAAATGTCAAATGGTATTCTATCATATCTTTAGTGAGAGCATATCTTTACACTGACAAATTCCAATTTGTACTTTTTGGAAGAGGTGTATTTCAAGCACCATTTATTTCAACTTGTTATAAACCATTTACCTTTGATGGATATCTTTCAAAATTATATTCTAACCAATTTAATCTTAATTATTTTTCCAATTTTAACTATAGATATCTGATTACTGAGCACTTACCTCAACTAGACTTCATATTTAAGTGGCCTGTGACAGGCCTTTAGATTGTTAGAAACATGTTCTGTAATGTTTTTCCTCCTTGCAAACTGTATTTTGTTTCATTCTGACCAAGCTGGTTCTGATTTGTATTTCATTTATTTGTATTTCATTTTTTTGCCCTTTAAACTTTTTAATCTCATAACTTCCCATTTTCTAATTCTTTCCAAATGCCAGTCTTATTTTTTTTTTATATCATTTTTGTTTTTCTTTTTTATGGTTGTGTTCCATTTGTTTCTCTGTGTCTATCATTCTTTAGTGTTTTTTTTTTTCATTTTTAATAACTCTTCTTTGTATAGTGCCTAATCAGATAGGCACTCAAAAATATTGACTTCTTGATAGAATTACTGCCAAAACTAATCCAAAACAACTTTTGTATATGTTAAAACATTCAGACATTTATTTAGCTATATGTGGAGGATCACTTTGTAAACTATATGATTATCTAACCACTGTGCTATGCAACTGAAACTAATACAAAATAATATTGAAAGTAAACTGTAATTGAAAAATAATTCTTTTAAACTGGGAAAAAAGCTAGGTTCAAAAATTCATTCATAATAATGTTCTCACAATGTTGTTTTGATTTTTAAGTTAGAAAAATATACATGTCCAATAATTACTAGTAATGTCTTGTTGAATAATTTGTGTTAGAATTCAATGATGGGGTAATTTTGAACACTTAAAAATAATGTTGAAAATCCATATTTTTGTTTGACATGGGAAGATGTTCACTATATAACATTATGTTTTAAAAATCAGGTTCAAAACAAACAAAAAGAAATTACTTTATTTAAGAAACCTCTAACAAATGATACCAAGAGAATGATAAATTACTAAACTAAATGTGCATATGCTCCTATTCTTGTAGTAAATAACTCAATAATTTATCACACATAATATTACAAATTTTAAAGTGCATAACTGAGTTATTTTTTTAAATGAAAAGTAGCCAAAGGGGAACATTATTAAACTTATTTACATGCTATTACTTTAGTTATATTAACTTAAGATATTACTTAACACAGATTTTTTATTATAGCATATTTATTTTCCTGTTACATGTTAGTGTAAGAGATAATATAGGTTTTAGAAAGAGATAACGAAGGCTGCAGGCTGCAAGGTGAATTGGATTGGAAACAAAAATGTATCACAACTAGGCTGAGTAAAGGGAGATGATAAGAAGTGAGAACTACACATTCTGTGTGCACCTGCACACCATCTCTATACACTAGACTCTGATCCCTTTGAAAGAGGGGATGGACTATCCATTATCTTTTTGTCCCTGGGGACTAGCACAGTGCATCACATAGGTGTCCAAAAGATGTTAAAGTGTTCTGAATTCTTACCTTTACTTTTCCAATTAAAAAATAGTTTAAAAGACAGCTAATTTATTGTATTAGTCAAGGAGATCCTGTTTTTACATTGTAGGAATGTATAATATACACCCTAGTGGCATAGATATCTTCCTAGAGATTATCTATTGGAATGTACTATTTAAGTAGATGAAATATAAATAAACCTATGCCCTAGCTACCAATATACTTAATGAAAGTAATAAGTATATTGATAACATGGACTGAACACCTTAATGTTTTCTATAGAAGATAACATTTAAAAACAGATATCTATTAGAGAAAAGGGGAAGCAAAGAATAGGCTTAAAAAATTTACTTGCCAATTTATATGTACTTTGCAAAATAATAATTTCATTTTTCTTTCATACTAGAGGCCCAGTGCATGATTGAATCATGCACATGTAGGGTCCCCTACATGCTTTTGCTTTTCTCAGTGGAGCTGGGTGCCTGTCCGCTGGTGCACCAGGCTTTTCAGAAGCCACCGGCTCGGCGGAGGCTTCTGAAAGGCCTGGTGCCGGAGCAGACAGGCACCCAGCTCCCCCACTTTTGATGGTCTGCGGCCCCTGAGGGGGGCTACCCTGCTATTGAGAGGCGCAAGGGGTGGGACTCCCGCCCCCTGTGCCTCTCAACAGCGGCTGAGGGGGGATGCTGTGGACACCTGGCTACCCTGCCGTTGAGAGGTGCAGCTGGGTGTCCACGGCAGGCCCCCTCAGCGGCCGTGGATCTGGCCATTGAGAGGCGCAGGGGGCGGGAGTCCCGCCCCCTGCGCCTCTCAACATCAGGGTAGCCCCCCTCAGTGGCAGCGAATCCGTGCCTCTCAATGGCCGGATAGGCCACCCGGAGTCCAGCCACCCAGCCTCCCGTCGCCCAATCATGGGTGTAGCGGAGTGATAGTAATTTACATGTTACTCTATTATTAGATAGGATAGCATAATAAAATGTTCTATTTCTGTGACATTTTAAATTTTGACAAAAAACCCACAGAATCTCTGACTATATACACACTAGTAGCCCATCACGCGATGTCGCACACAGTATTCCATGGGAGCTGTGCGGCTTCTGTGGGAGGGGAAAGCGAGCCATCGGTGCCCGCGGGGGCTGGGAGGGAGCTGCGCCAATTCCACGGGAGCCGGGAGGGACCTGCGCTGCCTCCGTGGGAGCTGGGAGGGACCCACGCCAATTCTGCGGGAGGCAGGCCCTCTGTCTACTCTCGGGGCCTGCATTCAGCCGAGGAGGCTGCGGGCTGGCCCCCTTGCCCCTGTCCGTGTCTGCTCTGGCTCTGGGGGGCTAGCCCGAGCCATGCACGGCAGCTTGCCAGCCCCCCAGTCTCTGTCTGCATCTCCGTTCCGGGCCTCACTTGCACGCGCAACCTCCTCCTGTCTGGTCATGATCTGTTACAGAGTCCCAGCCTAATTTGCATATTTCTTCTTTATATAGATAGACTAGAGGCCCGGTGCATGAAATTCATGCACGGGGTGTGTGTCCCTCACCCCAGCCTGCTCCCTCTCCAATCTGGGACCCCTCGAGGGATGTCCGACTGCCCGTTTAGGCCTGATACCACCAGTGGGATCGGGCTTAAATGGGCAGTCAGACATCCCTCTCACAATCCAGGACTGCTGGCTCCCAACTGCTTGCCTGCCTGCCTTCCTAATTGCCCCTAACTGCTTCTGCCTGCCAGCCTGATCACCCCCTAACCACTCCCCTGTCAGCCTGATTGATGCCTAACTGCTCCCCTGCCAGCCTGATTGCCCCTAACTGCCCTCCACTGCAGGTCTGGTCCCCCCCAACTGCTCTCCCCTGCAGGCCTGGGTCCCTCCCAAATGCCCTTCCCTGCAGGCCTGGTCACCCCCAACTTCCCTCCTCTGCGGGCTTGGTCACCCCTAACTGTGCTCCCCTCCAGGCTTGATTGCCCCAACTGCCCTCCCTTGCAGGCCTGGTCCCTCCCAACTGCCCTCCCCTGCTGGCCATCTTGTGATGGCCATCTTGTGTCCACATGGGGGCAGCCATCTTGTGTGTTGGAGTGATGGCCAATCTGCATATTAATCTTTTATTAGATAGGAAAGAGGCCTGGTGCACGGGTGGGGGCCAGCTGGTTTGCCCTGAAGAATGTCCCAGATCAGGGTGGAGGTTCCCTTGGGGCGTGGGGTGGCCTGAGCAAGGAGCCTGTGGTGGTTTACAGGCCGGCCATGCCCCCTGGCGACCCAAGCGGAGGCCCTGGTATCTGGAATTTATTTACCTTCTACAATTGAAACTTTGTAGCCTGGAGCTGAGCCAAGCCTTCTGCTTGCTCCGTGGCTGCTGCCATTTCTGTTTGGATTTATGTATCTTCTATCATTGAAACTTCATAGCCTTGAGTGGAGGCCTAGGCCGGCAAGGGCAAGTGGAAAGCTTGGCTTCCTCCATTGCGGGGGAAACCCAAGCCTCCCTCCTTCTCTCTGTGGCCGTAGCCATCTTGGTTAGGTTTATTTGCATATTTGCTCCTGATTGGCTTGTGGGCGTGGCTTGTGGGCATAGTGGAGTGATGGTTAATTTGCATATTACTTTTTTATTAGATAGGATATGCAAATTTGGCTGACTTTAGAAGATGATTGACACTAAGAAATACACTAACTTCTTTAAACTTACAATTCTACATTATATTTTATCACACATAATATTACAATCTCCAAGAATGTGCCTAATATATTCACTCTCACAGTGCTGTTGTCTATTATTTCATACACAGTAGGCATTAAATAAAAAGTGGAATGGATAAATGAATGAAGATACTGCTCTTTGTTTAAGTCATACTTTCATTATAGAAGATGTGAATTGGAACCACATGTGTACAGAGATGATAAAATAAGTGGCCTGTCTCTAGCTCTAGCTCTGTGCCCTCATTCCTTGACACTGATGGGTACATTCCTAAGTAAATTCTTCCTTGAAGCCTAGGCCTCTCCTTTCCCAGTAGTGTTTGGAACAAATTTGATCTATGTTGTACTATATATTTTTCAAAACCATGATTACCAATTCAGATATTTTCTTCTGCCCACATTTAAATGTACCTGTGATAGAAAAACAAAAGAACAGAGAAGGTTCTTAATGTTCTTAATATGAGATAATCTTGTACATATCCCAAGATAGTGGGGTTTTATTCCTGTACCCAGTCAAACCTTCCTTACTCACAGCCCACTCATATAGATATTTCTTGTTTTATCAGCTCTAAATGTTATTGACTTACTTCTACTTCCATTTCTTCTTCCAATTTGCTTATAGCTTATACCAATCAGAATTTGCTCAGGAAAACAGATGCTATCCCATATGTTCCAAGATAAAAGATATAGTATAGCATTAGAGGCATGCACAAACACGGGCAGATTTTGGGTCAAGCTTAAGGACCTCGCTTCTAAAGGTCAGGGTCAGGGAAGATAGCACTCTAAAGCTCAGCAAATGATAATTTTACAAGAACTTTCCAGGAAGATCCTACTATTCTCAAGTCACAGTAAAATGATCTAATTAAATGATTTAAATGATCTAAATAATATAAAATGGGTTTTACCAAAACCCATTGTGAGTCAGTCTCACACCTCCCAGCACATCAAGCCACAGCTTCCTCCAGAGAATAAAGGCATCCCTTCTCCCAAGTGTTGCTGAGTTCTAACCCACAACCACACAGGGAATTAAATTCTGGAAAATGTAGTTCCTGGATCTCTTAAGTAATACAGAGAAGACGTTAAAAAATGAATAAAGTGGATGATAGTAAGTCCTGCAAGTGATGCTGTGGCTTATTAACTTTACATACTTTAAACCTCTATAAAAAGCTAAGAATCATATGATTTCACTCATATGTGGGATATGAAACTGAAACTTATGAACACAAACAGCAGTGTGATAGTTGCTGGGGGTTGGAGGGAAAGGGGGTTCTAATATGAGGTGACAGGAGAAGACTTGACTTTTGGGTGGTGAACACATGGTGCTATATACAGATTCTGTAACTTAGAAATCCACACATGAAACCTATATGTTCATGTTAACCAATGTCACCCCAATACAATTTAATTTTTTAAAAAAAGCAACGCTATTTTTTATTCTGCTTAATTTCAATATTACCTGGTCTTGTTATCGGATTTTTATGCTTCTTTCTGCCTCTTTCCATCACAGCATCCAAAATTTGTGCAGGTGTATCTTTATTTCCAAAAGTTTGCAGGGGTGCCTTTAGATTTATATACTATTCGCTCGGTGCACAGATTCATGCACATTGAAAGGAAATTAATTAGAAGAAAGATTCGTGTGGTAATTATGTTACTGAAAAAAATTACATGTCAGAATAATATATATATATATATATATATAGTATATATATATATACTATTATATAATATATATATATATTACATATAACATTATATATAATATATAATATATATATAATATTATTTTATATACTAGAGGCCCAATGCATGAAGATTCGTGCAAGAATGGGCCTTCCTTCCCCTGGCTGCCAGCACTGCCTTCGCTCCAGCTGGAGCCGCCTTTCCACTCTGGCCCAGAGCCACCTTTCCACCTTTCCACCTTCCCACGCTGCCCAGAGGCCTGGAGCAGCTGGGGCTGTGTGGAATGCCTGCGTCGTCACCATGGTGATAATGTAAGTGTCCCACCCCAGCGCCTGCATATGCAAATTAACCCGCCATCTTTTTCGAGTTAATTTGCATACTCACTCCTGATTGGCTGGTGGGCATCATGATGGTATGGTCATTTTGCATCTTACTCTTTTATTAGTGTAGATAATATATATGTATATAATATACTATATATATATATATATATGTATATATTAAACACACTGACCACCAGGGGGCATGTGTTTAATACAGGAGCTGACCCCTGGTGGTCAGTGCACTCCCACAGCCAACTTCCCATTGTTGGCCAACCTCCAACAGTCCCTCCCTCTGGCCAGCCAGCCCAATCAGCTCTGATCACTGGCCAGTCCGAGGGACCCCACCTGTGCAGGAATTCATGCACCGGTCTCTAGTAATATTATAAAATTAAAACATGCGATTGGTGCCAGCAAGAGCTTTATATGTATCATGCATGAGTGAGTCAATGTTTATTTTTAAATTGCCAGTGTGCATCAAATGTACCAGTCGGTCAGATGGTTGGATGTACATACGGTTGGTCACTTAGCCTTTTATGTATATTAATTTTTGTGTAACTCGAAATTAATTGCTTACTTTTTAATACAAATTCAAAAATATTAAAACAAGTTCTGTTTTCATGATTATGTGAGTTTTAGTTACTGCAGATAACATCTGTTTGGTTTGGAATTGCTCTTTGAAAGAGAATGTTTTTAGAGTTGAAGTAAAAGAGATTATTTTTCTTGCATCCCATTGTCATTTAAATAATGCCAATTTATTTATTTTTCCTATTTGGACCATTGTTTTGTAGACATTTCTTTTCTTTGTGAAGTTTCAATTTTCCTGCCTGCCTTTCTTTTTCTTTCCCTATCCTCCTTTCTCTTCACCTTTCTTCCTCTCCCCTCCCTTCACCTATTTCATCCCCTTTCTCCTTTTTTTTTTTAATCTGGAAAAAATAACATACTATTTTCATTAAATAACTAATATCTCTAACTTCCTATTCATTCTAGTATCAGGAAAAATGGTAAGGACTTTGCAATGTGTAAAAAAGATTCCTGCAAGTACCATCTTTCTCACCCTTAGGGGTTATCTATGCCATTTATTGTTTTTTAGCTTTTTTACAGCTCCAAGTTGTAGAAAATGTATAGGAAAGCAAATAATTCATGTCCATAGAAATATAAATAGATTTTGTTACATGGAATGCAATCAATTTATTGTCATGTGGATAGTGAACAGTTTTCTATTTTGAAAAAAATATATTTTAACATTTTTAAAAATATATTTTTATTGATTTCAGAGAGTAAGGGAGAAGGAGAGATATATAGAAACATCAATGATGAGAAGGAATCATTGATTGGCTGCCTCCTATGCGCCCCACAAGGGAGATGGAGCCCACAACCCAGACATGTGCCCTGACTGGGAATTGAACCGTGACCCCCTGGTTCATAGGTCAATGCTCAACCACTGAGCCATCCTGGGTGGGCTATTTTAGGATTTCTGATTACCTATATTTATGTATTCTTTGAATTAGTTGTTAAATTTTATTGTTTACTCCAATAATTAATTAGAAAATACAATTGACATACCTTCATTTTATGGGAGTTAAGTGTACATTTCAGTTGATTGGGTGTCAACCCTTTCATCGAAAGGTTTCTGGTTAAATTACCAGTCAGGTCATATGCATGGTTGTGGGCTTGATCAATGGTAGGGGGTGTGTAGGAGGCAGCTGATCAATGTTTCACTCTCACATCAATGTTTCTCTCCCTCTCTCTTTGTCTCTCTCTAAAATCTTAAAAAATATCCAAAACATTATTTGACACTATCAATTTATTGATATCTATTCCATTATCTTTTATGAGGATACTGTTCTTGGATCCCACCAAATACTTTTTCTAAATTGGAATGACTCTGGACTCATTGCACAGCTGTGATCTTGGATTTTTTGTTTATTTCCTTGAATTTTATTTTTTCATTTTTTTGGGGGGAGGTTGGAAGGTAACCACTTATGTGCATTATCATTTTTGAAATTGAGATTGAGTGCACTATTTGTCATAAAAATGTTTATTTTCTTCTTCTAAAATAGTAGTTTTTCTGAGTAGACTATTCTTCATTCAAAATTCATTTCCCTCAGAGCTTTAGGCATTGATCTAATGTCCTCAACCATCTGGTATTCTGTTGAGGGCATACTGCCAATTTGATTCTCATTGCTCTATCATGATCAACATTTAACTTTTCTCTCTCTTTAATAGCCTTTAAAATCCTCTATATTTTCTTTATAGACTGATATTTCATAATGATGAATCTTTTATTCATTTAGGTTGCCACTGTAGGGACCCTTTAAAATATCCAGAATCATCATATTTCTAATTTTGGAATATGTTCTTTAATTATTTTTATTATCTTCCCAATTGTGTTTGTTCTCTCTTTTTAGAATTTTTAACTCCGAAATTGTTGATTTAAAGTGATAACCTATTTCTGTTTTATGGGACAAAATAGTCTGACCTGAATATCCCCAAGGATGCTTGATTTTTTTTAAAGTTATTTTTGTTCCTGAATTATTTATTTTGTATAGGGCAAATTGTTATATAATTTCAATACTTTATACTTCTGGTTTTCTTCATATGCCTAGTGATCTTTAATACTTTTATTATATTTAGAAGAACTTTAGTTGATTATTCTTGGTGAAGGCGTAGGTTTCCATTGCAGGTGTGTATTTGTCATTTTTTTCTCTACACAATGCAGAGCTAGCCTTTTCTGTGATGGAGACCCAAGTACCTGACGGGGGAAGCTTTGCCCTGAGGCATAAAGGCTCTGGTTTTCCCCATGCAGTTTCTTTCATTTCTTTAGAGAACACTTTTTTTTTTTTTTGACTGAGAGCAAATACTCAGATACTTGTACCTAAGAAGCAAGGCAGTAGAGTAGATGGATTAGGGAAAGAAAGAAGTAGAGACACCACTTGCCTTTTAAACATACTTTCAATTTATCCTCTTAATGTTTTATTTCTTCTAATTCTCCAATGATTTCAAGTTCAGAGTTCTTTAAAGGTGACAGGTTCACTCCTGTTTTTTCTAAAGGCCCCTCCTGTACTTTTTTTTTCTTCTGTTACCTCATTCACTCTATTAAATTATCAATAGAGTTCTTTTTACTATTGATTCTCTAGAATTAAAAACAAAATCTCTGCTACTGATGATTTCTGTGTTGTCTTTATTATTATAGGATATCAAAGAGATAAAGTTAAATATATATATATAGCAATGATATATATATATATTTAGATGAGGGAACCAACTTGTGTACTGGTTAACTCACTCAAGGTTATCTGTGTCTTTTTATCTGCTTACAATCTTTTCCTTTTGGGAATTGCCTCCTTAACCTATTGGAGTTTTAATCTAGTATTTGGATCTATGTCACACAGGCCATGCACATCATTCCCATTCATTTAACTATAATGATTGACTTCAGTGAAGAACATATAACAAGTTTCAAGCCAGAGTTATTCCCAAGAAAACTTTTCCCTTACTTGTAGAAATAGTGTCAGCCTAGAGCAACTAGTGGCCATTTTTTGATAACATAAAGAGAGAAACTCTCTGAAAATAGATTTTGCAGGAAGAAGAAAAACTGGAGGATGGAGCCAGACAGAGTTCTGGTGATTTTGTTTGTGTCCCTGAATACGGTAATATCTGAATCTATATTTTGTCTTTTATAGTTCCAGGAGTCAATGAACTCTCTCTCTTTCTCTATAAGAGCATAAGTTGGGGTTTTTCATTTGTGTCTTATGAGTTCTGACTACCACTGTTACACATGTAACAAATAAACATTAGGATTCAAGTAACCTTACTGAATAACCTGTATTTTTATTCACCATTGAATATGACTTTTTCCTAGGACAAATAAAGTCTCAAAGATAGCAGAGAATTAAGTAAACTGATTGGTTAGTTTGTCCTAAAAATTTTAATTAATCACACTTAAAAAACTGTTGCACATATATATTTGTTCAAATAATACAAAAAGAAAAATTCTCTCTTTTCCTGAACTAGTTGATTTACTCATACTTGTTTTTTAATGTACCCAAGATATTGATTTCAACAACCCAAACTAATAAAAAAGAAAAAGAAACAAGATTCAACGTCATTATGTATTTCATAACTGGGTACAGATGAGCTGATGGAAAGCAGCTAAAACACTTGTCTGGTAGCAGAGTGTTCCCATAGGAAAGTTATATTGAAAAATCATTCTGTGATATATTCTAAAATACATGCACACTTGCCCCCCCATTGATTCAATTTTAAAGAAAAATGAAAATATTTCCAGCTAACTATAATAACTTGGAAAAAATTGGGTATCTTGCCATTTAAATAAATAACTACATAAATGTTTGGCAATTGGTCTATCTCAGTATATTGAGGGATAATAAAAGCTATATGTAAAATCTCTAACTTTTAGTTTCTTTGGACTCTTCTTATTTGTTGACTCAAAACATCATAGGTAATAAAAATAAAACCTATTTTTAAATGAATGCTTTGGGTACCAGGAGAAAAAAAAAAAACTTAGGTAACTAATGATTAATAAAATAAACTTTCTACAGGGAGAAATTGGTTTCTAAACCATAGACATACAGGTAATCAAGTGAAGACAATTTTTTAGAATTTTTTTTGAAGTATTGAATTTTGGCATGAAAGATATCTCGTGGGGAAACATATCATTTAATTAACCAAGTTACCAGGAAAAATAAAATGAATTAATTTTTAAATATTCTTGTGAACTAAAAGAGCAAACTAATTAAACATCATCCCTGAGCTTCCTAAGAAACTGAACTATTATATAGTAAAATTGCTTCTGCTTTACCAACTTAGAATAAATGTTTGCATAATTGTATGTAGCTAAAGTAATTGCAAATTAATGCTCTGGGTTCATGCTCAATTTATATGACTGTGTCTTATTTCATATTGTGTAATAAAATTCTCATTTTATTCCTCATCAAATTTAAAGATATTCTAGCTTAGAACAAATGGAAGAGTTACATTGTCAAAAGCTGAGCCCATCTGTCACCACCGGAGGTCATCTGGCTTCATTATTTATTCTGCTGAAGTGTGTGAGCCAAAATGTAGGTTTTTAGAACTTGAAATAGTTCATATATATTTATTGTTGGGACTATATTTATAGTTTTCATCATTCTTACATTAAAAAACAGCCCTAATGCTGGTAACAAAAGGGTATCTTCTCCTTGAAGTATAGATGTATATTTTTAATATTTCAGAAAAAGAAGTTAAATCAAAGGGTATCAAGAGTACATATGATACATGGGTCCAGGATTTTATTTTCTTCTTTGATTTTTTTTTTCTATTTAAAGAGGCTTTGTCCTTAAGTAAAATGTCCCTCTCCATCTACTCTATTTTTTTTTTAAATTCAAGGGCTGGCCCGGTAGCATCAAAGGTATAGTTTTAAAGAGATGGTTTAGTAAATGATTACATTATTAGATGGTTATAGTTTTGTATATTTATTAATTCATGAATATGTCATAAGAAATCACCTGAGTCATATATAGTCATCATAGTTTGGCATTTCTGTGATGATTTTCCAATATTCCAGTGATAACAGTTACTAATACACATTCAGAAACCTTTCTGGGTCAACATTTACTAAGCAAGTCTAAAATACTTATCACAAGATAGTAATCTTGGGGGAAGGTCAAGATGGCAGCTTAGGTAAATGCAGTAGTACTCAAATCTTCCCACAACAACATCAAAATTATAACTAAACTGCAGAACAACCACCATTCAGAACCATCTGAAATCTGGCTGAATAGAAGTCCTGCAACTAGAGAATTAAAGAAACCACCTTGAGACTGGTAGGAAGGGTGAAGGCGAGGTGTGGGCTGGTTTGACATCGTGTATGGTGGGTTTTGAATCTTGGGTGCGGAGGTCCTTCCTGAAGAGTGAGGGGTACCAGCCCCACTGTAGACTCCATCAGCCAAGGGTTCCAGTATCACGAAGAAAAGTACCCATAACTTTGAGCTGTAAAAACCAGCGGGGATTTAGGCTGAGTGACATGGAGACTGCTAGGGTCCCAGGCAGTTTCTCTTAAAGGCCCAAACAGGGATTTACTCAGACTCACTCCCTCTGAGCTCCAGTGCTGGGACAGCAGCTTGCAAAGAACCAGGACATACAGAAGGGAGTTAAAATGTCGGGCATCAAGACAAGAGCTGGGGGCAAAGCTTTCTCCCAGATAAAAGTGCTGGCAGAGTTCATTGTTCCTTTGCTGAGACCCCCCTGCCACAGAGCTGACATACAGGCACCATAGCTGAGTCTCCATGAACCCGGCTCACACTGTTTGCCCTGCCCTGGTGATTCCCTGAGACCCTGCCCCTCCCATCCAAGCTGCCAGATGAGAGGGAGGTTTGGGTGAAGGGTGAAAAAGGTAAATGAATTTAAAAGTACAAATTAGTAGTCACAGTGTAGTCATGGGAGTGTAAAGTACAACATAGGGAATATCATCAATAGTATTCTAATAACTTTATGGTGTCAGGTAGATATGATGATTTTGGGAGATGATCACTTAATAAGTTTTATAATGTCTAATCACTGAGATGTATACCTGAAACTAATATAATATTTTAGGTCAACTGTAATTGAAAAATAGAGTGATTTAATAAGCTATAAATATGTTAAAATATATTAATCTCACTTTTCAAGTCCAAGTGTAAAAGAAATGCTACTTTCTAAATCCATCATGTCTGTCTGTAGTGTTCCCTTGATGTCAGTAGTTCCATGCTTTCACACTACTTAAATTCACGGGCTGGCCCTGTAGCATCAAAGGTATAGTTTTAAAGATAGGGTTTAGTAAATGATAGTAATCTTGGGGGAAGTTTGATTTGAGATATGAAAACTTTGCACCCAGGAGTTACTTATTCTGTTTTGGAAACCAAGGATGGTTTTTAAAACTATCACCTCTTTCAACCCAATTCTATGTGGTTTGAATAAAATTTATTTTACTCTTAAGACCCAGAAATAGACATATTACCTTTATCTGGCCAATCAACACAACACAATTCTATGGTTACAGTAATTGGTTCATAGATGAACATGTGACAAAATGAATTCTAATGGGGGTGTAATGAATAATATTACTATTTCTTTTAAAATATGAAGCTCAGAATATGTATAGTTTGGAGCTGTTTGAGCTATCTTAAAACCAATAGGAAAGAGCTTTCTGGAGAATAGCACTAACATATTGTGAGTAGAATTAAAAGACCGAGAATCAGAAACTGAATCCTGGGACATTATTTCAATGTTGATCAAATAACTCCTTAACTTTTCAGTCGTGTAAGCCAATAGATTGCCTTTCTGTTTAAGCTTTTGAATCTGTTTTTCTGTCCTTTGTAACAGATATGACACCTACCTAAATATATCAGACAACCATATCTACAAAGGCGGAGAAATGCCCCTCTGTTCCAATAGTGTTTAGATTCTCATTGGGTATGCAGCTAAGATTCCTATCTCCCAATTCGTAATCCAGTTTCTCTGCCTCCTTGATTCTGAAAGATACTCTTTCTTCCAAACACTGCCATAGTATCTAACATAGTCAACACTCCTATAGGCCTATTTTATCCCCCACTTAAAAATTTTTAAGATAAAAATGTATTTATGATATCACTTAACTTCTAAAGCTTTCCACTCCACCCAATATCCCTGGACTTTCCAAGCCGCGCTACCTAGTTTGGTGGAAGACAGTAAGGGTGGCAGAAAAGTGAAGAAAGAAAAGATAGAACAAACAGATGCTAATATTTAGATATAGTGGCCTGATTCTCAGATGCCAATGAATTAATTAACAATTGAAATTTTTTACTGGCATACAGAATTAAATAGTTTGTGCCCATTAGTAATTTTATTAAATCTTAGAAAGACAACCTATGTGCTTATCTGAGAAGGTCAATCTTGGGGTCAAGACCCATGATTTTTTTTTGTGCCGATACTCAACTGGATAAAGGTTTCTACCTTTGACTGAGGACTGTTAACAAAAATTTCCAGGAAATCTTGGAAGTTTAGCAGAAAGAGTTGATAATCAGTTTGACCATAATGTAGATAAAATTTAAAAATAAAGAACCCCAAGGAGATCAGGAAACAGATCACAAGTTCCTTCGGGAAGACCTATGTAGGTTCTTGGAAACTACATAAGGATCTCCTTGATGGGAAGGAGATGATGATGTCACCAAATGACCTTGGATGAAGTGGAGCTTCTACCTTCCCCCACCCTCCCTCTTTCTCTTTCTCTTCATATGAGTTTAATAGGGCTGCCATAACAATGTCCCACAGACTGGGTGGCTTAAACATTTATTTTCTCACAGTTCTGAAGGTGAAAAGTCTGAGATTAAAGTGTCTTTTAACTATAGGGTTGATTTTTCTGACTTCTCACTCCTTAGCTTGTAGATGGCCATCTTCTTTTTCTGTTTTTTTTTTTTTTTTTTTTTAACATGGTCTTTCATGTGTGGATATGCATGTCTGTACATAATTTCTTCTTTTAATAAAGACAACAGTAATATTGGATTAGGACCCACCCTAAAAACCTCATTTTACTTAATTAGCCTTTGAAAGATCTTGTCTCCATATATGGTTATGTTCTGAAGTATTGGGGATTAGGACTTCAATATATGGATTTGGGGATGGGGATGACACAATTCAACCTATAACACTATTTTACTCTGTTATTTTCTTCATTTGTTGTGGCATAAACTTCACACCTCATTCTCTGTAGGACTTTCCCATTATATTCTCTATAGCTATTTTTGGAATTCAAAAAAGCTGGACAATGAATGGATAGTCACTGCTTTATTTACTATGACTTTCCTTTTACTTCTAACATTTGCTGACTGATCAGACTTCTTTCTTCCCATCCAGCTCCATATCCCCACATTTAACATTGACATATTCATATTAAAGCCTTATCAATATCTTGTATCTCCATAAACTTAAGATCTTTACATGGTTCAAATAGAATTTTCTTTGACTGCTAATATGTGAGTGGTTAAAATTGTGTTTAGTTATTTTTATTTAATCAATGTATCTTCTTAAATTGATAAAGCTACAATTTATAGAAAAAGTGTAAAATCAAATGAAAACTCAGTTGTAGCTTTTTAGAGGAAATCGATCTGTTGATCATGTGCTCTACTAATCTTTCCACCTACCCAGTTGCCGTTGGTGGCATTGCATTTTTGGTGTCACCAGGAATAAACAATCAGCCACCAGTGGAATTGTTGTCAAAATAATACTCATTCTTTGATGGGAGATATCATCTTAATATTCTGGTACTGAATCTATTCTTGGAATTTATTAGTTACACACTAAGAAAGTACAGTGCTTACTATCTATAAATTAGAGGTGAAAGGGAGCTGAATATGCTACCCCAGAATATATCACTTTGGCATATTAATTATATTGAATTTAAATTTACTTAAGAAATAGCAAGTGCAAGGAAGGACACTCTGATCTGCCTTTGTCCCCATGAAAACAGGAAATCAATCTCCATGTGAAGGTACTTTCCCCACACCAGGAGAATAGACAACATCTTATCACCAGAGATAAAAAATCCAGGGCCCAGAAGGCTGTATAAACAAACCTTGTTATTTCTTCACTAGTTAGTTACCTAAAGTCCAATTTCCCTTTTTAGTTAATTCTTCACAAATTGTGTGTGTGTGTGTGTGTGTGTGTGTGTGTGTGTGTTTTGTCTAAAAGGTATAAAGGCTACCTGCTTTAGTCACTTTAGGTCTCATTTCTATGAGTTACTATAAGTAAGAAATTAAATTTGCTTTTCTCTTGTTAATCGGCTATGTAAATTTAATTATTAGAAAAACAAACAAACAAACAAACAAAAAACCCATAAGGGAAGAAGGGATATTTTCCTCCTCTACGGGGAAAATGTGTAAAAAAAGAAAACATGTAGAAAGGAGTATTTCTCACAGGGGCGATTTAAGGAGATCTTTACAATTAATAAAAAAATTCTCTGGTCATGAGTCAGTTAATAGTAGTGTTATAAATTATACCATATTGTTTAGGAGAAAAGAAATAATTTTGCATGCTATTTAAAGTGCTCTCCACAATTTAATTGTGCCCCTACTTTTCACCCTGCCCTATTATATTCGTGTTCCAAGAAAAGCTGAAATTATTTATTAAAAAATAATATGCACTTAATAAGCACTTTATAGGCAATATTTAATCAAGTCTCACATAAGTATAGTGTGGTATTATTATTATACTATTTTTAAAAGTGAAAAAAATTCAGGCTTTAGGAGTTAATAGCTTGATCAAAGTCATATGCTGTAAGTTGCAAAAGCTGAATTTGAAACCAGCCTGCTTGTGTTTAGAGCCTTAGTTATGAACATAATCTTGTTGCCTTTTAGTTTTATTTGATGTCTTAAAACAGCATTATTTAAAATAAAGTAGCTACTATGCAAGTTAATTTTTTCTTTATAGAATGACATCATAATATTGCCCAAAGCTCATGATAGTGTAACCCATTCCAAAATTAATAGCACCTTATAAAGCCTGGCACTGTTGTGTCAAGAAAAATGATAGTTTTCCAGTGAATATACTTTGTATGTTGCTCAGCTTTTAAAATTTTCACCTGAATAAAAAATGATAGATAGCTATTTTGAGAAAAAAAAAAAAAAAGATAGTTGTTTATTGATTTGAGCTGCTCTAATGATAGAGACACCAAAACATTCTTACCATTTTTCCAGTTATAAACTTCAAACAAGTTATATACGACTCTGTAGGAGTCAAAAAATGTTCTATTATCTTAAGACTAGCGGCCCAGTGCACAAATTCATGCACCTTGAAAGGAACTGTGGCTGTGAGGCTGCAGTGGGCACAGGGGTGGGTTTTGGCCCATCCTCCGTGCCCCCTTCCCGGCCCCTCCCACCACAGCCTCTGGTCCCCTGTCTGCTGGCAGCCCCGCTCCCACACGCTGATGATACGGAATGATTGGGGCCAGCGCCAGCAGCTGGTGCAAGCGGAGCCTGCACTGTCAGCAGGTGTGAGCGGTGGCTGCTGCCCCAGTAGCCCCTCAGGAGCTGCGAGAGGTGGAGAAGACCTCAGGGGTAATCGGGGCCTGCAGCCGCCACTCGCACCTGCTGACAGTGCTGAGCAATAGGGACTGGTGCCGGGTGCTGGCAGTGGGTGTGAGCGCTAGCTCTGGCACCAGCTGTGGGTACTAGCGGGGCCGGCGCCGGTAGTGGGTGCGAGTGGTGGCTCTGGTGCCAGCAGCAGGTGCAAGCAGGGTAGGCACTGGCAGCAGGTGTGTACCGTGGGGCAGGACCACAGAGCACGGGAGCAAAGAATTTTCAGTAACCGCCAGAGGCTTGCCCTGATGACAACAACCAGCGCCCCGCCTTGGTCTGGTGCCCCTGCTCACCTGCTCTACCATCCCGCTGCGGCCGACGCCTGCCATGTTCCACGCTCTGCCACCTGCTGCTGATGCCCGCCATGTTCCACACGTGCCCCCTGGTGGTCAGCGCATGTCATAGTGACCAGTTGTTTGATTGTTTCACCATTTGGTCTATTTGTATATTAGCCTTTTATTATATGGGATGTAATGCTTGAGAATCTTGTAGTCCACATACAGTTCTCGATCTCAAGGTGTTGATTATTCATAATGGAAAGAAATCTGAATTAGAAGACTATCATGGATCAAGTAAATAAAAGCAGACAAAATTTTATAGACAGCTCAGTTTTTTTTATAATCTTCTTGAGATACATTTATATTTTAGGAATTTTTTTCTTTTAGTTTTTGAGAAAAATGAATCATGTAACAATATCTGAAATGAGTACAATTATTACTAATTAATAAACTTAACAAAAGTAAAGCATGTACTGTGTTTAATAACTACTTCATCCAGTGTAACACATGCCAACTACTACTGTATTTTTAAACATGGGAAATAAATTTCATGTTGGTTTATCATGAATGATTTATTTGAGGCTCATATAGTTGATGCTTTCTTGCCTAATGCCCTTAAGTTCTTAATGAGTCCAAAATGCCATGTTTACACAGGTTCTTCTTTTTTTTTTAGCTTTACTTCTTTTTTAGATTTTACTTACCTTTATTGATGAAGGTATAAAAACAATCCCATTCACAGGTTCTTTTATATCAACTACCTAGAGTAGCACTGTAAAAACAAACAACCTCTCCTCTTCCTCACTGCCTTCAGCTTGGCATTTGCAAGCAACAGCTATGTGTGAGTGCATCTCCATCCATGTTGGCCAGACTGGTATCCAGATTGGCAATGCCTGCTGGAAGTTCACCTGCTTAGAATGAGGCACCCAGCCCAATGGGTAGATGCCAAGTGACAAGACCATTGAAGGGGGGATGACTCCTTCAATATCATTTTCAGTGGCAAGCATGTGCCTAGGGCAGTGTTTGTAAACCTGGAATCCACAGTTACTGATAAAGTCCACATTGGTACCTATTGTCAGCTCTTCCGTGCTGAACAACTCGTCACTATGACGTGTGCTGACCACCAGGGGGCGCGTGTGGAACATGGCGGGCATCAGCAGCAGGTGGCAGAGCGTGGAACATGGCAGGCGTCGGCTGCAGTGGGATGGTAGAGCAGGTGAGCAGGGGCACCAGACCAAGGCGGGGCGCTGGTTGCTGTCATCAGGGCAAGCCTCTGGTGGTTATTGAAAATTCTTTGCTCCCGTGCTCTGTGGTCCTGCCCCACGGTACACACCTGCTGCCAGCACCTGCCATGCTTTCACCTGCTGCTGTGGCCGGAGCCACCACTCGCACCCACTACTGGCGCCGGCCCCGCTGGTGCCAGAGCTAGTGCTCACATCCACTGCTGGCACCCGACACCAGTCCCTATTGCTCGGCACTGTCAGGAGGTGCAAGCAGCGGCTTGACAGGGCACCTCAGGCAGCACCCCCCACCCTGGCACCGGGTCAGGGGACCTGAGGCTACGCCCCCCACCCGGCGGGGCTTGACAAGGGTGGGACTGGCAGGGTCTGGATCTAGCCCAATGGGGGTGGGGCCTGCTGGGTCTGGGTCTCTCGCTAGTTTGAGGTGCACGTGGGTGGGCAGGGACTTGACTCTGGGTCCCGTGGTGCACCTCAGACTCTGACAGGAGGAAGATTTTCATATACATTTTACTAATTTTCTTTCATCTCTGACACTTGTATTATAGAGAAAGGGAAAATAGCAATATTAAAATATTTTCTCTAATTAATCCTCTTTTAATGTGCATGAATTTCATGCACAGGGCCACTAGTATTAACTATAAAATAAGAAACTGCAGAACAACAACCACAAAACACAATTAAAATTATATAATTATCTTTAGCTAACTTTCCCCAAATTATTTGACTATAGGACTTCAACAACCCCCCTTACTTTTTGTGTTAATATTACTGGCTACATTTCTGCTTTAATAGTCTGGAGAGAAAAAAAAAAAAAATTGTCTGGAGAGCACATTTTGTAAACTTCTGTAGAATTTACCAGAAACTATAAAGTGGTGGTGCTTTTATTGTTTCTACTTAATTTGAAATAATTAGTTGATTCAAATAAATTTGGTCAGGTTTATTCTTTATTACATATATTTTAAAGTGATTTTTATTTTTTTTGTTAATCCTTACCTGAGGATATTTTTCCATTGTTTTTGTTTATTTGTTGTTTGTTTTTTAGAGAGAGTGAAATGGAGGGGGAGAAGCACAGAGAGAGAAACATCAATGTGAGAGAGACACATTGATTGGTTGCCTCCTGCACATGCCTGACCAGGGCTGGGATCAAGCCTGCAACCGAGATACATGCCCTTGACAAGAATCAAACCCAGGACCCTTCAGTCTGCAGGGCAATGCTCTGTCCTCTGAGCCAAACTGTCTAGGTCTTAAAGTAATTTTTAAAACAATTTTTCTGCCCTTGCTACAAATGCCCTCAATTCCCATAGTTCCAATACAAATAAATTTTAAAAGACTATTTTATGCCAGACATATGTGAGGATTAATCATTCACACTGAGTCATGTACATATCTGATTCAAGTGTTGAATGGTAGATGACTTATGGGTCAATATTAAATTATACATGTAAGAAGTTCTCAAAAATGCTTGACACACTGAAGAGATAAGAAACCAGGCTAATGGAATAGAAAATAATACTTTAGATATCGGTTGAGCATTATAGAGCAAACTTTAATTTTCTTGCCATGCCAAAAATGACAGCTCTATGCTCCTTATATTTAAGCTTGTGTGCGATAGTGAACACAATATTTTCTGAGATGAAACCTTGCCTGATTTTATCATGATCTAGGGTCAAAGCTATGAATAAAAGTATTGCTTATAATGAAAAGATACCCAGTTAAATTTTACATGAGAATTTAAAAATTGGTTATTTTTTTTGTAAATTATTTTTAAAAATGTCACCTCTGCCATTTATCTGGGAATCTATCAGGCTTTTCATAGATTTCCCATTTAAGGTCTCTTGATTTTGTAAGCTTGTATAGTTATAAAATTTGATTTTGGATCAAAAGTCAGGTCTAAATTAATTTAACACTAAATGATTAAAGTAAGTGTAGACAAACAGCAAAGAGAATTTAAACCTCTTACCAGAGGCTTATTACTCTTAGCAGAATAAAAACATTTGACCACAATCATTAAATTATATTTATTTAACTTTTATTAAGCATTAATGCCTATTACTCTAGTTGAGCCTATGTAGCTGAACTCACATTTCACTCAATAGCATTTGAGGGAAACAGGCAATACTACATAATATTAAAATCTCCACTTAGTTACTAGTGACTTAGTAGTCATTTTAATTGAAAAAATAATAAAATTTTGAGATCTAGAAACTTATTCTTAAATATAGTTAGGGATGTGCTCTCTTAGAAGTAAAAATGTCCAAACAGTATTATTTCCAAAAATCAACAAATGAAATACTAGAAATCATAAAAGTCAGATTTATTGTGATATAGTTAGAGAATGAAATGCCACATATCCCAAAACCTAAAGTGTTCAAATAATACTAATGGCATGTGGAAATTCTGAGGGTATACTTTTTTAAAATATATATATATAGTTTTATTGATTTCAGGGAGGAAGGGAGAGGGAGAGAAAGGTACAAACATCAATGATGAGAGAGAATCATTAATTGGCTGTCTCCTGCAAGCTTCCTACTGGGGATTGAGCCTGCAACCCAAGCTTGAGCCCTTAACCAGAATCAAACCTGGGAACCTTCAGTCCCCAGGCCGACACTCTATCCACTGATCCAAATTGGTTAGGGCTCTGATGGTATACTTTTAAAAGAAGAAAAAAGATAATAAAACTGTACATAATGAAAGTCTCATTTTTAATAGCGAAATGATTACGTTAATAAAGTGGATACTGAAAGGCCAGTGCCCAGAGTTACTGCTTCATAGTCTTCCAGAGTGGATGCATTCTGCTGTGGGCCCCCCCCCAGGAAGAGAGAGAGAGAGAGAGAGAGAGAGAGAGAGAGAGAGAGAGAGAGAGAATCTTCTTTGTTTACCTGGAGTTATGTATTCTCAGGCTTGGGAGGAACCAGAAGCTCTTTCAAAATGAACAATTAGCTCCCAGACTTTCACAGGCTTGCATTGGTTTCACACCCTTCCCCCCCCCCCCCCCCCCGCAACCCCCCCCGATCTTTTCCCCAGGTTAGACTGGCAGGCCTGTATGGTCCAGCACCTCTCCCTGTGACATTTTGACTTCATTGCACATGTGCTTACCTCCCTTCTGTTCTATTCCTTCCCCATGTGTTCTGGGGGAATGGACTGGTGGTTTCCTGGTAAAGTGTTACACAAGATCAAAGAAATACCAAGCACGCTTCCTAGAGAAAGGGAGGGACCCCGTTTATTTTTTTTTAAAATATTTTATTGATTTTTTTTACAGAGAGGAAGGGAGAGGGACAGAGAGTTAGAAACATCGATGAGAGAGAAACATCGATCAGCTGCCTCCTGCACACCCCCTACTGGGGATGTGCCTGCAACCAAGGTACATGCCCTTGACTGGAATCGAACCCGGGACCCTTCCGTCCACAGGCCGATGCTCTATCCACTGAGCCACACCGGTTAGGGCGGACCTCGTTTATTAACACTAGTGGACTCAGGGAATAATTTCCAAATCAGAGTAAAGAAACATGCAGAGAGCCTGTCCACATATATCCCGCTGGGGTCCTTGTCCTGCAGATATGCCCCCTGCCCCCTTCGTGGCCCTGCAGGAAGGCCCCCAGGTGTCAGGCCACATCCAATGGTCCAGCATAGCAAACCCTCCCCCCCCACTTCCCCCCCTCCAGGGCAGTGCATTGTTCACAGTTTCATGGCCTCTGCATTTAGATAACAAGTTCTGCAAGACCAGTTTCCTCCTCAAAAGCAAACAGTCCTCTGCTTCCCCGCTGAATATGCTCAACAATATCTGACTTCCCTCCACTCTCCTTTCTTTATTAACTATCTAGCTATGGTAAAAACTTCACTTAATATTAAAATAAATCTTTTGATACAGGAAAAGATTCTAAACTCAAAATGGTTTTAAAAATTCAGTGGCATTCCATATGAAGAAATGCTTATTTTCACGGAGATGACAACTTATATTAGAAACTTATATCATAGCTCACATTTCAAATTTAAAATTCTGCACCAGTTTAACCTGCTCTCATTGGGGTTGTTTTTCTGCTCTATTATGCAGGTTTCATTATATTTTCCATTAGTGAAGCAAAGCAATGACCCAAAGAATCCATGCATCTCAGACATATAATTTCAGAAAGCAGAAACTACATCATTGATTTTCCTTCCCAAATTATGTGCTATAAAAGAGAGAAGAGGATATAGAGATTCTGTATAAAATAAAGACCTGTTTTAGTGTATGCAACAATTTGCTCTCTGGTTCTCACCAAAGATAGCTTATTCATTTTAAAATAAATTTACCCCAACACCATTGTTACAGAGATTCGGAACAATCAAACAATGCAGGAGAGGTTGGAGAGATTCACTTTAATCACCGAGGTGGGCCTAGAGAAAATGAATTCAAATTCTAAGCCAAGCTACAAGTAGAACTTCCCTTTGTATTAAGGAGCCAGCCCTATGTGCACTTAGTGGTTATCTCGCAGCTGGCCTTGAAAACAACCCAGTTCTATCCAATTAAAAAATGCACCTGGCATGGCATAGAGATTATGGGCATATCTAGTGTCTGGCCTACAAGGTCAGGCAGCTAAGTTTATCTTCAAAGAATTCCAAACAGTAGTTTTACAAAATAGGAGTTTTCCTTCTCACTATCTCTTTCTTTCTCATTCGCTCACACATTGTTCATTCTTCTCAAGGAAGGGGAGGTTGTTTCTCTTTCAAATCCTACAGTTCCCTCAATTCATAGATTCTTTCTATTCTCTTAAAATTAGACATTTTTTTTTGTGCTCATCTCTCTCTCTCTCTCTCTCTCTCTCTCTCTCTCTCTCTTTTTTTTTGTAAAAAAGAAACCTACACAGTACAAACTTTTAATATCCAAACTTTTAATAACACAGTGTCTGTTTCTTAGTTACCTCAGGTATTGGAGTTTACCAGATATTTTGCCTCTGAAGGATCTAGAACACTGTCTTTCCAGTCTTTGATAACAGTTTCCTTATGCCCACCAAGTGACCACTAAATCAGTGTAGTAGTGAGGAGGCTAAAAGGGGTAATTCCAATGTAACCATGATATTTAGAGGCTAGTGATCTGAATCCAAGTCAGCAAGCTCAGTGTACATTCCTGATAACCTATAATTAAGTCATTACCTCTTTCCCAGATACTGGTCTTGCAGAACCGGTTACAGAGGCCATTGGGCTGTGGACAGTGCACTGCCCAGAGGGAGGGTTATTAACGCTGACACCAGGCCAGACCATCAGATATGGCCTGGAGACCCCCAACACCTGGGGGCCTTCTTGCAAGGCCCGCGAAAAGGACCGGAAGCATAATCCATGTTTGCGGGACAAGGACCACAGGGAGATATAAGGGAGGGCTCCATGCATGTTCCTTCACTCAGATTTGGAAGGCTGTTCCCTGAGTCCGCTGGCGTATTAAACTGTCCCTCCTTTTTTTCTCAGAAGCGTCCTTGGTTTTCTTTGGTCTTCTGCAACAGTAGTTTAAGCTTTTCTTATATAGTACTGAATATTTATGTACCAATCTCAACTGTCAAAATGAGGTAAGTTAAAATGTGGTAAAAGAATCCCCAAATCTCAGTGGTTTCACACATATACACATATGAACTTCTACACACAAACAAAAATTTGAAGCAGGAATTTTAGGGGAATATAGGCAGGCTTAGGGATTTTTTAGAAGTGGGGTCCAGACTGGGAAAAGGTACATTTCCATAACACAAGGGAGCAGCAACAGTTGCATTTACATAAGACAAGGGAACTGGAAGTAGCCAAGAAAGATCTATATTTACAAAATACAGAGAAGGAAGCCCTTCATTCAGATAGAAAAGAAGAAAGCCCAGAGGAATGGAAGGACTATGAGGGAGGAGGGCCCTAGGTGTTACTATAGTAGTCAGTCTAAGGGAATAGTGACCAATCAGAGGGGATAGCAAGGCACCAGGATCTGCAGCCTTTATAAGCCATAGGGAAAAGGAACTCAGTGGAACCCTTTCCCCCTCCCCATGTGGGAGTCCATTCTGTGGGACTCTTTCCCGCTTCCCACGTGGGAGTCTGTACTTGTTCTTTAATAAATTTCCACCTTTGCTATACCATCTTCTGTCCATGGATTAGACTCCGGCGGACAAAGATTCCGGTTTGTAGTCCAAAAACTCCATATCACTAATATGTAACATAAAATGTAATATCCTCTTCTAATTCTAAAATATAACATACATACAGTTGACCACATATACCAGCTCACCTCACATGCATGAAACAGTGATTGTGGAACCATCATCTATGATGTGTTCTGAAGTATGATAGTAATCATCTCAGGTAGAAACTGCAGTTTTTTTAACCTTAACTTTAACCCTGCTGTTTGGCTTCTGTAATTATTTGCTTGCTAAAACAATAGAAAAGTTATTTTGATTTTCTGAACTTATGTATGCTATCCCAATCGATTGAATACTTCATTGATGGTGGTTTGAATATCCCATTGATTGTGATCTCACTGGTTATCGAAGCACATTCTTCTGGGAACCAGGACAGCTCAATTACCCTAAATTGTCTCAGTAGCTACAGATAATGAGTTTCGGTTGACTCAGTGGTCCCGGAATCTGGACAGCACAATTATTCTAAATTGCCTCGGTGGCCTCAGATAATGTGTTTCTGTTGATTCAGTGATCCGTAGACCCAAAACTATACTTAATCTTTATAGATAACTAACTTGCTCAATTTTGCTTCTGTAACTGCTTTGTGCAAACCAGGTTCCTCATTCCAAACCCAAAGATGTAATTGATACCTTTGTGATATTCTGCCTATATAAGCCAGATGCGGCAAGCTTTTCAGCGCTGCAAGATCTAGAGCACTTTTGCTCCTCGTATGCCGCTGGCCTTTAATAAATGACTCCATACTTTGACTTCTTGAGGCGTCCTTTGTGAGATTCGGGGTACAATACAACAGTTCCTCTGGGACATAAGGTGAAGCAATCTCCATTATCTGGGCATCACCAATTGCCATGACAGATGGTAAAGAACACATCAAGGCATATATTAAGGTTTGAGAAATACAGCCATATTTTGTGTCCATTTTAAAAAAAATTATCTTTATTTTGAAAGTATTACAGATGTCCCCTTTTTCTCCCATTAACCCCTTCCTCCCCACTTCCACCTCCTCCCTAGGCCTTCACTGCACTATTGCCTGTGCCCATGGGTTATGCATACATGCATATAATTTCTCTGGTTAATCTCTCCCCCAGCCCTTCCTGCTGAAATATGTCAGTCTGCTGCATGCTTCTATGTCTCTGGATCTATTTTGTTCATCAGTTTATTTTGTTCATTAGATTCCATATATAAATGAGACATATTTTGTGTTCATTTTTCTTCTTTACTACACAAGTTGACTATCAATGGGTATTAGTATTGAAGCATCCATCTTGTATGAAAACTGCTGTTTGAAATTTTAACCCTGCTAATTGGCTTCTGTAAATTCTTACTTGCTAAGACTACTCCCACTTCAGAGGGGCCATTGAACCTTCCCCAGACAAGGTTATCAGTGCTGGTGCCAGGCCAGGCCTCTGGTTGAGGTCTCAAGGCCCAGTACATACGGGCTCTTTAAGAACTTGCAAAAGGGGCCGGAAACACTCCATATTTGGGAGACAAAGAAGGTAAAATCATATAAATAGGGAGAATTCCTGTATGTTGGGGCCCAGAATTTGAGATACATTTTCCTCTGGACCCGTGCGTAATAAATGTAACTCCATCTCTCTAAGTCAGTGATGGGGAACCTATGACACGCGTCTCAGCACTGACACGCGTAGCCATTTCTGATGACACGCGGCCGCATGCCGAGGATGAAACGTTTGCTGCTCCTGAGGATGAAACATTTACGACTAGAGTCTTGGAGTTAGTTTTTTCCTCAAAGTGACACACTACCCGAGTTACGCTCAGTTTTTTGGCGAAGTTTGACACACCAAGCTCAAAAGGTTGCCCATCACTGCTCTAAGTATTGCTTTGTTCTTCTTCAGTTTTCTGTAACAGTATTTATAAGAGTCAATAAATATCACTCTAAAATTGAGTTTAGAAACAATTGAGCCATAAGACATAGGAGTATGATTAGGAGAAATGGTTCAACATAGGGTCAAAATCACACTCCCTAATATGTGTCCTTAAACTGAAAGTCTGTCTTCCCTGATAAGCTTATAACATAGATTAACAGGAATGCAGAAGAAGATAAGTATTCTCTCCTAAGAGTAGAGAAAGCTGTTGTGTTTTTATTGTTTTGTTTTTATATTAGGTTAGTGTATAATTTCAGCAATTGCCCTTTTCAAGACTATGTAGGAGAATTGTTCTAGAAATGTAACCATGCAGAAACTCCATTACTTTAACGTGACCCTTTTTCCTTAATGTTCTTGAATTCTCTTCCACAATCATTAAGCCCTCAGGACTATCAGATTCTGGTCAGCATCAAATTGTTTTAAGAACAAAGCCTTAGGTCTGTTGACAACAGAAACAGAGTTTCATCAAACTAAAGATAACATCGTGAGAGCAGTTGTGTTTCACCCCCATCCCCACCCCCCAACCCCCCACCCCTGGGTCTATGAAAGGGTAAAGACCCTAGCAACAACACTCTCATGAAACTAGACAGAACTACCCCATAGTTGACATCAGGACCTCATATGAGGATCAACTACTCCTTACCCTGGCCCCAACCAATAAGTAGAGTCCATGTCCCAACACCCTTAATCACTATGATTAATGCTTTTTCCCATATATAACTCATACCCTAGAAGCCATCAGAGAACCAGGTTTACCTATGCTTCCAGGTTTGAAACCATTTCCTTAAATACACCTCTACTTTTTTGGCTGAAAACTCCTGTTTATATTTGATTGGACTTTGATGCATGCAAGTGAACATACCTCTTTAGTTCGGTAACAGAAAAATCTTGTGAAATGCTTTAGGGATCAGAAGAACTGGCTTTAACTCTCATATGCACAAGTAGTTGCTTGGAGACTATGAATGAGTGGGAAGACTCAACTGCTGTGATGTGTGGACAGAGGTATATAAGCATCCTGAACTAGGGATGAGGGAAAATGCCTTGGGGGCCTCAAGAGATCCTTGCAGGGTGATTAGAAGAGCAGACCATTAGTAAATAGAATTTTTCCCTGCCCTATAGATAGGTCAAAAGAGGTTATCTCTGATAATCTCTTATGGACAAGGCTTCTAAATCAAATTCTTCTAGGAAGAGTTAATGGGGAGTGGGCAGAAGTTTCTCTTGAGCCTGAAGCTAAATTTGCTTTTAGCTCAAAACAATCTGCATACCATAGAGCCACAGCTTGGGTGACTCTTTTGGAAGCCCACAGTTAAAATCTGTTATGTCACTGACTAATTGTGAACATTAGGCAAGCTATGCTATTTAATTTCCCTTGAAAACAGTCAGCTGTCAAGATTGATTTCTTATAATATGACACTATGCTTCACATCTTATGGACATTATCTCACAACCTTATACAAATATATCCATTTTTGCAGATGAGAAAATAAGGCTTATTGAGGGCAAGTTATCTTCTTGAGGCCATAATCTTAGTAAATTTCAGAATTAAGATTTAAATTAAAGCTGATCTGACACCAATCTGATTTGGGTTACCAGCTGGGACCTCGGTTCTTCTTGAGGGCGCAGAAAAGATTGTAAGGTCAACAAAGATGCAAGTAAAGCAAAGTGGGATTTGTTGAAGATACACTCCAAGTGAGGAGTGGGCCAGTTGAGAGAGACAATACTCCTGAGTTATATGGTTTAAAAGAGGGATTTTCTGGGTGGAGACTTTCATTTGCATTTATTTTTTTTTACCCATAATGCATACAGAAAAATCCACAGTGGGTGGGGTATCAAAACCAAAATGCAAATTTTATTATAATTAGTTCAGGACCTTACTAAGGTCACATTGAGGTCATGTCCTTTTCCTCTGAGCTTGCACCAAGAACCATTTGGTTCTGAACCTGCCCGCTGGCTGTCTGCTGGCTGCTGAGCCACCCATAGAATGTTGGTCTGAAGGCAATGTTGGTCCGACCGCTGTTCAGGACCCCAGGGCAGGCCCCACCCAGCCGTTCATGTTTAACTTCCTACCTAACATTTCCCCCCTCAAGTTATAGGAACCCAATTCTTTGGGAACTTTTGGATGAAGACCACTCTTGCTGCTTCAAGCTGATCTGGGGTCTTTGTGGGGCTTTGGGTTACCATACTTGCATGATGTCGGCTAAAGGAGGTGGTTGCCAATGTCCATCCAGAGACCCAAAATAAGAATTGTGTTTCATGGGAATGAGGGCTTATTATCCTTCAGACAGTACCATTTTGAGTTGTATGGCTGCTATATAAGAAGAAATTAATTGTTTTAATAAATTGAGTAACATGGGTCCAAATATTAGTAGTAGTATTGATACCCCAAACGGCAAGCTGGGACTCTCCTCACAGGTTCTTGTCCTACAAAGTTTGAAGAATAAAATCCATGGACTAAAAGATTTTAAGCAAAAGTGTGGAAATTTATTTCAAGAATATACAACCCCCGACCCGTCCCCGCCCCGGAGGGGCCCCCAAAATGGGAGAGTCCTGTTCTCTCTCCTCCAAAATGGAAAAAACCTGTCCAGTCAGTCTCTTTGTCTATGGATTTATAAATGCTAGCAGCTTCTTTGCCCGTTTATTCCACTTTCTAATTGGACCCTTCCTTATTTTATGTCCCCCCTGCTTTTCCTAATTGGACACGTTCCCCTTTTTTTCTGCATGGTATTAGTTTCAAAGTTTCAAAGCTCACCTGATGCCCCCCTCTTCTTCCCTTTTTCTTGTAAATAATCTGGTGGTTTGGAGTTGTCTTTGCCAGTCATGTAGGCATTCCTCTCCCATGGACCCCCCTTTTCCTCACTTCCTCTCCTCTCAGTATGAAGATAATTATGGGTGCAGCAAAGGGAAGCATGAGGGAGAGAAGCCAATATTTGCTATTCCAGGGGAGTCCCCAGCAGTCTGTATGTTGCTTGCCCTTTCAAGGATATCTTGTATATTTGGTTGTATCTGTCCTGATTTATTTATTGTTTAAGATACTTCTATTGATTTCAGAGAAGAAGGGAGAGAGAGAGAGAGAGAAACATCATTGATTGGCTGCTTCCTGCATGCTCCTCACCAGGGATCAAGCCCACAAGCTAGGCATATGCCCTCATGGAGAATCGAACCGTGACCTCCCTGGTTCATAGATCAATGCTCAACCATTGAGCCATACTGGCAAGGCACAAACCATTTACTCTTGAGTGTCCTTGGGTTAGAGAAGATAGTGAAATGTGGGGTTCGAAGTGCAGACTTTTCTTCTCGTGGGTCCTCGTTCACGAAGATGAAAAATAAATTCGTGGACTAATAGATTTCCCAAAGGAGACCCCATGGGGAGGGATCCCCCAAATAGGAAAAGCCTGCTCTCTCTCTCTCTCCAATGGGAAAAATCTAAATATAAAAATCTGTCTCATGTCCCTTTGTCTCTGGTTTATATATATTGCAGTTCTTTGTTTGAACCTGACCCTTTTTAATTTGATCCTTCCTTAATTTAGGACCCGTGTGCTTTTCTCATTGGTCATTCTACTACATAGTATCAATTTCAAAGCTCAAAGCCCACGTGATGCCCTCTCTTTCTCTCCCCTTATCTTGCAACATTCCTCTATCCTCTGTGAAAATCTGTTTCCTTCTGCCCAATATCCTGCAACTTTTCTTTTTCTTTTTTTCTTTATTGATTAAGGTATTACATATGTGTCCTTATCCCCCCATTGCCCTCCCCACCCCCACCCCCACTCATGCCCTCAAACCCCCCCCCCCACCCAGTGTCTGTGTACATTGGTTAGGCTTATTATGCATGCACACAAGTCCTTTGGTTGATCTCTCCTCCTTACCCCCACACTCCCCTACCTTTCCTCTGAGGTTTGATGGTCTGATCTGTCTCTGGATCTATTTTTGTTCATCAGTTTATATTGTTCATTATATTCCATAAATGAGTGAGATCATGTGATATTTATCTTTCTCTGACTGGCTTATTATGCTTAGCATAATGCTCTCCAGTTCCATCCATGCTATTGCAAAATGGTAAGAATTCCTTCTTTTTATAGCAACGTAGTATTCCATTGTGTAGATGTACTACTGTTTTCTAAACCATTCATCTGCTGATGGGCACTTAAGCTGTTTCCAAATTTTAGCTATGGTAAATTGTGCTGCTATGAACATAGGGGTGCATATATCCTTTCTGACTGGTGTTTCTAGTTTCTTGGGATGTATTCCTAGAAGTGGGATCACTGGGTCAAATGGGAGTTCCATTTTTAGTTTTTTTAGGAAACTCCATACTGTTCTCCACAGTGGCTGCACCAGTCTGCATTCCCACCAGCATTGCATGAGGGTTCCTTTTTCTCCGCATCCTCGCCAGCACTTGTCATTTGTTGATTTGTTGATGATAGCCATTCTGACAGGTGTGAGATGGTACCTCATTGTCATTTTGATTTGCATCTCTCAGATGATTAGTGACTTTGAGCATGTTTTCATATGTCTCTTGGCCTTTCTTATGTCCTCTCCTGTGACTTTTCTTTATCCTCTGTTAATGTATGTCTCCCTCCCCACTTATCCTGTGGCATTTCTCTATCCTCTGTAAGATTAAGCATTTTGGCGTCTCCAAGCCCCATCTATGCATTCCTCTCCCATGGAACCTCTTTATTCCCTAAACTTGGCTAGTTTGTCTCTAAAATTCCTTTCAATAGGATTTACTAGGTGGCTGCAAATTGCTGTTTAACCATCTATCTCAGCTTCCCCATTCCACTTGTCCTGAAATTTTCCTAGCTTTTACTGTGCTATAACAGTTCCAGTGCTATCAACGACCATACTAAAAAGAGACAGTTTTCTTGATCGGTAAGTAGAGGAAGTAGCTCTTGCCAGTGTGGCTCTATGGTTACATATAGGCCAGGGAACTGAAAGGTCAAGGGTTGGATTCCTGGTTAAGGGCACATACCTGAGTTTCAGGTTCAATCCCTAGGCCCCCGTCGGGGTGCATGCGGGCGGGGGGGGGGGGGCGGGCAACCAATCCATGTGTCTCTCTCAGATCAATGATGTCGCTCTCTCACTTTCTCTCTCAAAAAAATTAATGGAGCTGAAACCGGTTTGGCTCAGTGGATGAGCGTCGGTCTGCGGACTGAAAGGTCCCAGGTTCGATTCCGGTCAAGGGCATGTACATTGGTTGCGGGCACATCCCCGGTAGGGGATGTGCAGGAGGCAGCCAATCGATGTTTCTCTCTCATTGATGTTTCTAGCTCTCTAACCATCTCCCTTCCTCTCTGTAAAAAATCAATAAAATATATATTTTTAAAAATTAATGGAAACAATATCCTCAGGTAAGGATTAACAACAACAACAAAAAGTGGAGGCAGTAATTGTAAGCAGAAGAAACTAAGGTTATAATAGGAATATGTTTGGGAAACTGAGGATGTATGAAAGACTGACTGGAGCAAATACTCGGTTACTGGAAATATTTATAAACTGCTTTTAGGTATGGATTGTCTATAAAGAGATGCTCTGTGGTAGTGATGCCCTTTTATGCAGCTGGGGGAGTTAGTCTACCAAAGTAAGCTTTCAGGCTTTACAGGAAAACGATGCATAGTTTATAGTTAGGGCTCCTTCCACCTGGGAACTTAGCATTTAATTATGTCTAATACTCCCAGTCACCATTTGGAGAAGATATGCTTTCCAGACCCTTCCATCATTTAAAGGTGAGGGAACTGAAGTAACTGGTGGAGTGGAGCTTTGGAAAGATAGCCTGGGGTGACTGAGAGCAAAAACAAATTCTAATGCAACTAACTGTATTGGATTATGTCAACATTATGCTGATCGTTTTATACATCAAATTGTCTTATAAATCAAGTTGCCTTTATCTCATTTTAAAAGAAACTTCAATAAAAAAACTCACTAAGCCACTGAAATTCACAAACCCTTGCCTTCTATCCTAAATTCTATACTTAACACTTATAAATTGAAATGAAGAAAGAGAATGGTTTTCTATCAAAACTATGTAAGTGGATGATATATAAACTTGAAGTCAGGAATGGATTTAAAATATGCAATTCTAATTTAGAGAAAATTTCCATTAATGACCTAAAAGGACATTTTTAATGGATTATACACCTAGCTATTCCAAATTAAGATATAAAGCACATAATTAAAATGCAAAATTGCCTCACTAGAAAGTCACTGAATTATAAAGCATTCACTTTACATGGTACCTGTTTTCAATCTAAATTCTGAGAGAATATTCTTGCTTTCAATTTTATTCCAATATGCTATGTCTTTAGAGCAATATACATATCTCATATAAAAATGAATAATCATGGAGAGGGACCCACCCCCAGAAGTCATGTAAAACTGAACCAATACTAGTATTAGCCAATTCTGCCTTTTAAAGAGATGAAAAAGGTAGTGATTACATAATTCAGATAAGTGGAGTAAATAAAAATATTTTTACTAACAGAGCCTAGTTGTCATAGAGCCTGGTTATCAGAGTAGATTATAGGTCTGACATTTTAATGTCTTTACCTGTATGGGATGCTCAAGGTTGGCACCTGGTATAGGTGATCCATAGTTTAATAGGACACGTTAGTGAGTCTGTGCATCCAGCTATAAGAAATGGAGAACTAAACTTCTCCTTTAAGTAAGTGAGAGAAGTGTGTGTGCATATAGCAGAATTGGTCAATGGGACAGACTCAGAGGAATGGTGGTACACAGTAGAGAGGAAAGAATGCTGAGCAACAGGGCAAATAGTTGGAGCTCAGGCACAAGATGAACTAGAAAGAAATCTCTATTGGTGAAGTGGCAGGGTTTTAATTTTCTTAAATTAAAAAGTAACATTTTTATAATGGAAAATATCAAACGTAGGCAAAATATAGAGAATACATTAATGAACTCCCTGTGCCTGTCACCCAGTTTCAACAATGACCAATCAGTGGCCAATCTTGTTTCCTGTACAAACCTGCACACATTCTTCTCCACACTCCTTGAATCCTGTTAAATCAAATCTCAGTCATCATATAATTTAATTCATTAACATTTTAGCTCTAAAATATAATGGCTTTTCTAAAATTTACAACCATACCATTATTATGCTCCCAAAATGAGCAATAAATTCTCAAAATTATTGAATATCCAGTTGCTTACATTTTCCCAAGTGTCTCATAATTTCACTTTTTAACAGTTTAAAATTGGTTGTATGTCCAAAGTTTTATATGTTTTTCAATCTTTCTCTTTTCCTTTACTATTTGTTGAAGACAAGGTCATTTTTCCTTAGAGTTTTCCACATAACAGATTTGGCTGATTGTATATCTGTGGTGTTATGCACTTAAGTTACTTCTATTACCTATAAATTGAAAGTTAGATGCAGAGGCTTCATGAGATATAGGTTTGATATTTTGGTCAAGAATAGTTCACAAATGGTATTTTGTTCTTCTCTCAGTTGACAACTATTCTACTGTTGACTGTTTTCTATGTTAGCAGACATTAATATATACATTTCCTACATTCACTATTTAATTAAAAGTTGCAAAAGGATGATACTCTAATTCTATCATTACTTCTCAATTTATTATCAGGACTATTTCTTTATTGTGTTTTAAATTTCTTTATTGATTAAGGTGTTACATATTTGTCCATACATTTCCTACATTCACTATTTAAAAGTTGCAAAAGGATGATATTGTAATTCTATCATTACTTCTCAATTTATTATCAGGACTATTTCTTTATTTTTTTTTTAAATTTCTTTAATGATTAAGGTGTCACATATTTGTCCTCATTCCCATCCCACACCCCTCCCCACGGATGCTCCCACCCCCCCTGTTGTCCTTAACCATTGGTTAGGCTCGTATGCATGCACACAAGTCCTTTGGTTGATCTCTCCCCCCTACCTCCACCTTCCCCTACCCTCCCTCTGAGGCCTGACAGTCCGATCGATGCCTCCTTGTTTCTGGATCTGTTCTTGTTCATCAGTCTATGTTGTTCATCACTTCCCCTAGATGAGTGAGATCATGTGTTACTAGAAATATACTTATAAGAACTGAATGTGAGACGAGCAATAATAGTTATGCTGACAGGCAAATGAATCAGTCTGTAGTGAGTTTCTTTCTGGATCAACAGTTCTTTTGAGACCTAATTTCAATGCCCACCAGTTCCTTATGTGTACATGTTGGCACTGACTTTTCATCTCTGGATGGTGGACAAATGGTGGTAATGCAGGTCCGACTCCCTCTGGTTTGGTCTCGCCCTGACCCAGGGGCACGGCTTCACCTGGACTCAGGGGCACGTGGCCTCACCCGGACCCAGGGGCGGGTGGCCTCACCCAGACCCAGGGGCGCATGGCCTCTCCCAGACCCAGGGACGCACGGCCTCACCCGGGCCTGGGACCCAGCCTCATCCGGACCCAGGGGCGTGCGGCCTCACCCAGACCCAGGGGCGCACAGCTTCACCCGGACCCGGGACTCAGCCTCACCCTGACCCGGGTCCCAGCCTCACCCGGACCCAGGGGTGCGCGGCCTCACCCAGACCTGGGACCCAGCGGGGCTTCGTCTTCTTGATCCCAATTCCTGTCGGTCAATTCCCTCTCAGCAATTCCTTTGGCCATTTTCTCAAAGCTCTGGGGCGGCTGCCGTGGAATTTGTTGGGCGGCGGGCTTGGCGAAGCTCCGGTGCGCCCGGTGCACGGCGGCAGGCTGGTCCGAGGTCGTTGCGGCAGCACTCGGGTCTGCAGCGGCGACCAGTCGCAGGGCGAGCGTTCCTGCATCCAGGACCCAGTGGGGCCTCGTCTTCCCGGTCCCAACTCTCATCTGTCAATTCCTTCTCAGCAATTCCTCCGGCCATTTTCTCAAAGCTCTGGGGCGGCTGCCGTGGAACTCGCTGGGCAGCGGGCTCGACGAAGCTCCGGTGCGCCCGGTGCGCGGTGGCGGGCTGGTCCGGGGTCACTGCGTTGGCGCTCAGGTCTGCAGCGGCAGCCGGTTGCCGGGCGTACGCACCTGGCCACTTCCGGGGCACTGAGATTCTCGAAGAACTCGAAGGTCAGCAAGCGCGGGGTCTCCCACCCCATGTCTCCCAGGGGCTCGTCTGTTCGTGCTCGGCAGCGAGTGGAGCCGTCCCCTCAGCCGGAGACCGCCAGGTGAACTGCGCCGAGCATGTTCCAGGCTGCCATTGTGTCACCAGAGCCATAGTTCTTAAAGTGTGATCTTTGGCTCACTGGCATCAGCATCATCCTGCGTTCCCCTCTCTTTTATTCTAGTTGTAGAGCATCTGCTCAGCCAGCCCTCCGGTGGTTCTGGATGGTGTCTGCTCTGTTTTCCCATTGTAGTTTCAAAATTGTTGTGGTAGGCAACAATCAGGTGTCCGCCCTATGCCTCCATCTTGGTCCTCCTTTGTGTAGTTAAGTCTTGATTGTTGTTGGTGTCACTGGGAGGAATTTTTCTCCAGGCCAATTGGCTGTGGGTACCCGCTGTATCTATAAAGGAAGAGTTGCTGTGCAGGAGTCACTTTTATGGGCCAGGACTTGTTCCAGTAAGGCTTTGGTGCTCACTGAGTCTGCCCCCTGAATGTGTCCCCCATGCGCATGGTTGAAATCTGGTGTCATCTCACACTGACCACCAGATGCCCCCGTCTCTGGGTCTCCAATGGGGTGCAGGTCAGCTACTGTCTGAGGCCACTCAGCAGGAGCTACAGCAAAAACCATAGTTTTCTCCTCCTGCTTGAGTGGTTTTGGAGCAGTCTGACTAGAACTGCAGTTCATCTGGTTAAGCTGCCACAGGGCAGGCCATTCACATGCAAAAGCCGCTGTTTGGAGCCTGGGTGGGTTTGTAGGATGTGCGGGGCGGGTCTCAGGGCGGGGCGGGGTCTCAGGGCGTCACTAGGCTAGGGCGTGGCAAACAGCAATGGCTGCTAGTCTGCCTTTTCTGCCTTTTCTGCCTTTCCGTGTTTCCAAGTCCCAGCGTCCCGTGCTCCAGCGCAGTAAACACTGATTGCTGGGTGCACCTCTGCAAGAAAGTCACTCTCACTCTCCGACATGATGGCCGAGAGTCCAGCTTCTCCACGTAGGCGTCTGGGTCTCCTGCGCGTCCCCAGAAACTGGATTTCAGAGTGATGGGGAGCTTATCTCCCTTAGGGTTGGGGAAAAAAGCCGCGCGTCCCTTACCCCGCCACCAGCCCGACCCACGCGCCTCCGCACCTCAGCCCCTCCGCGTTTGCTCTTTCCTCTTCCCTCTTAGTTGTAAATCCACCATTCAGCCAGCTCTCCTGTGGTTCTGGGTGGCAGACGCTCTGTCCTCTAGTTGTATTTTTGAAATTGCTGTGCGCGGCGCAGTTCATTTGTTTAACTTTGCTGCCATCTTGGTTCTCTTCTCCTGAAATATCCAGGACTATTTCTTTAAAGAGAAAGTTGGAAAACATAAGAACTGTCATTGTGGACATTCAATTTTTCTTTCACATTTAATAAATTTAATAATATTTAGTAAAATTAGTATCAGTTAACTGATATTTTGCAAGGGAGGTCAAAAAAAGTTTACCATGTTCTATCTTTGTACAATAGAACCCAATAGGAGAGATAGTGACATGATTCATAACTAATATTTTAGCAAAAGGAGAAGCTTGGAGACAAAAAGACTAATGAAAATTAAAGCCAAATTTGAGAGTCCTCCAAGACAATAAATAGGCAGTGAATATAGTGTGTTGCTTGATGTGACATAATTTGAAATGTAAAGGACATGATATCTTGGAAAGAAAGTCCAGAATCAAAAAGAATATTTTCCAAAGCATAACTGTTGATAGGAATTTTTATATTTTCATGTTATAGTGTTAATTTGTATTTATAATTAAAATCCTTAAGTGATCAATTGCTTTAGGGGTCCTAAAGATATATAAAACTATACTAATTTATTAGTTGATTTATTTATAAAACAAATATACTAAGTACTTAATAATGTACACCTTTAGCTCTACTATGCTTTCAAAGTATTAATATTAAAATTCTTACAAGTTACTTATTTATAATAGCTATATTTTTGCCCTTGGAGAAATTCAACCACACTTTGACCATTGATATTTCCAGCTGTGACACCAAAGCAGAAAATGAAGACAGAATAACTTCAATTTGGTTGGCTCAATTGAAAGCCCATAATAAGAAATTCAGAGATGTGGGATATTATGTGAGTACATTTATTTTCACCTTATTTTTTAAGATGTTCCTTTAGAAGACACGTGTTCATTAAAAATAACAACAACAATAATAAAAATGAGGTCTATGTCTTTAGGCTGATTGGAATAAAAATTTCATTATAATCTTGAGAGATCATGTCCCTATTTCAAGTCCCTTTATGGAGAAAATGAACTGATTATTGATTATATGAGTAAAAAGGATACTCTACAATATCTTCATAGCTCAGCTAAACACATTATTTGTAATGGGCTGTACGAGCCAGAGGAAGGAGAAACTTCTTTTGTCTATTTTTTACACTTCACCACCAGTTATTGTCTCCTCCAGTGAAGTTGAAGTCTCCAGGGCTGCTGAAAGAAGGGCAGAATTTATATCTATTGGCATGTGAGTAGTGAATTTCTTATCCAAAATCCTATCACTATATACCATTGCCTGCACAGTGCTAATATTAGTTCAATCCTTTTCTCCATCATTGATCATACGATATTTTGCAACATGCCTGTCAAATGGTAAAGTAAAATATCATCTATTTACTCAGAGTCACATGTTTCTGTATCTATCATGTAACAAGTCCCCTACTAAAACTGATTTCTTTTCTAAAGGATCTTATATGAATGCAATTCATTGGGTTAATTATCAAGAAAGAGTTATATGCAGAGGTGTAAAATAAATTAATATATAGGTAAGGCACTTACCCATGATGAGGAGATAACCAGATGAAGAAAGGGAGCAGAAAGAAGCAAGCCATTTTAGGAAGAGAAAGTAGTACATACGAAGTAAGAAAATGTGTACATCAGAGGATCTCAGACGTTCTTGTTTGGGCACTCAAGACATTGGTCATTTGTAGTATGACCAGTGCTTCCTCCTTACTGAAATGCATGGACTCAATAAACTGCAACCAGAGAAGATGGTACCACATGGACTGGGCTATTACATTGCTAAGAGACAATTCATAGAATTTCCAAGTGGAAGAATCAGAAAGCATGATATGTGATATAGTACTTACATTTTGTGGAATATCATGTGCTATATATACATGCTGATTAGTTTTCATATCTCTAGGACAGAAACTGGTAAAATTAAATATTCTTATATTATCAATCATCTTGGGTATAAATGAGAAAAGGAGGTCAACTGGTTAAAACGAAACCCAATGGCAACTTTCTGACTATGGAGCTTTATCTCTCTACCCTTATACCATAGTGGATGGCCTTATTTCTCTGAAATATATAAGATCTACTATCAATTGAGAAAAAATTGCACAGAAGAAATATCTGATATTCTGTATCTTTGGTACAGAAGTAAGAAACATTAAAAACAAACATAAGACTTTTGGTCAAGGAAATAAATGCAGTGTTCACATCCTCCCACAACCACATCAAAATTACAACTCAACTATAGATCAATCATCATTCAGAGCCTCCTGAAATCTAACTGAACAGAAGCCCTATAACTAAGGCTATAAAGAAGAAGCCACAATGAAATTAGTAGGAGGGGCAGAGACCCCATAATGTGCTAGTCCCACCCCACGTGATGCAGTTAAAAATTGGGAGGGATAGCTCTTCTGTGGAGGTCCCCGCTGAGGAGCCAGGGGTTCAGGCCCAGACCATGGTACCCAGGCCGGTGTTCCAGTGCCAGGAAGAGAAGACCGGCTGGGTAAACCAGCAAAGATAGTGGCTGAGTTAGATGGAGGCTGATGGAATCTTAGGGGGAGCTCTGAAATGAGCACACAAACTTACTCAGACTCACTTTCTCTGAACTCCAGTGCTTGGGCAGCAGCTCCAAAGGTGACAAGGACATAGGGGGATGAATATATGGCTTTGGGTGGAGGTTGGGGGGTGTATCTTTCTCCCAGACAGAAGTCCCCGCGAAGGTCATTGTTCCTTTGCTGAGCTGGCCGTCAGGCACCATATCTGGGTCTTCACCAACTTGGTTAACATTGTTCCCCCTGCCCTGGTGATTTCCTGAGACTCTGTCCCATGCAACTTCAGGGTCCTACCTAAACCGTTTCCAGTGGCTTTTCCATACAAATAGCCTGTCTTGGCTCATGCTTCAGGCTTTCCTAAAATATGCCAAAGGTTCACAAACCCACAAACAAGTGAATCTGGCCTCTTGCTAAGTGGCCTCAGGCCCAGCACTAGAGGCAGCTGGCCTCGATTCACAGCTTGGCCTGTCCCATGCACATCCAAGCCTGGCACAAGTAGCAGCCACCTGCAGATCATTTTATAGCTCTTGCAAGTGGCCCTCAGCAGGGCACAAATGGTGGCTGACCTTGACCTGTACCGCCTGGGAGGCCCCAGAGCCAGCACACCTGGCGGTGAGCTTCAGACCATATCGAAGCACCATTCAACTACTTCCACAATCAACACACTCAAGAGTTACACTCATCAGGCACCAGAGCCCCACTGAAGCCAGTCCTGATCCATGGGGTCAGCCCCTGCACAGCGCCCTCTCAGGCATAGTCACCATAAAGTCCCCCAAAAAGACATTGATAGAATTGCATTTGTTCAATATTTTTGAATATATAGGGTGTTTTGATGGAGAAAATGATCAATACCTATGGGACACCCCAAAGGTGAGGTCTGGTAAGCAGTTTTAACTTTATTATTATTTTTATTACCTCTGAAGCAAGATGTGGATATAAAGAAGTAAGTCAATTCAAGATTAATTGACTTACTCAATCATACAGTTTGCAAAAGTTGCATGTGGTTCTCCAACAAACCCCTTTACCTTTAGAATTTACCCTCAGTCATTTTATGGCACTCTCACCACAGAAAAGGTGCCAGATGAAAGGTTTGCTGCTGCAGTTAGGAAAACATATATAGAAGGCATAAGATTGTGAGAGATTTGGAAACAAAGAACATTTTATCATTGAGTGACAGTCTTTATGTGCGATAGTCAAAGTTTTCCATTTTTCTTTCTGAAATACTTTTCAGTACCCTGTTTTTTTGTTTTATTTTGTTTTAAGTTGGAGGTGCTGGTATATATACTTTTGGGGATTTTGTTGTGCCATAAGAAACTATTTCTGATATAGTTAGATTTGAAAACATAGATGTTTATTAGAGTTAAAGAGGTGACATGCTCATGTGTATGTTTGTATGTGTATCCCTCATTTCAACAATATTTATTGAAGATCTAATATTTTCCAAGTCTTGTTCCAAGTACTGAAAATAGAGTAATAAACAATAGAGAGAAAAATCTCAGCTTCATTAACACTTGCCTATAGGAGACAATCAATAAACCTTGGACTCAATCTAGAGGTTGCACTTGCCAGCAAAAGAACAGAATTTAAATTTTACCATACATTGCAATAAACTCTGGCAGATGAGAGAAACAGCTGAATTATAGACATATACAAAGGGATATAAGACAGAACACAAAAAATTATTGAATGTTCTTATGGGTCTATAAGTGAGTAAAAAATAGCCCTTATCTTGAAGTATTTATGAGGTCACAGGAGACACAAAACAAATAGTTTCAAAATTATATACTAAATTTTACCCTAGAAATAAATTAAAATGACCTGTGTAGTCATGTTCACAGAAATGTATCATACCTTCCTATTAAGTAACTAGCAGATGGCACATTTCAGATTTCTGTGATAGTTTCAATAAACAAGTTAAGCTAAACTTTTAAGAAATATAAATATGTGTCAGGTTTTATGCAAAGCCATTTACATGTCATCTCATTGAGTTTTTACAGCACACTTTCAAGAGTTGATATATGTATATATATAAAAATATTAAATATATCATAGTATATATAAAACCTTTTTAATGATGAGGAAATAAAGACAGAATGGTTTAGCCTCTACTTCAATATTAAACAACTAATACTTAGAAGGTCCATTTAACTCTTAGATTCTTCTTTTCTACCACAAAAATCTGCCTCTCTGCAAGGTTTTTTATTCTCAGGCTAAATTTTATTATTTTATTTAAAGAAGAAGATAATACTAAGGAATAGATGAGAGTCTTTCTTTTTTTCTTTTTAAAATATATTTTATTGATTTTTACAGAGAGGAAGGGAGAGGCATAGTTAGAAACATCGAAGAGAGAGAAACATCGATCAGTTGCCTCCTTCACACCCCCTACTGGGGATGTGCCCACAACCAAGGTACATGCCCTTGACCGGAATTGAACCTGGGACCCTTCAGTCTGCAGGCCGATGCTCTATCCACTGAGCCAAACCGGTTAGGGCGAGAGTCTTTCTTATTGAGTTCACTGATACTCATGCTTAAGAGCTAACAGTTTAGTAACTTATATATTATTTTCATTCTATAACAGGAGTTTAATCATTATTAACTAAATATGGTTATTCTTTTTATAAACATATTTATAAATTCTATAAATCACAGGAAATAGTATAGTCTGATATTCTGTCTGAAGAATTCCTACTGAGTATTTCAATGAAAATGTTGGGGTTCCTTTGGGCAGGTGAAAGTAAGAGTCCTCCTGAAAGAATACTGTCTTAACATGGAGTGATTCTGTCTCTAAACACTTCATTTCACACTGGAAACCTAAAATAAACATATCGCTTAAGACTGCACTGATAACAGAAATATTTATTCCAGTGAAATCAACTTATTTTGTGACTGATGGATATCATCTGCTAGCTGAACATTTTACAAGTGATGAAATGTAAGTTTCTTTCTGCTAGAAAGACAAATGCTTATCAGTTTCTAAAGGACTGAATTCCTTTGAAGCTGTATAGTCTGTTTACAAAAAAAATACTAGCTAAATTTTAGGCACAGTTAGGTTAACATAGTTCTTGGTATTTCCTTCTCCTGGTGGAACCTGAAAATATAATGTTTTTTGTTGTTGTTTTATTTGTTTGATTTTTTTTTCTAAAATACATTATCTATAATAATAAAAACATAATATGCAATTTGGACCTGACAGCCAAATAACCTTCTGGACGTCATTCTGGACTTCCTTCTGGATGAAGCTGTGGCAGTGGGGGCCAAGGCAGAGGCTGTTAGGGGTGATCAAGCAGACAGGCGGAGAGTTAGGGGCATCAGGCAGGCAGCAGAGTGGTTAGGGGCTATCAAGCAGGTAGACAGGTGAATGGTTAGGAGCCAGCGGTCCCAAATTGCGAGAGTGATGTCTGACTGCTGGTTTAGGCCTGATCCCACAGTCGGACGTCCCCCGAGGGTTCCCAGATTGTGATAGGATGCAGGCCGGGCTGAGGGAACCCATACCCCCATGCACGAATTTCATGCACTGGGCCTCTAGTAATACAATATTAACCTTTTGCACTTGGATGTCGAGTGTGACTCAGCACGGTTAGCATCGGTAGCATAGAGATTAAAATTGCAAGCGAGTGCAAAGGGTTAAGCTAGTTTGACTTATGTTGAGAAATATACAATAGCATATGCCATGAGTCATACTGCTTATTAACAAATACTAGGTGTATTGGTTAATAATGCAAATTTTGTAATCAACGAAAACAGGATAATTTCAAGAGAAACATCAAAAATGCTTTATTCAAAGTAATGTCCATCGCTAGCTACACATTTCCCCCCATCTTTCAGGTAATTTGTGGATACCATCCCAATTGAACTTTTCTTGTTTTGAGGCAAACCATTCAGAGACCCAATTTTCCACTTCTTTGTACGTTTTGAAGTGCTGCTCAGAAAGTGCATGTGCCATCAATCAGAACAAGTGGTAATCTGAAGGAGCAAGGTCTGGTGAATACAGTGGGTGGGTTAACACTTCCCAGGCAAGGTCTTTTAATGTGTCTTTAACTGGTTTTGAAGTGTGTGATGGTGAGTAATCATGAAGCAAAATTACTTTGCTCTGTCTTTTGGCACATTCTGGTCAGTTCACGATCAAAGCGTGGTTCAGATTGATTATTTGTTGTTGGTAGCTCAGTATTAATGGTTTCACCTGGTTTTAGAAGTTCATAATACACCACACCTTCCTGATCCCACCAAACACAAAGCATTGTCTTCTTTCTGAAGTGATTTGACCTTGCAGTCGATGTTGATGGTTGGCCTGGATCAACCCATGATTTTGTGCATTTGGGATTCTCAAAATAAATCCACTTTTCATCGCCAGTCACAATTAGATACAAAAAAGACTTTCTTTCGTGCCTTTGAAGCAACATTTTACTGATGACTCTTTGGTTTTCCATTTGTCTTTCGTTCAGTTGATATGGCACCCATTTTCCTTCCTTTAAAATATTTCCCATTTCTTGTAAATTATCCGAAATTGTTTGCTGAGCAACGTTTAATCTTTCTGCAAGTTGTTTTTGAGTTTGACATGCATCTTCATCCAATAATGTTTGTAATTGTTGGTCTTCAAACTTTTTTGGTTGACCTGGACATTCTTTGTCTTTCACATCAAAATCATTACTTTTAAAGCATTTAAACCAGTGTTCACAAGTATCTTGAAATGGAGCATGTTCACCATAAGCTTCCCAAAATATTCAGCAGCACTTTCTTCAAAATAAAGTAATGAATTAAAACTTCCCACAAATGCTCTTTTTTTTGGCATGAAATTCAACATTTTTCAGTGTAAAAATATCTATGATGTTAACACCTTTAGCAAATTTGACATATGAAGTTTTGAAGCTTGTTGTCAATACAACAAAATATCATACATATCAAATCGCATATATATCAACACTAGAGGCCCGGTGCACAAAATTCGTGCATGGGATTGGGGGATGGTGGTGCGGGTGTCCCTTAGCCCGGCCTGAACCCTCTCCAATATGGGACCCCTTGGGGGATGTCTGACTGCTGGTTTAGGCACAGGGATCAGGGCTAAACCGGCAGTCGGACATCCCTCTCACAATCTGGAACTGCTGGTTCCTAACTGCTTGCCTGCCTGCCTGTCTGCCTGATAGCCCCCTAACCGATTCCCTGCCAGCCTGATTGATGCTTAACTGCTCCCCTGCTGGCCTAATTGCCCCCTACTGACCTCCCTTGCAGGCCAGATCTCACCCCCAACTGCCCTCCTCTGCTGGCCTGATGGCCCCCAACTGCTCTCCCCTGCAGGCTTGGTTGCCCACAATTGCCCTCCCCTGCTGGCCTGTTCATCCCCAACTGCCCTCCCCTGATGGCCTGATCATCCACAACTGCCCCCCTGCCGGCCATCTTGTGGTGGCCATCTTGTGATGACTTAGGGCGGCCATCTTGTGATGACGTCATGTGAATCCACCTAGGGTTTTATTATATAGGATATGTGTAATTTCATCTATTTAAAAAAATTCGCATTATTAACTGGTACACCTAGTATTATTTCTTTTGCCTTTCCATTTTTCATGTTAGCAAAGATAAATTTTATAGACAAATTGCCTCTTTCTAACCAATGCACTTTAATAGAAGATTAATTGTGTTGTATACAATGCAAGTGCCAATTTAGGGGGCATGGAATTTAGAGAAGTGGGTAGAAATGTTCCACTGACAAAGCCCTAAAATTGAGAAAATTGTGAGAAATCAGTTGTTTATGCAAAATTTGTACATTAGTGAACGCAAGTTATTTCAACCTGTGGTTGGCAAATGTTTGTGACAGGATCATTAGTATTCTGACTACAATAGAAATATATATTTAGCCGAAACCGGTTTGGCTCAGTGGATAGAGCGTCGGCCTGCGGACTCAAGGGTCCCGGGTTCGATTCCGGTCAAAGGCATGTACCTTGGTTGCGGGCACATCCCCAGTAGGGGGTGTGCAAGAGGCAGCTGATCGATGTTTCTAACTCTCTATCCCTCTCTTCCTCTCTGTAAAAAATCAATAAAATTAAAAAAAATATATATATATTTAAGGTAGAAAAAGCATGATAGCTAAATTTTATGTGGTTTATATTTTTATCTTGTCTATACATATCACTCAGACATTTTTTTTTAGGAAGAATTTTTCAGGAATTTTGATTAAACTCAAATATAAAAAAATACAAATGACACTAGGTAATTATAAAAGTAAATAATAGAACTTTAAATTACTTTCATAAACAGAACACTTCTAAGGGAAGTGAAACAAGATTAAATACTTAGAGTCCACTAAGGGAAAAAAAATGATTATAACACATGAGTTTTGGCTTACGTGGTAGAGATCTCATTCATGAAAAGCAGTAATATAATACCACATTATAAAGGGCAAAATGTAGGATATTCCTGGTAATTTTTTTAACTGCCCATAGAAGATTTCAATGTAAGTATAAATATACTGGTGAGTGCAAATATACTCAGCACCTACAATGTTCCACATGCTTCTCTCATTCCCACAATGACTTTTACTAGAAGCCATTGCTGTTCCCATTTTATTGGGTTCCACACACAATAGGCACTTGGTAGGAAATGAAGATGCAGGACAACTGAGATAGTCCCATGGCCTGCCCTTACATGGTTTAAGGTTGAGAAGAAATTAAGAAACAGAATTTCAATTCCAGTGCAGGGTGATTGAAAGACAATAGAGGGTGAGTAGTTTATATAAGACCTATAGGCAAAAGGAGGAGCCAGGAGAAAAGTATGAGTGAACATTGCTTATTCCAGGCAGGGAGAACATATGAAAAAGCCTATAAGAAAGACGGGGTATGGGGGTATTTTAAAGAATAAGTAGATCTATTATTTGCCATGAGACAAAACAAAGTAAAATCCTTCTCCTTTGATTGGACTCTTCTCATCCTCCTGCTTTTGTATCTTTTAACTGCTTTCTGATAGTGGGAAAAACCCTCAAAATCTCAGATGAGTGGCCTGTGATTATCACTGTCTTTATGTTTTCTCTTTTTATGCTCTTGTCAACCCACTAAAATTGGATCTCTGACAAGGCCACCAACATTGACACTGCAAATAAATTGGTTATTTCTTTGTCCTCATTAATTGACCTACTATTTAAATGCTCCTGCTTTCTTTGAAGTCTTGTTCTCTGGATTTCTAAGATAACATACTCTCAGTAGACTCCTTCTTAAGCCTCTTCCCCAACTCTAGTGCCCCAGTGCTGAGTTTGTAGATCACTTGTCTGGCTATATTTTACTCCTATATGATCCTAGTCAGTTTTAAGCTTTAGAAATAATTTTTTTAATATAAATATATATTTTATTGATTTTTTACAGAGAGGAAGGGAGAGGGAGAGAGAGTTAGAAACATCGATGAAAGAGAAACATCCATCAGCTGCCTCCTGCACACCTCCTACTGGGGATGTTTCCGCAACCAAAGTACATGCCCTTAACCGGAATCAAACTCAGGATCCTTGAATCCACAGACTGACGCTCTCCACTGAGCCAAACCGGCCAGGGCTAGAATTCATTTTTTAAGCAAATGATTCCTAATTCACATATCTTTTTATGACAACTTCTCTGAGTTCCAGACTTGTATATCTACCTGTATACCTGTGGTTTTAAAATGATATTTATTTCTATCTCATCCATATTAAAGATGAATTCTCAGTAACCCAGGTGCAATATATATCTATATCTATATATCTATATCTATATCTATATATCTATATCTATATATAGATATATACATATACCATGTTACTCCACCATTCTCAATAAATGGACTAACATGCTATTCCAGTTCCTACAAGCATCCCCACATTTTACCCAGAAGGACTGAGAAATGTGAAAGAAAAATTTGCTTGCCTTTAAGCGTACTTTTGGATGTTACATGCACTTCTTCTATATTCCATTGTTCACAACTTAGTCTGTTTTCCTCCCAATAAGGAAATTTATTCTTGGCAACTACATGTTCAACTAAATCTCAACTAGTTCTACTAGTAAGAAAGAAGGAAAGAACAGAATATTAGAGAAAGCTAATAGTACCTGCCATGATGAGTAATATAGGTCTTGATGTTATCCTGTAAAACTGTTTCTTTTCCAGTCTTTTGCATGACACCACTAGTTTGTCAAAGCAAAGAACTTGGAAGTAAGCTTTGATTTCTCTCTTTGAGATGCTTTCCCCATTGAATGTATAAGGAAGTTAAGTTTCTCTGTACCTCTCTTGTTACCACCTTTTTTAGGGCAACCATCACTCCTCATCTGTACTATCATTATTACCCTCTAACTGCTCTCCAAGATTATACTTTTCCAATCAATTATCAAAAAAGCAGTTGACCTACGAAAATGTAGTTCAGATAAGTCTTTCTAGACTTAAGTTATTCCAATGGCTCCCTATTGCATTTATAATAAAATTCAAGCTCCTTAACATAAGCTATATCCTGAAGGATCTGCTCCCAACCTTTTGATGTCTTCTTGTGATTTTCTCAATTGTATAGAGTAGACCTTAGCCACTTTACTTTTTTTTTTTTTTTTTATCAGTTTCATGAATTAACTACATTCAATCTCACCTTAGAGCTTTTTCACATGGTGCTCCCTCTGCTTGGAATGTTCATCTCATTTCTTTTCCTCATTCGTTGTTTTGGCAGCCCTAGTAAATTAACGAAGCATATGTTATCCTTTTTACTCCTAAACTAACAAATCAGTTAAAATACTAGTACTTCTCAAATTTGACTTGTTGAATTTTTTTCTTTATTACTGAGAGTATTACAGATGTCCCCTTATTTTTTCACCACTGCCTCCCTCCACCTAGCTCAGCCTTCATTGAATTGTTATCTGTGTCCATAGGTAATGTATACAGTATATGCATATAAGTTCTTTGGCTAATCTCTTCCTGTCCCACCCTCCCTTCCCTCTAAGATTTGTCACTCTGCTCTATGCCTCCATGCCACTGGATCTACTTCATTCATAGTTTATTTTGTTCATTAGAATCTACATATAAGTGAGATAATGTGACAGTTGTCTTTATCTGTCTGGCTTATTTTGCTTAGCATAATAGTCTCCAGGTCCCTACATGCCTTCTCAAATGGTAAGATAACCTTCCTTTTTACAGTTGCATATGTAAATGGAACATAACTTTTTTATCCATTCATCTACTGATGGGCACTCTGGCTGTTTCCAAATCTTGCATTGGTATATAACAGTGCTATGAACATAGGGGTGCATATATTCTTTTTTATTGTTGTTTTCTGCCTGGAATAAGCAAGATTCACTCATACTTTTCTCCTCGCTTCTCCTTTTGCTTATTAGGTCTTATATACAATATTCACCCTCTATTGTCTTTCTGATTGGGATCACTGGGTCAAATGGGAGTTTCATTTTTAATGTTTTGAGGAAACTCCATACTGTTTTCCATAGTGGCTGCACCAGTATTCATTCCCACCAACAGTGTACTAGGCTTCCTTTTTATCCACATCCTCACCAGCACTTGTTTGTTGATTCATTGATGTTAGCCATTCTGGTAGGTGTGAGGCGATACCTCATTGTAATTTTAATTTGCATTTCTTTGATGATTACTGATGTTAAGCATTTTTTTCATATGTCTCTTAGCCATCTGTTTGTGGGTTGCATTTGTTTAATATTTTATGTAGGACAAAATTATTCTTATTTTATTTTAATAAAATTTTTTAGCACCTATGTTCTTTTATGGATATGTTGAAAGGATACTGCTTATCATGCTTCCCCACCCTCTATTTCTACACATGTGTTGTGAGGTTACATTTCTATAACATCTAGAATGTTCAAAAATACATTTTTGGCATCTACAGTAGCATTTCTACTGTAACTGCTGAAAAACAAAACTCCATTAAGTAGGGAGAAATCCAGAGTAGTATTAACAAATAAAATTGTATCATAAGCATAACCTAGATTTGTCCCAAACAATATAGATTAATAGAGAAATAATATGAAGATTTGTGTATTTTTCATAAGAAAAGTACTCATGGCTGACATTTATTTTTTTCTCCTGCCTTTCCATTTTGCTTTGGTCTGAAGTTTTGCTCTATCTGTGAGCCTAAAACTCCTCACCTGACTGAGGCTTAATTGCCTCTTGCAGTTAAGATTAATTACCTATTTAATACCTTAAAAGATGAACCCCTGCTGCTAAGTTTTATGAGTTCTTCCTCCACCATATCATCATACCCTCCTCTGGGAGTGTGGATAATTAAGCCCTTAAAAAACTGCCTTATTATAACCTATTTCAACTAATGCCTTATTTTTCTCTCCTTTTAAATCAAAGTTTATTCTCAGTGGGATTTTTTTTTTTTAATTTCTTTATTGATTAAGGTGTCACATATTTGTCCTCATCCCCCCATTCCCATCCCACCCCTCTCCCCATGCAGGCCCCAATCCCCTGTTGAACTTAACCGTTGGATAGGCTTATATGCATGCATGCAGGTCCTTTGGTTGAACTCTCCCCCTCCCCCCCACCCTCCCCCTACCCTCCCGTATCCTCCCTCTGAGGCCCGATAGTCCGATTGATGCCTCCTTACTTCTGGTTCTGTTCTTGTTCCTCAGTCTATGTTGTTCATCATTTCCTCTAGATGAACAAGATCAAATGTCACTAGATATATACTAATAAGAACTGAATGTGAGACGAGCAATAATAGTTATGCTGACAGGCAAATGAATCAATCTGTAGCGAGCTTCCCCCTGGACCAACAGTTCTTTTGAGACCCAATTTCGATGACCAGTAGTTCCTTATGTGTACATGTCAGCACTGACCCCTCAGCTCTGGATGGTGGACAAATGGTGGTAATGGAGGTCCGACTCCCTCTGGTTTGGTCTCGGCCGAACCCAGGGGCACGGCGTCACCTGGACTAAGGGGCACGTGGCCTAACCCATACCCAAGGGGCGCATGGTCTCACCCGGGCCTGGGACCCAGCCTCACCCGGATGGATCCAGGGGCGCAAGACCTCACCCGGACCCAGGATCTGGCTTCACCCGTACCCAGGGACGCTTGGCCTCTCCCAGACCCAGGGGCACGTGGCCTCACCTGGGCTTAGTTTCACAAGGCCTCACCTGGATCCAGGGACACATGGTCTCTCCCGGACCCAGGGACGCTTGGCCTCTCCCAGACCCAGGGGCACGTGGCCTCACCCGGGCCTAGGTTCACGAGGCCTCACCCGGATCCAGGGACACATGGTCTCACCCACACCCAGGAACGTTTGGCCTCTCCAAGACCCAGGGCCACTTGGGCTCACCCGGGCCTAGGTGCACGAGGCCTCATCCGGATCCAGGGACACATGGTCTCACCCGGACCCAGGGACGCTTGGCCTCTCCCCGACCCAGGGCCACTTGGGCTCACCCGGGCCTAGGTGCACGAGGCCTCACCCGGATCCAGGGACACATGGTCTCACCCAGACCCAGGAACGTTTGGCCACTCCCAGACCCAGGGCCACTTGGGCTCACCCGGGCCTAGGTGCACGAGGCCTCACCCGGATCCAGGGACGCATGGTCTCACCCGGACCCAGGGACGCTTGGCCTCTCCCAGACCCAGGGCCACTTGGGCTCACCCGGGCCTAGGTGCACGAGGCCTCACCCGGATCCAGGGACACATGGTCTCACCCGGGCCCAGGGGCGCTTGGCCTCTCCCAGACCCAGGGCCACTTGGGCTCACCCGGGCCTAGGTGCACGAGGCCTCACACGGATCCAGGGACACATGGTCTCACCCGGACCCAGGTATGCTTGGCCTCTCCCAGAACCAGGGACACTTGGGCTCACCCGGGCCTAGGTGCACGAGGCCTCACCCGGATCCAGGGACACATGGTCTCACCCGGACCCAGAGACGCTTGGCCTCTCCCCGACCCAGGGCCACTTGGGCTCACCTAGGCCTAGGTGCACGAGGCCTCACCCGGATCCAGGGACGCATGGTCTCACCCGGACCCAGGAACGTTTGGCCACTCCCAGACCCAGGGCCACTTGGGCTCACCCGGGCCTAGGTGCACGAGGCCTCACCGGATCCAGGGACGCATGGTCTCACCCGGACCCAGGGACGCTTGGCCTCTCCCAGACCCAGGGCCACTTGGGCTCACCCGGGCCTAGGTGCACGAGGCCTCACCCGGATCCAGGGACACATGGTCTCACCCGGACCCAGGGACGCTTGGCCTCTCCCCGACCCAGGGCCACTTGGGCTCACCCGGGCTTAGGTGCACGAGGCCTCACCCGGATCCAGGGACACATGGTCTCACCCAGACCCAGGAACGTTTGGCCACTCCCAGACCCAGGGCCACTTGGGCTCACCCGGGCCTAGGTGCACGCGGCCTCACCCGGATCCAGGGACACATGGTCTCACCCGGACCCAGGGACGCTTGGCCTCTCCCAGACCCAGGGCCACTTGGGCTCACCCGGGCCTAGGTGCACGAGGCCTCACCCGGATCCAGGGACACATGGTCTCACCCGGACCCAGGGACGCTTGGCCTCTCCCCGACCCAGGGCCACTTGGGCTCACCCGGGCCTAGGTGCACGAGGCCTCACCCGGATCCAGGGACACATGGTCTCACCTGGACCCAGGGACGCTTGGCCTCTCCCAGACCCAGGGCCACTTGGGCTCACCCGGGCCTAGGTGCACGAGGCCTCACCCGGATCCAGGGACGCATGGTCTCACCCGAACCCAGGGATGCTTGGCCTCTCCCAGACCCAGGGCCACTTGGGCTCACCCGGGCCTAGGTGCACGAGGCCTCACCCGGATCCAGGGACACATGGTCTCACCCGGACCCAGGGACGCTTGGCCTCTCCCCGACCCAGGGCCACTCGGGCTCACCCGGGCCTAGGTGCACGAGGCCTCACCCGGATCCAGGGACGCATGGTCTCACCCAGACCCAGGAACGTTTGGCCACTCCCAGACCCAGGGCCACTTGGGCTCACCCGGGCCTAGGTGCACGAGGCCTCACCCGGATCCAGGGACGCATGGTCTCACCCGGACCCAGGGACGCTTGGCCTCTCCCAGACACAGGGCCACTTGGGCTCACCCGGGCCTAGGTGCACGAGGCCTCATCTGGATCCAGGGATGCATGGTCTCACCCGGACCCAGGGACGCTTGGCCTCTCCCAGAACCAGGGCCACTTGGGCTCACCCGAGCCTAGGTGCACGAGGCCTCATCCGGATCCAGGGACGCATGGTCTTACCCGGACCCAGGGACGCTTGGCCACTCCCAGACCCAGGGCCACTTGGGCTCACCCGGGCCTAGGTGCACGAGGCCTCACCCGGATCCAGGGACGCATGGTCTCACCCGGACCCAGGGACGCTTGGCCACTCCCAAACCCAGGGCCACTTGGGCTCACCCGGGCCTAGGTGCACGAGGCCTCATCCGGATCCAGGGACGCATGGTCTCGCCCGGACCCAGGGACGCTTGGCCTCTCCCCGACCCAGGGGCACGTGGCCTCACCCGGGCCTAGGTGCACGAGGCCTCACCCGGATCCAGGGACACATGGTCTCACCCGGACCCAGGGACGTTTGGCCTCTCCCAGACCCAGGGCCACGTGGGCTCACCCGGGCCTAGGTGCACGAGGCCTCACCCGGATCCAGGGACGCATGTTCTCACCCGGACCCAGGGACGCTTGGCCACTCCCAGACCCAGGGCCACTTGGGCTCACCCGGGCCTAGGTGCACGAGGCCTCATCCGGATCCAGGGACGCATGGTCTCGCCCGGACCCAGGGACGCTTGGCCTCTCCCCGACCCAGGGGCACGTGGCCTCACCCGGGCCTAGGTGCACGAGGCCTCACACGGATCCAGGGACACATGGTCTCACCCGGACCCAGGTATGCTTGGCCTCTCCCAGACCCAGGGCCACGTGGGCTCACCCGGGCCTAGGTGCACGAGGCCTCACCCGGATCCAGGGACACATGGTCTCACCCGGACCCAGAGACGCTTGGCCTCTCCCCGACCCAGGGCCACTTGGGCTCACCTAGGCCTAGGTGCACGAGGCCTCACCCGGATCCAGGGACGCATGGTCTCACCCGGACCCAGGAACGGTTGGCCACTCCCAGACCCAGGGCCACTTGGGCTCACCCGGGCCTAGGTGCACGAGGCCTCACCGGATCCAGGGACGCATGGTCTCACCCGGACCCAGGGACGCTTGGCCTCTCCCAGACCCAGGGCCACTTGGGCTCACCCGGGCCTAGGTGCACGAGGCCTCACCCGGATCCAGGGACACATGGTCTCACCCGGACCCAGGGACGCTTGGCCTCTCCCCGATCCAGGGCCACTTGGGCTCACCCGGGCCTAGGTGCACACGGCCTCACCCGGATCCAGGGACGCATGGTCTCACCCGGACCCAGGAACGTTTGGCCACTCCCAGACCCAGGGCCACTTGGGCTCACCCGGGCCTAGGTGCACGAGGCCTCACCGGATCCAGGGACGCATGGTCTCACCCGGACCCAGGGACGCTTGGCCTCTCCCAGACCCAGGGCCACTTGGGCTCACCCGGGCCTAGGTGCACGAGGCCTCACCCGGATCCAGGGACACATGGTCTCACCCGGACCCAGGGACGCTTGGCCTCTCCCCGACCCAGGGCCACTTGGGCTCACCCGGGCCGAGGTGCACGAGGCCTCACCCGGATCCAGGGACACATGGTCTCACCCAGACCCAGGAACGTTTGGCCACTCCCAGACCCAGGGCCACTTGGGCTCACCCGGGCCTAGGTGCACGCGGCCTCACCCGGATCCAGGGACACATGGTCTCACCCGGACCCAGGGACGCTTGGCCTCTCCCAGACCCAGGGCCACTTGGGCTCACCCGGGCCTAGGTGCACGAGGCCTCACCCGGATCCAGGGACACATGGTCTCACCCGGACCCAGGGACGCTTGGCCTCTCCCCGACCCAGGGCCACTTGGGCTCACCCGGGCCTAGGTGCACGAGGCCTCACCCGGATCCAGGGACGCATGGTCTCACCCGGACCCAGGGACGCTTGGCCTCTCCCCGACCCAGGGCCACTTGGGCTCACCCGGGCCTAGGTGCACGAGGCCTCACCCGGATCCAGGGACGCATGGTCTCGCCCGGACCCAGGGACGCTTGGCCTCTCCCCGACCCAGGGGCACGTGGCCTCACCCGGGCCTAGGTGCACGAGGCCTCACCCGGATCCAGGGACACATGATCTCACCCGGACCCAGGGACGTTTGGCCTCTCCCAGACCCAGGGCCACTTGGGCTCACCCGGGCCTAGGTGCACGAGGCCTCACCCGGATCCAGGGACGCATGGTCTCACCCGGACCCAGGGACGCTTGGCCACTCCCAGACCCAGGGCCACTTGGGCTCACCCGGGCCTAGGTGCACGAGGCCTCATCCGGATCCAGGGACGCATGGTCTCGCCCGGACCCAGGGACGCTTGGCCTCTCCCCGACCCAGGGGCACGTGGCCTCACCCGGGCCTAGGTGCACGAGGCCTCACCCGGATCCAGGGACACATGGTCTCACCCGGACCCAGGGACGCTTGGCCTCTCCCAGACCCAGGGCCACTTGGGCTCACCCGGGCCTAGGTGCACACGGCCTCACCCGGATCCAGGGACACATGGTCTCGCCTGGACCCAGGGGTGTGTGGGCTCTCCCAGACCCAGGGGCGCTTGGCCTCGCCCGGGCATGGGATCCAGCGTCATCCGGGTCCAGGGGCACTTGGCCTCACCCGGACCCGGAGTCCGGCCTCACCTGGACCCAGGGGCATGTGGCCTCACCTAGACCCAGGGACATGAGGCCTCACTTATACCCAGAGGCGTGTGACCACACCCGAGCCCAGAGGCGCGCAACCCCGCCCGCACCCGGGTCTCAGCGGGGCCCCGTCTTCCCGATCCCAATTCCTGCCGGTCAATCCCCCCTCAGCAATTCCCCTGGCCATCCTTCCAGAGCTCCAGTATGGCTGCTGCAGAACTCGTCGGGCGGCGGCTCGACGAAGCTCCGGTGCACCCGGTGCATGGCGGTGGGCCAGTCTGGCGTCGCTGCGTCGGCCCTTGGGTCTGCATCGGTGGCCGGTCGCCGAGCATGCGCACCTGGCCGCTTCCGGGGCGTTGAGATTCTTGACGGACTCAGAGGTCAGCAAGCGCGGAGTCTCCCACCCCATGTCTCATAGGGGCTCGTCTGTCCGTGCTTGGCTGCCAGTGGAGCCGTCCCCTCAGCCGGAGACCGCCGGGGGAACTGCGCCGAGCACGTTCCAGGCCGCTGTTGTATCGCCTGAGCCATAGTTCTTTTGTGTCGCCTGAGCTGTAGTTCTTAAAGTGTGGTCTTTGGGTCACCGGCATCAGCATCATCCCACATACCCCTCTTTTATTCTAGTTGTAGAGCATCTACTCAGCCAGCCCTATGGTGGTCTTGGATGGTGTCTGCTCTGCTCTCTTGTCGTAGTCTCAAAGTTGTTGTGGTAGGCAACAATCAGGCTTCCGCCCTATGCCTCCATCTTGGTCCTCCTTTGTATAGTTAAGTCTTGATTGTTGTTGGTGTCACTGGGGGGGCTCTCTTTGTCTATAAAGGAAGAGTTGCTGTGCAGGAGACACGTTTATGGGCCGGGTCTTGGTGCAGCAAAGCTTTGGCGCTCACTGAATATTCCCGTTGAATGTGTCCCTTATGCACGTGGTTGAAATCTGGTGTCATCTCCCACAGACCACTAGATGCCCTCGTTTCTGGGTCTCCAATGGGGTGTAGATCAGCTACTGCCTTAGGCACTCAGCAAGGATTACAGCAAAAACTGTAGTTTCTTCCTCCTGTCTGAGTGGCCCTGGAGCAGTCCGACTAGAACAGCAGATCATCTGGTCCGCTGCCAGAGGGCAGTCCACCCACATGCATAAGCCGTTGCTTGGGGCGCACGTGTGCCTGCAAGACTTGCGGGGCAGGTCTTCAAAACGTGCGGGGCGGGTCCCAGGGCGGGGCGGGGTCTCAGGGCGCCAACAGGCCATGGTGCGGCGAGCCGCGATGGCTGTGAGTCTGGTCCTTCTGCCTTCCACGTATCTAAGTCCCTTCGTTCCGCACTCCAGCGCAGCAAACACTGATTGCTGGGCGCACCTCTGCAAGAGTCCCGCCTCTCCCCGCAGGCATCTGGGTCTCCCGGGGTTCACCAGAAGATGGGTTTCAGGGTGATGGAGAGCTAATCTCCCTTAGGTTTGGAACAAAAGCCCCTTTCCCCCGCCACCAGCCAGACCCACGCACCTCCACACCTCATCCCCTCCGATTTCACTGGGTGCGAGGCAACAGAACAGCCTTTAACCTCCGCCGCCATCTTTTTCAAACTTCCCCATTTGTACTTCTTAATCCCTTCATTTCAGTCAACTCTACTGAAGTCTAGCGCCGCCGGGAGGTGCACGGAAAGGGCGCCCGAGCCTCAGTCCGGTGCGCGGTGCGCGCGTCCCGCGGAACCAGGCGCACGAGGGCCGCGCGGCTGGGACGGGCGCTGGGCGGCCGCCGAGCTCCAGGCAGCGCCATCGCTGTGTTCCGGACGTCGCCGCCGCGGCGTCCCTCCAATTTATACTTCTTAATCCCTTGAATTCAGTCAACTCTACTGAAGTCTAGCGCCGCCGGGAGGTGCACGGAGAGGGCGCCCGGGCCTCCGTCCGGTGTGCGGGGCGCGCGGCCCGCGGCACCAGGCGAGCGGGGGCTGCGCGGCGGGGACGGGTGCTGGGAGGCTGCCGGGCTCCGGGCGCCGCCGCTGCGGCGGCGTCCCCAGCGTCCCGGGCCAGGCGGCCTGCGGGGGCGGCGGAGTTGCGAAAGTTAGTGAGTTTCCCAGGGTTTCGCCCGGAATGGGGTTCAGTGCAATCGGAGCCGGTGCTCAGCGCACTCCGGAGCCTTTATCTCCTTCCTGCCAGTGAACTCCGGCCAGGTCATCAGCCGCCCCCTCCTCTCCGGTTCCATCCTCCCCGCAGGCGCATGTGCTCGTGTCTCCGCCCGTTTCTCCATACCTCAGGCTTTTACGGCTTCCCCGACTGTCCCCGTGGCCTTCTCCTTCTCCCCAGCTGTGGGCATTTCAGTCCACCAACTTTCCTGTGGTTCTGGACGATGTCCGTTCTGACCTCTAGTTGTATTTTTGAAATTGTTGTGCCCGGCTGCAGGTTAGGTGTTTAACCTATGCCGCCATCTTGGTTTCTCCCTCAGTGGGATTTTTTTCTAGGTGTGTGTCTATTGGCATAGGAGAGGACATTATCTTTCCCTTTTGGGAAAACAGCTCTAGTCAACTAAGGTCTAACTAGCTCTTTTTGTTCTCCATTGTGCTAGTCAGATAAAATATAATTTCTTCTGATCATAAAGTTATATGGTCCACCTTAAATTTTTGAACAAATCTCAAATACCACCCACTTAACATGCATTTCTCTGAGTCTTCCCATTTTGACATATCATAAATTTATTCAGCCAGCAACAGAGACAACATATACTGCACTCTCACTCTCTCTCTCTTTTTTTTTTTTAATTTGTTTTATTTTATAGAGAGAAAGGGAGAGGGAGAGGAGGATAGAAACATCAATGATGAGAAAGAATCATCCATCAGCTGCCTCTTGCATGCTCCCTACTGGGGATTGAGTTCGCAACCCAGGCATGTGCCCTGACCAGAAATCGAACTGTAACCTCCTGGTTCATAGGTCGATGCTCAACCACTGAGCAACACCGGCTGGGCAATTGAGCTCTTTTACTGGACCGCACAATAGGGTTTACTAGCTAAAGATGATTGAGACATGGCTTCTGACCTTGAGCAGTTCACAGCAGACTAACAAATAATTTATCTTTTCACAATCTTCAAATAACTTTAATGATATAACCTTTTAATTATAAATGTACACCAACTACCAACTTTGCTCAGTTTTCTGTGATCCATGACATTTCCCCTAAATCAGGCAAAAACTATACATTTGGTATTTATTGCTTTAGATGAAGCTTATTCTCCCTGCAGAAAAGCAAGGAAAAGGCAATTACATTTTAGAAGTCTAGACATTAGGATCAGTGGAAGGAACTTGAGGTAGAAGACAAATTTGGAAGGATTTAGAGGACAGAAATTTAGAAAAACCATTTCTCAGCTAAAATAGCGGGAAACCAGGTGAAAATTGATGGTCTGATACTGAGAAAGCGTGGGTTAAAACTTGAACATGAATATGAATACAAGAACTGCAAAGACCATAGCAGAAAAGGAGTCAGCTTTAAGGCTACCCATGGTCCATAGAATCGTCTACAGAAGATAACATGTGTTGGACAGGCAATCATGAGCTATTAATTAGCCCAAGTTTTAAGTTAATATAGCTGTCATTTCTTGTGAGTGCCCCACCTTGGGCTGCCAGTTGCGAGTGTCCCCCCACCCACGTCCCGCGTGGTTCAGGGTTCAGGTTCAGGGTTTGGGCTCTGGAGGAGGCCGCACACAAATGAAAGAGACTAGACAAGAAAGTATAAATTTGGGAATATTGGGGGCCAGGAGGGAGCCCAACTCAAGGGGAAGGACTCCACCCCGCTCTGGCCTTGCTCTCCCTTTTATTCGCAGCTGTGCATCACTGCAGATTGCCCAGGACCAAACCAGATAGAGTCGGACCTGCATTACCACCATTTGTCCACCATCCAGAACTGAAATGTCAGTGCTGACATGTACACATAAGGAACTGTTGGACATTGAAATTGGGTCTCAAAAGAACTGTTGGCCCAGAAAGAAACTCACTACACACTGATTCATTTGCCTGTCACCATAACCATTATTGCTTGTCTCATTTTCGGTTCTTATAAGTGTATTTCTAATAGCACATGATTTCACTCATCTAGGGGAAATAATGAACAACATAGACTGATGAACAAGAACAGACCCAGAAACAAGGAGGCATGGATCAGACTGTCGGGCCTCGGGGGGAGGGTAGGGAAGGGTGGGGGTAAAGGGGGAGATCAACCAAAGGACTTGTGTGCAGGCATATGGGCCTAACCGGCGGTTAAGGACAACAGAGGGGTGGGGGCATGTGTGGGGAGGGGTGTGGGATGGGAGTGGGGGGACGAGGACGGATGTGTGATACCTTAATCAATGGGGAAATTGGGGAAAAGAAAAATAAAAAAGGCTATGGGTATATCCCATAATAGGCAGGCAATTCCAATAATAGCCAATCAGCAAGAATTTACACAAAACTAAAAGGTGGAAGTTGCTTTAGCTACTCTTGTCTCAACTAAACAGTGGGTGGTTGGCTCTGACCTTTCAGAGCTTCAAGGTTGACCAGCCTTCCGGGTTCCTTGTCCACACCTCTCTGCTAGCGAAGGCAATGGGCGGCTTCCAACAATTTCTAACATCAGGTGTCTTCTCAAATTCAAATGAGAAGCAAATTCCATTTAGGGGAAAATAATTTTTTATTGATTGATTGATTTAGAGAGAGAGAGAGAGAGAGAGAGAGAGAGAGAGAGAGAGACATCAATTTGTTGTTCCACTTATTTATGCTTTCGTTAGTTGCTTCTTGTATGTGCCCTGACCAGAGATCAAACCCATATCGGGCAACACTCTAACCAACTGAGCCAACTGGCCAGGACAGGAAGAATAATTTTGTTGGGAACTTACTTAATGACCATGAAGACATATGATAGATATTCAGATTTGGAATTTAGACATTCATAGTTTTGCACATTTAATCTATAATGAGCAGTAATTTGGAAATTTATCCAAGCCCAATTCTGAATCACATTTTAGTGTTGGTTTGAAAATCAGGGAAATGATTATAAAGGGAATTCTGTATTGAGAGAAGGAGCCGAATTAGTTATTATTATGAGTGATTGTAGTAGGCTATGGAGGCAGGAGTAGGCCGGGGAACAGAGAGGTCAGCAGACAGGTCATTTGCCTTCTAGGAATCAAAGTGGCATTAGAAACATTAGATTTAGAGATAGAGGCAGAGGCAGAGACAGGTAGATCAGAATTGTACTTTCTAATAGAGCAATCTAGTAGCTTCTACATATCAACTCAGTTTTATTAATGACAATAGTGATCATGTTCTAAGTGTTTTGCATATTATACAAATTCCCCTTCATAACAACTGTATTTGGTTGGAAAGATTGTAATATTAATTTTACAGATGAGGACATTTAGGTATAGAGAGGTTAAATGGCATTGCTAAGATGGAGTGAGAATTAGAAAAGTCTGACTCTGGAGTCTGTGCTCTGAACCATTACTCATCTAATTATTATTTTTTAGTTATATTTTTTAGCAGATCATAAGCCAAGGATAATGTTACTTATCTATTGAGGGATTGCTGAATATATTTTTTTTTCATATTTCCAAAGTTCAGTGTGTGTTACTCTGTTTCTGTCTCAGTTTTGGTTCTTTCAGAAGTGCACCCTGAAACTAGGCTCCAATGCCCTCTCAGTAGGCAGTGAGACCATAGGACAGTGAAGGGGTGACTGCCAATAAACCATGTGTGACTAGATCTTAATAAAACCAGGGAAACTCTGGTAAAGGTGTAAAGCACACATCCCAGAATTACTTCCCTGATGGGAAAGGAATTTAGACACTAACTCCTGTCCAATCATTGGTCAATAGCTTCCCCAGGGCTGGGTGGGGGGTGGAGTGAGAATGGGAGTTTGTTAGTTTCCCCGTTCTTAAAAGTTTTATTTGGAAAAAGCCATGAGGCGGGTGCTGGAGTACTTACTTGTAAAGGGATATGGGAAGACATCGACAATGCTTTGCTACAATGTCATTATTGATGGAGTAAAGCACCTGAGTGATTCGAAAAATAACAGGAAGCAGTTATATTCTGCTTTAGAAACTAGGTAGCTCACTTGATAAGAATAAAAATTACAATAATATCAGCTGACATCTATTGAGCTCTTACAGCATGCCAGGTTCATTTCTAAGAACATTAAAGGTATTAACACATTAAGTCCTCATCACAATATATAAAATAGGTACTATTATTACTTCTATTCTGCAGAGAATGACCTAATGGACAGGGCTAATAAATGGTAGGACAGAGTTGGGAATCCAGCATGGGCTTCAGAGCCCAACTCTCCACCACTCAGCTATCCGACCATTTGTTCTCTCGTCATGTCCACCATTAAAACTAGATTTACTTATTCTACTCGCGCTTTGGATGTAAGGAAAGAGGTAAGGAAACTGATAAAAATTTATTCCTTTGTCTTTCCAGCAGCTTCACACAGGCTTGAAACTCTGAAGTAATCAGACAACTGTTTGATATTTTCTTTGGAGTAGCAACAGTTATAATGCAGACTTTCGACTTTGAAGGGAATATGTGTTTAGTCAGTATTTTATTGTACTGATTGGTTTGAGTACCAAAAATGGAAACTATTTGTCAGAAAAAAAAAAAAAGATAGAATAGGGTAAATGTGATTATTTCTATCATAATCTGTTGAATAATGAAGTAGCTAAAAGGAAAGACTAAAATGATTTGACTTATATCCTTCAGGTAATAAACCCTGGCCATACTAAAAGAACTGATACCTATTTAGTTTGGTACACATTGACTCCCATGCCTTTTTATTTTTTAAGAATAATCAGCTTTCATTTTCTTTTTCTCTGCACCTACTCTGTCCATATGAATAACCTAGGAAGGAGTCCTTCATAGTTTGCATTTTTATCAAAATCATGTTATATGTGTATACTTATAGTTTATAAACATGAGTATATATGGGAGGTCTTATTTTCTATGTAATTGGTTACAATAACTAGAGGCCCTTTGCATGAAATTCATGCACTCGGGGGGTGGAGTCCCTCAGCCTGAATTGTGAGAGGGCTCAGGTCAGGCTGAGGGACCCCACTGGTGCAGGATCAGAGCCGGGGAAGGATGCAGGAAGTTGGCCAGCTGGGGAGGGACTACGGGAGGGCTCCAGGATCTGTCCATCCCATCTTGCTCATTAAACTGATCGGCTGGACCCCAGCAACAAGCTAACCTACCGATCAGAGTGTCTGCCCCTGGTGGTTAGTGCACATCATAGCGAGCGGTTGAGCAGCCTTAGCATATATCATTAGCATATTACGCTTTGATTGGTTGAATGGCTGACCTGATGACTGGACACTTAGAGTATTAGGCTTTTATTATATAAGATGTATTTAACTATTTCTCTATTAATAGATATTAACATTGTTTTAATCCTTTTTCATCTTGTTTGATTTTGCCCTATTCACTATTGAACATTCTGCAATAAATAGTCACCAGCACCTTGGCCAGGTAGCTCAGTTGGTTATAGAATTATCCCTGATATACCAAGGTTGTGGGTTCAATCCCTGGTCAAGGCACATACAAGAAGCAACCAATAAATGCATAAATAAGTGGAACAGCAAATTGATGTTTCTCTCTCTCTCTCTCTCTCTCTCTCTCTCTCTAGCCAATTAAAAAAGTATTTTGCAAATTAAAACACACACACACACACACACACACACACACACACACACACACACACAATCACCAGCAAGGTTTGAGTAAATATTCTGCAAGGTGAGACTTTTATTGTCATTACCTATCGTCATACAAGGAAGGTCCCTTTGTGTTTGTTACCAGCCTTGCTGTAGCTTTCAGGACATTTTCTGTAATCTTACACAGGACCACTTAGGAAAAATTTAAACCAGAGTTCAGCAGGAAGAGAAGTCACAGATCCTCAGTCCTTAATGTCATTGCTAGAGACTCCTGCCAGGGATAGAACAGCTTGCTTAATACACCATATAAAGGTTCTAAAACAAGGACTCACTTCATTGTTACAACCTGGTCAGGGGAGGAATAAATATCCTAGTTCTTGATAGGTAAGGGAGATTTTATTATGGGATGTTTACACTTATCTGAGAAAACCAGCTGCTCAGCATCTGGAGAACTTGAAGCCATTTGAAATTTCTTCTGATAGTGGTTGAAGGCAGCTACTAGTCCTGTGGGAATCAGGGTTTGGGTGCTGGCACCCAGATTAGTTTACAACAATTCTGCTTGTTGCTTCACTGTTTGCTTTTCCCCTACATTTCAGCCAGCTAGAGATGTTACTATTCTCTGAAACATTTATTTGCCTGTCAGATGAATACAAACATGTTCTGTTATCTTCTGCTCTGTAACAAACGTTAGAGAGTTAGCAGCTTGAAATAATGACAGTTGCCGTGAAAATATGCAGTATGGCTCGGACTTGATAGGGATTGCTCATCTCTCCTCCTCCAGCTTCATTTGCTCTTGTTCAAAGGCTGTGGCCTAGAATCATCCAAAGCCATGCTCACTTACAAGCTGTCAAGTTGTTGGTGTTTGTTGGCTGAGACTGCAGCTGGGGCAGTGGCCAGAATACATATTCGTAGCTTTTCCAAGGGCTGTTTGGCTTCCTCATAGTATGGTGGCTGAGTTCCAAGGGCAAGCATTCAAAGAGAGAAAACTCGGCACTCCCGGGGAGTCATTTAGCATCAATTCCACCTCATTATATTCATTAAACGTCAGTCACTGAGGCCAGTTTATATTCATGGAGAATTAGACTTCACCTTTGGTTGGAAGACATTTCAAAAAATTTTTAGTCGCATTTTAAAACTAGTGCAATAAAAATAACTCATTTCTTTTCAATTTCTATTTTCCTCACTATCTATTTGGAGCCTCTTTTTGTGTGTTCATGTATTACTTTTCTACTGTAGCATAACAAATCACCACACACTTTGCAGCTGAAAACAATGTCCATCTCATAGATTCTGTAGGTCAGAAGTTCAGGCATGGCTTAGAAGAGTTCTCTGCTTTAGGGTCTCATAAGACTGAAATCAAGGTTTTGGCTGGGCTGCAATTTCATCTGCAGGCTTGACTTAGGAAGGATCTGTGGTAAGTATCCTCTGGTTGTTGGCAGAATTTATTTCATGTCTGTATAATTCATGTTGGCTTCCACCCTCAAAAAAAACATCCAGCAATGGAGAAAATCAGACTCTATTGCCTGAAGTCTCTAACTTCAGGGAAGGCCTACACGCTTTTAGGCTATGTAATTAGGTCTGGTCCAGCCAAGATAATCTTTCATTTCATTAACCTGAAGCCAGCTATTTAAGAACCTTACATACCGGTGAACAACATTTCTTTGTCTTAGACATAGTCTATTGTTTAAAAAAAAAATCACAATCACACCTCTACTCAAAAGGAGGGATAGGTACCAGGGAATCACGAGGGCATCTTAGACATCTGATCACCACCATTGACCTTTTGTATTTACTCTTTGTAAATTTTTCTTTATTTATTTCTCTTATTGTATAGCTTTTTGACTACTTGTGGCCAATTTGTAAAAGCTCCTTGTAGAGTACAGATATCAGCCTCAGTCTTTATTATGCATCAAAGATATTCTCTTCCTAAATCTATTATTTGTACATTGACTTTGTTTGTAAAACTTATATTTTAAAAAATTACCTAATTTTTCTTGAATTAGCCTTATAAAGAATTAGCCTAAACCTGTGCTGTCTAATATTGTATCAGTTAGTCACAAATCCTTGCAGTTTAAATTTATATCAATTAAACTTAAATACATGGGGGGATTTTAGTTCCTAACTTCTACTGACCACAGTTCTTGTAGCACATCAATTAGGGACTACTCTAGTAGACAGCAGAAATATACAATATTTCTACAATCATATAAAGTTCTGTTGTACAGTTCTAGTCTAATAGCTATGTGTAAAAAGCTCCTTTAGGCATTTTAATTTTTAATTTTTTATTTCTTAAATTTACATTTTAATCATATTAATTCCTCTTTTAATTTATTTTATGATTCTCAACTTGTTTATAGGCTAAGTAAGAACTTCCTTTCTTTCTTTTATTCTATTATTTGTTATCAAAGTCACTAAGGCTGTGCTTTTACTTTTGAGTTAACTTTTCTAAGTCTCAAAATACAGTTTTCTGATAGAATGATTATATAGGTATGAATTTCATCATACTTAAGTTGTTAAAAGTTTTTATGATTTATTTTCAATTTTACTGGCTCATCAGATGGCATAGAACTGTATAAAAATAGTTTTAAATTGTAAATTTTTGTGATAAATAATTATAAATATTCTATGTTTATACAAAAATAATGCATATTATTTATTTACTTAATAGAAAATGCTAGATAGATTCAGTATTTTTATTTTATTATTTAATTCTTATAGGATTTTATTTGTTTTACTTTTTTCTATATTTTCCAATTTGGAAAATATTGTTTCAGTAAAATTGTATTGTTATAAAGAATTCTTTTAGTAATTTTTTGCTTGATTTATTGGTTTCTACTTTATTTGATTCATAAAAATAAATGTCTATTGTATACTTTATTAGACAATTGCATAATATTTTGATTTATTTTTATTATTTTATACTTAAATTCAACTTTAACTAATATTAATAATATTTTTAATTTGCTTATTATTGATTTATCTATTATTCCTTGGTTTCAAACTTTCTTATTGTTTTTAAGTCATTATTATGTTGTTACTAGCGAAGAATCTAGATAATTTTATTGTTATTACTGGTTTTTAAACCTAACATAACTATCTTTACAGTCTTTGGAATGAATATATGTAATGTAATGTAATGTTCATTACAAATACTATCAACACTAATAAAAGAGAAAGATGCAAATTGACCATACCTTCTCAACGCCCACCAGCCAATCAGGAGTGAGTATGCAAATTAACCCAATAAAGATGGCAGGTTAATTTGCACATGCAGGAGCTGAGCGGCTGGGGGCAGGGCGCTGCACTGCCCCAGCAGCTCCAGGCCTCTGGGCAGTGTGGGAAGGCAGAAAGGCAGCTCCGGCCAGAGCGAAGGCGGTGCCAGCAGCCAGGGGAAGGAAGGCCCATTCTAGCACGAATCTTCATGCATTGGGCCTCTAGTATATTTATAATCTTGTTTGCTGCCTGTGTCTCTTGCTCTTAAACCATCATATTCTTTTAGTCATCTTCACAAGTACATCCATATATAGTTATGCACAATTATGCATCGAAGGCTATCATTTCAAACTTGCTCTCCTGTCACGGCAGTTATACTCACCTTGCTTGCAGTTGGCCTCTGCTACTCAGAGATTTAATTGTCCCCATTGTTACTAGGGCCTCAGTCCCATAACAGCATCTTCTAACAATTATTCTAGTAAAAAAAAGGAGAGTCATGAGTCATGACTGATCATTTTATCAGTGCTGCTGCCCACTCACAGTGCATTTATTTTTGTCTTCAAGTGACAAGTCACAGGCCTCCTAAGAAATACACAGCTGGTTCAGTGTATGATCTTTTATAATAGAACCATTCTGGCATTCCCACTTCAGTCATGCCCACTTTTCTCCACAATCTACTATGGCAGTTCTGGCATCTTCTTTACTTAATGTGGGCAATCTGTTTCTGAGTGTACCAACTCCATCTCAGCAACATATTGGAATATTGGGATTGGCTGCTGGGCCTAAGTCAAGGTTTAAATTTTATGTCATGAGTTTACTCGTATTGACAATCTTATTCTTTCTCACCTTGATGTTCTGCCCCCCCTTGATTCACCTCCTTTAGGATCTGCTCCCAGTTCTTTTCTCCCAGTTCTTCAAGCTACATCTAGGCAGGTGTAGCAGCTCCTTTGTCGTGTAAACTTTTCTCTCTCAGCATGCCTTGCACTTCAGTTGGTTATGTTGTGATTTGATTTATTAAGCAGAAGGGGTTGTAGGAGGATATATTGAAGGAGATACTCATTGTTTAGTCAAGCACCTGCCACTTTTGAGGGTTTCCCATAGTCCTGAAGCAAAAGGGCTATGTTATCCTTTATCAAAAGCAATGTGCTACTTTTTTAGGCATAGACATTTCTGGGGATCTGGGCTCTCAAGGTTTTTTAGTTCATCTACTGAATGTCCCCATCTCAAGTCTCAGGATCCCATCTATTTCATAACTGGACCCCAAGTTTCACGTAGGAGATTTGTCAAGATGAGTAATCAACATTCTTCTATATTTTGCTATTCTTTAAATAGATATCTATGCCTGATTCTCAACATGATCAGCCTGCTCATTACAGAAAGTTATTGTTTTTTTCAAATGTTGCTAAGGAAGCATCTGCTTTCTCATTTTTATTTAAATTATTGGAATTGATGTTTAATCTCCCCGAGTCTGCTATTTTCTCTTTTCAGAGAACCAAATGTTGCTCACCAACAGCTATCTAATTTCCCAATTAATATTATTAGTATAATAGCCATACTTCTTAAAGGCCAGAGATATTATACCAAATATCTAATGCCAGTGCACCTCATTGCAACTGTAGTTTAGCCAAATTCATGGGAAGTGAAAGCCTTAAACATTGCAGACTCACAGAATACCAGTGACACCATCAATTTCCCAAATACTATCCAAGATGGGGACCTAATTCCAGCTAGTCACCTCATGTTCAACTCCAGAATCTCATCCTAGGGTTGCCTTACGTCAATCTCATCCTAGGGTTGCCTTCCTCCTTACGTCACTTCCCTAGAAGGAGTGATTGAGACAGAGATTCAGATATATGTGATTCAGATATATGAATCATATATCAGAGATTCAGATATATGTGAGTGAGTGCTCTTTAGGAATATTCTTAAAGGAATGAAGAAAGCAGGGCAGGGGCTGGGAAAAATTTGAGCAAGGATGTACACTAGTCTTGGTCCGATACATAGAGAGCATAGAGACCTTTCTGAAGAGTTGTACTACATTGAGGCTAAGGGATATGATTTTGCGCTTTTTTATAGGTCAGTAAACGGGGAGTGGGTGGTATAAATGCCCAAGTGTCTCCATGCAATTCTTCTGAGAAAGTCACCGTTATAAGCGATTAGCTTCAGTACTCACAGCAGATAGAGGATGGCTGTGTGAAGAGCTGTTAGAGGGAAGTGGGGTGAGGCATTAAGAACTTTTGCCATATACTTGCAGTGTAGTTAAGAATCATGAGTGTCAACAGATGATGAGAGTGGAATAATTCAGACATGAAAAGGTATCAGAAAGGTAATTTCATTAAATTTTAAGTATTTGATGTTAAACTTAGGTGCTTTAAAACTTGTGATAATCTGATTTATTGGAGACCCACTCACTGTATGTTATGAATCTATTTATGTCCACAGAGCTACAGAAGCAACATAAGGCAGAATGCTGCTCTCATGAACTTTATTAGGAGTTGCCAACATTTCAATATACTATGTACAAATTCCTATAATAATTCTTATAATCATTACTAGTGCATGCCAAGGGACAGAAAAATCAATGTGATATCCATTTCCCCCAATAAAACATCTCAAGCACTCAGAAGAAAAACACTTGCAGTATTTTTGTTCTCTTTCTAATCAGTAAAATTGTAAAAATATCTGTTTTTTTAAAGAATCAATTTGATTTTTTAATGTAATCTTCCCTCGTAGAGACATATAAAGGGAACAGTAAGATTGGGCATTTTGGTATGGCTTTGGAAAAGAACGGCAATCTTTGCAGTTTTAGTCTAAACAAATAATGATCACATCGCCATTACACACGTCACTTTCCCTTCTTACAGCAGTCAGTGTGGATTTTTTCAGATAGGCTCACTCAGCAGTGGCTAGCCACAGATGTTATTAGACAGCAACTCTTCTATTTAAATCCTCTTTGGATGAGAGAGAGGCTAACCAGACATCAGTTAGGAATTTAGTTTTGATCAAGAGCAAGTGTCAGAACAAATTAAGTGACCGATATCACACATGGTGAAGATTAGAATGAGATGACATGAACTGAAAGCTCTTTTCTCCCCAGCTATCCACAATTTAAAGATTGATTTTAAAATTATGCCAGATTATATGCAACATAAACAATAAGGCATTTATGTAAAAGTGGGAACCCTTCTTGGTGTCAAATTTGTTATGATATTTGCAAAAGAGTCTAAGAAATGAGGTAAAAGTTCAGGAAGATACATTCTCCATGCTCTTGAAAAGTTTTTTTGTTTGTTTTGTTTTTATTGATAGAGTAGTGTATTACACTGGTATTTTAAGAAAACATTTTCCAAGATTTGTTTCCCATCCCAAACAAGTTGCTATGGTTGTTTTTGTTTAATATACTGTTTCTAAGCTCAGATAAATTTAGGAATTGGCAGTTAAATAAAATAGATTATATTTACCACAAAATCTCTGGGCTAATTTAACATGCTCACAGGCACTATGACTTTCTAATTGAAAGAGAATTTCTTAAGTTATTGGACCATAGAGCACATTACATGACTGATTCTGAGAAACACTTCTAAAAGGAGCTGCTTTCAGAAAAATTATACAATTACATTTTTTGTTGTTGTTACTCCTTGTCTGAGAATATTTTTCCATTGATTTTTAGAGAGTGGAAGGGATGGGGAGAGACAGAGAGAGAAGGAAACATCAATGACAGAGAGAGACATTGATTGGTTGCCTCCTGCACACGAATTGAGCCTGCAATCTAGGTAGGTGCTCTTGGCGGGAATTGAACCCGGGGCCCTTCATTTCACATGCCGACGCTCTATACACTGAGCCAAACCAGCTAGGGCTACACTTACTTCTTAAATGTCATTTAAACTTGATAAACAGTGCTTTAAAGAATGTGAATCAGTCAGGGTCTGATCAGGAGAGAGAGCTACACAATAGTTTGAGCAGGGCAAGTTTATTATAAAGTGTAGTAGGGATTTGGTTAATGATGGATAAACTGGGAGAACACTAAAGAATATGAGAATAACAGATATAAGGGTCAGCCACTACCTCTAGGCTGAGAGAGAGCATTCCTGGAAGAGTCGCCCGCCACCCTGCCAAAGCTGAAAGCTACACCTTGTTGGAGAGAACATGGCCATTTCTCACGGAATGGCAGAGTCCTTGGGATGAGGCAGTGATGGAACTTGCTGGCAATCTTCCCTCTGGAACTTGCTGGAAATCAATTCTCTACGGTGTAGAAGAAAGCTGTTCACAGAAAGGTGTCTCATGGAAACAGTCTGCTGTGGAATTAATTATCTAACGGGGGCTCTGAGGGAAGCTGCTGGCTGCTGAAGTCGCCGGAGGCTGTGCATGGCCGGAGCTGGAGGAGTTGTGATGCACTGCAGGAGCCTGGTGACGGAGAAGCTGTGTGTGCTCCCAGAGCCGGACACAGGAAACGGAGACGCCGCCCACACGAAGTTCCTCGGTGCCTGTGCAGCCAAGTCTGTTGCACGAGCCAGCCGAGGGAGCTCACCTGAACCAGGGAGGAAGAGTTTTCTCCTGCAAAGCCTCTGCAGCACCAGCTACTGACAAAGCTTCCTGCCACCTGGCAAAGCAAAACTATCTGAGCTTAAAATGTCAGATCAATTTCCACAGAGCAAGCAAGGAAAGGCAAATTTCAAGGGTAGAGGCATTCCGTGGATGGTAAAACATACCTTAAATATTTAAAAGAAAACAAATTCTTGATGTCTCCTGTTATTCTTTCTCTGTTTACTTTCATGGTATTCCACAGATAGTACGACTTGGTCCCCCCAAAAATGGGTTTCTTTTAAACAATAAAAATAATCAGAAGTAATTATAATATTTAGCATGTGTGTCTTTTGTTGTTGTTGTTTTTTAGAAAATGTCTTGAAACGTTATGTCCAGATTCAAGGCAAATTTGATTTGAGTAATGTGCAATTATTTGGTTAATAATTGCACATTACTCAAATTGGCTACAAATAACCTAATAAATTACTAATAGACACATGAACAAATAAGTGATGATTATTCTCACATGAGCAAAAGCCTTGAGATAAGCAGTTGCCGGCGTTAGTTTGTTGGGTCATCCACTTCAGGGCTGCCATATTGTGTTTCTCTTGGTCTTTTCCTCATGTATGCCCCATGGCTTTCCATCTCTAGGAACCTTATCTGTAACAGAGATAGAAAGATTAATGTATGAGAGAAGCTAGGTCTGACCCTTTGGAAAGCAAAGGGAAACTCGTTTTTAGAAGCCCACAGCAGGCTCATTCACCAGAACTATGTCACTTAGCTACTCCTACTGAGGATTCTGGCTGGGAAAGCACTTTTTAACCATGTCAGTCTTCACCATGGAGACTGCAAGAAGATTGGGGTTTGGTGATCTTTATTTGGAAACCCAATGGATAATATATTCTTCATAAAGGTTTCTTCATGATGTACATATATTGTTAAAATAGTGTAGTCAATGATTTTAAATGGGATATGGTAAAAACAATGGGGGTGGTGATTTAGTCGACAGGGAAATAGTTGCTTCTAAAGATGACCATGACCTAATCTCTTCAAACTGTGGACATGTTAGCTTACATGGCAAAGAGTAATAAAGATTACAGATGCAAATAAGATTGCTAATCTATTGGCCATAAAGTAGAGAGACTGTCCTGGATTGTTCTAGTGGACATACTGTAATCACAAGGGTCATTATCATTGGAAGGGGGAGGCAGCAGAGGCGAACCACATGGTCATATATCCGTGGAAGAATGTTAGAGATGTGGTGTTGCTGAAGATGGAGGAAAGTGACTATAGCCAAGGAATGTGGTCAGCTTCTAGAATGTGGAAAATACAAAGAAACACATTCTCATCTAGAGAATGGAATGCAGCTCTGTCAACACCTTATTTTAGCCCAATAAGTACTGTGTTAAGTTTCCTACCTACAGGACCTTAATATAATAAGTTTTTGTATGTTTCAATCACCAAGTATGTGACAATTTGTTTCAGCAGCAATAGAATGCTAGGGAGAAACACGATGATGCAACATTGAGATAGATTTAATATTTTCAACCTTTCAAACACATATTAGATGTTTCTTTTTTAAAAATATATTTTATTGATTTTTTACAGAAAGGAAGGGAGAGGGAGAGAGAGTTAGAAACATCCATGAGAGAGAAACATTGATCAGCTGCCTCCTGCACACCTCCTACTGGGGATGTGCCTGCAACCAAGGAACATGCCCTTGACTGAAATCGAACCTGGGACCTTTCAGTCCTCAGGCCGATGCTCTATCCACTGAGCCAAACCGGTTAGGGCTAGATGTTTCTTTATGATGTTTTCCAGAAACATTTATTTATTTATCAGATAGATACAAAGTTCAGATGTGGCCAACTGAAATTCTGGAACTGTATTAAGTCCATTCACAATTATTTTCCACTAGAGGCCTGGTGCATGAAAATTCATGCACTAGAGGGGGTGGTCTCTCAGCCTGGGCTGCCCCCTCTCACAGACCAGGAGCCATCAGGGTTGGGAGGTGACCTGGTGATCAGGGGATGGCGATTTCCCATCACACCTCTGCTGCTACCACTGCCGATAATGCAAGCCTTGGCTGGCTCTGGTTACCTGAGCTTTGGGTGGCCCTGGGCAGCTGCACAGCCGCCATCCGAGGCTTGCCTGCACCTTGGGCTGGCCCTGGGAAGCTAGGGGGATGAAGGGACTGGGGGACTCCAGAGGCAGGCCTTGCCATGCACCTGCCATCTGGCAGGACTGAGGGGACTGGACGCCGCCATATTTGAGGGCGTGGCAGTCAATTAGCATATTCCCTCCTTATTGGTTGTGGGCGCCGCCATTTTTGCAAGGGTGTGAGGGTCAATTAGCATATTCCCTCTTTATTAGATAGGATTACAGATTCAGATAGTTTCTCAGTAGTGAGAGAATAAGGGAAACTTATGAAACAATGGCCAATGACAGGCTTTTGAAAAACTATTTTATTGTTTTAAAACTCAGATTCCTTATCTTAATAAAAGGAGAAAATAAAACAAATGTGATGAATTTTAGTGATCTAAAAGAAAAGTATTGGAAACTCTGAGGAGGTACATTAATTTGCATTAAGGCTGCAATATATTTGGAAAGCAGTAAAACACATTATGTTTTAACCAATTTATAACTATTAGAAACATGGAAGGAAAGTGAAACTCCTTTATTTCATCCCCAAATTATGTAAATTTTAAAATAGGTTTAATACCTGGCAAGTGTGTCTCAATGGCTGAATCAGGAGGTCACAGTTCAATTCCTGGGTTGTGGGCTTGATCCCCAGTGTGGGGCATGCAGGTGGCAGTGGATCAATCATTCTCTCTTAGAGAGCAACCAAAGAACTTGTATGCATGCATATTAGCAGAACCAATGGACACAGACACTGGGGCTGTGGGGGCTTCCCGGGGTGGGAATGGCTGGGGGCGGGGGTCAAGAGGGGAAAAGGAGACATATGTAAAACTTCAGACAATTAAAAAAAATCATTCTCTCTTATCATTGTTGTTTCTATTTCTCTCTCCCTCTCCCTCTCTGAAATCAATAAAAATATATTTAAAAATAGGTTTGGAATGCATAGGGGCATCTTCAGGAAAACTTGAGAATATATCTTAGTGGAAGTAAATTGGGAAATGTCAGAAAATGTATCCCCATATAAATGAAATTGCAGCACCATTTGAAACGACCTGCACAAAAGACTTTTCCTGCAGAATATGTCTCCTTTGTATTCTGTAATAGTGTCGTTCACCCAACTCAAAGCTACCAATTTTGTACTATCTTTGTGAAGTGGATAAATGACCTTATAGAACCAAACTCATTCAACAGTTTGAGATATGAACTTCCATTTCCAACACTAAAATGCTAGTACATTAACCTGGTAGAGTTGTCTTCCTTTTCTTTAAACACACTTGTAGTGGCATTGCACAAAAGTAATGTGCCAGTATTCCTTAAAGAACAATATTTTTTAAAGGAGGAAATATGAAATATCACATAAAGATCAACCAAATAGAAATGTTTTTGAGGTGAATATCTAGCAAAAGCATAGCATTTGAAGTTTATCTTAAAATGTGATCTGAAGCTTACATGTAAGCAATGATTTTTCAACCTGTGCTAGTTTTCCTCCTAAAATTTTTCTTGTTAAAAATAACCTGTAATAGAGGGAAGGCAGGATTAGGTGAGTGGGTGGGGAGGGATCAACTGAAGAACTTGTATGCATATATGCATAACGCATGGGCACAGACAATAGGATGGTAGAGGCCTGGGGTGGGGGCAGGGGTGGGCTATAACAGGTCAATGGGAGAAAAAAGGGGACATGTGTAATACTTTCAACAATAAATATTAAAATAAATAAATAAAAATGCTCTATAAAAATTTGCAGATATAAACTTGAAGGAATTTTATGCTATTACTAGAGGCCAGGTGCATGAAATTCATCATGGGGGGGGGGGGTCCCCTCAGCCCAGCCTGCACCCCTTCCAATCCAGGACCCCTCGGGGGATGTCCAACTGCTGGTTTAGGCCCAACCCTGGGGATCGGGCCTAAACCGTCAGTTGGACATCTCTCTCACAATCCAGGACCACTGGCTCTTAATTGCTTACCAGCCTGCCTGCCTGATAGCCGCTAACTGCCCCCTTCCCCCACCAGCCTGGTCGCCCCCAACTGCCCCTCCCACCAGCCTGGTCACCCATAACTGCCTCCCTGCCAGCCTGGTTTCCCCTTACTGCCCCCCCCTTGCTGGCCTGGCTGCCCCCAACTGCCCCCCCTGCCAATCTGGTTGCCCCTAACTGCCCTCCTTGCCGGCCTGGTTGCCCCTAACTGCCCCTTCTGCCTGTCTGGTTGCCCCCAACTGGTCCCCCCACTGGCCTGGTCACCCCTCATGGCCTCCCTCTCCCGGCCTGGTTGCCCCTCACTGTCCTACCTGGCGGCCTGATCACCCCCAACTGCTCCCTCTTTGGGCCTGGTCGCCCCACGCAGCCTGCTGTTCAGTCATTTGGTTGCCCCTCACTAACCCCCCTGCCGGCCAGGTCGCCCCACACAGCCTGTTCGGTCATCCATTCAGTTGTGATGGTTGCTTAAGCTTTTATATATATAGATTGTTATATATATTCTATCATCTATGAAATTTGTAAAGAAACACTGCATGACTGGAAATTAGGACTGCTGGGGAAAGCTTAAACCATGTGAGCCAAAGTGAAGAGAATTTTATAGCACTTCTCAGATTGCAATAAAAAGTAAGAATAATTCCGGTTATCAATTGCTAAATAAATCAGGCATAATAAGGGCTTAAATAAAGCATTTTAAAATAAGGTCTGGAATAAATTTATGATTATCCTTTAAAAATTATTTACTTATGAATATATATATATATATATATATATATATATATATATATATATGATTGATTTTAGAGAGAAAGGGGGAGAGGGAGATAGAAACATTAATGATGAGAGAGAATCATTGATTGGTTGCGTACTGCACACCCACTACTGGGGATGGAGTCCACAACCTGGGCCTGTGCTCTGACGGTGAATTGAACTGTGACCTCCTGGGTTCATAGCTCTATGCTCAACCACTGAACCACAACAGCAAGGCAAAACATGGACTTTTTTACTTGGCCAGGAGAATAGAAATTCTATTTTCTAACTTAAATCTAAGGTGGGATCATAATGAAAATCAGTTCCTGGTTTCTGCTGACATCTCTTTCAGTGATCAGTTCTCGGTTTGGTGAGAAAGTTTATTTCTCTGCTACACACTGATATATTTTTGAAAGTTTATTTTTATTTGAGCCAAATATGTTTCAGTTATGTTTACCTTTTTAATCCTAATTTTATCTTCAGAACTAGGACAGAATTAGTCAATTAGAAAAATTTTAAAAACAATAATATAACTCTAGCCCTTAGCCAACAACATCTCATTTCTAACCCACACTTGGCCAGATGGTCTTATTAGCACTCAGTTCCTTCAACCATTATGTTCTATTACAGTATTGCTTAAAAACAAAAACAAAAACAAAAAACCCACCTCTGGATGTCGTTTCAAAATACTTTCTTTTGATATGAGTTCCAAAATGAGACAATGCCCTCTGAAGCCTTCATAAATTAAGATGTTAATACATATAGTCTCATCAGACTATTAGCTTATCTTAAACCTGTGGCTAAATAAGCATCCATTTATTTTTTTAATTTAAACTACTATATCTTCATTATGCTACCTATGCATTGAATTTTGAAGCTTATCAATGTAATACTTTATAATTTTGCTAAAACTCTTGACTTCAACCCAGTGACCCTGCATAAATTCTTGAACCCATAATTTGTGTTATTCTCTTCATTCCAGATTTACTCATCTGAAAATCTAAAGCTTTTTTTTCCTTAATTACTCAACTTAGGAGACTGGATTTATAAAAGGAGTATTATTGATTAGTATGAATAACGTTTTAAATATACCGTCTTAGCCCTCCTGGCATGGTTCAGTGGTTGAGCATCGACCTATAGAAACAAGGAGGTTATGGTTCAATTCCCAGTCAGGGTATATGCCTGGGTTGTGGGCCTGATCTCCACGGTGTAGAAGGCAGCTGATCAATGATTCTCTGTCATCATTGATGTTTCTATCTCTCTCCCGCTCTCCCTTCCTCTCTGAAATAAATAAAAACAGAGTTAAAAATAAATATATTATATTTTAAGTATTTAATGGTAGTCAAAGACAAAGATGGCCCTTTCAAATATCTCTACTTGTCTTGGACTGGATGAGACTGTGAAGTTGCTAAAAGCTAACAGCTGCTGGGAGGGTAAGTTGCAGTATCAAGAATGGAAGACGTTAGCCAGAGAGCTGCTCTCACTACTGAGTGAGAGCAGACTGTGTAGAGTTGGTGAACCTGAGACAAGTTAAGCCAAGGATGACTTGATAATCCTATCTAAAGCGACAGCCCACCATGTTGAGTTACTTTTTTGGCACTTCAGAGGGAATTCACCAGAAAGAGGCCAAAGAGTCCTGTTCCTGCTCTCCCCAGAAAGCTGTTCTCCAGATTTAAAAGAGATACTTTAGCTCTGATGAAGTGACAAGCTTGGATGCAGAACAACAGACGCCAAAGCTGTAAATGGCTGGTCTGGGGCCCTGAATGGCAAGGGTCCGGCTCCTTTGAAAGTTAAAGATTTTTCTACGGAAGAATAAGAAAAGCCAAGTTTTTGTCAAACTTATTAAATTAGGAGTGGTATAAGTTGAGACTAGTTCTTTTAGATCTTATTTCAAACTATCTTCTTATATGTATATGCTCTAAGCAGTGTTTAACTTACATCATATAAAGTTATAATACCTCTCTAAAAATCCATCTTAGGAATTCAGAAAGCTATTCCTATTAAAGAAATATGGAGTTTGATAATGTTTTAAACCTATCAAGCAACACCACTCTCTAGTGTCAATTAAATTGCAGTGAGTATATAGTGTGCTTTCTCAGAGGGTATAAGTAATTAAGCAATACAAGTTTATAGAGAGCCTAAAGACTACATCTGGGATTAGGAAATTGGACTGGGAAAGTAGTTTAAATCTATAAATAATTTTAATATAGTTTTTTCATAAATATATGTGCAAGTCCAATTTGTTCTTCGTTTTCTTTCTCAGGGATAGAGTATATATATATTCACTACTTTCAATAAAAAATTGCTTGAGAAATGTGGTACAAGAAACTATTTTCTAAAATAAAATTTTTGAGATAGAAGAGAAGGACAATACAGAGCATCTGGTCCATTTTATATTTCAGATTAGAAAAGTGAAGCCAAGAGAAGTAAAATTTCTTGTACAAGGTCTCATAAAACAGATAATTACAGGAGTGTCTGGGATTTTAGTTCAGTAATAGGCCCAATGAAGAATATAGAAGTTTATCCAAAATATTTAACAACCACAACAAAAGGCTTGCTAAAACTTCTAAAGTGCTTGTGATAAAACATTTGCATTTGAGGCACTTAACTATTTGAAAAAATATATTATAAATGTCCTTTGAGATTCGAAGATCATTATAAATCCAAGTTGCCTGGAGTTTAAAGACACATGTGACTGAGTCCCAAAACTGCAATCCCAGGTTTTGTTAACTCCAAGTCATATGGAGTAAAATTTCCTTCAGGGATGGAAACAGTATGGCACTTCTCACTTTTTACTTATTTTGCTCAATACCTTATAAAATAATGGAAAACTTTCAAGCAATTAAAGACAGGCCAAACATCCAATGAAAGACAGGTGTGGGCGAGTTAGAGTTGGAGCGATAGTTGTGAGGATGAAAGAGTTGACACTACTTCTCAAAAGTTGATTCTTTTAAAGAGATTTATTTAGTTTTTCAGACATGATGCTTTAATGAGTATGTCAACACCTGGATATTTTTCTCTAAAATATGTGCTTTGATGAAATTAGTCTTCTAGCTTTTGCTTAATCTAAAAATGTATGTTGCAAAATAACCTAAAAGTGAAATTTCAAAGTTTAAAGAAAATCTAAAAATAAGCAAACAAAATATCTTACATTCTGTATTATATGTAAATATATATATATATATATATATATATACCTCCTATATAATAAAGAGGTAATATGCAAATTGACACTCATGCCCTCGTACAAGTTGGCCACTCCCATGTGGTCAAAGATGGCCACCACAAGATGACCAGCAGGGGAGGGTAGTTGTGGGCCATCAGACCAGCAGGGGAGGGCAGTTGGGGGCGACCGGGCCAGCAGGAGAGGGTAGTTGGGGCAATTGGGCTGGCAGGGGAGCAGTTAGGCGTCAATCAGGCTGGCAGAGGAGTGGTTAAGGGGTGATCAGGCAGGCAGGCAGAAGCGGTTAGGGGCAATCAGGAAGGCAGGCAGGCGAGCAGTTGGGAGCCAGCAGTCCCAGATTGTGAGAGGGGTTTCAGGCTGGACTGAGGGACACCCCCCCCAGTGTACAAATTTCATGCACCAGGCCTCTAGTATATATATATATATATATATATATATATATATATATATAGAGAGAGAGAGAGAGAGAGAGAGAGAGAGAGAGAGAGAGAGAGAGAGAAAGACAGAGAGAGAGAGAAAGAGAGAGAGAGAGAGAGGGAGAGAGAGAAATGAAAAGAGAAAATGTGATCAGAGTCCACCTACCAAGTTATTCTTTATTTGAAAACAAAAAGGGTTTTGTTGAAAATGTGGTTCTGGTATAGGCAGCACTAGTACTATTACATTGTTAAAAAAAATTATCTGGTTCCAGCCCAGATCTACTAAATCAGAATATCTGGGAATCAGGAACCTGTTTTAACAACCTTTACTCATGACTTATATGCATGCTCAAGGGTGAGATGCACTGGTGCAGAGCACCTGACACTTTTTTTGTTTTGTCCTCAGTAGGAGTGTATTTATTGGGGCCAGGAGATAGAAACAGAAGTAAAATAAAAAATCCTTTTGCTACAAATGCAGGCAGTTGTCGGGTTAGGTTGGACTCAATTTATGTCATTTCATGGTTACGTCGCCATCTCCCATTTACAGTATTTATATAAAAAAAAAGTCCCGTCATTTCAACTTATGTACATATGTGCTTTATGTTTTTTATTATTTATTTACCACAAGTAAAGGTCAGGAGTTGTTATCTTTCTTTTAAACTTGTTTTACTGTTTCACTTCATCACTGCTGTGTATGTGCTCCATGCGAGTGACGTAGGTGCTTATGTAGGTGGGTTCCGACTTATGGCGAAAACCACGTTACATCGTGCGGTAGGAACAGATCTCTGACGTAACCCGAGGGCTATCTGTGGTGATTTTGAAATGAATAGGTAAAATGGTTCTTTGTGGGGTATTTCTGATACCACCACATATAGAAATATAATCTAATATATTATGAGAAACATTTCATTAAAAAGCAGGTGAATTGCAGCATCAATTCATATGGGAGGGAACTTTAAGTGTAGTAATGTATGTTTCATCCAAAGAAAACCCTTTTTCATTTTAATAGAAGGGTTTTCTTAATTATAGAACAGTAACAAAATCAACATTTATTTTTGTTATAAGTTTTATATTTTATTTATCTCAAAACAATAACTTATTTTAATTTCAAAGTGTGACACCACCTCTGCCATCTGCTCTACTTGTATCATTATGCCTCACAATTGAGTTTGAATGTAATCCTTTAATTTAAACATGGTCTCCATGCCCCCTTCTTCTTTTCTGTAATGGACTATAATGTAATTATATTTAGGTGAAATAATTTGGAAATGCTTCAAATATTCTACCATCTGCTATGATAATTAAATTCTGAAAAAAATTAATATAAGAATATTTTAATTCTAGGGTTTTAAACAATGGCTTTGAATATCTTTAAAGTATCTGATTAGGATAAACCTTAGCACATATATTAAGCTATTATCCATTTGGTATCTAATAAGAGTCAAATGCTGTTTTCGTTATGGAAAAATTCCAGTAAGAGTATTGCTGTCTACATGGCTGTCTGCATGCTCTGTGTTCATGTTGAGGGGAAAGGATGGGACGGACAGGGTTTCTGTTTTTTTCAGAACAAAGACAGACATGTTACCTTTGGTGTGGTGTAGACCTTCAGCAGCACAGCAGCTGTCCAGTTGCCTCTACTCCTATAAAGTGAGGATAGCTTTTGAAAGGGAGGTAGAGGACCACTATGCGAGTGATAGTGCTCTCTATTATCACTATGCTGAGTTGCCGCTCAATTCTGAATTGACTGCCTTAAATTAATCCCCAGAGGTAGACATAGACAGGGTCCCATGTACAAATGATTTATTTTAAAGGGTGTTTGCAGAATAACCCAGGAAGAGAGTGGGAGAAGCAGGGCAGAGAAGGGGAGGAAATGGTGCAAATTCAGGAAGAGCTTCACCCTGGGCTCACACAGGGCATCTCTGGAGTTAAGTGATGTCTCAGAGTTTGTCATGCCTTGAAGAACAAGATGTGGACTTTCATATTCCCCACGAGTCAATATTGGCTAAGGACACAACTGGCTGGCAAGGAGTGCTTGATCAAACCTCTAAGCATTTAGAGTTGTTTGCATGTGCGGACAGGAAAAGCTGCTTCAGTAGAGTAGATTAATCCTCCAAAAAGATTTGCAAGTATAAGTTCTTAGAATCAATGGACAGAGGCTGAGCAGAGGTGAGGGGCACACAGACAGTTAAAGGGATTCAGGAGACCTGGGCAGGGCACCCAGAGTCTCTAAAACATTGGCTTTATACTTGAATTTCAAAACATTGTGGCTGTTTCTTAAACCAACATGCTCTTTTGTATATAATAGTCATGTGCATTTTTAATACATATTAAATCCAGTCTAAATAATTTTCTTACAGACATTCTAAAACATCAAAGTATTACATGTGAAATTATTTTAATCAAATAGTAACAAGATTTAGGTATTACTGTTTTGCTTCTGTGTATCTTTAAAGCATAAATTGGCTCATGCATTATTTTAAATTTGACACCTTATAAAAGGGGAATACCTATATCAATTTGGGTAATCAAACTCTACAATTGGAAGTTCACTTATGCAAGTTTAAATCCTAAAGATTTAAAAACAATGTGTTCCAATAAATGCTATTTAAAATTAAAATACTTGTAATAGTCAAGGTTATAAAAGAATAATAAAAAAGCTTTCAGAATGGAATATAGCAAAAAAAGTAAAAGGTATTTGGAATCAGAGTGGGATTTTTTTGTAATCATCAAATAAACTTCATCATTTAGAAGAATATGTTGCATTTAAATGAAACAAACACACACACACACACACACACACACACACACACTAACAATTTAACCTAAAGCTATCAGGTTAGTCTTAAAACTTTATTTAAGATTACTTAGTGAACTAAATAATTTATATAATATGGTAAATTATTATAACATGCATATAATATGTCAAAGGAGGAAGTATTTATTCAACCTTAAAACTGTATTTCAGTTTAGCTATCAAATTGAAGGTTAAAAGTTTCATAAACATCATATATTATGTATTATCACATAATATATACATATACAGTAACATATATAATATATCACATATTATATATTATTTAAATATAATATATGTTAAATATATTATATTTAAATAATATATATCTATATCTATATAATATATTATATATCAATAGAGGAAGTATTAGTTCAACCTTACCTTAAAATTTTATTTCAGTTTAGCTATAAAATTAAATGTTATATGTATCAATAACATTATATGTTATGTACTATTCCATAATATATAAATATATAGTAATGTATATAATATACTAGTGGCCCAGTGCATGAAATTCATGCACAGGAGGGGGGTGTTCCTCAGCCCGGCCTGCACCCTCTCCAATCTGGAACCCCTTGAAGGATGTCCTACTGCCAGTTTACAGGGATTGGGCCTAAACCAGCAGTCAGACATCCCTCTCACAATCTGGGACTGCTGGCTCCAGCCACTCACTTGCCTGCCTGCCTGCCTGATTGCCCCTAACCACTCTGCCTACCGGCCTGCTTGCCCCCAACTGCCCCCCCTGCTGGCCTGCTTGGCCCCACTTTTCCTCCCCACTGGCCTGCTCACCCTTAACTGACCCCCTGCTGGCCTGCTCATTCCAAACTGCCCCCCTCCCACTGTCCTGATCACCTCCAACTGACCCCCACTGACAGCCTGCTCACCTCCAACTGGCCCCCCTGCTGGTCTGCTTACCTCCAACAGCCCCTGCCGTCCCATCCTGGCCTGATCATCCCCTGGTGACCCAAGGTCCCAGCCCCTCCTTTTTTTCCTCTTTTTTTTTCAGTGCCTCCTTGAGCGGAGGCCAGGGCTGGCTGGAAGCAAGTATCTAAGATTTATTTATCTTCTATAATTGAAACTTTGTAGCCTTGAGCGGGGGTCAGCATCGGCCAGGGCAGGCAGGAATCTTGGCTTCCTCCAAAGCCAGGGCAACCCAAGCCTTCTGCTTGCTCCAGCTCTGTGGCCGGCCGCCATCTTAGTTGGGTTAATTTGCATACTCACTCCTGATTGGCTTGTAGGCGTGGCTTGTGGGTGTAGCAGAGTAATGGTTAATTTGCATGTTTCTCTTTTATTAGTGTAGATCATATATATTATTTACATGTATTATATATTTTATGTGTAAATAATATATAACATATATTACATATCAATAGGGGAAATATTAGTTCAATCTTAAAACTATTTCAGATTAGCTATCAAATTGAAAATGTTGCCCTGACCAGTTTGGCTCAGTGGATAAAGCATCGGCCTGCGGACTCAAGGGTCCCAGGTTCGATTCTGGTCAAGGGCATGTACCTTGGTTGGGGGCACATACCCAGTGGGGAGTGTTATGGAGGCAGCTGATCGATGTTTCTGGCTATCTATCCCTCTCACTTCCTCTCTGTAAAAAATCAATAAAATATATTTTAAAAAAAAGAAAAAAAAAAGAAAATGTTATGTTATATATAAAAATATTACGTATAATGTACAGTATCACATAAATTATATATAATATGTAATGACATTAACTTTGTATAATATATATTATTTATTATATATTTCATGATATATCCTATCTAATAATAGAGTAATATGCAAATTAACTATCACTCTGTGACAAAATGGCGGCGCCCATAGACACAAGATGGCGGTGTCCAGTCCTCTCAGGCCCGCAGGAGTCCCCCAGTCCCAGGGAAGGCTGCCGCTGAGAGAAGGCAGCGAGCAGCCCAGCCTGTTGGCCTAGGAAGTGGCTTTTTCCTCCAGCCAGATCCTCTCCTAGCCCTGAACCTGGCCATGGGTCTGGGAGGCGCCCTTGCACAGCCGCCATGATCAGCTGCCCGCCCAACCCGGGACATGGGTCTGGGAGGCGCTTGCACATGACCGCCATGATCAGCTGCCCTCCGGGACCTGGACCGTGGGTCTGGGAGGCGCTTGCACATGGCCGCCATGATCAGCTGCCTGCCCCAACCCAGGCCGTGGGTCTGGGAGGCGCCCGCGCACAGCCGCCTCGATCAGCTGCCCTCCGCGACCCGGGCCGTGGGTCTGGGAGGCGCCCGCGCACGGCCGCCTCCATCAACTGCCTGCCCCGACCCGGGCCGTGGGTCTGGGAGGCGCCCGCGCATGGCCGCCTCCATCAGCTTCCTGCCCCAACCCGGGCCGTGGGTCTGGGAGGCGCCCGCGTACGGCCGCCTTGATCCGCTGCCTGCCTGCCTGGACCCGGGCTGTGGGTCTGGGAGGGCCGTGGGTCTGGTCTGGACATTGCAGTTACATTGTGCAAGGCGTGCAAAATCAGCTGCCTGCTGAGGCCCGGGCTGTGGGTCTGGGAGGCGACTGCGCAAGGCCGGCGCGATCAGCTGCCCACAGTGGCCCGGGCATTGGGCCTGCGAGGTGCCCGTGCAGGGCCGGAGCCATCTGCTGGCTGTCCCAGCCTGGGCTGTGGGCCTGGGAGACCCAGGAGCTGCCTATACACCTCCCTCCCCCCCCCCCCCACCCTGCCCCCTCTGAGATCAGCTCCCATCTGCAGCTGGGTGGTGTAGGCCTGGGAGGCAGCCATGCCCCCCAGAGCTATTCCCTCCAAGAGTCAGCCTGGGGTGTCAGGCTGCACCCCCATGGAGTGATCCCCCACACACACTATAGCCTTGGAACTTCCCTTGCTGCCAGCCGAGTGATTCAAGATGGGCGGTGATATCTGGGCGATGCTGCCCAGCAAACCTCTCCCATTGGGTAGAAAGTTCTGACCAGGTTAGGGAGGTAAATGGGTTTTGTTTAAAATCTTTAGGAACCACATGGAAATGTCTGAGGTAGGGTTTCACAGCGGAAGTAACTTACAACTAATTTCTGAAGGCAAACCTGGACATTGCAGTTACATTACTGGAGAGTACCCCGAGATCCGGAGGTTGGCTCTGCAACAGTGGTGGAGGGTGTTCCCCACCCGGGTTCCTCAGCACCTTGGGCAGGGCTTGAGCCCACCCAGGAAGGCCTTTTCCCCTACAGTTTTCACCAAGGCAGGGAGGTTTTGTAGACATGAATAAGAAGTGCCCACGCACAAGTCCTGAAGATGCCGGGGCCGGCAGAAATGACAATCAAACCGGGAAAAGAGCAAAACCAGAAACACCACCGATCCCATCATAGATCATCTTTTTCTTCAGGTGACGGTGTGTTTCCCTCTTCTTTGTCTTCTGGAAGCAAGACAGATTCAAGTACTGACAATTCTACCAATGGAAAAGTTAAGAGAAAGAGAGGACAGAAAAGGAATAAAAGGAAAAAAGAAAGAAAGGACAAAAGTTGAAACATCAAGAAAAAGAAAAAAAAAGAAACAACCACATCATATCACCTTTCTAAGGTCTCATGAAATTCCTGTTTAAGTTTATTTTATGACACTTTTAGTTTGGGTTTACATTTTTACTGGTTTGTGAAGACCACGGCAGGTATACTGTCCAATATGTTAAAGAAAAAAACCCTATCTACTAAAGAGGTAATATGGAGGGGAGAGCATTTGGGGGTGACCGGGCTGTCAGGGGAAGGCAGTTGGGGACGACTGGGCCGGCAGGGGAACAGTTAGGCATTGATCAGGCTGGCAGGGGAGTGGTTAGGGGGTGATCAGGCTGGCAGGCAGAAGTGGTTAGGGGCAATCAGGAAGGCAGGCAGGCAAGCAGTTCGGAGCCAGCAATCCTGGATTGTGAGAGGGATGTCCGACTGCCCGTTTAGGCCCGATCCTAGGATCGGGCCTAAACGGGCATCGGACATCCCTTGAGGGGTCCCAGATTGGAGAGGGTGCAGGCTGGGCTGAGGGACACCCCACCCCCGTGCACGAATTTCGTGCACCGGGCCTCTAGTATGTATATAATATATTATTCTCAAAGGAGGATATATTGATTGTATAAGATACTTATCCATTTATTTCATTTGTCAAGTTGTCAGGTATGGAATAACATTTTACAATTTACAAAATTAATCATACTATTTAGTATTAGCAACTTACAGATTGGAACTTGAGACATTGAGAAGTCAGAGACTTTCCAGTATTACCCAACTAACAAAATCAGACTAGCATACTAATCTCGTCATATCCAGATTTTCATGGCATACTCCCCTTGCCTGCCGATGCACTTTCCATGTGGATAGAATTTTAGAGGTGTTTACCTTACTTTCCACTGGGACAAAGAGACTCATTATTCAATCTGTACAATCACTCGGAGAACTCCACTAGCAGGGTATTTAATTAAATGCATTCTAATGTATGTTTGTGGAGAAACTTTAAGTAACCCAAAAAGGTATACAATAAAATAAGGTTAGATCCTTAACAATATAACTTAGTGATGTTTCCATATCAGGTCATATAAATCTGCCTCACTCTTTTTAATCACTGCATAATATTTAATTGCATGAATGCACCAAAATTTATGTATTTTTGTCACCAGGCAGGTTAAAAACAAACTCGGCAAACTTCTACTTTTGAAGTAGAATAATCCTTTGAGTGGACAAGTACTCCTAGGGATAATAACTAGAGGAGACTGATGTATAAAGTTATCTCTCAACAACAGCAGAGATGTGTAGAAGAGTTGGGACTAAAGTGGTTAGTATTCCAGAGAGGGGAGAATCACAAACAGATAAGCTGATGATCGCACCTGCTTTTCCTTGGATGGCATTAGCACTTTGTGGAAACAAACAAGTATCTGAAAGTAATTTCCACACAGAGGAACCACGCTGGGGAACAGGTGATCTAAGAGAAGGTGGTCATCAGGGCTAACATCTATTTTACAAAAAATAGGAGTAGAATCCAATCAGGAACCAGTCTCAATCTAGCAACAACTTGTAATCATCCAAGGATATATAAAACAACTATGAACAAATGCATCTTTTATAACATTGATATTCATTAAAATATGCTGTACTAATAGTGTTTTAATTGATAGGGTATCAGTTATATTTGTAATAACTTAATCCAGAAGAAAATATGTAATTTTGATCATTGGATCATTGGAGGATATCGAATGTTGATTTAAAGTTTTGTGTCAGAGAAGTGTGATAAGTGATCAATAAAATCTAGATATAAAAATGTATTCTAGAACATTATATCAGAGAATTGGACTGACATTAAGAAAAAAAAACCATAAAAGTTAATAAAGATAAAAATAGCTTTTTCATGCATTTTAAAAATGTGTTATTATAGGAATTAAATAACTATGGTATTTGTTAACTTCTTAATTAATATTTTAAAGTCTTGAAACTGATATCTTATAAAAATAAATATTTACCATGTTTGGAAGTCAGTTCCTTAATTAGACTTTAAATTATAAAATTTTTATGCTAAAATCTGTTAGGAAATAGATTGCTTTAGAAACTCAATTTAAAGAAATGCTGGCTGAAAAAATTGAGAACTCCTTTCCTATAAATTTGGTATTATTCAACTAAGTAGAATAGAGTAAATTCTGAACCTTTCCTCAGGATTTGGTATTTATTTGACTTAATTGGATTTCATGAGAAATGTGTAACCTGGAAGTTTGCAAAATCCATTTAAATTACTCTGAGTTTGTTTTTTAATGAAGCTTTTGTTATGGGACTAAAACCTTTTGCTTTCTAGACCTAAATTTGAATCTAATATTTTGGTGAAAGACTATGTATTGTCTCTTCCCAAACAGGAAGCTGTACTAGCTGGATCACTACTCACAGGCTACCTGATTCTACTCTGACTAAAGGAGCAGTTCAGGAAAAGCTGTATCTTTAGTGCCAATCTTGTTCAATTCTGTGGATTTTATTTAGTGATAGAAATATAGAATTTTTTCTTCAGAATTTTTCAAACAGTTTTTCTTTTCATATGAAATGTATTAGAATCATTGTAGAGTTTAGAGGCTGGCTCAGACGTTATTTTAGACACTTAACCCTGGTAAAGTAAGTGCTCAATGAATAATAGGAATCATTATTAAGATTTAATTTAGAGGGTAAAGGGCTAATATGTCCAAGGCAGAAACTTGACAGGCTAGCCTCCCAGAAAAGAGTTGAGTTCCCTCCCAAGCTCCATGGAAACCAACAGTGGCTTGGCATTTAAGGTAATCAATTTTGGATTACTACAGGACTTGGATACCAGTACCACCCTTACATCATTCACACCAGGGCAGGCTGTTTCCTCTCCAAAAATCTCCTAGCTTAGAAGTCACACAGCACAAATTTGAGGTCTTTCTTCCAGAATCTGACTTCTGGAGCTGCAAGATCACTGTGCTTAATGGAAACCTGAACACTTATTTTTGTTCTAGACTCTGAGCTTTCCCCAGTAACTGCTGCTCCACTGGGCCTGGTGTGTGTGCACCTGATGTGTGTGCACCCTCTGGCCATATGCCTTTGTTCAATCAACACCCATATTCAATCCATGCATTATAAATGCATATGTGTATGAGTGAAAGAGACAAAAATAGACAAAGTTAATCAATTACAAATTATAATGCTGATGCCACCATAGAATAATTCTTAATGTCCCAGCTTCAGAAAATGCATTTGTGAAATTTCACTTCATAGGGCTAATGTGAGGATTTCATGAGATACTGCTTATAAAATACTTACCAGAGAGCTCAGTGTTCATTCATTCATTTACTGATATATTTATTCATTTATTACTAATTTATAGAATATATATAATAAGCCAGGAAATACTCTAAACACTAGTAAATTCTTAATAAATACCAGCCATTATTTTATTAACATAATTTTAACTATTTACATTCCTTTTATTAATATTAAGTTATTATTTTAAGCTATGCCTACATTAAAATTAGCCATATTTTTATATTATTTATATATTTAAAAATCTACTTCCCTATAAGCAGTGTGTATGAATGTGCATGTGTGAGTGCGTGTTTGTGTGTGCTAGTTTTAATCTTTATTATGCTATATGGACAATTGTCAGATAGCAAAGTTTCCTAATTTGCAATGTATGTAGCAGGGGTCATTTGCATTAATTTGAAAGATGTACTCAAAAGCCCAAGCCCCAGAAGTCTAATATAAACATGTAAATTCATTGTTTTATCCTATATAATAAAGAGTTAATATGCAAATTGACCCTTACACCCTTGCATCACAAGATGGCCACCCCCATGTTGTCACAAGATGGCCGCCACAAGATGGCTGCCCCCATGTCATCACAAGATGGCCACCCCTGCATTGTCACAAGATGTCTGTCAAGGGAGGGCAGTTGGGGGAGACCAGGCCTGCAGGGGAGGGCAGTTGGACATCACCCGAGGGGTCCCAGATTGGAGAGTATGCAGGCTGAGCTGAGGGACACCCCTCCCCCCCAAGTGCACGAATTTTGTGCACTGGGCCTCTAGTATCTCATAAACAACAGAGGCTGGTTAATTATAAGCCTAATAAAGATTAGAAAAAAAAATAATGAAATAAGTGGCATTTAAATGCTGGATGTGGTAACATCTACCCTTGTTTAAAGAGGGCATTAATATTCTAGAAAGCTGAATAGTCTATACCCTTTAGAATGTCCTTGGTTTAGCATTCTGCCCTAATTTATAATTTGTCAGAACATTGCTGCCACCTCACACAAACTAGATACTTAGCTAAATGTTTATTCATATCTTGTCACACGACTATTGTTGCAACTGCCTTATGTTGTTTGAACACTTAAAAAGGACCTAGAAGTTAACCAATACACAATGGGCATGTCTCTGCCCTTATGTTTGTTTGTTGTGAAATAATTTAATAAGACACTTGCTATTGCTATAACATCCTGACATGTGAGATTACCTTACCTACTTCTCTCTGCTAAGGCTTATTCAGCAAACTAAATAAAATCTGAATGAACAAATTAGTTTAATGTAAACCTTCTATGTAAATCAATGCATAAATAAAAATGAATTATATTTCTCATATTGTGCCATGCACATTAATTAAAAGGTGCTTCCAAAATTCTTGAGGAAATGTAAAATGTGTTTGGCTTGTATTATTATGGTTACATTATGAGCCCCCTCCCAGGTTTATTGAGGTATAATTTATAGCTAAAATTTGTATATATTTAAAATGCACAATGTGATGATTTTATATATGTATATATTATAAAATATTCACCATAATCAAGCTAATATCTATCATTTCACATAGTTATCATTTTATTTATTTTAATTTTTTTTGTAGTGAAAACACTTAAGATCTATTCTCTTAGCAAAATTCAAGTATACAATAAAATATTGTTAACCTAAGCCACATTGTTGTACATTAGAGATAAGCAGACATTCCATTTTACATAAATGAAAGTTCATACCCTTTCACTAATATCTCCTCATTTACTTCTCCAAGCCCCTGGTAATCACCACTCTTCTCTCTATTTTTATGAGTTAGACTATTTTCAATTTTCCATGTAAGTGATATTGTCTTTCTGTGTCTGGCTTGTTTCACTTAGCATAATGTCCTCCAGATTCATCCACTTTGTTGCAAATGGCAGGATTTTGTTATTTTTAAGGCTATAATATTCCATATGTGATATATCTATATCTATTGATTGATATGAATTGATAGATACAATTATAGATATCACACATCACATTTTCTTTACCATTCATCAATTCTATGAACATGGAAGTGCGGATATCTCTCTGAGATCTTGATTTCATTTCCTTTGGATATATACACAGAAGTAAGAATGCTGTACTATAAGATAGTTCTCTTTATAATTGTTTGAGGAACATCTGTGCTATTTCCATAATGGCCGTACTACTAATAATTTTTTTAAAAAATTGCTCTTTATAGCAAGGACAGAATTCAATCAGCAAATCCCTATTCTCTTATAATAAAGAAACCGAATCTTAATCTAAAAAAGTTGTTCTTTAAAACATAAATGAAAATGTTTTTCCTTTTTATCTTATTTTGTGATTTTAAAAGCATCATATGGATACTTTAGAGAACTTAAAATATAGAGATGAACACTAAGACACATATATAATTATCTAAAATTCCACAACCCAAACTTCACTAATTTTAAATATTATTTTTCCTGCTAATACATTAACTATAGTTTTTGTCATAGATATTTTATATGAAAATAATGTTAATCCTACTGCCTATGGCTTTGAGGACAGACAAATAGTGTAAACTATTCTTTACTTGAATTCCAAAATGGTTAGGTGTATGGCAGTTATGATTGAAAAAGTTAAAGGGTGCCCTATAAATTTATCTAATTACAGGAATTCAACAAAAATTTATTAAATGCATGCCTAGCCACTGTCTTGGGCATTATGAAGATGACATACTAATTATAACATGGTCCTAATTTTGAAGGACCTCAAAACCTAATGAAAGGGAAGGCAAAGACACAAATACCAAAATGTTACTCTGTGCAAACTTTGTTATAATAGACACAATAAAATGTACAGTCGAAGCATAAATGAAAAGAGTGCATTTGAGAGGACATGGATTAATTCATCAGGCAAATGGAGCTCGGAGAGCACAGTTGTAGAAAATTCTTGTTATATTTTTCAGCGTATGCAAAGACACAGACACATGAAAGGGCATATTGAAGAACTTAGACAGGTTAGCATTGCTCTCGTGTGGGTGTAAGTTTTGCCAGGGCTGGATGCTTTAGGTAAGGTGGGGAACATAAATAAGTGAAGACAGCTGGATGAAGGCAATAACAAGTGGTGGAGGATGTGGCAAACTGGAAAGCATCTGAAACATCCAAAAGGAGCAGGCCATCACTAACACACATGTGCTTGCCAGATGTTTCCCTTAGCTACAAGTGTGCATGCTAGCAAAATAGGTAGGGAGAATGGTAAGAATATTTCGTTCGGGATGTACACTAATTTGGACTTCATCCTTTGGTTAGAGTTTCCCAACCGCAGCACTATTGACTTTTGGGTCCCGATAATTCTTTGTTGTGGAGGGCTCTCTTGTGCATTGTAAAATGTTTAGCAGCCTCCTTGGCCTCTACCCACTAGATCCAAGTTGTCCTCCTCCCTTCCCCGGTTGTGGCAACCAAAAGTATTTCCAGTCATTGCCAAAAGTTCTCTGGGAGAGAGAAATTGCTCCCCAGTTGAGAATCACTGGGTTTGATAATTTATAAAGGAATTCCATGTAATGGAATTATACGATGAAATTTAGGCTCCAGAGAGAGAATTCTGGTGGCAGGACAAATAGGTAGTGTGTGAAGAGTGGAGGAGTCAGAGAGAGAGGTTAATGGTCCAACTTAGAAGCTAGTGTAATAGCTTCCTCCATTCTGTGAAAGAGGATACTTTGATAAGCAAAACAATAATGTAGCCAAAGCAAACATTTAACATTTTCTAAAAATGTTAACCTACAGGTTGTTGTTGTTTTTTATAAATTGCCTAACATTTTGAATACAAATATTATTGCCAGTTAGGTTATATTATCAATCATTTGTGATAGTGCCTGACAAGCAGCTCTTGCGTGTGCATCAATATCTTGTATATTATATCTGGCTTTTCTTTTTTAGACACAACTGTCCTGAGTGTGGTACTTCTTATCTCTGTGAGTAATTGTAAAAGCCAAGGTTTGATTACATTGGAAATTAAACATAGACATACATAGAAATGTATCTCAGTTGGGATTGTGGATGTCATAATGAAAGCATGTATCATTGGTATCTAAGAGAATTTATTTCTTTACCCTTTTTATTTAAAAATTTATAGGATAAACTATGTGCCAGGCTCAGAGTTCGGTTCTGAGGAGGCAATAATGAGTAATAGGGATGTATTTGCCCTTATGAGCTTGGAGTTCAGTGGAAGGATCAAATGTAATCAAATAATCATGCAACAGTGAAACTATCACTACAGAAAGCACTAGGAAAAAGAAAGTAGAATAGCACTTTTAGAATAACTATGGTGCTCATATTAACTCCAAGGGTTATAATCACATTCCAACATAATTGCCCAGAGTAACATGTTTAGAGCTATGGCTGTGGCACAGGGATATACTCTTGCTTTGTGTGAAAATGCACTTGGACTACATCTGAACTGATTTATTACTTTATAATTTTTTAAAATATATTTTATTGATTTTTTTACAGAGAGGAAGGGAGAGGGATAGAGAATTAGAAACATCAATGAGAGAGAAACATAGATCAGCTGCCTCCTGCACACTCCCCACTGGGGATGTGCCCGCAACCAAGGTACATGCCCTTGACCGGAATCGAACCTGGGACCCTTTAGTCCACAGGCCAACGCTCTATCCACTGAGCCAAACTGGTTAGGGCTATAAATTTTTGTTTATTGTTTTATATATTCTATAAAAACAAATTTGATATACATTCAATTCTATGAAATGAGTAATTCTGTGTAAATGTAACCCACAAAACTTTGGTAATTAATTAGCTAAACAGCTATAGATAGAGTGGAGGTGTATGCTGTTATATGGGAAGAATTTTATATGAAACAAGACCAAATTTTTGCCATAACTAATCCCAAGAGCCATGATGCAAAGTTTGTATCTAACCAATTGCTTATTCCTTAGCACATGGTAGGTAATCACTAATATTTGCTGGAAAAATAGATAAATGGATTAAAAATACCTGTATAAAAGGTATTGTGAAAAGCATGACTCTGATTTCAAGAATCTCAAAAAATAAGAAGAGTAAGATAACTATACTCATGCTAAAATTTATAAAATTGCAAGTATGTAATAGAAGTTTTAAACCTTTGCACTCGCTTGCTTTTTTCTCGAGCTGCTACCGATGCTAACCGTGTTGAGTCACACTCGACATCCGAGTGCAAAAGGTTAAAAGTGTCCTAAGGATCTTGGGGCAGAGAACGATGACTTCCTATGAAAGGTAGCAGGTGTATCCAGGAAGAGGTTTTGAAGAGGAGTTAGCACTTGAATGGATCTTGCAGCATGGAGAGTATTTAAAAGGCAGAATTGTGGGGAAAGGACATTTCTGGCAGAGGTAAAATTCAAAGGCAGAGCGATGATGTGGCTAAGCAGCCAAGAAGGAGAGCCACTGAGTTTTGGGGACCCACAAAAGTGATGTGATCAGTCTTTAGAGGGGACTGTCTGTCAGGGGCATTACAGATAAACAGCAAATGAGAAAGCACAATTCCAGGAGGTGGGGAAAAGTGCTTAAAAGTACATGACAGTGATTCTATGTCAAGTCCCTTTATAGCAGTAAGAATGTAAAGGAGTATATTATTGAAGACAACTAAGGACTCATTTTTGTAATTTACATCAATATTAGACATTGACATGAGGAGACTTTGAAACACTTAACTCATTTAAGAATAACCATAATAAACAATTTAATGTTAAAATAAATAACATGTTTTATATGCCAAGTGAAAATAGTGAGAATATTGGCATTATTTTCCATTTTTGCAAAGCTAATAATGCCTGGCTTAATGGAAGACTCCACTAGATATTCACATATTTGCTTCTGCATTCAACCTTTTGCTCTATGCTGTTTTGATTGAAGTATATAAAGAAAATCTTGCCTTTACCTATATGTAGTTAGAAAAGGGAAAATCATTGTAAGATTCTTGTGAATGGATAATTATAGATAGTATCCTTTAATAATAAAGCAAAACTTGACAAGCAGTCATTTCTTAAATGTTAGTGGCAATGTGGAAAATGATTAATAACAGTTTTGCATTAAAATTCATTGCTCTCTTTTATACTTTAACTTTTTATCTATACATTATTTTGTAACCCTTTATATTGGTCCATTAGAAAATAGTAATTCATTGACTTATGCAGTTATTATATATCTTGACACACTTTATTATACAATACTAGAGGCCCGGTGCACAAAATTCATGCACGGGGGGAGGGGTGTCCCTCAGACCAACCTGAACCCTCTCCAATCTGGGACCCCTCAGGGGATGTCTGACTATATTAAAAAAGTTATATTATTTTACACGCTTTAAATTATACAGTACATATTCAACCTCTTTTACCCTGTTTTTTTTTCTTTTTTATAAATATATCTTATTGATTTTTTTCATGGAGAGGAAGGGAGAGGAATAGAGAGTTAGAAACATCAATGAGAGAGAAACATCAATCAGCTGCCTCCTGCACACCCCGCACTGAGGATGTGCCCACAACCAAGGTACATGCCCTTGACCGGAATCGAACCTGGGACCCTTCAGTCCTTAGGACGATGCTCTATCCACTGAGCCAAACTGGTTAGGGCCCTCCCACTTCTTTTTTTTTTTCTTTTTATATTATCCACATTTGTATATATGGCATTAATTCATTTTTCCATTGATTTTTAGAGAGAGTGGAAGGGAGAGGGATAGAGAGAGAGAGAAACATCGATGTAAGAAACATCCTTTCAATTGGCTTCCTTAGGAGCCCTGACCAGGGATTCAACTTGAAACCCAGGTATGTGCCAGGTATGTTCCCTGACCTGGAATCGAACCTGCAACCTTTCTGTGCACAGGACCACGCTCACACTCAACCAACCTATCCACTTCAGCCTGGCTGTTATACAATTTCTGGAATTTTATTTCAATTAATTCTCGCAAAGTCTGTGTTTTAGGTAATATTCACATTTTGCTGATGAGAAAAAAACAAACAAAAAACAACCTCTTCGTTTTGAGACATTATCCTTCCCTCATTGCTGCATTTTCCTGCCAGCCCTAGAAAGGCTCTTGACAGCGGTTTCACTGGGTATCCAGAGTCAGAAGCATTCTCCTCACCACTACCCTCTCCAAAGCCTCCTCTGCACTGGTACTGAGGCTGTCCTGGAGGGCGCAGAGGCTAGGTAACAGAGACAATGACAGGATTTGAGCCACCGTACCTGGTCTCTCCTCTCTCAGCCTTTCTCCACCATGCTGGAGAAGGCAAGGCCAGCAACTTCCAGCAGCACCGAGCTTCCGGGTAGGCCAAGGTTTGCAGTGCTAGCTCTTTGGACACCGGAAGTGCTGCAGGCGATGGAACTGCTATTCTTAGATACTTTTAAATACCCCAGTGCTGAGGTAAAACTTCGCTTCTTGATTCTGATTGTGGGACATGTACAAAATATCTTTAGGCATGCTTCACTTTCCCTCTTGCCAGTGGCCTTAAATTCTGCATGTACACACCCCCTCCCCCCAGCTGGGTGTGGGCACCATGTCTGCTGGAGAGCATCAGTGGCCAGGACATTTCTCTGCATTATCTTAGGCTTCTGCGTCTTTGGTTGAGTTGGCTGTTCTGCTTGCTTTGCCCCCCTGCTCCCTTACCCCTGTCAACTTTGGGCCTTGAAAATACCTTGGTTCTCAGGTTTAGCTCAGGTGGTGTTTGGGAGGGTCTCAGACTGCCTGTATTTGACAGCAGTTATGGAGACTGAGCAGGTCACAATGGCTTCATGATTCCCAAATCCCTCCTCCCAGGTCCTTTTTTTAACAGGAGTTAGGTTGCCCAGATGTGAGACTCATTCGGTTTAGGATTCACCCATTAGGACATGACATATTAGCACGGAACGGCTTTTGCATGGAGGATACCTGCGAGGAGGGTAATCAGCAGTGAAAGGAACCAATGGCAGATCTGAAACCCCCAGGCAGGGAACCCCCCTCACTCCCCGCATGTCTCCCCACTGCATTCCCTGAATGTCTCCCTTAGCGGCCAGCCTGGGTATGCAGGAGGCTTGGCTTCCTTCGTTGCCCGGCAACAAAGGAAGCCAAGCCTCCCGCCTGCTTCACTGGCTCCATGGCTCCGGCCCATGCTGCCATCTTTGTGGCTATGGGCGCTGCCATATTTGTCATGGAGTGATGGATAATTTGCATATTACCTTTTTATTAGATAGGATTATGTCACTAGAGGCCCAGTGCACAAAATTCGTGCATAGGTGAGGTCCCTAGGCCGGTCGGCGATTGAAGCGCGAGCATCTGGTGTGGAAGGGTAGGTCCCAGCTGACCTCTGGGCCAGGGAAGCCCTTGGGCCCCCAGGCCCCCATGCACCCCCCTCCACCTGAGTCATAGAGCCCAAGTCCTCACTCAGAGATGTGGTGAGCGTGGCCGGATGCCATGGGCTGGATCGTGGGCCTCTGGGCTTCCCAGCAGTGCTGCACAGAAGTCAGGTGGGCAGTGCGCTCTCTCCCAGCCGGCCTCGCAGACCAGCTCCTGCTCAAACCCACAGGGAGCCCAACCAGCCCCTGTGGTCCTGGTGGCTGCAGCCTGGCTCACCTGGAATAGACAGGGCCGGTGTAAGGTGGGCTCCTCATGGGCGCCTGGCAACTAAGCACAGGGACTTCCCTGGTATGCGAGCCCTGGTGTCCCAGGGAAGGGTAGTAGGGGGAGTGAGTGCAAGCTCGGCAGACACCCCGCATTCTCACCGCACCTCCATCACCATTACCCCTGCCCCCAGATAGCCAGCGAGAGGTCGCAGCGCATCACCAATGCCTGCCATGTTCCATGCTGTCCCCTGGTGGTCAGTGCATGTCATAGCGAGTCCAGTCTTCCGGTCGAATGACCGCCCGAGGGGACAATTTTCATATTAAGCTTTTATTATGTAGGAATTTATTATACAAAAATTATCATATATGCTAATATCACCAACAATATCCTCAGAGAAGTCTCTTTGTGTTGGAACACTGTCAAGCTCATGGTGGTGGATATAATTTTTATAAAAGTACGATTTTTACAGTTACAATTCTTTAAAATATATTTTTATTGATTTTAGAGAGGAAGGGAGAGAGAGAGAAGAGAGGTAGAAACATCAATAATGAGAGAGAATCATTGATCAGCTGCCTCCTGCATGCCCCACAGTGGGGATCGAGTTCCCACCGTGGGCATGTTCCCTGAATGGAAATCGAACACTGACCTCCTGATTCATAAGTCAATGCTCAACCACTGAGACATGCTGGCTGGGCTACAAAGTTACAATTTTTACTTGAAAGTCAAACTTAATTACTGGTTACTACAAATACTGTAATCTCTTTATCTGAAAATGACGAACTCACTTTTGTCATTTTTGAGAATATATCTGCTAAATACATAAGCCTAAATAACCATAGTTTGTCAATTGTTCTTTCAAGTACAAATGCCCCATGGGAAAAGTTGCAAGTTGAGCTCACTACTTAAATACAACAGTGCCACTCCTGGAGAAAATCATTGTACTTCAGTATAAATAAGCATTAAGCAGAATATTCAAAAGATGAATACTAAAATGTTAATATTTAATATAAATTAGTATTTATTTACCGCTACATCAAAGGCATGCTTAAATAAATCTGACTTTTTTTTAAACTATGAGTGCATGGTGGGTATTAAAGATTAGATTGACTATTGCAGTGTGGTTCCATGGCCTTGTTTTATGCTCAAGTGCCAGCAGTTTTACCCACCATCAGTGTAACGTCAATGTATGAAAAAGGCAAAGGCAAAACACATCTTATAAAAATAATTTTGACTGTGATGACCTCATGAACGTGTTCTAGGGACCTCAGGGTCCACAAACCACACTATGAAATTCTAGTCTATGACAATAATAAAGTAACGACGTGAGCCCAGCTGGCATGGCTCAATGGTTGAGTGTCGACTTATGAACCAGGAAGTCATGGTTCCATTCCCGATCGGGGCACATGCCTGGGTTGCAGACTTGATCCCTGGTGGGGGGGGGGCGGGGGTACAGGAGGTAGCTAATCAATGACAGTCTCTCATCATTGATGATTCTCTCTCTCTCTCTCTCTCTCTCTCTTTCTCTCTCTCTTCCTCTCTGAAATTAATTTATTTATTTTATATATATATGTATATAAAATATACATATCTAATCTAATAATAGACAAATATGCAAATTGACCGCACCTTCGCTACACCTAAACCACGCCCACCAGCCAAGCCACGCCCACCAACCAATCAGGACGAGTATGCAAATTACCCCAACAAAGATGGCGGCTAATTTGCATATCAAGACAGCGTCCAAAGAAGCCAAGAGCTGCAGAAGGGAGTAAAGCTTCGAAGAAGCAAGCCGGGGGGGGGGGGGGGGGGGGGACAAGGGCGGGGCGGGGGCGGGGCCGGGGGCAAAGGGAAACGCGGGTGGGCTGGAGGAGAAGGTGAGCCAGGTGACAAGGGCGGAGCGGAGGCAGGGCCGGGGGCAAAGGGAAACGTGGGCGGGCTGGAGGAGAAGGTGAGGCGGGTGATAAAGGCGGAGCGGAGGCGGGGCTGGGGGCGAAGGTAAACGCGGGTGGGCTGGAGGAGAAGGTGAGGCTGGCGACAAGGGAGGAACAGAGGCGGGGTAGAGTGCAGCAGGAAATCCTATTGCAGGATTTTTCCTGCAACGGGAAAGCTAGTATATCTATATATATGTATATATATGTATATATATGTATATATATGTATATATATATATATATATATGCAACTACTTGATTTTATAAATTCTGGTTTTATAATGGTCTCTGATAAGCTCAATTTGTTTTATTTCTTTTGTTGTCTTGAGGTTGACTTTCCTACTCTGATTTTTTTCTTATGAATGAATATATATATATATATATATATATATATATATATATATCTCCTATATACATACATATGTGTATATCCAAGATATTGATCATATTTATTGGCTAATGTATTGTGTCCACAGTACCCCTCTATTTCAGTACATGCTTTTAAGAGTATGCTGACCTATCTAAAATAGTAGTTTATATTCAACATTATAATTTGACAATGGGGTTCAGGACATGTTATCCACAAACATGGCCCCTTGTATTGAATATTTTAAGTTGAAAGAGTTTGAGTAAACAGCCTGAAACACTATAAAACTGTCACTGAGAGGTTCCCACTTTATATCCAGAGGAAAGGAGTATCCTTATCTCTACAGACAAAGAGGCCATTGACAAGAATCCAAACAAACAAGCCTTGTAAAACTTCCCCCAGTTTACTACACTTACATCATATTCCTTGACCTATCCTACACGAGTGTCCACCCTTCATCAAACCCAGCATAAAAATCTCAGGTCTAGCTGTTTCTTTGGGTTCTCATTTCCTGTGAGGCCTCCAATGTCACATACAATTTACATTAAATAAACTTGTGTGTTTTTCTCCTGTTAATTTGTCAGTGTTAGTTTAAGTTTCAGATCTAGCCAGGTCCCTAAGAAAGTTGAGGTAAACTTTTCCTTCCCTTTAACAGCAAATATCATATAAGCAAATGTCACAAATAATCACAATTGGACTAAAAATTTTATACTTTCGGCATATGGTATAATGCATTATTATGAGCAATTAAATAATGAGAAAAATATCAAGTTACAAAAGTTCTTGAAACAATGAGATATAAGAATTCAAGATGGAGGAGAAAATCAAGTAGGTTTACTTTGAAAAAGGCATAAGTATTACTGATGTAAAGATCAAGAGATATAGAATCTGACATTTGAAAATTGTTTAGTAGCGCATTTTTCCTTTTGTTTATTTACCTGAGAAACTATCATCTATCTTACTCTAAGTAACATTTTAAGTTCTATTGTCTCAAATGATATTGTTATTAAAACAATTAAAATAGCCTTTTTATTTTTTAAATATATTTATTGATTTATTTATTTATTTATTTATTTTTACAGAGAGGAAGGGAGAGAGATAGTTAGAAACATCGATGAGAGAGAAACATCCTCCTGCACACTCCCTACTGGGGATGCGCCCACAACCAAAGTACATACCCTTGACCGGAATCGAACCTGGGACCCTTCAGTCCACAGGCCAACACTCTATCCACTAAGCCAAACCAGTTAGGCCTAAAATAGCCTTTATAAATCCATATATAATTTCATCACTTTATGACATGGAACTGTTTGTTTTTTTTAGTGGTTTGTTTTTATTCCCTCATTAGTTAAGAATTTTATATTTCTGATTATTTACTTCAGAATACTTTCGTGCTCCTGAATTAGCTGTCAATGTGAAACACATGGTTAAGCACAGATAAATTAGAATGCATTGCTGATGTTGACAAAAATGATTATAGTAAATGAATATTTTGGGAATAAATAACTACATAAGGTCACCTTATGGTAGTGTTTGCCTTGATCATTATATGTAACTAGGTTTGTGATGCGTGGCTTTTCTTAACTTTCACAAAAAATAGAGAAGAGAGTAAATGTTTTTTATTATTTATTGTCTAAAATTTTACATATGTCTCCTTTTTTTTTCCACTTGACCCTCCCTACCCCCAGCTGTTTTCACCCTGGGCAAGTCCCCACCGCCTCAGTGTCTGTGTCCATTGGTTATGCTAATATGCATGCATACAAGGCCTTTGGTTGCTCTCTAACTGCCCCCACCACCTTCTGCCATTTGTCTCTGGATCTATTTTTGTTCATTAAATTATGTTGATCATTATATCCCACATATGAGTGAGATCATGTGATATTACTCTTTCTCTGACTGGCTTATTTCACTTAGCATAATGCAAGAGAATAAAATTTTTAAAAATTGGTAATATTTGGGTCTTTTTGCCTCTTCTGCAAAATGAAATGTTTATTTAAGAAATTTCTTTTTAAAAATAATTTCAGGTTCATTATAATATACTAGAGGCCCGGTACACAAAGTTCGAGCATGGAGGGGGGGTTCCCTCAGCTCAGCCTGCACCCTCTCCAATTGGGGACCCCTTGGGGGATGTCCAACTGCCAGTTTAGGCCCGATCCCACAGACATCCCTTTCAGAATCCGGGACCACTGGTTCCTAACTACTCACCAGCTTGCCTGCCTAATTGCCCCCCTAACTGCCCTCCCCTGCCGGCCTGATCTCACCCCCAACTGCCCTCCTCTGCTGGCCAATTTGGTTCTGATTGGTCAGTTTCTATGCCAGTCAGCATCAAAAGCTCCACCTCCTAGGCAGCCATTGGTTTTTCACAGCACCCACATTTGATTCTGATTGGTCAGTTTCTATGCCAGTCAGCATCTCCAGGCCTATCTCTGGGCCTGATTGGAGAGGCAGGGCTTAACAGCAGCTCCTGGGGAGGCCGGGAAAGAAAGAAAAGCTCAGCTGCTGGTGAAGCTTGAAAAGAAAGAGGGAGATAAAGAGAGAGGCAAGTACTGATCAACAGCTGCCACTGAGGCTGTGGATCAGACCCTGCCTCTCTCTCTGGGTCTCAGCCCCCTGAGCAGTCAGTGCTGGGTCCCCCTGGCAACCCTGCGCTGACTGAAGGACTTCTGGGTTGGTCAGCCTTCAGTCGTGATTGGTTGTTACAACCCTGGCCTTTTATATATTAGATTTTAAAATATATTATAATTATGATTCTATATTTAAAGAATATTTTAATTGCATGCAGATTTTTATACACCATTTTGTTTGTTGTAAATTTAGTTACATTTATTGAGCATTTAATGAACACCTACTATATGCCAAGATCTTGCTTGAAAAGAAGGTGTCTTGTTAAAGGGAATACAAAGTCAAGGAAGAAAACCAGACATGCAACTTAATTAAACTAAACAAGTTTATCTTAGGAGTTAGGTCTGCATAGATTTATATACATATTATTTTATATTTATAAACAGAAATACTGTTTTATATTTCAAAAGTCTCTCATCTATAGACATTTTCAACTAGATGTTTAATTTTAAAACCCAAGCAGGATTTTTAAAAAATTGAACCTAGATTATACTAGTGATTTTTAGGAAGGAAAGTTGGACGATGGGCCAGAACAGTGTAGACTTCATTTCAGTTTCTCACTTGCATTGTGATCTTGGGTAAGATCACCCCTTGGCTTGTTACAACATCAGTAAAATAGGGATAATAATATTTTCTCCTTTCAGGAAAACTGTGAAGAGAGGTTTTGGTTATATCTATATTATTTTATTTATAAAATAAAATGAAGTGTGGCAAGACACTTGAACTTGTAGAGGTATATGGTTGCTTACCATTCTTTCTCTGGACTTTTCTCTGTATTTGAAATATATTTATGCCCTGTATATTTTCAAAAAGGTGAATATATTATGTAACAGTTTTCTCATTTATTAGATCATGATTTCATTGTTTCTGAAATATCACATGATAATATTCTACAGTGTTCAATTAGGTAAACACTACAATATCAAATCAATATGAAATTAAAATAATGATTGGCAGGCAGTGTTATATGTAAAAATTAGATTAGATGGCAATACTTTGTAGTGAAAGGGCAGAGCAGGACAGCACAAAATGTACTGTACCCTCCATCCTGTGTAACTATGTATATGACTCCTTTTTCCTAAGAAAACCGCGAGAATGTAACAGTTGCATAAACCTGCCAATAGGAATGTAGAGAAGTGGACTCAGTCCAGATTAGGCAAGCTGCACAGTACCCCTGTGTAACCAGACCCCTGACCCTGCCCCCTGACCAATCAACGGGGCCACGAATGTTCCCCCCGCCCTATGCTTTGGACCCCCTTTAAAGCCTTTGTTCTCCCAAGGCGCGCGCTCTCTCTCTCTCTCTCTCTCTCTCTCTCTCTCTCTCTCTCTCTCTCGGTGATTGCTGGAGACAAGAGCTCATGCTAGCATGAATAAAGGTTCTCTTGCTTTTACAACGGCTTGGCTCCTTCTTGGTGGGTTTTTGGGGATTCTGAACTCTGGGCATAACAGTAGCACAGCTCATTGGCATATTTTACTTTTTCAAATATTATCAGTAGCTTAGGATTGAGCACATGAAGATTTTTTAAAAATTTGTTATGATCAATTGGGTCATTTACCAGAAGGGACTTCAAACTCCCCTAAGAAATGACCATATGGAATAAGAACTTTTTCCTCTAGAATGTCCCTTAAATCGAAACTTGCTGACTTGAAATAAAAAGCAGACTGAAGTAATTTAATTTTAATGGGTAGTTTGAATTTATTTCAAATGAGATGTTTGTAATGATAGACTTGGATTTGGCACACAAAAAGTCATTTTGTGTGCCATTGACAAAGGAAATCAGATGGTTAAACCCAGTCTCTATGGGGTGGGAAAGTATATGCTTCCCACAGAAGTTACTGTTGGATACATAGCAATTGGCAAAGATATATGATCCTCTTACAAGGAGGGAGAATAAATAGTTAGAAACCATGGTGATCCTCTCTCTCCTAGACAAATATTTACTGCCTTTTTTGCCTGCAAAATTCACTCACTCTTCTAAGGAAAGCACTGCAAATTTTTATCCAATCATGATCATCTCTATATCAGATTAGACGTGGCTTCTCTTCTATCAGATAACAGAGAACCAAATTGTTTAAAAATAAATGAGTTAAAAAGTTATCTTTCTCCCACATAGGCAACATACAATAGGACACAGGTACATCATAACTGCAATATATTCTCTAGAATCTAGTGCATAAAGGGGAAGAATGGGAGGCACATAGTAGCTGCTGGTTAACAGCAGTTCTGAAATCCTCTGGTCAAGTATTTTGCAGACCCCTACCCTGGGCTAGAGGAATGTTCCCTAATGAAGACTCAATTGTCTTCCTTGTAACTAGTTTCTTCATGGTTCTTAGACTCCCCCTCTATGAAGACTGTCTCATGTCTTTAGAGGTGATAAACAAAATACCACAGACTGGGTAACTTACAAACAACCAACATTTATTGCTCAGAGTTCTGGAGGCTAGGAAGACTAAGATCAATGTGCCAGCTTAGTCTCCTCTGGTGAGGGTCCTCTTCCCGTCCAGAGCTAGTTCCTCCCACGGAGTCTTCACGTGGTGGGAAGGCTAGGGATCTCTCTAGAGCCTCTTTTATGAAAAAGACCAATCCCATTCAAGAGGGCTCTACCCTCATGACTTAAATGCCTTCCAAAGGCCCCAGTTGCTACTACTATCACATAAGGCATTAGGATTTCAACCTGTGAATTATGGGAGGACACAAACATTCAGACCATAGCAAGAACTTTCCTTGGCCATATCTGGGAAGAACATTTAGCAATACACTGTCCTTGGGAGTTGAATAGCATTTTCAGTTTGCTTTTTTCTCTTGAAATCCTAAAGGTTTTCTATTTCTTCATTCATCCCATTGACTCTGTTAGTGGTAAACTCTGAAATTCTGTTTGTGCTTTATGTACCAATATTCACAACCACAGTTGATTTGAAAAATAATTTTTTCTCTAGACTGAATACAATAACAAAAATCTACCTCATCTCCCTTTACTAGATAAGGCGACTCGGCTCCTCTAGAGACCAGTCACAGTGTTACCGGGAAACCCCTGTTTGGCTCGGGCTGCCTGTTGCTGTGCCCAATAACAAAGGCTAGCCAACCAAGAAGACAGGGCACTTACAAGCATCAAATCCTGTCTTCCAGCAAGGTGCAGGGGACTGTGTTATATAGGGGAAGGGGCTAGGGTGAGGCCAGGAACGGACGTCAGTTATTGTCCTTTAGTCATCAGACAACGAGAGGATGTTGACAAGATAATGTTGACTCCTGGTGGGTCGGCCCAGCCCTGCTTATTGGTTCTGCTTCCTGGATTCACAGCTGAGTCACCTCCTCAATCATTTCACACAGGCCTTGAAAAGGAAACTTTAAGAAAAACTTAACCCCCTATTCATATATAAGAAACTTAACCCCCTATTCACATAAGTATATGTGTTCTAAGATTTACAATAATGATTATTTTTCAGATTAATTCAGGTGCTCTATCTATCCGTTTATAAGCCCACCCCCCTAACCCCCATCAACAACCTGTTCTCATTTCTTCCTTTGTATGTTTCCAGACAATGGGAAACATCTCATTAATGCTTCCTTTACTTCCTTTACACGAGTGATTCTATGTTCCTTGTATAAAGGCCCTATTATTTAAGTTTAACTTTTGTAACTATAAAATTAGTTTTAGACTATAGTGGGTCTAAGGGGTTTCTTTCCAAAGTAGTTACAATAGACAGAAATTTTTAAGGCACTAGGTAGGCATGGTTAACATGATTGATGGTAAAATTCACATTAGATAAGACTAACATAAAAAAAGGAATAATACACTAGCAAAATGGCAAAAGGTGAGAGACTGAATATTTTAATGAGGATAAAGACAAGGCTGTATTGGAGTGAGGGAATAGGGGAGATTGGAATAATAGATGGTGGTAGCTAGAATAAGAATTTTGGAACTCAGAATCAGAAATATTATAAGTAGCCGAAACCGGTTTGGCTCAGTGGATAGAGCGTCGGCCTGCGGACTGAAAGGTCCCAGGTTCGATTCCGGTCAAGGGCATGTACCTTGGTTGCGGGCACATCCCCAGTAGGGGGTGTGCAAGAGGCAGCTGATCGATGTTTCTCTCATCGATGTTTCTAACTCTCTATCCCTCTCTCTTCCTCTCTGTAAAAAATCAATAAAATATATTTAAAAAAAAAAAAAGAAATATTATAAGTAACCTGTACTCTGAAGAAAGGAAATAAGATTCAGTGCTTAAGTATTCCTATTTAGCTTTATTTGGAATATATTGTAGCTAAAAAACTGAACACATAATAAAAACCTACCTAATAAAAATGTTATTTCTTGCACATTTTCTCAGAAAAATATTTGACATGCGTGCCATTTGTAACATGTAAAGACAGGGGCACAAAAATCACTTTATTGAATTCACATATAATTTCTAAGATAAACATTAAAAGATTTAATGTCATATGCCATGATAGAAAAAGAAACTGCTAATACATGCCTTTTTCAACACAAAAATTATTTGATAGAAAATATGATCTCAGTTTAAACTAATGTGACATATATAAACTTATTAATATAGTTTCTTTCTAAATAAAACACTTGTGGTACCAAAATCTGAATCAGTGGAAACAATGGGTGAGTAACTAATTAAATTATTAGACAGAAGAATTACATTTGCCATGAACTTGACTTACCTCGGAGGTTGGTCTTTAAACTAATCAAAGTTTAATTCACATAGCTAAGCATTATTGTAGAAATATATTGTTCACTATTTTTTCAGGCCAATAAAAAGGATTTTCCAAAAAAAGACATCACTAGATGACTAGATTCTCACTTTGGAAGTTATAAGTAAATTATAATTGATCCTACACAACTCTGTTATTAAAAACAATGATATGATTAATGGGGAAAATAAAATCTACTATTATTTAGTGAGAAAATCTTTATGAAATATTTGGTCCTTTTGTAGAACAAAAGGTCCTTTTGTTGAATGCATAGAGAAGCTTTGGGAATGAGTGTTCTGAAATGAGCACTATAATTTGGTGATTTATATTCAACATTCCAATTGTATTGAGATACTTATTTATTCATTCTTTCAAAAGACACTAGATGGAGATTGGAAATACAAGTGTAAAGGTCCTTTCCTGACCTTTTGAAAACCAAAGCACTGGCTTCATAGATAAAAACCTCAAGAGTTTTAATGTTCAAAACATTATTTCTTATAATCTCCTGACCTAGAAAGGCTACCTGACATGGGAGAAGGGATTTTTATTAATCAAGTGCTTCTATGATCTTCCCTGAGATTATGCAAAAATGTGGAATTTATTGAAATGCTTTGAGGAAACTCACGTTATTGTCTCATCTACTTTAAAGTCAAAGGATATGATGTGAATATATTTCAGAAATATATTAATAATTTAAAATTTTAATTGAACACCTGGAAATGCAGATATGTACTTGGACTCCATGTTGATTTTTTTTGTTATTTCATTTATTTGTTAATCCTCCCCCGAGGATATTCTTGCCATTGATATTTAGAGAGAGTGGAAGGAGAAAGGAAGAGGGAGAGAGAGAAAGAAAGAGAGTGAAAGAGAGAAAGAGAGAGAGACATTGATGTGAGAGAGACATTGATGTGAGAAAGACACATCAATTGGTTGACTCCTGTAAGTGCCCGAACCAGGGTCAGGAATGGAACCTGCAATCCAGGTAAGTGACCTTGACCAGGAATCAAATCAGAGACCCTTTGGTGGGTGGGCCGGCACTCCACTAGTTAGGTTTCACTGATGGTATGTTTCAATATAATATTGAGTAGATATGATTTTAAATTTTTTTACTTAAAGAATATTATTGTATTTCATTGATTCTAGGATGCCATGAGTGGTAAATACATCTTTAATTTAAGTGCAATTTAAAAAAACCTGCAAATGACATATAGATATTGGTAAAAATCTTTTAAATATCTTAAAATGGAAAAAATAATATTGAAATCAAGAAAATCAAATATACAATGAGTGGCCAGATTATTATGATCTCTGAACGCATAATAATCTGGCCACTCAGTGTGTGTGTGTGTGTGTGTGTGTGTGTGTGTGTGTGTGTATGTATTAGAGGCCCGGTGCATGAATTTGTGCATGGGTGGGGTCCGGCCAGCCTGGCCAGGGGAAGGGGTCATGGCGGTTGGCCGGCCTGCCTGCTGGTCGAACTCCTGGTAGAGGGGACAATTTGCATATTAGCTTTTTATTATATAGGATATAAACTGAGTGGCCAGATTATTATGCATTTAGAGATCATAATAATCTGGCCACTTAGTGTATATATTACACACAAATACACACATATTTTTTCTTTTCCTCATTTTTTGGTAAATGTAGATTCACATGCAGCTGTCAGAAATAATTTAGACAGATCCTTAATCCACTTTAATCAAATAATAGCATCTCTCAAAACTACAGTACAATATCCCATTCAAGAAATTGACATTGCTGCAATCCACTATCTTATTTAGATTTCCCAGTTTTACATGCACTGATCCGTGTGTGTGTGTGTGTGTGTGTGTGTGTGTGTGTGTGTTGGGATATGAAAATTTTCACCTGTATCTATTTGTGTATCCATCATCACATTCAAGATATGAAACAATTCCCTTATAGCCATTACAGCCATGACATCTCAGTTTGCCCTGTCCTACCTTCTAACCCTAAACACCAAACTTAACCCCTGACTACTAAACTGTTTCTCATTTCTATAAATTTTTTAAATTTCAAGATGGTTATGTAAGTGCAATTACATAGTAATCTTTTGGTGTTGGCTCTTTTCAGTCAGCATAATCCCCTGGAGATTCATCCAAATTGTAGCATGTACAAAAGGTTCCTTCCTTTTTATTATTAAGTAATATTCCATGGTATAATGTACTGCAGTTTAAGCATTCACCTGGTAAAGAATATCTGGGTTGTTTCTAGTTTGGGGATACAACAAAGAAAGCTGTTCTAAAGAATCATGTACAGATTAATGTAATTTTTTTGTGAACATATTTTAATTTATTTGGAATAAATGTCTAAGAGTACAATTGCTGGGTCTTATAGTAAATACTAGGGACCCGGTGCACAAAATTCATGCGGGGGGGGTCCCCTCAGCCCAGCCTGCCACCCCCTTTCACATACTGGGAGCCCTCAGGGGATGTCCTACTGAGGTGACTGGGCTGATCAGGGGAAGTCACCAGCCCCATCACCCCGCTGCTGCTGCCACTGCCAGTCACCGCAGCCACCAAGGTGTTTTCATCAACACAGACTCCAGTCCCTTCACCATGAAAAAATGACAACTTTCTTTAGGCATTTTCAAGATGTGCCTTTCATAGGATATGACATTTCTTTCTTTTCTTTCTTTCTTTCTTTCTTTCTTTCTTTCTTTCTTTCTTTCTTTCTTTCTTTCTTTCTTTCTTTCTTTCTTCTTTCTTTCTTCCTCACCTGAGGATATGTTTCCATTGATTTTTAGAGAATGTGGAAGAGAAAGGGAAAGACAGAGAGAAACATCAAAGTGAGAGGAACACTTTCATTGGTTGCCTCCTTCATGAGCCCTGACCTGGGCCCCAGCCAGGGAGGAGCCTGCAACCTAGGTACATGCCCTTGATCAGAATCGAACCTGGACCCTGCGGTTGGCAAGCCTAGGCATTATCCACTGAGCCAAACCGGCTAGGGCAGGATATGACATTTCTTAGCCCTTCCAGCAGCGGACCTTCGTTTTTTTTCTCCAGGAGTGTGATGGAAAAACCCTAGATCACCTTTTTGGATTCTTATACCCAAGTTACTAAGAATATTACCAGTGGCAAACAGGGAGCTTAGCCAATGAGCGGTCAGAAAAGGTATTTCCTCTGTAGTTCACACCAATCGCCTCCAATCCCTGCCAAGTCCTAAAGCCTCTGGGCCTGGGCAGGGGACCCCCAGCTCCCTCTGATCACCTGGCTCCGCCCCTGCCCAGGAGCCCCCTGGCTCAGGCCCTTCCCAGGTTGCTCAGGACCCACCGGGGGCCTACCTCGGAGTGATCTGGGTACTGAGAAAGTTTCCGGGACCCAGGCTTCTGGGCGCCTATGTATGCAAATTAACCTCCATATTTGTTGGGTTAATTTGCATACACACTCTGATTGGCTGTGGGCGTAGCCAAGGTACGGTCAATTTACATGTTTGTCTACTATTAGGTATGATATGTTTAATTTTATAAGAAAGTTTCAAACTGTTGTTCAGCATGAAAAACAGTTACCCGTTTTTAACATAGAATCTCACCATCATTTTGTGTTATCACTATTTTTTTTAATTATAGTCATTCTGATAGGTATATAGTGATATATTATTGTTTTAATTTGTATTCTTTAATGGCTAATGATGTGGACTATTTTATGTGCTTGAATTGTGTTTTTTTTTAAATGCTGAGTTCTGAAAATTCTGTATGTATTCTAGATACTAACCTTATATTAAATATGCAGTTTGCAAATACTTTCTCCCTATGTGTACCTTTACTTTTCATCCACTTCACAAGGTATTTTGCTAAGCAAAAGTTATAAATTTAATAAAATACAATTTATCAATTTTCCCTTTTATGGATTTTTATTTTGGTGTCAAGTATAAGAGCACTCTTCCTAGCCCTTGATTTAAAAGATGTTCATGTTTTTCCCCCTAAAAGTTTTGTGGTTTTGCATTTATGTCAGTGATTCATTTTGAATTAATTTTTCTGTAAAGTGTAAAGTTTAGCTTGAGATTTTTTTGTTTGTTTTTTTGCCTAGATGGATGCCTAGTTGCTGTAGTAACATTTATTTTAAAATCTATCTTTTCTCCTTGGAATTGTTTTTGTAACTCTGTTGAAATGTTTGTAAAATAAGTATGTATTTTTGAACTTCAAAATAAAATAACATTGGTCTTTTGGCCTTAGTGCTATTTCTTATGTCTGACACAAATTTAGCAATTTAATTTGTAAGTTACTTAATCTTTTTACATTTCAATGTTATTTTCCATAAAGATAAAGGCTTAGATTTTATACTTTCTACATTGCTTTAAAAAACTTCATACAAGTGAGACAAAAGCAAATAATTACAAGTTTGAAAAATGTATGTTGTCTTTTGTTACAAGATTCATGTATTAAATAAATAATAAATATCATAATTCTAGACATATCAGAAAGTTACATGAAGATTTCAAACTATGCATAGAAGCCATTTACGTCCTAAGAATGACTGAGATACTAGTATCCCTTTATTTATGCTTAATACATTTTTTCCTAAACAATGGCTATATTTAGAGAAATGTGATAATCAAAATATTCACTTCATAAAGCCTCTAGGTTCTTCTGTAAAAGATTCAAGTTCAAATTCTCCTCCCAGAGTTGGCCAATTATCTCAGACATCAGACTATACTTTTTTAGCAAAGGAGGCTACTAAACATGAAAAGGATATGATATAAACTTGTACTTATATAGGAAATACTCAACTTCTGAAAAAGGTGTGGTCAAAATTTCATTTATATGTCAAGACTAGGTTTTAACTTATAAAAGAACTCTCTCACCTACAGTATAGAGCACTTTGGGTTTGGAGGCCATTCTATGGAGTGACTAGAATTTAAAGCATTATTATTCTCATCTGTCATGAACTTTTGTGGGTCCTGAAATTACTCATACAAGGTCTACCCAAATTCTATTCATTATAACCTGAAAAATATTTTATGCCTACAAAACCAACAAATTCCATTTGGAGTAAGCAGTGAACATGTATAGCTTGTTTCAAAGAGTTATATTTTACTCAGGGCATGGAAATCACTCTTCGCAACTTTTAGCAGAAAGGAAATTTTTAATGACTATGTTTTCTAAGCTTGTGTATTTGGTATGATAGTCATGTCAAATAGCATCCTCATAAGTTCTCTGACCTCAGATTTTCATGAGAAAATGTCACCTTGTTCAAGAAGACCTTATTTTAAGGCTAAATATTGAAAATACATTTGGACAAATGTATATATTTATTTGTCTTTAGAATTGCAATTCCTCTTCCTAAGCTTTCAATGAAAAGTTATTGTAAAGAACCATTCTTCAGTTATTGGAAAGCTAAATCCATTGTTAAATTTGCTGAATTACTCAATTATTGCAAAAAAATCCTACAAAGATTGCCAAGGGTGATGGTAATGAATGAAATTGATCTAATCTTGCAATATGAAAAGAATTTCTTGGAGTGAAACACTTGTTTCACAGATAAATCTTCAGGGAAATAACTGGCTAAAGCATCCTTTTTTTTTGTGGAAGGAAACTTATTAAAATGATATAAGAGAAAGCATGGACATTTTAAATCCTAAAGCAAGCTCGTCGATTAAAGTCTCACTATAATACTGGCTTTGAGGGAGTTTGTAACTATCTTGAGAAATTAAAATGCCACAAATCTTGGCTCAGTTATATATGTACATTCTTGGCCAGGTTCTTTTAATTCTTCACGTGTCGTAATGTGAATTTTAATTTCCTTTATGATCTGTCAGGTGCAGGTTTCAAGACTTGTGAGACTACTAGGCATCTTTGATCTACTTTAAAGCCTGGCATCGATAAATGACACTCTGACTTTCCTTGAGAAAGCAAAGCTACTCCATGACAGTATTGGACCCAGTGATGAAGTATAGTTCTATGATACTTAACAGCTTTTGAAGTTCTTTCCTATATATTTGGTTATTTGAATACTGTAGTGACCTCAGCAACTGTTATAACAACTGTGATACTTCTTTAATTCATTTTGTCAGCTATTCCATTTCATGAGAGCAGGTGACTATAGTTAAGGAAAGAAAGAAAGAAGGAAAGAAAGAGAGAGAGAGAGAGAGAGAGAGAGAGAGAGAGAGAGAGAGAGGAAGGAAGGAAAGAAGGAAGGAAGGAAGGAAGGAAGGAAGGAAGGAAGGAAGGAAGGAAGGAAGGAAGGAAAACATATTGGCTGATTTCACTTTGTATTTATGACCAGGAATCTCAAGTGATTCCTTTGCACTACCAGGGCATTCTACTATGTGTCCCCAGTCCATTTACTATCCTACGTTTTACATGACACTTTCACAGCTCTTCCCTTTCCTACCTCTTATATAATAACATTGCTTCTCAATTATTGAAATAATAGATGCAATTAGAAGTGAGTTTCTAAAAATTTTACCATTAAATCTATCATTCCAGCTGAGTCTATACCTACATATTTTACTTTACTTTCAATTATAATGGACTAGAGGCCCGGTGTACGAAATTTGTGCATGGGGGTGGGAGGGTGGTGTGTCCCTCAGCCCAGCCTGCACCCGCTCCAATCTAGGACCCCTCAAGGGATGTCTGACTACCCACCAGGATTGGGCCTAAACGGGCAGTCGGATATCCCTCTCACAATCCAGGAATGTTGGCTAACAACTGCTCACCTGCCTGCCTGCCTGATTGCCTCTAACTGCTTCTGCCTGCCAGCCTGATTACCCCCTAACCACTTTTGCCTGCCAGCCTAACCACTCCCCTACTAGCCTGATTAATGCCTAACTGCACCCTTACTGGCATGATTGCCCCTAACTGCACTCCCCTGCTGGCCTGGTCAACCCCAACTGCCCTCCCCTGCTGGCCTTGTCACGCCTAACTGCCCTCCCTTGCTGGCCTGGTTGCCGCCAACCTCCCTCCTCTACCGGCCCAGTCACCCCTAACTGCTCTCCCCTGCAGGCCTGATCACTCCCATTGCCCTCCCTTGCAGGCCTGGTCCCCCCAACTGCCCTCCCCTGCAGGCCTGGTTGCTCCCAACTGCCCTCCCCTGCAGGCCTGGTGGCCCCTAACTGCCCTCCTCTACTGGCCCGGTCACCGCTAACTGCTCTCCCTTGCCTGCCTGGTCCACTCCAACTGCCCTCCCCTGCAGGCCTAATCATCCCCAACTGCCCTCCTCTGCCGGTCTGGTCACCCCTAACTGCCCTCCCCTGTTGGCCTGGTCTCCCTTAACTGCCCTCCCCTGCTGGCCTAGTCACCCTCAACTGCCCTCGCCTGCAGGCCTGGTTCCTCCAACTGCCCTCCCCTTCAGGCCTGGTCCCCCCCAACTGCCCACCCCTGCCCACCCCTGCAGGCCTGGGTCTCCCCTAACTGTCCTCCCCTGAAGTCCTGGTCCCCCCAACTGCCCTCCCTTGCAGGCCTGGTCCCTCCCAACTGCCCTCCCCTGCTGGCCTGATCGCCCAAAACTGCCCTCCCTGCTGGCCATCTTGTGGTGGCCATCTTGTGTCCACATGGGGGTGGCCATCTTGTATGTTGGAGTGGTGGTCAGTTTGCATTTTACCTCTTTTTTATATAGGATTAACCCATTTTGACCTTATACATAGTGTATATTTAAATATTATGTAAATGCTGATCACTTAAAGCTTACATCTCCAGCCCAGCCAGTGTTGCTCAGTGGTTGAGTCACCAGTGGTCACTGGTTCTATTCATGGTCAGGGCACATGCCCAGGTTGCAGGCTGGATCCCCAATGGGAGGTGTGCAGGAGGTAGCTAATCAATGGTGTTTCTCTCTTATTGATATTTCTATCTCTCTATCCCTCTCTCTTCCTCTCACTCTTCTATCTCTTTTCAATGTAGCAATTGGGTTATGCAAAATAGTAAATCATATCTAGTCATTTCTGCACTGAAAACCCTCCAATATGTCCCTATGTTATTCCATTGGTTAATGAGGAACTTATAATCAACGACCCCAGATAATTCTCTGAATTAATTCCTCTGATTTTTCCCTTCCCATTTAATTTATTCCATCCACATTATCCATATAACTTTCTGGATCACAACAAGGATACTTCAATTCTGGGTTTCTTCTACCATATTATTTTTATTCATTTCCTCACCTTTTTAAGGTCTCTACTCAAATGTCCTTTTTTTCTTTTTTTTAAAATATTTTATTGATTTTTTACAGAGAGGAAGAGAGAGGGACAGAGAGTCAGAAACATTGATGAGAGAGAAACATCAACCAGCCACCTCCTACTGGGGATGTGTCCACAACCAAGGTACATGCCCTTGACCGGAATCGAACCTGGGACCTTTCAGTCCACAGGCCGACGAGCTATCCACTGAGCCAAACCAGTTAGGGCTCAAATGCCCTTTTTTCTTCAAGTGTTTCCTAATGATTCTATTAAAAATAACTAACTCTTCAAAACCAGCTTTAGCAAGCTTCATAACCTGCTTTTGTGTGTGTGTCTTCATAGTTATTTTATCTAAGATGTGTGTTTTAAATGGTGATTAGCACACAGAGGTGCTCAATAAATATTTAACTAAATACATATTACAGATTTTTGGTACATGTGCTTGTTTCTGTCTCTAACCATCTATAACTTTCAGTAGGCTATTTTCTCCATGTAAAAATGGACTTTGTCTTTTGTTAGAGGCTGTGTCTGTTATTAGATTGGTGCCTAACTCATAGTAAGACTTGATCAATACATTTTAAATCAATGAATACATTAAAAAAGCGTCAGGTATTTAAGCCCCCCAAAATTAACTTACATTGCTATGTAAATTAAAACTGACACATTCAGATCATTAATGCTAACTGGCTTCAATTTATATTTACACATCATTTTCTAAAGCAGATCTCTCAACTTCTATATACAACTTACAGCTCAACTAAGCCATATCAAATACTATTCATTAGTATAACAGGAAACCATCTATTTTGCATGTGGTTCCTTCTGGCCTGGATGTCTTGGTCTTTCTAAATGCTTGTTAAAATTTCACTTACCTTATAAGATCCAATTCAAATGTCAACTTTTTAAAAAAGAACCTTTACAGATTTCCCCAATTCATACTTAATTATAATCTTTTCTGGTATTTTACAAATTATTTATGCATTTATTAAATAAGCATTTATTGAATTTTCTATGACGTATGCTAGGTACTGTGGAGAAAGGAATCTAGATGAATATTTCACTGTGAATACTCCAGAATAGGTTTTCTAGGGCATTATAGAAATTGCATATTGTTATTAATTATCATTTTATATGTAGTACCACAATGTTTCTATGAACAGGTTTCATGAATTATCCTATTTGTGGTTGTTGTGGTTCTGAATACTATGTTTTACATATAACCAGCTCAGAAAATATTTGTTGAAATTAAGTTAAAATACCCATTAATTTTAGGGCTATTTCTACATTTTTTCCCTATAATTTTATGCAGCTGTATGCTAAAACTTCCAAAGTTTCTCTGTTATGCACATCACCTGATCTCTCTACATTCAAATAAAATGAAACAATTTCAGCAAATTATAACTCATTTAATCTCTGCTTCCTTCATTAGAATACTTCTACTGTGATTATTTTTATATAAATTATACTCCTATAAATTTAATTAAATTCAACATAATATTCCTGGTATAGAAAAGAGAAAGTATGATTTTGCTAAATGTGATCAAACATTTTTAAATTTATGAAAAATACAATTAATTTGATAATTTTATATGATATATAAACCAAAATATATTATTTTCTAACTTTTGCATTTTAATTTTTTAAATTAAAAATTTCATAAGTATAGTTTAAAAAGTATCTTTATGAAACTACTAAAATAGATATTTTATTAGTATTGCTTTAGATTTTATACATTAAACTTTAATATAGTCATAATAAACAGTTGAAGATTTAAAATGAAAAGGCCCAAACACTGAATTCTTCAACCTTAGTTTGATCTCTGAACCATTTTCATGATAATCCTTATAAAAAAGTAATATGCAAATTGACTGTACCTCCGCTACACCCACAAGCCACGCCCACTAGCCACGCCCACCAGCCAATCAGGAGCGAATATGCAAATAAACCCAACCAAGATGGCTGCAGCCACAGAGACCAGGAGGGAGGCTTTGGTTTCCCCAGCTATGGAGGAAGCCAAACTTTCCACTTGCCCTTGCCGGCCCAGGCCTCCACTCAATGCTACAAAGATTCAATGATAGAAGATAGATAAATCCCAACAAAAATGATGGCAGCCACAGAGCTGGAGAGAGCAGGAGGCTTGAGTTGCCCCCAGAGATGGAGGAAGCCAAGCTTTCTGCCTGCCCTGGCCAACCCAGGCCTCCACTCCAGGCTACAAAGTTTCAATTATAGAAGATAAATAAATCCTAGATACCAGGGCCTCCTCTTGGGTTGCCAGGGGGCGTGGCTGGCCTGCAAACCATCACAGTCTCCTCACCCAGGCTGCCCCATGCCCCAAGGGAACCCCCACCCTGATCATGGACACCCTTCAGGGCAAACCAGCTGGCCCCCACCCATGCACCAGGCCTCTATCCTACCTAATCCTATCTAATAAAAGAATAATATGCAAATTGACCATCACTCCAACACAAGGTGGCTGCCCCCCTGTGGTCAAAGATGACTGCCCCCATGTGGACACAAGATGGCCACCACAAGATGGCCAGCAGGGAAGGGCAGTTGGGAGGGACCAGGCTTGCAAGGGAGGGCAGTTGTGGGTGATCAGACCAGCAGGGGAGGGCAGTTGGGGGCGACTAAGCCTGCAGGGAAGGGCACTTGGGGCGGGACTCAGGCCTACAGGGGAGAGCAGTTAGGGGTGACCATTCCTGCAGGGGAGGGCAGTTAAGGGCAAACAGGCTGGCAGGGGAGCAGTTAGGCATCAATCAGGCTGGCAGGGGAGTGGTTAGGGTGTGATTAGGCTGGCAGGCAGAAGCAGTTAGGGGCAATCAGGAAGGCAGGCAGGCGAGCAGTTGGGAGCCAGCAGTCCTGGACTGTGAGAGGGATGTCTGACTGCCCGTTTAGGCTTGATCCCGGTTGGACATCCCTTGAGGGGTCCCAGATTGGAGAGGGTGCAGGCTGGGCTGAGAGACACCCCCTGCCCCCCATGCACGAATTTCATGCACCGGACCTCTAGTCTATATTATAAAAGGCCAGGGGTCGTAACGTTGTAACACCGTAATGACCAAATAACTGGTCACCAAGAGGTGCATTGATGGGTCTCACAGCATGGCATGTCTGGGGTCCTGTGGCAGTGTGGTGGGTCTGGGTCTCACGCAATTCAATGCCCTGGGGCTCTAGTTTATATATATGAAAGTGTAAGAGACTGTTATGACTGGTCAACCAAATAACCAGTCGACCAGTTGCTATGACGCACACTGACCACCTGGGGGGCAGACGTTCAATGTAGGAGCTGCCCCCTGATGGTCAGTGCACTCCCACAGCCAACCTCCCCCTGCCAACTAACCTCCCATGGTCCCTTCCCCTGGCCGATCGGGACTGGGCGAGATGGCTCCGATCGGCCTCTATTGCTGGCCAGGCTGAAGGAACCCACCCGTGCCTGAATTCATGCATCAGGCCTCGAGTATTTAGTAAATGTATGCAGTCTAATAAATGTAGTACATATGTTTTTTATTTAATTATACATAAATTTGTTCAATTTATCTATTCTCCTATCTTTATTTCATTTAGTTAAGTCTTACTATACAGTACCAGTTAAGACACCAGGAAGAGAGACAAATTTGAAAAAATACATGACCTGACTTCAAGGACATTTTAGTATAATGTTTCTGGTATGAATATTTTTTTTTTTTCTAGGAGCTAGGTTATCTGATTTTCCCATAGCACAACTAGTATAGTGAATTTCAAATTAAATAAAATAACTGATTAATTTGGCTTCTGTGTGAACAGTAAAGTTATTTAATGAATGCTTATGGTGATATTGTACTGATCTCTGTAAGCTATAATTCTGCTTAATTTACAATGCATACTGTGATTTTGGTATAGAAAGGTGTAAAGTCATTAAAATGCAAAGATCTTAATGAGTGCTTTAAGGGACTAAAAGAGAACTTCAAGGGACTTAGTGACTTTCAAGGATCTTAGTGAGAATGTCAAAGACACTTAAAAGCACCAGAAATTAAGCATACACTAACTGAAATAAAGAATAATTTACAGGGATTCAATAGTAGAGCAGAGGATTCCAAGTCAGCAATTTGGAATATGAGAAAGCAAAGAACACCCAATCAGAAGAGCAAAGAGAAAAAAGAATCCAAAAACATGAGGACAGTGTAAGGAACCTCTGGGACAACTTCAATATTTGCATACCAATATTCGAATTATGGGGGTGCCAGAGGGGAAGAGAGAGAGAGAGCAAGATATCAAAATCCTATTTGAAGAAATAATGACAGAAAATTTCTCCTACCTGGTGAAAGAAATAGACTTACAAGTCCAGGAAGCACAGAGTCCCAAACAAGAGCACCCCAAAGAGGACCACACCAAGGTGCATCCTAATTAAAATGCTAATGGTTAAAGACAAAGAGAGAATCTTAAAAGCAGTAAGAGAAAAGAAGCTAGTTACCTACAAGGGAGCTCCCATATGGCTATCAGCTGATTTCTCAACAGAAACATTACAGGCCAGAAAGGAGTGGCAAGAAATATTCAAAGTGGATGAATAGTAAGGTCCTACAAATAAGATTACTCTATCCAGCAAAGCTCTCATTTAGAAATAAAAGCAAGAAAATGCCAAAGGAGTTCATCACCACAAAATCAGTATTATATGAAATGTTGAAGGGTATTATTAAAGAAGAGAAGAAAGAAGAAAGAAGGAAGAAGAAGAAGGAAGAAAGAAGAAGAAGAAGAAGAAGAAGAAGAAGAAGAAGAAGAAGAAGAAGAAGAAGAAGAAGAGATAAAAATATAAACAAGAAAATGGCAACAAATACATATCCTAAAATATAAAAACCCTGGGTCGTAATGACCAGGAACAACCAAGGCTCAACCAACTGGAAGTCAGTCCTGCAGTCATTGTTGGGTTGCCCTGGCAACCCAGCGCTAACTGCTTCCACTGCAGGCATGGTACCCCAGCACTGACTGCTGAGGGGGCTGCGAATCAGGGCCAGAGAGAGGTCTGAAGAGAGAAGCAGGGACTGATCCGTTGTCTCTGTGGCAGCTTTTATCAGCACTTGCTTCTCTCTTTCTCTCCCAGTCTGGCCAGCAGCCACGCCTCCATTTCTCTCCAGGCCTCCACCGGGGCTGCTGATCAGCCCTGCCTTTCTGATCAGGCCCCATTGATAGTCCCAGAGACGTTGACTGCCATAGAAACTGGCCAATCAGAACCAAATCTGGGTCAACTGTGAGGAGCCAATGGTTGCCTAGGAGGTGGAGCTTTTGATGTTGACTGGCATAGAAACCGACCAATCAGAACCAAATTGGCTGGCATAGGAGTGCAGTTGGGGATGAGATCAGGCCTGCAGGGGAGGGCAGATGGGGGCAAGATCAGGTTGGCAGGGGAGGGCCATTGGGGGTGAGATCAGGTTGGCAGGGGAGGGCAGTTGGGGGCAACCAGGCTGGCAAGGGGAGGGCAGTTAGGGGCGAGATCAGGCTCGCAGGGGAGGGCAGTTTGGGGCGAGATCAGGCTGGCAGGGGAGGGCAGTTGAGGGCGAGATCAGGCAGGCAGAGGCAGTTGGGGGCAATCAGGCAGGCAGGCAGAGGCAGTTAGGGGTGATCAGGCAGGCAGGCAGGTGAGCAGTTAGGAGCCAGCAGTTCCAGATTGGGAGAGGGATGTCCGACTGCCAGCCTGTGGGATCGGGCCTGAACTGGCAGTTGGACATCCCCCAAGGGGTCCCTGATTAGAGAGGGTGCAGGCTCGCTGAGGGAACCCTGCCCCTCCATGCACAAATTTTGTGCACCGAGCCACTAGTCTATCAATAATGGAATCTAAAAATCATAATAAACAAACAAAAAATTTCACGATTAAAATAAACTGATGAATAAAATAGAATCACAGGCATGGAAACATGGACCAGACTGATGAATCTCAGAGGGAAGGAGGAATAAATTAATCATAGATCTTATATGCATATATGCATTATCTATGGACATAGACAATAGGGTGGTTAAGGCCTTGGGTAGGGTGGGAACAGGGTGGAGGAGGACAATGGGGGAAATATGGGAGACATATGTAATACTCTCAACAATAAATATTAAAATAAAAAGAAGATGATAGTTTGTTGTTGTTTTATTTTGCTTAGAGTGTGGAAATACATAACTTCTTAGCTACTTCAGTGATTTAAGTATTAACAGAACATACCATAAGGTAATATTGTGCTTCCCTTCGACATTTACTAGTAGTTTTTATCCTTTAAGTGATTTCCAACATTTATGAAAGAGAATGAAAAGAATTTTTTTGAGCTTCTACTTTTTGCCAGGTACTTTTGATGCCATATTTTATAGACAAGGAAATAAGAACTAAGAGAGGTTAAGTTACATGCTTGGAATTACAGAAAGATGTGGCAAAATATAAAATTTATAATCTGATAAATCTGGCCCTGACTGATGTGGTTCAGTTGGTTTAGTATCCTCTTATGCACAGAAAGGTTACTGGTTCAAATACCAGTCAGGGCACATACTTAGGTTTCACGCAACCAATCAATGTTTCTCTCTCACATGGTTGTTTTCTTTCCTCTTGCTATCTACCTCTCTAAAAAGAAATCAATAGCTCTAGCTGACTTGGCTCAGTATATAGAGCATCAGCTGTGGACTGAAGGGTCCTGGGTTCGATTCCGGTCAAGTGCACATGCTCAGGTTGCAGGCTTGATCATCAGTAGGGGCATGCAGGAGGCAGCCGATCAATGATTCTCTCTCATCATTGATGTTTCTATCTCTTTCTCCCTCTCCCTTCCACTCTGAAATCAATAAAAATAGATTAAAATAAATAAATAAATAAATAAGAAAAACACATGCTCAGATCAATCTGAATATAAAAACCTGTGTTTATTAAAAGTTTGGATTCATGTGCAAAATTATTTTCATGTTAGACCTTGGCATTTAACTTTTTTATGAGGGCAAACTATTATTTTATTTTTTCTTGAATCATATTTTAGTAGACTTTAGTCACTCATTCAAAAAATGCTTATTGTGTGCCAAGTATATTACAGACATTTTGCTAAAAGGCCTAAAGCAATGAATATGGTCAAAAGTTGGGAACATTATGGAAGTTTCGTTTTAGGGGAGACAGATAAAATAAATTAACAAAAGCTATGTTATATGGAGAGATAGTTTAAAGGTCAAAATATATAATAATTCAGAAGTTTTCATAAAAGTTAAAATGAACTTTTTTATCTTTATCTTCAATTAAGTATGAAGTTATTGGACTATTCATAACACAGGATGGTGAATTAATTTCTTATTTATTTGTAAGCTTGTTTTATTTTATAGTGACTTACTGTAGTTGTTGTGGGATATACATAATAGTTGCTAACTGACAAAAAGATATATCCTATAATAATATTATTCTAAAAAGAGGGATGTTTTAATGATTCTAGCAAAGTTGTTTTGACTACTAAGGGAATTCCCTAGAGATTCATAGAATCACAAATAGTGACAGCTAACTTTTGTCTATATTGATATTTTAGATACTCTTTTATATTTATTGTTATAAAAGCCCTTCTGATTAGTAAAACATGAAATATTTTTTTTAAATCCAACTAATAGCAAATGAAAACTAAGACAATTTTAAATAAGAAGATAAAGTTATTCATCAAAAATCTAAATTGGTTCCCTGGAGGATGAGTTAAAGCTGTTTGAACATCTGGTTAAAATGGCCCTCAACAACATGGTTCCTGTTGGATTACATGAAGATACTTTATGACAGCTTCTAAAGGACAATGCATACCCTCATCTCCATTCTAACCTGCCCTTGCCTTAAGTAGTTCAAACCAGATGCAAGCAATTTAATGGCATTTAATGAAATCTTGGTCTAGAGACCCTCAGTGGAATAGTGTTCACTGGTCATTTCAGGCTTGCCTGGAATTTTATTTATTTCACCTTTACTCCTAAATGTAGAAAATATGATAAAACAAAATAGACCCATAGACATAGAAGCATGGAGCAGACTGTCAAAGAACAAAATAAATCTCAGAGGGAAGGCAGGAGTGGGTGGGAAAAGATTAACCAAAGAATTTATATGCATATATGCATAACCATGGACACAGACAATAGTGTGGTGAGGGCCTGGGGTGGGGGGCAGAAGGGGTCAATGGGGATAAAAAGGGGACATCTGTAATACTTTCAACAATAAAGATTAATTTTAAAAATTAAAATAAAAAATATAATAATCATTATGTCATAATCATAGTTTCTCAACATATTGTGCTTTTCTTTTTCTTTTTCCTATCTCACAGATATTAAGGTAAAAGAAAATGACTTTAAATCATAGAAACATCATCCTTTATCTGTTTTCTCCATTATAGGAGACATAATTGCACATGCAAAATTACTCTGCCCTGGGAATTATTATTGAAAATCTTTTTAAATCCTCTGTGAGAAAACAATCAAGTAGACATATAAACTGATTGAAAAATTCCTTTGAAACTACATTTGCAAGGTAAATAAAATTTGCTACATCATTTATTTTGTTTTTTCTTTTTCAAGACAGTATTAAAAAGAAATGTTTGTCCCTTCATTTAAATGAGGAAGCTCAAATTGCCTGCATTTCATTTAATATTTTTATATCACAATATGCTATTTTGATTTAATATTTTAAGAAATCTATTTAGCATTTTATCTCAGAGAAACAAAACAATGTTAGTATAACCTACTTGTTAAAAGTAACTACATAATAATTTATAAAACTCTTTGGCTATTTGGAATTTATTATGATTTGAGAAAAATTAAAACATTTTTTTCTAATATATTTTTATTTTTCCCTAAAAAGAGCAGAACTGGCAGCCTTCAGCCTACAGCCAGAGATGAAGACCAAGGAAGGATTTGTGTACACTGAGAAAGAAATGGAAAGATTGTATATTTTTGTTATATAATAATTGTACAAATCAGTTAAAATAGTCAATTTGAAACACATTTTTAGTTTCTCAGGAAAATATTTAAAATCTGACTAGGTTTCAGGAGAGTTGGGATAATTCCATACCACTAATGTCAGTGGTTCCCAAGCAGGATGGTTTCCTTACTCCTCACCTCTCCACTCTGGAAATATTTAGTAATGTCTGGAGACATTTTTGACTGTCATGTCTGTTACTGGTATCTAGTGGGCAGAGGCCATATGTGCTACACACACAACGCAAAGGCAGCCCACAACAAAAAAAAATCGTCTGGCCTAAAATGTCAATGATGTTGAGGCTTAGAAACCCTGACTAAGGTGAAGGCAATCTTGTTATTGCCAGTCACTAAGGCTAACTGGAGAGTCCTATACCGTTCGTCCTTCTGCATGAATGGAAGCAGTAATAAAATAATACTTTGTGATTTGTGCTTATATACAAACGTCTTAGAAAAGCAGTTTGTCATATATTTAGCATTTATGTCATCTGTTCTAGAAAAGATAATTCTGCAGAAAATAATTTTAAAAAAGCTGTGTGATTAAGCTGTTTTTCTTTTTAAGGCATTAAGAAAGGTATTTTCATGATTCTCTTATCCTATGCAACATTTCCTGCATCAAATAACTAGAAAATTTCTAGAATAACAATTTTTATTGGGCTAAACTATCAATCCCTGGTACATGATAAAAACTTTGGCATTTTTGTTTACAAAATAAAATTAGTCACATGGCATTTACTCATCCATAGTTGACCATGAACTATGTAATAAGAAATTCACCCAGTTTTTCATGAAAAGAGTTTATTATTTGAGAGACTGTTCTTTAGAAATGTATGAACACAACACTAATGTATTTATTTGCTAATTGTTTTCTATTACATATGCATTGTTAATCTGACAGATCATTTCAATCAAATGGTCAACAAATGCTACAAGAACATAAGAGAAAACAGAAAATATAGTGAGTTAGGTATCATGGGTTATATAATAAAGTAAAAGACACAGCCCTGTCTCTAAAATCTTTACAGACCAACACCCCAAACATTTCAACTTTAAAAAAGGTTAAGGTTTGATCATTCATTCATCTATTAACTAATTCATTGCTATATCAACAAAAATATTAATAAATGTATTAATGTCTGTAACATCACAAGTATATACCCAGTACAATGGCAGTAAAAAGAAGGCAATAGCATACATAGTCAGGCATGTCATAAGGATCTTCACAAATAAGGTAGCATTTGACCTGGGCCTAACCCAATGATAAAATCTTTGAAAAATTATAGGACAATTTGGGAAGAGTGAATGATCCTACATAAATAAGATGATAGACTTGTTTGTTTGTTTTGGTACAGTTAGTCTTTAGAAAATAAATCATTTTTTAAAATATATTTTTATTAATTTTAGAGAGGAAGGGAGACGGGGGAGAGAGAGATAGAAACATCAATAATGAAAGAGAATCATTGATGGGCTGCCTCCTGCACATCCCACACCTGGGTTTGAGCCTGCAACCTGGGCATGTGCCCTGACTGGGAATCAAACTGTTACCTCCTGGTTCATAGCTCAACGCTCAACCACTGAGCCACGCTGGCTGGACAAAGCATTCTTTTTGAAATATCAGCTGGATTAATATACAAATGTGGGTCCTGGGCTAAAAAGAGATGAGGGCTAGCAATATCAACTGAGATGGCAGCCACATAGTGGTAAACAAAGCAGCTTGAGAGCAGAAAGATATCTGAATGAGAAAACAGGAATATAGAGAGAAGTGGGGAGAGAGAGAAAGATAAAGATTCAAAGACTGAATGTTTGTAGAAGTAAGAAGTACAGATAAGGATTAATCTCACTGCTGCAGTGTAGTACCATGAGAACCAAGAGAAAAATGACTTCTAGAAAGAAATTACTGGTTCACTGTAACAAATAATGGAAAGAAGTCGAAGAAAATGAGGTATCAGAAAGGTCATTTAGGTTTTTCATTAGGCGGTCCAATATTTCATACATGCATGCCAGGTAGTAGAAAGGAGGGGCAGAGGTCAAGGGAAAGTGACATAAAAGAGACGTGTAAATTTCACTCCTCTTTCCAGCACCACTTTCCTGGTTCATGGCCTCATTATGTTTTACTTGGACTACAGCCATAGCCTCCTAAAGAGCCCTTTCCTGGCACAATGCGGCTTATGCACAGCTGCAATAAGAGTCTTTTCAAATCTCAAATTTGAACATGGGACTCCCTTGCTCAGAAGCCGTCACTGACTAGCCATTATTTATAGCCCCACGCTTTTATCCTGGCATTCAAAGCCCTACATTTTTTTTTGCTTTTAATCAATTTTTATCTTATTTGTTTTATGTTCCATTACCTTTTGATAACTATGTAACAGGCAGTTTTCTGTTTTCACTACATTATTTCTTGCCTCAATGTCTTTTCTCTTGTTTTTATTTTAACCATCTAGGGATATCTATTTTTGTCTGCTTGTTTGTTTGTTTCTTAATGTCAAGATCCTAGGCATCTTTCAAGCCATGGATTAAATGCTATCTATTCAATTAGGCTCTCCCTGATTCTCCTCACCTGCAGATTGCTTCTGTGTTCCACGCTTTTGAAGTATCTTTAGGCCTCCCTTGTGGCACTTATATACTTTTTTCTTTATTATGTTATTTACTTTAGTAAAAATATACTAATATATATGAACATATATTAGTAAGTATATCCTAATATATATTATACACTAATATGTAAAAGTAGAGCAAAAGTAGGTTTGCAGTTGTGAGTATGCAAAACAGAATTTATTCTTGTATTACTTATTCATTATTGTACTTTTTATCTGTATTATTTGTCTTCTTCTTGTTATTATTTTGAATCCTTACTTATAATTTATATTTGAGGTAATGATGCCTGGTAATTTAACCATTTTACCGACCCCTATATTGCTTGCCCACTCAGCATCCAAATAATATGTTTTGGTTAATGGTGGCCTAGTTTAAATTAGATAAATTCTCCGGTCATGTATTTCACAAGGGTCGTCCCTACTCCCAAAGCCACAGTGAACTGGCTGTGATCCAAATGACAAGGGCAGAGTAATTAAGCATCAACATGGGGATTTTTCTGATACTATAAACAATGATGTGTCACTTAAGTGTTAGAATGAATGTCATGAAGGAGACCTGCTTGAGAATTAAGTTAATACGAGTAAAATGGAGTTGAGAAAAAATGAGAGATAAAGAGAGAAAGGCCAAATTCTAATGAACATTTTTTTGGAGAATCTGGATTCAGGAATTCTGTATTATAACTCTAAAGGGCACCATTCATATGTGTCTTGTATGAACAATGTCCTCCCCTCCACCCCCCGGAATTGTGTGATGGGATAGCCTAGCATTTTAGTTATTTGAGCCAGTAAATTCTCATTCTCAGATTAATTCAATTTAATTTTGTTCCTGCCTCTGTCATTTGCAAATGAAAAATGCATTTATATGTAGTTTGAAAACACACTTTTATACAAGATAATATATTCTTGAATACTGTATTTGGTTATTCATTTTGAATTCAAATGGTTTCTAACAGTACTTTTTCCATAATAAAAAATATTTATGTTTTTGTATATTCTATTAAATTGACCTAATCTAAGAGGTGGATATCAATAGAGAGAAAAACTGAAGAATATGAACCACGGAGAAATAGTTTATGAGGTATTTAGACTATCAGTTAATATTAGACAAAGTTTTAGTTGAGAGAAAGTCATTTTTTTTATAAAAAACTACATTTAAAAATTCAAAATAATAATAATTTACATTTTATCACTGATTATTTTAACTTATGGATTATTGTTATAGCTTATTGTTAATGCTATTATTTTTGTTATAGGATTTTTATTTGTATAACTGGTAAATTGGGCACTATGAATTTTATTTGTATAACTGATAAATTGGGACCTCTGATAGATTTGGAACAATAGCTGTGTCTATCTATCAATGTATCTATCTCATCAACTAAATCTTTGAATGTGAGCTCATTCTTAGTACTCGCGAAAGTAAAATAGTGATGCACACACACAACTCACACATATACAAACTCTAGAAGAGTCATAATAATAAGTGACATTCTGTCAGTGTTTGGTAAAAAATTTAAAGAAAACACCTATCGTACTCTTTCCTTCCTCCTAGACTTGATGGATAATTTTCAAAAATTTTCAATCTCAAGTCCAGCTTCATTCAGTCTTCACTTTTTTCCATACGTTTTAAACACATTAGTAAATGTTTTTACATTATAACAAATGTACCAGATCTTGAACAGGGTTTTACTGGTTTTAAAAGAGCTGAAAAGAAGCAGGACTTGGGGAAAAAAGAGTGCAGGCCAAATTATTTTGCTGGTTTTTATGCAGTTGAAAAGAGGGATCAGAAGCATAGGACACAAAAATTAATGGGTTTCTAAAATTGCAGAAAGTATTTCAGTTAAAATGGGTAAAAATGTACTTTTTTGAGGCTTAGAATGCCAGGAGTATGCTTAGGTGTGGAATCATTTTCTCTGACGTTATTAATGGAAAGTCAAATCATTGTTTTTCTTGCCTCTTTCCAAGGCAATTATGCCTGGAGATGTGAGGAAGGACCAGATGACTTCTTGAAATGCTTCCTTTGATTTTTAACTATCAAGATGAGTACATGTATACATGAATACACATGTACTCAATTTGAGAAATAACAGTGCTCCACATATGTGTGGGCATAACAGATGTGTACTCCCAGAAAAATCTCTGTAGACAAAAACGTTCAACAGAAAGTCAAGTTTCTCAAGATTACCTTTACCCTCACAATGACAATCCACCTAAGGGACAATGGAGTGAAAGTTTTACATTAAAATCTTAAATTTTTCTATCTAGTCCTCTTTCTCCTACACAGAGAAAAAAATAATGTGATGCAAATTAGTACAGTGATGAATGATCTGAGAACGAGCTTAGCTAACAGGAACAGGAAATAACCTAATGTCTTTTAATTACATTTACATAGTTACTCGTCAAACAGAGCAAAACATTTACATTTCTATTTCTGTTTTACTTCAGACTCTAGTATATATATATATATATATATATATATATATATATATACACACACACACAAACATATATATATACACACACATATATATATGTGTGTGTGTGTATATATATATGTATATATACATATATATATGTATATATATATATATATATATATATATATATATTTAAAACAGCTTCAATATTTCCTTTGAAAATGTCAAACATACTTCCAATTATCTAAGAAAAAATAAAATTATGGGTTCATACTTGGAAAATTTTAGCTCCATCCATGGTTATTTATTCTCAGTGGATTTAAATGCTGTTACTCACTTTTCATTTTGCTTACATAGTATAAAACCAGCCTGAGACAAACCAATATTATTTCTGAGCAATTTAGGCTTGGAAAATTCTGGATGTTGATAATGTAAGGTAATGAGAATGGATGGCATAATTTTCATGTAAAAATAAAGAACTTTTTCCATGATTTTCAGCAGAGCTTGAGTTAAGGTTTAAAAATATTGCTAAACTATTTTATAAAGCACAACCAGTAACAATAAATAAAATTATTAATCATCATAATAAAACTTGTCACAAAGACTCTGCCCACTAGAAAAAGACCTATTTTAAAAGTAATGTATAAATATATTGGATAACCAATTATATTGGAATTTTTAATCAAAATTCCAAAAGGAGTTTTCCTGAATATTTTTGGTGTAATACTTATCTATGATCAAATATGATAAGGTTCAGGAGAAAGCAGAAAAAGCCATATATTCCTTCATCTTCTATAATGATGTAGCTTACTTTCTCAATTTTTAAACCAATGTTCTAGCAGTGCTCTTGGTTAGATGATTCGTTTTTCTCTTGTATTTACTAGTAAATAATATATGTTCTTTATTAATTTTTATTGCAATCTAGCCTAAACTCTTTCAGTGAAATCTCCCCTTCCCCCACCATCAACAGCATTCTCATTTTATGCCCGTTCTGCCATGTGTACTAACAGTCTGGGACTCATGACTCAAGTTCAAGCTATGTCCCCAAACAACTTCAATTCTTAACAATACTTTGCAGAGTAGGTACCTGAAGGATGGCCTATTATTTCTGAAAACTAAGCCACAAAGCTATCCATCCATTCTCAAGGAAACTTTGGAACCTCTAAGTTCATACAAAACTAGGTGAGCTCTCTGGGCTGAATACTGCTATTCTAATTCTAGTTATTTTTGTAACTGATTTCTAAATTATTTGCCTTGTATTTAAATAATGTGCAGCTCTGTTTCCCTAGTACTGTAATTATTTTTATTTTTATTATTTTAGGCTTTTCCCTAGTAGTTTTTGCTGCCTTCTGGCCTGATATTACTGTAGTTTCTCTAGCTATTCCTTGAGTTGCCTGTATCTGCATAATTTTTCATGATAAAAACCTGTTATTATGTTTGATGTGTCTTTGTAAATACCATAAATGAAATAGGTTTACTAATAAATTTGGATTGAATTCTATGATTTTGGGTTTTGTATCTGTTCTGCTTTTTACATCCACTGTCTTTCCACCCACTCCTTTTAACAGGAAGATATATTTATATCTTTCACCTAAACAATATAATGATCTTTAAAGATATTAAATCCAGTTAGAAAGATCATGACTCATATGGTTGCACAGTATTTTCACTGTGATCTCACAAATAAATATTATTAATAATTATTTTGTATACCTAAGGCTTGTTTAGATTTAACTTTTTGGAGTTTACATTTTTTTTTTACTCACCATTGTGGTTTTCCTTTTTTTTTCTTCCTTCCTTCCTTCCTTCCTTCGTTCCTTCCTTCCTTCCTTCCTTCCTTCCTTCCTTCCTTCCTTCCTTCTTTCCTCCTTCCTTCCTTTCTCTCTCTCTCTCTCTCTCTCTCTCTCTCTCTCTCTCCTCTTTTTTTTTTTACTTTTCTTTGGGTTTATTTGCTAATTTCTGCTATATAATCTAAAAAAAAATTCTTTTACTGAGGCTCTGCTTTTAGTTTTCCTAAAATGGTTTTTAGTATACACTCATTAAATAATAGTTTTTCTAGGTGTATGATTTTAAATTGCCAATTATTCTTTTTTCAATTATTTAAGGAAATAATTCAATTTTCATTGTAACAGCAGGAAATGTCACCTACCAGTGTAATTTTTTTTTGTCTTTGTTTGTTAGTTTTTGGCACGGGGACATGTATTGTCTTTTTTTCCAGAGGTTTCTTTTATGATAATATTCTTTTTATCTTTAGTCATCTGAAGTTTCATTATAATGTATCTTTGTTCAATTTTTTTTTTTTTATTTACCATAAAAAAGTTTTATGATCCCCTAAACCTGATTAGTTGTATTCTTGGTCAGTTCTGGACATCTCATCCAATAGCCCTTTGAATTTCATTTCTCATTCATACTCCACTTTTTCTTTCTGAATACCTTCATTCTGTGTTTCTCATGTCTTAATCTCTTTTTATCTTTCTTTCTGCTTTAGGGGGAATCAGATACATTTTCTAATTCACAAAATTCTCACTTAGGCTCTTCCAATGTACTGTTTTGTTCATGAAAGAATATGCAATTTCAATTGTTATGTGTTTTCTTATTACTAAAAGATCTGTTAGATTGGTTTTAAAATTTTTATAGCCTCTGGTTTCTTTGTCATATTTTAAAGGCCGCAGCTGCCAAGGTGTTTTCAACAAGGACTCCAGTCCCTTCACCACAAAAAAATGACAACTTTCTTTAGGCTTTTTCAAGATGTCTCTTTCATTGGATATAACATTTCTTTCTTTCTTTTTTTTTTTTTAATTCTCACCTGAGGATATTTTTCCATTGATTTTTAGAGAGCATGGAAGAGAGAGGGAAAGACAGAAACATCAGTGTGAGAGGGACACTTTGATTGGTTGCCTCCTTCATGAGTCCTGACCTGGGTCCTGGCCAGGGAGGAGCCTGCAACCTAGGTACATGCCCTTGATCAGAATTGAACCCAGACCCTGTGGTCCACAGGCCGATGCTCTATTCACTGAGCCAAACTGGCTAGGGCAGGATATGACATTTCTTAGCCCCTCCAGCAGCAGAACTTTGTTTTTTCCTCCATGAATGATGTGGAAAAACCTTAGATCACCTTCTTGGATTCTTATTACCCAAGTTACCAAGAACACTGAGAGTGGCGTACAGGGAGCTTAGCCAATGAATGGTCAGAAAAGGTGTTTTCTCTGTAGCTCACACACAGAGGCAAGACTGCTGGCACGCTGTCTTCCAGTGAGGGCGGTCCCCCTTGTGTGTTGCATCTCCTCTCCGGGCCCATCTGCGCATGCAGCCTCCTCCTGAGCCGGTCGTGACTGTTTTGGTGCCCTGGCAAATTTGCATATTACCTCTGTCAGTCGGACATCCTCTGAGGGCTCCAGGACAGAAAGAGGCAGCCAATCAATGATTCTCTATCAATGATGTTTCTATCTCTCTCCCTCTCCCTTCCTCTCTCTGAAATCAATAAGAACATATTAAAAAATAAGGCAAATTAAAATATCACATATATATAATTAAGAAATTTTCAGATGGAAACTGCCAGGATCATTTTCAAAAAAATGTAATGCTATCAAACCTATGATATATGTACAATGTTATATGATATCTTAGATATATAGCATTATATTGCTTTCTTGCTTAAGGGAGTATATTAAGATGTATTGTTGCTCAAGTTAAATATTGACTTTAGAATTTGGATACTCAATATTTGACTCATCCGTCAACTTATTTTGAGAGTCTCTTTAGTGTTCAATATTCCTGAGTTTTAAATAAAATGACAGGCGTAAAAGCAGTTTATCTTTGTGTTCCCTCCAGCAGAATTTATAGAGGATTTATAGGGAACTAGAAACAAACTACTTTTTAAAAACTAGTCTCTGCACAATATGAGTGTGTGTGTGTGTATAACTGTAATGTGGACTTTACTGAGTTGAAAACAAAAGATTTAGGGAAGAATCATGTAGTTGTGATGTTACAATAAATTCCCAAAGATTATTTAATTTCTTAATGTTGATCTAAATTTCTTCTTAATCATTGTTAAAATAATTGTTTTGGTTTTGTGATAAACTTCTCCATTTGTATACTATATTTTTAACTCAAATAGATAATACATATTATATATATATATATGTATATATATGTATATATATATATATATATATATATATATATACATATATATATACACACACACTAATAAAAGAGAAGCATGCAAATTGACCATCACTCCGCTATGCCCACCAGCCAATCAGAGTAAGTACGCAAATTAATCCAACAAAGATGGTGGTTAATTTGCATATGCAGGCATGGTGCGAAGACTGAAGACAGCGTAGAAGGAAGAGGGAGGGAAAGCGAAAAGTGGGGCAGCAGTGGTGGGAGGGAAAGTGCGGGGCGACAGTGGTGGTGGGAGGGAAGCCCACCCGCCTCAGCGGGCTTTGTTCCCTTCTCTGCTTCGCTCAGGCTGCAGGAAGCCCTATTCTTGCAGGAATAGGCCCGAGGAAGCCCTGTTCTTGCAGGAATCTTCCTGCAACGGGCCTCTAGTTTGTGTGTGTGTGTATATGTGTGTTTGTGTGTATATATATATATATATATATATATATATATATACATATGTATATGTATATATGTATATATATGTATATGTATATATGTATATGTATATATGTATATATATGTATATATATATATATATGTATATATACACATATTTGACTCATCATTTTTATGTTACATGTATATGATGTATGTATTTATGTATATCTCACATATACACATATGATGAAAACAGAAAGCTGCTTCTTCTGGAAATACCCAACAAGTTTCAATGCCTGGAGTCAGCCAACCCTATTTAAGCTATCTACTTATGTATTAGTAGACACAGCCATTGACTCTGAAGGTTTTTAAGATAATTGTTTTGGTTTGAATATTCAATTCTATTGAACTCTTACCATATTAAGGCAATAACAAAATTTGATTGTTTACCATATGAACAATCTCCATATCATCAGATAACCATTAATCCACAATTGATATCTGATAATAGCGGTATATAATTACAACCTTGTGAATATCCTTAACTTCCTTGAGGCACACTTCTTCCATTGCAGTCATTTGATAACACTCTTCTCATAGCTTCATCCAAATAGTCACCATGTTTGCACCTGCTCTGAAGCAGTTGAAAGTTGTTAGAGAAACCACAAACCTGGATGACTTTTATATTTTATTTATTTATTATTTATTTATTTATTTTCTTTTAAAATACTTCATTGTTTAAAGTATTACATAAGTCTTCTTTTAATCCCATTGACATCTCCCTAGGCACTCACATCACCTAGCACATTACCTCAACCCATACTGTGTCCATTGGTAATGCTCATATGCATGCATACAAGTCCTTCGGTTGATCTCTCATCCCAGCCCCCGCCCTCTGAATCCCCTGCCTTCCCTCTTAGGTTGGACAGTCTGTTCAATGCTTCTATGACTCTGGCCCTATTTTTGTTCATCAGTTTATGTTGATCATTATATTCTGCAAATGGTGAGATCATGTGATATTTACCTATCTCTGACTGGTTTATTTTGTTTAGCATAATGTTCTCCAGGTCCATCCACTACAAATGATAAGAGTTCCTTCTTTCTTACAGCAGTGTAGTATTTCATTGTGTAGATGTACCACTGTTTTTTAATCCACTCATCTGCTGATGGGCACTTAGGCTGTTTCCAAATCTTAGCTATGGTAAATTGTACTGCTATGAATATAGGGGTGTATATATCCTTTCTGATTGGTGTTTCTAGTTTCTTGGGATGTAGTCCTAGAAATGAAATTACTGGGTCAAGTGGGAATTCCATTTTTAATTTTTCGAGGAAACTCCATACTGTTTTCCACAGTGGCTGCACCAGTCTGCATTCCCACCAGCAGTGCACAAGGGTTCCTTTTTCTCCGCATCCTCGCCAGCACTCCTGGTTTGTTGATTTGTTGATGATAGCCATTCTGACAGGTGTGAGATGGTACCTCCTATTGTTTTGATTTGCATCTCTTGGATGATTAGTGACTTTGAGCAGGTTTTCATATGTCTCTTGGCCTTCTGTATATCCTCTTTCAAAAAGTTTCTATTTAGGTCCGTTGCCCATTTTTTTATTGGATTGTTTATCTTCCTTTTGTTAATTTGTATGAGTTCTCTGTAAATGTTGGAGATTAAACCCTTATCGGTGATAACATTGGCAAATATGTTCTCCCATGAAGTAGGCTTTCTTATTGTTTTGTTAATGGTTTCTTTTGCTGTGAAGAAACTTTTTATTTCGATGTAGTCCCATTTGTTTATTTTCTCCTTAGTTTCCATTGTCCTAGGAGCTGTATTGATAAAGATATTGCTATGACATATGTCTGATATTTTGCTGCCTGTGGTTTGCTCTAAGATTTTTATAGTTTCTCATCTTATGTTTGCATCCTTTATACATTTTGAGTTTATTTTTGTGTATGGTTTCATTTTTTTTGCACATATCTGTCCAATTTTCCCAACACCATTTATTGAAGAAACTATCTTGACTCCATTGTATGCTCTTGTCTCCTTTGTCAAATATTAATTGAGTATAATGGCTTGGGTTGATTTCTGGGTTCTCTGTTCAGTTCCACTGGCCTATATTTCTGTTCTTATGCCAACACCGGGCAGTTTTGAGAACAGTGGCTTTGTAATACAGCTTGATATCTGGTATTGTGATCCTTCCAACTTTGTTCTTCTTTCTTAGGATTGCTATGGCTCTTTGGGGTGTTATTTTATTCCAGGTGAATTTTTGGAGAGTTTGTTTTAGGTCTGTGAATATGTTGTTGGTATTTTAATGGGGATTGCATTGAATCTATAGATTGCTTTGGGTAATATGGACATTTTAATGATGTTGATTCTACCAATCCATGAACATGGTATATTCTTCCATTTGTTTATGTCATCCTCTATGATTTTTTTTTCAATGTCCTGTAGTTTTCTGAGTACAGCTCTTTTACCTCATTAGTTAAGTTTATTCCTAGGTATCTTAATTTTTTTGGTGCAATGGTAAATGGGATTGTTTTTAGTTTCTCTTTTTGTGAGTTCATTATTGGTGTATAAAAAGGCCATAGATTTCTGGATGTTAATTTTGTATTCTGCTACATTGTCAAATTCATTTATTAGGTCTAGTGGTTTTTTGATGGAGTCTTTGGGGTTTTCTATATACAGTATCATGTCCTCTGCAAATAAGGACAGTTTTACTTCTTCTTTTCCAATTTGGATGCCTTTTATTTCTTTTTCTTGTCTGATCGCTATGGCTAGCACTTCCAGTACTATATGAAACAGGAGTGGTGAAAGTGGGCATCCTTGTCTTGTTCCTTCTTATGGGAAATGGATTTAGTTTTTGCCCATTGAGTATAATGTTGGCTGTAAATTTGTCATATAAGGCTTTTATTATGTTGAGGTATGATTGCTCTATTCCCACTTTGCTGAGAGTTTTTATCAAGAAAGGGTGTTGGATTTTGTCAAATGCTTTTTCTGCATCGATTGATATGATTTTTTGATTTTTGTCTCTCAATTTGTTTATGTGATGTATCACCTTTATTGATTTGCAGATATTGTACCATCTTTGCATCCCTGGAACAAATCCTACTTGGTCATGGTATATGATCTTTTTAATGTAATGCTGGATCCCATTTCCTGGAATTTTGTTGAAGATTTTAGAATCTATGTTCATTAGGGATGTTGGCCTGTAATTCTCTTTCTTTGAAATGTCTTTAGATGATTTTAGGATTAGGGTAATGCTGGCTTTATAGAAAGAGCTTGGAAGTGTGCCTTCCTCTTGAATTTTTTGGAATAGTCTGAGAAGGATTAGTTTTAGTTCTTTGAATGATTGATAAAACTCCCCTGTGAAGCCATCCAGTCCAGGACTTTTGTTTGCTGGAAGTTTTTTTTATTACTGTTTCAATTTCATCAGTAGTTATCGTCCTATTCATGTTTTTTTTTATTCTTCCTGATTGAGTTTTGGAAGCTTGCATTTTTCTAGGAATATGTCCATTTTTTCTAGGTTGTCCACTTTATTGGAGTAGAGTTGTTTGTAGAATTTTTTTTTATAATCCTTTGTATGTCTGTGTGGTCGGTTGTTAGTTCACCTCTTTCATTTCTGATTTTGTTTATTTGGATCCTCTCTTTTTGTTTTTTTGTGAGTCCAACTAGAGGTTCATCAATCTTGTTTATCCTTTCAAAGAACCATCTCTTGGTTTTATTGATCTTTTGTATTTTTTTTTTTGGGGGGGGTCTCTATGCCATTTATTTCCACTCTGATCTTTATTATTTCCTTCCATCTACTTACTCTGGCCTTTTCTTGTTGCTCTCTTTCTAATTCTTTAAGTTGTAGGGTGAAATAATCTAGTACCATTTTTTCTTGTGTTTTGAGGTAGGCCTGTAGAGCTATGAACTTTCCTCTCAAGTCTGCTTTCACTGTATCCCATAGATTTTGGATTGTTTTGTTTTCATTGTCGCTTGTTTCCAGGATGCTTTTTATTCTCCTTGGATCCCATTGGTAACTCAATCATTGTTTAATAACATGCTATTTAGCCTCAAAGTGTTTGATTTTTTTCATTGTTTTATTGTAGTTGATTTCCGATTTTATGCCATTGTGATCTGAGAAGATGCTTGATATGATTTATATCTTCTTAAATTTGAAGAGACATTGCCTGTGTCCTAATATGTGGTCTATCTTTGAAAAGGTCCTGTGTGCTCTTTAGGAGTACATTCTGTAGCTTTGGGGTGAAATGTTCTGAAGATGTCAATTAAGTCCATCTGGTCTAATGAGTTGATTAGGATTGCTGTTTCTTCACTGATTTTTTGTTTAGAGGATTTATCCAGTGGTGTCAATGGGGTATTAAAGTCCCCTACTATGATTGTATTATTGTCTATCTCTCCCTTGATATCATCTAGAAGGTGTTTTTTTGTTTGTTTGTTTGTTTTGTTTTTTATGTATTTGGGTGCTCCTGTGTTGGGTTCATATATATTTAACAGAGTAATATCCTCTTATTGAATTTCTCCCTTTAGTATAATGAAGTAGCCCTCTTTATCTTTTGTTGTGGCCTTCACTTTGAGATCTATTTTGTCAGATATAAGTATTGCTATCCCAGCTTTTTTGTCATTTCCATTTGCCTGAAATTTTTTTCCCATTACTTCACTATCAGTCTGTGTGAGTTCTTTGTTCTGAGGTGGGTCTCTTATAAACAGCAACTATATGAATCATGTGTTCTTATCCATTTAGCTACCCTATGTCTTTTGATTGGACCATTTAATCTATTTACATTTAAGGTTATTATTGATAGATACTTGTTTGTAGCCATTTTTATTCTTTATGCCTGTGTTCCTTCTTTCCTTTCTATTTTTTCTTTCTACAGTAGTCCCTTTAGCATTTCTTGCATTGCTGGCTTGGTGGAAATAAACCCCCTTATCCATTTTTTGTCTGTGAAGCTCCTGATTTCACCTTCAATTTTGAACGACAGCCTTGCTGGATATAGTATTCTTGGATTCAATCCCTTGCTTTGCATGACTTTGTATATTTCATTCCATTCCCTTTTGGCCTGAAGTGTTTCTGTTGAGAAATAATTTGATAGTCTAATTGGAGATTCCTTGTAGGTAACTTTCTGTCTCTCTGGAAGCCTTTAAGATTCTTACTTAGTCGTTGATGTTTGCCAATTTAATTATGATATGTCTTGGTGTCAGTCTTTTTGGGTTGATCTTGTTTGAGACTCCATGCTTCTTGGACATGTATGGCTTTTTTCTTACATTAGGGAAGTTTTCTGTCATTATTTCTTTAAACAGGTTTTCTATTCCTTGCTCAGTTTCCTCTCCTTTTGCATTCCTATTATGCAGATGTTGTTTTGTTTTGTGTTGTCCCAAATCTCCCTTAGGCTCTCCTCCTGCTTTTTAAGTTTTCTTTCCAGTTGCTGCTGTGCTTGGGTGGTTTTTTCCTGCCTTGTCTTCTAACTCACTGATGCAGTCCTCAGCTTCTTGTAGGAAACTTTCCATGGTGTTCTTTATTGCAACTATGTTGTTCTTCATTTCCTCTTGAGTCTTACAAATGTTGAATTTATCTTTCATCCTTTTCTTGTCCTTATAACCATTGCTCTGAATTCTTTCTCTGACAAATTGCTTGACTCCATTTTATTTATTTCCTTTCTGGCGATTCCTCCTTTTCTTTTGAATGGGTTGTTTCTTTGTCTCCACATTTTTTTTGCTGTTTTTTTTTTTTGTGTGATTGTTTCTATGTATTAGATCAAATTGCTATGTCACCCAGATTTTTTGTTTTTCTTCTATAGTAGATCTTTTGTGGGATCCAGTGGTGCAATCTCTCTGGTCTTCTAGGCTGGATAATCTATGGATGCCCCCTTTTTGGGATATTTGGGTTCGCTTGGTATAGTTGGGTCTTGTGTGTTATTGTGCTGTTTGTGGATGGAGTCTCCTCTCAGAGTGTCTGGTTATGTGGCTTGCTCTCTACCACTTTGACTCAAACCTCAGTTGAGTATTCAATATGTTTTTTAAATTATACTCCCATTTTCCTAGTGTGTTTGGAAAATACATATTACTCGTCTCCTTGTCTTTGAAACTCTTTCACTTCTGAAAGAAAACAAAATACCAGGAAGCTCCAAATTTAACTTTGTCATGAGGTCATATTAGGGAATTTAATCAGAAATTATATTGACTAACAGAAAATAAAGAGATGCAACTTCTTTCAAATGTGGGTTTGTGGCCTCTGATTTATATTTATGTAGTATTAAGTGACTTCCCTTTCAGAGAAACTACTTGATAATTTTTTATTTTTCTCATTCTTACTGTATGACCATATTTCATTGTTCCTTTAGAAACTGATTATTTTGAAGGGACTTTCAAAATATTCTGTAGTGTATACACAATGTAGTCACATTTTTCTACATTTTGTACACAAAATCTAAATAATTCAAGGTTAAAATTTTCATTTGAATGCAAAGAATAAACATATGTATGTGTGCTCATGTGCTCTTTCTAGGAGCAAATAAATTTAAAAGGATTAATGTATTTTCCTTCTGATATTGATTTTTATTTGTGCAGCATTATCTTTCACATTCTGTAGTATGTGCTCCCTAAAACAAACTACCTTCTATATAATGATGTCATTTGTCCTCTTCATTAACTTTTATGGCAACTGACTTCCTCTCTGAAGTTATTGGATATCAAGCACATTTTTAGCACCAAGCTCACAAATTAATCAGCATTCAGATGACATTTTTATAAGACAGCATGTTAAATTATATAATGATCTGGAAATAATAACATGAGAACAAACAATGCCTTACCAAAGCACTGATGCATATAAGCCACAGCAGAGTAGAACCTGTAGTTTCTTTCTGAAAGTAATTTCTCAATATGAAAATATAGTGCACTTCCTCTTTTCAGAATATAATCTGATTCTCATCATTACCACTGTACTTAGAAGAGCCATGTTACAAATGAATACAAACCCTCCTCTCTCTTTTCTCAATTAACAGTTTCAGCATAAAGTACTATAGACAAGGTTTTCTTCCTCTTACTTTACAGGCTTCTTCTCTTGGTAACTGAATTTTGTTAACACATTTCTATATTTTAACATGCTTCTGAGATTCCATTCTAGTCCACTTTCCTTGTTTCCTTTTATTGTTTCTTCTCTTACATCTCTTCCCTCCTTTCTTTTTTCTTTCTTTTCATTAACAAAGTGTTTTAGGCAATTTTATTTAATCCAGTAATGAATATGCTGATGCCCTCAAAATGCATATTTCAATCCAAGACCTGATATCTGAACTCCAAGTCCATAAGCCTGATTGTCCACTTGCTATTTATTATATTGGAGACTCTTCTTCTTTTGCTACACATATTATGCACCTATAAAATGCTAAACACTGTATTTGGTGTTTGGGATAAGTCATAGAAAAAAATATATATAACAGGGTCAGCATACTTTTTCTGTAAAGGGCCAGACAAATATTTTAGGCTTTACAGACTATATGATTTCAAATGTAATTCTGTTGAGGTAGCATAGAAGCAAACAAAGACAATATGTAAACAAATAGGAGTGTTTGTGTTCTAATAAAATTTTACTTACAAAAACATACAGTGGGCCATATTTGACATTATGGGCCTACAGTCAACTGACCCTGGTCTATAACATCTCTTATTAAATTGCCTATGGGTATCTCAGATAAATGATATTCAAGACAAAATATTTGATTTTCCCTGTCATACTTTGTTTCATTAGTCTTTAAAAACTCAATACATGATATCACCTTTATTTCATTTACTCAAGAAAAAAATCAAAAGGTAACTTAATTTTTACATGTCCATTTCACTATCAACATCCAATTTCTCAACAATAATGCAAATTATATCTCCAAAATGGACTTCATATTGACTTACTGCCCCCACCCACCAACTTATCTCTTTACCTCCCATGTAGTCTCTACACAGCAGCTGGCATATTTTAAAAATATAAATAAAATTATGTTATACTTATACTGCAAACCATTCAATACATTCCCTTCGCCCTTTAAAATAATTTTAAATGTGTATGATCCAACTCTACCGGAATCCTTTATGTTTCTTGAATACAACAATGTCTTTCCTGTTTAGTGGAGTCTGCATCCATTATTTCTACACCTGGAATATTCTCCTCCCAGCCCTTTGCATGACTAGTCCCTTGTATATTCTTGTCAAAGTGCTGCCAACTCTTGTCTTCTATGCCAGTTTCTATCATACTAGTATCATTTGTTCTGTTTATTTTCTAACACATCACCACAATCTAATTATTCATTAGTTTATTATCTTTCTCAGGTATATGTGATCCTTGAGTACTAGACCCAAGTTTACCATAGAATCTCCACCACACAGCGTAATACATAACAGTCAGTAAGTACATAACAGCTAAGTGAATAAAAGGATCTATCTTTATTAAAGGAATTATAAAAGCAAATAATATACCAATAGAAACAAAATTTTGTTTAATATTCTTGAATTTTGCATTTTTATAATGAGTTTATTCATTAGTTATTTGACTTATAAATATTAATATAAAGAGTGGAGTTTCTCAATCTTAGTATTATTGAAATTTTGTGCTAGATAGTTCTTTCTTGTGAGTAATGTCCAGTGAATTGCAGGATGTATAACAACATATTTGATCTTTTCCCACTAGGTCTTTGTAGCAACTTTTCTTTTTCCTACTCTTTACTGAGTTGTGACAACCAAAAATGTCTCCAAAAATTGCCCAGTGTCTCCTGTCTGGGAAAAATTACCCTTCTTTCCCTATTGAGAATCACTGATGAAGAGATATCTGTTGCATCCTGCACATTTTGCTAAATGCTGAAATTACAAAACAAATAAGATGCTTTTTTTTTTTTTTTTTTCTGCCCTTAAAAAGCTGTCATCGGTTAGGGGAAAGAAATACTGAATAGTAATTTTAATTAAATGCTACAAAGAAGTATAGGGTAAAACTAAAGTATGCAACATGAAAATTTAACCTAAACTAGAGGTTGGGAAAAACTTCTCTTCAAGAAGTAATTGTGTAGCTGAGATATTAGTGTTCTAAAAGAATAGGCTAGCTAAAGGAGATTGAGACTAGGTGTGGGCATAGAAGAAAAGAGTATTTCACACAGAGAAAGGAGCTTGTAGAAGAACAAAGCATGGCCCATTTGAGGAAGTGAAAACAAAATGCCCGTCTATCAAAAGTATAGAGGCAATTAATCACATGAAACCTGGAGAGTTCAACAGGTGCCACATTATATTTACACAGGTGCATTACATTCAACTTTTGGAACTTCCTTTTATAAATGCCATGAAATGTTAGAAACGTGATCATGCCTGAAATTTTAAAATTAACTCTGGATTATCTGAATAAAATAGATCAGAGGGAGAGAGAGGATCTATGCAGTCGACAGAGAGGGCATAATGTAGTATTTTAGATAATGGTGAAAACAGAGGGGAAGGAGAGAAGTGGCTGAAAATTATAAAGTTTTTGAGTGTGAATCAACTGGGTTAGTGATTAAATAGATGTTAGGGGCCAGGGATAAAAGAACCATGATGTAAGTACCTAAGCAAATGGTGATATTTTGTTAATATTAATACCAGGTCCACACACCAAAAGTTATACAGAGAATATCTCAAAAGTTAAAAATATACTTCTGGGGACAAAGAAACTCTTCATATTGACATTTATGACATTTTGAATTTTGCTCTTTTGATTTCTTTCTATGTTATATTATTCTGTGTTAGTTATCTGTTATTGCTTAATAAAGTACCACAAATTCATTTCTTTAAAACTATGCATTTATATATATATATATATATATATATATATATATATATACATATATATGTATTTATACATATATATATATATATGTGTGTGTGTATATATATATATATATTTATATATATATATATATACTTTTTATAGTACCTACTAGAGGCCCACTGTGTGAAACAGCGTGAGACCCAGATCCAGCGCACCGTGGGGCCCAGCATCAAGTCTCCTCCCACCCACACAGCCCTGCCCACCTTGAACACAGCTGTGGACAGAGATAAGAATAGTTTCCTGCCCTAACCTTTCCTTCTCAGGAGCACTTAAATTGACCCTCATTGGAAGATGAGAATTGAACAGAGCAACACTCAACTTGTTCCCATGAAGAAATCAAATGCAATACTTACTTGTTCCCATGAAGAAATCATATGATGTTCAGCAGGTGCCTTTTGGCGTTTGATCATGATGGCGTGATGGCATCACAGCCACGGGGATTTTATAATACAGATTAGTCAGGATTGTGGGCATAACTTAGTTGGGGCCTCTGATTAATAATCTCTTACAGGGCTGTAAACAAGCCTGGGCTAGAGTTTTATCCAAAGGCTGGAGTGCAGTAGGTTGTGTTACCAAGATCACTCAGTGGTTGTTGACCTTATTCATTTCCTCATTGGGTGTTTAACTGAAGCCCTCTGTTTCTTACTGGACATGGAATGGAGTTTTTCTTCAGTTCCTTATTGCAGAGATCTTAACACATGGCATACAGCTCCATCAAAACTGACAAGAGAGAGAATCTGTTAGCAAGTAAAAGCCAAATTTCTTATAGCCTAATCATGGAAGGAGCTCCCTCTCAGTGTTTCCATATCCTCTTGGTTAGAACAAATTACTCAAGGCAGAGATTCCACAAGGACACAGCACCAGGAGGTTGGGATCTTTGGGTGCCATCATGGAAGTCTGGCTACCATAATTTATATATTATATCAATCATGTAGATTAAAATAAAATAAACATATTCTGATAATGTGAACATGCTAACTTATAGACATATGTAGTCTAAAATAAATGTAAAAAAATAATATTTTAAAGTTAGTTTTTCTCAGGAATAAGTGTACACACATTTTGGAAGCTGATATGTAGCATGGACAAGGAAATATAGGTCCCATATAGAACATGCAAGTTGAATGGAAATAATAAATTGGGAAAGTATTTTTTTTTCTTATTTCACAACTTCTTATAGCCTGTGATGGGGCTAGGCAGGAACTATGGAGAGAAGACCTAATGATAACTGACACCAACTATAAACTTAAAAGCATAAAATGTTTTAATTTTCTTTAAAAATGCCAGATTACTTATTTTAAGAAACATCTGAATTTTGACTAATCTTTAGGCATGATGTCCTAATGTCTTTGTGAAAGTTGGGACACTCATCATCACATATTTGGCCAAGTACCTTATTTTACATAACTTCCTGCATATTGTTTAAAATTCATCTTGACAGACTTTAATCAGGTTCATGAAACTGTAAATTTTCAAGCATAAAATGAAATGTTTGTTCTACTCATTTAGAGAACTTGTAAAATGAACATGAACTAATTTGTGGCAGTAGAAGCAAATATTTAAGAATGTCTTTTTTTTTTTTCTACACTGTCCTTAGTAGTTACTGGTTTTCAAGAGAATGAAATCTTTCGGATATGTTGTTCATATTAACATGACATTTAAGATAATATTTCCAGTTTATTGATGCTATAAGCATATGTGATTTAATTTTTTATTAATATTTCTCATTTTATTTCAAGCTGATGTATGAATGCTCTAAATATTGTTTTTATCATTCCCAGCACATATCTTTAAGCTTTAACAATAGTTCAGTTCTAGTTCATAATTTATTTTAGTAAGAATTTTTCATGCAAGTAACTCAGGAAAAGGCTTTTGTTTTTAAATATCAGTTTCTATGTTCTGTATTACTCCTGAATGTCAGGTCAGCATTGCCAATTTTTTTATCTAATTACTTCATCCATGATGTCAAACACTTATTATAAATAATGAACAGTACTTCCTTTCATCTAGAGAAAATATTATTCATATGGAAATTGGCCAATTTGGAGTTTAACAAGAAGGGAAGTAAGATAATTTATTAGATTTCTTCTAACTTTGATTACATTCAATAATGTGCAATGCATACTATTAATGCTGTCTGCTGTAAGATAGTAGTCTCAGGCCAATAGGCTTGGTGAAATTTCTAAATTCCAAGATATTTTTTTCCATTTTCATTTGTACAAACTAAAATATTAACAAATCAAACCACTGATTTAAAAAAAAAATGTTTGAAAAATGCATGTACTATGTTAATGAACAAAAAGACCTGGTAGGAAAAATAATGGATTTTAGGATCTTTTAACCTGCTTTCAAACAATGGGAAAAAGACCAACACTGGGTTTCTAAAGGTTCTTTGAAGGGGAATTATGAGAGATGCAGGATTTCATCACCAAAGAGAGAGGGTATGGAGCAGAGAGTTTTCAGGGGAGAAGAAAGCTAGTGTCACTGTGGAATGCTAGTAGGACCTCAGAAGGGAATGAATTCATGGACCATGGTGCACCTGGGATGTTAGCTATATAACATGGGTTTCTTGTCATGGCAAAGATTCCCAGTGGACATTAAGTCAATGGAGACGCCCACTATCTGGGGACCATATAAACTTATATAATTACGAGAGGCCCGGTGCACGAAATTCATGTGGGGGGGGGAGGGGGATGTGTTCCTCAGCCCCGCCTGCACCCTCTCCATCTAGGACTCTTTAAGGGATGTCTGACTGCCTGTTTAGGCCTGACTGCCCGTTTAGGCCCAATCCCATCTTTGACCACATGGTGCGGCCATCTGTATGTTGGAGTGATGGTCAATTTGCATATTACTCTTTTATTAGATAGGATTTGATCAAACTAAGGGACCTAACTTACATGTATTAACATAGGAAGGAGCTTCAAGACCATCCCAGAAACCTGGTAGAGTAAAGACAGGGTTTGTCAATGTCAGAGTTGGGTTTTTGTTTGTTTTATTTTGATTTGTTTTGTGTGTTTTTTTAACTGACTATTTGGTAAAAAACATCTGAGTGGAGGGGTGAGCAGAGACATATTACATTGGATTTAGAAGACAAACCTGGAGATTTTATTTTACTTTTTTTACTGTTTGAAATCTGTAATATTACTTTGAATGAGTTTTGTTTGTATGCATTTGAGGAATAAGAAAAGTATAAAATAGCCTTCTGCCAATATGAAATACATATGCTAGTAGAGAATATAATAACACTTAACCCCTTGCACTCGCTTGCTTTTTTCTCGATTCCTTTATTCTAATGCTAACCGTGTCGAGTCACACTCGACATCCGAGTGCAAAAGGTTAAAACATATAGTTCCATGTAAAAGGTATTATATCATAAAAGTTAATCCTATCTAATAAAGAGGGAATATGCAAATTGACCATCAATGGCAGCGCCCATAGCCACAAGATTTTGCCAATATGAAATACATATGCTAGTAGAGAATATAATAACACTTAACATATATATCTTCATGTAAAAGTTATCTATACTAATAAAAGGGCAATATGCTAATTAGACTGGGAGACCTTCCGGATATCCTTCTGGACAAAGCCATGGTGGCGGGGCCAAGGCAGAGGCAGTTAGGGGTGATCAGGCCAGGAGGGGAGGGCAGTTAGGGGTGATCAGGCCGGTGGGGGTTGCAGTTGGGGGCCTAAACAGGCAGTCGGACATCACATGAGAGGTCCCAGATTGGACCATGTGCAGGCCAGCTGAGGGACACCATCTCCCGTGCACAAATTTCGTGCACCGGGCCAGTAGTTATATCATAAAAGGCAATCCTATCTAATAAAGAGGTAATATGCAAATTGACCATCACTCCGCCACAAAGATGGCGGCACCCATAGCCACAAGATGGCAGCACCCAGTCCTCTCAGCCCCACCGGAGTCCCCCAGTCCCAGGGGGGTGGCTGCTGAGAGTGGGCAGCGTGAGCAGCCTGGCAGAATGCTTGCTTCGTCACAGCGGCGATGAGGCAAGTGTTCTACCCAGGACGCGGAGGGCCTCTGGGCAGCGGGCATGGAGTGGCTGGGGTGGAGGGAACACTTGTGTCATCACCCCGGTGACGAGGCAAGCGTTCTGCGCCCGGCTGCAGAGGGCCTCTGGCTGGGGAGGGCAGTTGGGGGCCATGAGGCCAGCAGGGGAGAGCAGTTGGGGGTGATCAGGCCGGGGGGGCAGTTGGGGACTAGCAGACAGGCAGGCAGAGTGGTTAGGGCCAATTGGGCAGGCAGACAGGAGAATGGTTAGGAGCCAGTGGTCCTGGATTGCAAGAGGGATATCTGATTGCTGGTTTAGGCCCGATCACAATGGACATCCCCTGGCAGTCAGACATCCCCTGAAGGGTCCCAGATTGGAGAGGGTACAGGCTAGGCTGAGTGACACCCTCCGCCCTGGTGAATGAATTTCATGCACCGGGCCACTAGTAGAATAACAATGAAAATTATATCTACAGTAGTTGAAATGAAAAGAAAGTACTTCAAACTGGTGAACCAAGAGAGCCTCCTTGAGGATGGAGGAGATACTATTTTAAATGGGATTTGAAAGTTTTCCTCCAAGCAGGATGATTGAAAAAATACAATAGTGACCTGTTTGTAAAGGATAATAAGGAAACTTTTTAAAAATTGTCTTCTTAACTTACAATTCCAGGAGTATATCATTGATACTTTGTCTTAAGGACATATATATGTTGTATGAAAAATATTAGATAATCTTATTGCTGTCAATTATTAATTTAATTAATTAATTCAAATCAGTGTCTCTTGTCTTGATTAAAGATAGTGAATGTGAATTGCCCCCCAAAAAGTGAATTCCACATTCACCTACAAATTGATTACAAAAGTATCTTTAAAATGAATACATGTATACCTCTTGTTCCAAACTTATCTGTCAATGAGCCATTGTAAATATTTGCCCTGTTCAGAGGGTCTGAAATAGGTCATCCTTCTTTTAATCATAATCACCCAAAGTTCATAGTTTACATTAGGGTTTACATTCTATGGGTTTGTATGAATGTGTAATGACACATGTCCATCATCCTATCTAATAATAGACAAATATGCAAATTGACCATACCTCCAACACAAGCCACGCCCACAACCATGCCCACCATCCAATCAGAGCAAGTATGCAAATTAACCCAAACCAAGATGGCTACAGCCACAGAGAGCAAGGTTTCCTAGGTAACAGAGGAAGCCAAGCTTTCCGCTTGCCCTTGCCAGGCCTAAGCCTTCACTCAAGCTACAAAGTTTCAATTATAGAAGGTAAACAAATTCAAACAAATGGCGGCAGAATGGAGCTTGAGAGAGCAGGCCAGAGTTGCCGCCGGCAACAGGGGAAGCAAAGCTTTCCCCACACCCTGGCCTGGCCCACCCGCTTAAGGCAACAAAGTTTCAATTATAACCCCAACACAAATGGCTGCCGGCCTCGGAGGGAGCCCCAGGTTTGGCTCCGCTCCAGGCTACAAAGTTTCAATTGTAGAAGGAAAATAAATTCCAGATACCAGGGCCTCTGCTTGGGTTGCCAGGGGGCGTGGCCGGCCTGAAAACCACCACAGGCCCCTCGCTAAGGCTGCCCCACACCCCAAGGGAACCCCCACCTGATCCAGGACGCCCTTCAGGGCAAACCAGCTGGCCCCCACCCCTGTACCAGGCCTCTATCCTATCTCACTATGCAGATTGATCATCACTGCAACACACAATATAGCTGCCCCCATGTGGTCAAAGATCCTGCCCCCATGTGGACACAAGATGGCCACCACAAGATGGTCAGCAGGAGAGGGCAGTTGGGAGGCACCTGGCCTGCAAGGGAGGGCAGTTGAGAGGGACCAAGCCTGCAAGGGAGGGCAGTTGGAGGTGATCAACCCTGCAGGAGAGGGCAGTTAGGGGTGACCAGGCCGGCAGAGGAGGGAAGTTGGGGGCAAACAAGCTGGCAGCAGAGTGGTTAGGGGGTGATCAGGCTGGCAAGCAGAAGCGGTTAGGGGCAATCAGGAAGGCAGGCAGGCAAGCAGTTTGGAGCCAGCAGTCCTGGATTGTGACAGGGATGTCCGACTGCCTGTTTAGGGATCCAACTGCCCACCGGGATCGGGCCTAAACGGGCAGTTGGACATCCCTCGAGGGGTCCCATATTGGAGAGGGTACAGGCTGGGCTGAGGGACAACCCCCCTCCGTGCACGAATTTCGTGCACTGGGCCTCTAGTTATAGTATAACACTGGAGAGTTTAACTGCCCTAAAATCCTTTCTGCTCTGCCTATTTATTTCTCCCTCCACCCTAAGCCCTGGCAACCTGACCTTCTTGAAATCTCCATAGTTCTGCCTCTTCAGAATTCCACATAAATGGAATTACATTACAAAGCCTTTTTAAATTGGCTTCTGTCACTTAATAATAAGCATTTATGTTCTCTCCATTTCTTTTCAAGGTTCAAAGGCTTGTTTTTAGCCCTGAATAATATTCCATTGTCTGTACGTATCTCTGTTTATTTATCCACTAATCATGGTTGCTTCCAAGTTTTGGCAAATATGAGTAAAGCTGCTATAAACATCCATGAGAAGGTTTTTGTGGAAACATGTGTTGAATTCCTTTAGGTAAATAACAAGGAAAATGATTACTGGCTCATATGGTATAAGAATGTTTAGTTTTATAAGACTATGTGGGGCCCAGTGCATAAATTCATGCACCTTGAAAGGAACTGTGGGCCACAAGGCTTCGGTGGGCACAGGGGTGGGTCTCAGCCCATCCTTCATGCCCCCGCCTGGCCCCTCCCGCCATGGCCCCGGGTCGCCTGTCTGCCAGCAGCCCCGCTCCCGCTGCTGCCGCTCCCACGCACTGATGGCACAAGCCCCACTTGCACCCACTGACGGCATGGAGAGATTGGGGTCGGCGCCAGCAGCGGCTGCTGCCCCAATTGCCCCTCAGGAGCAGAGGGAGATGGAGAAGCCCTTAGGGGAGATTGGGGCCAGCAGCTGCAGCTTGCACCTTCTAATGGCGCCGAGCAATCTGAGTTGGACCTTGCAGCAGGTGCGAGCAGGGCCAGTGCCAGCAGCAGGTGTGAGCACCCAGCAGGACCACAGCGTGTGGGAGCAAAGAATTTTCAGTAACCACTAGAGGCTCGCCCCCATGACAGTGACCAGCACCCTGCCTTGGTCTAATGTCCCCAATCACCTGCTCCACCATCCTGCTGTGGCCAACGCCTGCCATGCTCTGCAAACGCCCCCAGATGGTCAGCACACATCATAGCAACTGGTTGTTTGGTTGTTCAGTTGTTCCACTGTTCTGTCTATTTGCATATTAGGGTTTTATATATATAGATGCCAAACTGCCTTTCAAAGTGGCTATACAATTTTGAATTCAGCAATAAATGAGAGTTTCTGTTGCTTCATATCCTCATAGCATTTGGAGTTGTCAGTATTTTAAGTTTTGGTCATTGTAAGGTAAGTTTCACAGTGGGAGGCTGACATAGACTATGGATCTGAATTAGCACAATGGCCTGTTCAGGTCATACTTAAGGCCAGGTTATATTTTTTTTTGTGCAGAAATCTTAATTAAGCTGAATATGACAGTTTTCAAAGAGAGAAATTTAGTAAATTTGAAGAGAAGTGACTGCAGGAGCCTCAGAAGTAAAGAAATACAGAGAGTTGCTTCTTTAGAAACTGGTACCTCCCTGCTTATTCTGAAGACCTAGCTGTGCACTATTTCCTTTCATGATTCCTTCCAGTTTTATATGAGCTGCTAGCCTGAGAGAGTTATGGCTAGAAGAACTTTGACTAGAACATTTAAACAATGGATTTCAATTATAAATACATGGGCCACACTTTTATGTGATTAAAAAAAACACACAAAAAAAAAAAACACTAAGCTTTGGAACAGAAGCTTACAAAAGTAAAAAATATATAGATCCAAGCAAAAATTTACCTATGCCTATAATTTTCCTTCAGGTTTCTGGTCCAAAACAGATCCCACTTTATGTAGTTGGCCATTCTCCAGATCTGGTTCTGGACTTGAGATGTTCTTCTGGGAGCTGGGTTTTTTTAATTGTATGGTTAGAGTAAAAAATAAAAATAAGGATATTCATTGGAAAGGTGCAGTGGTATCTCTGGGAATTCAAGCTCTAAGATGCATGTCAGAAACAAATAGATACAAGCAAAAAGGGTACTGGGGAAACCAAGGAGGTTTTCTCTCTCTCTCTCTCTCTCTCTCTCTCTCTCTCTCTCTCTCTCTCTTCCTTCTTCCCTCCCACCTTCCTCCCTGCCACTCTCTATTTTGTACCATCACCCCCACTTAGATTCACTTCCTTTCACTTTATTTTGCATATATGCTTTACTCTTCTTTCTAGTTGTTAACTGCTTTTATTTATTTATATTTTTGCTTGTTTGCATGGCAAAATATGGCCAAGAACAGCATTTGGATTTACCAATGCATTGGCTCCACTACCTCAAGAGAGGAGAAGTCTCTATTTGTTCCCAGGAAGAAAACAAATCAAATAAATGAACCCATGTTTTTGTACCCACTTTCCCAGTCTTTGTATACCAAAAGCCTTTCATTGCACATGTTTTTTGTTTTGTGGCTTATTTGTGAAATATATGATACTTGCTATATTCTAAAAATATTGCAAATGCAATCTCTTCAAGTTTCTGCATATTGTAGAGTTAAGTTTTTGAAGGTAGAAATTCTGCTTTATTAGTCTTATTTGTTTAATCTAAAGTAATAATTGTAAAAACTTAGAAACCTCCCAATACATTATTTTTCAAACAATGAATAATATAATGCAAAAAAAGTTAATGATCTGGTTCAAACCACTTAATCATGCTTCCTATATGGCTTTTGCAAATTATACCCTCCTCTTGAAGGTTGGGCTGCTCTGGGAAACCAACTTTATGCCTGGAGCAGTGTTAGCTTTGGAAAGATTTCTTTGCTTACATATATGTCATATATTGCTGGCTGCATCTGCCTGCCTTTTTGTGCCTTATGTGTAAAGGCCCTATACTTACACTTTTTCTTTTTGCTCTTACCAGGACCCTACTTTTATTGTCAGTGGCCTTTCCAATTCTATGTATATATAGTTAAGATAAATAATTTGTATTGAATAAAATAATAAGTCAATCAATAAATGGAAGAGTATAGATGAGTTATGCCTGTGCAAACAAACCATTATGTTCCTAAATATGGCTAGGTGAAGTTACATTGATTTTTTTTATTTAAGTGTTTTAGGTTTTAAAAACATTGGTGCAATGTTCTTCCTGGTGCCTCTCACCCATGATACCTTTAATTACTTTTAAGGAAAATGACAGTACAATCAAATATATATATTAGAGGCCTGGTGCACGAAATTCGTGCACAGGGGTCCCTCAGCCCAACCTGTACCCTCTACAATCCAGGAGCTCTCAGGGGATGTCCTCCTGATGGCTTAGGCCCACTCCCCATGGTTCTCTGATCTCTGTGGGGCCTGGGGGTTTCGCTGCAGCCATGGAGATGAAGCCCCCATGCCCTGCTGTCTGCTCTCTGCCTGACGCCACCATGCGCCATGCGAAGGAAGCCTCAATGCCTTGCAGTGTGCTCTGTCTGCCAGGCCTGGGCTTCGCCGACACGGACACACTAAGGAAGCCCTCATGCTCTGCTGTCTGGGCTCTGTCTGCCATGTCTGGGGCAGATCCAGCCTCGCTGCTCAGGCGGACAGGCCCGCACACTCCAGTGGCGGGGCTGAGGGGACTAGGCGCCGCCATCTTGTGGCTATGGGTGCTGGCATTTTTGTGACGGAGTGATGGTTAATTTGCATATTACTCTTTTATTAGATAGGAATATATATATATATGTATACACACACACACACACACACACACACACACACACATATATATATATATACATATATATTTGCTGGTACATGTATAAACATGTATATATGAACACATGTGTAAATGCATTTATATATACATTTTCTATAGGACTCCAAACTCTTCTTGTGTAAAAAAAGTAGTCTATATGTGCTTTTTTTTTTTTTTTTTTTTGCCAAGAGATCTGTACTTTTTCTCTAAGGGGCCACTCCTTCTCTCTACTTGCCATGTGTTTACATGAAGCTGTCTGTCCAGGCACATTTGTTTAATCCATAAGTGCCACTTGTGTTATTATATGTTATCAAATAACTGGGATTGTTCAAAATATAAAAATTTTATAAACTGGTAATACAGATGGCTTTTATTTATTACTTCTTTAAATAGTGTTTAGGAAATATGATTGTCATAGTCTTTCTCGCTTAAACTCAATTTATGAACTAGGACCAATACAGTTGCACTAAAGACCCTTTCAGTCAGTGTTTTAAACTATGGTTTTAGTTTTTAATCCTAAACACTCACAAGCCCCCAAAGGAAGACTGAACTCAGGGGGAAAGACAATATTACAAAACTTCTTATACAGTCTCTTGTTCTAACAATGCCCAGGGCAACTGGTTATCAAATTTGGACTGTTTCCTCTGGCAGAGAAAAAGAAGCAAAAAGCTTGTTGTGGGTGTGCTTGCAGCTTGCTGAGCTTAGCCAAGCTCTGTGTGCTGTTTGTTGTGCTAAGAACCTTGTAAATCTTACCACTTTTTTACTACCTAGCTGAGCCATGTCAGAGTGCTCATAGACTCATTTCAAATTCCTCTGAATTCCTAGCTACCCACCACCAGTCAAGGTTGTTCTAACCTTCCTTTGAAATAAAAAACAGTTTGAGATGTTCTCCTAGACATAATAACAGTGAAAAAGAAAAAAAAAAAGTTAAAATAATCAAAATTGTTTTAACCAAAAGGAAGAGCATGTAATTGTCTCAGCCATTGGTGAACCAGAGCTACAGAACTTTGATTTTCTTACTTACAGGTCACAGGAGACAGGGAGGGGCATTGCATGATGCCTAAAATCAGTTTGCAAACTTGGAACCAGTCCCAATTGTTCTTCCAAATCACTGGTGGAGCAATGAAAAAATGTTTTGCTGATTTCTCCCCCTACAATGGACTTTTATAGTGCTAGAATTTCTATATCTTTGAAGGTGAAGATAATTATTAATCTGTGTTAATTTACTATTATTTCAGATCACTTGTTATTCCAATTAGTCAGAAATGTTGAATATTTTATCATAATGCATTGTTTATTGCTAACTGATGTTGAAGAGGAAACATAGTTTTCCCTCTACCTTTCTAGGTTCTTAGCTGAGAACCCCAGTAATAAAAGACAGATTAATAAGAGAAAAATAAATAGAAGTTTTGTAATATGTATACCCTCTGTGTACATAAGAGATGCCAAGGAAAACTCTTTGTAAATGGCGTAAGCCACCACCTTAAATACTGCCTCCAGCTAAAGACAAAAGAAGATATTGGGAATGACAGAAAGGCAGTTATGGAAACTTGCCAGAAAAAGCACAGTAAACAAGGGTATGGATTTTACACATATTTATTTTTATGCATTTTCCATTAATAAATTTCTAGATATTTAGTTATTCCTGTCTTTCTGGTACAGAGATGGAGACACTTTCAGAAATGGAAATTTCTTTTATAAATATTAATATCTCCTACAAAAGAGTAACTTATACTGGTTTTCAGAGTCTCTCCTGTGTCTGATTTCTTGTTTCTTAAAATTGTTCCATTCGAGATAATATGTATGCCGAAGAGGCATAGCTTGGGGTGTCATATTCTGCTCCCCTTCACTTAATAAACATAGTAATTAAAAATCAACCAAGCAGTTTTCAAATGGTGTTCTGGTAACTGACCGAAAATGAATTCAATTTGATAGTTTAAAAAATACAGGGATCGTATGGACATTTTAATGATGTTGATTCTACCAATCCATGAACACAGTATGTTCTTCCATCTGTTTATGTCTTCCTCTATCTCTTTTTTCAGTGTCCTGTAGTTTTCTGAGTACAGGTCTTTTACCTCCTTAGTTAAGTTTATTCCTAGGTATCTTAATTTTTTTGGTGTGATGGTAAATGGAATTGTTTTTTTAATCTCTCTTTCTGTAAGTTCACTATTGGTGTATAAAAATGCCATAGATTTTTTTGGTTAATTTTGTATCCTGCTACATTGCTGAATTAATTTATTAAGTCTAATAATTTTTTGATGGAGTATTTAGAGTTTTCTATGTACAGTATCATGCCATCTGCGAATAATGACAGTTTTACGTCTTCTTTTCCAATTTGGATGCCTTTTATTTTTTCTTCTTGCCTAATTGCTATGGCTAGCACTTCCAGTACTATGTTGAACAGGAGTGGTGAAAGTGGGCATCCCTATCTCGTTCCTGTTCTTAGGTAAAATGGTTTTAGTTTTGCCCATTGAGTATGATGGGCTGTAGGTTAGTCATATAAGGCTTTTATTATGTTGAGGTATGATCCCTCTATTCCCACCTTGCTGAGGGTTTTTATCAAGAAAGTGTGTTGGATTTTGTCAAATGCTTTTTCTGCATCAATTGATATGACTATGTGGTTTTTATCTCTCAACTTGTTTATGTGATGTATTACCTTTATTGATTTGCAAATATTGTACCATCCTTGCACCCCTGGGATAAATCCTACTTGGTCATAGTGTATGATATTTCTGATGTAATGCTGGATCCAATTTGCTAGAATTTTGTTGAGGATTTTGGCATCTATTTTCATGAGCGATATTGGCCTGTAATTCTCTTTCATTGTGTTGTCTTTATCTGTTTTTGATATTAGGGTAATGCTCAATGCAATCCCCATTAAAATATCAACAGCATATTTCACAAACCTAGAATGAACTCTCCAAAAATTCATCTGGAATAAACTATTTGGAGAAAAAGACCCTAAATAGTTACAGCAATCCTGAGAAAGAAGAACAAAGTAGGAGGGATTTCAATCAGATATAAATCTATATTACAAAGCCACTGTTCTCAAAACTGCCTGGTACTGGCACAAGAACAGACATGTAGACCAATGGAATAGAAGAGAGAACCCACAAATCGACCCAAATCACTATGCTCAATTAATATTTGACAAAGGAGGCAAGAACATACAATGGAGTCATGAGAGTCTCTTCAATAAATAGTGTTGGGAAAATTGGACAGATACATGCAAAGAAATGAAACTAGACCACCAACTTACACCATACACAAAAATAAACTTAAAGTGGATAAAGGACTTAAAAATAAGATGGGAAACCATAAAAATACTAGAGGAATCCACAGGCAGCAAAATCTCAGACATATGCCGAAGCCCTGTCTTCACTGATACAGCTCCTTGGGCAATGGAAACTAAAGAGAAGATAAACAAATGGGACTACATCAAAATAAATAGCTTCTGTACTGCAAAAGAAACCATTAACAAAACAATAAGAAAGCCCCCTGAAAGGGAGAACATATTTGCCAATGTTATCTCCAAAAAGGGTCTAATCTCCAAAATTTACAGGGAACTCATACAACTTAACAAAAGAAAGATAAACAACCCAATCAAAAAATGGGCAACAGACCTAAATAGATACTTTTCGAAAGAAGACAGAAGGAACGCCAAGAGTCATATGAAAACATGCTCAAAGTCATTAATCATCTGAGAGATGCAAATCAAAATGACAATGAGGTACCATCTCACACCTGTCAGAATGGCTATCATTAACAAATCAACAAATGACAAGTGCTGGAGAGGATGCGAAGAAAAAGGAACCCTCATGCATTACTAGTGGTAATGCAGACTGGTGCAGCCACTGTGGAGAACAGTATGGAGTTTCCTCAAAAAACTAAAAATGGAACTCCCATTTGACCCAGTGATCCCACTTCTAGGAATATATCCCAAGAAACTAGAAACACCCATCAGAAAGGATATATGCACCGCTATGTTCATTGCAGCACAATTTACCATAGCTAAGATTTGTGGTAACAGCCTAAGTGCTCATCAGCAGATGAGTGGATTAAAAAACTGTGGTACATCTACACAATGTAATACTACACTGTGGTAAAAAAGAAGGAATTTTTACCATTTGCAACAGTATGGAGGGAACTGGAGAGCATTATGCTAAGCAAAATAAGCCAGTCAGAGATAGATAAATATAACATGATCTCACTCATTTGTGGAATATAATGAACAACATAAACTGATGAACAAAAACAGATCCAGAGACAGAGAAGTATCTATCAGACCATCAAACCTCAGAGGGAAGGTAGGGGAGGGTGGGGGTAAGGGGGAGAGATCAACCAAAGGACTTGTATGCATGCATATAAGCCCAATCAATGGACACAGACACCAGGGGGGTGAGGGCATGAGTTGGGGGGGGGGGTTGGGGGACAATGGGGGGACAAGGGGGGGATAAGGACACATACTAGTATGTAATACCTTAATTGATAAAGAGAAAAGAAAAAAAAAAGATATAGGGGTCTTCTTAACTAATTCTCACTTTCTGCCCATGGGCAGAAAAACTTAGAAGTAAGAAAATAAAAGCATAAAACTATACAGTTAATAGATGAAAGGCATAGAAGATCATTCAACAACAAAAAGTCATCTTATTGACTTAAAATGTTAGCTACCATTTATTTAGAGTCTACCATATGCCAGGCATTGTTATAAATGTGAAAGGTTTATATGCATTTTGTTGTTAGTAGTAAACTATACTGTGAGCTAAGGGTAATTTCGGGAGTTTTGGAAGATAATGAAGTATGACACCATTTGCAGTGTTGACAAAAGAATACCCAGCATATAGAAAAAGAGTTGATTTAAGCCAAATTTTAAGGACATGCCTGGAAGCAAAACCTCAATGGATGAGAAAATGCTCCAGAGAGTGGCAATTTTACAGCTTATTTTATACACTAGAATCTAAGGAAGGTTGTATCAACCATTGGTTATAGATTAAGGGTGTGGGAAAAAACAAAGTGGGAAAATGTTTAGGGTTGGTAGAAAGCAAAATAGAGAAACACATACTTCCGTTACATTGGTGAGTCCAGAATAGTCAATAATGAAAATGAAAGCCCAGAGTCATGGTATGAGGGCGATAAGGTAACGACAAGGGGTTCTGTGGTCTTGTGCTCTGGGGCTGCAGTGGAGCCTTCTGAGGGCAGGAAATAAAATACTCTGTCGTTTCAAAGGGATGCTACCCTAGCAGATGCACAAAGACAATAGACAGGCTCACAAAGTAAAGACTGGCCTGGAAACTCTAGGGCAAGTATTCCCACCGTGACTCAGTTTACATAAGAATTTTTATGTTCAGACCAACCTCTGTGGTTGCTTTCAGTCACTAAGTTTGTAAGGACTACCATTGGGGTACCCCCCTCTTCATTTTGTTCACAGTAGTTTAATTTAATAGTTTGGAATTTTGTGCAGATTTTTGTGGCTGATAAGGTTGTAGATGCTTATCAAGAAGTCAACGTCTAGAGGTCCCTTTTAACCTATGAATTTTTGGAAGCAATTAGGCTGTTGTGAGAACTTTTTATTTGCCTCGGGATAGGGAAATATGTCCAAGAACAAATAAGCATTGCTCAGCTTTGTATATCAAAATTACACTTCTCCTAAAATCCTCAGAATGAACAATAATTCTGAAAGCTAGAAATATAATTGTAGAATTGGGACTCTTTAAGAGAGAAATGTATTGAGCTTCTGAACCTAGGTATAGCATTTAATTAATTCCAAAAATTAGATAAGGGAAAATCATATAAGGTGCCTCAACTAGAGAAAAAAATGTGATGTTTTTCTTAGCCCCTGACACTATGGTATAAATTTTGAACCAGAGCCTTAAGAACTCCTAAACACGCCTGAGGATTTGAACATGGTAAAGTTACACTATTCAGGGAGGAAGGGTGGCGAGGGGGGGGGGGTGTCTATAAAATAGTCAGGAAATCAGAGCATCTGGGAAATGCTAGTTTTGATACAGTAGACTTCTAGCCCTTTCAGAAGAAAGATGTACAGCTATTTTACTTTTTAAAAGTAAAATAGGGCAATGGAAAGTAAAGAACAAACTTTCACAGGGTTGCACACTTAATTCTGACAACACGTCCTGTGAATATAGGTGTTATTTTTTCATCTATAATTGAAGGGATTTATATTTAAAGTGCATAAATAATTTTCTGAAGGTTCCACACAGTCTATAACAGAACCAGGTATGAAAAAATGACATAAGTAAAGCCATTTTAAAATGGAACCAGAGCAGTCATTACAGATAAACGGCATTGCACATATTACTCCTTGAACCTTTGGAATTTTTGAACCGGGCAAAATAACGTTTGGACTGGGCTCAACCAACATTGTCTTGCAAACAACTGTTTGTAAAGCTAACAGGAAAGCAAACATCCTGACCACAAAGGCTTATGATTATGGACTCTCTGAAGATAGAATCAGAAACCAGCCACGTATAGCTAAAGTTTAACTCAGCTGTTTTCACCAATAGAAATTTCTTTTATCAATGTAACCATTTTCCTTCCTTTTCTCTTAAAAACCCTTTTGCCTTCATCCTGTAATCAAACACTATTTGGTTTTCTACCTTAATCTGTGCTCTCCCAATTGCAATGCTTTCTGATTCCAAATAAACACTTTTTTTTTTTCCTCTAATTTTGGCTTTTTTTATTTTTAGGTTAACACAGGATTCAGAGAAACCGAGGTTGTTATGATTCTTCAGCATGTTTTGTCTCCGTGAAACACTAACTTTTCCACAACCTAATATACATGAAATTCAGCTCTACACATGGATGGACAGTAAATGCCACCCATGATTGTGTCCATTGTGTAAAGCGATTGACAAATTATTTTTATTTTTAAATGATGTACTCTGAGCATATGCCTCTTTTTATCTTAAAAATACAGTGTCTTAATTTTTTTAAAGAAAAAGTCCACTTTGACTATTTGAAGGGGATAGAAGGGGTGTACTTTAAGTTATACCTGGGTTGAGAAGCAAAAAGGAAGTCTCACATTAGACTATGATAAAAGGGTTTATTGTAAGTGAAAACACAAACACAAAAACTTTTAAATAAGAAACATATCATTCTAATCAGGAACTAATGCTCTCTTTTGAAATAGGGAAGGTTTCTTGTTTAGTGAAAAAAAACTTCGGGTGTTCGTGTCTCTCCAAAATCTTTTTGAACATGCATTTAATAAAATATTTATTGAATATATATTTTATTCTTGGCTTTGTAATAGGCATTGGAAATAAAAAGTTTAATAAGACATGTCTTGTCCACAAAGAGATGATAATTGCATGTGAAGAAAGATAAGCTCATATCCCATGTCTAATATTTAAATAATTTGTTTCATACAATAACTACTTATTGGTGATATACCTGATATCAGACATTGTGCTAGCATATGTGGTTCTGTCCTCATGGATATTTTATGAAGAATAAAGATAAGTAAACAGGCAAAGATAGTGTGTATACTAAGATCTAAGAGGGAGAAAATGAAGGATCTGTTAGCATAAAAAGGGTACTAGTATATCTAATTGGTATCTGAGGATCTCTTCTGGAGGAAGTCATATTTAAGCTGAGAGCCAAAACATAGGTAGAAATTTCGGCAGAAGTACTTTGAAGAGTTTCAGGCATCAGAAGATTAAGAACACCTGAGAAACCATGGTCTCTTTGAGGACTAAACAAATTATAGCTTCACTAAAAAATGAAAACTTCATCTTTATTTTTGGAATTTTGACTGGAAAAAAAAAAACTAGAGAAAAAACTCATTGTTATTAATTTTTATTGATCATTTTTTCAATGTAAATCAAAGCCATATTAACTGTTTTAAATAGAATTAAAAACTTAAGTTCAATTCCTTTCTCTTCTTAAACTTCTCTGACATTATCAGCTTCGGCAGGGATTACGTATTTTCATTAGTTTTCATTGTTTTTTTTCAACATTTTACATCCTAACTTGTCACACAGAATACAAGTTGTGATATATTCCTTTCAAGAAGTTTCAATAGAATTTTATTTAATTTTGCATCAGGTAATTGTATTTTCCTGAATATATTAGTAAATTAATAAAACTTATAAGGCTTATCTTTTAAAAAAGAATAATGTTTTTATTTACAATTCAGAAAATGAAAAGTTGTTGAAATATTTCTATAACTTCCTGACATTATAATTGGCTCACTTTCTCATTTCTTTCTTCCTGTTGCATTCTCAATATTTTAAAAATTAATTTGTGTCACTATTTGCATAAGCCCACAATCTGCTAAAGTTTTTCTTTTGCTGAAGTTCAAAGAGTTCACATGTCAATTTTCATTCCCACTGTCATCAAGAGGCAATGTTATATGTCAATGAATATGCTTTGCTTAACTTCTATCAATCTCACACTGCAGGAAATAAGCCTAGTCACCCTTAAACTTATACTGTCAATCAGAAAATGAGAAAGCAGTATCATATGCTTGTAGCATTGTAAAATCCACATGTGGTTGACATATTGAATGATTCATAAATATATGTCTTTTATCCCAAAAAAGAAGCAGAATTTGAATGAATAAGAGGCCAAAGTGATCTTAAAACAGTCAAGTTATTTCCAGATCAGAAAATGGGAAATACATTTTTCATTAAGGGAGACAGAGTGAATACAACATAGGTCATTTGCTATAAATGGCTAGGTAAATTATACATTAAACATAAATGTAAATAATGATGTATGTACATAATTTCTAAAGGGAAAATAGATATAATTAGTCTATGATCAAGACTGTATTAATAAAAGGCTATTTTAAGAATTGGTTATCAGTTTTAGCCTATTCATTGTTGGAAGGAAACCTTTTATTTTTTAAGATTGGTTGTCCATATACTGTATCTACCTTGATTTTTAACAAATATTATGTGTTTTAATTATATACTTTGGTTGACTTTGATTTGGGTATTAACTTGTTGAATGGCTATATTAGAGATTTATGACAAATTCTTACAGCTACACTTGTATATGACCATTAGAAAAAGTTTAAAAATAATTTCAAACATCCTAGTATATAAAAACCCAGTGTTCATAATGATCGACCGAAGCTTTGACCAAACACCGAAAGTCAGTTCTGCAGTCAGTGCTGGGTTGCTGTGGCAACCCAGCACTGACTGCCACTGGTGCGGGCTCAGAAAGCCAGCACTGACTGCTGAGGGGGCTGGGGATCAGGTCTGGAGAGAGGACCAGAGAGAGAGGCAGGGTCTGATCCGCAGCCTCTGTGGCAGCTGTTGATTAGAAGTTGCCTCTCTCTTTCTATCTGGGCTTCACCAGCAGATGCGCCTCTGTTTCTTTCCATGCCTCTGGCGGGGTGGGGAGGACTGCTTATCAGCTTCGCTTTTCTGATCAGGCCCAGAGATAGGCCCGAAGATGCTGACTGGCATAGAAACCGACCAATCAGAACCAAATCTGGGTGAACTGTGAGGAGCCAATGGCTGCCTAGGAGGCAGAGCTTTTGACACTGACTGGAATAGAAACCGACCAATCAGAACCAAATTGGCTGGCAGAGGAGGGCAGTTGGGGATGAGATCAGGCTGGCAGGGGAGGGAAGTTGGGGGCAACCAGGCCAGCAGGAGAGGGTAATTGGGGGTGAGATCAAGTTGGCAGGGGAAGACTGTTGGGGGTGAGATCAGGCCAGCAGGGTAGGGCAGTTAGGGGTGATCAGGCAGACAGAGACAGTTGGGGGCACGATCAGGATGGCAGGGGAGGGCAATTAGGGGCAATCAGGCAGGCAGGAAGAGGCAGTTAAGGGTGATCAGGCTGGCAGGCAGAGAGGTTAGGGGCAATCAGGCTGGCAGTGGCAGTTAGGGGTGATCTGGCAGGCAGGCAGGTTGAGCAGTTAGGAGCCTGTGGTCCCAGATTGCGAGAGGGATGTCTGACTGCTGGGTTAGGCCCAATCCCTGTGGCAGTCGGACATCCCCCAAGGGGTCCCCAATTGGAGAGGGTGCAGGCTGGGCTGAGAGAACCCCCCCTCCATGTACGAACTTTGTGCACCGGGCCACTAGTTGTTAATATTGCTCTGATTCATTCAAGGTTGGAGAATTCCTATAGCTGGTATTCATTTTAGGAACTTTGGTTAAAATTCTAAGTTTTCTTTGGTAGTTGAACTTTTAAAAATTATTTGATGTGTACAATTGTGTACATTTTGAAGAAATAAAGTGAATAAATTGGTCTTACATATAGTCTTTCTAGCTATCAAATAAAGGTGTTACCTTTCCATTTCTCAAATTAAATCATTAAATTAAAAAAAATAAAAGTGAATTGCCATTTCCTTATTTGTAATATTTAAGAAAATTTTCTTCAACATGTCACTGTGAATTCTATTATATTGTATGTGGAATGCTTTTTAATAGAATAATTTTAGATGTTGATAATTATATATTTCAAATTTAATATGGTAACTCAGATCACCAAAACATCACAAATCTAAACATCACTTATGGATCATAAATACTATGAATCTTGATTTATTATTTATTTTAATAGATTATTAAACAAAGAGTATGCATGTCTTTATAAATAAAATAAAGAGATGATATATTTTCCCTTTTTTCAAAAATTACCTTGTTTAACTCTAATGTATTTTCTGTGCTCTGTCAATCACAACTTGGACTTTCTGTAATTGGTGAAGTAATTGCTTTTCATGCTTTTAAATCACATGTGCATTTTGTAACATTAATCAATTTCCTGCTGTGCCCTGAGTTAAATTAAATTATAATACTAATACCAGAAGGGTTCCCAATAGCTCTTTCTCTGTACTTTAATAAAGCAATCATCAGTGTATGATCAGAATTTTTTATTTTATAAATAGAATATACAGAACAACTGTTTTGCTAGAGCTGACAGCTGACATCTACTTTTGTTTAGTGCTTGCTGTTCTGTAATAGCAAAACTGTAGAATAATATATTATAAACAGTTGATGTGGAACAACTGTGTATGACTCCAAACTGTAGCAATTCCTTTTTTCTTCTGCAGCTGCCTGCCCCGTGCTTTCTCATTTGATGAAAATGAATGTAGAGTGAATGTAAATACATTTCTGCTCTATTCTCACTTTCATGGCTACATCACTCTAGTCAAGCAGTTAATTTAAACCAGTACATGAGAACTTACAGGTTATAGCAAAGTGGATTTCATGCCTCAAGTAGTTCTAATTGGAGCTTTACCCAAAACTTACACCAGCGGACAGAGCTTCATGACCACTATATGAAAATATCCTGGTTGCATTATAGAGAAAGATAATTATGCAGGGATGTGATACATGTAGATCAAAGTTAGAGGGCAACTATTTAAACTATTAAATCATCAGACCTTACCATTAATAATGTTATGATTAGGCACATTTAAAAATTAAACCGTGCTGAAGTTTGACATGAAAAATAGATCATAAAACATAAGCAAGAATGAATTTCAATATCTAAAAATGGAAAATTAGTATCAAACTTTTTATTGAAAAGAATATTATGATTTCCTCAAGAGTTCTTGCAATTAAATAGAATATAGCCTTCCATCTTGTTTAAAAATGGACTCTTGCAATAGGACCTTAAAATAAAATATATGTGATTTGATTGCCTAAGAAGTCATAGGTAAAGTGTGACAAGAAAAAAATATTTTACAAAAATAAAAATAGACTTTAATGTTGAGATTTTTTAATGTTTTATGGTAAATATATTCTTATGGAGGTATAAAATTATGTGAGTTGTTATATATAATTTAATGTGTTATTGAACTATTAAAAGACATTTTTAAAGATGTTTATAGCAATTGTACCATAAAGCAAAAGTAATGTTAAAATAGCGAATATGAACTAATTGAAGAAATAAAACTGAAGATTATAAAATATATGTAGAAGAAGAAGCTATAATAAATACCAGTGTTTGAAAATGACAAATGAAATGGCAAAAACATGCCAAGGAAACTTCTAATGAATTAAGAAAATATTTTCTACCTTTTCCTTTATACTTATTTTGCTGTAGAAGACTTGATAAAGTAATTTAAAACTTTTAAATTTCTTTTATTAATGAAAAGTTTTCTTCTCTTACCAGCCATGCATAGTATCATATCATTGTTGTTTTTAAATAAAATTCTATCATTTTACATCATAACAATTGAAACAAAAATATGTGAAAGTACGATAACAATGCTTTAAGCCTTATTTATGTACAATTCTTTGTGTTCATGAAATGTTTCTAGGGCAGGATGAAGGGCTGTTAAGAAAGACTGATATCATACAGGCATGTCAATCACATTTAATAGGCGCTGGTGGAAGGTAATCTCCTTCTCCCCATCAGTCTCCCACAGACTGGTAGACAGAACTCATTACTGTGCAAATGAACCTGCCAGATGCTTCAGCCATTTGCCTCACTAGAGGTCACAAAGAGTTGACACCACTTAAAACTGGTTAAATGTGGTCAGGGAAGGATCAGGAGACAGACGAGCTTTGTAGGTCGAAATAAGCAGTATCATATTGACAATTACCTTAAAGGAGCTAAAAACATCCACCTGGAATTGTGGGAGGAAATAAGTTTGCATCACAATGGTTCATGTGTTTAAAATTAGTTCATCCATCATTTACTATATACGAAAAATGTGCATTTCTGATATCCAGTATGATGGTAACAAAATGTCAGCTCAGCATCCTTTATCATATAAAGATCTATAGATTTTTAAAAAGTTCACATCACTTTCAACGGGATATCTTTTGACTTAGAAATACTCAGAGCCTTGCTGGAGTGGCTCATTTGGTTGAGTGTAGTCTTGAGCACCAAAGGGTTGCACATACCTGGATTGTGGATTAGATCCTCAGTGGGGGCACATATGGACGTCGACAACTGATCAATGTCTCTCTCTCTCTCTCTCTCTCTCTCTCTCTCTCTCTCGCTCGCTCTCGCTCTCTCTCTCCCTCCCTCTCTCATTTATCTATTTCCCAAAAGCACCATCTTATTAACAATGATGGTAATACTAATTATTATTGTTAGCTCCATTGATAGTTTCTTTTTGTTGTTGTTGAAGTTTTTAAAAATTGGTTTTTTTTTTAGAGACAGAGGAAGGGAGAGGGATAAAGGATATATAGAGAGAAATATCGATGAGAAAAATTGATCCGCTGCGTCCTTTCCACCCGGTACTGGAGATTGAGCACACAACCGGGCTTGTGCCCTGACGAGGAATCAAACTGTTAACCCCTTGGTTCATGGGTCCACGTTCAACCACTGAGCAACACCAGCCAGGCAATAGTTAGTTTCTTTGAGGGGCTCTGCTAAACTTCATCTTAATTTTCAAAGCTGCTCAGTGAATTAAGCATCATTATCTTTATTTTACTGTTGAGGAAATTAGAGCTATAAGAAGTTGTAATTTGCATAAAGTCATCAGTTTAAAAGCACAAATGTTTTAATGTAGACTCAGGTGTGTCTGACTCTACTAGAGTCTCACTGTTTTCTTATTATTTCTCACTTTATTCTATTTGTCTTCAATAATATGTATATGTAGGTATAATGAGAACAAACTTATTTAAATATAAAATAATCTAAAATGTCTCTCCTTAGGAAGCCAACTATAATTTATAAATATAATTTTAGGTTATTACTAAATGAATACTTTATAGATCAATAATTTCAAGACAATCACTTAATATTCAATTTAAGGGAAAATGAACAAATAATTTTAATACTACTCTCAATAATGACTAATATTTAGTCTTTTTTAAGGCACTCTCTTCAGTGGTATTCAAATAAACTAGAGTAAATTCTTACAATAAAACTATCATGGAGAATAACCAGGAGTTTTTATTTTTATTTATTTCTCCAATATCTTTTCTCATTCTCAATTCAGTCTGACATCCATGTAGTCCTTTTCTCCAAATCTTAAATTCTCTGGTGAAATTAAATTAAATTCATAATATCTAAATGCCCCTAGTTTTCTTTATTTCTCTGTTCAGAGAACAAAAAAATCTGAAATGAAGCCAGTTATGGCTCCAATTTCTTACTCTAATAAAATACCATGTTATAAAAATAATGTATTCAGTTATTTCATTTTAAATAGAAAATATTTATGTGGGAGAGTTAGTCAGTTTAAAACTTCTTAACTATATCCATGGGACAATAAAGTAAATGACTATAAGTACCTGATAGTGACAAATATTCTGTGTTCAATACTACCTTAATTGTAACATCTATGCAAATAACTGAATGTTGGACTGATATTTTTCTAAATAGAGAAAACTCATAAAATTAACGAACATTTATATTTAACATATTTTCCTAGTGGACTTTCCAATGTTTCTCTAGCTATGATTCCAAAGTTAACCTTTCAAAGATGAAAGAACTAAAAACAAACAAAGCAATGTGAGAGGAATACCGGAAAGATTGTATCTTTGAAAGACAGAAGAAGAAAGAGAATGTGACAGAGACAGAGGGAAAGATCAGAGATACACTAATCATAACAAATATTCTAGCCCAGAAGGGAACACTGGAAATTATAAACTAGTGATGGGCAAGCCTTTCAAGGTTTAAAGATTGGGTCCAGATAAGAAACTCAACATTCTTGTGACTATCCTAACCTTTCTCAGAGAGGTTGAAATCAGATTGGAAATATGAGAAAAAGCTTTCCTGTAAAAATTTCTCCTTCCAGAGTCAGTCCAGCTGGAAATGCATAGAAGCATGAAAATGAAAAAGAAAACAAATAGAAATAAGCTAACCAAATTTTGAACGATAGGAAAAGTTCATTTGGGGTTGAGTAGGCATAGGTCACTTTGTTTTTACATCTGAATTGATTGTTCCCTTGTTCCTAATAAGATAACTTTGTTGTTTTTTATAAATGAGCCTTCATGGAAATAGTTCATCATGTCTTCACAAAGATCTGGGATTATTATTTTTTCCCTGAGAAAGAGTTTAAAACATCATACAAAAGTGTTGAAGGAAAGGACATGGTTTTAGATTAGGGCATAGTGGTTGAAGTAGAAAGTAATTAATGAGAACATTCTTGCAAATGGTGCAGATAGCAAAATGACGGTATTATGCTATATTATAATAGACTCAGGAAACCTTTGAAGGCTAGAATTTTGACAGAGTGATATAAAGGGATCTATGTACAAATTAGAGTATTAATGCTCTAATGCCATTTTTTCTAAAGAAAAACATTATAATTACAGAACCAATTATCTCAATCTGTAATAATGCACTGAATAACTGTCTACATATTCATATCTAAACTTATTTTATAGCTCAAGGAACAAAAACCACAGGTTAGGAAAACAAAACTGATGAGTATTTTACTTTGATATGAAGAATAAGAGTTTTAGGCTATGCTAGACAAGAGAAATAACTATATGTTTTAACAATCTTTCTCAAATTAAAAAAAAAAAAACCTTTGCATTTTCAAAGTCTAAATTCTAATATCTCATGCATGTAGAACCATATTTTGTCCTTATAAAGTACAAACCAACTTAATCATGTTTTAACAGTGGAAAACATCAATTCAATTATGTCAGCGATAAATCTAGTGGCAGACATAACCAAGCAGGAATCCAGCTTCAATTTTCTGTGACTCTTTTAGCAATGCCCTCTTCCCAGGTTGGCTTAGGCTTCTGGCTTCCTTAGTGGAGAGAATGGCTGCTACTAAGAACCAGGGCCACAAGTTCTTTATTTAATATAAAGAAATAAGGAAAGCTTCAACTCTTATTATTATCATATAAATGCCTGAATTTGGTCAGGGAATCCTAGCTCTTGTTTATTGAAGCTACTACTCATTCCTAAACCAACCTTTCAACAAAGGGATAAGATTATGTTGATTGGATAATGCCACTGGGGGCCTATACATGGAGCTTGGTAGGGTTTAATACTATCAAAATCATAAAGATAAATAACATTGGAAGAAAGCTGTGTCCCAAAAGAAAAATCTGGATGCTGTTAGAAAAAAGAAATGGGATAGCTGATAAACAGAAAAACAATGACTACTAAATACAGTAATAAATATAATGAATATAGAGAAAACAGTCAATGTATAAGGAAGACCATAAAAATAACCACATAATAAAACTATCTTATTTCTCTATATTATTGTTTTTGATTGAATAATTATATATTCAAATGTAATGCTTTATACAAGTACCTTAATTTTATAAAAGTAACTTAAATCTGTTCATATAACAGGAAAGTCAAGATATCTGCATTTAGCTATGTACCACCTCTTAACAGTTTGCCCTCACTCCTACCTTTTCAGTCCCTATTACTCATCACCTTCAAAAAATTTCAAGCAAACCAAATTTAAAAAGAAATGAAACTAAAGAGATAATTGCATTTAAAAAATGGCAGTTTGTATCTTTATTTAAAATATTAAGATCGGCCAAAGTAATTTTGAGAAAAAAGGATCAAAGTTTGAGGTATCATGCTCCCTGGTTTCAAAGCTATAGTAATTGAAACAGTATGCTACTGGCAAAAACAACAACAGAATAAATAGCCTAGAAATGTAACAAAAATAAAGAACCTAGAAATAAACCCATGTCTATATGGTCAATTAATATATGACAAAGGAGACAGAAATATACAATGGAAAAAAAGACAGTTTTTTTCAATAAATGGTGTTGGGAAAACTGACAGATAAATACAAAAAAAAAAAAGAAAAAAGAAAGAAAGAAACTAGACCACTTTCATGCACTGTATACAAAAATAAACTCAAATGAAATAAAGACTTCAATGTAAGACCTGAGACCATAAAGCTCCTTGAAGAAAACAAGCAGTAAACTCATGGGCATTGTTAGTCTAAGCAAATTTTTTTTATATATATCTCCTTGTGCAAAGGCAATAAAAGCAAACATAAACAAATGGGGCTATATTAAATTAAAAATATTTTTGCATAGTGAAGAAAACCATCAACAAGATGAAATGGCATACTTAACTGCCAACATCTTGTTGGGAGAAAAATTTGCAAATGTTATCTCTGATAAGGAGTCAAAATCCAATATATTAAAGAACTCATATAACTCAATATCAAAACAAACAACTAAAAATTCAATTAAAGTGGACAGAGGATCTGAACAGATTTTTTTTTTTTTCAAAGAAGACATACAGAGCCTAGCCAGTGTGGTTCAGTGGTTGCACATCAACAGAGGTCACAGTTCAATTCCTGGTCAGGGCACATACCCAAATTGTAGGCTTGATCCCTGGTGGCGGCAGCTGACCAATGATTCTCTCTTATCATTGACTGGAGGCCCGATGCACGAAATTTGAGCAAGGGGCTAGGCCCTTGCAGCCCCAGCTTTGTCTGGAAGGTCATTTGGCTGTCTTGTCTAATTAGCATATTATGCTCTTATTATTATAGATATTTCTATTGCTTTCTCCCTCTTTCTTCCTCTCTGAAATCAATAAAGATATATATATTTTTTTTGGAAAATAAGGCAGAATAAGGATGAGAAGGGGTATTCTACTTTTTACCATATAAATCTACCTTTCAAATTCTTTATGATGAAGAGAGAGGAATAATACAGTAAAAGATAAGTTATCTTGGTTGGTGTGGCTCAGCAGTTGAGCCTTGACCCAGGAACCAAGAGTTCATTGGTTCAACTCCCAGTCAGGGAACATGCCTGGGTTGCAGGCTCAATCCCCAAAAGGGGGCATGCAGGAGGCAGCCAATCAATGATTCATTATCAACATTGATATTTCTATCTCCCTGGAATCACTTAAAATATTAAAAAAAAGAACAGATTCCAAAATGGCAGCGGAGTAAGTGGAAGCTACACTGACATGCTCCCTGGAACCAATTGGAATTACAACTAAAATACAGAAAAACCATCCTGAATAATCAATGAAGACTGGCTGGAGAGAACCCTGATAACCAAGGACAGAAAGTGGAGACTGCATAGCAGCTGGTAGGAGGGGCAGAGGCTCAAAAGGATGGGCCAGTCTCCCACAGACATCAGCTGAAGTTCTGCTAGGATATCTCAGCTGTGGGGGGTTCCCACTCAGAACTCTGGGTTCTAAACTCCAAGCTTGGCTCCTCTGACCAGAACACCACAACTGAGAAAGGTACCCACACATCATCTGGCTGTGTAAAGCAGCAGGTTTGCTGCTTGCTAATGAGAGAATGCTGGAAATGCAGGCACCCTCTTAAAGGGCTAACACACAACATTTCATATGTAGCCACTCACCTTGGGCTCTGGCAGAGGGAGGGCAAAGTAGACTGGAGTTGTGTGAGCAGAAGCCAGGATTGGGGGCCCTAGGGTTAGACCTCAGAAGGCAGAAACCCCGGTTTCCTTTATTGAGTCATTCCTTCATGTTGTGGAGGATATCTTTCTCTGGTGGACCTTTGCTATCCAGACAGATTTTGCCTGGGGGAAGGACAGTAGCCCCACCCTATTGGAAAACCCCTTGCCACAACTTTTGGAGTTTCTGAGGCCTGAGGATAACAATCAGCCTGCAGACAGAAACAATTGCCCTACCTTGTTTGAAAACCTCTTGTCCTACCCTATGGTCAGTAGCCTGAGGATAATCAAGACTGAATACAATCAGACTGCAGGCAGAGTCAGGTCACTGGAGACTTTGAGTCTTTGCCTGATCTAATTCTGGGCCCAGGATTAGGAAAAGCAGACCATGGTGCATATTTTGGTTCTTTCCAAAGGCACCCAGCCCAAGCAGAGGGAGCCACAAACTATGGATTGATGAGAGCTGGCATGGCTCAGTAGCTGAGCGCCAACCTATGAACCAGGAGGTCACAGTTTGATTCTAGGTCAAGGCACTGCTGGGGTTGTGGGCTGGATCTCCAGTAAGGGGCATGCAAGAGGCAGCTGATCAATTGATCAATAGTTCTATCTCATCATTGATGTTTCTATTTCTTTATCCCTCTCCCTTCCTCTCTGGAATCAATAAAAATATATTTTAAAAAAGAAGCTAATTCAATATTGTAGAAAAGAACAGAGCATAAAGGTGGCAATGGGAAAAAGAGAAGCCTATGTATTCAAAGGGTATGTAAGAGCTCAAAACTAATAGGGCTTAGAGAGAAATAGCACAAGGGAAATGAGGGAAAGAAATATGTAAAATGACTGGATAAATGGATCTTGACAATAACTGATTCAGAAGACAATGGAAGAAGGGGACTGTGAATACAATTCAGTTTTGGATATTTTTTCATTTGAGGTACATTTGAGACATGCAGATGGAGAATTTAAGTAGGCAGATCAAAACAAACTTTACATGTTATTAAATCAAGTAGTACAGAAGAACTTATGGTGAAAAGAACAGCAAAAGAGACCATCAACAAAACAACAATCTCTTGTATCAGAGAACATACTTGTCAATGATTCATCTGATACAGGTTTAACCTCCAAAATACATAGGGAACTCAAACAATTTAACAAAAGGAAGACAATCCAATTAAGAAATGGGCAAAGGGCCTAAATAGACACTTCTCCAAAGTGGACATACAGGTGGCCAAGAGACATATGAAAAAATGCTCAAAGACACTGATCACCAGAGATGCAAATTAAAAGGACAATGAGGTATCACCTCACACCTGTCAGATTGCTACCATCAACAAATCAATAAATGACAAGTGCTGGCAAAGATGTGGAGAAAAGGGAACTCTAGGACACTGCTGATGGGACTGCAGACTGGTGAAGCCACTGTGGAAAACAGTATGGTGTTTCCTCAAAAAATTAAAAATGGAAATGCCATTTGATTCAGTGATCCCACTTCTAGGGATATATCCTAAGAAATCTGAAATGGCAATCAGAAAGAATGTATGTACCCCTATGTTCATAGCTGCACAATTTACAATAGCTGCGATATGAAAACAACCCATGTGCCCATCAGTAGAGGAATGGATAAAAAGCGGTGGTACATTTACACCATGGAATGTGATGCAGCAGTAAAAAAGAAGGATTTCTTACCCTTTGAGACAGCATGGAGGGACCTGGCAAGTATTATGCTAAGCGAAATAAGCCAGTCAGAGAAAGACAAGTATCACAGGATCTCACTTATATGTGGAATCTAATGAGCAAAATAAACTGTTGAATAAAATAGATCCAGAGACCTAGAACATGGAACAGACTGTCGAATCTCAGAGGGAAGGTGGGTGTAGGTGGATGGGTGGGAGGAGATCAACCAAAGAACGTGCATGCATAACCCATGGACACAGACAATAGAGCGTGGCAGCCTGTGATAATTTGTCACAGAAGCAATAGAAAAAAACAATGTATATGAAATCAAGCTTGTTGACTCAGTTATTTAACTCATATTATTTATTGTTTTCACCCTAATCTTTCAATTTCTAAAACTGATATGGCAAATCATTTTTTTGTCAATTTTTCTTCTATTTCCATTCCTGTTTCCTTTATTTATATGCCAAAGAACTATAGTTTAGGCATAATATATATTCCTAGTATCTCCCACAAAAGGAAACAAGGCCATTATTTCAACAGCCTGGTAAGTATTAATGAGGGCATGTATTAAGGGAGAGATATTCATAATGCAAATAGGACATTGATGTTAAAAAACATTTAAACTTGATAAGACATGCCAATACAGCAAATAAGTGAGATGAAAGAGCACATATTTAAGCCTGAACTTTAGGTTTTTATGTTGAATAACTGTGAAGATGCCAATACAAAAAATATAATGTAATACACCTTCGTAGGAAACATCTTTTACTTTTGCACTATAAAATATCTGAATACTCATCCTTGAAGGGAAACCCATGAAGGCGTTAAGTCCCCTGTAGCTTCCCTTGGTGGTTAAAGAGGCTGATTGTTCTTTCCCCTCCCAGACAGGAGTGATCCAAGTTGAAGTGTGGCATCAAAATACAGCCAGTAGTAGTAGTGGGGTGTTCTCACAGGATGATCACGTGCTCCTGACCATGTTTCCTGCTGCTTAACCCAAACAGGGTCTGGCCATTTCCAAGCCTTTTCTCCAGACTCTTATGCAAGATCCACATGCAATATGACCTTTCAGCTCTAGAAGCAAGGCTTTATACAAAATAAAAACAATTTACAAAGAATTTAACATGCATTATAGAGTAAACTACACGGAAATGATAACAAAGCCAGACATTGTAGCTTCTAATTGAATATAGTGTTCTACTTGGGTTCACCTTGAACTTTGAACTATTCTTTAATTGTAAATTAATCATAGTTGAGACTACATTTAAATTTTTTTCTAGATTATGTATCCACACATATTGATTGTCTAATTATTCAAAAAGAAAAACATGAATTACTTCAATTTAGATTATCAAATTAATTTACAGTTTAAATGTACAAATCATTTTATAGTATCATATTTCAAAATTAAAATAAAAGCTTTATTAAAAATATATTCTTAGAAAAATAAAATGCAGTGAGTATAGATATTTTATAAAATATAGAGAAATGAATTAGGAAAGATATTATCACACCATTGATTATTCAGAACAATATAACCTTGCAAATATGTGCCTGCCTTTTCTCTTATTTTTCTATGAATATTTTTCTTTATTTTATATATTTATGATTGTAGAAAATCTTGTACTTTTAACTCCTAACATTGTATAATACCTACTCTTTACTTAATGCTTATCTCATGGTGATCATATACTATTTTATTCTTACAATTTTTGCATAATATATTATGAATGGTGCCATAATTTTAGATTGCTTTACTATAGTAGATTATCAGAGGTGGAAATTGTAAAACAAAACATACAAACTTTTAAAATTTCTTGAAGCCTCCCTAGTGGTGGGTTTTATCTGTATTATTTAATACTACTTTGAGTTGTTAATGTTGTGAAGGAAATGCAAAATATGCCAAGAAGACAATAACAAAATATATACTTATATTTACTCTTAATGTGTAGATTGATAATTTTTTGATGGAATCTCTAAAGCCACTTTAATATGTACATTAATTTATAATCTCCTATTGTCAAGCAGTCTTAACCAAACAGTTTGACTATCACTTAAGACTGTCAGCAAGTATATATAAACAAAATTTGATCAGGAAGCATTCTACAAACAGATGTAGGTGAAAGAGAGAGATTGAGAATTCATTTTTTATTCATATATAAAAAGGGAAAGGCTTGATTTCTCTGTATCCAAGTAACTAGATCAACTTTGATAAAGCAGTATATTTAACCCTTTGTACTCGCTTGCTTTTTTCTCGATTCCTTTATTCTAATGCTAACCATGTCGAGTCACACTTGACATCCGAGTGCAAAAGGTTAAAAATAGAAAATTATCACTTATTCTAGAACTATTATATTAATATGAATATTATATCTATGAATAAATTATATCAAAAACAAACTAAATTATGACTCAAGCTTCCCCTTTCATATTTGTAGTTAGATCAGGTAGTTTTGCAATACTTATGAGGTAACTGAAAATTGTCAAAGGAGATCTGTTAAAATTATAAAAGTACTAGTAGCCCGTTTGCACGAAGATTCGTGCAATAGACCTTAATTCAACTGGCTGCCTGCACCAGTTTTCTGCCGGCACCGGGGACCCAGGCCTTGGCTGTGGCCACCGTCTTCTGCCTTCTTTCAGGGTCCAAGCTTGGCCCCGGGCGGTGGCCTTGGGCTCGGCCGCACCCAGCGTCCCTGCTACCGATCGCAGGAGCTGACCCCCAGTGGTCTCCTGCGATCGGCGAAGGCACCCCGCTGGCGCCCAAGGCCGGGAAAGCCTCGGGCGGCTTTCCCGGCCTTGGGCTCCGCCACACCCCAATGTCCCTGCAACGGTTTCCTGGTGGGCGTGGTTGATGGGCGTGGCTTGGTTGGTGGGCGTGGCTTGGGCATAGCAAAGGTGCGGTCAATTTGCATATTTGTCTATTATAAGGTAAGATTGGTTAGTGATTATTAAAGAAAAACTGCAATAATTGGTTTTATTGTGCTTACAGTAGAGAAGATAAACTCTAATAAAGCCTGCAAACAAAAAGTAATGGAAGGCAATGAATCACCCTTATTCTCTAAGAAAACAAAAGAGCTTATATTAGAGCAGAGTTTAATAATCCTAGACCAAAAACAATCCTAATTTTAAGATTTTAAAGATTTCAGCTGTACTTGACACTTGTTCTACTGAGATATTTAAAACTTAACTTGAAAATCTAGTAGTCTGCAAGTTTGCTCGTAAGAGTTTTACCTTTAGAATAGACTCTAGTATTTTATCAACTTTGAATATCCTATCAACTTTGATGCTGTCAGTGCCCTTCAGCCAAAATCACCAGGAACACACATGTAGTGAAACAAGTTGTGTTTATCACCAGTTGCAGTGAGGGAGAACACTCGCCATGGGAACCCTGATGAATCTCAGTAAGTTGGTGTCAGAAGGAACTTGAATAATTGGGGCATTGGTTGAATACTATGGTGAGAGGTCTAAAGAGAGGAGGTGGCTTGTTTTTAATTGGGTGTCAGGAAGTGGGGACAGTTTTGTGATTGAGTATACCAACAAGTCTTATAATTTATAAGGAGCATAGATTAGAAAAGGATGAAGATATAGTAAGTAAAAAAGTAGGAATCACTCATTTAATGAGATGGGGGGTGTTTGATATTTTGTGGGTTGCTCAGTGACTGTCATCAGTAAATATTTTTTGAGATTATGTTCAATGGGAGCACAGCATGGCTTAATTTTATGCATCTGGTAAATGTGTAAAAACACTGAGGCTTAGTTGTAAGCATCAGATTTGTTGCTCAAGGTCCAATGGCAAGGGCTGTCTTTTTTTCTTTAAAAGTTTTTATTTTTATTGATTTGGGAGAGAGAGAGAGAGATGAAAGGAGACAGAGAGAGAGAGAGAGAGAGAGAGAACAGAGAGAGAGAGAGAGAAACATTGATTTGTTGTTCCACTTATTTATGCATTCATTAGTTGATTCTTGTAAGTGCCCTGATGAGGCAACCTTAGTGTACCTAGATGATGCACTAACCAACTGCCAGGGCCAGGGCCGGGCTGCCTTTTTCTTTTTTTACACTATAAATAGTATTAAAAAATAAAAAGTGGGAAGATGGTGTTTCATTGGTTTTAATAAAACCTCTTTTTAGAATTAACAACGTGATATTGGGTAGTTTTGCACATCCTATCTAATAAAAGGGTAATATGCAAATTAACCATCACTCCGTGACAAAATGGCGGCGCCCATGGCTACAAGATGGTGGCGCCCAGTCCTCTTAGCCCCGAGCCCCAGCGGAGTCCCCAAGTCTGCCCAGCAGTGGCAGTCCAGGGTGTCTAGCTGGGAGGCGCCCGCCCCACACACAGCACTCCTTGCCCAGTGGCGGCAGTCTGGGGTGTCTGGCTGGTCGCCTCCAAGCTGCGCATGATCCGGGGTGAAGTGGGCCGTGGGGCTTGGGGCCGGGGTGTCAGGCGGGCAGCGACCCACCCCCGAGCCGTGCGTGATCGAGGGTGAAGTGGGCCTCGGGGCTTGGGGCCGGGGTGTCAGGCCGGCAGCGCAGTGCACCCCTAATGCGTGATCTTCAGGCCAGGGAAGGCACCCACCGGGCTATCCGCAGCCAGGCTGAGATGGCAGCCTGGGCAGGGGTCTCAGCCTGGCTGGGCTGAGGCGGCAGCCTTGGGCTGGGGTCTCAGCCTGGCCAGGGCCCGAACCCCTCCAGCGGTGGCAGCCTGGAGTCTCAACCATTGAGTCACACTAGCCAGGCAGATATGGAGGAATCTTAAATGTTTCTTTTTTTATAATATATATTTTATTGATTTTTTACAGAGAGGAAGGGAAAGGGGTAGAGAGCTAGAAACATCTATGAGAGAGAAACATCGATCAGCTGCCTCCTGCACACTCTCCACTGGGTATGTGCCCCCAACCAAGGTACATGCCCTTGACCAGAATCGAACCTGGGACCCTTGAATCTGCAGGCCAGTGCTCCATCCACTGAGCCAAACCAGTTAGGACTGTCCAATATGCTAAAGAAAAAACCCTATCTAATAAAGAGGGAATATGCAAAGGAGGGCATTTGGGGGTGACCGGGGTGTCAGGAGAGGGCAATTAGGCATCGATCAGGCTGGCAGGGGAGTGGTTAGGGGGTGATCAGGCTGGCAGGCAGAGCGGTTAGGAGCAATCAGGAAGTCAGGCAGGCAAGTAGTTGGGAACCAGCAGTCCTAGATTGTGAAAGGGATGTCTGACTGCCTGTTTAGGCAGTCAGACATCCCCCAAGGGGTCCCAGATTGAAGAGGGTGCAGGTTGGGCTGAGAGACAACCCCCCCCATGCACGAATTTCGTGCACTGGGCCTCTAGTATTTGAGAAAATTTTATACTTGCTATATTTTTATTAGCTAAAATATTAGTGACATATTTTCTGAAGCCAATTAAAATATTTCTCTATTTGAAATTTAATTATTTTTTTTCCTTGTACAAACTATGGTTACATTAAAATTCTTTTCTAATAGTTTTTCAGTATTACATAGCATTTCATAAGGAACATAGAGAATTTACCCTGAAGACTCACCAGAAAATTGGGCCAGCCTCCCTAAACTGATTTGTAGGTGTATTACCCTGCATGAGAATTTATAGCTGGATGAAACAGAGCATAAAAAAAGGTAAAGATTCATCGTAATCAGATAAGAGCAAAAAAGTCAGTGCTTGAGCACATTCCTTAAGAAAATTATTACCAACTCTGATCTTTGGGGAACCATTATAAAAACTATAAGGAATATCAAATGGATTTGATGTTTTTTAAAAAAGAAAACTCATCTTTGATTTCACAATATAAGAATAGGTATAAAAGATTTTGTTCCTCCAATACATATTAAGATAGGGAAGAGCTAAGAAATTTGCTTTGTTCGCAAAATGTGAAGCCAAAGTAATTCAATTTAATTACCTAGTGATATATTTTATGTGGGCTTTTACTTAAGCAATGCTTCAGAAACTGATTCTATGATGTAAGTGAATTCTGCCATTTTTGATAGAGTAAGCAGGTTTTCAGTGCTTTTTAAAGAAAATTTTAAGATTAGAATTAAAATCTTAATTTACAACAAATATTCATTATTTAAATTACTAAAATGCCACCTAAATTTGGGTTAAATTACATGGTGTTACACCAAAATCCCTCCACTTCTAACTCTCAGAGGTAATACCTCTCTTCAGATCTGTACATTTATGTTTAAAAAAAAAAATAGCACAGATTAATGAGAAATTATTCTCTTAATAAAAAATTCTAAGAACTTCTAAATCTAAGATAAATTTTATTTTAGACAAATGTATTACTCTTGTGTGAATTTAGTGCTATTCATAGTATATGAATTAGTTTGTAAGGTTTTGGTAGTTTTTCTTCAAAATTAGAAATTTAAAAATTACACTGAAATACTTAAACCAAAAAGCTCATATATTAGTAAGAAATAATCTGATTTCTACTTTAGCAGATTCCAAATTTATAAACATTTATAAACAAAAAAGTAAAAATATCTATTTTCAAAACTGGCTAATCCTCTTCCAGGACAAAGGCCTTTAAAACTTTTCCTGTTGTCATAGTTTATTTCTTCACAGCCAGTTCCTTCAGAGCAGCACTGAATGGACTGCACTTCTTCTGAGGCGTATACTGTTACATTTAGCTGCCAAGCTGGCCACTTCATTCTGAACTTTGTTATTTCAACTGTTCCCTTCCATTGGTTATTATTACTGTCACCAGAATGATTCTAGTGGTGGAGCTATTCAAGTAGAACAAAACAAAACAAAACAAAACAAAACAAGACAAAACAAAACAAAAACCATCAATATTTTTCTCAGGCTGTGTTCCCCAGAAAACCAACTCTGAGATGGAGATAAGAGTGAAAGAGTTACTGAGGAGCTTTAAAGATCTCGTTGAAGGGAATTAATGAAACTCAGTTGGACAGAGGAAGACCACGAACTTTGACCAGAACTCAGGAAGTCTGAGGCTGAAATATTCCTGCAGAACTTTCCCTGTGGAACCAAGGGGTCTGACTTTGATACCCTCATGTGAACTGGCATTGCTTGAAGTTCACCCTAATATGGGGGTGTGGCTTTGTGTAAGGCCTTGCTCCTGAGCTCAGGCAGTCCTCAAAGGGCACAGTCCTTATTTCCTGAAGGCGATGTGGGTGGTCCATCACAGTGTATATCTGGACACTATGTTTCTATCCTTCGTACTTGGTTCTGCAGACAGAAACAGTCCTTATACTTCTGATCAAAATTGCTTCACTAAAAAGAAAAAAAAAAATCTGCTATGCTCCTTTTAAAAAACATGCTAAGTGAAATAAGCCAGTCCATGAAAGAAAAATACCACATGATCTCACTCATCTATGGATAATAAAGAAAATTATAAGCTGTTGAACAAAAAGATAGATACAGAGACAGTAAAGCATCAAACAGAAGGTCAAATTACAGCAGGACGGTTAGGGAGAGGTGGGGGAGATAAGAGATCAACTGAAGGACTTGTATGCAAGCATGTAAGCATAATCAATGGGTGCAAAACTCTGGGGGGTGAGGGCATGTATGGGAGTGGGGTGGGGGGGGCAATGGTAAGATATGTACACATATAATTCCTTAATAAAAAAATAAAAAATATATTTTAAAATAAATATAAACATCTTACCTAATAATAGACAAACATGTAAATTGACCGTACCTCTGCTATGCCACCAGCCAATCAGGAGTGATATGCAAATCAACCCAACAAAGATGGCAGTTAATTTGCATACACAGGCACCGAGTGATGGGGGCGGGACACTTGGCGACAACGCAGGCATTCTGCCCCACTCCCGTCTCTCAGGGCCTTTGGGCAGCATGGAAAGGTGGGGCTGGAGCGGAAAGAGGCTGGGCCGGAGTGGAAAGGCAGTGCCGGCAGCCAGGGAAAGGAAAGCCCATTCTAGCACGAATCTTTGTGCATTGGGCTTCTAGTCTATGTATACTTGACTTTCCTGCCATAGGGGTTTAGAGTGTATGTGTGTCTACTGTGTATTTTTGAAGTTACTACACTAAAAAAAAGAATTAAATTTCCTCAAAATATATATGTAAAGTCAGTGTTTGTGTCAAGGCATTCTATTTTCCCACTACATCAAACTGTATAAGACTTATGCAGTCAGGACTGCAGAAGACTCTAGGACTGTAGAAATTTAAAAAGCAGTTTTTGTGGGTCATGAAAAAAACTTATCAATCATCTATGGAACACATAGGAGCCCCTCTGGAAAATATGGAAAACTTTGAGGTGTAAATTATACAACTACAGTTATTTTCAACTGCTAAATATTTTAGAATTCTGTAATGAAAAAATATTTTTGTTAATGTAAAAATCCCAAGCTGTATCTGTCATAATATGCAATAGCTAGATATTTTATTGCTCTAAAAAATAGGTAGAAATTAGATTTTAAACATTTTCTTGGAAAAAATTGAATAACTCTTATGCAAAAATATGAATGTCTACTATTTCCATGAGCAAGGATGATTTTTCTCATTTATAAAATGAGGGCATTAGTAACAGCCCTATTGGGTTATTGTGAAAATCAATTACTTAATGCATGTAAAACACTGAACACCCTGCCCGATATATTGTACCTATCCAATAAGTGTTCATGCTTATTTTTGTTCTTGTTAATGTGAAACTTTTATTACAGCATTATAAAAAATAGCTAATATGCATTGAGGCATTCTATGACATATTTGGCAATAACTTATAAAGTTCACATTCTCCTAAGCTAAAGTGTTAATTCAAAAACACATTTTAAAATGTTTGTATTTACTTTTATTTCTGGACTAGAGGCCCGGTGCATGAAATTTGTACATGGAGGGGGGGTTCCCTCAGCTCTGCCTGCACCCTCTCCAATCTGGGACCCCTCAGGGGACGTCTGACTGCCAGACATCTGACTGCCGCTTCTGCCTGCCAACCTGATCACCCCCTAACCACTCCCCTGCCAGCCTGATTGCCGCCTAACTGCTCCCCTGCCAGCCTGATTGCCCCCACCTGCCCTTCCCTGCCAGCCCGGTCACCCTAACTGCCCTCCCCTGCCAGCTGGGTCACCCCTAACTGCCCTCCCCTGCAGGCCTGGTTCCCGCCAACTGCCCTCTCCTACGGGCCTGGTCCCCTTCAACTACCATCCCCTGCTGGCCCTGTCATCCCTAACTGCCCTCCCCTGCTGGCCTGGTCGCCTCTAACTGCCCTCCCCTGCAGACGTGGTCCCCCCCAACTGCTCTCCTTCCCCTGCAGGATCAGTTGCCCCCACTGCCCTCCCTAGCTGGCCTGATCCCCCACAACTGCCCTCCCCTGCCGGCCATCTTGTGATGGCCATCTTGTGTCCACATGGTGGCGGCCATCTTTTTTGAGGGTGTGATGGTCAATTTGCATATTACCTCTTTATTATATAGGATACCATCTGTTTCACTGCCAATTCAATGCTAACTATTGCCGATGAATAACTTTTACAGATATAGTTATTGTTTTTTAAGATAAATCAATTTATGAAAAATAAGAAATTTCTGAATGAACAACTCACACAGCTAAAAATAATTATCCAGTATTTTCAAAGCCACAGATTTTACACAAAACTATTCCCAGTCAAGCTAATTTTTTCGTCCATATGAGGATATTTGATGATTTTAAAAGGGAATTAAAATCCTCTACTTAGATGTGAGTTCAAACTAGAGAGAACATCAGGCTTGTGATGAAGCATAATGCAATAAATAATTCACACAGTCAGGAAGACTGTAATACACTGGTAACTTATTCACATTGAGATAAACCACCCTAAACATATCAAACAAGTAAATGTTCTCTTCTTGGCCATTTTTATCTTATTTTCTGGAGAAGGTATGTGTGCATCCTAAATGATTGATTTACATTGGCAAGCACAATGACATTTTGAAGGTCAAAGCTCCTTCTCTGCCTGAACATTCATTGTCTAGCCAAATAAAATGAAACCTAACAAGTCATTCCCTCCTTTTTAGCAAATGAACAGAGAGATAAATCCCTCATCAAATTGGTTATGCTCTTGATGTGTAACAAGCACTTTCTTCCATCATCTCCCCTTCAGTCATTTTTCACAAACCTCTGGTAAGACTTTGAATTTCTGATTTACTTAAGGAAATGTCTCCAGCATCTAATTATACTTAAGTCTTTTTTTAGGAGACAGTCTTTATACATTCACTTGTATTATTATCTGACCAAGACTTTCTCATTTAGATTCCAAGTAAATTTCAGTCACTATATCTGACTCAGCTGGTTTCCTGACAGTAATGTTGACTCATATTTCACATTAAATGTCCAATCTGCAGAGCAGTCCTTATTTGAATTAAGAAATCTAACAACATAAAGCCTAATGCAAAATTATTAAAAAGAGCACAAACATTTTCTAGAGAAAGGATTTCTAAAAGAAAGCCAAGGGCACAGCATGGCTGACACCTACTAAGAGAGTGAAGATGTATAAAATAGTACAATTTAGAGAACTTAGGAAAATGCTTTATAATTCCTGATTCTGAAGTGCATAATTAATAATTATATTCACTTTGACCCAAACAGCCATCTTTCTTTATAAAATTAATTTACTTATATTGTTTTTACTTCTCATTCTAAATGACATAGCTAAAGTAGAGTTATGCTCAATTTTTTTTCCCCATTCAAATATTCAGTTAGGAAATAATACTGAATTTTCTAAAACTTATTTAGACATGCTATAACTTTATTAGCAAACAAACTTTTTGGTCATCTCAATAGATAATCTTGCCCTAGCCAGTTTGACTCTGTGGTTAGAGCATTGGCCCTCAGACTGAAGGGTTACAGGTTCAATTCTGGTCAAGGGCGCATACCTTGGTAGCTGATTGGATTCCTGACCCATCAAGACATGTTCAGGAGACAACCAATTGATGTGTCTCTCTCTCACCTTGAAGTTTCTCTCTCTCTCTCTCTTCTCTCTCTCTCTCTCTCTTCTCTCTCTCTCTTCTTCTTCTTCTACTCCTCCTTCTCCTCCTTTCTATTCTCTCTAAAAATCAATGGAAAAAATATCCTTGGGTGAGGCTTAACAACAACAACAAAAAGTAGATAATCTTAGCAATATAGTCACCTCAAAGAAGCATAACTGGTTACATCAGAAAATATTGCAAATAATAAATTTTGGATATGTTAGTGAATTACAATAGCTACAATACACACTTTTGTGAAATGTTTCCATATCTACACTAATAAAAGAGAAAATGCTAATTGACTGTACCTCCGCTACGCCCACAGCCAATCAGGAGTGATATGCAAATTAACCCAGCAAAGTTGGCAGGTAAATTTGCATATGCAGGCAGTGCAGGCAGAGGCCCTATGCAGCTGATGGGATCCAAGATGAGATGGGGACCTGAGCAAGCAGCATCAGGTGGCTTGGACCGGGTAGGCGGTGCCCAATGCCGCCTGCCCGGGGTCCAAGCCGCCCCGCCGCCTGCCTGGGTTCAAGCCGCCCTGTGATCACGGGGCTAACAGGCCAGGCAGAGCTGCCCTGTGATCACAGGGAGAATGGGCTAGGCCTAGCCGCCCCGCGATCACAGGGCAAAGAGCCCGGGTCCAAGCCTCCCCACGATCACGGGGCGAAGAGCCCGGGTCCAAGCTGCCCTGAGATCACAGGGTAAATAGGCCAGGCCGAGCTGACCCTGATCATGGGGTGAACAGGCCAGCAGACCCTGGCTAAGCTGCACTGCAATCCCAGGCTAAGAAGCCACTCCGCTGACCAACCTGCACTAGGGACCTGTTGGGGCGGGTGTTGTGGAGTCTGGGGCCTCTAGCCTGCAGCCATGGAAAGGCTCCCTCTCCCCAGAGTTAGGAGCACCAGCCCAGGTCTACCCAGCGGCCTGGTCCTGACTGCCGGGGTGAGTTCCTGCAGGCTGGGGTTTGATCCGCATGCATTAGCAGTAGGAGACCAGTGCCTTTGTTATTGCTGTGTGTCTGGGTTTTAATTGGACAAATGCCTGGCAGTCCTGGTCACCAGCTTAGCAAAATCTTTTAGGAGGAGAATTCTGTCTGGGTTTCCTCAAATTCCCTCAGCCCCTACTCACCCCTCTGTAAAGGCACAGAACAAGTGAAGCCCTTAAATAAAAATCAGAGGTCTCCAGCAACAGTGGGCCTCTCTCATCACAGTCATTTGGACTGGATGGCATTTTAGTATTTATCTAGGCACCATGACAGAGAAACACAAGCTCAAGTCATGATCTCTGCCCTTAAAAAATTCACAATCTTATTAGAGTGAGTGGATGATAAAAGCACAGTAATAACATCAGAATGTAAGGAAACAATACAGAGAGGAACAGAGGCAATTGCTAGGATGATTTCCTAATAATTAGTACAAAGAGTATGTGCTATGAATTAAATAAACATAATATGTGTGGAAGTAGCTGCTTCATGAGTATGGCATCCCTTCCTATTTTAAAGGAAGCTGAGTTCCATGTGAACTGTGAACTATGCTATGATATCTGAGGCACAGGACAAGGGAGGCCCTAAGTGTACTATGCTTTGATATTTGAGTCATTCTTTATTGTTCAATGTAATTTATTTCTGTACACCTCAGTTTTGTAATAGTTAAATTACTAGAATAATACATCTTGCTATAAAATATTACTAGAAGATCAAATGATCAGGTGACATTTATTGTTATTTTCTATAAATGAACACAATCTCTGGTATGCTAAAGTGACAGGTATTATAGAAATATTCAGATAGAGAGACCTACAGGCTTGATTACAAGTGAGGCTTACTATCACAACCCAAATTTATTGCTTAAAAAAAAGCAGGGAGCCAACTAGAAACTGAACCAAATATAAGACCTTGAAGGGCAAATGTAAATTGGATAAGCTTTGCTATTACAAGAGCAAGATGAAAAAATTCAGATGCAATAATGAAAACCACATTGCATCCACTCTAAGTAGCTGTTAAAGAAAAAGAGTGGTATACTATGAAAATACTTAATACAGATTGTAAAGACATTTGTTCAAAGAGGATTTCCTAGAGTAGGTGATATTTCAGTTAATTTTTTTAAATATGAAGAGGTTATCTAGATAAGAAAAAGGTGTAGGGGTCCTGAATTGCAGAGGTATAGGAGTCCCTAATTGCATAGGGACACCTCCCCCCACACACACACAGTGCACAAATTTTGTGCACCGGGCCTCTAGTGTAATTTATATGCTATTAAGTTGTTCTCAAGTGTTGGGATGGGAGAAGGAGAGTAAGGAGCTGGTCAAATGGGAAATGAGGAAAACCATGCATGAAAAGAAAAAGATATTATGTTAAAAGTTTTATCCTTAATTCCTCCATCCTCATTTCTTCAGCTCCCAAGATAGCTTTATTTTAATTATATTCTTTTTTTTCCTTTTTTTGCAGGTTCCTTCCATTCTTTTGTTTTTATTAGCAATGCTGCAACAATGACATATATAATTTTTTCTCCTATGCAGATATATCTATAGGATAAATTTTTAGAAGCAAATTTGCTGGGTCAAAGATTATGAGCTTTTGTAATTTTGATCGATGTTGATAAATTTCTCATCATAGAGATTATACCAATTTATTCTTCCATCAATAATCAATGAGTATTTTTCTCTTTTATAAGATATGATCAAACTTTATAATTCTTGCCACTCTGATAGGAGAAAATAGCATCGTGTGTAGGTTTATTTTTATTTTTATTATTGTCTACAGTTTTACATATGTCTCCTTTTTCCCCAATTGACACCTGCCCCCAGTTATTCCCACCCCGGGCAATCCCACACCACCCCAGTGTCTGTGTCCATTGGTTATGCTTATATGCATACATACAAGTCCTTCAGTTGATCTCTTGCCCCGCTCCAGGCCTCCCCTGCCTTCCCGCTGTAGTTTGATAGTCTGTTTGATGCTTCTTTGCCTCTGTATCTATTTTTGTTCATCAGTTTATAATGTTCTTTATATTCCACAAATGAGTGAGATCATGTAATATTTACCTTTCACCAACTGGCTTATTTTACTTAGCATAATGCTCTACAGTTCCATCCATGCTGTTGCAAATGGTAAGAATTCCTTCTTTTTTATAGCAGTGTAGTATTCCATTGTGTAGATGTACCACAGTTTTCTAATCCACTCATCTGCTGATGGGCACTTAGGCTGTTTCCAAATCTTAGCTATTGTAAATTGTGCTGCTATGAACATAGGGATGCATATATCCTTTCTGATTGATGTTTCTGATATCTTGGGATATATTCCATAGGCAGCAAAATCTCAGACATATGTCTTAGCAATATCTTTATCAATATAGCTCTTAGGACAATGGGAACTAAGAAAATAAACAAATGGGACTACATCAAAATAAAAAGCTTATGCATAGCAAAAGAAACCATCAACAAAACAAAAAAGCCCACTGCATGAGAGAACATATTTGCCAATGCTATCGCTGATAAGGGTTTAATCTCTAAAATCTACAGGGAACTCATACAACTTAACAAAAGGAAGATAAACAATCCAATTAAAAAATGGGTGAAGGACATAAATAGAAACTTTTCAAAAGACAACATACAGAAAGCCAAGAGACATATGAAAACATGCTCAAAGTCACTAATCATCTGAGAGATGCAAATCAAAATGGTAATGAGGTACCATCTCACACCTGTCAGAATGGCTATCATCAACAAATTGACAAACTATATATAAGTGCTGGCGAGGATGTGAAGAAAAAGGAACCCTCGTGCACTACTGGTGGGAATGCAGACTGATGCAGCCACTGCCGAAAACAGTATGGAGTTTCCTCAAAAAGTTAAAAATGGAACTCCCATTTTACTCAGTAATCCCACTTGTAGGAATATATCAATATCTCTTTCTATGCGAGTAAACCTATTTGCAGTTTTACTGATTTCCATGGGAGTTAATACATTTTTTTCCCATGTTACCATTTGTTGTAGCATAGCCAAACTTCTGCTTAGAGAATTACTTATTCACTGTGATAATTGGACTAAAAAAAGAAAAGGGAAGCATTTAAGGTATGAAATTAATCAGTTGCTCAGTGTAATTAAAAAAATCAAATCAGAAAGTTTAATAAGAAGAATTAAACCTATATAAAAATTAATTTCTTGGGAACTTCAACTATAAACATGAAAAGGTATAATGTTTCATTAACTGCAAATTGAAATTGTTTTTGTTCTGTTTTTTCTTTCTTTCTACCAATTAGTGGACTCCCTTAATGACATCTCAGTCAGATTTCATAATTTGTATATATGTTTGGTTATAATAACTGTCAGCTGTTACTAATTTCCTAGGTGGGGAAGAGGAAGGAGAATGCTTCACTCATTTCCTCTGCCCTTTGAGTCTGAGCCTGTTGACAAATCCTTTTCAGCCATTAAGTATTGTAGAATGTTAACTCATTTTGCTTTTCTTCATTTTTGTGTGTGTGGTAAATCTATATAACATTTTACCCTCTCTCATAGCCAGAGGCAGAAAGGCATATTAGAACAAGAAGCGAGACTTTAAAAACTTGGCCTTGGAGAACTTAGTAACTTTGTTCTCAGTAGGGTGCTCACTGCCTCTATCATGGCCTGCATTCTCTGGCAAGCCCTGGAGACAGGACCATATGTCAATCAGTACCTCATGCAAGCTGTGCCTCATAAATTCATTATACTTGTGGAAACATATAGTCAAGGAAATGGTTGTTAATAAGTGTGAAACTATACTCCTGCCAAATAAACACAATGCATTTGGAAATAATTTGAAAAAGAGTAAGTCAGAAAACCTAGATTCAAAGGCATTCATCAATTCATCTAATCATGTATTCATTTGCTCTGTTACATGCAAGGCACAGTGGTGGAAGCATGGAGTTTACAACAGATAGTTCTTTGTAGCAACAAATAGCAGGTTCAGAAATGGAGAGTGCTTATCTTAGTATCTCAGTCTAGGCTGTTAGTGTAAAAAAGAGAACAAAATAGAAAGAACACTATACAATATAGCTTGAAAAAATTTATCCTGCTATTGAATAATATGTCTGGAGAACATACACTTGTTATTATACTCTTTGAAACAACTTCTTGAGCATATATTACAAAAGCATATATGCACATGTCCTTGAAAGCAAAGTTAAACAAACATAGATGCTAAGTAATATCCTATAAAGGTAATTTTTTATTACATCAGCTTATGAAACATTTAAGGAAGTTGAGAGTCAGTTATGTATTAGACACAATTGAGAAATAATTGTACTATAACCTGTCATCATATATTTTGCTAAAGTACATATGAATTTTAATAATTTCAATTTCAAAAATTGTAATACCATAATACAATAATTAAAATTTTAAGAATTATCCTATATAATAAAAGGCTAATATTTAAATTGTCCCCTTGGGAGTTCAACTGACCGGGAATTTGAACACTCACTATGACGTGTGCTGACCACCAGGGGGTGGCACAGAGTGAAGGAAGGTCCCAGCCGGCAACCAGCAGCCAGGGGAAGGAAGGCCCCAATCGGCCCTGATTGCCAGCCAGGCCTAGGGACCCTACCCATGCATGAATTTCATGCACCGGGCCTATAGTAATACTATAGTAAGCTAAAACATGAATTATCTGTTATTATACATTACATATATTCTAGATATTTCCACACATAAACAATATAAGTAAAAGGTCAAATTTAAAATGTGATACATAATATGGCCTCCATAATAAGATTGTGAAAGGCATTATTAAACAAACAAAACAAATAGAAAATTCTACAAAGAAGCCATAGGAAAAAAAGGCATACTAGCTAGTTTCATAGCCAAAAATATAAGAGCTACTGTTCACTTTTCAAAAGTAATAATGGGATCGAGATGATAATAAAATACTATTTCACAACACAGAAAGAAAATAACTGCCAATGCAGAATTTTCTCTACAAAATTACTTTTTAAAATTACCTTTAAAAAATCAAGACATTTTCAGCTAAAATATTAATGAGTCAGCAGAACTTCAATGAAAAATTGTAAAAGTAATTCTTTAGATAGAAAGAATAAAATCTCATAGAGAAACAGAAATGCAAGAATAAATGAGAGACAGCAGAAAGGGAAAATATGTAGATAAATGTAAATAAATATTACCTCTACAAAAAAATATCATATTCCAGTATACAAAATATATGTTTAATCAAAATGCACAAAATGAATAAACACAAAGGTGGACATGAATAAATGTAATTAAAGAGTTTGAATCTTAAAGCATTATTGAGGGAGGAAATAGGTAAAATTTGTATTAAATTCTAATAAATCCAGAAGTCCTAATCTTTAGATAACCAATCTATAATAATAAAAGCATAATATGCTAACTAGACCAGACATCCTTCCGGACAAAGCCGGGCCCCAGGTGCCAGGATAAGGAATTTCATGCATTGGGCCTCTAGTAAGTTAAGAAAAGGAAAACAGGATAAGAAAAAAATATTGCCTTCAAAAAAAGAAGAAAGGCAAGAAAGAAGAGAAAAAAAGTACTTTATTTGTTCATTTAACAAAAAGTAATCAACATTATGCAGGTCAAATAGAACACAAATAGGAAAATTATAGTTATAGCTCATATGTTTCAGCAATCACTCTAAGCCTCAGTTAACTAAATAGTCTATTTAAAACTATAAGATTGTAAAATTGGATAAGACTTGAAACCCAAATATATGCTGTTTACCAGAGACACACTTTAAGTCCAAAGACACAAATGTTAAAGCGAAAGGATGGAAAAAGATAAACATCAACCTAGTCAACAAAGGGTGGTTTAGCTATACTAATATCAGACACAATGGACATTAGGGTAAGATATTTAATTTTTTTAAATTTTATTTCATTTTATTGTTAACAAAATTACAGATGTTCCTCAATTCCTCCACCTTTTCCCAACCCTGCCCTACCCCAGGCCTTCATTACACTATTGTCTGTATCCATTGGTTATGTATATATGTATATGAGTTTTTTGGTTAATCTCTTCCCATCTTCTGCCCCACCCCCCTGAGATATGTCAATCTCTTTCATGCCTCAATTGTTCTAGGAATATATCCTAAGAAGCCTGAAACACCAGTCAAAAGAACATATGCACCCCTATGTTCATAGCAGCATTATTTATAATTAGGGGTCCAGTGCACGAATTCGTGCACCTTGAAAGGAACTGTGGGCCACGAGGCTGTGGTGGGCACAGGGGCGGGTCTCAGCCCATCCTCCATGCCCCCACCCGGACCCACCTGCCACAGCTCTGGCTCCCCTGCCTGCCGGCAGCCTCGCTGCTGCTGCCGCCCCTCTCACGCACTGATAGCACAGAGCAGTTGGTGCTGGAGCCAGCAGCTGATGCGAACAGGGCCGGCGCTGTCAGCAGGTTTGAGCAGCGGCTCCGGCACCAGCTGCGGGTGCAATCAGACCGGTGCCAGCAGTGGGTGAAGAGGAGGCTCCAGCGCTGGCAGCAGGTGCGAGCGGGGCCATGGCCCGCAGCGGGTGTGAAAGGTGGTTGCTGGCCCTGATCACCCCTCAGGAGCAGGGGTAGGTGGAGAAGCCCTGAGGGCGATCTGGGTCAGCAGCTGCTGTTCGCACCCATTGACAGTGCCGAGCGATTGGGGCCGGTGCCAGGCACCGGCAGTGGGTGCAAGCACCCGGCAGGACTGTGGCATGTGGGAGCAAAGAATTTTCAGTAACTACCAGAGGCTCGCCCCAATGACAGTGATGGGTGCCCTGCCTTGGTCTGGTGCCCCTGCTCACCTACTTCACCATCCCACCGCGGCTGATGCCTGCCATGTTCCGTGTTCTGCCACTTGCTGCTGACGCCCACCATGTTCCGTGCCCAACCCCTGGTGGTCAGCGCACATCATAGTGACTGGTTGTTTGGTTGTTCCACTGTTCGGTCTATTTGCATATTAGGTTTTTATATATATAGATGGCTAAGATCTGGAAACAGCCCAGTGCCCATAAGTAGATGAGTGGATAAAAGAGCTGTGGGACATTTACACAATGGAATAGTATGCAGCTGTGAAAAAGAAGGATTTCTTACTCTTTTTGAAAGCATACATGGAGCTGGAGAGTATTATGCTGAGTGAACTAAGCCAGTCAGAGAAAGAGAAGTATCACATGATCTCACTTATAAGTGGAATCTAATGAACATAATAAATGGATGAACAAAATAGGTCCAAGGACATTGAGGTAGGGTAAGACATTATTTAAGAGAAAAGAGAGATGGATGTTTCATAATGATAAAATAGTCTTCCAGGAAGATATCATAAGTCTAAGTCTAAGTACATCCAATTACATATCTTCACACTATGTTCAAAACAAACAAAAAACACACCTGACACAACTAGAAGGAAAAAAAGATGAATCCACAATTATAGAAGAATATTCTCAACAGCTGAAAGAAAAAGCAGAAAACCATCAACCAGGATTCAGAAACTGTGGTATCCCAATTAACAAACTTGATCTACTTGATGTTATTTACCCTGCGAATCTGCAGCCAACAATGACAGAGTACAGATTCTTTCCATGAAGCATTTCATGTAGAATCATCATAGAGCATGATACGTGCAGCATTTATTGACATTGTAAGCAAGCCTCATCAAATTTCATAGGCTTGCCATATGTTCTCTGACCACAGTTAAATAAAACTACAAATAAGTAAAAGATAAATTAAAAAGTGAATGGCCCAGGTAAGATCTTTATTATATCATGTAATTATAAAATAGTATTTTTTATTTTCTAATAGACATCAGATGAACTTTAAAACTAAAATATTGTTATAGCCCTCTTTGGTTGCTCAGTGGTTAGAGCCCTCAGACCACAGGTCACAGGTTCAATTCCCGGTCAAGGGCCTGTACTTGGGTTGCAGGTTTGATCCCTGGCCCCACTCAAAGCGAGTGTGGGAGACAACCAACTGATCTGTTTCTCTCACATTGATGTTTCTCTCTCTTTCTCTCCTCCTCCTCCCTCACTTCCTTCTATTTTCTCTGAAAATCAATGGGAAAAATATCCTCAGGTGAGGATTAATAAAATAACAAAAAACAGACAAAAAACCTGTTATAGATATAATTTTCTAAACTCTTTTTAAATATCAACATTTATAAAGTAACTTGATTTACCCTGAAGGCATCTAATTCTTGGGCAAAGGGCAGAGAGGTTAAACAAAAGAGATCAATATGCCTACTTGAGATCCTGACCCAGCCTCTTGCTGCCTGTGTGACCTTAGACAAAGTACTTAACCCCACTAAATTCCAATTTACTCATCTGTAATATGAGGATAATTATTGCACTTACATCATAGTCTGTGTGTAAGGAATAAAGAGATAATGCTGATGAAGTGTTTTACACATAGCAGCAAAATATTTTCAGAAAATTTACTGGAGTGCATGTAACACAGTATTTTCCTATTATTCAGTCTCTCCAAAGAGTGTTTTGGAACTCAGAAGACATGCCTTGGGGCAAATATTTTTCACAACTGCACTGTAGTAATTCATTAACCTCTTATTTAATACATTTGTTTGCCTTTAGGAAAGTTCTGCTTATAAATCCATACCAGACTTAAATACTATGATATTGAACAAGATCCACTTGGTAGAAAAAGTAGCTTAAAATTCTTTTTTCTTTTTGTCTCATTTTGAATTTCTCACTCTGTCTCTGACCTTAGAATTGGTCAGATTCACTGAATAATCCCCATATTTTATGATTGATTGATTTGAGACCTTAATTATCTCTTCAAAATCTCTTCTCAGTGGTATCAATACTAGTTTGTGATTGAGTAACTAGGAGAAGGCATGTGTGCATCAGCCTGGGAATCTTGAGTGTCATCTTAGAATTCTATCACACAGTTTAAATAATATACTTAGTTAATACAAATTAAGCTTTTTAACTTTATTATATTCTTTAAAATTTAACAAAAATTACTGTAAAATGACAGAAATGGAGAAATACTATTTTATCCATCATCAATTAATTGTCAAATCAATCACTTCAATTAATTGACAAAATGGAGTGCAATACTTTTTTTCCTGTTTTTGTTCAATTTTTGTTTATTTGAATTGACCATTTGTGACAATTTGTGAAATTTATTGTACTTCACAGAATTGAGCTGATTAAACTCAAAAATTGTCTTAAAGCAAGACCTATTATATGTAAATTAAAATTTCATCCATATTTATTTAAAACATGGGTCTATGTTGTTTTCTGTGTATCTTCTTTTTTCCATGTATTTAAAATAATCAATTAACAAATCTGAGGTTATTATTTGATTATTGAATTATTTTCTTTATTTTTCATGTATACAAAGTAGAGGCAGCTAAGCATTGATTAAATACAAAATAAAATATGTACTTTAAAAGCATATAACTTAAAAAAAAAGGATCAGCAATGTTTTCTGTCAATATCAGAGTTAATATTTTAAGATTTGCAGGCCAAAAGATCTCTGCTGTGTTTCTTTGTTTTTTGTTTGCTTATTTGTTTATTATTATTATTGCCTTTTAAAAATGTAAAAGACATTCTTGCATCATGAGCCATTTCAAATCAGGCCATGAATAAAATTTGGCTGAGGGAACAATAGTTAGCCAGTCATTTTAACAGAAATACAGTGAAGGATCAACAGGCCTTCTCCTCCTCCCACCCCTCTTCTTCCTCTTCCTCCTCCTCCTCCTCCTCCTCCTTCTTCTCCATCTCCTTCTTTCTTCTTTATTATTATTATCATTTTAATTGATTTAATGTTTATTATGTGCCAGATTTTGATTTATATGTATTATGTTAGTTAAAAAAAATAATTATTATGTTCACATTGCTTATGAGGAAAGTTAGGCTAAAAGAGACTGAAGGAGTTGTCCAAAAACACAGCTCACTAAATAGTGATGTCAGAATTGACAACTGACTATACTCTTAATTTCTATTCTATACCTTACTTTGTAATCCACATAATGAGATGGATTACACATCATCAATACACATTAAACAGCAAAAAAGTAAAACAATTACAGAAACATATATTATTTGTACAAACCCTAAAGATGAATTATTAACTTCTTAACAAATTTGATTATATGAAGTTTTCATTTCTGATGCAGTTGTGTTCCTGTGTGACAGAAAGCAAATTTTCCTTTTTAACAATGAGAAAATGCGGAATCCCAAAGAATAAATATTTACAGTTAAAATAACTGGTTATTTTTGTTCTCTACTGAAGACTAGCATCTGCTTAAAAAATAGTAATTTATTCTTTTCTGATGCTTTGAAAAACACTAGTGCCTATAACTTACATTCAAAGCAGTAAAACCTGAAGCTATTTTAGGTGTGGGTGCTATGAAACAATAGTTTTCTTTTTTGTAAGGATTTTCCAAATAATATTTTATTATTAATAAAAATGTTATGTTCTAAATATTTATTCACACTAAGAATTATTTACATTATTGGTGAAATGTGTATAAAATCATGTTCATTAGACATAAATTTTCTGCAAGGAGAATTTATTGAAACTATCCTGAAAGTTCCTGAGACAGACTTGTTGAGAGAGGTTCAAGACATATACTTTTGGTGCTCTAAAATGGCAGAGTATTAATGCAGTCATTTTTAAAATATATATATTTCTGAGTTTTAAATCACAAAGACTTGAGTGGAACTAATCATCTATAATAATAAAAGTGCACTATGCTAATAATTAGACAGGACAACAGAACGACCTTCCGGATGTCCTTCTCTACGTCCTTCCAGACAACCTTCCAGATGAAGCCAGGGCTGTGAGGGCCGAGGCAAGCCTCCGCAACCATGAGGGCCAAGCCCCTTGCATAAATTTCGTGCATCGGGCCTCTAATAATGCCATAAATTTATAACTTATACAATGATAAATTACACAATTTAGAGTAAGTGGATAAATTCCATGAAAGACACTATATCAAAATTGACAAAAATAATACAAAGTCCACGAGGCTACAAAATTGGAAACTTTAAGTGAAAGTTTGTTTTCTTAAGAAAATTTCCTGTCACAGATACCTTTATTGGCAGGTTCTGTCAAACATTTAATATTACACAATCTTGTTCAAAAAATAAAGGATGTGAAGAACATTTCCCCAATCATTTTATGAGGCTAGTATTACTTGATGTTGAAATCTTATTACATACTTCCCCCCAAACCTACAGACCAATATCCTTCAGAAATGTCATAGCAAAAATTTCCCAAATATATTCCAAAATAGAACCCAGATCTAACTAAAAATAAAACATTATAAGCCAGTATCATTTATCCCAGAAATGCAAAGTAGGTTTCAAATGTAAACATTAGTCAATAAAATTCATTACCTTGCCAACAAAAATCAGAAAACAATAGATGTGAAAAAATAAATTTATAAAATTCAACACAAGTCCTGATGGAAACTCTCAGAAAGACAAGAATAAAAGAGACCCTTCTCATAATTTTATAATACACTAGAGGCCCGGTGCATAAAATTTGTGCATGGCGGGGAGGTGTGTGTCCCTCAGCCCAGCCGGCAACCTCTCCAATCTGGGACCCCTCAAGGGATGTCTGACTGCCCTTTAGGCCCAATCTCTGTGCGATCGGGCCTAAACAGGCAGTTGGACATCACGCTCACAATCCAGGACTGCTGGCTCCCAACTGCTCGCCTTCCTACCTGCCTGATTGCCCCTAACCACTTCTGCCTGCCAGCCTGATCACCCCCTAAGCACTCCCCTGCCAGCCTGATTGATGCCTAACTACTCCCCTGCCAGCCCAATTGCTTTTAACTGCCTCCCTTGCAGGCCTGATCACCCCCAACTGCCCTCCCCTGCTGGCCCGGTCACCCCAAAACTGCCCTCCTTTGCAGGCCTGGTCCCTCCCAACTGCCCACCCCTGCTGGCCCGATCACCCCAAACTGCCCTCCTTTGCAGGCCTGGTCCCTCCCAACTGCCCTCCTCTGCTGGCCATCTTGTGGCAGCCATCTTGTGTCTACATGGGAGCGGCCATCTTTGACCACATGGGGGTGGCCATCTTGGAGTGATGGTCAATTTGCATATTACCTCTTTATTATATAGGATTATGATAGACTAGAGGCCTGATGCATGAAGATCCATGTAAGAATGGGCCTTCCTTCCCCTGGTTGCTGGCAACGCCTTTGCTCTGGCTGGAGCCACCTTTTCGCTCTGGCCCAGAGCTGCCTTTTCACCTTCCCATGCTGCCCAGAGGCCTGGAGCGGCTGGGGTGTTGCAGAATGCCTTCATCCTTGCCATGGCAACGACAGAAGCGTCCCACCCCACCCCCGGCTGCTCGGCATCTGTATATGCAAATTAACCTGCCATCTTTGTTGGGTTAATTTGCATACTCACTCATGATTGGCTGGTGGGCTTCGCGAAGGTATAGTCAATTAGCATCTTACTCTTTTATTAGTGTAGATAGAGGTATGAACACAGAGAACAGACTGACAGTTGTCAGAAGGGAGTGGTGTGGGACTGGATGAAAGAAGGTGAAGGAATTAAGCATGCACACATACACACACATGCACACACATGTATCACAAAGACACAGACAACAAAGTGGTGATGGAAGAAAAAGGGGTGGTGAATAGGTTGAGGTGGGGAAAAGGGGGAGAATGGGGATGGAAAGAAACTTTGGGGCAATGGGCACAAGATGCAATGTGCAGATGGTGTTTTATTAAGTTATGTACTTGAAACCTGTATGGTTTTGTGTACCAATGTCATCCCAATAAATTTAATTTAAAAATAAATAAGACTTAATGATGTCCACCTAATATTAGGAAAAAGTATATAAATTTCATTCTCACTACTCCTTTTGCCATTTTTCTTTGGAACCTACTCAGTACAATATGAAAAGAAAAACAAAGTAAAAGGCAAATAAATAAGCAAGATGATTGAAAATGTAGAAAATCCTAAAGAATTCTAAAGAATCTTTCCAATAGCTATTAGCATTGTTAAGGTAACAAGATGCAAGGTCAAAATATAAAACTGAACTGTATGTTGGCACAATAAGACTCAAACAGGAAAATAAACTTAGAATGGGTTATAAACAATAACATTCAAGAACATAAAGTCCTCAGGAATAAATGTAACAAAGATATATACAGAATGTTGCAAAAAACAAAAACAAAACAAAACAAAACAGAAACTAAATAGATAACAAGATATATTTATGTCCTAAAAAAGTCAAAATTACTGAAATGTCAATTATCCCCAAATTGATCTGTAGATCCAATGCATTCCTAATAAAAAATTCCAATAGGGAAACGAGGAAGTGAACCTCTCATTATTTGCAGATGACATGATACTGTACATAGAAAACCCTAAAGATTCCATAAAAAAACTGCTTGACTTAATAAATGCATTTGGAAACCTAGCAAGATACAAAATTAACACCCAAAAATCCATAGCACTTTTATATACCTACTAGAGGCCCGGTGCATGAAATTTGTGCATGTGGGGGGTTCCCTCAGCCTAGCCTGCACCCACTCCAATCTAGGTCCCTCAGGGGATGTCCGACTGTCGGACATCCCTCTCACAATCTGGGACCACTGGCTCCTAACTGCTCACCTGCCTGCCTGCCTGATTGTCCCTAACTGCCACCCCTGCAGGCCTGGTAGTCCCCAACTGCCCCTTCTGCCAACCTGGTCCCCTCATGCAGCCTGCTGTTCAGTTGTTTGGTCGTCCCTCACTAATCCCCCCTGCCGGCCTTGTCACCCCACGCAGCCTGTGTTTAGTCATCTTTCCGGTCGTTTCAGTCGTGACGGCCCCTGGCTTTTTATATATTAGGATAGTGAACCCTCAGAAAGCAACACTAAAAAACAATCCCATTTACCATTGCAAAATACACACACACACACATATATATCTGTATACTTAGGAATATATATATCTGTATACTTAAGAATAAGCTTAACCAAGGAGGTAAAAGACCTGTACTCTGAAAACTATAGGATATTGAAAAAAGAGATAGAGGAAGATATAAACAAGTGGAAGAATATACCATGTTCATGGATTAGTAGAATTAACATCATTAAAATATCCATATTACACAAAGCAATCTATAGATTCAATGCAATCCCCATTAAAATACCAATGACATACTTCACAGACCTAGAACAAACACTCTAAAATTTATATGGAACCCAAAAAGACTCATAATAGTTGCAGCAATCTTGAGAAAGAAGAACAAAGTTGGAGGAATCACAATATCTGATATCAACTTATACTAAAAAGCCACTATATTCAAACAGCCTGGTACTGGCATAAGGACAGACATACAGATCAATGGAATAGAACAGAAAACCCTGAAATCGACCCACTATGCACAATTAATATTTGACAAATGAGGCAAGAGCATACATTGGAGCAGAGTCAATCTTTTCAATAAATTGTATTAGAAAAATTGAACAGATACATGCAAAAAAATGAAACTAGACCACCAACTTACACTATATACAAGAATAAACTCAAAATGGATAAAAGACTTAAATATAAGAAATGAAACCATAAAAGTCCTAGAAGAAACCATAGGCACCAAAATGTCAGACATCTTTTGTAGTAACTTGTTTACAGGTACATCTCCTGTCCTAGGAGAAAATGGAAACTAAGGAGAAAATAAACAAATGGGACTACATGAAAATAAAAAGCTTCTACACTGCAAAAGAAATCAACATCAAATAACAAGAGAGCCCTCTACATGGGAGAACATATTTGTCAATGATATATCTGATAAGGGGTTAATCTCCAAAATATATAGGGAACTCATACAACTTAACAAAAGAAAGAAAAAAATCCAATTAAAAAATGGGCAAAGGACCTAAATAGACAGTTCTTCAAAGTGGATATACAGAAAGCTAAGAGACATATGAAAAAATGCTCAAGGTCACTAATCATTGGAGAGATGCAAATCAAAATGACAATGAGATATCACCTCATACCACTCAGAATGGCTATCATCAACAAATCAACCAACAACAAGTGTTGGTGAGGTTGTGGAAAAAAGGGAACCCTAGTACACTGCTGGTGGAAATGCAGATTGGTGCAGCCACTGTGAACAAAAAAAATATAGAGTTTCCTCAAAAAATTAGAAATGCAACTCCCATTTGACCCAATCATCCCACTAATAGGAATATATCCTAAGAAACCTGAAACATTCATCAGAAAGTATATATGCACCCCTATGTTCATAGCAGCACAATTTACAATAGCTGAGACTTAGAAACTGCCTAAGTGCCCATCAGCAGATGAGTGGATAAAAAAATGGTGGTACATTTTACACAATGAGTACTATGTGGCAATAAAAAAGAAAGATAGGACTCTTACCATTTGCAACAGCATGGATGGACCTGGAGAGTATTATGCAAAGCAAAATAAGCCAGTCAGAGAAAGATAAGTATCGCATGATCTCATTCATATGTGGAATCTAATGAACCAAATAAACTGATGATCCAAAAAGACCCAGAGTCATAGAAACAAGAACAGATTGTTGAACCTCAGAGGATAGGCAGGGGAGGGTGGGTGGGAAGAGATCAACCAATGAACTTGTATGCATATGTGCATAACCTGTGGACACAGGCAATGGGGTGGTGAGGGTCTGGGGCAGAGGGAAGGATGAGAGGTTAATGGGGGGAAAAGGAGGACCTATATAATACTTTCAACAATAGAGATTTTTTAAAAACCCCATCAGGTTTTTTGGGGGAAGTGAGGAATTGATAAACTGATTTGCAAATTTGAAAGAATATGCAGAGAATTAGAATAGCAAAAATAATTTTGATAAATAACAAAGTTGGAGGACTTACATTACTTGATATATCATAGGACTTATTATAAAGCTACAGTAATCAATAAAGTGTGATATAACATAAGAATAGATGAATGGCCCTGGCTGGTGCGCTAAGTGGTTAGAGCATGAGCCTACAAGTTCAATTCCTGATCTAGAGCATGTACTTGAGTTTTGGTTTGCTCCCTGCCTGGGTCAGGGCACCTGCAGGAGGCAACCAGTCAATGTATCTCTCTCACATTGATGTTTCTCTCTTTATCTCTCTCTCTTCTCCTCCTTCCTGCCACTATCTTTGAAAAGCAATGGAAAATATATACTCAGGTGAGGATTAAAAAAAGAAGAAGAAGAAGAAGAAAAATAGAACAACTGAACATGATAGTGGCCTTACAAAAAGAATTATACCCAGTTACTTAAGGAAAATGTAATATATGTCTTATAATTAAACCCTTCATGACATTAATGAACTCCTCATGACATTGACATTAAGAACAGCTTTTTTTGTATTAGCCAATAAAATTGTCCCTCACCAGTGAATGGATAAACAAATTATGGCATGTCCTTAGAGGGGAATATTCAGATTTACCTGGTAAAAAGGAAGAAATGCAATGACATTAAGAATCTTAAAAATATTAGGATAAGCAAAAGTAACCAGACACAGAGTATTTATTTCATGATTCTATTTATATAAAGTTCTAGGAAAGGCAAAATTAACATCTAATGACATATAGCAGAACAGTGATTTCTTGGGGACAGTAATATGCTTAGTTGACAGTAAGGGAGTCACACAGAAACTTTTTGGAGTGAAAATAATTCTTTTTATCTTGATTGTGATGGTCAATATATTGGAGAGTATGGTTGTAAAACCTGGACAAATAGTATACTGTATACTAGTTATGGATTTAATTTATCCTACCTAATAATAGACAAATATGCAAATTGACCATACCTCCAACACACTCACAAACCACACCCACAAGCCACGCCCACCATCCAATCAGTGCAAGTATGCAAATTAACCCAACCAAGATGGCTACAGCCACAGAGAGCAAGGTTTCCTAGGTAACAGAGGAAGCCAAGCTTTCCGCCTGCCCTTGCCAGGCCTAAGCCTCCACTCAAGCTACAAAGTTTCAATTATAGAAGGTAAGCAAATTCAAACAGAAATGGCAGCAGAACAGAGCTTGAGAGAGCAGGCCAGGGTTGCTGCCGGCAACAGGGGAAGCAAAGTTTTCTGCACACCCTGGCTGGGCCCACCCGCTTAAGGCTACAAAGTTTCAATTATAACCCCAACAGAAATGTCTGCCAGCCACGGAGGGAGCCCCAGGCTTGGCTCCGCTCCAGGCTACAAAGTTTCAATTGTAGAAGGAAAATAAATTCCAGATACCAGGGCCTCTGCTTGGGTTGCCAGGGGGCATGGCTAGCCTGCAAACCACCACAGGCCCCTCGCTCAGGCTGCCCCACACCCCAAGGGAACCCCACCCTGATCAGGGACACCCTTCAGGGCAAACCAGCTGGCCCCCACCCCTGTACCAGGCCTCTATCCTATCTAATAAAAGAGTAATATGCAGATTGATCATCACTGCAACACACAATATAGCTTCCCCCATGTGGTCAAAGATCCTGCCCCCATGTGGACACAAGATGGCCACCACAAGATGGCCAGCAGGAGAGGGCAGTTAGGAGGCACCTGGCCTGCAAGGGAGGGCAGTTGAGAAGGACCAGGCCTGCAAGGGAGAGCAGTTGAGAGGGACCCAGGCCTGCAAGGGAGGGCAGTTGAGAAGGACCAGGCCTGCAAGGGAGAGCAGTTGAGAGGGACCAGGCCTGCAAGGGAGGGCAGTTGGAGGTGATCAACCCTGCAGGAGAGGGCAATTAGGGGTGACCAGGCCAGCAGCGGAGGGAAGTTGGGGGCAAACAGGCTGGCAGCAGAGTGGTTAGGGGGTGATCAGGCTGGCAGGCAGAAGCGGTTAGGGGCAATCAGGAAGGCAGGCAGGCAAGCAGTTGGGAGCCAGCAGTCCTGGATTGTGAGAGAGATGTCTGACTGCCCAGTGGGATCGGGCCTAAACGGGCAGTCGGACATCACTTGAGGGGTCCCAGATTGGAGAGGGTACAGGCTGGCCTGAGGGACAACCCCCCTCCATGCACGAATTTCGTGCACCGGGCCTCTAGTATTACATAAATTGTACTTTAGTAAAGTTGGAATAATAGCAAGTAGCAAAAATAATATACCTCACTATAACCTGGACGTGTTTACTCCTCTGCACTTCTTTTATTTAGAACTTCTGCTTAAGTTACTATTTTTCTTCATACTTTTCCAAAAGTTTCAATTCCACTCTTTTATTATAATTAAATCATTTTTCTTGTCATTCTGGTTAATGGTGTACTTTTGATATTTGTACATTGTATCTTTATTTGCTAGAACAGAGTTTATAAATAAACCTAATGCCCCTTACTTAACCCCTATTTATTTATATTTACCTCTTTGTGTAGTATGCATTAGAGATGACTATGATTTCTACTAACATAGCTCAATTAATAATATGACAAATTCCAGTGAATACAAAAATTTGAATAGAATGATTTTTATCCAGGTATACTGAAACCTGCATTCAAACACATGTATTATTATTTTTTAAATAAACTTATTGAAAGATGATTAAGCCAGTTGTTATATATCTCCCTACTAAACCTACATTTTCAAACTAGGCAATCATTTATTTTCTCATTTTCTTTTAGATATCTTGTTAGGTAGGAAGTTAGACATGAGCGGCTGCTGTGGGCCTGCCCTGGGGTCCCGACAGGGATGGGACCAACATTGCCTTCAGGCCACTCTCTATGGGCAGGTTTGGAACCAGTTGGTTCTTGGTGCAAGTTCAGAGGAAAACAACATGACCTCAATGAGACCTTACTAGGGTCCTGGACTAATTATAATAACACTAGATGCCCGGTGCATGAAATTTGTGCATGGGGGGGGGGTGTTCCCTCAGCCCAACCTGCACCCTCTCCAATCAGGACCCCTCGGGGGATGTCCGAATGCTGGTTTAGGCCCCATCCGCAGGAGCATTCTGAGCCCATAAAGATGTCAAAAAATAAAAAGATAAATACTAGTAAAATATTTTAAATATTTTGCTGGTTTTCCTCTTAAAGCCTTCTTCTTTTTTGGCATCTTAAGGAGTTGTTCTTCCTGTTTTCTCCACTGTCTGATCATACACTTAGTGGGAGGAGGTTCAAATTGTCTCTCTGCAGCTCTATTTCCATGCTCTTTTACATAGCTGATTTCATTCAGTTTGAATTTTGCAGAGTAAGACAATTGCTTACCAGTATTTATATTTTTATTTTTCAACATCTTTATGGGCTCAGAATGCTCCAGTTCCTGTTGCATCTGCACACTCTCCACCTCCACCTCCAATTTCCACATCAGCTGATATCAATAACAATAAAGTTCATGATTGGAGGAAGCCTGTTTGACAAAGTATGGGCAGCTACACACCCATGTGGCTCCCTCCTCGGCTGACTTCCATGTATAAGATGCCCCTTGATTTTCAGTCTAACAATTTTAGAAAAAAAATAGCATTTTATATATGGAACAATACGGTGGTTATATAATCCTTTTCTGCCAATCATCCCTGAATACAAAAAAAAGTCTCCACCCAGAAAATATCTCATTTAAACCATGTAACCCAGGAATTAGGGGCCATTGTCTCTCTCAACTGGCCTGCTTCTCACTTGGAGTGTATCTTCAATAAATCTCATTTTGCTTTACTTTAATTTTTGTTGACCTTAAAGTCTTTTCTGTGTCAATAAGAAGAACAAAGGTCCCAGCCAGTAACCCCAATCAGTAACAATCTGACTTTAAATGCCATCACAACCACCACCATCATTACCCTCATAGCTAATATCACTATTATGCTATGCCAGGCACATTGCAAGTGCATTCTTTTTTGCATTCTTTAGTGCTTTTGCATTAGCTTCATATTTTTTATTCACAGTTCAAATTAGTGAGACTTATTATCTAATCTTTCCCTGTCATACAAGAATCTCCTTATTATAGCAACTTTTTCACCAATGATTATTAGAGTAAAAGGAAATATCCTATAGTTGACCATCATAAAAATAAGACATCTTAGTCTAAACCCTTATATCATAGTTGAATATAATTGAATTTCACTGCATAAAGTAAAGGACTTTTGCATTGGCTTAGAAAACCTTTTGAGGATAGAAGATGTGTTTGATTTTTTTTTTTTAAATTGCTTTTATGTTGATTTTTTTTCTTTTTCTTTTTAGAAGGAGAGTAAGAGCCAGAGAGAAATTAATGTGAGAGTGAAATGTGGATCTGCTGGCTGACTCCTGCACAACCCCTACTAGGGTTAAAGCCTGCAACCTAGTCATGTGCCCTAACCAGGAATTCAACCTGCAACCTTTTGGTTCACAGGAGGACACCCAACCAATTGAACCACACCAGCCAGGGCAGGAATTAGCTAAAGAACATATGTGTATACTCCATGGACACAGAGCTTGGTGAAGACCAAGGGAGGAGGAGTTAAGGGTGGGTGGAGGTGGGCAAAGGGTGGGGAAAAGAGGATGCTTACAATTATGTGAACATTAAAATTTTAAATAAAGAATAAATTATCCTACAAATATATTCACATATAACTTCAAATAATGTTGAAATACCATTTCTTTTTATGTGCAAAAAAAAGGGAGATGTGTTTGCACAGAAATTTGACTTAAAGTACAAGTCAGGTTTTTTTAAGAATCCCTCATGATATGGCTTTCTACAATTTCTCCTGTATCACTCTCTCCTAAGCTGACTTATAAGGCATATTGGGGAAATGTTGTGAAATTATTCTTAGACTCAAAGCAGTGATTTTGATGTATAAGCTTTCACAAAAACATTTATGTGTTTGTGCCCCAGGCTTTAAAACTCATCTAAAAGCCAGTCAAAGTTTTTGTTAGCCAGCAAAATGTGATTTTTCTTTACAGATATCAGAGTAGACAGTCTATCCTGCTCTAAGTGTGGGAGAGTATGTTCATCTTAATGTCTGTCAGGGGAGCTTAGAGAGGAGTAGCCACTTTATCAGAGGAGATGCTGTTGACCGTTTCAAGGTGGCAGTGGCAAACGAAATGGGGACATAGGCTCTTGTTTGGGAGAACGGATGCAAGTGGGTAAGCATCAGCATATATACATGCAAAAGAACTCTGGGATAACTGAAAAAAATTCAGATCATTGCCTAAAGGTAAACACACATAGATAGAGCTATATCCACAGGCCTTTACATCTCCAGTCCTTCAAGTGGCTTAAAAGTAAACTTGAATTGAATTACATAAAGCTAATTTACGCTAAATCCAATTTAATTTTACCGGGCTTCCATCAGGGACTATTTATAAAGCTTAAGGCACAAAATTCCTAATTTAGTGTATAAATGAGATAGTCACCATTGGAGAAACAGAATTGACTTGAAATGTAGTTTTCACTGACTCATTTAAATTATAATAGCCTCTGACAATGGAAGATTATGAATTTTATAATAGGTCTTGAAAAGTCTTGAATTTGTTCTTTACATATGCAATCCAGATTCCTGACAGGATATTTTATTATTGTAGTTTCAATCTCAGCTCTGAGTCCAAGAGTCAATGAAAATGCAATTATTTCCATTTTGGAAAGATGGAATTGCCAGGGGGCATAATTAAGGGAGTCATCAATCTAATTGTTTTCTAAAGCAAAGTAAAAGGGTATGAGGTGTGTCAAAAGTGCATATGGGTCTCCAGAGAAAATCACCCCTTCCCCTCAATAAAGAAAGAGAGAGAGAGAAAAGGAAGGAAGGAAGGAAGGAAGGAAGGAAGGAAGGAAGGAAGGAAGGAAGGAAGAGGAGGGAGGGAAGGAAGGAAGGAAGGAAGGAAGGAAGGAAGGAAGGAAGGAAGGAAGGAAGGAAGGAAGGAAGGAAGAAGGAAAGAAAGAAAGAAAGAAAGAAAGAAAGAAAGAAAGAAAGAAAGGAAGGAAGAAAGGAAGGAAGAAAGAATGGGTCATGGTACTTTATGGCATTTGTGTATATGGAACAAAACTGTAGGCTGACAGAAATAAAAGAGGAATGAGGAATGGACATTGGATTTCAAATCACCTTTGAGTCCAATATAGCTGATGAGTAAATGGGTTTGTTTTTGGTTATAGATGAACAATGCAAATCCCAAGAGTTGAGGAAGAGCTATACAGGTCCCACCAAAGGAATTGCACCATCTTTCAATGTGAATGCACTGAAATGTTTTCTAGTGTGGCTTCTTGAAAAATCATGAAAAAAAAATCTACAAGACCATGAGCTAATTCCAGAACAAGTTCACCGCAAACATCTTACAGCAGCTGAGATAAGTAATGTCAGCACACAAGGAAAATTCTCTTCCTCTCTCTTCCCAATCTTCAGCTTGGAGGAACCAGTAAGTTTTCTATCTCAGGCTTCCTACCTACAGCAGGCTTAAGTTGGAAGAAAAGACACATTTACTTTAAAAGAAGTCCAAGTTATGACTATAGTCTCCCAAGACATAAAACCATGTTTTTAAAATAACAGAAGCATTTTAATCTCTGCTATGTTTGACCATCATAATAAGTAGCTGGCAGTGAGGAAGGTGATGATTAAAATAATAAATCAAAAAAATAAATAAATAAATAAATCTACCTAATAAAAGAGTAACATGCTAATTGACCGTACCTTTGCGACACCCACCAGCCAATCATGAGTAACAACAAAGATGGCAGGTTAATTTGTATATGTGGGCACTGAGCAGCCTGGGATAGGACAGGATGTTTGTGTCATTGCCATGGCGATGATGCAGCTCTTTCTGCACCACCCCAGCCGCTCCAGGCCTCTGGGCAGCATGGGAAGGTGGAAAGGTGGTTCCGGGCTGGAGCAGAAAGGCGGCTCTGGCCTGGTGCGAAGGCGGTGCTGGCAGCCAGGGGAAGGAAGGCCCATCCTTGCATGAAACTTCATGCATTGGGGCTCTAGTAAATAAATAAATAAATAAATCTTATATAATAAAGAGGTAATATGCAAATTGACCATAACTCCAACATGCAAGATGGCTGCCCCCATGTGGTCAAAGATGGCTGCCCCCATGTGGACACAGGATGGCCGCCACAGGATGGCCAGCAGGGGAGGGCAGTTGGGGAGGACCAGGCCTGCAGGAGAAGGCAATTGGGGGTATCAGGCCTGCAGGGGAGGGCAGTTGGGAGGGACAAGGCCTGAAGGGGAGGGTAGTTGGGAGGGGCAGGACTGCAGGGGAGAGCAGTTGAGGGGCACCAGGCCTGGAAGGGAGGGCAGTGGGGGGGAACCAGGCCTGCAGGGAGGATAGTTGGGAGCAACCACACCTGCAGGGCAGGGCAGTTGGGAGCGACAAGGCCTACAGGGGACGGAAGTTGGGTGGGACCCAGCCTGCAGGGGAGGGCAGTTGTTGGGGACCAGGCCTGCAGGGGAGGGCAGTTGGGGGTGACCAGGCTGGCAAGGGAGGGCAGTTAGGGGTGACTGGGCCAGCAGGGGAGGGCAGTTAGGAGCAATTGGGCCAGCAGGGGAGCAGTTAGGCATTGATCAGGCTGGTGGAGGAGTAGTTAGGGGGTGATCAGGCTGGCAGGCAGAAGTGGTTAGGGGCAATCAGGCAGGCAAGCAGGTGAGTGGTTGGGAGCCAGCTGTCCTGGATTGTGAAAGGGATGTCCGACTGCCAGTTTAGGCTGGATTTGACCAGCAATCGGACATCCCTTGAGGGGTCCCAGATTGGAGAGTGTGCAGGCAGGGCTTAGGGACACACATCCCCCCCACTCCACCCCCATGTACAAATTTTGTGCTCCGGACCTCTAGTAAATAAAACTACAAATAATAATGTAAAAATATTCAGGGTGTTAAGACTCTGGGAAAGGGGGTGCTTTCTCCATTAATAAAAATTAGCAATAGTAAACAGTTACCCATCCCAATTTTTTGAGTTTTTTTATGCTTTTGGGAATGGGTTGTTGGATTTCTCTTTTAGTCAAAAATTTTTTTAAAATCCAACTTTGCAGCAGTTCCATTCTTTCTTTCAGACATTTTTTGGGTTGTTTTTATATTTTCTTTCTTTATTTTTTTAATATTGAGAACTATATTCAGACTTCCTAGTTCTTTGCGTAAAGTGTTATTTGATTTCTAAATATACAAACTCTTTTTCTAACTCAATATATATTGAACCTCAGTTGAAAAATTTTAACATGTGCATATTTCCAGTAAGTGATTTCCTCAGTTATATCTGTGGTTTAATTTAAGCCATCAGAATGTAAACCCTTTCCAAAAGAGTGCATAATAATCTAATTAAACCAAAGAGATATGTGAATTTGGTGGACAAAAGAAAGAAGAAAACAAATAGGACATAAGAAGAGTGTCTGGTATACCATTTGTTTAGTTAAACCAAGTTCAATTTTAGTAGCCCTGCTTTAAAGTGCACAGAAACCACCTTAATTTTTTTAGTTATATTCTTGCTCATGGGGAATATTGGTAAAGTCTTTAGAATGTATTTTGAGAGCATTCCAGCAGAGTAAAATAAAGTACATTACTTAAAGTTCTGAAGGCCATTATCATTTTGGCTTTACCTACTGATACAAGCAGGCAGCTGTTTGAACAGATTTTTTTTTTTTTTTCTTCCCAGGGCCTTTCATTACTCAGAACCATATTATTTTGTTGAAGCACTAAGGGATGAATAATTTCCATTTTACTGTGTTCTCAGGAGCTTTGGATGCCTTCAACAAATAAAATAGTATGTCCTCACTACTTTACTTAAATTGCCAGAATTACACAGTGTTAGCCTTTACAGATCAGCCTGTACATTAAATAAATCAAAGGCATATCTATTTTCCCCCTGACACACATACTAGTAAATAGAAGTAACCAGGATGTCCACAATTTGCATTCTGTTCAATGAGAGAAAAGGACATTTGAAAATAGGTAATAATTTCCAGAACAAAATAGACCAGTAAACAGATATTACAACACAATATACAATATAATGAAGTCATTATCAGAGTGTTATATGAGTACCTTAAGCAGTGCCATTAACTTTCTTATTGGAAACAGGTAATTTTTTCCAAATGTATGTAACATTTGATAGAGACACAAACATAAATAGATCATTTTCAAATAAAGAAGAAAAGGTATTTCAGATGAGGGTTGTAATGTGAGAGTTTCAGGATTCACAGGCTACATCTGCCACATGGCCCACAGTGAGCAGGGATGAAAAGGATGACAGGAGATAAGGCTGCCTAGATGTTAAAGGACCATGAGTGCCCTAAAAGAAAGTTAAAATACTTTAATTTTGATGCAGATACTATTTTAAAAACAACATGTCTGGATTTCATTTAAAATGTTATAAATGCTTGCTCTATAATTGGGACTCTTTCTTATTCTTCTTTGCATTCTTAGCCCTGAGTATTGCCTACATCTTATTCTAGTCATGTCTTGCTGTGGTTGTCTTTAAAAGAAATGCCATTTAGAACACCCTTGATAATCAAGGCTTTGGTGTTTCAACATTTTGTGAGCTGACCTGAATGTGAGATGTGGGACAATTTGTAGGAATTTTCATGTATAGATGGAAAAATGGATGAGAGTAATAAGTCACTTAACTATTTGTGAATGGAATTTTTGCCCAAACATCAATAACATGGTTCTGTTATTCTTTATTCCTCACTGGGGACATAATAGCTGAGGCATACAAATAGCTTTCCTGAAGAGAGGGATACCATGATGAATGGATGGCTATTTGGGAAGTATTCTTATCATTATCATTTTTATTATTAAACTAGAGGCCCGGTGGATGAAATTCATGTACTGGGGTGGTCCCCTCAGCCAAGCCTGCATCCTCTCCAATCTGGACCCCTCAGGGGATGTCCAACTGCCAGTTTAGGCCCAATACTGGGGATGGGGCCTAAACTGGCAGTTGGACATCCTTCTCACAATCCGGGACTGCTCACCTGCCTGCCTGCCTGATCACCCCTAATTGTTCCCCCTGCCAGCCTGATCACTCCTAACTGCCTCTGCCTGCCAACTTGATCGCCCCTAACTGACCCCCTGCTGGCCTGGTCGCCCCCAACTGCCCCCCCCCCCCCACCTGCCGGCCTGGTTGCCCCACGCAGCCTGCTGTTCAGTCGTTTAGTCATCCCTCACTACCCCCCCTGCTGGCCTTGTCGCCCCAGGCAGCTTGCTGGTTGTTACGTTTACTGTGACGGTATCCTGGACAATTTGCATATTCCTCTATTATTAGTATAGATATCAGGCACACTTTGCAACACCTAAGCATTAAAGGCATTTTCCAAAAGCTGCCCATCTCATTCTCTTAGAAGAGAAGCTGCCTTTTTGTAATCAGATAATTGCCTACATTGGTGTCTTAGTACTTAAAAAATTAGAGCTTTTTCCTGATTTGTTTTTAAACCTGTACACATTTGAAAAGTTTCCACTTCTCTTTTGTGTTAAGAAGGACAAACAAGAGGTTTTATTCATAGTCTTTCTTTGTGAACTCAACCCTGTCAATCCTCTCCCTATCAAAGTGACTTACCTTGCTCTTCTGTAATGAAGAAGATAGACAATAATGACATTATTAATTCATAGCACTTCCTTCTTCATTAGGCACTGCATTTTCAAATAGAAAGATCACATCTTATTATATAGTAAGATATCAAGGTATAAAGACTTAGAGCACATCCTACTAATATGGTTGATCCTTCCCTCTTATGTAACAACAAAATTACATCTTGAGAGAAGAATGGTGCCAACTGTGCTTTTCTAGTGACAATTTATCAAGTTTATAATTATTTGTGCAGATAAAAAATTTTTTTTCAGGGCAATTGGACAAAAACGACCTCTGAGGCAGAAATGGTGTAGGTTCCACTCACCCAATGTTCCAATAAACTCTTTTACATTTAAAAAATTTTTTCAATTAAAGTAACATTCCATATTGTATTAGTTTCAGCAGTATAGCTTAGTAGACAGACATTTATATACTTACAAAGTGATCTCCCAATAACTCTTGCACCCACCTGACATGACACCATTTGTAGTTGTTACAATATTATTGACTATGTTTTACATCCTCATAACTATTTTGTAACTGCAAATTTGTACTTCTTAATTCCATCACTTTTTTCATCCCTCCCCTAACCCCTCCCATCTGTCAGCCCACCAGTTTGTTCTCTGCATCTGAGTTTCCTTCTATCTTGATCTTTTATTTGTTTGTTTGTTTGTTTGTTTGTTTTAGATTTCACATATAAGCTAAATCATATGGTATTTGTCTTTTGTTGTCTGACCTATTTCATGCAGCAAAATACCCTGTAGGTCCATCCATGTTGTCACAAATTGTAAGACTTCATTCTTTTTTGTTGTTGTTAATCCTTACCTGAGGATATATCCCCTCCCCCAATTATTTTTATAGAAAGTGGAAGGGAGTGGGAGAGATGGAGAGAGAGAAACATTGATGTGAGAGAGACACATTGGTTGCCTCCCACAGATGCCCCAATAGGAGGGCAGGGATCGAGGCAGCAACTCAGGTATGTGGCCTTGACCAGAATTGAACCCTCAACCCTTCAGTCCACAGACCAATGCTCTAACCACTGAGAAAACTGGCGAGGGCAAGACTTAATTCTTCTTTATGGCTGAGTAATATTCCATTATATTTATGTCTCTTTATTTTTTTATTTTTAAAAATATTTATTGTTCATATTATTACAGATGTCCCTCTCCCCCCCATAGCTCCCCTCCACCTGGTTCCCACCCCACCCCAGGCCCTCGTCACCCCACTGTCCGTGTCCATAGGTACTGCATACATGCATGTAAGATCTTTGTCCAATCTCTTCCCTACACCCCCTTCTCCCCGAGAGTTGTCAGTCCATTCCATTTCCATGCCCCTGATTCTATTACATTCACCAGTTCATTCTGTTCATCGGATTTTTTATTCATTTGATTTTTAGATTCACTTGTTGATAGATATGTATTTGTTGTCACTTTGTTGTTCATAATATTTTATCTTTACCTTTTTTTTCTTCTTACTCTTCTTAAAGAATACCCTTCAGCATTTCATATAATACTGGTTGGTGGTGACGAACTCCTTTAGCTTTTTCTTGTCTGTGAAGTGCTATATCTGACCTTCAATTCTAAATGATAGCTTTGCTGGGTAGAGTAATCTTGGTTGTAGGTTCTTGCTATTCATCACTTTGAATAATTCTTGCCATTCCCTCTGGCCTGCATAGTTTCTATTGAGAAATCAGCTGACAGTCATATGGGGACTTCCTTGTAGGTGACTAACTATTTTTCTCTTGCTGCTTTTAAGATTCTCTCTTTGTCTTTTGCCCTTGGCATTTTAATTATGATGTGTCTTGGTGTGGTCCTCTTTGGATTCCTCTTGTTTGGGGTTCTCTGTGCTTCCTGGACTTGTAAGTCAATTTCTTCCACCAGGTAGTGGAAGTTTTCTGTCATTATTTCTTCAAATAGGTTTTCAATATCTTGCTCTCTCTCTTCTTCTGGCACCCCCATAATTTGAATGTTGGTACGCTTGAAGTTGTCCCAGGGGCTTCTTACACTATCTTCACATTTTTGGATTCTTTTCTCTTTTTGTTCTTCTGATTGGGTGTTTTTTGCTTCCTCATCTTTCAAATCTTTGACTTGATTCTTAGGATCCTCTAGTCTACTGTTGAATCTGTATATTATTCTTTATTTCAGTCAGTGTATGCTTAATTTCTGACTGGTCCTTTTCCATTTTTTTGGCATTCTCACTAAGATCCTTGCAGGCCTCCCTAAATTCCTTGGATGTTTCTAGAATATTCTTGAGTAACCTTATAACTGTGGTTTTGAACTCTATATCCAGTAGTTTGCTTTCTTCCATTTCTTTCATTTGTGACATGTTTCTTTGTCTCCGCACTTTGGCTGTTTCCCTGTGTTTGTTTCTATGTATTGGGTAGCTGCTATGTCTCCTTGACTTGGTAGAGTGGCCTTGTGTCGTAGGTGTTCTATAGGGCCCAATGGCTCAGCCTCCCCAGTCACCTGAGCTGGGCACTCTAGGTGCACTCCTTTGTGGGCTGTGTGCACAGTCTTGTTGTAGTTGAACCTTGATTGCTGTTGGTATCACTGCAGGGCTGTGGGGAGGAATTGACCTCCAGGCCAATTGGCTATGGGGACCAGCTGTGTCTACAATTGAAGGGCTGCTGTGCAGGAGACACCTTTATGGGGCAGGACTTGCTTCAGTGGGGCTTTGGTGCTCACTGAGTCTGCCCTTTGAGTATGTCACTTATGGATGTGAAGAGTTGTAATCTGGTATGGTCTCACACTTATCACTGAGTACACTGGCTCTTGGATCTCCTAGGAGGTGCAAAGTCAGCCACTGCCTGGGGCCACCCAGCAGGAGCTACAGATAGATATGCAGATTCCTCCTCTTTGTTTTGGGTTTGGAAGTACCTAGATGAGGCCCAGCTGTGACGCAAGGCAGGCTGCTGCTGGTTCCAGTCTTGAGCCTTCTTTTGATAGTTTTGGGACTCCCTGACCCAGCTGCAGCTTGTTTGACAGGTTTTAGGCTGACAAAGGCCAGGCCATTCATATGCAAAAGCCGCTGCGCACAGCTTGGGTGGGGTTGTAAATTGGGTGGGATGGGGTCTCAGGGAATCTCCGGGCAGAGCAAACAGCAATGTCTGCCAGTCAGTCCTGCACTGGGGAGGTCCCAGCACAGGAACAATGACCATCATGAGCACCTCCATCTAGAAGAAAGCCACCCTCGTGTTCCTGCCTCAATGTCAGACAGTCCAGGTTTTCCCCGTATGTGTCTGGGTCCTCCAGAGTCTCACCTGGCTCTAGAGCTCAGAGTAAGCAGGAGCTTGTATCTCCCTCCCAATTAAAAAAAGTGACACACACGGGTGCCAGACCAGCCTGTTCCGCGCCTTCGCACTTCCTACCAGTCTCAATGTGCTTTCTTCTTTACCTCTCTAGTTGTAGTACTTCCTCTCAGCCAGCTTTCCTGTGGTTCTGGATGATAGTTGTTCAGTATTTTAGTTGTAATTTTGATGTGGTTGTGGTAGGCAGCAAGTGCAGGTGTTTATCTATGCCGCCATCTTGGTTCTCCTCTCTCTTAATTTTTTGCATATCTTCCTATATTTTTAGTTTGTGGTTACCATGTGCTTTATATGGTAACTTCCTATGGCAACTTGATGTAAGCTATATTTATAGCAGTCTATTTTAAATTGATGGTCATTTAAATTATACACTTGTCCAGTCAACATGTCCACTTGGATTTCTAATAGGCATGCCATATGTAAGAAGTCAAAAATTACCTGCAGCTATTATTCTCCATTTCTGCCTTCTCACAGATGTTCCCATCTCTACCAATGTTGATTCCATTATTTTTTGCTCACACCAAAATCTTGGAGCCATTTCAACACCTCTGTATCTTCATAATCCATATGTAATTCACTAACAAATTCTGCCTAACTCTACTCTACAAAATATGTCTAGAATTTAATACAATTTTATCACATCTCTGCCACCATCTTCTCTCAGGTTGCTATCATGTCTCATCTACATTACTTTAATAGGTTTTCAATGTGTCCTTCCGTTTCTAGTGTCACCCACCTTTGACCTGTTCTTAATATGGCAGCAAAATTATCTTGTAAAATAAGCCTGCTCATTTTTGTTCCTCAGCTCAAACCCTCTAAGAGCTTGCTGACTTGAAATGAAAGTCAAAGTGCTTATGATGGCCTACCAGTCCTTACATAATTTATTATCTTCTCTTCTCGTGCATCTCTATTTCCTGTTCCCTCCATGTGCTACAGTGATACTGTTGCCTCGCTATTCTTTGAATAGACTCGCCATGCTCCTTCCTGAATGCCTATATTCTTAGTAGTTCTTCTGCCTGGAATCCTCTTGCCCCAGATATTAACACAACTAGTACCTACGTCTCAGGTCTTGACTCACATGGTGCCTTCCCAGTGCCATCTTCCCTGGCTGCCTTTACCTTGTCTACAATTGCATCTTGTTGCTCCAGCCTTTATCCTGTCCCTGCCTGCAACTCTTCCTATTCCTAATTCTGGCTTTAATTTGTTTTCCTTTGTGTGTATTACTAACATACTGTATAACTGAATCATTTACTTTTTTTCTCAATCCTCTTTCCTAGAATTAAGCTCTAGAGAACTTTATTTTAAAAATATGTATGTTTTATTGTTGAAAGTTGTATTTATAGTACCTAGAATAGTTTCTGACACTTGGCAGGTATTCCATAAATACATTTTGAACAAATATCTAAAGTTTAATGATGTATCTTCAAATTTATTAAGAATTTTACATATACATTTAAAATATCATTTTATACAATATTCACCTAAAACATGGTGCCTTATGTAAAAGTGAAATGAGGAGTTAGATATATAGCACAATATCTTGCCCAAATATTATTTTTACATATAAAAACAAAAACAAGCATTTTATAGGAACCCATACAAACAGAAAGATGCATACAAACAGGCTAGAATGGTTGACTGTGGGAGAATAGAATAGTGAGGTAAGAGAATAGTGGGAAATAACTAGAAATAATAAAAGAGGAATGTTGTAGCATTTGATAATAATGATTAACTAAATCTTCAGCACCTGAAGGCTGGTGTACATGAGTGAGAGACCAGAGAGAGAGAGAGAGAGAGAGAGAGAGAGAGAGAGAGAACAAACTAACTTGTGGAGACACTGAAGTTTGGCCAGTGAGACCTTGATGTTCAGCTCTCTTTTTCATTGACCGATTCTACCATAGAGACTGTAACACTGTAAATGTTACAAAACAAAACACCTTGAATTGAGCTTTTCTGTTACCTAGTGGTGGGATATTACATACATCAAAATCATAACATATAAATAAGTGAATGTTCATGGGAGGATAGCACTTCCTAAGGAAAAAGGAGAAGCCAGACTGGAGAAAGTTTTTCACTTTTACACATTGACCTTCCCTGTTCTTCTTGAGGAACATGGTAGTAATGCCTCTCTGCCTGCAGTCGGACTGCAAACTTGATGACAAAAGCCAGAGAATAGAGATTGTGTAGCAGAGAGATAGAAGGAGCACTTTTTAGTTTGTTTTTTTGTTTGTTTGTTTGTTTTTATACTTTCTTAAACAGCTTAAACTGGGATGTTTACATGTGGAGTTATTGTTACATTAAAAATAAACTTTATCTGTTTAAGTTTTTACAATATTTTTTCTATCACTTGATGCCTCTATCCGTCTAGTTAGTTTATTGAGTATTAATGTTTCCTATTATTAAGATCTGATACTTGCATCATTCCCTGTCAGTTAAAATGAGGATTTATTTTGACTCAGAGTCTCAAAAATAGTATCTTTATTCATAAAATGGTTGAGGGAAGTCTGATTGAATTTACTAGAATGACTGAGATAAACAGGAAGAACAAAATATAAATAAGTTTAAAATATAAAAAAATACAATAAATTTTATTCCATTTCATGGCTGATGATTTATAAACATAAATAGGTATTTAATAAATTTTGCAAAATTGCTTTCATGAAGAATAAATTAAGTTGGATCATTTATCAATAGCAGACTAATATAGGTTCAGATTCTTTTTTCTTTCTGACCATCATAGATGCTAAAGTATGTTGAAAGCTCCAAAGTCAAGAATGTATATTCTGTGAACTATTTTTCTTGCCAAACTGTTTGAATATGTAGCTACTACAAAACCATTCAATTAAACTTGTCCAGTGTGTCTTTTTTTAAATTTTATTTTATTGTTTAAAGTATTACATATAGTAGTACATATATCTCCTTTTTTTCCCCCTATTGACCTTCCCCCAGCCTCCTTACCCCCTGTCGCATGCCCTCATCCCACCCCCGCAATGTCTTGTGTCCATTGGTTGTGCTTATGTTAAGGTGACCAGACGTCCCGCTTTTGGCGGGACAGTCCCGATTTTTAACAATTTGTCCCGCGTCCCGCGGTGTTTTAAAAAAGTCCCAATTTTTGGAAAGAATGCACAACAAGCTAGGGAACGGCGGGAGAACGGAAAGGGAATATACGGTTTTTGGCGGCCATGTGGCTATTTAGCCAGGATATGAGTTTTATATTATTTTTGTTAATTTTATAATGTTAAACTTTAATAATAACAAATAATTGTTGAGAACTGATTATCGAGAACTGCTTATCAAAGTTCGCATTGTTGATCAGTTGTTAGAATTCGACCACCATTGTTTGGACTTAATGAACAATGGCATTTTTGGGGATTGGCAACCACGAAAACATTTTGTAACTGTCTCTCAGACGATACACATCGTACTGCATGCTAGTAAGTTAGTTAAACAAGTGATGTCATTACAAATCAGCTATTCAGATAATTTAGGTAAGTAATTTATTTATTTATTTCATAAATACATAAATTTTCTTGAATTTAGCAGACAGTACTCGTATTATTTATATTTTATAGTGGCGGCAAAAAGTCCAGCGCCGGCCTTGAAAGTGACATTTACGACTTATATTACGGCAAATTCATGACCTTTTAAACAACGACAGCAATCTACTAAAAAAAATTCACTCAAATGAGAAATATGCCAAAGAATAAAATAATACTATACATAATTTTTTATTTATTATATTTGTAAATTGTACTTATGTTGAAATTTTAAAAAATATGTTACAATACTATTTTTGCGTTTTATGAAAATTTTTGTTGCTCCATATAGACCAAATTTTTAATCAAGAACACCCCCCTCCCCTCCCCCCCCCCGCCCCAGTCAATGGTGTCCCGCTTTACCAATGTTAAAATCTGGTCACCTTAGCTTATATGCATGCATACAAGTCCTTCTGTTGATCTCTTCTGCTTCTCCCCAGCACTCCCCAGCTTTCCCGCTGTAATTTGACAGTCTGTTCGATGCTTTCCTGCCTTTGCTAGTGTGTTTGCGGGCACAGAGCTCTGACGCACTTTGAGGGGCCCTGCGGGCAGTTATTCGGGCAGAGGAAATTCAGAATTTCTACTGCGGGGTAGCACGCCCTTGTCTGTACAGACTCACACCAGCGCGGGCTCCCAGGGGCTCCCAGGCGCTGCCTACGGAGCGGTGTGCCCTGGATGCCTGGGAGCTGGAAACTCGCGGATGCGGTGGCCTGAGTTCTGCCGCTGGGGAGAGGGAAGGTGCACTGACTGCTGCAGGAATGGTGCACCTTTGGAGGTGGAGGTCCCAGGATCTGCGGGTCTGTGGCTGGGGCAGCAGGATTTTGGCTGGAGTGGCTGCTGGGTCGCGGGCAGTGTCAAAGTCCTGACTGGGCGGTGGTGCCGATGAGTTCCTAGGAAAGGCCGCTGTCCCCTTCAAGATGGCGTGGGCTCCGTGCCCGAGTCCTGCAGTCCAGGGAGTGCCCACAGCAGTGTAGTCTCTCCTTGTCTAAGAGAGCCTGGTCTGCCAGCCCCTGCTGCTCCTGTGGGATTTAACTGTCCCTCACTCACTCACACACACACCACACACATCCACACACTCTCCTTTCACACCCTCACTCACTCACTTCCTCCCCCTCACCCCGTCCTGCCAGCCGCCATCTTTTGACTCTGTCCAGTGTGTCTTAATTGCAGTTTACTCACTCATTGTTGAGAATGTATTTTTTATCTGAATTATTACATTGTATATAACTTAGAGCATCTTTGAAGAAAACATGAAAATGTTTAGCTTTAGTTTTATTGTTTATACTGTTATAGGTGTCCTCATAACCCTCCCTCCCCCTTTGCTCACTTCTATCCAGCCCTCCCAACTCACCCTTCCTTCTAGTTAACACAACACTGTTGTCTGTTTCTATGGCCTACACATATATGTTCTTTGGCTAATTCCTTCACCTTCTTTCTTCCAGTCCTCCTTTTCTCCTCCCCTCTGTCAGTCTGTTCCATGTAGCCACACTTCTGTTTCTATTTTGTTCATCAGTTCTTTTTGTTCATTAGATTTCACATAAAAGTGAGATCATAAGGTACATGTCTTTCTCTGGCTGGCTTATTTCACTTAGCATAACACTCTCCAGGTCCATCCATGCTGTTGCAAAAGGTGAGTTCATTCTTTGTTATGGCTGAGTCGTATTCCATTGTATAAGACAGTTTTTTTTATCCACTCATAAAAATATATGCAAATTTTATCAGAGTTGGTTTAGAACAAAATATTTAATAAGTGTGAAACTTTCCTATGCTCAATATCAACCTTTTAGTTTGTTCTAAGTGTTTTGCATATAGATGTGGATATTATGCATTTGAATGAGCTAAGGGCTGCAATATATTTTTGACCACTAGGAAAAAAGAAGCAGTAAAAAAATTGCTTTGATTTAAAAAATATTAACAGAATCAATAAAAACACATGAATGTTTTTGTTCTTATTTACTTTAAAAAATGACTTGGGGGCAATCAAGCACTTACATATAGTCTGGAGAAAAATTGTTGCATATTCACTTTCATTCCATAATATTTTATAGATATTTAATTTCTTCAGTAAATTCTGAACATTTAAAGAAAACATCCCTGTAGCTCATCTTTCTTCTGTGTTCTGAGAATTTCACAAATGCATAAGAATGTCCAGTCCTACTAAAATTGTAGTTATGATTCACTGTGAAAGTGGGAGCAGAATAACATTCATCCATCTATTCAACAATGAAACAAATGCAATGAAATGCTGATGAACCAGACATATATATAACCTGTTTCAGGGAGTTTCCAGTGTGGTCAAGAGGCAGCCTTGTAAGAAGGATATTGTTAGATAAGATAAATAATTAAGTAAAATTATGAGAGGGGTAGTTCAGGTATTCTAGGAAATTTAAGATGTGGGACATAATATAGACTTAGGATGAGAGAAGGCTTCCTTGTGGAAACTTAAAAAATTTAATCCTGAAAAACAGATAGGGTGGTCCTGGCCAGGTAGCTTATTTGGTTAGAGTACCACTCTAATATGCCAAGGCTGTGGGTTAGATGCCCAGTCAGGGCACATATAAGAAGCAACTAATGAATGCATCAATAGGTGTAACAAGAAATCAATGTTGTTTTTTCTCTCTCTCTTTCTCTTTCTTCCTCTTTCTCTCTAAAAATCAATTAAAAATAAGGAGGAATTAGCAAGGTAAAGTGGAGAGAAAAATGTGAGGAAATGGATTCCTGTAAAGGTACACAATAGCTAAAGTGTCACAGGCAGGAGGGAACATTGATATTTCCAGAAAGGAAAAATAACTGAGCATAGGTGGGAAGTTGGCATTTGAAAGTGGGATGGACAGCAAAGGATAAAGTCTGATCGTTGCTCTAGGAAGCAAGTTTTCTGTAGCCTGTCCTCCTTTTTCCTCACTGGTCATCTTTAGTCTTCTGTTTATTTCAGTCTGACCTTTTTTTTTTAAGACACTCATTTAGCATTTCCTCATCAATCTTTTGTTCCCTTTTAAATGGATAACATTATAACTTCATTAAAAATTTGGCCACATGGTTCTTCACAAAGTCTGGAAGCCCTAGTACTACTGCTGAGCATCATACAAAGAATCTGTCTAAATTGCGGCTTCCACAAACATGGGTTGTCAGTTTGTATCTGCCCCCAGTCTGCCTTTAGGTAATCAAAGAATGAAGTGCTGTCCTCATCCTGGGGATGAAGGAGAGGGCAGTGATGCTGACACAAGCACTTGTTTCAATACTTCACCCTGTTAACACTAGTAGGAGAACAAAGTTTAGAAATAGACTGGTTTGAGATAGTCTCAGTTTTACTGCTTTAAAGCTGTGCAAACATAGTCAAGGTACTCAGTTCTTTAAAAAGGTTTACTTGTTTCATCTGTAACATTGGAGACATAAAACCCAAATCTTTGTGTTGCCCTCAAGATTAAAAAGAATTATTTCCAGAAAGATTTTTTAAATTATTTTTAGAAGAGTATCTGGCAACTAGAAAGAGCTCGATACATGAAATATATTATTGTTAATTTTTCCTGCACCTTTGTTTTTTCATCTTTAAAGTAAATATAATGTGGGGAATAAAAGAGATTAAGACCACAAAAGCACATGGGGATAACTGGTGCATGGTAGACACTCAATTAACGTGAATCTTAGGGTATAAAAATGATGGTTGCATTCAAGGCTATCCATATGTCTCATGTATCAAATTATCTGGGAGTAGGGGAGATGGTATATGTAAACAAATGTAAGAGAAAATAAAAAACACCAGGGAATGCATGGAAGTGAATAGTGATGCTACCTTTACTACTGTTATTAATTATAACAGTGGTTATATTTGTAATTCCTCACCTGTCCAAGTGATTTAGTGGGAAACTAGGATGTTTAAGTAACTTGGTAAACCTGCAAACATTTCTCTGAATTTTTGTAGAAATTAGGGAAAGTCAGCCTGTTCTGGCTGATCCTACCTAATTATAGAGTAATATGCAAATTGACCGCACCTTTGCTACACCTAAGCCATGCCCACCAGCCAAGCCACACACACCAGCCAATCAGGAGCAAATATGCAAATAAACTCAACCAAGATGGCTACAGCCACTGAGCGCGGGAGGGAGACTTGGGTTTCTGCTGTAACAAAAGAAGCCATCCTGTTGCCGTCCTAAGCCTCCACTCAAGGCTATAAAGTTTCAATTATAGAAGGTGAATTAACTCCAACAGAAATCGCTGCTGGCCACGGAGCGAGCAGTAGGCTTGGCTTTGCTCCACGCTACAAAGTTTCAACTGTAGAAGGTAAATAAATTCCAGATACCAGGGCCTCCTCTTGGGTTGCCAGGGGGCGTGGCCGGCCTGCAAACCACCACAGGCCCCTCGCTCAGGCCGCCCCATGCCCCAAGGGAACTCCCATTCTTCAGGGCAAACCAGTCAGCCCCCACCCATGCACCAGGCCTCTATCCTATCTAATAAAAGAGTAATATGCAGATAGACCATCCTTGCAACACCCAATATAGCTGCCCCCATGTGGTCAAAGATCCTGCCCCCATGTGGACACCAGATGGCCACCACAAGATGGAAAGCAGGGGAGGGCAGTTGGGAGGCACCAGGCCTGCAAGGGAGGGCAGTTGGAGGCGATCAACCCTGCAGGGGAGGGCAGTTAGGGGTGACCAGGCCGACAGAGGAGGGAAGTTGGGGACAAACAGGCTGGCTGGGGAGCAGTTAGGCATTAATCAGGCTGTCAGGGGAGTGGTTAGGGGTGATCAGGCTGGCAGGCAGAAGTGGTTAGGGACAATCAGGAAGGCAGGCAGGCAAGCAGTTGGGAGCCAGCAGTTCTGGATTGTGAGAGGGATGTCTGACTGCCCATTTAGGCCTGATCTGGGATCGGGCCTAAACGGGCAGTCGGACATCCCTTGAGGAGTCCCAGATTGGAGAGGGTGCAGGCTGGGCTGAGGGACACGCCCCCCCCCTGCACGAATTTCGTGCACCGGGCCTCTAGTTTATTATAAAATGTGTACTAATATATAGAGTGTTATGTTGACTGAGAATAATTAGAAAACTGACTGAATAACATGCTTACTAATATTTTATATTAAAATATTAAAATAAAAACTCAAATTTGATTTCCATTCTAAAATGTATGAAAATGTTTAATTTTCCTGATGCTACAATCCCCAAAAGTTTATGATTTTATCATCAAACTACACATAGAAAACATACAGAAGACTGCCAAAACACAAAGACAAAATAATTCTCTGTGACTTTTTACAGAGATGATTGTTTACACAATTTGGATCACATTAAGAATATAGTATTGCCAAATAAAATATTATTATCTGGCAATTGGTATCCAACAATGATTCCTGATCTTTTTAAATATTAAAAACCACAAAGCTATTTGTAATCACTCAATTTTGCTGTCATTTGCTTTTCAGTAACAACATGATAAAAAAGGTGATGCAAGTTGGGTTCTGAGAGGCAGTCACAGAATTTCTCATAGTATGAACTGAACTATGTTCTCAATTTGAATGCATTCTAATTTAGAAATCATGCATGGACGCATAACCAATGGACACAGACAATAGGAGGGAGAAGACCTGGGCTGGGGAGTGGGGAGGGCTGGAAGAGGTCAATGGGGGAGACAGGGAGACATATGTAAAACTTTCAACAATAAATAATTTAAAAATATGCAAAAAAACAAGAAGTTGTATGGGTACATGCATAATCCATGGACACAGATAATGGGGTGGTGAAAGCCTGGTACTGGGGGTGGTGGTGGTTTACAAGGGGCCAATGGGGGGAAAAGGAAGACATATGTAATACTTTCAACAATAAAGATAAAAAAATAAAAATCATGGCTTCACCATAGAAACTTAAAACAATGCTATGTGATATCCTCCATAATCTCTTTTTAATGCATAACATCTATTGGTTAATATTGGCCATTGGTAGTCAAAGAATAGTTATCCTAAATTATTTTGGTGGATCTATTAATTAATTTAAAGTTCAATTTCAAAAGGCCTCCCCTAAAATGATTTTCCAAACTTAGTTTAAACTTTACTTTTGGCTCAGATCCCTTCTGTTGATCCCTCACATACTCTGCATTTTCCTTCTTGAATAGTTGCATATCTCCTTAATATCCCACCCTTATTTAAAAAATATATATATATCAGTGGGAGTAGCATGAGGCTTTTGTTTTGGCTCCTTTTACTTGGCACTAACCACTTGCTCTAATCACAAACCAAATGTTTCAGTGTGTCGGAAGCTAGTAGATTTAGAGAAGGCATCTAATATGCATTCATTGTTTCACACAGACACCCAGGAGAAAACCTGGAACTCACAGCATTAGAAAGGGCAGCCAACAATCTAGCTTATTGAACATCTGAAATCTGGAGATGAATTTATGCAAATGAGATGTCTTATCTAACAGTCAAGGAGGGAAGGAGGAGCTGTTTAACCTGGGTTGAATAAAAGTAGGAAAAAATTGTTGCTTTTTTTTTTTAATATTTAGGTTGAACTGACATCTGGTTCTAATTTGCTTTCCAAGCTGAATATTTTTGTACCCTCTTCATACTGGTCAAAAATTGCTATTTTTAAAACAATTATGTAATTTAGAAACTGAAATCTATTGTTAATTTCTGCACACTAGAGGGCACTAAAATATCCTGAGATTATGTACTCAATATTTTACCTAAGATGGTTTTTGAGAGAACAATTATTATAATTTTTAAAATCTTTAAAAGGAACAAAGCAACAATAATAAGATTAATACATCATTATAATAATTAGCTTTGGAAAAATAAGATGGCAATATTATTTTTTAAAGTGACATTTACATCAGATTTTCCTAGTAAGAAATGTGTCTTTGAACACCAGTGTCTCCGAGTATTTTATATGAACCCCTCAAAACCTATCTTATTGCTAATCTTCTCATTTCTAAAGTTGCAGTTGCCAAACAGATTTTTAATAGATTTTTCCCTTGACCTATAATAGTAACTTTTCCAACCATCTTGATATAATCATATGAATGTATTATAATATCATTGAATGTTCAACAATTTACCATTTTTAGGGCTGAGAAAAATGTGCCATCTATTGGTTTGATGGATAATATTCAGAACCACTATATACATATTTGTATGTTATAGTTTGGAAATGTTCTTAAATATAAGAATTTCTCAAACGGCTAATCACATGTTTTAAATAAACAGGCCTTTTTTCTTATCAATGTCTTTCTCTTTGTAGTCTTTTTCTTCTCTATCCATTGTACTTCTCAGCTCTTTGGTATTTACTCTTAAGTAGCTTTTTATGAATATTGAAATAAGACAATAGGCCCAGAATGGAGTTGCTTATGCTAAGCTCAACATCACCAAACCAAGACTTACTTATAGTTTTGGCTCTCCAGGAATCGAATCTTAAATCAGTCGGTCAGGAATGGCCTGATCAGCACCAGTTAGGCTATCTGCCTGATAGATGCCCCCTGTCATCCCCTAAAGGGAAGTAACCAACCCATTTTTTTGCCTAGTACAACTTCCTTGTTCCTGTTTCCTTCTGCCTATAAAAGACTTTCATTTTGTACAGCTCCTTGGAGTTCCTTTCTATCTGCTAAATTGGATGCTGCCCAATTCAAATAGATTTTTACTCAAACAAAGTCTTAAAAGTTTTAATATGCCTCAGTTTATCTTTTAACGTGAGTCAATAGAAACACATGCAAACCATTTTCTCTTGACCTCCTAGTCTTGGGAATCAACTAATAAAAAGAGATGGCAATAAGAACTTTGTGTTTTCTAGGTTAGAAGCCATTTTCAACTCTGTCTCATTTAGGAAACACTACTTTTCATGCCCGTCTTTGAAGTGTACATATGACAGTGTTAAAGGAACAGAACTTAAAAATTGATTTAAACACAAGCAAATAAAAATGCAACAAAAAAGATGATAGGAAAACAAAGAGATAAAAGTATTGATTCTATATTTATTAGTACTTAGAGTTGTGGCAGTCTATGGTAGGAGGTAATATTTTAAAATAATGAATAAATATAAAGATATGACAAAATAGTTTATAATCTAAAAAGTGGATGTCAAAGCAATACCAAATTAGTCAAATCAAATCAAATGCAGATCTGACATAAAGGGGGCAGCAGTGAAATATTCTGGTTGAATTAAATGTGTTAATTTGGGTATTTGTCTTTCTTTCTCTTAGCTTCTTATTCCCCATTTTCAATGTTAGGTGTATCTTAAACACTGTGGTGTTTTCGAATTTGTACTCTGGAGCCAAGCTGTCCGGGTAGAATCTTGGGTCTGCCTTTTATAGGTGGTATGAGCTTCAGCAGGCTGCTTACCTCCCTGTGGCCTAATTTCCTCACCTGTAAAATGGTAATAATAGTAGAAGTGGTGTTTTGATTATGAAATGAAATAAATGATCTAAGGTGTTTAGATCAGTATGTGAGCATCAGTACATAAGTGTGTATTAAATATTTAAGGAGTAGGGCAATCTGAATTAATGGCATGCTGAGTTACTTAAGATATTTACAGAAGTGACAATTGATATTTTTCCATTTTACATAACTCCTTGAATTAAAATCCTATTTATTGATTAGATAGCAGGTAATTGAAACAGCGTAGAAAAGTAAGGTCCTAAGCACCACTTGGCTCTGCTTACCTATTAGTAAGTGCCTTTCCCAAAGTACTTAAAGCATTTGATTCTTTAATCATTCTTAATGTTACCACTTAACATCTAGTTTAAACTACTGATTTTAACAGTTAATTTTGTTGTATAACATACAGATGTAACTTTCAGCCCAATCTATCAGAATATAAGAACACTTCTCAACTCTTCAAATTTCATTGTTGGCCTCTATTTTATATAGCACTTAACACAGATTGCCCTTAGTTGAAATTATTTGTGTATATTTCTTTTTATGCATTCTATGAACTCTAGATATTTGTAACCAGAGGTTCAAACAAGTGAGGTGGTGTTTTATTTTAATACTGATTTTTAGTGTTTTGTGTATGTGTATGATAATTTTGAATTTCCTATTTATTTTAACTCATGTCTAGATTAAGTTACAATTAAAATACAAAACTGTGCAGTCATGACAGCACAGTACCAGGGTAGATGCCATAAAGAATATGGATGAAAAAAAAAACCTGCAGGAGCTCATAGGATACATAGGACATACATGCACATAATTTTAACTTAGGACAATATATATGTACTAGAGGCTTGGTGCACAAAATTCTGCACAGGGGTGGGAGGTGTACCTCAGCCCAGCATGCACCTTCTCCAATCTGGGACATCCCTCTCACAATTCAGGACCGCTGGCTCCTAACCACTCACCTGCCTACCTGCCTAATGCCCCCAACTGCCCTCCCATGCTGGCCTGTTCACCCCCAATGGCCCTCCCCTGCTAGCCTGGTCACCCCCAAATGCCCTCCCCTGCTGGCCTGATCACCCTATGCCCCTGTCAGCCTGATCTTGCCCCTAACTGCTCTCCCCTGCTAGCCTTATTGCCCCTAACTGACTCTGCCTCGGCCCCCACCACCATAGCTTTGTCTGGAAGGAAGTTGGACGTCTGGAAGATGGCCAGTTGACCGGTCTAATTAGCATATTACCCTTTTATTAGTATAATTATATGATATAGGATAGGTTAGCTCAAATGGGGGGAAAAACCTTTTCAGCAGGAGGAGATGCTCTTGGCAGACAAAAATATATAACCCTTATATCTGGACTGATAGCCAGCCATATGCACTATACTGCCAACTGGTTATTAAAAAATTGAACCACTTTCTTACACCTTATACCAAAGAGCTGTTGCCTTTAAAACCCCTCCTCAGCCCCAACCTTAGGTTCTGCCTTCGCAGTTCACCCAGATTAGGTTCTTATTGGTCGTTTTCTATGCCAGTCAGCATCAAAAGCTTCGCCTCCTAGGCAGCCATTGGATCCTCTGGGAAACCCAGAAAGAGCCTGGCTTCACATGGTGCCAGACCTTCAGTCATGCCCCCAGTCCGCTACCAGGTGTATCTCTGGCCTCTCTGAGAAACGGCACCTCAGGTCTGTGCTGGTAGCAATTTTGAATTCTCATCCCTGACCTAACCTTCTTACAGTGCGAGCTCCGTGAAGGCAAGCATTTGTCTTCATTCTTAGTTCACTCATAGACTTTACCTGTGTCTATGCATCTATGTTAGCACCACATGGTGACCAGTCAAATGGTCATTTCAGTCGTCACGATCACTGCCTTTTTATATATATAGATTATGTGTTACATTTCATAGAGGCCCAAAATAAGCTAGGGAGATTAGAAGATATAAGTAGTATTCTTAGGGTAATGATGTTGAGATGGACTTTAGATACAGGAGAGAAAGGAATTCTTACCAAATAAACCAACTTGGTCAAAAGTAAAAAATGAAAGATATTTAAGACAGACTTCTGGTATAATAATACCAGTGATAACTAATCAAATAAAAATCAGATATTCCCCTAAGAAGATTCTGTGTGTTAACCCAGTTAATCCACATCAATCCTGTGAGGTAGACATTCACATTATTTTAGTTTTATATATAAGAAAATTGAGCTGTTTAGAATATTTCCAGTGTATCAGATTTTCTGACATTTATGCTACTTAGAGTGCAGAAAGAATTATATTAGGTGTAAAGATGAATAAGTATTGACAGGACTCACAAAAAAGTAATATTATAGGGCATTTATTTATTTATTTATTTTGATAGAATTTTTAAAAATATTTTTTATTGATTTCAGAGAGGAAGGGAGAGGGATAAAGAGAAACATCAATGATGAGAGAGAGAATCATTGATTGACCGCCTGCATGGCCCCTACTGGGGATCGAGCCTGCAACCCAGTCATGTGCCCTGACTGGGAATTGAACCATGACTTCCTGATTCATAGGTTGATGCTCAACCACTGAGCAACACTGGCTGGGCATATTATAGGGCATTTAAATGTTCTTTGATACTCTATCCTTCTTAATCTCTAACATCATCCCTCATGCATCCCCTAATATTTTATGCCATGACCTTGCTTTATTGAACATCTTCCAGGTCCTCAAATGAATTTTTTTACTCTTAATGCTGGGTGAATAGAACTGCTGTCTCCTTTATTGGAACACTTCTCACAAACACGAATATAATGCCTTGTCATCAAACTAGGCTCAATTAGATGTCACGTTCCATGGAGAGCTATTCGCATGACCCTGAGCTAGCATAGCACTCCCTTGTCTCCTTTCTGGAAACTATTACATTTTTGCTTTAATTTAAATGGTGTCCTTCCTTGGACTTAAAAATTCCTGAGGACAGAGACCTGGTCCAATTTACTCATCATGGTACCCTCTGTGTGAATATAGTTATTTAACTCTTAGTGAACCCTTGAATACATGTTTTTGAATGAAAGCCTTTTTGTTTTCTGTATGTAATAATGAAAGTAGTTTTTGTGATAGTAATATATTCAGAAACATATTATAGAAGAATAACTTTTCTTGGTGCAAAAAAGAAAGATTGGGTTGACAGAAATATAAAGGAAAGGGTGAGTGCATTATATTAGAGCAGAACATTTTTAAAATTGTACATGTGGAAAAATGTGTGTCTGAATATTAGGGGCTAAACACTATGTAGGCATTTTTTTCTTTATTTGGTGCTTTGTGCCCAGAATTCATTTATCTTTATTTTGGTGGTTGTACTTGTGTTTTCTTTTGAGAACTATTTTTCAGGGATATACATGCATTGTGTCTAAAGGCCTATGGGAATTGGATCTGGGAACTTCTCCAGAACTATTTGAAAGAATGCCTTCACTTTTTATCAAACTCACCAAGCTGAAAGAATATAAGCCGGAATCTAGCCATCTGCCAGTAGTCATCATCTTCACTCTATAGGTAGAGATGGCTGGTATTTTCCCAAATAAGGTTAAGCTGAATCAAGAGACAGAGAGGTCTGATGCCCTTCTGGCATTGTTTATTTCCTGAACCCCAAAATATCTCTAATAAAATATCCCCTTTTGACTTATCACTTGAGTTAGTAAATTCTACTTAAAAAAAATAATGTTAGTGGATTATTTTTCTCACTTGCAACCAGTAAACATCTGTTGGAGGTGAATAAGAGATGGTGAGAAATAGAAAAAATCCAATTCATTTTCTAAAAAAAAAAAAGGAAAACATAAATGACAATGCATCATTTATATTTTGCAATGTTATGTCTAGCATAATGCAATGCATTTTAATTCATGATTAGTTGTAATTTATCAAAAAATTTTTTAAACCTACACTGTATGTTATCAATTTCAAATCACTTTTCTGTGCATTAGAAAGCTGAATTCCTATATTTATGAAAAGTAATCCTTCCATATCATTGTTTCATTCAATTATATTTTTACCAATTCAATGTTATTTTTGTCTCAACATTAACTTTGTATTATATCTTAATAATTTCATTAAAGTATATACCATAGTTTCTAGTTGTCATTTCTTGGAAACCTATGTAAATTTTATTTAAATGCCTAAATGGAAAACTATTTACGTGGGGTTTTCCTTTTGGTTTGCTGTACCGACCCAATGAAAAATGTATGCACGTACACTTGTTAACTCCATATTAAGAGACAAGGATTATCATAAATAGTAAGTAGTTATTTCTTAAATAATTTGTTTCTTAAATAATTTAAATTCCCTTTAAATTTATCTATAAACAAAATAAATGGTCATTTTAAAAAATCAAAATAAGCAGCATATCTCCATCATTTACCTTTTTTTTAAGGTGATAGACAATCTTCCACTGATTTCTTCTAAATTGTCAGGAAACAATGTTATTCAAAGCTTGATTAGAGAATATGTAGAAATTGCACATATAGAAATTAAGATTTAATTTCTTCTCAGGAAGAAAATCTGAAAAATGTTTCTTCTAATGTGCTTTCAGCAAGATACTCTTAGAGTTAAAAATGGTTCCACATAATTAGCATTTATAAGTAGCATTTTGTCTCTAAAAATGACTTCACTTATTAACATTTTTTACTTGCATAAAAGATATGTAAACTATATGTAAGTTATAAGCATAATATTTTTTTTATTTATCGATTGAATTTTTAGAGAGAGGTAGGGAGAATAAGAGAGAGAGAGACATCAAATTGTTGCTCCAATGGTCCATGCATTCATTGGTTGCTTCTTTTTTTAAAATATATTTTTATTTATTTCAGAGCAGAAGGGAGAGGGAGAGAGAGATAGAAACATTAATGATGAGAGAGAATCATTGATTGGCTACCTCCTGCATGCCTCCCACTGGGGATCGAGCCTGCAACCAGGGCATGTTCCCTTGACTGGTATTAAACCTGGGACCCCTCAGTCTACAGATCAATATTCTATCCACTGGGCTCATTGGCTGCTTCTTGTGTGTGCCCTGACCAGTTAAAATCCACAACTCTGGTGCATTATGATGACGGTCTACCCAACTGCACTGTCCGGCCAAGACTGGCATAATACTATTATTAAGTATAGTATTACTAGAAGCCCAATGCATGAAATTCGTGCAAGAGTAGGCCTTCCTTCCCCCAGCTGCCAGCACCAGCTTCCCTCCAGCACCTGGGCCCTGGGCTTCCCTAGCAGCCCCGGCTTTATCCGGAAGGTTGTCCGGAAGGACATCCGGTATAATTAGCATATTATGCTTTTATTATTATAGATAACTATTACTCATGAATTATCTGCCAAAACTAAGAATTAGAAAATTTATAGTAATTTGAGTCTACTGATAATTCCCTCCCCTAATCCTTTCCTCTACCTTCTTTCAGAGATCTAAATGATTTTTCAAATTGATTTTGCCCAAGAAAATAGTAACATTTACAATTCTTATTATAAGCATTTCTTAGAACAAATTCTTGTATGGTGAACAGAATAAGACAAAATACAGGAAATTTACTTTAATAAAAGTATACTGAGAATAATTTTTATTTACCAGAGCACACCTTTTTTTTTTTTTTTTTAACTAATGAGAAATCTGGGGTTCATGTTTCTTTATATATTGAACCCAACTCTAGATTTTTTAATAGCTTAATGACAACAGGAAAAAAAAATGTCCTGTTGACCTTGGGAAATCTTAAAAATAGCAAAACTTAAAAATATTGAAAAAATTATTATTTTTCTATGTTATGTTGTTTATGGATCTTCTTTGGCAAATTTAATAGGCATACAGTTTCTAGCTTAGAAATAACATTTTCCCCCAAATTTTACAAATTCCTGAGTATATAAACCAATTAAAGTTAAAAGTGATCTTAGATTTTTAATCTAACAATATGTCCTGTTTTGACTGCCACAGTCACACAAAGGAACCATGTTAGTTTGATAGTGAAGAGTTCAAACATCCATGAATCTAAAAAGAAATCTGCAAAATGTATAAAGGTTGAAAATAACATGGAATTTTTTTAGCTCTGATTTTCATTTTAGGATTATTTATGTTACTCTGAAGAATTTTATGAAGAATCTGATAGCCCTTGGAGCATGGCTTTATTATTTTCCAGTTATTTGGATTATGGAAAATATTTTGTTGATTACTCCCAAGTCATCAAGGGAAAATATCATTCTATTACATAATAACATCATTAATTCAGTCAACAGATACTTTATTCAAAAAATATTTATTGAGCCCATACACTGTTACAGGCTCTAGTCCAGGTACTGGCAATCTACCATAGAACAAGACAAATGTTCTGTCCCATGGAACATCAAGAAACCAACTGATCATTATTTTAAAAATTCAGTATTAAAACAGTAATGTAAATTCCAATTATATAACATAATCTTTCTTTTAACTTTTAATTTGAATGGTTGGTATTTTATAGACAAAGTCTAAAATTACCTCTATTGAAGGAAAATGATCACTTCTGGAATTATTCAGTTATTTATTAAGTAATGCATTTGAGAATAAGCCATAGCTTTAAGGATATTCAAGAAACAGGTTTAGGGCAGTACCTGTCCAATTCAAGATATGTGAATTAATACAGACTTCATTCTGAAAACATAGGTCTTTATTAAGCCCATTAGAGATACCAATATTAATAAGTTGAAGTATTAATATCATAACTTCATTTTCTTGCCTATATGGTTGAACTATACTTCTTTATTGCTTAGAGCATCATCTCCACAACCCTCCCCCCAACACTTATATTTGTTTTTCTAATAAATCATCTTATTAATTAAAAGGTAGATAGTCCTTATTTTTGTAGCTTTTTTCATATAGCAACAGTATCCATTTTAAGACTATGCAGAACAAGCATATTTGAGGATGCTATATTCCCTGGAAAGATACTAAATGGACATTGTAAAATGATACTAAATTAAAGAAAGGATTAGGTAATGCATGAGGATGCAGGAGAATGTCTTTGAATCTTGACATTTAAAAACACATACACAACAAACACAATGCCATTCAAATGGCTAGTGTTTAGTTTTTAAATTAATGACTTCCATGCCAGAACAGACCCACTGCATCATTGAGCTTACTTAAATGAAATTGAAACAGAAATCTAAAAGGTTCCACTCATCCTAGTTTCATCATCATCAAGATTTTGGAAAAGTAATTTGATTTTGTTAGAACTTCACAATTTCCACCTAGAAAATGGAGGTTGTTATTATAATCTTTGTACCTAATTAGCTGTCCCAGCCATGCAATCTATTCTAATCAATCAATGACATGACAAAGTAATCAGCTACCTGTGCAAGGTTTAGAAACTACATAAATGAAAAATACTTTACTTTCATTTAAAGAATTTTCATCTATTTGAAGTAGACATTGAAATACATATCATGTGATAAGTGCAATGACATTCTTATGTTTAAGTTATAAAAAATAAAGTAATTGACTCCATTTGTTTAGGCAATTTAAAGTTTGCATAAGAATGGCTTCTTTGACAGACTGCTAATTATACCCCAAATCTGTTTTCTTTTTCTTTGCAAGGATATGGCCTCCCAGCTGCCTGTTACAGGCACCAGTCTCCTTTGTAGCTATGAGTGGCCAGGTTGGCAAGAGTCATTTGCTCAGCTTCCTCACTTGAGCAAAGATAACCTGCTGCCTTGAATTTGATCTAAATTTCCTCTTTCTGTGGACTAGAATGCATAGGATTTGCATCTTAGCTTGGACCATTCAGAAGAGCCCTATGTCTAATGAAAGGCAGAGCAATATGTTACCAATACATCTCCTAGGGCAAAGTAAAAAAAGGTGAAAATAAATAAATGGGACTACATCAAAATAAAACCCCAAAAGAAACAATCAAACAAAATGAAAAGGGAGACCACTGTATGGGAGAATATATTTGCAAATGATACATCTAATGAGTTAATTTCCAAAATATACAATGTAACAAAAGAAAGACAAGCAATCCAATTAAAAATTGGGAAATGTACATAAATAGACACTTCTCCAAAGAGGACATAGAGATGAAGAGACGTGAAAAAAAAAATGCTCAAATTCACTAATTATCAGAGAGATGCAAATTAATGACAACATGGTATCATCTCACACCTGCTAGAATGGCTATCATCAACAAGTCAATAAATGACAAATGCTGATGAGTATGTGGAGAAAAGAGAACCCTAGTACACTGCTGGTGGAAATGCAGATGGATGCAGCCACTATGGAAAACAATATGGAGATTCCTCAAAAATTAAAAATGGAACTCCTATATTTTCCAGTGATTCCACTTCTAAGAGTTTATCCTAGAAATCCCAAAACACCAATCAGAGGGAATGTATGCACCCTTATGTTCATACAATTTCTAAGAACTGGAAACAGCCCAAGTGCCTATCAATAGATGAGTGGATAGTAAAGCTGAGGTACATTTACATGGTGGAATACATGTAAAAAAGAAGGATCTCTTACCCTTTGAGACAGCATGGAGGGACCTGGAGAGTACTATGCTAAGTGACAAAAGTCAAGCAGATCAAGTATCACATGATCTCAGTCATTTGTGGAATCTAATGAACAAAACAAACTGATGAACAAAATAGATCCAGAGATAAAGAAGCATGGAACAGACTGAGAAATCTCAGATGGAAGGGGGGCAGGAAGAGATTAATCAAAGAACTTATGTCCATATATGCATACCCATGGACACAAACAATAGTGTGGTGAAGTGAAAGCCTCAGGGGGAGTGTTGTTGAGATGCGGAGGAGGATCACTGGGGAAAAAGAGGGACATCAGTAATGCTTTCAATAATAAAGTTAAATTTTTAAATAATATGATTCCTATTACTCTCTAGCTACTAAAAGTACAAGGTACATAGATGTGTTTATATATTCTTTTTTTAAAAACTTTCAGTTTTGTTGTTTTTTTAAATATATTTTTATTGGTTTCAGAGAGGAAGGGAGAGGAGGAGAGAACTAGAAACATCAATGATGAGAGAGAATCATTGATCAGCTGCCTCCTACATTCCCCACACTGGGGATCAAGCCTGCAAGCTTGGCATGAGAACCATGACCTCCTAGTTCATAGCTTGACAGTGAGCCACGCTGGCTGGTCTATATAGTCTTATAATAATACTAAAGGCCCATCATTGCACAAAGAGATTCGTGCAATAGGCCTTCCTTCCCTTGGCCTCCAGCACTGGTTTCTTCTGGAACCCGGGACCCAGGCCTTCGCTCCGGCCAGAGTCTGCATTTTTTGTCTTTGCTGCAGACTCCGGCCAGAGTCTGCCGTCTTTGCTTCACACTCCCGGCTGGAGTCTGCCATCTTCGTCTTCACTGCAGACTCTGGAGTCTGCAGTCTTGTCTTCACTGCGGCACTCCGCTCCTGTAGATCCCTTCACCTCCTGCCCTCCCTCTCATAGCAGGCATCCTGCCTCACCTGGCCACTCTGTGCCTGGAGCAGCTGGGCGGCCACCATCTTTGGCCTTCTAATTTGCATACTCACTCTGATTGGCTGTGGGTGTAGCGGAGGTACAGTCAATTTACATGTTTGTCTATCATTAGGTAAGACTAGTGACCTGGTGTGCGAAATCACACAGCCCCGCCCAACCACGTGTGCCCTGCCCACCCTCTCACTGCTCAACCCTCGATCCTGCAAGTCCCCTCGGGCTGGTCCCGCCTCCTCCAAGTGCCTCCCCACATCCGCCCCATCTTCGGAGCAATACAGCAGCTCTGCCCCATCATGGCACTGGAGGAGAGCATGGAAGCCTCCCGCCTGCTGTGGGGTTTTGAGCACCGCTTCCGGGCGGTGCGTGCGCTGTGCTCCTTCTCCTGACAGGTGGGCGGCGAGCACACTGAGTGCAAGCGGTAGGTGGCTAAGGACTGGTGAGGGGGGCGCTATGGGCTCTCACCCCCAGCCTCCCCACCACAGGATGGTCCCGCCTCCTCCAGTTACCTTCCCACTTCGTCTCTGGAGCAATGCGGTGGCTCCGCCCCACCACACACGCAGCCTCCTGCTGAACGGTCATTATAGTATGAGGGCTCCATGACCATTAGCATATTAGCTCTTTATTATGTAGGATTTTAGACTTTCTTTTTACAAGTATCTTTAAATGGTTAATTGCTAACATGGAGGGCTTACTAGTATAGGCACAGTTGTATTCCCTTTAATTATAAATTTATTTATAACTTAGTTTCTTTTCTGATGTAGGATTATTACCATCCTACAAATAAGAAAATGGTGGCACAGAGTGGTTATATTACTTACCCAAAATCAGACAGATTGTTGCAACTAGTTGCCAAACCCAGACAGTCTGGCTCCTATTTATGGATCTCTAAACTACCCCAATGTGCTGTTCCTCATCTTAAGGGAAACAATGAAAAATAGTCTATGCCTGGACATCAGGAGGAATATGAGCCAAACACTCATCATTGTGGAGAATAGTACTCTGAGTTAAGCAAGAACAAACACAACAAAATAATAATATTAATCATTGGTAATAATTAGCCATTTAAAAATTGTAACTTAATATTACTCTTAATGTAGCAGAAATACTTGTATTTTCTGTCTCTACCTACATTGTTCTATTGCAGAAGAAAATCCCACCAACTGAGGTGAATATATACCTCTGAATCTGGTATATATTATTGTTTAAAATTAGAGCTCATTTTCATGCACTTTTTTCAATGAGGGACTTTAACTCATTAGGCAGGCAGGAACTTGGTGGAGAATATTTTTTCAAAAAAAAAAATCTTTGATTTTATAAAATTATCAATAAAAGAATCATATCATAAAATATACATTCCTTAGTAAAAACAATATGGCTACATCCTTAACCTGTTCTATTATATAATATATTAGATATTTGGCTTTAGATTGGAAAATAGCAATGAAAAAGCTCTTGTTTTATTAAAGTGGCAAAATAATTACATTTTGTTAACATTCATTAACTATCATTCATTAGATTAATAGTCATGGTATATTACAAGCATAACTCAGGACATTTTTTGCAATCTTAATTTGAAAACTATCCATCATGGTTATAGAAGGAGGTAATGGTGTGATCAAAGTTGCTACTAGAATGTTTGTATATCCAAGAATGTGAGATGGTGTGGCACACAGGGTATGAATAAAGAATTGCCCATCTAATTGGTTTTCTTTATATTCCTTGCTATGCCACTAAAAACTGTGTGACAAGTGTGACTCATAGTGTCCTCTTCTGCAAATGATAAATGCATGAAACACTCAAAGTCATTTATGTAACATGTTATTTTAAACTAGAGGCCCGGTGCACAAAATTCGTGCGGGGGGGGGAGGGGTGTCTCTCAGGCGAACCTGCACCCTCTCCAATCTGGGACCCCTTGGGGATGTCTGACTGCCTGTTTAGGCCCGATCCATGGATCGGGCCTAAACAGGCAGTCAGACATCCCTTTCACAATCTAGGACTGCTGGTTCCCAACTACTCGCCTACCTGCCTTCCTGATTGCTCCTAACTACTCTGCCTGCCAGCCTGATCACTCCCTAACCACTCCCCTGCCAGCCTGATCGATGCCTAATTGCCCTCCCCTGACACCCCAGTCACCCCCAAATGCCCTCCCTTGCATATTCCCTCTTTATTAGATAGGGTTTTTTCTTTAGCATATTGGACAGTCCTAACTGGTTTGGCTCAGTGGATGGAGCATTGGCCTGCAGAATTAAGGTTCCTAGGTACAATTCTGGTCAAGGGCATGTACCTTTGTTAGGGGCACGTACCCAGTCGGGAGTGTGCAGGAGGCAGTTGATCAATGTTTCTTTCTCATAGATGTTTCTAGCTCTCTATCCCTTTCCCTTCCTCTCTGGTAAAAAAATCAATAAAATATATATTATAAAAAAAGAAACATTTAAGATTCCTCCATATCTGCCTGGCTGGTGTGACTCAATGGTTGAGACCCCAGGCTGCCACCACTGGAGGGGTTCAGGCCCTGGCCAGGCTGAGACCACTGCCCAGGCTGCCATCTCAGCCTGGCTGTGGATAGCCCAGTGGGTGCATTCCCTGGCCTGAAGGTCGTGCATTGGGGGTGCACTGCGCTGCCGGCCGCAAGCCCTGTGGCCCGCTTTGCCCCGGATCGCACGCGGCTCAGGGGCGACCAGCCGGACACCCCGGACTGCCGCCACTAGGCCGGGATTGCTGTGTGTGGGGCGGGTGCCTGCCAGCTAGACACCCTGGACTGCCGCTGCTGGGCAAACTTGGGGACTCTGCCGGGGCTCGGGGCTAAGAGGACTGGGCGCCGCCATCTTGTGGCCATGGGCGCCGCCATTTTTGTCGCAGAGTGATGGTTAATTTGCAAATTACCCTTTTATTAGATAGGATGATGATGGGTACTTTATTGTTATGGACATCTGAGGCTAGAGACAGTAGAGGAATCAAGACAGAATGTTTTCACTTTGTATCCTGAAGATATAGACATTTGAGTTGAGAAGCAATAATTATTAGAGACTGTGATTTTGGTCAAAGTCCCATTCCCCATCAGCCCAGATCTGACTTTGTGCTATGTGTAAAAGAGCTGTTTTATCTCAGAATAATTTTAGATCAGCACTGTCAAAACTTTCTGCTCTGATAAAAATATACAACCTGAGATGTGGCTATTGAACACTGGAAATGTGGCTGGTAAAACTGAGAATGTGAATTTCTTACTTAATTTAACCTTAATAATTTAAATTTATATATTAATCTGTGGCTAGTGGTTATCCCAATTAGACACTTCAGCTTTGAAGGGGTTATTTGTGGGGAGAAAATACAAGTCATAGTAGGGAAGATAGCAGGAAATTTTGGGAATCTACTAACCTCAAACAAAATTTTACATATTAAGTCTTCTTGTGTATAAACCCTGGTTTTAAGCAAAGAACAGATAACTTGCTGGAGCAAATGATGCCAGAGAGATGGGTTATAGCCTCATCCTACCTAATAAAAGAATAATATGCAAATTGACCGCACCTTTGCTATGCCCAAGCCACAGCCACCAGCCAATCAGGGCGAGTATGCAAATTAACCCAACCAAGATGGCAGTTAATTTGCATATCAATACAGCGTAGAAAGAAGCCACAAAGCTGCAGAGAAGCAAGCAGGCAGGGCCGGCGGAGAAGGGAGGCAAGCTGGCGGGGCCAGCGGAGAGCGCAGCAGGAAGCCCTATTGCAGGAATACACCACCCACAAGGTACCAGTCCATCGGGCCAGGGAGGGCGGGTGGGGTGGGCAGCACCAGATGCCACCTCAGGGGTCCGGGTCCATCACAGGCCCCGGGAGGGGCAGCAGCCTGCCTAACCACACCTGCGGGGCCCTGGGAACATCGCAGCCCCTGGGAGGAGCAGCTGGGCCTGCTTAGCCGCTCCTGTGGGGCTCCAGGAACATCGCAGCCCCGGGGAGGCATGGCTGGCCTAGCCACTCCTGTGGGTCCCCGGGAACATTGCAGCCCCGGGGAGGTGCAGCCAGCCAGCCTAGCCACTCCTGTGGGTCCCCGGGAACATTGCAGCCCAGGGGAGGCATGGCCGGCTGCCTAGCCACTCCTGTGAGGCTCCGGGAACATCACAGCCCAGGGGAGGCATGGCCGGCTGGCCTAACCATTCCCGTGGGGCCCCAGTTACATCACTGCCCAGGGAGGCGTGGCTGGGTCCTGGGAACATCACAGGCATGGGGTTGCTGAGACCCAGACCGGGCCTCTGGCCACAGATTCACAGCTTTGTGGAGACCAAGAGCAGGGATCTACCTCACTGCAGAGAGAGAGGTTCTGCTGTGGCCCCAAGATGTGGGTGAGCCAGGCCAGGGATCAAGGGGCATGGAAGGTAGCCTGGGTGGAGAGGCAAGGACCTGCAGCTCTGAGGTAGGGGTTGAGGGGTGGTGCCACCTCAGTGGAGGGGTGCTGCACTGTAGGGTACTGGACTGACTGATGTGATTCAGACAAGCTCCCAGTGCTAACTGGCCTCGCCCAGGTGGCCTTCGAACTTCAGAGGCACTTCAGAAGCACTTCAGAGGCAGCGACTCCTGCTCCTGCCTTGACCCAAAAGCAAGCTCACGCCACCCTGTCCCACAGCAGAGAATGCCTTGGTGGTGAGTGCAAAGCCTTTTACCTGCTCCAGAGACCCGGGGGCGGAGGGTTACTGAGTCAAGTTCCACAGCCAACTGGAATTGGCCTCAGTTTCCTGGTCTGTAAAATGGATTAAGTGTGTCCCAGTGCCTTCACTGAGCTTTGATGGCCAATTGAGGTACTATATAAGGAAAGTGATGAAGAAGTGAGAAAGAAAAGGAAAGGCGAACAACACAAAAGAAAGGCTGGAAGAAACCTGTAAACCCATTGTCACTTAAATAGGGAATATAGTCAATAGTGTTGTAATGATGGTATGATGCCAGGTGGGTACTAGAAATATCAGGGAACACTTTGTAAAGTATATGATTGTCTAACCACTATTCTGTAACTAATATAAAACCTGAAACCAATACAAAATAATATTGAATGTAAAGAAATGAAAATTGGAGTGAAATTTTTATAAATTTCAAAGTTTAAATAAAGGCTGTAAAGGAAGGAAAGGGGAGAATAAAATAATAGTGTTTTTCATTTTACCATTAAGTTGTCTTTATATGGTGCTTTTATACTTTTCTAAGTCATTATCTCATTTTAATTTCAGGGCAACTTAAAGACAAGATAATTATTCCCTCTACTATTCAAAGAAAGGAAATCTTGGTGTCTGGATCCAATGATTCAATTGTCAAGCCCTTATTGTAAAGCAGGGTTAGTAAAATTTTCTGTGAAGGGTCATATCTATACTAATAAAAGCCTTGGGGGTGATCAGGCCAGCAGGGGAGAGTAGTTTGGGGCAATCAGGCCTGCAGAGGAGCAGTTAGGGGGCAATCAGGCAGGCAGGTGAGCGGTTAGAAGCCAGTGGTCCCAGATTGTGAGAGGGTTCCCAGATTGGAGAGGGTGCAGGCTGGGCTGAGGGACACCCTCCCCAGTGCACGAATTTCATGTACCGGGCCTCTAGTCCTATATAATAAAAGCCCAATATGCTAAGTGTCCAACCGTTCGACTATTCAACCAGTCACTATGACCACCAGGGAGCAGATGCTCCAACTGGTAGGTTAGCTTGTTGCTGGGGTCCAGCTGATCAGGACTGGGCGAGATGGGCTGGACACACCCTGGAGCCCTCCCACAGTCCTCCCTGGCCCCAATTGTGCACCAGTGGGGTACCTCAGCTTGGCCTGCACCCTCTTACAATTTGGGACCCGTTGGGGGATGTTGGAGAGTTGGTTTTGGCCCAATTCCCACAGGCCAGGCTGAGGGACCCCACTGGTGCATGAATCCGTGCACTGGGCCTCTAGTAAAATCATATAATAAAAGAGGCTTGAGGGACCATTTATATAAAACATCTCATTAAATATTTAAATATAAATTAAATCTTAAACATTAGTTAACTCATCAGAAGTCACACAGAAACAGAATTATAAAGAGACATTACTTATTCAATTAAAATTTAAGTAAACACTAACAACTAAATGTCAGCTGGTAATCATAACATAGGCTACCTTACATGGTAAGCATTATTATTGTCCTCAGAATGATTATGTAATGTTCCAAGGTACGATATTGTGACATGCATCTTTTGGTCTTAATCCCTAATTTCAGGCCACAGCTCCTAAAATTCTTTTAATTTCCTAAGTGATAAGAACAATAGGAGAATCTTTGGTTACATATGGGGTAGCCCCAAAAAAGGCAGTGTTTAGTAATAGAGATTTCATTTTTAAATCAAGCTATCAGTTGTTAAAGTGTGCATACATTTTTTGGGAGGACACCTTGTATATTTATTTTTGCATAGATCCTGAAATAGCTCTAGAGCAATAAAGTTGAAATGAGTTTATTTAGTATTTCTAAGAAGCTCCTTTCAGCCATACCTTAGTTTAAGTTAATTAGGTAATTTTTGGAAATTAGGTGATTCTTTAGAAGACTGGTTGCCAGGAACCAAAAATATGATTAAAGAACTGGATTTCTGAGTCTGCATCCTGAATTTCAGGGAGAAAAAGGGGCTGGAGGTTGAGTTAACTAATTGCCAATGATTTAGTCAATCATTCCTATATAGGGGCTGACAAAAGTAGGTAAATAACTGTGCCAAAGTGTGCTTAAGCACAGTAAGTAGACTACAAAAATGTGCAAATAATGAAGGCTGGCATTTTGAGCACTTACGAGATTGTACCTAAGTGCACTGTGCCATTGTGACATTATTTTGAGTTAATAAAGCTACTGTAATAATCATAACCATACAAACAAGTGTAAACTTACTTTTCCCAACCCCTGTGTGATAAATCCTCCATAAAAATCACCAAAGGGGTTCAGAGTGCTTCTGGGGTTGATGAACAAATCCAGGTCCTTGAATGATGACACCTCCTAACTTCCTGATAGGATCCTTTTGAACCTCACCATATAAAGTCTTCATCTGTCTGTTCATTGGCATCTTTTAAAGTAATAGTAAGTCAACTGTTTCCCTGGGTTCTATGAAATGTTCTAGCAAATCATGAAGCCGGAGGAGGGGTTTGTGGGAACTTCTGATTTGGAGCCAAGTAGGATAGAAGTTGTGTGTAACCTGGGGACACATTACTTGCAGTTGACATCTGGCAGTCGAGGGTGGGAGGGGTTGAGTCTTCTGGGACTGAGCCTTTAACCTGTGAGGTCTATGCTGACTCTGGGAAGTTAGTATCATAATTAGGTTAAACTAGAGGCACGGTGCACGAAATTCGTTCATGGGGGGGTGTCCCTCAGCCCAGCCTGCACCCTCTTCAATCTGGGACCCTTAGAGGGAAGTCCGACTGCCCATTTAGGCCCGATCCTACCAGGATCGGGCAGTTGGACATCCCTCTCACAATCCAGGACTGTTGGCTCCCAACTGCTCGCCTGCCTGCCTTCCTGATTGCCCCTAACCGCTTCTGCCTGCCAGCCTGATCACCCCCTAACCACTCCCCTGACAGCCAGATTGATGCCTAACTGCTCCCCTGCCAGCCTGTTTGCCCCTAACTGCCCTCCCCTGCAGGCCTGGTCACCCCCAACTGCCCTCCCTTGCAGGCCTGATCCCTCCCAACTGCCCTCCCCTGCTAGCCATCTTGTGTCCAAATGGGGGCAGTCATCTTTGACCACATGGGGGCAGCCATCTTGTGTGTTGGAGTGACAGTCAATTTGCATATTATTCTCTTATTAGATAGGATTACATAAGATAGAGGCTTGGTGCACTGGTGGGGACCAGCTGGTTTGCCCTGAAGGGTGTCCCAGATCAGAGTGGGGGTTCCCTTGGGGCATGGGACAGCCTGGGTAAGGGGCCTGTGGTTGTTTGCAGGCCAGCCATGCCCCTTGGCGACCCAAGAGGAGGCCCTGGGATCTGGGATTTATGTATCTTTTATAATTGAAACTTTGTAGCCTTGAGCAGAGCCAGGCCTCCTGCTTGCTCCATGGCTGCAGCCATTTTTGTTGGGATTTATTTATCTTCTATAATTGAAACTTTGTAGCCTTGAGAGGAGGCCTGGGCCTGTCAGGGCAGGCAGAAAGCTTGGCTTCCTCCATTGCCAGGGAAACCCAAGCCTGCTGCTCTCTCCGTGGCCGCAGCCATCTTGGTTGGGTTAATTTGCATACTCACTCCTGATTGGCTGGTGGGCATGGCTTGTGGGTGTAGCAGAGGTATTGTCAATTTGCATATTACTCTTTTATTAGATAGGATTGTAAGAAGTCTAGTCAACATCTATTGAGAAGTAGAAAAATTGTTTGGTATGGTAAAACCCATATGTCTGGTGTCAGCAATGTTGTGAGTGGAGGAAGCAGTGAGTTTATTTTATTTAACAAAGATGCAGAAATAATAAATGAGGAAACTCATAAGCCAACTCCAGTCTGACTCCAAAGTCTCTTTCTTTCTCTGCCTCCCAGGACACTAAATTCCACAAGGTTAGGAATGAAACACTTGGGGTCCACCTGAAGTCCTCCCTATGGAACTTTGGCCACAGTAGGTTGATCACCAGAGATAGATCAACAGTCCATTCACAGGAAAGCTCAAGGAGTTGCTGCACTACACAGAAAAGATCTGAATGTTATAAGTTCTGCCTTGTAACAGTGAAGAAAAGAAGAAGGATTGCACATAATCAAGTATCTTAGTCATGTTAGCTTTTTAGAAACGTCCCTGGACTGATGAAAACTAATCATTTTCTAGGTAATCTAGAGTGATTAATACCCTTGGATGCAGTATTTCCAATGTGACAAAGTATTTCTGTGTTAGTTGCAAGAATATCAGTGATGTGCTGCACCTGGCATTTATTGGCCAGCAAGACATGACTGCTTAATTTCGGGAACTCTGCAAGACGTTGCACCATATTGGTAGCTTGAAATTGGCAATGGTGGCAGCATGTACACCATGGAAAAGAGCAAATGTTGCAGATACCAAGTCACCCCAATTCTGAAAAGTCAGTTGTTAAATATTTACCAGCATTCCACTGTGTTTTGAGGGTCTATAATTGGTGGGTTACTAAAGTCTAATAATCAACTTTAATTGCATCATCCAGCTCTTGTTCCAGTTTGTCATTTAATTCTATCTTATTTCTCCTATGCCTCTGTGAAAGCTCTTTTCTACAGTTTTCCTTTTCCACCAACAAAAATCCTACTTATCATTTGCCAGAAATTCTCTCCAGCTGCTTTAATTTATGGTTTTTACTATCTTCTGTTATTTCTTTGAAACTACAATTTGTGCCATGCAATTTTTTATTTAATCCATTTTATTTGGTTCATGAATGTTAATGTCTTTTTCAAATAAATGGGAATTATTTTATATTTATTTTTATTTTTTATATCTCACACACCAAGCATAGGTTTGTAGGTCATAATTAGATCTTGACTAAGAAATGTAAAATGTAGAGTATACACTGAAAGACCCTGAATATTTTATTTTATTTGTTTTGTTCAATTTTCATTTGCTTTGACTTGCCAGCATTCTACATCTCAACAGCTAACAGATATCCAGTGTTCTACCTCCTCATCTTCTATATCCACACAAGTAGAGAAAAACAAACATGCTAACTAGTGACTTACCTTTTTTAAAATATTTTTATTTATTTAGAGATATGAAGAGAGAGAGAGAAACATTAAGATGAGAGCAAACATCCATCGCCGGCCTCCTGATAGCCCCTATGGGGGATTGAGCCTGCAATCCGGGCGTGTGCCCTGACTGGGAATCAAACCAAATTTGGTGCCCAAGACAATGCCCAACCAACTGAGCCACACTGGCCAGGGCCTAGTCACTAATCTTAATGAAGTCCTTAAGGCTAACTCTCTATTGTACTATAGTTCCCTTGCTCATGTTATCCACTTGGATACATAATGGACATCTCCCCTTTAAAATGACCAAAACTAAGCTTCTATTCTTCATCTTTAAGACTAACCCTCACAAAATCATCTGCGTTAAAGTTAATAGTAACTTAATTGTATCAAAGCTCTTTTGCTGTGTAACAACCTCCCCACCTCCCAATGTAGTGGTTAAGGTTAGTGCTACTTTGAGGAATTTATTGGGTATTGACAACAGGGTGATTGGGTTGCATGTTTCTCATCACTGTTTGTGCTTGTTTGCATTGAGGCTTAAGATTCCATGTGAGCAAGAGGGCAAGCTCAAATGCACCAGCACTTACATCTTACATATTACTGTTACATTGGCTAAAGCAAGTCACATGGCCAAACATGGATTCAGCATAGGAATGTTTAAAGGAATATCTTTATATTCAAAATATGTGGATAAAGGAAGGTAAAAACAAATTGTATGCATTGCTGCAGTTAATCCACCTGGTCCATTCTTCATTTCCGCAGGTAAAATCTTAGGGTTACATTTGGTGCCTCTTTGTCTCATATTCCACATCTACTCCAGAAGAAAATCCTACAGATTTTACCTCTAAATATATCCAATACCCAACCATTTCTTACCACCAGCACTGCTTCCTCATCATAAAAAATCATTGTCATCCCTCATCTAGTTTCCTATAGTCTTTGTCCCAACAACTAGGCCCATGTCAATGTGGCTAACATTGTAGCCACAAATGTAAATTAGATCATATCACTCATTAAAGCCCTCAGTGATTTTCTACTCACAGAAAAGCTGAATATGTGAAATGGCCTACATTCCCTACAAATGTTGGTGTACTGATATCTTTTTTTTATCTCTTATCATATCCCCTCTATCTGAACAGCTCCAGCTACACCAGTCTTTTTGCTATTCCTCAAACTCACTTGGCACATTTCATTCTGAGACTTTTCACCTATGTTCTCTCTCCCTGTATCACTCTTGCCACCAGATCTCCACACTGTTCTCTCTCATTTCATTTGGCCTTTTTGCAACTTTCCCAGTGAAACCTTTCTTGATCACTTTATTTAAAACTATACCCCTTAACTCTGTCTAATTTTTCTCATAGAAATTGTCACCACTTAACTGCTGTACATTTAACTTACTTTTTTTACTTTTTCCCTTATCATTAGGATATGACCTCTATAATGCCAGACATTATTGTTTATTTGTTTACTACAGAATCTCAAGTACCTAGTGTATTTCAGGTACACAGTAATAAATTAACAAATGAATGTTTGAATAATCATTGAATGAATGAAATACTACTAAATGGCCCAAATTGTCCTAGGTACAAGGCATATAGTAGTGAATATCAGACTAAGTTCTGTGGTAAATTGCATTATTGTTCCCAATTACATGATGGAATATATTCTTTATTCATGTCATATGACTTGCAGTGTACATTCAAGTAGAAATTTCCTGTTAAGCGACATCAAGGCAGGCTATGCTATTGAATGCAAGCAAAAGTGACACCATTGCCAACAAGAGATTTGAAGACCGTGTATAGTTTTCTACCATTATTCTTTTCTCCGAGCCATGAGGATGACATGTCTTAGAGAGAGGCTGCTTCTTCAGTCTGGATTCCAGAATGAATACATGTGGAGCAGAACATCAGCTTACACAACTGACATATAATGTGAACAAACACAAACCTTTGTTTCTTTAAGCCAGTTAAATTATAGGGTTATTTGTTAATGCAAAATGACTCAGGAAAAGCAGACTAATATAGTTTCTAACCACATGAAGTTTATAGACACAAAAGGAAAGCCATCCAACCTACTGTAATATTTCTTATAGTCTACTTAATTAAGTTTAAATCATAAGGGAATCAACTGGACATGGGAACTTGACATACTGCAAAGAAAACAGAATTCAGGTGTGTCTGAAGAATACTGGGCAACTTGCCCATGTTTCTTACAATATGTCTTCATTCTGGCCAAGCTCACACTTTCTCACATCTGTTTATTTGGTGTCTTTCTGTTCTTCACAGACACTCTAGTCAGAAGCAAGTCACTGAGAAGAGGAGGAAGAGGTAAATTTGACCAAGTTGTCACAGTTTAATGGGATTCAGAATTCCTATTACATTGAGTCATTTAAAACCTTTAAAATGTTCTTATTTTACAGATTTTTGATGTAAGTAGCTTATTGTGAAAAAATGCAACTTTTCACGTACTCAAGAGTCATGGTTTGAGCCTAATAGCCTCACTGAATTTCTATAAATGCAGCCCCACGATGATTCCCATGTATAAGCAAGTACAGAGGGTAAAACGGCAGGAGGGAAAGCATATGACTTCCAGCTAGAAAGAATTGCTATAAGCTTGTACCTCAAAGTCCATCCTCAGAGGCCAATGTAGAACTGAATCCAACAACATGCTCCTTTATTCTCTGTTTGTCTGTGTGCCAAGTTCTACATTTAAACCAAAAGCAATGTGTAACATGTTGTGGCAAAAATAAAAATGTATATATATTTGTTCCTGACATTCATAGTTACCTTGCTTCTCAGGTAATTCTTATTATGTTAGTGAGTGCTAAAATGAAAAAAATATATATATTTATGTCCCTGGGAATGAGCAAGTGAGCAAAAATTTGGGTAAAACCCAGTGAAAGGAATAACTACACTGTGGAGAGCAGTTAGAAATTCCATTTCAGATGAAAGCTGAAAGTAAGAGGAGTGGGATGGTGTCATGGATTTTATCACAGGGTAGTGGTATTATTTACATTACTTTAAAAATGTTTTGTAAACATGTGTTTGCAAGCAGGGTCTTTCAAAGCAAAATATTCCTTAAGATCAAGGTTTGTATTTATTTTTTTTCTTCTTCAAACATAAAATACCTTATATATTTCACATATACAGAATAATTAGAAATGTTTAAGAGCTATTTATACTTTTTAGAATTTTATGATTTATGTAATATTTGAAACTTAAAGAGAATGTATGTAACATTTACATAAAGAGAATTTATGTAAATTATAAAATAGAATAATAAAATAAATTACTGAAGAATGAGTACCTAAGACGAGCTGGTTGTTCCAAGATAATGCTGTCCCTACCATTTTGCTTCTTTCTTATCTTATTAATCTATTATCTCCAGAGGTAAACATATTCCTAGATTTTGCTTTATTTTTTTAGAGACTTTATTTTTTTAGAGCAGTTTTAGGCTTACAACAAGTTTGAGAGGAATTTACAGCTATTTCCCATACACTTTCCAGGCAGAACTGAAACAGCTTTTCTTCATTTATTTTCTTTTTTTTTTTCTTTATTGATTAAGGTATTACATATGTATCCTTAACTTCCCATTGCCCCCCACCCCCACCCCCCTGCTCATGCCCTCACCCTCCTGGTGTCTGTGTCCATTGGTTATGCTTATATGCATGCATATAAGTCCTTTGGTTGATCTCTTACCCCCACCCTCCTCGGCCCTCCCTCTGAGGTTCAATGGTCTGATCAATGCTTCTCTGTCTTTGGATCTGTTTCTGTTCATCAGTTTATGTTGTTCATTATATTCCACAAATGAGTGAGATCATGTGATATTTATCTTTCTCTGACTGACTTATTTCACTCAGCATAATGCTCTCTAGGCCCATCCATGCTGTTGCAAATGGTAGGAGTTCCTTCCTTTTTATAGCAGTGTAGTATTCCATTGTGTACATGTACCACAGTTTTCTAATCCACTCATCTGCTGATGGGCGCTTAGTCTGTTTCCAAATCTTAGCTATTGTAAATTGTGCTGCTATGAATTTTGCTTTATTATTTCTTGATTAATAACTCTTTACTAAACACCTACTCTTTATTCCCTCACTGTGTTAAAGACAATGGCATATAAAAACTCGTTTTATAAAGACCTCATTTCTCCCCCATCCCCAATCTTGTGCCCTAATTCAATCTGTTGTAGTCTATTCAGGCTGCTAAATAAATTACCATAGACTGGTGACAACAGCACACTTGCTTCCCATGAATCTCAAGGCAAGGAAGTTGAATATCAGAGTGCCAGCATAGTCAGATTCTGGTGAAGGCTTTTTTCCTGACTCACAGATGGCTATGTCTTCATGTAGCAGAGAAAAAAGGAAGCGAGCTTTCTTGATTCTTCTTATAAGGGTCCCCATTATGAGGGCTCATTCTCATGATCTAATTACCTCCCAAACTCAGCATCTTCAAATACTATCATATTGGGGTTTAGGGTTTTCACATATGAATTTTGAAGGGGACACTAACATTTACTCCATAACAACTCCTGAACAAACAAACTTTTGTAATTAAAAACTATATAAATGTGCAAACATAATAATGTTGGGATTAAATGATTGGCTTTTGATACTAATCTTCAGAACAATTATGAACCAGACTGAAGCTATATAATCTAATCTCCAATTTAGAATTGTTAGTGTTGCTAATCAAAGAGTCATGTTGCTAAGGGTATAGCCATGTCCTGGCCCCAAGATATCTGACTAATACCCTGGTGGTAAATAGTCAAGGAATCCCTACTTTGTACCAAAATTATCTTCACCTTTTACCAACAAAATTATAAAATCTGAACAGTTACTATGCTCAATTTTCTCTATAAGAAACTGAGTCTCAGAGAAGTTAACCAATTCATCCATGTTCACACATCAGGAAATTGACAAGGCTGATATTTATGGCAAGATCTGTATTATTAGAAAACACATTCTCTTAACCACTGAATTTTGTGACTCAAATTATTTTGTCAAGTTATTATTTTATATACTAAACTAGAGGCCCAGTGCATGAATTCGGGCCAGGCTGGCCAGGGGGAGGGGCAGGGCCAGTTGGCTGGCCAGCTTGCCCCCTGGTTGAACTCCTGGTTGAACTCCTAGTAAAATTCCTGGTTGATGGGACAATTTACACATTAGCCTTTTATTATATAGAATATTATGATTATTGCCTACCCTTATTCTCATAGTACTTCATTTCATATGAATAAACCATAGCATTTCTTAGCAATCTATATTTGAATGAGAATCATTGTAAGTGTCTTCTTTAAAGTTCATACAGTGTCTTTTTTAAAATTCAGACAACTCAAACTCATTTCCTTTTTAGCCCAAGGATTCAGTTTTGAGCTGGTGGTGAGGTAAGCTGTATCATGAATTAAAGTTCTATAAGTTCTAGAAGCAAGAGGATAAGGTTATGAGCCAAGGTAATAATTGCAGAAATAGAGAAGCAAAGAAATGTGGAGAATATTTCAAAGGATAAAGACTGGTATAAAGTAAGATTTTTAAATAATCTGGTGATTATTCTGAAAGATAGAATAAAGGAATAAGTCATTGTTTATAAATAGAAGTATAAAATGACCCAATCTATGTGTTAGAACTTTTGTTACTAAGTGATAGATCTTATAGAGAGATGGGGTGTTAAAATCACAAGTTCTCTTTGTTTGAAAATTTTTAAATTTATTCATTAATCAACTAATATTTATATATATTAACATATATATGGTAATTAGTAAATATTTATATATATTAACTAATATGGTAATTAGTAAATATTAGTTGATTAATGAATAAATTTAAAAATTTTCAAACAAAGAGAACTTGTGATTTTAACACCCCATCTCTCTATAAGATCTATCACTTAGTAACAAAAGTTCTAACACATAGATTGGGTCATTTTATACTTCTATTTATAAACATAGGGTGATATTATATTATTTTATGTATTTATCAGTTATTATCTAAATTGTTGAAATAAAAAACAGTTAAATATATGTGCAGTTTTAAAAACTACATTCATAAAAATGCATTTTTAGTGTGAGAGAGTGGGGAATAAAAACAGGAATATTTCTCAACCTTTGTGACTATGAAGCAGAGACTCTATTCCCAAAGGGAAAGTTAGATGTCCTCATCTAAAGGGCATGAGTTGTTAAATTATTTTTTGGGCTTTTATAATTATAATGCTCAATGAAAAAAACCTTTTGACCTAGTAATTAACCTGTATATCTACCAGAAAATAGACACCGTTAATTTTGAATCTGCCGGAAGCCAGTTCCAGCATGTCATAATTGCAAAAGTTTCATCAAAAGGTTGGGGACTCAACAAAGGCTGAGTCACATATGTAATCACCTGTTGGAATGGCTGAAAGGCACTCCCCCCAAATCTAAATAGGATGATTGTTTGCTGCCAGACAGCTCAGGGTTTCTTAATCTACATGTTATTGCCTTCTGTTGGCCAAACACCTGAACAGCCATAGGCTATTCCCCAATCTGACAATGCTTCTGTATCCTACGCTTTGAAGTGTATTATGTCCACCTTGCCTTAGGACAAATTGTGTTAGTAAAAAGCAAGGGTCCTGAGACAAGGAGTAACTTTAGTTCCTGACCCCCAATGCCTTTCAAAATTATCTTTTGTCTTTGGACTCTTACTTAATCTATACACAGCCTTTCTCCAGATTGCTGAACCCTTTGTAAATGCTGGAACAAGAACCAGGCATGAATCCAACTGATTTTTCAAAAAACTTTGAGATTTGTACCCTCAATAAATAAATATTTACTGATATGTTAACCCATTAATAATTGACAAAGTGGGGGAAAAGCATGGCGTCTTTGAGGCTTAGAGAGAAGGAACCTGCCCCTGAAATTGAGTAGGTAGAGGGTTGGGAAGAAAAAAGTGGCAAAGTAAGCATGCTCAAAATTGTCTTAAGGGAGGTGAAAGAAAATATTAATAATTCATAAAATAATTTAGAATATATATTGAGAAAAGAAAGTTAGTGTTCTCTTCTACACTGATGGAATGATCAGATACAGTTTATTGTTGCTTTTATTTAATCATTTGTCTGTCTGAATATAGACATAACCAATAGATATGATTTAAAAACTGGAACACTGAAAACATTAGATAACTATTAAAGTGAATAACTGGTATTCTTCCACAACTTCAGGTGGGAAAGTTATCAATGTTGTTTAGAGTAGATCCTGTTGGCAGGCACATTTGAGAATTAAATTTATAGACAAAAATAGAAAGTATTGACACAATTAAGAACAGTAGGGAGAAAGACATCCATGAAAATGAGTTGATTTAATTCAAGTTTTAAAATCTAAGATTTAAAGAAAGAATGAATAAAGAGAATGAATTTCAGTTTCATAGTGTATTTACTTTTGTGTCAAAATGTCATTTTACTTTTTTTTTTCTTCTTTATGATCATCTTTCCTCTCTACCTTACAGATTAATACCCTATCTGTGAGGTGGAATAATAATTGCCTTCAACATTATCGTGCAATATACATTAGTTATCACTACTGGAGAGGTAGTCTTATTATGCCCATTTCATATATAAGAAAACAAAAGCCTGGAGAATTTCTGACTTCTTACTGAAGTCAGATAGCAAGTGGCAGAATTAGGGCCAACTTAAATGCTGCCCTCACTACACTTCTGTGACTCTTTCAACCACAAGTTTTCACTTCTGCCAATTACCTTATTTTTTAAAAGAGAGTAAGAATTGACCTGTCGGGTTTGAATTCCTGTCACATTAGTTTTGGTGCACACAGTATTCTCCCAACTTTCTCTCATGCCCCATGTGTGTCTTGTAGACTTCATAGCTATATTCTTTCATGGAGATAGATCTTCACTCATGGTCTCAGCTGTAGATTCCTTATATTATGCTGTTTTATTTATAAAAGTTTATATTTTATTTTCATGGAACATGAGATTAATTAATTATTTGCTCTGGTAATTTTGGAAGTGAGAAAATTTGAAGATGAAATGTATTTGAATTAATGGATAATATAAAACTTATACAATGAACTTTGGCATACCTACATGAATGTGCAAGATATGCACAATATTGACAGCTTCATGGTTTGGGTTTTATCTTAAAATCTTCGGAGAAAAAAATACATATCTAATAAAGATGATAAAATGTCCTTCAATTAGAAAAATAAATCTTATGGAGTTTCATTGCATAACATTTTTTCTTGTTTATGTTACCAAAATAAGAGTAAGGGGTATAAATATGGCCATATATGTTTTCATCAATGCCTTCTAGTTATGTGATTTACAGTGAACATGTGTGTACAATTGTGTGTACATATGTGTGTTTGCACATATTCTTAACCTGGTAACTATATAATATGGTTTTTAACTTCCTTTTGAGAAAGTCTCTGTACAGATACTTCACATAGGATTTCACCCTTAATGTCAAATCCTATGGACAGGCGGGTGGTAGACATCTGTCTGACCAAATGAAATATAACAATTTCTTTCACATGGTGATGGCTAAGTGATAAGTACCCAAACAAAACCCTTGAGATACAGTGTGATACTTCCTGTGGCCACTGAAAAAGAGGCATAGGGTCTTCCCTGTTGGACTTAAACCTGAAAGGCTCGGGGTTGAGAACAAAGACAGTGTGGTGAATTTAGAGCCAAAACATGTAGAGAAAATAAATCATGTTACAGCATTTGAAGCTATGGATCAAACTGCACCTGAAAATTTAACAGCTGGACATTTCAGTTACATGAGGCAATAAAATTTTTTGTGTTGTTTTTTAAGCCAGTTTGAATTGCATTTCCTGTCATCTGCATAAAATAATATTAACCAATACAAAACAGATGACTTGGATACAGTGACCTAGCAAAACCCGGTTTATATTATTAGCTTTAAAACACAATTTCTAAGAAAAGGAGATCTGTTTTGCATAGAAAGTGAAAAATAGTTTTGGAGATGGTGGGAAGAAAAAGAGCTGAAAGAGTATTCATGCCTGTACTGACATTTGGACAGCAATAACAATATTTAGAAAGCAGATTAATATTTAAAATGGCAATCAAGTCAGATGTGGTCTCTGCACTCAAGCAGCTTATTGGAGCAAAAGACAATAAGTAATGTCTATACATAAGTAGAGTTTTGATGCTTTATTTAAGCATAATTTTGATGAGTTCTAGGATGGCTAAATTATACCATGAAAATATATGGAAAGCTTACCTGAAAAATGGTATCCAAGCTGCCACCAGAGGATTTGAGGGGTAAATTAAAGTGAATGGGGATGGAAGGAGGTCACAAAGGTTGAAGTTTGAGCCAAATAAGGATGGGGAAGACTCTGTGCCAGAAAGTAAAGGCCAACTTTAAAGTATTTAAAATCCCAGGGTAGCTGAAATATAGTGGCAGAAAATGAAGTGAGAGTTGCTTGCAAAGGACAGCTTAACCTGCTGGACTAACATATCTATATAGGGAGGTAAGGAAAGTCGGGAGTTGGCTTGTGCCTAGAGAGGGAAAGGAGGAATTGAAGGCCAGTAGGTCCCAAGGGGGTTGTAGACAGGGCCTGTGGTAACTGCGAAGGCTTGATCAGAGTGGAAGGTGTGAAATTATGACTCCAGATAAGGAAAATTTGTGGGAATGACAAATTTCAGCATATGACTGGGAAAATTAGTTACTAAGGTAGGCTGGAAAGAAAGTTTCTTGGAAATAATAAAGTTGAGGTCTCAGTGGTGTTAGATGAGTCGTTCATAATGTTTTTTTTTTTTTTATATCACCCAGTTTGATGGTAGTGTTACTGTTGTCAGCTAATTATTAAAAGGAAGAGAGCAAGGGAAGTCAGAGATTGTTAGGCATGGTCAGAAAGGGACACTGAGCTTGTTTGGTTCATTAAGAAACTACAGTTTCACACACACCCTCCTTCCCCTCAGATCACAGGGGAAGGCAAAGAACAAAGGGGGAGGTAAGGACATGCACAATAAAGTCAAATGGCTCAGGGGAGGCACTCCCATAGAGGACTGTCAGTCTAACCTGGGTAGAATATAGTTGGCTAGGGGGTGGACCCGAATGCAAGCCCGAAAAAACTTGGGAAGCTAATTGGTTATTTTGAGAAAGCTCCTGGTTATCATCCCAGGAGGCAAATAGCTCTCTATCTCACTCATGACCCACACTTGCTGTGATCCTAGGATAAGGTGACTAGATTTTAACATTGGTAAAGCGGGACACCATTGACCGGGGGGAGGGGGGGGTTGGGGGGTGTTCTTGATTAAAAATTTGGTCTATATGGAGCAACAAAAATTTTCATAGAATGCAAAAATAGTATTGTAATATATATTTTTTAAATTTCAACATAAGTACAATTTACAAATATAATAAATAAAAATTATGTATAGTATTATTTTATTCTTTGGCATATTTCTCATTTGAGTGAATTTTTTTTAGTAGATTGCTGTCGTTGTTTAAAAGGTCATGAATTTGTCGTAACATAAGTCGTAAGTGTCACTTTCAAGGCCGGCGCGCTAGACTTTTTGCCGCCACTATAAAATATAAATAATACGAGTACCGTCTGCTAAATTCAAGAAAATTTATGTATTTATGAAATAAATTACTTACCTAAATTATCTGAATAGCTGATTTGTAATGACATCACTGGTTTAACTAGCTTACTAGCTCGCAGTACGATGTGTATCATCTGAGAGACAGTTACAAAATGTTTTCGTCGTTGCCAATCCCCAAAAATGCCATTGTTCATTAAGTCCAAACAATGGTGGTCGAGTTCTAACAACTGATCAACAATGCGAACTTTGATAAGCAGTTCTCAATAATCAGTTCTCAACAATTATTTGTTATTATTAAAGTTTAACATTATAAAATTAACAAGAATAATATAAAACTCATATCCTGGCTAAATAGCCACATGGCCGCCGAAAACCGTATATTCCCTTCCCGTTCTCCCGCCGTTCCCTAGCTTGTCATGCATTCTTTCCAAAAATCGGGACTTTTTTAAAACGCTGCGGGACGCGGGACAAATTGTTAAAAATCGGGACTGTCCCGCCAAAAGCGGGACGTCTGGTCACCTAAGGCTAGACCACAATGTCCATGGGTGGGTCCTTGGAATTCTTTCCTTGCAATCCCACGGAAGACCCTGTTTCCCACCCACAGCAGTAGAAATTGGAGTGTAACAAAAACAAGTCACCTAATGCCAAATCTTCAAAGAATTAGGAACATTTGTATATGATATGGAGCAAATAAAATCTTCAGAGTTACTTATTATTGAACACAAACTGTTAAGCAGATACTAAGTAGTTTATTCATATACATTATATGAATTTATTCACTTTATCCCTACCAGGTAGATACTTGATACTTTTGATTTTATAGATAAGGAAATCACACTATAACTATTGAGTGGAATGATGAAGTTACTTGCCAAAAGTTACATAGTCAGGATTTGAACTCCTGTATTTTGCTTCCAGAACATATACACACATACTCTTAACACATACACTCCATGTTAAAAGTAAATTGCATGAGCCCTGGCTGGTGTGGCTCAGTCGGCTGAGCATTCTCCTGGGCCCCGAAGGAGAGAAGGTTGCAGGCTCAATCCCTGGTAGGGGGTGTATGTGCAGAAGGCAGCAGATCATTGTTACTCTCTCACAGTGATGTTTCTCTCTCTCCATCTTCCTCTCTCTCTACAAATCAATAAAATATATATATATATTTTTAAAAAGTAAATTGCATGAGTGTCAAATAAATAAAGGAAGCAGCAGTGGGAAGACAAAAGATAGCCCAGTAGGAGTTTTAGAGGTATATTAGGAACAGTGAGAAAAAAGAGGATACTTACCAGGCAGTATAAGAGGTCAATAAGCTAGATGGACCATTTGATTTCATTTAAGTTCTGAGAGGTAATAGTTGTTTTGCAGATGTAGGCCTTGTGGAGAATAGAATGCAGGCTTGAGATGGTTTGCAAAATTGTTGTAATGATTTAACTTTCCATTTCTAAACACTTAGGGCAGTCTCTTCCCATACTGACTATGTTCTCAGCCACGGGACAATAACTAACATGATTGTGATTTGATTTGTCCAATGGAGCAAACCGACAAAACTTAAGGAAAGACTTTAAAAGTGCTTGGTCATTAGAATTTTCTAGGTCTTGTGGCTCTTGGGTACCTTTCAATCACTACCATGTGAAAAGATCCTGCTAATCTGCTTGATGAAAAAAACCTCATGTCTCTTGCTTATTAATAAATAATGTTTAGATTCATTAATATTATAGGGTTTTTTTAATTTTAGTATCTGCTTCTATGATGCTAAGAGGTAATAAACAGGCCTATAATATTTTTATATTTTATTTACTTCTATATTTTTCTTGTTATTATACCCATTTCAACTTTTTAAACCTCAGTTTTCATGTTTGTTGGCTTAATAAATATCCCATATCTCATTGTGCAGATAAGATGAACAAATAAATGAATTGATCAGAATAATTTTTTACAAATAACACATTGTAAATAAATCATTGTATACTTTATTAATAGGACAATAGCTATAGTGTTTTTCATCATTCTTATAGTACTTCAACACTTCAGAATAAGTTAATGTTGGTTAAAATAATCACTTTGAAAATATATGTCTTTCCTCTGTAATGTTCAAAATTTTAATGAAAGCTTCAAAGTAGATACTCTATTCACGTGCTAATGATGCTCCATATTAAAAATAAAAGAATTAAAAAAAAAAGTTGACAAGCTATTTTGGGATCCATTAAGAGTATCTCAATTTTTTACATTTTTAAAATGTAATGTAAATTTTTGTATTTTATTGTTTTAAACATTTTAAATATTTTGTATTGATTTTTTAAAGAGAGAGAAAAAGAGTGAGGGAAAAATATGCATACATTGATATGAGAGGGAAACATCCATCAGCTACCTCCTGCATGGCCCCTGCTGGGTGTAGAGCCCACAACCCAGGCATGTGCCCAGTCGAATAGACAACCTTTCAGTGCTCAGGATGACACCCAACCAACTGAACGATACTGGCCAGGAAATTTTTTTTTTATTTTAAATATTAAAAATAATCAACTGAGTGTAAATTACTACATACCCATCTATGCTATTCAGAGATACAAAACACCTAAATGCCAAGTTTATAGAATGCTAAAAATAGTTTTCAACCACATCAACTTTTCCAAATAGCATACAACAAATACAACCACAGATTTCAAAGTGTCTTTGTTATCTTAATAAAGAAAATATGTATCTTTTATTTTAATCTTAAGAAGGGGAGGCATCAGTGAAAAGGCATGACATTGATGCCAGAAAGGAGCAGAGATACAGCTACTGGACAATTTTGTGAACTTGGGCAAATTTAGTAACTTTAAGTTTCTTTACCCATAAGATAAGAATGAACATAATGCTATTTAATAGAGTTTTGATAGATTAAAAAGGAGTAAAATATACATAAAGCTTCTCATAAGTTACAAATTGTATTTTTAAAAATTAATTAAAATTAATTAACTTAATTTTTTAAATTAAATAAAATTAAATTTTAAAATTAAATAAATTGAAAATTAAATAAAAATTAGCAACAGAGCAAATGAAAGTGCAGTCTTTAGATCTAAACATTTGTGCCTGAATACTAGCACTACAACTTAATAATAATGAGAGTTTGAGAATTTTATTGAAATTTTCTTAAACTATATCTTCATATTTGTACAATTAAGATAATAATACCTAGCTCCTATGACTTATGATTATTAGGTGAGCATAATTTATATGCCAAGTACCCATAATGATCTTTAGGACATCATAGACACTCACTAAGCAACAGTCATTATTATTATTATTATCCTTAGTACAGTCTTTAGCTTTATTATTTAATAAAGGCATGAGAGAAGAATACTTTTTTAATATTTTAAAAAGTTAATAAATATAAAAATATATAAAATTAACCTAAAAATAAAGGTTAATAAACTAATGATCTAGTTTAAATTGTGCCTATATCATTTTTTCTATAATTTCTTTTTAGCAGTACAGATTAGGATTTTTTTTTAATATATGTTCAATGTATTTTAATTGGTATATTTGTATTTTATGTACTAATTAACCTGGTGACCAATAACATATTTTAGCGTGTATGAAATATCATGATAAGCATTATTATATTGTATTTATTTAGTTATACAATTTAAAAGAACTTGATCAACTACTGTATATACTAATTACTCTGACATCATTGTCAATGCTTTAAGTTGAGCTAAATAAAATAGCTGTAAAAGCTTAGGAGACTTGACATTCTTAAAGAAATTTAGAATGTAGTTGAATCACAAAATATGTTTGAAAAATACATATTTATTGTTTAGCAATATGCTTTGATATCCATGAAAAATTATATAGTTATAAGTGTATGTATGTTAGATTTAGAGAGACCAGCAATAACTAATTCAGCTTTTTACTTCAGGATGGCATGTTGAATGAGTTTTATATTACTTGTTTTTTATATAATAGAATATCTATTATTTTATTTTGACAGTAATTAGATAGTCCATATTTAAATAAGTCCTTCATTGGGTTAAGCATAAAGATTTTTTATTATATAAAGCTAGGTCATTTTAAGCTTTGGATTATTAATCATTCAGGGGCAAGTTTAGCTCCATCTCTTGTGTTAGTCTTATACCCTGGCATTTATTCATAGCATTTTTACATTCTTATGGATCATTTCATCTTATATTTTCAGAGGAAGAGAAGTCAAGATGAACTGTTTTCTATGTTGTCCCTGTACTGAGCGGTAGGAATCAGAGGAGAGAAGAGTTCTGAAGAATAATCAGAATAAATGCACATTCAAATGCTTCATAAGCCACAAAAGTGCCTTAATCATTTTGTGCTATTAAAATATGGAAGTGGGAGAGATATAAGAACTTTCTTTCCCTCTTCCATAATTCACAGCACATTTGGACTGTGATCACTGCAATACAATCAGAAGAAAAAGAGCAAACTGGTGCCAAGGAAAATAGAATGACAAACTATGATTAATTATAGAAAAACATACATCATCATGCTAAAATTAGTTCAATTAGATGGACAGAGAAATATACCAACTGTGAACAATGGGTAATATTTCATTTTGTGTTTTTATTCTGTATTTTTATAAAATGGAGATGGGTGATATATGCACGATACCATAGGTTTAGTATGTCTTTCTTCCTCTGTTTAAAGAAGAACAATGCAAATAAATATACAAACTAAAACTAATATATCTGCAATGTTCAGGGTTTAGTTCTGAACAATCTTTTATTTGTCTCCAAGATGTGTGAAAGTGGCATGTCACTTGATCCCTGAAGTGTATATTTTATGGAACATAAGTCCCAGAATGTGTTCTGAGACCAAAAGGGCCACGAGGAAAAATGATTCCATGGTTGAGTGCAATTCTGTTCGTGAGCAGTCACGGTTACATTATCCCATTAAAGATAGCTACAAGTCTTTGGATTTGATAAAGATGCGTATTTGACTTTGTTAACCCAGTGATTCTCAAGCTTATTTGTATTTATATTCTTTCCTATATATCACTTTCTTCACAGTTAGTATCACTTGACCGTAAAGTGGACCATGAGTTAGAATGCCTGGGTTCAAATCCTGACTCTGCTATATTCTAGATGCACCATCTAAGACAACTTATATATCACTGCTTTTAAATATTGTTTGTATTTAAGAATAGTTTTAGATTTCCAGAAACATTATCAGGATGATACCTTTAGTTCCCATACATTCTGCAATATATTTTTATATTGGTATGGTATATTTGTTACAAATGTATGAACCAATATTGATATATTATTTACTAAAATCCATATTTTATTCAGATGTCCTTAAGTCTTATTTTCTATTTGAGGAATCTATGCAGATTACCACACTATAGTCACAAGGCTCCCCTTGATTGTGTCTCTGCCAGTGCTACCTGGATGGCCACCCAGAGCCTTGCTTGATCCAGCCTCCACCACCTTAGCCATGGCTTGTTCAGTCCAGGCACCACTGGGGGCCGTGGGCAATAAGTGAGTAGTGGCCAGGGGTTACAGCATGAGCTGTCTGGTGACAAAGGAATTTCTGCCTTGCTGAATCAGACAACCTTTTCCAAATGGATAGGAAGCAGTTAGAAAACTATATGAAGTCCTGGGGTATAAGCTCTCCCTAAAATTCCCCAGTGGCTACCCTTACAACACATCCACGGTGAAGTTCCTCAGACCTTGCCATCACCCCGATGTGGATACTCCAGGTAACACTCCAGGACACTCCAGGGTGCCTGGACATGCTGAAGGACAAGTGGCCTGCCCTGTATGATGTCAGGATCATCCTGCTTTCCATCAGAGCCTGGTAGGAGGACCCAACATCCATAGCCCTTTAAATACACATGCTCCCGAGCTCTGGGAAAAAAACAATGGCCTTTAAGAAACCTATGCAAAGCAGATCCCCAGCCAAGAGCCCTGACACAGGCTGTCCAGCCCTTCTCCTTGTGCTGTCTTTATATTTTTTCCTTAGATAGTCAAATTTGTTTTGTTTCTTTTTCTAAAAATTAAGTCTCTGGTTGAGACTCTGTTATGAATATGTTCAATAAATACACCACCACAAAAAGTCAAGGCTCCCCTTGACTTTGATAGTTTCTCAGATTTTCTTTGTATTTTATGACCTGTTTTGATTGTTTTAAGGAATATTGGTCAGGTGTTTTTAGAGTTCCCCTCAATTGGAATATGACTGATTTTTTAAAAATTATTATTACAGTAGGGTTATGGGTTTTTAGTAGAAAGACCACAGAAATAAAAGGTATATTCATCACATCACATTAAAAGTACACACAGTCTGCCCTCCATATTAGTGGATTCAACCAACAGCAAATAGAAAGTATTAAAGTCCTGGCCAGGTAGCTCAGTTGGATAGAGTGTCCTCTTAGATAGCCAACGTTGCCAGTTCATCCCTGGTCAGGGCATATACACGAATCAGCCAATCTATATCTATAAAAGCCTAAGCGACCGAACAACCAAGCAACTGGCCGACTGGTCACTATGACACACACTGACCACCAGGGGACAGACACTCAATGCAGGAGCTGCCCCCTGGTGGTCAGTGTACTCCCACAGCCAACCTCCCATTGCCCCACCCCAGCCAGCCAGCCAACCTCCCACAGCCTCTCCCCCTGGCCAGCCAACCTCCCACAGTCCCTTCCCATGGCCAGCCGGCCTGGATGACCCTGATCTGGGGTGCTTGCCAACCTCCCACAGTCCCTCCCCCCGGCCAGCCAACCTCCCACAGCTCCTCCTCCTGGCCAACCTCCCACCGCCCCCATTGGCCCTGATCACTGGCCAGGCCAAGGGACCCAACCCTTGCATGAATTCATGCACCAGGCCTCTAGTGAATGTATAAGTAAATGGAACAATAAACTGATGTTCTCTTTCTCTCTCATTGATGATTCCTCTCTCCCTCTAAAATTAATCAATCAAAATTTACTAAAAAATATATTAGGGGAAAAAAGTTCAGTATATATAACTGACATGTATTATGCAGTTAGGTCTACAATGATTGCATCTGTACTAAACATGTATAGATGTTTTTCCTTATGATTATTTTCTAAACAATACATTATAACAACTATATACATATCATTCACATTGCATCAAGTATTATAAGCAAATTAGAGATTAAAGTATATTGGTTAAATGCAAATGCTATGCCACTTTATGTTTATATTTTCACTAGAGGCCCGGTGCACAAAATTTGTGCACAGGGGTGGGGATGTCCCCTCAGCCCAGCCTTTAGGGATGTCCCTCTCTAATCTGGGACATCCCTCTCACAATCCTGGACTGCTGGCTCCTAACTGTTCACCTGCTTGCCTGCCTGATTGACCCTAACTGCCCACCCTGCCAGCCTGATCACCCCTAACTGCCTCTGTCAATGCCCTCCCCTGCTGGCCTGGTCATCCCCAACTGCCCTCCCCTGCCGGCCTGGTCACCCCTTACTGCCTCCCCCTGCTGACTTGGTCGCCCCCAACTGCTCCTCTGCTGGCCTGATCGCCCCCAACTGACTCCTGCCGTCTTGGTTGCCCCTAACTGCCCCCCCCTGCTGGCCTGGTTGCCCCTTACAGCCCCCTCTGCTGGCCTGGTAGCCCCTTACTGCCCCCCCCCTCGTTTTGGCCTGGTCACCCCTTACTGTCCCCCGTGCTGTCCTGGTCGCCCCCACTGCCCCCCTGCCGGCCTGGTCACTGCCAACTGCCCCCCTCTGCTGGCCTGGTCACCCCTAACTGCCCCCGTGCTGGCCTGGTCACCCCTTACTGCCCCTCGTGCTGGCCTGGTTGGCCCCACTGTCCCCCTGCCAGCCTGGCCACCCCCAAATGCTTCCTTCCACTGGCCTGGTCACCCCCAACTGCCCCGCCTGCAGGCCTGGTCGCCCCATGCAGCCTGCTGTTCAGTCATCCATCCAGTTGTTTCGATCATGATGGCCCCTGAATTTTTATATATTAGGATTGCTTTTTAGAGGGGGCGTGGAGAGAGAGAGAGTGAGAAAGAGAGAGAAAGGGGAAGAGAAAAAAATGTTGATGTGAGAGAGAAACATCAATGCTGTGAATTGGTTGCCTTCTGTAAATGTGCCAAGCAGGGATTGAACCCTCAACCTTTTATGTGTATGGGACGACACTCCAACTATTAAGCCATTCAGCTAAGGTTACTATACCATTTTGTATTAGGAGTTGAGCATCAACAGATTTTGATATCTGCAGGGGTCCTGGGACAAATCTCTTACGTATACCAAGGGACAACTGTGCTAGCAACATGACTTATCACTGTTAATATTGATTGATCATCTGGCTTGAAATAGTCTGAACACTTTAATTATTTTATTTTATTATTATTACTAGAGGCCCGGCACATGAAATTCGTGCACGGGCATTGTTCCTAGGCCTGGCCTGCGATCATGGCCATCTTAGATGGCTGCCCACAGCTGGCCCTGCCCCCCGCCACCACCCACCCCCGGTTCCTCGTTTGCCATCAGGTGATCAGAGCCTGACAGCCAGGAAAAGGGCCCAAGAGGTGGTCAGTGCACCTCATAGTGACTGGTCGAGCAGTCATTCTGCCGTTAGGGTCAATTTGCATATTACCCTTTTATTATATAGGATTATTTATTCTTGAAAGTGTGTCCCCTTTTCCCCCACTGACCTCTCCCACCTGGCCCAGGCCACTTTAGAAGGAAGTCACTAATCATAGCACACACTTAGAAAAAGGAGTGTTATGCTTTGCCTACACCAACGCATAACAAATTTAGCAAATCTACATAATTAAGTGGGATTCTTCTTCACAGGATATTTGCCTCTTCTCCTCTGTTTATTAATTTATCTGATTGTTTTATTTATATTACTATGGACTCATAAATATTTATTTATGCTTTGGTTAAAATCCAATACTACTTTATTTGTTTTATTGTTCAAGTTGTTTAAGTTTTGGCCATTAGGGGCTTGTTCAGTTGGCTTTGAGATCCCTTTGACATACCACAATTTCTAGGCTTTTTAAATTTGAGCTCTTCCTTATTTCCTGACACTACAGGATGCTCCAAGCTGATTTTACATATTTTATTCTTTAGTCCTAGATCTGATCCCTATTATTAAAAATTAATATTTGGGTGCTAGTTATACTCCTTGCTACTGGAGTGTCAATATAACTAGGCTCTGTCAGCTGTCAGAATACAGAAGAAAAAATATACATATATATATATATATATAATACTACTATATATACATATAGAAGTATGTATATCCTTATACATATTCATATATATTTAGATATGACTACATATACTGAATTGTTTATACATATTGTACATAAATATTTCAATATTTAACTATCTGTATCTCTATTAAAGTAAATGTGACTTTATTCTGATGTCTATAATCCACTACCCAATAAATTATTCTAGCCTCCTCTTATTGATGCACCAACTCCCACTCTGATGGTGAGAAACCTGGTTTCTAACAACCATCTATTAATTGTTCAATTCTAGTATACATGGATAGTAATAGCATAATATTAACTAGTACCTTTTTTGGAACAATCTATGGCTCCCAGTGAATGCTGAAATCAAGAAGCATACCAAACCCAATATATACTTTGGCTTTTCCTATAAATACATACCCATGATAAAGTTTAATTTTTTATTTAGGCACAGTAAGAGATTAATGACAATAACTAATAAAACAGAAATATTATAACCATATCCTATAATAAGAGTTAAGTAAATGAGTTTTCTCTCTCTCAAAATACGCACTCTATTAGCCTGAATGACAGTCACAATAAATCGTTAGGCGTAAGTCAATGTTCCAGACCTATTATACCCCTACTAGTGTCCCGGTGCACGAATTTGTGCACATTGAAAGGAAATTAATTAGAAGAAATATTTTAATATTGCTATACACCCTTTCTCTATAATAAAAGTGTCAACCAAATTCATGATCGACAATGACAGATTGAAACACATGTGTGTGATTGATGCCAGTGAGAAATTTATATGTATCGCTCATGTGCAAATCAACTTAGCCTTTTATAGATATAGAATAAACTTGCTTAATTAGACCTGCTTTCTGATGTAGCTAAACTTTTTCCAGCCCAGTGAAGCACCCCAACTTCTCTTTCAGGTAATTGCCAACAACACAGCAATAAATATCAACATGAAGCAGATTTTTATTGTAGATCATGCAGGGAGAACAAAGGATAAAATATTTAATTGCAGCAGTGTTTGACTATATTCTGCGCAGTGAGAAAACCTGAAGTCATTTTTCAAGATTAACCATTTCTTACTTTTTTTCAGTCGGGTCAAGTTTCCAAGCTTTCTAAATCTCCATTTTCAGGCTAATGAAAAGAAAATAGGATTCCACGGAGTCTCCTATCTACCTACTCCAGGACTTCTGTGAGGATCAAATGAGATGAGGCATGGGCAAATGCTTCACAGACATTTGGTTAAAGTGTGAAATGTTTCCACCTGGCTATAAAGCAAGTTGTGCTCCTGGGCTGAAAACATTGCAAGGAGGCTAGTTGCTAGGGAGAGGAAGCTGGGCATTGCTATGTGACATTATTACTTGGACAGTTGGACACTTAGCATATTAGCCTTTTATATATATAGATAGGCCCAGATTAAGGCCTGTCCTGGTATCTATTTTTACAAACTTTAAAAGTTTGGATATTAGCCATTAAGAGATGAATAAACTGTGTCATAGAGATTATGCTATATTACCAATAATAATATAATTAAATTTTAAAGTTAGTTTAAACTATCTTTGAAACCTTTTGTTTTCAACTATATCTTAGAAAATATTAAGTTGTAATATCTTCCCATTTTCTCATTAACACAGTCAACTCTTAAGAAATTTAAATTTATTTTTAAATTTATCTTTCTTAAAAGATTGTTTCCTTTAAATGGGCTACAAATTGAAAAAAATAATGGGATAAACTCTAAGTTTAAAGTTTTTCTTTTATTGGTAATATATAAAATATTAAGGATGACTGACTGGTTAGATTCCATTGTATGTTGGTAAAGGATATTGGTAAGTGTCTTAATGTATACAAACTTCTAAAAAAAAACCTTTCAGATTTTCTGGCTTCTTCTTTCATGAATAGGAGAACACTTAGAGCAATCAAATGAACTGAGATGATTAATTAGTTTGAACTTTATGGATTATAATGCAATCTTAGAAATAAAATAGATATTTAATTATATGTTTAGAAAAGTGAGTACATATTTAAAATATAAGTAATTCAAATGAAAAATATTTCAGTATTCTTGAATTCTAGATTTTGAAAGGATATGTGTTAAGTTGGAGACTGTAGCTTACTTACTATAAAGATATATTTTATAAAAACTGTAGCCCCTTATCAAATATTCCTTAGCATTACAGAGAGATTTTGAAAAATGTTGGCCTTTGGGACTACTAAAGGTATGGCATTTTATATTCTGCAAAGCAATATAAGTCTTAAATTGAACCATTTATTTTGTCCTTGTTAAATGTCACAGTTGTCCTTTCCCTTGATTTATTAGTTTTATCACCTACAAGTTCTTTTCAGAAAAAACTGGTGGATATCATAATGGACCAAAATAGAGAACTGATTTAGTCTGAGGTCTGGACAATTAATAATTAAAGACCAATAAAATAACTTGGTCCCCCAAAGAGCTATTTAAATCTAGAATTCTGAACTTATATAAAACTGATCCTATTGAGTCAGAATATATATTGAAACAAGAAAACAGACTTCTCACTTCATCACAGAGGCCAAAAACCAAGGAAAGAATTTTTCTAGGACCATGGTTCTCAATATTCCTTCTACTTTCAACAGTTCATAAAATCAAGTTGTCCAGGAATAAAATACTATTCCATGAAAGTATCATTATCTCTTCTCAATAATGGTCAAAAACTACAATACAGAAGGCACTTTGTGTGGTTTGTAGGATAAATTCATTAATCACAGATTCATACTTATGATATTTTTGCATCTTCTTTCCTTTGGCCCAATATTTGTTGTCTTTGAATGCAAATCTCTTAAAATTTTATTGTATGAATTCATTGAATTATTTTAAAATACATTTATTCTGTTTTTGAAAAGAGAATAAATTAAAAAATATTTGATCACTAGGGGAAGAGTAAGAAGGAAAGTTAGGACTGGGGTGTGAACAGCCATGGAAAGCACACAGATAGGAAGCTAGAGAATAAAATTCCAGTATGTCCATTCTTTTTGATAGAGCAGCCAAAGGAGAAGAATGAGTTGAAGGAAAAGAAAAAATATCAATATAATCTGAGACAATTTTTAATATGAAACCTAGAGCAAGTAATGAAATTATCTAGGCAATTCAGTAGAAGATCTATATTACTAATGAAAGTAATATAGTGTTGCACAACATGTATTTGATACTAAGGATATCTGAAGCAGAGTCTGACCCTGAGAAGTACTGTCAGAAACTACGTGAGGAGTTCAGAACTCTCAGCTGGCCATGCCAGAATCTACAGCTGAGTGAAATCCTAGTAGGAAACAGGAGAGGGATTATGTGTTAGTGATTTAGTCAACAGATTGGTTGCACCTGAGAGATTGGGAAGCTGCAACCCAGTGCTCTTAGGAGCTGAGGAAACTAAATTTATCTTATTTCTCATTGAATCCCATCGGATACCTAAAAGTGGAATGAGAAGTTTAGTTTCATATTTCACCATACACAAATGGGAAAGTAAGTCCTAAAGTACCATTAAGCAGTGCTCAGTTTGAAAGCCTTTAGTACACATGGCTGACAGATAAAGAAAAGGTAATATCTGAGAAAATCTCTGAATTCTAATAATATCTCTCTTATTTCTGTGAAACTACTAATATTGTCAGGGTTTTATATAACCCTTGGTACAGTAAACATGATGTAGAGAAATGGACAGTTAATATGGACAAAGTATATGTGAAAAAAAAGGCCTTAAATTGAAATGGAAAATAATCTAAGGATTGTCAACAGATTAGTGATGAAAAACAAAGCCATAATAACAGCTGTAGGAAACAAACTCATTTAATAGAATTTTTAAAAGATATTCTATAGGAAAAAATTTACAGGTATCATTCTAATATGTAAAGGATAGATAATAGACATTTTTCATTATTTTATTTTTCAAAGTACTCAAAAAATATTTTCACTATTTAGACTGCCAACATATGTTAAATATTCTTTAGGAAAATAATAGATTACTTAAATTTGAGACAATTCAAGCAACTTGAAGAGAAAAATTATGTTAGTATCCACTTAGATTTCAACATGGAGAGAAATGAGTAACACAAAATGAAAATATAAAAATCATAATACTGAATCACAGATTTTATAAGTTAATATCAAGGAATTAAGTGGGAATTTGTTGAGTCTTTAGAATAAGTTCTGATTGCTCTGAAGAGAATGGAGAGTGCAGTAAAAAGAAGATTCAGAGTTTCGAATAGGGCAGCTGTATGACCTTCGTTGAATTGCTTATCTTAATTACTTGCTTTCTTTAGTGTAAATGGGGAAAACATCTATATCTATTATGAATATTAATACAATGTATACTGGGAACCAAATCTTGTGCTGTATTTTTTATTATAACCAGGATGCTTGGTCTATTGGGTAGATTCATCCCTCCCGGAAGTGTAGTTGCATAAAGACTTTCATAGGTTAGATATTATCTTTTTTAAAATATATTTTATTGATTTCAGAGAGGAAGGGAGAAGGAGGGAGACATAGAAACATCAATGATGAGAGAGAATCATTCAGCTGCCTTTTGCATGGCCCCCACTGGGGATTGAGCCCACAACCTGGGCATGTGCCCTGACTGGGAATCGAACCATGACCTCCTGGTTCATAGGTCCAGGCTCAACCACTGAGTCACGTCACCAAGGCTTCAATATTATCTTATAAAAAGAAAAAAGTCATGTAGATTCCATCTCCTAATAATTCCTTCCTGGTTGCAGAGCAACATGAGTGAAGGCTACTCTGGAAGTTGGCTGGATCTCCTTCTAAATTCGAACATCGTTTCCTGTCCCAGAACAGGGAACCAGCTGAGAGGTTTCTATTAACAAGCAACTTCCCAAAAGGATATTCTGCAGTGACATTATGGCTCCAACAAAGAGATGACCCAGAAGAAGCCAGAGCAATAGAGAGGATTCAAAAGTTACTGGCAGCAAGAGGCAAAGCCTACGGTCTGCATTATGTGCACTGAAGTAGAATATGCCAAGAGGTGATGCTTTAAGGACTTTAAACAGCCCTTGCAGTGCAGGTGGTGGATCAGCACTCCTCAGGTGAACAACTAACATTTACATTTTCTAGACTCCTTTGCTTGCAACTTGGTGGCAGATAAATTTAGATTTGGCTAACCAGATGTATTTGTGTGGATAGTGAAGGCAGAACTAGGATGGTGTTCAAAATTCTGCAATTTCTGTGGTTTTGACTGACAGGCACAATTGCAGAAGCCATTGTTTTTCTGTGTTAATATTAGCAAAGTATAACTCACTAACATAGGGATGTCAAGAGGGAAGATATTTGGCATCAATTTGCTGAGGTCACACATTTGTGGAGCATACACAGCTTCCTGAATATGACAGGCTTCTGATATTATGATTCCTGATTGAAGCCACAATGCCATCATTCTCTGAAATATAGATAAGGTAGGGAAAATTTGGTGTCCTGCTTCTATGATTTACAACTTTGGCAGACATTCCTAAAAGCTAACTTAAAAGTTTGCTCCTTCTGCTCCCTTCCCCCTGCTGTAACATTTGATACCAGAAGTTCACAGGCAACAGGCGCTCAGGGACATGGCAGTCTGAGATTGGTTCTTTTTCTAGCTGAGTTTGAAGCCACTGATGTGCTCATGAAAATTAGAAATGGAGACTGGTATTTTTATAGCCCATTATGGCAAAACAGTTACTTTAACTAGTCTGAGGTACTGAAATGAAATACTTATTGAATACAAAGTTTTGATAGACTGAAGGTATGCTATAATAGATTATTATGACAAAAATAAGAAATATAAGATATTAAAATAATCTGACAACTTCTAAATATGTTGGAAAGCTTAAACATTAAAAAAAAAAAAAGATGCCTGGCCAGTGTAGCTCAGTGGTTGAGCATCGACCTATGAACCAGGAGGTCCTGGTTCAGTTCTGGTCAGAGCACATAGTACCTTGGTTGCAGGCTTTATACCCAGTAGGAGACATTCAGGAGGCAGCAGATCAATGATTTTCCCTCGTTATTGATGTTTCTATCTTTCTCTCCCTCTCTCTTCCTCTCTGAAATCAATAAAAAATATATTTTGTAAACAAGGAAATGGTCAAAAACCTGAGGGAGCTCCTGTGGTTAACTTTAGTCTCATCTCTGAACATGTTAGTCACCAGATTCATACAGGCTTGTCTTATCTTTCATGTGAGCATCAGGGCTTTGTTTGGGAAAGAGAAGGGCACAACATCATCTTCAGTATTCCCAATCATAAGGAAAGATCATACAAATGCAAAGTGAGAAAAATGCTACAAAATAATTGGCCTTCACTCTTCTAAAATGTCAAATTCTCCCTGGCCAGTGTGGCTCAGTTGGTTGGGTGTCATTCTGTGCAACAAAAGGTTGCCAGTGGGATTCCTGGTCAAGGCACATTGGTGTATTGTGGGTTTAATCCCCATAGTGGGGTGCAGGAGGCAACTGATCAATGTTCTGCTTTCGGATGTTTTCCTTTCCCTCTTCCTTTTTTTCTCTCTAAAATTCAATAAAATATTTTGAAATATAATAAAATGCCAAATTCATGGAAGACTATGACTGACAAACTACTCCTGATTTAAGAAGACAATATAGACATGAAAACGAAGTACAATGCATGCTCCTGATTAGACCATCAGATAATTATCTTATGTATAAAAGAAATTATTGTAAAAATTGCAAAGTGTCTATGATCTGTGAACATATAATTGTTTTTGATTAAATTTTATAAATTAATTAATCGTATTTAGATTAAATCCTGTTAAATAATCAGACTTTTGCACTTGTACTAGTGTGCAAAATTGTCTCATTTTTAGGAAATGTAGATTGAATATTTAGGGATAATGTGATATGTACATGTGCAATTTGTTCTAAAATTAATTTAAAAATCATATATAGATACATACATGCATATATATGTGTATGCTAATAGTTAAATGACAATTACTGGGAATATAAAAAAGATAAAACTAGTAAGTGATTGATTTCTTGCATGGAATTTCCTATTTTTGTTACACATTTATGTTGCTTTAAATAATTATTTATACAATTTTTTGGTCTATTTAGGCATCCAAAGTCATGTTCTCTAGTGCCAATAAAATTAACTGTTGTAATCTTTAATAAAAAATTAATATAATATTTTTAGTTACCCAACATAAGTAGTTATAATATGAGCAGAATAATTTTAATAATATTCTTTGCCAGTACACTAAAAATATACAAACATAGGTCTAAAATGTCTTTTGATCATGCTGCAAATTAATGAAAGAAGAAAATAGGGAATGTGAATTTCTAAAGTTTTAAAGCATTCCATTAGAAAAAAGAACTTTCCTTAATCTATTGTTAGTGTTTGAAAAATTAGAATGAATCAATGAAACTTTTCATTAATCCATATTTTTATAATTTGAAATCATATGTAATAAAACCTTTTACATCCTATTATTTATTTTTTCTATTCATAATAAACACTGTGGTTAGAGAATATTATTAATAAGTATGTTAAGTACATAACTATAAAAATAGTGAATATGTAGTATATAAAATATGTTCACCATATTTGGGAAATATAGAAAGTTGGCTTTTATTAGCTTAAAATATTACAAATATAAAAACAGACTATGCAGGATACAGGGGACAACATTATTGACATGGGACAGAAAATAATGACTTATGTAAAATAGTTTAGCCTTAGAATACTTCCTCCTTATTAAAATTCTAAATTAATACTTCTACCAACACAGGAAAGAAAGGTATAAAGAGTTCAAGATGTCAATCATTTCATGCGTTTGACTTCCAAGATTTACTGCAGCATTTATCACAATTTGTATGTGATTTTAATTTCCTTGACACTAACATTTTTATGCCATGTATTACACCATCTCTTTGAAAAATGTACTCAAGCAGATATTCCTACTAATTTCAAAAAAGTAACTAGTTAATGCATAAAAATTTAATGCATTTTATAGTTAAATAAAATAATCTAAAAAGAAATGAAGAAACATAATATTTAGCTTTGCACATTATGAAGATTGTGTGTATATTGGAATTTTTAAGGCAAAAATCAATAAAGTAGAATATTCATTAGGTAGTAAAACAAAAGTGTTTCAATAGAATGTATAAGGCTAGAGAAACAAAAAATAAAGTCTTTATAGTCTTTTTTATTCTAGTGAGTTGCTCTTAAAACTCTAACAAGAAATGTCAAAAACAAAACAAAACACACAAAAGAACAGATGCACACTGTTTTATTTTCCAATACCGAGTATATCTGAAAACAGCTCTCTTCCTTCTTTCTTACTCTGCTTCTAAATGTAATTTTAAATAAAGTAACATACACATGTGCACTTGTCTTGTCCCATCTCCCTTTTTGAGTTTCAGCTGCAAAATATATCATTTTTTGGAAAATATTCTCCATAGGTGAGGCTTCCTGAAAGGATATTTTATTTTTACAAAAGGGCAAATATATTAGCCTTATGATTTACAGTTTTATTTTTCCTTACACAATGCCCTTAAAATGCATTGACAAATGTAATAATTTCCTAAGAAATATCAGAGAAAGTATAAAGGAAATTTGTTTCCTTTTACACAAAGAAACATGTGTATGATTTCTATGTGATGGAAGTTTGATGATTAAAGTACACTGGGAATAAAAAAAATGTTTTTGTATTTCAGTTTCAAAATAAGTTTCAGAAGTAGGAATAACATATAGATTTTTATAATTAAAAGAAAGTCACACAGCCCTCATTGCCCTATTTTTCTCTTCTTTATTTTCCATAGCTATAAGGATACATGTATGCATGGGTATACATGCATATGTGTGTATGCATGCATACCTAAGTAAGTATATACATGTATATATGTAAATGTACAAGTAAATCTCATCCTATGCATATGCATGTGTATGTGCCAGTGTATTTCTTCTCCAATAAAAGCCACTTGTTTTTTCCTAAAGACAAAGTGGGTATTTCTTCCTTTGACCAGTCCATTGCTTTACTCAAGGGTGGAGAACCTTTATTCTACCAAGGGCCATTTGGATATGTATAACATCACATGTGGACCATAAAAAATATCAACTTAAAAAAATAGCATTATGCTAAGCAAAATAAGCCAATCAGAGAAAGAAAATATCACATGATCTCACTCATTTGTGAAATATAATGAACAACATAAACTGATGAACTAAAATAGATCCAGAGACATATGTAGAAGACCATCCAACCTCAGAGGGAAGGCATGGGAGGAGGAGGGTAAGAGATCAACCAAAGGACTTGTATGCATGCATATAAGCAGAACCCATGGACACAGACAGTAGGGAGGTGAGGGCATGTGCTGCGGGGGTGGGAATGACCAGGGAGAGGTCAATGGGGGAAAAAAGGAGACATATAGTATGTAATACTTTAAACAATAAAGAATTAAATTTAAAAAATAGCCTGCTATATTTGGTCAAACATTTCATTAAATAACCCCTATTGCCTTGGCAGGGACAGGCCAAACAATTTTGCAGGCCTTATACGGCCTGTGGGTTGGACTTTCCCCAGCCCTGCGAAAGCCCTTCTTCCCCAACATTCTTCATCCTTGGAAACACACAGCAATTGATCTCCGAATTTAATAATGGCATCTGGTAGAGTTATTTTTACCTACCTTAGCTCGATGCTATATATTGTTTTTCAAAGCTAAGAGCTTGATTTCTTTCATCTTATTTACTACAGTGTCTCATAACTGGTAGTTGCTCAAAAATTGTTTCCCATATGGATGAGTGCATTTTGCCCACATCGTCTAAAGCACATTATGTCCTTTATCATCTCTGCTTGAAATAGGTTTGTAGTTTGTTTGATACAGTGTTCTCACAGATGTTTTGTGAGGCAAGTGCTCTATAAAGCCCCATGGAAGCAAGATTTATAACTGTTTTTCCCTTCACCTGCTGCTTTAGTGTCTTAGTTAGGGAGGCATATAATATAGCTGGAAGCAGTGTGAGACACTAGAACATCATAATGAAGAGTTTGAGCTTCATCTCAGTTTTTTGTTTTTTTTTTCATGAGAAAAACAGAATAATAATGTCTATTCCAAGGGTTTTATTTTATAAAAGAAAATGAAATGATGAATGTAAAATGCTTAGCAAAGGACAAGCACATAATAAGCAGGCAGTAGTTCCATAATAATAATAAAGAACCTTGTTTCTTAATGAATAAGAACATTTTGTTCTAGGCATCCCTTACAGTTAGAGTGACTTTGTCCTGGGTTGTATGGTTTATACTTATTGTGATTACATTATTAGTAATATTCCTTTTTACTAGGAAACTTTCAAGAAGTTTCCTAGTTTGGAAAATAAATTGTATGATCATCCTACCCCAAGTCCTTTTTATGTCCCTTTTATATTAAAAATATTATTGAGCCATCTATAAATTTTACAACTGGAAAATATGTGTAATCCAAATCAGCAAGTGGTCAAGCATTATTACTCTTCTTTTTCCTCTCTTTAGAAAAAATAAATTAGGTTATGTCATAGAAAAATATCTTTCTGTGGTTTAGAATTAATTATATCCCTCCATTTTTATTAAGAAATAATTTTAAAATATGTGCATGCCTCTTTGTTTTAATGTTGAATATTACATCACTTCAATGTATGTTTTGCTTGTCACAAAAATTGAACCTAAAAGTATTTTGTACCTAAAAGTTCTCAGAAAACTAGAAAGTTTAATAAAAAAGATAAAAATGTTATAACTAAACAAGACTATAACTACTTAAGAAATGTAAAAAAAAAAAAAAATAGACATACCAAAAATCTCTGAAAGACATTTCTACAAAATGTAACCTACCATGAGTAGGAGTATATGAATATTATTAATTTTAAGATGAAACTAGACAGTGCATATTTTTAAAAATTTGCTCTTGTTTCCTCTTAAACATCTTACAAATATATAGAGACACACATTTATACATTTAATTAATACTTGTTAGAAATATTATCTTTACATGAAATCAAGTATTTACATGAAATAGCTCAGAAAATTAGAATGCAATGGCTATACAAATAGGAAGACCCTTTCTGAGGAGTAATTCTCTTAACTTAGAAATGGACAGGGCTTTTTATATCTTAGTCTATTGATTCCTTTGTTTGTTTGTTTGCTTCTCCTCTTACTTCCACTCAGAGATCACACTTGCCCATCTGTACCTGAAAAATCTAGCATTAAGAAAAATAAATAAAGTTGAATAGATAGTTGCTATAGGGGCAATGCTTTGACACTGAAGGTAAAATGGTAATGCCTTATACCGGTTTAATGATATAAAGCTATACTGCTTTTAAAATTAATAAGTAGCTCCAAGTAATTATCTCCAAGTCTCTTTTCTTTTTCTTTTTTTTTTTTTTTTATGTTCCACAAATTTCAAGTAAAAGACCTCTAGTGTGTTCAGAGAAAGGAAGAATTACACTTTGAAAATGAAGAATGGCCTAGAAGACTGACCCAAGTTGAGAATCTCAGAAAAAGCCTCACATGTATAGAGGCAGTCACTTCTGTAATAAAACTTGATTTTTGTTTTAGTTGATTGTATCATTAGACACCAAATGAATATTTACGTGGCTGGATATCGTCTTATCTTTAAAATGCTGTGTTGTGATGGCCTGATAATCCTTCACACATAATATGGATAAATAAAACAATTGCTTTCTCACTTACACTGAGCTAATTCATGTCTCTTTTCCTGTCAAGACTCTAGAATGCTGTCATTTCAGAGCACCTTTGAACTTCACGGTAGAGCACAACCCAAATGCCATCCACATTGGGTATTCTACAATCAATCAATCAATAAATAAATAGCAAGGGGCATAGGATGGAAGTAGGTGTTAGGAAAGAGTTACCAAAAGGAAAGCAGAGAGAAGCTGAAGACAAGCCACTTATCACACTTTGACTCTAATAGTGGGATATTGTTGAATGCATGCCTTGCAACCATTTCTCAACCTTACTGGCACACAGAAAACTCCATAACCATCTTCCAGCTTCAGGAAGTTAATTATGATAGATGTAAGGAAGTAGTTATCTAGCTATGAAATATGACCAATTCTGAGTTATAAAATTAGTTTAGTGGGTCAAACCCAATTTAAACTGTAGAAAAAATATCAGAATGCTTTTTCCTAGTGTATAATAAATATAATTTTATGAAATTTACATTTTTTTATAAACATAAAGTGTGTATAACATTTTTTAAATATAAAAATGACCTTCTTACCACAGACTTAGTTAAGGAGGCATATAATATAGCTGGAAGCAATGGATAAAAGCCAAACATAGAAACTGTCCATGTTGTCATTGATTTGTCTCTGGAAAGGCAAATGGTTGTGTTCTGATCATCAATCCTCAGGAGGGTTTTGCCAGGTGTTTTTTGGGGAAAAAATTATTTGTTTAGAGAAAGGAGAGCAGAGGAAAGATATGGCTTTTGAAAGGCAGTCTTCCCTTCTCATTGCTATACTATTCCATGCTAATTAATGCTTAGATTCACTGCAACTATCACAAGAGCATTATTCTTAGCTTATCAACATGTTCTGCTGATAAAAATAAAAATAAAAAACTTTTGAAATTACTGTGGTGTGGTGCTAGTGAACATAAATAATGAACAAATCAAATTGCATAATATGTACTCAAAATTTTTAAATCAAATTGAATTTAATCATATATATTTAAATCATCTGTGCTTCATTTTAATTTCCCTTGTTTGATTAAATATTATAGTACAAATTCATAATAATTCTATAGGAAAATACTGATGATTTGCTCTTAAGGCAATCAATTCTACAATCAATCAATCAATAAATAAATAGGGGAGAAACCAAGAGGGCGGCATAGGTAAGCACCTAAACTGCTGCCTCGCACAACAATTTCAAAACTACAACTAAAAGACAGAATAGACATCATCCAGAACCACAGGGAAGCTGGCTCAGTGGAAATTCTACAACTAGAAGGAAAGAGAAAAGCTCACGAAGAATCAGAGGAGCTGTAAAGGGCTGAGGTACGGAGACATGCGTGCAGGGAGGAAGGGCGGCCAAGTGTCTGGCTGGCTTTCTCTGGCAGGAAGGGGAAGGAAGTCCCCGACTGCACTGAACCCCAGTTCTGACTGTACTGAACCCCAGTTCCGGCTGAAACCCTGTGGACCCAGGCTCTGTCAGGTAGAGAGAAAGGCACACAGAGACTCAGACACTTGGGGGAGCCACGGTGGGCAGGGGTCTAGAGGCACGCGCGCACAAGTGCGGCCAGAGAAGACTGACTGTGGAGGTTGCTGCAGGCTTTCCCTAGCGGAAGGGAGTCGGAATCTCCTGACTGCACTGAACCCCAGTTCCGACTGCACTGAACTCCAGTTCTGGGCAACCCCCTGGGGACCCACACTCTTACGGGGGGAATCTGGACTGTCAGGTGGAAACTCAGGAGCCGAGAAGGCAGAGGTCTGGAGGCGCGCGCGCAAGGGCAGGGCTGACGGGAAGCCAAGACTGTCTGCTGATCCCTGAGACTTCACCCCATTCAAGCTGAGCACAGAGGCTTTTGCAATTTTGCAAGTCTGGTCCTATAAGGCTATCTCCAGCACAGAAGGTCTCCTGGCATAGACACAGCTGATACTCACAGCCAATTGGCCTGGAAGTCAATTCCTCCCAGTGATACCAACAACAATCAAGACTTAACTACAACAAGGCTGTACACACAGTCCACAAAGGGGTGCACCAAGAGTGTCTACCTCAGGTAACTGGGGAGGCCGACCCACTGGGCCATATAGGAGACCCAGCACACAAAGCTACCCTACCAACCCAGGGACACAGTGAAAATGCGGAGCCAAAGAAACAGATCACAGATGAAAGAAATGGAGGAGAACAAACGACTGGATATAGAATTCAAAACCACGGTTATAAGGTTTTTCAAGAATTTCCTAGAAAAAGCCGATAAATTTAGCAAGACCCTCGAGGATATGAAAAAGGTCCAACTAGAAATTAAACATACACTGACTGAAATAAAAAATATTATACAGAGACCCAACCACAGACTAGAGGAACGCAAGAATCAAGTCAAAGATTTGAAATATAAAGAAGCAAAAAACACTCAACCGGGAAAGCAAAAAGAAAAAAGAATCCAAAAGTATGAAGATAGTGTAAGAAGCCTCTGGGACAACTTCAAGCATACCAACATCCAAATTATGGGGGTGCCAGAAGAAGAGAGAGAGCAAGATACTGAAAACCTATTTGAAGAAATAATGACTGAAAACTTCCCCCACCTGGTGAAAGAAATAGACTTACAAGTCCAGGAAGCGCACAGAACCCCAAAAAAAAGGAATCCAAAGAGGACCACACCAAGACACATCATAATTAAAATGCCAAGAGCAAAAGACAAAGAGAGAATATTAAAAGCAGCAAGAGAAAAACAATTAGTTACCTACAAGGGAGCACCCATATGATTGTCAGCTGATTTCTCAACAGAAACTATGCAGGCCATACGGGAGTGGCAAGAAATATTCAAAGTGATGAATAGCAAGAACCTACAACCAAGATTACTCTACCCAGCAAAGTTATCATTCAGAATGGAAGGTCAGATAAAGAACTTCACAGATAAGAAAAAGCTAAAGGAGTTCATCACCACCAAAACAGTATTATATGAAATGCTGAAAGGTATTCTTTAAGAAGAGGAAGAAGAAAAAAGTAAAGATAAAAATTATGAACAACAAATACATATCTATCAACAAGTGAACCTAAAAATCAAGTGAATTAAAAGTCTGAGGAACAGAATAAACTGGTGAATATAATAGAATCAGGGGCATAGAAAGGGAGTGGACTGATAATTCTCGGGGGAAAGGGGTATGAGGGGTGCAGGAAGAGACTGGACAAAAATCATACACCTATGGATGAGGACAGTGGAGGGAGGTAAGGGCAGAGGGTGGGGTGGGAACCAGATGGAGGGAAGCTATGGGGGGAAAAAGGAGAAACAATTTTAATAATCTGAACAATAAAGATTTATTATATTTAAAACACACACACACAAAAAATAAAATAAATAGCATGCTTAAGACAGCATCTCAAACTTTTTAACAAAGGCTATAAAATTATATCTCAGTTTTGGTGCTAAATTTTTTGTCTATTTTTATTACAAATGTACTCATTTGCTAAACTGTCTATTGCTTCCTAAATGAAATCTTACACTGTCAATAAATACGATAAACCTGACGTGTTATACACAAACAATATGAGAATAGAATGAGAATGAAAGAGAAAAAAAAATAGTAAAATACATATCATTCCACAAAACTTTGAAAATGAGTTTTGTATTTTACAAATCTATTTTCAGGTGTATTATTGTCAGTTGAGAATAGACAGTTTAGTACAACCTGTCCTAGCAGAGGCTTTTTCTGTTAATACCGATGCCTTGAAAAAGCAATTTGCTTTGTGGAACAAAAAGGAATCAGCAGAACCCAGACAGAGAAATCCAATTTTATTTTCAGACAAGCAGAAAGCTAAAGGCCTTCAATTTTAATGACTAGAAGCTTCTATTTCTTTACACAAGCATCATGTAAGAAATGAATATAACTGCCAATGAGACATGATCCAGAATAAAAGCATTAGTGGCATCTTATGAGAGGGCAATTCTCTACATAGGCCCAGAGAAAAATATTAACATCTCACAAATTTCTACACAGTATTTACATAATAAAATGAGCAATATTACATATAAGCCAGTATGTACTTGATGAACATCAGTGGATTTAAAAGAAACTAGTGACCTGGTGCACGGATTCCTGCACATTGAAAGGAAATTAATTAGAAGGTGGCCGGTGGGGCGGTACTGGGCGAGACCAGCTGGACACACCCTGGAGCCAACCTCCCATGGTCCCTCCCCTGCCAGCAGCACCTGGGCGTGGCTTGAAGGGCATCTGAGGAGTGAGAGGGGTCTCTCCAGCAGGAGGGGTCTCTCCAGAGGGGTCTCTGGCTTGCAGGTATTGAATTGAAACCAGCTCTCCGACATCTCCTGAGGGGTCCCGGAGTACAAGAGGGCACTCTGCAAAGTTGCTGTCCTACAGAATGTGTAATGCAAATGCAAATGTGTAGTAAACCAGATTCAGCAACAACATAACCCATAGCCGATGGTGGAATTGCGTGACTCTGTGAGGAATCGGGCTCCCTCCTCTCTGGTTCCGGAGTGCCTCACCTGAGAACTGCCACTGCCAAGTCACCACAGTTTGGCAGCTCCTCCATTGAGCGTCTGCCCCCTAGTGGTCAGTGCTCATCATACCTACCAGCCGGTCGGACGGTTGGGTGGTCACTTAGCCTTTTAAGTATATAGATAATTCCTTGACAAACTGTATGTAGTAGAATCTGAACTTCTCAAGTCAAATAATTTATCTCTGTGGGACAACAGTATCAGCAGAGAGAGAGAGAGAGAATGGTAATGGAACTAAAGTGAAAAAAGAGCAGAGTACACTTGCCTGCTATATGACTCTCTGAGTGCCAACTTTTTTAGTAAAATTTCAAAAATTTTAAGACATGTTTGTTTATTTGAGGGTATGGAAGCCAATGAAAGAACTAGATTTCATAAAACAAGTAAATATCTAGAACAGGGGGAAAAAAAGACAGCAAATACAGAGAGATAAAGTAGACAGGTACATCGTGGACAGATACTGAAGTAATTTATAGAAATTGGGGAAATGGCACAAAATATAAAGAATAGGAATTAAGCTTTAGGTCAAATTTATACTTTCTGGATTATTTTGAAGAGTTATCTAAAGTGACCAGTGTAAGCTGATTTATATTTCCATATTGAATAATTCAGTTTGTGATATATAATTTGTTTGCTATTATTGTTTTGACCTCCATAAATTGAAAAATGTAATCGATAGCTCCTGCACATATGAAATCAATTTTTTTCAGCATGGACAATTAGTGAAAACTGAAAAATAGTTTGGAATGTGAGGTATCTTTCAAGATTTATTATTTTTTATGCCTATTTGTATTGCTAAAATGAGAGCAATTAAAGTAGCATGTTGCATTTTTGTTTCAAAGAGAATAGATATACTTCTATTGTGGGGAATGAATTTCTCACTCTATTGTGCAGTAATCTGGGGACTAACTACAATGGTTTTTCACTCATTGTTTTATTTTGTGCCATATGCTGCATTTAGCTATGTCTTTTCCAGTGGAAGGCAAAATTTTTATATATTTGGCATCTTAACTCAAAAAAAATTAGTGTGGAGGCACTATGATAGGGCCTCATAGTTAATTTTTTTTCCCTTTTTCACTTTGAAATATCATCCCATTTCCTTCTGGCCTTCAAAGCTTCTGCTGAAAAACCAGCTAATTGTTTTATGGAGTTTGCCTTACATAAAACTAGTTGCATTTATCTTGCTGTTTTAAAATTCACTGTTTATCTTTAATTTTTGACATTTTAATTATAATGTTTCTTGGTGTGGACCTCTTTGGGTTTATCTTATTTGGATTCTCTCTTCTTCCTAGACCTAGGTATTTGTTTCCTTCCCCAGGTTGGGGAAGTTTTCAGCTGTTTTTTTCAAAACAGTTTTCTAGCCTTTCTCTTTCTCTTCTCCTTCTGAAGCCCCTATAAGACAACTGCTGTATATGCTTGTTGTTGTCCCAGAGGTCCCTAAAACTATCCTTATTTTATAAATTTTATTTTTTTGTTTTTGCTGTTCAGTTTAGGTGATTTCCATAACTCTGTGTTCCAGATCTCTGATCTGTTCTTCAGTATCACCTAATCTGTTATTGATTCCTTTGAGTGCATTTTTCATTTCAGTTATTGTACTCTTTAGCTATGATTGGTATTTATATCTTCTCTTTGTTGAAGTTCTAATTGTGTTCATCCATTTTTCTCCTGAGTTCAGTGAATATCTTTATGATTACATTTCTTTGAACTCAATGTGACCAAAGGAGTGAAGCACAATTCTATGAGTCCAATTCTAAACTTTTATTCCTAATACTCTGTCTCTTTCCTCCAATTAAGTGATTTAATTCTGGCCAATGAATCATGACAATGTTGTAATGGTCTCTTTTTATTCTCAATGACTAAAGACAAAGGTATAATAAGAAATATATTGTCACTCTAGTTATATTAAGAAGTATATTAAAAAGTTACTCATTTATACTTTGTTTCAATAGAGTTAAGGATAAGAGCCCACATTTACTGCTGTGGGAATGTAGACTGGTACAGCCACTGTGGAAAACAGTATGGTGGTTCCTCAAAAAATTAAGAATGAAGTTACCATATGACCCAGCAATCCCTCTCCTGGGTATCTACCTGAAAACTTGAAAACATGTATTCACAAAGATATACTAGTATGCACCCCTATGTTCATTGAAGCATTATTCAGTGGCCAAGACAAAGAAACAACCAAAGTGTCCTTCAATAGAGGATTGGATAAAGAAGATGGGGTACATATATACAATGGAATGCTACTCAGCCATAAGAAAAGATGAAATACTGCCATTTGTAACATGGATGGACCTTGAAAATATTATGCTGAGTGAATTATGTCAGTCAGAAAAAAACAAGAACCACATGATTTCACTCCTATATGGGATGTGAAACTGAAACTCATGGACAAAGACAACTGTGTAGTGGTTACCAGAGGGAAGGAGATAGGGAGGGTTGAGGGGGCCTATTATATGGTGATGGAAGATGGTTTGACTTTGGTTGGTGGGCACAGAGTGCAACAAACAGAACTTATATCATAGAAATTTACACTTGAATCCTATATGATTCTATTAGGTAATGTCACACCAATAAATTTAATCAAAAACAAAAATGGAAGCCTGGAGATTTTGTAGCTGTCATCAGCCATCAGGGAAAGATCAAAAGAATTTCTGAGAAAATTATACAGAAGCTTAGTGTCTGTTAGTCACTTAACTGACTTTCTCTAGACTAATTTTTACATGAGATACTTAAATATTTTTATATTTATCATCTTTGGAATACAACATTATGATGAGAAGAAAAAATAAAATTAGAGATCACTTAATTCCCCTTAATAGGTGCCTTAACATATAGAACACATGTTACTTCATTAAAATGGAGTTTTAGACTTCTAATGGAGAAGTGTTTATGATGTTATATGGAAAAATAAAGAATGCCTAATTTTTTGAAATATTACATTAACTATACAAAAAACATACAGAAATAAAATATGATTGTAGATAATAGAATTATGAGTGACTTTTTCTCAGCTCCTTTCATTCCCATGATTCCTAATGTCTTCATTATAAGAGTGTTATATTCTATACAGCAAAATAAGCCAAAGATCACTGTTATTGATGCTAGTTAGTGTTGGAACATTTAACTTGCCATACATAAATGAGATCCTTAAAAGTGTGCCAATCTATTATAATAATTAAATATTATAATAGTGTACTGTAATTGCTAAGAAAAAAACCTTCATTCAGGCTTGGCCTTCTCTTTTGAAAAGAGCAGGAAAATGTGCTATTTTATTAAAAAAGAACTTAGTAATTTAAAAATATTTATTAATAAATAAAATTGACATATGCAACAACTTAATTATTCAGAGGAAATATTTTATATTAAAATATCATTTTAATTTATTTCAGTTTTAATTATGTCATTTATTATAGTGTTTTTAGAATTTTTAAAACCATCTGTTTATTTGATAAATACAATTAATATGTATTTTATGTTTGCTTCATATTGTTTTCCATACTATAATATAATTTATTGTTGAAATCAGAGCATAACTTCTAAAGATATCAGTCATCATTTGAAAAAAAAAACATTAGTATACTTGATATTTGAACATGCACTAACTCTGTAAGTGAGATGCTCTGGGGGAGTATTAAATGTTCTGTACTGTACAAGAAAATTACATCATCTTGGGAATGTTGCCAACAGGTATTGGAAGTGTCAAATGCTAAAGAATTTTAGTGTCTGCTGACAGTCTCTGATTTCTTTTACTCTGGCAACTGTATGCAAAGATTGAATAAAAAGAGTACATTCTCTTAGAGTTTCAAAAATGTCTTTCCAATATAATTAATGATTGGAATGACTAATGTTCATTTGTATTTAATAAAGATATCATTCCAGAATACATAAGAATTACCCTAATAAATATCCTATAACTTTAACATTTCGTGAACTAATTTTGAACTGAAAGAAATCTGTGGGAGCTCATCTAACCTCAAATCCCATTTTACAAATCAGTATAGGTAAACCAGTATTCTTAGTGGTTTATAAAAAATCTGATGTACCTTGTCTAATAATCTTTGCAATATACCATGGATATAAAGTTTGGCCACATTCTGAACTTTTTAGCTAAAAATTATATTTTTCTCACTACATTAGAAACTAATAAACAACCAAGCAAACAAAAACCAATGGCAAAAACCTAATAATATTTACAATAAGGTTGCCTAGTAATTCTGTGGATATCCCTGTTATAGTAACTCTGTGAAATATAGTAAAAAGAATGAATTTTGACACAGCTCAGCTTTTTATACAAACACATATTTCCAAGGTCATTATGTAGTAAGAAATGGTTATATGCTTATTCCCAATTCCTTTTGCAAAAGTAATGTATCTCTTGCTTAAGTGAAATAGTTCCCTTTATTAATATTACTTATTTTGTATACTTAATATCTTTGTAAATACAGAAACATAATAAAGGCGAAGAAAACTAGTCATTGCCATTCAAGCGAATGAATCGGATTACATTTTGTCATTATTTTGTTTATACACCTTGGTCTTATGCAAGACTGAATCCAATCTTTGTTTTTTATAACTGGGTAACAAGACATCTTAAGGTTTTTGTCAATAGTATATCTTCTTTCAATTTTCAATTGGTTAGAGATGGTTCCATATAACTTCTTGTAAAAAGAAACAACCCTGAATAGAAAAAACAATAAGACAAAACAAACATAGTTAAGCAAAATATTGATTATAAATTCTGTAAATCTAAGGAGGAATATGTCCCAATTTTTTTAAACATTTTTTTAAAATAGATTTTATTGATTTCTTACAGAGAGGAAGAGAGAGGGATAGAGAGTTAGAAACATCGATGAGAGAGAAACATCGATCAGCTGCCTCCTGCACACCCCCTACTGGGGATGTGCCCACAACCAAGGTACATGCCCTTGACCGGAATCGAACCTGGGACCTTTCAGTCCGCAGACCGACGCTCTATCCACTGAGCCAAACCGGTTTCGGCTGTCCCAATTTTTAATAAAACATAATAGAAATTCAAATGTAAAGATATTATTATGTTTAATATGACTATAGACAATTTCTTAACAGGAAAATAACACAATCAGAAAACTGTAAAAATCAGACATTCATTTGTGTAATTTTTAATACTGAAATTACTATATTTTCAGGTATTTTGGTGTTATTTACAAATATACCAGAATTGTTTGCTTTGTTTTACTGAATATAGATAAAGGTTTGAAGTTACTTCTTAAGTCAGAATAGTTATAATAGCAATTGGCCCTTGTAATATGCAAGTATTTGATTTTCATGAACATTTAAATGTGTGTTTGCATAATTTTACATTGGTTTAAGCTTGATTCCTATGAGATTGACCTTCTCAGATTTCAGTCATTAACTTATATACTGAGTTTTCTTGTAGCCTTTTCTGCAATTTCTAAAACTATTTAATTTGAATCATTAGAGAATTGTTGAACAAGTAATATTCAAAGTAATATTTTGTCATGTAAAATATGAATATAATATCAAATAGAGCCCCAAATCTCTCACCAACAAATGATTTTTTCTGCACCTATATCATTATCTTACTTAATAATAGACAAACATATAAATTGACCATATCTCCGTTATGCCACCAGCCAATCAGGAGTGATATGCAAATTAATCCAACAAAGATGGCGGTTAATTTGCATACATAGGGGCTGAGTGACTGGGGTGGGATGCTTGTGTCATTGCCATGGCGATGACGCAGGTGTTCTGCCCCACCCCCAGTCTCTCAGGGCCTCTGGGGATTGTGGGAAGGCAGGGCTGGAGCAGAAAGAGGTGGCTCCCGGGCCTAAGGAGAAAGGGGCTGGGCCAGAGTGGAAAGGTGGTGCCGGCAGCCAGGGAAAGGAAAGCCCATTCTAGCATGAATCTTCGTGCATTGGGCTTCTAGTACTGTTATAATTTTAAAAGGCACTTATAGGAATGACTCCCAAAGCTATGCTATAATGTAAATCACACACACACACACAAACATGAAGCAAATTTTATTTAGATAAGAAAATAAACAAGGCTTCTTGCTCTATGGAATAATACAAGACTTTTGCTTCCCATCACATTTTGAAAATAACTAGTTTTTTTTTAAAGTGATTCTGTAAATTTATTTCTTCTATCTAGTTAATTAACACACCTATCAGCATTTTTTTGTGAGAACATTAAATTCTAAGAATTAAATTCTCTTAGAAAATGTAAATGTACAGTATAGTATTATCAATTATAATCTTGTTTTACATTAGATCATCAGACCTTTTAAATTATATATGTTTTTAATAGAACTTTATTCATTATATTTTCATATGTCTTTAATTTTTAATTTTCTGGACACTTCTTATTTATCTCAATTAACAGTGATAAACTCATTGGAATATAATTTCTATGCAATGAACTAATAATTTACTTTCCCTTTGTTCCTCAATTGGTATTTAGTTTGTTATCTATATATATAAAAGGCTAATATGCACAGTGTCTCCTCAGGAGTATAAGCCATAGACTGGGAGTTCGGTCGATCGCTATGACTTGCGCTGACCACCAGGGGGTGGCGGGGAAGGGAGGCCCCAGCCAGCAGCTGGAAGGCCCCAATTGGCCCTGATCGCTGGCCAGGCCTAGCGACCCTACCCATGCATGAATTTCATGCACTGGGCCTCTAGTACTAAATAAATACGTTCTAGAGGCCTGTTCTTTAATTGTGCCTGCTGTTACCAATGGGGCCTCATGCACTTTAAAGTTTGTTAAGAGGGTAGATCTCAAGTTAAATGTTCTTAACACACACACACATACACACACACACACACACACACACACACACACACGGAAAAACAAAACAAAAGGACACTAGGAAACTTCGGCAGGTATTAGACGTATCTATTACATGTGCCCAAACTATTCAAATTGTATACATTAAAATGTGCACTCTTTTGAATATCAATTATATCTTAATAAGCTGTTAAATAAAAAAGAATTATGCACTTATCTCCTGAATTTTCTTGACTGATATCTGAATATTACACTGGAGTCTTACTTTAAAAAACCAACATGTGTAGAATTGAGTTTTTATTATGTATCAACTAGAGGCCCAGTGCACAAAATTCATGCACCGGGGGGAGAGGGATTCCCTCAGCCTGGCCTGCACTCTCTCCAATCCAGGATCCCTCTCACAATCCAGGACCATTGGCTCCTAACCACTCACCTGCCTACCTGCCTACTGCCCCTAACTGTTCCCCTGCCTGCCTGATCGCCCCTAACCACCTCTGCCTGCCTGCCTGGCCATCCCTAAAGGCCCTCCCCTGCCGCCCTGGTCACCCCAACCTGCATATGGCTGGGGTGTGCCCTCTCGCAGTCCATGAGCCCTTGGGGGATATCCTCTGAGGATTGAGCCTAAGCCAGCAGTCAGACATCCTTAGCTCTGCTATGGAGGTAGGAGAGGCTCCCGTCACCACCGCTGTGCTTGCCAGCCATGAGCCCGGCTCAGGGCTTCTGGTTGAGTGGCACTCCTGCTGTGGGAGTGCACTGACCACTAGGGGGAAGCTCCTGCATTGAGCATCTGCCCCCTGGTGATCAGTGTGTGTCATAGCGACTGGCTGTTCCACCATTTGGTTGATTTGCATAATAGCCTTTTATTACATAGGATGCTTTGAACTTGTCAGGTAGATAGATATTGTTGCCATAAGAAAGAATCCCCCAAATCTCAATCACTTAAAAAGCAAAGATTTTCACTTGTGAGTTGTGGGAGTTCTCTTCACATTGCTGATTGGGAATCAAGATTCCACTCTCTATGTCATCAAATGTCAAGCCAGATGGACAATTATGCACACATATAACCCATGTCATATGACTAATATTTTTGGCCAAAAAACTCTTTTAGCCACATTTAACTTCAAAGGGACAGGTGTATGAAACTCTATTGTATAAATAGAAAAAACAGCACCAGTGTCTTCTATTACTTTTACTAAAGAAAAAAACCAACAATTGAAAAATTTGTATGGATTTAAATGCTTGTGCCTTTAAATTTCTGTGAATGTGTCTTTAAGAAATTTATTTTACCTCTCTAAACCTCAGTTTCTCTCTCTGAATAATGTGCTGGTACTTCATTGTCTTATAAAATGATTATCAAATTAAATATGATAACCTATGAAAAATGTATGGCATATAGAGGTTTATATGTTGCAACATTATGATAACTCATGGTAGATACTAAAAAGAGAATTATTATTATTTAATTGTCATTATTAAAATGAATATATTTCATCAGAAATTCACAAAGGAATTATAGTGAATCCAAGATTCATAGTATAGATTATTTAGAGAAGCAAGACAGTAAATGGAGCAGTTCAATTCAAGAAGTATTTTTCTAGTTGTTATTAGTGGAGGACATTGTGTAGGAAACAGAGAGTTCAAAGATAAATGAGATTTGATGTCAGGCATAATTTCAAATACAATTCTGAGGGAACAGATTAAGTGCTCTGTTGAAGAATTATGTAAAAGCTGGAAAAAAGGGAGGGGGAGATATCTAACCTGGTTAACTGAAGAAGAGGACAGTAAAACAGAAAAACTTGATGGAGCAAAACAGAAGGCAGAGGAGCAAAGACTGATGTGGATATCTAAGATTATAGTAGCTGTATATCTGTCACCTATTACTGCTTCTTTGTATTTCCAGCCAATGTGATGCACAGAGGATTATGATTATCAATGATAATAACAACATAACTCTTCCATTTCAGTAAATATAAAACTACTTGCCATCTCATAAAAAAAAGAGAAGGAAGAAAGAAAAAGGAAGATCTTCAAAATTACCTGTTAAGCCGGGGCCGGTTTGGCTCAGTGGATGGAGCGTCGGCCTTCGGACTGAAGGGTCCCGGGTTCGATTCTGGTCAGGGGCATGTACCTTGGTTGTGGGCACATCCCCAGTGAGGGGGCGTGCAGGAGGCAGCTGTTCGATGTTTCTCTCTCATCGATGTTTCTGACTCTCTATCCCTCTTCCTTCCTCTCTGTGAGAAAATCAATAAAATATATTTTTTTTAAAAAAAGAAAAGAACCTGTTAATTTTCTAGAAAAATATTTGATTTAGAATTGAAAGGCTAAATATCATCCTATTTTTACTTAAACCGATTTCAATGTTATATTTTTTGTTACAATTATATTATTACACTTAATTTTATGTATAGTTATATTATATAATAGTACATTGATTTCCTCAGTGTGCTAGAGATTTATTCTCTCTAGACAATAGGGTTTCCTTCAATTAATCATCACTGTCCTGGGAACAGCACTGGTGTTGGATATCAGAAGTTGTCATGTATCCAATTCTTATTACTACTTTTTGATGAGAAAAAGGAAGTGGCAATGATGAAGATGAAACAACAACAACACTGTGGTCAAATGAACGTGAGGATTTTAATTTGACAAACATCAAATTATTTTGAGTGTCTTGGTCTAAGCAAAATATTTTGTCAAGCAACATTCTCATTGTTTTATCTTGTTAAATAAAATTGAAAACAGATGGTCATAATTACTCATGTACATTGTAGCAAAACATTGGTATAAAAAGTTTATGAATTCTTTGTAGATTTATGAGTCATATCACTTTACTAAAGTTTTTATAACATTTAAAGTGGGAATTGGGATTTAAAGAATGGTAGCATTAAGCTATTTAGAATCCATTGAAGTCCAATAAGATGCGGAATATGTGCTCATCAAATAATGTATCAGTGGATTTACATACATATAATAATTGTGAAAATGATTCATGAGCCAGTATGGCATGATGTAAAGAAAATTGAAACTAAATTTCAATTTTAGTTTTAAAACAAGAATTGAAACACAGACTCTGCTTTCTAATTCTCTAAGTTTCAATTATCTCATCTATATGATAGATATATTAATTTGTACTCCACAAAATTGTTCTGTATGTTAAGTTAGTATTAATTAACTATTAGTATTAACATAAGACATGATGTTGTGTACAGGGAAATCATATATGAAGTTCTCTCTGAATGAAATGATAAACTATGAGAATTTTGTGAGTTAAAACTTGATATTACACAACAGCAATCTTTTTATTGTTTCTATGTATCATCTATCATCTATCAACTATATATCTATCATCATCTATTTATCATCTATATATCATCTATCTATCTGTCTGGCATCATTATTATCATGTGTTGTAGTAAAATTTCCATATCCTGTTATATTGATATGCGTTGACAGTTCTATATGATCCTAAGATGGTTGGAATAACCAGCCAAATTCTAATGTATAAATTGACTGTGTAGTTATTCAGTGTTCACCTCCTCCTGCCTTTTATGCCTTAGCAACACAGTTTTATATTGAACAGAACACCATGTACCAGTTACCAATGCCAGAGGACTCCAACTACATGGAATATAGCAAAGATGTTCACAATAGTAGCCACCAGGAGTTAAGTCCAAATACTCCTGTCCATTGCCTCTTTATATCCGAGTCACCAAGGAAAACACAACACTGTCAAGTACTATGGAAAAATGTTTATTCACATACTAGGATGTAGAGTAAGACCAATTCCAATGGCTCATGTAAGTACTTCATAGCTAGAAGGTATCCCTGGCAGCCGATGCAGAGCAATTGGCCTATGTGCACCCCTCCCTTGCCTCGGCAGAAGGACTCCACCCAATCTTCTGGGGAGTCTGAAATACTGAAAGCTAGGAGCTTGCCTAAGGTCCATTGACATCCATGCTTACGAAGAGCAAAGAACACCCATTGAGCATGCAACAGGAAAAGATATTCCCACACAGGGGACAAGCGCAGCGCTGGCTGTGTGAGCACTTTACCTCTTGGTAAGAAAGTGTTCCAGGTCCAAAGCCCATTGTTATCCAGCTAATGAGGATCAATAGACTGTGCACATGAGATAGTCTTTCCTAACATTTTAAATTATATCCCTGTCAATTAAAAAGTGCAGTAATGCTTTAATATGAAATCAAAAGAAAACAACAAGTTTATCACCAAGATACATTAGGGGACATTAGATTTGGGGAATTCAGATATTTGTATGTGTCTTATTTAAATATGTATTTTTAGATCAATTTTAAAGACTTGACAATTTAACATACATAAATTAAACCATTAATTTACAAGAAAAGTAAATATTACTTTAATTTTGGAAACATGTTTCTTCAAGGAGCTGTCCCCTGGTGGTCAGTGTGCTCCCACAGCCAACCTCCCGTGGCTGGCCAACCTCCTGAGGCCCCTCCCCCCAGTTGGCCAACCTCCCATGGTCCTTCCTCTTGGCTGGCCCCAATTGGGACTGGTTGAGATGGCTCTGATCGGCCTGATTGCCAACCAGGTTGAGGGACCCCACCCATGCGCGAATTCGTGCACCAGGCTTCTAGTATATATATATTTATCTTAAAAACTTCATTGATTTTCTATGTATTTGATTCCAGTTAATTTCTTTAACACTCCCTTTTATATCTTTTTCATGCATGCAATATCCATTAATGTCAGTAAACTCCCATTGATTTCAATATGGACAATATAATTGAAGCCTCTACATGCCCAACTCCTACTAACATAAATGGAAGAAAAAAAATAATTAGTTTCATTGGGAGTTATGTGAATGTACAGGTTGCAAATTGATGTTAAATCAAAGCCATTATTTATTTTCACAGTTTTGCTGGTCTCCCAAACTAGAATCAAGGTCTATTTTTAAAGCAAAATAAAAAAATAGAAGATAACTTTTTCTACAGTGTATAGGTTAGATGTGAGATGAGGGATGGTCTTATCTCTCCATAATTCAAAACCAAATTTATTTTTTAATATGCCATGAAGAAGAAACAGTGTACAATATATAAAGACTGGTCTTACTTTCTTAGAAGAATGCCTGGATAAGATTATTATTATTATTTCTTAGCTAAAATATTTTATTATTTTTATTTTCTGAGAATACTGTAAAAGAAGTTAGTAGCCTTATTGAAGTTAACACTTTATTTCATTTTATTTTTATTCTTCTGTTTTGATTTTATTGGGGTGACACTGGTTAACAAAATTATACAGGTTTCAGGTACACAATTCTATAACATATCATCTGTACACTTTACTGTGTGTTCACCACCCCAAGTTAAGTCTCCATCCATCACCATTTACCCCCCTGCCATTAACTATAAAACTGAGTTTAATTATATATTTTATTCTGTGATTTAGTATTTACATTAAAAATTTTCAAGATATAAATTATGTTCATTTTTAAAATTATAAAAGCTAGCACTAATTATGCCAAGTGTTGTTTTTGAGTTTTGGCAAAATGTAGTTTATGTTTGAAGGCTGTCATTATCTTTGTTGTAAAGAAGAAGGTTAAATATAGATAAAAGCTAGAGAAATTTTTCAAATATGAAAATTTTGTTAATATAAAAGCAAAGGACTTGAGGATATTTAGGTCATGATATATTGATACATCATATTTTTATTTTTAAAAATAATAAATACTATAAATTATTCTTTATACCTGATAATATTGCTTTAAATTATTACTTTGAAATACACAGTAATCTTAGAAAAAAATATATGGAGAAAACAAAACATAAAATGCTATTCTACATCAAACCAATATGTAGCCTTATTCCTTATGCAAAGCAAAGGACATTTGTCAAATGAAAGATGTTTTGCTTGATTAATGGTTAAAAACAGAGTAATTTGTAAAATAAAATGGAATAATATTATTTCTTGGGGACTGCTTTAGCCAACAGAAGTAAAAGTATTAAGAAACTGATGAGAATTTAAATCTGTTAAATAAAAAATGAAATAGAAAAATGATAAATTGGCAACATAACAGAAAGAATAGCATTATTTTCTGATAGATAATAACTGTATATATATATAATCAAATAAATAACAATGGCTACTGCTTTTCCTTGATTTTTTTATATTAAGTTATTGTGTCTTTGGCAGGATGTGATTAAACCACTTACTTTTCCCAATATTACTTATTTTTCCTTTAAAAAACAGTACTATTACTCTGAAAACTATGTTTTGAGAATTATTTGTTTGTCTTGATGGGATACATATGTCCCTATCCTGAACATGTTTTTGTCTATATAAAACAACATTTTAATAGAATTAGTCTATAATGCACTATGGGGAAGGCTTTATAATTGTTTTAGAAATTTCTTCCAGCTTCTTTTGTTTTCTACTTTGTTGCATCAATCCTAATTGTTATAAAGCCTTGTACAGATATGATTTCAGTTATTGATGCCTGAGAATTTATTCTTTCTTAAAAATCAAAGGCTCAGAACCAAGTGTGATGATCTTGTATGTTCAAAAATTTATGCTATAACTGTTAGCTCTATTAATATCAAGCCAGCACACCTGAAACCTAAAACTAACTCCACATCACAAATAAAAGTCTGTTAGCCCAAGACAAATAATTCCCCTGAGGACACAATTTCTTCAGAAGATGCAGTTTATCTTACATATATGCTGTTAATTCCAAAAACTATAACACATCTGCTTAGTTTTTTCCAAAGTTACTAATTATAAACAGAAGTTAGAACAGAACATTTTGTGAAATGGTGGAAAATAGACCCATAATTCACAATTTCAGAGCACACAAGTTAAGTTCATGTGGAATACTCAGAGTTTTCATGAAGAATCAACAAATAATTAAAATAATTTATGAAACTATTTTTTTCAAATTGAAAAAAATTACATATATATATATATATATATATATATATATATACATATATATATATATATGAAAGGAATAAAATTTCTTGTATAGAACTGGATCTTGAACTGCTGTAAAAACATAGGCTAAAGGTGGATAAAATTCTCATCCAAAAAGCAAAAAGTCTGGCCAGAGGAATAAATAGTATAAATGAGCCAGATGCAAAGTTTGTTGTGGAAATCATTATAACAAAGATAACTCCTTTCTTATCAGGGTCTGGCTTGGTAGATGAACATGTCTTGGTAGAGGGAGGTAAGGAAGAACATTTCTTTGTTCTTTGAGGTAGTTTTATGAGGTAGTTTATAAAGATATTAAAATGCTGGTCCTTGCTTCCTTAAATAATATTGCTAAAAGCTAGGATTGTTGCCAAAGATCTACCATCGACTTTCAAAAAAAAGTAAAATTGAACCTTTATTTCTTTGAGGCCAGCAGTCTTTTCCCAAATGTTTTTACTTTGAGATTATAAGCTTACTAGAGGCCTGGTGCACGAAATTCATGCACAGGGGGCGGGGGTTGTGTCCCTCAGCCCAGCCTGCACCCTCTCCAATCTGGGATCCCTTGAGGGATGTCCAACTGCCCATTTAGGCCCAATTCTGGTAGGATCAGGCCTAAATGGGCAGTCGGACATCCCTCTGACAATCCAGGACTGCTGGCTCCCAACTGCTCGCCTGCCTGCCTTCCTGACTGCCCCTAACCACTTCTGCCTACCAGCCTGATCACCCACTAACCACTCCCCTGCCAGCCTGATTGCCCCTAACTGCCCTTCCCTGCAGGCCCGGTTGCCCCCAACTTCCCTCCTCTGCCAGCCTGGTCACCCCTAACTGCCCTCCCCTGCAGACTTGATTGCCCCCAACTGCCCTCCCTTGCAGGCCTGGTCCCTCCCAACTGCCTTCCCCTGCTGGCGTGATCGCCCACAACTGCCCTCCCTTGCAGGCCTGGTCCCTCCCAACTACCCTATCCTGCTGGCCATCTTGTGGTGGCGATCTTGTGTCCACATTGGGGCAGGATCTTTGACCACATAGGGGCAGCCATCTTGTATTTTGGAGTGATGGTCAATTTGCATATTGCTCTTTTATTAGATAGGATAGAAGCCTGGTGCATGGGTGGAGGATGGCTGGTTTGCCCTGAAGGGTGTCCTGGATCAGGGTGGTGGTTCCCTTGGGGCGTGGGGCGGCCTGGGTGAGGGGCCTGTGGTGGTTTGCAGGCCAGCCATGCCCTCCAGTGACCTGTGGATGCCCAGGGATCTGGGGTTTATTTATCTTCTATAATTGAAACTTTGTATCCTTGAGCGGAGCCAAACCTCCTGCTTGCTTCGTGGCCGCAGCCATTTTTGTTGGGATTTATTTATCTTCTATAATTGAAACTTTGTAGCCTTGAGCGAAAGCCAGGGCTGGCCAGAGCCGGGCGGAAAGCTTGGCTTCCTCCATTACCGGGGAAACCCAAGCCTCCTGCTTGCTCTGTGGCTGCCGCCATCTTGGTAGGGTTAATTTGCATACTCGTCCTGATTGACTGGTGAGCATGGCTTGTGGGTGTAGTGGAGTGATGGTTAATTTGCATGTTTCTCTTTTTTTAGTGTAGATGTGCTTTGTCCGGGTCCTTTGCCCCCGAACTAGCTGTAAAAGTCTCTTACAACCTCCAGCCATTGGCCCGGATGCACATTCAAACACTAGCCACCTTGCTGAGTCTGGCAAAATAATTTTGCACTAATATTTTGTTTTGTTTAGTTTTTAATGATGAGGTCAATGTTCAAACATAGATTACTGTTAAAATTGGAATTCTATAATTTTTTCTGAGTTGCAGTCTAATAAGCAATATTTCCCATCATACTTGAGAATCAACCTGTCAATTGGAACATATGAGGGTTGCAAAATGCTCAGCATTTGTGGTATTTCTATTATTTAGCAGTGTCACATCAGGTAGTAAGTCTGACTCTGTGCCAATGCCTATTGGACTACCTAAATGTTAGATCATTGGAAGGTGGTGATGTGGGTAATTTTACTCAATTTGATTCACAGTAAGACTCAGATTCCTTTTTGGGCCAGACTATGATCCTAGACTGATGAAATGTTGAAACTGGAAAATATATCAACTATCATGTAATTCTTCCATTTCTAAGTTTGACTGAGTATTAGAATCACTTAAGGAGATTTTCTTTAGAGATCCTGAGAACATGATGCAGATCTACATTTTCTGTTGCCTGGTATTGCTGCATAAAAAAACTTCCCCAAATTCAGAGGCTTTAAGTAACTTCAAATTATTACATTGAGTAATTGTGTTGGTTGGAGGTTCAGGTAGGAGTTAATTTTCCTTTGCTGGTCTCACTTATGGATTTTCATTAGCAGCATTTTACTGGGAGTGTGGCTGGAGCTGGGTCATTCAAATGGCTTCTCCAACACTGAGTCACTAAGAGAAGGACCGGGAAATATATATTATTTTAAAAGAAACTTTCCTAAGTGATTTTGATCCATTGGGATCAGTGAAGAACCAGTAAGTAAATCAATTTAGAAGTGAGAATATGTATCTAAACAGGTTTAATGCCATGTATGAGCCTGAATCTAGAACTCAGATCTTTGAAAATTTGAGGCCTAGATGTGTTTCTTTAAATTATTTCATATTTTGATACTTTACATAAAACCAGTGGCCCAGTGCACGAAATTCGTGAACATTAAAAGGGAATTAATTAGAGGAAATATTTTAATATTGCTATTTGCCCTTTCTCTATAATAGAAGTGTCAGAGATGAAAGAAAATTAGTAAAATGTATATGAAAATCTTCCTTCTGTCAGAGTCTGGGGCACGCCGTGGGACCCGGAGTCAAGTCCCCACCCACCTGCACACACCTCGAAATCGCACAAGATCCAGACCCAGCCCGCCCCACCCCCAACAAGCCCCACCAGGTGGGGGGGTGCAACCTCAGGGCCCCTGTCAAACCCCACCAGGTGGGGGGCACAGCCTCAGGTCCCCTGGTGCATGCCAGATGGGGAGCACAGCCTGAGGTCCCCCAGACCAGCGCTGGGGTGGGGGGCTTGGCCTGAGGTGGGGGGTGCACCTTGAGGTCCCCCATCAAGCCCCGCCAGGCAAGGGGTGCAGCCTGAGGTCCCTGTCAAGCCCTGACGGGCGGGAGGGTTTGCAGCCTCAGGTCCCCTGCCCAGGCCCAGCACCTCGCAGCCTCAGGTCCCTGCTGATTGCTCATTGTGGGAACCCTGCCTCCACTGTGGGCACAGCCATCTTGTGTTATGGGAACCCAGCCTGCGCTGTGCGTGCTGCCATCTTGTGACGGCGTTATGGCTTGAGGGCCAATTTGCATATTACCTCTTTATTATATAGGATAGTGAGGACTTAACATACTGAGTAATGCCATAGGACCATATAATTATGTGACATAATTATAAATCTATTACTTTTGGGTGGATAATACATTTCTAAGTTTTTAACTGTATATATATTTTGTGTTTATGTATGTGTGTGTGTGGGAGGGGGGTTGTTGGTTTATACCTAACTGAAGAGTCAGAAAATCCTGTTAGTCTTTGGATATAAATCAGTATTAAGTTCTAGTCTGCTAGTCATGGTTGTGATTTTAGTTTTGTTATGCCTGCTCCTTTTGGGCCATAGGTTCATATTTTAAGTTGCATTCTTTTCAAGGTTAAGAAAGAAAATAGTCTTAAGACCTATACTTCTAGATACACTTTAGAAATCTCAATACCCTTAAATGCAAACCTAAATTAGCAAGTAGGTGATATTTTCCCCGATCAATGATGAAGGCCTGCGACAGAGTGACATCACATGTCTAAGAAATGACTTTTTCACAGGAAGATTTGCAGTGAGATTATTCTTTGCCTGAATGGGAAATCATACAAATACCCTCAAATGTGTGGGCACTGTTTGTTTTCTTCTCCCACAAACTAGAACACAACCATGTAGCACCTAAACTATTATAAGTAAATCAAGCAATTCAATTTAGTTACTTTTCATAAATTTTCCTTAAGGTCAAGCTGAAAACTAGGTCTACATCTCCAGTTTATCTTCAAGCCATTCCTTGAAAGTAAGCACATAGTAAGAACCAATAATCTTATCATTGCAACAGCATGAATGAACATAGAGGATATTATACTAAGTGAGATAAGTCAAAGTCAGAGAAAGACAAATACTATAATATGATTTCACTTATATGAAATTAAAAAAAAAAACCCATACAAAATAAACAAAACAGAAACAAACTCATAGATACAGAGAACAAATTAGTGGTTGCCAGATGGGAGGGGTTTGGAGGGCTGGGTGAAGGGATTTAGAAGTACAAATTGCTGGCTATAAAAATAGACAGGGGGATTTAAAATACAGCATAGAGAAGATAGTCAATAATCCTATCTAATAAAAAAGTAATATGCAAATTAACCATCACTCTGTTACATCCACAAGCCACGTCCACAAACCACGCCCACCAGCCAATCAGGAGCGAGTATGCAAATTAACTCAACCAAGATGGCTGCAGCCACAGAGAGAGCAGGAGGGAGGCTTGGGTTTCCCCGGTGATGGAGGAAGCCAAGCTTCTGCAGCCCTGACCTGCCTTGGCCTCCACTTAAGGCTACAAAATTTCAATTACAGAAGATAAATAAACCCCAACAGAAATGGCTGCCATGATGGAGTGAGCAGAAGGCTTGGCTCTGCTCCAGGCTCAAAGTTTCAATTGTAGAAGATAAATAAATCCCAGATACCAGGGCCTCCACTTGGGTCGCTAGGGGGCATGGCCGGCCTGCAAACCACCACAGGCCCCTCGCCCAGGCTGCCCCACGCCCCAAGGAACCCCCATCCTGATCTGGGACACCCTTCAGGGCAAACCAGCTGGCCCCCACCCATGTAGCAGGCCTCTATCCTATCTAATAAAAGAGTAATATGCAGATTGACCATCACTCCAACACATAAGATGGCTGCCTCCATGTGGTCAAAGATCCTGTACCCATGTGGACACAAGATGCCCACCACAATATGGCCAGCAGGGGATGGCCGTTGGGAGGGACCAGGCCTGCAAGAGAGGGCAGTTGGGGCCGATCAAGCCTGCAGGGGAGGGCAGTTAGGGGTGACCAGGCTGGCAGAGGAGGCAAGTTGGGGGTGACCGGGCCTGCAGGGAAGGGAAGTTAGGGAGGACCCAGGCCTTCAGGGGAGAGCAGTTGGGGGGAACCAGGCCTGCAGGAGAGGGCAGTTAGGGGTGACCAGGCCTACAAGGGAGGGCAGTTAGGGGCAAACAGGTTGGCAGGGGAGCAGTTAGGCATCAATCAGGCTGGCAGCAGAGTGGTTAGGGGGTGATCAGGCTGGCAAGCAGAAGCGTTTAGGGGAAATCAGGAAGGCAGGCAGGTGACCAGTTGGGAGCCAGCAGTCCTGGATTGTGAGAGGGATGTCTGACTGCCCGTTTAGGCCCAATCCCACCAGGATCGGGCCTAAACGGGCAGTCGGACATCCCTTAAGGGGTCCCAGATTGGAGAGGGTGCAGGGTGGGCTGAGGGTCATCCCCCACTCCGGTGCATGAATTTCATGCACCGGGCCTCTAGTGTTGTCATAACTGTGTATGGTGTCAGATAGGTACTAGACCATCTCATAAGGTATGTCTAATCACTATGTTGTATACTTGACACTAATATAATATTGTATGTCAACTATAATTTAAAAATAAATTTAAGATGAAGAACCAGTAATATACTGAAATAAAGCTACCCAAATCAAAATTGAGAAAAATAAGCAATTCTTCATTTTGGTAGGTCATATATTAATTTTAAAGGTTTTATATAATCACTAAAAGAAAGAAAATATAGCTTAAAACTTTTAAATCAATGGAGAAAATTATGTAGAGAAAAAACTTTAAATTCAATCAGAGACAAAAGAATATTATAGAAGTTAAATAGCTCAATAATTATAATAAATATAAACATCAATTTGCAAACATCATGGACTCTAAAATTGGTTGTTTAAAAATACCCAGCTACATTAAGTCTGAAAGGAATAAGTGAAGCATAATTATATTAAAAGTTTAAAAAATAAAAAATAGTCTTACCACGTACCTAGTAACCAACAGATAATGGCAAAATTATAATAATACTAGAGGCCCAATGCATGAAATTCATGCACGTGTAGGATCGCTAAGCCTGGCCCGCGATCAGGTTCGATCTGTGTTACGACTGGCGGGGCAATCGGCGGGGGGTGGGGGGCGCGGGGGCACCCCGCTGGCACCCGCCTTGGCTGACCTGGGGCCTGTGGGCTGGGGGCAGCTCCTATGCTGAGCATCTGCCCCCTGGTGGTCAGTGCACGTCATAGAGACTGGTAGTTCCACTGTTCAGTTGATTTGCATATTAGCCTTTTATTATATAGGACTCTGTATTTTAATTGAACAAGCAATAATAAGACTAAAAATAATGAATATTCCTTCAAAAAGGAAAAAAAAAGAGAGAGATTTTGAAGTAGAGTGTTTATTGAGTGTTTGTGTTTTCCTGAAATCCATATGTTGAAACCCTAATCCCAAATGATGGTGTTGGGAGGTGGGGCCTTTGGGAAATAATTTGGTCATAAGAGTGGAGTCCTCATGGATGTATTAGTGATGTTATAAGGGGCCAGAAAGCTAGCTAGTCTGCTTTCTGTCATATGAGGATGTTATTGGAAAATTGTGTGGGTTGTCCTTCTTCGTTGCTAGTGGGAGAGAGGTTATTGAGGGTACTGCTGGAATAAGCATTTCTGGAGGCCCTCACAGGAGAATGAGATGTGGGAGAAAGCTTTATTTGTATGAAGTTACATCATTTGATTTCTAAAGTCCCATTTCCCTTAAACCAGTACTGAAAGATGTGCAACTAAGGATCCAGCAGAGCTAAAAGCAGAATCAAAGTCCAGAGTTTCCATTCCATGGTGGAGCTGCATCTGGCACAACAACAGACTAGTTCCAGTCCATCATTTCATTGTGTGTCGGGTCCACATGGCTGTGGGCCATGGGGCAAGCTCAGACTGTGAGAGCCCTGAAAGCCACGAGTCAGGCATGAACAACAGGAGAGAAGACTCCTTTGTTTAGGAGCTTATGTATCTAGGATTTCTCGCCCTTGCAGTGGCCACACCAATCCTGGCCAATGACTTGTTCCCAGGTGTGATCGACAAACAAGTACCTTTCCTATAGCACCCAAACTTTACTGGGTATGCCTATAATATCCCCTTTGTTCCTTTCCAGTTAATTAATAACTGGGCTAAATACAATTATATCAAGGATACAACTAGAAGACAGGCCTTTCTTTAAAACACAGGGTGGGCCCTTACCAAGAACATGACCATGCTGACTCCCTGGTCTTGGCTTCCCAGCCTTCAGAGCTGTGAGAAGTAAAATGCTTGTTGTCTGTCTCTGACTGGCTTATTGCACTTAGAATAATGTTCTCCAGGTCCAACCCTGCTGTAGCAAAGGGCAAAATTTCTTCCTTATTACGGCCAAGTGTATCCCACTATGTAAATGTACCATAGCTGTTTTATCTACTCATCTACTGATGGGCACTTGGCTACTGTAAATAACACTGCAATGAACATAGGGGTACATATATTCTTTCGAATTAGCATTTCTGGTTTCTTCAGATAAATTCCCAGAAATGGAATTGCTGGGTCATAAAGCAGTTCCATTTTTAATTTTTTGAGGTAACTCCTTACTGCTTTCCATAGTGGCTGCACCTATCTGCATTCTCACCAAAAATGCACAAGGGTTCCCTTTTCTCCACATCCTCGCCAACACTTAATGCTTGTTGATTTCTTAATGATAGCCCTTCTGATAGATGTGAGGTGATATATCACTGTGGCTTTAATTTGCATCTCTCTGATGATTAGTGACATTAAGAATCTTTTCATATAATTTCCTTCATATGTGGAATTTAATGAACAAACTGAACTACCAAGCAAAATAGAGACAGTGCTATAGATAGAGATCAGGGAGGTGGCTCTGGTAGGGATGAGGAGGAAATTGGTCTTGCAGAACTTGTTCCCTAAATGCAGAGGCCATGGAACTGTGAACAATGCACTGCCCTGGCGGTGGGAGGGGGGGGGGAGGGAGGAAAGGAGGGGAGGGTTGTTATGCTGGTGCCAGGACAGATCATCAGATATGGCCTGGGGGCCTTCCTGTAAGCCCACGAAAGGGGGCGGAGCCATATCTGCAAGACAAAGATCCCAGAAGGTTATAAAAAGTGAAGCCCTCTGCTGTTTCTTCACTCTGATTTGGAAATTATTCCCAAAGTCCACTAGAGTTAATGAACGGGGTCCCTCCCTTTCTCTAGGAAGTGTGCTTGGTATTTCTTTGGTCTTCTGTAACAGGGAGAGGGAGAGGGTTTGGGTTTGGGGAACATAGAGTGATTGAGCAAAAAGAAAAAATGAGAGATAACATGGACAACAGTGTGGAGATTGCTGGGGGTGGAGGCATGGTGGAGTTGGAAGAGGACATAGAGAGGATAATTAATGATAGAAAAAATTAAATTAAATTAAAAATATGCAAGTAAACCAAAAAAGAAAAAGAAAAAAGCTTGTCTAAGCCACTCAATCTATGGTACTTTGCTATAGCAGTTTGACTTAAAACAAAGAAGAGACAGATTATAATAGTAAAACAAAGTGTAATGTACCTGCAAATATATCTTTCAAAATATTCATAAGATTTAATGATGAAACTTATTAAACTTTATTAGATAAAAGAGACTAAAGAAGAAATATATATAAAATAAAAGAACTTTCCCACATATATAAATTCATGTACCTGGCTTATAGATGAAAAGACTAAATATATCAAATATGCTTATTTTCCCAATATAATTTGTATATTAAATGAATTCCAGTATTATACCATAAAACATATCATGAAAATTTAAATCAAAAATTATCTGAAGAATTACAGGGCCCAACTAGAAAATTTGAAATTGGGGGAGGAGAGACTCATTATAAAATTATACTAACTATAAAATTACTATTAAAAGTAGACAAAGTAAAACAACGAGTTATTTTTATAGGACTCTACTAGACTGAGAAGAAAAAGAGGGAGAGAGAGAGAGAATGATGTATTACTATTTCAGTAATACTGCTGGAAAAAATAGCTGTTCACATAAAAATAGTGATAAACTTAGATTTGTACCTCACACTATCAGTTAAAATATACTCTTGTGTATTAAATATTGTATTAGCTTCCTAGGGCTGCTATAACAATGTGTCATAAACTAGGTGGCTTAAAACAGAAATTTAATCTCTCAAAGTTCTTTCCTCTAGAAATCCACAATCAAAATGTCAGCAGGACTGTGCTCCCTCTGAGACCCTAACTTCTGATTACCCTCAATCCTTGGCATTTACCTACCTTTTTCACCACATGGCATAATTTCTGTCTGTCTCTCTGTATCCAAATTTCTTTCTTCTGATAAGGACATTGGACATGTTGAATTAAAAGCCTTCTAAATTCCAATATAGTTTCATTTTTAATTTAACTAATTAGATTTACAATGATCCTGTTTCTAAATAAGGCCACATTATGAGGTAGTGATGGGTTGTTAGGATTTCAACATATATTTGAGGCAAACAATTTAACCTATAATAGCCCATTCACCTTCTGACCCCTTTCCCAAATTCCTTTCCTTCCCTTGTGCAAAATACATCTACTCTATTTCAACATCCCCTAAAGTCTAAGCATTCAAGCAGCAACTTAATCTCATCTAAATGTCATCAATTTAAAATCCCAAATGCCATTGTCTAAACCATTTAAATCAATTACCTGTGAGACTCCAGATATTATTTGTCCTGGGGCAAAATTCCTTTCCTGTAAACCCCTGACTAGACAAATTATTAATTTCTAAAATACAATGGAGAGAAACCATGAAACAGACATCTGCATTTCCCAAAAGGAGAATCTGGAAGGACTAACGAGGTCACAAGTCCTGAATAAGTTCAAAATCCACTGGATAAATTTCATTAGATTTCAAGGTCCGAGAATAATCCTCTGTGGCTCTACATTCTGTCCTTTGGGCCCACTAGGGCAGTGGTCGGCAAACTGCAGCTCGCGAGCCACATGCTGCTCTTTGGCCCCTTGAGTGTTCTAACGCCACTTCTTCAAAATAGATTCGCCCAGGCTGAAAACCGACTTCTGCGCATGGGCCACCAAGTTTCAATCGCACTGTACGTGCGCACCCGCACGTGGTATTTTGTGGAAGAGCCACACTCAAGGGGCCAAAGAGCCGCATGTGGCTCTCGAGCCGCAGTTTGCCGACCACTGCAGTAGGGCAACCCCACCCCTTGGTCCTGGTCAGGGGAACTGAGGCAATGCCTTTTCCCTCCTCTCGGCCTGTGCCCTCTGGCCCACCATGGCGGGGAGTGGACTTGCAGTCTCTGCATTCCTAGCTCTGCTTTCAAAGTCATTCTTCCTTCATTTCCTCTCATCTCTCTCTCTCTCTCTCTCTCTCTCTCTCTCTCTCTCTCTCTCTCTCTCTTTTTCAGTCCATGCTGGACTTATTTCTGTTGGTATACAATTCTCAAAAACCTTTTTGACCTGCTATGTAATCCTCCAGGGGTCAAGCCATCAAATAAGAGAGTCCTCTACCATTCTTCTTTTGGATAATCTTATCTCTATGTCTGGTTTCTGTTGAGATGGTTCACTGGATTTATGAGGGACATGTTATGTAACCTCTTTAGCAAATGATTCAAGCCACACCCTATTTCCAGGATAGGCTGACAATTTTCTAAATCATCAAGTATTGATTTAGTGACCTACCCTATTACAGTAGCACCTCATTTTAACTTAAATAATTTCATTTGTAACAATCTATTTCCAAATTAGATCTGATAGAAGTTAAGACTCCAATATGTCTTTTAACAGGATACAATTATACCCATAACAAATATGTCTACTTATAAAGGAATATTACAAAAATAACTTGGAAGAAAGTACACAAATACTTTTTGAAAATATAATATTTTATTATTTTTAATAATCAAAATTATAAATAATATATTTTATTACATAACAATTATTACTATATAATAACAATATATTATTATAATTAATTAACCACATTATAGACTTTCACAGTTAGGAAAATATTTAGAACTGACATTTCCAGGAAATGAATAGAAATTTGATTATGTAAAAAAAAATCTTCCTACCTGTCAATAAAAAAGACAAACTGTTAAAGAGGAAATGTACAAACATGAGCAGTGAATTCACAGTAGGTGCTAAAAATCACTAGAAATTGATATTTAATATGACTTAAATATACTCAGTAGATTGGTAAAAATAAAAAATTTTAAATGTTAATATCCTATATAATAAAAGCCTAATATGCTAAGTGTCTGACTGTTCATTTGACCATTCGACCAATTGCTATGATGTGCACTGACCACCAGGGGTAGACACTCTGACCAGTAGGTTAGCTTGCTGCTAGGGTCCAGCTGATGGGGACTGGGCAAGACAAGCTGGACACGCTCTGGAGCCCTCCCTCAGTTCCTCCCCGGCCCCAATTGTGCACTGGTGGGGTCCCTTGGCCTGGCCTGTGCCCTCTCGCAATCTGGGACCTCTCAGGGGATGTCAGAGAGTTGGTTTAGGACCGATCCTTGCAGGCCAGGCCAAGGGACCCCACCGGTGCACAAATCCGTGCACTGAGCTTCTAGTATATACATAGATGTATATATAAATGTACATATGTAATATGCATACATGTATGTGTATCTTTAAATGTATATATGGATGTGAGAGACATAAATTTTTCAAAATTGCTAAGAGGAGTTTAAACTGTTATAGTCACCTTAAAAATAATTTAAGAAGATCTTATAAAATTGCAATGGAGCTATCTCATCATTTTATTCACTTTTAAGTTCATACCTGTATCTGCTAGCTATTGCTATCATGATGCTGTGTAATAAACACTCATAAACTCAGTGGTTCAAAGCAATAGTTATTTATTTTGAAACATGCTTTTTAATAGTGTTAGAGCACAGGTAAACAAGTAGTAAACCCTTGAGGCTATTTAAGGCTTAGGCTCAGAGCTGGCACGTTGTCACTCCATCCATATGGTATTGACTAAGGCCAACCCCAAAGTCAAAGGGAGAAGTGCATTTAGCTTTGTGTTGGAAGAAATTACAAAGTAATATATCTAAAGGGCATGGAAGCAGAAAGGAGTAACATAAATGAAGAATGTTAGCCAATAATTCCACTGAATGAAGTGCTCTCTTGGTCACAATTATTCACAAACTTACATGTAAAACATGTCCACACCATCCCAAAAACCCTAACCTATTCATATCATCAAGCATATCATCAGACCTGAAGTCCTAGATCTTGTAATCTATATAAATAACAACCATGGATGACTTCCTCATAATTCAAGATTTATGAACTAAAAATAAAACATTCCCCCCTCCCATCACAATGATAGAACAGGGAAAGGGCATCCTAAATAAAACCTTGCATTAAAATAACTGAAGACACATAGCAATCACTTGTTTATTTGTCCTCAAGCATTTTGAAATCCTGCTGGCTAAATAATGTCAGAGTTTTCTATCTGTAGGGTAGAAAATACATTTGATTAGGCTGTGATTCTGCTTCCTGGGACTGCTTTGTCATTATTCATCAATATTGTTCAAGGTTCTTGGATCTGTCCTAGGGGCATCCTTCTTTAACATCATTTTCTCTGGTCAAATCTAGAGAATTGTAATATGTAATTTTTTGAGGGAGATGAGCAGATTTCCCATCCTTCCTCATCCCTGTAGAAAGTTGAGGAACAAAACCGTTTTTCATCTTGAACCATCTGTCTAGTTTTGCTGTACTTTAAAAAATATATTTATCGCCCTAGCCAGTTTTGCTCAGTAGATAGATCATCAGCCTGTGGACAGAAGGGTCCCAGGTTCAATTCAAGTCAAGGGCACATGCCCAGGTTGTGGGCTCGATCCCCAGTAGGGGGCATGCAGGAGGCAGTGGATCAATGATTCTCTCTCATCATTGATGTTTCTCTCTCTCCCTCTCCCTTCCTCTCTAAAATCAATAAAAAATATAAAATATACCATATATTATAAAAGCCTAATATGCAAATTGTCCCCTTGACCGAGAGTTCAACCAGGAGTTTGACCAGGGGATGGGGCCAGCCAGCCAACCACCCACGGCCTCTCCTCCGAGCCAGTCCTACCCCCAATTGGTCCCCCCTGATTGGGGCGGGGCCAGCCAGCCAACCTCCTGTGATCCCTCCCCCTGGCTGGCCCAGCCCAATCAGCCCTGATTGGATTGGGCCAGCCAGATCCCACCATGCACAAATTTGTGCACTGGGCCTCTAGTCCTATCTAATAAAGACAGAATATGCAAATTGACCATAACTCCACGACAAAGATGGTGGCCCCCACAGCCAATAAGGAGGAAATATGCAAATTGACGTGACAAGGTGAGTGGCGGAAGGTGGCTCTGGCCGGAGAGAAGGCGGAAAGGTGGCTCCATGCTAGAGCAAAGCCAGTGCCAGCAGCCAGGGGAAGGAAGGCCTATTCTTGCACGAATCTTCGTGCATCGGGCCTCTAGTATCTATATATATAAAAGCCTAAGAGATCTTTTTGATCGGACAACAGGATGACTGGCCAGTAGTTATGATGCACACTGACCACCAGAGGGCAGATACTCAACACAGGAGCTGTCCCCTGGTGGTCAGTGTGCTCCCACAGCCAACCTCCCATGGCTGGCCAACCTCCTGAGGCCCCTCCCCCCAAGTTGGCCAACCTCCCATGGTCCTTCCTCTTGGCTGGCCCTGATTAGAACTGGTTGAGATGGCTCTGATCAGCCTGATTGCCAACCAGGTTGAGGGACCCCACCCATGCGCGAATTCGTGCACCAGGCTTCTAGTATATATATCCTATCTAATAATAGACAAATATGCAAATTGACCATACCTCCGACACACCCACAAGCCACACCCACAAGCCACGCCAACCATCCAATCAGAGCGAGTATGCAAATTAACCCAAACCAAGATGGCTACAGCCACAGGGAGCAAGGTTTCCTAGGTAATAGAGGAAGCCAAGCTTTCCGCCTGCCCTTGCCAGGCCTACGCCTCCACTCAAGCTACAAAGTTTCAATTATAGAAGGTAAACAAATTCAAACAAATGGCGGCAGAATGGAGCTTGAGAGAGCAGGCCAGGGTTGCCGCCGGCAACAGGGGAAGCAAAGCTTTCTGCACACCCTGGCCTGGCCCACCCACTTAAGGCAACAAAGTTTCAATTATAACCCCAACACAAATGGCTGCCCGCCTCGAGGGAACCCCAGGCTTGGCTCTGCTCCAGGCTACAAAGTTTCAATTGTAGAAGGAAAATAAATCCCAGATACCAGGGCCTCACTTGGGTTGCCAAGGGGCGTGGCCCGCCTGCAAACCACCACAGGCCCCTCACTCAGGCCTCCCCACACCCCAAGGGAACCCCCACCTGATCCGGGACGCCCTTCAGGGCAAACCAGCTGGCCCCCACCCCTGTACCAGGCCTCTATCCTATCTAATAAAAGAGTAATATGCAGATTGATCGTCACTGCAACACACAATATAGCTGCCCCCATGTGGTCAAAGATTCTGCCCCCATGTGGACACAAGATGGCCACCACAAGATGGCCAGCAGGAGAGGGCATTTGGGAGGCACCCGGCCTGCAAGGGAGGGCAGTTGAGAGGGACCAAGCCTGCAAGGGAGGGCAGTTGGAAGTGATCAACCCTGCAGGAGAGGGCAGTTAGGGGTGACCAGGCCGGCAAAGGAGGGAAGTTGGGGGCAAACAGGCTGGCAGCAGAGTGGTTAGGGGGTGATAGGCTGGCAGGCAGAAGCGGTTAGGGGCAATCAGGAAGGCAGGCAGGCAAGCAGTTGGGAGCCAGCAGTCCTGGATTGTGAGAGGGATGTCTACTGCCCATTTAAGTGGGCAGTCGGACATCCCTCAAGGGGTCCCATATTGGAGAGGGTGCAGGCTGGGCTGAGGGACAACTCCCCTCCGTGCACGAATTTTGTGCACCGGGCCTCTAGTATATATATATTTATCTTAAAAACTTCATTGATTTTCTATGTATTTGAGTCCAGTTAATTCTCTTTGTCACAACATATATCCATAATTCTTTTAGAGACATTAGTTTCCTTCTAGATTTAATTACAAGTAATTTAGGCACAGCTTTCTTCAGCAAAAACATGTTCTGATGTATTTTATAAGTCCTTTTGCCTAAATGAAAAGATCTATTAAATGTCATCTTAATCCTTTAAGAAATTTTATTGACATGCCTCCCTTGCTTTTGATTTTGTCTGTGTCCCTAGGCTGTACCTTAATTTGAGGATCTCCTACTGACTGGAGAGATGGAAATAAGAGACAGTTTTAATTTACCATTGAAAGTTCTGGGGTCTCTACAGTACATCTGAATTCTGCTTGAAATCTGCTCAATTCTTTTCTGAACTTAGCAATTTCTTTTGGTAGCTTCTATGCAGCAATAAGTTCAAACTGTCAACATTTGGCCTAGAAACATCTTGACACAGTTGATTTGGTACCTTTTCTATTATTAAACTTTCCATCTGATCATTTCACCAAATGTTTTAGTACTACATAATGTTTATTACAATAGCATAATTTAAAGAGCATTTCAATATATGCAAATTATAATATTTGAAAAAATATCATATCCTTCTTGAATAAAACACTCAACAGACTAGGAATAAAAGAACACACACACACACACACACACACACACACACACACACCACTTATATGTTGATTTATATTAGGTCTTTCTTCCAGCAAAAAAAATTATGGTGCCATTCTACAACATTTTCCTAAATTTTGCAATTGTATAAAAAAAGCTTAATAGAGAAAAATGGATGTTTTTTAAATACTCCCAGGTTTTCAAGCTAAAACAAAATATGCTTGAACCATTTTAAGCCACTCTCTACTTGGAGGTAGACAGGAAAATATGGAATGTTAGTGTAAAGTTTATAAATGCTATATCTAATAGTTGTATAGCTACTTTGACCAAAATTTAATTGTAAACTTTAATAATAATAACTAAACATCACTTGAAGCCCATGGGAATATAAATGTCATTCTCATATTTTTAATAGTTATGCTTTGAAACAAATGGGTCCTTGAATGTTGTAGAGCACAGAGCACTTGCAAATAACTAAACATCACTTGAAATATCCAAAGGGAAGAATTTGGAGAAGCTCCAGGCATTGTTGGGGCTGTGTTGTTGTTGAGACTCCCCGGGGTATTTTCACACTCACTAACAGGTCAAAATGCAAATCTTCTTGAAGACCCTGACCCACAAGACCATCAGCCAGGAGGTGGAGCCCAGTGACACCATTGAGTATGTGAAGGCCAAGATCCAGGATAAGGAAGGCATCCCTCCTGTCCAGCAGAGGCTCATCTTTGCAGGCAAGCAGCTGGACGATGACCACACTCTTTCTGACTACAACATCTGCTGGGGTCTTTCCGCAGCTGCAAGGGTTCAGGAATCTGGAGAAGGGTTGCACATAAATTGAATAAAGAGACTAGACATGAAATATAAATTTGGGAGGCATAGGGGAGTGAGGGGAGACTCCACTTTCTAGTGAAGTGGGCTCTCCAAATGTCCGGACCCACGGCTTTTTATTTGCTGGGAAACACATTGGCCCTTTAGGAATGCAAACAGGTAAAGTTTGATAAACAGGAAAAGATTATCAAGTTAGGGGAAATGCCTACAGCTGTTCCAGCAGCAGGCAATAATACATGCAGATTTTCAGCCCTGCTGAAGCCCCAAGATCCATCAGCCTTCTGATGAACTTCTTGCATAATTATGACCTGCTGGAATTAGCCTCCAGCAAACATCCAGAAAGAGTCCAACCTGCACCTGGCCCCCCATCTGTTAATTCTTTAGCTTTACATTCATAGTGCCCAGTGATGGCGCTACTCTGCATTCAAGCTATTTGCCCCAATTTAAGTTTAGAAATTACCAGTTCAGTAAAAACTGAATCTGTATGTAATAAAAGTTTTGTTGCATGGAAAAAAAAAAAGACAAAACAAAGAGACTTTGACTTTCATAAGCACTAAAAAATATATATACCTTCAAAACAGAAACTTTTATAATATATGTGATTCCATGTGTAATTCAGGCACATTAAATGTATCTACTACATATAATATTAGGTCATTCTATGAAACTGGTTTACTTAAAGGATCTTTTTTTAAACACAAACAGTAATAGTTCAAAAAAGTTACTGAATTATTACATTACTAGAGGCCCGGTGCATGAAATTTGTGCACTGGGGGGGGGGGGGGAGGCATGTCCCTCAGCCCAACCTGCACCCTCTCCAATCTGGGACCCCTTGGGAGATGTCGGACATCCCTTTCATAATTCGGGACTGCTGGCTCCCAACTGCTTGCCTGACTGCCTGATTGCCCCTAACCACTCCCCTGCCAGCCTGATTGACGCCTAACTGTTCCCCTGCCAGCCCGATCATCCCCAACTGCCCTCCTCTGACAGCCCGGTCACCCCCAAATGCCCTCTCCTGCATATTCCCTCTCTTATTAGATAGGGTTTTTTCTTTAACATATTGGACAGTGTACCTGCTATGGTCTTGACAAACCAGTAAAAATGTAAACCCAAACTAAAGGTGTCATAAAATAAACTCCTTAAACAGGAATTTCATGAGACTTTGGAAAGGTGATATCATGTTGTTGTTGGGCTTATATTTGAATAAGTAGAAGGTTTATAGGTGATTTCACACTTTTTCATATTTTCTAAAAGTTTCCTTTTCTTTTATAAACAATAGTCATGTAATCAACTGTCCATCTTTCCCTCCAAAAATTATTTTGAAAGGACAAAGTCAATTGGAGCCAAGTCTGTTAAGTAATGTAGGTGTCAAGATGGAAGGCTTTTTCACATAGAGGTCTACTAACACTGTACTTATCCATTTTCCCACAAACTTTTGGCCCATTTTTTCCCTTCTGCTAGAAATACTCCTTCCAAGATGCCTTTCTCCTCTTAATAATCTCAATCCTCTCTACCTATGAAAGTTCTACTGGGTCCTTTGAGGGTTGGCCAAGTCTCTGTGGCCCTCTCCCCATCCTTGCAGCCAGATCTGCTTGCTCAGTGTTCCCACAGTGCCATGGACACAGCTCCAGCACAGTCCACACATGCAACCTGTTGTCACTGTTTCCTGGGAATGTCCTTTCCTATTCTCTTCCCTTTATAGGGGAATCAAGCTGGAGTTTTGCAGGTTGGGAAGAAGCTGGCAGTGGCTGAAAGCGGAATGTGCCTAGAGGGGCGCAGACGCCTCCCAGCCAACAGGCCTACAGCCCGGGTCATGGCTGGGAGTGGATCGCACGGGGGAGGCGCGCCCACAGCCCTGGCCACAGCTGGAAGCGGAACACGCTGAGAGGGGTGCAGGTGTCTCCCAGCCGACAGACCTACAGCCAGGGCCACAGCTGGGAGCGGATCGCGGGAGCAGATCGCGCTGAATGGGGCACAGGCATCTCCCAGGTGACCAGCCTCGGCCTGGGCGGCGGCTGAAATTGGAGCATGTGGAGAGGGGCGTGGCTGCCTCCCAGGCCCACAGCCATGGCCATGGCTGAAAGCTGAACGCGTGGAGAGGGGTGCAGGTGCCTCCCAGCCAACAGGCCTAAGGCCCGGGCCACGTCTGGGAGTGGATCGCACCGGAGAGGCACGGCTGCCTCCCAGGCCCACAGCCCTGGCCTCGGCTGGAAGCAAAACGCGCTGAGAGGGGCATGGGCGCCTCCCAGCTGACAGGCCTACAGCCCTGGCTGGGACTGGGAGCAAATCGTGCTGAGAGGGGTGCAGGCGCCTCCCAGCCAACAGGCCAATGACCTGGGTCACTGCCGGGAGTGGATCGCGCCAGAGGGTGTGGCCGCCTCACAGGCCCACGTGCGGGCTGGAAGCTGATCGCGGGAGGGGGGTTGGGGGGGCGCAGGAGCCTTCCAGGTGGACAGCCAGGGCTGTGCCAGGATGCATGGGCCGAGGCTAGTAGCAGATCGTGGCGGGGGAGGGGCACGGTCACCTCCCAGGCCTACAGCCTGGGCCGTGCTGCCAGCTCTCATCGGCAGCCCTCCCTGGGACTGGGGGTCTCCGGTGGGCCTGAGAAGACTGGGCGCCGCCATCTTGTGTCTATGGGCGCCGCCATTTTGTCGCGGAGTGATGGTTAATTTGCATATTACTCTATTATTAGATAGGATGTGGATAAGGAGAAATTTCATTTTAAGGCTAAAACATTTTTAGAAACACAATTGTCCCTTTTTATTATGCAATCCCCTTTTTTACATTGTATATAATTATAGATATTTTGTAAACAAATATGATCAAAGCTTATAAATGATCATCAATTCATGAATGAATACCTTTTATATATTTGCTGAGTTTATATCACTTGTACTTAAAAGCAAGAGCCATTATCTCTCCCATTATCAGCTAATGTCCTATTAAGCTCTGCCAATAGAGGGCTCTAAAGAAGATAAGAGAAAAAAAGAAAACATTCTCTTCCCCAGTTGCTTATTGTTCCTGCCAGCAAAACCTCATAAGAGCCCTTTAGCAGACAATGGCAGTTGCTTCAAGTTTTCAGCCTTTGTTTTTATAACACTCCCAGAATGAGGTCCATCATACTTTTTTTTTTTTTTTAACTCAGCAATAAGAAAATAACCTGATTTTTAAAATGGACAAAAAGATATGAACATAAATCTCACCAGAGAAGAATGTGGATTGCAAATAACAATGTGAAAAAAATGTTCAACATCATGCATTATTGTAATTAAAGAATTCCAATTAAAACAACAATGAGATACCACTACACAACTATTAGAATGGGTAAAAACCCAAATACTGGCACCAGCAACTGCTGACCAAGATGTGGAGAAAGAGTGAAACTGAATTTTTGGACTGGAACACGCAGTATTCCCCTGGGAAGACTGGTTCCTGGGCTTTTTGTCCAGTGGAGTCAAAGAATGAATCCACGGACGGAAGGTGGTATTTTATTGAAGCAAAGGTGGAAATTTATTGAAGAATAAGTACAGATTCCCACATGGAGAGGGGGAAGAGTCCCACTGAGTTCTTTTTCCCTACCGCTTATAAAGGCTGCAGATCTTGGTGCCTTGATATCCCCTCTGATTGGTCAATATTTCCTTGGGCTGGTTACTATAGTAACTTCTGAGCTCAAAGATCGAACCTCACATGGGACATGGGAGGTTTTCTTCCCCTCCTTCCTTATTGTTTTCCTATTCCCTTTGGGCTTTCTCCTCCTTCTGGATGAAGGGCTTCCTTCCCTTTATTTTGTAAATATCGACCTTTTGCTGTTTCCAGCTCCCTCATTCTATGGAAATGTACCTGTTGCAGCTTTTCAGCTCTCCTATTCTATGGAAATATACCTTCTGTTGCTCTGCAGCCCTGTGCTTCTTCCATGGTCCTCTTAATTTCTAAAATTTCCTAAACCTGTCTTTTACACTCCCAAAAATTCCTGTTTCAACAGGCACTTTCATTCATTGCTGGCATGAAAGCAAATAGTACAGCCACTTTGGAGACATTTTGGAACTTTCTTGTTAAGCTGCATTAATGGGTTTACCATATAAACCAGCAATTGTGCTCCTATGTATTTACACAAATTAGTTTAAAACTTATGTCTACACAAAAGCAGGTACACAGATGTTTATAGAAGCTTTATTCATAATTGCCTCACCTTGAAAGCAACCAAATATTCTTCAAAAGTTATAAGGTTGTTCTCTTGGCTATGGCCAGCACAGCTAGAGAGCAGATGAGTCCTGAGTAGGGGTGGCTGGGGATTGAGAAAAGGAAAAAAAAGAGACAGACACAAAGACTTTAAGTAAAGCTGGGGACAGGTGGGACACTGGCCTCAGATGGAGAGATAGTGACCCAGAGCTAGTGCAGTGTTTTTATTATATACAGCATAATACCAGGAAGTTTTACTAGAGTTTAACCTTTTGCACTCGGATGTCGAGATTAAAATTACTCTTTGAATGTATCAATAATTTGAAATATAAAAAAATCCAAATAAATAAGTTTGTATGAAAAGAAACTCCATTTTTTTTATTCTACTGCCACGCTTTGTAAATTCTGGGGTATTTAAAAAATTAAATCCCGAGTAGAATAAAGGAATCGAGGAAAAAGCAAGCAAGTGCAAAGGGTTAAGACAAAGGAAATTATGTGAAATCATGGTTAAAGATCAAGCTGCAATTCTTCATTCTTGTGGCTTCTTTGTAATTGTCACTCCTGGTTAAGCCCAGATAATTGTGTCCATTCCTGGTGCCTGGCTGAACTTAGATAATGAAACCCACCCCCTGGTACCTGAGCTAAAGTTCAGGCTGACAACATACTTACCTCTGGCAAGGTATGTTTCCAGGACGTGTCTCAGCCAAAGCCACTGGACTCAGCTGACAATCAGCTCATGCATCTTCCCAGACGCTCTCTACAAAAAGGTGAATTGATAGCCCTAACTGGTTTGGCTCAGTGGATAGAGCATCAGCCCAGGAACTGAAGGGTCCCAGGTTCAATTCAAGTCAAGGGTATGTACCTTAGTTGCAGGCTTCATCCCCCATAGAGGGTGTGCAGGAGGCAGTTGATTGATGATTCTTTCTCATTGAAACAGGGATTTTAGGGGTGAAAAAGACAGGTTTAGGAAATTTCAGAAATTAAGGGGACCATGGAAGAAGCACAGGGATGCAGAGCAGCAGAAGGTATATTTCCATATAATAGGGGAGCTGAAAAGCTGCATCAGGTACATTTCCATAGAATAAGGGAGTTGGAAACAGCAAAAGATCTATATTTACAAAATAAAGAGAAGGATTCTCCTCATTCAAAGGAAGAAGAAGAAAGCCCAAAGGGGATAGGAAAACAATAAGGGAGGAGGGGAGGAAAAACCTCACATGTCCCATGTGAGGTTCAACCCTTGAGCTCAAAAGTTACTATAGTAACCAGTCTAAGAGACTAGTGACCAATCAGAGGGGACATCAAGGCACAAAGTTCTGCAGCCTTTATAAACTGTGGAAACAAGAAGTCGATGGGACCCTTTCCCACTCCCCACGTGGGAGTCTGTGCTGTAAGATTCTTTCCCCTCCTCACGTGGGAGTCTGTACTTGTTCTTCAATAAATCTCCACTTTTGCTATACCATCTTCTGTCTGTTCATTCATTGTTTGACTCTGAGGGACAAAGAATCCAAGGAACCATCCTGCCCAGGGGAACACCACGTGATCCAGTCCAAAAATCCTGCTTCATCATCGATGTTTTTATTTCTCTATCCTCTCCCTTGCTCTCTCCAAATAAAGGTGAATTGATAAACTTTTGTACATTCATACAATGCAATGCTAATTCATTGATAAGAAATGAGTTTTCAAGCCACAAAAAGAACTTTAAATGCATATGACTTAGTTAAAGAAACCAACTTGAAATGAAATACATTATGTGACATAGTTGCAGAAGACCAAAGAAAAACCTAGCAACACTTTAAAGAAAAGGAGTGACGCTGTTTATTTACACCAGCGGACTCAGGGAATAACTTTCCAAATCTGAATAAAGTAACATGCAGGGGGCTTCTCTTTTATATCTCTCTGGGGTCTTTGTCCCACAAATATGGATTATGTTTCTGGTCCTTTGTGCAGGGTTTGAAAGAAGGTCCCTAGGTGTTGAGGGTCTCCAGGCCATATCTGATTGTCTGGCCTGGCACCAGTGTTAATAACCCTCCCTCTGGGCCAGTGCACTGTTCACTGTGCAGTGGCCTACCTGAGTGATCAGGTAGGCAGACAAGTGGTTAGGGGAGATCAGGTAGGCAGACCGCCTCTGGCTGGGTTGGCCCCGCCCCCAAGCAAGCAGTTAGGGGCAATCAGGCAGGCAAGCAGAGTGATTAGGGGTGATCAGGTAGGCAGACCAGTGGTTAGGGGTGATCAGGTAGGCAGACCAGTGTTTAGGGATGACCAGGTAGGCAGACTAGTGGTTAGGGGTGATCAGGTAGGCAGACCAGTGGTTAGGGATGATCAGGTAGGTAGGCAAGCAGTTAGGGGTGATCAGGTCGGCAGATGGACCCTAGCAGGGCTGGCCCTGGCCCCCCAGCAAAGAAAGAGGGAGACCCAGGTCAGCCAAGCCATTACTGTCGTCTGCAGAGGGAGGCCACTTGTGGCAGGAGAGGGGGGGCAGCTCTGCACAGATGGCAAGCAGTGGCAGCAGCAGGGGTGGGGCCAGCTGCCTGAAGCCCGAGGAAGGAAAGCCCCGATAGGCCCTGATCTCAGGCCAGGTCTAAGGACCCTACTCGAGGGGTCCCGGATTGTGAGAGGGTGCAGGCACTGGGCTGAGAGACCTCCCCCCTCCCCAAGTACACGAATTTTCGTGAACCAGGCCTCTAGTTTATTATAATTGTAGCTGGTCCCCAATATTCTGTTTCTGCTCCTATACTGTTTCTGTCTTGTATTTTGAATTAATTAATCCTCCTTTCTTTGTTACATTAATGATATATTAATGTCTGTGCATATGTGTGTGTTTGATATACAGGTAATTCTGTTGTTTTGTATAAGTAAACTTTCAATTTGAGTGTTGATGACTGGTTACAGAGAAAGTTTCATATGTGTGTATTTAATTCAAAAGATAATGCTGTTGTACCATAATCAGAAAAATTTCTTTTTTGTGTGTTGGTGGTAGATTAGAAAGACTGTCCCACCCCCTTGTAAATAAGATAAAATAATCTATGAACAATCTATGGATAAAACATTTAGTTATGACTAAAATATTTTTAGTTTTCTCATGCTGCCATAACAAATTACCATGAATTGGGTGGCCTAAAACAACAGCTATATATCCTCATATTTTTAGCAGCTAGAAGTCTGAAATTAAGATATCTGCAGGGTGATTATTCCTCTGAAGGCTCTGGGGAAGAATCTTTTTTTGATTCTTCCTAGCTTCTATTTGTTGCCCATAACCCTTGGCTTATAGCCACATCAATTCAATCTCTGCCTCTGCTGACAAATGACCTTCTCCCCTGTGTGCCAGAGTCTGAATCTCTCTTCCTTTTCTTATGAAGACACCAGACATTGGATTGAAGTCTCACTTTAATTCCCAATGACCTCATCTTAACTAATTATATATGCAAATACTGTATTTTCAAATAATTTTACATCTGAGGTTTCAGGTGGACATAATTTATTTTTGGGGGTCTGCATTATTCAACCTAGTACAGTACCCTTTTGGTGATGTAACTTGCTTATTTAGTACTGGCTTCTCACTGATCTAGGTAATACACCTTTTCAATTGATACCATTATGTTTTCCAAGGTCTGACTTATACTAATTTAAATCAAGGACTATTCAAGATAGGCAATAATTTATATACAGTGGTGAAAGGGTAACTTTTAACTGGCTCTTAATTTGTTTTGTTTTTGTTTCTTCTAATGCTGAAAGCTACTTGTGTTTGTCAGTAAAAAACAAGTTCATATTAACTGGTCTATAATAATTGAACATCATGTAAAGGCTACTTTTAACTATGAGAATTTTTTTCTTATAATGAATTCCAAACTTCTTAAAATACTTGATGTCAAGTATTTTAAGAAGTTTATATGTGGTATTTTAGTCCAACTTAACTATTGTTTTTATAGTCTGTGCTAGGGGACCTATAAACATTTTCATGTTTGTATGTTAGTCTATTAAAACTATCATTTTAAGTGCAAAATAATAAAGATGCAATGGCATGAAATGATATAAGATTTCCATAGAGATTGATTTAATTTATTATATGATGAGAGTAAACACAGAATCTATTTATAGAGAATAAATGCCCATTATATATGTAAATGGTCTCATAGATCTCATTCTTATAAATTTGTTCAACAATATAGTTTATTGTATTTTCACTGACTTTTTTTAAGAACTTAGATTTGCAGTTGCCAGAATATTTTTAAATAGAAAAGAAATACCTCTGAAGTTTTGCATTATTTGAAAATATATTTTCCTATACAAATAGCTCTGTCCCATATTAAGCAAAAAACTTAGTCAATTAAAATAACAGTAAATAAAAATTTCAAAATCATGCTATATTCATGTTATTTCTACCTTTGAAGTTTATTTCTAAAGATCCTGGAAAATAACATCTCTTTTCTGATGATGAGATTTGCAAATGTTAACAATAAAAATTATCCTGAGATTTATGCTACTCTACAATTTTCTCTATCCTGGCTACCAGTATTTACTCCCTGATGTAATTTCCTATAAAATGTGCATTAGTTCTTTTTCTCCAAGAAGCAGATGCCCAAATGAGATCAGGTATGCAAAGGATATATTGAGGAAAGTGATTATGAAGAATAAAGAAAAATAAGCAGGAGAAATCTCAGACCATAATGCACATCTGGCAAATGAAGGAGAGTGGGGAGGAAAGAGGATTCAATAGAAGTCTCAGATGACAGGGATGTTCTCAGCAAATGTTGGCCTGGGAAATGGTGAGCCCATGATTCAATGTCACCTGTCAGAGGAGTCCTGCTTCCCTTAGGAATGGTCCAGCACCACTATCCTGCCCCACTCAGCAGTTAGCTGGGGACAGCCCTGGAGAAGGATGGCTTTGACACATATGTGATGGTGGATCTAGAGGAGCAGCAGCTGAAACTGCTTGTCACCTATGTAATCCCAAAGCTAATCAGTTCCCAAAATGTATTACAGAGGAGCACTTCCTCTCCCACCCCAGAGTAGAATCTGTCTGATTCCTCTGAAATGATATTTTAACCTCCTGCCTTTGGTAAAGAATTTGAAGAGTATGTGTTGCTTCTTTATTTCATAGGTTGACCTTTTTAAGTTATAAAGTACCAAACTCCCAGAATTTCTGGAAAGAATCCAAATAATCTCTGAGTATTTAAGATTTATCTTTATTATTATTTGAACCTAGGAGTCAACTCTTTTCTTTCTTCCTCCTATCCTAATCCTTGTATTTCCATCTTCCTGTCCTCCTGCTTAGCTCCAGAGTTCTTTATTTAATTCTAGTAAATGTGAATAGATTAATTGGGCATGGAAAATTATTATAAGATAAGATGCCCTCTCTTTCTTCTATATTTAAGCATTGTAGAATACTTCGACATCAACACACAAACACCTTAAAAAGTGGTTGTATAAATAAATAACATACAACTTTCTTCAGTTTAATAGTAAATTATTTTTCTCAAATAAGTAATCTTTGTTATAATGTAAATTATTGTATTGATATTTAAAGATTATCATATTTAATACAGTACTTTTCATTAAGTTTTAATTACCATAAGATTATTTTATGACTTGCTCAAAAGGAGGTAGAAATAGGATTAATCTCAAACTTTTACACTAAAAATAAGTATGTAACTTTCAATATGAAATACTTCTCTTTTTACCTAATTTGAAAACATGGCTGAAGTGTAATTTATTTATAGTAGAATAATTTCTAACTACCAGTGGAAACTTTCTCACATTCAGTTAAACAATAGTTTTAATTAATTTGCAACAAATTTTTTACTGGGCTGAATATGCATACTTTTCTATCCAGTAAAAATTAGATTATCTTCATCTTAGAAAATGTTTTATCTAAAGCTAAAAGACTATATTGGTTTTATATTTGTCAAATTTTTAAATTTTTTCAATATTTTAGATGAATACTCATAATCTTGTTCCAAGTTTGTCTGTATTCAAACCAGTTCAATCAACATTTTTCCATTATTATCTCTTTTTTTTTAGATATATTTTTATTGATTTCAGAGAGGAAGAGAGAGGGAGAGAGAGAGAGAAACATCAATGATGAGAGAATCATTGATCTGCTGCCTCCTGCATGGCCCCTACCCACCACCCTGGCATGTGTCCTGACTGGGAATCAAACCATGACCTCATGGTTCATAGGTCTATGCTCAAACACTGAACCACACTGACTGGCATTATTATTGCTTCTTGATGCTGTATTGACTTGTCTCAAGTGTCTAAATTCAAATCCTAGCTCACAGCTAATAGATATGCAAATTGCAATTTTTTTAATTTTTTTTATATATTAGTTGTGATAATCTCTATGTATGGTTGTATGACAAAGACTATTAAATCTACCCCAAAATATATTTCCTGTTGAGTTAGAATAAGATCACATTTGATTTTAGCATAAAAACCTCCAATTTCCTTTGCAACTAGTTATGACGGAATATAATCTGTCTATTGTGGAGTAGGGAAACAAATGTGTATAAAATTTAGAATGGTTTCTTTCAGGTATCCTTGTGTCTTTTCTTTCTGATTGACTAAAATGTTGATGTGAAGGCAATAGCATTGAGCTTGACCTTGGGGGAATTTGGAGAATATGAGATTTGCAGAGTGGAGCAAAAATACAGAAAAGTATGTTCCTGAATATGAGATTTGCAGAGTGGAGCAAAAATACAGAAAAGTATGTGGAGCATAGCTTAAATACTAGCTCAGAATTTATTTTTTTTCTCCCAACAAATAGTAGTGAATGAAAAGCAAATATATTTTATTCTCATGTTTCTTTTTTTTTTCTTTTTTTTCCTTTTTTTAAAAAATATATTTTATTGATTTTTTACAGAGAGGAAGGGAGAGGGATAGAGAGTCAGAAACATCGATGAGAGAGAAACATCGATCAGCTGCCTCCTGCACACCTCCCACTGGGGATGTGCCCGCAACCAAGGTACATGCCCTTGACTGGAATCGAACCTGGGACCCTTCAGTCTGCAGGCCGACGCTCTATCCACTGAGCCAAACCGGTTTCGGCTATTCTCATGTTTCTTCATCTTCTGTTTGCCTATCTGTCTTAACTATCTTTATCAGAATTAATATAGATTAAAGGTATAGACTTTGAACCAGACTCCTAATACTGAGCTCTGCTTCTAACATTTAATAGCTATGTAAACTTGGGCAAAATATTTTATCTATTTGTCTCAATTTCCCTTAGGAAAAATAGAGATGAAAATGATAGCTATTTCATTGGGCTTGTGTAAACACTTAAAATGTTGCTTTGCACATATTAATTGACTTCATCTTTCTTCTTCTTCTTCTTCTTCTTCTTCTTCTTCTTCTTCTTCTTCTTCTTCTTTATTATTATTATTATTAATCAGCTCTTTTCCAAATATATTGGTATAAAAATGGTGGCAATTCAAATTTGAATAATTCATACATAAAATAAATTTTAATAATTTTCATTAACTATTTTGGATATTTCTAGTTATTTATTTAATCATTCAGGAACACTTACAAAAAACTTAATATCTAATACATTTATTAACATAATGAAATTAGAAAAATAATTACCTTATACTATTATGTACTTTGAGTTTTGTAAAGAAAATAAGGTGTTTTTTATTAGTATGTTCTAAATTTTTTGCAATGAACTTATATATGTAACAAAAAATTAGAGGATTATAATTATTTTTTTTAAATTAATTTTTATTTAACTACATAGAAATACATGTTTTGAATAGGTTCTTAAATTCCTTTCAGGTTGTTTTTGCCTTAATACATTTTGGCCAGGAATAAGCTAATCCTATCTGATAGAGTAATATGCAAATTGACCCATCACTCCAACATACAAGATGGCCGCCCCCATGTGGTCAAAGATGGCTGCCCCCATGTGGACACAAGATGGCTGCCACAAGATGGCCGGCAAGGGAGGGCAGTTGTGGGTGATCAGGCCAGCAGGAAAGGGAAGTTGGGAGGAACCAAGCCTGCAAGCGAGGGCAGTTGGGGGTGATCAGGCCTACAGGGGAGGCAGTTAGGGGTAACCGGGCCTGCAGGGGAGGACAATTGGGGGGAAATAGGTCTGCAGGGGAGGGAAGTTGGGGGGAGAACCATACCTGCAGGGGAGGGAAGTTGGGGGGGGGGGGACCAGGCCTGCAGGGGATGACAGTTGGGGGGAACCAGGCCTGCATGGGAGGGCAGTTGGGGGCAACCAGGCCTGCAAGGAAGGGCAGTTGGGGGGGACCAGGCCTGCAAGGGAGGGCAGTTAGGATGACCAGGCTGGCAAAGGAGGGCAGTTAAAGGTTACTGGGACAACAGGGGAGGGCAGTTGGAGGTGACCAGGCCTGCAGGGGAGGGCAGTTAGGGGTGACCAGGCTGGCAAGGGAGGGCAGTTAGGGGTTACCGGGACAGCAGGGGAAGGAAGTTGGGTGCAACCAGGCCAGCAGGGGAGGGCAGTTAGGGGCAATCGGGCCTGTAGAAGAGCAGTTAGGCATCAATCAGGCTGGCAGGGTAGTGGTTAGGGGGTTATCAGGCTGGCAGGCAGAAGTGGTTAGGGGCAATCAGGCAGGCAGGCAAGCGAGCGGTTGGAAGCCAACAGTCCTGGATTGTGAGAGGGATGTCCCAGATTGGAGAGGGTGCAGGCTGGGCTGAGGAACACACACCCTCACCCTGTGCACAAATTTCATGCACCGGGCCTCTAGTAGGTTATATATTAAAATTTTTAAATAAAATAGAAAGCTTTAAAAATGATAAAGTGGCAATATTCTCCTTTTTTTTTTTTTTAATTGTAGGGTCCTAGCCAGTTTGACTCAGTGGATAGAGTGTCAGCCTATAGACTGAAGGGTCTAGGGTTCCATTCCAGTCAAGGGCATGTACCTGACTTACAAACTTGATGCTGGCCCTGGTCGGGGCTCATATGGGAGGCAATCAATCAATGTGTCTCTCTCACATCGATGTTTCTCTCTTTGTCTCTCCCTCTCCCTTCCACTCTCTCTAAAAATCAATGGAAAAAAATGCATGAGTGAGAATTAGCAAAAAAAAAAAAAAAAAAGTAGACCTTATTTAACCTAATCATAGCCAATATGATTCTCTTGTTTATTTGATGATTCACAAAGCACAATTCTATTAGATGTTACTTCTTTACTCTTTCCTTTAAGAACATACTGCTTATCACACATCTCATCTTATCAGACCTATTCTGGCAAGCCATCATGAGATGTTTCCTTGTTTTTGTTTCAATTTATTTTAATTTATGTATTAGACCTTCAAAAGATAGGCACGCTTGTTTTTATTTTATTTTTTTAAATATATTTTTATTGATTTCAGAGAGAAAGGAGAGGGAAAGATAGAAACATCAATGATGAGAGAGAATCATTGATCAGCTGCCTCCAGGCACGCCTTCAACTGGGGATCGAGCCCGCAACCCAACCTGAATCAAACCCAGGACCCTTCAATCTGCAGGTCGATGCTCTACCCACTGAGCCAAACCAGCTAGGTGACTTGTTTTTATTTTTATAATAGATTATCTTTAAAACATAAATATAAACCATTATATGAATAATAAGTAGTTAAAGTAATATACATTATTAAAATAAGTATTTCTATATTTTCTATGCTATTATTATAAAACATTTAGATTTGTTTTCTCATGTTTTGAAGAGAAACCAATTGTGATCAGACTTACATAAAAGAATAAATCATTTTTTGAAGTATACATTTTTTATTGTAATGCAAATGATCACAAAAAGAATAACTAGGATAAAAGAAAGAAAAAATGTTTGCCAATATGAGCTTATTTTCCTACTATGCTTTAAAAGTGGTCCAAAAATGTCTTATTGGCAATCTATGGCAGCATTCATGTAAAAAAAGAAAAGTAATATTAAACTGATGTTTAAAGATGCAAAAGCAAGCAAGCAAGGCTGGGTGCTGTACATGTTCCCGTGTAAGCTCATCTGGTTTTTCTCTTTTTCTGTTTTTCTCTCATTATTAAACTAAAGTTTGAAAACATATTCTTCCTTTGGTTTCCTAAACTTAAGAGAGGAAATAACAGATGGCACTATGAATAAATCAACTACTTAATGGAATCTTCAAAAGAAAAGGAAAATAAACACATTCAATATTTACACTACAAAAAATTGGGGGTAATGTCTGGATTAAAGTGGAGTCAGATTTTTCTTACTTTCCTTTAAACTATTTCCCAAAAAGGAAATACATGAAAACTCATTAAAAGTATTAAATCTAAGACCAATAGGAAACTAATGCCAAAAACTGAGATAGATATCAACTAAATATAAATTACATTCATAAAAACCATCAGTGGCAGAACTTTTTATCACCTCAAGAAACAAATGCAGTCCTACATGACTGAAAAAATACGGCTCATATTTTTCCTACCATTTATCCCTAACTCAGTGAAATAGAGATTGTGCCAAATAGAAAATTTGGAAGCTATCTTTCCCCTCTTTCTTGCTGCTACCTATTTAAAGTAAACATCTGTCCAAAGTGTTTTTTTTTTTCTGATTCCTCAATACCACATCTACAAATTTTCAGAAAATGCAATTTCTATAAACTAAGATGGCAGGAAATATCAAGTGTTGGGTGATAACCACATTGAATCATAGGAAATGTACAATTTAATAAAATGCTACAGAACACTATGAGGCAGGAAATGTCTGGATAGAAAAGTGTGCTCAGGAATATACAGCTTCACCTGGCTTACTTTTCACTGTCTGAAACTCTATCTAGTAGGGAAAGGAGATAATCATTTGAAACAACAGACACTGTCAAAATTGCACTGCCTATTACACTGCTTTCCATGACTATTTCTGAGAAGGACTGATCCTTACCTAAGTGCACAGTGAATGAAGCCAAAAACAAACCAAACAAACAAGTCTCATGAACTCTGTGATTTGACTACATTTATTCTGGATAATAATAATCATAAAGATAATAGGTAAATAGAAGTCAAAAGGTGTATGATAGAATATAATAGAATATAGGTAGCAAAACTTCTAAAAGAAACAGGAAGACTTAGCAAGGTTCTAGCTCCAAAGGTGCCAGGACATTGGGCATGGACACATTAAGTGAATTTTCCTACATGAATTGTGTAAGGATAAGCGACTATTGTAGAGATGGAAAGTAAACAATGAATGAAGAAAATGTCTTAGCAGATGCAGAAAATAAGAAAAACAATGAAATTGTAGATCAATTGAGTCAATCCTGGATGACTGGGAGAATAATGCTACCAAATACCCAAATGTGACTATTAGTAAGAAGAAGTCTGAGGGGAAATTAGTTTTATAATAAAAATATTTAGTAGTAGTTGACATTATTTCTATAGTAAATATTGGATACAAGTCTATTGCTATCTGATTTAAACCAATAGTGATTTGTTGGCTAGTTTTATTTAATAAACTTTGACAATATCATGTTATTAGAATAAGAAAAAAATAATGTTTTAGCCTCTTCTATAATCTGTAAGAAGGTAATTACTTAGAGAAAGAAGTAAACATTCATAAGAGAAAAGATTGATGCCAACAATAAAAAATATGTAAGAACAAAGACTTTGGTATAAAAAAAGGGAGGAGACTGATTTCTGAGCCTGGTTTATCAGATCATTTCTCTTCATCATCACTTATGCCAAAGCAAAATGGAATGCAAAACATCAAGTTCTTACTAAATATAAAAATTAATTTTTCTGTGGTTGAAAAATAAAGTACCCATACAATTTTAACTAATGGAAATAAAGTCCTTAAATATGTTTAATACGCCTTCTAACATATTGCACACAATTTTGTTTGTTTAGAATGTGGATCCTTCTGCTAAAATGTAGTATATTAACCTAATTGTATAATATTACAATCTAAGTCTAATATTTCATTACCAAATAATTTGGATATTATGATTTATGTATCAAGTGTACTATTTTCTCAGAACTTATATATGCAACAATTAAATTATTAGTATAAATCTGAATTGTTTTAACTTTTTGCAATTTATATATATTTTTCAAATGAGCAATTAAGGTTTTTTGTAATATTTTTTCTTATTTAAACAATGCTAATAGATAAGAAAAGTTCTTCATTTAAAAATTATGTATTTTTCAGAATTAATTTTGTGGTACAAGTACAAGAATACTTCATAAGTTTGATGATGTGTTTTATAGTTTTTTTGAAACTGTGAAAAATATATTAGATCACCTTCAAGAAGAAATAGAATAGAATAGAAAAGCATTCCTGGATTTTAATATGTTGTCTGTTGTAAACAAATTCTCCATTATCATTATATTTTGCATATTCTCTGCAAATCTTTAAAAGTACCAGGAGACTATGATTAGAAACACAACACTTCTGATTATATATTTACATTTTAAAATAGAAAATTATGGAGTTATTGATTATTAAGTAAACATAGGTATGATATTTAAGTAATGCTTGATTTTTTTAAGTTTTATTTTATTGTTTTTAAACAATTTAGTATTACACATAGTATTACATATGTCTTCTTTTTCCCCCATTGACCTCCCCGTGGCCAACCCCCCATACCCACCCCTGGCACATGCCATGGTTTTCTAATTTATAAAGTCTACCTCATTATAGTAACTTTTCACAAAAATATTTGCTGTTTAGATGATAAACATTTCAATTGCACACATAAAACCAAGATTATAATGTATTGAGTCAAGAAATAAAGTAATAAGCTACTTCATTGGGACAAAACATTTTTGATGTAAGTGGTATAAGTATAAAATTATTTTTTAACTTTTCATAAAAATAAGGAGCTTTAATGGGAATGTATTTTAAATTGTCATTTCTGAGCAGAAATAATTTTTTCTGTTGTAATAATCTTCAATAAGAAAATGGGAAGTGAGGAGATGTTAACATACAAGGAAATTCCATTTGCCAAAGGTAGAATTATCAAATGGTGACTTGGTGTGAAATCATACAATTTTAATGTTGTTTGAGTGAATACAAATCATTATATGTACTGTATTCTCAATATCTTGAAAGAAAAGTTGCCAAAGCTCTTCAGTTTCACTTTCATGTTCTTTTTTATTTCTTCTATTATTATGTGTATGTAAACTTAGTAGGTGTAACAGAATATGATGAGTAAAATAAGTTAGTCTATCTATATATATAAAAGCCCAGCAACCGAATGGTGGAACGACCAGAACAACTGGTTGACCAGTTGCTATGATGCGCACTGACCACCAGGGGGTAGATGCACAACAGCAGTGGCCACTCAGAGGGCAGGTCCACAGCCGCTTGGCTGACCGGGATGAGTGGCGCTCCCACAGTGGGCCGATCCCCACAGGCCATGCCCCCTCCAGTGCACAAATCCATGCACCGGGCCTCTAGTAGAAATAGAATAACTTTGCATACATTTCAATTGCACACATAAAACCACAATGCATATTTATAATCTTAATATCACAAAGCACATACACTTCTATTTCATTTTTTAAATAATGCTGAACTACCCAGAAACATTGTTAGTAGAACTTACTAGTATAACACTATATACATTTCTAAATATATTTTTATTGATTTCACCTAGGAAGGGAGAGGGAGACAGATTGAAACATTAATGATGAGAGAGAATCATTGATCCACTGCCTCCTGCATCACTCATACTGGGGTTTGAGCCTGCAACCTGGGCATATGCCCTGACCAGGAATTGAACCATGACCACCAGGTTCATAGGTCCAGGTTCAACCACTGAGCCATACCAACTGGGCTATAATATTATATATTTTTTTAGGAATAGATATTGATCATATAGTTTCATAGGTATTATTATCTGTTGTTTAAATATCTAATTTTGTATTCCAATTTTACCTCATGTGAATTTATAGAGGTGCATTAGTCAAATTAAAATTGAGAAAGAGAACCAACACAATAATTTAAACAAAGAAAATTATACTAAAGAATTGAAAACAAAAATAGGGAATAGACATAAGTAAAGGTTGACTAGTTGCCCTGGCCAGGTGGCTCAGTTGTTTGGAGCATTATCCTGTACACAAAATGTTTTTGGGTTTGATTCCCAGTCAGGGTGCATATGGGAGGCAGTGGATTGATTTTTCTCTCATTGATGTGATGTTTTGATCTCTCTCTCTCTCTCCCTTCCTTTACCCCACCAATATGACTCAATAAATTTAAGAGGTTTAGAGATTGTTTAGATGTTTGTGTTTGATTGTGGTGATGAGGCAAAGGGATTTCAAGGTTGGTGAAGACCTGTGATGGGGGGAGAGGGGCGGGGTGGGAGGGGGGTTAGGGGAGGAGATGGGCTGCAGGGGTCAATGAGGGGCAAAAAGAAACATATGTAATGCTTTAAACAATAAAGAGTTATTTTAAAAAATTTGAGGTGATGGTCTTACTTTTAATTGCAAGTATCTCTCCTATTATAGTGGAAAGAGTTTCCCTCTTCCTTTATAGTGCCAATTTCTATATTTCTGCCTTGGCTCACATTCTGTCTTTCATAATTAAGAATTTTGTTCCTAAAATTATTTCTACTTTTTGCCATATCACTTAATTCTACATCATTAAGAACATATTTTGCCAGCCAACAAAATCATAATAGAATCACTGAAAAAAATCCCTTTGACCCTACATGTCTGTCCAAACCATACTATCACATGTTTTTCCACTTCTAGGAGAATGTCTCAACTGTTTTTCATGCTCACATTTTTTTCCACTTTATTCTCTGCTCAACCTATTCCAATTTTATTTCCTTCATCCCTCTCAACTGAAATACTATTGTTGAGGTTCCTTTGTTTATACTTTTATCTGTTTTCTTTTAACACTCTATACTAAGGTGGAATTATTAAATATCAATGTTTTAAAAGGCATCTATCTGCTTGTGACTTTCAAATCTATGTCTTCAAGAAAGTTTTACAACTAATACAATACTCTAAAATCCAAATATGATTGTGATAAATAGAACTCTTCTCATATTTTGTGCTTATGTTTCATTCATATCCATGCTGAAATGTCTTATTTGATTACCCATTCTAAATCCTTAAGAATTCATAAAAGTCTAGAAAGCTGTCAGTTTTCTTCATCATTTCTAGCTCAGAACTTATCATTCTCTATTCTTTTATGCTGATTTCTTATTTTTTGCATGAGTTTTATCACTACCTAGTCTTTTATAACACTACTAGAGGCCTGGTGCACAAAATTCGTGCACGGGGCGGTGGGGTATTCCTCAGGCCAGCCTGCACCCTCTCCAATCTGGGACCCCTCGAGGGATGTCCGATTGCCCGTTTAGGCCCGATCCTGGTGAGATTGGGCCTAAACGGGCAGTCGGACATCCCTCTCACAATCCAGGACTGCTGGCTTTAAACTGCTCGCCTGCCTGCCTTCCTGATTGCCCCTTACTGCTTCTGCCTGCCAGTCTGATCACCCCTAACCACTCCCCTGCCAGGCTGATTGATGCCTAATTGCTCCCCTGCCAGCGTGTTTGCCCCTAACTGCCCTCCCCTGCAGGCCTGGTCCCCCCTAACTACCCTCCCCTGCAGGCCTTGTCCCCCCGAACTGCTTTCCCCTGCAGGCCTGGGTCCCACCCAACTGCCCTTCCCTGCAGGCCTGGTCACCCCCAACTTCCCTCCTCTGCTGGCCTGGTCACCCCTAACTGCCCTCCCCTGAAGGCTTGATTGCCCCCAACTGCCCTCCCTTGCAGGCCTGGTCCCTCCCAACTGCCCTCCCCTGCTGGCCATCTTGTGGTGGCCATCTTGTGTCCACATGGGGGCAGGATCTTTGACCACATGGGGGCAGCCATTTTGTGTGTTGGAGTGATGGTCAATCTGCATATTACTCTTTCATTGGATAGGATTATTTAGTTATTTATTCATTTCTTATCTATTTCTTCTTTTATTATTTTTCTCTATAATCTTTCTTTATTGTCAATGTTTTGTAACATCAGAATGTAGACACAAGTAGGGAATTTGTTTTTGGTAACATCATTGTTATAATACGATAACATAATTGTTACTCCAGAACTAAAAGTTATAAACTAGGACAGAAAAGGTGCTTAATACGTTTTAGCAATAAATTAATCAAACATTTCTTCCTACTATTTTCAAAATAAAGAATAAATGCAAAGCATGGTCTAAAAGCCCTATAATTTATAGTATGTATCAAAGTCTTTAATTTATCTCTACATATTCTCTTGCTTTTTTACTACTTTTCAACTAGACTGCTCTTGTTTGTGATGATAAACACACCCAATAAATTTACATATCAAACTCTTTGCCTGGATTATTATTCTGTCACTTCATTGATCTCCATCTCCTTGTAATCATTAGCTGAGAAATTTTCTCTGTTGTTCACAGCATCATGTCTAAGATTCTCCTTGGTACACTGTGTTGATATTAATGGAATGAATTAATTATTTATCATATACATTTAGTAGACTTTTAAATAGGTAAGTGAGGAGAAAAAAAGTAAACTTAAGAAAAATTCTTAGTGAAAACCAATTTGACTGTCCTGGAAAACAGAGAACAAGTATTTTTCAATAAGAAGAAAGTAGTTAATTCTGTGGTTTAAAATACATCCAGTGTATTGATTACTCCAGTCTCTATGTGTTCAAATTGTTTTTCTCTCCCACCTATTTTTTAGCTACATAGTTAAAAATGTACAGCGAATATATAACAGTACACAGAATTCAAAATATCTAATTAACTTCATCCTCAAGTCTGCTGTTTTATTTGCCAATATTTGCAATATTAGGTTCCCCAGGAATAAAATCCAAGGCAGAGTTTTATTGACAGTGCTCAACACAATAAAGCTAGTAGTCATCTGACACCATACATAATTATCAAAATATTATTGACAATATCCCCTATCCTGAATTTTATATCCCCTTGATTATTCTGTAACTACCAATTGCCACTTCTTAATCCCTTTTCTTTTTACGCCCATCCCCTAAACCCCTCTTCCATCTTAAAGAAGACTCTTTAACATTTCTTGTAATACTGGTTTGGTGGTTTAGCTTTTTCTTGTCTGGGAAGCACTTTATTGGTCCCTCTATTCTAAATTATAACTTTGCTGGGTAGAGTAATCTTGGTTGTAGGCCCTTAGTTTTCATCACTTTGAATATTTTTTGCCAATCCCTTCTGGCCTGCAAAGTTTCTGCTAAGAAATCAGCTGATAGTCTTATAGGAGCCTCCTTGTAGATAACTAACTGCTTTTCTCTTGCTCCTTTTAATATTCTTTTTTTGTCTCCAACCTTTAGCATTTTAATTATGATGTGCCTTGGTGCAGACCTCTTTGGTTAATGTTGTTTGGGACTCTCTTTGCTTCATGGACTTGTATATATATTTCTTTCACCAGGTTAGGAAAGTTTTGTCATTTTTTTCACATAGGTTTTAAATTCTTTGCTTTCTCTCTTCTCCTTCTGGCATCCACATGATGCAAATATTGGTACACTTGAAGTTGTCCCAGAGGCTCTTTAGAATATCCCCAGTTTTGTTTTATGTTTCATTCCTTTTTCTCATTGTGGTTCTAATTGGGTGTTTTCTGTTCCCTTATCTTCCAAACCTCTGATTTGATTCTCTGCTTCCTCTACTTCACTCTAGAGTTACTGTAATGTATTTTTCATTTTAGATAGCATATTCTTCATTTCTAACTGGTTCTTTTTATGTTTTCTAGTTCTGTTTTTATGTTTCCTATATTTATTTTTTAAGTTCATCTACTCTATCCCTAAGCTCATTGAGTATCCTTATAAGCAATATTTTGAACTCTGCATCTGACAGCTTGCTTGTTTTCATTTTGTTTAGTTCTTTTTCTGGAGTTTTGTTCTGTTTTCTATTTGGGACATGTTTCTTTGTCTCCTCATTTTGGCATCCTCTCTGTTATGGTTGCTATGTATTAGGTAGATCTGCTACATCTCCTGGGCTTGATAGAGTAGACTTAGGTGTTAGCTGTCCTGCAGGGCCCAGTGGCACAGCCTCCAATTACCTGAGATGGCACTTCAGGTTTGTCCCCCTGTATGGGCTGTGTATACCTTCCTATTGTAATTGAGCCTTGATTGCTGTTGGCATGTCATTAGGAGGGATTTACCCCAAGGCCAATCGATGCGAAGACCATGGAGGATCAGCTGTGCAGGGGCCCATGTCATGAGCAGGACTTACTTCAGTGGGATTTGGTATCCATAGAGTCCATCTCTTGACTCCTTGAGTGTGTTGCTTGTGGAGATGGCTCTGGATCCTCTTGGGAAGTGCAAGCCAAGGTCAGCTATCATCTGTGTCCTTCCCAGGGCCAGCAGGCATGAACTACAAAGTGATCAGCAGATGGCTGCTACTTGTGCTGGGCTTGAAGGTGCTCAGGAAAGACAAGGAGAGAAGCAGGTTGACTGCCACTAGTGCCACGCAGTGAGAGATACGAGGCACACTGAGGATTATTTGAGAAATTTTAGTAAAGTCTGAGTCATAGACCAAGATAGGCCATTAACATGGAAAAGCCGAAAGAAACAGCTTCAGTGGGCCCAAAAGTTGGATGGGACAGGGTCTCAGAGAATCACCAGGGCAGGACAGTATGTTGTTAGGTTGATGGAGACTCATATAGGGTGCCCACTTAGCAGAGGAGGGCTCAGAAAAGAAACAATGGCATATGGCAACATTTCTGTTGGAAAGAAAGCTGCCTTTATAGCTCTCATCCTGATACCAGACATTTCAGTTCCTCCCCATATATCCCTGGTGACTTTCTAGCTTCTACCCCAGCACTGGAGCTCAGAACAAGTGAGTCTGAGTAAGTTCATGAGAAGGTCCTTTAACCCTTTGCACTCGCTTGCTTTTTTCTCGATTCCTTTATTCTAATGCTAACCATGTCGAGTTACACTTGACATCTGAGTGCAAAAGGTTAAACGAATCGCCTGGGACTCCAGCAGCCCTCATTCTCACTCAGCCACAATTCTGGTTTTTACAGCCATAAATAATGGGTACTTCTCTTCCTGGCACTGAAATCCTGGGCTGGAGGCTTGATGTGGGACTGGGAACCCCTTATTCCTCAGGGGCAACCTCCATAAGCTCAGATATCACTTCTGATTTTTATCAGACTCTTGTGTATGACAAGCCCCTTCATGTCTCCATCTCTGTTTCCACCCTTCCTACAAGTCTGGATGTGGTTTTTTCTTTATATCCTTAGTTGTATGACTTCTGTTCAGTTAGATTTCATACATTTTGAATGATGTTTTCTGTGTAGTTTAGTTGTAATTTTTACGTGGTTGTGGGAAGATTTGAGTACTGTGTTTATCTGAGCCACCAACTTTTTATTTATTGGACTAGAGGCCTGATGCACAAAGATTTGTGCAAGAATGGGCCTTCCTTCCCCTGGCTGCTGGAACCGCCTTTGCTCTGACCAGAGCCACCTTTCCACCTTCCCATGCTGCCCAGATGCCAGGAGCAGCTGGGGTGGTGCAGAAGGACTGTGATGATGCAAGCATCCCACACTGCCCCTGACCACTCGGTGCCTGCACATGCAAATTAACCCGCCTTCTTTGTTGGTTTAATTTGCATACTCACTCCTAATTGGCTGGTGGGCATCACGAAGGTACGTTCAACTAGCATGTTACTCTTTTATTAGTGTAGATTATCTTTTTTCTTGAATAAGAGAAAAAATATATATGTATATCCTAATATATAAAAACCCTGGGTCCGTCACATCCACGATGACCAGGGGCTCGACCACCAGGCTAGGGAGCTGAGGGAGCGGGAGGTGATCAATCAGTGGCATCAGTGACTGGCAAGTGGCTGGAAGGCAGACTTCTTGGTCCCTCCTCCCGGCCCTCAGACTTCAATCAATCGGTGGTGGAGGTGGGGCGGAACTGGGGACTGGCTCCCTTAGTAGTCTTGCAGGGTCAATCTCAAGAGGACAGGCCAGGCACCAACAGACCAGCGCTGCCGGTCTCCTGGAACTTGGCCTTGGGCACTGAGGCCACTTCCCCTCCCTAGATGTGCAGCAGGCTTGGGTGGGAGGGGACCTGTACAGCAGAGATGGGGGCAGAGGGTGATCTGTACTCCCCACATGGCTGGGGTGGCTGTGAGCACTCCTGATGGCCCACAGATGCTGCTTCAGCTTGGCCTGCAGGCTCCGCTTGGCCCCGTTCACAGAAGTGCAAGCACCACCTCAATGCCACACCCCCACTTCCACCAGTCCCACTGCCCGGTGGCGCCCTCCCTGAGCTGTTTCTGGGAAGATCCTGCCCTCATAGTGCACCTGGCTCCTGAGGAGGCAGGCGACACCTCAGGCAACATTTGGTGGCCGTTATTCTGCCTACCACAGTATGAGTCAGAAAGAATAAAGTGAAAAGGGACAACGGCAACAAACATTTAAATCTGGAAGGCGGATGAATGTGGTCTGTGCCTTAGCAGCCCGAGGACATTGCCCCTGAAGTGAACCCTAAGCCAGGAGTGAGAAAAGTGAAGGGGCACCAGGGGTTACCCCACAAAACCCCCAAAGGCACCCGTGTTAATGAACTAAGTACCCCTGGAAGTGGGAGCAAAGCTGGGGCCAAAAACAAGAGGATTGGTCTACAAAGGGCTCTAATCCTCAGATTTCCTTCTCCCCTCCTCACAGGTGGGCAGCTGCCCCCACCCAAACAAAGACAGAAGGTTCATTGTCCTGAGAGGATAAAACAGGGTCTCTGAACCCAGGACACAGCAGGACAACTGGGAAGGGCAGCCCCGTGACCCACCAGTGGCTTATTTGACTGCTCCATCCTGAATGTGGGAAGCCCGCCTTCCGTCCCATCACCTGGGGCCCCCTTCCCTCTGGCTCCCAGATAGTGAGGTCAGGGCTAAACTCTCCAGACAGGACACTCCAGAATTTATTCCCTTCAATCTCTGACTATATCAACAACAAGTATTTTGTTACTGTTGTTTCATTTCCTGTTTGTTTTTGTTTTCTTCTCCCTGCATACTGTTTTCTCCAAATTGTTTTTTTTTTTTTTTCTGTTTGTATTAGTTCTCTTTCAGAGTCCATCTCACTCAGAAAAGAATACCTAAATAGGTTGGCATCAGAGATTTCCCAATGAAACAGCCCAACCCCAACTCTCTGTACTGAGCCCCTGAGTCAACCAGTCCTCATACCCCGCCACATAGGGTTACTCAGCAGCTTGCTTTCATAAACCCTTTTTTATTTTCTTTAAGCAATTATAGGAAAATGCAAAGGTCTTAAGTGGTCAGTATAATGGCTCTTGACAATTGTATACACCTGCACAACCCATACCTCACTCAAGATATAGCACATTTCCATCTCCCCAGAAAGTTTCGTCAGGCCCCAGTCAACACCTCCCCCACCACAGAGGCAACCGCTATGCTGTTCAATCTCTTAGACATGAGCAGATAACCAGGGGTCATCAATATTGGAGAAAAACCTCTAATATAACAAAAACAAACAGAATTTTGAGGAAACACTATGCAGGGGGGTGGAAATTTAAAAACAAAACTATTATTTCTATATTCAGACTTAGGAAAATATATGGCACATGTGAAATAAAAATTAGATGCTGTTTTTTGGGAAAAACACTCTGAGAATGAAGAAAACAAAACAAAACAGTTCTTAAGATTTAGATAATATCCTAGCGGAAATGCAAACTTACTTAAAAGGGGGCATCAGCCCTGACTGGTGTGGCTCAGTTGGTTAGGCATCATACCCTGCACCAGGAGGTTGCCAAATTCCCTGTCAGAGCACATGCCCCAGTTGTGGGCCTATTGATATCTCCATCTCTCTCTCTCTCTCTCTCTCTCTCTCTCTCTCCCATTACTTTTTTTTTCTCTCTCTCTAAAAATCAATAAACTATTCTTTAAAATAAAAATAAAATAAAATAAAATGGGTCAGCAAACTACAGCCTGCAGGCCAAATCCAGCTCCACCTGCTTTTAAATAAACTTTTATTGGAACACAGCTACACCCATTTGGGTTTTTAAAAAAATCTTTATTGTTGAGAATATTACAATGTCTCCTTTTTCCCCTCCATTGCCCCCTCCACCCTCTTCCTGCCCTGCCCCAGGCCTTCACCACCCTATTGTCTGTGTCCATAGGTAATGCATATCTTACATAATAAAAGCCTAATATGCAAATCGACTGAACGGCAGAATGACCGGTCTCTATGATGCACACTGACCACCAGGGGCAGACACGCAATGCAGGAGCTGCCCCCAGCCTGCAGGCCACAGGCTGGCCAAGGTGGATGCCAGCAGGGGGCCCCCCGATTGCCTTGCCGGTCACCCCACAGATCAGCCCTGATCGCCAGCCAGGCCTAGGGACCCCACCCATGCCCAAATTTCGTGTACTGGGCCTCTAGTCTTAATAATAAAAGGCTAATATGCAAATGGTTGTTACGCACAATCAGCAGGAGGCTTCATCCCCTGCCTGGAGGGGCTTCATGGGGGATGTGAGGTTGTGTCCTGCATACCCCACCTGGCAGGGCTTGTTGGGAGTGGGGCCTGCTGGGTCTGGATCTCATGTGATTTTGAGGCACATGTGGGTGGGCGGGGACTTGACTCTGGGTCCCATGGTGTGCCTGATATATATACTTGCCTGCCTTCCTGATTGCCCCTAACCATTTCTGCCTGCCAGCCTGATCACACCCTAACCACTCCCCTGCCAACCTGATTGATGCCTAACTGCTCCCCTGCCAGACTGTTTGCCCCTAAATGCCCTCCCCTGCAGGCCTGGTCACCCCTAACTGCTCTCCCCTGCAGGCCTGGTCACCCCTAACTGCCCTCTCCTGCAGGCCAGGTCCCCCCAACTGCTCTACCCTGCAGGCTTGGGTCCCCCCCCAACTACCCTTTCCTGCAGACCTGGTCACCCCCAACTTCCCTCCTTTGCTGGCCTGGTCACCCCTCACTGCCCTCCCCTGCAGGCTTGATAGCCCCCAACTGCCATCCCTTGCAGGCCTGGTCCCTCCCAACTGCCCTCCCCTGCTGGCCATCTTGTGGTGGCCATCTTGTGTCCACATGGGGGCAGGATCTTTAACCACATGGCGAAGCCATCTTGTGTGTTAGAGTGATGGTCAAACTGCATATTACTCTTTTATTAGATAGGATATAGGCCTGGTGCATGGGTGGGGGCCAGCTGGTTTGCCCTGAAGTGTGTCCCGGATCAGGGTGGGGGTTCCCTTGGGGTGTGGGGCAGCCTGGGCGAGGGGCCTGTGGTGGTTTGCAGGCTAGCCATGCCCCCCAACGACCCAAATGAAGACCCTGGTATCTGTGTTTATTTATCTTCTATAATTGAAACTTTGTAGCCTACAGCGGAGCCAAGCCTCCTGCTCGCTCTGTGGTTGCCGCCATTTCTGTTGGAATATATTTATCTTCTATAATTGAAACTTTGTAGCCTTAAGCAGAGGCCTGGGCAGGCCAGGGCTGCAGAAACTTGGCTTCCTTCATTGCACAGGGCAATCTTAGCCTCCTGCTCTCTGCTGCCGCCATTTCTGTTGAATTTATTTATCTTCTATAATTGAAACTTTGTACCCTTTAGTGGAGGCCTGGGCCTGCCAGGGTGTGTGGAAACCTTGGCTTCCTCCATCGCCAGGGAAACCCAAGCCTCCCTCCTGCTTGCTCTGTGGCCACAGCCATCTTGGTTGGGGTTAATTTGCATACTTGCTCTGATTGGCTGGTGGGTGTGGCTTATTGGTGTAGTGGAGTGATGGCTAATTTGCATATTATTCTTTTATTAGATAGGATACACACACACACACACACACACACACACACACACACACACATATATATATATATATATATATATATATATAGAAGAGAGAGAGAGAGAGAGAGAGAGAGAGAGAGAGAGAGAGAGATTTATTTGTTGTTCTACTTATTTATGCATTCATTGGTTGCTTCTTGTATGTGCCCTGACCAGAGACTGAACCTGCAACCTTTGTGTATAGGGATGGTCCTCTAACTACCTGAGCTAACTTCTGCTTTTCTACATTTAAATCCCTCCTAGAAGGTGTGTTTGTATGTGTGTGTGTGTGAATTTTATGTATGTAAAAGCATATGGAATCAGAGATAACTGTAGGTACTGAGATGATCATTAAATAAAGGCAATTCATTGTTAGTAGAAATTCTGAGCTAGAGAGGATAAAGAAAACTTACAGTCTACTATAATTTTATTAATTCTAAAAATAGGGCCTTGAAATTCCACAGTACATGCATGTTTATTTATGCCTTGGGACATCCTGCTTTTTTTGCAAATCTCTCTTGTGAGCTTGGAAGCTGCTGAAAATCAGATAAGCTGTCTTATTCAGATTTTATAATGGTTACATTGACTAGAAAAGTTTCTTTATAATATGAACAGAAAACATTTTTTTTTTAACTTTGCTCCCATCCCTATAGTTGATATCTAAGACACTTATCTAATCTTACTTATCTATTGATTTGTAATAAAGTGCCTCAAAATTTATTGGCTTCAGATAATGATATTTATTATTCCACTATTTCTGAGTCAGATATCCAGAGATGTCTTAGCTGAGACTTCATGCTCTGAGTCTTTCACAAAGCTATGATCATGGTGTCGGCCAGGACTGTGGTTTCATCTGTAGACTTGGCTGGGGGTGGATACATTTTCAAGCCGATTCTACACATTTTTGGCAGGATTTATTTCCCTACAGGCTGTTAAGTGGAAGGCCTCAGTTTCTTACAAGCTGTTAGCAATAAGCTTCCCTCACTTTCTTGCTACATGGGCCTCTTCATACAACAGCTCTTAACACAGTAGCTAGCTTCATCAGAGTGAGGGTGCATGAGGTCAGAGAAAGATGGTCAGCAAAAGAGAACCATAGTTTTTGGGAACCGAATCTCAGTAGTGATGGTACGTCACTTTTGTGGTATTTTGTTTATAAAAACAAAACACTAGACCTAGTTCACACTCAAAGGCAGAGGATTACACAAGAGCATTAATACCAGTAGGCAAGATCATTGTGAGCCTGCTAATATCCATGAATTTTATAGTGGCATGGTGGTAACTAAAAGTGATCACTTAAAATCATAACAGTCTTGGTTCAGTCGTTAGGAAGTTTAGTCAAGTGTGTTTGTCAAATTTTTAGTTTTAATTTAAATGATAAATTATTCCCAGATATTGAGAAAGATGATTGGTTTGCTTTTCTTTTTCCCCAGTCAATATCTATATTCCTCTCATCTAGGACTGCTGTGTTAGGTAGATCCTGACACAGCATTCACTTTTGTTTTAATGGGGCATAATGCCTTCTCACACCATAAAAGGTAGGTGGTCTGTCCTTTCCTGCTAGGATGATCACAGTGTCTGACCTTGTCATGGCTGTGATATAAAGAAAGAGAAAATATAGAAGTAAGAGGAAAGTTATAACTAAATTTATTCTTATGCTAATATAGCATCAGCCTCATGGACACAAAAGTGTTTTCATTGATTTTATTTTTTCTTTTGGAAAATTGTACGGATGGTGCCCATCACTCAGGAGCACTATCCATACAGGGGCAGTTCGTTATCTATATGTGCCTTCATCAGAGCAAAAATATATCTTTTCACCTTTTAATTGTCTTTTTAAAACTAGAAAGCGTGTAGTGGCATTTTTAATGTCTCTCAGCCGAGGTCTTTTTACACCTATAGTCAGTTTTCTTGGATAGTGTCCAAGACAAAACCATGCTGACTCTTTTGTGGCAAGGCACACATCTGGTCCTTGGTAAAAACAGATGCTTCATTCCAACAAGCTGTGGAAGGGTGGGCCACCCAAGGAGGCTACTTTTCTTTTTCTCTTTCTCTTTTTGTTGTTGTTGTTGTTGTTGTTGTTAATCCTCACCCAAGGATATTTTTTCCATTGATTTTTAGAGAGAGTTGAAGAGGGGGAGGGAGAGAAAGAGAGAGCGAGAGAAAGAAATATCTGTTGTTCTGCTTATTTATGCATTCATTGGTTGCTTCTTGTATGTGTCCTGACAAGAGATCAAACCCACAACCTTGGCATATCAGAATAATGCTCTAACCAATGGAGCTACCCGGTGAGGGCCAGAAGCTAGTTTTCTTTTACTTGTATGTCAGAGCTGCTAGTCATATCTAGCAGCTGCTGTCTCTTTAGATATCTCTATAGCGGTCAATTGTCAGTTCACTCTTCATAGGGCATTAACCTAGCTCAGTAAGTTTACTTAAACCTTCACTTTTCCCCTCTCTTTTGGGGGAAGTGAAATTTCAAAGAGACCTTAGCTTTGTCAGTTAATCCTAACCTAGCCTCCAACTCCAGATACTTTTAGACTTTACAATGTCATTGAATATGGAAAAATCATTAAAAAAATAAAACCCTTTTTACTGACGCTTTAAAAATACTCTTTCACAGTCTTGCTTCTTACTTTGGAATATAACATTTTGCTTTTTAAATTTCATAATGAGTGCTTTATTCATATAGGTACTCAATAAATATTTTTTAAATAAATGATATTATCATTCTGATTAACTCTCTAATCTTGAAGGATATTTCAAATGGATAGATAATTCTTTGGGATAATTCATTATAGGATACTTTATATGCTATATACCAAGTGCACAGAAATCTTATGAAGCATTTTCTTAGGCCAGTCTCCCCAAAAGCAGACTCCTGAGTTGAGAATAATTTTTCAAATGATATATTGAAGACATTCTCTGAGGGGAAATGCATAAGAAAATGTAGAAAACAATAGAAAATAAGAGAAAGGCAAGCAAGGATGACACTTTAAGCTAAGTCATGCAGAGGGTAGCCTAGGCCTAATCCCATGGATGTAAGTCTTCCCTCTGAGTTGAACTGACCCAAGGCAAAGGAGCTAGGTCTTTCTTATAACTGTCACATGCCTGTTAGTCTCTGGTTAAGAGAAGATCCAGAGAGAATAAATTATCTGGCACTGTCTGGATTTCAAAGAATGTCAGGGAAGTGGACTTAGTAGCCTGGGGGTCCCTTTCCTTAAACACACAAAATGTTGAAAGATATCCCAGAGGATCTGAATGGAGTACCAAACTTGCAATATAGACATTTTTTAAAAATAGAACATGAGTACTAAAGCAGATTTTCAGTTAAATCCTGTTATCATGGGTTTTATTTTTTAATGTATTTATAAAATTTACTATTCTGTATCTTGCTCATTTATCCTAAAATTTTCTTGGTGAAAGCTCATAGTCATACCAAGTGTTACAAAACTTTTCTGGAAGGAACAACCAGAGTCTTAACCAGCTTACTTTTGAAAATATTATCTATACTAATTATAGAGGAATATGCAAATTGTCCAGGACTCTGTCACAGTAACGACAGAACAGCAGGCTGCATGGGGCAACAAGGCCAGCACAGGGGTTAGTGAGGGACAACCAAACGACTGAACAGCAGGCTGTGTGGGGCAACCAGGCCAGCAGGGGGTGCTGTTGAGGGTGACCAGGCCTGCAGGGGGGCAGATAAGGGAGATCAGGCCAGCAGGCAGAGGTTGTTAGGGGTGATCAGGCTGGCAGGGGGGGCAATTAGGTGTGATCAGACAGGCAGGCAGGTGAGCAGTTAGGAGGCAGTGGTCTGGATTGTGAGAGGGATATCTGACTGCCAGTTTAGGCCTGATCTCTGGGATCGGGCCTTAACCGGCAGTCGGACATCCCCCGAGGAGTCCCGGATTAGAAAGGGTGCAGGCTGGGTTGAGGGGACCCACCCCCCCATGCATGAATTTCATGCACCAGGCCTCTAGTTGTCCTATAAATACAGTTGTCCCTTGAACAACATGAAACTTAAATGCAGAGTCCACTTATACAGGAATGTTTTACAATAAATACCTTTACTGTTTTTGATCTAAGGTTGGAAGTCAAAAGATGTGGAGGGCCAAATATGCATTAATCTACTCAATTTTATATAGTGGACTTTAGCATCTGCAAATTTTGTTATCTGCAGTGGTCTAGGAAACCATACCCCATGGGAGTCAAAAGTTATACATGGATTTGCACTGATGCTCCTAATGTTGTTCAAATGTCAACTGTACTATCTATTGTATAAAGAATAAATGAATGCATCATGTATTTCTAAGAGATGTAGAAAAATGCTATCCAATTCTTTTACACAAAGGCTATTGTTAATCTCTTGTAGTATTTTAATATATCACTTGTTCTAGTCATTATTACCAATAAACTCCTTTTAAAATGCCATAAAATTTTAATTCTAGTATTCCTTGATCATTCTTTGGCTCTTTCACTGTTAAAGATCTACTTCCTGAGCCTGGCCTGTATGGCTCAGTGGTTAAGGGTTCACCTATTAACCAGGAGGTGATGGCTTGATTTCCAGTCAGGGCACATGCCAGGGAGGCAGGCTCAATCCCCAGTGGGGGGTGTGCATGAGGCAGTTGATCAATAATTCTTTCTTGTAATTGATGTTTCTATCTCTCCTCCTCTCCCTTCCTCTCTGAAATCAATAATAATAATAATAATAATAATAATAATAATAATATTAATAATAATAGAAAAGATCTACTCCTTGAAATTCTATAATCTTTTGGTTATTTCTTTTGTTTCTCATTCTATTTTTTTATACAACAATTCAACAAGTGTGAGAAGATTTAGTAAATGCATATTTTGTTTGGTATCAAGTTGAGTGCTATATAGTGGATATTAAATTATTTTTGGAGTGCCACTATCTACTCCAAATCTTGGGCTGAGTCCTTGGCATTCTCTCCCTTTGTCTCATCTCTTTTTGTTTCTTTGTTTGTTATTTATTATTATTTTGCCAAACAGCACCACATTAGTTCTACATTCTCCTCAGACGTCCCCTTTTTTATAATTGTTTTAATTATACAAAAAAGGACACTCAGTCCTAGATTATTACTGAAACAAATTGGCTTATTTAAATATATATATATATATATATATATATATATATATATATATACATATATATATATATATATATATATATATATATATTGTTTGAACAATAAGCAGCAATGATAAGGCTGGAGCTTTGGTATTTTAATGCTCATTTAACCACATATTTGCTACACAGACAGTTTAAGTTATTTCTATCTAATGAGCATTAGTTTCCTAATTGGTTATTAGAAAGGAGAGAAAGTGTAAGAAATATATCCTATATAATAAAAGGCTAATATGCAAGTAGACCGAACAGCAGAACAACCCGAACAACCGAACAACCAGTTGCTATCATGTGCGCTGCCCACCAGGGGGGCGTGTGTGGAACATGGTGGGCGTTGGCCACGGTGGGATGGTCAAGCAGGTGAGCAGGGGCACCAGACCAAGGCAGGCACCAGTTGCTGTCATTGGGGTGAGCCTCTGGTGGTTACTGAAAATTCTTGGCTCCCGCACACCGCGGTCCCGCCATGCGCTCGCACCCACACCCGCTGCCAGTGCCAGCCCCGCTCGCACCCGCTGCTGGTGCCGGAGCCGCCGCTCACACCCACTGACGGCGCCGACCCCAATCGCTCCACACCTGCAGCGGGTGTGAGTGGGGCCGGCGCAGCCAGTGTGTGGGAGCGGGGCAGCGGGAGTGGGGCTGCTGGCAGACAGGGGACCAGGGGACTCGGTGGGAGGGGCCGGGTGGGTGTGGAGGATTGACCGAGACCTGCTCCGTGCCCACTGCAGCCTCGCGGCCCACAGTTCCTTTCAAGGTGCACAAATTCGTGCACTGGGCCCCTAATATATACTAGTATATATATGATTAGAAATACTTGACAAATATTAGCTACTGTTAATAAAATCATTGATGGGTCTGAATCAGTGGTTCAGTGGTTCTGAATCAAGACCATTGGAGTTGGTGTAGTATGTTGGTCAAAGTTCTCAGCAGATATTTGTAATTCTGCCACTTACTGTGAATTAATGAATTACATCTTTTTTTCAGCTCTTTTAGTTCCCAGCTGCTTTGATCTATAAACTATTGAAAGGAGAGGAAAAGATATTTGTTCTCAACTCTTCCTATTTTGAGGTGGAGAAATATCTTGCCTTTTCCCTGCTCACCCTCCCTTCCCCATAGTAGGAGGAATGGATTATCTGGATAGTAAATGGTGAGAAGAAACCAGGAATGTGGATTTCAGGTCTGTCTCTTTTATCTCTCTTCATTTCTACCTGCCTATAGAAAGCACATTAGTTTTTTTGCTTCACTAGATATACCCTTTCCTGTGAAGAATGGACAGTGGTTTTCTAGCACTGCCTGTGTTTAGGGTGGTGGAGAAGCATGTTTAATTCAATGATACTATCATAGTAGTTGTACACCTAAAGTAAAAAAATTCACAAGTTCTAAAGTTTGATATTTTGACCTTCATACCCTTTATCTACCTCTCAATTGGTGGATAATTCAATAAGTAAATTGAATGTGTTATACATATTGAACCCCTCAATCCTAAAAATTTATCACTGAATGTATAATAAGGGTATTTTAATAGCTGATTATAAGGAAACTAGAGGCCCGGTGCACAAAATTCATACACGGGTGGGGTCCCTAGGCCTGGCCAGCAATCAGGGTCAATCAGGGCCAGGCCGATCAGGGCCAGGCTGGAGAGGAGGCAATGGTGTCCGGGCTGGGCGTAGAAGAAATGGACGCTGAACACTGATGCCGCCATTGTCGAGGCCCCACCACCGCGTGGTTCCCCACTTCCCCCCTCCTCCTTCCCTTGCCACTGCAATGCTGTGCCACCATTGTGGCAAGCAGGCAACAGGCTGATCAGAGCCTGCCGGCTGGGGAGGAGGAACAGGGCACAGGAGTTGGCTGCCGGCCCTGAGGAGGGAGCAGGCCCTTGGCCCTCCTGGGAAAGGGGCCACATCCACCACCAGCCACTCCCACTTCTACTTGCCAGCCAGGGGGAGGGACCACAGGAGGTTGGCCAGCCAGGGGGTGGGATCGCGAGAGGTTGGTCAGCCATGGGAGGTTGGCTGTGGGAGCACACTGACAACCAGGGGTGACTCCTGCGTTGAGTGTCTGCCTCCTGGTAGTCAGTGCGTGTCATAGCAACTGGTCGTTCCAATCATTCCAGTTGTTCCGGTTGCTTAGGCTTTTATATATATAGATATACTCATATACATAAACTTGAATGCATATAAATATACACAAATCAATTATTATTTCAATAAGTCTATCAATTTACCTATTTACACAGTAGTATTACCATGTAAATTAAGAAATGCACCCTCCATTTGAACGATAAGAAAGAGACAAAACAGAAGTTGGTGGCTATGCACTAGAGCAGTGGTCGGCAAACTCATTAATCAACAGAGCCAAATATCAACAGTACAACGATTGAAATTTTTTTTGAGAGTCGAAAACCAACTTCTGTGCATGGGCCATGAAGTTTCAATTGCATTGTATGTGCGTGCCCGCACGTGGTATTTTGTGGAAGAGCCACACTCAAGGGGCCAAAGATCCAAATGTGGCTTGTGAGCTGTAGTTTGCGGACCACTGCACTAGAGAGAAAGAACAATGTCCCAGATGGATAATGCCACTGAGGCGAAACAATGAGATTCCTGTTCATGATGAGACACTGGCTAATTTCAAACACCAGTAGTTAACTTTCACCTCCTACCAAAACATTCAAGTCAAACCTGCTAGCATCACATCTCTTTACTAAAAAAGACTTCAGTTAACATAATAAGAAATTAACAATATAAAGACAAGCATGGATCCAAAAAGAATCAAATTTCTAAGGTAACCAATATTATAAAGGGAAAACCAAACACATATTAGAATGCTAAATAAACCCAAGGGAGTCTCATAGAAAAATATATAATGGAAAATGTTTTATTTATTTATTTATTTATTTATTTAATCTTTGCCCAAGAATATGTTTATTGATTTTAGAGAGAGAAGAAGGTGGGGAGAGAAAGGGAGAGGAAGAGAGAGAGAGAGAGAGAGAGAGAGAGAGAGAGAGAGAGAGAGAGAGACCAATTGGCTGTTTCCCACATGCATCCAACATGGGATAGAACCTGAGACCTAGGTATGTGCCCTGACCAGAAATTGAACCCGAAACCTTTTTGGTGTACGGGATGATGCTTCAACCAACTGAGACAACTGGCTGAGGCTAATGTTTTATTTTTAAACTAGAGGCCCGGTGCCCGAAATTCATGAACGGGTAGGGTCCCTAGGTCTGGCCAGTGATCAAGGCTGATCAGGGCCTTCTGGCTACCAGCTGGGGCCTTCCTTCCCTGGAAGCCAGCTACCGGCTGAGGTCTTCCTTCATTCCATGCCACCCCCTGGTGGTCAGTGCACGTCATAGCGAGCAATTGAACTCCTGTTCTCCAGGTCGAACTCCTGAGGGGACACTTGGCATATTAGCCTTTTATATATATAAATAATAAAGACAAAAAGATATAAGAAGAGAATAATTGCTACAGATAAACCAGAATAAACTAAAAAAAAATCAATTGTATAATTTATTAATTTAAATTTTCTATTTTTGAAAATATAATTAAATCTGCAAATTCATGGTTATTTGTGATTAGAAAAGGAGAAAAAATACACGAGCAAGATTGAGAACAAAAAGAGCATATAATTGAAGATTCAAGGAAGAGTGAAAAATAATAAATGAATACTGTGTTCAACTTATGGCAATAAATTTGACAACACAAACAAATTCGTCAATTTTCTGGAAAAAATGAACATTTCTAAGACTGGATCAGAAACAAGCATAGGGCCTCAAGAGATCAATACCTGAAACAGATATAAACAGGTAGTAAATTTTCTACCTATAAAGAGAGACAGCACTAAAACAGTTTTAGAAAAGATTTTCTCCAGCATTCAGGGAAGAGATCTATCTTATCTTTTATAAAACGTTCTGGAGAAAAACTTAAAATAGCCAACTCAATTTGCAAGGATTACAGATTCCTGATATAAACTTTTCTATAACAAAAAAATTACGGATAAACAACTGACCAACCAACAAATAAATAAAACTATTTGACAATCTTACTTGTGAATATAGATGCTCAAAATACAAAAAAAGTGAATAATGGCAGAAGTAATTACATATGAGCAAAAGGAACTAATATAAAAATATTTCATGTTTAACTTATTTCAAGATTACAAGGTTAATGTAATAATAATAAACACCCCAGTGCAATCACCACCAATGTAATCAGGCAACTAGCAGAATTCAGGTTAATAATCAAACTCCGTAAACACAATAGGGTTAAGCCAGCACCAAGCTTATTTAACCTTCTTTTCACTTTGGTGTACTATACTCCTATTATCTTTTTCTTTGCATACTGTGAGAAAGCTTGAGAGGACTTTTCTATGCCATAGGAGTCAGATCATAATTAAACTCATGCTTCTATAGTATGGTAATCATGGCCTTAGTGAGTCACCAATATTCGTGAGGTCTGATTATCTCCTTTAAGTATTGGGCTGGATAAAGGCTTGAGAACAATCTTACCAAACTCTGTCTGTCTCTCTCTCTCTCTGTCTCTCTCTCTCTCTCTCTGTGTGTGTGTGTGTGTGTGTGTGTGTGTGTGTGTGTGTTGGAGACATATAAGAAAAAAAAAAAACAAGGAAATATGGACTACAAAATTAAGATATTGTGAACATCTGAATATTCACTTCTTCCTAAAAATATAAAAAGAAATAGCTCAACTTGTGTAGCAAAAATAGAGCAAAGAGCAAAAATAAAATGATTCCCAGTACAGTTTCTCATGTCCAACTTATTGGTATGTCATATGTGGGGTAAGTCATGAGAGATGGAGTGAATGAATATGGCTCAAGGAAGCCATCACTCTTTCTTTCTTCACTTCTTATATTTAATTAATCAGGTGTACATGACCATCAAACATATAACCTTCTGAAGGATATGTAATTATAACTCATCTTCTTATGCAGCTACATGATCTTAAAATCTGTTACACATCACACAATAAACAGTCTTGAAAATGAAATATACATGATTAGTCTAGGATAGTCCTCACTCAGATTATAGTTTATCTGGGATCTGGCATAGTCTTCTAAAAGTTACATGAGTTAATTTTACAAGAAGAATTTAATAAAATCATCATAAGTCTCTGGACATACTGTTTTGATTATTGTCCTGTATCTTTTCTTAAAAATACAAATACTTAGGTATATACCTAAAAGTAAGATTTCTGGCTGACATGGTAGTTCTATTTTTAATTTTTTGAGGAACCTCCACACTTTTTTCCCCTTTCACCTGCCCCATCATACATTCCCAATAACAGCGTAAAAAGTTACAATTTTTCCACATTTTTACCAACTGCGGTTACTAATTGTTTATGATTATGATTTGCATTTCCCTAGCCGTATACTTGGTGGCATTTGTAAATTTTCTTTGCATAAATATCTATTCAAATTACTTGTTTATTTTTAAATTAGGTTATTATTTTCTTTTGTTTTTTTGCTATTGAGTTTCATGGTTTTCTTACATATGTTGGATATTCACCCCTTATCAGATAGACTAGAGGCCTGATGCACAAAATTTGTGTAAGGGCTCAGCCCTTGCAGCTATGGCAGCTTGCCTCAGCCCTCGCAGCCCCGGCTTTGTCCAGAAGGACGTCCGGTCTAGTTAGCATATTATGCTTTTATTATTATAGATGGTTTGGAAATACTGTCTCCCTTTAGGTACATTGAAATTTCATTCTGTTGATTGTTTACTTTGCTGTGCAGAAGCCTTTAAGACTAGTGTAGTCCCACATGTCTATTTTTGCTTTAGTTGCTTGTGCTGTGGTACATAACCAAAATAACTGAAATTAGAAACATGAAGAGATATGTTCACTCCCACATTCATTACAGGTCTGTTCACAATAGCCAAGTTATGGAAACAACCAAAATGTCTATCAATAAATGAACAGGTAAAGAATAGGTAGTATATACATACAATTAAGTCTTAGAATTAAAAAAAAAAAAAAGAAATTCTGTCATTGTGGCAATATGGATGAACCTGAAGGACATTATGCTAATTGAAATACGCCAGTTAAAAAATGATAAATACTGCATGATTCCAGATATATAAGTATATAAAATAGGTAGATTTATATAAATAGAGAATAAATTTTGGACTCAAGAAGCTAGAAGGGAGGGGAAATTAGTTTTTAGATTGGTATAAAGTTTCAATTATGCAAAATGAATTCATTTAGAGATCTGCTGTACAACATAGTTCTATAGTCAACAAGACCATATTGTTCACTTAAAAATTTAAGAGGGCAGAAAACAGGTTAAGTATTATTACCACAAAAAAATAAAACAAAGGATATAAGAAAACATTTGAAAATGATGGAGTTGCCTATTACCTTATTGAGATAACAATTTAATGTATGTGTATATATGGCCAAATTCATCAAAATTGCATAAATTAAATGTGTGCAGTTGTAAAGACTATTTTAGAGCAGTTTTAGGCTCAAAGGAAATTTGGTAGGAGGTACAGAGATTTCCCTTATCCCACCTATGCCCACACATATATTGCCTGCAAGCATGTCAAACTCACAGCCTGCGGGTCATATGCCTCATTTATTTGGCCCGTGTTAGCCTTTGAGTTTGACTTGCTTGGCCTACACCATTATCAATAGTTCCCAACAGAGTAGAACATTTGTTATGATACGGTGACCACCCAAAGTCCATAGTTTACATTGTGATTCACTCTTGGTGTTGTACATTTATGAGTTTAAACAAATGTATGTAATGGCTTGTGTTCATTATTATAACACCATAAAGAACATCTCGCTGCCCTCCAAATCCTTTGTGCTCTGCTTATATATTTCTGCATGAAATCTAATACCTGCAAATCATTATATATTTTTTCTGTCTTCATACTTTTACATTTTTCAGAATGTCATATAGTTGAAATTATACAGAATATAGCCTCTTCAGGATTAAAAAAACAAACAAAAAAAAAACACGGCTTTTTTTACTTAGAAATATGAATTTAAGGACCCCTTCTGTCTTTTTATGGCTTTATCTCTCACTAGAGGCCCGGTGCACGAAATTCGTGCATTGGGGGGGGGTGTCCCTCAGCCCAGCCTGCACCCTTCTCCAATCTGGGACCCCTTCAGGAATGCCCGACTGCCCATTTAGGCCTGATTCCGGTGGGATCGGGCCTAAACGGGTGGTCGGACATCCCTCTCACAATCCAGGACTGCTGGCTCCCAACCGCTTGCCTGCCTCTGCTTGATTGCCCCTAACCGCTTCTGCCTGCCAACCTGATAACCCCTAACCACTCCCCTGCCAGCCTGAGTGACACCTAACTGCTCCCCGGCCAGCCCGATTGCCCCTACCTGCCCTCACCTGCTGGCCCGGTCACCCCTAACTGTCCTCCCCTGCTGACCTGGTCACCCTAACTGCCCTCCCTGCTGGCCTGATCGCACACAACTGCCCTCCCCTGCAGATCTGGTCTGCCCCAACTTCTCTCCTCCGCTGGCCCGGTCACCCCTAACTGCCCTCCCTGCAGGCCTGGTCCCTCCCAACTGCCCTCCCCTGCCAGCCTGGCCCCCGCCACCCCAACTGCCCTCCCCTGCAGGGCTGGTCCCCCCAATTGCCCTCCCCTGCCGGCCTGGCCCCCACCCTCCCAACTGCGCTCCCTTGCTGGCCTGAGCGCCCACAACTGCCCTCCCCTGCAGACCTGGTCTCCCACAACTGCCCTCCTCTGCCAGTCTGGTCACCCCTAACTGCCCTCCCTGCTGGCCTGATCCCCCCCAACTGCCCTTCCCTGCAGACCTGGTCTCCCACAACTGTCCTCCTCTGCTGGTCCAGTCACCCCTAACTGCCCTCCCTGCTGGCCTGCTCGCCCACAACTGTCCACCACTGCAGACATGATCTCCCCAACTTCCCTCCTCTGCCGGCCCAGTCACCTCTAACTGCCCTCCCTGATGGCCTGGGTGCCCCCTAACTGTCCTCCCATGCAGGCCTGGTCCCCCCCCCCCAGCTGCCCTCCCCTACCAGTCTGGTCTCCACCAACTGTCCTCCTCTGCTGGCCCGGTCACCCCTAACTGCCCTCCCTGCTAGCCTGATCACCCACAACTGCCCTCCTCTGCAGGCCTGGTCTCTCCCAACTGCCCTCCCCTGCCAGCCTGGCCCCCGCCACCCCAACTGCCCTCCCCTGCAGGGCTGGTCCCCCCCAACTGCCCTCCCCTGCCAGCCTGGACCCTGCCCCCCCAACTGTGCTCCCCTGCTGGCCTGAGTGCCCAGAACTGTCCTCCCCTGCAGGCCTGGACCCCCCCCCCCAGCTGCCCTCCCCTGCCGGCCTGGTCTCCCCCAACTGTCCTCCTCTGCTGGCCCAATCACCCCTAACTTCCCTCCCTGCTGGCCTGATTGCCCACAACTGCCCTCCCCTGCAGGCCTGGCCCCCCAACTGCCCTCCCCTGCAGGCCTGGTCCTCCCTCAACTGCCCTCCCCTGCAGTCCTGGTCTCCCACAACTGTCCTCCTCTGCTGGTCCGGTCACCCCTAACTGCCCTCCCTGCTGGCCTGATCACCCACAACTGTCCACCCCTGCAGACGTGGTCTCCCCCAACTTCCCTCCTCTGCCGGCCCGGTCACCCCTAACTGCCCTCCCTGATGGCCTGGGTGCCCCCCAACTGTCCTCCCCTGCAGAACTGGCCCCCCCCCCCCCAGCTTCCCTCCCCTACCGGCCTGGTCTCCCCCAACTGTCCTCCTCTGCTGGCCCGATCACCCCTAACTTCCCTCCCTGCTGGCCTGATTGCCCACAACTGCCCTCCCCTGCAGGCCTGGTCCCCCCAACTGCCCTCCCCTGCAGGCCTGGTTCCCCCCCAACTGCCCTCTCCTGCAGTCCTGGTCCCCCTCAACTGTTCTCCCCTGCTGACCTGGTCTCCCCCAACTGCCCTCCTCTGCCGGCCTGGTCACCCCTAACTTCCCACAACTTCCCTCTCCTGCAAGCAAACTTGTGGCGGCCATCTTGTGTCCACATGTGTGCAGCCATCTTTGACCACATGGGGCAGCCATCTTGTGTCTTGGAGTGATGGTCAATTTGCATATTACTCTTTTATTAGATAGGATTTTCTTTTAGCACTGAACAATATTTCTTTCTCCAGAATTACTAAAGTATATTTATTCCTTCACTTTCTAAAGGAAAGATTAGTTGCTTGCAAGTTTTGGCAATCCTATCTAATAAAGACAGAATATGCTAATTGACTGTCACACCCTCACAAAGATGGGGGCACCCACAGCCAATAAGGAGAGAATATGCTAATTGACTGCCATGCCCTCAAGTTGGCAGTGCCCACAGCCACAAGATGGCTGCGACCAGTCCCGTCAGCCCCGCTGGGGCGTCAGGCGTGCAGCACAGCCAGGCCCGCCCCAAGGTGAGTCCAGCCGCTCCACATGCTTGCCTCTGAAGTCTCCCAGACCCCTCAACCCCCAGCGACCCAGGGCCAGCCCGAGGCACAGGCAAGCCTCAGATGGCGACTGCTCAGCCACCCAGTGCTGCCCGAGGCTCAGGTAACCAGGGCCGGCTGAGGCTTGTGCTGCTGGCAGTGGCAGCAGCAGAGTTGTGATGGGGGGGTGTCGCCTTCCCCTGATTGTTGGGTCACCTCCCGCCCTTGAGGGCTCCCGGACTGTGAGAGGGGGCAGGCCGGGCTGAGGAACCCCACCTCCAATGCATGTATTTTCATGCACCGGGACTCTAGTTATGAATAAAGCTCTTAGAAATATAACATACAAGTTTTTGTGTGGACATAAGTTGTCAACTTCTTTGAGGAAATACCAAGGAATACAATTGCTGGGTTACATGGTAAGAATATGTTTAGTTTTATAAAACACAAACACACACACACACACACACACACACACACACACACACAACACCACCACTCCAAACTGTCTTCCAAAATGGTTGTACAATTTTGCATTCTCACCATCAATGAATGAGAAAGCCTGTTGCCTTTCCTCCTTACTAGCATTTGGTGTTGTCAGTGTTCCACGTATTGGCCATTCTAATATATGCTAATGGGATTTCATCATTGTTTTAATCTGTGCTTCTCTGATGACATATGATGTGGAGGTTCTTTTCTAATGCTTATTGGTCATCTGTATATTTTTTCTTTAGTGAGGTTGTTCTTTAAAATTAGGTTGTTTGTTTTCTTAGTGTCAACTTTTAAGGGTTCCTTGTATACTTTATTAGATTTGTTTTTGCAAGTAATCACATCCAGTCTCCAGTTTGTATTCTCATTGTCTCAATGTGTTTTTCAAAGAAGAATATTTAATTTTAATAAAATCCAACTTAAAATAACTTATTTCATGGATAGTGACCTTGGTGTTATATCTAAAAAGTCATTGCCACACCTAAGGTCATCTCTTTTAAGAACTTTATAATTTTGAGTTTTGTATTTAATTCTATAATTCACTTTAGTTGATTTTTTGAAGGGTTTGAGGTCTAGCTCTTGACTCATTATTTGCATGTGGATGTCCATTGTTCCAGCACCAGTTGTTGAAGATAATATATTTGTTCCATTGTGTGACATTTGTTTCTTTGTCAAAATTTAGTTAACTATATAAGAGTCTATATCTGAGCACTGCCTCCTGTTCCATTGATCTATTCATCTATTTTTCACCACACTCTCTTGATTACTGCAGCTTTTTAATATGTTTTGAAGTTGGGTAGTATCTGTCCCCTGATTTTCTATTTCTTCTACAATATTGTTTTGACTATTCTGAGTCTTTTACTTCTCCATATAAACTTCAGAATCAATTTGTTAATGTCTGCAAAATAACTAGCTGGAATTTAAAGTTGAATTAGTTAAATCTATAGATCAATTGGAAAGAAGTGGCATCTTAATGATATTGAGTCTTCCTAACCATGAACATGAACTATTTATTTAGTTTTATAATTGTACTAGAGGCCCGGTGCATGAAATTCGTGCACGGAGGGGGGTTGTCCCTCAGCCCAGCCTATACCCTCTCCAATATGGGACCCCTCGAGGGATGTCTGACTGCCCATTTAGGCCCGATCCCGGTGGGCAGTCGGATCCCTAAAAGGGCAGTCGGACATCCCTCTCACAATCCAGGACTGCTGGCTCCCAACTGCTTGCCTGCCTGCCTTCCTGATTGCCCCTAACTGCTTCTGCCTGCCAGCCTGATCACCCCCTAACCACTCTGCTGCCAGCCTGTTTGCCCCCAACTTCCCTCCTCTGCCAGCCTGGTCACCCTTAACTGCCCTCTCCAGCAGGGTTTATCACCTCCAACTGCCCTCCCTTGCAGGCTTGGTCCCTCTCAACTGCCCTCCCTTGCAGGCCAGGTGCCTCCCAACTGCCCTCTCCTGCTGGCCATCTTGTGGTGGCCATCCTGTGTCCACATGGGGGCAGGATCTTTTGACCACATGGGGGCAGCTATATTGTGTGTTGCAGTGATTATCAATCTGCATATTACTCTTTTATTAGATAGGATAGAGGCCTGGTACAGGGGTGGGGGCCAGCTGGTTTGCCCTGAAGGATGTCCCGGATCAGGTGGGGGTTCCCTTGGGGTGTGGGGCAGCCTGAGCAAGGGGCCTGTGGTGGTTTGCAGGCCGGCCACACCCCCTGGCAACCCAAGTGGAGGCCCTGGTATCTGGAATTTATTTTCCTTCTACAATTGAAACTTTGTAGCCTGGAGCGGAGCCAAGCCTGGGGTTCCCTCTGAGGCCGGCAGCCATTTCTGTTGGGGTTATAATTGAAACTTTGTTGCCTTAAGCGGGTGGGCCTGGCCAGGGTGTGCGGAAAGCTTTGCTTCCCCTGTTGCTGGCGGCAACCCTGGCCTGCTCTCTCAAGCTCCATTCTGCCGCCATTTGTTTGAATTTGTTTACCTTCTATAATTGAAACTTTGTAGCTTGAGTGGAGGCTTAGGCCTGGCAAGGGCAGGTGGAAAGCTTGGCTTCCTTTGTTACCTAGGAAACCTTGCTCTCTGTGGCTGTAGCCATCTTGGTTTGGGTTAATTTGCATACTCACTCTGATTGGATGGTGGGTGTGGCTTGTGGGTGTGTCAGAGGTATGGTCAATTTGTATATTTGTCTATTATTAGATAGGATTGATCAAAGTTTTGTTGTTTTTCTTATATAAATTTTGTGCATATTTTATTAAACTTATATCTAAATATATCACTTTAAGTAGTGCTAATGTGGCAAGATAGTAAGAAGCTAGGAAAATTCCTGGGCATTGTCCTCCGCATTAATAAACACACTCTCAAATCCATCTGGACTTCTGTTGTGAAATCTTTCCTACACAAAGTCAAGGTCCTACATTCTACAGGCTGGCCTCAGGCAGACCTGCTCTGGGCAGGCTCCTGTCCAGTAACACTAATATAAATAGTATTGTGTATTTCATTTGTTTATTGCTAGTATACAGAGAAGTGATTTACTTTTGTATACTAACCTTGTATCCTACAATCTTTCTAAAGTTTTTTTATCAGTTCATTTGTATTTTCTGCATAGACAATTATTTCACCTATAAACAAAGTTTTATTTCTTTCTTAGCAACCTGTATACCATTTATTTTATTTTCTCATTTGAAAGCATTAGCTAATACTTCTTGAACTATGTTGAAAAGGAATGGTGGGAGAGGATACCATTGCCTTCTTCCTGATTTTAGTAAGGAAAGGACAAGTCTGTCAACATTAATTATGTTATTGTAGAATTTTTGTATGAGTTCTTTGTCAGTTAGAGGAAGTTTTCCTCCATTCCTAGTGTACTAAGCGTTTTTATTGTTAGTGGGTGTTAGATTTTGTCAAATGTTTTTTCTATCCAGTGATAAGATTGTGTGATCTTTCTTTCTTAGTTTGTTGATAAGTGGATTAAAAGTAATTGATTTTCAAATGCTGAACCAGCTTTGAAAACTTGGAATAAATCGCACGTATCCCTATAATTCTTTTTATACATTGTTTGATTTAATTTATTACTATTTTGTTGAAGATTTTTGCCTCTATGTTCATGGGAGATATTGGTTTGTAGTTTTTTATCCTTGTAATTTATTTTCCTAGCTTTGGCATTAGATTAACTGGCAAAATGAATAAGTTTGGAAGTATTCTCTCAACATCTATGCTCAGAAAGAGATTATGTTGAATTGGTATAATTCTTCCTTAATTGTTTTGTAGAATTTTCCAATTAACCCATCTGGGCCTGTTGCTTTCTGTTTGGGGAGGTTAACAAATATTAAAAATTTCTTTAAAAGATACAGGTCTAATCAGATTATCTAGTTATTAATTTATGAGTTTTGGTAGTTTGTGTTTTTCAAAGCATTGATACATTTTATTTAGATTATCAAATCTGTGTACAAAGAGTAGCATTCCTTTATTAACTTTTTAGTCCATGGGATCTCTTATAATTTTCTTGCTTTCATTTCTGATATTAACAATTTGGGTTTATTTTTGTTTGGTTGGTTTTTGCCTGAATAAAGTCTTATTAGTTCATAAATATTTCTCTTTCTTTCTTCCTTCCTTTCTTTCTTTGTTACTTCTTTCATACAAACTAATAAGCTGACTGTAAAATTTATAAGGAATTGTAAAGACTTAAAATAGTCAAAGTAATATTAAAAATGAGTTGGTAAATTTGCTTTTCTTGGTTTCAAGACAGTAAAAACTTATAGTAATCAAAGAAAAGTATAGTATTGGCATAAGAATAGCGAGATCGAGCAATAAAACAAAATAGAGGCTGCAAATAGACCCTTACACATATGGTTACTTTATTTTTTTCAAACTCTCCAAATAAATTTAATTAGGAAATCTTTACAAATAATTGTTCTTGAGCAACTATAGAAACATAGGGAAAAAAACTTCACATAAATTTTATCATATCAAAAATTATTTTAAAATTAATTTAAAAAACAAAACTTATGAAATTTTACAAAGAATATTATATTGCTTCTAGATGCCCGGTGCATGAAATTCTTGCACCGGGGGAAAAGGGAGAAGAGTCCCCTCAGCCTGGACTATACCCTCTCACAGTCTGGAACCCTTTAGGGGGATTGGGCTTAAGCTGGCAGTCAGACATCCTTCTCACAGTCCAGGGCTCTCACAGTCTGGGACCCCTCGCTCCTTACCTGCTGCTTTCAGTGGAGGCAGAAGAGGCTCCTGCTTCTGCCACTGCATTGGCCAGCCATGAGCCCAGCTTCTGGCTGAGCAGTGCTCCCCCTATGGGAGCACATTGACCACCAGGGGGCAGCTCCTGCATTGAGCATCTGTCCACTGGTGGTCAGTGCGCATTATAGCCACCGGTCATTCCACCATTTGGTCGATTTGCATTTTAGGGTTTTATTTTATAGGATCATTGTGGTAGGAAAATGTTTTTGAGACAAGAGCACTAATTAAAAAGGAATAAAAGTGTCACATTAAACTTGAACATTCTTAAAATTTCTCCACATGAAAAAACTATAATTTAGAGAATGAAGTACAAGCCATGGACTTAGAAAAATTATTAGCAGTGCATGTAGCAGATAAATTATTAATTTACAGAATATGTGAAGAATCACTAGATATCAGTAATTACAATACAATGTAATAACAATGGGTGAAACATTTGAAGATACATTTCACACACAAAAAATATTATTCAAAAGCCATTTAAGTCTTTGAAAATGTTCTCAATATTGTTGGTCATCATGAAAATGCAAGAGGAAACCACAATGAGATGATCATCATTCTTCATATTCTTTTGAATAGCTAATTAAAAACAATTGACAACACAAATTTTTGGAAAGCATGTGGACCATTAGAATTCTCATACACTGCACACACATAACCACATTGGAAAATATTTCAATATTTTCTTATTAATTTTTATATCCTATATATTTATCAAGGAGAAATAAAAGCATATGTTCAAAAAAAGATTCATATAAGAATGTTCATAGTCACTTAATTGACAATATCCCAAATTTGGAAACAACCAACAGTGGAATGGAGAAAATGATTGTAGAATGCCACGCAGCAATAAAAAGAGAATGAGCTACTGATCTATGTAGGCACATGGACAAATTTCACAGGATTAATGTTGAGTCCAACCCAAAGATTTATGCAATAGAATACTACTCATATGAAATTCAGGAAAATACAACTGTAACATATGCTATTTCAAATCAAAGTAGAGTTTTCCTTATGAAGCAGATGTTGGCATTGGTTGGAAAGTGGCATGATAATAGTTTCTGGGATGATGCAAATGTTCTTTGTTTTGACTGTAGTGGTAGTTTGGTATATATTCCTTTATATACAAATTATCTCTCAATATAAAAATAAACTATCAAAACAATTAAGGGACTGAGTTAAAAAACATCTTAGAAAAATAGGTAAAACAAAGAAACAGCCATAATTGGTCCTAAAATATATGTAAATTATATGTAAAGTTGCTTAACTTCACTTATACTAAATGTAAATTAAAACTTTTTGGAGATAGACATTTTTCACCTTTTAGATTGGCACAATTCCAATAGCTTGATTAAACAAAGTATGGCCAACAAGACTATCAGGGTAAAACCCTTTCATAGTTGGCAAGTGAACATAGCATAATCTTTATGGGGGGGATTTGGAAAAATCTTATGAAACACATTTATTTTGGGTTTTTGCTCAGCAATCTCACTTCTAGAAATTTACCCTGAATTATAGATTCACTAATGTGAAAAAACAACAATGACATAATATCAATAATAAGAACACATACACAAATGTAATCACAAGATCAATTTTAATAGTGACATATTGGAAATAATCTAATACTGCACATAGTTATTAACTAGAAAAAGGGGGTACTCTTTATTAGAATATTATTCAGCTATCTATAATAATAAAAGCATAATATGCTAATTAGGCCAGACGTCCTTCTGTCCTTCTGAATGAAGCCAGGGCTGCAAAGGAAGCCCGGGTCCCAGGTGCCTGCCAGTAGCCACAGGGAAGCCCAGGTCCCAGGTGCCAGGGGGAAGCCGGTGCCAGCAGCCGGGGGAAGGAAGACCTACTCTTGCATGCATTTCATGCATTGGGCCTCTGGTATATTATAAGGAAAATCTCTGTGAATTTATTTTGAATGCTTTCTAGACTCTATATTAGTAAGTTAAAAAAAGGTCTAATAGTATGCATAATATATTACTTGCTCATGAAGAAAACAAAAATAAGTCTAATTTTTGTAAGAATTTTATTCAGGAATAATAAACTTTTAAAAAATAAAATAAAACTAATGAAAATAGTTACTTACAGAATGTGGGTTTAAAGTGATAAAATAGCAGATTCAATTTTTGTGAATATACCTTTTTATACAGTTTTGAATTTTGAGCCATGTTATTATTTGGTTAAGTTAATTTTGTTTACTAGAGTAATATAAAACATTAAGTTAATTTTGTTTACTAGAGTAATTTAGTAAATTAGTAAACATACTAATTTTCTTAGGAACAATTGTTCTTACTCTGGGGGAAGAGAGGTGCAAATATGGAATAGGAAAAGGAAAGGAGAGTCAGAATGATTTTGAACTATGATGCTGAACTGGAGTTAAAGTCATTGGAGTCAAGTAACCACTAAAAGACATGGAAACCAGCTATGCATTGGCAATGACCATATTTCATGCCCATTCTAGATACTATTACCTACTGAAAACTAACTAACTAACTAATTAACTAACTAAAAAACTAATGTTTCTTATAGAAATGACTGGTTAGGTGTTGGACAGAGGAATTTCAAAGAAAGCTGAAATATCCAATTGTTCAATGAAATAAAAAAATCCTCCCAGCCTAATGGAGATCTGGCAAAAACACACAGGAGCCAGATTATACAGCTTCCACTGGCCAAATTATGAGCTTTACAATGAATAGCAACATAAATGGATCTTAACATTGTTTTCAAAAAAATATATATATATTATGGGTCATACTCATACTAAAACAAAATTATAATTAAAAAGTGAGAGAAGAGCAAAGGAATTGTTTTTCTTTAAATATATTTTATTGAATTTTTACTGAGAGGAAAGGAGAGGGATAGAGAGTTAGAAACATCGATGAGAGAGAAACATCGATCATCTGCCTCCTACACACCTCCTACTGGGGATGTGCCCGCAACCAAGGTACATGCCCTTGACTAGAATCAAACCTGAAACCCTTCAGTCCACAGGCCACTCTATCCACTGAGCCAAACCGGTTAGGGCAGGAATTGTTTTTCTTAAAAAAATAATGTTACTGGGTAATTTGTGGACTTCATTTCACTAAATATTCAGTGCATATTTTAATAAACCCATGGATGTAAATCATTTTTACACAAATGAACTTAAAATATACCTTCTGAAACTTTGTATTTAAAATTTTCTATGTATTTATGAGCTTTCATATTGTGCTGTTGTCAAAATGACTCTAGTTCACTTGAAAATTGTTAAAGAGTAAGTCACAATCTCTTTTGCAAAATATGGGTAAGGCAATGGCTATATATATTAAATTTTATGGGCAAAGATGATTATTGCCTTTTAAATATGCATGTCATTATATATATTTTTTCTTGTATTTGTCCACCTGTTTAGTGTTTGTTTCTTCCACTAGATTGTGAATTCTATTCTCCTTATAGAATATTGCATTCATCCTTATTTCCCTAGGGACTAGCATATTGAGGGTATCACTATAGATTTTTAAAGTATAGTAATGGTCAATGTTATTTATTATCATTAATAACTTATTCAATACAAATGATTGCTTTGTTAAGTAAAACAATTTTATTTAATAAACAAACTCGATTTTGTTACCCATATATTAAACATAGGTATTTGGTTGGTGCTGCGGGAATAACAATAGTTAACTTGAGGTGCAGCAGACACATACAACATGAATCTATAATGCATGGCTAGAAGTTCATAGTGAGACATTAGAATTTGTTTGGAACAAAAATGTAGATACTTTCTTGGGAAGGGCTAGGATAGTGGAACTGATATTAAGTACAAAACTATCAACTGAACATGCTTAGTAAAAAACAAACTTTCACTAGTCAGAAGGAAATCATTCGTATAAAAACCCATCACTTCCTTTCTTCAGAAGGGATAAAGAAACTTGTTAGCCCAATACCATGAACTCATATGTGAACTCTAGGAAGAGAAAAATAGCTGCAAATAGTTAAAAAAAAAATGATGCAACTGTTTTCATTCAAACTTCTGGAGATGGTGGAATCAGAAAGTGGCATTATGGGAAACAATACAGAGAGGATGATATCAAGATCGGGGAAGGTAGAGGCAGCCTCCTTGCTTCCGCCCAATGCAGGCTTGGATGCAGAGGAGCATGGCAGGTGAATGCGCAGAAACCACACGTCTATCTGGATAACCCGACCGTCAGAGGAAGACAAGAACTGCAAGTCTTCTTCCATGGCACTCATTAGACAACCCCTTTGGGCTCCAAAGGTAAGAAAGAAAACTTTGAGAGGGACTAATACTTGTAATAGTGGATGAAAAAATAGAAATTTCCTCATGATGATATGACTTCATTTTTACTTCCAGACCAGTATGGCCCAGGTTTACACAGAGCTTTTGGTTTCGAGTTCACAGAATAATTTATCTGCCAGTTATATTGTAGAGTTTTTGAAGCAAAAAATATTTAGGTTTCTGGAGATCCTTATAGGTATTAGCCTTACAACTTCCTTTAAGAGTATTTAGAGAAAATTTTTAAAAAGGTGATAATAAAGCACTCGAGGAACATTTATAAAAGTTGAATCATTATCATAGGTAAAATGGTAGGAAGTACTTTGGAGAAGAAAATAGTTTTAAATAATTCAAATAAAAGACTACTGTAGCAGATTATCAAAAAATAAAATTAATTATTGGCTTATTAGATTCCTTATGGCTGTTAGAAATTTACAGAAAATAAAAGGAATAATTTTCTTGTATGGGTACCTTAGTACTAAGAATCAGCAAACATACTGACCTTTAATTTGAAAGGGATTAAATTAAATAGTATAATATAGAAAACACTATTTTAAAAATGTGTTATATTTTACATAATATAATTTATTAATTTGAGTTCTATTGATTGATTTTTTTTAAACCAATAAGGACCTTAAATTGCCTCAATGACTTTTGCATTATAAACTTTCAACTTGCAGGGAATTATAAAAGTATAAGATTAGTTGTCAAAATATTTATTAACACTTATTTGTTATATTTATTAAAACAATCAATTTCATATAACAAATTTGACATGGCAAAGTAATTAAAAATGTGTTTTCATTTTTAAAATAAAAACATATACACAATTAAAATTAAGTTAATAATCTCCAGCAAAAATCTTTGCATTTACTTAACAACATTTTTATAATTTCTATACTTCTGGATAGTCTTTTGGCTGAATTAGGAGGCATTCCAGGAAAAACAACTAAAGATGCTCTTTCTGTATCATACTTTTTAAGCACCCCAAATATTCTTTGTGCTCACTGTAACTTTCTTAATTACACTTTCTTTTTCAGTACTTTGGATTGTTGGATTCAGTGTTTTATTTTCTTTTGATCAGAAGGTGTGAGACTTTATTGCCTGATGTGGTACCATTTGTTCTCTGTGAAATATGGTTAGCGTCACCTTACTTTTTTATTAAGTGTATATTTATAACCTTTAGAAGCAAATGTTCTCTATCCACATGGCTAGCGTTTATTGTTTTATGTTCTGCACGCAAAGCTGCTTTTCTTAATAATAAGAAACAGCTGTTGTAAGCACAACAATGAATGCAATGGGTCATACATGCTTAAATTAGAGACAAAGGGAGCCAAGCAGGGCTAAACTCTTTAATTCTGTCTCACTCTTCCATGATTGATGCACTCTAAAAAGAGTGCTTATACACTGTGTTGAGATTTAACAGATGCTAAAAGGAGCCCGTTCCAGTATACATTTGTTAGGCAGCTGTGTTTTACACCAGCAGTGATTACAATGGGGAAATCAAAGTTTCCATGACTGTAAGACTGACTGAACGTACATACAGGAAAACTAAGGTAAAATAATGAAAAATATTAGTGTGGTCCACAAATGCAATCAATCACTTCTATGGTAAACACACACACACACACACACACACACACACACACACACACACACAAAGTTAGATATCATTACATTGATTTGTTCTTAATATCATATTATATATCACTTATTAAATCATATAAATGATTTCATTTGCATATAAATGATAGCTGAGTTACTGAACTATGCAGGCTAGTGGTTATAAGACATATGAAGCTATGTATATTTTAAGGAAAAATGAAAATAAACTTAGAATTTTTGTCATGTGGTACATAAGGCTAGCCAAAAAAGTTTGCTTCTATCTTAACCTCTGTTTTCATGGACTTGAAAGTCATCTTTTGATTCTGTATTTTATATATTAAAATTCAAATGTGGACATTAAGAAAAATTCTCTTTTCTGATGCATATCTACTTAGAAAAGAAGCAAAACTATATATAAAATAATGCTTACAGAGGATTTACATGGTTTCAGAAAATTTGCAATTAAGAATATAAAAGCTATCTATACATATAAAAGGTTAATATGCTAAGTGTCCATTTGGGTAATGATGTCACATAGCAACACCTGGCTTCATCTCCCTAGTGATGACTAGCCTCCTTGGAGTTTCTTCAGCCCAGGAACATTACTTGCTTTATAGTCAGGTGGAAAATTTCACACTGTAACCAAATGTCTGTGAAGTGTTTTCCTGTGCTTCATCTCATTTGATCCTCACAGAAGTCCTGGAGTAGGTAGATAGGAGACTCGGTGGAATCCTATTTTCTTTTCATTAGCCAGAAAACAGAGATTTAGAAACTTGACCCAACTGAAAAGAAGTAAGAAATGGTGGACCTTGAAAATGACTTCAGGCTTACTGATTGCACAGAATATAGTCAAACACTGCTGCAGTTAAATATTTAACCTTTTTTCTCCCTGCATGATCTACAATAATCTGCTTCATGTTGATATTTACTGCTGTGTTGCTGACAATTACCTGAAAGAGAAGTTGGGGTGCTTCACTGGGCTGGAAAAAGTTTAGCTACATCAGAAAGCAGGTCTGATTAAGCAAGTTTATTCTATATACACTATATATAAAAGGCTAAGTTGACTCACACATGTGCAATACATATAAAGCTCTTGCTGGCACCAATATCACGTGTGTGTTTCTATCTGTCATTGTCGATCATGAATTTGGTTGACACTTCTATTATAGAGAAAGGGCGAATAGCAATATTAAAATATTTCTCCTAATTAATTTCCTTTCAATGTGCATGAATTCATGCACCAGGCCACTAGTCTACACTAATAAAAGAGAAATATGCAAATTGACCATCACTTTGCGATGCCCACCAACCAATCAGGAGTGAGTATGCAAATTAGCCCAACAAAGATGTCGGCGGCCCCGCCCCCCAGCCACTCCGGGCCTCTGGGCAGTATGCATGCAGGCAAAGAGCGGCTGGGTGCGGTGGGACACCTGCTATGATGGGGAAGTTGGGGAACAGAGGTAGCTACAGGAGTGGTGCTCCGGTTGGGGCAAAGACCGGAGGCTCCAACCACAGCGAAGACTGAAGGCTCCGGCCAGTGTGAAGACTCTGGCCAGAGCGAAGACAGAAGGTGGCAGCCAGAGCAAAGGCCTGGGTCCTGGGTGCTGGAAGAAAACCGGTGCCGGCAGCCTGAGGAAGGAAGGCCTATTGCACGAATCTTCGTGCAATGAGCCTCTAAGTTTACAAATAACAGCCCAAGTGCCCATCAGTATATTCGTGGATACAAAAGTATGGTACATTTACACAATGGAATACCACTGTGTCATATAAAAGAAGGACATCTTAAAATTTTGTGATCTGGAGAGAATTATGCTAGATGAAATAAGTCAGTCAGAGAAGACAAGTACCAAATGATTTCATTTATATGTGGCATCTAATGAACAAAATAAACAAAATAGAAACAGACTCATATTTATAGATAACAGACTTATATAGCTGTCAGAGGGGAGGGGGCTGGTTGAAAAAGTTGAGGGGGTTAAGCAAAGAAAAAAAATCTCGTAGACACAGACAACAGTATGGTGATTACCAGAGAAAATTGCCAGAACATTAAAAAAATAATAATGATGATGGAAGTGTTACAGTCACCCACAACACCAGGAAGGGTGATATCAGACGGCCCGGAGTCAGAGGGAGAAGGCTGTGCCTTCTCCTTTCATATGAATGAATTAAAATGAGTTACTCAAGATAATTGCATTGTGTTAAAGCAAATTTATTAAGAAGGTAATTTATTAAGAAAGTAAAACATGCAAAGTTATTAAAGGAGTAAGGCAAGCAAATCTATCATCCTACATAATGGGCTCTCTCAACTAATCTGAGGAGCGAGTTGGGTGTGAGGTTTCTGCCTTACAGACTTTTCTAACTATAGATTTTGAAATTCCTCTGCCAAATATCTTGGCACAGATTAATTTTCAAGGTCTCACTTTTACTTTCTTGTGGCTTTCCCAGAATTTGGAAGAAGCACCTGGCAATTTTATCTTGTCAAGCCCCTAGATTGCTAGATTTTCTGTTCAAAAAGTGGAATGAGAGACTGAACTCTTCCTTCCCCTTCCTCCCTCCTCTCTGCATTCTTTGGAGATATATTAACTATTTGCTCTCAAGTGTCCTTGGCTGGGGAAGATAAGAGCTTGCTATTTACAGGCTGGCTGCAGGCTGCCAAATTGTTTAATTTTCTTGTCTCAGTTTCCCTATTACTCCTGCCTTGGAATTTTTCTAGTTTCTCACTATCGAGTAATAGAAGGAGACTTGATGGGGTGGCAAGCACATAATACAATATACAGATGATGTATTATAGAATTGTACACTTGAAACCTATATAATTTTAATCAATGGCAGCCCAATCTATAATAATAAAAACATAATATGCTAATTAGACCGGACAGCAGAATGAACTTCTGGACGTCATTCTGGATGTCCTTCCAGATGAAGTCACAGTGGTAGGGGTGGAAGCAGAGGCGATTAGGGGCAATCAGGCAGGCAGGTGAGCAGTTAGGGGTGATCAGGCAGGCAGGCAGGCAGTTAGGGGCAATCAGGCAGGCAGCCAGAGTGGTTAGGGGTGATCAGGCAGGCAGCCGAGTAGTTAGGGGTGATCAGATAGGCAGGTGAGCAGTTAGGAGCCAGTGGTCCCGGATTGTGAGATGGATGTCCAACTGCTGGTTTAGGCCTGATCTCTGCTGGATCGGGCCTAAACTGGCAGTCAGACATCCCCCAATTGGTCCCAGATTGCGAGAGGGTGCAGGCCAGCCTGAGGGACCCCTCCCCATGCACGAATTTTGTGCACCGGGCCTCTGGTCTTATATAATAAAATCCTAATATGCAAATTGACGAACAACAGAAAGTCCCAGGGAATGACTTGTCGCTATGATGTGCACTGACCACCAGAGGGAAGACACTCAACGCAGGAGCTGCCCCTAGTCAGAGTTGGCAAGTGGGTGGCACCAGGCCACCAGCCAAGGCGAGTGCCAGTGGGTGCCCCCCAATCGCCCTGCCAGTTGCCCCACAGATTGGCCCTGATTGCTGGCCAAGCCTAGGGACCCTACCCTATATATTGGGAACAGTCTCTTAGATTTAAAAATTAAAACTGGGCAAAGCTACTCTAACACTGAAAAAACAGGATGATGCAGCGATGACATGCATGGACTCTGGCTTGCACATTTTGTGGTCAGCCCTGATTCTGACACTTATAATTGTGTGACAAAGCCAATTACTTAACTTCTCTCTGCTTTATTTTTTCCACCCATAAGATGGGGAAAATGGCACTACTGCCTCAGAAGGATCATGTTATGTACTACTTTTCATAATCAGGGCAAAAAAATGTATCTGCCCATACAACAGCAAGATGCCTTTCACCTGTAAGAAAAGCATGTTCACTGGTGCATGCAGCATCCCGGATTGAGAGAGGGATGTCTGAGTGCTGATTGAGGCTTGATCGGGCCTAAACTGGCAGTCGGACATCCCCTAAGGGGTCCCGGATTGCGAGAGGTCACAGGCTGGGCTGAGGGACACCCCCCACCCCCATTCCCGTAAAAGAATTTGTGCACAGGGCCTCTAGGAAAATCAATAAAAATTTTAAAAAGAATATAGAGGTTTTGTGTGTTTTTTCAGATCTTTTGTCTATTATAAATAATACTGCAATGAATCTGAGAGTGTAAATATCTCTTTGGGAGCCTGCTTTCAATTATTTTGGATAAATACCTAGAGTTTGACTTCTAGATACTATGGTAGTTCTATTTTAAAATTTTTGAGAATGCCCTTACTGTTTTCCATAATGGCTGCACCATTTTACATTTCCACCAACAGTGCACAAGGGTTCTAATTTCTCTATATTGTTACAATAACTTGTTATTTCCTGGGGTGTTTTGATAATGGCTATTCTAACAGGTATGAGGTGATATTTCATTGTAATTTAAATTTGCATTTCCCTGATGTTGAAAATCTTTTTGGCTATTTGTATTTCAACCCAAGTATCCACTGACAGATAAATGGATAAAAAAAAAAGTGATATACAATGAAATATTACTTCTGCTTTAAAAAGAAGAAAATCCTGTCATGTTGAAACAGGAATTTTAGGGGAATATAGGCAGGTTTAGGGAATTTTTAGAATTGGGGTCTATGGAAAAACCATAGGGCTGAAGGTACATTTCCATAACACAAGGAAGCCAGGCAAGGTTACATTTCTATAACAGTAGGGAGACTCAAAAGTTACATTTATATAAGATAAGGGAACTGGGAGTAGCCAAGAGGTCTATATTTACAAAATAAGTAAGGAGGAAGAAAGCCCAAAAGGAATAGAAGGACAGTGAGGGAGGAGGGCCTCAGGAGTTACCATAGTAACTAATTGGAAAGGGAATATTGACCAATCAGAGGGGATATCAGGACACAGGACCTGCAACCTTTATAAACCATGGAAACAGGAAGTCGGTGGGACCCTCTCCTCTTTCCCAAGTGGGAGTCTCTGCTGTGAGATTCTTTCCCCTTCACCACGTGGGAGTCTGTACTTGATCTTCAATAAATCTCCACCTTTTCTATACCACCTTCTGTTCATGGATTCATTCTTCAACTCCCGTGGACAAAGAATCCAGGATCCAGTCCAAAAATTTCGTATCAATATGTTATAATCCTGTCATAGGATACATCTTGAGGCCATTATGCCTAGTGAAATAAACCAATTAAGCCAGAACAAATATTGAATGATCCCATTTATATGAGGTATCAAAAGTGGTCAAAATCTTAGAAGCAGAAAGTAGAATGGTTGTTGACAGAGGCTTAGGGGGCAGGGAAACATGAAAGCCACTGTTCAATGAGTGTAGTTTTCATCAAGCAATATGAAAAAATTCTAGAATTCTTCTGTACAGTAATATTAATATAGCTAACAATACTGTACCATATACTTAAAAATTGATGAGAATAGATTTCATGTTAAATAATTATTTTTATCAAAAAAATAGAATAGGGGAAAAGAATATGGTCTTGCACATATTTACATTCACATAGGCAATTATTTTCATGCAGTTATTTTACTTTTATAAAATAGTTTTCAAGTATGTATTTCATAAGGATTATTAATTAATCTGCTTGGGATGCCATAACAAATTACCACAGATCACTAGACATTTATTTGTTCACAGTTCTGAAGGCTTTAAGTCCATGACCAAGGTTCTGGCTAATTAGTTTATGGTGAGAACCTCTTTCTGACTTTTATCCCCAAAGTCACTGAGGAATAGTTAATTTTCTTCAATTTAAAAAAAATCTTTATTGTTGAAAGTATTACAGATGTCCTCTTTGTATGTTTATAGCTTTTTCCCCATTTACTGGCCCTGCACCTGCCCCTCCCAGGCCTTCATCACTCTATTGTCTGTGTCTATGGGATATGGATGTATGCATATAAATTCCCCTGTTAATCACTCCCACCCACCACTGACCCCTGCCTTCCCTCTGAAATTTGTCTGACAAATTTTCTTCAATCTTTTCATTTCTATGTGTTCTTCAAAATTAGTTTAAATAATCTTCAAATTCACTAACTCTTTTTTTCTCTGTTATCCATTCTTCTGACAAACCCATCAAAACATTTTATTTGTATCAGCTATTATAGTTTTTAGTTCTAGAACTTTAATTAATCGTTGTTTGTCTTAGTTTTTCTATGCTCTGCTGAGAGTTCCCATTTTTTTAAACTGTATCCATCTTGTCCTTTAAGTTTTGTATACACTTTTAGTAACTGTCTTAAAGTTTTAGCTATTTATACTTCTGAGTCTTTTTATTGTCAGTTTATGTTTACTAATTTTTCTTGATTATCATATTTTGTTGCTTTTTTACATGTCTAGCAATGTTTATTGTCTTCTTGACATTATGTATATTAAATTGTAGGTGATTAGGATTATGTCCCATTTCTTTAAAGGGTATTGAATTTTTATGCTGACATACCTATTTATTTACTCTTGTGAGAAGAATTTTCTACATTTGGATCCTTACTAAAGTCATAATTTAGTGAAGAAGACAATAAATGCCCTAGGTATTTTAAGTAGAGAGTGATTCAATGGAAATGATTGTTTGTTTACAAACTGTTGAAATGCCTAGAGGAAGAAAGGTCAAGAAAAGTGTTGTTGCCCTGACTAGTTTGGCTCAGTGGATAGAGCATCAGCCTGTGGACTGAAGGGTCCCAGGTTCAATTCCAGTCAAGGGCACATGGCCCAGTTTTGGGCTTGATCCCCAGTGGGGGGCTTTCAGGAGGCAGCCAATCAATGGTTTTCTCTCATCATTGATGTTTTTATCTCCCTCTTTCTTCCTCTCTGAAATCAATAAAAAAATATATTTAAAAAAAGAAAAGTGTTGTTAATTCTCATTTTTAATGATAGATTTGAGGGAATCAGAAAGGTACCATAGCTCCTGGAGCATAAGATTTAGCCAGCTATTAATGGACAAATTTCGGCTTTTCAACAGGGATGTTGTGAAGCTTTTCAAAGTCATGTGTTTATTTTCTGCTTTTGGAGGAAGACTAATATTTTCCAAATATCAAATGAATCACTACCTTGGAAACTGGCACTAAAACGCCACTGGAAAAAATATTCTGAAAACAGTAGTTTTCATGCTTCTTGACCCTGTCCTACATAAAATCTCTTATAATCCTCATAATATGATATTTGAGTTTTTCTACCACTATCTCATTGCACCCATAGCTTCATTCTTCAAATCCACCTGGACAAGAACTGGGGAAAGAAATCACCTTTGCATCCTGCCCAGAAAGAAACCATGTGTTTCAGTTTGGTTCCAAGTTTCAGTAACACATTGAAAGATATCTGAATTAAGAAATTAAAGAATGAAAGAATAATTGTGTTAATAGCTGGGATAAACTCCCTTTGGAACAATGGCTTCTTCCCCTAACCTTTTAATCCTATTAACTGAAACCTTGTCTGAAACAACCACTACTTGAATTGTTCTGTTCCCCTTATAAGCACAAACAAATAAATTTGGGTATGGGAACTGTGAGAAATGGCTCACCTATCCAAATTTCAAATGATGGACTAGGAAATAGAAACATGGCAAAAGGGAGACTTTTAATAACACTCTCGAGAGTGGGCGCCCATTTTACAGGATCACACATGGAGCAAGGGACATAGCCTATTTATTTAGACCCTCCTCCAGTTCCTCATTGGCTGAGGACTATTTGGTCACCTATTTCCTGTCTTCCATTGGGTTATTTTTAAAAAATGGGCTGGGGCATTCTCTAGTTGTCTCCATATCACGAGGGGAATCTTCCTAGGACATGTGCTATCAGCCACATGTAAGCTCTCATCCTCTCTCTCCACCCCCACATCCTGTGTGCTCTGGGGAAATTCAGCAGCCACCTGGTCACATGCTGTTTCGTTTCTATGAAGATAAATTAGAGGCATTTTTTTTTTTTTACAGAACCATGAAGACAAGACATTCTAAATCCCAAGGGGTTACTTAGTTTAGTGAAGTATTAAATTATATTTTTTCACTTGGTCCCTTACTTTTACTTCCAGAATTTAGTGATGGAATTCCCTATTAGGGAACCAAATCTCAATTGTAAATAAAACAGCAACAATAACAACAACAAGAGACACAAAGTAATTAAATGGTAAAAAGAAAAATTTTTTCAACAAATGTTGCTGTAACAAGAAATAAAGTGAACTCCTCCCAACCTAGTACCATATGTAAAAAAGAATTAATATGATAAATTATAAAAATAAACATAAGAGTTATAACAGTAAAACTTAGAGAATACCTCATTAGAGAAAATATTTGAGATCTTGGATTAGGAAAAGATTTCTTAGGAGACATAGAAAGCATAAACTAGATTTTTTTTTGGAATTATATCAGGATTAAAATTCGTGGGTCATTAGAAAATAAAAGAACTATTATCAAGAAAATAAATTATTTTTTACATACCAAGAGAAAATATATTCATACAATAGAATACAGCACAGTAATTTAAAGGAACAAACTTCCTAATATGTGTAAAAAATGGATAAATCTCAAAAATATTGAGCTGAGTTACAGAAGCCAAATATTGAAACCAAAATGTGGGATGTTGAGTCCAAGTTTGTTGTCTCCAAAATGAAGAATGAAGTTGCTGACAAAAACAGTTACCGGAACCCAAGTTTATTGGGAGAAGTCAGTCCTGGACAAGGTGCAACTGGGGTTCCAGGAGCAGCCCAATGTCCAGAGCTCCCTTTTCATGGTACAGTCGGGAGTGGTTCAGCATCCAGCTAATTAAAATCTATTAGTTCATGTGTGGAGGCCCACATGACCGTAAGCCACTTGGGCAACAGGAATGTCAGGTATCCATTGTGCTCTGCACCGTAGGAGAGAGAGAGAAGGAAGCACACGTGCTTTTCTGTATGTATGCTTGTTCGTTTCTGATTGGTCTTTCCAAAGAATTTTGCCTTAGAGTCCCTTGTGTTTGGTAAGCTGCCTGTCTTAGTAACATTCATACATTTTAAAGCTAGTCTCCCACACACACCCTTCCTTCCCTGCCCAGTTGGGGTGTCTTAGTAACTCCACTTAGTTGAGTTCCCAGGTTAATTCCTCTCCCCCCATGGTCCCCATCCCTCCCCACCTAGTTTTCTTCTGTCTCCTCAATATGATTTCACTTATCTGAAAATGTATAATACGTTATAGGTTCTTCCCACATTGATGGATGGTAGAATTAAAAAAGGGCATTGGTTATTGGGCCTTATCTTTAATTCTATCTATCACACTAAGCTATGACAATAGAAATAGGATCTGGTGTTTCTTCTGGGGTGTGGGATTGACGGGGAAGGGACACAAAGAAACTCACGGGGGTGAAGAAAATGTGTCTTTATTAGTTTTAAAACTGATTGAAGAATACACTTAAGGTTTTATTATTTCCATGTATGCAAATTATACCAGTATAAAAAATAAAACTATACACACATAAGTATATGCTAAAAAAATGTACTAAGAATTTAACATACATACTATATTATTATTTTTACAACCGTATAAGGTGAATATTATTGTTATTCCTGTTTTAACCTTTAGGAGACTGAAGTTAAGAACTCTTAAGTAATGTGATTAAGGTGTTATGATTAATAATATGAGAACTAACATTCAATTTTAGATTTCCTAAATGCAGGAGCCAAGATCCTTTCTTTGGGTTTTATATTGGCAGATTTTTTCCCCCAGAAATTTAAGTTATTCTAATTATTATGATGAATCTGATGATGATTATGAATGAATATTTATGATATTCATTCATAAATCACAGTAGTTTGAATCAACTACTGTGATTCAAACATAAACAGAAAGATACAGCTATGGGGTGGATAAAAGCATAGGGGATCTTGAATTGACAGTTATATTTTTCCTTACCAATATGCCAGGTAATCTCTTCCTTGTTCTCATAATTCAAGAATGTCAGTTCCTTGCTAAAGCAATTATGTTTGGGGCTCTCCCACCCTGGAGCATGTCTGCACCTTTGCTTTTCCCCTAAGCTCAGTCCTTTACCCTTGTTCCTAATCTCCAAGGGCCCTTCTTTTGCCTCTATAACTTGTTTCCTGAGCTAACTTCCTCTACCTCTGTGACTTTCTCAAAACAACAACAACAACAAAACAATTCTTTTTATACTAGAGGCCTGGTGTACAAAATTCGTGCACGGGTAGGGTTTCTAGACCTGGCCAGCGATCAGGGCTGATCAGGGCCTTCCAAACTGCCAGCCAGGGCCTCCCTTCTCTGGCTGCTGGCTCCCGCCCAGGGCCCTCCTTCGTTCCACGCCTCCCCCTGGTGGTCAGAGCACGTCATAGAGAGCTATTCAACTCCTGGTCTCCTGGTTGAACTCCCGAGGGGACAATTTGCATATTAGTCTTTTATATATATACTGGCTGACTTGCCAGTTATACAAAGTTAAATGAACATGCACATGCATATGCATATTTATGAATTCGACAAGCAGAGCAAGCAACCTCTATTAGTTTGTGTTTGCTCTGGGTCAAAGTGTCAAATGCTGATTATTTCTTACTCGGAGCACAAAAGAGCATTCGAGACTTGACAATGGTTATAAATTAGGTTTGGGTACCAGTGTGTCTACTGCATATTCAGAAGCCTCAGGCAACTTTTACTGAAATTGAATCAATAATACTTTCTAAATTAAATCTTTAATCAGAAGGGCTATCCTATGTTTTTATAAGTACTGAAACTAGGTCTTATAAAAAACAAACAAACACACCACTATTATTAAACAACACTGTCAAGAAACTAATACCACAGGGCTTATCAGCATTCTGCCAGCCTTGACATTGTTTGTTATAGATGTGATATGCTCATCATCAGACTGAAAACAAGCTCTATTCTGAACACAGGAATGTGGTTAGCACCTAATCAGATTTCCTGAAAAATGACAAAAAGTGCTTGGTGAACCTACACAGATGAAAGGCTATTCTGGTAGTGTTACTGCTCTGCAATATTTTGTTTGGTATGATTATACTATTTTCTACACATAAATTAGAATTTAATTACTGGAACAGGAAAAATTACACCTAATCATTAGACTTTTTCCTGGTAGGTATGTTTAAGTCATGAAAACATTGCCATATCTTAATTAAACAGAAAGCTGAAGTATCTTGTTATTGTGCCAAGGAGATGAGAACATACTCACGATGTGGGAAAGTTGGACTGGAACGCATGGTGTTCCCCTGGGCAGGATGGTTCCCCGGTTTTCAGTCCGGTGGAGTTGAATGAAACCACGGACAGAAAAATGGTATAGCAAAAGGTGGAAATTTGTTGAGAAACAAGCATAGACTACACGTGGGGAGGGGGAGAGTCCCACTGAGTCCCTTTTCTCTAAGGTTTATAAAGGCTGCAGATCTTTGTGCCTTATATCCCCTCTGATAGGTCTCTATCCCCTTAGATTGGTTACTATAGCAACTCCAGAGCGCAAACCTTCTCCTTATTGTTTCCCTATTCCCTCTGGGCTTTCTTCTTCTATCTCATTTGAATGAGGGGCTTCCTTCCCTTTAGTTTGTAAATGTATCCCTTCTGCTGTTCCCAAGGCTCTCTTATTCTATGAAAATGATCCTTCTGCTGTTTCCAGCACCCTTATTCTATGGAAATGTACCCTTTGCAGCTCTGTAGCCCTGTGCTTTTTTTCATGGACCCCTTAATTCCTAAAATTTTCCTAAGCCTGCCAAAATATTTCACCCCTAAAAACTCCTTCCACTTAGGATTGAGGATGCTTGTTGTATCTGTGGGGTTCAATTAGGAAATCACAATCACTATGAGGATTATATAGTAGGGAATTTATTATAGGAATTAACGTTTACCCCATTTGGGAGGAGATAGGGAAGAAATGTCTGAAAAGAGAGCACTAATCAGGGTAAAACATTATTTAAAAACCCTGGCACAGTAGAAAGAGCTAGAGTTTTCAGGGAAACATGGAAACCAGACATGTCTATATTCAGCTACTTGTTTGGAACTAAAAAAGGGAATTGATGTGGAAGTCTGTGAAAAGTTGTTGACTCTTCATAGTTGTTGACTCTCTAAGTTCGAAGCAAATTGTCTGGTGGTAGGCTTAAGTCAGGAACGATGGCAATTTGGGAGTTAGATGAGAAATGGGGAAGATTGAAGACAAACTGGAAATCACTATTGCTTCTGCACTTGTCTCATATCATCTCTAACCAACAATGACCTTCAGAGAATAATGGCTGCTACTTTATTTTTCCTTTCCAATTTTGTGTAAATTTACTTTCGTTCAACTCTATGCTGATGCTTGAAAAAAAAAACAATTATAGAAAATGGTTTTTCGAAACACCAAGTTAGCAATAGAGTAATCTAGCACTCAGGAGAAAATTAACTTCTGGAGGAATTTTGTGATGATAGCAAAACTTAGTTTGTGTGTACATTAAAAACACAAACAGTAAGAGATCAGTTAAAACCAGCAAAGGTATGAAATCCAAGCTTGAGTGGGCTGAATAAAAGGCTTTTGTGTGTGTGTGTGTGTGTGTGTGTGTGTGTGTGTGTGTGTGGAAAAACTGAGGATATAGATAGGAGAGATATCCCAAGGCAAATAAATTAAGTTTTAGTTTGATAGAATTCAGTTATATTTCTATGGATAGCTTTTCGTTATGGTGAAATCAGCATAGACAGAAGGGGTGCCTTGCTATCTCAAAGTAGACTAAAGTGAATTTACAACATCTTAGGATCATTTCCAAGCTCATTGTCTTCTTAATCTCCACTTAAAATTTGTGTTCCATGACTTCATTATTTTCTTTCTTTGTGAAAATATCTCTACACAATCATACATCTCTAGGCAACATTTAGCCTATTTGCACATGTTTTATTAATGGTATCACTTTATAAAAATCCTTCTACAATATTCTTTTTTCCTTAATAGATTTTTGAGATTTACCCATGTTGGCACACATGCTCTAATATAGACATTTTAGTTGTTATATTTCATTTTATTGCAGAAACACAGCAAAATAAATTTATTGTACTGTGAATGGACATTTAATCTGATCCCAGGATTTAACTATGATATACTAGAGGCCTGGTGCACAAATTCATGCATGGTGGGGTCCCTTGGCCTGGCCATCAATCAGGGCTGATCAGGGCTGTCTCACCCAGTTCTCCTTCCCTGCGGGTGGTAGGCCGGCTGGCCTGATCAGGGCTGATGGGGGCCAGCCGGGCGGGGGTGGGGAGAGGGACCGCGGGAGGTTGGCCAGCCATGGGAGGTTGGCTGTGGGAGCACAGTGACCACTCATTGAGCTTATGCCCCCTGGCGGTCAGTGTGCATAATAGCGACTGGTCGACTGGTTGTTTGGTCGACCGGTTGTAACGATCACTTAGCCTTTTATATCCTGCTTAATAAAACATTAATATGCAAATTGACTGCACCTTTGCTACACCTAAGCCACGCCCACCAGCCACGCCCACCAGCCACGCCACACCCACAATCCAATCAGAGCGAGTATGCAAATAAACCTGACCAAGATGGCAGTTAATTTACATACATAGGCGCCCTGAGCTGACCTCCTGTGTCGGATTGCAGGGAGCTGGGGTCTGCCCTGGCATCAGACTGAAAGCCTCTGCCAGAGGCTTTTGGCCTGGAGCCGGAGTGGACACCCAGCTCCCCACTTTTGATGGCAGGGGAGCTGGGTGTCCGCTCGTGCTTTTGGCCTGGTGCACGAGCAGACACCCAGCTCCCCTGCCATCGAAAGCGGGAACCGGAGCGGACACCCAGATCCCCTGCCATCGAAAGCGGGGAGCTGGGTGTCCACTCCGGCTCCAGGTCAAAAGCCTCCGGAGGCTTTTGGCCTGGTGCACGAGCGGACCCCTGCTATCACTTGCAGGGAGCTGGGGGTCTGCTCCTGCCCAAGAGGCTTTTGGCCTGGGCAGGCCTGGGCAGGGGTGGAGCCAGCGATCAGAGGGAGCTGGAGGGCCCCTGCCCAGGCCTAAAGCTTCGGCCAGAGGCTTTAGGCCTGGGCAGGGCACAGCCCTCCATTGGTGTGAACTATAGAGGAAACACCTTTTCTGACTGCACATTGGCTAAGCTTCCTGTATGCCACTGGTAATATTCTTAGTAACTTGGGTAATAAGAATCCAAAAAGGTGATGTAGGGTTTTTCCACCACACTCCGGAGAAAAAAAAATGAAGGTCTGCTGCTGGAAGGCTAAGAAATGTCATATCCTACCCTAGCCAGTTTGACTCAGTGGATAATGCCTCAGCCTGCAGACAGCAGGGTCTGGGTTTGATTCTGATCAAAGGCATGTACCTAGGTTGCAGGCTCCTCCTGGCCGGGGCCCAGATCAGGGCTCATGCAGGAGGCAACCAATCAAAGTGTTTCTCTCTGTCTTTCCCTTTCTCTTCCACATTCTCTAAAAGTCAATGGAAACATACCCTCAGGTGAGGATAAAAAATAAATAAAGAAATCTATATCCTATGAAAGACACATCTTGAAAATGCCTAAAGAAAGCTGTTATATTTTCTTGGTGAAGGGACTGGAGTCTGTGCTGATGAAAACACCTTGGTGGCTGTGGTGACTGGTAGTGGCTGCAGCAGTGGGGTGATGGGGCTGGTGCCTTCCCCTGACCAGCCCGGTTGCCTCCCACAAAGGGAGGCCAGACTGCGGCTTAGGTACGCTCCCTGTGGGGCGCAGGCCTAAGCCATCAGTAGGACATCCCCTGAGGGCTCCCAGTATGTGAGAGGGGGCAGGTTGAGCTGAGGGACCCCCAACCCCCAGTGCATGAATTTCGTGCACCGGGCCCCTAGTATATAGATAATGTTGCTAAGAACATTCTGGAATATTTGGAATGTGGCCTCTAGTGGAATATGCACATGGGGTATATAGATAAGGGTATTTGATGGGCAGAAAGGAATCTTATTGCCTTTGTTTCTCATGGGTGACAGTGCTAATTCATAGTGAAGCAGGAATTTTAGGGGGCCATAGTCAGGCTTAGGGATTTTTTTAGAATTGGGATCTATGGAAGAAACACAGGGCCACAGACTGGGAGAAGGTACATTCCCATAACAAAAGGAAGCCAAGTGCAGTTACATTTCCATAAGATGAGGAGGCAGCAACAGGTATATTTACATAAGACAAGGGAACTTGAAGTAGCCAAGAAAGGTCATATTTACAAAATAAAGAGAAGGAAGCCCTTCATTCAGGAGGAGGAGAAGAAAGCCCAAAGGGAATAGGAAAACAATAAGGAAGGAGGAGGAGGTACATGTGAGGTTCAACCTTTGAGCCCAGGAGTTACCATAGTAACCAGTCTAAGGGAATAGTGACCAATCAGAGGGGAACTCAGGGCACCAGGAACTACACAGCCTTTATAAGCCATTGGGAAGAGGAACACAGTGGGACCCTTCTCCCCCTCCCTACATGGGACTCCATTCTATGGGACTCTTTCCTCTCCCTGAGTGGGAGTCTGTACTTGTTCTTCAATAAATCTCCACCTTTGCTATACCACTTTCTGTCCGTGGATTCATTCTTCGATTCTGGCGGACAAAGAATCCGGGTTCCAGTCCAAAAACTCGGTATCAATAGTCCCACCAGTCATGTATAAAACTTTCTATGGTTCAAAATAATTGGTAAATACTTGGTATTGTTAGTATCTATTTTTTGCCAACTTAAACAATGTGAGATAACATTTCTCTCTAGTTTTAATTAAAATCTTTACAATTACTTATAAGTCTAAAAACATTTTCACTTGTTTATTATGATTTTTAAAAATCTTTTAATCATTATTCTTACACATTGCCGACACTAATTTGTTGACATTTGTATGCACTGAGAGAATCACAATTACATAGCTTTCTTTTTCATTATGTTTTTGCTAATTTTAATGCATTAAATTTACCATTCATTTCCTTTATGCTTTTTTATCTATATCTATCTATCTATCTATCTATCATTTATTAATTATCTATCTATCATCTATTATCTATCTATCTATTATCTATTTATTATCAATCTATTTCTACAGTGTAATTATTTCTGAGTTTTCTTTCCCAAACAAGATTTTAATTCACATGAAAAATAATTTTGAATATAAATTCAGTTCCTCCCCCACAATGGATATTTTATTTCCTGATGCAATTTACTGAAAAGTCTATTTTGTTTTTCACTGACTTTTAAAATATTTAATTTTGAAAAATATGAAATCTACTGGAAACTTGAATAAATAGTAAAATGAACATATATATTTTATCTAGATTCATTAATTGTTATTCATTTATAGCATTTGCTACAAGATATTATTTTCTCACTGTAGCTTCTAGTCAGAAGTGAGAAAGAAAAAAACAACCACAAAAATATCACTTGTTTTAATTTTGCCCTGTTTCTACAGAAAGCATCCATTGCTAATTAATTATCTTTATTTAATTATCCAAATTTTAAGTGAGAGTTTTAACGTATTTCTTACAATATATCTAAATGCTGTAATACATTTTTAAAGAGGAAATATGTTGACTTTATTAGTAAATTGTTTAAAGCAGTATTTACTGAAAGCCTGCAGCTCTATACAGAGCACTGATTTGGTTTCTTAAAAGATCCTTTAATCTAATGAGGAAATCCAGCACATGAAAATAGATAACTTAGAAATAAATAAGAAATGGGAAGAAAAGTGTTGAGTGTGGCAGGATTAGGGTAAAACTTGTAAATGCACTGTGTGTTATAGCACAAGATCATTTAAAAGGCTGCGTTAGAGAGATTTACCCATGCTAAGGAGCAGAACAGATGCAAAATAAGGTGCAATGTTAAAAAACTATTTGAAATGTAAGTTTTATTATCTTTTCTTAGTTTCTTGAAAATAACAATCAAACAACACATATTCCTATCTGATAGTGTAGGGTGAAAAAAAGCATTTGTAATCTTGCAGGTGATACAGAATTTTTGGACTGGAACCCGGATTCTTTGTCCACCAGAGTCAAAGAATGAATCCACGGACAGAAGGTGGTATAGCAAAGGTGGAGGTTTATTAAAGAATACGTACAGACTCCCATGTGGGGAGAGGGAAAGGGTCCCACTGAGTTCCTTTTCCCTGTGGCTTATAAAGGCTGCAGATCCTGGTGCCTTGATATCCCCTCTGATTGGTCACTATTCCCTTAGACTGGTTACTATAGCAACTCCTGGCTACTTTCTTCCTTATTGTTTTTCTATTCCCTTTGGGCTCTCTTCTTCTCCTTCTGGATGAAGGGCTTCCTTCTCTTTTTTTGTAAATATAGACCTTTTGCTGTTCCCAGATCCCTCATTCTATGGAAATGTACCTGTTGCAGCTTTTCAGCTTCCCCTATTCTATGGAAATATACCTTCCGCTGCTCTGCAGCCCTGTGCTTCTTCCATGGTCCCCTTAATTTCTAAAATTTCCTTAACCTGTCTTTTTCACCCCCCAAAATTCCTGTTTCACAGGCATAGTTTTAAATCCCAGTTCTAATACAAAATATTTGTAATTGTAGACTCCATTGATTTTTTTACAAAGTACATATGAAAAATGCCTACAATAACATGGAGTACTCAGCACAATGTAGTATACCATGGTTACATATTATGTATATGAAGTTTTCCTTACCCTTTCTTGAATAAATTGACTTGTATACTCCAAAGAATGGACATAAATCTAAGCAAAAAAGTGTTCCAAAGTAAAACTTATCCTTATAGTTTTAGTTCTGGTCCCCAAAAAATGAGAGTTAAAAAATAACCTACTTTATTAATATGTATATTTCAGTATTACCTATTTTATATAAACATTTTTGAGACTAAACTTTATATGCACAAAAACAGGGTAATTCTTACTTGGTATGTATTCTATACATCCACAGAAGAAGAATATAAAACACAAAGAAATATAATTTATTGATAGCAGTACAAATCCTATATACATTCATCCTAAATTATTTTGTTTTCTCCAAGAACCTCCCAACAAAATACTAACTACAGAGATAAAATAACATATTTACAGTGCAGAAGGCTGGAAGATCCCATTTTAATCAAGGATTAATGTTAACATTACCAGAAATGGGACACATTATCATCACGTGTCAATTCATAGGCTACAACATTTTGTTGGGAGGTATTTTGAGGCTACAATAATATTATATTTCTTGTTATATTATAAATGAATTAATTAATGCCAGTACAAATTCATAGACCCTTATTTTATTCTATAGTTTTTATTCCTATATAATAAAAGGCCAGGACCATAAGCGTAATGACCGGAATGACCGCTCGACCAGCTGTCATGAGGTGCACTGACCACCTCTCGATCCCTCCCCCTCACCCCCATCCTGCAGACTCCGATCGCAGCATGGCAAACGGGGAACCACAGTGAACAGGGAGGTGGCAGCGGGGCCGGACTGGAGACTGTTGAGCCATGGTGGCGGGTGGTGAGCATCGTGGGGCAGCGGCAGCAAACATCGCAGAGAATTGCAGGGCGAGGAGTGTCACAGGGCAGGGGCCTTCGCGGAGCATCGCAGGGTGGTGGAGGCAAGCATTGCAGAGCTTCACAGGCCTGCAAGCGTGTCGTGGAGCAGTCGCAGGGCAGGGAGCGTCAGGGAGCATCGTGGGGCGGCAGCTGGGAGCGTCACAGAGCGTTGTGGGGAGGCAGAGGAGAGCGTTGTGGAGCTTCACAGGGTGTCATGGAGTAGTCACTGGTCAGGGAGCATTGAGGAGTGTCATGGGGGGGTGGGGGTGGCGGCGAGTGTTGTGGAGTGTTGCGGGGCCACGGCGGCGGCGGTGAGCATTGTGGGGTATCCTGGGGTGCCGCGGGGTGGCGGTGGGCATCACGGGGTATTGGACATGGCTAAGGTGACCAGATTTAACATTGGTAAAGCGGGACACCATTGACCGGCGGGGGGGTTCTTGATTAAAAATTTGGTCTATATGGAGCAACAAAAATTTTCATAGAACGCAAAAATAGTATTGTAATATATATTTTTAAATTTCAACATAAGTACAATTTACAAATCTATAATAATAAAAGAGCAATATGCTAATTAGACTGGACAACCCAGGGCTGTGAGGGAAGCCTGGGTCCCAGGTGCTAGAAGGGAAGCCCGTGCCAGCAGCCAGGGGAAGGAAGGCCTACTCTTTTTTTTAAAAAAAATTCTTTATTGATTAAGGTATTACATATGTGTCCTTATCCCCCCATTACCCCCTATGCCCCCCACTCATGCCCTCACCCCCCTGTTGTCTGTGTTCATTGGTTAGGCTTATATGCATGCATACAAGTCCTTTGGTTGATCTCTCCCCTTTACCCCCAACCTTCCCTACCTTCCCTCTAAGGTTTGACAGTCTGATCAATGTTTCTCTGTCTCTGGATCTGTTTTTGTTAATCAGTTTATGTTGTTCATTATATTCCATAAATAAGTGAGATCATGTGCTATTTATCTTTCTCTGACTGGCTTATTTCACTTAGCATAATGCTTTCCAGTTCCATCCATGCTGTTGCAAAAGGTAAGAACTCAGGAAGGCCTACTCTTGCACGAATTTCGTGCATCAGGCCTCTAGTATAATAAATAAAAAATTATGTATAGTATTATTTTATTCTTTGGCATATTTCTCATTTGAGTGAATTTTTTTTAGTAGATCGCTGTCGTTGTTTAAAAGGTCATGAATTTGCCATAATATAAGTCGTAAATGTCACTTTCAAGGCCGGCGCTAGACTTTTTGCCGTCACTATAAAATATAAATAATACGAGTACTGTCTGCTAAATTCAAGAAAATTTATGTATTTATGAAATAAATAAATAAATTACTTACCTAAATTATCTGAATAGCTGATTTGTAATGACATCACTTGTTTAACTAACTTACTAGCATGCAGTACGATGTGTATCTTCTGAGAGACAGTTACAAAATGTTTTCGTGGTTGCCAATCCCCAAAAATGCCATTGTTCATTAAGTCCAAACAATGGTGGTCGAATTCTAACAACTGATCAACAATGCGAACTTTGATAAGCAGTTCTCGATAATCAGTTCTCAACAATTATTTGTTATTATTAAAGTTTAACATTATAAAATTAACAAAAATAATATAAAACTCATATCCTGGCTAAATAGCCACATGGCCACTGAAAACCGTATATTCCCTTTTCCTTCTCCTGCCATTCTCTAGCATGTCGTGCATTCTTTCCAAAAATTGGGACTTTTTTAAAACACCGCGGGACACGGGACAAATTGTTAAAAATCGGGACTGTCCCGCCAAAAGCGGGACGTCTGGTTACCTTAGACATGGCCCTGATCATAGGCTAGGCCTAGGGACCCTACTTGTGCATGATTTTGTGGGCTGGGCCTCTAGTGTTACTGTAATTATGTCTACTTTTTGATGCTAAGATGTTCTGTTTTGGAGTGTGGGAGAACTTTCAAGTTATTTCTATGTCATTTTGTTATTTTTTAAGCACTCAAGATATTTTAAGCAAAACTAAATGTACTGGGCTCCTTTGTAATTTCTCTGACCTAGCCTATTTCTAGGAAATCAACTATTTCTTCAAAGGAGTCCGAGTTTTGTTTTGTTTTTCCCCCAATAAAGTTTGATATATAAAGCTGTCTTCTGAGATGTTCTCATTAATCTTAAACTAATAGTGGACAAAGCTGATGAAGAAATGTATACATCTATATTTATTGTTCTGGGGTTTACTACTCTTTATCTCTCTCTCTAATTTGTGACTTCCTCCTCAAAAAGTGAAATATGTGATTGCCATTATATATAACAAATTCATTAATTTTAATGGATCTCCTATACATACCCAAATTGTCACCGTCTTACTATACAGATGTCCTTCTCTCTTTGGTTGGTTCTGACGCCCTGTGCTAGGCTGCCACCTCCTCTGTGAATACCCTGCTTAGCTCTGATCCCCATGCTGGGCAGCCTCCCATACATCACTCCAAGGCCACTGCAACTCTGAAACCGCATGGCATACCATCCCTCCATGAGACAGCCTTCTCATCTTACTTGAGCTCTGACTCTGCTACCCCACTCCCAATTTGGTCTCTTCCTCATTTGATGCTTGCTCTGCATTAGCAATCTGTTCCACGCTTTTACGTCACTGGGTCTATTTTTATTCATTAAAATTGTTCATTAGATTTCACATATATGTGAGATCATATGATACTTGTCTTTCTCTGACTGGCTTATTTCACTTAACATAATACTTTCCAATTCCCTCCATGCTGTCTCAAAGGGTGAGAGATCCTTCTTTTTACTGATGCATAATATTACATTGTGTAAATGTACCACAGCTTTTTTATCCACTCATCTACTGATGGGCACTTGGGCTGTTTCCAGATTTTAGCTATTGTAAATTCTGCTGCTATGAACATAGGGGTGCATACATTCTTTCTGATTGATATTTTGGGATTCTTAGGATATATTTCTATAAGTGAGATCACTGGATCAAATGGCAGTTCCATTTTTAATTTTTTGAGGACACTCCCTACTGTTTCCCACAATGATTGCACAAGTCTGCATTCACAACAGCAGTGTACTAGGGCTCCCTTTTCTCCATATCCTTGCCAGCACTTGTGATTTGTTTATTTGTTGATGGCAGACATCTGACAAGTATGAGGTAATATCTCATTGTTGTTTTAATTTGCATCTCTCTGATGATTAGTGACTTTGAGCATTTTTTCATATGTTTCTTGGCCATCTGTATGTCCACTTTGGAGAAGTGTCTATTTAGGTCCTTTGTCCATTTTTAAATTGGATTGTTTGTCTTCCTTTCATTAAGTTGCATGAATTCCTTATATATTTTGGAAATTAACTCCTTATCAAATATATTATTGACAAATCTCTTCTCCCATACAGTGGATTCCCTTTTCATTTTGTTGATGACTTCCTTTGCTGTGCAGAAGATTTTTGTTTTGATATAGTCCCACTTGTTTATTTTCTCCTTTGTTTCCCTTGCCCTAGCAGATGTATGGGCAAACACATTGCCAGGTGAGATGTCTGAGATTTTGTTGCCTATATTTTCTTCTAGGATTTTTATGGTTTCATGACTTATATTTAAGTCTCTTTTTTTTCCCATTTTTAGTTTATTTTTGTGTGTGGTGTAAGCTGGTATCCAAATTGCAAAGAGGAAGTAAAACTGTCATTATTTGTAGATGTTTAATTAGCATATTAGCTCTTTATTATATAGGATAATGAACTCACAAAAAAAGAAACTTAAAAAAAATCCCATTTACCATTGCACCAAAAAAATTAAGATACCTAGTAATAAACTTAACTAAGGAAGTAAAAGACATATACTCAGAAAACTACAGGACATTGAAAAAAGAAGTAGAGGAAGACATAAACAAATGGAAGAATGTACTGTGTTTATGGATTGATAGGATCAACATTATTAAAATGGCTATACTACCTAAAGCAATCTATAAATTCAATGAAATCCCTATTAAAATACCAATGGCATATTTCACAGATCTAGAACAAATACTCCAAAAAATTATATGGAACCAAAAAAAGATGCTGAATAGCCTCAGCAATCTTGAGAAAGAAGAACGAAGTTGAAGGAATCATAATACCAGATATCAAGTTATACTACAAAGCCACTGTAATCAAAGCAGCCTGGTTCTGGCACAAGAACAGGCGCATAGATCAATGATGAACAGAACAGAGAACCCCAAAATCTACCCAAAACATTACGCTCAATTAATATTTGGCAAAGGAAGCAAGAGCATACATTGAAATAAAGAGAGCTACATGCAAAAAAATAAAACTAGACCACCAACTTACAACATGCCCAAGAATAAACTCAAAATAGATAAAAGTTGTTTTTCAATATCATTTTTTAAAATAGGAAATATACACTAACTGCCTAAGCTAAATTTTGAAACTCTATCCAGTCATTCCTCTAAGACACATGAGTATTGATGTCTTCCTATGTAATAGACCTAGGGGAATTAAATTTCTCCCTTTACTTACAGAATTTATAGTAAAATGTACAACATGTATATTAAAAATTGTGATTTCTAGGACAACTTTCAATGATTAATTTTGAAACTATTAGAGTTCAATTTGTGTTCATATGTGTGAATTTTAAAAATATGCAGTGCCAGAATATAGAATGTTATTTAGGTACATTAGATTCATTAGTTAGAAATAAAATAGAAACAAATTTATATCATTCATATATACCAGGGGTCCTCAAACTTTTTAAACAGGGGCCAGTTCACTGTCCCTCAGACCGGACTATAGTTTAAAAAAAACACTATGAACAAATTCCTATGCACACTGCACATATCTTATTTTGAAGTAAAAAAACAAAATGGCAAAAACACCCTCATGTGGCCCGCGGGCCATAGTTTGAGGACGCCTGATATATACCATATGTTAAGTGCTGACTATATGCCACATACTTTTATGGATTCTTTAAATATATTAACTTGCTTAATATTCACAATGAACTTATGTGTTAAGTTGTATTTATACATTGTTTATAGATAAAAAAACAATGCAAATTCAATATAAGTGACTTCATAAAAGCCTCCCTGTAAGTCAGCTATCCAGCTATCTCTATCAAAAGGCAAGGAAATTTATAGGCAATAACAGCTGTACCTCATTCAAACACTGCAGGACAACAAACAAACAAAAAAACAATAAATGTGTCTCCACCCACACACATGCCAGCAAATGGTGGTGAATCTAACATTTCACACTTTCAAGATTGTGATGACACACTCATGATTCAAAAATGGATCATGGACCTAAAAGTAAGCCATAAAACCATAAAATTTAAAAAAATAAACATAGGAGAAAATCTTTGAGATCTAGGGATAGACAAAGAGTTCTTAGATTTTATGTCAAATGAACAATTCATAAAAAGAAAAATCAATACATTAGAGTATCAAATTAAAAACTTGTGTTTTGGTAAACATTTTGTTAAAAAGGATGAAAGGACAAGCTACACACTTAAAACTGCATATATCTGACAAAGGCCTAGTATTTAGAATACATAAAGGATTCTTCAGGAAAATAAACACATTAGAAAATGAGCACAGATATTTTGCTGAGGAAGATATACAAATGACAAGCAAGCACATGAAAAGAAGTTGTTCACCATCATTTGCCATTGTGACATGCAAATTAAAACCACAATGGAAAGAGACTTGACTTGGGGAAGCGAACACACAATACAGGGTACAAATGATGTGTTCTGGAATTATGCACCTGAAACCTGTGCATAATTGTGTTAACCAGTGCCACCCCAATAAATGCAATAAAATGAAAGAAAAAAAAAAAAAGCCACAATGAGCTAAAACCTATCAGAATGGGAAAAATAGTGACAACACCAAATGTTAGCGAGATATGGAGAAATTGGATCACTTATGCATTGTCCATGGGAATGTAAAATGACAAATTTAGATAACAAATTGGCAGTTTCTGCCGAAACCGGTTTGCTCAGTGGATAGAGCGTCAGCCTGGGGACTGAAAGGTCCCAGGTTCGATTCCGGTCAAGGGCATGTACATTGGTTGCGGGCACATCCCTGGTGGGGGGTGTGCAGGAGGCAGCTGGTCGTTGTTTCTCTCTCATCGATGTTTCTAGCTCTCTATCCCTCTCCCTTCCTCTCTGTAAAAAATCAATAAAAAATATGTTTTTCAAAAAAAAACAAAAACAAATTGGCAGTTTCTTAGACAAAAACAAAAGAAAAATTACACATATAATTGCTATACAACTGAGAAACTCCACTCCTGTATATTTTTCCAATAAATAAAATATTATGTTTATAAAAAAATCTATGCACAATACTTATAGTAGCTTTATTTGTAATAATTGCAAACTGGAAATATCCAAGATGTTTTTAAATTGGTGTCAGATTAAACAAATTGTGGAACACCCATATCATGGAATGCTATTGAGAAACAGTCTATTATATTTAACTAGAGGCCAAGTGCATGGATTCATACACTGGTGGGGGTCCCTTGGCTTGGCCTGCACCCTCTAGCAATCCAGGACCACTTGGGGATGTCGGAGAGCCAGTTTTGGACTAATCTCTGCAGGCCAGGCTGCGGGATCCCACTGGTGCATGAATCTGTGCCCCAGGCCTCTAGTATGCATATGAGATCTTTGGTTACTCTCTTCCCACCCTCCCACCTCCCCTTTACCCTCTTAGGTTCATCAGTCTTTTTCCATGTTTCCATGCCTGTGCGTTGAGCATCTGCCCCCTAGTGGTCATTGCAAGTCATCACACCAGTCAAACAGTCGAATGGTAGAAGAGTCACTTAGGCTTTTATATATATAGACTCAATGCGGGGGGTGTGCCTCAGCCCAACCTGCACCCTCTCCACTCTGGGACACCTCAGCGGATGTCCAACTGCTGGTTTAGGCCTGATCTCTGTGGGATTCGGACTAAACTAGCAGTTAGACATCCCTCTCACAATCCAGGACTGCTGGCTCCCAACCGCTCACCTGCCTGCCTGCCTGATTGCCCCTAACCTTTTCTGCCTGCCAGCCTGATAACCCCCTAACCACTCCCCTGCCAGCCTGATTGCTCCCAACTGCCCTCCCCTGTAGGCCTGGTCGCCCCCAACTGCCCTCCCCTGCAGGCCGGGTAGCCCCTAACTGCCCTCCCCTGCAGGCTTTGTCACCCCCAACTGCCCTCCCCTGCAGGCCTTGTCACCCACAACTGCCCTCCCCTGCAGGCCCGGTTGCCCCTAACTGCTCTCCCTTGCAGGCCTGGGCCCACCAACTGCCCTCCATCCCCTGCAGGCCCAGTTGCCCACAACTGCCCTCCCCTGCCGGCCATCTTGTGGTGGCCATCTTGTGACCACATGGGAGCAGCCATCTTGTGCAAGGGTGTGACGGTCAATTTGCATATTATCTCTTTATTATATAGGACTAGAGGCCCGGTTCATGAAATTTGTGCACAGGGGGTGGTCCCTCAGCCCGGCCCCTGCAACCTCTCCAATCCGGGACTCCTTGGGGGAATGTCTGACTGCCGGTTTAGGCCCGATCCCAGGATCGGGCCTAAACCGGCAGTCGGACATTCCTTTTGCAATCCGGGACCGCTGGCTCCTAAATACTTGCCTGTCTGACAGCCTGATGGCCCCAATTGCCCTGCCCTGCCAGCCTGATCGCCCCTAACCGCCTCTGCCTCAGCACCCACCACTGTGGCTTTGTCTGGAAGGAAGTCAGACGTCTAGAAGATGTCCGGTCGCCCGGTCTAATTAGCATATTACCCTTTTATTAGTATTGATGGTTACTGAGCAGTGCATTCTGAGGAACATGGGGAAGCAGCCCTATGACTCAGAGAACAGGGACTCAACAGGAATCTGGGAGGTCCGGTTTCACTCAGCAGAGGATGGGCCTTGGATCATGGGTGAGGCCTGGACTGTGTTTAGGTCCGAGGAGCCTCCCTCCTCCAGGCACCACTTGCTCAGTGGCCTCCCGCACACACCCCAACCTGGGTTCAAACCCGCAACCTTTATATGTACAGGACAAAGCTCGAACCAATGGAGCCACCCAGCCAGGGCAGTTATTCTTGGCTTTTATTTTCTTTTATTTTAGTTTTTTCTTTTATTTTTTACTGTTTTTATTAAGTCTTTATTGTTCAAAGGTTTACATAGGTCCCCTTCCCCCATTTACCTTTTCCAGCCTACTACCCGTCCCCAGACCCCCACCACCCCATTGTCTGTGTCCAGGGGTGATACATACATGCACACAGGCCATTGGTTGATCTCTTCCCACCCACCCACCCTCGCCTGCCTTCCCTCTGAGGTTCCACAGTCTGTTCATGTGTCTGGGTCTCTGGGTCTATTTTTGTTCATCAGTGTATTTGGCTCACTAGGTGTTAAAAGTGCTCTGCTTGTGACCACTTGGGTTTTCTAAAGATTCAGTCTTATCATGTACAAATCTTTTTTCTTTTCCCAAATGTACTTGTGGACACATTGGGAATATAGATACCAGAAATAGAACTCTGAGAATAAGTTGGGAATAGGATGCTTTTTCTTTTGTGATGTTGTGTACATGACCTTGTGCTCCCACCGTGTTGAGTACATCAAATACTGTGGCTGCAGGGAGGCTCTCATTGGCAACTCATCCACATAGAGCCATAGCCTCCCTCTCCATCAGCCGCAGCTCCCAGAACAGATGCGTGCACCCCTCAGCAGAGGTGGGGGCACTTGGCCACCTCCCGCAGGCATGACCCCTGTCAGCACCTGGTGTGGCCCACCTTCTGCATATCACCCTCTTGTTCCTACTCCCAGGCCTTTCCATGTACTTCCTCTCACCCAGCCCCCTCCCTCCTCCCATCATGTCCGGAGCCCCAGGTGCTGTCCCTGTGAGGTCTGTGACACTCTCTACCGGACCAATACATCTTATTCTTCCATGGCGTCCAGTGTTTCTTCTGCATCTTTAACTTGGTTTGAATCTGAACGGAAATGGCTCCATCTTCTATTTCATTTGTGTTCTTTCCACCCTTAAATTAATGTCGTGTCCTTAGTATGTGGCTATGAGATGTCTCTGTGACTGAGCTGGGAGACCTTTCATGTTTCTCTTTCCTTTTCTTTCATCTCAGGATAACTGAGCTCTGCGGTTTGTGTGGGACCAAGGGCCCTGGGAATACAATGCTGAGCCCTCTGAACTCATTTTATTCTTTATTGTATTATTTGATTTATGGGGTTGAATTAAACATGAAAATAGAAGAAAATATACCCTTAGATATACAATCTGAGTTATTACCCGGAGATTTCCACAGGAGTTGACACTGAGTTATGAGACCCATGTGTTTATTGGTCAGTTTCCTCACCTATGGAATGAAGGTTGAACCTGCCCCTTGGATCCTTAGGAGGTTGAATATGATGCATCCAGAGGGATTAACTGTGGCTGGGAGAGTAAGATCAAAAGTCAACAGACACTTGTTTCCTTTACCCAGACAGAGTTATAAAAACACTAGAGGCCCAGTGCATGATTGAATCATGCACATGTAGGGTCTCCTACACGCTTTCACTTTTGATCGCGGGGGAGCTGGGTGCCTGTCCGCTGGTGCACCAGGCCTTTCGGAAACCTCTGGCGCGGCGGAGGCTTCTGAAAGGCCTGGTGCCGGAGCAGACAGGCACCCAGCTCCCTCGCTTTTGATGGTCCTCGGCGGGATGTGAGCTCGCTGCCCCAGAGGCCCCTTCTGTTCCACAGCACAGCCATGGCGCAGACGCTGAGATCGCGCCGCCGCTGGCAACGCAAGCTCAGCGTCCTGCTGGCCCAATTGGCTACCCCGGCCACCCTGAGTCCCGCCCCTGCACCTCCCGCTGCCCCAATCATGGGCGTAGCGAAGTGATGGTAATTTACATATTACCATTTTATTAGGTAGGATAACTTTTTATCATAACACCAGGAAGGGCTATGCCTGTGGGAGGAGGTGCAGGGAACCAGGGCTGCCCCCTTGCTCTTGCCCCACCTCTTCTTCCTCCATCCATGCACTGGCCTAGCTCCCTGGTTTGGCCCTCCCTCATCGCAGTATGCTCAACTCAGGTTCTGGTCCCGCCCATCCCACAGAGAGGAGCATGCGCAGTTTCTTGCAGACACGGAAGCAGCTGTGGAGTACGGAGGTGGCAGTTTTTCTCCCCAAGGAGGGTGTTTGCGCTTTAAAGCTGATGCTCTCTGTCCACCTCCTAGCAGTGAAGCTAGAAGGTCGCTGCAGGCCCTGAAGTCCCTGTTGAAGTCTCCGCTCCGGAGCCTCTCACAGTAGTGAGTCTGTGTCCTGGGAGGCTGTGCAGTTGAGGTGCCATGTTCCTTTCAAAAGAAACTGAGGATCAATCAGAGCCTGCTGGTTGCGAGGAGGGACCAGGAAGTCTGCCTTGTGCTTGCTCTCCAATCCCCAGTCCTGCTCTGCTGTAACCCAGCCCAGTTCCCCATGGCTCTCTGTTGGCTATCCAGCGGTGGGAGCTTGTGGGCCTCTGTTAAGGAGGAGTGGGGGGAGAGGGACCGAGAGGTGCTCCATGCACTTCCTGGTGACTGGTCATCCCTCTGGTCATTTAGGACACGACGGTCCCTGGTCTTTTATAATATAGATTTCTATTATATACACAGCATCCTGGATGATTCTTCAGGTAATTTTACTAAGTGAAGAAAGCCAATTCCACAGGATATATATCTATGTATCTATATATCTATATATCTATATATCTATATATCTATATCCATCTATATATCTATATATCTATATCTATATATCTATATATCTATAGCTATCTATAGAAATATCTGTAGATATCTACATCTATATCTATCTATAGATAGATAGATAGATAGATAATATAATTATCTTGTAATAACAAAATTATGGAAATGAAGTATAGATTACTGGTAGTCAGGTGTTAGGAATTATGGCGGAAAAGGTGGAAATGTGAATGGCTATAAAGGGGCAGCTTAGGGTTTCTTGTGGTAATGAAAATGTTTTGTATCTTGAAAGTGTCAATGTAAATATCCTGGATGTGATACTGTAGTATGGTTTTGCAAGATATTACTGTTGTGGGAAACTGGGTATACATGGAATCTGTCTATATTATTTCTTAAAACAGCATGTAATTCTTTCAAAGTATCAAGTTCAGGAATGACAAAAGAAGTTAAATGAGTGGTAGAATTGGACTTTTTATCCCCAGGTGCCCTACTCTTAACACTACACTATAATGACCTGCAATATTTTGTCCTGACTATGTCCTATGTCCTCAGTTTGTTTTTACCAACAAAGATTTTTTTTTTCATTTTCTGATTGTATGATGATAGTTTCTAGGATTTTTTCCCCTATATTTTCTTTGCAGTTAAATCCAAAAGAACACAGCTATGAAACTTTATGATTTAATGTGTATGTATTTTGGGTACTTTACAGGCAAAGGATTTCCCATAAAATACCCAAAATACATACACATTATTTCCCAGTTTCCCAAAGAGTTTTATTAAGAGTACTATCATGCTCTATTTTATGGGAGAAGCACCTATGAAATGAGTCAAAAAAACCATCTCATTCTATTTTCTCATAAGTCAATTGAGAATAATTACTTCATTGGGCTATGAGGATTAAAGATAAAGTAACCATCACCGTACTTGACACACAATAAAACAAGATAATTTATTTTCCTCCTCTTCTCCCCACCTGCCTTTCTCATAATAACTATTTAGAACTTGCACAGAATCTTTCCATGGATGTTCTTAAGTGTTCTGACAAAAGGATATATGTTAGCTCAGTCAGAATTTTGAAATGAAGGACTAGAGAATATTTCAGCCAGGGGATACCTGATATAAAAGTCATATATAACTGGATGAATATAACTCAGGGTAAGACAGCATTAAAAATGTGAATGCTATAAGATGTTATCTTTTATCTTCAGTATCTGTGCCTCCTATTTCAAAATGAGCAATAGCATAATATACTATAAGCCTTTGTCTATAGCTAAATTAACATAGAATTTGCTTTTCAACACAATGAAGGCTTTAATTAAAATCATGGATTCTAATTATGTTGATATATTTATTACATTTCAAAAATTATTTTATGTTATTAAGGTAAAGCCATCATATAGATATATATGTATAGCATATACTATACACATATAGTGTATTTAGTAAGAATATAGATTACTCTCTCTAAATTAGTACATTATTTATCCCTTGAAAGTTTGAAAGTCTTCTTGACAAAAATCAGGCAGTCCTGGAGCCATTTTTTTCTTTTTATCCTCACCCCAGGACATGCTTTTATTGATTAGAGAGAGAGAGGAAAGGAAAGAGAGAGAGAAAGACAGAGAGAGAGAGAGACATAGATGTGAGAGTGAAGCATCAGTTTGTTTTCTCCCACACTCACCCCTACCTGGATTGAACCCCAACCTGGGTATGTGCCCTGACTGGGAATTTAACCCACAAGCTTTCTGTGTATAGAACTATGCTCCAACCAACTAATCCACGTTGGCAAGGGCCTAGAGCCCTTTTTATCTAATAACTAGCATTCCCATTGCAGGAAAAATCCTGCAATAGGGTTTCCTGCTGCACTCTACCCTGCCCTGCCTGCTCTCCTCCCTTGTCCCCTGCCCCTTGTTTTCCGCCAGCCCCCCTGCTTTTCTCCCTTCTCCGCCAGCCCGCTCTCCTTCCTTCTCCCCTGGCCCCGCCTCCACTCCTCCCTTCTCCCCCCGCCCGCCTTCTCCACCAGCCCGCCTGCTTTTCCTTTCTCTCCCGGCCCCGACTCCGCTCCTCCCTTCTCCCCCAGCCCTGCCTCCGCTCCTCCCTTCTCCTCCCCCTGGCTTGCTTGCTTCTCCGCAGCTTTGCTCCCTTCTGCAGCTCTTGGCTTCTTTCTACGCTGTCTTGATATGCAAATTAGTCACCATCTTTGTTGGGGTAATTTGCATATTCATCCAGATTGGTTGATGGGCGTGGCTTGGCTTGTGGGCGTGGCTTGGGTGTAGCGAAGGTGCGGTCAATTTGTATATTTGTCTATTATTAGATAGGATGTTTCTCAATTATTTTCCTGATTGTGATTTTTTTTCTAATAAACATAAAGCTAATTTTGCAATTTTTAAAAATATGAATGGTATTTTTCTCACTAGATTTCTCATACTATTTAGCACAGCTTTATATACTTATTAATTTGTAAAAGTTTTAGTTCTTTTTTTTACAAATAGCATCATTTTTTAACATTTCATTTTATTAATAAAATTAAAAAATAAAATGTAAGGCTAAAAAATGCTACACATAAATCCTTATCTAATCTAATAATAGACAAATATGCAAATTGACCATACCTCCGACACACCCAGAAGCCACGCCCACAAGCCACACCCACCATCCAATCAGAGCGAGTATGCAAATTAACCCAAACCAAGATGGCTACAGCCACAGAGAGCAAGGTTCCCTAGGTAACAGAGGAAGCCAAGCTTTCTGCCAGCCTTTGCAGGCCTAAGCCTCCACTCAAGCTACAAAGTTTCAATTATAGAAGGTAAACAAATTCAAACAAATGGCGGCAGAATGGAGCTTGAGAGAGCAGGCCAGGGTTGCCGCCAGCAACAGGGGTAGCAAAGCTTTCCGCACACCCTGGCCGGGCCCACCCGCTTAAGGCAACAAAGTTTCAATTATAACCCCAACACAAATGGATTCGGGCCTCGGAGGGAGCCCCAGGCTAGGCTCTGCTCCAGGCTACAAAGTTTCAGTTGTAGAAGGAAAATAAATTCCAGATACCAGGGTCTCTGCTTGCATCCCAGGGGGCGTGGCCCACCTGCAAACCACCACAGGCCCCTCGCTCAGGCCGCCCCACGCCCCAAGGGAACCCCACCTGATCGGGGACACCCTTCAGGGCAAACCAGCTGGCCCCCACCCCTGTACCAGGCCTCTATCCTATCTAATAAAAGAGAACTATGCAGATTGATCATCACTGCAACACACAATATAGCTGCCCCCATGTGGTCAAAGATCCTGCCCCCATGTGGACACAAGATGGCCACCACAAGATGGCCAGCAGGAGAGGGTAGTTGGGAGGCACCCGGCCTGCAAGGGAGGGCAATTGGGAGGCACCCTGCCTGCAAGGGAGGGCAGTTGAGAGGGACCAGGCCTGCAAGGAAGGGCAGTTGAGAGGGATCAGGCCTGCAAGGAAGGGCAGTTGGAGGTGATCAACCCTGCAGGAGAGGGCAGTTAGGGGTGACCAGGCCAGCAGAGGAGGGAGGTTGGGGGCAAACAGGCTGGCATGGGAGTGATTAGGGGGTGATCAGGCTGGCAGGCAGAAGCAGTTAGGGGCAATCAGGAAGGCAGGCAGGCAAGCAGTTGGGAGCCAGCAGTCCTGGATTATGAGAGGGATGTCCGACTGCCCGTTTAGGCCCGATTCCAGGGACCGGGCCTAAACGGGCAGTCGGACATCCTTTGAGGGGTCCGAGATTGGAGAGGGTACAGGCTGGGCTGAGGGACAACCCCCCTCCGTGCACGAATTTCGTGCACCGGGCCTCTAGTACTATAAATAAAACTGTCCTGGGCCAAATAAATTTATTTTTCAATTATAGCTGACATTCAATATTATTTTATATTAGTTTCAGATGTATAGATTAGTGGTTAGACATTTATGTAGTCACCATGCATAGTTATTACAATATTAATAACTACATTCCCTACACTGTACTCTACTTCCTCATGACTATTTTGTAACTACCAATACGTACTTATTTATCCCTTCACCTTTTTCACCCAGTCCCACAATCTCGCTCCCATCTGGCAATTATCAGTATGTTTTCTGTTTCTATGAATCTGTTTCTGTTTTGTTTATTCATTAATTTTGTTCTTTAGATTCTGCATATAAGTGAATTTATATGATATTTGTCTCACTTATTTCACTCAGCATAATACCTTCTAGGTTCATCCATGTTGGCACAAATAATAAGATTTCATTTTTTTATAGCCAAGTAACACTCCAGTGTATATTATGTAACACATCTTCTTTATCCAACTGTCTATTATTAATGGGCACTTAGGTTGCTTCCATATTCTGGCTATTATAAATAATTCTGCAATAACATAGAGGTGCTTTTTAATGACTCTATAATTTGGAATCAGCCTTTCCTTCAATTTAGTTCAGTTTAAACTTACCTATAGACAAATTTCCTTAAGGTTTCTGTCATATCCTATGAAATAAAGAGGGAATATGCTAATTGACCCTCACACCCTCACAAAGATGGTGGTGCCCACAGCCACAAGATGGCGGCACCAAGTCCCCTTAGCCCCGCCTGGGGTGGCAGGTGAGCGGAGCGGCCGGGTCCGCCCCCAGGCCTACCTTCAGAGTCCCCCAGTCCCCTCAGTCCCCCAGCCACCCAGGGCCGGCCCAAGGTGCAGGTAAGCCTTGGATGGTGGCTGCCCAGCCTCCCAGGGCCACCTGAGGCTCAGGTAACTAGGACCGGCCGAGGCTTGCACTGCCGGCAGTGGCAGCAGCAGAGGTGTGGTGGGGGCGTCACCTTCCCTTAATCGCCAGGTCACCTCCCGCCCCTGAGGGCTCCCGGACTATGAGAGGGAGCAGGTTGGGCTGAGAGACCCCCACTCCAGTGCATGAATTTTCATGCACCGCGCCTCTAGTGATTATACAATGCCTTTCAGTATTCAGTTAGGATCGTTTGAGTGCATTGCTGGAAAGTAGTTAAGTGTCTGTGCAGTTATGTGTCTATGCCTCTTGTCTACAGTTTTTCCTTCTTGTTTCTTATGTCTTTAACCCCCTTATAATCCCATCACTATTAATACAGATCTCCCCTCAATTTACGTTCTTTCTCAGTCCCCCCTTTTTCTTTCTTTCTACTTTTCTTTCTTTCTTTCTTTCTTTCTTTCTTTCTTTCTTTCTTTCTTTCTTTCTTTCTTCTTTCTTTCTTTCTTTCTTTCTTTCTTTCTTTCTTTCTTTCTTTCTTCTTTCTTTCCTCTTTCTTTCTTCCTTTCTTCCTTCCTTCCTTCTTTCTTTCTTTCTTTCTTTCTTTCTTTCTTTCTTTCTTTCTTTCTTTCTTTCTTCCTTTTTTTTCTTTCTTTCTTTCTTTCTTTCTTTCTTTCTTCTTTCTTTCTTTCTTTCTTTCTTTTTTTCTTTCTTTCCTTCCTCCTTTCCTTCCTTCCTTCCTTCTTTCTTTCTTTCTTTCTTTCTTTCTTTCTTTCTTTCTTTCTTTCTCTTTCTCTCTTTCTTCCTACAAGGAACAAAGACTCACTTGAACCATCTCAGGTAACTGGTTTTTATATGGTAACATACTGTAGTCTCACAGAAACCCACAAACAGACCAAAATACATATAGGCCTCTTATGGAGAGCCACTGGGAATTGAAAGGTCATCAGAAATTCAAATTCCTATTTATCATGGTTCATTTATCAATGAACTTCTCTCAGTCATTACATTTCTCTTTTCTTGGTGTCTGAGCTCTTTATATGTTTCATCTCAAGTGCTCAATAACAAGTTGTTGAGTCTCATGTATCCAAATTCTAAGTTTCTAAAATATACGCCTAATTGCCCTAAATCATACTTTTACTAGGACTGCCAAAGTCATAGGGAGTGAAGGGACCTCAATTTTCTTCATGTTCTACATTAAAAGAGTTGTTATGTCCTATGTATTTTGTGTGTACACCACTTAGATCCTTTCTTCTCTTGTCATATTTATGACAGGTCTTTGTTCTAGATGACATTGCCTTTAGCCCAACTATTATACTGTCTTTCACATGATTTTCACACCTATATCTTCTCACTGGTCTACACCTGCCTGGCACCTCCCTCTGAACCACCAGAAAGATGAACAAGTGTGTCCAATACCAAATTAAGCTTGAAACATTGTTGGGAGAACTGTACTATTTTGGCCACATCATGAGTATGGGGTTCTTAGAAAAAAATAATCTTGGGTAAGTAGGAGGAAGCAGGAAAAGAGTAAAACCAAATATGAGATGGATTAACTTCATGACAGAAGGCTTAGTCATGAGCCTACAGGAGTTGAACAGGGCTATTGAGGACAGGCCATTGTGGACATCACTCATTCATACAGTCACCAGGAGTTCGAGTCAATTTAATGACAAGTAACACAAACACATTCTTGCTGCTTCAATGTATCTTCCAGGACACTATAACTAACTTTAAGGAATGAGGATTATGCATCTGTAGGAAAATAGCAGAGAGGAGCAAGAAGTAATAATTAGAAAAATTATAGACTTTAGATACAGGTAGACCATATCTAGAATCTTGGTTCTTGAATGAGTTATTTACCTCTAAAATGGTTGCTTAATTTCTGAAAGCTTATGTATTTTCTGAAAATGTGGATTTCTGTAGTTAGAATACCAACATTGTCCAAGTAAGAGGCCAATAAATCTGACAAGATTGCATGTTCCTTCATGAATTTGGAAGAGCCCAGAGACTAGCCTGGCTCTTGGCCTAACTGCTAAGAAATTCTATTTGTTAGTACACTCAGCATAATTTCAGTGTTACTCATTGTGTAATATTATTGCTGGGGTGTTGTTGTTGTTTTTTTTTTTTTTTTTTTACATAATTACTATTTTACAAACATATTTTTCTCTTCACAATGTTTATTGGACATGCAAATAAGACCTGTAGGACAAATATTGCTACAGATATTTACATTAAAATATTATATCTATGGGTTCAAAAATGCCACTGAGGTTAACTGGCTTATCTGTTTATCATCCTGGAAAAAAATATTTTCAGCCTGGAATGAGAACACTGCTATCTTCAGGGTTTTTCCAATATGAGTGTGCTTTGTGCTATTTGTGGCATCTGAACAGTAATGTGTTGTGGTTAGTCAAAACGCCAGTGGCTGTCATCAATGGAAAAGGTGGTGTAGAGGAAATTAACTTGAGGCAAGGAAATAATAATGGCCTGAAACATGGATTTTTATTTTTATGTAGACAGTAATTTTCTGAGTCTATAATAGCATTTGTGGTACCATTCATTGGAGATTTGGTTTCAACAAAATTTCCAACTACAGATGTTATTAATTTCCTTCAGAAACCACAGACAACAACATATTGCAGGATTGTTAATTTGTTTCTCACAGAATATCATATAAAATTGTATTTTGAGTAAGGAAATGGCAAAATAAAACAACTAGAAACAAATAATTGCTGTGAAAACTGAGTATTCTTTAATGCAAAACTTTGGTTTCAAATTAAAAATTGAATTTTATGGTAACTGAAAACTAACAGCAAATGTATTTTCTCATGTAGAGTCTTATGTCCAGTGCCCTACATATTACCCCTTTTATTTATGTTACAAAAATGTATTTAGTTTTTGGCAAAATAATATTTATCAGTTATTAGCTTAGCTACTAATATTACTCAAAAATTGTATTTAAAATAAGGCAATTTATATGGTAGATATCTTTAGAAATATTAAAAAACAAACAAACAAACAAACAAACAAAAAAAAACTACTGGGGATCCAGCCTGCAACCCGGGCATGTGGCTTTGACCAAAATCAAACCTGGGACCCTTCAGGGTAACTTCTCATGGTCTGGGTTTATTTAAACCCTAGTTAGTGAACAATTGGGCAAGTGGGAATGGCAACAGATATTATACAAAATAGAAAATTATAATAATAAAAACTTCACTGAAAAAGTTGTTTGCCTAAAGATTTAAAGAGATCTATTTAGTTACTAGATCTCTTTTTAGCTATGTAACCTAGTCCATAAAGGACTAAATTACTTTACTTTGGACTGTTAAATTTGCCACAGGGAGGGTATACTCTTTCTGAGATTATGATTTGCCTCAATAATAAACTATTGGAAGTGATAATATTGTGTTACTTCTTCTACCTCCTGGATGATTTTGTCATGTTCCTATAATTGGTATTCACTTTTTTAGTGTATCAGCTTATTAAGAATATATTATATCAAATCTGTCAAGTTGGCAGTAATTTTGAATATTATACTGAATGGTGAACCAAGCTGTTATTCCCAGTTTCACATAAATTTAAGATTCTAAATCATAAAATATAAGGGAAAATGTGTTTCACATTCATGCATACTTCATTTCATACTAAATTTCCAAATTTAGAGTCAAATGACACTTTTAGTAAGCACTTTGTAAACTTTTGCTTAACCAAATTTTCTTCTATTCATTAAACTTTATGAATGTTTTTTGGAGTGTTTCAGATTTTGAAGTCTCAGATTGGATTCCGAGTTTCTTAAAACAAATATGTCTATGTACTTTTCTTTTAAAATATGTGAAAACAGTGCATAAAATTATAGCACACAGCATATCAGATAACTGTAAAGCCAATGCCCTTGTGACTACCATCCAGGTTGGAAATACTTGCTACCTGCCCAGAAGTAGTACCTCATGAGATTTTGCTTGATCACCCCTTCCATCCTCAAGAGTAACTACTATGCTAACTTTTATGGTAATTAGCTTTGTACTTTTAATATTTTTACCAGCTAGTATATATCCCAAAAGGATTCTACTAAAAACATAGTATGCTGACTGTGGTAATTACTTCTTTGTTTATATTCCTCTTTTCACCAACTGCTATACACTGAAAGTTTTTGTCTGCACCCACCACCTCTGCCTCCATTCATATGTTGACATCCCAAACCCAATGTGAAGTGTGTAGGTGATTAGGTCATGAGGACAGAGGGCTCTTCTGAATGGGATCTGTGCTTGTTGAAAAGACCCTGGGGACAGTGCGGTGGTCACATTGTAAGGTATATAAATATCGAACCATTATATTGTACACCAGAAATTAATAGAGCATTGTACATTTAAATACAAAACAAACAAACAGAGAAATGGAGGCACGGCTGCTGACCAGGCCTGGAAAGAGAAAGGCATGTGCTGATCAACAGCTGCCACAGAGGCTATGGATCAGACCCTGCTTCTCTCTTCAGGCTTCTCTCTGGGCCTGATTTGCAGCCCTGTCAGCAGTCAGTGCTGGGTCACCATGCCTGCAGCCATAGCAGTCAGTGCTGGGTCTCCACAGCCATCTAGCACTGACTGCAGGACTGACTTCTGGTTGGTCAAGCCTCCCGGTCATGATGGACCCAAGGTTTTTATATATTAGGATATATCTCACCACCAACTGTTTACTGTTTCATTTACTAAATATTTTAGCATAACAGCAAGTAGAGAAACACTATTAATAAATTTTTTGAAATAGCAAACATGTTAAACAAAATTATAACCATAAATTTAATTTATATTAATACACCAAAAGTAGTATTATAATTGGATACTTTGAATGAAGAGGATACTTTATATATGAATGATAACATCTAATACAACCATCATCTGTTATTTAATCTTTTTTTAGACAATCAACTTAGATTTTTCAGTACTAAAACAAGAGCAAGAGCAGATGTTGATTTCAATTAAAAATACAAGTGTTTGGTACATTAAACATGTACTGCTGCTTACAGTTGTATATAATTATGTTTTTATGAACATTGTGACACTAACAGTTGGCAGAATTTCTGTATAGTATCACATGTATTTACGAATTCAGTTGCTATAAAATATCTCCCTCTGAGGTGAAGTGAAAATTTTAAATCATTGCTAAACTAAACTTTGATTTAATTTTATGACAATGTTGACAAAAAAATCTAAAGACATCATCCATAGAGCTTTCTAGAAGGCATTCAATAAAATTGAAAACATTGGTAAAAACAGATATTAATTAAATTTGAATTAGAAGCACTTGTTAATTATGAATTAAATAATGTTCATTATATTTTAATTAGGAACTACAAAGCCTCGTATGTATTGGGAAAATCAATCAATTTTGCATTTAAATTGCTTTCTTTTATAGTTAGAAAATATCTGAGTTAACATCTCAGTTTCAGAGCCTATTAACTTCCAATACCAGTTTCTACACCTGGTCAATAAAATATCTGTCAAATTGGGAACATTTAATAAGAAAATTTAGACTACTTCTCTTCTACAGTGCACAGTGAGCACCTGTTGCGTAATTAAGATGAGAGGAAGAAAGATAATGGCATTGAAAAAAGGAAAAGGGAGATTTTGTGGAGGGACTGAAGAGAAAAAAGAGGTACGTGGAAGGTGGGAGGTGAATAGGAAGGTGGGAGGTGAATAAGGTGGAAAGGCAATCAAAGCCTCATACACAAGATTTTGTCTTGGTTAGAAAGTGGAGTCCACAAGCTGTGAGCAGATTAATTGTAGGAAACCAAGCAAAGTCACAGGCACTTCAATGTCAGCACCAAATTACGGCGGGTCTTCTCCCAGACTCTTTATAGAACCTATTAACATTTAAAATTTTTTTTTATTTTTTAAATCAACATACAATAAAATAGATTTTCTTTTTAGTGTATAGTTCTACCAAATTTGACACAAGTATAGCTTTGTGAAAGTACCACTACACTCAGGATATGTAATAGTTTTACCACCCCATAGAAAGAAAATCTCCCTCATACTCTCTATCCATGTGCAGTCATATTTTCCCTCTTAATCCCTGGAAACCACTGATTACCCTCCACCATGTCATTGTGTCTTTTCCAGCATGTCATGTAAATTGAATCTTGATATATATAGCTATTGAAACTTGCTTCTTTTATTTATCAAATGCATTTATGATACATTCATGTCACTGTATGAATGAATTGCTTGTTTCTTTTTTGTTGCTGTATAGTATTCTACTGTATAGATGTATTACACTTTTGTTTATTGATTCAGTTAGGAAAGGATATTTGAGTTGTTTCCAGTTTAGAGCTATTATGGGCAAAGCTGCAATTAACATTTTGTACCAATTTGTGTGTAAATATGACTTTTTATATCCTTTGCGTAAATAAGAAAGAATGATATTGTTGGGTCATAGGCTAAGTGGATGTTTAACCTTCTAAGAAACTGCCACACTCTTTTGTAGAGGTGCTACACCATTTTCCATCTCCACTAGAAATTTATGAGAGATCTAGTTTCTCTATGTTTTTGCCACCACAATAGTCTCATTATTTTTATTGTTATTGTTTTAATTTTATCCACTCAAATAGGCATGTTTTAGTCTATCATGATTGTAATGTACATTTCCCTAATTATAATCATGTTTAGCAATTTTCAGGAGCTTATTTTCTCACTATCGAGATTTGAGAGTTCTTTACCTATTTTTGTATACATGTTCTTTGTCATAGATATGATTTGAAAATATTTTTTGACTATGTGCTTCATTTGTTTAAACATGTTTTCGCAGAACAGTTTAAGAATTTTTCTTTTTGTAGTATATCTAAGAATCCTTTGAATAACCCTAAGTCACAAATATTTTCTTACATCTTTTCCTAAAGTATCACTTTACATTTAAAGTTTTAAAGTTAAAACTTTAGCCCTGGCCCAGCCAGTATGGCTCAGTGGATAGAGCGTCAGCCTGCAGACTGAAAGGTCCCAGGTTCGATTCCGGTCAAGGGCATGTACCTTGGTTGTGGGCACATCCCCAGTAGGGGGTGTGCAGGAGGCAGCTGGTCGATGTTTCTCTCTCATTGATGTTTCTAGCTTTCTATCCCTCTCCCTTCCTCTCTGTAAAAAATCAATAAAATATATAAAAAAACAAAACAAAACAAATAAAACTTTAGCCCTGGCCCAGCCAGTATGGCTCAGTGGTTGAATGTAAACCTATGAACCAGGAGGTCATGGTTAGATTATGGATTGGGGCACATGCCTGAGTTGCTGGCTCAATTCCTAGTGTGAGGTATGCAGGCAGCAGCCTATCAATGACTCTCTCTTATCATTGATGTTTCTCCCCCTCCCTCCATCCCTTTCACTCTCTCCTAAAACCAATGGAAAATATATCCTAAGGTGAGGATTAACAAACAAACAAAAATTTACATTTTAAATTTAGCTCTATAATTGATCTAAAGGTAATTGCAGTGTAACTGCAATTATACTGATATAGTAAACTGTGAGATTTAGTTTAAGGTATTTTATTTATGAATTTATTTTTGCCTATGAAATATGCTTTATTGGGCCCCATTTAAAAAATATTTTTATTGACTTCAGAGAGGAAGGGAGAGGAAGAGAGAGATAGAAACATCAATGATGAGAGAGAACCATTGATTGGCTGCCTCCTGCACGCCCCACACTGGGGACTGAGTTGGCAACCTGGGCAAGTGCCCTGACCTGGAATTGAACTGTGACTTCCTGGTTCATAGACTGATGCTCAACCACTGAGCCATGCTGATATGGCTGGCATCATTTTTTAAAAGGCTATATATAGGGTACTATATAGCATTATCATTAATTTTTATGAGTTAACTTTGTGACCTTATGATGATACTGTTGTAATTAACTTTTAATTAATAATAGGAAAGGAGCAAAGGGAAGTCCAGACATTCCAGGCATGTTATTTGGGCAGCTTAACCAGGAAACTACAGCTTTACATCCTCTGGAATCCAACAAAGGGAAGATAGACACATGCCCAATAAAGTTGGGATAATAGGGAAGATACTTGCCTGTAAGTTACATTTGAGAACAGGGGTCATTGGCCAGAATTAGCATGGCCACTACAAGCATGAGAAAAATTGGAAAATTTAATCCCCTGAATAAAGAAGTTAAATATATATATGTGTGTGTGTGTGTGTGTATATATATATATATATATATATATATATATATATTAGAGGCCCAGTGCCCGAAATTTGTGCACGGGGGTGGGGGGCGGTGTCCCTCAGCCCAGCCTGCACCCTCTCCAATCTGGGACCCCTTGAGGGATGGCCAACTGCCCGTTTAGGCCCGGGGATCAGGCCTAAATGGGCAGTCAGACATCCCTCTCACAATCCAGGACTGCTGGCTCCCAACTGCTCGCCTGCCTGCCTTCCTGATTGCCCCTAACTGCTTCTGCCGGCCAGCCTGATCACTCCCTAACCACTCCCCTGCCAGCCTAATTGATGCCTAACTGCTCTCCTGCCAGCCTGTTTGCCCCTAACTGCCCTCCCCTGCAGGCCTGGTCACCCCTAACTGCCTTCCCCTGCAGGCCTGGGTCCCCCCCAAACTGCCCCTTTCTGCAGGCCTGTTCCCTCCCAACTGCCCTCCCCTCTGCCCTGATCACCCACAACTGCCCTCCCTAGCAGGCCTGGTCCATCCCAACTGTCCTCTGCTGCTGGCCATCTTGTGGTGACCATCTTGTGTCCACATGGGGGCAGGATCTTTGACCACATTGGGGCAGCCATTTTGTGTGTTGGAGTGATGGTCAATCTGCATATTACTCTTTTATTAGGTAGGATAGAGGCCTGGTGCATGGGTGGGGGCCAGCTGGTTTGCCTGAAGGGTGTCCCGGATCAGGATGGGGGTTCCCTTGGGGCATGGGGCAGCCTTGGGTGAGGGGACTGTGGTGGTTTGCAGGCCGGCCATGCACCCCGACGACCCAAGTGGAGACCCTGGTATCTGGGATTTATGTATCTTCTACAATGAAACTTTGTAGCCTGGAGCGGAGCCAAGCCTTCTGCTCGTTCCGTGGTCACAGCCATTTCTGTTGGGATTTATTTACCTTCTATAATTAAAACTTTGTAGCCTTAAGTGGAGGCCTGGGCAAGCAAGGGCAGGTGGAAAGCGTGGCTTCTTCCATCGCTGGGGAAACCCAATCCTCCCTCCTTTTCTCCGTCGCCTCAGCCATCTTGGTTGGGTTTATTTGCATATTTGTACCTGATTGGCTGGTGGGCGTGGCTGGTGGGCATGGCTGGTGGGCATGGCTTGTGGGTGTAGCACAGGTATGGTCAATTTGCATATTACTCTTTTATTATATAGGATATACTAATAAAAGCATAATATGCTAATTAGACCAGGAGACCTTCTGGACGTCCTTCCTGGCAAAGACATGTTGGTGGGGCTGAGGCAGAGGTGGTTATGGGCAATCAGGCAAGCAGGGGAGGGCAGTTGGGGGTGACCAGGCCAGCATGGTGTGCAGTTGGGGGCACGCAGGCTGGCGGAGTGGGGCAGGACGGGGTGAGCTGGCTGGTTGGGGATGGCAGTTGGGGGTGAGCAGGCAACCAGGGGGGCAGTTGGGGGTGAGAAGGCCAGCAGTCAGAGCGGTTAGGGGTGATCAGGCAGGCAGGCAGGTGAGCAGTTAGGAGCCAGCGGTTCCGGATTGCGAGAGGGATGTCCGACTGCAGGTTTAGGCCCGATCCCCCGAGGGGTCCCAGATTGGAGAGGGTGCAGGCTGGGCTGAGGGACACGCTCCCCCATGCATGCATTTCATGCCCTGGGCCACTAGTGTGTGTGTGTGTGTGTGTGTGTATATATATGTATATGTGTGTGTGTGTGTGTGTGTGTGTGTGTGTGTGTGTGTGTGTGTGTTAGAGGCCTGGTGCATGAAATGTGTGCACTCAGGGGGATCCCTCAGCCCAGCCTGCACTCTCTTGCAGTCCAGGAGCCCTAGGGGGATGTCCCACTGCCGGCTTAGGCCCATGGGGAGGAGACCTAAGCTGGCAGTTGGACATCATTAGTGCTGCCATGGAGGCAGGAGAGGCTCCTGCCACCCTTCTGTGCTCACCAGCCATGAGCCCAGCTTCTGGCTGAGCAGTGTTCCCCCTGTGCGAGGGCACTGACCACCAGGGGGCATCTCCTGCATTGAGTATCTGTCCTCAGGTGGTCAGTGCACTTCATAGTGACCAGTCGTTCCGCTGTTGGGCCAAAACCAGCTCTCCGACATCCCCTAAGGGATCCAGATTGTGAGAGAGCACACACCAGGCCGAGGGACCCCACTGGTACATGGTCAGGTCCTGGGAAGGACGTGGGAGGTAGGCCAGCTGGGGAGGGGCCACAGGAGGGCTCCAGGGCATGTCTGGCCCGTCTTGCTCAGTCTCGATCAGCTGGACCCCAGCAGCAAGCTAACCTAACAGTTGGAGTATCTGCCCCCTGGTGGTCAGTGCATGTCACAGTGACTGGTCAACAGGTCCACTCTCTGCCCTCTGGTAGTCAGTGCGCATTATTGCATCTGTTCGACCAGTTGACTGTGTGCCCCCTGGTGGTCAGTGCACGTCATAGCGAGCAGTTGAATGGCCTTAGCATATCATTAGCATATTATGCTTTGATTGGTTGAATGGCCAACTGGATGACCGGACACTTACCATATTAGGGTTTTATTAGATAGGATTTTTTTTTTATTGTTTAAAGTATTACATATGTTTCCTTTTTCCCTGATTGACACCCCCCCACCACTCCCAACCCCAAGGGCAAGCCCCCACCACCCCAGTGTCTGTGTCCATTGGTTATGCTAATATGCATGTATATAAGTCCTTTGGTTGATCTCTAACCACCCTCTCCCCTTCCATTTGACTCTGGATCTACTTTTGTTCCTCAGTTTATGTTGATCATTATATCCCACATATGAGTGAGATAGTGTGATATTTATCTTCCTCCAAATGGCTTATTTCACTTAATATAATGCTTTCCAGTTCCATCCATGCTGTTGTAAATGGTAAAAGTTCCTTCTTTTTTATAGTGGTGTAGTATTCCATTGTGTAGATATACCATAGTTTTCTAATCCACTCATCTGATGATGGGCACTTGGGCTGTTGCCAAATCTTAGCTATTGTAAATTGTGCTGCTGTGAACATAGGGGTGCATATATCTTTTCTGATTGGTGTTTCTGGTTTTTTGGGATATAGTCCTAGAATTGGGATCACAGGGTCAAATGGGAGTTCCATTTTTAACTTTTTGAGGAAACTCCATATTGTCTTCCACAGTGGCTGCACCAGTCTGCATTCCCACCAGCGGTGCATGAGGTTTCCTTTTGCTCCACATCCTCACCATCACTTGTTGTTTGTTGATTTGTTGATGATAGCCATTCTTACAGGTGTCAGATGGTACCTCATTGTTGTTTTGATTTATAGCTCTCAGATGATTGGTGACTTTGAGCATGTTTTCATATGTCACTCGGCCTTCTGTATGTCCTCTTTGGAAGTGTCTGTTTAGGTCCTTTGCCCATTTTTTTTATTGGATTGTTTATCTTCCTTTTGTTAAGTTGTATGAGTTCTCTGTAAATTTTGGAGATTAAACCCTTATCTGAAATAGTATTGACAAATATGTTCTCCCATGCAGTGGGTTTTCTTGTTGTTTTGTTGATGGTTTCTTTTGCTGTGCAGGTTTTTATTTTGATGTAGTCCCATTTGTTTATTTTCTCCTTAGTTTCCATTGCCCTAGGAGCTGTATTGGTAAAGATATTGCTACAACATATGTCTGATATTTTGTGGCCTATGGAGTCTTTTAAGATTTTTATGGTTTGCTATCTTATATTTAAGTCCTTTAGCCATTTTGAGTTTGTTTTTGTGTATGGTGTAAGTTGGTGATCTATTTTCATTTTTTTACATGTATCTGACTAAATTTTCCAGCACCATTTATTGAATAGAGTGTATTGACTCCATTTTATGCTCTTGCCTCCTTTGTCAAATATTAATTGAGCATAATGGCTTGTGTTGATTTCTGGGTTCTCTGTTCTGTTCCACTGGTCTATATGTCTGTTCTTGTGACAGTACCAGGCAGTTTTGAGAATGGTGACTTTGTAATATATCTTGATATTTGGTATTGTGATCCCTCCAACTTTGTTCTTTTTTCTCAGGATTGCTGTGGCTATTTGGGGTCTTTTTTTATTCCAGATGAATATTTGGAGAGTTTGTTCTAGAACTGTGAAATATGCAGTTGGTATTTTAACCCTTTGCACTCGCTTGCTTTTTTCTCGAGCTGCTACTGATGCTAACCATGTGGAGTCACACTCGACATCTGAGTGCAAAAGGTTAATGGGGTTTGCATTGAATCTATAAATGGCTTTGGGTAGTATGGACATTTTAATGATGTTGATTCTACCAATCCACGAACAAGGTAAGTTCTTCCATCTATTTATGTTTTCCTCTTTCTCTTTTTTCGATGTCCTGTAGTTTTCTGAGTACAGGTCTTTTACCTCCTTAGATAAGTTTATTCCTAGGTATTTTAATTTATTTGGTGCAATGATAAATGAGATTTTTTAAAGTTTCTATTTTTGTGAGTTTCATTATTGGTCTATAAAAAGGCCATAGATTTCTAGGTGTTAATTTTGTATCTGCTATTTTGTCGAATTCATTTATTAGGTCTAGTAGTTTTTTTATGGAGTTTTTGGGATTTTCTATGTACAGTATCATGTCATCTGTGAATAAGGACAGCTTTACTTCTTCTTTTCCAATTTGGATGCCTTTTATTTCTTCTTCTTGTCTGATCTCTATGACTAGCACTTCCACTACCAGATCAAACAGGAGTGGAGAAAGTGGGCATCCCTGTCTTGTTCCTGTTCTTATGGGAAGAGTTTAGTTTTTGCCCATTGAGTATGATGTTGGCTATAGGTTTGTCATACAAGGCTTTTATTATGTTGAGGTATGATTCCTCTATTCCCACTTTGCTGAGAGGTTTTATCAAGAAAGGGTGTTGGATTTTGTCAAATGTTTTTTCTGCCATTGATATGATTATGTGATTTTTTCTCTCAATTTGTTTATGTGATGTATCACATTTATTGATTTGCAGATATTGTACCATCCTTGCATCCCCAGAATAAATCCCAATTGGTCATGGTGTATGATCTTTCTAATGTAATGCTAGATTTGATTTGCTAGAATTTTGTTGAGGATTTTAGCATCTTGTTCATCAAGAATATTGGCCTGTAGTTCTCTTTTTTTTGTGGTGTCTTTATCTGGTTTTGGAATTGGGGTAATGCTGGCTTCATTGAAAGAGCTTGGAAGTGTGCCTCCCTTTTGAATTCCTTGGAATAGTCTGCGGAGGATAGGTTTTAGTTCTTCTTTGACTGCTTGGCAGAACTACCCTATAAAGCCATCCGGACCAGGGCTTTTTTTGCTGGAATATTTTTGATTACTGCTTCAATTTCTTTGGTAGTTATTGGCCTATTCAGGTTTTTTTAATTTTCCTGATTGAGTTTTGTGATCTTATATTTTTCTAAGAATATGTCCATTTTGTCTAGGTTGTCCATTTTGTTGGAATAGAGTTGTTCATAGTATTTTTTCAAAATCCTTTGTATTTCTGTGGGATCAGTTGTTACTTCGCCTCTTTCATTTCTGATTTGTTTACTTGGGTCCTGTCTCTTTGCTTCTTGGTGAGCCTGGCTAGAGGTTCATCAATCTTGTTTATCCTGTCAAAGAACCAGCTCTTGGATTTGTCGATTTTTGTATTGTTTTTATGGTCTCTATTTCTTTTATTTCTGCTCTGATCATTATTATTTCCTTCCTTCTGCTTACACTGGGCTTTTTCTTGTTGCTCTCTTTCTAATTGTTTGAGTTGTAGGGTTAGATAATTTATTACCATTTTTTTCTTGTTTTTTGAGGTAGGCCTGTAGAGCTATGAACTTCCCTCTCAGGACTGCTTTCACTGTGTCCCATAGATTGTGTTTTGTTGTGTTTTCATTGTTGTTTGTTACCAGGATGCTTTATTTCTTTGATCTCTTTGATAATGCAATCATTGTTTAATATCATGCTATTTAGCCTCCAAGTGTTTGATTTTTTTTCATTATTTTTATTGTAGTTGATTTCTAATTTTATGCCATTGTGACCTGAGAAGATGCCTGATATGATTTCTATCTTCTTGACTTTGAAGAGACTTCCTATGACCCAATATGTGGTCTATCTTTGTAAATGTCCCATGTGCACTTGAGAAGAATGTGTATTCTGTGGCTTTGGGGTGAAATGTTCTGAAGATGTCAATTAAGTTCATCTGATCTAGTGAGTCATTTAGGATTGCTGTTTCTTTGCTGATTTTTTATTTAGAGGATTTATCCAGTGGTGTTAGTGGGGTATTAAAGTCCCCTACTATGACTGTATTGCTCTCAATCTCTTCCAGAAGTTGTTTTATGTATTTGGGTGCTCCTGCATTGGGTGCATATATGTTTACCAGAGTTATATCTCCTTGTTAAATTTCTCTCTTTAGTATTATGAAGTGGCCTTTGTTATCTCTTGTTATGGACTTCACTTTGAGGTCTAATTTGTCAGATATAAGAATTGCTACCCCAGCTTTTTTTTTTTTTTTTTTTTTCATTTCCTTTTGCCTGAAAGAATTTTTCCATCCCTTCAATATCAGTCTGTGTGAGTCCTTTGTTCTGAGGTGGGTCTCCAGTAGACATCATATATATTGGTCATGTTTTCTTATCCATTCAGCTACCTATGTCTTTTGATTGGGGCATTTAATCCATTTACATTTAAAGTTATTATTGATAGATACTTGTTTGTTACCATTTTTATTCTTTATGACTGTTTTCCTTCTTCCCTTCCTATTTCTTCTTTATATAGCAGTCCCTTTAGCATTTCTTGCATTGCTGTTTTGTGGTAATACTAGTAAACTCCCTTTGTCTGTGAAGCTCCTGATTTCACCTTTAATTTTGAATGATAGCCTTGTTGGGTATAGTATTTTTGAATTCAGTCCCTTGCTTTTCATCACTTTTTATACTTCATTCCATTCTCTTCTGGTCTGATGTGTTTCTGTTGAGAAATCAGTTGATAGCCTGATGGAAGATTCCTTATAGGTAACTTTCTGTCCCTCTCTGGCCGCCTTTAAGATTCTTACTTTGTCATTGTTGTTTGCCAATTTAATTACAATGTGCCTTGGCATCAGTCTTTTGGGTTCATCTTGTTTGGGACTCTGTGAACTTCTTGGACTTGTGTGAGTTTTTTTCTTCACAATATAAGGGAAGTTTTCTGTCATTATTTCTTCAAACAGGTTTTCTATTCATTGCTCAGTTTCCCCTCCTTCTGGGACCCCTATTATGCAGATGTTGTGTTATTTCATGTTGTCCCAAAGCTCTATTAGGTTCTCCTCCTGTTTTTTAAGGGTTTTTTTTTTTTTCCCAGTTGCTGCTCTGCTTGGGTATTTTTCCTACCTTGTCTTCTAGCTCACTGATCCAGTCCTCCACTTCTTCTAGTCTACTGTTGATGCTTTCTATTTTGTTCTTTATTGCAGCTATAGCATTCTTCATTTCTTCTTAGTTCTTCTTCATTTCCTCTTGGTTCTTACATATGTTGTTGAATTTGTCTTCCATTCTTTTCAGCATCCTTATGACTATTGCTCTGAATTCTTTCTCTGACAAATTGCTTGCCTCCATTTTGTTTACTTCCTTTTCTGGTGATTCCTCCATTTCTTTCTTATGGGGGCTGTTTCTTTATCTCCCCATTTTCACTTTTCTCAGGCTGTTTGATTATGTGGCCCACTCTTTACCACATTGATTAAAAGGTAAAAAATACAACTTGACAAGGCACAACACAGAGGGCACAAAACACGAATGTATTCATGATACCAATAACCCCAAATAAAGGTGACCACAAGAGAAAAGAGAATTAGGGGAGAGAAAAGAGTGCAAAAATGATATTGAGAAAAGGTAAAAAGGTAAGAGAGAAAAGAAACAGAAGAAAAAAGAAAGGGAAAAATATATGTATATAGGAAAAAAACTCCAAAAAACCAACTAATCCAAAAAATGCAAGCAACAAACACCCAGAAAAGAAGCAGGGAAGCTGAATCTGAAGAGGCAGAGCTTATTTCCAGAAGGTAAGGTAAAGGAATTGAATGAATGGGGAAATGGCCATAATTCAGTATAGAGGAGGTAGAAAGAGAATGAATGTATAAGAAGAAAATAAAAAAATACTCAAAAATATAGTAGAAATAATAATTAAAAATAATTAAAAATATATTAAAAGATATACTATATATAAAAGAAAAAATATATATTTTTTTTCCTTTTTTTAAATCTATCTATCCATGTATTCATCTATTTTTGGAAAAGGAGAATAGAGAGCACATAGGCCTTAGTTGGTGATTGAAACTAACTAATCTATTAGTAGAAGAATAGAACAAGCGAGGAGAAGAACAAAAGCATAAAATAAAAAAATAAATAAAAAAAACCCACACTAACAAACAATCAAACAAACAAGCATCAAGAATGAAAAGAAAAAAATTGGCTATCAAAGAAAGAGAAAAGAGAAGTGTGCATGGACTTGGAGCAGGGGAGAGGAAATTAGGTATATGAGTAGGCTAACAGAGAGTACTTTAATAGTAATGCGTCAATAACGCAAATTAAGAAGGTCAATTTTTAACAAGGAGTAAAAAGAAAGATAGAGGAAAACTAAATCTGAAACAAGAGAAGAGAAACAGGATGAAAAAGGGAAAATTGAGGAAGAAAGTGTTGGCATAAAAGAAAAAAATAAGATAGAGTAAAATAATGATAAAAAAAGAAAAAGAAAACTAGAATGTATAACACTAATGAAAAAAATAAAAAAGAAAGGTAAAAAAATAAAAAAAAAATAATAATAATAAAAATATAAAAAACCGAAAATAATTTTAGTTTCTTAAGTAAAAGATAAAAAATAAAAAAATGAAGTAGTGAAGTTCATTTGCTTCAGCTGAGTATTTAATGTCCCATGGGGGTTGGTTTAAGACCCCTCTCTACTGTTTCACCTGCCAGGTCTCAGTTTCCTGTCAGGTAGTCAGCACAGTGTTTAAGTTCCCAGTGATCCACCACTCCTCTGGGTCATAAGCCACAACCTTGGTTTCAAGCAGGCAGGATCAATCTGCCCACTTTGTTTTTCTGCCTGCTTTCAGTCATATTTACACGTGTCTATTTCTGACACGGCCCCTAGGTGGTGGTGTTTCTGTATTAGTTTCCAGGACCAAATGGCCCCTTAACACAGTCTTCCAGGGCTCCCTGTGGGTATTTAGAATCTTACTTTCCCTGCTGCACCCAAGACTGGGTGCAGCAGCACTGCTAGGAGCTTGGTCTTCAGGAGAAAAATGTCTGTTCAGGGCAGGAGAGATGGACTTCCCCAGAGCTGGTTTCCTGATCACCTCTCTCTATTCTGCTCCCCTGTTTCCACCAAAACCACCTTCCCCTGCACTGCAGCCTCAGTAAGTGTTTATAATTTAAAGATCCCATGCACTGAGTTTAGCAAGTAAAAGCATGAAAATTATAAAGACACAGCAACTGCAACACCTCACATCATCTTTCTCCTCCCTGCACTGTGTAGCCAGTGTAGAACTTCAGGCTGCCTTTCTGGGCACAGCCTCCCATGGCTGTGGACTTAGATCTAGAGTCCTCTGCTGCCAGCAGCCCTGTGGACCCCCTTCCACATTTAAGAGCTGCACTGACCCCAAGGGACGTGGATTTGTTGCAGCACAGTCTCCCTCTGAGACTATAATCCTGGCAGTGTGTGTTTCTCCCTCCAGCCCAGATCCCAGATCCCACCTCTTTCCAGGCAATCTCTGACCTTTCCATCCATGGATTGCCTCACCAGCTGTGTTTACTTTGCCAATTCCAGGCAGATGTTATTCAATTCAGCTGTTTCTTCTATCTGCTCTGTGAGAAGACACAGGACTCGTCTGCTTATTCAGCCACCACCTTGTCTCTCCCTGGACAAAGTTTTTAGGTGCCTGCAGCTGCGGAGGCTGGAGTCTTGGTGTTCATGGGTTCACAGCTGAGGCAGCTGGTTCCTGGGTGTTGTGGCTGTAGGGTCCTGGGTGGTATCTGAGGTCTCCCCGGGTGAAGGTAAGGCTGGGCTTCTGATCACAGCCGCTCTCCCTTTCAAGATGGTGTGGTCTCTGGGGCAGAGATGACCACCCTGGGAGAGATTTCAGTGGTAGTAGAGGCTGCCCGGCCAGGGGAGCCTGGTCTGACAGTCCCTGACAGTCCTGTGGAATATAACTCCTTAAGTATATTTTTATTGCCATTGAATCAACATTCTTTACACTTTTTATATATATAAAAAAATTAAGAAACATGAAAATATTTTCCCCTCACTTTATTCTGGCCTTCAGGCCTTCATGGTTTTTAATAAGAAATCCTCAGTCATTTATGTATTTGTTTCCCTATAAGTAATATGTGAATTTTCTCTAGCAGCTATCAAGCATTTTCATAGATTTTAGTTTTCAATAGTTTCATTATCATGTGGCTGATATGGGTTAGTTTGAGTTTTACCTGTTTGGGATGTTCTCAGCTTCTTAAATCTGTAACTGTATGTCTTTATATTTAGAAGCTTTCAACTATATTTCTTCAAAAAATTTTTCCTTTTCCACACTTGGTCTCCTTTCCTTCTAGAAGCCTTAAGCTATAAATATTAAACTTTTTAAGTTTTTTTCCATTGGTGTCTAAGGCTCTGTAAATTTTTGCCATTCTTTTGTTGAAGTGTTATTATTTTTCCCTCTTTTGTTTAAATTGTCAAACTTCAACTTCAATGATATTTTCCCCCAGTATGTTCATTATGCTAATTGAGCTCACCCAGTGAATTTCTTATTGTGGTTATTGTATATTGCAGTTCAAATATTTCCATTTTATTTATCTTTATACATTTTATTTTACTGCTTTAAACTGTCTATTTTCACTTTTCTTACTTCTTGGAGAATGGATGCTATAGCTGCTTTAATGTTTTTATCTATAGCATCAACATGTGCATTATTTTGGATTTGAATTTTGTTGATTTTATTTTACTTTTTATTTATTTTAGTATATTATCTTGTGTGAGACTTTTCTGAGTCTTCCTGTGCTCAGTAAGTTTGGATTGTATCCTAGACATTTTGAGTATTATGCCATAAGTATCTTGTTCTTGTTTGAATCCTAACATAAAATGCTGTTTTTTATTTTTTTATATGTTTTATATATACAATACACCTTGTTGGCTTTGGCCTTCTCTGAGGGCTGAATTTCATTATGGACCTCAGTTTTTATTACCACTTTACTGAGGTACAATTGACACAAAAATGCTATACAAATTTAATATATACAACTTTATGAGTTTGGAGATTAGCAAATGCTTATGAAACTATCACCACAATCTCTGTCAAACCCATATCCATGACTTTCATAAGTCTCCTCCTGCCCTCTGTATGTGTGTGTCTATGTGTGTGTGTGTGAGATAAGAGCCCTTAATATAGGTTCTACTCTCTTAGCAAAATTTTAAGAGTATAATACATTACTATTAACTATAGGAACTATAGTAAATGGAATATCTCTAGGACTTATTCATCTTGTATAAGTGTAACTTTGTAGCTTTAAAAAAACCTTTTAGTGCCATTTGGACTTGTCTCACATACACACCACTCAGTGGGAAGTCTGTTCCTGGATGATGGTGATTTTTTTTGTTTTGTTATCAGGAGGGGAGCAGGCCTCATCTCCCCCTGTTACTGCTTGGGGTGGAGTTCTTATGATGTCCTGAGAAAAGCAGTTTTCTGGGACTCACACAGGAGGATGTGATATGATAGAAAGCTTTATTTCCATGGAGTTACACCTCTGGGTTCCCAAAGTCCCATTTTCCTTAGTCCAGTCATAGAAGAAGTGTAGTTGGGTTTTCAGTAGAGCTAAAATCAGAGCCAGTGTCCAGAGTTTCCTCTCCATGTTGGAGCAGGGTCCAGTTCAGCACCAGCCTAGCAGTAATCCATTAGTCCATTGTGTGTGGGGTCCCCATGGCTATGGGCCATATGGGTAAATGCAAGAAAGCCAAGGGAGTTCACGCCAAGCAAAAAGGGTCCCAAGAGTTCTGAAAGCACAAGAACACAAGACAGCAGGCTCCTTTGTTCAGGGGATTATGTGTTCCAAATCTTCCTGTGCTTGTAGTGGCCGTGCTTATTCTGGCCAACCATCTCTGCTCCCAGGTGTGATTGACAAGCAACTACTTTTCCTATGTCACCCCAATTTTATTGGGCATGCATCTATCTTCCCTATGTGGTTCCCTCCCCCAGTGTTTAGCAGGGAACATGCCTGTAATATCTGGCCTTTCTTTTGTTCCTTTCCAGTTATTAATAACTAGTTCATTATGATGCTATCAGTTCAGTTTTAAAAATCATTGATATTCTGTTTAGGGAAAGATCTATGTAAATGCATCTTGGGACTGAACCCAGGAAATGAAAACAATTTTAAGAAATTCCGTTTTGGGGTTTCTTCTTCTCTGCCATTGCCCTCATTCTTTCTGCTTCGCTAGGGCTTCATTTCACAAACTTGCCTGCTCCTTCACACACTCTCTGTGACTGAGTCCACATCTAGAGCCAGCTATCAGGATAAAGAGCAAAGATGAGCAATGGGCATCTCATGCTCTTGGGGCTATGGATCCTGTGGTGGGAGAGAAAGGTTCCCATCCCTCTGTGTTTAAGGCCACCACTGCAGTTCCCGTTTCACTGGCACCAGCACCACACAGCAGTCACTGCCGGCTGAGATGAGAGAGAACAACAACAAACATACACACAAAATAAATAGCAAACAAACAAAAGAAAAAGAAAGGAAGACAAATAGAAATCTAACCCACTCTGTCCGACTCTGTGACTCTGTGATTTTCTCTTTTCTTGTTTACTGGACCAGGAAATGAACACTTCCCTTGGAGCCCTTTCTTTCTGTGCACTTCTGGGTTTGGAGTTGTCATTCAGTCTCAGCGAAATAATACCAAAGGCAAAAAATAAACAAAATGGCAATTTTACCAGTGGTTCGGTGGAATTACAAAGTCTAGTCTTCTTCTGTAATCAGCCTACCAACAAATAAATACTTTGATGAAAAAATTTTGTCTGATCATAGCACCAAGGAAAGTTGTGATTCATGTAAGTAATTTCAAATTCTTAACTTTATAGATATAGTGACTTTTCTAAGTGATCTAATTACTTAGCTTCAGTTGGTATTAGAAAGCTTCGATTAAACGAATTCGACCTTTCATGTGTTATCGGAGAAATGTGTGGGTGGTCTATCTCCATTGCTAGTGGGAGTGGGGTGCTTGGGGTACCACTAGAATAAGCATTTTTGGAGGCCCCCATGGGAGGATGAGATGTAGTAGAAAGCTTTACTTTCATGTAATTGCATTCCTTCAGGCAAGCTAGAAGCTTTACTGACTAAAGTTTCCTTTCTTTGGTGGGGTGGGGTCCAGTAGAGCACCGGGCTAGGTGAAGTCCACTAGTCCATTCTGTGGAGTCCACATGTCCATGAGCCATGTGGACAAATGCAGAAGCATGAGGGCCCCGCAAGCCAGGATTCAACCAAGAGGAGCCAAGAGAGCGCCAGGAGAGCAAACTTCTTTGTTTAGGGGATTGAATATTCCAAATCTTCCCATGCTTGCAGCGGCCACAACTCTTCTGGCCAATGACCAGTTTCCAGGTGTGACTGACAGACAAGTACCTTCCCTATGTCACCCAGACTTTATTGGGCATGCGTCTATTCTCCCCCTTTCTCTTCCCTTCCCCCAGCGATCTGTGGGGGATAGAATGGTGGCTTCCTGGCCAAGCTGCACAAGTGGCATGCCTTTGCTCCTTCTCTATTATTCATAACCTGGTTGATTACAATGGTATCACTTGTACAATGTATACATGATTCATAGCTGAATTTCTGTCTTCTTTATACTCACAGTCTTTTTAAAAATTTGTCTTTACCTCCTTTAGTTAAACAATATTTATCTTATTATATTATCTATATGTTTTTTAAGCTTCTTTAAAAAAAACAGAATAAAGATAAAAATGTGTTTGTTGTTTTTGTTGTTTTTTTTTTACCACGTTGTGGCAGGCACAAAGCTCTGCTGCTCAGATCCCTCCTAAAGCCTGGCTAGCTACATATGAGGGATGTGATTAGCTGACAACTTCCACCTGTGAGCTCCCACCTTAGATTTGAATTAATTCTATTTACTTCTTAGGGAAATACCCAACCAGGCTGTGGTACAAGAGCTTGAACAATTTAGTCAAGTGAGAAGCAATGTTAACAGAAAAAGAAAATGCATCTGGAGTAGCTAATATATCTAAAATTCCGGGAGCAGATAAAAGAAAACTAATAGAAGAGCACTAGTTAATTATTAATGAACGTTTCCCTGAGTTGAAAAGACTAAATCTAAAATTGGAAGAGTCAGAGAATTCAGAATGAATTGATCAAAAAGAAAATAAAAGCAAAACCAAATGAAACACTAACCCCAGCATATCCTGGTAAAATTAATGAAATCTAATCACAAAGAGAAAAAATAGCTACATGCTTTCAGGCATAACAAACTTGTTAGTAACTTGTATATAATATTTGCCTGGCATTTTAAGTTTGACAATTATTAAATAATATTCAGGGATGACTGAGAGGAAACGATTGCAACCAATTTACCCAATATCTCATAAAGGTAGCTATGGTCAAGAGGAAAGAAAAATCAACACAGATATGCAAGAATTTGGAGATATCACACAAACACTGCATCTGAGGAAAACACTCAAAAATAATTTTAATCAGAAAGATTAAAGAGAAAAGCAAAGTATAGAAAATAAATGACAAATATAAATGGAGACCTACATTAAATAGTTATATCTAATAACATTTCATATCTAACATATATGTAGATAGATTTAATTCTCCTATAATGCAATCTCAGATTGGGTTAGTGCAAAACAAATCAACTAAATGTTGTTTCCAAAACAATGACATATTTAGACCAAGAGATAAAGTAAAGTTTGATAATTTTCAATAGAAATACAGACAAAAACAAAATGAGCACAAATATAGAAATATTCATATTCAATACTAAAAATTGAAAACAAAGACCTAATAGAAAACCATTAAGAAGATATAGGTATCATAAACATGTCCTTAATTGATTCCATGGTAAAAAAATTAACATCATCATAGAGAGATAGAAGATAAAGATAAATTAGGAGAGAGGGAAAAGAGGATAGAAAAAAAGAAAAGAAAATGAGAAAATTAACTTTTTCAAATAGATAATATACATACATTATAGAAATATGTACTAGTTTACTAGTACACTATTAGTAAAACCTCTCAACTTTTTGCCACAAGAAAAACTTAGAATGTTAAGATTTTATTGTCTATACAGGTTATTTCTTATTATCATATCAAATAAAGTTATTCATGATAACTAAAAAGAGTGTCAATAAACATCTTAACTACTTTTGGGAAAATATATTTTAACTCTAGAATCAAAGAATATAATTAAACTAATACAATTCAAACTACTGAGAAATCAATGAAAATAAATACACTTATACTAATACATATAAAATGGAATAAATTCTTTAAGATAGGGAGTTTATAGCTATAATTCATTAAAGAAGAAAGAAGTTGCAAAGAATGAGAAATTATCTTTTTAATTTAACCAACAAAGCAAAAAAATATAAAGATATTAATTAGTGTTTTAGTAACACATAAAATTGATAAGCTCTCAGCAATTTAAGAAAATAAATTAAAATGTAAGCAATATTAGAAGGATATATTAAGCTCTTTTATTTATTTGTTTTTAAAATATATTTTTAATGACTTCAGAGAGGAAGAGAGAGATAGAAACATCATTGATGAGAGAGAATCATTGATCAGTTGCCTCCTGTATGCCCCATACTGGGGATCAAGCTCACAACCCAGACATGTGCCCTGACCAGGAATTGAACTGTGACCTCCTGGTGCACAAGTCTACGCTCAACCACTGAGCCATGCCAGCTGGGCAGATTAAACTCTTTTAAAGAAAATACTACATGTGACTTCGTAAAAAAAATAAATGTTTGATTGCCTAGAGCCATGAAATCATCAAAACTGATCCAAGTAGAGGTAAAAATTTGACTGATTATATTTAAAAAGATTAAGATGGTTAATTAATTTATATTGATAAATAATTTGTAGTTGGATAATGCAGAATTTTACCTAACTTTTAAAAAATAGTTCAATAATATTTAAATTATCATAATCCATAGAAAAACATAGCAAATTAAAGCCATACAAGTCTGAAACACACCAAATGATGGAAGGTCATGAAGTAATGAGCTCATGTTAACGGTGGCAGTTTAAAATGGTACATCCATTTTGGAAAAATGTCTGGGAATCTATCTATCTATATAAAAAGCCTGTGTTCCTAATGACTGCAACGACCAAACGACCGGTCACCATGAGGTGGCATTGACCACCTCTCAGTCCCTCCCCCCAGCCTGCAGGCTCCCATGGCTGGATGGCCAATGAGGAACCACGGGGAACCGGGCTGGGTGGCAGCAGAGTGGGATTGGGGACTGGCAGTCGGGTGCAAGGCAGACCTCTTGGTCCCTCCCCCGAGCCGGCAGGCTCTGATTGATCCTCAGGTTCTTTTGAAAGGAATGTGGCGCCTCCATGGTGCAGCCTCCCAGGACACAGACTCACCACTGTGAGAGGCTCCAGAGCAGAGACTTCAACAAAGACTTCAGGGCCTGCAGTGCCTCTCAGCCTTCACTGTTGGGAGGTGGATGGAGAGCATCAGCTTTAAAGCACAAACACCCTCCTTGGGGGGAAAACCTGCCACCTCCCTACTCCACAGCTGCTTCCGTGTCTGCAAGAAACTGCACATGCTCCTCCCTGCAGGATGGGCAGGGCCAGAGCCTGAGTTGAGTGGTTCTGTGATGGGGGAGGGGCTGAGCCAGGTGGCTGGGCCAGTGCAGGGATGGAAGGAGGGAGGGAGGGCAGGACAGGAGCAAGGGGGCAGCCCTGGTTCCCTGCACCTCCTCCCACAGGCATAGCCCTTCCAGGTGTTATGATAAAAGGAGTTGTGTTTTTCTAACTCTGTCCAGGTAAAGGAAACAAGTGTCTGTTGATTTCTGATCTTACTCTCCCAGCCTCCAGTTAATCCCTCTGGATGCATCATATCCAACCTCCAAAGGATCCGAGGGGCAGGTTCAACCTTCGTTCCATAGGTGAGGAAACTGACCAATAAACACATGGGTCTCATAACTCAGTGTCAGCTCCCGCAGAAATCTCCGGGTAATAACTCAGATTGTATATCTAAGGGTATATTTTCTTCGGTTTTTGTGTCTAATTCAACCCCAAGAAATAATACAATAAAGAATAAAATGAGTTCAGAGGGCTCAGCATTGAATTCCCAGAGCCTTTGGTCCCACACAAACCACAGAGCTCAGTTATCCTGAGATGAAAGAAAAGGAAAGAGAAACATGAAAGGTCTCCCAGCTCAGTCACAGAGACATCTCATAGCCACATACTAAGGACATGACATTAACTTAGGGGTGGAAAGGATACAAAAGGAATAGAAGATGGAGCCATTTCAGTTCAGATTCAAACCAAGTTAATGAGGCAGAAGAAACACTGGACACCATGAAAGAATGAGATGTAATGGTCCGGTAGGGAGTGTCACAGACCTCACAGGGACAGCACCTGGGGCTCCGGACATGACGGGAGGAGGGAGGGGGCTGGGTGAGAGGAAGTGCATGGAAAGGCCTGGGAGTAGGAACAAGAGGGTGATACTCAGAAGGTGGGCCCCACCAGGTTGATGTCAAGCCTGCGGGAGGTGGCCAAGTGCCCCCACCTCTGCTGAGGGTGCATGCGTCTGTCCTGGGAGCTGCGGCTGATGGAGAGGGAGGCTATGGCTCTATGTGGATGAGTTGCCAATGAGAGCCTCCCTGCAGCCACAGTATTTGATGTACTCAACACGGTGGGAGCACAGGGTCATGCACACAACGTCATGAAAGAAAAAGCATCCTATTCCCAACTTATTCACAGACTTCTATTTCTGGTATCTATATTCCCAATGTGTCCACAAGTACATTTGGAAAAAGAAAAAAGGTTTCTATGTGATATGATTGAATCTTTAGAAAACCCAAGTGATCACAACCAGAGCACTTTTAACACCTAGTGAGCCAAATACACTGATGAACAAAAATAGACCCAGAGACCCAGACACATGAACAGAGTGTGGAACCTCAGAGGGAAGGCGGGGGAGGGTGGGTGGGTGGGAAGAGATCAACCAATGGCTTGTGTGCATATATGCATCACCCCTGGACACAGACAATGGGGTGGTGGGGGTCTGGGGGCGGGTAGTAGGCTGGAAAAGGTAAATGGGGGAAGGGGACCTATGTAAACCATTCAACAATAAAGATTTAATAAAAAAAGTAAAAAATTAAATAAAAAAGTAAAGGAAAATAAAAGAAAAGCCAAGAATAACTGCCCTGACCGGGTGGTTCTGTTGGTTGGAGCTTCATCCTGTACATTGAAAGGTTGCGGGTTTGAACCCAGGTTGGGGTGTGTGTGGGAGGCCACTGTGCAAGTGGTGCCTGGAGGAGGGAGGCTCCTCGGACCTAAACACAGTCCAGGCCTCACCCATGACCCCAGGCTCATCCTCTGCTGAGTGAGACCAGACCTCCCAGCTTCCTGTCGAGTCCCTGTTCTCTGAGTCATAGGGCTGCTTCCCCATGTTCCTCAGAATTAACTGCTCAGTAACCATCAATACTAATAAAAGGGTAATATGCTAATTAGACCAGAGGTCCCTCCAGACAAAGCCATGGTCGTGGCGGCCAAGGCAGAGGTGGTTAGGGGGATCAGGCCGGCAGGGGAGAGCAGTTAGGGGCAACCAGGCTGGCATGGGAGAGCAGTTCGGGGTGACCAGGCTGGCAGACAGAGTGGTTAGGGGCGATCAGACAGGCAGGCAAGTGAGTGGTTAGGAGCCAATGGTCCCGGATTGTGAGAGGGATGTCTGACTGGCAGTTTAGGCCCAAGTGGGATCGGATTGGAGAGGGTGCAGGTTGGGCTGAGGGACCCTCCCTCTCTCTCATGCACAAATTTTGTGCACCGGACCTCTAGTTGCTTATAAAATTAAAACTATATCCATACTATGACCCTGTGATTCCAATCCTAAGTATTTACTCAAGAAAAATGAAAACATGTGTCTTCAAAATACATGTACAAGAATGTTGATAGCAGCTTTATTCATATTAGCTCCAAACTGGAAAAATTCTATATGCCTATCAGTAGGAAGATGAATACATATATTTTGGTATGTTAATAAAATGGAATACTACATAGAAATAAGAAACTACTGGTGTATGCAACCTCATGGGTTAAACTCAAAATCCTTATGCTGAGTGAAAGAAGCCTTAAACAGAAGAGGAATATTGTTTGATTCCATTTTTATGACATCAATGAACAAGCAAATCTCATATATGGTTGAAAAAATTAGAATAGTTATTGTTTCCATGCATGTAAGACAAAAGTTGATTGTATAGGACATTAGAGAAACTCCTGGGATGATGGTAATATTCTACATTTGGGTATCATTATTGTTTATATAGGTACATGCATTTGTCAAAAAATAGCAAAAACACAGTTAATGTTATAGTATTTTTATTTAGAATACAATAGTTCATGTGATTAATATTATTACTTCTTACCATTAGAATTTTATGAAATATATTAAGAATGTTTCTCCCAAACTTTTATAATTATAGCAATCACTTAGCTTATTTAGTAAAAATATGGATTCCATGTGTCTTTTTACAGAATATTCTGATTCACTGGACCTGGATCGCAATTCATTATTTTTATGTGTCATAGATAATCATTTTAATTTGAAAAATTCTGCTTTAAGAAATACACAACATTTGCCTCCATGCTATAAGCCAAAATTTCAAGTCTCACTGACACCTACCAATTATTGCCACAGGAATATATCTTTGCCATTTTATTTCCTTTATCACTGATATTCCAAATTAATGATGTTTATAAAATATGTGGGTTAGTATAGTATTTCCTAAAAACAAACAAACAAAAACTAACTTCTCTTCTTAGAAAAAATATGATATTGGAGAAAAATGAACTATGATTTTTAGAAATAGTTTTAAAATCTTTAGGAAGACATTTTTCACATTACTATGTAATTAGAAATAAACTTTGATGTTATTAAATCCAAAATTTGGTAAAATCTACTTAACAATCAGGTGGACTTAATCCATCTGAACATTTTCCTTAACCATAATAAAGAGACACTAGAGCCCTAGCTGGTTTGGCTCAGTGGGTAGAGCGTTGGACTGAAGGGTTCCCAGTTTGATTCCAGTCAAGGGCACATGCTCAGGTTGATCCCCAGTAGGGGGCGTGCAGGAGATAGCCAATCAATGATTCTCTCTCATCATTGATGTTTCTATCTTTCTCTCCCTCTCCCTACCTCTCTGAAATTAATAAAGATATATTTAAAAAATAAATAAAGAGAAACTAGCAGTATTTACCTATTAGTTTGACACTATGTGAGAAATTCTGTGAAAGGATAATTTTGCAAACAATGAATGACTCACAAGTATTAGTGGGATTGTTTTGGAATTTAGAAAAATACATAATTTTGGATAGTAATGCAATAGAGTTAAACAGAATGTATTTAGAATATAAATATTGTAAGCAGATATGCTTAGTTAGGGCAATCTGACAGGCTTGCCTATAAAGGTTTTACCTTTGCTATTTTTCTTTCACAAGTTTGAGTCATTGTGCGTGTACCTGTGTGTGTGTGTGTGTGTTTGGACATTAATTAGTTCTTTCTTATAGTTTGGACTAGTTCTTTCTTACAGATTACATGTGTTCATTAAATAAGGGAGAGAAAAGGGAATCCATTTGTTAAAATTGTCCACACTGTAATGCATATGCTCTGCTGTTTTTCACATTTACACTCAGCTTGCTTCAACATGTTTTGATTGAACTTGCCTCAACCTCAGGACTGCAAATGCCCTGTGACTTTTCATCCAGACACAAGAAAGCTGGGAGTTGTCAGGAACACCTAGATGTGTGCATGGCTTTTCTAAGTAACATCAAGTGTTTAGGTGGGAGCAGAAGCTCGCTTATTTATTATTGTACATCATATACACATAAAAGTAATATTTTGGGATGAAAGACAGAATCGAGTAGGTTATATTTTTTTATTAGAAGGAATTTATTGCTGCTATTAGAATATAAATTTTCTGAATACAGACCTTTTGTAACAACTGTGAAAACAATGTTTCTGGAGCAAATAAAATGTTTCCTTTATATTTAGTTTTTGCTATTCTGATATTTTAAAAAATCTCATTTTGAATTTCTTATATATTTTTTAAATTCTACATCAGAAAGTTATGAGCCCAAAGGTAAAGCTTTCCATAAGACCATATTTATTTGTTCAAAGAAGTAAAATAGCCAGTTGGATATTTTTTTATTTATACACCAATTAATCTATTTTTAAAGTATTAGTTTTTGAGAAATTAATACGGACTCATTCCACCATCTTAGTTGAAAAACATTTTTAATAAAGGGAAGATTACAAGGAAATCGATCTTTTTTTATTTCACGTTGGTCCATTACCAATGGATAATTATGTTGACTTTTTTTTGTGATTTATTTTTATTTTTTTGATTTCAGAGAGGAAAGGAAAGAGAGAGAGATAGAAACATCAATGATGATAATCATTGATTGGTTGCCTCCTGCACACCCCCTCCTGGGGATCAAACCCACAACCTGGGCATGTGCCATGACCGGGAATCATAACCTGACCTCCCTGTTCATAGATCAATGCTCAAGCACTGAACTACGCCTAGCCAGGCTTATGCTGACTTTCTATGTTGAGTTTTTCAGTAAGTGTTAATGAGAATCACACATGCCCTGAGAAGGCATTGGGATGCAATGAAACAAAAATTGATTTAAATGTAAAACAAATCTGTTTTCAAATGTTTTTTCTTTTTTATTGATTTTTTAGAGAGGAAGGAAGAAGAAGAGAGAGAGAGAAGCATAAATGTGAGAGAGAAACATGGATCAGTTGCTTCCCAGACGTGCCCAAGCGCCCGTACAAGGGGAATGGACCCTCAGCCTGGGTATGCACCCTGACCTGGAGTTGAACCTGCAACCTTTTGGTGCATGGGAAGATACTCCAACCAACTGAGACCTCCAGTCACGGCTAATTTAAAACAAATTATTATCTATACTAATAAAAGGGTAATATGCTCATTAGACTGGACATATTCCGGACATCCTTCTGGACAAAGCCACAGAGGCTGTGAGGGCCAAGGGCAGGCCGTCAAGGAGGCCAGCAGTGGCAGCAGAAGAATGGTGAGGGGGGTGGTGCCTTCCCCTGATCACCTGGTTGCCTCCTGCAGAGGGAGGCCAGAGGCAGCAGCAGTGGTGGGGTGATGGGGGCTGCACCTTCCCCTGATAGCCGGGTCATCACCTTCAGAGGGAGGCCAGAAGAGGCAACAACAGCTGGGTGATGGGGGTGGCACCTTTCCCTGATCGACGGAGTCGCCTCCAGCAGAGGGAGGCCAGACTGTGGGACATCAGTAGGACATCCCCTGAGGGCTCCTGGACTGTGAGGGGGGGCCAGGCCGGGCTGAGGGACCCCCCACTACATCCCAGGTGCCTGTGGCTAGCCAGAGGTAGAGAAGCCCTGGTCCCGGTTGCCTGTGGTCAGCCAGAGGAGGGAAGCCTGGGTCCCAGGTGTGGGGGCTGAGGCAGAGGCAGTTAGGGGTGATCAGGCTGGCAGGGGAGCAGTTAGGGGTGATCAGGGGTCCCGGATGCCTGCGGCCGGCCCAGGTGAAGCTGCCTGGGAATCCGGGTGCCTGCAGCCAGCCTGGGTGAAACTGGCCCAGGTCCTGAGTGCCTGCGGCCGGCCAGAGGAGGGAAGCCTGGGTCCCAGGTACAGGGCCAAGGCAGAGGTGGTGAGGGGTGATCAGGCAGGCAGGCGAGCAGTTAGGGGCCAGCGGTCCCGGATTGCGAGAGGGATGTCCAACTGCCGGTTTAGGCCTGATCCCTGGGTTTGGGCCTAAACCGGCAGTCAGACATCCCCCAAGGGGTCCCGGATTGGAGAGGGTGCAGGCTGGGCTGAGGGACCCCCTCCCTCCTGGGCCTCTAGTATAAGTATATAAATTCTCAGCCTCTCAATATCTGCTTATTTATCTATGAAATAGTCTAAACATATATAAAAACTTGAGATTAAAATATTTTTAAAAGGATTAAGTAGTATAAATTGAAACAATGCCTTTTTAAAAATTTTAAAGAAAAAAACAACAGAGGTGAAAAATCACATACATTTTTAATATTTGCCTTTACCTAATTCCCAGATTTGTCCACACCTTATCTTATTGTTATCTTATCTTTCAGTTGACTACACATACTGAGAAGTCAAGTTAAAGAGGTGTTCCAGGTATTTATAGTTATCACAGTCATTCATAATTCAAGAAAGCCCCTTTGTCATTTTAACTTTCAGGGTTTTCCTATTCTTTGAATCTCTATAAAAGTAATAGGTTAAAGTGATATAATAAAAGCAGAGCCCTAACCGGTTTGGCTCAGTGGATAGAGCGTCAGCCTGCAGACTGAAGGGTCCCACGTTCGATTCTGGTCAAGGGCATGTACCTTGGTTGCAGGGCACATCCCCAGTAGGGGGTGTGCAGGAGGCAGCTGATCGATGTTTCTCTCTCATCAGATGTTTCTAACTCTCTATCCTTCTCCCTTCCCCTCTGTAAAAAATCAATAAAATATATTAAATAAATAAATAAACACAGACAATTCTTTGAGTACCTTTGTGTACATATCATTGAATCTTGGGGATGTAAATAGATTTAAGTTATTCAAGTTATCTGATCACACATGAAGTATTTTTGTAAATAAATGTAAGCTATTAAATTTTTACATCTTTATGTTATCTTTTGTTGTTAAAATTCATAATCAAGGGAACAAAATAGAGTTGGTATTCTTCTCAATAATTCTGATTCTATAGAGTTTAAAGTACAGAGTTTGTAGAATTTTGAGATTTGCCTCTCCTTTTAATTTAATTGTCTTCTTTTGTTTGTCTTCTCATTAGCCATGCTGATTATTAATAAGCATTTTTTCCTTCCACAAAAACATTCTGGAACAAATTAAGACTAACTCAAAACTTAAAACAATGAAACAAGTCTCCTTCCAACACCATTTATTCCCCCTATACCAACTTCAACCTCCGCTTAACACCTTTTTCCTCTGGTAATCACCATATCGTTGCCTGTGTCTATGCATAATACCTTCACTCTTTTCACCTAGCTCTCCAATGCACTTTCCCTCCCCAGCTGTCAGGTTATTCTCTGTATTTATTAGTTTATTTATATTTTTATATTTTGTTTGTCAGTTCATTTTATCCTTTATTCCACATATAAGTGAAATCATATGGTATTTTTTCTTACTTTGACAGGTTTATTTCACTTAGCATAATAATCTCCAGGTCAATCTATTATATTCCAAAAGGTAAGATATTCTTCTTTTTTATGGTCAAGTAATACTGCATTGTATATTGTACAACAACTTTTTGGTCCACTTCTCTTCTGATAGGCAATTAGGCAGCTTTCAAGTTTTGGCTATTATAAATAACATTGAAACAGACATAAGGACCCATATATGCTTTCAAATGACTGTTTCAGGTTTCTTTGGATATATATATATAAATAAAGAGCCAGGGTTGTAACATCCACAATGACTGGAGGCTTGAACTAATGCCCGGCTGTGCGCACAGCAGGAGAGCAGGCTGAGCTGCTGACCTCTCTAAGAGAGAAAGAGGCAGGGCTGATCAGCAGCGGCAGCAGCTGCTGGTGAGGCCCGGATAGAGAAGCAGGGTGATCAGACTGCTGATCAGCCCCACCTCTATGATCAGGCCCGGAGATGCTGACTGGCATAGAAACAGACCAATCAGAACCAAATATGGGTGAATTGCGAGGAACCGATGGCCCAAGGTTTTTATTTTAGGACTATATTCATCTCAATGTAATTTTGAGGTTTGACTATGTGGTTATTTCCTTATCCCCAAAACATTTATTGTGATTTTTAATTTTAATTGAGTGTTTTGACAATGTTTTGTTGAAAACCAGTTAACCATGTGAGATTATTTTTGAACTTGATCTTCTGTTACATTGATCTTTATGACAATATCATATGGTCATAATTTCTCTGCCTTTAAAATAAATTGTAATATCAAGTAACGAAAAAATTATAACTTGTTCTGGTTTCTCAAGTTTATTTGACTATGCTATATTCTTTGTATTTATATATCAAGTTTAAAACCAGATTCTCATTCCTTTAGCATGCCTTCTGTAATTTCAATTGGGATTGCATTTAACCTGTACTTTAATTTGCAAAGGGTTGATGTCATAATAATATTGAGTGTTATAATCCATAAATATAGTGTTATTTTTATTTAAGTTATCTTAGATTTTACCTTAGTTTATTTGTTTTGTTTTCAAGAAAATATGCACATTTTTACTTTCTCTTTTTTTTTTATATCCCTTGGTTGTTACATTCAATTCAATTTCTTTTTTTTAAATATATTTTATTAATTTTTTACAGAGGGGAAGGGAGAGGGAGAGAGGGTTAGAAACATCGATGAGAGAGAAACATCGATCAGCTGCCTCCCGCACACCTCGCACTGCGGATGTGCCCACAACCAAGGTACATGCCATTGACCGGAATCGAACCTGGGACCCTTCAGTCCACAGGCCGACGCTCTATCTACTGAGCCAAACCGGTCAGGGCCAATTCAATTTCTTGAACACAATTTACATGACACTTTTAACTGTATATCTCAATTTAAAGACCTCTGCCCAAAGTCTAGATTTAATTATGCAAATGCCTACATAAACTCCTTTCGGATAACATCTAAAGATCTAAATCACAACGTGTCTATATTAAACTCCTGTTCTTCTAATATCTACCCTTACTCAATAATACCTTGTCTTGTGGTTTTTCACATAAATAAACTTGGCGCTATCCTTGTATTCCTTTCTCTCACACTGAACATACAAGCTATTAAGAAACCCCATTTTCTTGCCTTTAAAATGCATCCAGAATCTGAACACTTCACATTAATGCATTGTTATTATCCTGGGCTGAGCCTCCATCATCCTTTAATACCCTCTCAATCTTTTTCTATCACCCCTGTTATTTATTTTAGTTTATTTTCAAAAATGCAGAAATAGTAATCCTATTGAACCACAGGTAGATTATTAATTTCTTCTACTAATTTTTTTCAGAATAAAAAAAAAATCTTTATCTGCATTTACCAGACCCTATATAACCTGGCTCTGTTTTTTTTTAAGATTTCTTTTTCCACTCCTCTCTCTACTTAATATTCTGCTTCAGTCACTCTAGTCTCCTTATTTTTCCTCAAATATACCAAGCACATTTTTGTTTTAGGGTTTTTGCTTCACTGTTCCCTCTGCCTGGTATGCTCTACTTATCCATATGGCTATATGCCTACATTCTGCAAGTCTTTGTATAAATCTCATCTATTCAAAGATTACCCTGACCATCCTATTTAATATTACACTCCAAGTATCTCCCATTACTACAACTCAGAATTCCTGATTTCTTTTATTTTCTTTCACCTTTTCTCTTTTCCAGTCTTAATCATTAACATAACATAAATTTTATATTAGTTGTTTATTATCAGATTCTCCCAGTAAAATAAAAATTATTTCATTACAGGTACAATTTAATCTTTTTAACCAATATATCATTAAAAAATGCCTGGCAATAGTGTAGTGAGTTCTAATGAAATGTTGATTGAATGAATAAGTATAAATATTCTAGTAAACTATTTATCTTTATTTGATTATTGCTTATATTTTTATGAGATCAATTCTCCTTGGGTCAGCTATTTCCATGAGGTTGATACAGATTAGGCCAAGGTCTTCTTTGAAGGAAGAAGGAATTGTTTATATAATAATTTGTATATATTATGTATATATGTAAGTTAATTCCTAGTCCTATAACTGAGGCCTATATTCACAATGTAGAGGACTTTTTCTCTCTTCTATCCTGATTATTTTCTCCATCTTGCATAACTTGGATTGTCTAAATGATTCTTAATTTATAACCCCACATTCATTCCAAATTGTATCCAGAGATGCTCTACCAGCCTACTTGGTTTTATTTTATTTCCCAAATTGAATATTGTTTTACAACTTACTTGAGAAAAAAACCAATGCAATCCTATATAATAAAGATGTAATATGCAAATTGACCATCACACCCTCACAAGATGGCTGCCTATGACCAGGCAGGGGGTTAGTGAGGGACGACTAAGCGACAGGGCAGAATTATTTGCCCTTTCCTCTGTGTTCCTGCAGCTCTGTGTTCATACATTTGTTTTTAAGAGCAGTAATCACATCACGCAGTTGCCAGGGCGGGTATAGTAAGAGGCCACCAGGCCGGCGTGGGGCAGTTAGGGACAGCCAGGCTGGCAGGCAGGTGAGCGATTTGTGACTAGGCCAGCCTGGTCACCCCTAACTGCCCCCCCTGCCAGCTTGGTCACCCCCAACTGCACCCACCCCCCGCTGGCCTAGTCACCCCTCACTGCCCCCTCTGCCAGCCTAATCGCCCCCAACTGCCTCCCTGCCAGCCTGGTAATCCCCAACTGCACCCCCGCTGGCCTGGTCCCCCCTAACTGCCCCCCCCCGCCAGCCTGGGGGGATAGTAAGAGGCCACCAGGCCAGCGTGGGGCAGTTAGGGGCAGCCAGGCTGGCAGGCAGGTGAGTGATTAGGAGCCAGTGGTCCAGAATTGTGAGAGGGATGTCCAACTGCCAGGGATTGGGCCTATATGTCCAACTCCCCGGGATTGGGCCTATACTGGCAGTCAGACATCCCCCAAGGGGTCCTGTATTGGAGAGGGTGCAGGCTGGGCTGAGGGGACCTCCCCCCATGCACGAAATTCATGCACCAGGCCTCTAGTAATAATAATAATAGCTAACATTCCAAAGCAATGATAGTAATAATAATATCTAATATTTTAACCTTTTGCACTCGGATGTCGAGTGTGACTCGACACGGTTAGCATCAGTAGCAGCTCAAGAAAAAAGCAAGCGAGTGCAAAGGGTTAGTAATCTTTACTAAGTATCTTGCCTAGTTCCAAGTGATATACCTATGTCCATGCACACAGATATAGTAGCATTTAATTTTCTCAATGAAATTTTGAAATAAGTAATACATTCATGTCCATTTTAAATTGAGTCTATTAAGATAAAATATTTTAGGTAAATTTGCTGAAGTTTCAAAATTTTTATGTTACAGATGGTATTTGTAATCCAGATGTAATGATTTAGAATCCATGTTCTTGAATGTCATTCAGAGATATGTCCTCTGCCTTCTTTTTATTAGATGCACATCTTTAAATGTTCCTTCTTTCAATAATAAAAACAGAACAAGGAAATTTATTTTATTCAGGCTATTGCAAGAGAGAGAGCACCCAAGATTTGAAGACGAGAGTGCAGGAAGGTATCGCCTTATCTATATACTAGAGGCCCAATGCACTAAATTTGTGCAAGGAGCTCGGTCCTCACAGCCCCAGCTGCCTCTGCATGCCCTTCCAGCCCCGGCTTCGTCCGGAAGGTCGTCCAGACAGTCGTTGTGCTGTTCGGTCTAATTAGCATATTAGCTCTTTATTATATAGGATATAAAAGGCTAAGTGACTGACGGTCCGTCCAACCGTCAAACCTACTGACTGACTGGACTGTACATATGCTGCGCACTGGCAATTTAAAAATAAATGTTGATTCACACATGTGTAATACATATAAAGTTCTTCTTAGAGGGGACTTTTGACAATGTCTCAGTGTTGTGCCACATGCTATGCAATCAGCCATAGTACAAATGAGTTTAAAGTACTGTAGTGTTTGGGGATGTTTCAGACAGTTGTCTCTTAAAACAAATATGAGGTCAGAGGATTCTGCTTACAGTAAATGGTTAGCAATACTTGGAGATGGCAGACTTGATAGCAGGTTTCATTTAGGAATGGATATTATTAAAATACCCCATGAAATGATTTGTAATGGATCTATTGTTGAAGATACCTTTGGAAATAGTATATCTATAGATACTATTAAAAATATATCTAAACGTGCAATTCTTTGTCCTAAAAATGAGCACGTTCATAAATTAAAGGAAGAAATTTTGAATATACTCAATGGAGATTTTCACACCTATTTGAATGATGATTCCATAGATTCAACAGATGATGCTGAAAAGGAAAATTTCCCCATCAAATTTCTTAATAGTATTACTCCTTTGGGAATGCTGTGTCATAAATTAAAATTGAAAGTAGATGCAATCATCATGATATTGAGAAATCTCAGTAGGAAATAGGGTCTTTGTAATAGTACTAGATTTATTATCAAAAGACTGCGACCTAACATAATCGAAGCTGAAGTATTAACAGGATCTGCGGAAGGAGAGGTTGTTCTGATTCCAAGAAGTGATTTATCCCCATCTGACACTGGCCTCCCACTTAAATTAATTTGAAGACAGTTTCCCATGATGCCAGCATTTGCGATGACTATTAATAAATCACAAGGACAAACTCTAGACAGAGTAGTAATATTCCTACCTGAACCTGTTTTTAGACATGGTCAGTTATATGTTGCTTTCTCTTGAGTTCGAAGAGCATGTGACATTAAGGTTAAAGTTGAAAATACTTCATCACAAGGGAAATTAGTCAAGCACTCTGAAAGTGTTTTTACTCTTAATGTGGTATACAGGGAGATATTAGAATAAGATATCAATTTGTCAGTCATTGTTTTTATCAATGGTGTTTTTATATCATGTTTTTGTTATTTTTATATAATATCTTTGTTGGTTTTATATCATGTTATTGTTTATTTATTAATCAATTTGTATATTATTTTCATATACATTTTACTAATTTTCTTTTATCTCTGAAACTTCTATTATAGAGAAAGGGAGAATGGCTATATTAAAATATTTTGTATTTTAATTTTATAATACTATATTATATATGCTATTTTGACATAATTTTTTTGCAGTAGCGTAATTACCACACAAAACTTTCTTCTAATTAATTTCCTTTCAATATGCATAAATCCATGCATTGGGCCACTAGTACTTTTATAAGAAACAATGGACGAGTAATAGTTGGAATGATTTAGAGTCAGGATTGATTTTGCAATCAGGGAATGTCTCAGTCAGTCAGCAAAACAAGAAATATTTATCTCTGTATCAAGCTATTTTAGAGAACAAACAATTCAGCTAATCATCCATGAGGAAAAAAATGGGAAGTTGAAGGGTATGTTTCTGGCCTTGTTAGGTTCACAGAAAATGTCAAAGATCTGTGTTTAGCCTTTTCATAGGTAAACAAAGAAGTTATATGTCAGTCTTATGGGAGTCTGTATAACTTATGAAAAAGAGTGACAACAAGTCTAAATAAATCATATGGGGAAGTATTGCTCTTTGTGATAGGCCATACTCTAGGATACAAAAGAGTAGAGGAGATGTATTAAGCATTGCTGCTTCTAGGATTTGGGTAAAGTTAAACATGGTCATCTCTTAGGGACTTTCCATATCTCTACTTAACCTTTATTTTATTTGGCTAGTTTTTCTTATGTAATGTGGTTTGGGATTACAGATGTCTCCTAATATTTTTAAAACACTCTGGAGGAGAAGGCAGAAAAAAATTTTATTGTGCTACTTAAAACTGAAAGTTCTAAAAATAAAATATGTAAGACAATGAAAGCATTTCCATATCACATGTGTTACGTATTTATATTCATATATATATATATATATATATTATATTTTTTTTTTTCTTCTTCTTCTTTGGCACTTCTCTTTTATTTCCTGGAAACTTGTTCTTATCATTGTTCATGTAGACATTTTATTATCAAATCAGTTATAAGAATTCCACTTTATTTCCTAGCAAAAATTCCATTATGCAGACATCTTTACTATTCTGCTAAATTTTATAGAATCAGAACTAAGAAAATATTGCCAAATAATTTTAAGGGAATTTTATTATTAGAGTGAAAGTTATTTAAAGTATTAATAAAAATTTGGGGTATTTAATTTGTTTTCCAAAACACACAATGTAATTTTAAGTATGGACCGAAAGACAGGCTTATATGAATTGACTGTTTATTTGATTATTATTATATAACATTGCAAATATATTAAATATGATGTTAGTATTGCTTTTTATTACTTAGAAAAAAATTTGGCTTTTTTATATAATAGGTCATTATTGAAATTCACTATTTACATACTTTACTCATTATCTGCATGCTGCCAAGTGTATGGATGATCTTGTAACCAAAAAAGAAAGGAACACCTGAAGATAATAATTATAATATTGCAAAAGAAAGGTAAAGATTCCCTTGACCATTTACCTCCCTAGAACTGAGTGAAGGTGTATGAATTTTTTTGATACTAATAATCATGGTATTAAAGTTTTAATCAAACAAATATGATTCTATTTGAGATTGTATTTTATGTACCATAAGTGGGCAATAAACATGAGAACTTTTATATATCTAACCATGCATTTCAGCTCCAAAAAGGACTTAAGTTGAGACAAAAAAAAATAATGCATTTACATAGTGAAGCAATATAAGAAAAATGGTATTATGTAATTACATCAAAATGAGGTTTATATTTTCCCACTTTGGGGGAATGGATTGTGGCAGTTGACCATAATTTATTTGCAATAACAAATAGTCACTAGTTAAAGTTACAATAAAATATCAGTCTCAAATATTCAAAGTGAATATTACCCAGAGAATGTGGGGATATCACAATTATAATTGGCCTAGTTATTATTTAAATGGTGTTTCAAATTTCAGTTTCTCAAACTTAATAGAAATAAAACATTGGAGACAGTACAGTGGAAAGGAAAAGAGATGATTAAATAGCTAGAAAATCAGAATAACATGTAAAACCTAAAAACGTAATATTTTCATGACTTGAATAAAACACATCTAATGAAGATACCTAACAATAGAACTGTGTGTGGTATGTGAGTGTGCTCCTATATTAGTAGATGAACAACTGTTCTCCTCTTGCACCAGGGCAGAACCAAAGAATTTAACTAAATTGCAACAGTAATGATTTAGGCTAAAAGTTAGAAAATGCAGGAGATATTACTCTAACCATTGACCTCAAGTTTATATCACTCTGCAAAGAATTTCAAAGTGCATGGCCTTTTTTAATGATGATGTGTAGTTAATTAGTAATTTAGTCTTTCTAAATCTTAGTTTCCTCATCTATGAAAAATTAAAGAATCATGTATATTTTCATCACAATTTATTAATGGTCTTCTTTCACCAGCACTATCTTATCTTTTATCACCACAACAACTCGATGAGTTAGATGTGGCAAGAATCTATATGCTGTTCTATGGTACAGGACACAGACTCAGAGTCCCAAGGGTTCTCAGTTATGTCAACCTAGATCCCAAGACTCTTGGAGTACTTGTGCTTCCCCTGCACCATGCTCAATTGTATTGGACTTCTTAATCTACAATTTACTTTTATTATTATACTAGAGGCCTGGTGCATGAAATTCGTGCACAGGGGAGGAGGGTGTGTCCCTCAGCCTAGCCTGCACCCTCTCCAATCTGGGACCCCTTAAGGGACGTCCGGTGTGATCGGGCCTAAATGGGCAGTCAGACATCCCTCTCACAGTCCAGGACTGCTGGCTCCCAACCGCTCGCCTGTCTGCCTGCCTGATTGCCCCTAACTGCTTCTACCTGCCAGCCTGATCACCCCCTAACCACTCCCCTGCCAGCCTGACTGATGCCTAACTGCTCTTCTGCTAGCCCGATTGCCCCTAACTGCCCTCCCCTGCTGGCCCAGTCCCCCCTCCTACTTCCCTCCCCTGCAGGCCTGGTCCCCCCCAACTGTCCTTCCCTGCAGACCTGGGTCCCCCCAACTGTCCTCCCCTGCAGGCCTTATCACCCACAACTGCCCTCCCCTGCAGGTCTGGTCACCCACAACTGCCCTCCCCTACAGGCCTGGTCCCTCCCAACTGTCCTCCCCTGCAGGCCTGATCACCCACAACTGCCCTCCCCTGCAGGCCTGGTTCCCCCCAACTGCCCACCCCTGCAGGCCTGGTCCCCCCCAACTGCCCTCCCCTACAGGCCTGGTCCCCCCCAACTGTCCTCCCCTGCAGGCCTGATCACCCACAACTGCCCTGTCCTGCTGGCCTGTTCACCCACAACTGCCCTTCCCTGCTGGCCATCTTGTGGCAGCCATCTTGTGTCCACATGGGGGCGGCCATCTTTGACCACATGGGGGTGGTCAGCTTGTGTGTTGGAGTGATGGTCAATTTTCATATTACCTCTTTATTATATAGGATTTTGAGCAAAGCGTAACATTACATAGGAGAAAATATAAAAGCCAAGTCAATAAATCTCAGCACTCACTTGATCTCTACTCATACAGTCTCAAGAAAAGAGAAGATTCATATATACCAAGGAAAAGTAGTCTTTGAAGTTAATATTAATCTATGAAAAATAACATGTGGACCTAACACTGCAAGATATTAATTATAAAAACATACATTTTAATGTTCCCAGGACATATTTTATCTCTTTAAATTTTAATATATTTTATTGATTTTTTACAGAGAGGAAGAGAGAGGGATAGAGAGTTAGAAACATCGATGAGAGAGAAACATCAATCAGCTGCCTCTTGCACACCCCCTACTGGGGATGTGCCTGCAACCAAGGTACATGCCCTTGACCGGAATCAAACCTGGGACCCTTGAGTTCGCAGGCCGACACTCTATCCACTGAGCCAAACCAGTTTCGGCTATCTCTTTAAATTTTAAACAAAGTATGCATTGTTTTTGCTTAATAAGCCCTAATTAATTTTATTGATAAACTGTCTAATATTTTAGCTAATTTTGATTTTGAACCAGGGTATTTTTTCTTGTTTTTATTGCACAAATAAATAGTTGATTAATTAATTAAAGCATAGTTATTACATAATTCTAATGTTGAAAAAAATGAAAATGTGAAATTATCTTTAGGAAACATGATATGCATAAATATAAAGCTTATTTTCTGTGTAATTAGACTAAAAGGAAAGATAAAACATCTGTCTTTGAAACCTGTAGAATATTGAGTTGAAGCATCTAATAACAATTATCAACTACAAATGGGGCTTTTTAATACATTTTGAAATTCTACACAGTTTTTATATCTGGTGAAATATTAACCTTTTCCCCCACCAAAGGGTCAATAGTAAATGGATAGATCAGTTAGTTATTCTCTTACTAGGAAAACTGCATACAAATGTATTTTGAGATTTCATTAACTAATAAAAAGAGAAGCAGACAAAAATACATGGAAAAAAGATAATAAAATATGTTTTCTGAGTAATAATGACAGCAAGGTATAGAAGCAGAGACTTATTTATAAAATGACAGCTATTTGAGTTCTTAAAAAATCACCTGAGCTTCTGCCAGACCTATTATTTGATTAAACTATGAGATTACCAGAGAAGTGAGGTGGGAGGAGGTAGAAGAGGTTATATGGGGGATAAATGGTTATTGAAAGTGACTTGATTTGAGATGGTGAGCACAATACAATATACAGAGGATGTATTATAAAATTGTGCACTTGAAACCTATATAATGTTATTAACCAATACCATCACTATCCTATCTAATAAAGAGGGAATATGCTAATTGACCATCATGCCCTCACAAAGATGGCAGTGCCCACACCCAATAAGGAGAGAATATGCTAATTGACTGCCATGCCCTCAAAGATGGCAACGCGCACAACAACAAGATGGCGGCACCCAGTCCCCTCAGCCCCCCAGCTTCCCAGGGCCGGCCCGAGGAGCAGGCAAGCCTCGGATGTCAGCTGCCCAGTTGCCCAGGGCTGCCCAAGACTCAGGTAACCAGGGCCTGCCGCCCTCCTGTAGCTCCCCCGCTCCCCCATAGCTTGCTGCCCTGACCCTTCCTGTAGCTCTCTGCCACCCGCTTGTAGCCAGTAGCTCACTGCTGCCCCCTCCTATAGCTCTCTGCCGCCTGCTTGTAGCTTGCTTCCCCACCCTCCTGCTGATCCATGATCCAGTCGTTACATAGTCAGTTGTTAACCCTTCACGGCGTAATGACCATTTGCATATTACATCTTTATTATATAGAATTTTTTGCCATTCTGACAAAAAATAGGTACAGCTTTGATTCATTCATACAGAGGTATCAAACATTGCTGAGAGAACTGAGTTAAATTTTTTCTCCTTAGACTATCTGCCCCTAAAAAATAAATTGTTCTTTATTGACCCATAAATATTTCATTAATGAAGGTATACAAAATATTTCCCATTTGATAATTCTGCCAAAAAGTTGAATAATTGTGTGCATGCTACCTGGTCAACTGGAATATTTTAAGTATCTGAGAAATTGAAACTACAGTTTCATAACTTAAACTTTATCCATGATTACTAATAATCTTGGATTGAATTTATCAAGCTCAAGGCAATTATAGTGTTAAATAAACAATTTAAAATTTAACAAGTAATTTTGTACAGGGGAGTTTGTCTCTTTGCACTAGCATAAACTGAAGATAAGTAGCAGACAATAGCACTCACTCTGTATTGATATATGGCCCTATGTCTAAGGATAATAAATACCATCATGCCCCATTTTAGATCCTACAGAATTTTGATTAAAACTCATTGTTTCTGAGCCAAGAGAGGCTTTTCACCCACTCCAAAATTCCAAACTGCCCTCAACAATAACAATTACAATTTGAGAAGTTGTCTTGAAAGGAATTAATCAAAAGTGGTCTGACAAAAATCAATCAAATGAACAAACAACAGTTGTGCTCCCTTGGACCTAAAAGATTAAGGGAGTGCAGTCTGACTTACTTGGATGAAAAACTGTTCAGACTACAGAGCCCTCAAAAAAGGTGGCTGACTGGATCCTGCTCCCATAGAGACTTGGGTGAGGCCAATCCCATAGCAGATATAAGTGTTTATCATATAACCCACTAGTTAGAGTAATCCAGTTGTCAAGAAACTGAAGAATGCTTATTACTTTTACTGGAGGAATACTGTGACATATATGTATACACACACACACACACACACACACACACACACACACACACACTAGAGGCCCAGCACCCGGGACCCCAGACCCACCGTGCCACGAGACCCATCAATGCACCTCCTGGTGACTGGTATTTTGGTCATTATGGCATTACATCCACTGGCCTTTTAAATATCCTAATTTATGATTTTAAGAGACATAGAGGTAATAAGAATGATTGTTTTCTTTTGTTTTGCCTACTCATCCTCTCTAACTATTCCTTTTTTATTGAATTTATTGGGGTGACATTGATTAATAAAATTATATAAGTTTTAGGTGTATAATTCTATAATACACCCATCCATATATTATATTGTGTGTGTACCATCTCAAGTCAAGTCTCCTTCTATCACCATTTATCCCTCCTTTTTTATCTTCTACCTCCCCCCAACTCCTTTTCCTTCTGGTAATCACCATACCATTGTCTGTCTATGAGTTTGTTTTTTGCTTAATCTCTGACTGTTCTTAGACCTAGTTATGTGCTGGCCAGGTTTTTGATATAATAGCCTGGTACAAATCAACCCCAAAATATTCTTCAATGTTCCCTAGATCTTGCATTGCTTCATAGATCAAATTTTTAATTATATCATACACTGCTTGAGGTGGGATTCTAAAATCCACCCCTGAACTCACATTATCAGGTTAGTAGATTTAGTCTTACTTTGTTTTAGCTTGCTATTTTTCCCCTTTGCTATCTATAATTTTTTATTTTCAGGAAAAAAAGGAAAACCATATATATTGCTATTACTCCAACAATTCTTCAAACTATTTGATTGGGAGGTAGTATTGTATTCATAAAACTCATTTGCTTATTATCCTTTCCTTTATCAATTGAATATTCTCCCTCCTTTATTAATAATTTAGCCACAAATCAATTGACTTATAGGAGAGACTTATCTCCCATACACATTATGTTAATTGAGCATCTGCACAGATTTATGGCTTAGAGCAAGCTAGTTTATTTTTAGTTCACTGACATCCTATAAAATAAGTGAGGAATATGCTAATTATCCATTACACCCTGAGGCGTAATGACCAACGACATAACCAGATCATGGGGCAGCGAACTACAAGCGGGCGGTGGAGAGCTACACGAGGGGGCAGGGCAGCAAGCTATGAGCAGTGGTAGGAGACGGGAGGAGCTACAGGAGGGTGGGGCAGCAGGCAGAGAGCTACAGGAGGGTGGCAGCGACCTACTGGCGCACGGATTTGTGCGCAGGGCTACTAGTCTTTATATAAAAAGAAAATAAGCTAAATTGTCCAAATTTTCCAAAAGGAGTCTCTTTAAGCTGAATCCTTTCTAACCAAGGCTGATGCTTTTCAAAATAATATTCATTTCTCAAAATAAATTTTAAAACAACAAGATGAAGCTTTGTTTAATAAAGTGGAAAATGCTATAAGATACCAATTTTGGGCTCTAGGAGTTTTTATTGTATTGCTATATATAAGCATGTGAGATAAAGCAGGTTAATATATGGATTATAGCCATTTTGAAACATAAAAGGAAATTATGCTTAAAATGCTTTCATTTTCTTGTATATTTGCAAAAAAACTAACTTTAATTTGAGGATTATTATTAATTTAAGTCTTCCCTCTTTTAAAACTAAATTAATCATACTGTATACTACATTGATTTGCTAGAATGCCATAAAAAAGTACAACTGGTGGCTTAAACAGTAGAAATGTATTGTTTCAGTTATTGTGGCTAGAAGTCCAAAATCAAGGTATAGTCAGAGTTAGTTCCTTCTTAGGCCTGTGAGGAAAGGAACTATTGTGGGCCTTACTCCTTGGTTGATTGATACCATCATCTCCCTACTATTTCTTCATACCATCTTTTCTCTTAGTATGTCTTTGTTAGAATTTATGTTTTTATGAGGAAACCAATCATATTGGTTTGGAATTCACCGTAATGATCTCATTTTACCTCTGTAAAGAACCTTTTCCAAATAAGATCACATTTAATACTGGGAGTTAGGGCTTCCACGTATGGATTTGGAAAAGAACACAATACAACTCACAATCCTGATGTTTCCAAAATTGTGTTTAAATCTCATGGTGGCCACAAAGTACACAATTTTATTTTCCACTCTTTGATCGTGACCTTAGCATTCTGAAATTGGCTCAGAAGATTTATAGTTGGTGGATTATCATATTTAGTTTTATGAGAAAAACAATATTTCTCATATAGATATGAATATACTATTAATGGTGATCAATATTTTAAGAATGTAGCTGAGATTTTCCATTTATAATCTCACTTTATACTTATAATAGCTTTATGAGAGGGTAAAATTATTCCTATTTTAATGAAGTTGAGACTAGGCACTAGGAGATTAAATAAATAATCGAATGCCACATTGCTCTATGAAATACTGCAAGATGTGAATCAGCAGTGTAGAGCCTGTTCACTTTTATATATTGCACTAGAGGCCCGATGCATGAAATTCGTACAAGAGTAGGCCTTCCTTCCCCCGGCTACTGGCATCGGCTTCCCTCTGGGACCTGGGACCCAGGCTTCCCTCTGGCCACCAACAGGCACCCAGGACCCGGCTTCCCTTGCAACCCCAGCTTCATCCGGAAGGTCGTCCGGAGGTCATCTGGAAGGATGTCCAGTCTAATTTGCATATTATGCTTTTATTATTATAGATTCCCCCCCTTAGAATCAGCCATTATGCATAGAGTTCTCTAGGGCCAAAAGGCAAGAACATTTTTAAAGCTGTAGATATATTTTGCCCATTTGAATATGAAAAGGTTGTATATTCAGCTAGACTGTATATTTCACTCAATCTTAGTTAGCATCATATGAAGTTCATGATGTCCAATACTAGGGACTAGAAATTCATATTTTTTTGTTTCCTTGGGTGTTTTGTAATTTTGAATTTTTAGTAGGGTTTTAACCTAATGAGGCATTCTCTAACTTTATCTGTGGAGTCCTTTGCATTTACTTTTGCTAGTTGCTTCTGGCTGCTAGGCAACTTGGAATCACTTAATGTTACTTGTTTGGTGTAAACTTCCTTGACCATGTTGTAATTGCCAAAATAAATAACCTTCTTTAGCTAGCCAAGGGAATTTTTATCAGCATTTCATAGAAGTTTTAGATGTTCTAGAGATCAGAGTTAAAACTCACCACTCTTAATTACCACAACTAGTAAATGACCCAAGTGTGACTATAACTTGAGAATCAATTTAAACTTTTCTTGTTCAGATTTTTTTTTAGTTTCTAGGGATTTTTGTTATTCTCCTGAAACACAATGTAGCATTATCAAATGCTTGCTACACTTTTCCAACATTCATAGGTGTTTTGTATCAGGCATTTTCTCAGAGCATCAATTTGGCATATTAATAGAAAATGGAATCCAGGTACTTTCTGTTTTCTGCCAACATAATAAACAAAGAACTTTCAGCTTTTAACTTCCTGAGAGAGAACATATGGCTCTGAAAGAAGATAAGAATACAAAAGTATTGAGAACAAGTAAAATCTGCAGATTGGCCACAAATTTTATAAATAAATAAAAAGATAACCAAAGATTCCTCACTGAAATGAGAAAGTGTTTGTGTCACTTAAAATAAGTATGGATTTTCATAACCAATAAAAACACCTTCTTTTAAAATGTGATACTAATTGTAATTCCTGAAGTCATTGAAAGAAGAATTTCATCATAAAGGGATATTAAGTAAAAACTTCACATCACTTCTCCATAGCTGCTTTTATATATGTTACATAAAATGAAAACACTTTACAAGGAAAGAACTTTCTTAAAGCAAACATTTTTGTTCAAATATAACTACAAATTAAAATAATTAGGAAATTTCTACCAAGATCGTTTAAAATATGATATACATTATTATTAAGTGTTATAACTATTCCATTGCACATTGTCAAATAACTTCTCCAGATACACATTGTTTATATGAGCACAGAATTAAGTTGTCATTATTCTTTTATGTTTATGTCAAATTGACAAAATTCGTCATAGGTTGTTTACTCTGTACTGGACAGGTATTTCATATTCTAGTTAAAAATTTATACTATTCACCTATCTTAACTCATAGGGAATCTTTCTGATTTATTGGGGCTCTGACCATTTTGTGTCTTAATTGTCATTATAATTTACCATTACAACTTTAAAAAAAATGTAAGTGGAAAAAATATATATTTATATCTCATCTTCCCTGTTGATGTGTATATGTCCTGAAGATCAGTATGAGTAACTCATTTATTTATCAATATTTTTTGAGTGACTAGAAGATTGTTCTAAATTTTATGCAAAGTTCTAGCTCATAAAAAATAAAGTATAAGTAAGGACAAATTTGATATCAAGCTTGCCAAACACTATAATCCTATATAATAAAAGGGTAATATACAAATCGACTGAATGGTGGAACTACCAGTCGCTATGACATGCACTGACCACCAGGGGGCAGATGCTCAATGCAGGAGCTGCCCCCTGGTGGTCAGTGTGCTCCCACAGGGGAAGCTCTGCTCAGCCAGAAGCCGGGCTCACAGCTGGCTCTGTGGCAGCGCTAAGGATGTCCGACTGATGGCTTAGACCTGCTCCCCTAAGCTGGCAGTCAGACATCTCCCAAGGGCTCCTGGACTGCGAGAGGATGCAGGCCAAACTGAGGGAGCCCCACCAGTGCACGAATCCATGCACCGGGCCTCTAGTAGACATATAAAAGTAGAAGGATCTAGAGAGGGTGAGAAAGCTCCCAATGTTGGAAGTGGTTGTGTAGTTGTTTAGTACAATTGATTAAGAGAATGATACAACCCCTCTAAATTGGCTAAATATATTTATAATCTTTAAAATTATTTTATCTTTTGACCCTGGAGAACTCTCTATGAACAAAGGTGTATTCAATGGAAGGGGATATCTTTATATGTATCTATATAAAAGCCCAGAGACCAGAATGGCGGAACGACCAGAACAACCAGAACAACCGGTGGCTATGATGTGCACTGCAGCAGCCAACCAGCCTGATCCAGGCCCCTATTCCCACCCACCCGCCCTGGCCAGCCTGGCCCTCGATCGGCCCCCAACACCTGGATAGGGGCGGGCTGGTAGGACCCCACCCGTGCATGAATTCATGCACTAGGCCTCTAGTAGTATATATAACAGCAGAGATTCTACTCAAACTTCTTATTCACTTCTTCTATTTGTCCATGGAGTTGTATGTCATCCAATTATTTATTTGATCATTCTATGCTTAGTTTCCTCTCCAATAAAAATAATTGTACCTGCTCATGAGGTTATTGTGAATATTGTGGAAAGGCATAGTCACATTTTCCAAATATTAATAATATTCACATTCATATCTGTAAGAGAAAATATGTGATCTAAACTTCCATAAATAAGGGATAAGTACATAAAAATATAGTATACTTAATGCATTTTTCAAATTAATAGTTAAATTTGCTATGTAATAATAGACCAACATTTATTAAAAATTATAGGTTAAAATTTTGTGCAGTCATTGTGGGTGAAACTGTAAATATAAGTACAACCATAAATTCACTTCCTAGGCATATGGACAAAAGTCAATAGTAAGAATATTTTGTAGGATTTTGGAATAATTTTTTTTTTCCATTTTCCCTCAATACTCTGGAGTTCCAGTGACTGTGTGAGGAGTAAGAGCACAGGCTCTGGAGCCCAGACTGTGGAGCCAGCTCCATTGCATGAGCTGAGTCACCTGAGCAATTCCTTAAGCACAGCACGGCTCATTGCCTTATCCATAAAATAGGGATGCTAATAGTAGCTACCTCATGGGGGTAGTACTATGTGGATTTCTTGAGTAAATACATTAAAAAAAAATGTATACTAAGGCTTGTTACAGATTAAATATCATGAATGTTTTCTTAAATAAAATAAATGACCTTCTATAAAAGCCCTTTATAAAAATAAGTAGAAATTATAAAACATGCTTATTCTTTTTATTCTTTAAAATTTGTTCTTCAAGATAATTGCATATATTTTTTTTCTATTTTCTCTCTCAAGTTCCTTTTATTAACAAAAAGTGCAAATGTTTTTAACAAAAGCAAATCACAAATCACAGCAATCAGCAAGACATCAGACATGGAAAAGTGAACAATATGAATTAAGTAAAATATAAGGGATGAGGTGCCTCTAACCTGTATTTATAGTCATGCTTTTTCAAATGTGTCTTAGCCAGCTTTCAGTGTAATTTCACAAACAGTACAGCAACACAAATGCAAAAGCACAATGGCAAAGTTTGGCAATTGTTTTAGGCTAATTGAAAGTATGAAAATAAACCTTATAAAAATTTTTCGGAACCACTGTGCAATATATATGAGTCTTTAAATGCATTGACCCTGAAATCATTGTCTAACTTAATGAAAATAAAGGAGAAGAGAGAGTTTTTAAATACTTTTTGCACTTTAGTTTTTTAATCAGAGGAAAAAATAATTTTAAAGATCTTACATGTGTTCATATGACCAAAACCAATCAATTCACATTAACTTATTTCATTTAAAATTACATTTTTAAAATTCACAAAACAGAAAGATCGTGCCATCAGTGGGAATGCACTTGAACAAACAAGATTTATTTTCTTGATAATATATTATGCCTCTTTAGGAATTATGAATTTTTATATATACCAAGAATAATTTTTCTAGAAAAAAGAAAAATTTCTAAATTGAGGAAAAACAAAACATTATGGAACATTTAAAATGAGGATATCATGTTGTGAATTAGAACATTTTATAAACACCATATGTCCACAGATGGACATGATATTTTTCAAGAGCAAAGTTTTTTTTCTGACATAAAATGTTCAGTTATTAGTATTAATAAATGTAACAAAGTATAAATAATTTTAAAGCTCTAGTGTGCGGTTTTATATTATTATGTAACCTTCTGACCCATATAAAATGAACATGTAGGGAATCCATTTTAATAGCTTTTTCCTGTAGGCTTGAGGGATTCTACAGCTAGCACAAGTCCTAAACCAAAAATGCAGTTGGTGATTTCTACTCATTTAAAGATTTCTATGCCAGGAAATTTTGTGTTGAATTGGCATCTCCTAGGAATCCAAGTGAATAAACAACACAGAAAGAGGTAAGAAAAGAGAAATATTTGTTCAACACTTTGCATTTTGTAACAATGTGCAACATCACTTATGATATGTTACTCAGCCAAAAATGACATGATGTTATAAATCACTAATTCCTTGATTTTGAATAGGAAGTGGGAAATATGGGATAAGGTCATGTTCAGTTCAGGTCATGAAAACCAAAAATGTTCAGGTTGGACTTTTTATAATGTTTTACCAAATCCCAGAGGAGGTTCAATATCATGGTTATTACTATTATTTCCTCTTGGAAAAGAAAGGAAATGGAAAAATTCTTTCCCAAATTTTGAGGCATTATAATATGGCCTGGACAAGTTTTACTTTTTATTTAATACTTATGAAATCCTGGCTATTCTTTACTTAGAAAGCTAACATTTCAGCAAATAAATATTAATAACTTTTTTTTTTTAACATTCCTTATTCCCAGTAATGCATTTTTCTTTACCTACATTGATCATCCTAAATTTCTGCATCCTGGATTTTATTTGAATCTTCAATAATAGATCTAAATGAGTATTGGAATATATATATATATAATTATGCCACAATGTTTCAAAGTTGAGATATTTTAAATAATAGGACCCAAGAGTATCAAACAGCTGGTTTGAACCGGAAAGACTGTTCTGCTAGAAGGTGAGGAATATATGAATTTTCAGTCTTTCTCTTGTCATTGTGCCAATAGGATCTTTTTCACTCTCAATCAAACTTCTATTTCTTTCATTTAATCTAGGTGGAAAAAACCATGTATAGAATAACAGTTTAAAGATAAATTATCCAACAGAATAAATAGAAAACTCTGGAAAAGTTACCTTGATTATAAAAGTTCACTGGGCTAAGGATGGAGTTTAGCTCCTTGTCATAGACACTGTTGGAGCTAATCTATTTCCTATATGTTTTGTGTTCCAGTAAACAGCAGTGAGCCTATTAAATAATGTTATTGGACCTTTATTGGATTTGTCATGTAATACATATCAAGATAAACTTCATCATGTTAAATTCTTGCTACACTTTTTATCCATTTACTCCACAAACATTCATTGTCTATTTCTTATATTTAAAACTTTTAAAACAATTTAAAATAGGGCAATAGAATGTACAAATTCCATGCACTGGGCCTCTAGTATTATAAAAATACTAGAAGCCCGGTGCACGAAATTCGTGCACGTCGGGGGGTTGTCCCTCAGCCCAGCCTGTACCCTCTCCAATCTGGGACTCCTGGAAGGATGTCCGACTGCCTGTTTAGGCCCGATCCTGGTGGGATCGGGCCTAAACGGGCAGTCGGACATCCCTTTCACAATCCAGGACTGCTGGCTCCCAACTGCTTGCTTGCCTGCCTTCCTGATTGCCCCTAACCGCTTCTGCCTGCCAGCCTGATCACCCCCTAACCACTCCGCTGCCAGCCTGGTTGATGCTTAACTGCTCCTCTGTCAGCCTGTTTGCCCCAAACTTCCCTCCTCTGCCAGCCTGGTCACCCCTAACTGCCCTCTCCTGCAGGGTTGATCACCTCCAACTGCCCTCCCTTGCAGGCCGGGTCCCTCCCAACTCCCCTCTCCTGCTGGCCATCTTGTAGTGGCCATCTTGCGTCCACATGGGGGCAGGATCTTTGACCACATGGGGGCAGCTATATTGTGTGTTGCAGTGATGATCAATCTGCATATTACTCTTTTATTAGATAGGATAGAGGCCTGGTGCAGGAGTGGGGGCCAGCTAGTTTGCCCTGAAGGGTGTCCCTGATCAGGGTGGGGTTCCCTTGGGGCATGGGGCTGCCTGAGCGAGGGGCCTGTGGTGGTTTGCAGGCTGGCCACACCCCCTGGCAACCCAAGCGGAGGCCTTGGTATCTGGAATTTATTTTCCTTCTACAATTGAAACTTTGTAGCCTGGAGCAGAGCCAAGCCTGCTGCTCCCTCTGGGGCGGCAGCCATTTCTGTGGCAGTAAATTCACCTTCTACAATTGAAACTCTGTAGCCTTAAGTGGGTGGGCCCAGCCAGGGTGTGCGGAAAGCTTTGTTTCCCCTGTTGCCGCCGGCAACCCTGGCCTGCTCTCTCAAGCTCCATTCTGCCGCCATTTGTTTGAATTTGTTTACCTTCTATAATTGAAACTTTGTAGCTTGAGTGGAGGCTTAGGCCTGCAACGGCTATGGAAAGCTTGGCTTACTCTGTTACCTGGGAAACCTTGCCCTCTGTGGCTGTAGCCATCTTGGATTGGGGTTAATTTGCATACTCACCCTGATTGGCTGGTGGGTGTGGCTTGGCTGGTGGGCGTGGCTTATGTAGCAGAGTGATGGTTAATTTGCATATTACCATTTTATTAGAGAGGATAAAATTATTAGTATAGCCTAGTGAAAGAACTGGATAAACTTAAAGTGCAATAGAATGAGGTAACCAAAGAATGCATAAATAAGTGAACAACAAATCGATCTCTCTCTTTCTTCCTCTCTCTCTCTCTCTCTCTCTCTCAAACCAATAAAAAATGCAATAGAACGAAACAGGAGGCTTTATAAATATAAACAAAGAGTGCAACAGGAGAAAGCATGGCTAAGACAAAGAAGTCAGGCTGATGCAGATTAATATAGCATCTTTATGAAAACAGCTAAGTTGAAAATCATGATTTGCTAACATTACATTGAAGAATTAATATTATTCACCCAGGTACAGGCATGGCTGGAAAACCACCAACTTCCTCTATTTAGGTTACCTTATAAAATTTATAGCATGAAGAGACGAGACCCCTGACTCTAAATGAGCAAAGAGCTAAGCTGAGCATGTCTGGCTCCTTTTTGTTAAATCTCCAGTCAGGAAACTCACTCCTCCCCAGAGAGAGACAGATAATGGGTGGGGAAAGAGCTTGAAGTGTTATACTAGTGAATTCCTTCTCGTGGAAACATGCAGAGCTATAACATAAACAACAGTTTACCAAGGACCTTGACTCTTAAGAACTGAAGGACTATAAGGCAGACACTTCCTGGGAACACTTAAGCCCCACCCTCTTTCACCAATCTGACTCTCAGAAAAAAGCAAAAAATCATGGGAAGACTGAACCCTGAACCCTGATACCACGCCCTCACCAGATTACTTCCCAAACTGAGCAAGAAATGAAATAGTTTAGTGTATATAATCCCCATAATAAGCAATATTTCAGGGGTTTTGGCACCTACTGAAATGTTATTGGCCTCAACAGAGTTCACGTCATAATAACTGAGGATCTGTTATGTAACCTGAACTTAAGAATGAAAGCAAAGCACTGAACTGGAATGTAATTCTCCTTATATAGTTTGCTTTATGAAGGGGACTTTTAGTTCACTCACACTTCCAAAGAATATATATTTAAACAAGTCAGTTAATGAGATCATCTTTAAGTTTATAAAAGCATATTTGAGCTTTAGAGGTATTCTCTTTGCCTCTCCCTTTTTCCCTTAAGAAATATAACTTTGATATACATTTTTGGTTGAGGTAATCATACATGTAAATGTTATTTTAAAATAATAAACATAATTTAAAAAAAAAACTGATCCTTTCTTCTCTTAATATAATTAATATTACAGACACCTTGCCCTTCTAGTTTCAAAGTGCACTTAAAGAAAACTTTGATTATTATTTCTTAGACTTACATCAGCCATAATTACCTTCTCTAGTCAGATCTCAGAGAAGTCCTCTCTGGCTAAGGCAGAGGCCCATAGCTAGAAAGAAGTAATTCTCTTTTGTTGGATAGAATTACAGACTTACTTTTTCTGGTTACCACCACTCCTATCACATTATCCTACTTTAGTAGAGCAACTACTATTTTGTACCTTGAAAAAAAAAAATAACCTGGATCATTTAAATAAAGATAAATATATTTCATTGGTCTTTAACTGTTGATTGCTGGAAAGAAAATTTAAATGTCAACTTCTAATAATGCAATATTAAATAAAAATCAATATCTATATATATAAAACCTAATATGCAAAGTGTCCCCTTGGGAGTTTGACCGACTGGGAGTTCGGTCACTCGCTATGATGTGCGCTGACCACCAGGGGTTGGCGCAGAATGAAGGGAGGCCCTGGCTGGCCGCCGGCAGCCGATAGGGACCCTACCCATGCACAAATTCTGTGCACTGGGCCTCTAGTCTTATTATAAAAATATAAAATTGTTAGTACAGATTATGTGCTAAAGCTTGCACATCACAAAATTAAATAATTGATCAATAATGTTTATCTGCACTTTCTTCAAAATTATAAAATGCTAACCTAATTATGTAAAAATTTTTGACACGCTGACAATTGTTAACCCAATGTGAGACACAGCCTCAAATAATCCTTTTTCATTAAAAAATTAAAATAAGCAAATTTGCCTTATAGCTCTTCCTTCTTCTGGCTTGCCATTATATTACTAAAATAGGGTTTCTTTGATATTCTTGAATTTTACAGTTTATATTTTCATCAAATTTTGGAAAATTTTGTCCAGTATCTCATTAATTGTTCCTTATGCTCACCCTTTCTTTTGTAGACTACAAGTACATATGCTACAGATATTACATATATTATGCTATTTAAGATTGATTCATCACTTCCTGGTGTTCTGCTCTTAATTTATATTTTGGAACCTTTTCTGTGTTTCATTCTGGATGGTTTCCATTGCTATGTTAACAAATCCAGTACTGAGGTGTATAGTATTCCCTATAGTAGCTTATTTAAGTATAATGCATGCCTGATAGCTGAGAAATGAAGCATTCTTAAAGTATTTGGACTTTACACTGAATAATTTAAATTTAAGACATTTTTTAACTCATAAAAAATTGCTGACATGAAAAGAGAAATATTTACTAAATAACCCTAGGATGCCATTTCAACTATAATCCAAGAATGTTGAGTAATTATTATTGAGTGACTTATACGCCATTTGTGTTTTGGGAAATGATATCAGGTTTACTGTGTAATCAATTAATTCTAACAGCACATCTGGAGGACAAATACTATTCTTATATAACAGAAAAACAATTTTGTCAGGGTTAGGGCAAGTAAACTACCGAAGTACTGGTAAACTGCAGAGCTAAAGATAGACTCTTGCTAGAAACATCGATCAGCTGCCTCCTGCACACCCCCTATTGGGGATGTGCCCGCAACCAAGGTACATGCCCTTGACCGGAATCGAACCCGGGACCTTTGAGTCCGCAGGACGACGCTCTATCCACTGAGCCAAACCGGTCTCGGCTAAAGATAGACTCTTATTCACTTAGAATCCAAAATCCATGTCCTTTTCCCCAAGAATCATGGCCTGGAGAGACTGTTCTTTTAAGGGAACAGATACATTTTTGTGAGGATGGGAGGTGGGGCATTGGACTTTGAAAACTTAAACCAAATATAATAAAATTAATTTATACTTAGAAATGAAAGAATATACATTTGCAGCATAAAATCTAGACATTGAGGCTTGACAAACAGCTCAGATGTTGGGGCATGGACTAAAAGGATGTTTAAAAATATTATATTAAAGTTTTCAAATTATTGTGAAAATATAATTTTCCCCAAATTGATGACTCTCAAATCTAGTGATTCTAAAATGAGAAAATAAAGAGCAGCTCTAATTTTACATTTCATACTTTATACCAATAAATACTTCTACATCTGTACTTACATTAATGACAACGAATGAGTCAATATTTAAAAAAAAAAATCTCTTGACATTAGCCTTCCCTGACTCTTTGAAGCACTCAAAATACCAGATGTTGTGTTGATGCCATGGAAATGTGTGTCATTAGGAAATTAGATTGGCATTTTCTACAGAACTGCAACTTTGGAGATTAAAAAAAAAAAAAAAAAAACCTGAGCAAATATCCGCTTATTTCCAACATGTAAACAACTTATTGTGTAATTTTAAAAATACTTCATGGAAAAAATTAAATAATATTGTGGAACAAATGTAGCACCTGGAGAAAAATGTCTTACAATAACTACTGGCAGACCTCGAGTTACTTCTCTATTGAAAACATAGTTTTCTTTATTCCATTAAATGAAAAGTTTCATATTTCATAATACTTGTGATAACCACTACAAACAAAAACAGATTGTTTAACAAGAGTATAGAAAATACATGCATATTGGAAGTTTTTTTCACATTCATAATTTCACACTTAATTTTATACAGTTCAAATATTTAGGCCTTTCAGTGTGTATTACTCAGTGAGGATTTTATGAGATGCATCACTTAAGTGGGGAAAAATCAAAGAATTGTTTTCTGCAGGATTCTGCATTCTTCTTCCTAATAGTGAATTGTTAAAGAAGAACATCCTACAATTATGCTTTTACTTTCTCCAGGCCTTTCTTCCAATATATTTTGTTTTTTAGTGTGTTTGTCTTTTGACATAGAAAGCTAGAAAATAGTCTCAAAAAAGGTTAGAAAATATTTTTCTGTTGGTTTCCTTTTATTTGAAATTGTTTACATATTTATTACATAAAATGACATTTTACCCTAACTTAAATGAATTGATGAAGTACAAGCTGTGAATAATATACTTCATAGAAAATCTTGTTTATATTTCATTAACCCTCTTACATCAGATTTATAAAATACTACAACTTTTTTATAGTATTAACAATTTTAGAACTTCATATGAATGAAAAGTACAATACAATTTATGTGTTATGTACACTTTTGTGTGTGTGTGTTTCTCTTCTTTAGGGAAGCATGAGACTTGGTTGGAAAGTTTGTAAGGAAGACATTCTGAGAAAAGGGAAGTGTGCAGAAGGCTGCCTGCCTTGTCTATGGGAATTCCGATTTAGGGGAGTGCCAAAGGCATTGCCCCTAATTATTCCTTGACCTTTCCAAACAAGTCTGTGCATGGGCAGACCCCCGGGTGTTTGCTGGAATCCTTGTGCTTAATCTTTTGGGTGTCCTTGCTTAAAAGACACTACAAACACACGTGTCCTCCCAAGATTACTTACCTTACTGATTGTATCTAAAAAACTTTATCTCAAACTGCTGCTACAATAAAAGCCTAACAAGGGAGTCAATCGAAGCTGCCCGGTGCCTTTAGCCAGGCAGCCAATTAGGCCTCTCTTTCACAGCAAGCCTTGTGTCGGAGTAATACATTCATCTGTTGCTCAGGGTCTGCTGGTCAGCTCTGTCACTCTTCAGCACAGTGCTTGCGAGATCCATCCACATTATTGGATTCAGTAACTAGTTGCTAAGACCATCTGTATATCAATCCTTTTGTTTAATTTTTTTAATTTTATTTTGGTAAATATCTGGGTCATATGGTAAGTATATATTTGTCTTTATTAGTAATTGTCCAACTATAAAGACAAATAGTAATACTATTTACACATTCACCAACAATATATGAGTCCAGTTGTTTCCCATCTACACCCATGGGAAACCTATTTTTCATTTAATTTATGTATAATAGTGCAGGTATTTTTGTAGTTTTAATTCTCAGGTGACTAAAGCTATTGAGCATTTTTATATGTTCAATGCCCATTTATATATCTTCTTCAGTGAAGTTTCTGTTAAAATACTTTCCAGATTTTTATATTGGTTGGTTTATTTTATCATTGAATTATGAGTTATTTTTTCCAGTTTTATTGAGAAATAATTGACATAGCATTGTATAAGTTTAAGGTATACAATGTGATAATTTGACATATGTATACATTGTGAACTGATAACCATAAGAATGCTAGTTAATATGTCTGTTATTTTAAGTTATAAGCTCTAATGTGTGTCAGAGATATATCTTTTTTTTCTTTAGAAAAATAGTATGCTACTTTTTATTCCTAACATCTAGAAATGTTTGGAGATGGAGAAATGTTTGGAGATAGAGAAAATGTGGAATTTCTTATTGAATGAAACTTGAGATAGCACCTAGTTCAGAGTCATTGTTCCTTTTCTAAGGTTGGTTCCAATACATATTATTGGGATGTAAGTGGCTTTTACAGTTCTAACAACACCCTAGCTCCTTAGCCCAACATGAAGCATAATCTGACCCAAGCTGAGTCCATCATGTTGGTCACATCCAGTGTAAGGCAAAAGGAGGTTTATAGTTGTTTGCATGAAAATAATACAAAATTAATAAGTAATAAAACAGGAATAAACTCTGTTTTGCGTATTCACAACTGTACACTTACTTTTGCCTCACCCTCTATTCTTGACTACACTTTTTAATCATAACTGTGCACCTGACTTTTAGAATCCTCTACTAGTTTTCCAACCCACAGCAAAGAGTAAGGGAGTCCTTCTCTGGTGGTAGTAACCTTGATATATGAGTTTTAGAAGCTATTGGTGACTATATTCCACATGAAGAGTAGAAAGTATGAAGTTCACAGGCAAAGAATAAAAAAGACAAGATGGAGGAATGATTCATGGCAATGTTTCGAACTGTCTTTTCAAAACTATCATCAAATATTTCAATACTAGAGGCCCCGTGCATGAAATTTGTGCACTTGGGGGTGGGGGGACGTCCCTCAGCCTGGTCTGTGCCCTCTCACAGTTCAGGAGCCCTTGGGGAATGTCTGACTGCTGGCTTAGGCCCGCTCCCTGTGGGGAGCAGCAGTTGGACATCCTTAACACTGCCACAGAGACAGGAGAGGCTCCCGCCACTGCCGCTGCGCTTGCCAGCCATGAGCATGGCTTCTGGCTGAGCAGCACTCCCCCTGTGGGAGCGCACTGACCACCAAGAGGCAGCTTCTGTGTTGAGCGTCTGCCCCCTGGTGGTCAGTGTGCATCATAGTGACCAATTGTTCTGTTGTTCAGTCGATTTGCATATTAGCCTTTTATTACATAGGATTTTTCAATAATTCTCACCTTTACTCTCAAATATATCAAGTTTACTTTTTGACTTATTTGATAGTAAATAATGTACTGACATTAAAAAAAAATTAACAGATTCTCAATGTCTGGGGCATTTATTTATTTTCCTTAAACAATTCATTCATTCCAAAAATATTTATTAAGCCCCTTCAAAAATAGGAATAAAAGAACACTAATAGTCATGCATTTCTGATGCCTAAATATAATCTAAGGACAATTAACTCTTAATGGTTATTACTCCTGGTACACATTCTATGCCAACTGAAACTATTATTTTATGTGCAGTGGAGTTCCAGTAAAGAGTAATTTTTTGTTTGTTTTGTTTTTAGGAATTTCAAATTTGAATTAGTTGTGTCAGATTCTTATTTTGAGAGACTTGATGATCTGAGGCTTATTATGCCTCTTTGTTATCTTTAGTTACACATAAATATTAATTTGTTTATAATCTTCACCAATGCCAAATACCAAAAGTTTTGAATTATTCTTCATCATTTATTGAATTCAAGGGTGCACTTAAATGAATATACATATGTATTGTCCCATAAAATTAAACCTATCTATATTAGGAAATGAAAACAAACACAATAGCTTTACATAAATTCAAAACATTTCAGTGATTAATTTGTCTTCTCCCCTGGCTAAATTACTTCCTGGGGAGGATATATTATGTAAAAATAAAATATTGTTCAAAATTAGCAAAAATTACAGTTAAATCTGGCCTGTTTTTTTTTTCTCCAGATAATTACACTGCATTGAAAACTTACTGCTAATAAATTCTTAATTAAGAAACAAAATAAAACTCCTGACACATTATTCTCAGGAAGTTAAAATTAAGGACAATACTCATTGGCAGGATAGAGTTAAATTCTCTGTGCACAAATACTGGCAATTGTTTCTATTTTTTGTATTTTAGATGAGTTCATTCTATATTTAGTAATGACATTTAATGCTTGGATTGACAATATTTTTTCTGGCTGTGTACTTCTGCCCTGAGTAGGATAAGGAAACAGGAACACATCACTCTCATCCTCTTCAGACAATTCCCCTGAAACGTTATTTATATTGGGATGAATTCAAAATTGCTCTTAGTACTTAAGGGTTGTCTTGTTCCAATATAACTTATGAATCTAAATTCCCTTTTCTAATTTCCTTAGCTCTCTACAAGGTCTGTTCTATAACCCTTTCTTTCTCCTTGGGGATTTATTTAGTTTTGTTTTATTCTATTCTAATTGATAAAGAAGCTCCATCTAGGGACACAGCAAATGGTTGGTTATTTATGTAGTTGCTTTCATCTACTCTAACATTATAATAGGGGCTTGGTGCCCAGTTCTGGGAAGGAATAAATTGGGTGGACAGAGAAAGAGAAAAAAAAGAGAGAGGTGGGGTAGAGAATGAATGATGAATGAATGAATAAATGGAGGAATAGTAAGCTCTTCAAATATGTTTATAGAGTTATAATTAAATTGCTCCAAATATCTGTTTTCATAAGCCATATCAATATTCTATTAATGGTAGATATTAGAGAGACCACAAATATCCCAACTGTTTCTTCTTCTAGATACTCCTGGCTGTTCAGGGTGGGGCACAAGTAGGTTTACAGCTGTTTATATGGAAAATAACATAATAATAAATAATACTAGAATAAACAGTTTCACATATGAACAACTGTAAACCTACTTTTGCCCACCCCTGTATTGCACTTCACCTACCCACTTAAATTTAGATGTGGTCAAGGTATTTGTTTTGGCTAATAAAATGGCTGGAAGGTACCTGTGTCATTCCTAGGTAAAATTGTGAAGAGCCAGTTAGTACCTTCTCATACTCCTTAACCTCTGTTGTAACAACTAGTGATGGCCCAGATAATGGCAATTCCAGACTGCATCCCATGATGAGGATGATGATGACAACAGGTAGAGCTCACAGATAACCCAAAATAACAAACAAACAAACAAAAAATCATGATTCTTGCCACTACTGTTATTTGGAAGTTATGTGCTACTTCAGAATAAACTAGATTTTCCTGAAAGGTATAATTAAAATCGAATGACACTCAATTGCCTACAGTATTTAATTTTAAATATTTTTACTCATAATTAATATATTTACTCTAGGAAATATCATATATAATAAAAGGTGAATATGCAAATCAACCAAACAGCAGAACACCCGGTTGCTATGACGTGCACTGGCCACCAGGGGGCAGATGTTCAATGCAGGAGCTGCCCACTGGTGTTCAGTGTGCTCCCACAAAGGAAGCGCCGCTCAGCCAGAAGCCCTGAGCCAGGCTAACGGCTGGCGAGTGCAGCAGCAGTGGCAGGAGCCTCTCCTGCTTCCATGGCAGCGCTAAGGATGTCTGACTGATGGCTTAGGCCTGCTCCTGGGAGCGGGCCTAAGCCATCAGTCGGACATCCCCTGAGGGCTTCTGGACTGCGAGAGGGCACAGGCCAGGCTGAGGGACTCCCCCAAGTACATGAATTTCGTGCACCAGGCCTCTAGTAGTTTTATAAATCTCTATTATTTGTGGTTTCAAAATCATGATGCACTTTTTAGAAAACTAATGAGTAATGAGTAATAAGTAATTATAGGGAATAATATGGGGTAATTTAGAGTAAAGGTTCAGCAAAGGCCATGCTGCCTTGACATATAGAATTATAAGTTCTTTAAATATGGATGTATGTTCTTTTGTTCAACTTTTTTATATGTTTCCTCTTCCTGAATCACTATATTCAATTTGTGCTTTAATCATTTAAATTCTTCAATAATTATTACTTAAAACTTTCCCTTTTATTTCTCTATTTTGCTTTTTATAAATCTTATTAGATATATTAAAACATTTTTTTCCAATTCATTTTAATATTCCCTTGATATTATCTATCTCATTGTCATTCTCTACTTAGTGTATTCTTTGGATATGTCTTCTAGTTTTTTATTTCTATCTTCAGCTATATCTTTGTTTCTCTTTTATCCATTTGTTAGCCTGTTATATTTTAAGAAATTACATTTTATTTCTCAAACTACATAATTTTCAAATTTGCTTGAAAACCCAGTATAAGTATTTGGCTTGCTAATATTGTGTTTCTGACAATTTCTATAACTTAAGTCCTTGATGATAATAAAAAAAAACACTTTATTTTATTTTGACATATGAGTACTTTTGTGTTTGATGATATTTATTGTAAGTTCATTGTGATGTCTTCATCTGGCAGATAATTATGATAATAAACTAGAATAATTTTTTTAAATCCTCACCTGAGGACATGCTTAGAAAGAGGAAGGGGGATATAGGGGGAGAAAGAAAGAGAGAGAGGGAAACATTAATGTGAGAGAGAAACATCGATCGATTGCCTTCTGTATACTCCCAACTGGAGATTGAACCGGCCACCCAAATATGTGCCCTGACAGGAAATCAAACATGTAACCTTTTGGTTCAAGGGGTGACACTCCAATCTACTGAGTCACACTGGTAGGGCAAACAAGCATACTTTTTGTTAAAAGAGGATTCATATCATTTTCAACTAAGCACCCGGAAAACTATGTGATATGGGAGCATTTTGGCTACTCTCAGATTTCTTGTCTCAATACATGAATATCAGTCTCAGAAACTTGCCCAAATATCACTAACCTAATATCAGTGACTGCCTGCTTAACCAGTCTCTGAAATACTCCCAGCAGTTTGTGACTGGGTGTCTAAATCGGGTACCAACATGATTTTGTTCTTAATTTTGGGAGGAATGTTAATGAAGAACTTTCCTAATTTTTGTAATATTAGCAATGCCTAAAATAATGGGTCTTTTAGCATCTAGTTGTTCTTCAGTGGGTGTGTTCCCTTCAAGTATTTCCCACACCCCATCATTTAGGATTAAACCCTAGAAGCTGTACATTCACAAGCTGGTGATTCTAGAGCATTTGGATTGGTGAAGGTCCTATGATAAATACTGGTGTTAAAATGTAAAACTTTATTTCAAAATCCATTGACAAGGTATTAAGAATATCAATGATCACTTTTGTATAGAGTGAATGGAAGAGATGGATTGGAGAAAAAAAAAAAAACTGAATCCAAGATTAGAGGAAAAAATGAGGAAGCCTGAGTTATGGTAGTCATAGTGTAGAGAGAAAGCAGATTTAAGACTAAGAATCCTTTTTTGTTTATCTGTATGGATGTTGGTTACATTATCTGAATTGAAGAAAGTAAAATTTTTGATGAATTTATTAGGGGATTAGAGATGGATTAATATGACTTTAACTTGGACCACTCTGAAATTGGTATAATATATGGTGATAGTCAAGTTAAATGTATGTATTTTTTACATAAATTTTGATGATATCAAGATATATATGGAAACTGAAACCATGGAAATGAATTATGTGACCCAGGAAAATTATAAAGAGAGGAGAGGAGAAAAGACAATGAATCATAGGGTATACCAGTATTTAAAACTAATAGAGAAGTGGAACTGGTGAATATTATCATATTCATATACATCCAAACAAAAAATAAACCATTTTAAGAGAATAGTCTGTATTAGATTTCATTTGTCCAGTTTTATCAATCTGGACACTAGTGTCTTAGTCTAGATAATGATTTACAGTAGCAGTCATCAGTCATTATTGTGTATCATAATAACTTATATAGGTTTGCAGAAATCGTCATTCTTGAGCTTTTTCTTTAGAGACTTTTAATCAGAAGAATTATTATGCACTACCAGATTTACAATTCACAGCTATATACTAATCCAAGCATTTTACATGGACTTAAAAATTAAAAGTTTAACTGCTAATGACTTAATGCTTATATAGAAAGTATGTTATATATTACTATGAAATGTTTATATGGTTGCTATTTAGTTATTTTAATTACCTTCATATATAGTTATTTATACCTGTGTGCCAAGTATTTACCTATAGTATCTAAGATTCGATTCAAACATTCTACACCTACAGAAAGCTTAAAAATAAACTTCTCAGACATACATTTTCTCTTTATGTTCCAATTTAATGCCTTTCAATGTTTAATGCTTTATGTCTCAAGGTAAAATACTGAGTATGAATATATGTGTGTGTATATGTTATATATACAATATACTATGATACATATATAGAGAAAGCATAGTTTAAACATATAGGAAGAGTAGATTAACTTTCTTTTTGCATATGTTTCATATTATACATCAATTATACTCAAGGGGCAAATTTTTACTCAGATATCCACTAGGTGGCATTACAAACTGTACTGTTTTAATAATTCATTGATTAAACACTTAATAAAATTATGTAATAAAGTACCTGTTCATAATTCCTTTCAAATAATCTGAGTAATGTCCTCTACCCTTATTTTCAATAATGATATAAAAATTTTATTAAAATTAGGGTTCATCAAAAGTTTTATTGAAAATCTATAAAGTTGTTTGAGTATGTATATAATACTGAAGGACCTAGTTTGGGGACATATTTATAATATTACAGTCTTAATCTCATGAGGCACCTTTAAATTCTCATAGGCTTTATATTTCAAAATCCCACCTGTTTAATAGATATTGTTTAAAGAAGAAAAAAACAACAATGCAAATATTTTAGATAGCAATACTTTGAGAAGATTTATTAATGAAAGTTGGCATGGTTAACTTGAGGTTTATCTAATCCAGGAAAATAGTTTTATTTACATTTCTATTTAAAACTGCCAGACACTCAAACTGTGGGCTTGAAACCATAAGATTAAACTTTTGAATCACCTGAGGAATAATTTTTTTCAGATAGCCAATTGAAATAATTTCCTATCCTTGATAAGACTGAAAAAATTCAGGCTTAGAATTTCCATAGAGAGATTACTTGTGTAATACTCCCCTAGTCTGGGGAATGAATGTGCAGTTTGTTAGAAATGATTACAAAAAAGAGGAGAGAAATTTTGGAAGAGACACTAGAGGTAAAGGGATATTAAAGTGGGGATACATGTTGTGAAATATGGCCCCTTGAGAAATAATGGAGGCTGCAGAGTAGTATTTTCTTGCCTTGTAATTGTGTTTCTGCATCTGTGAGGGAGGTGGAATTGAGATGAGGAAAGGCACACTGAGAAGGCCAAGTCAAGTACCAGCTATGTATGCTGGCAAACGTTAAAATGAAAGGAGCAGAATCAAAATGAACCAGTGCGTTGGGGAAGTGGTTTTTAAAATGCCATAGGGTATATATGAAAATGTTTTACTTAGCAATGCCAAACTACGTAGGTTATAAATGCTACCTAAATATTCCATGTCTCATATGGTCAGGAAATCTGTATTTATTGAGTAAGTAAAAGAGTATGACCCTGGAGTTAATCCTATGTTTAAAGCAATTGCCTTCACACAGTAAAATTAATCAACTTACTACCAATTTAATATTATTCTCCTGGAACCAAGAGGAACATGGGAAACTGAGAGTATGAAGATGTGTGGATGAGTGGTGGATGAAAAATGTTTATTTTGCTAAGAAGTGTGATAGAAGAAAGAAGTGATAGTGAGGTAAATGTGGTTAAAGTGGTAAAAAAAATAGTATTTAGTCAGGAGATTCACTTAATGGTATAAAATAAGTAATGCCATACATCTGTACCTCTCAATGATGGGGTCTATCCATTTCAACTTAAGCCAAAATATAAATGTTACTGTTCTGGATAAAATATACTGGAAGAAGGAAAATGTAACAGGGGCCAAAACGCAAAGTGTAAAACCATTTGAAGATCATGAAATAATCATGTCCAAGTAAAACATTATATTATCCTGTGGACGGAGAGACAAAAAAATCATTTCCAAAAGAAAAAAAAAAAGCATTTTTGCAGAATGTATTTATTAGCCTAAATATCTGGTGTATATATATATATATATATATATATATATATATAATACATTGTATATAGTAATTAATGTAACTAATCTAATTGTATCATAGTCACCAGACTTGTACTCTTCCCTGTGTCCCTGCCTCAGCTAAAATTTAAAATTTTTGCTTGGGCCAAAAACTTTGGATTTTGCTTTAACTACTTCCTCTCAGAGCACACATTGTATCTGTTTGAAAATTTTTATTCTGTCTTCAAATTATACTTAGACTCCATCCATGTCTTATCACTTTCACTGCTACCAAAAATGGTTCTAACACGGGATATCTCTCATGATGATTACAGCTATCTCCTCCTAAAATATTCCTGTTCTCATCTTTACTCCCAGTTTATAAGAGAGAAGATTGACTGAGCCTCATCTGAAGCCTCGCTTGGCTCCCTGTTTCACTCAGAGGAAAAGCCAAAGTCATTTTAATGACTGAAAATGATTTATTCCTCTCTCCTTCATATATCTATTTCTGTCCCTGAGGAGACAAACCTTCAGTAACATCCACCAAGAAAAAACAAAACAATACTTAAAGGGTTGAGAGAAAAAACACACTCACCAATCTAGAATTCCGTGCTCTGTGCAAATTTCCTTCAAAACCAAAGAAGAAATAGACTATCTCAGCAAGTAAAAGAATATGCATATGTGGTTAACTGGCTTAACTTTCAAGAAATGTTAAATATAAGTACACAGAAGGAAATTATATACATCTAAAAACTGATCTACATGAAAATTAAATTAAAAAAAAACATCGAAGAAAATAAGTAAAGGTAAAAAATAACAAAACTTCAGTTTTTCTTATGCTCAATTGATTTAACAATTTGTTCAAAATAATAATTGCAACAATGAATTAAATTGTATATGATTATTTGTATACATACTATGTATTAATGAAAAGAAAGACAGCAATGATATAAGGTACAGGAAGAAGCAATTAGGATTATTTTGTTATTATCAGATATTGGCACTACCCATTAAGTGGTATTGTATTATTTGAAAGTGGATTTGGATTTTAAATGTATTACAAACATTGCAAATGTATATTTCAAATTCTAGGAGAATAACTTAAAAAGCAAGAAAAAATAAATATAATGCCCTCCCGCATCCCTCTCCGGCCCTGATCATGCACCAGTGGGGTCCCTTGGCCTGGCCTGTGCTCTCTCACAATCCAGGCTGAGAGACAACCCCCCATTCCCCTGAGTGCAGAAATTTCATGCACCAAGCCTCTAGTAAAACATATTAGGAAGCATTGCCTCTTCAGTTTTTTGGAAGAGTTTGAGAGAATCATTATCAAATCTTTGAATGTTTGGTAGAATTCATGAATGAAACTATCTGGTTTGGTACTTTTAATTTTGGGCAGTTTTTTTAAAATGGATTTTTCATTTCACTCTTTGTTGATGGGTCTATTTAGATTTTCCAATTCTTCATGAACCACTATAGAAAAGTTATTTATTTCTAGAAATTTATTACTTATTCTAGATTATTGAATTTTTTGGCATATAGTCTTTCATAGTATTCTTGCATAATTCCTGGTATTTCTGTGATGTATGTTGTAAATTCTCCTTTTTCATTTCTGATTTTGTTTATTTGAGTCTTTTCTCCTTTTTCCTTAATGAGTCTAACCAGAGGTTTGCAATTTTATTAATCTTTTCAAAGAACCAGACCTTTGTTGCATTATTTTTGTAGTTTTTTTATGTTCTCTACATTATTCAATTCTGCTCTAATTTTTATTAGTTTTTTCTTTTGCTGACTTTGTCTTGCTTCTGTTATTCTTTTCTTCCAGTGTTGTAAAGTGTAATGTTATGTTGTTTACTTAAGGTGTGTGTGTGTGTGTGTGTGTGTATGTGTGTTTTAGATAGGCCTATATAATATAAACTTGCCTCTTATTACTACTTTTGCTGCATCTCAAAAGTCTTGATATATCATATTGTCATTCTCATTTGTTTCTATGTATTTTTTTTTATCTCACCTTTCATTGCTTTGCTCTTTGACCCAGTCATTTTGTAGTAACATGTTATTTAATCTCTACATATGTGTGGCTTCTTTTTCTTCCTTTTTACAGTTGATTTAAAATTTTAAAGCATTGTGGTCAGAAGTTATGCCTGATATGATTTTAATATTCTTAACTTTGATTAGGCCAGTTTTGTGTTCCAACATTTGGTGTATCTTTGAGAACATTCCTTGTCCACTAGATAGGAATGTTTAATCTGGTGTTCTGGGATGCAAAGCTCTGTAAATGTCAATTATGCCCATTTGTTCTACGTATCATTTAAGGCTGATATTTCTTTACTAGAGGCCTGGTGCACGAAAATTCATACATGGAGGGGGTGTCCCTCAGCCCGGCCTGCTCCCTGTCACAGTCCAGGAGCTCTCAGGGGATGTCCTAATGCAGGAGGCGACTGGGCTGATCAGGGGAAGGCGCCACACTCATCACCCCACTGCTGCTGCCACTGCCGGCCACAGCGGCTGTGAGGCCTGAGCCCCGGGCCTCACAGCTGCCGGGGCTCAAGGCTGTCTGAGCCCACGGCTGCCTGAGCCCATGGCTGTCGTGAGCCCTGGGCCTTGCAGCTGCCTGAGCCCATGGCTGCCTTGAACCCCAGGCCTCGCAGCCACCGGGGCTCAAGGCTGCCATGAGCTTGGGCTTTGCAGTTGCCAGGGCTCAAGGCTACCTGAGCCCACGGCTACCTGAGCCCTGGGCCTCGCAGCTGCTGTGGCTTTGTCCAGATGGACGTCTGGATGGACATCCAGAAGATGCCTGCCCTAATTAGTATATTACCCTTTTATTAGTATAGATTGATTATCTGTTTGAATGACCTATCTATAGCTGTCAAGGAGGTATTTATGTCCCCTACTATGATTGTTACTTTGTCTGTTTCTGCCTTTAGTTCTGTTAGGAGTTGCTTTATATATTTCAGTACTACCTGATTGGGTGCATATATACTGAGAAGTGTTATGTCTTCTTGATGTAGTGTTCCCTTTATCATTATAAAGTGTCCTTCTTTGTCTCTTGTTACCTTTGTTATCTTGAAATCTATTTTGTCAGATATAAGTATGGCTACACCTGCTTTTCTGTAGATGAATTTGCTTAGAGAATCATTTTTCAGCTTTTCACATTGTCCATATTTGTCTTTGCAGCTTAGATGTATCTCCTGAAGGCAGCATATGGTTGTCTTTTGTTTTTTGATCTAATCTGCTACTATTTGTCTCTTTATTGGTGAGTTCAGTCTATTTACATTAGGGTAATTGTATCCGTGTGAGGATTTCCTATAGCCCATTTATCTTTTGTTTTCTGTGTCTCCATTGCTTCTTTTTCTTTGTGCTTCTGTCTGTTATTTTTGTTGGGTAATATTTCATACTTTTTACTCTCTTTTTAAAAACAATTGATTTCACAGTGAGGAAAGGAGAAGGAGAGAAAGAGATAGAAATATAAATGATTACAGAGAACCATCGGTCGGCTGTCTCCTGTATACCCACCATTGGGGATCAAGCCAGCAACCGGGGCATGTGTCCTGATCAGGAATTGAACCCCGGCCTCCTGGTTCAACACTTAACCACTGAGCCACAACTTCTGGGGTTTTTCCTCTTTATTTTTTTAAGTTATGTGTCTTAGTTCTATTTTTGTGTGTGTGTGGCTGTGTGTGTGTGTGTGTGTGTGTGTGTGTGTGTGTGTATGTATGTGGTTACTACTAGGTTTATGTAAAAGAAAGTTTCATATATACACTAATCCTTTTTCTTTTGAATGTGTCTAATCTCCATCTCCCTTTGCAATACAGCAATGTCACTGACTTAAAACATATGCTTCAGGGATGGATTCTGTTTTCCTTGTAACAACAAGCTAGAGAAGAAGAAAAAACATATATATTATGAATGGCCTTATCTATCTTTTGAATAATACCTTTAAGAATAAATGTGCAGTGGGGGCTTGCCCAGGGTGAGAATGGCTGTGGGGAGGGGAGTCAATTGGGGAAAAAGGAGACATATGTAAAACTTTAGACCATAAAAAGAAAATTATAAAAAAAATAAATAAATTATGAGACTTCAAACATAAAAAAAGAATAATGTTGTACAGAGATTGCCTTTCAGTGAGGACTACTCATCTTTGAGTTCTTCATAGCTCAGGGCTTTTAATTTTGAAATCTAAACATTCTTTCCCACTATCCTTATTGAATGTGGACTTTATTATTTCCTCTTTAAATTCCTGTTCTGTTTCTTTACTTTCATCTTTGAAGACTTTTTATCTTCTGTTCATGGTTTAACACCAAATAAGCAGGCATAGGGGGCCTAAGCGGGTGGGGAGTGAAATTAGCAAGCACTTTGGTGAGCAGGCCTTGTTGCAGAGAGGTGAGAAGAGTTTCCAGCCCCATAGCTCTGTCTTCCTCCAGGGCTGAGCCTGGTTGTTGCTGTTCAGTCATGAGTACAGATTTCCCAACTGTATTCATCCAGCAAAGTTCACAGATGTGTTAAAGAAGACCCTACAAAACAGGGTAGTTGAATGAACACTACAATAGGCAGAATCCAGAATACCTGAGTTTACCAGTCTCGCAGAATGCCCCCTCTTCCTTTAACAATCCACATAACTGCAATATCCATCTGTTTGTCCATCTGCAGGGAAAGTGGTTTTGCTCCTCAGCTTAGGACTATTGCCCTGACTTTGTTCGGTCCCCACCATTCCCATAGAGGCTGGGTCACAAGTAACTTGGTGAATATTCCTGGTCATACACAGGTAAAATGGATTTGTTATGATAAAGGTGTGGGCAGGGAATATCCCAAGAAATAGCTTTGGCAATCTAAGAACCAGTGACAAAGAAGGCTTTGTCCCAAGTCACTAAGCTGGTTCCAAAGGGTAGGACTGGATCCATGCTATCTTAAGAGAAAAAGTCTCCTTTCAGTTGGCTGGTTGCACTAGCTTTGAAACTGGCAGGCATCTAGCTCTGAATTATCTTGTTTGTATGGGAAACACACAGAATGCACAGTTTCCTTTAATCCTTGTGAAGAGAGAGTTTAAAGAAAAAGAAAGCAAGCCTAGAATACTGTTTTGTTCTTTTTTTTAAATTGAATTTATTAGGGTGATGGTGGTTCACAAAACCATACAGGTTTCAAGTGTACAATTCAATAAAACATCATCTGCACACTGCATTGTGCCACCATCGCCCCAAGCAAAGTCTCCTTCTGTCCCCATTTTCCCCCACTTTGTTCACCTATGCCAAGACCCCACTCCTCTTTCCTAATGTCTATCACCACACTTTTGTCTGTGTCTAGGTGTTATGTGTATGTGATTTTTGGTTAATCACTTTTCATCCAGTCCTCCAAACCCCCCTCTCCCTTTAAAGCTATCAGTCTTTTCCATGTATCCATGTCTCTGGTTATATTCTGTTCATCAGTTAATTTTGTTCATTAGATTCCACATATAAATGAAATAATTTGGTATTTGTCTTTTTCTGACTGGCTTATTTCCCTTAGCATAATGGTCTCCATGCTGTTGCAAAAGGTAACATTTCCTTCTTTTTTATAGCCATACTAGAGCCCCAGCGCACGATTGAAATCACATGAAGAGGCGCCCCGCCTCCTGCCATGTGAGGAGGCACCCCGCAGGGGAACAAGACCCGCACCTGACTCGCACAGCACTGGCTGCCACGGCAGTCAGGCTGGATTGGCACTGTGGGAGGCCGGACGGGCGCCACAGGGGGCCAGGACCTGCGCCTGACTTGCAGCATCCCTCGGCCCCCCTGCCTTTGTCCTCTCCAGGGCCACCTGAGGCACCGCGCTGGCTCGGGCAGGCCCCCCTGCCTCTGTCTCATCTCCGCTCTGGGCCTCACCTACGCGCGCAACCTCCTCCTGTCTGGTTGTGACCCGTTATGGAGTCCAGGCCTAATTTGCATATTACCTCTTTATAATATAGACTAGAGGCCCAGTGCAAAAAATTCATGCATGGGGTGGTTGGGGGGTAGGGGGCGGCTGTATGTGTCTCTCAGTCCAGCCTGCACCCTCTCCAATCTGGGACCCCTTGATGGATGTCCGACTGCCCGTTTATCCCGATGCTGGTAGATTGGGCCTAAACAGGCAATAGGACATCCCTCTCACAATCCAGGACTGCTGGCTCCCAACCACTCATCTGCTTGCCTGCCTGATTGCCCCTAACCTCTTCTGCCTGCCAGCCTGATCACCCCCTAAGCACTTCCCTGCCAGCCTGATCAATGCCTAACTGCTCCCCTGTCAGCCCAATTGCCCCTAATTGCCCTCCCCTGCTGGAATGGTACCCTCAACTGCCCTCCCCTGCAGTCCTGGTCACCCCCAACTGCCCTTCCCTGCAGGCCAGGTCCCCCCAACTGCCGTCCCCTGCAGGCCTAGTCCCCCCCAACTGCTGCCCCCTACAGGGCTGGTCCCCCCCAACTGCCCTCCCCTGCAGGTCTAGGACCCCCCAACTGTTCTCCCCTGCAGGCCCAGTTGCACCCAACTGCCCTCCTCTGCTGGCTGGTCACCCCTAACTGCCCTCCCCTGCTGGCCTACTTGTGGTGGCCATCTTGTGTCCACATGGGGGCAGCCATCTTTGACCACATGGGGCGGCCATCTTATGTGTTGGAGTGATGGTCACTTTGCATATTACCCTTTTATTAGATAGGATAGTATTGCATTGTTTAAATGTACCACAACTTTTTTATCCACTCATCTACTGATGGCCACTTGGGCTGTTTGCAGATCTTGGCTATTGTAAATAATGCTGCAATGAACATTGGGTGTATACATTCTTTTGAATCAGGTATTAGGGTTTCTTTGAGTATATTATCAAACATGAAATTGCTTAGTCAAAAGGCAGTTCCATTTTTAATTTTTTTAGGAACCTCAATACTGTTTTCCACAGTGCCTGCACCAGTCTGCATTCACATCAACAGTGCATGAGGGTTCCCTTTTCTCCACATCCTCATCAGCACTTGTTTGTTGATTTATTGATGACAGCTATTCTGGCAGTTGTGAGGTAATATCTCATTATAGTTTTTATTTGCATTTATCTGATGATTAGTGATGTTGACCATGTTTTCATGTCTATTCACATCTGTATGTCCTCTTCAGAGAAAGGTCCTTTGCCCATTTTTTAAAAATTACTATCTAATCTCAGAAGTAAAGCTAGGTTATACTTATTAAAATACCTGCCATGATTTTATTTATTATTTGTTGAATTGGTCAAACATTGTGGCTAAACTGATGTTTAGCATTATCTATTTGTCAAAGAAGTGATGAAAGAGGAGGATGGTATAATTTTCTAAGTTTTGAAGTAACAAAGTGATCCTTCTGTACTTTTCTGCTGCATTTTTGTAGTATTCAGTAGAAATTGGTGACAACAACACATGCATTTTACCAGATTATTTTAGAAACAATTAATAGAAACTATCATAAAATATTTGCATAAATATAATATTAGTTGCCAAGCTAAATAAAAATTCTTATTTGGTAGCTTTCAGTAATATTTATTCATTAACTTCTGAAGATTAACAATTTTCTGCATACACACTCAGTTTGTTTCTTTCCATGTGTGCTGAAAGCTAAGATTAAAAGACAGACATCAGTGTGTTTTCTTAAGATGAACTTTTAAAAAAGTACTTCTTAAAATATTAAAATATATGTCATTCTATATTGCTAGTGATACCAAAGTTGCATTTTAGTTTTAGAAATAGACAAATAGAACAAGATGGCTCTAAAAAGAACCATTTTACTTCACTTCCAAGTACTATCTTCTCTTGGTATATAGTTATTTTCAATTATCTAGACAATATTATGAGTATAAATTTTAATTGTGTGAAGATATTTTTCTAACCAGATTAAATAATAATTTTTTTTTCCTGATTATAACTTCTTTGTTATAGCTCAGAAATTGTTTTAATGGATCTTTGCTTTTTACCATTAATAAAATGTTAGTAATCCTATATAATAAAAGCCCAGCGGCCATAACTGTATAACAACCAGAACGACCAGAGACCAGAACCACCACTGCCCCTCGCCAGGCTGGCTCCACCCCCCAGCAAGCAGTTAGGGGCAATCAGGTTTGCAGGATAGTGGCTGGGGGGCGATCAGGTAGGCAGGCAACTGGCTGGGGGTGATCAGGTAGGCAGGTGAGCAGCTGGGGGCGATGAGGCAGACAGGAAGAGCTCTGCAATGGATTGCCTCAAAGAGAGAGACCCAGGCAATAGATTTTAGGAGGGATGCTGCAATGGGAGGTGCTGGCGGTGGTTGACACTGCAGGGCGAGGCTGGCACCACAGTGGCTCCTGAGTGGGCATGGCGCCTACAGCCTGGCCCAGGTCTCAGGGTCACAGCCTCTCCCTGCAGCTTCTGTAGGGCTGGACTGCCACTCCTCCTGCTATGATGCCTGAGCAGATCCCAGACCCTTCCATGACTGTGGGCTCTGTGCCAGGGCTTGGACTCCACAGCTTGGCCCTGACTGCAGAGGAGCTGAAATACGCTGACATCTACAACATTAGGGCCATGATCACCCCTTTGCACTTACTGGAGGTGAAACTGGGCAAGAGGCCTCAATCTGTGAAAAGTGAGCTAGACAGGAAGAGGAGTGGAGAAAAAGGCACTGGGAAAAGAACAAAGTGGTGGCAGCCCCATGTCGGAATAAGAAGAAGGAGTAGAAGGAGTTTCTGCAGTGGGAATCTGAGTGGCTGGAGCTCATTAATGCAGAGCTGAAAACCCAGATGGAGGAGCTGAAAACCCAGGAGTGGCAGCAGCTCATCCTGATGCTCAACCAGCATCGTCCCACCTGCATTGTCAGGACCGACAGTGTTAAGTCCCCCAACTCAGAAGGCAACCCACTGCTGGAGCAGCTGGAGAAGAAGTGACCATGGGCTGGTAGGAGGAAGAGGAGGAGGAGGAGGAGATGAGGAGAGGGAGGAGGAGGAGGGTCCCAGAGGGCTCTTCCTTGCTGCATGAAAAACTCTTCAATGAGGCTCAGCACAGCCAGCATCGGCCAGGCTTTTTTGTAAAACTCAGGTCAGCCACACCAGGGGAAGAAACCCAGGCTGATGAAACCCAGGACCAAGTGCTGAGACCAAAGAAGTCCTGAGCGGGGGCTGTTCTGCTTGGGGCCAGGCTGGCAGGAGGCAGGACAGAGACTCTGGGCCGGAGAGACGCCCAACCAGGCAGCTATGGGCACTTCTCCAGCCTCTCTGCCAGGGCACCCACCCAAAGGACCTCTGAGCAGCCAGGAAAAGCCACGAGTTGCAACCAAAATTAGGCTGAGTATGGAACTCAGAGTGAAACTGCAATCTGCCTGCCCCCAGCCCTGACCCTGACCCTGACTCTGACCTTCACCCTGACCCTGATCCTGATGCAAGGCTGGAGAAGCGCACAGTGCCAGGCCCTGCTGTACCCACCCACTGTGGTCCAGCTCAGTCCTGCCCAGAGTGGCAGCTGGGGTGCACCCTCTCCAGCCCTGCTGGAGGTGCTGTGGGCATGAGGCATGGGCGCCCTTCCAAAGCACATACTCACTGAATGTTACAGACTGGCTGTCCTGGCAGGGCTTTCAACTGCACATGTTTCTTATAATTTCTTTTTTTTTTACATTTTTTACAAAAAAAAATTTATACAAGCAATATATAAATGGATTTCTATAATCAGTTGATGTGACACAGTATAAATATGCTATGGTTTGTTTGTTATGAACAGATATTCAGCAGTTATGGCCATTGCATGTAACTTCTAAGTACTGTAGCCTCTGGATGTTGGTTTACCATCTTGGTAAACCCTTCATAGTACTCAGTTCTGTATCGCTCAGTAAACATTACTCTTATTTATATAAAAAAAAAAGAAAAAGAAAGAAAGAAAGAAAGAAAGAAAGAAAGAAAGAAAGAGGGAGGCCCAGGCACCAGCCAGTGATGCTGTGGCAGGTGTGCGGCCGGCCAGTGATCACCCCACCCACCGAGGGAGGCCCAGGTCAGCCAAGCCATAGCACCACACACCTGTTGCCTGCAAAGGGAGGCAACTGGTGGCGGGGGATGGGGGGGGGCAGTGCTGCACAGCTGGCAAGCAGTGGCAGTGGTGGGGGCAGGGCCAGCTGCCTGCAGCTGGGGGAAGGAAAGCCCCAATAGGCCCTGATCTCAGGCCAGGCCTAGGGACCCTACCCGAGGGGTCCTGTATTGTGAGAGGGTGCAGTCTGGGCTGAATTTTTGTGCACTGGGCCTCTAGTAAAAATATAGCCAACAGTATTATAATTATATGTATGAACAATACACAACATCATTTATTTTTATTTTAATTTCTTTATTGATTAAGGTGTCACATATTTGTCCTCATCCCCCCATTCCCATCCCACACCACTCCCCATGGATGCCCCAACCCCCTGTTGAACTTAACCATTGGATAGGCTCATATGCATGCACACAAGTCCTTTGGTTGATCTCTTCCTCCTCCCCCCACCCTCCCCTATCCTCCCTCTGAGGCCCGATAGTCCGATCGATGCCTCCTTGTTTCTGGTTCTGTTCTTGTTCATCAGTCTATATTGTTCATCATTTCCCCTAGATGAGCGAGATCATGTGTCACTAGAGATATACTTATAAGAGCTGAATGTGAGACGAGCAATAATAGTTATGCTGACAGGCAAATGAATCAGTCTGCAGTGAGTTTCTTTCTGGACCAACAGTTCTTTAGAGACCCAATTTCAATGTCCACCAGTTCCTTATGTGTACATGTCAGCACTGACCCCTCAGCTCTGGATGGTGGACAAATGGTGGTAACAGAGGTCTGACTCCCTCTGGTTTGGTCTCGGCCGGACCCAGGGGCACGGCTTCACCCGGACCCAGGGTCGCGTGGCCTCACCCGGACCCAGGGGCACATCATTTATTTTTATAAGCAATGAAATAATAAACTTGGTGTATTTTTTTTTTTTGCAAAATTTAGTTAAATAATTATTTTTTAAAGGCAATTACTTTTTCTCAATATTTTTAAAATGTAAGTTTGTACATTATATATAAGACATTACAAAACAATAGGAATACACTCTCCTGACATTCTTTGAAAAAGTCTTTCATATGAATAGTGTACTAGAGGGAAAAATGTTTATTGATTTTGTGTATATTTTAAATGATATTTGTTCACAACAAAATAATATTATTTTAGATTGCCCTATTTTCTATTATAAATGTGTAAATATATATAATATTTTATATAAACTGTAATGATTCCATCAGTAATTATTAGAGAGCAATTTTACTGTGTGGATTTGGGTGTGCTAGAAAGAGATGATCACAGCAATAACAGTGAATTAATTCAACCTACTGCACTAATTTCCAATAAGACTTCATCTTATCTTTATAGTTATTTTATAAAGATTTTATAATTTTATTTTAGTGGTAAAAAATAAAGAAAGCATCCATGAAGCCGCTCAAATAAAAGTTGTTTTAGGAATGTCAAAAGAAAAGTCATTATTTCTTTGTTCACCAAACTAATTGCTGGTTGACCTTAGAGCTGAATAAGTGTGGTGGTACCTAGGCAACCAGCTTTACTAGTGTTAGCATCTGACTTCCGTGTTAGCAGGTTCTTAACATGAGCAAATATCAGCAATGATATTTTAAAGGCTTCTCCAGTGCATCTAAATCTTCTTGTAGATACTGTGAAACATATGTTACATCTCCATTGTAAATGAGTACTTTCTTCATTGTATAGTTTCATTGGGGGTGGCAAGATTTCAGGTGATTACTATTAATATTGTTTCACCTATATTTTTCATGCTTTCTTTTTTAATTGTTTAAAGTATTACAAATAGTAGTACATATGTCTCCCTTTTTTTCCTCCCATTAACCTCCCCCTGGCTTCCTCTACCCCCCCTCCCCCGCAGTATCTTGTGTCCATTGGTTATGCTTATATGCATGCATACAAGTCCTTCAGTTGGTCTCTTACCGCACCCCTCACCCCAACAATCCCCTCCCTTCCCGCTGTAGTTTAACAGTCTGTTCGATGCTTCTTTGCCTCTGTATCTATTTTTGTTTATCAGTTTATAATGTTCTTTATATTCCACAAATGAATGAGATCATGTGGTATTTATCTTTCACTGACTGGCTTATTTCACTTAGCATAATGCTCTCCAGTTCCATCCATGCTGTTGCAAATGGTAAGAATTCCTTCTTTTTTTACAGCATGTAGTATTCCATTGTGTAGATGTACCACAGTTTTCTAATCCACTCATCTGCTGATGGGCATTTAGGCTGTTTCCAAATCTTAGCTATTGTAAACCGTGCTGCTATGAACATAGGGGTGCATATATCCTTTCTGTTTGGTATTTCTGTTTTCTTGGAATATATTCCTAGAAGTGGGATCACAGGGTCAAATGGGAGTTTCATTTTTAATTTTTTGAGGAAACACCATACTGTTTTCCACAGTGGCTGCACCAGTCTGCATTCCTACCAGCAGTGAAGGAGGGTTCCTTTTTCTCCACATCCTCTCCAGATCTTGTCATTCGTTGATTTGTTGATGATATTTTTGTTGATTTCAGAGAGAAAGGGAGAGGGAGAGAGAAATATAAACATCAATGATGAGAAAGAATCATTGATCTGCTGCTTCCTGCAGACCCCACACTGGGTATTGAGCAGTCTGCACCATGAGCTACAATCTATATATATATATAAAAGCCTAATATGCTAAGTGTCCAACCGAGTGGTCAACCGACCAGTCGCTATGATGTGCACTGACCATTGGGGACAGATGCTCTGACTGGTAGGTTAGCTTGCTGCTGGGGTCTGGCCAATCGGGACTGGGCGAGATGGGGACAAACATGACCTGGAGCTTTCCCGCGGTACCTCCTGCGGTTCCTCTCCACCCACAGGCCCCAATAGGCCCTGATTGGGACTGGGCGAGATGGCCCTGATTGGCCCCAGTTGCCAGCCAGGTGGAGGGATCCCACCTGTGCATGAATTTTGTGCACCAGGCCTCTAGTAGTGTAATAAATTATTTCCAGTAGAGGTGAGTGGTAGTACCCAAAACATAATCATGGTTTTGTAAAAATCAGGTCTTGCACAATGAGTCTCTGTTATCTTGGATATTGTATTTAAATGTTTTTGAACATAAACCACTGTTATAAACACAGCTTACATTACAAAGGAGTATAAATACAGAGGCACACATATATGTGCATATACACCTAGACACTCATGGTAATAACGTAAAGTTCATGAAATAATACTTATCCTTAATATGGTTGATGCACTCATATTTTTTATTCTGTTTTATTCATTTATGACCCTTAAATTGATTTGACAACCCTACTAATGGGGCCATGATTCTCTTTCAAAAGTACTACCATAAAGGTAATGATATTGTAATTGGTGGTAGGGGAATGATTCTAAGCACAGGAATTATAGGGCCAATAAAGCAAATTTTAGGTTTACAATGGAAAGGTGAATGAAATGAGAAAGCCAGAAAAAATGGTATTATGTGTATTTTCTCCCTTATCTTTTCCTTTGTTTTTTTTATGGTTTCTTAAAAGATCCTTGTTTTTTTATTTTTTTAAATTTATCTTTATTGTGGAAAGTATTACAAATGTCCCCTTTGTTTATTTTTCACATTGACCAGATCCCCCCCCCCCCTCCAGCCCACTTTAAAAGGATCTCTTAATGCTCGCTTAATGGACCTAGAGAATATTAAAGGATCCTTTTAAAGCAATAATTTGAGACATAGGTAAGTCTTACTTGAGGCTAAACATATGAGAGATAAACAGGGTTGAGTCTCATATAGTCTAGTAAAAAAACAAACAATCATTTAAGGTTATATGTGTAGCTAAATCTTACTGACAAAGTAGAAGATATATACATTTACATTAGCCTTTTTATGTTAAGGATCTCACCACTTCACAAAAGGTTTAGGAAAAAAATTGTATCAGTATGGAAATTAAATTCCCAGACAATCTGAAAGAATCACTTTGGGACTGGCAATAGTCAGTGATAGGTCATCAATGAAGAAATCAAACAACTAGGTACTATTAATAAAGTTTTCCAGGATTTTGCTTTGGTAACATTCATTTTAGGTTATGATTAGAAGAGAAATTTTCTGGACATTCTCCTATATAACTATCCTAAAGATATAGGCAAATAGTGAAATGGCCTCTTTTCATTTAATCATAGGAGAAGGTTTTACAATGTCTTCTCTAGGTCTGCTGTTAATATCTTCAGAAGTAATTCTATAAATCAATGGGCACTTCCAGGACCCAGAGATCATAATACTGTCAAATTTAGTCCAGATATATAAACAATACATATGTATCCTATATCAATATTATTGAAAGTTAAATTAAATTAAGTAAATATATTTTTGTTACATGAGTTTGGTTGCTTAACCAAGCAAGAGTGGTCATCTTTGCCCCTACTCACTTTGTTTTCTCATTTCCTTCCTTATAATATGGCACGTAAAGGACCATATAGATAAGAGTGTTTTTTTCCCAAATTCAAATTTCTTAAAAGTAGAGAATATACCTGGCAGGAATACTTGAAATACATATCACCATCCTAATACATTTTGGAAGAATAAAGTTGGTTCTTGAAAATTTCAAGAGTGCAAAGAACTCAAGCAGCACAAAGCATAGTAAACCAAATACAAATTGTGATATAATTGGCACAAGTTGAAAATCCTGATGTGCCAACCCAGGCTTCTCTGCACATCATTGTGCCTATCTCAAGGGCTTTATGGGAAAAGAACAGTGCCAGATAAAGCATAGTATTTGTTCAAGACACCCGGTGTGATAATTTACCCTGACCACATCATAGTCATTAGACCTATTGAGAGGACATTTACTTAGTTTTCAACATTCAGTGACACTGGAGACCAGTATGATATCCTATGCAATAAAGAGGTAATATGCAAATTGACCATCACACTCTCACACAAGATGGCTGCCCCCATATGGTCACAAGATGGCCACCACAAGATGGCCGGCAGGGGAGGGCAGTTGTGGGCGACCAGGCCTGCAGGGGAGAGCAGTTGGTGGGTGACCAGGCCTGCAGGGGAGGGCAGTTGGGGGCAACCAGGCCTGCAGGGGAGGGCAGTTGGGGGTGATCAGGCCAGTAGGGGAGGGCAGTTGGGGGCGATCGGGCCGGCAGGGGAGCAGTTAGGCATCTATCAGGCTGGCAGGGGAGTGGTTAGGGGATTATCAGGCTGGTAGGCAGAAGCGGTTAGGGGCAATCAGGCAGGCAAGCAGGTGAGTGGTTGGGAGCCAGCAGTCCTGGATTGTGAGAGGGATCCCAGATTGGAGAGGGTGCAGGCTGGGCTGAGGGACAACACCCCCACCCCCACCCCCATTGCACGAATTTCATGCACGGGGCCTCTAGTAATATATAAACACTCATCAGTCAATAATGTCCACCATGAGGGTTATTCAATTCCTCTTATTTTATGTATAAAATGATAACATTATGTATATATTGTTTGATTGTCTATAGACACATAATGCTTTAAGCTTTCTCTCTAATGACTTAAGTTGATGCCTTTTTCTTTCTTTTAGATTTTCCCACTGTGTTCTCTGAAACTCCAATCATTCCATGATTGATAAACTCTCTACCTCCTGCTCTTAAATGCCAGCAGGTTCTCTTTTGAGAATGTCTATTTCTTATAGCCTATTTCTTATCTACCTGCAACCCTAAGGCAGTATCCTGAAAATGGCTTTTCTTTTTATAAAACTTCTACTTCTTTTAGGCTTATTACACTGGGTTTCATTACTTTCTACTTCTCCTCTATTTCCTCAGGCCATTTAATCCAACAACTTTTCTATTTTCTCCCTAGTCAATACTGTCTTCTGTCATCGCTTACCTTCCTTATAGTTTTATAATTGTTCTCTTTCGGATCTTCTAAGTACTTCTCTTTTTTTCATAACCCTGGAAAGAGAAAAAAAAAATGTCTGCAAAAATATAAATCCAGGCTAGGTGCTTACACCAAAGCTGGCGATTACTGCCAGAAGAAAAAAAAAAAAGAAAAGAACAGAAAAAGAAACAGAGCAGTCTTTGCCATTTTAAGTTGAGTCATCAATATTACCTGTTGGGTAAAGTACTAATTACAATGATTTCTCTTTAATCTTTTAAGTCTTCAACCAAACACATTTCTGATATAAAACATTTCCTCTTAACAGAGATGTATAGTTGTGAAACAGCAGATGTTCCCTTTTTTAATACAATCTAATTTTTCAACACAACTGGGCTAATTAATGATACCTATGTTTGTATTATAAGTGGTGATGGAATCTTTTTGTTTATGCAGCACTTGAGAATAAAACTTAGAAATGCCATGAGAATAAACTTAGATCTAAGCGACGTCTCCTTAGTTCTCAATATCAATAACAAAAGGTGAGAAAAATTCCTTCTGAAAATTATGAAGAAATGGTAACTACAAGAAGGTGGATTTGATTCAGGATATGATAAGAATTCTGATTATTTGGTAACAGATGCTCTGTTATATCTTCCACTGAATTTTAATAGACAGGCCAGGAATTCCTATTCTTTAATGTTATTTTACATTAAAATTTATTTAATATTTCAAAATTATATTGTATTTTTCTCTATTATCCACCCCCCAAAAATCTCAACCTTTATACAAATGTTATTATGAACTCATTTATTTAATCAATTATTTATAGAACTCTTTTTTTGTCTAGGGTAGAGATCATGGGTTTTTTCATGGATCTTCTCATATAGGGAATATCATTTGAATTGCCAGTAGGTAACATCTTGGTTAATTATATGATTGCCACTAGAGTATATTTGACATATAGAGAAAACGTTTTAACTGTGAAACAACTGATTTTCTACTGAATTCCTCAATGGAAAGATCTTTGAGTTCATGATGTAATGCTTTTTTAAGTGTGTATGATACATGATATGAACTAAAAAGCTAATTCATGACCAATCATTAAGGAATATAAGAAGTAGTCTTTGATTAAGGCACAGCTATATCCCTGATTACTTCCTAAAATTTGCATCTTCTTCAATGTGTCTCAAATAAATGGATTGGCAAGCTGGATCAAAAAATATAATGATGAACATGGAAAAGGTAAAAATTAGCTTAAACCAATTAGATAAACTAGAAAGTTCAGAATATAATCAAAATTGGATATTAAAAATTGATAACTTAGCTTACTTTGTTGGAGCATTCTTTCATGCTCTAAAAAGGTTGTGGGCTCGATTTCAGTCAGGGCATATACCTAGGTTTCAGGTGCGATCCCTGATCAGTGCATGTAGGGGAGGCAATCGATCAATGTTTATCTCTCACATCAATGTCTCTCTCTTTCTCTCCTTTTCTCTTTCTCTAAAATCAATATACATATCCTTGAATAATGATAAAAAATGATAATTTCATAATAATTACTACTATTAAATATAAAGCTTTGAAAATTAAATAGAAAATCTTGACATAATCTATAAGGAATATAAAATTTTTAAGTGAGTGTATATTTAAAAAAATCAGTTAAAAGAGACTAAATATAAAACACTAATCTGTAATTCTATGGCCTGAGTGAAGTCCCCACCCCCGTGCTAAATATTAGACAGAGCTGTCCTCCAGATCATCTGACTACAATATTTTTTAAAATAGCATTTAATAAAGATGAGGTTATCAGGTGAATAGGTCCAATTTTGCATTGAATTAAGATTTTTAGAGGCTATAGAGCATAAAAGTATTTTTAGTTTTTTAAAAGATATTTTAAACAAATAATATCTTTAATATTAAATAGACTAATGCTTGCCAATCAGAGAACAATAATTCAATTTAAACATTACATTTAAGTACTCTATGCAACAAAACATTCACCATTAAGGACATGCATAAAAACACAAAACAAACCATAACAAACAAAATTTAATAAAGCCTCAATTTGCTCATAACAAAATATTAGAAAATGAGAAAGCAAATGACAAAATGTGCCTGATGTACACTATACGGAGAATAAATAATGGATAGGGATTAGCTGTTTCTCTCACATGAGGGAACTTTCCCTTTAAGACTAATCTTAGCAAAATATCACCCTCAAGGACATTTCTCATTCATTTTTTTTTTAAATCCTCTCCTGAGGATATTTTTTCAGTGAGTGGAAGAGAGAGGGAAAGACAGAGAGAAATATCCATGTGAGAGAAATACATTGATTGGTTGTCTCCTGCACTCGCCCCTACCAGGGCCCAGGCTGGGGAGGAGCCTGCAACCGAGGTACTTGCCCTTGACCATAATTGAACAAGGGATCCTTTCGGTCTGCAGATTGATGTTCTATCCACTGAGCCAAACCTGCCAGGGCCATTTCTCATTTTTTAGTCTATGCAAAGGTCATTGTATGTTTCCCTAATAGCTCTCTAATATAGCAGTTATTATCCTATATAATAAAGAGGTAATATGCAAATTGACCCTCATGCCCTCACATGATGGCTGCCTACGACCAGGGTGGCAGGGGGGTTAGTGAGGGATGACCAAACGACTGAACAGCAGGCTGCATGGTGCTACCAAGCTGGCGGGGGGGGGGGGGGTGGGCAGTTAGGGGCAACCAGGCCAGCAGGAGCGGTGCAGTTGGGGGTGACCAGGCTGGCAGGGGGGCAGTTGGGGGTGATTAGGCTGGCAAAAGGGTCAGTGAGGGTGACCAGGCCGGCAGGTGGGGCAGTAAGGTGTGACCAGGCTGGCGGGGAGGGCAATTAGTAGTGACCAGGCCGGCAGAGAGGGGGCAGTTGGGGGCAACCTGGCCGGCAGCGGGGGGGGGGCAGTTAGGGGTGACCAGGCCAGCAGGGGGGCAGTAAGGGGTGACAGGGAGGCAGGCAGGTGAATGATTAGGAGCCAGCAGTCCAGGATTGTGAGAGGGATGTCTGACTGCTGATTTAGGCCCAATTCCCAGGCCTAAACCGGCAGTTGGACATCCCCTAATGGGTCCCGGATTGAAGAGGGTGCAGACTGGCTGAGGGGACTCCTCACATTCATGAATTTTGTACACCGGGCCTCTAGTTATAATAATCCCTTAATAATTCTCTTTTTTTTAAAATAAATATTCTGTTATCATTTTAATATATTTTATTGATTTTTTACAGAGAGGAAGAGAGAGGGATAGAGAGTTAGAAACATCGATGAGAGAGAAACATCGATCAGCTGCCTCTTGCACACCTCCTACTGGGGATGTGCCCGCAACCAAGGTACATGCCCTTGACCGGAATCGAACTTGGGACCCTTGAGTCCGCAGGCCGACGCTCTATCCACTGAGCCAAACCGGTTTCGGCAATAATTCTCTTTTTACAGTAGACTATAAACATCTTCAAAAAGTGTCAGTTTAATTTTTTATAATACATCTATTGTAGTACTTGGACCATAGTAGCTGATCAATAAATAGTTGGTGAATATAGTGCATAAATCAGCAACTAATATAGAGAAAGGCTCTTAAATTAATGTATTTTCAACTGAATTGACCACATTTTTCCTAACAAAAACTGATAGTTACTCACTTCTCTCCACATCTGTTAAATATAAGGATCTGTATTTTAATTCTACTACTATTTGTATTTTCTTATTATATTAATATTTATTCCATTTCCATTTTATTATACTCCAAGGTATGCATTCATTACCATTGTTTTATTTATATCACCTAAAAGAAACATTATTTTAAAATGTCCATGTCACTTTAAAAAAAAATGTTTTTATTGATTTCAGAGAGGAAGAGGGAAGGAGAGAGAAACAGAAACATCAATGATGAAAGAGAATAATTGATTGGCTGCCTCCTGCATGCCCCTTATGGTCATGTGCCCTGATGGTGAATGGAGCCATGACCTTCTGGTTCATAGTTCGAAGCTCAACCAATGAGTCACACCAGCCAGGCTAAAATGTCCATGTCATAATTTAAAATGTACCTCCTGCACCTATATTAATTTAGTGTCATTCTCAACTGGTTTAAAATTTGGTACATGAAAAAGGGTGTAGACCCCCTGAAAGTACCAGTGTTTTGGGGACTGTGTCAAGACTTTCAAGAGAAGGTAAAGAGCAAACTTGGGAAATGGAATTCATTTCATTTAACTCCTAGTGGCCACAAATCAAGGCTTTAAGATTTGATGACACTGCAAACGCATGGACTACATAATCTTGGGGCTTCCAGTTATGTGACAATCTTTGAATGTTAAAGTTGAGAAATAAGTAAGCAGCTTCACATTTTATGCTCAACAAATACTTGGCCTTGGAATGTCTACTGAATCTGTGGGGTCTTACTCCATAGGCAAGGGCAGCTTTTATACTGACAGGTCAAAATCTCTCTGCAGAGGTTTCAGCATGAGGACCTTTGCAATCACAAGCCTTGCTACAGAGGGTATATTGAATGAAAGGATGCCAGAACCTCCGCTTACAGAAAAACATCGATAAAACTAAGAATAAAAAATTATGTGATTTATTATTATTATTGCCTATATTATTCCTCTAGTAAAACTGCTTTTTTCACAGATTTTTGGATTAAAAGAGGTAAATGTAAAGCTAAATTCCCCACTATGATAAAGTTATTCATGCATATAGTGCCTTCTCTGTGTTTGCAAACATTTGCTTAGTATATGGTAGGATTCTCTTATTTAAACTGTTGATGATTGGCAAATTTAATATTGAATTATTAACTTTAAACAATAATAAATAAGTTTGTATCCCATGATAAATTCCCTGATGTTAGAGAAACTTCAGAAGCAAGTGAGATAGCAAGAAAGTCACATTTTAAAGTAGACTATTTAGAAAAATCCACATTGTAGGTATTATATTTTCTGGCAATCAGGTTGACTATACTTGAAACAAAACTCAAAGAGTCGTTTAAATTTAGATGTGTTTATATTTGGTAATAAACAGATTTCTATAAACCTGGCTCAATGAAATAATTGTAAAAATAATTTTCCATAAAATCAGTCATTTTATTTTAATCACTGTCTATAAGCTTATTCTGGAGAAAATATTTGAATATCTATCATAATTCCTGAGCCATTACTTAGAAAATAAATGTCACTTATAGATTTAAGTGCTTCCCAGAAAATGCAATGGTAAAGTACATAAAAAAGCTCATGGCTTTAGAAAAATAAAAGGCTTTGCATGGATAGTACCCAAAAATATAAACTATTACTTTGTAAAATCAAATAATTTTGCGTGTAATATTTTGTGTCCTAAATTCAGATTTAAAACTTCTCTTTAAAATATTATAGCATATTTTGGCTGTTGTAAAATTTTAAATCTCACAGGTATACTTTTTTTCACATTGCTTTTTTATTTATTCAATCACCATGACTACCCACATTCAACTCTTTGCACCTGCAAATGAATCAAAGCCAGCTTCTAAGATGTTTGGCATCTTTTTCATAGGAGAAAAGAGAATAAAATTCTGTGGTTTTTTGCTGGCCCTAAATTATAGCTTACATAAACAGCAGAAAATATCCATGTCATCTTTTCTGTTTACCTTGGTCTGTTTTAATCTCAGTGACACTTGTCTTCATGAGACTCTACTTAAAAAGATGAGTTGAGTTTATATCTGAAGGGAAATGATTTTGCTGGTGTTTCAGGATTCACTGGCTGATCTAACTATAATAAATTGTGGCATATCTTTTATGATTACGTATACTACATGACTGAATAATGCCCTCATCATATATTCCTGAACTGTTTTAATAATCATGTCTGTTATTGTAAGCTTTATCTGAGACTAATGGACTGCCATGTGAGTTATGACCATCAATTGAAGCTCTTGCTATAATATGATACTTAACTTGCTTGCCACAAAGGTTACATGATATGTGAACATTATAAAAGTATGAGAGCATGAACACATCACGATTGACTAATAATCCTGGCTTCTTTCCTGATTAAGTATAGAAAAAGGAAAACACCTCATATATTAATAATCAAGTTTATACATGTCATCCATCCATAAAAACATTTTTTTCAGAAAATAAATGTGAATAAACATATAAAATGGAAAAATGTACGTTTTGGCATAAATTTATAATTGTATACATATTTATTTACCCAAGTGCAGGACTATTATTCATTCTTTCTTTTGCATCTCTGGTTTTTAGCTGATTAAAAAATGGTATTTTTGTCAAATTTTGTATACTATTCAAAAACATATTTATTAAAGAATGGTAGGGAACTACAGCATGGTAGGGAACTTGAATTTTTCCCTTTTATTTTTTATATTTATTTTTTTTACTTTATTTTTATTACACTATTACTTGTTTTTTTTTAATGCTAAAACAAAGCTGCTGTGTTTGAGTAAAGACATTGTTTCTAGTAACTACATAGCAAATTAGGTTAAAAATTGATAAAAAATTTTACTTCTATTACATATAGTCACTTTGAGTAAAGTCTGTAGTATTACTAAGTTTAACCACTGGAGTGACCTTATACAAAGCTTTTAGAGTGTTTTGTAACTGACTGTAAAACTCAAATTGCACAATGAATAGCAAGAGAACCAATCAAAACTGCTAAATCTAATATTATGTTACCCTGCAAAACAACATACAGGGTTACTCGTGTGGAAAACAATAAAATAATTAATAAATAACATAAGAATCAACTCCATGCTTGTGAACTCACAACTCTAAATCTACGTTTGCTCACCCTGTAATTCTCACACAGATGGCTGCTGTGAAGAGGATGTAGCGATACTCTATTTTCTAAAAACTCTCTTTTAGAAAAAATATTGGAAAATATTTCTAAATAATCTTTAAAAAGTCAGGATGAGGACTTTTCTGAATTGTTGTATGGGACCAAAAGTCAAAAAGACTTAATAGTGATTTAATCCATTTGTTTTGAAAATGGCTTTCTATATAAAATTTATCACCATGAAACAATACCTCTTCTGAACAAATACAAGCTGAATAAATGTGTTATATACATGCAATGTATTTGTTCTGATCTAAAAAAGGTATTCAATTTAAATATTTTTACATATTTAATATACCCTTTATATATATATATATATATATACACACACACACATATATATATATACACACACATATATGTATATATATATATATATATATATATATATATATATATATATATATATAAAACCCTAATCTACTTTTGATAATGTTTAAGTTCAAAAAACCAGAATAAAAACTAATATGATAAAAAATAAGATTTATATTCAAAACAAATATCCAGATTTCTTAGGAAAGAGACACATATTTAAGTTTTTACATCTGATGGTACTCAAGAAAAATTGAATTGTAGGTAAGGAGTGAGTTGAAGGAACCTCTCTTTTAGCTACAATTGTTATAACTTCTCTTAGTAAACGAAGAAGCCTATATGCACATACTGTGTCCTCTGAAAGGTAAAGATAAGGCTTAAATGTAAAATTAAAAAATTGGAAAAATTGTACATTGACAATGAAAATTAATATTGCTAGAACAAGAGATGCTGTCATGCTATTTGTTTTTAGATTTTTTTTGGTAAATTTTGCAAATTTTCCCTTCTGTGTAAGATAGTATTATTTAGAAATCAGTCATGATTCTTTTTTTGTTGTTGTTGTTGTTAATCCTCACCTGAGGATATTTTTTCCATTAATTTTTAGAGAGAGAGACAGAGAGAGAGAGAGAGAGAGAGAGAGAGAGAGAGAGAGAGAGAGAGGCATTGCTCATTGCTGTGAAAGAGACTCATTGGGCCTGGGGATCAAACCTGCAACCCAGGTACATGCCATTGACCAGGAATCGAACCCTCAATGCTTTGGTGTGCAGGCCCACACTGGCCATGGCAGTCATGAAATAACTAAAATAAAATAAAATTTATTTTACCGTATTTTTGGTTTGTTTTATTGTTGTCAGTATAACAGCTATCTATTTCCCATTGCCTACTTTACCCCACTTCGCCCAGCCCCCTCCCGACCCCCTGAGATCTTCACTACCCTATTCTCTCTGTCAATGGGCTATGCATATAAGTATGTATGTTCTTTGCTTTCTCTCTCCTGGTTTCCCTAATGCTATCTTCTCTAATTCTCTCTCACTTCTGCCTTTTATTTTATCTCTATTGCTACTCTGTCTCTTTATTTATATATTAACATTTTTCTATATATTTTTTCAGGAAAGACATAATTAATAAAGGAGAATTTTCAATAAATAAATAAATAAAGGAGAATTTTCTTCTATCTTTCTTTGATTATCATACATTACATCATACTAAGTTTTCTAATTCCAAAATATTTGTTTATAGTGTTCCTTCTTTATTACTTTTCCTCTAGTTATATTTTCTGTAACTGAGTTATCATTTTACCTTTAACTAAAGGGCATTAATATTCTAATATAATTTCAAGTGATAAAGTGTTATTGAAATGACACATGTAAACATGTAAAAGCAAGCATTTGGCCACATGAACATAGTTACTAGGGAACTTTGAACAGCTCTTCAGAATTGAGGAAATACTCGTCTGGCAGCATACAAAGAAGCAACGCAGTGCAGTGGAAGAAAGCGTTGTCACTAGAGGCAACCTGGGAACCTGCCCCACCCTTTACCAGCTACCTGACCTCAGAAATGTTATTTAAGCTTTCTGTATCTCTCTTTATTCAACTACAAGTGGATATAATAGAACTGCCTACAAAAGGAATAAAAAAAGCTCAGGTTAATTTTTTAGAATCAGATAAAGAAAGGTATGTAAATGCTCCTAATAAAATAGACATATGAGCCCGACCAGTGTGGCTCAATGGTTGAGCACCAACTCAGGAACCAAGAGGTCACCTGAGTCAGATTTGGTCAAGCGAGAGTCTTTGTCCTTTTCCTGAGTGAAATAGTTTAAATGTTATACGGAAAGTTCTCAAATAGATGTTCACTTAGAAGTCCGCTAGTCAAGAGTATTTTCACTGCTGCGCTTCCTAGGTTTGATGGGGTTTAGTTAATGTGACATTAAATAGTAATGTCAAGTGATGTGGTGACTGTTTTAATTGGCAAAAGGGAAGATGATTAACTATATCCTCATCCAAAAAATAATTAACAGCACTGGTCCTGACAGATACTTTATGAATAAAGCATTTTGTGATTAAATTAGTTTGGAGAGGATTGGACACTATATGGGCACCATTGAAAAGTTACAATGGCCCAGCCAGTTTGGCTCAGTGATTAAACATCCACCCATGAAACAAGAGGTCACCGGTTGATTCTTGGTCAGGGTGCATGCCCAGGTTGTGGGCTTGATCTCCAGTATGGGGTGTGCAGGAGGTAGCAGTTTCTACCTCTCTATTCTTCCCCCTTCCTCTCTCTCTAAAAATCAATAAAAACGTATTTTAAAAAATAAGATAGACATATTTCTACTGAATATTCTTTACTAAAATTATTCTATTATATTCACATCCTTATTGAATTATTTCACATTCTTATACCAATATTACATATTGAAATACCTTGCTTTCTAGATTTAATTTTCTTTGCTTATTCTAAATATTTTTAATATAATTTTTCTCTGAAGACTTTTTTTGGTCTAAAAGTGCTGATATTCAAAGAAGAAACAAAACTTCCTTCTTATTCAATATAATAATAAATTTACATTAAGTTCCATTATAATTAAAATTTATTTGAAGATATTTAAAAATAATTGTGTGAGCAAGATATTTTGAACGTTTTCCATCTCTTGGCACACATAAACTAATTACTAACATTTTGAGGCACACCAAAATAAAAGAAAAAAATATATATTTTTTTGCCAATTGACAAAAAAGGGATCAGTTTTATTCATTCACACCAGACAACTATTGTTTTGGCCGTTACCATTTATTTTATTTGACAATCTAAGGAAAATGAAGTTAGTGCTCCTAAATAGGTATGGCATGTTTTAAAATTTTTGCAGCACACGAGTGTGCCTGCTGCGCACACTGGCTGAAAAATCAATAGTGTAAGCAACAAAGAAATTATTATAAAAATTAAAGATGGCTTAAATATGTACTAGATGAGATGAATAAAATAGCAAACATTAGTAAGCATTTTTTCTCCTAACATCCTTTTTTTTTAACGCTATATTTTTGTTTCTGTAATTATGTGAAACATACTAGGAAATTTCATTCCTGCCAGTCATGGACATAATGTAAGTCAGACTCTGCAAATTTTTCTGCTTTTCTTCTACATCTTAGACAATTATTTTCAATAAAATTTTTCATAGAAAAGTTTAAGCAGAATTCCTCATCTCAATTTGATGATTAATATCCCTCTACAAAAAACTTCCGCATCAATAAAAATACAATATACATTAATTTTTAGGTTTTTGCAAGTGCAAAACTCATCATATATGGAATAGAGACTCAAGTTTTTGTTTTTATGAGTAATTGATCTAAACTCCACATCCTTAGCTGGATTCCTGTAGTATTTTCTTTGGCACTCATGTTTTGAAATGTTGCAGAATAGTATTAAACTTAATATCTGATGGAAACTGTTGAGTGCCAAAGGATTGACAATTTGAATTGACAAGGATCCCACTAAAGAAGTCAAGAGTTAAAATTTCATAAAATTTTTAAAATAAAAATGATTGACAGAGTACTGATCCATCCCATTAGGACACTGACATGGAAAAAAGCCAGGCAGACAAGCTGGAAAGGGATCTAAAATACTGGGTTCTAAAGGGGGAAATATAGTTACTTAGATTACTTTCCAGAAAGCAAAGAGTTTAAAATTATTGAGAAAATGTTCCTTCCTAACATTCTTTTTTTATCGCTATGCTTTCTTTACTGTTATTACGCAAACATACTAGAAAAAGCCATTGGTGCCACTTGTAGACATAATGCAAATTAAAATGAGACCCTGCAAATATTTCTGCCTCAATATTCTATTAATTCTGAATTCTAAATAATCAATTTAGAATATTTCAGGTTAAATTAAAATTTTATTTTAGAAATATTCTAAAGATAATTTGATTGAGGTTATAATACTGAGTTTAAAATATTAAATAAATTGTATAAAATGTCAGTCAAATAATATTATTATCAGGAACACACATAATAAATATAAAAAGGATAGTATTTATTTTACAATACAAAACAATAGTTTTATTGAACTGTAAATTTTTCATATTTTTCAAAGTAGTTATATAAACTTTGAGATTAGGTAACATGTTATGGATAATATAGACTCTCAAGTCTTTAATGATTTAAATTTTTTCTCTTTATTTGACAAATCAACTCAGCTACCTGCTGTTTACATGTTTCTTTGTGGGCAAATTATTTTATTATAAAAGCTTTAATAATAATTATCAACTAATAAAAATAATGACACCTTAAAATTGATCAATTATATTTTTGATAGATTAAAATTTTCCTTATTTAACCTTAATTGAAAGTAACATGAAATGATATTCATGGAGAGAGGGTGATGGTGATTGAACAATCTATTTTTCATGCCATTTATATTCTCAGCGTGATATTTCTATTCTAGTTTTCATGCTTCCCTGAATATTCCAAAGTCTAAACATTTCTGAAAATCAGCATAAAGAAATTACTTCATAAATTAGAAGCCCCTGAAAGTTAACTCTTTTAGATTTGAATCTTTGAAATGTCATCAATTTTTTAAAAAGGAAGAAACTCTTTAAAAATGATAAATAATTTTTTTCTATTTAATTCTGATATACAAGTCTTTTGATTTCAATGTTGAAGATGTGCCATCATAAAAACTGCTTCTCTGCCAACTTTGTCTCCCAGGTTACCTTTCAACTGTGCTTCTTAGATGTAGTCTTTCCTTCATTTTACTATTTCCATATTTTATGTATTGTGTTATATGGTCACTGACTGAAACTAAAATATAAATGGAATAAAACCTCAAATTACTTTTGTTTATTAATAATGCTCCAAGCCATATTTTATTTAAATTACACTATGTGGATAAGCATCCCTATTATAAAGAATTTGATCTGTCAATTCAAGCCACCTTTCTTTAGGTATCTTTACTGCATCATTAGTGCCTATAGTTAAAAATACTGAATTGTATATATAAAAATTTGCTTGGAGAATAGATTTTATGTTTAACTAGAGGCCCGGTGCATGAAATTTGTGCACGGGTGGGTTCCCTAGGCCTGGCCGGTGATCAGGGCCTATCGGGGTCATCTTGCCCAGTCCCCATGGGGCCAGGCCACCTGGGGCCTTCTGGCTGCCAGATGGGACCTGCTGGATGGGGGAAAGAAGGGGGGAGGGAAAGGGGGAGGTTGTCTGGCCATGGGAGTTTGGCTATGGGAGCACACTGACCACCAGGGGGAAGCTCCTGCGTTGAGCATCTGTCCCCTGTTGGTCAGTGCACATCATAGCAACTGGTCAACCGGTTGTTCAGGTTGTTCTGGTTGTTTGGTTGTAATGGTCGCTTAGGCTTTTATATAATAATATATATATATATATATATATATATATATATATATATTGTTTTAATAATAATAATAACAATAATAATAATAATAGCAGAGGAAAACTTTGGAGGTGATGGATATATTCATGGTATAGATTATGGTGCTGGTTTTATGAATATGGTTGTGTATTTATCTCCAAACTCATTAAGTTGTATATATTAAACCTGTACAGTTTTTATATGCCAATCATGCATCCATAAAGAGTTTTTTAAAATAAATTAATCAAAATATCCAGAGAAAACAACAAAAAAAGAGAATTATATTTTGGAGTCAGATACATTTAAGATAAAATCTTTACTAGGCTTTTACTATAACTAGCTTGGAAATTACTTAATCCCTCTGACTCTAAAACTTCTCATTTCTAAGCATTGGGATAGTTGATTCAGCTACAAAGCTGTCATTTTTTATGCATGTTTTGGCTTGCAGAACTGCTGGCACATATTTGGCATCAGGTAAATATTAATCCTGGTTTTCTCTCCTAATTTTCCATTGTGTAGTTCAATTATTGGTATATAATTTTTTGAAAATTTATATAGTGATCATCAATACATGTAATAATTTATATTTACAATTGAGTGAAATAAAAAAGGAATTGTTGAAGGTCCAGGTATTTAGAACAGTGAGAGAAAGAAAAGAAATAATTACTGAGAATATTGTTGATGTTATGAAATGATTTTTAAAATTTCTATACATAAAAATCTTTTAATAGCTGGACCAGGGCAATTTAAAAGCATAGAAAAATATTTCTGTTTATCTTAGTTTGTTGCAGCTTTTGCCTAGATTTCTCTTAAGAAATGTATTATTAATTAAAATGTTAGTATCTGATTATGTTAAGCACTTTAATACAGTATTTTTATTTCAAAATTAATTCTTAAGGAGACATTATATGTTAACTTGAAAAGTGTAATCCTCTCTCAGGGGATTAAAGGTGTCACTATCAAAAGTTATAAAAATTTGTAATATTGTAATATTAAGCTAGACCAGTAATTTTGTCTCTTTAACACTTTAAAGCAAATGTTTATTTCAGGAATACATTTATATATATGTATTATAATATATATAAATATATATAAATATAATTGAAATATAAATATAATTAATTGATTTCTTTACAGAGAGGAAGGGTGAGGGAGAGAGTTAGAAACATCGATGAGAGAGAAACACCAATCAGCTGCCTCTTCTACAGCCCCTACTGGGGATGTGCCTGCAACCAAGGTGCGTGCCCTTGACCAGAATCGAACCTAGGACCCTTCTGTCCGCAGGCCAACGCTCTATCCACTGAGCCAAACTGACTAGGGAAGGAGTACACTTTTTAATTGAACATACTTATAAAGAAATGAAGCTGCTGGAAATGATGTATAAATTGGGAGAAATCTTGAGATAAAGGAGGCAACAAAAACTTTAAACACCTGTTCAAATAAAAGCCATTGACAGAGTTTGAAAAGCAGCTCTTACCTAGGACCTGTATATTGATTTCTCCTTTCTAAAAGGTTTTATTTTTTTTCATATTTGATAGCCACAAGTCCAATGTAGTGACAATCAATATATGTAAGTTAAAAAAAATATATCTGGAGATTACAAACTCACTAAAAGTGCCCAGACATCAAAAACTCACCAATTCATAACAAAATGAATTATTTTTAAAAGATAAATAATTTTCATGAAATATTATCAACTAAAATTTTTTTGAATGTCATTATACATTATTCCATGTACATAAATAAATGCTTAATCCATTAACTTTCCATTTTAAACATTCAGTAGGTGTATATATTTTATAATATAAGCTGAAAATTTTCTTCTGTAAAGAATTAAATACAGGCTATTGCTTAATTACAGCAACTGACTGGTTCCTATATTTTAGTATTTAGATATCAATAACATAAATGTAAGATATCTTTTAAAATCTTGGCATTGTAAATCTAAAACCCTAATAGGAAAGGAAAATCATAGCTACTGGAAAATTATCTAGAATTAATAAAACAGAAATCAAGAGGGAAAACTATGTAATTAAGGTCTAAGCTGACAAGTAGAAATAAATTTTTTCTCTGTTGTTTGCTTATTTAAAATAGAAGTACAAAAAATGACTGTTTGTAATTCCAGTTATATATACTAGAACTCATTACATAATGAGAAGATGAGCAAAGTGTTTGAGGGTTGGGAAGGACTCATTTTTCCATTTAGGAAAAAAAAAAATTTTTTCCAAGGGAGCATTACATGAATCTGTCATTTCCTGGAAAGAATAAAATACCTTAGAGCTCAAAGCAAACAGAGAAAAATTGACCACCTATTTAATAAAATCAGAAGCCTTTAAGAACTGATACATGAAATATCTGTGTTTGTGAGAAAGTCATTTCCAGTTTGTAACATTTAAATTCCTGATGCTTTTCATGCGTAAGGTTCTCAACCTAAGTACATTGACACTTTGGATAATTCTTTGTTATAAAGAGACTCTTTTGTGCATTGTAAGAAGTTTAAAAACATCTCTGGTCTTTACTCACTAAATGCTAATACCACTATTTACCCATACCATAAGACTAAAAGTGCTCTTTACTGATATTTCTCAGGGAAACAATTTTGTTTCAGTTAGGAACTTGTTGATCTATAATTGGAACATAAAGCATTGTTTATCCATTATTTTAGGATATTTAATTTTTTGCCAGTTTGTGGTTATTATGAGTAAGGCTGTTTAGAACATCTCTTTATCAATCTTTCTGTGGATATAAGTTTTTATTTCTCTTGGGCAATACCTAGTAAAAGCACAGGAAGGTATTTTGTCTGGGAAATCATCCTTCCACACTGGTGTCTGCTGAGTGCCACCCACCATTAAATTATCTCGTATGTTTAACCTCTGGACCCCATTTTGGATTTATGTTCTCTCAACTGCTTATGAGTTTCTCTTAATAATGATAGTAATTGTGTAATGGCTGGTCCATGCTAGGCTTTGGGAATGGCAGTGGGTATTCTCAGACCCCTCCATGTTGAGATATTAGAACTTTACTCACTAGGCCCTTTCCATCTACACTTCTTTCTATCCCCATGCATCCTCCACTGGTTCTACTGGGGAAGCAAAAAACAGAAACTAACTATGAAGACTCACTTCCAGCAAATGTGTCTGAAGTCCCGATGCCCTACCATACCAGGTCCATTTGCAGAGAACATTTTCTGGACCAAAAACTCAGATACCAACAATGGATCTTCTCCCACCACTACATTGACTTCCTCTCTCCACCAGAAAACTGGAGATCAGATACATAAAGATTAAGATTCAGATAAAAAAAACCCTACCTGCTCTGGCCTCTATTTCTATTCACCCACAATGTTACTGAGTGGACATTGAAAAGCACTACAGAAGAGCCTAATATTATGAGAAAAACAAGTATCACATGATCTCACTTATATGTGGAATCTAATGAACAAAATGAACTGATGAATAAAAATAGAGCCAGGGACATGGAAGCATGCAACAGTCTGATGAATCTCAGAGGGAAGAGGGGAAGCAGGGGTGGTGGGGGAGAGGTAGTGGAAGAAATTAACCAAAGAACTTACATGCATTAATGCATAACCCTTGGACATAGACAATAGTGCAGTGAAGTCCTGAGGGGGGGCTAATGGGGGAAAAAGGGGACATCTGTAATACTGTAAACAATAAAAATAAAGAAAGAAAGGAAGGAAGAAAGAAAGAAAGAAAGAAAGAAAGAAAGAAAGAAAGAAAGAAAGAAAGAAAGAAAGGAAGGAAGGAAGGAAAGAAAGAAGGAAAGAAGGAAAGAAAGAAAGAAAGAAAGAAAGAAAGAAAGAAAGAAAGAAAGAAAGAGAGAAAGAAAGAGAAAGAAAGAAAGAAAGAAAAGCACTACATGAGAGCCTAATGTTAGGTTAACCTTGTCTGCCAGAGGCAACAGCCAAGGACCCCGGGAAAATGATCTGCATGCCACTTTCTTCTTCCAAGTCTTGCACAACTATATCTAATTGTCAGAAAAAAAAAATCACATCCAGAAACCTGGCTTCAAGGAAGTCTCTAATTAGCTTTCTAATTTCTCTAAATAGGAGGGAGAGATATGTTAGAATCAAATCACATACCCTCCTACTGAGGTATTTAGGTAGTAAGCCTTAGCTCCTCACTTGTACACATTACAATTAATGCTGGAGTATTTAGTGTTTGCAGAGTGTTCTAAGCGAGGAGGGAAAGTCAGGTTGCCAGCAGGAAGCAAAAGCTAGGAGCATTTATGGTAAACTGCCAAAAGACATCTCAGAAGAAAATGGTGTGAACCTCTACAGCACATGTGGGGAAAAAACATTTTTATGCCAAATTTTCTATTTATAACTTGTATTATTGTTTTCTTAGTTTCCCCAAATTATGTTTTAGTTCTCACAATACCCGTTTTTGCTCCTGCCTATACAGATTCCAATAGCAATGTTGAAATGAGCAATTGCTTGAAGTTGAGGGTATATGTGTGGGCTGGTGGGAATTGTTGTGTCAGCTTTGGGGGGCTTTAAAGCCAAGAATGAGTCTGTGTGATATCACCAAAAGAGGAAATATAGATAGAAAAGGGGTCCAAAGAATGGTAACCGAGGCACACCCAACATTTAGAGGCCTTGGGGAATCCAATGTTAGAGGTAATGCAATAAGTTGAAAAGAGCCAGTAAAAGATATTTTAAAAATCAACAAAATCAGAGGATAAAGAAATGTGGTGGTTTAGATGCAACATGAAAATAATTGGGGCCATAGGGGCCTTCTTGCCCAGTCCCTATCTGGGCCGATCAGGACCGGCTAGGGGGAGGGACCACCGGAGGTTGGCTATGGGAGCACACTGACCACCGAGGGGCAGCTCCTGTGTTGAACGTCTGCCCCCTGGTGGTCAGTGTGCATCATAGTGACTGGTTGACTGGTCGTTCGGTTGCTTAGGCTTTTATATCCTATCTAATAAAGAGGGAATATGCTAATTGACCATCACTCCATCACAAAGATGGCTGCACCCACAGCTGAGGCCAAGTTCCCATAAGGAGCCTTAAGGAGCAATTAGCAGGGACCTGAGCCTACGCCCTCTCCTGCCCCCATGGGGCTTGACAGGGGACCTCAGGCCATGTCCCCCACCTGCAGGGCTTGACAGAGGATCTCAGGCTTCGCCCGCCACTTGGTGGGGCTTGACAGGGGACTTCAGGCTGCACCCCCCACTGCGGCACCAGGCCGGGGGACCTTAAGGTGCGCTTCCCGTCCTGGTTCTGGGCTAGAGGACCTCAGGCTGCTCCCCCTGCCCCAGCGCCAGGCCAGGGGACCTCAGGCCACGCCCCCCACCCAGCAGGGATTGACAGAGGACCTCAGGCCATGACCCCATCCGGCGGGGCTTGACATGGTACCTCAAGGTGCGCTTCCCATCCTGGCACTGGGCCAGGGGACCTGAGGTTATGCCCCCTGCCCTGCAGGGCTTGACGAGGGTGGGACTGGCCAGGTCTGGATCTAGCCCAATGCGGGGGGGGGGGGGGCCGGGTCTGGGTCTCACGCGATTTTGAGACGCATGTGGGTGGGTGGGGACTTGACTCTGGGTCCCGTGGTGAGCCCCAGACTCTGACAGGAGGAAGGTTTTCATATACATTTTACTAATTTTCTTTCGTCTCTGACACTTCTATTATAGAGAAAGGGCAAATAGCAATATTAAATTATTTCCTCTAATTAATCCCCTTTTAATGTGCATGAATTTCGTGAACCGGGCCACTAGTATATAGACATGTGTGTCAGTGTTGGAAAACAAGTCGAAGTGTTTGTATGAGTTTGTGATAATGACTATTTCAGGTTGAATGTGTTCATTGTCTAAGGAATGTGCTAATTTAGTATAATTATGGGTAATTTAACTTATTTCCCTCTTACAGATTAATGACTTATATGAACTCATAAAGGGATTCATTCTTATGTGTTTTTGAATCTTGGACTTTATTTCTGGGTATCACTTTTTTCCTTACTGCATCATCCCTTCTGTTTTAGTCATATATCTGCATTTTTCATCTAATTTTCAAACACTGAAACACACCACTAAACACTTTGCATACCACTAAAATGTAAAGAAGGGCAGAAATTAAGCTGTTGGTGAAAGATTCAGTGCACCTGTTTCTAATTAAGACATGGCAGTGGCTGCTAAATCCTTCTCCTACGTATCTGGATGGAGGCTCTTGAGACCATGTCATCTCTTTATCCTCTGACTTACATCAGAATGAGTCCAGCAGGGATGGTCTTCATCCCTGTTACAAGAGCTTCTCCCCACAGAGAGTTAGACCCTCTGGCAAAGCCCAGGCCGTAACTGAGATTTCCTGGCAAATTCCATGTGTGGAGAATCAAACCCTCAGAAATCTTCCAGGAGAGAACTTCCATTGGTTTCAGCTGTGCCTAATTTGCCATGAAACTTTAGAGAGGACAGTAAATTGGTGAATGTTTTGCTGTAGATTTTCCTGCTTAAGAGACACACACACATAGAACAGGAGGGGGTCAGATGCAGTATTTTTTCTTTGAAGGTGAAAGAACATTTATGCCCTTTATGTCACTTCAGATATCCATGACTAAATAGGGATGGACATGCCAAAGAGGTAGGTGGAATTCGTTTTTGTAAAACTTATTTCAGTGTAACCAAGTTGATTGTCTTCAGCTTATAAAAACGGGCACAGAAAGAATGAGAATCAGACGCCCTATAATAATTCAGGAGAGAGTGTGTGATGGGATATGACAGTGTCACTAATACCTATGGTGCAATCTGTAGTTATAAACAGAGTTTGCTACTTGTCACAAATCCAGAAAAACATACATTCGTTATGGTATGATTCCCTTAGGAAGAGCTGCATTTGATCAACTATCTTGGTCTTCTCTGAACAATTTTAACTAAAATAAAAGCACTACAGTCATATTTGAACTAAAGGTCCCACTGGATTTATAAAACAGAGTTTCAAAAACCTATTTCTTTGAAAAATTGGAAAGTTCTCCAGTGGGGTTGGGGTTATGTGGAAATCCTGCCTCAAACAAAATGAGGGAGACATTTCACACTCACTCTGAACAGAAAAGCAGGAGTAATAACTAAAATGATGTATAGAACATACAAAACCAACAAAAACACCATAAGGAAATTTTATGAAGAATAGAGTAGAGCACTGGCTGTTGTAGTTTTGGTGTTTATATTCTGAGAAAGGCTTGTTTTATTATCAATTTTGAAGAATATAGTGTTTATAATTGTACCAAATTCTTTTCTGGGGCTGAAAATATGCTGTTTCTTTAAATAGTTTCGTAAAATATTTAGTCATTCTAACAACTATATATTTAGTCATTCTAAAGAACTATTTATTTCCCCAAAAAAGATATTGCAAATTTTATATTAAAGTAACCTGTACTCTTAGTGAAATTCATGCCTAATTGTATGCATGACTACTCTCTATCTCTTAATTAACAGTGTGGAATACTGGAGTAATGAAACATTTCAGGTCACAAATATCCTAAAGCAGGGACAACTAGTGAGGGTGGGTAGAAAGTAATAAGTTTGTTTGCTTTTTTGTTTTGTTTTTGTTGGGTATATTTCATATATATGGTCATTTGGCATAGTGGATGGGGAAGAATAGATTTGAAAAATGAACTTTCATATACTGATAAAATCTTATCAGCTAAAAGGTATCATCTGCTTATGTCTTAATTTCCTGGCCATGGAGTCAGGCCTACATGCTTTTGAATTTGGAATCTCTTCCTCACCAGTTGTATAATTTTGGGTTTGATGATCAACTTGGTCTCGAGTAGTCTCATGTGTATCAGTGAGGCACTAGAATAATTTACTTAATGTAGGAGTTAGTGGACAAAATAGAATAATATATATGAAGACAAAGGAAAACATCTGGTTCATAATAAGTACTCAGTATATTATAGTTATTTTTCTTCTGCTCCCACTTTTACTCCTTCCTCCTATTAAATATGTTAATATGGTAAAGACAAAATCTTTTTTATTTACATAAATTGTAGAAGTTTATTATATTTCAAATAAAGATGGCCTGAAGATTTAGACTCTGTTAATTTTTTCCTTTATTTTTCTATTCTATCCATAATAGTTTTTAACTGAATTGAATAATCCTAATAATTTTCTATACCAACTATAGTATACAGAACTGATATTGATTATCAAGAACAAGAGTTCTCATAATTATTAAATCTTTTAGGACTACCTTGGACCACAGATCTTTATCATATTAACAATTTTAAGATGGCTTTAAAATTTATATCATATCACTTATTAAAGTTTTATTATAAGAAAATTCATGCACTCAGGCAGGGTGGTGTCCCTCAGCCCACCCTGCACCCTCTTGCAGATCAGGAGCCCTAGGGGGATATCCGACTAACGGCTCAGGCCCGCTCCATCTGGTCTCTGTCTGCAGGAGGTGACCCGTGGGCCAATCAGGAGATGGTGCTGGCCAGTGAGCAGCCGGCCCTGCCCTGCCATCGGCCTGGTGGGGTCATCAGGGGATGGTGCCTGCCGGTGAGTGGCCAGTCTCACCCCCCGATTGCCCCTACACCACCACTGGTCACCACTGCCCCCTGATTGCTGACCCCTCCCTCTGCCCGCTGTCACCCGCCGTGGCTGGCATGGCACTGACGCTCGCCTGCCCCATCCCCCACCAACTGGTTGTTCCAACGTTCGATCGATTTGCATATTAGGCTTTTATTATATAGAACTAGAGGCCCGGTGCACAAAATTAATGCCTGGGGAGGGGTGTGTGTGTCCCACAGCCCTATCTGCACCCTATCCAATCTGGGACCCCCCCGAGGGATCTCTGACTGCCCATTTAGGCCTGATCCCACTGGGATCGGGTCTAAACGGGCAGTCGGACATCCCTCTCACAATCCATGACTGCTGGCTACCAACCGCTCATCTGCCTGCCAGCCTGATCACCCCCTTAACCACTCCCTTGCCAGCCTGATCGATGCCTAACTGCTCCCCTGCTGGCCCAATCGCCCCCAACTGCTGTCCCCTGCCAACCTGGTCCTCCCCAACAGCCCTCCCCTGCAGGCCTGGTTCTCCCCAACTGCCCTCCCTTGCAGGCCTGGTTGCCCCCAACTGCCTCTCCTGCAGGCCTGATCTTCCCTAACTGCCCTCCCCTGCAGGCCTGGTCCCCACCAACTGCCCTCCCCTGCAGGCCTGGGACCTCCCCCAACTGCCCTCCCCTGCAGGCCTGGTTGCCCCCAACTGCCCTCTGCCTGCCCGGTCATCCCTAACTGCCCTCCCCAGTAGGCCTGATTGCCCCCAACTGCCCTCCCTTGCAGGCTGGTCCCTCTCAACTGCCCTCCCCTACTGGCCATCTTGTGGTGGCCATCTTGTGTCCACATGGGGGCAGCCATCTTTGACCACATGGGGCAGCCATCTTGTGTGTTGGAGTGACGATCAATTTGCATATTACTCTTTTATTAGATAGGATACTAGTGCCCCAGTGCATGGATTCATGCACATTGAAAGGAAATTAATTAGAAGGTGGCCAGCAGGGCAGGACTGGGTGAGACGGGCTGGACATGCCCTGGAGCCAACCTCCCATTGTTCCTCCCCAGCTGGCCGCACCTGGGGCTGCACCACAGCTTGAAGGTCATCTGCAGATTGAACAGGGTCCCTTGGCCTGGCCTGCAGGGTTTGGGCCGAAACAAGCTCTCCAACATCCCCTGAGGGGTCCTGGATTGTGAGAGGGTGGTTTTCAGGTGACGCACCCAGGAATTGGGCTGCCTCCTCTCTGGTTCTGGGGTGTGTCACCAGAGAACTGCTGCTGCCAAGTCACCATAGCTCGGCAGCTCCTGTGTTGAGCATCTGCCCCCTGGTGGTCATTGCATGTCATAGCTACTGGTTGGATGGTCACTTAGCCTCTTTCATATATAGATATGTATTTTATTTAATTGAATATCACTTAATGACATTAAAAGCTTTTGTGAAAATTAATAGTTCTCCACAAAATTCCTCTTACCTATCACATTGATGTCACTACATTAATTATTTCATGATATGGTCAATTCTCATAATTTATGGTAGTTACATTTTTTATAGCTTCCTCAAGGACCGAATAGTCAATACTGAATCATTGCTCACAGGGGGAATCACAGGGTTAAATTTCCTGCAAACCTGTGATGACAACATATTTAGCAATTGATCATTAGATATCTTGCTTTCCATGTTTCTATTTCAAAATATTTTAGCCCTAACCAGTTTTGCTTAGTGGATAGAGCCTGGCCTGCGGACTAAAGGGTTGGATTCTGGTCAAGGGCAGGTAACTTGGTTGCAGGCTCCTCCCTGGCCCGGGCCCTGGTCAGAGGCTTGTTCAAGCGACCAATGGATGTGTTTCACTCACATCGATGTTTCTCTCTGTCTTTCCCTCTCTCTTCCACTCTCTCTAAAAATCAATAGAAAAATATCCTTGAGTGAGGATTAACAAAAAAATAAAAAAATATTGTATTTAATCTACATTATTAATTCATTAAATTGAAGTCAATGAACTAAATTGATTGTCCTGAATATAACTATTTATTGATTGAAATAAATATAACTTTAGCCTAAACAAAGCCTATCTAACACATGCATTTTCTCTGTAAGGCATATCACAACCTGCTTGTGCTTTGGAATAGGAGACCCTTTTCAACACTATCCTTTGTGTCATTTTAAACAGCAAAACCACCAACAAAAAGCACACACATACACACACACACACATACACACAAATGCAGCACTGAATAGACCATAAAAATAACACTAATTTCCAGTGTTAGAGTGGAAGCAAGAAGACAGTCACTTTGTTCAACCTCAGCCGAGAATGTGTGTCACCTAACTCAAATTTTATGCTTCTCCACTCATGTCTATTAGTGACCGCAGAAGTGTCATGAGTATTGATTTAGGGATTACAAATAAATTTTAGTGAGTAGGCAAATTCGCCAGTGTAGAATCCACAAGTAAAGAGAATTGAATGACTGTATTTAGAGTGAAATTCTGTCTCTAAAGGATAGAGCTAGTGGAAATGGGTTCTACTTTTCAAGTTCTCATATAGTAACTATAAACTTCATTTTCTAGAGAATGTGAATCAGCCAAGTGCAAAAAAATGACCATCTTCATTGTGAGAGTGGGAAATTTTTTTGTAATAATGAATGCAGACTAATTTTGATGCATCTAGAAAGACCTGTAATTTAGATAATTTGTTCTTTACCATAAAGATTTTTATATTATAATACAATATCCCACATTTTTGACATCAACAATGACAAAACAACAATAACAAAAAAAGTAATTTTCTTTTTGAATTTTCTTGATTTAGGAATGCAAATTACTACCCTAAAAGTTTATATACATCCTAGAAGGCAATGCAATTGGATATATTATTGTGGCTTGACGAGTCTCAGTATGTAGTCTCCAGGGAAAAGTGGTGTATGAACACCACATTTTGTAGCTCTTTCAGGCATGGAAGAAAAATAGCACAGATGTTGCCAAATTTAAAAATAAAGACTCTGTGTGATGAGGGAATATATTCCTAAAAGGATATATCCCTAAGGTGAAACATTTACTTGCCAAACAACTCTTTGTTTGTCAAAGGTTTCTGTGTGTTTTTTAATGAGGTTTATATGAGCATCTCAATTATAATGCAATCATTCCCTGGTTTTTATCTGGCTTTTTCTGTCTTCTAAAAGCTACCTGAAGTGGAGAAATTGATCAAGCAGATACATTGTAAAATTTCTTACAGTCAGTGAAATAAAATGGGTAGTGACTAGAAAATTCCTAAAGAGCACTTTTAGTTTTAAAAATATCATGATCCCTAAAATATTATTAGTTCAAACTTGAATAGTCAAACAGCAAAATATATTTTTAAGCTGTGGTTCATTACTTCTTTCACAATTTAAACAAAACAAAAGTACTTCTTTATCAATAATCACATTATTAAATTAATGGTTCTTCTATATCTACAAAAGAAAAAGATTATATTTAAAAAAATGTTCTTTCAATGGAAAGAGGGTGAATAACAGATGACTATTAGTGACCGCAGAAGTGTCATGAGTATTGACACTTAGTGTTGCTAAATGTGCAAGGTTCAAGTGATATCCAGTAATGTGCTGGCTAATTTTTAACAGTCAGTTCTCTCTCTCTCTCTCTACACACACACACACACACACACACACACACACACACACACACCAACCCCATAATTTGTAGTGTTTGCCAGTTTTCATTGTGCAGATAATCCCACTGTGGTTTATTTCAAACTACTAACATTTCACTAAGGATATAACATAGAGGTAGGTGGGAAGTCAGAAAACTATTCAGCTATCATAAGCATACTTCAGCACACCATTGGTTATAACTTTAAACTATTTTTTCCATGAATCTGAATTTTTCACCAACCAACTGATAAATCTGTATTCTTAAAGAATCTGTTTTATCTTGCATTATATGTACTTTTAGGGGAATAAATAATGCCAATATTATTAAAGCTTGATCTTTATTTTCCTGATTTGTTTCCTAAAGGTTTTATACATTACTAGTGGCCTGGTGCACAAAAGTCATGCACAGTGTGTGGGGGGAGTTCCCTCAGCCCAGCCTGGACCCTCTCAGATTGGAGACCCCTCTGTGGATGTCCAACTGCCAGTTTAGGCCTGATCCCTATGGGCCTAAACCGGCAGTCGGACATCCCTCTTGTAATCTGGGACCGCTGGCTCCTAACCTCTCACCTGCCTGCCTGCCTGATAGCTTCTAACTGCCTCTGCCTGCCTGCCTGGTTGCCCCAACTGCCCTCCCCTGCTGGCCTGGTCACCCTTAACTGCCCTCCCTTGCCGGCCTGGTTGCCCCTAACTGTCCTCCCCTGAAGGCCTGGTCTCTCCCAACTGCCCTCCCCTGCAGGCCTGGGTCCTCCCCAACTGCCCTCCTCTGCTGCCCAGTCATCCCTAACTGCCCTCCCCTGCAGGCCTGATCACCCCCAACTGCCCTCCCCTGCTGGCCTGATTGCCCACACTGCCCTCCCTTGCTGGCCATCTTGTGGTGGCTATCTTGTGTCCACATGGGGGCGGCCATCTTTGACCACATGAGGATGGCAATCTTGTGTGTTGGAGTGATGGTCAATTTGCATATTACCTCTTTATTATATAGAATTTGTAATTGAGTTTGAATTTTCAAAGTGTGTTTTCAGATATTTAAAATAGATGAGAAACTAGAAATCACAATTTAAGATAATTTATATGGATTTCTGTTCACATTAGGCTATAATTATTGAAATTTTGCATATTCTTATTGATTTGTTTATTTTAATCCTCACCTGAGGATATGTTCTAATTGATATTTTTTTAGAGAAAGAGTAATGGAGATCAAGAAAGAGAGAAACATTGATTGGTTGACTCCCTTTTGTGCCCTGATGAGGGATCAAACCTACACCAGGGTATGTGCTCTGAATGAGTATTGAACCCACAATCTTTTGGTGTACGGATTGACATTCCAACTAACTGAGTGACCCAACCAGGGAAACCTTGTTTATTTATTTTTTTTGTTTTATTTTTTTAATGTACAGCTCCTCATTGATTATTATTATTTTAATGCTTTAGCTAACATCTAAGCACAAATTTTTAGGAATACATCTGTTGAATAAGGCAAGATAAACCTGTTTTGAATGAGCAAAGTCAGAAATGTCAAGTGCTTTTTCTTTAAATTATTTTTATTAAATTATATTTGACACAATATTATATTTTTTTCAGGTGTAAAAATAGTGATTTGACACAGGAATACTTAAATAAATAAAGCCACATTAAGTCTAGTAACCACCTGTCACCATACAAATTTATTATAATTTTACTGGTCCTATTTCCTATGCTATACATTGCATCCCTGAGACATATTTACTTTATAAATGGAAGTTTTAACCTCTTAATTCCTTTCACCTATTTTGCTCCTCCCCGCTCCTCCCCATTCACTTCTGGTAATCAGTTTGTTTTCTGTATCTGTAAATTTGTTTCTATTTTGTTTGTTAATTTGATCTACTTTTCAGAATCTACTTACAAATAAAATCATACAGTATGTGTCTTTCTTTGAGTTACTTCACTTATGTTAGTAGCCCTAGGTCCATCATGTTGTTGCTTATGACTACATTTCAGTATTTTTTATGGCTGCATAATATTCCTTAATATAGATATAGTTATAAAGTAGTATCACTTCTTTATTCTTTGTGCATTAACCTATCAATGAACACAGGTTGCTTCCATACTTTGGCTTTTTCAAATTACTGTTGTTATTTTCTTCAGATATGTACCCAGAAATGGAATTGCTGGGTCACATAGTAGTTTTATTTTTAAATTTCTGATAAACCTATATAACCCCCCCCCCCCCCACCATGGTAGCTGAACCAATTTATGTTCCCACCAACAGTGCAAAAGCTTTCCGCCTTTTCCACATCCTTGCCAACATTTGTTATTTGTCGTCTTTTTTAAATAATAGTCATTCTGACAGGTTTGAAGAGATATCTTATTATGGATTTGGTTTGCATTTCCCTGATGATTAGTTGATCATCTTTTCATGTGTCTGTTGGCCATCTATATGTCTTTGTCAGGTACCTGTATATTCAAGCCTTCTGCCCATTTTTAAATCAGATTGGTTTGTTTATATATTGAACTAGTGTCCTGGTGCATGAAATTCATGCATGGGGGGGGGGTGTCCCTCAGCCCAGCCTGCACCCTCTCCAATTGGGACATCCCTCTCACCTTCTGGGACTGCTGGCTCCTAACCACTCACCTGCCTGCCATCCTGATCACCCCTAACTGCCCCCCCACTGGCCTGCTCACCCCCAACTGACCCCCCTGCCGGCCTGCTCGCCCCTAACCACCTCTGCCTTAGCCCCGCCACCATGGCTTTTTCTGGAAGGACGTCTGGAAGGTCTCCCGAAAGGTCTCCTGGTCTAATTAGCATATTACCCTCTTATTATTATAGATTGTATTTCTTTATATCTTTTTAATATTAACCTTTAATCACATATATCATTTGCAGATATCTTCTCACATTTAGCAGATTGCTTTTCCATTTTGTTTCCTTTGCTTTATAAAAACTTTTAGTTTGATATAGTGCCATTTGTTTATTTTTTTATTTTTGTTGACCTTGCCTGAGAAAACATATTTTTAAAATATGTATTGCTAAGACTTATGTTAAAGAGTTTACTATCTATGTTTTCTGCTAGGAATTTTATGATTTTAGGTCTTGGTATCAAAGCCAGGTTTGGCTGCCTGCCACTTCAAAAGCCAAAACTTGAGAGTCAGGTGCTGGTGTAAGGGAAGATGGCTTATTCAAGTGCTGACCACCTGAGAAGATGGGGAACTCTCTCCCAAAGCACATTTTAACATCTCAGTGCAGGCAGAAGTTTTTAAAGGAGGGAGAAGGAAAACAGAACAAAGAGATCATGGGGAGGGAGTTAAAAGTTCTCTATGTGCGGACCAGCACAGTCCATTCTGATAAGAATCTTGAAACTGATCAAGCAATGGTCTGGTGTGCATCAACCTGGTTTCACAGTTGAAGGTCAGCAAATCTCCCAGAGCTGGAAAGACTAGAGGTCAGAGACTGTATCTTTTGAAGTTAGTTCCTAGAATTCTTATCCAAACATGCTGTTCAACTACAAGCTACATGTTATTTAGAGTCAGTATTTACCAAAACAATGTCAAATGAATGGAGTTGGGGGACGTTTACAATTTCCTGCTGTCAACTTTTTTTCGTTTCATGGAATTTTCTCTGACTAATGTGTAGCAGAGCCTTGGAACATTAATTTAGCATAAAATGCCTGAACTTTTTGTAAGATATAAATTGTAGCTTTCTGGTTGGAATAGAAGCTTCCAATTGCTGAAGTCTGTTTACACATCCTTGTTATACATAATACTAGAGGCCCTGTACATGAAATTTTTGCACCGGGGGGTGGGGGTGGTGGTGGTGGTGGTGGTGGTGTGTGTCCCTCAGCCCAGCCTGCACCCTATCCAATCTGGGACCCCAGGTAGGATCGGGCCTAAATGGGCAGTCGGACATCCCTCTCACAATCCAGGACTGCTGGCTCCCAACTGCTCGCCTGCCTGCCTTCCTGATTACCTCTAACTGCTCTGCCTACCAGCCTGATCACCCCCTAACCACTCCCCTGCCAGCCTGATTGATGCCTAACTGCTCCCCTGCCATCCTGTTTGCCCCTAACTGCCCTCCCCTGCAGGTCTGGCCACCCCTAGCTGCCCTCCCCTGCAGGCCTAGTCCCCCCGCAACTGCTCTCCCCTGCAGGCCTGGGTCCCCCCCAACTGCCTTTCCCTGCAGGCCCGGTTGCCCCCAACTTCCTTCCTCTGCCAGCCTGGTCACCCCTAACTGACCTCCCCTGCAGGCTTGATCACCCCAAACTGCCCTCCCTTGCAGGCCTGGTCCTTCCCAACTGCCCTCACCTGCTGGCCTGATCGCCCATAACTGCCCTCCCTTGCAGACCTGGTCCCTCCCAACTGCCCTCCCCTGCTGGCCATCTTGTGATGGCCATCTTGTGTCCACATGGGGGCAGCCATCTTGTGTGTTGGAGTGATGGTCAATTTGCATATTACTCTTTTATTAGATAGGATAGAGGCCTGGTGCATGGGTGGGGGTCAGCTGGTTTGCCCTGAAGAGTGTCCCAGATCAGGGTGGGGGTTCCCTTGGGGCGTGGGGTGGCCTGAGTGAGGGGCCTGTGGTGGTTTGCAGGCTGGCCACGCCTCCCAGTGACCCAAGCAGAGGCCCTGGTATCTGGGATTTATTTATCTTCTATAATTGGAACTTTGTAGCCTTGAGCAGAGCCAAGCCTCCTGCTTGCTCCGAGGCCACAGCCATTTTTGTTGGGATTTATTTATCTTCTATAATTGAAACTTTGTAGCCTTGAGTGGAGGCCGAGGCTGGCCAGGGTGTGTGGAAAGCTTGGCTTCCTCCATTGCAGGGGGCAACTCAAGCCTCCTACTCCCTCTAGCTCTGTGGCTGCCGCCATTTTTGTTGGGATTTATTTATCTTCTATCATTGAAACTTTGTAGCCATGAGTGGAGGCCTGGCCAGCCAGGGTGTGCGGAAAGCTTGGCTTCCTCCATTACTGGGGAAACCCAAGCCTCCTGCTTGCTCCCTGGCTGCAGCCATCTTGGTTGAGTTAATTTGCATACTCGCTCTTGATTGGCTGGTGGGCATGGCTTGTGGGTGTAGCAGAGTCATGGTTAATTTGCATATTACTCTTTTATTAGATAGGATGATTATCTTAAATATTTTACAAATGATTAGTATTAGAAATAAAATGGTTAGGTCTAACTTTATAGTTTCTCCCAGGATAGACTTTAAAGACAATTAACTAAAATAGAGTCTAATATCCACAACTATGTGTTATAGATTTTATTGAAACACACTTTTCCCCTTAAAATTATCCTAATTTATATAAAAGATAGCCAGATTAAGATTATTTGCTGCATTAAGTCTCAATTTGGCATGATTATTTGCATAAACACAATAAGAATAATTATTAAGGTATGATTATTAAGGTATAATTCACCAAAATGCTTTAACAAAACAAATAAGTGTCTTTATAGCTGGAAAATACAAAACAGGTTTAAAATCAGCAATATTTTGAACTTAGACATAAGAATAATAATTATCTTTAGTTCATTTAGTCCTAAAATCAATTCCTATTTATCCTAATTATTTGCCAGTATTTTCATGAATCCAGCTGTTCCTTAGAGTTTAAGTCTTTATCTAGTCCATAGGTATGATTTGAAAATTTATTCTAAGAAACTCATATTTTAGTATAAGTCATAGTCCTTTTTATGAATTTTTTTGGAGATGTAACATTTTTGCAAATGCATCAGAGTAAAACGATGACTGTCTCTAAATGACAAAAAATACTTTAAATTACAGGTTTATAGATGTGATTATAATACAATTGACAAAGGAATTTTCTTTTTTGTGACAACATTTTAAGATAACAATCAGAATTATGAATGAAAGTATATCAGAACTTTGTAGATATTTGACTAAGAAACCAACTAATTTGTTTCCCACTCTCAATTTTAACTGGGGTTCTTCTGGGGAAATAGCAATTGGCTTTGAAAAATTAAAGGGAATTCTGGGTCTTTTCATTGGTCATCCCCAGTCTACATGACTTTCCTTTTCTTTCCCATTTTTCTTTTTTACAATGTCCTTCCTCCCTAAAATATATAGTCCCTTTCTTTTATATCCCTTTCTCACCATTTTTCACTTCCTCAATTCTGCTTTTCTTTTTGCTTTTTCCCTCTTCATAATCCTTCTTCAACTTACACAACCCTTCAGCAACTTACACAAACATTCTGGTTGGCCTTTACAAAACGTATTCAGGAATAATTATCTTTAGAAAAACAAATGTTCAATTTTTGTCCTTCACAAAATGTATCTTTATACCTTGTATCTTTTATTCCTAAAGTGATAGAGTTTCTTTTCAACTTAGAAATCTTAATTTGAAGAAATTAAGTAATTAGCATTATTTTGTTTGATAAATTTGTGAATATATTTTTAAGAGACTTAACAAAGATAACATGAAACCTTTTTGTAAACCTAGGCAAAATAACATATATCTTATGTTAATAATTTTAAAAGACATTCACTTAAATTGCCAATTTGCATTCTTGGTGATTGTCACATTCCTTTAGTGTGCTCAAAAGGGAGCTGCTTAATTATCTGGTGTCCTTGACAACTGTTATGAGGGTAGAGTCAGGTGCCTGGCTTGGGCGATTTCAGCCACTTGAGTTTTAAAAGTGACACTTCAGTTCATCCAGCTGTCAGGTCCCCTTCAGAGGGAAAGCTTCCATGTGTAGTTGTAGATTTGCTGTGTCTCTGTGAGAAGGTGAGCTCTGGATCTTCCTGTGCCACCATCTTTAAATCCCATTGAATAAGCTCATGTTTAAAACAGATTTAAATTCAATGTACTACCAAATTAATACAGTAGTTTGCACAATTCCTTCTATTGCATTTTTTTTTCAAATTAAAACCATAAGGTTTGTACTTAAATTTAAGTTAATATTTGCCTTACCTTTTTGTTTGTTTTAACTGAATTAAGATAAGGTATACACATAACTATTGCTATTATATTTCTAATGCTTATTTAACACACTAGAGGCCTGATTCATGAAATTTGTGCAAGGGACTCGGCCCTCACAGCCACAACTTTGTCGGAAGGTCATCTGGATGGTCGTCCAGAAGGTTGTCCAGATGGCCGTCCTGCTGTTCGGTCTACTTAGCATATCAGCTCTTTATTATATAGGACTAGAGGCCCGATGCATGAAATTTGTCCCTCAGCCCAGCCTGCCTTCTCTCACAGTTCGGGAGTCCTCAGGGGATATCCTACTGTGGCTTAGGCCCACGGGGAGCGGGCCTAAGCTGCAGTCTGGCTTCCCTCTGTGGTAGGTGACCGGGCTGATCAGGGGAAGACACCACCCCCATCACCTTGCTGCTGCTGCCACTGTTGGCCGATATAGCCACCAAGGTGTTTTCACCACGAAAAAAAGGACAACTTTCTTTAGGCATTTTCAAGATGTCTCTTTCATAGGATATGACCTTTCTTTCTTTCTTTCTTTCTTTCTTTCTTTCTTTCTTTCTTTCTTTCTTTCTTTCTTTCTTTCTTTCTCTCTCTCTCTCTCTCTCTCTCTCTCTTTCTTTCTCTCTCTTTCTTTCTTTCTTTCTCCTCACCTGAGGATACGTTTCCATTGATTTTTAGAGAGCGTGGAAGAGAGGGGGAAAGACAGAGAGAAACATCAATGTGAGAGGGACACTTTGATTGGTTGCCTCCTGCATGAGTCCTGACGTGGGCCCTGGCCAGGGAGGAGCCTGCAACTTAGGTACATGCCCTTGATCAGAATCGAACTCGGACTCTGTGGTCGGCAGGCTGAGGCTCTATCCACTGAGCCAAACTGGCTAGGGCAGGATATGACATTTCTTAGCCTCTCCAGCAGCAGACCTTTGTTTTTTCCTCCAGGAGTGAGGTGGAAAAACCCTACATCATCTTCTTGGATTCTTATTACTCAAGTTACCAAGAACACTGTGAGTGGTGGCGTACAGGGAGCTTAGCCAATGAGCGGTAAGAAAAGGTATTTCCTCTGCAGCTCATGCGCATAGGATACCCTGGTGTGTGTCTGAGTGTCCGCTAGGGTGGGGGCGTGCTCTGAGCAGTGCCACAGAAATACTATGACTCTTTCCCAAATATGAAGTAAGCATGTGTCAAATATTTAATTGCTCATTATTTAATTAGGGAACAATAGATGCTAAAATTAGGTCAAAGAGCATTTTATGATCTCATATTTACAGATGTCTTTACAGGCATATTTCCATTAATGATGGAAGTTGGTTTTGATTGCTGTGTTCAATACTAAATTGATTATGTATTGAAGGAAAATAACCATAAATATCTACTGAGAGGAAATAATTTGCACCTTTATGTACAATTTTGTGCATCATAACATGTTAATCCAGTAAGTATGTGTTTTTAATCAATAATCTTAAAAGTGTGAATTCCTTGTTTCTTTGGATACCATTAAATATCACTAAAGGACTTGTTTTAAATTATATTTATTTTTCAAAATTTAGCATAATTTGAGATATTTAATATTTAGTGAGACCTAAAGTGTTTTAGATTTTCAATTTCTCTTGCAATGTCAATAATTTTTATCAAATATTTATTTATTACCAGCTTTTTGCCAGATATTGTTCTACAAGGTTGGGCAAAATAATACAATAATTATTAAATAATAATTCAAGAATAAAATCTATGTTTCACATACTCACAACAATAAACCTACTTTGTCTCACCCTGTATGTGCTAGATATACAATAATAACCAAAGGGTGAAAAATCCCTGCCCACATAAAACTTAAATTTTAGGGCCAGGAGAAAACAGAGAGTAGATCTAATTATAATATTTAAGTAACTTCCATAATATATTCAAAGGTTATTTGTGCTACAAAAAGGGAAACAAGCAATAAAAAGATAATGAAAATTTGGAATGAGGATGAGGGAAGGGGATATTTCAGTAGCAAGTAGGTAAGACAGGATCATCTCATTAAAATGGTAAGATATATTGCAGTAGAAATGTGCACACCTGGCCCAGAGATTTTGAATTCTATATATAATTCTCCAATAAAAGGAACCAGGGATCCTTAGAAAAATGGCCAAGTTTAGACCCGAAACAGAGAGAATATAAAATGATCCTGGAGCATCTTATAGTACCAGAAATTAAAGAGTGCACAAAAAGCAAAAGTACGGGCATTTCAAAAGAGCCAAACATAAAGTGCTCTCAATGGTCAAAGGTGAGACATTTGACCAAAAAAAATAAATAATGTAGTATTGGGTTCTAACCCAAAGTATAAAATAAATATTCAGAAGTCCATACCAAGATAGATGACTAAATACATAAATAAGGGAGGATAAATACACTGAGTGGCCAGATTATTATGACCACCCCATCAGTACTTCGTTGGGCCACCTTTTGCCTTCAATATTGCCGCTATTCTTCTTGGCATTGACTCCATGAGATGTTGAAAGGTGATGCGAGGAATCTGACACCATGCCTGATGAATAGCACTGTCCAGTTCTGTGAGATTTGATGGTTGTGGAACCAGCTGCCTGATGGCTCTTTTAACTTCATCCCACAAATGCTCAATTGGATTGAGATCTGGTGATTGTGGGGGCCACCTAAGCAAGGTAAAGTCTCCCTCATGTTCTTGAAACCACTCCTGCACAATACGAGCACCGTGGCATGGCGCATTGTCTTGTTGGAAGAAGCCATCTCCATTGGGATATACCATCAACATGATAGGATGAACTTGATCAGCAATGATACTTAGGTATGTTGTGCTATTCAGACATTGTTCCACACGAATTAAAGGGCCCAAATCATGCCAGGAAAACATGCCCCAAATCATAACACTGCCCCCACCAGCTTGAAGGGTTGTACTCATGCATGTGGGGTGCATGCTTTCATGCTGTTTTTGCAAAACTCTGCCATCTGCATGATGCAACTGGAAACGTGATTCATCGGACCACATGACTTTTTTCCAATGCTCGACTGTCCAATCCTTGTGTTCCTGTGCGAATTGGAGACATTTTAACTTATAACTGCAGACAGCAAAGGTGTTCGAATAGGCCTTCAGCTTCCGTATCACATATGATGCAGTGTACGGCTAATTTGCCTACAAACGTCAGTTGGTCATAATAATCTGGCCACTCAGTGTAAATTTCTTATAGAAGAATTCCAAAAAATATATGTAGATAACACTAACCTAGCACATGGAGCTTGATTCTGATCTCCATTGTGGGTGGATTGAACTTAGTGATTTGCCTCTGAATAAAAGAGTATGGGAAAGAAGAATGGTGACTTTCAATAGAGAAACCTGCTAAGTACTTCTTGAATCAAGTGATTAATAGTGATCTTCTAGTGAAGTTATATGGATATCACCTATCTTCTCATATACTGTGGTAAGAAGGACACTTCACGTATGTTTTAGATGTGCCCAAAACCCATAACCCAAGGCTAGTCATGAGTAAAAAGATAAGAAAACATTAAATTAAGAAACATTCTATGAAATACCTAGACTGTTCTCTTCAAAACTGTCAAGGTCATGGAAAACAAACCCGAGAAACTGCTACTACAGAGGGAAATAAGGAGCCCCGAGAACTACATGCATTATAATATCCTAAGTTGGATGCTGCCTCCCTCCCCTAGTCCCAAAAAGAACGCTAATAAAATCCAAATAACAACTGGATTTTAGTTCATGGTAATGTAGTGATACTGGTTTCTTAGCTCTGACAAATGATGCCAGAAGGGGAAACTGAAATTAGCTCAGGAATAGACAGGAACTCTGTACACTATCTTTGCAAGTTTTCTATAAAACTAAAAGTATTATAAAATAAAAATAAAAAAAAATTTAAAAGAGGTGAGATGTAAGCAAATGTTTGGGTGAAATAACAGAGTGGGCCTGGCAATATTGGAGCTGACTGCCCATGTAGAAGTATTCCAGTTAAAGGAAAAAAGAAAAAAAAAGGCTGGTGAGTGCCTGGATTGTCAGGAAATGAGCATGAGACAAGTGTGTCTTCCTAAAAATGAGCAAGTGAGAAATCAGTAAAAGAAGATAAGCTTTTCCTCCAGGGAAGTAAGACGTGTGTGTGTGTGTGTGTGTGTGTGTGTGTGTGTGTGTGTGTGTGTGTTAGCATGCATGTATGTGCCTGTGTTGTGTTTGTAGAAAACTATGTCAGTATTGGCAAGATTTCAGATGTGGTTTTTGTTTCACAATTTATATCAGCTACTATTTTGGTTCTACTCCCATCTCCTAACTACAAATACATTGTCAACTTTACCACTTGACAGGAGGATTTTTCTTTGTGGAATCAAGGACAATTGAAGAAAAAATATAGTCTGAGTATTTTCATACTTATTTGCATGTAGAACATTTATTATTTCTGCCAAGAACAAAATAATAATAAAAATTACTGCACTTTCTAAAATGCCCCAGATCTGATTTCTCTACACTAATATTAATAATAATTTTATTGGTTATGACTACAGTTTGAACTTAATATGAATAATTACAAATTGGTATAATTTTTTTGTATTTACTTTGTGTATAATTACATCTTCACTTCTTCAGCACCTTTTAAGCACTCAAAAAATTATCTTCTGCCTCAGCTATAAGAAAGGATGACATACTGCCATTTGCAACAACATGAATGGAACTTGAGAATATTATGTTAAGTGAAATCTGTCAGTCAGAAAAAGCTAAGTACCATATGATTTAACTCATATCTGGTATATAAAACTGAAACTTGTGGGCACAGTTTTGTGGTGGTTGCCAGAGGGAAGGAGGACCTAATATATGGGAAAGAATATTTGATTTTGAATGGTGATCACATGGTGCTGATCTAAATCTATGTGTTCATGTTGACCAATGTTAACCCAATAAATTCAATTTTAAAAAGTTATCTTCTGTTCCAGTAAAAATGTTTGGCAACTATGACATATCCTACTTAAGATGACAGCAATGTTATATACGCATTATAAAATTATAATTAGAATCTGAAGATATTTTTGGAGTTGTAAATTTTTTTAAGTTTATTGTTTTCTTGGTAGTTGTGATATAATTAGTCATAAATCCTTCTACTTTCACTGGTGTTATAATAGCACATTGTTTAACTCTTTTGAAAGGTTTATTCTCCACCCAAAGATTTTCAGCACTTAGGTGAATTTTGTACAACTTTATACTATACCCAAAAAGCTTCACTTAAATATCTTGCTAACTAAAATAAATAAATAAATAAATAATTTCATGTTATCTATTCTTACTGTACATATACCCGGTTTCTACACTATTAGATTATTATTTCACACATAAAATTGTGTATCTCTAGGAAAAAGCAAAAGAGTAAATCAAAATTTAAATTCCAGGTTATACTAATTTCCTTATGTGTAGGCCAAAAATATAATTAAAAAAGAAAATATTTTACCTGTTGAAATTTTGTCAGAATTAGAAAACAAAGTCATTGGAGATTTTCTAGTCTGAATTTCTTATTAAATGCAACATAATTTTTTCCAAAAAACTATGAGAAGTTAATTTGTTCTTCTCTCAGACATGTGTAAGATAAAGGCTTAATTACTTTATAAGGTAATTGGCATATTTAGAGATAGGGTTGTGTGTGTGTGTGTGTGTGTGTGTGTGTGTGTGTGTGTGTGTCTTATATTTCATTGAGTTGGTTCTAACTCCTAACAACCCTATGAATGAATGAGGTCCACAATGTTCCTTCCTCAACAGCCTTGCTCAGCTCCCGTAGCTCACGCCCATGGCTTCTTTTATGAAGCCAATTCACCTCATATTTGGTTTTCTTTTTTTGCTGCTGCCTTCTATTTTTTCCAGCATTATTGGCTTTTTCAAAGAACCCTACCTTCCCATGATGTCCCCCAAGAAGGACAGCTTCAGTTTTTTTTTATATTTGCCTTCAGCAATGTTTCAGGCTTAATTTGCTCTTGTTTGTCATTCTGGGGGCCCAGGATATCCATAGAGCTATTCTTCAACACCATATTCCAAATGAACCATTTTTTCCTATCAGCCTTTTCCCCCTTTCCTTTTGAATTCATGCATAGTGCAGTAATTCAGAATGAAAGACTGTGGATGATCTTAGCCTTATTCTCTCATGACACATATTTGCTCTTGGTGATCATTCCCAATTTTTCCATTGCTGCCCTTTTGAATCTCAGCCTTCTCTTTGATTTCTTGGCTGCAGTCTTTGATTTGAATCGATGACTGAACCAAGGTAAGCAAAATCTTAACAATTTTCATGTCTTTATTGTCTATGTTAAGTTTGTATATTTCTTCCCTTGTCGTGACTTTTGGGTTCTTGATGTCCAAAGGCAGTTACTTTGGCACTTTCTTTTTCTACTTTTATCAGAACCTCCTTCAAATAATCAGAAAGCTATCATCATCTACCATCTACATATCTTAGGTTATTGACATTTCTTCTACCAACTTCACTCCTCTTTCCTCTGAGGCTAGCCCCAGTTAATATATTCTGCATACAGTTTAAACAAATAGGGACATAAAATACACCCTTATCTGATCCTTTGCCTATGGGAAACCATACTGTGTCTTCATGTTGTGTCCTGACTGTGGCTTTCTGTCTCCCAGTAGATGGTATATACCAGGAAAATGAAGTGCTGAGACAGAACCATTGTTTTCCAAGCAACCCATAACTTTTTATGATCAGAGGAGTCAAAGGCTTTACTGTAGTTGATAAAACATAGACTAATATTCCTTCGAAATTCTTTGGAGCACTCCAGTGTTCAACAAACGCTTCAATTAGACCTTGAGTGTCTCTTTTCTGAATTCAGTATTTCTTTTCCAAATAAGGTAGAAGCCTTTGTTGCAACCCCTTGAGCATCACTTTACTTGCATAGGCAATTAGACCAATTGTCCTATAGTTGCTGCAATCCTTTGCATCTCCTTTCTTGACGATTGGAATGTATATTTCATGTTTCCAGGCTGTAAGCTATAACTTTCATTTCCATATTTGCTGATGTAGTCTTGTTAGGATTTAAAAAAAATATTTTATTGATTGTTTTACAGAAAGGAAGGGGGAGGTATAGAGAGTTAGAAACATCTATGAGAGAGAAACATCGATCAGCTGCCTCCTGCACACCTCCCACTGGGCTTGTTAGGATTTTGACAGATTCTGTCTCAGTGGATTGAAATAATTCTATGGGTATCCCATCTACCCTTAGTGATTTATTTTTTCCCAATCCTTACTGAGTAATTTTCACTTTGCATTTTAGAATTGCAGGTTTTTCATCATGGGAATCTTATTCAAATATATCTGTTATCCTATTGTCACTTCTGTACAGTCTTTCAGTATACTGTTTTCACTTTATCTTTATCTTCTCCTGATCAAATACTGTACTTCCTTGTTGGTCTCTCAGCATTCCTAATCTAAGTTTGAATTTCCCTTTCATTTCTTGAATCTTCTGGTAAAGATCATTTGTTTTTCTTTGTTATTATTCTGTTTTATCTCCATACATTGTAGTAGTTCTCTTTATCTCTATGTAATAGTTATTGAAATATGGTGTTCAGGATTCTGATCTTGTTTTTTTCAGCCTTTACTTTTGCCTCTCACCTGTCTCTAACAACGTTTAATGCTCCTTCTGTCATCCATCTCAATTTTTTTTTCCTTTATACTTCTGCCATTATCTTTTCACATTCTTCCCACATATTTCTAGTTTTAGTCCATGTTTCTTGTTCTTGGTCAATTAAGTTTAATAGTGCAAAACTGTTTTGTTTTGTTTTAATGTTGGACTTTAAATCCACCAGGAATGTTATATACATTATATTTTGGCATTATAATTCTTTTTGTCCTTTTTTTTTCAATTTTACTCTAATGTTTGATATTAACAGTTCATGGCCTGTACCACAATCTACTCCTGGTCTTGTTTTGGCAAAGAGAACACAGCTTCTCTATCTCCTGCTTCCAATTACATAGTCTATTTGATTTCAATATTGGCCATCTGGTGATGTCTATGTATAGTCATGTGTTTGGTTGTTTGAAACATGTGTTTGCCATGGACAAGTTGTTGGCTTCACAAAAATCCATGAGCCAATCTCCTGTTTAATTTCTGACCTCTTGTCCAAATTTTCTGATAACATGCATACTGCTTTGTGTCTTACTTTATACTCTAGTTCCTATAATTATCAGCATGACTTGTTTCAGTGTGTGATCAATGTCTTCTTGGGTATTTGCATAAAAGCTTTTAATTTTATGTTCTTCAGCTTATGTTGTTAGAACATAGGCTTGAATGGTGGTTATGTTGGTAGACTTTCCTAGAAGTGTGACTGATTTTATTTGATCAAAACTTATACTGTAGCCCATAACTGTCTGTATTAATTTTGCCTCAGAACTAAAGCAACTTCATTTCTCCTGAGTTTATCATTTCCAGAGTAGAACACTTTGCAGTTGCCTCTCCCTGTCTTTTCATGGCTTCATAGCTCATTTCATTTTTAGTGCTGAACAACATTCCATTGTCTGGATATACCATGGTTTATTGATCCACTCATCTACTGAAGGATATCATGATTGCTTCTATGTTTTGATAATAGTGAATAAAGTCACTCTAAATATCCACGTACAGGTTTTTGTGTTGACATGAGTTTCAAATGATTTGAGAGCGCAATTGTTGTGTCATATTGTAAGAGTTTGTTTAATTTTTAAACTGTTACATGGTTTTTCAAAATTGATTACAACAATATGTATTCCCACCAGCAATGAATGAATTCATGTTGATCTACGTTCTTACCAGCATTTGTCATTGTCAGTTTTTTAAATTTTAGCTATTGCAATAGGTGTGTAGTATTATTTTATTTTTAATTTACAATTCTCTAATAAAATGTAAGAGCAAAATTTTATATGCTTATTTCTATGGTATCTGCTTTGGTAAGGTATCGCTTCAGATCTTTGCCCATATTAAATGGAATTGTTTATTTTCTTATTGTTGAGTTTTAAATGTTCTATGAATACTTTGGAATACAGTACTTTATAAGAGATGTTCTTGAAAATAATTCATTTTAATCTGTGGCTAGCCCTATTTTCTTGACATGACCTTTTACAGAGCAGAAGGTTTTAAATTTAATGAAGTATAACATTTCAATTATTTCTTCCAAGGATCATGCCTTTGGATCCTATTTAAATAGTCATTGTCAAATCCAAGGTCATGTGTATTTTTTCCTCTCTTCTAGCACTTTTATAGTTTTTCATTTTATATTTAGCTTTATGAGCCATTCTGGCAAATTTTTTTTCCAAGATATAATGTGTGAGTTTTTTTCTGTTTTTCTTTTTTATTTAAATCATTATTGTTGAAAGGATTACTTATGTTCTTTTTTTCCCCATTGGCCCCTTCTAGCCCACCCACCCCCAACCCATTGGCCCCAGGCCTTCACCACCCCACTGTTTGTGTCCATGACTTATGTATACATGCATTCAAATTGCTTGGTTTATCTCTTCCCACCACCCACCCCTACCTTCCCTCTGAGATTCCACAATCTGCTCCATGATTCCATGTCTCTGGATCTATTTTGTTCATCAGTTTATTTTATTCATTAGATTCCAATATGAGTGATACTTGTATTTCTCTGACTGGGTTATTTCGCTTAGCATAATACTCTCCCTGATTAGGCTAATTACAAATGATGAAATTGTAGCAGTAATAATAATAATAATAATAAAAAAACACACAAAACTCCCAACAAATAAAAACCCTGGTCCAGACAGCTTCACATGGAAGTTTTACCAAACATTCGAAGAAGAACTAACACCTATCCTCAAACTATTCCAAAAAATCCAAGAGGAAGGAACACTTTCACCCTCTTTTTATGAAGGTAAAAACATTACAACACCAGATAAAGACACTACAAAGAAAGAGAATTACAGGCCAGTATCCCTGATGAACATAGATGCTAAAATCCTAAACAAAATATTAGCAATTCAGATCCAGCAATCTTCTAAAAAGATCATACATCATGACCAAGTAGGATTTATTCCAGGGATGAAAGGCTGGTACAATATTTGCAAATTAATAAATGTGACACACTACCATAAAAAATTGAAAGAAAAAAACATGGTCATATCATTAGATGCAGAAATGGCATTTTACAAAACCCAACACCCATTTTTTATAAAAATAACTCTAAGCAAAGTGGAAATAGAAGGATCATACCTCAACATAGTAAAGACCATATGTGCCAAACATATAGCCAATATCACACTCAGTGGGCAAAAACTGAAACCATTTTCCCTAAGAACATGAACATGACAGGGATGTTTGCTTTCACCACTCTAATTCAACATAGTAGTGGAAGTGCTAGCCACAGTGATCAGGCAAGAAGAAAACATAAAAGGCCTCCAAAATGGAAAGGAGGAAGTAAAACTCTCATTATTCACAGATGACATAATAGTGTACATAGAAAACCCTAAAGACTCTACCAAAAAAACTACTAGATTTGATAAATGAATTCAGGAACATGGCAGGATACAAAATTAACACCCAGAAACCTATGGCATTTTTATACACCAATAATGAATTTTCAGAAAGAGAAACTAAACAAACAACTCCATTTACCACGGCAACAAAAAATTAAGATACTTAGGACTAAACTTAACCAAAGAGGTAAAAAAGATCATACATCATGACCAGAAACTAAAGAGTGCACAAAAGGCAAAAGTATGGGCATTTCAAAAAGAGCCAAACATAAAGTGCTCTCAATGGTCAAAGGTGGGGCATTTGACAAAAATAAGTAAATAATGTAGTATTGGGTTCTAACCCAAAGTATAAAATAAATATTCAGAAGTCCATTCTCTCCACTCAGTATGCTCCGTTTGAATGGATTAAATGTATGTGATTCATATGAAAGGCACTGCTGCTTGCTCTTAATAGAGGAAGCATTATCTCATTACCTAATGCCATAAAGTGGTTTAAATGGCATATACTGACTTGAAGAACAGAAGGAAAAATAACACACACACACACAAAAAACAAAAAACAATGGACGTTCAGTGCTGTGGACGGCAGGATCCTCTCTCTTTCCCTTTGTTTCTTTCTGCTTTTCCCATGAACCTATTTGCGCTCTGCCTCAAAATCAACACAGAAGACAAAATCAGATGCTGTCATCTGCATTTTATAGTGCCATTTGAGTACAAAGAGGTGCTTTTCAATCTTTCCTTTTTTTTTTTTTTAATCAATGCAGCTCAAACTTGCTCCCAGTGTTCCAGGAGCCAGGCCAACGTGGCTGTGCGGTCACACCTTTGCTAGGTGCTGTCAGGCTTCAGGGCTGGGGCAGGGAACACGCCAGGTGTTGCTGGAAACAAATCAGCTCTCCTCTCCACATAGTAGGAGTCTTTTCATTATAAAATGCAAAGCAGCAGCCATTTTCCATTACCCCCATTCCCAGACCTCCTTGTCCCAGGGCGTAGAAAGGGGCTGGGAGGATATTTACTCTCGGCTCTTTGATTTCTCTTATGTAACTGAGCCCAGTGGCAGCTGCTTCTCTGAGAGCAATGTCAGCCGGCTCAGGGCTAGCCGCACCTGGAAGACAAGCTGCAGAACTGACCAGGGGCTTTGACCAAGCCCGAGAGTGCGGGTCACAGCAACCTCGGTAGGTGGGCTGCTTCCAAAGACTCTAGGCCCCTCCCAGCTCTGCACCCCAGCTCCCTGCTCTCCCCCTTTCACCCACAGGCACCACCAGCTTGGTGTGCCCCAAGGCTTGGTGTGCAGACACCAGGGTTGCAGGTTCAAGATGCTCTGCCTCCTCCTGGCACTTTGAGCCATAAGTGCCAGCAGGGACCTTTCCACTTGGTCTTGGTCTTTGGTCACTGCTGAGGTTTTCTGGACTCTCTAGGCCAGGGACAGCCAGGACCTTTGCCTCTGACCAACGCTGTGCCTGCAGCCTGCCTGGGGTACCCCCAGCCCTGGGGAAAATGTGGGGGCATGGGTGAGGGGCCGTAGGGGGGTGGGAAGGTTGGCTAGCCGCCCCACCCTCAATTGGGGTGGGAGAGGCTGATCAGGGGTGGGGCCAGGGGAGGGCTGGGCAGGGCAGCCATCTTGTGATGGCATTACAGCATGAGGGTCAATTTGCATATTACCTCTTTATTATATAAGATGTTATGCCAATAAATTCATTAAAAATTGTAGAAAAATATATGGTATCAATATAAATGATCTCTAACATATAAAAATGTACATAAAATGATGTGTTTCTAAATATCTAATTTCTATATTTTGTTTACAAAAATTTTGGTCAAGAGATACTATAAAACTAAAAGATAACAGATCATTTTTTTGTTTACTCTAAACCACATCCATATGTTCTGTCATGTGAGTGTGTACATACACACACATTCAAACAATAATACAAACCTCCCAAGAAATTCAAGATGATTAATACTGAAACTTTAGAATTGTTTTCTTATTATTAAAAAGTAATATTGTTCTACTTTGTCATCTCCTGAAAGATAGCACTACTGACTTCATATTTACAGGTAAGGATACTCTTTCCAGGTCATTAGACTTCTATGATTTCTATGTCTATTCTGGTAATTTAGGATCACCTTAAACCCACGGCTAAGCCTTGTAAATATGGTGCTATTTCATTTATTTTTTAATTAAAATTTGTTAATGTTGACTTAATTGCAAGGGTCCCCATTTCCCCTGTGTCTTGTCCACTGCCACCCATCCCTACCTACCATTCCCTTAACCTTCGCCAAACTATTGTATGTGTCCATAGGTATGCATATATGTTCTTAGCTAATCCTTTCACCTTCTTTATGGTGCTATTTTAGATTCAAATTCAATATTTAAAGCACATGTTCATTTTGGTATTCTTTTCAAAGACTTTCCTATATTTTTTACTCTAGTATCTGCATAAAATATTTTATTTTAGTTCTTATTTTATCATTCTTATTGACAATTTTCTCCATTGCATTATGCATTTGGTGAGGATTGGGATCTTAACATATATTTTTAATTATTCATTTTCTTAGCAATTAACATAGTATTTGATAGAAAATATGCAAAATATGAATTCTTATTAAAATGAATTTAGTTTTATTTTGCTTCTTTAATTTCTGCTCCCATTTTTTTTTTCCATCTCCTACATTTTTCTCTGGCCACTTATTTTTCTTATAAAAGAACTAGTGTTGTGTTATTTTGTCATCTCCTAAAAAACAGAATCCCAAGGCTCTGTAAACACTGGTTTGATGATGCTTTCCAGAACATTAAGCTTTTATTGACTTTTAGGTCTAAATTAGTAAGTTAAGATGACCTTAAGCCATTATATTTCTCCTGTGCTCATCCTTATTGTTGATCTGCTTTTGGTTTTCCTTTTTCTTTTTAAAGGTAGTCATTTATCATTACTTGACAGCAAGGTTCAATGTATAACAGAAAATAATTCCTCTAATAATTGGAGATTGGAAAGCTTAATGATTATAAAATAAAAGAATAACAAGGTTTAACATGGAAAGCAAATTAGTAAAATATGGAATAAAAACATATTTTTAATTAGATATTTTATGTAAATATTATTTTATGTGTTAAAAAGTAAAATTGATTATCTTCTGCTCATATATGCTCAATACACGGTCTAATCTACCTGGTGACTTTTTCAGACCATAGATTAATTTCTCAAAAGATGTGTAGATTATGATGGAATTTAAAAATAATATATAAAAGAAATACATTTTCTCCTCACTAATGTATTGTTAGTGGAATCAGTTAATTCAATGAAACAGTGACATATCAGAAAAATACAAAAGTGTCTGTAAAGTACGAAGGGACAATAGAAATAAATGGTCTTATACAATAATGAACAGCACTGTGTCGTGTTTGTACTTATTGTCTTAGTCCATTGGGCTGTTACAACAGAATACCATAGATTGGGTGGCTTATAGACAACAGAAATCTATTTCTCACAGTTCTGGAGGCTGGGAAGTCCAAGATAATGTGCTGGCAGATTCAGTGTCTGGTGACAGCCTAGTTTCTGGTTCATAAACTGCCATCTCTTATCTGTGTCCTCACATGGCAGAGGGTGTGAGGGGCTCTCTTTCATAGGGGCATTAATCACATTCAGAAAGGTTCCATTCTCATTAACTAAATACCTCCCAGTGACCCACACCCTAATACCATCACAAGTGGGGGTTTAGGATTTCAACGTATGGATTGACACAAACATTAAGTCTATAGGACTTATATATGAAGCCGTTGGATAGCAGGCTGCTTTTGCTCTGTCCCTCTCCCTCCTTGAGAAAACATTAAACCAACTGAGATGTGACTGTAATTAGATCAGGGGACTAGATAGAAAGCTTTTATATTTATCTTTTTGGCAGTAAATCTAGTTCTTGTTCTGTCATGCTCCTCTTTCCCTAGTGTTATTTCTTTTTGTGTGTGTGGCGAGGAGTGTAGTGATAAGTAGTAAGAAGAGTTTAAATAAGATTCATTACATAGTACTATTTATAAACAAAATGCAACAACATATTTTCTAAAACTTATAATATAGAAAATGCATATAAGTTGAAGAAAAATTAATTGGTCCTATGTTTCAGGTGAACAGGAAAATACAACCTACTAGAAATTTTTCTGAGACTTCAAAGGTGTAAAAGTTTTCTAAGGTAGAAGTCCTCTGAACATATGGTATCCAGAGAGAAAAGTGCCTTTAGAATGACTGAGGGTAGAGAGTAAATTGCTTAAGGCTTAAAAAATTGTGGGTCAAACATAAGAATAACAGTGATCTATGTAAACCTCACCCTTAGGATTTTTTTTAAAAGGGAAATTGTCTCATATAGTATTTCTACATAAGAATTATCAATGATTGTTATTTTGTGATAAATTAACAAACTCACTTGAAAGTCTGCCATCTTTCTGGGAAATGGAAATCTTGTTGGAGTTTTCTTGTTTAAGCTTTGTTTTGACAGATACCTCATTTTGACAGAGGTTCAAATACCAATTCCTTGTGAAGCACAAACATATGTGTGAAATTATGTTGGGTGAAGGACATGTAAATATATACAAAAACATGCACTTTTTCTGCTCTTGAAGAATATGCAAACTGAAAGTAAGAGCAGACATAACCCAATACTGTAACAAAGGATACAAAATAACATATAGCAGGATGCAGATATTTTTCCAGGGCTATGGGAATTTAGAAGAGAACTAAGTTGATTCTGACTGGGGAAAAGTTTTCATGGGGGCAGAGGGATTTAAATTGAGATTTCCATCTTGGAAAATCTGGATTTAAGGAGGATTAATATTCTAGGGGAAATGGATTATGACGGCCCAAAACACTTAATCAGGAAGATGAAAAGTATATGTGGTGAATTTTGTTCAGATTGTTTAAAACTAAAATTCAGTGAAAAGGAAGAATGATAGCTACTTTGGAGTAGAGTTGTGGAAAGATTTTAATGGACAAGTTATGAATTTCTGGTTTAAGCATTGAGATAGGAAGTTTTACTGATTATGACAATAAATAACCAAAGTTAAAAAGACATTACTTTGATATATAAGGATAGAAAACAGATTTTGTTTGTGACAAATACTTACAAAAACTGTAGGATTTTGGCCGAAACTGGTTTGGCTCAGTGGATAGAGCGTTGACCTGCGGACTCAAGGGTCCCAGGTTTAATTCCGGTCAAGGGCATGTACCTCGGTTGTGGGTACATCCCCAGTAGGGGGTGTGCAAGAGGCAGCTGATCGATGTTTCTAACTCTCTATCCCTCTCTCTTCCTCTCTGTAAAAAATCAATAAAATATATTTAAAAACAAAACAAAACTGTAGGATTTTGACTTTATATATCTAAATCTAATTTCTTTACTGTCACCCTACAGGAAATTTTCATTGATTTAGTGCTGCAGGTTTGGGTCTGTGGACAAAGTTATGGAAAATGTTCGATTAGTTTTTATTTTGTTGCATTCAACTTGATCAATTTTGACAATGAAAACAAATCTCTAGAACTTGGGGGTACTGACATGGTTTGGCTATGGAAGGAATCCCCTTGGATCTTCTCTGTTAGAACATTTCAATGTCAATCACAATGAATGTCTTCAGGATGTGGTTTAGGTCTTTAGGAGAATGTTTTGACAAATTGTTGTGAAGAATGCCTTCCATTATACTTCACAAAAATTTTGGTGGGGTTATACAGAATGAAATAGATGGGTATAGCTATAATAATTATTCTGGTGTAACCTCTGGTGTAAGTGATTTCATTTAGGTCATCCTAGTTACCAACCAAGTCATCTCTTTATTGTTACCAAACTAATGCTAGAAGATTCTTTCTGAAAGCTCTGCCATCTTGCTTTTCAGCTATTTCTAGGGCTTTACAACACAGTAATCTCTGAATAAAAATACAAATATTTGGTTCCTAAGAAAAAATGTGTTTATACATACTCCAAAATTTTTTCATCCAAAATTCTACATCTCTTGACCTTGGTAAGATATACCCTAAAAAGTCTTCCTTTATTCTGTTATGTCTGAGGGTGCCATAAATAGGAAACTTCATTAAAAGTTTCAAAGAAGCAACACAAACTTCAGATTCCACTTCCAGTGAAATAACGTTCAAGGCCAAAATTAAAAAGAAAAGTCTGTAATACATTCTCTAGCTTTTCAAAAAATACATGCATTAATGTATAAGAAAGTATGATGAATAATATATCTTTTAGCATGTATTTATTTCAAATGTCACTGGAAAAAAGAAATATAACACTTTAGGTATTAGTTTTTTTTAAAATATATTTCATTGATTTTTTACAGAGAGGAAGAGAGAGGGATAGAGAGCTAGAAACATCGATCAGCTGCCTCTTGCACAACCCCTACTGGGGATGTGCCCGCAACCAAGGTACATGCCCTTGACCGGAATCGAACCTGGGACCTTTCAGTCCGCAGGCCGACGCTCTATCCATTGAGCCAAACCAGTCTCGGCAGGTATTAGTTTTTAAAATTAAGTAATTATCATATGAAAGATATAATAACACTACTCACATTGCCCCACTATTAATGAGCATAATCTTGGAATAAGGTAATTAATTCCCAACCTCAGCTGTCCCTCCATCTCTCTTTAGCTTTTACTCTCATGTATGTACATTTAAGAATAAAATGGCAAATAAAAATATTATTTTTGAAAGAGACTATAGGTAATATATAATTATTTATTTGTAACTAGAGAATAGAATCATAGTTATATTGCTGAATCAAATATTTCATTTATTTTTTCTACTTTAGTCTTTGTGGTATGAACCTGAGTGCAAAAATGGGAGAGCCAACATAAGTACATAAATTCAAGAGGAAAGGGAAAATATAGACCCTTAAAGAATAATTAGTGGAAATGTGATTATGAATCTTAGTGACCAGTGGAATTTAGTTTTGAAATACATTTTATCTGAAATAGAGGAATAAACTGTAAAATAAAAATACAATTTAGTAAGCAGATTGATTTGGGTTGATAAAAACACAAATATGAATTTGAAGTATTCTAGATATACATCCATTATCTTCATAATAGGTGAGAAGTAAACTGAAACACTATTTTTAAATGCTAATTTACTTCTATTATTATTCATCATTTTATTCAAAATTATAATTTATTTAGCAAATGAATAAAATGTCAACATAATTAATTGAAAAGTTAGTTGTTCATCCAGTTGCTTATAGAAAAAATATTATTTAGTGATGGGTCAACAGAAAAATATAAATTAGAACCTAAGTTTTATATGTATACATACACAAATATAAAATGAGCCGGAGACAATAAGTAAAGAAGGAGAGAAAGAAGGAGAAAAACATTCAAGAGAAGTATTTTTTAGTTACCTCATTTTTTGCCTGAAAGACTTCATGAAGAACAAAAGTCAGGGTATCTAACATAGTTGGTCTTTTGTTATAATATTCCATCTTATCTTTTTCTTTCAATAACCTTCTCACCCTCCACATGCTCTCTGAAACATTCTTGAGATTCCTCTCAAGCTCTAAAATAATGTAATATAAATATATTCTAAAACATTTATAGTTCTATTTCAACACAATGTCATTTATCTGTTTAGTTTCATTAAAATATTCCTTCAGTCCAATGGGACAAAAATATTTAAATAATTTATTTTAAAAGCATTATTGTAATAATTCTTAGACATGGCAGCCATCACTTTTAGCAGTCCATCGCCTTAACCACTCGGCCACCTCGTCAGCTCATCACTTTTAATCATATGATTCCTTGGGGAGTCATTGTCTTTTATATTTATTTTTTGTTAAGTACTGTCTGATTAATAATTTTTTAATTGTCAACATTCTAATGAAATTATTTTTTATAAGAGACATTATCTTGACAATCTTGTTTTACTAATTTTTTCCAGAAAGCATTTTAATAAAACCTTTCACTTTAATACAACATTTTTGAACAAATAGCATTTGTGTAAAGAGATGGTTCATTGGGATTTGATAGGAAATGGTTTTTCAGCCCAAAATTCTTTAAGGATTTTGAACAGAAGGCCACAAAACAGCTGTGAAGAATTCCCTCAGAGGTTGTAAAGCAAATGTCCATTATGACCTCAATATCTAAGGCAGGGAAAAAAATCAGGAAATCAAAATATACAAATGGGAGTTATCATGTTGACATGGAGATTAGCCATTCAAGGTATAGGATATAATTTATTTATTAATACACAACAAAGAGAAAATTATTGCTTTTATTTGACAAAATCATGAATCTTTTATCTTAATATAAAAAAAATTACAGTATTTTCTGTTAAGTCTTATGCACAAAATTGCTATACATAACTCTAACCTATGAGTGCCATTATTAAATAATATTTAGGGTGTTTTTTTTTTGCCTTCCTTTCTTAAAGGTGTATGATTTAGATAAATTCATATTAAATATAAACCTAATTAATAGAACAATAGTTGGACTATCTTATCTATCAATTGGCAAGGATAAGCACAATGCACTTAGCAATTTGGCTGACTTAGGAAGATATTTTGGCACAGAAGTATAAGGGCCAACTTAATTAAAGGATGCAATATTCCTATATAGGCTTAAATGACATTGATCCACACAAAGCATAATTAAATTCTATGGTGATCTTTCATATGAGTATTGTAGCCTTTTATAAATCATGCACTTATATTGTGCACTTAGAAAATAGCTTCAAATTACGTTGCTATAGACAGAAGGGCACTACCGTCACTTATTTAAAAGAAAATAATGATTTTATTAAATATACATCAGTGTACTTCCAGTACTTGTGATAGCCGATATACTTACAAATGCTTTAATTTATATTAAAATAATTTACTTAAAAAACACTCCTCATCAGTTGCAAAAATTTCATGGGAAATTAAAAAAATGAACATAGACAAAAGGGTGGTGAAGGCCTGGGGTGGGGTGGGAACTGGGTGGTGGGGGGCAATATGGTGGAAAAAATGGGAGATATCTATAATATTATCAACAATAAACTAATTCAAAAATATGAATTTTCTTAATGAATGGATCAAAATTAAAGAGAAACACAGTAAATGTGATAGTGTATTCATAGGCAAGAATTTAAAAGCAGAATGCAACAAAAATTTACTTTCATTAATTTTTAGAAAAAAACATTTTTATGCTGTGATTTTTTTTAATGATTATTGACTGTCCTCAGCTCAAAACACCCAAGTACTATAGAAAGTTGTAGAAAGTTCCATTATTTACATCTCATTGTAAATACAAATGGCTAATAACCCAGGAGTCACACTACCTTTGTTTCTGATTTTTTAAATTTGTTTTAATGAAGAGGGGGCCAAATCTAACATTCTGAGTTATTTTACTGATTTTGCAACCTCTCATTTTAAGAAAGGAGGATATCACAGTAATTCCCCATGAGTGCCTCTATCACTTCACTCATGTCTAAAATATTTTTATAGCTTGGCCATGGCCCAGAAACCTAACAGCAAGAATACTGACAGAACTCAGCATTTAGAACTGCCTGGCTGCGTTCAAACCTTTAAAATTCACTGAAGGGTGGGCTGATCCATGGAAAAAATAGCAGTGTTATGGATCATCAGGCAACTCAATGTTTCATATGTTCTGGTTTCAATAATATCTCAAAGATTTCCCCAACTTTGATAGTGTTACTTTAAAAAGTGTACACAAATACACATGTACATGTCCAAAATAACATTATTTGAATTTCTGAATCATCAACATGGAAATCAATAAACTATAAGTATTTCGGCAAAATTCAGGGAAAGACATTTGAAATTGCTTTAAAAATGGCCATAGCAGCTAACTACATAAAGAGTTTATAACCTGTGAGGAGGATGCTAAGAGAATTTCATACATGAATTCTCTCATGAAATGCTCCAATTGCCTTGTGAGATATGTTAGAAAATTATCCTATATAATCCTATATAATAAATGCCTAATATGCTAAGTGTCTGGTTGTCCATTCAACCAATCAAAGCCTAATATGCTAATGATATGCTAAGGCTGCTCAACCGCTCACTATGACATGCACTGAACACCAGGGGGCAGACAGTTGACCAGTTGCTATGACATGCACTGACAACCAAGGGGCAGACGCTTCAACCAGTAGGTTAGCTTGCTGCTAGGGTCCGGCTGATTGGGACTGAGCGAAGCGGGCTGGACACGCTGTGGAGCACTCCCGTGGTTTCTCCCTGGTTGGCCAACCTCCTGCGTCCCTTCCCAGCCCCAATTCTGCACCAGAGGGGTCCCTTGGCCTGGCCTGTGCCCTCTTGCAATCTGGGACCCCTCAGGGGATGTCAGAGAGCTGGTTTTGGTCCAATCCCACAGGCCAGGTTGAGGGACCCCACTGGTGCATGAATTCATGCACTGGGCCTCTAGTTGAATTATAATTTAGACTAAAGAAATAGAAATATTAATACTATAGTATCATTCTATAATTTAAAATGTGTATCATTGATATGGAAAACAGACACAGAAAAATTAAGTAAGTAATCCAAAGTCACTGATATAGTGATTAGACAAGAAATTACTTGAACATAGGCAGTCTGATTCCAGGAACTGCACTTTCAGTAACTGCATTATAATGCCTTCCTCTTTTAATATATAAAGGCATCTGTTAACAGAATATTTTATATCTTCTATGAAAAATCACCAATGTCAGTGATTCTAAAGTCTGATAATGAAAATTCATAGAACTTTACTCCACTTATTTTAAAAAATATTCCATATTCTTTCTAAAGAGGATATGTATGGTCAAGCTACATATATAGGGTGTCCCCCCCCCAAATATATACATACACTTTTAATAATTATAAAGGCAGTGTTTATTAAAATATATTTCATTTTCAAAATTGAACTATCAGCTATTGAAGTGTGTATACATTTCTTGGGACACCTGTATATAATTATTCTCTTTATTTGTCTTGCTAAGGTTTGTTTACACATGTAATTAATGAAATCATCCTAACATCTAGGTTCACATGGACCAGAGATGGAAACTGAAAGAACTGGTAGACTCTGTCAATAAAATTATATATTTTTACAGAAGTATTTTTCAACACATATCTTAGGATAATGGAAACTAAGGAGAAAATAAACAAATGGGACTACATCAAAATAAAAAGCTTCTGCACAGCAAAAGAAACCATCAACAAAACAAATTTATTTTTATTTGAGTATAGTTGGTATACAATCATATTTGTTATGTTATTTTCACGTATATAATATACAATATGATGATTTAACAATTTTATACCTTACAATGTGAACACAGTGTAAACTTATTACAATATATTGACTTCCTCTTTTAGCCCATCTTCTGACCCCTTCCTTTCTGGTATATAAGAATATTTTTTTAATTTTATTTATAATTTAAATGCCCAAACTCCTCAGTTAAAATGTTTGTATCAAGTAGGTTTATATGATTAAACTAGAGGCCCGGTGCATGAAATTCGTGCACGGAGGGGGGTTGTCCCTCAGCCCAGCCTGTACCCTCTCCAATCTGGGACCCCTCAAAGGAATGTCTGACTGCCTGTTTAGGATCGGGCCTAAACAGGCAGTCAGACATCCCTCTCACAATCCAGGACTGCTGGCTCCCAACTGCTTGCCTGCCTGCCTTCCTGATTGCCCCTAACCGCTCTGCCTGCCTCTCACAATCCAGAACTGCTGGCTCCCAACAGCTTGCCTGCCTGCCTTCCTGATTGCCCCTAACCGCTTCTGCCTGCCAGCCTGATCACCCCCTAACCACTCTGCTGCCAGCCTGTTTGCCCCCAACTTCCCTCCTCTGCCGGCCTGGTCACCCCTAACTGCCCTCTCCTGAAGGGTTGATCACCTCCAACTGCCCTTCCTTGCAGGCTTGGTCCCTCTCAACTTCCCTCCCTTGTAGGCCTGGTCCCTCTCAACTGCCCTCTCTTGCAGGCCGGGTGCCTCCCAACTGCCCTTTTCTGCTGGCCATCTTGTGGTGGCCATCTTGTGTCCACATGGGGGCAGCTATATTGTGTGTTGCAGTGATGATCAATCTGCATAGTAGTCTTTTATTAGATAGGATAGAGGCCTGGTACAGGGGTGGGGGCCAGCTGGTTTGCCCTGAAGGGTGTCCCTGATCAGGGTGGGGTACCCTTGGGGCGTGGGGCAGCCTGAAGAAACTAGGAGTCAATTTAGAAGTTATTGATCATATTCTAATTTTGGTACTATATGTATCATTTTAGGTCAGTCACTGAATTTCTTTGAAAATAATGTTTTCATCTGCCAAATTAGAGAAATAATTAATATATGTGTGTTAAAACTAAAATCTGCCATTAAATATAAATATAAATATAAATATAAATATAGATTGAGAAAGTACATTTAAAAAATGACCCAATGATCCCTAACCAGTTTGGCTCAGTGGCTAGAGCATCGGCCTGCGGACTCAAGGGTCCCAGGTTCGATTCCAGTCAAGAGCATGTACCTTGGTTGCAGGCACCTACCCAGTAGGGAGTGTGCAGGAGGCAGCTGATGGATGTTTCCCTCTCATCGATGTTTCTAACTCTCTATCCCTTGCCCTTCCTCTCTGTAAAAAATCAATAAAATATATATTTTTAAAAATGACCCAATGATATGAATATGAGAAATTCACCTTATATTTTACAATAAAAGTAGGTTTAAATGAAAAATATTAAAAATGTACTATGCACATATCAATATTTTCAAAGTGACTATATTAATATCTGATAAAGTAGACTTTAGAGCAAACAAGTCTACAGAGATAGAGAGACACTACCGAATCGTAAAAGAATCAGTAAGACATAATCATCTTTTCTGAAGTACACTTTAATTACAAATTCTAAGTTGGACAATTTTTTTTCCCCACTACCTTAACATGACTCCTAATGCCATTCAGATGTCATTCTATTTATTTCCTACTTGATTATGTTTATTTTATTTCTGGCAAATTTTAGAAAAATTTTAGCCATTTTTCTTTTATATAGTTTTTTTTTTTTTTGGCTCTATTTTTTTTCTTCTATTGGTTCTACAATTAAACATATATTAAACTTCAAGTCATAGACAACTTAGTTCACTAACCCTTAGTCCTAAATTATTTACTTCTAGAGTTTTAATATAATTGTGCTGTGTGTGTGTGTGTGTGTGTGTGTGTGTGTGTGTTTAAGACTTTTTAAACAATATTTTTGAAAAATTTTAGGTTTACAAAAAAATTTTAAAGGAGATAAAGAGATTTCCCACATGCTTTTTGACCCCACACAAATATAGCCTCCCACAATTATCAACATCACTCACCGGATTTTTAATTTATTATTTTTTTGCATTGACACATCACAATCACCCAAAGTCTGTATTTTATCTTAGGGTTTATTCTTGGTACTATGCATTCTAGGGATTTAGACAATATAATCATCATTATATATATATACTAGTGGCCCGGTGCATGAAATTCATGCACGGGGTGGGGGGTTGTTCCTCAGCCCAGCCTGTACCCTCTCCAATCTGGGACCCCTTGAAGGATTTCCTACTGCCAGTTTACAGGGATCAGGCCTAGACAGGCAGTCAGACATCCCTCTCGCAATCTGGGACTACAGGCTCCTAACCACTCACCTGCATGCCTGCCTGCCTTCCTGATGGCCCCTAACCACTCTGCCTGCCAGCCTGCTCACCCCCAACTGCCCCCCGCGCCAGCCTGATCACCCCCAACTGCCCTCCGTGCCAGTGTGCTTGCCCCCAACTGCCCCCATGCTGGCCTGCTCACTCCAAACTGTGCCCCCCCCCCCGCCCCGGCTGTCCTGATCACCTCCAACTAACCCCCACTGATGGCCTGCTCGCCCCCAACTGGCCCTTCTGCTGGTCTGCTTACCCCCCACCAGCCCCACCTCCCACCAGCCTGATCACCAAAACTGCCATCACATCCTGGCCTGATCACCCAAAACTGCCCTCCCTTCTTGGCCTCTAACCACCTCTACCTCGGCCCCACCACCATGGCTTTGTCCAGAAGAATGTCTGGAAAGTCTCCTGGAAGGTCTCCCAGTCTGATTAGTATATTACCCTTTTATTAGTATATACTAGAGGCCTGGTGCACAAAATTCATGCACTGTGGAGGGTGTCCCTCAGCCCAGCCTTCACCCTCTCCAATCTGGGACCCCTGGGGGGATGTCTGACTTCAGGTTTAGGCCCGATCCCTGTGGACATCCCCCTCACAATCTGGGACCACTGGCTTCTAACTGCTCACCTGCCTGCCTGATTGCCTCCTAACTGCTCCTCTGCCAGCCTGATTGCCCCAAACTACTCTCCCCTGCTGGCCTGATAACCCCCAAGGCTTTTATTAGTATAGATATGACCCTTCACAGAAAATTTTACTAACCCTGCTTTACAATAAGGGCTTGACAATTGAATCATTGGCACCAGATACCAAGATTTCCTTTCTTTGAATAGTGGAGGGAATAATTATCTTGTTTTTAAGTTGCCCTGAAATTAAAATGAGATAATGACTTAGAAAAGTATAAAAGCACCATATAAAGACAACTGTCTTTTTCATGTACTGAAAAGACAATAAAGTGGTAAAATGAAAAACACTATTTTTTTAGTCTCCCCCTTCCTTCCTTTACAGCGTTTATTTAAACTTTGAAATTTATAAAAATTTCACTCTAATTTTCATTTCTTTACATTCAATATTATTTTGTATTGGTTTCAGGTTTTATATTAGTTACAGAATAGTGGTTAGACAATCATATACCATATTTTCCAGCATATAAGATGACTTTTTAACCCAGAAAAATCTTCTCAAAAGTCAAGGGTCATCTTATACACTGGGTGTCATCTTATAGGGCAGGTGCTGAAACTTCCGAGCCAGACTGGAGAATCTGCGGTCGCCGCATACGGTGGGGGGAGCTCAAAAACGGCCGCACTCCATTCATTTCAATGGAGCCGGACGGAGACCGCAAGTGTCTCCGGTCGGCTCCTTTTTGTGCCGCATAAGGTCTCCATCCGGCTCCACTGAAATGAATGGAGTGCGGCCGGGTGCTCACCGCATATGGTGGGGATGTGGCCATGGCCGTTTTTGAGCTCCCCCCCACCGTATGCGGCGACCGTATGAAAGCAGCAAGGGCGGGGCTGTACAAGTACGGTAGAAGAAAATCCACTCACCAGGATTCATGGAAAGAAGTGACTTAACGCGGTCCGGATGACAAGGTGAGGGGGCGCCTCACCTGGGAGGTGTAAGTGAAGGGCGGAGCAAGCTGCAGGCGTCCAGGATGCCCGGGGTATGGAAAAAAGAGATAGAGCTGTGCCCAGAAACACACGCCTCTTTCACCCATCTGGCCCGCCCTTGTATCCTATTACTGTACCTCCTTCTCTGCCTTTCAGATCTCGCTCCTGAGGACTGCAGTGAAGCAGCATTGCTAACTCGCCAGGGACTTGCCCAGCACTTGCTCTCTCTCTATTGTTTGTTATCTTCCTCCTATCATCATCAGTTCCAGTTTGGTCGACAGCTTAGAAAACAAACAGCATGGCAGCTCCCATGGGTTTATTGTCTTATCCTACCTTTCAGCTTTAGAGTGAATTAGGAAAAGTCTAATCCACTTGCACTGTTTTATGTTTACATGTTTGATGACAAACAGCCTTATGTTTATAAGTGACAGTTTTCCTGCTAAGTAGCTGCATGTCATAAGCATTTTAATTAAAATTACCATATTGAAATCAAATCTGATGTTTTTTTAATTTTTATTTGGTGTGCATTGGAAGAGGGGTAGTCTTATATGGCGAGTATATCCCAAACTCTATATTTTAACTGGAAAAGTTGGGGGTCGTCTTATATGCCCAGTCATCTTATATGCCAGAAAATATGGTACTTTACAAAGTGTTCCCCGATATTTCCAGTACCCACCTGGCATCATACCATCATTACAACACTATTGACTATATTCCCTATTTAAGTGACAATGGGTTTATAGGTTTCTTTTAGTCTTTCTTTTGTGTTGCTCGTCCTTCCTTTTCTTTCTCACTTCTTCATCACTTTCCTTATATAGTATCTCAATTGGCCATCAAAGCTCAGTGATGGCACTGGGACACGCTTCATCCATTTTACAGACCAGGAAACTGAGGCTAATTCCAGTTGGCTGTGGAACTTGACTCAGTGCACAGGAAGCCCTCAGAGCCATGCTCTCTGCCCTTCCTAAGGGGCAGCCTCCGGACAAACAGAACAAACCTTCCTGTCAGGCTTCCAAGCCTCTTTCTCAAGCACCTCTTCATTGTAGATGCTCCACATTCTTTCCTCTCCCTGTCCCCTGCCCCCCATTCTTTACTGCCCCCAGGGTCTCCGGAGTAGGTGGAGGGCTTCGCACTTACCGCCTAGGCATGCTCTGCTGTGGGACAGGGCAGCATGAGCTTGCTTTTGGGTCAAGGCGGGAGCAGGAGTCACCGCCTCTGAAGTGTGAAGGCCGCCTGGGCGAGGCCTAGGCAGGTTAGCACTGGGAGCTTCTCTGAATCAAGTCAGTCAGTCCAGTACCCTGCAGAGCAGCACCCCTCCACTGAGGTGGCACCGCCCTTCAACCCCCACCTCAGAGCTGTGGGTCCTTGCCCCTCCCCCCAGCTTCCTTCCATGCCCCTTGATCCCTGGCCTGGCTCACCCACGTCTTGGGGGCACTGCAGAACCTCTCTCTCTGCAGTGAGGCAGATCCCTGCTCTTGGTCTCCACAAAGCTGTGAATCTGTGGCCAGAGGCCCAGTCTGTGTCTCAGCAACCCCATGCCTGTGATGTTCCCAGGGCCCAGCCATGCCTCCCTGGGCAGCGATGTTCCTGGGGCCCCACAGGAGTGTCTAGGCCAGCCGGCCATGTCTCCCGTGGGCTGCAATGTTCCCAGGGCCCCGCAGGCATGGATAGGCAGGCTGCTGCCCCTCCCGGGGCCCGATGGACTGGTACCTTGTGGGCGGTGTCTGGCGTTGGCCTTCCTCACCCAGATGGACCTGAATCCCCAGGAGCTGGCCATGGTGAGGCCCGCCCCACCACGTATGTAAATTAACCTCCATCTTTGTTGGGTTAATTTGCATACTCACTCTGATTGGCTGTGGGCATAGCGAAAGTACGGTCAATTTACATGTTTCTCTATTATTAGGTAAGATAGAGGCCTGGTGCACAGGTGGGGGCCGGCTGGTTTGCCCTGAAGGGTGTCCTGGATTAGGGTGGGGGTTCCCTTGGTGTGTGGGGCAGCCTGGGCCAGGGGCCTGTGGTGGTTTGCAGGCCGGCCATGCCCCCATGGGGTGAGGGTCTCCACTGGGGGAGCATGGCCAGCCTTGGTGAGGGGCTGAGGGCTGTTTTCAGACTGGCCACGCCCCCCAGTGACCCAAGCTCCCAGCCCCTCCTTTCTTTCTTTTTTTTTTTAGCGCCTCCTTGAGCAGAGGCCAGGACCGGCTAGAAGCAGGTATCTGGGATTTATTTATCCTCTGTAATTGAAACTTTGTAGCCTTAAGTGGAGGCCAGGGCTGGCTGGAAACCTGGGTTTCCCCTGGCAACCCAGGCTCCCAGCCCCTCCTTGAGTGGAGGCTAGGGCCAGCTGGATGCAGGTATCTGCGATTTATTTATCTTCTATAATTGAAAATTTGTAGCCTTGAGCGGAGGCAAGGGCTGGCCAGGACAGGTGGGAAGCTTGGCTTCCTCCATTGCCCGGGGCAACCCAAGCCTCCTGCTTGCTCCAGCTCCATGGCCGCTGCCATCTTTGTTGGGTTAATTTGCATACTCACTCTGGCTGGTGGACATAGCAGAGGTATGGTCAATTTGCATGTTTCTCTTTTATTAGATAGGATATATATTTTTTGAGAGATTATTTTTTTCTATTCCTTCAAGGTCCTGGTGTTTTGTTTTTTTTAATTGTTTAAAGTATTTTATATGTCTCCTTTTTCCCCAATTGACCTCCTCCACCCCTCGCCACTCCTGCCCCCCAGGACTAAGCCCCACTGCCACAGTGTCCATGCACATTGGCTATGCTAATATGCATGCATACAAGTCCTTTGGTTGATCTCTTACTCCCCATTCTCCTGCCTCCTCTCTGAGGTTGGATGGTCTGATCAGTTTTTCTTTGTCTCTGGATCTATTTTTGTTCATCAGTTTATGTTGTTCATTACATTCCACATATGAGTGAGATCATGTGATATTTATATTTCTCTGACTGGTTTATTTAGCTTAGCATAAAGCTCTCCAGTTCCATCCATGCTGTTGCAAATGGTAAGAATTCCTTCTTTTTGACCGCAGTGTAGTATTCCATTGTGTAGTTGTACCACAGTTTTTTAATCCACTCATCTGCTGTTGGGAACTTAGGCTGTTTCCAAATCTTAGCTATGGTGAATTGTGCTGCTATGAACATAGGGGTGCATATACTAAGGAGGTAAAAGACCTGTATGCGGAAAACTACAGGACACTGAAAAAAGAGATAGAGGAAGACATAAACAGATGGAAGAACATACCCTGTTCATTGATTGGTAGAATCAACATCATTAAAATGTCCATACTACCCAAAGCAATCTATAGATTCAATGCACTCCCCATTAAAATACCAATGGCCTATTTCACAGACCTAGAATGAACTCTCTAAAAATTCATCTGTAATAAAAAAAGACCCCGAATAGCTGCAGCAATCCTGAGAAAGAGAAACAAAGGAGGTGGGATCTCATTACCAGGTATAAAGCTATACTACAAAGCCACTGTTCAAAAACTGCCTGGTATAGGCACAAGAACAGACATATAGATCAATGGAATAGAGTAGAGAACCCAGAAATGGATCCAAACCACTATGCTCAATTAATATTTGACAAATGAGGCAAGAACATACAATGAACTCAAGAGAGTCTCTTATATAAATGGTGTTGGAAAAATTGGACAGATACATGCAAAAAAATGAAGCTAGATCACCAACTTACGCCATACACAAAAATAAACTCAAAATGGATAAAGGACTTAAACATAAGACTGTAAACCATAAAAATACTAGAGGAATCCAAAGGCAGCAAAATCTCAGACATATGCTGAAGCAATTTCTTCACCAATACCACTCCTAGGGCAATGAAAGCTAAAGAGAAAATAAACAAATGGGACTACATCAAAATAAAAAGCTTTTCCACAGCAAAAGAAACCATTAACAAAATAACAAGAAAGCCCACTGCATTGGAAAACATATTTACTAATGTTATCACTGATAAGTTTTTAATCTCCAACATTTACAGGGAACTCATACAACTTAACAAAATGTAGATAAACAACCCAATAAAAAAATGGGCAAAGGACCTCAATAGAAACTTTTCGAAAGAAGACAAAGGAAGGCCAAGAGACATATGAAAACATGCTCAAAGTCACTAATCATCTGAGAGATGCAAATCAAAACGACAATGCGGTCCCATCTCACACCTGTCTAAAAGGCTATCACCAACAAATCAACAAATGACAAGTGCTGGCGAGGATGTGGAGAAAAAGGAACCCTCGTGCACTGCTGGTGGGAATGCAGACTGGTGCAGCCACTGTGGAGAACAGTATGGAGGTTCCTCAAAAAACTAAAAATGGAACTTCCATTTGACCCAGTTATCCCACTTCTAGGAATATATCCCAAGAAACTAGAAACACCAATCAGAAAGGATATATGCACCCCAGCTGATGTTTCTTATACCTGCATTCATACTAGAGGCCCGGTGCACGAATTCATGCACCAGTTGGGTCCCTTGGCCTGGCCTGCAGGATCGTGCTGAAACCAGCAGTCCAACATCCCCCGAGGGGTCCTGAATTGCCTGAGGGCACAGGCCAGGCTGAGGGACCCTACCAGTGCACGATTGGGGCCTGAGAGGGACACAGGAGGTTGGCCAGCCAGGGAGAAACTGTGGGGAGGGGGGATCTTCAGGGCATTTCCAGCCCATCTCACTCAGTCCCCATTGGCTGGACCCCAGCAACAAGCTCACCTACCAGTCAGAGTGTCTTCCCCCTGGTGGTCAGTGCACGTCATAGCGAGCAGTTGAGCGGCCTTAGCATATCATTAGTATATTATGCTTTGATTGGTTGACCAGACACAGAATGACCGGACACTTAGCATATTAGGCTTTTATTATATAGGATTTCAGAATAGACTTTTAATATGTAATCACTGAACATAAACCAGAAAAAAGGGCTTGCCTTTTTTCCTATAAGTCAACTGTTTGAAAGCATCTCTGTTCTTATTTTTTAAAATCTTTATTGTTGAAAGTATTATAGATGTATTATTATAGATGTCCCCTTTTTCCTCCCCAATGACCCCTTCCACCCTCCTCCCACCCCCTCCTTAGGCCTTCACTGCACTATTGTGGGTCTATGGCTTATGCATATAAGTTCTTTGGTTAATCTCGTCCCAACTCTTTCCATCTGAAATTCATCCATCTGTTGCATGCTTCAATGTCTATGGATATATGTTGTTCATCAGTTTATTTTGTTCATTAAATTCCACATATAAGTGAGATTATGTGATACTTGCCATTCCTGGTTGTCATATTTTGCTTAGCATAATAATCTCTAGATCCCTCCATGCTGTCTCAAAGGTATTCTTCTTTTTGACAGCTGCATAGTATTCTGCTTTATTAATATACCACATCTTCCCTTGTTCTTATTTTTAAAAGAGGTTTGCTTTCATTGATGCAGTTTATAGCATGTGCACATGTTTTATTGAAACATTGCACTAATTGCTGAAACCGGTTTGGCTCAGTGGATAGAGCGTCGGCCTGTGGACTGAAAGGTCCCAGGTTTGATTCCGGTCAAGGGCATGTACCTTGGTTGCGGGCACATCCCCAGTAGAGGGTGTGCAGGAGGCAGCTGGTCGATGTTTCTCTCTCATTGATGTTTCTAGCTATCTATCCCTCTCCCTTCCTCTCTGTAAAAAAAAATCAATAAAATATATTTTAAAAAAAAAGAAGAAACATTGCACTAATCATGAATATGCATATTAGAGAAATTCCTTTTTTTGGGTTCATTTATTTATTTATTTATTTTTCATCACCATTTCTCCCCTCTATGACATCTTCCACCTACGTCCAACACCCCTCCCCACACACATGTAATCACCACACTATTATTCATGTCCATGAGTTCTTTCTCTCTCTCTCTCTTTTTTTTTTTTTTTCTTTTTTGATCTATCCCTCCACCTGAAGACAAACAAATTCCTTTTGTTTTTGGTCTGCTTGCACTAAGGAAAATTGATGGAAGGTAAGGATTCATTAGACAAAGAACTATGGAATTGAGGTCACTTATAATATAGTTAGATTAAAAAATAGATATGTATTTAATAAAATTTACCAAAAGTTAATTAATGCATCCTGATGTTGCAAAATCAGATATGAAAATGCCTGTGATTTATATGTTACTCTGGTTTATTTTTTCTTTATTTTATTGTTGAAAATATTACAGATATCCTCCATCTAACCCCCCCTTAGTCCCACTCAATCCAGCCCCTGCCCCACCCCAGGCCTTCCCCACACTAATGTCTGTGTCCATGGTTATGTATACATGCATGTATGTTCTTTGGCTAATCTCTTCCTGTCCTCTTTATCTCCTCCCCTCTGAGATCTACCATTCTGTTCCATGTATTCATGCCTATAAACCTATTTTGTCCCTCAGTTTATTTTGTTCATTAGATCCCACATATAAAGGAAATCGTGTGACATTTGTCTTTCTCTAACTGGCTTATTTTGATTAGCATAATAATCTCAAGGTCCATCCATGCTGTTGCAAAGGGTAAGAGCTCCTTCATTTTCAGCTACATAATATTCCATTGTGTAAAAGTACCACAGCTTTTTTATCCACTCATCCACTGATGGACACTTGGGCTGTTTCCAGATCTTAGCTATTGTAAATAACACTGCTATGAACATAGGAGTGCATACACTCTTTCTGATTAGTGTTTTGGGTTTCTTAAGAAGAGTTAAAACATTGAAACATTACATATTCCTTTGTTGCTATATTGTCATATATCTAGATAAACTGTTGCCTTAATTACCTGGGTAAAATACAGTGAGTGCTAATAATTTACATATATTTGCCCAAGTAACCCTCACTATTTGACTTGTTTTTCATTGGTTGGTTTCCACTGAGGAAAATCTAGAGTCCACTTTTTCTAAACCATCCCTTTTATCACATTTTAGAGCAATTCATCCTGCTTGACTGACTACGTCATAGTGGGCCACTCATTACTTTTTAAAATATTTATTGAATGTATTGTAGCATCATTCTTTAATAAAATTATATAGGCCTCAGGTGTACAACACTATAGTGCATCATATGTAGATTGGGTTGTGTGCCCACCACCCCAATTCAAGTCTCCTTCTATTACCATTCATCCCACCTTTATCCTTTTCATTTTTATTATATCTTCCATTGCTTAATATCTCTGACTTAAATTATAACCGAAAAACAAAACACAAAAAAAAACACAGCATCAATTATTTTTCAATTTTTCCAAAAATATATTTTCCTGTCACTTTTATCTAAATGTATCTAACATCTATCTAAAGATAAATATAAGTGTATATATATATAAATATAAGTGTCCATCAGTAGATGAGTGGATAAAAAAGCTGTGGTACTTTTACACAATGGAATATTATGTAGCTGAAAATGAAGGAGCTCTTACCCTTTGCAATGTATTTATATGTGTGTTTATATATGTATATTTATATATTGTGTTTATGTCTACATCTAATATGACTAGGAAGTTGTTAAATTACCTACAGGAGAATTTATAGACAGAAAAGGAGGGCAAAATCCTCTAGCCAATAAGTGAATACTTGACTGAATGAGTGACACTTGAGATTATTGATGAATTAGATTTTGACAGGTTTATGAGAGCTACTTGGTAAGTTTCCTATTGTTTTACTGTGGTGGACATGGAACTAGCTAAAAATAATATTGGCAAGAAAACTAGTACTCATATGATTTTGGAATCTCTAAGAACATAAGAGTAAAATCAATGATTTCTGTTAAATAGAAACCTGTGTGTGGTATAGTCTCAGAAACTCTGAGCTGACTCTACCTGTTAACAGAGTTGATGTTTCCATATTGTCTGGGTGTCTTCCAGGTTAAATTGGCTGAGCCTGGTCTGTATTAGTGGTTCTATAACAGCAAAATTGCATCTGGAGACCATACGCACACTTTCTTTCTTAACAATGTTCACTTGGTTGTATTTATTGAACTTAGAGAAGTGCTGAGTGAGTCATGGCAAGTTGCCTGTCAAGTGAAAGGTGCCATCCAGCCTTGGGGAAGTCAGCAAAGGGACTCAGTATCTTTATATGTAAGTGTCTGGTAGACAACAACTTTGCTATTTCACAATTGTGTATGTAAGCAATAAAATCACTTTTATTAGATACAAAAGATTATAGTTAGAGATTTTTAGTCATTTTTATCGCAAGTGGGAATGCCTTCCATCCAAAATTCCATTGAAATGTCCACTCAGACTTTCTGTATGTTTTCAATACAAGGCTACGTGAGTTAAACACTTCCATTGTTCAGTTGTTACAATTTTTGTCTATTTCTTAACTTTTTTATTCTAGATTTATAAGAAAAGTAGGAAAAACTAGCCTATCTGCCAAATTTGCAAAGAGAAAGTTGAGAAATAACATTTGTGGGTTACAGGTATAGGTGATTTCATTATGAAATTAGAAGTTGTACTGAAAATAACTCATAGCAACTTTCCACTGTGATCTTGTCTTTCTAAAACACTATACATGTCAGTTTCTAAAAAAATAATCTTTTCACGAGATCTGAATTTTGCATTTCTCAACACTGATCTCAGTTCCTTACTCTAAAAGAATGACTCTCAGTGGGGTGGGGAGGGTTGTTCCACAATAGGCACTAGGCAATGTTTGGATATATATGTGGTTGCCAAGACTGAGAAGAACGGGTGCTACTGATATCTAGTTAGTAGAGGCCAGAGAGGCTACTCAACATTTTACAATTAACAATACAGCCCACAACAAATTATCTAGTCAAAATTCTTAATCTTTCCAATGATGAGAAACAGTAATCTAAAGCTATACAGAATAAATCTAAGTTTTTAACATACATACTTTTAACTAGAAGTCGTATTATCTTCTACATTTATGAGAATATATTAACAAACTGAGGAAGGTGACTTGAGCATGTCAGAGAGCTAGAAAATATCCCCCAACTGACCACAGATATATCAGGGTTCATAACTAATGCTTTATCTGTGTCTCCATACATAAGATGATGTTTGCTTCTCATGTCAAAGCTATCATGATTCAGGAATAAATCATGACTCTCGTTTTTGGTATTTGGTCTCAAGACATTAAACAAATTTTAGAAAGCTCTTCACCATGTGTTTACCTCTCTAGCTATAGGGTATCTTCCTAGGTGTTCTTCCACCTATAATGGTACTGCCAAAACTAATTCAATGTTTTGTTTTGTTTTTTACCCCTACATTTTATAGATGTCCGCCAATAACTTCTTCTGCATAACTATCTCCTCTATTGGATAGGAGGAGGGAAATGAGGAGTGGAAACTATGAGTCTTCTGTAGTTTTCTTAAGTCTGTGCCTACCTAAACTTCATTCCTTGTTTTGAGTATTCCCTTTATACATGCATTTTATAGATCATATGTTAAAAACCTGCACGGGGCATAAGGCATAGTTCTAAAGGTCTATGGTCAATTTATATTTGTAATTCAAATATTTTTTAAAATCAGTTAGTGAGGAAAATTTCTTAAAATTTTAAAATAACTAAACAAAGTAAAAGGATAGTCAGACCCAGTTAAATATTGCTGACATCATCTGAGAGAGTAAAGAAACATTGGAGATAAAAGTGGGACACATGTCAGCCTGAATTTCTAGAGGGCATGGAAACCTTTAGAGGACAAAGCTCATAGAAACTTAAAATGTGAAATGCAAATTATGAAACATAAACTACCACTCTATTCTGGTTTACAGTAGTAATGCAAAAATAATCTTTTAGTTTTAGTGTTGTTGTTTTTTTTTTATAGAAAAGCCATCCATGAGATGTTTTGTACAGTTAGCTTAGTGACTCCTTAATTATACCTTCTTCACCAGGTTGGTGTTCTAATTGCACACATATTTGCCAAAGTTTTGAAATTCCCAATGTAAGCATATATTTCTAATTCTTCAATATTTGACATATTATTCGTGAGATTGAATGGTATTTTTAAAACATTTCTGTATTTTAAAAGTATTGATTGATTTATAATAAATATATGTCTTATTTATAAAATATTTTTAGAAGCAAATGTAACTCTTGAGGTATTTCCAACTAGTCTATGTCCTCTTCACTCTTACATTCCACCTTCTCTCTAAACCCTTCACCCTGACTCAGTTCAACAACAGTCTTGTCAGGGAAGAATTTTTCATTTTTTTAAGCTATAAAAAAGAAAGTAAAAGTAAAAATGAAAATAGCTGAGGTGGAAGCTATATGGTAGCAAATACAAGACACATAAAGTGCTTCTAGGAAAGCACAGGGACCTCGCAACAAAAATGATGGACACTCTGGAGCAAGGAGCAATAGCAATGATGCTAAAAAGGGCCTGAGCACAGGATTAGGACTTTTGAATTCGTTCTACTTAAATTTGTACCTCCAGGTTGCTGTGACTGAACTGAACTCCCTTGTTTTATTTTATTTAACAATATAATTTCTAAATTTGTCTCAAAATATCCAAATTTTGAATACATTCCTAACATATTTCTAATCTTTAATGTAGTTTTGGCTGCTTCTGAATTGTTTCATTGCTTAAAAATGATTTTCTTTTTTATAGCCGAGTAGTATTCCATTGTATAAATGTCCCACAGTTTTTTTATCCACTCATCTGCCAATGGGCACTCAGGCTGTTTCCAAATCTTAGGTATTGTAAATTGAGCTGGGACCTGGAGAGTATTATGCTAAGTGAAATAAGCCAGTCAGAGAAAAATAAGTATCACATGATCTCACTCATATGTGGAATCTAATGAACAAAATAAACTGAGGAACAAAATAGATCCAGTAATATAGAAGCATGGAACAGACTTTTGAACCTCAGAGGGAAGGTAGGGGAGGGTGGGTGGGTGGAAAGAGATCAAACAAAAAACTTGTATGCATACTAGAGGCCCAGTGTGTGAATTTGGGGGGATCTTGGGAGGTTGGCCAGCTGGCCCCCCACCCCGATCAGGGCCGATAGGGGGGATGGCCGGCTGGGGTGAGGGACTGCGGGAAGTTGGCCAGCAGCAGGAGATAGGCTGTGGGAGTGCACTGACCACAAGGGGGCAGCTCCTGCATTGAGTGTCTGCCCCCTGGTGGCCAGTGTGCATCACAGTGACCGGTCATTCGGTCATATGGTCACTTAGGCTTTCATATATACAGATATGCATAACCCATGGACACAGGGTGGTGAAGGCCAGGGGTGGGGGTTGGGGGCTGGCTAGGAGAGGTCAGTAGGGAAAAAAGGGGGACACATGTAATACTTTCAACAATAAAGGTTGTTTTTTTTCGTTTTTTTTAAATATATTTTATTGATTTTTTACAGAGAGAGGAAGAGAGAGGGATAGAGAGTTAGAAACATCGATGAGAGAGAAACATCGATCAGCTGCCTCTTGCACACCCCCTACTGGGGATGTGCCCTCAACCAAGGTACATGCCCTTGACCGGAATCGAACCTGGGACCCTTGAGTCCTTAGGCCGACGCTCTATCCACTGAGCCAAACCAGTTTCGGCACAATAAAGGGTTTTTAATAAATAAAGTAAATTTTTAAATAAAGTAAATTTTATTTTTTATCTAGTGTATTTTATATAAAAAAACAACAATGAATATTCTTTGCTACAACAAACACACCAGAACCTACATATCATGATACATTTGCTTTAAATCCAAATATCAAGTAACTGCTTATTGAGCATCCCCAAGTGACCATGAACTCATATCTTTGTATGTATGTGTGGCTGTTATATCTTTACTAGAGGCCTGTGCATGAATTTGTGCACAGGTGGGGTCCCTCAGCCTGGCCGGTGATTAGGGTGATCCGAGCCATCTCACCCAGTCCTGATAGGGGCTGATAGGGGCTGGCTGGCCTGGGGGGTGGGGGAACTGAGGGAGGTTGGCTGGCTGCAGGAGGTTGGCTGTGGGAGCACACTGACCACAAGGGGGCAGCTCCTGCATTGAGCATATGCCCGCTGGTGGTTAGTGCACATCATAGTGACTGGTCAACTGGTCATAATGGTCACTTAGGCATTTATATACATAGGTAATATGAACTCATATGGATAAAGAATTTACTATCTCTTACTTTTCTCTACACATTATTATCTCTCAAAATAACTCATTTCATTTTTAGATATTTGTAACTTTTATCTCAAAATCTTTTACTATTAAATTAAACTTCAATATGATGGGTCCAGAAAGATAAGCTTCAACTTAATTTCTTTAATTAAATTTCAACAGATCCAAAACCAAGTTTAAAATGGCATACATTTTCAATAGTCTTTCATATAAAGACTTATTCTTATTTGTATCTATTCAGGTCTAATTTAGTATTTAGCCCAGTTCAGGCATTTGATATATGGTTATTTAAGCTTATATATTTTCTGAAAATTGAGAAATTGGGCATATCAAGCAATCTACAATTTATAATGGAAAATGTTAGGCTTGAGGTTTATGTTCATGCATAAAATTTTAAATTGAAAATGCATAGGGAAGATGAATTTTTTTTTTTTTTGGATGCACAACATTCATTTATTCATTCATTCATCACATTTATCCACAATCTATATTTACATCACGCAGGGCATTGTGTGAAAAATAGTAATTAAATAAATTTATTTATTTATTTTTATTTTTTGTTGTTGTTGTTGTTTTTTGTTTTTGTTTTTTAATTTCTTTATTGATTAAGGTGTCACATATTTGTCCTCATCCCCCCATTGAATTTTGATGGAAGGAGACTTGACTTGGGGTGGTGAACACACAATACAGTGCATAGATGATGTGTTACGGAATTGTGCACCTGAAATTTGTATAATTTTGTTAACCAGTGTCACCCCAATAAATTTAATAAAAAGGAAAAATGCATGATAAACAACTTTTGTCATTTGAATTTTATAAATAAAAATCCAGAACATAGTCCAGGATTCCCACATAATTTGCTCAAATTCTTTTTCTATTTCTTCTGAGATTAAACAGACTACCTCTGCATCTCTTCTAGAAATGTTTTCATTGGATTTCAGACTAATCAGAAGTTTTCAAAATGCAGAGATTATTTGAATTTAATGGACTCCTTTCTCCTATCTAAATCTGGAATTAATTTTTAATGTATAAACATTGAATAAAATCTAAAATATTTCAACAAAATCTGAAATAAAATATGTATATTTCAGTTAGTTTTATTGCCTAAATTATTGACCTACTTATCTTGGTACTGCCACAATCATTATTTCAAATGAAAAGGAGAAGTAGTTATTTTTTTATTTTAAGTTGAATAAAGAAATATTAAAAGGCTTCCAGAATCTTCTATTAATGCTTGTTTTTAAATGCAATAATGGTACATCTAAAAGCATATATATATATATATATATATGCATATACACATGCACATATTGTTTTTATTTGAAACCTTTCGTTTTAAGAATTATTTCTTAAATAATTTTTGATACTATCTTTTGCTCAGTTTCCTCTAATCTCCTTCTACACATTTCTTTCAATTTGCATTTGGTTGCTGTGAATTGCTTAAATATCTATTAACATACCTTCTCTAGTTTTTTTTGGGGGGGGGGCTGTGATTTTTTATTTTTGCACTTAATAAATGTTTTCTCTATTTCCCTGAATGCTATATATTTTTTTCTTTCTAGGAACAGCTTTTGTTTTGTTTAGTAATTAATTATTTAATTATATTGAGACTGAAGCAAAACAGAGAGCGTACTAAGTGTTCTTCACTTGTGAGTGAAACTTGTCAAATGATCTATTTCATTCTAGGATGAGTTCATGAAGACTCTTCATTTTACTCAGCATTCACAAATGTCAATGCAAATTGTTTGTTTTGAGCAATTTCAGTTATTCCAGTCCTTCCAGTCATATACTTGTACTTAGTATTCCAGTCCTCCCCAGTCATATACTTATATTTTTATGTGTATTTACCCAGGAGGTAGGTGCTTATCTTCTAATCATCTTATATTCAGGAATGGGGGGAGAGGTGTTGTGAAATGATCCGCCTTACATGCCAGGGCACCTCCATCTCAGTCCAACAATCCCTGAGGTTCAGCACTGGCAGATCAGCTTTCTCCTTTTTCAGGCCGTCTGAGCATGTCCTGTACTATGGCTTCCAGTGCTCTACTTTATCAGCCAACACACTTCTAACTGTTCTTCTTTCAGGTATTGGTGGAAACCATTTTCCCATTAATGGCCTTCCTCCACTGTTCTGTTTATTGACATGGGCTTATATCTTTTAAATGATTTTAATGGGGTTCCAGGAGGTAAGCAAATTAATTTAGTTCCAAACTTTGAAACAGAATCCCAATTACCTTTTTAATGTTTGTTATTTTGATTAGTCTGAATCCTTGGCAAGAGTTACTATCTTACTCATATGTCCTTTCTTAGTTCTTGGCATAGTGTTCAGTTCAGAGTTGTCTCTCAGTGATGTTCATTTGAAATTAATGGTTCTCTGCAAAAGATTCAGTCCCCCACATTCATACTGTTAAGACGTTGAATGAAAGAAATTCTCTATCTACAGTTGTACATGGATTCTAGTTTTTCTACAATTCCCCAACAAAGCTTCTAAGGAAATGTCACTGAACTTCCTCTAACTCATCACAATTTTGTTAAACACATATCAATCACACTATAGATTTTAGGAAGACAGTAAATTATAAGCACCAAAATGAAAGTATTTTAATGTGGTTTAATTATTAAATGCTCCCAGGTGGATTATGTAATTAATTTAAAAATCTATTAACTTAGCTCTTCAAACATATTTAAAAGAGTTTTAGAAGGAATTAAGTAATTATGGATGAAAACAAATGTCAAAATTAAATTTAGGGCAAATCCATCATTAGGCCAACATTTATTTGTGATTAAAAATAGGGCAGATATATATAAAAAAAGTGAAACTAGACCACCAACTTACACCATACACAAGAAAAAACTCAAAAATGGATTAAAGACTTAAATGTAAGTCGAAAAACCATAAAAATCCTAGAAGTAAACATAGGCAGCAAAATCTCAGACATTACTCATAGCAATATATTTGCCAATATTTCTGCTAAGGCAAGGGAAACAAAGGAAAAAATAAACAAATGGGACTATATCCAATTAAAACCTTCTTCACAGCAAAGGAAACCATCAACAAAATACAAAGGAACCCACTATATGGGAGAGCATATTTGCCAATAATATGTCTGGTAAGAAGATAATTTGCAATACATATAAAGAACTTCTATAACTCAACACCAGGAAGACAAACAACCTAATTAACAAATAGTCAAAAGAACCGAATAGACATTTCTCCAAAGAGAACATACAATGGCCAATAGACATGAAAAAAAAAAAAATGCTTGAAGTCACTAATCATCAGAGAGATGCAAATTAAAATTACAATGAGATATTACCTCACACCTGCCAGAATGGCTACCATCAATAAATCAACAAATAACAAGTGCTGGCAAGGATGTGGAGAAAAGGGAACCCTATTGCACTGTTGGTGGGAATGCAGACTGCTGTAGCCATGTGGAAAACAATATGGAGTTTCCTCAAAAAATTCAAAATGGAATTACCTTTTGTCCCAGTGATCCCACTTCTGGTAATATACCCTAAGAGTATGGAACACTGATTAGAAAGAATATGTGCACCCCTAAATTCATAGTGGTGTTATTTACAATGATCAAGATCTGGAAACAGCCCAGGTAGTCATCAGATGAGTGGACAAAAAATGCTGTGGTATATTTACACAATGGAATACTACTTAGCTATAAACAAAACAAAACAAAAACAAACAAAAAAAAACCAAAAAAACTCTTGCCCTGGCCAGTGTGGCTCAGTTGGTTCAAGTGTCTTCCCATGCACAGAAAGTTTGCTGGTTCGATTCTTAGTCAGGGCACATCCCTAGGTTGCAGCTTTGATTTCTCGTGTGGGCACATACAGGAGGCGACTGATGGGTGTTTGTTTCTCCCAAACATTGATATCTATCTATCTATCTATCTATCTATCTATCTATCTATCTATCTATCTATCTGTCATCTATCTATCTATCATCATCAGTAAAAATGTATCCTCAGGTGAGGATTAAAACTAAGGAACTCCTGCTGAAACCGGTTTGGCTCAGTGGATAGAGCATCGGCCTGCGGACTGAAAGGTCCCAGGTTCGATTCCGGTCAAGGGCATGTACCTTGGTTGCGGGCACATTCCCAGTAGGGGGTGTGCAGGAGGCAGCTGATCGATGTTTCTAACTCTCTATCCCTCTCTCTTCCTCTCTGTAAAAAATCAATAAAATATATTTAAAAAAAAAATAAGGAACTCCTACCTTTTGTGACAGCATAGATGGACCTGTTGACTATTAGAAAGATAAATCCATATGCTGTCACTTATATGTCAAATCTAATGAACAATATAAACTGATGAAAGAAATTGAACCAGAGACATGAATACAGGGAACAGACTGACAGATGTCAAAGGGAGAATGATTGTGGAGATGGTTGAAAGAGGTGAAGAGATTAGCCAAAGAATATATATGCATAGCCCAAGGACATAGACAACAGTGTGGTCAACGCCAGAGGAGGGGGCCAGGGGCTGAGTAGATGTGGGCAAAGTGGGAGAACATGGGGACATCTGTATTAGTGTCAATATAAAAAAGTGCTCCCTAATAAATTGTATGCATATGAAAAAAATATTAATGCATATTTATTTGTCTATCCTAAACTCCAAATATAAAAAGGCAGTGATGCAATAAGTCATTTTATTGTAACATTTTCAAAAAGAAAATTCTACTAAACATCATTTATGGTAATCAAGTATTTCAGGAGACTTTAATATATTTATATTATAAAGTAATAATAAATATAACTCAGATTCTGTTGTGCACAAAAGGTAATCCTTGCAACTCTAAAATGCTCATAGAAATATGCACTCATAAAGCATTGTCTAAGATTAAACTAGACTTCCAAACTGCAAAGTTGGACAACATATAATGAATTACCCTTGGAAATTATTAAACTGTAAACAAGTTCAAAGTAAAACAAACCATGAGAACAATAGCATTGCAACAGGTTTATGCTATAGAGATGACTATTTTACTTATGTACCCAAATAATAATTTTCAGTAATTGTGGGGAAGCATATGACTTAGTTTGTAAGAAGAAATCTCTCGAAAGGTTGGAACCTCCAGGGGTCCGGGTGAGGGTGACTGGCCAAAGGTGACTACCCCTACTTTGACTTTTCCTAACAAGTCTGAGCCCCTGGGTGTTTTACTGGAATCTTTATGTTTAGTCTTTAGACGACGTCCTTGCTTAAAGGACACTGCAGACATATGTGTCTTCTCAAGCATACATAACCTGCTGATAGTATGTAGAAGTTAATTTTAGTTATAGCTGTTGTTACAATAAAAGTCTAAGGAGGCAGGCAAACAGGGCTGTTTGGTTTCTCAAGCCAAGCAGTCCCTTAGTCCTCTCACAGGAACATGTGTCAGAGTAATCATTCATCCATTGATCAGGGTCAGCTGGTCAGCCCTGGCAAGTAATATAATCTTTGTCAGTCATTTATATTTTTTATATTTTTTATATTTTTATTGATTTCAGAGAGGAAGGGAGAGGGCGAGAGAGAGAGATAGAAACATCAATGATGAGAGATAATCATTGATCAGCTGCCTCCCACACATCCCCCACCGGGCAATGAGCCTGCAATCCGGGCATGTGCCCTTGACCAAAATTGAACCCGGGACCTTTCAGTCTGCAGGCTGACATTCTATCCACTAAGCCAAACCAGCTAGGTCCTTCGTCAGTCATTTAATGTTGAAAATTCACTATGCACTGTGTTTTAAAACTATCCCTATCTTAAAACTTGCTGCTCACTGTACTGCTCTCTTCTATAAGGATTATCATTCTCGCTAATAAACTTCTTCAATTTTGTTAGAAAGCTAAGACAATATTCATCTGTATTCTTTGGGAGGGATCAACTATCTCAGCACCTTTCAACAGAATCAGAAATTTTGGGGCCAACTGAGCATTAACATTTAATATGAGATATTAAATCGTGTTAATATCCTGGATGGTGTAAAATAATTTTTTATTGTTTTTTATTTTAATTGTATTGAGTTATGGTTAAGCATCATTGGATTACAGATGATGTATGAATTATAGAAGCAAGTGGTCCTAAATTTCAACCCTGTCTCTATAATTTATGTTATTTTGGAAAATTTACTTTTGAGGTTTAATTTCTACTTCTCTGCTAGGCTTACATATAATTAAATGATAGAGTATTTATAGACTGATTGACATACTAGGCTTGTGATACATGTTATTTCTAGCCATAATTTGTACAGGCGGAGTAAAAAATGCCATGTTTGAATGCTCATCACCTCAGTAAGTATTTCTTGTCATAAGGCATTTGGTAATGCCTTAAATGTTGACACTTATACAGATGCCATTTAGAACTCTTTTTGGTGGCATCCATGATGCCAGTGGAGTAGGTGAAAGCTATATTCTTTTCAGGACCAAACCAGAATTGCAGTCAAATTATAGCACAATCCAGCAGAATAACCAACTGAAGACTAGCTGAACAGAAGTCTTTTAAGGATTTACAGAAGAAATCACATCAAAACTGGTAGGAAGGGCAGATATGCAAAAAGAGATGACCTTGCATCCATATGGGGCATTGATAATCTGGAGGAATATCTCAGCTGCAAAGGTCTTTCCTGAGGAGCAAGAGGTCTCAATCCTATCTCAGGTTCCCCAGCTGGGAGCACTAGTGCTAAGAAGAGGAGCCCACATGACATCTGGCTGTAAAAATCAACAAGGATTTTGTTCACCAAAGACAGATTGACATCTCAGGAGACCTCTTAAAGGGCTAAGCACACAAAATCTCATTCACAGCCATTCATCATAGGTTCCAGCAGAGGGAAGGTGACTCAGAGCAAACTGGAGTTATCAGGGAGAGACTGGAGTGTGTGGCTTTGAGGATAGGCCTGAAGGGACAGACCCCAAGGACCCTGAGCTGAGTCCTTCTCCCATCCCACCAACAAATACCATTTTTCCTGGGTCAATACTCCCCTTCACATAGCAGAAGCCTAGAGAAGTTCACTGGCCTCACCTACCCATGGTCCTTCTCTATCAAGCTCATGTCCTATAGAGAAGTCTGCTGGTTGTGGCCAGCCAGTGGCACAGTGTAGACTTTGGGGTTCTTGAAGAGATCTGGGCAGACTCAATGATGGCAGAGATACACAGGGAGGGACTGAGTTGTGAGACTTATTTTTCTCTCACACACACAACCGGCACTCCTGTTCCTGTGAAGAGCTATCCCTCCATACATGCAAATCTTGGCCTGTTTTATCTTGATAAACTCTGCTGACCTCTCCCTGAGAACTCACCCTGCCACAAAGGGCCACAGTGAGACTTTTGCTAGGTGGCCTCAGACCCAGCACTGGTGCCAAGATTACATCTGTATCAACCTGGTAAACCACACTCACCCCTACCTGGTGACTCACTGAGAATCTACCTCACACAACTCATATGACCAGAGGCTTTTTTAGTAACTCAGCCTAACAGGCATGGTAAACAAAGAGAGACCTTAGGTGCCTTAGACCTTTTGTTGACCTGCCCCTGGGCTTGGTGCTGGTGGAAGCAGGTCTTGGTATGCAGCTTGGACTCTCCCATGTGCACTCAGGCCCAGCAAAGACAGTCATAAACTGTGTGTTGTTTTGTACCTTCAAACAAGTATCCCAGGGCAAGTCATAGGCACTACCTGACATTGAACTGTGCCAGAGACCCCACACCCCCCGCCAAAAAAAAAAAAAAAAAGGATACAGAACCACCTCACTAGGTGACAGGCTTCAGGCCACATCAGAAACTGACCAAATTAGCTACACAACTAGTACATCCAAAGGGAGATTTCAACAGGAACTAAACACTACTGGGACTAATTGGGCTTTGTAGGGTTATCCCCTTCACAGCATCTCATACGCTCTTGTTGTGGTCCATCCTCATAGTCAGCAAGCCTGTAGGTTAATCTGACCCATGAATATGACAACAGTAATTAAGACTCAACTAAAATAGGAGGGCTCACATAACCCACACAAGGCACATTCCTGAACACCTAGTTCAGGTGATCAGGTAGACTGTGCACTGAGCCCCACAGCTCACTTACTACAGTAGACCATCATTCCAAGACTAGGAGACATAGCAGATCTACTTAATACACAGAAAAAAATTCAGACAGGCAGCCAAAATGAGGAGATAAAAGAAACATACCCCAAATAAAAGAACAAGAATAATCACTGGGGAAAAAAAACAAACAAAAACCTAAATGAAATAGAAACAAGCAATCCACCAGACATACAGATTTCAAAACAATAGTTATAAGAATGCTCAAAGAACTGAGAGGAAGAACGGATGATCTCAGTAAGAACCTCAGCAACAACAAAAAACATAGTAAGCATAAAAAAGGACATATAAAACATTTTAAAAAGTCAGAAAGAGGAACGCATATCTGAAATGAATACACTAGAAAAAATAAATTACAGATTAGATCAGACACATGTTTGAATTAGTGATTTGGAAGACAATGCAACAAAAAACACCCAATCAGAACAGGAAAAAGACAAAATAATTTTTTTTTAAATGAGGATATTTTAAGGAACCTTTGGGATAACATCAAGCATAACAACATCCACATCATAGGGGTACCAGAAGGAGAAGGAAGAGAGCAAGATATTGAAAAACTGGTTGAAGAAACAATTAAAAACTTTCCTAAGCAGGTGAAGAATAGAGATACACATATCCAGGAAGCACAGAGGGTACAAAACAAGATGAACCCAAAGAGGCCCACACCAAGACACATCATAATTAAAGTGGCAAAGTTTAAAGACAAAATATTTCATGAAAATAAATTTGTAAATGTTTTATAGCAATACTTATACCAGACAAAAGGGACTTTAAAAAGAATACTACAACAGAGAAAACAAAGGATGCAGCAATTTTACATCTGGGTATTTATTTGGAGAACCCAAAAACCCCAAATGAAAAGAAATGTGGTACATATATACAATGGAATACTAGTCAGCCATAAGAAAAGATGAAATACTTCCATTTGTGACAACATAAATAGATCTTGAAAATATATTGCTAAACAAAATAAGTTAGACAGAAAAAGTTAAGAACCATATGATTTCGCTTACATGTGGGATAGAAGACTATAAGCAAAAAATGAACAAACAAGAAAACAAACAAACAAAACTTAGACAGAGACAACAGTATATTGGTTACCAGAGGGAAAGGGGAGTGGGCAGTTGTAAAGAGAAAAGGGAGTCAAATGTAAGGTATGTGAATAAAATTTTAATTTTGATGATCAGCACACAAGACAATATCGTAGAAATGTGCACTTAAAACCTATATAATCTTATTAACCAATGCCACCCTAATAAATTTAATTAAAAAAAATAAGACATATGCATCCATATGTTCATTGGAGCATTTAAAACTAGGCCATGGGGTTTCAGTAGGCACAGGGGCCCATTCACCATGCCCCCACCTGGACCCCGGTCCTCTGTCTGCCGGCAGCACCGCTCCCGCCACTGCCACTTCCATGCGCAGACGGCACAGAATGACTGGGGCTGGTGTCAGCAGCGGGTGCAAATGGGGCCGATGCCATCAGAGGGTATGAGCGGTGTCTGCTGCCCCAATTACCCCTTAGGAGCAGGAGGATGTGGAGAAGCCCTCAGAGATGATCAGAGCTGGCAGCCATCACTGCACCCGCTGATGGCACCAAACGATCGGGACCGGTGCCAGGCCCTGGCAGTGGATGTGAGCGTCGGGGAGGACCATGGTGTGCGGGAGCAAAGAATTTTTAGTAACCACCAGAGGCTTGTCCTGATGACAGTGACCAGCGCCGCCTTGATTTGGCGCCCCCGCTCAGCTGCTCCACCATCCTACCACTGCAAATGTTCACCGTGTTCCGCGCACACCCCCTGGTGGCCAACGCACATCATAGTGACTGGTTGTATGGTTGTTTAGTTGTTTCAGTTGTTCCGCTGTTCAGTCTATTTGCATATTTGCCTTTTATTATATAGTATAGCAAAGATATGGAAACCACCTAAGTGTCCATCAATAGATGAATGAATAAAGAAGTGGTAATGACTCAGCCATTACAAAATATAGAGGGTTTGGTAAAAGTGGATTTACATTTGTTTTATGGAAAACAATACAATAATTAATAAATAAAAATACATGAATAAACTCTGTTTCATGTACACACAACTGTAAACCTACTTTTGCCCCACCCTGTAAATTTTTTGCTATATGCAACAACATGGATGAACCTAGAGGGTATTGTGCTCAGTGAAATAAGTTATACAGAGAAAAACCAATGCCATATAATTTCACTGTTGCAGAATTTTAATAACAAAGTAAGTAAACAGTCCAAAAACAGACTCACAGAAACAGAGAACATTTTGACAGTTGCCAGATGGGAGGGGAATTGGGATTATTAGTGAAAAAGTTCAAAGGATTAAGACTTTTTAGTAATTATATAACAGTTAAGATGATATGAAGTACAGTATAGGAAATATAGTCACTAATATTGTAATAACTATGCATGGTGCTAGATGGATTCTGGATTTATTAGGGTACTCAATTTGTAAGTTATATAAATGTCTAATCACTGGATTGTACACCAAAAGCTAATACAATGTTGTATGTCTATGTCAACTGTAATCAATACAAATATTTAAATGAAGACAAAAATGTCTTAAAACTATCAATATAAAGACAGTTACCTACCTACAAAGGAGCTCCCATAAAACAATCAATTACTTTCATAACAGAAACATCCCAAGACAGAAAGGATTTGAGTGAAATATTCAAAGTAATGAAAAGCAAAGACCTATAATCAAGACTACTATAACTAGCAAGGCTATTATTTAAAATGGAAGAAATAAAGAGCTTCTTGACAAAAAATAAAGCTAAAAAATTTCATTACCACCAAACCAGTATTACAAGAAATATTGAAGTCCTTCCTTGATAAGAATAAATAAAAAAGAGGAACATAATTATAAAGAATAAAAAGATAATAAATACGTACCTATCAATAATTACTTTAAGTGTAAACAGATTAAATGTTCCAATTGAAAGAGATAGGATAGCTGGAATGGATAAGAAAGCAAGACCCATATGTATGCTGTGTACAAGAGACCTACCTCAGAATGAAAAACACACACACTAAAAGTAAAGGATTTGGAAAAGATATTTCATACAAATGGAAACAAATAAAACACTATGGGTATCAATATTTATGACAGACAATAGTATGGTGAAGGCCTGGGGCAGGGGGCAGGGGTGGGCTAGAAGGGCTAAATGGGGAAGAAAAGGGGACATCTGTAATACTTTCAACAATAAAGATAAATTTAAAAAATATGTCAGACAAAAATGACTTCAAAACAAAGGCTATAATAAGAGACAAGACATATTAGAAGGACATGAGATAATGAGAAAGGGATTCACCCAACAAAAGGTTATAACCCTTGTAAACATTTATGAACCCAACATGGGAGCACCTAAATATATAGGGCAAATCTTGATGAACATAAAGGCAGAGGTTGACAGTACTAAAATCATAGTAGGGGTCTTTAAAACCATTGACATAAATGGATAGGTCTTCCACACAAAATCAACATGGAAACAGTGGTCTTAAGTGATGGATTTAAGTGATAGTTTTAGAGCACTTCACCCCAAAGCAACAAAATGTACATTCTTTTCACAAGCACATGGACATTTTCCAATATAGACTACATGTAAAGACATAAAACAAATCTCAATAAATTTAAGAAGACTTAAATCATATCAAGCATCTTCTCCAACCACAGTGGTATGAAACTAGAAATCAAAACAAGAAAAACACTGAAAATCACACAAACACAAGGACATTTAAATACCATGCTACTAAATGATTCATGGGTTAATAATGAGGTCAAGCAAAAAATCAAAAGATGCCATGACACAACTGAAAATCAAATCAAAACAACCCCAAATTTATGGGACTCAGTATATGCAGTACCAAGAGGTAAATTCATAGCAATGAAGGTCTACCTCAAGAAACAAGCAAAAGCTCAAACATTATAAACTTACATCTAAAGAAACTATAAAAAGAACAACAAAGCCACCATGGAGTAAAAGGTGAAGATCAGAGCCATGTCCACTCTCAACCACTTGTCTATCTATGGACATCTCTGAGGCAAAAATAAACTTCAACCTGTTTTAAAACAACTAATTTTGGGATATCTTTTTTTTTTTTTCAATAGTATGTTCTATATACTAATTACCTAAAAACCTAATTAATCTCTGTTACTTTAAAAACAACAACAACTCTGAAATAAACAATGCAGGCTTAGAACTTTGGAGAGCAGGTAGTATTGCAGTCTAAAAAACTGGGGATTTTTAGTATGTTATGGCAAACATTTAGTTAAATTATTGTTGTTTTATAACCTGGAAGGCAGGCCACATGAACACCAAGTCTATAGCAATAGGGAAAATGGATGAAAATCCAGTAACTTGAGATCTCTCATAGATTTAAAGAAGTTATCTACACTAATAAAAGAGAAACATGCAAATTGACCATACCTCCGCTATACCCACAAGCTATGCCCACCATCCAATCAGGAGAGAGTATGCAAATTAACCCAACCAAGATGGCTGCAGCCATGGAGCGAGCAGGAGACTAGGGTTTTCCCGGTAATGGAGGAAGCCAAGCCCTGGTCGGCCCTGGCCTCCGCTCAAGGCTACAAAGTTTCAATTATAGAAGATAAATAAATCCCAGATACCAGGCTTCCGCTTGGGTTGCCGGGGGCTGTGGCTGGCTTGCAAACCACCACAGGCCCCTCGCCCAGGCTGCCCCACACCCCAAGGGAACCCCCAACCTGATTTGGGACATCCTTTAGGGCAAACCAGCTGGACCCCACCTGTACACCAGGCCTCTATCCTATCTAATAAGAGAGTAATATGCAAATTGACTGTCACTCCAATACACAAGATGGCTGCCCCCATGTGGTCAAAGATGGCTGCCCCTATGTGGACACAAGATGGCCGCCACAAGATGACCAGCAGGGGAGGGTAGTTGGGAGGGACCAGGACTACAAGGGAGGGCAGTTGGGGGGTGATCAAGCCTGCAGGGTAAGGCAGTTAGGGATGACCAGCAGGCAGAGGAGGGAAGTTGGGGGCAACCAGGCCTACAGGGAAGGGCAGTTGGGGGGGACCCAGGCCTGCAGGGGAGAGCAGTTGGGGGGGACCAGGCCTACAGGGGAGGGCAGTTGGGGAGACCAGGTCTGCAGGGGAGGACAGTTAGGGGTGACCAGACCTGCAGGGGAGGGCAATTAGGGGCAATCAGGCTAGCAGGGGAGCAGTTAGGCATCAATCAGGCTGGCAGGGGAGTGATTAGGGGGTGATCAGGCTGGCAGGCAGAAGTGGTTAGGGGCAATCAGGAAGGCAGGCAGGCGAGTAGTTGGGAGCCAGCAGTCCTGGATTGTGAGAGGGATGTCCGACTGCCTGTTTAGGCCTGATCGTACCGGGATCGGGCCTAAACTGGGCAGTCGGACATCCCTCAAGGGGTCCTAGATTGGAGAGGGTGCAGGCTGGGCTGAGGGACATCCCCCTTCCCCCCCCCGCCCCCCCGTGCACAAATTTCGTACACAGGGCCTCTAGTTGAAATATAATTAGCAGAGATATTATTCTTGCTCAAACATTTTCTCTGAGGCCTCTCATTAAGAATTTTTAGCCGAAACCGGTTTGGCTCAGTGGATAGAGCATCGGTCTGCGGACTGAAGAGTCCCAGGTTCGGTTCCGGTCAAGGGCATGTACATTGGTTGCGGGCACATCTCCTGTGGGGGGTGTACAGGAGGCAGCTGGTCGATGTTTCTCTCTCATCGATGTTTCTAGCTCTCTATCCCTCTCCATTCCTCTCTGTAAAAAATCAATAAAATATATTTAAAAAAAAAGAATTTTAGCTAGATATTGCAACAAACCTGTTGCAAAGATTAGTCTAAGAAAGGTGTTTCAGATGGCTTATTGTTTCACAATAAAATGGGGAGACAGATCATCTAAGCACAGAATTCAGTAAACAAAAGAATAAAATTAGTAGGCTTAAAAATGATGTCAAAATATATCTTTAGGTTTGGTTACTCAGCAGTGAAATTTTCTAGAAATGAATAGATTAGAAATCTACTACATAATTTTATTGTCAGATAAATAAGTCTGAAATATAAAATAATCTATTATTACATTATTTCTATAAAAATCCTCAGACTCTAAAGCCTACCTTACCCAAGAAGTAAATTCCAAAGCTCACTATCCCTTAGAGAAGGCACATATTCCAACACTCATTTAAATGTGGCCATGCAGAAAAATTGATGCATTAGTCAGTGTAGACTTTATTTTGCTACCAGCTCAAAATCTCTAAAAAGTAAAATAAAATGAAAATGCTTTATACTTGGATCTACAAAATTTGATATGATATTAGGCTTCTCTCCAGGGAAGATAGCCCCATGTGAACATATTTTTATATTATCACTATTAGCCCATCACGTGATATCACATGCAATAGGCCACCCGTCACTTCCACAGGAGCCGGCAGGAACTGCAGTGCATTGCCAGGAGCCACGCTGCTTCCACAGAAGCCTCCGTGGGAGGCAGAAGTGAGCCGCCGGCACCCAAGGGAGCTGGGAAGGAGCTGCACTGCTTCTGCGGTAGCCAGGAGGGACCCACGCCGATTCCGCGGGATGTGGGAGGGCCCGCCATCTCCTCTCCGGGCCTTCACTTGGACGCGGGGGGCTGCGGGCCAGCCCCCCTGTCTCTGTCTCCATCTCCGCTCGTGCAACCTCCTCCTGTCCAGCCGTGACCTGTTATGGCATCCCAGCCTAATTTGCATATTTTCTCTCTCTCTCTTTCTCTCTCTCTCTCTCCCCCTCCATATAGATAGATAGATAGATAGATAGATAGATAGATAGATAGATAGATAGATAGATAGATAATGATATATCCATATATTTCACTGGCCAAAGAATGTCATGTGACCATAAGTAACTTTAAGAGGACATGGAGGAACAATTTTTCCTCTACCTAACTATAAGTAGAGGGTAGCCCATTAGTACTGAATATTAATAGTATCTACCCTAAATCAATAAGAACATATCTCTCCAAGAGCAAAACCAAGAGCCATATAGAGAACAAGACACAATAGAGTTACTTCTGGAGAGGAGAACCAGGTGTAGACTAAATGGGCTCAAAGAACTTGCCCTATTAAAAGAAAAGGATTCTCCCTGATTCCCACCTAACAGAAATTGGTAATTCAGTGTATTTCCTTTTCTCCTTTTTCCAAATGGAAGTTGTTATTGTATTCAACAAGTTTCAATGTCTTCATTGTATATTCAATGTGAGAAGATAAATAGCATTTTTAAAAATTTATAAATCATTTTCAGAATCATATACAGGCAGGATAAGAGAGACAACACATTATTTAGAGATCCTGCATTTTGAATTGGATGAAGTACATGGGATTTTGAATTTTCTTAATTGGAAAGAGTGTGCATGTGTTCTATGTTTGAGAAATTACTGTATATGAATAGATATTTGGTAAAACAGAATTGAAAATGTTTACAGAGTGTCTTGGATCTATTCTATTCTTCCTCTCATTTGATTGAAACCCTCAGCACACCACTATCTATGTCATTCTGGCTTCTCTGAGCAGCATATGACAAGGCAGAATTATATGTGAAGAAGATTTAAATTCCACGTTGGAAAAGTGTTAAGAACTGTCAAGGAGCACCTTTCCACATGATCTAGCAGGGCATCTGCAAAAGGAAGAATGGAAGGTAGATGATTGGGTAATAAGAGTCTGAGGGTTCAGTGCAGCTTTGAGGAAGTATATGCCAAACCAATAAGAATCCAGGTGATTGCTTCTCTATTAGAGGAGTTCCTAGTTTAACAGAAATGGTCTAGTTCTAGTATCTCAACAAGCTCAATCATTGGCTTGGTGCAGGCCCAGTAGAGTGCGACCTTGGCTAACTGCTACAGTGACTCAATGGTGCAGAAACTGGTTGCTGTCAGCCTATTGCATTCCTCATGGCACCTTCTCTTACAGGGAGATCAGAGTTACCTATTTCCATTACTGACATGTTACTCAACTAGAAACTACTTTTATCATTCTCTCCTCACTCTAGGTGTGGCCATAAAATTTATTTTTATCAAGAGAATAAAAGCTGAAGTAAAGAAGCAATTTTTGCAACTTAAGTATAGTATCTTATAAAGCAACTGCTGGTTTTCTATTTTCTCTTTTTCTCTCATTTCAAAGGTTAAAATGTTTATGGCATTGTGTGAAATAACCTAAGTGCCTAAGTGATGATAAATAAAAATGTTGTAAGAAAGTTCAGTCTCTTTATGACTTTCAGGTGGGTATTTTCCATGTTAGTTTAGCGTCCCATTTATAAATCTCTAGAAGTGATGTGAGAGATAACTAAGCTTCTATCTTGTTTGGTGCAGAGTTTTTATAGTCTCTTTGTAGAAGCAATTAAATCTACCCAACACAAACAGGTATTACCCTTATGCCTAATACAAACATCACCCCAGTATAAAACAGAGGTAATTGAGATTTAAAATTTTATTTCTCAAGTTTCCATTGCTAGTAATCAATAGAACAAATGCTCAAATTTGAATTGTGGACAAGGCCTAACTTGAATTATTATTAGTGCTTGAAAATACTTCCTAGATTCAGACAACTGGAGTTTAAATTTTGGCTCTACTATTTACTAGCTGTGTGATCTTTGAAAATTCATTTAATCTCTCTAAATCTCAACTTCATCTCTCTACTTTGATGTGATCATTATAATTGCATATATCTCATAAAATATGAAGATTAAATAAAAAGTAAAGAGCATACTATTTCAAATAAATATAAAGTTTAAATATTATTCATAATTATTAAGTGTTATTAGTATTCTCTTTCTATACCCTTTCCATTACTCTCTTGTTCCCTAACTTTTCTAACCCCACATTTATATGTGCCCTGTTTTGTAGATTCACAAATACAGTGGCCAATATTATTTATTAACCCCACTATAATTCCAAAACACAGAACAGATTATTTGATTACTTATTATAGTTTACATTTAGTATAAATTGTAAAAATGTATTTCAATAACTTAAAATGCATATAAATGAAAGAAAAGTTGAAGTATAGATAGATGTCAAAAAAGAGTTTAACGTGTTCAGGCAACAATTAAAATATGACTAATAATGAACTAGCTGTCAATAACTCCACAAATTTGTTTAAAAAATATGACCAGTGACTCAGGCAAGCATTCAAGAAGTATAAATGATTTAAATGCTACTTGTCAATGTAGGAAATATATTGTCCATGAAGAAAAAATATATAGTATAAAGTTAGAAAAAAATAAGGGTTATTAAGTGAATGATTGTTCAAACATATTTTTAGAACTATAAAACTGGATGATGAGAGTACTGATATAGGGGAAGGGGAAGAAAAAATATATTTTATAGCAATGAGTTTTGGGGGGAACATCTTTAAAATCCTGGAATTTTAATAGGGACATTGGGCTGAAAGTGCATTTGGCATCTGAAAAATAGGACTGGCATTGACTGGGGGATTTTTCATTTAGAGGCAGCATGCTCAGGCACAAATTTGTACACACCATCTGTGATTAAATATGCAATACATACCAGAAATGAGAGGTTAACTAGACTCTCCTGATCTACATCACGTTCCTCTAAATTGCTGTTCTAGATGTTTGTTTTTAACCATCTGCACATTTAAGCTCATTATGTTCTTTTATGTTTTCTTATTTATCTTTTCCTAAAGATAAACTTTAAGATCTAAATTAGTTCTGGTTTGGACAGAATGCAGCTTTCATTATAAAAAACATTTACTACTTTCCTGTTAGTTATAGGAAGTGTTATAAAGAAGATCAGATTGACTCAACGTATTTGTCTCTTTCTGGTAAAAGCAAAAATATTACTCTCACATGCAAGCTAATCCCACCATCTCTACTCCATGTTCTATTGCCTCCTCCCTATGCTTTGTACTAAGTCTTCTCATCATTACTTAACCATGGGCTAAGTTTTGAAAACAAAACTAATCAAATCTCCCTTAAATGTATTCACCTTTTGGATATAATTGTCTCATTCACACCCAGGAGACCAATGATCTCTTTTATGCCCAATAACTATTATTTTCAACTTCCTTTTTTTCTAAATTATTTATTTATTTAATTTTCAACTGAGGATATTTTTTCCATTGATTTTTAGAGAAAATGGAAGGGAGGGAGAGAAAGGAAGAGAGGAGAGAGAGAGAGAGAGAGAGAGAGAGAGAGAGAGAGAGAGAGAGAGAGAAGAGAAAGAGAGAGAGAGAAGAGAGAGAGAGATAGAAAGAGAAGCATCAATGTGACAGAGACACATAGATTGGTTGCCTTCCCTTCTATACCCCAACCTGGGGCCAAGATCAAACCTGCAACCCAGGTATGTGCCCTTGACCAGGAATTGAACCTGTGACCCTTTGGTGTGAGGGCTAACAATCTAAACACTGAGGTACACTGGCCAAAGCTCAACCTTTCTTTTATTTACTAAACAAACTTTTATGATATGGCACCTATGCTCAGGTTTTTACTGAATCAAGTCTGGTTAAAGTGCTGACTGATCACCTTGTAGAAAAATCTACTTTCAGTTGATATTCTTGGATTCTCTTTGATTTGACACTGCTAACCACATTTCGATTTCACATGTATTTTTGCCTTGATATCTGGGACAACACATTTTTCCACATTTCCATCTACATATATCATAACTTCTCCATCTGTTTCATGGTCTTTTTCCTTTTGCTCAATTATTTTCTATTAATATTCTCCACTTTTCAATACCCACCATTATGTCTTCCAATGACACAATCATCTTGGTGAAAACATCCATTTATTTGACTTAATTCATCACCTATAGGTTCACAAATGTCAATTTTTTTTATCTTCTCTTTGATCCAGGCCAGTATTCATAATTTTCATGTCATTCATCTATTTTTTAATTTTTATTTTTAGATAATTTCTAATATTTCATTTTAAGTAATGCCTCGATGTAGTTATAATGCTAAAATGTATATCATTTATATATACTCTTTTTCTTTTTTTCACTTTTTAATTCTTTATTGTTTAAAGTATTACTTAAGTCTTCTTTTTCCCCCATTGACCTCTCCCTGGCCGCCCCCACCCCCAGCAATGCCCTCACACCCCTATTATCTGTGTCCATTGTTTATGCTCATATGCATGCATGCAAATCCCTTGTTTGATCTCTTACCCCACTCACGCCCCACCTTTCCTCATAGGTTGGACAGTCTGTTCGATGCTTCTATGACTCGTTCTATTTTTGTTCATCAGTTTATGCTGTTCATTATATTCCACAAATGAGTGAGATCATGTGGTATTTATCTTTCTCTGACTGACTTATTTCACTTAGCATAATGCTCTTCAATTCCATCCATGCTATTGCAAATGGTAAGAATTCCTTCTTTTTTACAGCAGCATGGTATTCCATTGTGTAGATGTACCACTGTTTTCTAATCCATTCATCTGTTGATGGGCACCTAGGCTGTTTCCAGATCTTAGCTATTGTAAATTGTGCTGCTAGGAACATAGGGGTGAATATATCCTTTTTGATAGGTGTTTCTGGTTTCTTGGGATATATTCCTAGAAGTGGGATTACTGGGTCAAATGGCAGTTCCATTTTTAATTTTTTGAGGAAACGCCATACTGTTTTCCATAGTGGCTGCACCAGTCTGCATTCCCACCAGCAGTGCCATGAGGGTTCCTTTTTCTCCACATCCTTGCCAGCACTTGTCATTTGTTGATTTCTTGATGATAGCCATTCTGACAGGTGTGGGATGATATCTCATTGTCATTTTGATTTGCATCTCTAGGATGATTGGTGACTTTGAGCATGTTTTCATATGTCTCTTGGCCTTCGGTATGTCCTCTTTCGAAAAGCATCTATTTAGGTCCTTTGCCCATTTTTTATTGGATTGTTTATCTTCCTTTTGTTAAGTTGTATGAGTTCCCTGTAAATTTTAGAGATTAAACCCTTATCTGAGATAACATTGGCAAATATGTTCTCCCATGCAATGGGTTTTTTTGTTGTTTTGTAAACAAATGGGACATAATTGTCAATTTTTTAGTCTGCCCAGAGTTCTGTCCTGAAGTTATATTTGCATATTTAATTCTGTAATAGAAATTCTGATTTAGACATCCTATAAGAAATCTTTCACTCAATGTGTACTTGAATCATTTTATTATCTCCCATTTACCACAAAATTTCTCCCTTTTCTGGTATTAACAGAGAAAGATATTGTGTAATTGCCAGGGTCTACAACCAGAATTTGAGTTTTTAGTTGTGATTATTCTATCTGTTTCATCCCTGCATCTAAACAATTACTGAAGTACTCTTCCTTCTCCCTGTCTCTTTTGACAATTTCACATCACAATCACCACCCATAAGGTTAATTCCAGAGCCTTCTAATTGTCCTTTCTTTTTTCTTTTTTTTCCTTTCCTCCACACTTCAGTCTCCAAATTGCTGTTCAGAATGTGCTATCAATCACTGTAGTCATATTATTCCCTTTCTTAATTTTTCAATAACAATTCAAAATAATCTAGAAAAGCACATTGCCATAGATATTAAATACCCACATTAAATTAATAGGATACATAATTATTTTGAATTAAATTGGCCATCTAGATAGAAATAAAATTTCCCATATAATCTTAGAATAGGATATTTTGCCTCACACTAGAAACCTCAACCAAAGTTGTACATCTATAATTTCTATGTAATGCAGTGGGAACTAGGTTGCTGGTGTGAATAATTCACTGCAAGCACCTTTCATGTCCATAGTTCAAAACATTACTCTAAAGACAATAAAATAAGGTAAAATTTTTACACTCTATATAAATGGTTTTAAATGTAAATACTTTTATTCATATCATTGTTCTCTACCTTCTTTCACTAATTGTGGTTATGTTTTTCTATATGCTGCTTCTATCCCTGTTCCTTGTTGTAATTAAAACCTGATTTTATATCTAAATCTTCAAATAATCTTTTTAAAAATCACTGTTTAGATTTATTTAAGACGTCCTAGAACATAACAACAGCTGTTTTCCATTTTTCCAGCTGTCAATTGAGTTAGTAACCTGACAACTCATTCTTTTAACCATTCAGAATCCTGGCCCATATAGGTATTTAATGCCTGTGCCTTTCTTACCTGCCATATTAGGAATAAGTATTATATATCAAACTTCAAAAAAGGATATTTAATTCACATATAATTTCTGCTTCACTCAAGTCATCATACATTCACATTTTCTCAGATCTGGTTTCTACTCTAGAATCAGTTGTCATATTTCATGATACCAAGTACATGTTATCAAATGAATTAAGTCAAATCAATATATATATTTGGTCTATGTTAAGTGCTCTGTGGTGTATGTTGATATTGAAATAAAGATAACTAAGTCAGGAAGAAGTTAACATGGCAACAAAACCAATACATATAGCTATTTTAAGAAAATTAATAACTTGGGTAAAGTTGTATGTAGGTAAGGAGGAGGTAGGTGGGAGGAGATATTGAAATGACAGATGGTATTCCACAGAATATAAGACCAGAGGAAAATGAGATTTTTCTATTTTGTGCATTGCTCTAATTGGGCTTTTTATTTATATCTTGATCCCAAGTGGTTAGAAGAGTACCTAGCACATAGTGGACAATGATTATTTTTAATGAATTGCTTCTCTTGAGGAGAAAGAAAAGGCAGCAAAAAAGGATCTGCTATGATAAGATATGCAAAATGAGAAAATTCTTGGTTTATGAGATCCTGATAATCATGCACCTTTTCTGATCAAGCCCTCATTTCACTATGGAAGAAAAGCAACAAAAGATAGAAAAGTCATTCTTTTCACCTTCATTGTGGGATTAAGGATTGTGGAGAACTCAGACATAGGGTTTGGTGATTTTGAATGCAGATTGAAGAATCTTTGCCTATTAAGATATGGATAGAAAAATAGTAATGATTTTTTGAAGCAAAGTAAGATCCTAATTTGAATTCAATTTTGCTATGATAATTATTCCAGGAACCTGTAGGCTTATTTGAAGGCAGAGAGACCTTTAGTGAAATATGTCAAAATGTGATTCTTCCTATCTTTAAGGTGTTTTGGACCCATTGTCAAGAATAAAATATAGATCCAAATCCTGACACATTCTAAATCAGGTTGCTGAACCATCTATGTGGGATATGCTAATCTATCTACATATATAAAAGCCTAAGTGACCGAACGATTGGTGGACCAGTCACTATGACACGTACTGACCACCAGGGGGCAGACGCTCAATGCAGGAGCTGTCCCCTGGTGGTCAGTGCACTCACAGCAGAAGCGCTGCTTAGATGACTGACGGGCACCAGACACAGGGCTCATGGCTGGCCACCACAGCCCGGAAACTACAGCGGAGTGGCAACGAGCCTACCAAGTGGCAGCAGGTGCAGTGAGGCCAGGATGAGCAGGAGCAGCAGGCAGGAGCTGCAGGTGATGTTGGACTGCCAGTTTTGGCCCAATCCCTGCGGGCCATGCTGAAGGACCCTGCCAGTGCTCGAATCCATGCACTGGGCCTCTAGTATCCTATATAATTAAGTGGTAATATGCAAATTGACCATCACTCCAACACACAAGATGGCCACCCCCATGTGGTCAAAAATGGCCACCCCCATGGGGATACAAGATGGCCACCACAAGATGGCCAGCAGGAGAGGGCAATTGTGGGCAATCAGGCCAGCAGGGGAGGCAGTTGGGAGGGACCAGATCTGCAGGGGAGGGGAGTTGGGGGTGACCAGACCAGCAGGGGAGGGCAGTTAGGGGTGACCAGGCTGGCAGGGGAGGGCTGTTAGGGGTAACCAGGCCAGCAGGGGAGGGCAGTTGAGGGTGACCGGGCTGGCAGGGGAGGGCAGTTAGGTGCGACCAGGCCTGCAGGGGAGGGCAGTTAGCGGCAATTGGGCCAGCAGGGGAGCAGTTAGGTGTTGATCAGTCTTGCAGGGAAGTGGTTAGGAGGTGTTGAGGCTGGCAGGCAGAAGCGGTTAGGGGCAATCAGGCAGGCAAGCAGTTGGGAGCCAGCAGTCCTGGATTGTGAGAGGGATGTCTGACTGTCCATTTAAGCCTGATCCCAGTGGGCAGTCAGACATCCCTCGGGGGTCCCAGATTGGAGAGGGTGCAGGCTGGGCTGAGGGACGCACACCCCCATCCCATGCACGAATTTCATGCACCAGGCCTCTAATCCTATATAATAAAAGCCTAATATGCAAATTGTCCCCTCAAGCGGGAGTTGGACTGCTTGCTAAGACATACACTGACAACCAGAGGGCAGCACAGAACATGGTGGTCACTGGCAGCAGGTGGCAATAGAGGTGCTGCTGGCCCCGATGCGCCCATATGAGAGCAGGACCGCAGCGAGATGGTAGAGTAGGTGAGCGGGCGGCTCCAGGCCAAGGTGGATGTTAGCGGGGGTCCAATCACCTCACTGATCATTCTGTAGACAGCAGTGGTGGTGGGGGCAGGGCCGCTACCTGGCTCCCAGTTGCTGAGGGATCGGGGGGGGGAGGGGCGGCTCCGATCAATTGCTCCACAGGCAGATGGTGGAGCAAGTGATGGGGCGCTGCCAGGCTACCCTGCAGGCCACCCCCAGGGACCTCACCCATGCATGAATTCATGCACCAGGCCTCTAGTGTGTGTGTGTGTGTGTGTGTGTGTGTGTGTGTGTGTGTGTGTGTGTGTATAAAAGCCTTAAAGACCGTTCGACCGTTCGACTGTTCGACCATTCAACTAGTAGCTATGATGTGCACTGACCTGACCACCAGGGGACCGATGCTCTGACCAGTAGGTTAGCTTGCTGCTGGGGTCCAGCTGATTGGGACTGGGCGAGATGGGCCAGACATGCTCTGGAGCCCTCCCACAGTCCCTCCCCAGCCCTGATTATGCACCAGTGGGATCCCTCGGCCTGGCCTGCAACCTCTCACAATCTAGGACCCTTTGAGTGATGTCAGAGAGCCAGTTTGGACCCAAACCCCACAGGCCAGGTCGAGGGACCCCACCGGTGCACGAATCCATGCACCAGGCCTCTAGTAGAATGCGATAGCACTAACTTTTCATACCCCATCACGCAATGTAAGAGAGGAAAAAAACAAATATGTGAATTTGATGAAACTAGTTGATAAGACTTCTTTCATAAAATAAATCTTAGTGTATTGTGTTATATATAGACTAGAGGCCTGGTGCACAAAATTCGTGCACAGGGGGGGTGTCCCTCAGCCCAACCTGCACCCTCTCCAATCTGGGACCCCTCAGAGATGTCCGACTGCCTGTTTAGGCCCGATCACACAGGGATCGGGCCTAAACAGGCAGTCGGACATCCCGTTCACAATCCGGGACTGCTGGCTCCCAACTGCTTGCCTGCCTGCCTGATTGCCCCTAACCGCTTCTGCCTGCCAGCCTGATCACCCCCTAACCACTCCCTGCCAGCCTGATCGATGCCTAACTGCTCCCCTGCTGGCCCAATCATTCCCAACTGCCCTCCCCTGACAGCCTGGTCACCTCCAGATGCCCTCCCCTGCATATTCCCTCTTTATTAGATAAGGTTTTTTCTTTAACATATTGGACAGCCCTAACTGGTTTGGCTCAGTGGATGGAGCATCGGTCTGCAGACTCAAGGGTCCCAGGTTCGATTCAGGTCAAGGGCATATACCTTGGTTGGGGGCACATACCCAGTGGGGAGTGTGTAGGAGGCAGCTGATCAATGTTTGTCTCTCATAGATGTTTCTAGCTCTCTATCCCTTTCCCTTCCTCTCTGTAAAAAATCAATAAAATATATTTAAAAAAAACCATATTGGACAGTGTACCTGCCATGATCTTGACAAACCAGTAAAAATATAAACCCAAACTAAAAGTGTCATAAAATAAACTCCTTAAACAGGAATTTCATGAGACCTTGGAAAAGTGATATCATGTGGTTGTTTCTTCCTCTTTTCCTTCTCTTTCTTTTTCTTGATGTTTCATCTTTTGTCCTTTCTTTCTTTTCTCCTTTTTATTCCTTTTCTGTCCTCTCTTTCTTTTAACTTTTCCATTGGTAGAATCATCAGTACTTGAATCTATCTCACTTCCAGAAGACAAAAAAGAGGAAAACACACCGTCATCTGAAGAAAAAGATGATCTATGTTGGGATCAGTGCTGTTTCTGGTTTTGCTCTTTTCCCTGTTTGCTTGTCATTTCTGCCGGTCCTGGCATCTTCAGGACTTGTGCATGGGCACTTCTTATTCATGTCTACAAAACCTCCCTGCCTTGGTGAAAACTGTAGGGGAAAAGGCCTTCCTGGATGGGCTCAAGCCCTGCCCGAGGTGCTGAGGAACCAGGGTGGGGAGCGCCCGCTACCACCATTACAGAGCCAACCTCTGGGGTACTCTCCAGTAATGTAACTGCAATGTCCCCGTTTGCCTTCAGAAATTAGTTATAAGTTACTTCTGATGTGAAACCCTACCTCAGACATTTCCTTTGCGGTTTGTAAAGATTTTAAACAAAACCCACTTACCTCCCTAACCTGGTCAGAAGTTTCTACCCAATGGGAGAGGTTTGCTGGGCAGTGTCACCCAGATTACCCCCCCACCCCATCTCTAATCACTCGACTCGGGGCAAGGGAAGTTCCAAGGTGGACTCCCCTAGGCTGCCAGTGGGGCAGGATCACTCGCCCGGTTACAGGCGCTTGTGAGGCTGAGACCCTGAGGCTATAAGTGTGTGTGGGGGGGGATCACTCCATGGGGGCGTAGGCACTTTCGAGGCTGAGACCCCAGGCTGCCACTGGGAGGGGATCGCTCCATGTAAGTACAGGCACTTCCAAGGCTAAGACCCAAGGCTGCAGGTGTGTGTGTGTGGGATCACTCCGTGGGGAGTGAATTTGTTATTGTTTTTTATAAAGGGTCAGGAGGGCATCTAGGCAGCATTCCACCAGGCTGCTTACGCTGCCGGCTCTCAGCGGCAGCCCTCCCTGGGACTGGGGGACTCCAGTGGGGCTGAGAGGACTGGGCGCCGCCATCTTGTGGCTATGGGCGCTGCCATTTTTGTCACGGAGTGATGGTTAATTTGCATATTACTCTTTTATTAGATAGGATGATTTTCATCAACTCTAGTTCAGTGAAAAGATGTTAGAAACAAATCTGTATATTTTTTAAAATAAAAGATTTATAGATATAGTTAAAGCTATGTTTGTAACTTCCTCATAACTTCACTTTTTTTTCTCTTCAAATTTACTACTGCATCTATGTTTTAGTTATTGTTTATTCACATGCCTATAAGTATAAATCTACATACATAAATGTGCATACAAACATAACTCTGACAAAAATTATTCTGTGTAAATAATCTACAAACTCATAAAAATATATGTTTGCAACTTTTTTACACAAAAAAAATATTTTAAGGGGGATCCAAGGTGGCGGCCAACAGGATAGCAGTGAGGAAGAGATTGACAGTTGGGCACTGGCAGAGCAGGCCCCACTAGCCGGGCAACCTCTACTACCACTGCAATCTCTCCCGGGTTGGCCAGCTCTGCCGCAGAGACCATGCCATCTTGAAGGGGAGAGCAGCTGTGACTGGGAGCCCAGCCTCACCTCCACCAGGGGAGACTTTGGACACCACCTGGGACCCTACAGCCACACTAGTCAGGGACCAGCTGCCTTGTCTGCAAACCCACAAACACTGAGTCTCCAGCCACCCTGGCTGCGGGCTCCTAAAAAGTTTATCCAGGGGGAGAAAAAATGGCAGCCGAATAGGCAGATGGGTCCAGCACCTTCTCACAGAACAGATAGAAGAAACAGCTGAATCAAAAACATCCACCTGGAATTGGTGAATTAAACACAGCTGGAGAGGCAATCCTTGGTTAGAAAGGTCAGAGGTAGCTGGGAGACTGGTGGGATTGGGGATCTGGGCTGGATAGAGAAACATGTGCAGCTGGGACTAGAGTGTCAGAGGGAGACTGTGCTGCACCATCACTGTGTCACTTGGGGACACATGTAGTGCTCCACTGTGGAAGGGTGTCCACAGGGCTGCTGGCAGTGGAGAACTCTAGATCTAAGCCAACAGCCATGGGAGGCTGCACCCAGAAAGGCAGCCTGAATTTCTGCACCGGCCACTCTGTGCTGGGGGGAGAGAGACGCGCAGTGGCATAGTTGCTCTGTCTTTACAATTTCCTTGCTTTTACTCACTAAACCCAGGATCTTTCAAACACTCACCGAGGCTGCAATGCAGGGGAAGGTGGTTTTGTGGAAGCTGGGAAACAAAATAGGGAGAGATGATCAGGAAGCCAGCTCTTGGACAGTCCAATCTCACCAATCCTGAACAGACATTTTTCTCCTGAAGACCAGGCCCCTCCTAACAGCACAGCCACACACAGCCTAGAGATTCGAAATACCCCAAGGGAGCCTTCAAGGACTGAGTTGAGGGACTATTTGGTCCCAGAAACTAATACAGAAAGACTGCCACCTAGAGGCTGTGTCAGAAATAGACGCTTGTGTACTAGGGGTACCAGTTAATAATGTAGATTTTTTTTCAACAGATGGAGTTACACATATGTTGATATATGTGCAATTTGATATGTATGCTATTTTGTTGTATTGACAACAAGATTCAAAACTTCATATATCAAATTTGCTGAAGATGTTAACATCATAGATATTTTTACACTTAAAAATGTCCAATTTCGTGCCAAAAAAGAGCATTTGGGGAAAGTTTTAATTCATTATTTTATTTTGAAGAAAAGTGCTGCTGAATACTTCAGGAAGCCTATGGTGAACATGCTCCATCTCAAGATACTTGTGAACACTGGTTTTAACTCTTTAAAAGTGATGATTTTGATGTGAAAGTCAAAGAATGTCCAGGTCAACCGAAAAAGTTTGAAGACCAACAATTACAAGCATTATTGAATGAAGATGCATGTCAAACTAAAAAACAACTTGCAGAAAGATTAAACATTGCTCAGCAAACAATTTCCGATCGTTTACAAGCAATGGGAAAAATTTTAAAGAAGGAAAATGGGTGTCACATCAACTGAACGAAAGACAAATGGAAAACAAAAAAGTCATCAGTAAAATGTTGCTTGAACGGCACAAAAGAAAGTCTTTTTTGCATCGAATTGTGACTGGCGATGAAAAGTGGGTTTATTTTGAGAATCCCAAATGTACAAAATCATGGGTTGATCCAGGTCAACCATCAACATCGACTGCAAGGCCAAATTGCTTCGGAAAGAAGACAATGCTCTGTGTTTGGTGGTTTCAGGAAGGTATGGTGTATGATCGAGCTTCTAAAACCAGGTGAAACTGTTAATACTAATCGCTGCTGACAACAAATAATCAATTTGAACCACGCTTTGATCGTGAAACAACCAGAATGTGCCAGAAGACATAGCAAAGTAATTTTGCTTCATGATGAAGTACCATCGCACACTTCAAAACCAGTTAAAGACATGTTAAAAGATCTTCCTGGGAAGTATTAACCCACCCACTGTATTCACCAGAGCTTGCTCCTTCAGATTACCACTTGTTCCAATCGCTGGCACACTCACTTTCTGAGCAGCACTTCAAAACATATGAAGAAGTGGAAAATTGGGTCTCTGAATGGTTTGCCTCAAAACCAGAAAAGTTCTACTGGGACAATATCCACAAATTACCTGAAAGATGGAGGAAATGTGTAGCTAGTGGTGGACATTACTTTGAATAAAGCACTTTTGATGTTTCTCTTGAAATTATTGTGTTTTCTTTTATTACAAAACCCGCATTATTAACCTATACACCTAGTAAGTACAACTGAAAGCAGGCAGAAAAACAAAGCGGGCATATTGGTCCCGCCTGGCTGAAACCACGGCTGTGGTATCTGACACAGAGGAACGGTGGATCACTGGGGGCTTCAACAAGGTGCTATTGAACAGGAAGCTGAGATGTGGCAGACGGAAGAGTGGAGAGGAGTCTTAGACCAGTCCCCATGGGACATTAAATACTCAGCTGAAGTGAACAAACCTCACTTTCTTCTTTTTCATTTTTCTTTTATCTTTTACTTAAGAAACTAATTTTTTTCTTCTCTCTATTTTATTATTTTTTATTATTATCATTTTTAACCTTTATTTTTTTAGATTAGTGTTCTACATTCTATTTTTATTTTTTATCATTATTTTACTCCACCTCATTTTTTCCTTTATGCCAACCCTTTCTTTCTCACTTCTCCCTTTTTCATCCTGTTTCTCTTCTCCTGTTCCTGCTTTAGTTTTTTTCTCTCCTTTCTTTTTACTCCTTGTTAAAAATTGATCTTCTTTATCTGCTCTATTGATGCATCACTAATATACTGGTCTCTGTTGGCTTAACATACATGTACCCTTCTCTTTTCTCTTTCTTCGTTAGCCAAATTTTTTCTTCTTGTTGTTGTCCGTTTGATTGTTTGTTAGTTGTTTTTTTTTTATATTTTTATTTTAAACTTTTTTTTTTCCTCTCCTTGCTTTTTCTCTTCTTCTACTAATAGCTTAATTAGTTTCACTCACCAAACTCAGGCCTATCTGCTCCCTACTCTATACTCCTTTACCAAAAATAGATGAATATATAGGCAGTTAGATTAAAGAAAGGAGAAATATTTTTAAAATTTTATATATATAATTTTTCACATATATTTTAATATCTATTTAATTATTATTTTTAATTAATATTTTAAATTATTTTAATTATTTTTTATTAAATATTTTGTTTTATTTTTCTTTTTATACACTCATTCCCTTTCTACCTCCTCTATACTGAATCGTGGCCATTCCCCCATTCATTAAATTTCTTTTCTTTACCTTCTGGAAATAAGCTCTGCCTCTTCAGATTCAGCTCTGAAATATATGAAGCAAATACTGACTAATGTAAAGGGAGAGATCAACAGTAATACAGCCATTGTAGGGACTTTAACACCCCATTGACTTCACTGGAGAACTAACCCAGAGAGAAAAATCAACAAAGAATCAGTGGCCTTAAATGACACATAAATCAGAAGGACTTAATATTCATAGGACATTGCATCTAAAAGTAGCAGAATATATATTTTTCTCAAGTTTTCCAGAAACATTTTCCAGGATAGTTCACATGTTAGGACACACAAAAAGTCTCAATAAATTATATCCGATATCATGTTCCATGACAATGATAAGAAACTAAAAATCAATTATAGGAAGATAATTTATATCTTAAGAAGTCTGAAACACCAATCAGTGAGAATATATGCACCTCTATATTCATAATAGCACTATTTACAATAGCTAAATCTGGAAACAGCCCAAGTGCCCATCAGTAGATGAATGGATAAAAATCTGTGGTACATTTACAATGAATCTCTTACCCTTTGAGATAGTATGGAGGAACCTGTAGAGTATTATTCTAAGTGACATAAGTCAGTCAGAGAAAGACAAATATCACATGATCTTACTTATGTGGAATCTAATGAACAAAATAAATTGACAACATGTCTCATAGTTCTAGAGACATGGAAGCATGCAAGAGACTGAGGATCCTAAGCGGAAATAGTGGGAGGGGAAGGAAGAGATCAACCAAAGGACTATGTGCATATAGGAATAACCCATGGACACAGACAATAGTGAGGTGAAGACCTGGGGAGGGGAGGGGAGTTCAGAAGAGGGGTCAATAGGGGAAAAAAGGGAACATCTGTAATATTTTAAATAATAAAAATAAATTAAAAAAACATAAACATGTGAAGGACAAATAACATATTACTAAATAACAAATATGTTAACAATAAGATAAATAAAGAAATCAAGAGATACCTCAAGATAAATGAAAATGAAAACCCACATCGATGGGACACAGTCAACACAGTTTTATGGAAAAATTTATAGCAATACTGGTCTATATTAGGAAACCAAATAAGTATCAAATAAATAATCTAAATGCAACACCAAAAATAACTAGAAAAAGAAGAAGAAATTAAGCCCCAAGTGAGTAGAAGGAAGGACATAATAAAGATCATAGCAGGAATAAATAAAATAGAGTATACAAAACAATACAAAAGATCCATAAAACTAGGAGCTGGTTCCTTGAAAAGGTAAACAAAATGACTAAATCTTTAGCCACACTCATCAATAGAAAAAGAAAAAGTGTCCAAATAAATAAAATCAGAAATGAAAACAGAGAAGTGATAACCAACCCCATGGAAATGCAAAGAATTATAAGGGAATATGATGAATAATTATGATAACAAATTCAACAACATGGAAGAAATGGGTAAATTCACAGAAACATACAATCTTTTAAGGCTAAATTAGGAAGAAACAGAAAATCTGAACAGACAAATAGCTACTAACAAATGAAATCATTAATCAATGAATTTCCAACAAACAAAAACCCTGGCTTCACAAGTGAATTTTACCAAGCATTCAAAGAATTCATACCTAACCTCCTCAAACTATGGCACATAGTGAGGAAAAGGGAAAGCTCCTGAACTCATTTAACAATGCCAGAATTACCCTGACACCAAAGCCAGACAAAGATACTACACAAAAAGAAAACTATAGGCCAATATATCCCTAATAAACATAGATGCAAAATTACTCATGAATATATTAACAACCCAATTCAGCAATACATTAAAAGAATTATACACTATGCACTCTATCAAGTGGCATTTGTCCCTGCGACACAAGGCTGGTTCAATATCTGCAAATCAATTGATGAGGTACACCACATAAACAAAATAAAAATTATATGATCATATCAATAGATGCAGAAAAGGCATTTGACAAAACTCAGCACACATTGATGACAAAAACTCTCAGCCATGTAGGAATAGAGGAAACCTCTATACTAATAAAAGGGTAATATGCTAATTAGACTGGGTCAACCAGACATCTTCCAGTTGTCTGGTCCTCCTTCCAGACAAAGCCATGGTGGCAGGGGCCAAGGCTGAGGCAGTTAGGGGCAATCAGGCTGGCAGGCAGAGGGGTTAGGGGTGATCAGGCAGGCAGACAGAGGGGTTAGGAGTGATCAGGCAGGCAGGCAGGTGAGCGGTTAGGAGCCAGTCATCCCAGATTGCTAGAGGGATGTCCAACTGCTGGTTTAGGCCTGATCCCTGTAGGGATCCTGGATTGGAGAGGGTTCAGGCTGGGCTAAGTGACCCCTCCCCGCCGTGCACAAATTTTGTGCACCGGGTCTCTAGTCTATATATATAAAAGCCTAAGTGACCGAATGACCGAATAACCGAACGACCAAACTACTGGTCGACCAGTTGCTATGATGCACACTAACCACCAGGGGGCAGACACTCAATTCAGGAGTTGCACCCTGGTAGTCAGTGCACTCCCACGGCTAACCTCCCATGGCTGGCCAAACTCCCATGGCCAGTCATCCCTCCCTCCCCCCCCCCCGATTGGCCTTGATCAGGTGGGGGGCTGGCTGGCTAACGTCTCGTGGTCCCTCCCCCCAGCCAGCGGGCCCCCTGATTGGCTTCGATGGGGGGGAGGCTGCCAACTTCCTGTGGTCCCTTCCCCCATCTGACCGGCCCCCCCAATCAGCCCCAATCGCTGGCCAGGCCGAGGGAACCCGCCCATGCACGAATTTGTGCACCGGGTCTCTAGTAACATAATAAAGATTATAAATGGCAAACACACAGCTAACATCATATTCAACATCGAAAAGCTGAAAGCGTTTTCCTTAAAAACAGAAACAATAGCCCTGGCCAGTATGGCTCAGTTGATTGAGCACTGTCCCATGCAACCAAAAGATCACTAGTTTGATTCCCAGTTAGAGCATATGCCTATGTTGGGAGCTTTATTCCCAGTAAGGGGGAGCAGGAGGCAGCCAATAGATGTTTCTCTCTCACATGGATGCTTCTCTCATTCCCTCTGTTTCCTCTCTCTCTAAAATCAATAAAACATACTTTTTAAAAACACACAGAGAAATAATGCATAGAGCTGTCAACCCTTACCACTTCTATTTAAAATATTGAAAGTATTGGAAGTTTTACCACAGCAATAGGGCAAGAAAATGATATAAATCTTATCTGAATTTGAAAGGAAGAAGTAGAACTGTCATTATTGTAGATATCATGATACTATATATAGAGAACTTCAAAGAATCTATCAAAAATTATTAGAACTAATAAATGAATTCAGTAAAATAGTGGCATACAAACTAAATACACAGAAATTGATTGAATTTTTAAGTACCAATAACAAGCTACCAGAAAGACAAATTAAGAAATAATCCCATTTATAACTGCATAAATAAATAAATAAATAAATAAATAAATAAAGTACCTAGGAGTAAATATACCCAAGGAGGTAAAATACCTATACTCTAAGACATTGAAGAAAGAAACTGAAGAAGATACAAATAAATGAAAGCATATAGTGTGCTCATGGCTACAAATAATTAACATCAATAAAATGTCCATACTACCAAAAACAGTCTACAGATTCAATGCAATTATATAAAAATACCAATGCCATTTTTCACAGAACTAGAACAAATAACACTACAATTTGTGTGGAACCACAAAAGACTCTGAATAGCCATAGCAATTTTAATAAAGAAGACTAAAATTGAAGATATCACATTATTTGATAGTAATGTATACCACAAGTATATGGTAATTAAATAGCATGGTACTTGCATAAAAACAGATTATGGATCAATAGAACATAATAGACAATCAAGAAATAAGCCCATGCTTATATGGTAATTTAGTCAAAGACAAAGGATGTGAGAATATACAAAGGAGTAAGACTTTCTCTTTAATAATGGTGTTGAGAAACTGAATAAAGATATGAAGATGAATGGAATTGGATTACTTTATTACACCATATACAAGAATAAACTCAAAATGGATCAAAGACTAAATGTAAGACCTGAAATCATCAAACTCCTTGAACAAAATATAGGTAGTAAACTCTTTGAAATTGGTCTTTCTATTATCATTTTGGCATATATCTCTTCATGAAAGGGAAACAAAAGAAAAAAAATAAGTTGGACAATATCAAACTAAAGAATTTATGCACAGTGAAGGAAACCATCAACAAAATGAAAAGAAAACTGACTGATTAGAAGAAGATATTTGTCAATGATACAGCAATAAGGGGTTCATATGCAAGATATATAAGAAACTCACACAACTTAACACACACACAACCCCCCAAAATGGGCATATGACCTAAGTAAACATTTTAGAAAGAGGATATATAGAAGGCTAACAGAATCTGAAAAGATGCTCAACATCGCTAATCAGGTAAATGCAAACAATGAAATATCACCTCAAACTTGTCAGGCTGGCTATCATCATTAAAAAAATAAGTAATGAGTGGTGGCCAGGATGTGGATAAAAGGGAACCCTTGTGTACTGTTGGTAGAATTATAAATTTATGCAGTAATTATGAAAAACAGTATAGAGTTTCCTCATAAAATTAAAAATATAACTACCATGTGACCCAACAATTCTGCTTCTTGGTATTTATCTAAGGAAATCTATAACACCAGTTCAAAAAGAAATATACACCCCTATGTTTATTGCAGCATTATTTACAATAGCCAAGATATGGTTCATATAAATCTTTGATATTTAGGATATTTCAAAACACTTTTTAAAAACATGATATACTTAAAGCTGTATGCATTTATATATTACTTTCAATAAAATTAATTAAGCACAATTATAAAAAAGCATAGGTGATATGAATTTTTAAAAATACCTTGAGCTTTGATGTTTCATGTTAAAATATGAGCATATAGAATGAAAATATGAGTTAGGATTCCTTAAATAATCATTTGAGTACTTTCAAAATTATCAGAAAGATGACCTTGATATTTTTTATCCTTTAATTTTACAGTAAAACCTTTTTATTTGCTAAAAAGACATATTACTGGTGTTGCTTTTATGGATTTTATAGATTTAATTTTAGTTATGATAGGTAAGTTATGAAAATTCTAGTCCTATGAAAACTGGAATGAAAGAAGGGAAAACAATCAGGAAAAAGAATATTACAAAGGCAGAGTGAAACGTTCATAATTTTAGTAAGCAAGTAAAAATACTTGTGAAATAAATGAATGATGAAGAAACAACAAAAAAATGAAAGGTTAAATAGAATAGGCATGATTTGTTTAGGTTAATTTTCCCTGTTGTAAAGGATGATAAACCAAAGAAATCTAGGGACTTTGGAGAACTCAAGCCTCCATAATAAAAGAGTGAATGTGTTCTGCATCAACCAGTTTACTGTCTTCCATTTGTATCGTCTTTTATCCCATTGGACTGTACAGTTTGTGAGGGTAAAGAATGGAAGCAAGAGCTTCCTATGTTAACTAACAAATGTAATAGTGGGTCTAGAGACTTTGTCACTGCTCAGGAAGGTAGACAGGAATAAGGCACTCTTTTTCCTAGCCAGGAAGAATGTATAGTAACCTTCTGGATTTTTATATTCCTGGGATGTCCTGTGGAGCTTGTCTCCTTGAATCTACCATGTGCAATATTTGAATTATCTACTAAAATTTTTAGCTTATCTTTACTGAATGAGTTATAGTCCACAACAGTGAGATTACATTGAATCTTATTTAGAAGGATCACACTTTAAGAGGTATATGCAAACTGAATGTATACAAGAAAAATAGTTCATATATATATATATATATATATATATATATATATATATATATAGTGTGTGTGTGTGTGTGTGTTAAATGCTGAGTTTGCTAGCCTAAAGATGAAATGACCCAAGATGGCAAACAGTAGAAAATGGTTGCTTTCAAATATTTATAAAGTAGACTAATAAGAGTGGGATCAGATACAATGGTCCCCACAGATATGATTAGTTCTAAACTAAAGAGCTAATGATTTCCCTCAAAGACAAGGAGGTACTTTCCAATTTCCTGCCCCAGAAAGTAGTAAATTCTTATCATTGATGGCCTCAAAGCATAGCCTGACAAAATGGGCATTTGCAGAGGAATTAACATTAGAAGTTAAATTTTTTACAATCTCAACTAACCCTGCCTCATATACTACAAATCTTACATTGTGGTTAGTCTCTGAAAATTAGGTCTAGACATTAAAAAAGAAAGTAATATTATTTCTTTTCAAATGTTCTGCTCACTAATTCCTGTCAAATTATAAATAAGCTTGTTTCTTCCTTTGTATTACTTGTAAATAAAATTTCTTGAGGTTAAAGTTACTAATCTTTTCAGCATTGCTATAAACCTGTCATCTCAGAAGAGTTCTTTCATTTTGGCAGAATTTGTAATCCATCTACTACATTGAAAAATGAATTCTCTATCACATTGTGAAATCTGTAGTTTTAACAATTCATCAAATGTGAGCCAGCCAATGGATCTTTTGAACCTTCACTTTTGCCTAGACTTAAATGCTTTTTTGGCCTTTGTTCTGTATCATAAAAAAGATCTTCACATGTGGAAGAAATCATCAGAAACTTAAACAGGATTTTATTTTAGACATATAAACTTGAACAAATTCTTGACAATGACAAGTCTATCAAAGGAGTATGGCATCCATCTGGGCAGGTTTCCCGGGGAGCCCCTATCAGGCAAGTCAATGGACACCAATATAAGATAGCAGTATCTGGCCAGTCACTTTCTATGGTGCAATCAGCCAAGGATCCATATGTTGCCACTGCTGTTGTTACCCTTGCTAAAAAAAAAAAAAAAAATGTGTGTCAACCAAATAACCAGGACCTGCAGCTGGTATTAATCCCCAAACTGCCACTGTACTTATCATTTTATTTCTAAGGAAAAAAAAAAAGAACTAGAATAAAAGAGTCCACAGATTATATGTCATGTGGAAAACATTGGGAATTCAAAAGTACATTGACCTAGCAATTACATTTCTTAGCTTAAAACAATACACTGAGCCCTTGCTAGTGTTCAGCATATTTGACTAGTGTGGATGATACACTTTTATTGTTGTGAAAGTGATGTTTTTTTCTCATGTGGCCTTAACAGCATTAGCCAACCTAAATTTATATTTAATAATATGCAAAGACATGCCCAATGTATCTGGTCACATCAAAACAATAAATCCTCCTGCTGTACATGATGTTAACACACACAAAGTTCAATCTTCATCAGTAACATTAAGGAAAGTGATTTATTAAAAGAATTTGTTAAAAAGTGTTCTATGTGCTCTAGGCTGCTTTAAAAAGTCTGGTGATAAGCTTTCAAATAATTAATATTAAACATACATTAAATTTTGCCTGGAGATCTACTCCAGAGTACTAATTTTAAAAACTCCATGCAAGAAGATAAGATATAAACTACTTTTAGTGTATGGTTTAATATGGATGGTTAATTTTTCCTCTTATTGGGGAAATTGGTTGCAAGTTAAGTGAATTTTCAAATTTTGTGTAACTGCGTATTTTCATACATATACAATGTAATTCTGCCATTTTTACATTACATAAATGAATTTCATTTTAATCTTCCTTGAAATGGATGGTTTTGTCACTAACTATAGTTATTCTTCAATAATTTAAATTGTATTGAAATATATATATATAAAAAAGAAAGTAATATTATTTCTTTTCAAATGTTCTGCTCACTAATTCCTGTCAAATTATAAATAAGCTTGTTTCTTCCTTTGTATTACTTGTAAATAAAATTTCTTGAGGTTAAAGTTACTAATCTTTTCAGCATTGCTATAAACCTGTCATCTCAGAAGAGTTCTTTCATTTTGGCAGAATTTGTAATCCATCTACTACATTGAAAAATGAATTCTCTATCACATTGTGAAATCTGTAGTTTTAACAATTCATCAAATGTGAGCCAGTATATATATACTAGAGGCCCGGTGCACAAGATTTGTGCACGGGGGTGTGTTTCCCTCAGCCCAGCCTGCACCCTCTCCAATCTGGGACCCCTCGAGGGATGTCCGACTGCCCATTTAGGCCTGATCCAAGTAGGATCAGGCCTAAATGGGCAGTTGGACATTCCTCTCACAATCCAGGACTGCTGGCTCCCAACTGCTTGCCTGCCTGCCTTCTTGATTGCCCCTAACCACTTCTGCCTACCAGCCTGATCACCCCCTAACCACTACCCTGCCAGCCTGATTGATGCCTAACTACTCCCCTGCCAGCATGTTTGCCCCTAACTGCCCTCCCCTACAGGCCTGGTCACCCTAACTGCTCTCCCCTGCTAGCCCAGTCACTCCTAACTTCCCTCCCTTGCCAGCCTGGTTGCCCCTAACTTCCCTCCGCTTCCGGCCCGATTGCCCTTAACTTCTCCCCCCTGCTGGCCCAGTCACCCCTAACTTCCCTCCCCTGATGGCCTGGTTGCCCCCAACAGCCGTCCCCTGCTAGCCTTGTCCCCCACAACTGCTCTCCCCTGCAGACCTGGTCCCCACCAACTGCCCTCCCCTACAGGCCTGGTCACCCCCAACTGCCCTCCTCTGCCAGCCCGGTCACCCTTAACTGCCCTCCCTTGCAGGCCTTGTCCCCAACAACTGCCCTCCCCTGCAGGCCTGGTCACCCCTAACTGTCCTCCCTTGCAGGCCTGATTGCCCCCAATTGACCTCCCCTGCTCTTGTAAAATAGGTTCATCTTCAATGTTCGCCACTTGAAAGCAAAACAATAGAGTGGGTTACCCAAAGAAACTACACAAAATTAGAAGAGAAGATGCAGGTATAAATCTTCTGTTCTAAATTTAAAATCATCCAAAATTAAATAAACTAGAAAGAAAGTGTATAAAGGCCAAGTTCATTAGAAGAGAACCAGGTCAATGTTATTTTTATTATGAGTAGAGGCCCGGTGCATGAAAATTCATGCATTGGAGGGGGCGGTCCCTCAGCCTGGCCTGCCCCCTCTCACAGTCTGGAAGCCCTCAGGGGTGGGAGGTGACCCGGAGATCAGGGGAAGGTGACGACCCCATCACATCTCTGCTGCTGCCACTGCTGACAGCGCAAGCCTCGCCTGGCCCTGGTTTCCTGAACCTCAGGCGGCCCTGGGCGGCTGGGCAGCTGCCATTGGAGGCTTTCCTGCACCTCAGGCCAGCCCTGGGCAGCTGGGGGGCTGAGGGGGGTGGGGGACTCAGGAGGCAGGGGCGCAGAGCGGCCAGGCCCACTTAGGGGCGGACCCTGTGCCTGCCACCTCGGGCGGGGCTGAGGGATTGGGCACTGCCATCTTGTGGCTGTGGGTGCCGCCATTTTTGAGGCTGTGGCAGTCAATTAGCGTATTTCCTCCTTATTGGCTGTGGGCGCCACCATCTTTGCTACAGCATGAGGGTCAATTAGCATATTCCATCTTTATTAGATAGGATTTTTTTATGGTGAGCGGTTGATCTAATTTTTTTTTTGAAATTCAATTTTTTTGTTGTTGTTAAATTCTTTATTGGTAAAAGTGTTATATATGTCTCGTTTTTCTAAATTTAAAATCATCTAAAATTAAATAAACTAGAAAGAAAGTGTATAAAGGCCAAGTTCATTAGAAGAGAACCAGGTCAATGTTATTTTTATTATGAGTAGAGGCCCGGTGCATGAAAATTGACTTCCCCTGGCCACTCCCTCTCCCCAGCACATGCCCTCATGCCCCTACTGTCTGTTTTCATTGGTTATGCTTATATGCATTGCATAGAAGTCCTTTGGTTGATCTCTTACTCCCTCCATCCTCCCCTACCTTTCCTCTGAAGTTTGACAGTCTATTCCATGCTTCTAAGTCTCTGTATCTATTTTTCTTCATCAGTTTCTTATGTTGTTCATTATATTCCACAAATAAGTGAGATCATGTTATATTTATCTTCTCCAACTGGCTTATATCCCTTAGCACCAAGGTCGGCAAACTGCAGCTCGCGAGCCACATGCGGCTCTTTGGCCCCTTGAGTGTGGCTCTTCCACAAAATACCACGGCCTGGGTGAGTCTATTTTGAAGAAGTGGCATTAGAAGAAGTTTAAGTTTAAAAAATTTGGCTCTCAAAAGAAATTTCAATCATTGTACTGTTGATATTTGGCTCTGTTGACTAATGAGTTTGCCGACCACTGCCTTAGCATAATGCTCTCTATGTCCATCCATGCTGTTGCCAATGGTAAGAGTTCTTTGTTTTTTACAGCAGTGTAGTATTCCATTGTGTAAATGTACCACCATTTTTTAATCCATTCATCTGCTGATGGGCACTTAGGCTGTTTCCAAATCCTAGCTATTGTAAATTTTGCTGATATGCACAGAGGGATGCATATATTCTTTCTGATTAGTGTTTCTGATTTCTTGGGATATATTCCTAGAAGTGGGATTACTGGGTCAAATGGGAGTTCCATTTTTAATTTTTTGTGGAAAATCCATACTGTTTTCCAGAGTGGCTGCACCAGTAGTGCAAGAGGGTTCCTTTTTCTCAGCATCCTCTCCAGCACTCCTGATTTGTTGATTTGTTGATGATCGCCATTCTGACAGATGTGAGATGGTACCTTATTATCATTTTGATTTGCATCTCTCAGATGATTAGTGACTTTTACCATGTTTTCATATGTCTCTTGGCCTTCTGTATGTCCTCTTTTGAAAAGTGTCTACTAGTATTTAGGTCCTTTGCCCATTTTTTGATTGGGTGTTTTATCTTTCTTTTCTTATGTTGTATATGTTTCCTATAAATTTTGGAGATTAACCCCTTATCGGATGTAACATTGGCAAATATATTCTCCCATGCAGTGTGCTCTCTTGTTGTTTTGTTGATGGTGTTTTTTTTGCAGTGCAGAAGCTTTTTGTTTTGATATAGTACCATTTGTTTATTTTCTCCTTAGTTTCCATTGTTGTAGGAGATGTGTTGGTAAATATATTGCTACGAGATATGTCTGATATTTTGCTGCCTATGGCTTCTTCTAAGGGTTTTTATGGTTTCCCATCTTATGTTTAAGTATTTACCCATTTTGAGTTTATTTTTGTGTATGGTGTAGTATGGACATTTAATGATGTTGATTCTACCAATCCATGAACACGGTATATTATTCCACTTGTTTATATCTTCCTCTATGTCTTTTTTCAACATCCTGTAGTTTTCTGAGTATAGGTCTTTTACCTCCTTAGTTAAGTTTATTCCTAGGAATCTTAATTTTTTTTACTCCAGTGGTAAATGGGATTGTTTTTTTAGTTTCACTTTCTGTGAGTTCATTATTGGTGTATAAAAATGCCATTGATTTCTGGGTGTTAATTTTGTATCTTGCTACATTAGCGAATTCATGCATTAAGTATAGCAGATTTTGATGGAGTCTTTAGGGTTTTCTATGTATGATATCATGTCATCTGCAAATAATGACAGTTTTACTTATACTTTTCCAATTTGGATACCTTTTATTTCTTCTTGTCTGATCGCTATGGCTATCACTTCCAATACTATGTCGAACAGGAGTGGTGAAAGTGGGCATTCCTGTCTTGTTCCTGTTTTTAAGGGGAAATGGTTTTAGTATTTTCTCATTGAGTATGATGTTGACTGTAGGTTTGTCATATAAGGCTTTTATTATATTGAGGTATGATACCATTATTCTTTGCTTAAAGGACTCTGCAGACACATGTGTCCTCCCAAGATTACTTACCCTACTGATTGTATCTAAAAGCTAAATTTTATCTCAAACTGCTGTTACAATAAAAGCCTGAAGAGGCAGGCAAATGAGGCTGTCTAGTTCCTTTAGCCAGGCAGTCCCTTAGCCCTCTCTTTCACAGTGATCCTATGTCAGAGTAATCATTCATCTGTCACTCAGGGTCTGCTGGTCAACCCTGGCAAGTAACACCTTTACACTAACTCTTGTCAGAGTCACATCCTAATGCTGTTTTCAAAAGTTCACTTTTCTCTGTTGCTTTAACCTGAGCTATGGAGTTTCAATATTTTATCATGTAGGGAACTGATAAATATTCACAATGACATTTCAGGACTATTGTCAGATTTAAGCAAAGTGAAGACCCACGTTGAAGGGTAACACTCTTTAAACAGGTCTTGGGTGTAGTCTGACATCATCACTGCTCTTTCTTAACCCACTTCTTCAGAACTTCTCTTTTTAGCATATTTTTCTTCTCTGAGAAGTAGCATTTTTATTGTCTCTTAATTTGGTAGGAAAAATCTAGCTACCTCAGCTCTCCTTTGTGGTTGTAAAAACATGGAACTATGGTGCTGGTAGCTTTTGTCTTTTTAACTCATTCTTAGTTTATTTTGTTTGGGGGAACTTAATGGAACCCACATATATGTGGTATCTTAGTCATATCTCCAGTATTGGGACTACTTTTTATATTGTAAATTAACTACATTTTTGAGAGAAAAGACTTTATGCTGAATGTTATCAAAGAAGTGAGTCCATTTTTTTACTAGAAGAGATATGAGCAGTATGCTGATGAATGCTTAACAGGCTCCCCAAAGGAAAACATAGAAAAAGCCTTAATTTATAGTATTTGCAGATTTTCATACATTGGTACTCTCACCATGGCCAATTTCAACTTCACTTTAATCTTAACTTCAATTGAACCCAGATGGAATTGGGACAAAATAGCTCTCAAAGGAAAATACAAGTTGGCTCCAGTGTGCCACTATGACAAAACATGCAAATATATTTTCATATTTTATGTCTCATAGTGCCTCCATACCCATTGATCATAACTAAGTTCCAGGATAGAAAACTATCCTTGTATATAACTGTAGATGAGAAACTTCAAACTTGTAAATTATATATTTGGTTAAGCCACATACTTTAATTACTTGTTTTGTTAAAAATACTTTGTTCCAAGGAATGTTTTTAAAAAGACATATTACTGTCATGCTTAAACCTACTTAAACAACATATAATTACTTTTGAGTTTTCTAAAAGCATTATATGGTTACTTTATAATCACCAATTGGTCAAAACCTGATTGCAATTATAAAAATATTTTTATTTGAATCTACTAAATTTGTTGACATCAAAAGTCTATGATTTTTAAAACTTAGTTTTCACTATGTAATTACTTGCTAATACATTAAGTGATCAAACCGCATATATGTGATATTGACCAAAAGATTCTGGTAGAGACTCTAGGTAGAGTGTGTTCAACATTTGCTGATGATTATTGACCAAATAAAACCACCAAATTATATATTTTAGGTTCATTTTCACATTTTTTTAAAAATTTTCTAATCAAAATTCTGTTTTTCCTCACCCCTCCAACTTAACTGTTAATGCATTCTCATGTTATCACAAGTTTTTTGTAAGCATTATTTGATGTCTCTATATCGACATCGTGTCTTCCTTCATATTCGTAGATCTTGGAATAATTCCATTTCTCCTTTTAGAAGTAGGCAAATTCTTACCTTTTCAAGGCAAAATGATGTAATTTCTGCATAATAAGACAAATATTTTCAAAGATTATACTAGAGAAAAATAGATGTAAAAAATCGATGTCTTAATGAAAACAGAAGACATTTTCTATTTTAAATATGGTGATTATAGGAAACTGCTTTACAACTGTTCTGACTATTGGAATTTTGTTGCAATTACCACTCAATTACAGAGTACAACAGTGGTCTGCTTAAATACTTTAGGAGAAAATATTATTTTTCACAACAGAGTTCATTTTATATAACAAATTCCCTGTAAACAAAAAATTAACTTGTAATACAGGTAGGAATATATAATCATTTTAAAATAAGACATTAAATTTTGTTAGAAAATTGTTATATTTTTAAATGTGAATAATATGGAATATGACTGATTTTATTAACAATGTGTCATAATTTTAAACTGCTTCCTATACATGAAACACTCTTGTGTTTACTTATGTGTTTGTAGTCATACTCATTTAATCCCTGAATTAAGTCCTAAATTGGAGTTGGCTTTTAAATGAAAGAAACTGGGCACAAAGAGTTTAAGTCAGCAATGGAAATGATGAAGCTCAGATTGAAGATCAAGCAGTCTCCCTCTGAGCTTGAATTCTTTTTTAATTGAATTTATTAGGGTGACATCCTATATAATAAAAGCCTAATATGCAAATTGACCAAACAGGGGAACGACTGGTGGAATGACCAGTTACTATGATGTGCACTGACCACCAGGGGGTAGACACTCAATGCAGGAGCTGCCCCCAGCCCATAGGCCCCAACCAGCAGTGGCAGTGGTGGGCGGGGCTGGCGAGCGGGCAGTGCCAGGCCAGCCAAGGTCAGTACCAGCAGGGGGCCCCTGATCATCCCACTGGTCGCCCACAGGGGGAGGCAACCAGCAGCAGTGGCAGGGAGCAGGGCCAGCAAGCTGACAGCGCCAGGCCAGCCAAGACGGGTGCCAGCAGGGGCCCCCCGATCACTCCACCGGTCACCCCACATATTGGCCCTGATCACTGGCCAGGACTAAGGACCCTACCCATACACGAATTTCATGCACCCGGCCTCTAGTTGATTAATAAAATTATATAGGGTTCAGGTGTATGATTTTATAATACATCATCTCTGTATTTTATTGGGTGTTCAACACCCTAAGTCAAATCTTCCATTACCATTTCTCCCACTAAATTTCTTCTACCTCCCCTGACCCACTTTCCCTCTGGTAACCACCATACTGTTGTCTGTGTCTGTGTCTATGATTTTTGCTTTTGTTTTTGCTTAATCTTTTTACCTTTTGAACCCAGACCTGAAACCACCCTCCCTTATGACAGTTGTCAGTCTGTTCTCTATCTATGAATCTGTTTCTGTTTTATTTCTTAGTTTGTTTTGTTCATTAGAGACCATATATAAGTGAGATCATGTGATACTTGTCTTTCTCTGATTGGCTTATTTCACTCAGCATAATGCTCTCCAGGTCCATCCATGCTGGACACTTGGGTTGCTTCCAAATCTTGGCCATTGTAAATAAGGCTGCAATGAACATAGGGGTGCATATATTCTTTCGAATAGAGTTTGGGGCTCCTTTGGATAAATTCCCAGAAGTGGAATTACTGAAACATAAAGCATCTAGTTCTATTTTTAATTATTTGAGATAACTCCATACTGCTTTAAATAGTGGCTGCACCAATCTGCAGTCCCACCAACAGTGCACAAGAGTTCCCTTTTTCTTCACAACTTTGCCAAGACTTGTTTATTGATTTAGCAATTATAGCCATTCTGACAGGTGTAAGGTAATAACTCATTGTGCTTTTAACTTGAATCTCTCTGATGATTAGTGCAGTTGAACATCTTTTCATATGTCTATTGGCTGTCTATATGTCCTCTTTAAAGAAGTGTCTATTCAGGTCTTTTGCCTATTTTAAATTGGATTGTTTGTTTCTTTGGTGTTGAGTTATGAAAGTTCTTTATAAATTTTGGATATTAACCCCTTATCAGATGTATCATTGCCAAATATGTTCTCCCATTCAGTGGGTTGTCTTTTAATTTTGTTGATGGTTTTCTTTGCTGTGCAAAAAACTTTTCAGTTTGTATAGTCCTATTTGTTTATTTTTCTTTTTTTTCCCTTGCTTGAGAAGACATATCAGAAAAAAATATAGTTACAAGAAATGTTTTACTGCCTATGTTTTTTACTAGTTGTTTTTTTAATGGTTTCACATCTAACATTTAAGTATTTAATCCATTTTGTTTATTTTTGTTCATAGTGTAAGGCAGTGGTCTAGTTTTATTTTTTTTTTGCATGTCTCTGTTCAATTTTCCCAACACCATTTATTGAATAGACTACTTTTCCCCATTGTAAATTTTTAATTTCTTTGTCAATTATTAATTGACCACAAAGGCATGGTTTTATTTCGGTCCTCTCTGTTATGCTCCATCAATCTATATGCCTGTTTTTATGACAGTACCATGCTGTTTTGATTACTATGGCCTTGTAATAAAGTTTGATATCAGGTATTGGAATACCTCTAACTTTGTTCTTCTTCCTGAAGATTGCTGTGGCTATTTAGTTCCATGAATTAAATGCATTTGAAAAATCATTTGAATCCAAAATATTCAAACCATAAATGAGTTCTTTAAATTTTTTCTCCTTTAGTTCTGTGCATTTGTGTTTATTCAGTATTTTCTATAATGGCCTTTTCCAAAGATTGAGATGTTCTTATAGATTAATTCATTGCATTTTATCTTTAGTGATAATAGAAACACAATAAAAGAGAAAATGACACAAAACTATTAAAATGTTTATAGGCATTTGTTAGTTGTACTAAAATATATCAAGTTTTCATAACTTTATGTCCATTATTAATGTAGATTTCTAACTTGAAATAATATAAATGTACTGTTCAGAGAAAACATAAATCTAATCATTGATAATCATTACAACCTATTAAGATTCAGATTAAATTTGTATTAAATTATTTAATTTTCAATATTTTTTTCAAATATATTTTTAACAGAGTAAAACAATTTCATGTTAAAATGTTTAAATCATTTATTGGTTTCTATAAATAAAAGTTAGTTTTGAATGTGTATGCACTTATATTAAATTTAATTTTTTGCCAATATTAACACTAAAAATATATACGAAAGTACTATGCTCATCTTACCTAATAATAGACAAACATGCAAACTGACCGTACCTCCGCTACGCCCACAGCCAATCAGGAGTGAGTATGTAAATTAACCTGACAAAGATGGTGGGTTAATTTGCATATTACAGTGGAGCAGCTGGGCAGGGCGGGGCACCTGCTATGAGGGGTAGGAGGAGGGCAGAGGGAGCTACAGGAGTGGTGCTCCAGCCAGGAGTGAGGACTTGGTGGCTCCCTGGTGGCTAGGAGTAAAGCCAGGGGAAGGAAGCCTATTACTGCACAAATATTGTGCAACGGGCCTCTAGTAGAACTATATATAAAGCCAGAAATGTATTGCTAAAAAATAAATGCATGTGTATTTTAAGTACATTTCAGTGATTTTAATGTAAATTAAAACTTCCTCCTAATGTTTAATGTATGTCATTATTAGAAACTAGAGGCCCAATGCACAAAATTCATGCAAGGGGCTTGGCTCTCATAGCCCCAGCCAGACCTCACACCTCCTCACAGACCCTCACAGCCTTGACTGGCCCTTGCAACCCCTCGCAGTCTCAGGTGGCCCTCGCAGTCTTGGCTTTGTCTGGAAGTTCATCCAGATGGTTGTTCTGTTATTTGATCTAATTAACATATTAGCTCTTTATTATATAGGATGTCAACTCATTTGCAAAATTTCCCACCACTAAGTAGCCAGACAGAGAAAGGTAAATATCATGTGATCTCACTTATATGTAGGTTTAATAAACAAAATAAACTGATGAAAAAAATTGGTCCAGAGGCATGGATGCATGGAACAGACTGACATCTCTGAGGGGAGGGGAGTGGGGGGGGCCAGGAAGAGATTAACCAAAGAACACATATAAATATATGCATATCTCATGGAGATAGACAATAGTATGGTGAAGGCCTGGGGTGGGGCGGGGGCTGGGTGGAGGGAGAAAAGGGGGAGAAAATGAGTGACATCTGTAATACTGTCTACAATAAATTACAAACAAAAGAAACCTGTTTTTTAAGACATTTTGCATAGTAATTTACTATAGAGTTTGTAAAAAAATTATAATTTCTTTTACTTTGGTTTAAAGTTATTTGATACTTTCATAATTATATATTAACTACAGGCCCAGTGCATTTAATTCATGCATGGGTAAGGTCCCTAGGCCTGGCTGGTGATCAGGTCCGATTGGGGCCTTTTGGCTGCCAACCAAGGCCTCCCTTCCCTGGCTGCTGGCTGCCAGCTGGGGCCTTCCTTCATTCCGCGCCACCCCCTGATGGTCAGCACATGTCATAGTGAGCAATCAAACTCCCAGTGTCCTGGTAAAACTCCCAAGGGGACACTTTGCATACTAGCCTTTTATATGTATAGATTAGAGGCCCGGTGAATGAAATTCATGCATGGGGAGGGGGGCTGTGTCCCTCAGTCCAGCCTGCACCCTCTCCAATCTGGGACCCCTCAAGGGATGTCCGACTACCTGTTTAGGCCCGATCCAGGTAGGATCAGGCCGAAACAGGCAGTTGGACATCCCTCTCACAATCCAGGACTGCTGGCTACCAACTGCTTGCCTGCTTGCCTTCCTGATTGCCCCTAACTGCTTCTGCCTGTGAGCCTGATCATCCTCTAACCACTCCCCTGCCAGCCTGATTGATGCCTAACTGCTCCCCTGCCAGCCTGATTGCTCCTAACTTCCCTCCCTTGCAGGCCTGGTCCCTCCCAACTGCCCTCCCCTGCTGGCCTGATTGTCCACAACTGCCCTCCCTTGCAGGCCTGGTCCTCCCAACTGCCCTCCCCTGCTGGCCATCTTGTGACGGCCATCTTGTGTCCACATGGGGGCAGCCATCTTGTGTGTTGGCTTGATGGTCAATTTGCATATTACTCTTTTATTAGCTAGGATAGAGTCCTGGTGCACTGGTGGGGTCCAGTTGGTTTGCCCTGAAGTGTGTCCCAGATCAGGGTGGGGGTTCCCTTGGGGTGTGGGTGGCCTGAGCAAGGGTCCTGTGGTGGTTTGCAGGCCAGCCATGCCCCTCAGCCACCCAAGCGGAGGCCCTGGTATCTGGGATTTATTTATCTTCTATAATTGAAACTTTGTAGCCTTGAGTGTAGGCCTGGGCCAGTCCAGGGCGGCAGGGAAGCTTGGCTTCCTCCATTGCTGAGGAAACCCAAGCCTCCTGCTTGCTGCAGCTCTGTGGCCACAGCCATATTGGTTGGGTTAATTTGCATATTTGCTCCTGATTGGCTGGTGGGCATGGCTTGTGGGTGTAGCAGAGATATGCTCAATTTGCATATTACTCTTTTATTAGACAGGATGAATAGAATATCTTCTATTCAATTACAGCTTTTTAAAAAATAGCACAAATTAATGAAAAACTATAACTTGGCATGAATATTTTGATGTCTTATCAGTGTTTTGGAGATATTTCGATGTTCAAAGATAAGTCATTTTGTATGATTGTTCTAATAACTGAAAAGGAATTTTAAAATAAATAATATGGGAGTTCTGGTTTCAGTTGGGGTGTATGAGACAATAAAGCATCTCTCCTAATTTAAAACAAGAAAAAGGAGGACAGATTACAAAATCAATATGTGTTTGAACCCCTCAGATAGCTGAGGTCTCAGGGTGATTCAGTAGCCAGAAATAAAGAATATGGAGCCTGTTCCCCAAAAACCAAAAAGTGAGCGCTGGTTAACTGTTAAAGAACAAGCGAAAGAAAAGCCAGAGACAGACAAGTGGGTACAGAAGAATCTGACCCAATGTTTTAAATAATTACTAAGTGCCAGGTGTGAGCTAGCATAGAAAAGAGCCCTTGCGAGTTGTGCCCACTAGGTATCCATACACTCACAGATACAGGCAGACCTTCCTTAGCTCCAATGAAAAAGATTAAGGGATGAGATGCTTTCTCTAAGAGGCAAAGGCCTACAGGAGGGGCTTTTCCTATGGGAAGAAAAGGAAGTTCATACCAGAACCTTGTGCCCCATAGAACAAAAATGAAAGACCTATTATATCAAGGAGGAAGGGTCAAAGATGCAACCCTCTGTAGCTCAGGAGGGACAAGGCACTCTGTAAATCCTAGATCTACTAAAATATAATTTGGCTGCCACAAGAGTGCCTGCCCCAGGATTATAGAATAAGCCCCATTCCCAAAAAGTCAAGGATTTGGGGCCTGCCTAAAACTGACATTGGACTAGCACAACAGATAAAGAAACACTTCTGACCAACAAGGCCTTACCATTCACTTCAGCTTGCTCACAGTTTAAACAAGTTTCTTCCTGCCTCTAGTCTCCTAACCTCCCTCTTTTACAGCATTTACTTTCTCTTCTTTTTTTTCCAATTTATCTTTATTGTTGAAAGTATTATAGATGTCCTTTTTTTCCCTTCTCTCCACTCCCATCCCCTCCCCAGCATTTACATTAGCAATCTTATAATTATAAATTACTTCTCTGATATTATGAGATGTAAATATGTTTTTAAAGCCTCTTGCTGGTTTTAAGACCTGAGAATGTATTTCTCAAGGACCTGAGAGCCATCCCTTTGAAATTCAATTACCAAGGAAAATAGTGTTCCTATCTCCTTGGTCTGTGGAGAGGATAGGGTCCTGACTTGGGTTAGGGTATATTGTTCCAAGTTACAAAATGTCTTTCTGTGATGAAGATGGAAGAAAGTTTACTTTTCCTTAAGGTTAATTAGCAAGCAGAGATGACCTATGATCCCCATATCCCCTTAAAACTCTTGCATTCTTTTTCCTGTGTAGTTGAATTCAGACAGTTTCCTGGTCTCTCTCCCCCTGTTGGAATAGCCTTGAATAAAGACTTCCTTAGCTGTTTAACTTTGTTCAGTACAACTTCTGTTTTGATAGTTCTTATCCACATGGAAAATGGATCTAGAAGAGGGGACAAAGAAAGCATAGCTTTTAAAAAAACCAAAACATCTACAGAACAATAACATAAATATTTCTATTATTTCTGTTATTACTCTTTTTGAGTTGGAAATCTTTTATTTCAAACACTGCTGTTTTTCTCAATCAATTGGATTTTTAAATGTATGCTTACAAACTTCCCACTTGTAAAATGGGTATGATAAATGAGTATGGGATCTGTTTCAAGCTATAATTAGAACATAAATTGTGAAGCTAATTGACACATATTAATTATTCAACAGTTCCTTTGTTTTTAGCACATACCACTGAGAATGCTATGGGAATGTTACTCAGCAATTTACATAATTTTTTTCTTTTCATCTCCTTGACTTTAAGATAAATTCTGACTTAAAACCAAACTCTGACTATATATGTAGACTAATTATAGTGTTTTCCTTTACTTGATCTTTCACATCACTTTTAAAGAGCAGATTGGCAGATCAAATAAGCATTATGACTTCTACTATATTCTTGACTTCATGAATATTTGAATATTTACCTATTTTAAGTTTTCCTGCATGGAAATATGAAAGGCTATCTGTGATAATATTTCCTGCCAAAACCCACATTTCAAGGAATTACTCCCCAGCCCTACAAATTTTCTTTAATGCTCTTAACACAAAATCCTGAAACTAAATGTAGACTGCTGTTTAAAAAAAAGAAACAAAACCCAGCAAAAAAAATTGTTACTGGAGCCACCAACTAAATCCAGATGTGCAAAAAGCCAAGCTGTAATGAAATTATGCCAGAGTTTTATAGGTTATAATGATTTATGTGTATGGACACAGAATCACAAATATTCAAAAATTCCCCCAAATGATTATTTTTCATAGCATTTTCTTTATTTAAGTTTTTAAACTTATTTCATAGCACTTTCTTGAGTTGATTTTTATTACACCAATGTATGCACATCTAATAACATGAAATGAGACAATAAACAATATAATATGTGCACCTATTTCCTGATTATTCTTTTCTACATAGTTAGTGTGTTATACTCACCATTACTAAAATGTATAGGAATCCACTAGGGACAATTTACCATGTCATTATTATAACTGTTTATTAGTGGTTTCCCTGAGCATAATGTAGAGTGCAGTAGACTAATAGCTTGTAAGAGAACAATAAGAATTCCCAAGTGAGATTAAACATTTTTTGGAAAATCTTTTATTTCAATTTTTTCTGCTTTTTCTCCAATTGAATTTTTAAATCCATGTTTAAATAGGTGACATTAACATCTGTTTTACCAGAAGTAAATGATTAAATAAAGCAGATTTATTTTCTTCTAATACATAACCTGCTTTTATTCATGGTAATAAAACTGAACAAATTATTACCTGCTAACAACTAAGGCTATTAAAATGATGTGAGTACGGATACCAAAACTTTATGCTTTCATTCTCCTCCCCCAACACTCCTCCAATGTATTCTCTATACTGATATTTGAGTGATATTTCAGAAATATAGGTCTATTATTTTATTTTATTATTATAAATGCTGAATGTCTATCACAAATGGGATAAAATCTTGACATTTTATGGTTGAGGGCAGATGTCTTCAGGGCCTGGTTGCTCCTACTTATCTTTCCTTCCTAATAATGCAAGAGGCTCACTTGAGTCAGTATGGCTGACACATAATAAGAGATGAATATTTCTAAAGTCCCTTTCATTGTCAACCTGAGCCAATTAAAAACCTGGGAGTGGGTGGAGGAAGGGTAATGGGAAGACTGAGGAGACCTTGGGGGTAATCCAAAGGATTCAGATGGGGTTCATTCTTTTAACCTAGCAGGCTTCGTAATTGCCACCATGGATTGCTTCCTCAACCTCTCCTCCCAACCACATCCATCTATACTTACATTTTATTCTCCAGAATTACACGTACATTTTGAACAGTAACACAAATATATGAAGTTCTTTCATGAAATTTCTTCCACTCAAAATACCTTTCATTCTCTGGATTCCTTTGCAAATCTCCTATTCAGCCTTCAATATTTCCTGCTGATTTCAATTTGTTTCTCAAGCTTTCCTTTGCATCTATCTTTCTGGTACATTAGAATTACTCTGCCACTGTACACTGAACCTTATTCTATCTTTTTTTTATTTTTTTTATTCTCATTATCCCATTGACTTATGTTCTAAGTCTATCTTTCCTAATAGTCTCTGAAAAACTTGAGCGTAGGTTCATTTTATATATATCTATATATACAAAAGCCTAATATGCTAAGTGTCCAACGGAGAGGTCGACCAACCAGTCCCTATGATGTGCACTGACCACCAGGGGGCAGATGCTCCAACCGGTAGGTTAGCTTGCTGCTGGTGTCCGGCTCATCAGGACTGGGCGAGACGGGGCCAGGCATGCCCTAGAGCCCTCCCATGGTCCCTCCCATGGTCCCTCCCTGGCCACTGGCCCCAGTTGGCCCAGACCTGGACTGGGAGAGATGGCCCTGATCGGCCCTGATCCATGGCTAGGCGGAGGGACCCTACCCATGCATGAATTTCATGCACCGGGCCTCTAGTATATCTATCTATCTATCTATCTATCTATCTATCTATCTATCTATCTCTATATCTATCTATCTATCTATCTATCTATCTATCTATCTATCTATCTATCTCTATCTATATCTATCTATCTATCTATAGATAGATAGATAGATAGATATAGATAGAGATAGATAGATAGATAGATAGAGATAGATAGAGATAGATAGATAGATAGATAGATAGATAGATAGATAGAGATAGATAGAGATAGATAGATAGATAGATAGATAGATAGATAGATAGATAGATATTTCCCCAAAAATGTATATATACACTTTGAATAATTATAAAGGCAGCATTTATTAAAATACATTTCATTTTCAGAATATCATCTTCTGATTTAAGTATCAGAAAACTAAGGCCAAAATGTTAATTGTATCTAACCTATAAAATTAAATTCACCCTCATTTAGTTTCAATTTCCTTAACTCAGGGAATACATACTTATGCTTCTTACAAAGTTGTGGGGATCAAATGGGCTAATACACCAAAAAGTGCTTTGGAGTCATGGGCAATTCTATTATTTCTGTCATTTGAGCTCTAAAAATTTCTTAGAAATATCTAGTCACAGAGTTTAAGACCAATAGTTTGCCTTCAAATTGAGTTCAGTCATCTTTGTTTTATATGTTAGGAAACAGAGACTTGAAAACATTATTAAAGCAATATTTTGAATTATTATATTTACCTCACACCCACAATAAATTATAACTGTGTACTTTAATGAAGTTCTCCATATAAAAAATATAAACTCTTATAAGCCAAAATCATATCTATTAAATTGCCTTCCATAATTCAGGTGCTTTTTTACTCTTTTTCATTATGTTAAGCAATCAAACAAAACCAGACCAATATGTACAACCAATTTATTTCTAAATTTAAAATATGTGTAAATGTGAAACAGGTGACAGATTACTTCCAAAATTGAAAATGCAGAAAGTTGATCAAAATAACCAGAAATTAGCTTTAAATGTTTGCTCCTTATTTTAGAGAGTTTACTTCTAGTGTTATAAAATAATTGAAATAGCTAAATGTTTTGCTTTATTTCACAACTTTCCAAAAACTACTAGAATCTACTTGCTATCTCCATTTCTCACCTCCTATTTCCACTTTAATAATTTGATTTTTCTTCTCATCACTCTAGCAAGTTGCTGTCTGGATGATTTGCAATGAATAACCTTGTGATTGATTAGTCAATTTCATCTTCTCTGTCATCATTACTCTTAATTTCTCTACAGCATTTGTCAGTACAGTCCTTGTTCTCTGTGACATTTTCCTCTCTAGGCATATATGATATTAAGTATTTACACCTTTTACAATAAAAAATAAGAAAGAAAAATAACTCATTATTTTCATTATCAAGCCCATTCTTCCTCCCCCCCAAAAAAAATAAAATAAAATCCCAATTCAGATTAGACAGCCTCAAAACACTAAAGACATCATCTACTGTTCATTTCACCTCATATGATCCATTTTCAACCAGACAGCTTGACTACGAGTTTAAGATGTTAAAATCTATCACTTTTCTACTTAATGTCCTCCAGGCCCAATTGAAAATATAGCAAAATTATTTTTGTTGCCTTGCAAAGTCTATTCTATCTTGTTTCTCTTTCTCTTACCAGTCTCTCTTGCTACTCAAGCTCCAAGGATAGAAACCTTCCTCCTGTCCTTCGAAAACACCAATCTTCTGCATTTTCTCCTCAGTAGGACCTTGCTCTATCTAGCTCTACCCTCTATCTGGAATGTTCTGGCTTTTTACTGTTGCATAATTGGCTATTTTTTTTTCATCAAATTACATCTTCAATGTCAAACATGACCTTTGTGATCATATTACTTCTATTCTCAACAATTTGCATTGACTCTCCATTTCTTCAAAATGAGGCTTTCCCTGGACAGTGTGTCTAAGTTTGTTTGAGTGTGGTTCTGTACACCAACAGTCACAAGTTCCATTCCTGGTCAGGGCACAAACCCAGGTTGTGAGTTTGATCCACAGTTGGGGCGTGTGAGGAAGGCAACTGATCAATGTTCACTGCCATATCAATGTTTCTCTCTCTCTTCCTTTCCCTTCCTTTCTCTCTCAACTGAATAAAAGCATATCCTTGGCAAAGGATTAAAAAAAAGTAAGCCTCCCCACAGCCTTTTATGACTGGGCCCATGGTTGCCTGCCTCATGCAGTCCCACTTATAATTTCTTAGCTCTTATCTTTCCTGAAACTACACTTTGCTGAAGATAAGAGCTTGCATTCACTCCTTATCTCTCTCTTGAACATATCTTTTCCACTTGTTAACTGTGATTTTTATATTTTATTTCTTAAACTCAGACCATTTTAAAAATCTTACCAGCTACAGCCATACATTTTCTGGTGAATCTCACTTCAAATTCCATTTAAAATAACCATTGTTCCTTTGAATAGAATTTACATCTTTCCTCTGTGAAGACTATAAGAAGCACTTTCGCATAAGTACACAGTGAATGTCTTACTTCAGTTGCCACTTCTTTCACTTCATCTAACACAATGTCTTGCATAGAACTATGCTCAATAAATACATATTAAATGAATGTTTGTGTGTTTTAAATTTCATAATAGTAGTATAATCTAGCATTTTGACTTATTATTTTCAAGAATTACTTCATAAAGTGTAAATTAAAAATTGCTAAAATTAGATAAATTACTTAAAATGTTATCTGCCTTTAAACTTTATCTGCATGTGACCTGACCCAGGCCAGGGATTAAGCCTGAAACCCAGGTATGTGCCCTTGACCAGAATAGAAACCGCAGCCCTTCTAACCATTGAGCAACCGGCTAGGGCTTCTGCTCATTTTAGATGTTAGCTGATGTTTTTATGTTCCTTTAAAATTTTTATTTAAATTATTTGGTTTGCTTGTTTATTTACATCATTCTCGTTAGGACACAAAGCTGATTGAACTTGCCCATCTAAGTTCTTTAATTATAATTATAATTACAGATATTTTGAAAGTATTTCTATCATTAATAGCTCTGATAGATCCTGCTTTTTCTGAGATATAAGCTGCCAAAAAACCCCCACTAATTTATCAGCAATTCAAAATTTGTTATCCTAAAGACTGTATCTGTATTTCATACCTTGGGTTCCATAAAATAAGTGAAAAAAAGTATTCCTCTTATCTCAAAAATTACAATATTACATTACACACACATCCATTTTTTAGGCCTGATTATGAATACTTTGGAATTATTTATTATAAATACTTAAATATAATACTTATTTTAATTAATTTTTAAATGCAGAAATGAAAACTATGCAACCTCAAATAAGTACATAGATTACACTTGGCAGTAATTCTATCAGTTTTATATAATGACTAGAGGCCCTGTGCACGAAATTCGTGCATGGAGGGGGGTTGTCCTTCAGCCCAGCCTGTACCCTCTCCAATATGAGACCCCTTGAGGGATGTCCAACTGCCCGTTTAGGCCCGATCCCAATGGGCAGTCGGATCCCTAAACGGGCAGTCAGACATCCCTCTCACAATCCAGGACTGCTGGCTCCCAACTGCTTGCCTGCCTGCCTTCCTGATTGCCCCTAACCGCTTCTGCCTGCCAGCCTGATCACCCCCTAACCACTCTGCTGCCATCCTGTTTGCCCCCAACTTCCCTCCTCTGCCGACCTGGTCACCCATAACTGCCCTCTCTTGCAGGGTTGATCACCTCCAACTGCCCTCCCTTGCAGGTTTGGTCCCTCTCAACTGCCCTCCCTTGCAGGTCAGGTGCCTCCCAACTACCCTCTCCTGCTGGCCATCTTGTGGTGGCCATCTTGTGTCCACATGGGGGCAGGATCTTTGACCGCATGGGGGCAGCTATATTGTGTGTTGGAGTGATGATCAATCTGCATATTACTCTTTTATTAGATAGGATAGAGGCCTGGTATAGGGGTGGGGGCAAGCTGGTTTGCCCTGAAGGGTGTCCCGGATCAGGTGGGGTTTCCCTCGGGGTGTGGGGCGGCCTGAGCGAGGGGCCTGTGCTGGTTTGCAGGCCGGCCATGCCCCCTGGCAACCCAAGCAGAGGCCCTGGTATCTGGAATTTATTTTCCTTCTACAATTGAAACTTTGTAGCCTGGAGCGGAGCCAAGCCTGGGGCTCCCTCCGAGGCCGGCAGCCATTTGTGTTGGGGTTATAATTGAAACTTTGTTGCCTTAAGCAGGTGGGCCCGGCCAGGGTGTGCAGAAAACTTTGCTTTCCCTGTTGCCGGCGGCATCCCTGGCCTGCTCTCTCAAGCTCCATTCTGCCGCCATTTGTTTGAATTTGTTTACCTTCTATAATTGAAACTTTGTAGCTTGAGTGGAGGCTTAGGCCTGGCAAGGGCAGGCAGAAAGCTTGGCCTCCTCTGTTACCTAGGAAACCTTGCTCTCTGTGGCTGTAGCCATCTTTGTTTGGGTTAATTTGCATACTCGCTCTGATTGGATGGTGGGCATGGCTTGTGGGCGTGGCTTGTGGGTGTGTCAGAGGTATGGTCAATTTGCATATTTGTCTATTATTAGATAGGATTCTTTTTAAAAAATATATCTTTATTGATTTCAGAGAAGAAGGGAGAGGGAAAGAGAGAAACATCAATGATGAGAAATAATCATTGATTGGCTGTCTCCTGCACGTCCCCCACTGTGGATCAAGCCTGCAACTCAGAAAAGAAGCATTGTCTGGTTGTCCTTATAGGATGTGTCATTCCTTAATTGAGACTTGAAAGTTTTATATATTGAAAACTACAAAGCATTCAGTATCTAATTTCCTTATCTTCTCACTCTGAAATGTATTTCCTGATAACACATCTCTAAGTAGTCACAAGAAAATGTGACAAAGCAGGCACCATTTAATGGTACTTTACAACACAGATTATTCCATTTTATTTTTTCTAATTTTATATGGGAAATGTACTAGTATCATGTAGAATAAATTAAGTGTCAAACAATTCATCAGACATTTTGAAATAAACATTTTAGTTTAAATTACTCTGAAGTCTTTAAGGTAGTGCTTTCTTTAAAAATTATAAAATACAAATGTTAGGAAAAGTGATAGTTCCTTCAGATTCTCCATGAAGTGTTTTTTCCCCTCTCATGGAAATATTACATTTAATTCCTAATTTACTTGAAAATGTCTCATTTGGACAATGCCGGTTGTGAAACAGTCTTTTCCATTTGTTGTCCCTGAAGAGGACACTATATGGTAGAACATGTAATGTCTGGTTGCTATGATACACACTGCAGCTGGCCAACTGGCCCAATCTTGGGCGGGGTGGGTGAGCCAACCTCCTGCAGCCCCTTCCCCCCAGCTGGCCCCGCCCTGATCAGGGCAGGCCAGTCAGACCCCTCCTGTGCACAAATTTGTGCACCAGGCCTCTAGTAAAGAAATATTATTCAACCATACGGGGTATTATGCTAAGTGAAATAATTCAGGGAGAGGAAGACAAATACCATATGATTTCACTTATATGTTGAATCTAAAGAACAATATAAATAAATAAAATAGAAACAGATTCATAGATGAAGAGAAGAGACTGACAGTTATCAGAAGGGAGGGGGTTTGGGAGACTGGGTGAAAAAGTTGAAGGGTTTAAAAAGTACAAATTGGTAGTTACAAAATAGTCACAGGAATATTAAAGTATAGCATAGGGAATATAGTCAATAATATTGTAATAACTCTGTTCAGTGCCAGGTGGGTACTGAAATATCTGGGGGAATACTTTGTAAAGTATGTGATTAGTTTAAATACTATACTGCACACCTGAAACTAATACAAAGTAATATTAAATGCAAAGTGTAATTGAAAATTAAAATCAAAAAGGAATGAGGTGCTATAGCTGTTTTCCTATCCATGTCATTATTTATTTGATATATATATTGAATGTGCAGCATACCAAAATGTGTTTCAAGGAAATTTAATATGGACAATAATTTTATAATTTAGTTAGGAGGCAGATTTTTTAAAATATATTTTTATTGATTTCATAGAGGAAGGGAGAAGGAGAGAGTGATATAGTAACATCAATGATGAGAGAGAATCATTGTTTGGCTGCCTCCTGCATGCTCCCTACCGGGGCTCTAGCCTGCAAGCTGGGCATGTGCCCTTGACCAGAACCAAACCTACGACCCTTCAGTCAGCAGGCCAATGCTCTATGCACTGAGCCAAACCATCCAGGGGCAGAAGGATATTTTTTTAAAAGTCATTATTTTCTCAAAGTCTGTTTTTTTTTTTTTTCTCAGCTTTGTTTCTTAGCTTAATGTTTGTGATATTTATAATAGGAAATATGCAAGTTCTAGATATTTTTTAGGATATTAGCTGTTTTTTATGAAAATTTAATCAATTTATTTATAGATTATTTTTCTTTATACTACACTAGAGGCCCGGTGCATGAAAATTGTGCACAGGGGTGTGTGTCTCTCAGCCCAGCCTGCACCCTCTCCAATCTGGGACCCCTAGAGGGATGTCCAACTGCCTGTTAAGGCCCGATCCCAGTAGGATCAGGCCTAAATGGGCAGTCACTGGGATCGGGCCTAAACGGTCAGTTGGACATCCCTCTCACAATCCAGGACTGTTGACTCCCAACTGCTCGCCTGCCTGCCTTCCTGATTGCCCCTAACCACTTCTCCCTGCCAGCCTGATCACCTCCTAACCACTCCCCTGCCAGCCTGAGGGATGCCTAACTGCTCCCCTGACAGCCTGATTGCCCCTAACTGCCCTCCTCTGCAGGTCTGCCCCCCCCCAACTGCTCTCCCCTGCAGGCATGAGTCCCCCACAACTGCCCTTCCCTGTAGGCCCGGTCGCCCCCAACTTCCCTCCTCTGCTGGCCTGGTCACCCCTCACTGCCCTCTCCTACAGGCTTGATTGCCCCCAACTGCCCTCCCTTGCAGGTCTGGTCCCTCCCAACTGCCCTCCCCTGCTGGCCTGATCCCTCCCAACTACCCTCCCCTGCTGGCTATTCTGTGGTAGCCATCTTGTGTCCACATGGGAACAGCCATCTTGTGTGTTGAGGTGATGGTCAATTTGCATATTACTCTTTTATTAGATAAGATGTTTCTGAGGCAGTATATAAGAAGTAAATGTAGTGTCTGCCAAGGTGGTACACACTAAAATACATGGGGAGCAGGGGTAAGAATATGATGCAATCTTTTAAAATCTTCTAGATAAAAAAAAAATGTGAAAAAGATGTCAAAATTAGAAAAGGCTTAATGGAGACTCTGAATAGTGCAAGGACAGTGCAAGGAGATCATTCCTGCACCCCACATTTGCCTCCATACAGACTGAACCGGGCCATGGATGTGCACAGACATTGAGAAAAACTGTGATGAGAGAGAGCAAGAGAAACAGGGGGAAAAAATACATAAGGAATGATAAATTCCTACTAACATGGAACCTGTGGGCCTATGAATGGAATGCAGAAGAGAAAGAAAATATTTGAGTTCTTGTATCATTCAACATAAAATGACAGACTTATTTGCTGTTATCTGTTCCTCTTGCCTCATATTTTGCCTTATAGATATATGTACAGCTGTTGTTTCTGACCCAAGAGATTTTATATTCAGCCAATTAGTCTATGGTTTTAAGGGATTTTTTTTTCATAGTTGTCATTCGTCAAGCTTTTAAAGTAATAAGTTTAGTTAGAAACACATGTTTTTTTATTCCTCATGGGATAATTTCTTAGGTAAATAAGTATTGTATTGCAAAGATCTATAATATAACATTTATTATTAAGATCTTTAGAACATTCAACAATCATTACCTTTCTATTTCTTAATTAATGTATTTTAAATTCTTATCTAAGGTTTTGCCTAGAATTCAGAAAAATGACAAGAGAATTTTATTTTAGCAAACTGTTTTAAATTGTATTATACTATCACTTATACATTATTTAATAGAAATGATGGCTTGGACTATGGGGGTTTTGGTTTAGACATTAAATATTTCCTATAGTTTTAATGAAATATTCTAAAATCACAATCAGATGAAGGACCAGTGTAAAGAGAGTTTGGGCCTGGCTGGTGTGTCTCAGTGGTCAACCTAGGAACCAAAATATCACAGTTCGATTCCTAGTCAGGGCACATGCCCAGGTTGCAGGCCCTGTCCCCAGTGCAGGGCATGCAGGAGGCAGGCAATGGATAATGTTTAGAAAAGTTTGCTATCTCAACAAGGCAAATTTTCTACCTGGTTCTTATTTCTTAGCCTTCCCACATGCCTCTCCTCAACCATATCCCCATTTCATGTCAGTTTTTGGTCACATGATACATATACCTATACTAAAACTCTGAGAATGTATTATTGAAAGTTTGAGTTCAAGCTTACTCACAATAATATGAGTTTGAATTTGTATCCAAATTTTATTATTCATTAGCTCTTTGAATTTGTACCTGTTACTTAAAAAGTTAGTTTCATTTTATTTAACTTTAAAGAGACATTTATAAAAGTCTAACTTAAAGTAAGATTGATAATTACAGGTGATAATTTAATGAGCTAGCATATACAATATCTTAGTTCCTGCTTCATTCATAGTAAATTGTCCAGAAATAATGATATTAACTATTTTACTACTAGTATGGTTTAAAAATTAGTCCATAATTAATTTAAGTTTTTAAAAATGTATTTGAGAAAATGAATATGGTAAGTAGAAATTGGTGGTAACTAATTCAAAATCTTGAGGATATCTCTAAGGTAGCAAGCAAGTGCATCATTTGATTATACCTGATATTTGGTTGAAAAATTGATTATATTGTTAGAAAAACACTGATTCTTTAAAGTATGGATATTAAAAAGTGAATATTATTTCTAAGCCCCATTAGTAAAAAATTTTAGATTGCCTATATCATGTAAATGGTTTCATATATCATTTGAATAACAACAATGACACCAATAAGATTTATTACATGTACTCTACAGAAATATATAAGTACCTAAAATAGTCCTCAATTTATATTAAGTAGGGATTATGGATACCATTAATTCACATATTTAGAAAATATTTTTAAAATGTGTTTTGGTAAATTATTGAAGTTAGCACTATCAGTAAGCATTAATCATTTAGGATATCATCTTTAGTATAAACAACATCAATAAAGAGATGGCCATATACTTTAGGCAACTACAAGATACACTTGTCTTTATCACCACAATTATGTCTAATGTCATCTGTCTTTCACTTAACAACTAAATATCTTCCTGAAAATCCTGCCAGTAGGAGAAAAGATCTTAAGTGAAAATGACATTTCTATTATTTTAATGTGAAAAAGCCTATGTTCTATTCCAATCTAAGATAATTAGGCCAATTTTCAAAAACTTAGTATGCAATTTGCTCAATTTAGACATTAGGCATTAGAGAATGTAAGTAATAAAGAGTTGGAAGTCACATTATATAGATAATCAAAAGGTACTGAAATTAATAATATGTTTGTTTATAAATATAATGCAATGAAAGCTTATTTGCTTTCCATTCTAGAAGAGAGGAGAGAGATGGCGGTGATTAGTGGAGGAAGTATGCAAGGAGGAAATTTTTTGAAAGATGGTAGAATTCCTTCTTTTTTACTGCAGCATAGTATTCCATTATGTAGATGTACCACAGTTTTCTAATCCACTCATCTGCTGATGGGCACTTAGGCTGTTTCCAAATCTTAGTTATGGTGAATTGTGCCACTATGAACATAGGGGTGCATATATCCTTTCTGATTGGTGTTTCTAGTTTCTTGGGATGTATTCCTAAAGTGGGATCACTGGGTCAAATGGGAGTTCCATTTTTAACTTTTTGAGGAAACTCCACACTGTCTTCCACAGTGGCTGCACCAATCTGCATTCCCACCAGCAGTGCACGAGGGTTCCTTTTTCTCTGCATCCTAGCCAGCACTTGTCATTTGTTGATTTGTTGATGATAGCCATTCTGAAAGGTGTGAGATGGTATCTCAATGTTTTGATTTGCATTTTTTGGATGATTAGTGACTTTGAGCATATTGTCATATGTCTCTGGGCCTTCTGTATGTCCTCTTTCGAAAAGTGTCTATTTAGGTCCTTTGCCCGTTTTTTTTATTGGATTGTTTATCTTCATTTTGTTAAGTTGTATGAGTTATCTGTAAATTTTGGAAATTAAACGCTTATCAGAAATATCATTGGCAAATAAGTTCTCCCATGCAGTGGGCTTTTTTGTTGTTGTGTTGATGGTTTCTTTTACTGTGCAGAAGCTTTTTATTTTGATATAGTCCCATTTGTTTATTTTCTCCTTAGTCTCCATTGCCCTAGGAGCTGTGTCTGTAAAGATATTGCTGTGGCATATGTATGCTATTTTGCTGCCTATGGAGTCTTGTAGGATGTCTTCTAATGAAAGAAATCATAAAATCACAATTCAAACTGACTTCTTAAGATTATAAAAGTATATTAACACCTCATATAGATGGAGAGTACAGAGGCAAAGGCATATCTATATTCATTAACTCATCAATGCCATAATGTTTCTAATTATCCCCATTTGTACTCCCTTTCTGCTCAGCTGTCTTCAGTGTCAAGGCTAGAATACAATGATAGGAGCAGATGGGAACGTGTGCTGTTACAAACAAGGAACAAATGTGCTTGGTTTAGTTCTGTTTGACCTTGCCCTATTTAATGACTCCAGGGAAATGCAGAGCTCTGATAAGCCTTTGGTGTAGTGAATCCTTGAATGGAACCCTGTGTCAGGGTAGAAGGGATTTTCCAAATTGGTCCAGATCATTAAAGGCCCATCCAGAAAGCTGGAGGTGGCCTTGGCCCCCTTAAGTCACATGAACCTTGCAGAGAAATAATAGGCATCAAATCAGGGTACCCTAAGGAAAGAAAGAGGTAAAGCTGCACAGAAATCAACTAGCAAATACTTTCTGTGTTTTATGCTCTAAATAAAAGTTTAACTGTATCTGTAAAGTAAAAATGTATAATATATACCATTATTTTTAAAATGATAATCATGAGAAAATTAAACAGATCTAGGCCGATGCGAAATATACTAGTACTAGGAAACATTTACTATTATAGATAAAATGCATACATAAAAATGAATGACTTTAAGGCATTGAATCAAATAAACTATAGGATGCAAACATTGCACTACAGGTGTTGAAGACTCCTGGAAAATACTACTCACATATTAGGAAATACCAATCTAAATCTCCTGTGAAAACAGAATAACAATGAAGGAACAATAATTAATAACATATAGATTTGTTCAAAATGTCAAAGTAAATAATCTATGCATAAAATTGAAAGAACTATTGAGGTCATATCTCAGAATAAGCCATATTTTTTCACCGCTTTAAACAATACTTATTAAGAGTAAATGAATTATGTTTTTAATTTTATTTAATGCAATTTACATAATTATATATATATTCTCAATGCACATTTCAAGTTTAAATATATGGACTTTCATCAAATATTTTATATAAATATAGAAAGTATATTATTTGAAATATAGTAGTGTAAATGAACATTGATTTAGTCTTCCCTAAGAATGCTAATTTAAAGAAGCTTAAGAAAGATGCAATTGATGGCACTAACATTAATAAAAAAGGCAAGATTAATAAAGATTTTAAAATAATTCAGAAAACTAAATTTTCTGAAATTCAATTATCTGAAACCTGTTGCCATTGCCAAAGCTTAACTCTGCTATCATCTGACAGCACCTATTGCAGCACACGCACAAACCCACACAAACACACACACAAATGTGTGCACAGGCAAATACACTTTCTCTTTCTTCAAACTCTAATCTATCTTACACATTTTTTCTGTTCAACTCTTGTCTGTCCTCTATATAATAATACCACGTACCTTTAGGTATTTGGAGCATGCTTGTGATGAAAGAATGGAAAGTAGATAAAACTAATATGAGATAAAAAACATCATTGTTAGATACAAGAATGTTTAATATATATATATATATGTAATATATATATTATATATAAATAATATAGATAGATAGATAGATACAAGAATGTTTAATATATATATTAAACATTCTTGTATCTATCTATCTATCTATGTATCTATCTATCTATCTATCTATCTATCTATCTATCTATACTAAAGGCCCAGCGCATGAAATCATTTATGGGTAAGGTCCCTAGGCTTAGCCTGCGTTCAGGGCCATCTTCTGCCCATTCGTCAGTCCCCAGTCCCACCCTGCCGTCACCACCAATCCATCAGAGACTGTGGGCCAGGGGGAGGGACCAAGTGGTCTGCCTTCTTCTGGCCCCCTCACCAGTCCCCAGTCCCGCCCCCGCCCCCCCACCCGGTGCCCTGTGGTTACCCGTTCACCATGCTGCAGTCAGAGTCTGCAGGCTCGGGGAGGGACCAAGAGGTGCTCAATGCACCTTATAGCAACTGGTAGAGCAGTCGTTCCAGTCATTATGGTCGCTGGGCTTTTATTATATAGGATTATGAATTTTCAAAACTTAATTATGACAAAAGGTAATAAAACTAGAAGAATGCTAAAATTATATTACAGTCTTCATTCATTGAGTTATTTAAAAGTTGAAGTTAGAAAAATAGTTTAGTATATTTCATATTTTGAATAGCTTTAAATAATGTAAACAATATATCTATCTCAAATTTCTATTAATTCTCTCTCTCTCTCTTTTCTCTCTCTCTCTCTCTCTCTACCCCTGTCCCTTACTCTATCAGTCAACTCAGGTTTTTTAATCCATTGATTCCAAAAATATTTAAGGAACACTCGCTATGTTCCAGGACTATTCCAAATTCCTGAGATATTTAAAAAATGACAATGGGCCTGATTTCTGCTGAGAGTCTAGTATCAAAAGTAGTTAAGTAGACAACTAAAATAAAATATGATGAAGCAAACTCATTAGGCTATGTAATAAATAATAGGGTACCCTGACAGTCTATAAGTGAGAAGTTGTTTTTCACACAAGATTGAATATTTAAGATTAAAGAAGAGATACTATTTGACTTGAAGAAGTAAATAAACAACAACAAAAATAAATGGAAGAAGTATTACTGGTTTAACTATCCAGAAACTAAAATCCAGGAACTTCTAGATATATGTAGGCCCTGAAGTAAGATTGCAGAGGATATAAATTTTGGATAATCCCTTACTCTGTTTCTTTGCCTTTGTAATGATGAAAATGACATTATCAACCCCATAGAATTATTATAAGAACTAAATAATATAATGCATACATACACAGCACAGAGAAGTATGCTTGGCAGGTTAAGTGTCCAATAAACTTTAGTATTATAAATTATTACTAGTGTATTTAACTACATATCCTTTTCAAGCTAGATGGGCTAAAATGGATTAGAAAAATAGATTCACACTCCAGCCCAAATTTTATGAGTGAACAAAGATAGACTTATTCCATATAGAGAAGATTGTACATACTAAAAGTTTTCACAGATAAAGAAGTACATTTCCAGGAAAATAACAGAAGTGAATACCTTGCTTAGCAAGGTAAGAATAAGGGGTTCTGATGTGATATCCCATACACACCTCCATCTAAATCATTCCCCCAGGGCATTAGTGTGTAAGCTTTTCCCTAAATTTCAACTCCATCCAGAATCCAGCATATACCAGTAGACACAAGTAACTTGGGATGAAATCTAAACCATACCTTGGGACTACCTATTTCTTTATTCCACTTTCCCCCCTCTTTCCTCTCAAACTGACTCTCACCCTTAGCAACTAGGTTGTATATTTCTTGAGGAAAGGGACTTTATGAGTTATTTTTATGCTGTACCTAGTGAACCTGAAATAGTGTCTGACATATGGTGACTGCTCAATAAATATTTGTTTAGTGAACTGTTACAGAATAGAACAAGTATATCGCAGAAGCTTAATAAAGCCATTAGTACATCTAAGACAATTAAAGTTATTGTGTTTGGACATTATAAGGTCTAAATTGTACCATTGAACTGCACTACTGACAATGTCTTCATGTTTGTTCATTTAATTAACTTCACCTATAAAGGAAAATTGACTAATTTAAAATAATTATAAATCAAATAGTACAGCAAATTTAAAATACATGGAAGAATGATCTCACTCATTTATGGATAATAAAGAACATTATAAACTGATGAACAAAAATAGATACAGAGGCAGAGACGCATCGAACAGACTGTCAAACTACAGCGGTAGCCTGGGGAGGTTTGGGCGGGGAGGTAAGAGATCAACCGAAGGACTTGTATGCATGCATATAAGCACAACCAATGGACACAAGACACTGAGGGGAAGGGGGAGGCATGTGCGGAGTGGGGGGAATAGGGGAGGCTGGGGGAAGGTCAATGGGGAAAAAAAGGAGACGTATGTACTACTATTTATAATACTTTAAATAATAAAATTAAAAATTAAATATAAATAAATAAATAAATAAATAAATAAATAATAAAATACATGGAAGAAACCTATTATGGTTTATATTACAGAGATAATTCACAGAGCAGGAACACGTAACATTTATTCCTGTACTGATCTATTATGTCCAACTAGGTAAACCACCTATTTTTGAATATCAGGGAATTATATGTATTGTCCTTCAAAAAATATGGCATAAATTATGTGTGTTGGATAGATTTTACTTCCTTTATTTATAATTTATAATATAAAGCTATATAGCTAGACTATGAAATATGATTCAAATAACAATATGAATATTTTATGGCCTTTTACTTTCTATGCAGTACTAATAGTAAGATGTTATATTTGGCAGAATTCTGTGTTTGACAGTTCTGGTTATATGTTTGATGTTTTATTGATATTAAATTAATGTATATATCAAGCTAGGAGCCAAATCCCTTTAGGTAACAAGAATATTGCCAAGGAAAACTGAAGATAGCATTTTTCTTTTTGCTGTAAAATCAGGATGTCCTGATAATACCACAACGGGATCTTCAACCAGTTATTAACTCTTCTGCCCACCTGGCTAGATGTTGTTTCTTCTCTCTTTCTCACCAATTCACAAACACCTAACAAGGCACATAATATTGGTTGGAATGTAGTTGGTATTCAATATGTATTTTTGAAGGAAAGTTATAGTAAGAAAAAAGAAAGAAAGTAAAGAAGAAAGAAAATGAAGGAAAGTGGGAGGAAGGGAAAAAAGGTGGCAAGGAGAGAGGAAAGGGAAGGGAAGGGAAGGATCAAGAAAGGAAATCTTTTGTGGATTATAAAAATAGGTTCCAATGCCATTAAATCTAACCCTTTAGTGATGACTTTGCTCCTCAAGCAGTCTAGTTTATATTACATCCAGTATCCCATATGGACCATATTTCATACATCAGAACACGGGGCTTAACATTATACCATAACAAAAACGTTTTTCTGATTAAGGGATCAACCCCTGTTAATGTGTTTTATGGTTAATTCTAAATATACCAACCCGAAAGAAAAGTATTTTTCATGAATTTTTGAGAAGCAATATATACCTCTTCTTCAAAAGAAAGTAGGTATATACACATACCTACTAATTTTTGTGTGTGTGTGTTTTAGAATCTATAAATGAAGCCAAAGTTCAAGAATTTCTCAAGTAGAATTTCATTATAAATATGTTGTTTTTCACTGAGAGTATGTACTGTTATTTTAAGTGTTCCATTATTTACTTTTTACACAAGAAATAAAAGCTCTTTAGATTATAGTTTTTGCATTCCCTTATAAAACACTGTATTCTTAGAACATTCACTTTTCTTTGCTTAACAACATTCAATAATGCAAGGTAAGCAAATGGGCAGTAAAATATTTAGTATCTATTGTCCCTTTAAAATGTGTAGCAAATAATCAGAGAAAACTCTTGAAATATTTTTTAACATCTTGTATTATATAATAAAACCTATTTACTCCCCTTTGTTTAAGGATGAGAAAAGCATCATAAAAGAAGACCAATAATTTGTAACAAATTTTATTCTTTAATTCACTGTAAAAAGGAAAACATTTGACTCTGGGTCTTTACTAATAATAACTTGACAGTATTGCCAGCTTGAAGTCCCATTATTCAAATGAATAAGTAGAATAACACCCACATGAATCATGCTTGATTGCCAGCTATTTTCAAGTAGGCATTTGGGTAGTGTGTAGTCTGCACAAAACTGTCCAAATTTATGTGACTTATGGGGACTCCAGGTGTGGAGAAAATACTGTGGCTCAGGAAATAGTATCAGATGGTGTTTCTTTAGAATTGGAAGAAACTTCATAGAACATTTGTTCGACAAGAAAACTTTAATGAATTCTAAATAAAATTTAAGATTATCTAATGGTGTAATTATTTATTTTCTTACCTAGTTTTCCATAGACTATAACATTCTTAATATATAAAACAATATTTTTATTTCTGTCTATAGTAGCTACCATATGTAATTGGTGGTTTTAAAGTTAGGTAATAAATCAATTGATATACCATTATTTAATATCAATCTACTTTTAAGTTTATATTCAGTTTTCTAAAAAATGACTTATAAATAATTTAATATATTACTCTTTCACACAATCTCAAAGGGTCTAAAAATCAATTTATCCAGAGGAAAGTACCATAACAGTTTATTAGTCACTTCAGTATGATAACATCTTAAAACTAAAATTCCATTTTTTGGTGTCATCTCAAATTCTTTTCAAACTTGTTTTTAATATGGTATTCTATGTTTAAAACAAGATTTTTGAATGTGTGGAGGAATAAGCTTTCTCTAAAACTAGTTCTCAGGAAACCTTGAAATATTCATTGAAATCAATCCTGATAATATTATCTCAAGTGATGAAAGTTTTAGAACAAAGATCTCATCATTGCTTAAAAAATAGAATTAATATTTTTTAAAATATATTTTTATTGACTTCAGAGAGGATGGTAGAGGAAGAGAGATAGAAGCATCAATGATGAGAGAGAATCATTGATAGGCTGCCTCCTGCATGCCCCACACTGGGGATGCCTGACGGGAAATTGAACCTTGTCCTCCTGGTTCATAGGTCCAAGTTAAATCACTGAGCAACACCAGCTGGGCTAGAATTAATATTCTTACTGAAAATTTTAAATTTCCAGGTTCAACTTTTTAATAATGTAACATGATCTGTGTGAAGAATTCTGCTTTTATAGAATTGTGTGGTTTTCTTTGTACTCACTACCCAGTGAAAAGGTCTAGAAGTTCTCTGAAAAAAATCCAGCTTCCCCATTCAGATTCTGCACAAGCCCTGTTGCCTTCTCTTTCTCTCCTTTGTTCATCAGTAGGAATTTATTTATTTAATAGAGGCCTGGTGCATGAATTCGTGCACCAGTGGGGTCCCTCAGCCTGGCCTGCAGGATTGGGAAGAAACCAGCTTTCTGACATCCCCCGAGAGGTCCTGGATTGTGAGGAGGTTTAGGCCAGGCTGAGAGACCCCATTGGTACATAATCAAGGGTGGGGAGGGATGTGTGAGTTGGCCAGATGGGGAGGGGCCACGGGAGGGCTCCAGGGCATGTCCAGCCCATCTCACTCAGTCCCAATCATCAGGACCATAGCAGCAAGCTAACCTACCAGTTGGAGTGTCTGCCCCCTGGTGGTCAGTGCACATCATAGCAACTGGTTGACTGTCTGCCCCCTGGTGGTCAGTGCACATCATATCGAGCAGTTGAGCGGCCTTAGTATATAACTAGCATATTATGCTTTGATTGGTTGAATGAATAACCAGACGACCAGACACTTAGCATATTAGGTTTTTATTATATAGGATTTATTTTTGCTCTTTTCCTGGCCCTTCAAGTCTTTTCTTCACTTTGTGGAAATATCCAGACCATCTCCTTCCTATTAGTCTTGTCACTTTGCTTGACCTCCCCACACCTAGTATGTACTTCAGTCTTTAGGAATACTTCTTATTTTTAGCTTCTCAAACAGACTAGCTCCATCTACTCATTTAAATTGCTTCCAGGTACTTTGCTCTTCAATTTTTTTTTTCCTCAACTGTTTCCTCCATACTTCTATTCCTTGGCTTTAAATCTTCAGTTGCTGAGATGGCTGACATTTAGAAAAAACCTTTTATTGTCACACCTACTATATCAGTCAGAAGCCCATGAGGAAACATATACTGTATACTAAAATTGGTTAGCAAAATGGTTATAATGAAAGAAAACAAACTGCCAGAAGATAATGAGAAAAAGTTTGATGACCTTGGCTTTGGAAATGACTTTGTAGACACTATTGCAAAACAGATGCTCCATGAGAGAAAGAATTGATAATTTGGACTTCATAAAAGTTAAAAACCTATACTCTGTAAGAGAAAGAAAAGTCATGCCACAGACTGGTAAAAAGTTATTTACATAACACACATATAAGGATATTTTGTAAGCAAAACATATAAATAATACTTGAAATGCAACAATAAAAAATTAAAAATGGGCAATAAAGAGACACCTCACTAAGGAAAATATATAGAGACCAAATAAGCATATAAAAAATATGTTCAGCATAACATGTTATTATTGAATTTCAAATTAAAACAATAATGAGATATCATTATTAACCTATTAAAATGGTTAAAATTAAAACAACTGACAACACTAATTTCTGGTGAGGTTGTGGAGCAACAGAAACTTTCATTTATTGCCGATGGAAATGAAGAATGATAAAGCCACTTTAAAAGGCAATTTAGAAGTTTTCTACAAAGCTATGTATATCCTTGACTTAAAATCTAGACATCACACTCCTAAGTATTTACCAAAATGAGTTCAAAGTCATATTCATACAAAAACATTAACACTCAGACCAGTTTTATTCATAGTTTCCCCAAACTGGAAACAACTAAGATGTGCTTTAGTAGTTGAAAAGATGAAAAAAAAAATTGTGGTACATCCATACTTGGAGAATTATTCTGTGATAATAAAATAAATGGACTATTAAGCCACATGGGAAATCCTTAAATGCATATTGCTTCGTAATAAAAGCTAGTCTGAAAATCACTATATGATATCAACTTGATGACGTCTGAAAAGGCAAAATTATAGAGACAATAAAATGATCAATGGTTAACATGGGTTCCGGGGGAGAAGAGAAGAGATGAATAGGTGGAGCATAGGACATTTTTAGGGCAGTGAAGTTATTCTGTATGATCTTGTAATGGTGGACACATAATACTATGAATTTCCAAAATGTCATAGAACTATAATACACAAAGAATAAACTAATTTAAACTGCGGAGTTTGATTAACAATTATGTGTCAATATTGGTTTTACAGTTATAATTATACTAATGCAAGATGTTAATAATAAACAAATCTATGCATGTGGGAGAAGCAGTATGGGAACACATGTATTTCTTTTTTACTATAAAAACTATTTATTTATTTTTTCCTAGAGTTTGGGGTGTTTTGTCCTTCTTTTATTGATTTTTTCGGGTGACATAGGTCACATAACCATAAAAAGAGACTCATAAATTAATTGTCTATGACATAAAATACCAAATGAACTAAAATAAATTAAAATGACTTTATATTGATTTTGCTTAATTTGCAAACCACTTAAGATAATTAGAGTCATTGAGGTTTCACAAACCTTGAGGTTGCATTTTCTAATCTACATGATCTGTTGTTCATCAAATTTAGGTTGATGGGAAGTAGTTTACATTAAATTTGTTATATCTGGTTTTTGTCACTTTTACAAAAAAGTACTAATGAAATATCAGTATTAACTACAATAACACAGATAAATACATTCAATAAATGTTTTGAATACTTTAAAATGGAAAATAAGTTCACTTGGAGGGATTTCCAAGTGCCTGAACAGAGTATAAAAATACTGTAAGATATACTGATATAAAGCATTGAAAACAGGCAAATAATATACGGTAATCCTGAGACTTAGAGACAAGAATCACAGGTTGTGAGTAAAATATTCAGCTAATAAGTAGTTGTTTGTACTTTGATAACTTCTAATCTCTGGGCCTCATTTCCTGATTTGCATAATGAGAATATTTGCACCTATGATCTTTAATTACCTTTCTAAGTTTAAATTGTTTGCATGTGTCTACATGTGTGTATTCATAACATAGTGTTATTGATTTGAGATAGACATCAGTAATAATGACCCTTCGTGAAATGATAGTTGTTTCCTACTTTTAAGTTCCCTAATTATGCAAAGGAAGATTGCTGGAGTGACATAATATTCCATTTATTTACTTTATGGGTCTTTTTTGAAGTTTACTAGTATTAGGCAATTATTGTTTGAGATTTTGGCACAGAGATTTCTCGTTAACTTCATATTCAGTATGTTTATGGTGATTTTAAATAGTAAGAGACAGTTGGTTTATATCTTACTAGCTAAGGAAAAAAACATTATAAGCACTCTGAACTAAGCATTAACACTTGTCCTTGACTCCAAAACATGACCTAGTGAAGGGTCTGGTACTTTAATGACAAAACACATAGTAGTGTCTTGCCTCTGTTCTTCTATGACCTTTCAATGAAAAGCAAAACATCTTACATGTTTTGGTGCAAAAAGCCATATAGTTGGCTCTTTGACAGATTTAAAATGTCAACTTTTTTTGAAAAATAAGCATTTGCCTACACCATACAGATTTTGATATTATGCAGCTTTTGGCATCCAGTACATCTGTGCTACTAAGTGGGTTATTAACCTTTCTCAACACTTTTATTGCTACTTTATCCTATGCAGTATATATAAGTTCTTCCTTTTAGTAGAATATTGAAATCATTTTCTCTACATCTACATGTTTTTAAAATTAAAAAAATATATATCCTATATAATAAAAGGGTAATATGCCAATCGACTGAATGGTGGAATGACCAGTTGCTATGACACACACTGACCACCAGGGGGCAGACGCTCAATGCAGGAGCTGTCCCCTGGTGGGCAGTGTGCTCCCACAGGAGGAGTGCTGCTCAGCCAGAAGCTGGGCTCACACCTGGCAAGCTCAGCGGTGGCGGGAGCCTCTCTCGCCTCTGCAGCAGTGCTAAGGATGTCTGACTGACCGGCCTAAGCCATCAGTCGGACATCCCCCACGGGCTCCTGGACTGTGAGAGGGCACAGTGGCTGGACTGAGGGATCCCTCTCCACCCAAGTGCATGAATTTCATGCACCAGGCCTCTAGTATATATATATATATTTCAGAGAGAAAGAGAGAGGGAGAGAGAGATAGAAACATCAATGGTGAGAGAGAATCATTGATTGGCTGCCTCCTGCATGCTTCCTATTGGGGATCAAGCCCACAACCCAGGCATGTGTCCTTGACTGGAATCGAACCCAGGACCCTTCAGTCCATAGGCTAATGCTCTATCTACTGAGTCAAACCAGGTAGGGCTGCATCTATATTTTAGTATATAGTTTTATCACTTGATCCCATCCCTCCCTTTTGTATTCCTCCTATACTTGCTTTTCAATCTACTTAGTTACCAAGTATGTACATCACTTGAACCACTCTCTTGACAGCATTCCCAATCACTTTGTCCCATTCTCTTCCCACCTCTTCTAAGTGGTATCCCTTATCTTTTAACCCATCCTACATTACCCCCGACCTTGCCCAGGATTCTGGATGACTGGACTTGCTGGAAAGGGCATTGGTTATTTTAAAGAATAAATGGTCTCTAATATATTAGAGACCATATGGACTTATTTATTCAGCAAACCTTTTACTTGTGTTTAATCATCCCCTATTCACACTCTATTTCTTTTCTCTATGGGCTCTCATATGTAGCAATCTAGTTCCCCAGATTTCAGTTCAACACTATCTTTACACAAAAACACACAAGTTAAGAGACAATTTTGTCATTGAGTATAACCATATAACACTTAAAATATTCCCGCAATAACCCTAAATGAGAATAATATCATATTTGTTTTATTACATAATCACTTTAATTTCATGCATATACACCTTAATGCTTCCCTAGTCTCCTACAAATTGTTACAGTTCCTCAGTCTTACCTTGTGTTCTATGATCATGGAATTTTAAGATTACTTATCAATTCATTTTATAAAATATACTTCAATTAGATTTGGCCTGATATGTTCTGATAATTAGAGTGGTGATTTTTATTGTTTTGTCTCTCTTTCTTTTTGGAAAGAATACCATGCAAGTGTTATTCCTTTTCAGAGTATTGTATCTGAGAGTCCATGATATCTACATGTTTTACTACTGGTGCTGTTAACCTCAAATACTTGGTTTTGGTGGTATCTGCCCTGTTTCTCTACCTTAAAGTTATTATTTTTATATAACTAATATATATTTTAGGGGAGATTTTTTTGAAATTATTGAAATGTTCTGTTTATCTCAAAAGTTTTCTCTCATTAATTTTATCTATCATCAGTGATCTTATCTGCAACAATTATCACTGTGGTGTCCCAATGATGATTCTTAAAAATTATCATCTTAATTTTCCCTATACTATCCCTAGAATCAACTTTCTCAATGGATCATTATTTCTTTTACTAAAGAATAACATTTAGGAGACAACATCTAGCTTTGTTCATTGCTTATGGCACATCATTTTGTCTAGGCACTCTCAGCAGATAGGACTTGTGAATAATAACGTGTAGGTTAAAGGGATTATGTTTACCCATCTATAACTATATTTTTGCAATATGACCAGTTTATTTGTAATAAAGTAGGGTTCTTACCATTGTAGGATTCTCCCACATTCTGTTTGATTTTTATTAATTTATATGTACATAGCAAAATAATTCTTTGCAATGTATCATTTTATGGGTTTTGAAAAGTTTACAAAATCATATATCCACTACTACAGTCATGGTACAGAACAGAGTTGTCATGCCAAAATATCCTTGTGCTGCCTCTTTATACAGCACCCATGTCCCTACCTCCATTCCCCTAAGAAAATTACCTGTAGTCTTGTCTTTTCCAGAATGTTATATAGAAAGAACCATACAATTCCACTCATGTCTTTTTTCACTTAAAAAATGATTTAAGATTTATTATGTCATTGCAAACATCTGTAGTACCTACCATGTTTAGAAAAGAGGCCACCCTTCAAAATATTTGATGTGATCCTCATAATATATATAAAAAAATTAAGATTCAATGGTAAGTCAAGACCAATAAGAAATCTTAAAGAGAATCTCAAAGTTAATGGAAGATATACCATAATTTAAAAAATGTATTCCATTAGCAATGAATTTGAATTATCTTAACTAAAATTTGAGTAAGAGAGTAAAAAAGCATTGCAAAATACACTAAGTGGCCAGATTATTATGATCTCTGAACGCATAATAATCTGGCCACTCAGTGTGTGTGTGTGTGTGTGTGTGTGTGTGTGTGTGTGTGTGTGTGTGTTTAGAGGCCCGGTGCATGAATTCGTGCATGGGCGGTTGGCTGGCCTGCCTGCTGGTTGAACTCCTGCTCAAAGGGACAATTTGTATATTAGCCTTGTATTATATAGGATATACACTTAGTGGCCAGATTATTATGCATTCAGACATCATAATAATCTGGCCACTCAGTGTAGATGGAGTGGAGGAGGTAACATAAAGTACAATAAATAATATCTAGTGTTTCCCAGGGTTAAATGACTAATAGAAGACCTTCATGTAACAAACAAACCAGGAAATAGTGGCATTACATAGGAGAAGAAAGCAAGAACTATTTACAGTCTCAAATGAATCTTGGCCTTCTCAAGGCAAAATAAATCTATCCTAAAGTCTTTTTTCTTTTCAAAATTATAGAAAAAATGTATTTGGTGGTGGTTTGTTCTTTTCTTTTCTTTCTTTTTTTTTAAATCTTTAATGTTGAGGTTATTACAGATGTCCCGCTTTTCCCCCCCCATTGCCTCTCTCCACCTGGTTCCTGCCCCACCCCAGGCCTTCACCATTGTCTATGTCCATAGGTAATGCATATCTATATATACAAAAGCCAAGCAACCTAATGGCAAAACACCAGAATGACCACAACAACCAGTGGTTATAATGTGCACTGCAGTGACCAATTGGCTGGATTGGGGCAGGGCTGGCCAGCCAACCGCCCATGGCCCCAACCCCCACCAGCCCTACCCCCGATAACCTCCCACCCAATCAATGAAGTGTGACCTTCAGTGATTCTAAGTAAGTAAATGCTCTCCAGCCTTCATAGTCCAGGAACCTGAATGACGAGTGATCAGGAGGAAAACTGCTCATGGTCTGGACTGTCAGTCAGGTGTCAGGAGAGGTGCCCAGCACAACAACCATTGTCCCACATTCTCTCTCCACTGCTTATTACTAAATAGGTCAGCCACATCACACCATGGCCTCTCTTTAGAGGGTTTGTCAGCAGGGAAGTAAACCAAATGACCTGTCTAGGGAGAGGCTTAAAAACGGGAGCTGTAAGTGTCCCTGACACTAAAGCACCTTTGAAGCTTCACTCATAGAAAAGCCAACAGCAAACATGTATACACCCTGCAAAGATCTTTGACACTAATAACTCCCCCTGGCTGGCTCCACCCCCAATCGGCCCCTCCCCATTCTGATCGGGGGTGGGGCCAGCAGGCCAACCACCTGCAGCCCTTCCCCTTGGCCAACCCCGCCCCTGATTGCCCCCTATCCTGATCGGAGGTGAGCAGCCGGACCCCACCCAGGCATGAATTTGTGCACCGGGCCTCTAGTATGCATATAAAATCTTTGTTTAATATCTTCCCACCCTCCCCTGCTCTCCTTTGCTCTGAGAAACATCAGTCTGTTCCATTTCCATACCTCTGATTCTATTTTATTCACCAGTTTATTCTGTTCATTAGAATTCTTATTCATTTATTTTGATTTTTAGATTCAATTGCTGATAGGTATGTATTTGTTGCCATTTTGTTGTTCATATTTTTTATCTTTTTTCTTTTTCTTCTTCTTCCTCTTCTTAAAGAATACCCTTCAGCATTTCAAATAATACTGGTTTGGTGGTGATGAACTCCTTTAGCTTTTTCTTGTCTGTGAATCTCTTTATCTGACCTTCAATTCTAAATGATAGCTTTGCTGGGTAGAGTAATCTTAGTTATAGGTCCTTGCTATTGAATCACTTTGAATATTTATTGCCACTCCCTTCTGGCATGCATAGTTTCTGTTGAGAAATCAGCTGACAGTTGTATGGGCATTCTCTTGTAGGTAACAACTGATTTTCTCTTGCTGCTTTTAAGATTCACTCTTTGTCTTTAGCCCCTGGCATTTTAATTATGATGTGTCTTGGTGTGGTCCTCTTTGGGTTCCTCTTGTTTGGGACTCTCTATGCTTCCTGGACTTGTAAGTCTATTTCTTTCACCAGGTAGGGAAATTTTTCTGTCATTATTTCTTCAAATAGGTTTTCAATATCTTGCTCTCTCTCTTCTTCTGGCACCCCCATAATGTGAATGTTGGTAAGCTTGAAGTTGTCCCAGAGGCTCCTTACACTATCTTCATATTTTTGGATTCTTATTTCCTTTTGCTCTTCTGGTTGGATGTTTTTTGTTTCCTTGTATTTCAAATAATTGATTTGATTCTCATAATCCTCTACTCTACTGTTGAATCCCTGTATATTAGTCTTTATTTTAGTCAGTGTATGCTTAATTTCTGACTGGTCCTTTTCCATTTTTTTTTTTTTGGCATTCTCACTAAGATCCTTGAAAGTCTCACTAAGCCTGTTGGAGGTTTCTAGAAGATTCTTGAGTAATCTTATAACTGTGGTTTTGAACTCTATATCTAGTAGTTTGCTTTATTCTATTTCTTTCATTTGTGATATATTTCTTTGCCTCCACATTTTGGCTGCTTCCCTGTGTTTGTTCCTATGTATTGGATAGAGCTGCTATATTTCCTTGAGTAGGTAGAGTGGCCTTGTGTAAAGTAGGTGTCTTATAGTGCCAAGTGGCTCAGCCTCCCCAGTCACCTGAGCTGGGAACTCTAGGTGCACCCCTTTGAGGGCTGTGTGCACAGTCTTGTTGTAGTTGAGACTTGATTGCTGTTGATGTCACTGGGAGGAATTAACCTCCAGGCCAATTGGCTATGAAGACCAGCTGCAACTACAGTGGGAGAGCTGCTGTGCAGGAGACACCCCTATGGAGCAGGACTTGCTTCAGTGGGGCTTTAGTGCTCACTGAGTCTGCCCCTTGAGTGTGTTGCTTATAAATGTGAAGAGTTGTAATCTGGTATGGTCTGACACTGACCATTGGGTACACTGTCTCTTTGGTCTCCAGGAAGGTGCAAAGTCAGCCACTGCCCAGGGCCACCCAGCAGGAGCTACAAGGAGATCTGCAGATTCCTCCTCTTTGTATCAGGCTTGAAGGGCCCAGATGGAAACCCTGCTATGAAGCAAGGCAGGCTGGTGCTTGTGCCAGTTCTTGGGCCTTTTATTGATAGGTTTGGGGCTCACTGACCCAGCTGCTGCTTGTTTGAGATTTTCAAGGAGGGGCCATTCATATGCAAAAGCCAATGCGCACAGCTTGGGTGGGGTTGTAAATTGGATGAGGCGAGGTCTTAGCAAATCACAAGGGCTGAGCAAACAGAAATGGCTGCCAGTCAGCCCTGTGACCAGAAAGGTCCCGGCACAGGAACAATGATCCCTGCCAGTACCTCCATCTGGGAGAAAGCCATCCCCAAATTCCTGCCTCAATGCCAGACATAGGTGTACCCCAGAGCCTCGCCCTGGTGCTGGAGCTCAGAGAAAGCAGGATCTTGTACGTTCAGTTCACAGTGCCAGGCTTTTAAGAGGAACAGCTGGGTCTCCAGCAGCCTCTGTGTCACTGAGCCCCAATCTGCACTGGTTTTTATAGCCCACAGTTATGGGGACTTCTTTTCCCAGATCTGTGACCCCAGACTGGGGGTCTGATGTGGAACTGGGACCCCTTGCTTCTCCGGGCATTCTCTATAGAGATAACACCCTCCTAATTAAAAAAGCATGATTGTTCCGTATTTTAGTTGTGATTTTTAAAAAATATATTTTACTGATTTTTTACAGAGAGGAAGGGAGAGTTAGAAACATCGATGAGAGAGAAACATAGATCAGCTGCCTCCTATACACCCCCTACTGGGGATGTGCCCTGCAACCAAGGTACATGCCCTTGACCGGAATGGAACCTGGGACCTTTCAGTCTGCAGGTTGACGCTCTATCCACTGAGCCAACCCAGTTAGGGCTTTAGTTATCATTTTGATGTGGTTGTGGGAGGCAGCAAGTACTGGCATTTACCTACACCACCATCTTAGTTTCTGTATTTTAAAGTCTTCTGACAAAATAAACCTCATCTAACCATGGTAATCAATTTCACCAAATCTGTGTTGTTCACACAAATCTCTAGCAAATGTTTTACTCTAAGGTGGTCTTAGGTTTGTAGTAACCCATATGTCTGGCACAAGCAAAAGCAAATCTTTGAAGGTCGCAAAGATTTTCACAGGAAACATCACAGTGAGAAAAAGCAAATCAGAAGGCATACACAGAACCAAAGGCACTATAACTAAGAGCCAGCAGTCAGCAAAATCAGATTTATAGAGATGTTGGAATTATCATCCAGAGAGTATTATATAAATATATGAAATACACTTTTAAAAAGAGTGGCTTAAATTCTCCTGAATATTAAAAAAAAATAGGGCTATAGAAAGAGAATTAGAGATTTAAAGGATAGTAATGCTTTTATACCAACAAGTTAAGGAATTTAGCTTACAAATTTACAGAATAAAGTGAAATTACAATTAGTGAGCTAATTATAATATTAGTGGATATAGTCAACCTTCAATGAAAAATATAGTTTACAATTTTAAGTGAACAAATACCTTGAAGTTATCTATAACCAAATATTAATGAATTCAATTTTTCCTAATAAAGATTTATATTTCCAAATTATATGTAAAATTAATAATCCATTGAATTATGAAAATCAACCTAACAATATCAATATCATTGATAGGTTGATTTTCATAGTTCAATGGACAATTTTGGTCTACCTATTTTTTCCAAAAAGGTACAAATAGAAAAATGTTATGATGGTGAGATATAAAGTAAGCATTTAATAATTTTTAATTTTATACTAATTAATACGTAAGTATGACTGCTCTTTTTAATGTATGTACATGAATCTGCAAACTGTACCTCTATTATTGTATTCTTTTCAAATTAGACTAGTAAATGACCAACTGAGGGACATTTATTAAACATTGTGGAAGAAAAAAATATTCATTTGATTTTACAGAAGTGGACTCAGGTTTAGAAAGACTAAATTAAATTGTGCAAAGCCTAATATAAAATAAATAGCTGAGTGTAGATTTCTCAAAGGTCTCTTTTACTTATTTAATGATTAAAAGAGCAATGTTTGATGCCATTCATAATGAACAAATAGGGATTTGTTAATGATGATAAAAGCAATATTTGATGCCATACATTTCATTACATAAATTGTTGTGCAAATGTACCAAAGAGTAATAGTAGTATTAGTATCAGCATGTCTTTAAAATGTCTTTTTTCCCCCCGAATTTAACCCCTTCCAACTAAAATAACAGATTAGATTTTTATCTTCAATTTAAGTAAACACTGTACAATTCCTAATTCTTATTTAGGGAATTTGTATTAGGTTTATTTCACATTTTAAAATAACAGATTTCTATAAACACTATATTATTTTTTAACTGAGAAAAGGACTAATAAACTCATTAGTTTAATCCCCAAAGAATTTTGTTTAAATGCTCAGATTTCAGAGACAAAAATGAGTTTATGATTTCATTCTATTCCTTCACATTTTCAAAGCACAGAACGCACATTGCTCAGTTTGACAGTCCCTTCCAACACACAGGTGTTTCAAGGTCACAGATAAGGATCGTTGGCAGAAATGTGAGGGCAGTCCACAGAACACCAGCCAACACTTGGCTTCCCTCCCTAGGTTCCACCAGCACTAATTTCATTCACTGATAATTTTTAAAGGTAAAATTATTACTGCCTTTGAAAACCTTTCATGAATGATTTAAGTAAGTTGATTTCTTCTCCTTTTCCATCTGATGCTCCAACATTGCCAATAGGGTTTTCTTTTAAGTGAACAGCCTTTCAAAGCATATGAATCAGTGACTAAACTTACTAAGAATTTTAGAATTCATTTCTGCCAGGTCCTTGGCAGGTTTTCTGGTCTCCAGTTAAAAGCAATTCTCCTTAAAATGGCTTTTAAACTATAATTCTACCTAAAAATGTACCATTCATATTACTTTGTCATTCAAAAAAAATTATTAGCTAGAACCACTTGTTAAAACCAGATCAATTTGCTAAAATGTTTAAAAAGGCTCAAAGAAAATATAGTCAATAATAGAGATAATTTGAATCTTGTTTTCTTTGATTCTGGGTTAATGAAATCTGTTAAGAAAAGCCCCATTTATTTAATTATCAGAAGCTACATTTTACACGAGAATTGTTTTTCATGAAAAATTGAAAATCCTGCCTGTGCATGTGATTAAATATAATTGACAAGTAATAATTTTTCTCAATATTTGATCATCTAGCTTTTTGATATATTTTTGATATTCTTAATGTTTAAACATTTTCTATTTTAATGTATGTGCACACTGTTATTTTATTTTGTACTTTAATCAATATATTATATGTTGTTTATATTGACTTTCTCATTCTTATTTTTAATATTTCTGTTTTGTTGTAATTAGTTTTAACAGAATTTATCTATTTTTTTAAGAAAGGCTGATTTCTGCATTAACTTCACTGGAATTAATTATGATTTATCTTTGTTTGTTTTACTCCCTAACACTCTGAGTTTTTTTTTTTTTTTTAATTACTTAAGAACCTATGGTCACTCATTCTATTATTTTTAGGGCATATCAAGTTAAAACACAGCTGTTCTCATTTTTGCATACCAACAATCATTTAGCATAACACTAAGTCAACAATATGCTTAGAAACTTATGATCTAATAATACATTTTACTCTAGTAATGAACAAAATTAATATATATTAAAACACTTTTATTTCTAATAATGCATATAAAGTTTATTTATATGTAAATATGTTGTCCAACATTTTACCTACAAAATTACAGTCTACATTAATAGAATGTAATTACTAACAAGGCAATAATTCCTATTCCTTGTGTGTTTTTTTAAAATATATTTTATTGATTTTTTACAGAGAGGCATGGAGAGGGATAGAGAGTTAGAAACATTGATCAGCTGCCTCCTGCACACTCCCTACTGGGGATGTGCCCGCAACCAAGGTACATGCCCTTGACCGGAATCGAACCTGGGACCCTTCAGTCCGCAGGCCAACACTCTATCCACTGAGCCAAACCGGTTAGGGCCCATTCCTTGTGGTTTTAAGTCTGGTCTCCATCATCCTTATCCTTTTTTGCTTTCTCTGACAGCCAGTAAAACAAGGTAGCTTCAGCATCCTGTTTTAAACTTCTGGAATGTATTCTTCTAAGCATAAGAACCAGCAGCTATGTCTACCACCCCAGCAAATTCTTGCAAGTTCTTTAATTGCTTGGCTGACAGGTTGATTGGTGCAATGCTATCCTCTGCTACAGATATTTTAGGTTATTTTCATGGCATCCTAATAAATTGTTTATTTCCTTTATATATTTATTTTTAAGGTTCCTGTTTACCACCACCATTTATATACTAGAGGCCCAGTGCACGAAATTCATGGATGGGTAGGGTCCCTAGGCATGGCTGCGATCAGGGCCTTCCTTCCCCCAGCTGCCGGCTGCTGGCCAGCGCCGGCTGCTGGCCAGCGCCTTCCTTCATTCTGCACCACCCCCTGGTGGTCAGTGCACGTCATAGCAAGCAGTCAAGCTCCCAGTCCATTGAACTCCTGAGGGGACAATTTGCAAATTAGCCTTGTATATAGGACTAGAAGCCCAGCGCACAAGAATCATGCACAGGTAAGGGGTATGTGTGGGGGCTGGGGAGGAGATGGTGCTCAAGGTGGGCAGTGCCAGGAAGGTGCAGAGGCAGGCTGCGGGGAGGAGGCAGTCTGGGGACCTGGGTCCCCGATGCCATTTGTGGGGCTGCGGTGCCCACCCGCCTTACCTGTGGATGCAGTTTCCATGACAATGGGCGGCAGCCCAGCAGGGTTCAAGCCCAGTTCCTGGGGTGCCACTTCCCCAGCCCCTGTGCCCAGCCCCCTGGCCGGACCCCCCTGGCTGGACTCCCCTGGCCTGCAGCTCCGGCCATGGGTGTCACTGCTTCATCCTCCCCTTCCTCCCGGTCCCCAAACCATGGGGACCTGGGGCTGGCCAGCCGCAGCAGCTCTTCTTGGGGATTGGGAAGTGTGGGCATGGCTGGCTGTCCTCTGGCATGGCAACGACAGCTGGGGGGATGGAGCAGCGGTGGCTGAACCAGCCAGTGCTCCCTGCTGCTGCCCCCCACCAGGACATGGGGCTTGGGAGGCTCCCTGCCCCTCGATTCCCCCCCTGCCACTGCCGGTCACCTCCCTCTTCCCACTGGCACCTGCCTTGGCAAGCCCAGCGCTGCCTGCTCGGCGCCCCACCCCCCGCAGACCGATTGTTCTGCCATTCAGTGGATGTGCATATTAGGCTTTTACTATATAGGAGAGTAAGGTGTTTTCAATGAATTAGATATATAAATTATTGATTAATTGGTACTTATTTTTTTTGTTGTTTAAATTTGTCTTTATTGTTGAAAGTATGACAGATACCCTCCCTTTTCCCCATTGACTCCTCCACGATTCACCCATATTTTTAAAACAATGTTAATAGAAAAATATCTAAGAATATAAGTACATGATCATTTATCCTTATATATATTTGTGTGTGTATTCATATTCATTTTAATTTTCTCCAAGATATACTTTACAGTTATTATTTTGTCACCTATTTTAAATATATCTCATGGAATTTTTACTGTGTTAAATATAGAGATTTAAATATATTTGGGTTGTTACTTCAAGAATAAATTATTAAATTTCTTAAACTCAATTTTGTAATTAGTAATTTGTTGCTAAGACCAGAGAAACAAATAATCCTAAACAACCACCTAAGTTTAAGGTGGCATTTTATCATATAAATGAATAATAAGAATATTTAAAATCTTTAAGTTTCCATTGTCATCTTTTTTTTATTCCTTTAAATAGTTTAAACAATTTTCTGTGTTTAAGTTGTTTAAATATGTCTTCCATATTTATTTGTTATGCATTTCTTATAATTTTACATTACTATTTTCTTTGTTGTGTTATATAATAAGGGCAACATATATAATTTCTTTTCACCAAATGAAGGCTCATGGGACTTCCCGGGAAATAACTGGAAATCTAACCCCATATCTTATTCATCATTGTCCTCTATAATAGCACTGTCCAGCAAAAAGTTCTGTGATAATGGTGCTGTTCTATGCCTTCCCGGTACATTAAAGCAGTCACTAGCTATATATAACTATTGAGCACTTGGACTGTTCTTAATGTGACTAAAAAATGTTTTAATTATATTTAATTTTAATTAATTTAAATTTTAATAGCCACTTGTGGCTAGTGGCTATCATATTGAATAGCACTGTCTAAAAATCTAACTGTGAGTTGATGCAACATTACTTTTACATTAATTTCTTTACTGTTCTGATACTTTGCACATTTTATCATCCAAAATTCGATATATAGCAAGTTAATAACTGTGAGCTAGTCATTATCATGATTGGTTATAAGGATTATTTGTTATGAATAATAATTTAGGAGGCGGTAGATACATATATGCTAACATTTAAATATTGGTGATAGGGAATGATATCCACATATAGTATTAAGACATTATTTCAAATTGTCCCACAGTATAAATATTACCATTCTATGTCTGTAAATGACAAGCATTTATATGCATACATCCTTGTGTCTCTATTTTTCTGTGAAGTTTTCTTTATATTGAAAAAGAAAAAAAATTTAAAGGAAACTTTGTTTTATAATTTGAAAGTTTGGAATAGAAGAAAGTGTGTGACAGATTTAAGGTAGCCCCCATGATTCCTGTGTCCTGGTATCCATACCCTTGTATAATCCCCTCACCTTAAGTGTTAGTGAGACCTGTGACTTTCTTATAACCAATAGAATATGGCAAAGGTGTCCAGATGCATGTGATTATGTGCCTGTCTTTCTCTTTATAATCTCTTATTTGTTCACAGTTCTATCTTCCAAACACGGAGGTGCAGAATAGTAGGTTCTCAAAAAATAATTGTCAAATCAATTTATAAATAACACAATTTTTGACTGAATAAATATCAGTTAATTTTTTTGAGTTTTTAGCTTTGTGAGGAAACTCTTTTCCTTGCTGGCTTTGAAGATGCAAACTGCCCCTTGTGAGCTTCACTATGAACAAGGCCAGGCGTCAAAGAACCAAGGGCAGCACACAGACACAGTCAGCAAGAGACTGAGGCAGGCAATCTGCCAGCCTGTAGGAAACTGCAAGTAGTGGCCCAAAACCATGTGAGCATCAGAGCAGATCATAAAATAGACAAAGAGAAGATGTGTCCGAAAAATTATGCTACAACTAGTTATGGACTCAAGAATAATAAATTTTGAATTCATCATATTGGCAATAGGTAAAAATATGTCTCCTAGTTGAGAGTGTCTTTTTAGGATGATTCACTTAATAAAAGGGAGACAAACAATCCAATTAAACTTTTGCACTCGGATATCGAGATTAAAATTACTCTTTGAATGTATCAATAATTTGAAATATAAAAAAATCCAAATAAATAAGTTTGTATGAAAAGAAACTCCAGTTTTTTATTCTACCGCTGCGCTTTGTAAAATCTGGGGTATTTAAAAAATGAAATCCCGAGTAGAATAAAGGAATCAAGAGAAAAGCAAGTGAGTGCAAAGGGTTAAAAAATGAGCAAAGGACATAAATAGACACTTTTCCAAAGTGAACATACAGATGGTCAAGGGACATTTGAAAAGTGCTCAAAGTCACTAATCATCAGAGACATGCAAATTAAAATGACAATGAGGTATCACCTTACACCTGTCAGAATGGTTACCATCAACAAATGACAAGTGCGGGCAAGGTTGTGGAGAAAAGGGAAACCTAGTACACTGCTTGTGGGGATGCAGACTGGTGCAGCCATTATAGAAAACAATATGGAGTTTCCTCAAAAAATTAAGTTTGGAACTGCCATTTGTCCCAGTGACCCCACTTCTAGGCATATATCCTAAGGAACCTGGAACACCAGTCAGAAAGAATATATGTATCTCTATGTTCAAAGCAGTGCAATTTACAATATCTAAGATCTGGAAACAGCCCCAAGTGCCCATTAGTAGATGAGTAAATAAAAAAGCTGTGGTACATTTACCCCATGGAATACTATGCAGCAGTAAAAAAAAGAAAGATCTCATATCCGTTGGAATAAACCACATGTAATCATGATGTATTAATTTTTAATGTATTATTATATTTTATTTGCTAGTATTTTGTTTAGAATTTTTGCATCTGTATTCATCACAGATATTGGAATTTAGATTTCTTTTTTGTGCTATCCTTGCCAGCTTTTGGTATCAGGGTTATGTTGGCCTCATAAAATGTGTCAGGAAGTATTGCCTCTTCTTCAATTTTTTGGAAGACTTTGAGAAGGATAGGTATCAAATCTTTGAACATATGGTAGATAGAATTCAGTAATGAAGCCATCTGTTCCTGTACTTTTACTTTTTGGGAGGTTTTTGATGGTTGTTTCAATTTTCTCACTGTTGATTGGTTTATTTATATTTTCCAATTCTTTATAATTAAGTCTAGGAATCTATACATATAAAAGGCTAATATGCAAAGTGTCTCCTTGGGAGTTTGACGGGGAAACTGGGAGTTTGATTGCTCTCTATGACGTGTGCTGACCACCAGCCGTGGTGCAGAATGAAGGAAGGCCCTGGCCGGCAGCTGGCACCTGGGGAAGGAACGCCCCAGCAGGCAGCCAGAAGACCCCGATCGGCCCTGATCACCAGCCAGGCCTAGGGACCCTACCCATGCACGAACTTCGTGCACTGGACCTCTAGTGTTATATATTTCTGGGAAGTTTTCCATTTCTTCTAGATTATTGAGTTTGGTGGCATATAGTCTTTCACAGTATTTTAGAATTATCTTTTGCATGTCTGTAAAGTCTGTGGTGATGTCTCCTCTTTCATTTCTGATTTTGTTTATGACTCTTTTTCCCTTGGTGAGTATGGCCAGGAGTTTGGCAATTTTGTTAATCTTTTCAAAGAACCAGCTCTTTGTTACATTATTTATTTATTTTTTTTTGGTATAGTCTTTTTGTTCTCTATTTTATTAAATTTGGCTCTAAATTTTATTCTTCTGCTGACTTTGGCCTGCTTTTGTTATTCTTTTTCTAGATCTTTAGGATATAATGTTAGAATTTTTTACTTGGGATTTCTCTTGTTTCTTATATCTGTAATGATATAAACTTCCCTTTTATTACTGCTTTCACTGCATTCCAGAAGATTTGACATATTGTATTGTCATTCTCATTTTTTTCTATATCTTTTGATCTCACTTTTATTTCTTCTTTGACCCAGCCATCTTTTACTACTAGTAGTATGTTGTTTAATCTCCACAAATTTGTGGGTTTCTTTATTTTTGTTGTTGATTTTTAATTTGAAAGCAGTGTGGTCAGAAATTATGTTTGGTATAATTTCAATCTTCTTGAATTTGTTGAGGCTAATTTTCTGATCCAACATATTGTGTATCCTTCAGAATGTTCTATGTGAATGGAGAAGAATGGATAATCTGATGTTCTTGGATGAAAGGCTTTGAAAATCTCAATTATGTCCATGTGGTCTCATGTGTCACTTAAAGTCAATATTTCTTTATTGATTTTCTGTTTGAATGATTTCTGTATATCTGTCAATGGAATATTAAGGTCTCCAACTATGATTGTGTTTCCGTCTGCTTCTCCCTTTATTTCTGTTAGTAGTTGCTTTATATATTTTGGTTCTCCCTGATTGGGTGCATATATATTAAAAAGTATTATGTCTTCTTTCCCAACCACGGTGGCTCAGTGGTTTCATTTGTGAGCCTCCTAATTCTTCCTTCTTTCATAAATTTAGTCATCAAGTCAAGTTTTGAAGACCTCAGTTAGAAACTGACAGTTTTATAACAATGCAATGTGATGAAAAGCTTACTCACATACTCTGACACCTTCACACTTCTAATCAATTTGTTTAGAGTGAAAGTAAAGAATTTTTGTTAGAGAACATATGGCTTTGTGTAAAGAGAGTGCTGTAACTACTTAGTAAAGATATTCTGTGGTTTTGGCATCTGATGACATAGCATTTTTTCTAGTCTAACTTCAGTCTTTACTGAAAATACCGCATTTTAGTTTCTGTTCTACTAAGTTAAATTTCTTCCAACATAACTTTGTAACAAATGTTAGTCACATCGGTTTTATGGCTTAATATTACTGTAATGACATTCTTACTGTTTAGTCTAAAAATAATATTTACTAAGATGGATAATCAGTTCTGGCAGTAAAATACTTTTATATGTAAGGAAAGCACTTCTTAAAAATTAAACATATTTAAAAGTAATCGAAAATTTTCTAGTCCTCAATTTTTATATTTATACTTCTTGACATAGAAGCCTCCGGGAGAATATGTGCAGACTTTAGTTCTGCCAATATGGGAAAGCTATTCTGAAAATACTCCAGCTCTCCAACACCAAATATGCTTGACAAGACCCGACAAACTTCCTACAAAATGCACACCTGAGCCTGTAATAAAATAAGAAAAAATATCGCAGATCCTAGGGTGTAGACAGCTCAGATCTACTGTATTAAACTAGTGCTGAAAACCTGGTTGACATGACGGCATTTGATTATTTCAGAAACCTGGAGACCTGAGTTTTAAATGCTGTCCAGGTCCCCGGGAACCTTTGGTCCACCCCAAGTGGGAAACTGGCACACCAATTTTCTCATAGACTATCTTGAATTTTAACAATGATGACAATAACAATAACTAAATTTAAAAGGTTAAAAGATATGGTTAAATAGCAGATAATACAGAGGACATAAAGTACAAAAAGAAACTATCAAAGATTGGTTAAGAGGTGATATAATGAGTCCAACATACAGTTTCTGAGGTTCTAAAAGGAATGAGGGATGAGGGACATGAAGCAGGGTAAATATAAAATATTCCACACGCATGCGTGCGCCCGTGCACACACACACACACCCTTCATAATGAAATTTCAAAACACCAAGTACATACAGGACATATAAAAACAGCCCAAAGGGGTGGTGAGGGCCTGGCAAGGGGGAAGAAGGGAGCCAGCTGGAAGAGGATAATGGGAAAAAAGGAGGACCTATGTAATACTTTCAACAACAAATAATTTAAAAAAAAAAAAACTGTAGCAGAAAAGGGATCTTATAGGCCACTCTAATAAGGCAAAACAAACAAACAAAACAGAAAAATGCAATAAAATGCTCTGAAAATGAAAACAACACCACCAACAACAAAACAGCTCAAAAGACCATCCTTTATTTGAATGTTCTTTTTCTGTTCTAAAATTTCATCTAGGATACCATATTACATTATTTTAAAAAAATTCTCACCTGAGGGTATGTTTTTATTGATTTGAGAGAGAGAGAAAGAGGAGAGAGAGAGAGAGAGAGAGAGAGAGAGAGAGAGAGAGAGAGAGCCTGTGGTGGTTTTCAGGCTAGCCATGCCCCCCAGTGACACAAGTGGATGCCCTGGGTTCTGAGATTTATTTATCTTCTATAATTGAAACTTGTAGCCTTGAGCGGAGGTCAGGGCAGGCCAGGGCGGGCGGGAAGCTTGGCTTCCTCCATTGCCAGGGGCAACCCAAGCCTCCTGCTCTCTCCAGCTTCAGGGCTTCCACCATTTTTATTGGGATTTATTTATCCTCTATAATTGAAACTTTGTAGCCTTGAGTGGAGACCATGGCCGGCCATGGTGGGCGGGAAACTTGGCTTTCTCCATTGCCGGGGGCAACCCAAGCCTCCTGCCCTCTCCAGCTCCATGGCCGCCACCAAATTTGTTGGGTTAATTTGCATATTTGCTCCTGATTGGCTGGTGGGCGTGGTTTGTGGACATAGCGGAGGTATGGTCAATTTTCATGTTTCTCTTTTATTAGATAGAATCATCTATATATTACATTGTGTGGAACTAAGAAAATATGAATAAAGCATGAACTTCAACTAATAATAATGCATCAGTATTGGTTCATTAATTATAATAAACACACCACTGTAATATAAGACCATAACTATAAGGGAAAACTATGTACAGCATATGTGGGAACTCTATGTATTATCTTCACAATTTTTCTTTTAGTGTAAAACTTTTCTGGAAAATAAAGTCTATTTAAAAAAAATATAAGCAGGAATTATATGGGCTACAGACTAGATGTAAATTCAAGGTATGGTAATTCACAGGAAGATTATCAACATTAATTTGCTTTTTAATAGCAAATGTATTTAATTCTCTGAAAATATTTTCAATTGACTTACTTAAAAAAATTTCATTCTCCAAGTATATTCTACTCAGTTTAAAAAACATAACAGTAATTGATATCATATTTCAACATTGCAATAATCACCTTGGCCCTTAAAAAAATATTACAGCCAAGAATAATTTTTAAAAGGCAACCAATGGAAGAATGGCAACATATTTTCAAAAGAGATAGAAAAAAATTTTAATTAGTAGAAATAAAACAGAAGATGAAAAGGTATTGTAAAAGATAGATGAAAAACATAAAATAATGTGATAAATATAATTTAAATTAATCATTGATAATGAAAATCACATATAAATATATATATATACTATATATATATATACTTTTGAGTTAAGCCTTTATCATATGGAAAATATAAACTAAAAACATAAAAACACAGAAAGGTTTATTTGGAAAGGTGAAAATGTTTACTTGGCAATTGCTAATAATTATACAGATGAATTTTCTTAGTAAATTAATTTTTATAAAATTAGTTTTATCCAAACACAATTAAATGCAAAGAAGGATGCTGAAAAAGAGGGTATACATATTCCAAACATCAGTTAATTGAAATATATAAGCAAAATAAAAATGGTGTAAAAATAAGTAGGGGTAAAACACCATTACAATGCAAGCTTTTATCATGTTTTAAAAATGAATAGAATTGACAAAAATCAGTAATGCTATAGATAAGTTTGAACAGTGAACAATATTGACCTAATGGACATAAGACAAACATTTCACAATGACTGTGGAAATATTTTTTGATATCTATTTGACATTATTTTCTGATAGGTATTTAGCATTTAAAATTAACTGTATAACTAGTTCCAAAAACTTTTATCAAAAAACCAGTGTCATATAGATTAAGGTTAACAAAAGAATTAACCTAAATAGTTAAATATAATTTAGACATTTAAAAATGCTCTTCTAAGTAAAAATAGGATGAACAAAGTTAAAATGGAATTTTGTGATACTAAACAGGCATTTAAAGAAAAATTTATAGACCCTTGTTTACAAAGTAGTAGAAAAATACTTCACAGAAATGTATGAGATAAAGAAATGTATGAGTTCACTTATCTCAGAGTCTGAGAATAAGAACTGAAAATAACCAAACTCAAAGAAAGTAGAATAAAGGTAATTATAGCATTAAAACAATAAATAAATATTAGATAAATCAAAGATAAGGGATAAAATTTATCAAATAAACAACTTTATCTTTAAAATATGTAAACCCACAAATGACCACTTTAACTGAGTAAAAGACAAACACCAGGTAATCATTTTTACATGTTCAAGAAAAATTAGTAATTGGAGAATTTCAACATTCACTTAAGATAAAAACACTTAGCAAATCAAAAGAGAAATCACTTAAGTTACTAAAGAATCATTAAAAATGTATATGTAGCTAAATAAATATATGATAAAAAGTGGGAAATTTCTCTTAAAATTAATTAAGAATAGTCTTTGGCACTGATTTTATACAACAATGTATAATTGCTGACTAATGCTAAACATACACACACACACACACACACACACACACACACACACTAATAAAAGACCAATATGCTAATTAGACCAGATAGACTGGATGTTTTCCTGATGTCCTTCCGGACAAAGCCATAGTGGCAGGGGTTGAGGCAGAAGTGGTTAGGGGTGGGCGATCAGCCAGGCAGACAGAGTGGTTAGGGGCATCAGTCAGGCAGGCAGAAGCAGTTAGGGGCAATCAGGTAGGCAGGCAGAGGTGGTTAGGATTGATCAAGCAGGCAGGCAGAGGGGTTAGGGACGATCAGGCCAGCAGGGGAGAGCGGTTAGGGGCATCAGGCAGACAGCCCATTTCTCTCATGTAAGTGTTATGAGTTCTAGAATGTTGATTTGTCTATATATTCCTTACTAGCACTATATTTTGTATAAAATATTGATACTCAATAAATATTGGCAAAATAGGATTGTTTTCTTTATATGTTGCAGTTCAATAATTATTTTGAGGCTATATTATGATATTTTGTACTAGTATATGTCATCCTTGTTGGCTTTTGACTTGATTAATGTGAATTGTCCTTGAGAGATGACTTATTTCTTCATTTTTGAGTCTTGAAGCCCAAGGGCTAGGCTTTGAATTTTAGGAGATGCACTAATGTCGTAAAGGATATCCTATGAACCCTCATTTGAGACAGCTTCCTAGGCCTTTAAGCCTCACTCCGTCATATATTTCTAGATAAACATTTATAATCTACTAAGGGCCACAATAATCCAAAATTTCAATTCTATTTTCAAAGAATAGTAAAGATAAGATAAGATAAGAGAAGGACATTATATGCATGCAAAATCACTGCAGGGGTTTATAATAAAGAAACATATGAGTAAAGTGCCAAAATTCTCAATAAATGTAGGGTACATTTGAAGGAATAAGTAGACATGTATATTTATAAATATACTAGAGACCCAATGCACAAAATTGGTGCACTGGGGTTGGGTGTCCCTCAGCCTGGATTGCGAGAGGGCACAGGCCAGGCCAAGGCACCTCACCAGTACACAATTAGGGCCAGGGAGGGACATGGGAGGTTGGCCAGCTAGGGAGGGACCGCGGGAGGGCTCCAGGGCATGTCTGGCCCGTCTTGCTCAGTCCCGATCGGCCGGACCCCAGCAGCAAGCTAACCTACCGGTTGGATCATCTGCCCCTGGTGGTCAGTGCACATCATAGAGAGCAGTTGAGTGACCTTAGCATATCATTAGCATATTACACTTTGATTGGTTGAATGGCCGACCAGACGACTGGACACTTAGCATATTTGGCTTTTATTATATAGGATTTGATAAAATTTAATATATAATTATAATTATGAATAACTGCAATGAAAAGTTACCACAAACTACTTATTTTCATACATATTTAGAATCTTTGGTACATTGGAAATTATGAAACATTTTATCAAAATTGGAAATAAATGATGAAATATAAAATAGCTTTTAAGTTCAAAAGATGAAATTGAGAGTAAAACTATTATTTAATTTCCCCTAATATTTTAAGCGTATAACTTATAAACATTATAAAAGTAAGATCTATAATTCTAAAAACTAAAAGTATATGTAAGGAAATTATAGGTGAGATATAATACCTTGTGGCTAACTACTAGGTGTCACCAATATCAAGTCTACCTTATTCTGTTGACATGGAACTCATCTGTTCATCTATATATTACATCTTCAGCCTTTTGTAGCTATATAAAGCCCTGAAACTAAGTTTGGGTCACCCTATGTCTGTTGAACTTAAGTAATAATTGCCACTTCCAATACTTGACTTGAACAGTTTTTGTCATGCATTCATGTGATACTGTCTCCCTTTCCACTGTCTGGATGGTTACAAGAACTAGATCAGCATCTTTTGACTCAAACATGGAAGTCAAGTGTTGAGAGTACCGGAACTTATGAACCAATTCCAGACCCTATTCATTGGGATTGTTGGAAGTAAATTTCCATATTGTTTTAATTCACAATATTTTGTGGTCTCTGTTTCCTCTCTTGTTAAAAGAAACTTATTTATACCCTAATCTACACTAATAAAAGAGAAACATGCAAATTGGCCATCACTCCACTACATCCACCAGCCAATCAGGAGCAAGTATGCAAATTAACCCAATAAAGCTGGAGGTGGCCACAGAGCTGGAGTGAGCAGGAGGCTTGGGTTGCCCCCAGTGATGGAGGAAGCCAAGCTTCCTGCCCGCCCTGGCCAGCCCTGGCCTCTACTCAAGGCTACAAAGTTTCAATTATAGGAGATAAATAAATCCCAGATACCTGCTTCCAGCTGGCCCTGGCGTCTGCTCTAGGAGGGGCTGAAAAAAAAAAAAAAGAAAAAATGGAGGGGATGGGAGCTTGGGTTGCCGGGGGGTGTGGACAGCCTGCAAACAGCCATCAGCCCCTCACCCAGGCTGGTCACACCCCCATGGCCCGATCTCTGTAAACGGGCATTCGAACATCCCTCGAGGGGTCCCAGATTGGAGAGGGTGCAGGCTGGGCTGAGGGACACCTCCCCTGTGCACGAATTTTGTGCACCAGGCCTCTAGTTAATACATAACTCAGAGACTATTGCTTACAGTTTCGAATCATTAATAATCAATCTGAAATTTATGCTTTAATTTTGATTCAGAAATACAGTCTTTACATTTTTTCACTCATTTATTAGAGGCCCAGTGTGTGAAATCACACGAGGCCAAGAGTCCTGCTGCTGCTGCTGTGGGACCCAGATTCCTGCCACTGTTGCATGTGAAATCGTGCGAGACCCAGAGTCCCTCCCGCCACTGTCGCGGGACCCAGAGTCCCTCCTGCCACTGCTGTGGGACCCAGAGTCCCTCCTGCTGCTGCCGCTGTGGGACCCAGAGTCCCTCCTGCCACTGCTGTGGGACCCAGAGTCCCTCCTGCTGCTGCCGCTGTGGGACCCAGAATCAATCCCGCCACCACTGTGGGATCCAGCAATGCACCTCCTGGTGCCCAGTCATTTGGTCATTCCAGCATTCCGTCGTTCAAGCCACTGGCTTTTTATGATATAGATTTGAAACTTAAACCTGGAATATTGCTTTGTATTGTTTTACCTGAAAAAAAAAATTTGTAGCTAAATGGGTGAACATGCAAAATAGATTAAAACAAAGCTAAAATGGTCTGTAAACATTCATCATGAATTCTTTAAGCTGACAGTAGAAACAGGACAGATATCTCGCATCAGTACATGGCTATTAACCACGTTACTATTTGTTTATATTGGTTAACCCTTAAAAATCTCTTTTTCTAAAACAATTTTCCACTTCTGTTAGCAGTTCCTGTAATTTTCTTGGAAACTGAGCAATGTGGTATATATGAAAAAGCCACATAATTAAGGGAAGAAATAAAAATTCATTTCTGATAGAGGTCCCATAACTAAACCTAAAATCACTGATATACCTCAATGTAATTCAACAACTGTGTTGTGGTTGATGTTGGAAGGTATAAAAATGTTAAAGAAAATATACTCTGGATCCATCCAATTCCTAATTTTTGATTGAGGCCAAAGTCCTTTTAAATATTGTTTAAGAGTAATATATATACTAGAGGCCCAGTGCATGAAATTTGTGCATGGGGGGGTGGGTTCCTCAGTCTGGCCTGCACCCTCTCCAATCTGGGACCCCTCAGAGGATGTCTGACTGCCAGTATAGGCCCGATTCCACAGGGATTGGGCCTAAACTGGCTGTTGGATAGCCCTCTCACAATCTGGAATGACTGGATCCTAACCACTCACCTGCCTGTCTGCCTGATCACCCCTAACCCCTCTGCCTGCCTGCCTGATGGCTCCTACCTTGCCCCCATGCTGGCCTGATCACCTCTACCTTGCCCCCCTGCCTACCTGATCACCCCTAATCTCTCTGCCTGCCTGCCTGATTGCCTCTAACTGCCTCTGCCTGCCTGATCACCCCCAACTGCCCTCCCCTGCCGGCTTGACCTCACTCCCAACTGTCCTCCCCTGCCAGCCTGATTGCCCCTAACTGCCTCTGCCTCAGCCCCCACTACCATGGCTTTGTCCAGAAGGAAGTTGGACATCCAGAAGATGGCCAGTCGACCCGGTCTAATTAGCATATTACCCTTTTATTAGTATATATAAATTATATAAGATAGGATTGCTTAAATGGGGGTGGGGAGCCTTTTTCAGCAGGAGGAGATGCTCTTGGCAGACAAAAACACATAATCCCTAATTCTGGACTGATAGCCAGCCATATTTACTATACTGCTAAACTGGTCATCAAAAAATTGAATCACTTTCTTACACCTTACACCAAACAACTGTTACCCTTAAAACCCCTCCTCAGCCCCCACCTTAGGTTCTGCCTTCGCAGTTCACCCATATTTGGTTCTGATTGGTCAATTTCTATGCCAGTCAGCATCTCCGGGCCTATCTTGGGCCTGATCATAGAGGCGGGGCTGATCAGCAGCCACCCCAGGCTGCTGGCAAGTGGGCTGAACTGCTGACCTCTGGAAGAGAGAGAGAGGCTTGACTGCTGGTGAGGCCCAGAGAGATAAGCAGGGTCTGATCACCCTCCTTCTCTCCCTGGGACTCGCCAGCAACCTCTGCCGCTGCTGATCAGCCCTACCTCTCTCTATCTCCAAGAGGTCAGCAGTTCAGCCCGCTCGTCAGCAGCTGCGCACGCAGCCTGGTGTTCAGTCGAGCCTTTGGTTGTTTTGGATGTTACTACCCTTGCTCTCTATATATATGTGCCTGAACAACCAAATGACTGAACCACTGGTTGACTGGTTGCTATGACACGCACTGACCACCAGGGGACAGATGCTCAACACATAGGATTGGGCTCCCTCCTGTCTGTATCGGGCCTGCAGGAATTGGGCCTAAGCCAGCTATCTGACATCCCCCGAGATCGACTGTCAGCCACCTGGTGGTCAGTACACGGCATAGCGAGTGGTTGAGTGGCGTTAGCATATCATTAGCATATTATGCTTTGATTGGTTGAACAGCTGACCAGTTGACCGAACACTTAGCATATTAGGCTTTTATTATATAGGATTCAAAAACAGAGTTCTACCATGTTCTTCATGATAGAAGTTTAAGACAATTTACAAGTGGTAAATTGCACAATTCACCATATTTCTCTTATGTAAACTCCTTTGCAATGAGACACTGTAGCTCTACCCACTAAAAATAAATTCTACTGCTCCACATATTGAATCTGGGTGGCCTTGCAATTTGTTTTGCCAATAGAATCTAACAAAATCAAAATTACTCATGTTCTGCATTCAGTCCTCAACAGACTGAACACTTTTTCTCCTATAATTTAGCTGAGACAGCATTTGAACAAGCACAGACTGTCCTGATAGATGATGGGAGTTATAGGACTGGTTACTCCTATTGCTCTGGTTGATATAATGCCAACTAACACATATAAATGGGGGCATCTTTGGCCTGCCTCTCTCAGCCATCATGCACCTGGCTGGCAGCTGACCACATACATAAAACAATTCAGCCAAGGATAAAACAATTTATTTTCTGAATCCAGCCAAAATTGCCAAACCACAAAATTGTGAGTAAAATTAGTGGTGATTATTTTAAGCTGCTATGTTTGGGCTGGTCTGTTAGGCTGCAATAGATAACTAATACACCACATATTGATATTCCTTTCAAATCATTATTAATCTGCCTCAACTGTTGTTAGTAATTTTTTCAGATTAGAACTGTATTTTTTTAAATAAATTTTTTCTAAACAAGTGTATAGTATAATCCTTGATTGGACCCAGATTTGAAAAAAAAATCACTGAGAATGACATTACTGAGATCCTCAAACAAGAAAAAAAAAAATGGTTTTATGAGGAATGTCAATAATATTCTGATTATGCAGGCAGTTTTCTTGGAGATGTCCACTGCACTAATCCTGAATAATTAAGATATTTATATTTACTTTCAAATAATTATTTTTAAAATGTAGGAAAAGCAAGAATTGTTAAATCTGGCTGTTGTACAGTGTTAAACCATTTTAAATATTTTTCATGTTTGAATTTTTTTACTAAAATGTTTTTTTAATAGGTTGCTCTTCTTTCTATTGACAATGATGTTTATTGCTAATAAGTCCTGATTCACATGCCAGCTTCTGAATTTCCAAACTGGAACATATAAGTCGACTCTATCTAGACTCATATCCAAATGGTTGAATAAGAAATGCCAATAACCAGGGAGTGATTAAAATTACATATTTAACTTCCATTTGTTTATGCTAGCAAAATCTCTCTATACTAAATTTCAATTGCTTATGTTCAAATGACAGATAGAAGAAAATCAAACATGTAAATTTTATAGGTATAATTCATTGTATTTCTTTCTTCCCCTATTACAAATAATCTTCATGATCCAATCAGATCTAAGGTACCTTACTCTCAACGCTTTTAAATCACCAAGTAACTACAAAAATCTTAGTATACCTTGCATTGGGATTAAAGAATGTAATGTGATGGGAATACTCTTTGTCTCATACACTTACTAGTACTTATTTTAAGCATGAAATGTAATATGTGTTAAATGTTTAGCCAAGTGATTGGAATGTTAAGTGAACACTAAACAAAGCAAAGTCATTACTTTCATAATTAAGTCTATAGCATGTGATCACTTGATTCGTTTAAACATATTCTTTGAAAACTATGATGTGTAGGAACTATTTAAGAGTTTGCTAGAAAATTCTGGAGTAATAAAAAGCTTTTGTCCTTAGAATCTTCTCACAAATATCTAATACTAAACAGGATTCGATAATTTTAGAATAACATGCCAATAAAATACCATTACGATATATTTGAAGAGACATCCCCAGAGCCCCATTCTGAACCAATTTCTTTTTTACCTTCCTTTCTTCACCGCTTTGCTGAAGTACCTCAGGTCTAAAAACTATTTTGTCATTCATGCATGTGTTGGTCTTCTTGATTCTCTAAAGGGTTTCACACAAAGCATAGATGTTTCAAACCCAGGTGAAAAAATTGTTTAATTTCTTATATATTAAGTAAAATGGTTAGACTGAGTAATTGTTAAGGTATTTCTCTGATGCAAAATTCCAACATTTTCAGAAAATTGAAAAAGCTGTGGTGAATGGAATTATCTTAAATAGCGAAGAGGTGAATCCAAAACTTGGCTCTGCTTTTTGATATATGGGTCATATTTTGAGAACCCCGTGTGCCTTATCAATAAAATGAAGATGGCACCCCAAAAGTTTTTTGCTGTTTTGAATTAAATGAAAGGTATTTGTAGCAACAGTTTGTAAACTATATGATGTCAAGCAGGTAAGAAATCATATACTGTTGTTATCATAATATGTAAGAAATGAGTAAAAATAGGCAGGGACATTGTGGGATTAATAAGGAAACCATGAGCTTGGCCAAGCCAACACTGTGATTAGCATAACTCGGGGAAGCAAGACCTATAAAGTATTATATATTATAGAAAGCTTTAAATTCCAGGGTATATAATTTTATGTGAGTAAAAAGTGATAACTTTTGTTTGGCTTAGTGGAGAAATAATCAGAGTTGAACATAGGAATTATTAAGCTAGCAGCAATAAACTTAGTATGTTTGTTTGGAAAAAGGAAAAAAAAAAAAAAGAACTTTAAGGAACTTTGCAGAAGTAGAAATTTTCAGCCTTGTCAGATAAATCTATGTAGAAGCATTAAAAATGTAACTAAAACTTTTAAAGCTAGATATGTTTGAAATTATTTGTACAATCTGACAATGAAAAATATCCTGGCCATTTCAGAACAGAGTAAGTGAAAGAATATACAAAAATTATGAATTGCCATAATTATTATTGAATCTATATAAACGAATTGTTAATTTTGTATAAATTCATAGAAAGATATAATCTAAGTTTATAAGTTAATGGAAATAATCTCTGAAGTAATGTTTGTATTCAATAAATATAGTAATTATATGTAACTTAGTTAAATGAAGATAAATACAGATAATGAATAATAACTCTATAAAATATTTACAAACCCAACAGTTTGACTTTCTTTGAATTCTCTATTACAATGTATACAATGTTACATAGCTAAAAATAAATTAAAATATATACACCCAAAAGTGATAATTATAAATTTTTATAAAATTTAGAGAGTAGCTCACAGGTGTGGCTCAGTGGTTGAGTGTCATTCTATGAACCACGAGGTTGTGGTTTGATTCCCGTCAGGGCACATACCTGGGTTGTAGACAGGATCCCCAGTAGGGGACATGCAGGAGGCAGCCAATTGATAATTCCCTCTTATCATTGACTAGAGTCCTGGTGCATGAATTCATACACCAGTGGGGTCTCTTGGCCTTGCCTTCAGGATTGGGCCAAAACCAGCTCTCCAACATCCCCCAAGGGGTCCCAGATTGAAAGAGGGTGCGGGCCAAGCCAAAGGACCCCACCAGTGCACAAGCAGGGCCAGAAAGAGATGCAGGAGGTTGGCCAGCTGGTGAGGGACTGTGGGAGGGCCCTAGGGTGTGTCTAGCCTTTCTCTCTCAGTCCCAATCAGCAGGACCCAGCAGCAAGCTAACCGACCAGTTGGAACGTCTTCCGCTTGGTGGTCAGTGCACATCGTAGCAAGTGGGAGAGGCCACAGGCGATTGGCTGGATCCCCCTGCCCCTGATTAGGGTGGGGAGGCTGATCTGGGGTGGGGCCGGGCAGGAAGAGGGGCTGCAGGAGGTTGGCCTGCTGGTCCCACCCCCTATTGGGGTCGGGGGTGATCAGGGGCAGGGCAGGCTGAGGGGGAGGGGCTTTGGGCCAATTGTGGTGTTGGGGGCCCATCAGGGGTGGGGCCGGATGGGGGAGGGGGTAAAGGAGTTTGGACATGGGCCCCACACCCCATCGGGCCGGTTCGCTGGCTACAGTGGGCATCATAGCAACTAGTTGTTTATATATATACTAGAGGCCCGGTGCACGAAATTAGTGCACGGGGGAGGTGTCACTCAGCCCAGCCTGCACCCTCTCCAATCTGGGACCTCTTGAGAGATGTCCGACTGCCCGTTTAGGCCTGATCCAGGAGATCAGGCCTAAACGGGCAGTCGGACATCCCTCTCACAATCCAGGACTGCTGGCTCCCAACTGCTCACCAGCCTGCCTTCCTGATTGCCCCTAACCACTCTGCCTGCCAGCCTGATCACCCCCTAACCACTCCCCGGACAGCCTGATTGATGCCTAACTGCTCCCCTGCCAGCCTGTTTGCTCCTAACTGCCCTCCACTGCAGGCCTGCTTCCCCCCCAACTGCTCTCCCCTGTAGGCCTGGGTCCCTCCCAATTGCCCTTCCCTGCAGGCCTGGTCGCCCCCAACTTCCCTCCTCTGCCGGCTTGGTCACCCCTAACTGCCCTCCCCTGCAGGCTTGATCACCCCCAACTGCCCTCCCTTGCAGGCCTGGTCCCTCCCAACTGCCCTCCCCTGCTAGCCATCTTGTGGCAACCATCTTGTGTCCACATGGGGGCAGCCATCTTGTGTGTTGGAGTGGTGGTCAATTTGCATATTACTCTTTTATTAGATAGGATTATTAGATAGGATAGAGGCCTGGTGCACAGGTGGGGGCCAGCTGGTTTGCCCTGAAAGATGTCCCAGATCAGGGTGGGGGTTCCCTTGGGGCATAGGGCGGCCTGGGCAAGGGGCCTGTGGTGGTTTGCAGGACGGCCATGCCCCCCGGTGACCCAAGCAGAGGCCTTGGTATCTGGGTTTTATTTATCGTCTACAATTGAAACTTTGTAGCCTGGAGCAGAGCCAAGCCTTCTGCTCACTCTGTGGTGGCAGCCATTTCTGTTGGGATTTATTTATCTTCTATAATTGAAACTTTGTAGCCTTAAGCGGAGGCCTGGGCTGGCCAGGGTGTGCAGAAAGCTTGGCTTCCTCCATTGCCGGGGTCAACCCTAGCCTCCTGCTCTTTCCAGCTCTGTGGCTGTCGCCATTTCTGTTTGGATTTATGTATCTTCTATCATTGGAACTTTGTAGCCTTGAGTGGAGGCCTAGGCTGGCAAGGGCAGGTGGAAAGCTTGGCTTCCTCTATTGCCAGGAAACCCAAGCCTCCCTCCTGCTCTCTGTGGCTGTAGCCATCTTGGTTGTGTTTATTTGCATATCTGCTCCTGATTGGCTGGTGGGTGTGGCTTGTGGGTATAGCAGAGTGATGGTTAATTTGCATATCACTCTTTTATTAGATAGGATAGATGTTTCTATCTTTCTCTCTCCCTTCCTCTCTGAGATCAATAAAATCAGTAAAATATTTTTTAAAGAAATTGAGAGAGAATACGTATGAAAGTGAGAAAATAGATAACAAATTACTGAAAATTGATAAACAGTAAAAATGTTTCATGAAGTCTAATTCATAATCATAAAATCATGTGCATTATTGATTAACATGAAAAGTGAAAATGAAGTAAAGCCATGATTTTATAGTCCTGGAATATAATAGTACACCTGAAAAATTTGTTAATTACTTTACCTCAAATATTAACTACTAAAATATGCTATATTTTTACCCTTTCCTGTGCCCTTTTAAGGTTGACGGAGTGCCTTAAGAGGCTAACACAGAAGGGTAAATAAAGCAAGTCTCCATAAAACCCAGAGAAGAGATGGTAAAACTCCTCTTTGGGTCCTGTCTGGAGTCACAGTTGAAAAATAAATAAATAAATAAATAAAATAAAATATGCTATATTTTTCTTTTTCTTGTCTACATAAAAATCAGCCTCATTCATATTCCACTTTTTCTCTGTGAAAAAGAAAATAAAACAAATAAATCATTTTTGTACAATATATCATTGAAATTTCCATACAAAAAGTGATACATCTTATGTTATATAATCAAAAGTTCCAAATGTCTGTTTATTGAAAATTTGTCCAAATAAAATTCTCCATTCACTGTGGCACAAAAATAAGTAAGTAAGTAAATAAATAAAGGCAATTAATTCCCATTCATTATTTTTCCTCACAAATTGTAAATATTTCCATGATCAAGTCATAGTGCCATTTCATGAGTTAGAATAAAAGAAATATTCTGTTAGTAATGACTCGAGTTGTCATCAAATACACTAGTCTGACTGTTGTGCTCTAGTCAAAATAGTATGCATGATTAGTAATAAAAAATGGAAATTTTTTCTAGTACTCTCCTACCCTCCCTCCAACTTTTTCCCTCCTCACTATGTGTTCTGAATTCTATATTCATAAAAATATTAAGAATTTCCAAAATCATAGCACAGAAAAAATTCTTTCCATTATTTTCTAAATTGAAGATGTCACCCTGTTCAATAAATATATTTGATGTAAATAAAGAATATCCTTTCAAGTACAACTCATGGATATGTGTAACATTAAAATGTGCTGTGTATGGCAGTGTCTGTCCATACATTACTGAGTAAAGCACTACTGCACAATGGATAGATTTTGATTTGAAAAAGCATAGAATGATCTGTGTCTCCTAGATAAAAATTCAGCAGCTGAATAACTGACAGCATGTTGCTAAACTTGGCTAATCATCACATTTCTTAGTTTTTAACCTGTTATAATGATAGTTGTCACATTACAAAGTTATTGTGAGATTTAAATTAATGATGTATAACACCACACTTTGAACATACTAAATATTCAGTGATTATTTGGTATATTTTTAAGTACTAAAATGGCCTTTTATGCCACACACTACAAAGCAATAGCATTCCATATATATTAACTGAATAACACTACTATTCAATTAAATTCAATGTCAGACATTGTCTATTTAAAGCCAAAATACCTTTATGTAATATTTGGAAACTTCTTCCTCACAGATTATCACCTAATATGGTCAATCTGTAAAATGAATATCACCTCTCTGAAATTTTATATTTCCCTCTATGTTATAGTTTAATTAAGAAAACATGAAATTTGTGTATGACTTTGGTATGCAAAATGCCCTTTCCTTCAGGCTACAAAAACCCAGGATAAGCATCAAATAATTGCAGATATCTTTCTTCTGGTCAACCTTCCTTGTTGACTTTTTATTGAATCCAGCAACATCAATATTCCCTTTTTAAGTTTACCTCAAAGGGATGTATCAAGAATTATCATCCCTGAACAGGTGTCCCCATAAGTCACCTCTATTTCAGATTGCTGGGGGTGACCAGCTTCATCATCTAATGTGTATACATGCAAAATAGTGCAACAGAACCAGAGAATTCTACTGTGTTTCTGCCAGCTCCATCCATCAAAATATTTCCATTTGAATTTTCCACCTGCTGAACTGATTGCTCTCCTCCAACTGCTGTTCCCAGAAGAAACCTTGCATTTAAACCAAAGCTGAAAGAATCCATTTGGCATCCTAATTTCTTCATTTCTGTTTTGATCCTCATGACATACTTTGTTTCAGTGCCACAGACTCCAAGTACAGTAATTTGTTTTCTAGTTCTCACAGATTTTTTTTTTAATGTCAATGAGGAACAATAGAGAAAATACCCCCCTCCCAGGGGAGGGGGTCCAGACTTCTGGAATAGATTGCATTTGTCATCTGTGCATCCTTCCATTGATCTATCCACCCATTTATTCATCTATCAATTCATCACAGGGGACTCCATTCATCAACAAATTAATTCCCAAATTATTTAGCAAATCTTATTCTCTCAGTATACAATATTGTCTTAGTTTCCGGGGATTGGGGAGGGGGAATATAAGAACCAAACTATTAACCACATTAATTAACCATATCTGAAAACATTTATTATTCCATTATGAAGATGGATAAGCCCTGCCTAATGACCAAATAGAACCTATGGTGTTATGTGACTTAAAAATGTGGGTAAGGTAAAGTAAATTTTATGTGAGATTAACCAGTGGATTTGACCCTTCTGAGAACATTCTCTAAAGAACAGATCAAAATGAATAAATGAGTATTTAAGTTCCAAGGCACAATTAGAAGAACAAGATCTATTGGTTTAATTTGAAAAACCATGAACTTATATCTCATATTCTTCTCTTCTATGTATTCAGTTAGGAATTAGGCATTCCCTGGCATATATTAAAACTCAGCAAAGATCCAACAAAATCAGGCTTAGCTATTCTTAGAAAATAAAAACATCACCTAAAGTAATTATAAAATTGAAATAGAGAAACTTCTTACTATTTACAAAATGCAAATTAGCACTGTAAGAATTATTCAGTTAACTATGCAAAAGTATTTATTTTGTATATTCTCATAAAATTCTGCTATTTAAATATCCTTGACTCTAGCAAATATTATTTTTTAAATACCTTTCCAAGTGACAAGATATATACATAGCACAACTTTATGTCACAGCTTTTTAGTGATTTAAAAAATATGTTTCTTATCTCTCATCAAACAATCCACAGTTTGGCTATTCATTGCTTGTATTGCCTTGAAGTTGGTCTTATTTTATGCCTTTTTTTCTTGAGTTGCCTCAAAATGCCTATGAAGATGTTAAACATTTTATCTATATTCATGGTCGTTAAAAATAAATAAATAAAGTTAGATATTAGATATGAGCGGTGAAATGTTATTTAAGAAGTTTTTCTTTTCATAAAGGTATGTTAATTTATTTTTCATTATTTGGTGACTCAGAATGGTTTGGAAGTGTACAACTTGTAGATTATATTATAAAAATTTTACCTGCAATTTTTTTCAGTATTTCTTCATAATTTATTCAGCTTATTGTATGGCTAATTTTTACTAGGTTATTATAGTCTATGCAGTTAAAAATTATTCAGAGCCACTATATTTTGGAAATTCAATAGTTGTCAATAACTGCTCACTCAGTATTCCCCTGCCTTCCATGTGGTTTGTGTGGTTGTTTTTATCTTCTTCTCAGGTAATAGTCGAATTTAGGGATGGTCTAAAAAATACCAAGGAATTTGGAATATATGTTGTGTTATTTTTGCTCACTGTCCCTATCAGAACTTACGTTTTCTACTTGCCTCTTCATTGTCCTCCTTACACCCCAGGCATATTCTTCCTTCAAGGCCTTTGCACTTGCTGTTTCCATACTCCTGTCCACAGGTATGCAAGTGACTTACTCTCCCACTACCCTAGGTTTCTTCTCAATATTCATTTCATCAATAAGTCTTTTCCTGAGCAAAGTATAAAATACAATAGTAAATGCCCTTTCCCCCAGCACTCGTTCATTATGATTCATTTTGCTTCATAGCAATTACTGACATCTGGTATTTTATCTATTTACTTTCCTGTTTATGGCCAGTCTTCCCCCAAAGAAGAAATGAGGCAGGAAACTTTAGTTATATCCTTTGATACAGCCTTAGCACCTAGAAGAGTATCTGGCACATAGTATGTGCTCAATAAATATATGTTGAAAAAGTAAATGAAAAAGAAAGAAATTAAAAGTGAAAAGGATTTGACATGAATCTTGTTTCTGATTCATCTGCTGTTTGTATCCACAGTCTCTGCCTCTTTATTTCTTCTTCCATAACGCTTACTCTCACCTGGGCTTCTGTCCCTTTCAGTTGCTCCTGGACTGTATCATATGTGCTCCCATAATGTTCTGGGGAGGCAAAAGTTTGTACTGCTAATTTCCAGACCTCTGCAGGGCCAGCATTTCAGGAAAAGTCTTGCTCTCTTTTCAGGATAACTTTTTGCAATTGATATACAATCTCTTTTTCACTGATGTTTTCCCTGCAATTATGTCCCAGAGATTTTTGTGTTTTGCAGCCTAGGGTACTAGAAAATGTCAAAGTGCAAGCTATCAAGAACTAATAGAAGTTGATTACATTAAACTTAAAAGCAATTTAAGCCAATTATGAGTGTTTCTGCATGGTAGCAGGTTTAAAAGCAACTACTTTACTTATTATTATTTTTTTAGTAACCTCTGGGGTCAACTGTCTCATTCTTTTTTTTTTTTTTTTTACATTTTTTTATTGAGGTATTATATGTGTACATATCTTACCATTACCCCCCCCACCCCACCCCCATAAATGCCCTCACCCCCCAGAGTTTTGCGTCAATTGTTTATGCTTATATGCATTCATACAAGTCCTTCGTTTGATTTCATATCTCCCCCACCTCTCCCTAACTTTCCCCCTGTAATTTGAAAGTCTGTTTGATGCTTTACTGTCTCTGTATCTATCTTTTTGTTCATCACTTTATAATGTTCTTTACTATCCATAAATGAGTGAGATCATGTGGTATTTTTCTTTCATTGACTGGCTTATTTCACTTAGCATAATGTTCTCCAATTCCATCCAGGTTGCTGCAAATGATGAGAATTCCTTCTTTTTTATGGCTGCATAGTATTCCATTGTGTAGATGTACCACAGTTTTCTGATCCAGTCATCTGCTGATGGGCACCTAGGCTGTTTCCAAATCTTAGCTATTGTAAATTGTGCTGCTATGAACATAGTGGTGCATATATCCTTTCTGATTGGTGTTTCTAGTTTCTTCGGATATATTCCCAGGAGTGGGATTACTGGGTCAAATGGGAGTTCCATTTTCAGTTTTTTGAGGAAACTCCATACTGTTCTCCACAGTGGCTGCACCAGTCTGCATTCCCACCAGCAGTGCACGAGGGTTCCTTTTTCTCCGCATCCTCGCCAACACTTGTCGTTTGTTGATTTGTTGATGATAGCCATTCTGACAGGTGTGAGATGGTACCTCATTGTTGTTTTGATTTGCATCTCTCGGATAATAAGTGACTTTGAGCATGTTTTCATGTGTCTCTTGGCCTTCCTTCTGTCTTCTTTTGAAAATATTCTGTCCAGGTCTGTTGCCCATTTTTTTATTGGATCATTTATCTTCCTTTTATTAAGTTGCATAAGCTGCCTATAGATACTGGAGATTAAACCTTTATCAGTGATGGCATTTGCAAATATGTTCTCCCATGCAGTGGGCTTTCTTGTTGTTTTGTTGATTGTTTCTTTTGCTATAAAAAAGCTTTTTATTTTGATGTAGTCCCATTTGTTAATTTTCTCTTTAGCTTCCATTGCCCTAGGGGCAGTGTCAGTGAAGAAGTTCTTTTGGCATATGTCTGAGATTTTGTTGCCTGTGGATTCCTCTAGTATTTTTATGGTTTCCCATCTTATGTTTAAGTCCTGTATCCATTTTGAGTTTATTTTTGTGTATGGTGTAAGTTGGTGATCTAGTTTCATTTTTTTGCATGTATCTGTCCAATTTTCCCAACACCATTTATTGAAGAGACTGTCTTGACTCCATTGTATGTTCATGCCTCCTTTGTCAAATATTAATTGAGCATAGTGGTTTGGGTCGATATCTGGATTCTCTATTCTGTTCCATTGATCAATATGTCTGTTCTTGTGCCAGTACCAGGCTGTTTTGAGAAGAGTGGCTTTGTAATACAGCTTGAAATCTGGTATTGAGATGCCACCTACTTTATTCTTCTTTCTCAGGATTGCTGTGGCTATTCGGGGTCTTTTTGTATTCCAGATGAATTTTTGGAGAGTTCTTTCTAGGTCTGTGAAATATGCTGTTGGTATTTTGATGGGGAGTTCATTGAATCTATAGATTGCTTTGGGTAGTATGGACATTTTAATGATGTTGATTCTACCAATCCATGAACATGGTATGTTCTTCCATCTGTTTACATCTTCCTCTATCTCTTTTTTCAGTGTCCTGTAGTTTTCCGTGTATAGGTCTTTTACCTCCTTAGTTAAGTTTATTCCTAGGTATCTTAATTTTTTTGGTGCGATGGTAAATGGGATTGCTTTTTTAGTCTCTCTTTCTGTAAGTTCACTATTGGTGTATAGAAATGCCATAGATTTCTTGGCGTTAATTTTGTATCCCGCTACATTGCCGAATTCATTTATTAGGTCTATTAGTTTTCTGATGGAATCTTTTGGGTTTTTTATGTACAATATCATGTCATCTGCAAATAAGGACAGCTTCACTTCTTCTTTTCCAATTTGGATGCCTCTTATTTCTTCTTCTTGCCTAATTGCGATAGCTAATACTTCCAGTACTATGTCAAACAGGAGTGGTGAGAGTGGGCATCCCTGTCTTGTTCCTGTTCTTAGGGGAAATGGTTTTAGTTTTTGCCCATTGAGTATGATGTTTGCTGTGGGTTTATCATATATAGCTTTTATTATGTTGAGGTATGATCCTTCTTTTCCCACCTTGTTGAGAGTCAACTGTCTACTTCTTACTACAACTCTATAAATGGGTATCTTGGGCAAATTCTCTCTCTGATTTGCACATCTATAAAAATTGGATTCTTATGCTAATTCCCAGAGCTTCTTCAAAGATTAATTGATAAATATGTGTGAAGCTCTTAAAATAATACCTGTCACATAATACATGCAATAAATGTCAGTTATGGCTAATAACTGAATTTATTTATTTATGGAAAAGTTCAGACATTTTACGGTGTAATTCTTATTCCTCTTTAAGTTGAAGCACCTGTCACTGGGGTAATCTTTAGGGAAACAGTCTGAGACACATTTTTCTTGGTCTTCTTGCCACTCAAACAGGCATCAGTAGTGTATGGATTTAAATAAACAGGGATTATAAGAGGTAAGATAAATAAAAAAATTTTGTCACATAAATGTAATAAAAATGGAAGATTAAGGAATAAGTATATATAGAGGTCCTTGATGCTTTTTTAGCACCAAATATTTAATCTACCAAATTACCCCCAACTCCATTGCTTCTTCAAGGATTGGGGGCCTAAATATATCATCTACATGAGCTGTATCCTCTGCTATTCTGTGCATTATTTTATTAGTAAAAATACTTACATGGTTTGTAAAAACTTATAAAATGCCATGACTAAAATCTGTAAAAATTCCCCAGTTGTATATCTTACACAATCATTCTACTAAATTTACTACATGGTAGGCATGGCAGAGGATAGGAAAAAGGTTGATTGCTTATAATTTTGTAATGGAGCATTTAGAACAGCAGATAATTCACTGAATCTAGAGCATTCTTCAGTTATCTTGGATTAGGAATATGAATAAATTAACTACTATTAAGTTCCTTGTACAAAACAAAACAAAACAAAACAAAACAAGACAAAACACACACACACACAACAAACAACCAACCAAACAAACAAACAAACAACAGCATCCTTGTTTATGTATTGTAGGCATTGCTGCCACTGAAGGCCATTAATAGAAAACATACCTCGCAGTATTATTTTCTAAAATTGGCCCCATGTAAATATCAGAAAAGTGTGGCAAGACATCAGTAGGAACCAAATTTCAGCAAATGGTGCTCCAGAAATCCTAAAATCTCCACTTAGCGCGAGCTTCACCCAAATCAAACAGTTAACAGGAGGGCCATCCGTGCATCCTCTCGGAGCCAAGCAGTCCCCCCTTAGCAATGACAGCTGCGAGGGGGTGGCATCGGTGCTGTGCGCGTAGTGTATATTTTCCCTGGAAATCCTGAGTGTGGTCCATTCAGGCTGTTATGTTTTCGTGTTGTGGCACTATGTCGACACTAGAGTACAATATTTGGAAAGCTATTGTTTCCACAGCTTGCACTGATTTATTCTTCTTTCTGTTCAGAGGCCTTTGTACTAGCTCAAACCTGAATGTCATATGTAGCAACGTACTGGAGGATTGTTTATCACTACTTTAAGCCACATGCTATTGTAGCATTTAAGGTTGTTTTGTTAACTGGAGTTGGATTATGGTTTACAAAAAGACATTTCAAGAGATTCAAATAAATGAAATAATTCCATCCAAAGCTGCAGTCACAGTCAAATCTAACCTTTCCAGAACTGTGAAAATGTTTTAAAACAAAATTGGAGGAAGAGTGTAAAACTTATCTTAATAATATGTTCTTTGGACAGGGTTTAATAAAGTATATGATTTCAAAAACTATTTTCATCCAAACTAAAGTAGACTTCTGTATAATGTTAGTCAATTTTCTTTTTCTTTGAAATATAAAATTACTTTAAAAAAATAGAAAGAAATCCATGAACTATTCCTTTTGGAAGCAAAGACGACATTTTCTAAAAATTAAGTAAAAAAAAAATGTGGCTAAGAGGGAGTCTAGGAACCATCCAGTCCTCAATTCCCAAAGCTCCATATTTTACAGAATCTACCTGTGTGAAAATTACATCCTCTCAATAATCCCTGAATCCAGGGAGTAAAATAAAATAATTCATTTTACTATTATGATTGACTTTGATTAAAATTATTTCCATGAACCCAGATAATTAACCCATAATTATCAGTGCCTTCCCTAAAAAATGTGCTTATTTTATCAATACCTGCAGTTCTGTATAGAGGGTTTTGTTTGCAGGAAGAGGAGTTTTTAGGCACAAATTCAGAGAATTGCTATACTCAGCTAAATTATTAGCTTTCAATTTTAGCTTTCCAAATTTTTTTTTTTACCTAGCTGGTTATATAATTCAATATCAAAATTGATAATTGCTTTATGATCACACATTTTTCATTATGTATGAGGCATTTGGCAGGTGAGTAATTAATGTTTTGATTTAATAATATCAGATGCATGTATGGGTAGTCAATTCATTATGGTCTCATGATATATCCTATTATAGGGTTACATTTAAAGCACTACATTCAAATCAAACTGCCTTCCAATTCAGTTTTACTGAATCAGGATAAATGCTATTCATGGAAACAGTAGGATAGTTTAGATGGTCATGAGAGAGAATCATAAAAAAGCAACAGCTATGCATCAGTAAATAGCAGACAGTCAATAGGTGAGTTTCATTTCATGTTGTTCTAACTTTAAGTTATCAAGTGATTGCAATTTCAGCTTTGTTCTTATACAGTAAGAGATGTCATCATTTTAATTCATTAATATTTTTAAAGTGAATTTATTGTCAGCCTACTTATCAGTAAATTAGTGTGTGTGTGAAATAATGTAAAAGTAATTGATGTTCTAGCCGGTCTTGCTCAGCGATTAGAGCATCGAATACAGACTGAGGGGTCATGGGTTGGATTCCGCTCAAGGGCACATACCTCAGTTGCAGGCTCAATTCCTGGCCCCAGGCTGGGCATGTTCGGGAGGCAATTAGTAGATGTATCTCTCTGGCATTGATGTTTCTCTGTGTGTTTCTCTTCTCCTTCCTTCTATTCTCTCTAAAAAAAAAATTAATGGAAAAAATATCCATGGGTGAGGAATAATAAAAATCCTATATAATAAAAGGCTAATATGCAAATTGACAGAATGGTGGAACAACCAGTTGCTGTGACACGCACTGACCACCAGGGGTCACATGCTCAATGCAGGAGCAGCCCCCTCGTGGTCAGTGTGCTCCCACAGAAGGAGCGCCACTCAGTCAGAAGCCGGGCTCATGGCTGGTGAGCACAGCGGGGGTGGCGGGAGCCTCTCCTGCCTCTGCGGCAACATTAAGGATGCCAAAGGGGAGTGGGCCTAAGCCATCATTCGGACATCCCCTGAGGGCTCCTGGACTGCAAGAGGGTGCAGGCCAGGCTGAGGGACCCCCCGAGTGCATGAATTTCATGCACCGAGCCTCTAGTAATAAATAAAAGTAATTGCTACTAAATATGTAACAGTATACTTAACAATGTTATAATACATAAAATTAAAATTTTAAAATGGTATGTCTTAGCTTTTCACAAGTGATAAGTATTAACATCTTAAAGTTTTTTAAGGACCCATAATATGCATAGAACATCAGAAAATATTAAGTACTTAATGTTTCATGGCTTTGTCCATCCTTCTTACACAGGTCAGGGAGAAAATCATGGCTTGTGTATTACAATGTCCAATCACAAGTTAGGGGATATGAACTTGGAGATTTATTGAACTACAACAGAAGAAAATAGAAGCCATTATACATCAGTCTTACAATAACAGTTAAAACATGTTTTTAAATCCTCATGAGGCTTAAAAATTAATCTCTGTAAAAATACTCCCACCATCACAGACTGTGAAGTCTTTTAAGAAATGTAATCTGTAATTGAGGGGTTAGAAACAATCAAACAAGTTTAAAATTGCCTTTACCTTATAGTCCTTTGGTCTTAATCTTGCCTTAATGCCTTTTACCTGCCCCATATGTTAGGTGGAGCTTGTGCCTATGTTTGAAAACAATGAAGCTTAATTTTTATGTTTTTCTCCTATAAATTTTTTAAGCCTCTTTTCTCATGATAAACAAATGAATCTCTCTATGCTGCACTTTCTTTGACTAACAAATGCATTTAAGTTGTATAAAATATTTTGTTCACCTGAAAAGAAATAAAGTGATTTTATTATGAGCATATTTTCATTTACTTTTCAATATTTTCAAATTCTATAATAAATAGTATTGTTTTCATAATTAAAAGCCAACCTTAACTGCTCTTAAAAATAAAGGCTTTTTAAAAAGTCAACCCAATTTTAAATTGAAATGAAATTTTAAATTAAAACTATGAAATAACTTAGTATAGTATTGAAATCTGGCACAATAAATGCTTATGTATGACTCAAGAGAAGGGAATTGACTTTCTGCTCTGACCTCTATTAAACTCTCAGTCTCTGAACCTGAGTATGTTTGAACAAAAAATGTGTGGAGCATCCTGGGTAGGTTATAAGTTGACCAAATGTTGAGAATAGAATATTTATTTACTGACTAAAGACTAATATGTCTTATTTTATTAGTCAAGTATAAATTCTAATGCATTGTCCCAAAATCTAAATGTCCATGAATCCTACCTTTGTTAGGTGACAATGCTACAATAATGAAGTATTTGAAAAGAGAAAAAAAATAATGTTCTTTATGTTATTGATCATTCCTAAAATATATATTGTTCCATCATATAATATTTTTATTCTATTTGGGTATATCAATGCCACTGTATATGCTTAGATGTGAAAACATACTTATGCATAAAATCCAATTATATGAAGAAATGATTTGTAAATTGAGAATGAGACAGAGATACTGACTTTCTCTCCTATGCTTCTGTCAAGAAGAACATCACTAGCTAAGCCTTAATCCTAGGAGAAGGATGAAAGATATGTGGAACAGAAATGTATCAGTTGAGCTGCCCAGACTGATTAGCTCATATCAGCAGACATTCAGGTGTCCCAAATGCATATGAGTAATTACCAAAAAATAACTTGTTTAAGCAACTGGTGTGTTATATAATAAAAACACACTAATGTAAAGAAACATATTTTAAAGAACCCCAAACTCCCAATATTTGACTTTTAAAAGTGATAAATCTAGCAGAAATTATCCTATATAATACAGGTAATATGCAAATTGACCATCACGCCCTCACACAAGATGGCCACCCCCATGTGGTTACAAGATGGCCGCCCCCATGTGGTAACAAGATGGCCGTGCCCATGTCGTCACAAGATGGCCACTCCCATCTCGTCACAAGATGGCTGCCACAAGATGGCTGGCAGGGGGGGACAGTTGGGGGCGACTTGGCTTGCAGGGAAGGAAGGGGAGTTGGGGTGGACCAGGCAGGCAGGGGAGGGCAGTTGGGGGCAATTGGGCCGGCCAGGGAGCAGTTAGGTGTCGATCCGGCTGGCAGGGGAGTGGTTAGGGGGTCATCAGGCTGGCAGGCAGAAATGGTTAGGGGAAATCAGGCAGGCAGGCAAGTGGTTGGGAGCCAGCAGTCCTGGACTGTGAGAAGGATGTCCGACTGCTGCTTTAGGCCTGATTGATCCCTGTGGGCCCCAACCCTAAACTAGCAGTCAGACATCCCCTGAGGGGTTCCAGATTGGAGAGGGTGCAGGCTAGGCTGAAGGACACCCCCCTTAGCATACAAATTTCATGCACCAGGCCTCTAGTTTTATAAAAGACATCATCATATAATTTTCCATTGTTGTGTTTTATAAAATATATCAATTCACCTATCATTTTTAACTATATATGCTACAACTGTCCTAATCTCTATAAGAGAGTAAAAAATAAGTTACATATTATTTTATATAAAGAAGACTTGCAATAGAGCAAAAATATGAATAAATAGTGATTCCTTGTTTATATGCATTCCTTCATACAGATACACACACTTTCTTCAACAATAGAGACTGTAAAAATAGTAGAAATAAAGTTGAAATATGCATTGGACCTTTCATGTTACACATGATAGTTTAAATACGTGAAATTATCTCTACTTCATCCTAACTTAAATGTCCTTAAAATAAATCTTTAAAGAATACACTCACAAGATAAATAAAAGAGGGGTATATATGTAGTATGTGAAATACATTAGCGACATTTTCAGGATAGAAGGCATATGCATGAGTGACAACTTATTTGGTACATGAGCAGGTTGATGTTTTATTAAATTCTAGGTAATAAAAATGCAAATACCCCTGAGTAGCAAGTTGGACTACCCAAATAATGACTAATACAAAGAAGTTTCAGGCCCCAATTACCTTTGGTGACTGAGGTAAAAGAGAAGAATGAATCTAGAAACAAGATAATTTATCAACTTAATGTAAAGAGCTGCAGGCATATACTCATATCTCATCCCCCAACAAAAGTCAAATGAGCATGCATATCCCAGTCTTGGAAACATAAAAGTGTTATTTCCTGATGAAATTGAAGTCAAGGGGTCCTTAATACTAGAATAACAGATATAGTAGAGGGCTGGCTCAGTTATCAATATGGAAACAGAAATTTTTTGAAAGTCTACAAACCCCCTGTGCTAAAAAAGTAATTTCTCTGGAGAACTTGATCGAAGAGAAAAGCCTTTTAAGAGATATTATGTTTATCATGCGATTGCTTGACCACCTCCCAGAGAAGTTAAACAGGCACAGAGAATGCCCACACGGAAATCTATTCAAATGCTTCTTAGTTCCTTTCATTTACCTGTGATATAGAAAAGATCAGCTGACATTTCAAGAAAGCTACTCACAAAAACAGAGACAAATCAATCAAAAAATAAAAAAAGAGGGGGCGGCCATCTTGTGTGAGGGCATGATGGTCAATAAAAAAAGAAGGAGCAGATAAACACACACATTTTATAACTAATAATACGAAAACTCAAATTAAATTTTTCCCTTCTCCTTTTTTCATTCATGCTTTGTATCCCCCTTCCCCTCTGACAGTTTATACCAGGGGTCCTCAAACTTTTTAAACAGGGGGCCAGTTCACTGTCCCTCAGACCATTGGAGGGGAGTCGGAGAGTGCGGCGCACATTCCACACATGCGCACTGCGGGCCCGGGATGAGTTGGCTGCTAAGCAGGATAGGCAACGGCGGCAAAAACACCCGGCGGGCCGGATAAATGTCCTCGGCGGGCTGCATGTGGCCCACGGGCCGTAGTTTGAGGACCCCTGGTCTATACTATGTACTCATGCCTCTGTTTCTATTTTGTTCATCCATTTATTTTGTTCATTAAATCCCACATATAAGTGAGACTGTATTTGTCTTTCTCTGACTGGCTTATTTCACTTAGCAAAATAATCTCCAGGTCCATCCATGCTGCCTCAAAAGGTAGTATTTCCTCCTTTTGACAGCTGTGTAGTATTCCATCATATAAATGTACTAGCACACTTATATCCACTCATCTACTGATGGGCATTTGGGCTGTTTCCAGATCTTGAGTATTGTAAATGATGCTGCAATAAACATCAGGGTGCATATATTCTTTGAATTAGTGTTTTGGGTTTCTTAGGATATGTTCCCAGAAGTGGGATCGCTAGGTCCAAAGGCAGCTCCATTTTTAATTTTTTGAGGAAACTCTATACTGTTTTCCACAGTGGCTGCACCAGTCTGAATTCCCACCAACAGTACATGAGGGTTCCCTTTTTTCCACATCCTCACCAGTACTTACTGTTTGTTGATTTATTGATGGTGGACATTCTGGCAGGTGGAAGATACCTCATTGCAGTTTAAATTTGCATTTCTCTGATGATTAGTGACATTGAGCATTTTTTTATATGTCTATTGGCCACCTGTTTGTCCTCTTTGGAGAAGTATCTATTCAGGTCTTTGCCCATTTTTTTATTGTATTTTGGATTTTTTTTTTTTTTTTTTTTTTTTGGTGTGGAGTTGTATAAGTTCTCTATATATTTTAAAAATGACCCCTGTGTGATACATCATTGGCAAATATGTGTCCCATTCTGTGGGTTCCCTTTTCATTTTCTTGATGGTTTCTTTTGCTTTGCATAGCTTTTTACTTTAATGAAAACTAGTCTAAATGTTATATCATAAAAAATTCAGATGCATATGTAAAAATATTGTGTTATTCTCTACCATATGAGAAATCTAAACTTTCATAATACATTTTTTAAAAGCCTTTACTATTGAAAATTTTAAAATACTGCATTATTAAGATTCAAGACTTAAGGTAAAAAATATAAACAAAAGTACATTATTTTAAAAAGAAAACCTGATACATTATACAAAAACCAATTTATAATGGATCATGGATTTAAATGTAAAATATAAAACTATACAACTTTTGGAAAAAAAATAGAATGAAATCTTTCAGGACTTAGAGCTAAGAGAAGAGGTCCTAAATGATGCCTAAAGCATGATTCATAAAAGGCAAAATTGATAAACTGGATCTCTTCAAGATTAAAAACTTACTCTACAAAGACCCTTTTCAAAGGATTAAAGGAAAAATCATATATTGAGAGAAAATATTTTTAAATCATACATCTGACAAAGGAATAGTTTATGTAAACAGCTGTCACATTCAACAACTATAAAACAATGAATCCAATTAGGAAATAGGCATAAGACACAAAGTGACATTTTACTGAAGATGTTTGATGAAAATTAAATACATAAAACTATTTTTGACATTAATTATTGATTGGGGAAAGGTAACTTAGCCACAATAGCATTTTACTACATATCTATCAGAATGGCTAAAATTTAAAATGATGATAGTATCAAATGCTTGCTATAAATTTGGAAAAATTGAATCACTCCTCTATAACAGGTGGGAAAAGAGATTTATACAGCTATTCTGGAAAATAATATAATAGTTTCTTATAAAAGTAAAGACATGCTTACCAAGTCTCATCGTTTGCACTCTTGGGCATTTATCCCAGATAATGACAACTTATGCTAAAAACTTCAACTTGGGAATACCCATAGCTTTATTTATAATAGCCCCAAAATGGAAACAACTGAAATATCTTACAGCAGGTGAATGATTCAACAAGTTGTGGTACAACATCAATTCCACTCAATAATATAAAATAACAAATTACTAACATACACAATTTTGATGGATCATAAGTGAATTATGATGAGTGGAAAGAGTACAATCTCCAGATTATATAGTGTATAATTCCATTCTCAAAATTACGGGGAAGGAGGTACCTGTGCATATAAAATTATGGTATGAAGGATCCTTTTGACAGGACTATTTTTCTTGACTGTGATCATAGATAAAATAAGCAACACAGAATAAAATGAATGCAACTCACTTACACATGAGTGCATATAAAACTAGTGAAATTTGAGTAAGTTTGGATGATTATATCAATGTCAATTTTTTGCTTTTCATATTGTTGTACAAGATACTTCCATTGGGGAAACTGGGTGCAGGATATATGGGACCTCTTTGTATTATTTATTAGAACTGTGTTAATCTATAATGATCTCAAACTAATGTTTCTAAAGACATGTAATTAAAACACTGCATAGCATCAGAATTCATATAAAACTAGAGGCCTGCTGTACGAAATTTGTGCATGGGTAGGGTCCTTAACCTTTTGCACTCGGATGTCGAGTGCAAATTACTCTTTGAATGTATTAATAATTTGAAATATAAAAAAAATCCAAATAAATAAGTTTGTATGAAAAGAAACTCCAGTTTTTTATTCTACTGCCGCACTTTGTAAAATCTGGGGTATTTAAAAAATTAAATCCCGAGTAGAATAAAGGAATCGAGAAAAAAGCAAGTGAGTGCAAAGGGTTAAGCCTGGCAGGTGATCACGGCTGATCAGGGCCTTCTGGCTGCCAGCTGGGGCCTTCCTTCATTCCATGCCACACCAAAGTGGTCAGTGCATGTCATAGTGAGCGATCAAACTCCCGGTCTCCTGGTCGAACTCACAATGGGACACTTTACATATTAGCCTTTTATATATATAGACTAGAGGCCCAACACATGAAATTCCTTGTGCGGGTACGGTCCCTAGGCCTGGCCTGCGATCAGGGCCATCTTCCCCGGCTGCTGGCAGCTGGCGCCGCCCCCCACCTTCACCCACCCCCAGTTCCCCTTTTGCTATCAGATGATCAGAGCCTATCGGCTGCGGAAAGGGACCGAGAGGTGGTCAGTGCGCCTCATAGGGACTGGTCCCGTGGTCGTTCTGGTAGTACCACCATTTGGTCTATTTGCATATTACTCTTTTATATATATAGATGTGCTTCAATCCTTCCACTTTCTTAGTTTTCTATTATCTTGGCCTCCTGAGAATTCCCATGTCTGAGAAGATTGGAGACAGGGCTCTCCTTGTATCCTGCCATAGGGAGTGCCTATCTGGAGCTGAGGCCATGGGATGAGGAAGGGACAGAGTCTGGTGCTTGGCTTTTGGTGATCAGTTTGTCTGCCTGGATGTGCCACAGAACCTCAAAAGAGTGACTTTTCTGAGCTTTCATTTGCACTCCATACCGTGCATGCCTCCTCTGAGACCCAGAGTCCAAGGATAAGGAGAAAGGTGCGAATCCCTCATGTTTGAATGAAGCTTTACACTTTGAACTGCTAGCCTGAATCAGTGATATAATTTTGTGGTTTCAGGAGCCTTTGGCAGGTTGGGTTGGAGTGGTGGTGGGGTAGGGTTTTATATTTCTATAGAAGCCCAGTGCATAGGTGGGGGCCAGCTGGCCTGCCCTGATGGAGGCCCCCAATTGGGGTCCCTGCTGGGGGGTGGCATTGGCTAGGGCAAGGGCCGCGTTCATTCTTGTTGTTCTGGTCATTCTGGTCATTCTGCCATTTTGGTTGCTAGGCTTTTATTATATAGGACTAGAGGCCCATTGCACAAAGAGATTCTTGCAATAGGCCTTCCTTCTCTTGGCTTCCAGCACCGGTTTTCCTCCGGCATCCGGGACCCAGGCCTTTGCTCCGGCCGGAGTCTGCCTTCTTTGTCTTTGCTGCAGACTCCAGCCAGAGTCTGCTGTCTTCACTGCAGACTCCGGCTGGAGTCTGTCATCTTCATCTTCACTGCTTCGCTGCAGACTCCGGCTGGAGTCTGCCACCTTGGTCTTCGCTGCAGACTCGGGCCAGAGTCTGCTGTCTTTGCTGCAGACTCCAGCTGGAGTCTGCCATCTTCGTCTTCACTGTAGACCCCAGCTGGAGTCTGCTGTCTTGGTCTTTGCTGCAGACTCTGGAGTCTGCAGTCTTCATCTTCACTGTGCTGGAGTGTTGCTCCTATAGATCCCTTCATCCCCCGCCCTCCCTCTCATAGCAGGTGTCCTGCCCTGCCGGTCCACTCCACACCTAGAGCAGCTGGGCGGCCTCCATCTTTGTCCTTCTAATTTGCATATTCCCTCCTGATTGTCTGGTGGGCGTAGCGGAGTGATGGTCAATTTGCACGTTTCTCTTTTATTAGTGTAGATAGGATAGGATAGGATAAGGAAGGGAAGTATGCTGCATTTATTATATTTTTTTGCTGTTTCCTATTGTTGTCCTCTCTTGCCACATTATACTATTCAGATATAAAGCTTACTCATAATTCAAGATGGATTACACTCACTCTTTTGTGAAATGTAAAGATTAGAAAAGTCAAATATATTAAATTCTTCATTATATACTAAGCAAAAGTGATTGAATATATAGAGAAAAATATATATTTTTATTTTTGTTTTAGAGAGAGGGAGACAGAGATAGAAACATTGATGAGAAAGAAACATCAATGCCCATCTGCTGTCTCCTGCGCCCTCACCAGGGATCCAGCCTGCAACCTGGGGATAGGCCCTGACCAGGAATTGAACTTGTGACCTCCTAGTGCATGGGTCAAAGCTCAACCACAGAGCCACACTGGCCTGGAAAGAAAATATATATTAGTTGAACTTTAGGAGACAAGGCTTAATGAATTTATAGCCAATTCTACTAGGTTTTATTAAAAAAAAAAAATTAAACCGAAACCTGAAAGTCATAGAGAGCTCTAGTCTCCTTTTTAATATTTTCTAAAAATTATCCCAAGGTTTCAAATGAAAAGCTTTATATAATGTAACCATTTATATCTAACCTCCCTTTCCTATTATTTGTCATCAGCTAGTTATTTTTTATTCCATAGATCTACATCACTACTAACTAAATAATGTTGTAAGTGGGCATTGCAGTGATATTTTGTCCGGTAAAAACATTAAAATACAAGCCACAAATAAATCAAATTGTATCATCAGCCATGCTGGAATGGTTTTAATATACCCAAAATGGTCTTTATGATTTTTTTCATTACACTGACATAAACCCTAATACAAAATTTTCTAGAACTAGGATACAGTTCTGCTCCCCAAACTCAAGGTTCTTTTAAGGCAGAACAAATCCAAGGTATGGCTTAAAAAATAAAATCTGATTCTTTATTATTCGTACTTGTTATAAAAATGACAAAATTTTTATGTCACAGGCTACATTAATATCACCTTATGTGTCTTAAAGGTAATCATAAAGATAAATTTATATTTGTGCTTTCAAAAGTAATATGAGTCAGTTTTCTCTCTTTTACAAAGATAACTCATGTTTAATGTTTAGTTTTATATTTATGGCCAGAGATTTAAAATACTTCAGGAAACACCATTTACATTCAATTTGGTATTATGATATCCTCTGGAGTTCAGTCTTAAAGTCAGAATTTTAAGCAGAAGATATGATTATATATATATTAATAAAAGGGTAATATGCTAATTAGACCGGACATCTTCCGGACAAGCTTCAGGACATCCTTCCAGACAAAGTCACAGTGGTGGGACTGAAGCAGAGGCATATAGGGGTGATCAGGCTGGCAGGGGAGAGCAGTTAGGGGGATCAGGATGGCAGGGGAGAGCAGTTAGGGGGATCAGAGCAGCAGGTGAGAGCAATTAGGACGATCAGGCCAAGGCTGGCAGGGGAGCAGTTAAGGGCATTAGGCAGGCAGGCAGGGTGGTTAGAGGCAAACAGGGAGGCAGGCAGGTTAGGAGCCAGTGGTCCCGGATTGCAAGAGGGATGTCCGACTGCCGGTTTAGGCCCAAACCAGCAGTCGGACATCCCCTGAGTGGTCCCAGATTGGAGAGGGTGCAGGCTGGGCTGAGGGACCCCCCCCCATGCATGAATTTTGTGCACCAGGCCTCTAAATTATATATATATTTATGTATTCATATGTATATATGTGTACATCTACCTAATAAAAGAGTAATATGCTAATTGACTGTACCTTCATGATGCCCACCAGCCAATCAGGAATGAGCATGCAAATTAACCCAACAAATATGGCTAGTTAAATTGCATACATAGGTGCTGAGCAGCCAGGGGCGGGGTGACGACGCAGGTGTTCTGCACCACCCCAGGTTGCTCTGGGCCTCTGGGCAACTTGGGAAGGCGGAAAGGCGGCTTTCGCCAGTTTTTTCACTGGTTCTTTTTCTGTTTTAGTATCCAAACCAGGATTCCACATTGCACTGTTCATGACACTGTGTCCTCCAATCTGTGACAGCTTTCTGTCTTTCTTTGTCTTTCATGATCTTTCTTTTTCTTTTTATTTATTTGTTTGTTTTTTTTTGTATATTTTACTTACTTTTATGGTAGCTAGGGATTTTAACTTCTCTGCTCATATTGCAACCTGTAAATAAATATAAACTAAATTTAAAATTCATACATTTTCATAACTTTTGACTAATATCATGTTGTTTATTTTAATCATTGTTAGCATGTAAGTAGTTTCCCTCCCCCCCTTTTTTTTTTGCCTATCTATTTCCTTATACTCAGTTTCAGTAGCTTTAACTAGCTTAGGTTTTCTGTGTTGTTTTACAATATTATATGCTTGGTGTTTTTATTATATGTAGCTTCAAACACTTTTGAAAGCAGGTAAATTGTAAATACACAATTAATATGGAAAATGTCCAATAATGAAAAATTAGTGAATAAGAAGTTGAAAAAGGTTAAAAGAAATAAAGGGTGTCCTTTATTTCTACACACACACCCCCCAAAAAAAGCTAGGTATTTGTGTTGCTGTATAAGCAGCTCTAGTTTATGAGTTTACATAAAACTATACCATATTCACAAGAAGCAAGAAGATTGTTTTCATTTTCCCTAAACTTATTTTTCTATATAGCATATTGACTGATATAACCATACTTAAAGTATATTTCTCTCTTATTAAGAAAGTGTAAATATAAAAATTATCTAATCTGCCTAATTAAAAGTACTTTTATCAAAATATAAAACAAAATTCTATATATTTTAATATATATACTTACAAATGCAAAGTTCTTAAGTCATTTTTATTTCTATCTTTTATTTAATATTAAAATATAGACAGTAGATTGTTTAGGAATAATAAAACATACATAAGCACAGTTTTAATATTCAAAGTCTTACAAAGTAAATTTTAAATAGCAGTGAATGATATATCAAAAAAGTAAATTATATTAGACATTTGGATTTGTGATTATAGAGGAGAAAATACTAAGTCAATGTGGACTGCTAGGTGGTATTAAATAAAATGTTTAAACAATTCTTAAAATTCTTTATGATTTAAAATTAAAGCTATGCATATATCCTTTCTGATTGGTGTTTTTGATTTCTTGATATATATTTCTAGAAGTGGGATTACTGGGTCAAATGGAAGTTCCATTTTTAAGTTTTTGAGGAAACTCTATACTGTTTTCCACAGAAGCTGTCCCTATGTTCATAGCAGCAGAATTTACAATAGCTAAGATTTGGAAACAGCCTAAGTGTCCATCAGCGGATGAGTGGATTAAAAAACTGTGGTACGTTTACACAATGGAATACTACACAGCTGTAAGAAAAAAAAAAAAAGAATTCTTACCATTTGCAATAGCATGGGTGGACCTGGAGAGCATTATGCTAAGCGAAATAAACCAGTAAGAGAAAGATAAATAAGATCTCACTCATTTGTGGAATCTAATGAACAACATAAACTGATGAACAAAAATAGGTCCAGAGACATAGAAGCATAGAACAGACCATCAAATACCAGAGGGAAGGCAGGAGAGGTTTGGCGGGGGTGGGAGTTAGAGATCAACCAAAGAACGTGTATGCATATAAGCACAATCAAAGGTCACAGACAATCAGGGGGTGAAGGCCTGGCCTGAGTTGGGAGAGGTCAATGGGAGAAAAAGGGGACATATGTAATACTTTCAACAATAAAGAATTTAAAAAAAAAAATTAAAGCTGTGTTTGCTATATGTGCAATCTTTGAAAGAATTTGTAAACTTCCTGCCCCCAGAATTAAAGGATTAAGAACACTTAAAAATCATTTCTTAAAATATAAAAATAAAAGTGGAGAATACTAATGAGATAAGTCAGAAACTGACACAGAGATTGAACTCTTTCAACTCACGTACATTGTATTTTCTGAATTATAAATATAATAGTCTATCAATTTATCTTTAATAAAGAAACACTACATTTTAAAAAGTATGTAAAATAATCAGTTTGCTATTTTTAATACTTATATGCCAGATGTAAAAACAAATCCAGTGCTTGAAAGTACTATTATATATTCTATATACCTACATATGCATATGTGTATATCTCTATCTTTATATCAATATCTGTATCAATACTGATATCTATATCTATGGAGAGAGAAGGTGAGATTAATTTATTTCTAGGAATTAGCTCACACAATTGTCTGACAAGTGGCAGGTAGAGACTCAGGGAAGAGTTGATGCTGCAGTAGGAATCAAAAAACAGCTAGCTAGCAGCTAGCAGCACTCCCTCCTCCTTGGGAAACTTCACGTTTTCTACTAAGGCCTTCAGTTGATTGGATGAGGTCCACCCCTATTATGGAGGGCAATCAGCTTTACTAAAAGTCTACTATTAAGGTGTTAATCTCATCTAAAAATACTTTAACAGCAATAGCCAGGTGTTTGATCAAATATGTGGGTACTGTGGCCTAGTGAAGTTAAGACATAAAATGAACCATCACAAAACATCAACCTCAAATTGTTCTTTAGTATTTTCCCCTTATCTTCCGTAAGAGGGCCAATACTCTTTCATTGCCTAAAGTAGAAAATCTCCTCTTTCTTCTTTTCCCATTAATTCACCTTTCCTTTCTCCATCCTTTCCCTTTACCCATAATATCCAAGATATCAGTAAGTTCCCCACACTGTCAACTCTCCCGAAAAGATCACCAGAAATATATTTTTATTAAGCCAAAATGAATGTATTCGATTTACTAATACATTTCATTAGCTACTAACTAATTAACTATAGCAAGAGAGAACTCCACCTTGAAAAAATCTCAATAGTGTCTCAGAAGAGGCAAGTTAGGGAAAGGTATTTATATATTCTGTAGTCTAGGTCCAAATGGTGTTAGGTGAGTTTTTCAAGATGAGGAATTGGTTGGAATTTGGCAAAATTCATGATGTAATACTTTAGAGATTGGTGGACTCAATATAGGAAACTTTTGAGGAGTTTTGGAAAGCAAATTGGTGTCTGAGAAGCAGGATGTTTGCCCAGGGGAGCCAGATGCTATCCTAATGAGAGGGCTGTTTGCCCAGATGAGCAAACTGCTAATAAATTTATTTGCAAGGACTTTGCAAACAGTGAAAGTAATCATTGGTCTATAGCATTACCTTCCTGGTAAAGAATTTCCTGGAATGAATGGTTAAGTCATGTTGACACAATGGGTCTTGGTTCTCAGTTCATTTGTGTCCTCTTTGCATTCTCTTTCTTTTTAGCCCGTTAGACATTATCTGCATCACTTCTTTCTCTTCCCTGGATGCTTAAAAATGTTTATGTTTATATATAGTCTTCTAATCTCCCATTCAAACATACTTTCACAATGTTTTCTCTAATTTGTTAGAATACAATCTAAATTACAAATCTTATACTACAGTTCTCATAGTAAAAATCCTAATGTTTCTGGCTTCAAAGTCATATAATAGCATAAAAGACCAAGCTCATTGCTTCACCTTGGTTTATTTCTTCAATGTCTTCCCCAGATAAACATCTACATATAATCTTTGCCCTAAACATAACAAATTTAGAATATCCCCAATCTCTCCTTGATAATTTCAGGCAGATTTGATTTGATTTTGGGATCCCCTTAGTTTTCCCCGAAATAATGCCTTCTTTTTTCACCTCAATCACTGCTAATTCCTCAAAATCTAGTGCAAGCATGTCATTTCTTCTGAAGCATTTTCAATTTAGACTATCAGAGTTGATCAACCCACTGTTCTACATTGCATCTAGATTCTAGCTCTTACATGTTATTATTTATGTTTATGTTTATTTTACCCTTTTAGACTGAGAGCATCCTGAAGGCAGGATAAGCACATTTCTCTCAATGTGCTCACTCTAGCATGTAACTTGTCAAAGAGGAAGCACAAAATATTTGTTGAATGAAATTTCATTGGGATAATTATAAAAAAGGAATTAATCTACTAGAATCAATACCTTTACTTTTAGGAAGTCTCTATTAAAAACATTTATCAGTAACAAAATAGTGTAGATATCTGTGATTATATCCTAGGATCTAAAGTGATCAAATCTATTCATGACATTCACTACTCAAGATCTATATTTTTATGATGCCACTAGAGGCCCGGTGCACGAAATTTGTGCATGGGGGTGTGCGTCCCTCAGCCCAGCCTGCACCCTCTCCAATCTGGTACCCCTTGAGGGATGTCCGACTGCCCAGTAGGATCAGGCCTAAATGGGCAATCGGACATCCTTCTCACAATCCAGGACTGCTGGCTCCCAACAGCAAACCTGCCTGCCTTCCAGATTGCCCCTAACCACTTCTGCCTGCCAGCCTGATCACACCCTGACCACTCCCCTGCCAGCCCGATTGCCCCTAACTGCCCTCCCCTGCAGGCCTTGATCCCCCCAAACTGCCCTTCCCTGCAGGCCCGGTCGCCCCCAACTTTCCTCCTCTGCCAGCCTGGTCACCCCTAACTGCCCTCCCCTGCAGGCTTGATTGCCCCAAACTGCCCTTCCTTGCAGGCCTGGTCCCTCCCAATTGCCCTCCCCTGCTGGCCTGATCACCCACAACTGCCCTCCCTTGCAGGCCTGGTCCTTTCCCAACTGCCCTCTCCTGCTGGCCATCTAGTGGCGGCCATCTTGTGTCCACATGGGGTCAGCCATCTTTGACCTCATGGGGGCAGCCATCTTGTGTGTTGGAGTGATGATCAATTTGCATATTAGTCTTTTATTAGATAGGATAGAGTCCTGGTGCACGGGTGGAGGCCAGCTGGTTTGCGCTGAAGGGTGTCCTGGATCAGGGTGGGGGTTCCCTTGGGGCATGGGAAAGCCTGGGCGAGGGGCCTGTGGTGGTTTTCAGGCTGGCCATGCCCCCAGGTGACCCAAGCAGAGGCCCTGGTATCTGGTATTTATTTATATTCTATAATTGAAACTTTGTAGCCTTGAGTGGAGTCCACGGCCAGCCAGGGTGTGCAGAAAGCTTGGCTTCCTCCATCGCCAGCGGGAACCCAAGCTTCCTGGCGGCAGCCATCTTGGTTGGGTTAATTTGCATACTTGCTCTTGATTGGCTGGTGGGCATGGCTTGTGGGTGTAGCAGAGGTATGGTCAGTTTGCATATTACTCTTTTATTAGATAGGATAATTCAAATTTTCATTTCATATTGGAACATAAAATAGAAAACAGGTGTTTCAATATGTTGCATAACACAGTATTCTTCCCTAAAGAAAAATCTCCCTAGGTATAGAAGAGGTTTAGACTGTTATTTCAAGGAATAAAAACTAAATTCTTAAGAATACTCATAAAGTCTGATGTAAACTTCAAATGTTTTTATTAATTATAGTGTTAGATTTCTAATTGCATGGTCATGTAATCTAAAAATATAAATTACATTCATACACAATTGTTCAATATATACCATGTAGCATTTACTACATTTCAGGGCTGTGATTCTGTGGTTAGCAAAATTTGTCTATTAGGAAAACACCACAACAATGAGAAACCATCTCACATCTGTCAGAATGGCTATAATCAAAAAATCAACAAAGGACAAGTGCTGGAGAGGATGCGGAGAAAAAGTAACCCTCCTGCACTGCTGGTGGGAATGCAGACTGGTGCAGCCACTGTGGAAGACAGTATGGAGTTTCCTCAAAAATTTAAAAATGGAACTCCCATTTGACCTAATAATCCCACTTCTAGGACTATATCCCAAGAAACCAGAAACACCAATCAGAAAGGATATATACACCCCTATGTTCATAGCAGCACAATTTACCATAGTTAAGATTTGGAAACAGCCTAAGTGCCCATCAGCAGATGAGTGGATTAAAAAACTGTTTTACATCTACACAATGAAATAGTATGCCACTATAAAAAAGAAGGAACTTTTACCATTTGCAACATCATGGATGGAACTGGAGAGCATTATGCTAAGCGAAATAAGCCAGTTGGAGAAAGATAAATATCACATGATCTCACTCATATGTGAGATATAATGATCAACATAATTTGATGAACAAGAATAGATCCAGAGACAAATGGCAGGGCAGGTGGGGGTTGGAGAGCAATCAAAGAACTTGTATGCATGCATATTAGCATAACCAATGGACACAGACACTGGGGCAGTGGGGGCTTGCTGGGGTGGAAATGTATGGGGGAGTCTATTGGGGAAAAAGGAGACATATGTTAAACTTTAGACAATAAATAAATAAATAAATAAATAAATAAATAAATAAATAAACACCTAAAAAGCTTTTACATAAGTAATCCTTAGATACATTTACTTAGTGGTGTGTGTGTGTGTGTGTGTGTGTGTGTGTGTGTGTGTTTATATGTGTATGTATATTGATGTTGTATGTAGGCTAGTGAATATTTGTGAGTTAGAAACATGCAAAAAAATGTTTGACATAAAATGAGAAAATTAAGCCTTGTTATAATCCTTTTGAAATATCAGGGATTTCTTTATGTATATGTTAGCCTTAAACTTTCTTAACTGCTTTCTCATATTTTAAAACATATTTTGAAAAACTTGAAATGAGAACTGAATTCTTTTAAAGGAAAGAGTCTAAAAAGATTAGTTGTAAGGTTTTCCAGCAATTCAGTCCTACTTTCATTGGAATCTACATGAGAGTAATGAAAGTCAGATGGGAAAAGAAGTAATGCATTTTCTTCCATGGAGATTGCAAGAGAAGGATGTGTTAACTATAAATTTCAGTTTTTGATTTGTAATACTGTCATAACAGCTACAGCATTCACCAAAATTTAAAAAAAAAGAATTTAACTTTGAGGAAAAACAATAACTTTATCTACACTAATAAAAGAGAAATGTGCAAATTGATCGTACCTCCGCTACACCCACAAGCCATGCCCACCAGCCAATCAGGAGCAAGTATACAAATTAACCCAACCAAGATGGCTACAGCCATAGAGTGAGCAGGAGGCTTGTGTTTCCCCGGCGATGGAGGAAGCCAAGCTTCTCATTCAAGGCTACAAAGTTTCAATTACAGAAGATAAATAAATCCCAACAAAAATGACGGCAGCCACGGAGCTGGAGCAAGCAGGAGGCTTTGGTTGCCCCTGGCGATGGAGGAAGCCAAGCTTCCCACCCAGCCTGGCCTGCCCTGGCTTCTGCTCAAGGCTACAGAGTTTCATTGATAGAAGATAAATAAATTGCAGATACCAGGGCATCTGCATGGGTCACCGGGGGGGCATGGCCAGCCTGCAAACCACCACAGGCCCCTCGCCCAGGCCGCCCCATGCCCCAAGGGAACCCCCACTCTGATCCAGGACACCCTTCAGGGCAAACCAGCCAGCCCCCACCTGTGCACCAGGCCTCTATCCTATCTAATAAAAGACTAATATGCAAATTGACCATCACTCCAACACACAAGATGGCTGCCCCCTTGTGGTCAAAGATGACTGCCCCCATGTGGACACAAGATGGCCACCACAAGATGGCCAGCAGGGGAGGGCAGTTGGGAGGGACTAGGCCTGCAAGGGAGGGCATTTAGGGGCAATCAGACTGGCAGGGGAGCAGTTAGGCATCAATCAGTCTGGCAGGGGAGTGGTTAGGGGGTGATCAGTCTGGCAGGCAGAAGTGGTTAGGGGCAATCAGAAAGGCAGGCTGGCGAGCAGTTGGGATCCAGCAGTCCTGGATTGTGAGAGGGATGTCCAACTGCCCGATTAGGATCGGGCCTAAACAGGCAGTCAGACATCCCTCGAGGGGTCCCAGATTGGAGAGGTTGCTGGCTGGGTTGAGGGACACAACCCCCATGCACGAATTTCGTTCACCGGGCCTCTAGTTTTATATAATATGAATCTGAAATGGCAAGCATTCTGCATTAGAGATTTTCTATTATCAGAAGTGAAAATAAGATTTAAGGTTAACTAGTAATAGTAGCACATTCAGAAATTTTGCTATAAATGGAAAGTTTGAAAGAATGGTAGATTATTTCTCACAGGAAGTAGAACAGACCAGGGCTTTGGTCTTACAATATGTCCAGGACTGGAATCAAGATGAAGAGTAATAACTGAAGAAATAAAGAAGTGTTCAGGTGAGCGAAGAAACAGGATAGTGCATTGAAATATTAATATATTAATATTTAGGAATTAAGACAAACTCAGTGCAGAATTGTGTGAATTAAGGAATATGTGTAAATTTTATAGCAGTTAAGACTTCTATTTCGTATTTCTGAGATGAGACCTTGAAAACTGATCCACATTAAGAAACACAGGATAAAGATAAATCACTAAGCTCTTATAAATCACGCCATTTCCCAATATTCTACAAAAGCAGAAACTAAATTTAAACCCAATTAGATGGAAAATGTTATAGAAGGGTAAAAGTGTTAATGTGTAATAATAAAAAAAAGTCAATTCTGATATCGTATTATCTCAGGAACATAGTGAATTTCTATGCTACCTGAAGCCAATGTTTTCTGGCTGAACTATTTTGCTAAAAACATGATATTCATATTTGTATATTGAGATAAAATGGGTTATTTAAAATGTGATAGGGTATGGAACTGGAGAGCATTATGCTGAGTGAAATAAGCCAGTCAGAAAAAGATAAATATCACATGATCTCACTCATTTGTGGAATATAGTGAACAACATAAACTGATGAACAAAAAACAGATCCAGAGACAGACAAGCATTCATCTATCAGGCCATCAAACCTCAGAGGGAAGGTAGGGGAGGATGGGGTAATGGGGAGAGATCAACCAAAGGACTTGTGTGCATGCATATAAGTCTAACCAATGGACACAGACACCAGCGGGGTGAGGACATGTGTGTGTGTGTGGGGGGGGTGGTGTGGGGAGGCAATGGGGGGATAAGGACACATGTAATACCTTAATCAATAAAGAAAAAAATAAAATGAAAAAAAAATAAAATATGATAGAGTGGAAGAAAAACTCATGGACTTTCTCCTCTAAGTCTGACCAAATTATTATTATAATAATTATTTTAATATAGAACACTTCACAAATTTGCCTGTCATCCTTGTGCAGGGGCCATGTTACTCTTCTCTGTTTCATTTCAATTTTAGTATATGTGCTGCCGAAGTGAGCACTGACCAAATTATTGACAAGCAATCAGAAATTGTTGGCCTAAAAACGATTTGTCAATAAAATAGAAAGTGATCTGTAAACCAAAGAAGTATAAAACTGACAAAGTTGACAAATGCTACATAAAAATTCTGCTCTAAAAAGTTAATTTCATAACTATATCAACTATAATTTATTGAGCACTTACTGTATATAAGACACTTTGCTAGGCACAGCATTTCTTACAGTGACATTAAATTCACAAACTCTGTCACCAAGACATTTATAATCATGTAGAAAAATAAGTCAAAAACATTTATAAATGTCAAGTTTTAAAGGAAGCTTAGTGAATGATCATCTATTAAAATTATTTTTGGAGTCTCAAAAATATGAAGTAGACCCTTAATTACTAGCATAATTTGGCTTAATTTTTATATGTTCTACTTCTCATTAAGAGCTTTTGAAAATAAATTATGAGACAATGGTATTAATAATACTAAAAATAGCAATATAATATCTATTCCTAGATGACACATGTTTAATTCCTAAGGCAATGATAGAAAAAATAGTGTTATTAATTTTGGAAAGGAAAGCATAATAAAAAACAACAACTTCAGTGCACTGATGAAGATATTGTTTTGGGTCATCGTTAAGTTGGCTAAAATGTAAAATTGTAACTTTCAAATTTATTACTGTTTGTTGTTAAATTTTGAATAAAGCTAAGATGAAAAATTAAATCAACACATAAAATGGAATTGCAGATAGAGTCTATCATTAAGTCAGTTACACCTTTCACCATGAATACAAAGATTTTTAAGCAGACAGAGGTTTCATACAACAGTATCTGAAACAGTCTTTCACACACAAAAGCAAACATCGCCATTCAAGATGTTCCTTTTGTCCCAAAAAATTAGATAGTAAGCCTAGCAACATGTCTTATGCCTCTCTATACTTGCTATATACCAAACACTATTTGGTATTTAAGGAGGTTTTTGTGATGAATGAAATGTGTTTATTAATTCCCATTCATTTTAGTGAAGTAGATTCTATTTCTGGAAGGTTTTTGCAAAGCTCACAATCTTCTTAGGCATCTGGAGAGAGTGACTCATGGAGAAATTGAAAAATATGATAGAAGTATTACCAAACATTCTGTCTCACTGGGGTCAGAACTTTTTTCTAATCTGCATAGTACATACCAAACAGATGGAGTGTGAAAACAAATCTTTGCTGTGGGTGGCCTTATCTTTTCAGCCATAGCAATCCATATATACCAACCAAAAATATGTATCCAATAAATCCTCTGAAAAAAATTGCAAGATTTTCTCAAAATATTTGTCTAATTTCTTTCTAGTATTCAATCCCTTTTCAAAATAATCTAATTTCTGAAAATTAATTGTTGTTTTGAAAAAGAAATGATTGTGGAAACAATTCAGTGTTATTTATATTATTGAACACACTTTCATCTAAGTGTTCAATGATAGGGGAATGATTAAGGAATTTATAATTAATTAAATTGATAAACTCTTACTCAGGCAACTGTCAGAATTAGGATCATGTAGAAAAATGGAAAAGTGCTTGCCATGTAACATTTGGTAGGGAGAAGAAAATATACGTCTCTGTATGTTGTGATTATAACTGAAAAATATGCATGGAACTACAGGAAGGTTAGTAATGAGTATAAAGAAAACATACTCTGTTGCTGGGTTCAGCATAATTGTCTTCTTTAGAAACCTAGTTTATGTTGCCATAATCAAAATTTGATCTAAATCGCTTTTTGTTGTTTTAGAAAGTACTTGTCTTTTGCCTCAACTCTCTTGTTCTTTTTCTGGTCTCAGCTGCTGTACCACAGTGAGATGACCTCAGTAAACTGAATAACACGTGAGAGGATTGTATAAGTCTGTTAACACTTGTCTTCCAACTGAACGTTTTGATTACTGAGTTGTCTTTTTCAAGAGCTCTAGTTCATCAAAATGTTTTGCAAAGACTACTTGTCACAAACAATTAAAATATTTAATGCCTCGGGAAATTTCATTGTAATTTGCAAAAGGCAGTTACAAGAAAGAACAGATCTCATATGAATTTTTTATTATAAGACTGATAAATGTCCATGAAAATATCTCCTTATGGCCTTCAGATATAGCAATTCAATAATTTATTTAGTGAATGATGTTTGCAAAATTCTGTGATACATATTAAAAGGAATATGAAATAACATCAAGATTTTATATTAATTTAATTTTGTTTAGCATTAGTAAATCCATCCAGCCCAGTCAGTGTGTTTCAGTGGTTGAGAGTCCACCCATGCATCAAGAAGTCTGTGGTTCTGTTCTGGTCAGAGCAAATGCCAGGGTTGCAGGCTGGATCCCTGGGGAGGAGGGGAGAGGGCATGCAGGAGGCAGGCAATTGATGTTTCTCTCTCATGGATGATTCTATCTCTCTCCCTTTGCCTTCCTCTCTCTCTCAAGTCAATACAAAATATTTTAAAAATCCATCCACATTTTCTTTTTCAAACAATTTTTTTTTCAAATATGTGAAGAAAATGTTACTTGGATGCTTATTTATCTCACATAAATGGACTGGCATGTAATTAAAATAAGATTAGAATACATATCAGTCCTTTCATTCTAGCATGTTCATGCTTTCTCCTCTTCCCCCCAAAATATACAGAAACTGTGGTGGTCCCATAACCTTTGCCCACTGGTGTTAGTCTCATGAATCCCATGGATATGTTATGCTATATGGCTAAAGAAATGAGATATAATTTAAGTTAATAGTCTATTAATCATAAAACAAGGAGACTATGGATTACCCAATGGTCTTAATATAATCACATGATGCCCTTAAAGGTAGAGATCTTTCCCTGGCCAGCAGCAGAAGGCAACTGAGAGATTAAAAGCATGAGAAGGACTCGATCTGTTGCTCATTTGAAGGTAAAGAGGATCACTTGCAAATCATTGTTGAATTGTGTCAACAGTAAGTGAGTTTGGAGGTGGACTTACAAACCTAGATGAAAACTGCATTTCTGCCTGACACGTTGATTTTAGTCTGGTGAGACCCTGAACAGAGAATCCAGTCAGGCTTCTTCAAACCTCCAACCCACAGTGGTGTGAGACAATAAATAGGTGTAGTTTAAAACTATCACATTTTTGATACATTTTTGTAATGACAGCAATAGGAGTTAATACCGTACCTGTCCTCTTGTGCTTTCCTGGGTAAAATTGGAAGACAGATAAATGCATACAGTTTAATTGAATGAGTTTCTAACTTCTTTCTCTCTTATACTTTTCTATGCTTCTTCCTTTTGTTTTCCTCTTTCTGAAGCCATCCAAAGAAACTGGCTTGTAAGTGTTCCTTCCTCTTGAATTTTTTGGAATAGTCTGAGGAGGATAGGTTTTAGTTCTTCCTTAAATGTTTGGTAAAACTCCCCTGTGAAGCCAACTGGCCCCAGGCTTTTGTTTGCCGGAAGCTTTTTGATGACTGCTTCATTTTCTTTCATAGTTATTGGCCTATTGAGCTGTTTAGATTCTTCCTGATTGAGTTTTGGAAGGTTGTATTTTTCTAGGAATATGTCCATTTCCTCCATGTTGTCTAGTTTGTTGGAATAGAGTTGTTCGTAGTATTTTTTAACAACCCTTTGTATTTCTGTGGGGTCTGTTGTTATTTTGTCTCTTTCATTTCTGATTTTGTTTATTTGGGTCTTCTCTCTTTGCTTCTTGGTGAGCCTGGCTAGAGGTTCATCAATTTTGTATATCCTTTCAAAGAACCAGCTCTTGGTTTAATTGATCTTCTGTATTGTTTTTTTTTTGTTTGTTTGTTTGTTTGTTTTTTTGTTTTTTTGGTCTCTATGTCATTTATTTCTTCTCTGAACTTTATTATCTCCTTCCTTCTGCTCACTCTGGGCTTTTCTTGTTGCTCTCTTTCTAATATTTTAAGTTGTAGAGTTAGATGATTTACTACCATTTTTCTTGTTTTTTTGAGGTAGGCCTGTAGAGCTATAAACTTCCCTCTCAGACTGCTTTCATTGTGTTCCATAGATTTTGGATTGTTTTGTTTTCATTGTCATTAGTTTCCAGGATGTTTTTAATTTCTTCTTTGATCTTTTGGTAACCCAATCATTGTTTAATAGCATGCTATTCAGCTTCCAAGTGTTTGAATTTTTTGGATTGTTTTTTGTGTTTCTGCCCATAGTGTTGTTATTCTGAATGTTCCCCAGAGGCGGGGTTTAACAAAAAAGTGTAGTGGTACGTAGGATAAATTTTCTTTGTTCAAAGATTCATCTGGCTTCACCCATTATTTCAAATCAGTTAAACCTGAAAAGGAGTGAAAATTAAGTAAGTTAACAGCTGCTAAAGTGTATTTACATTTTTGGAATATACCCTATATAATAGTGAGTCATCCCCAATGTGCCTTAAAATGCCCAGGGACCTGCAAAATCAGGAGCATCTTGAATTGTGTTAGAAATGCAGAATGCCAGTCTCCATCCCAGAACTACAAAATCAGAATCTACATTTGAACAAGATCATCAGGTCATGCTTAATAAAGTTTGAGAATATCTGCCTTAAATTGTACTAAATGGATGAATATTCCTTCAAAATTTAGGAGACTGCCCCTGCTAATAGCATCCTCTCAACAAAGCAAGGATATGCAGAGAATTAGGAGATCCACTCAGGTTCAATTTCAGACTTATTGTTTACATATTGAGCATTTATTTTGTTGTAGAGGTTGTTTTACAGATTTATATTATTTATGCCATTTAAATTTCATGACTAATATGAGGTAAATATTGTTATCTATATTTAACCTAGAGATAAACTAATTTTTAAAGTAAGAGATCAATTTCTTTGTCTGTGTCCACTTGGAATAAGGCAGGCTGACATCTTAGCACTTGGATAAGTGCAGTTAGCCACTATAACATGGCATGTTTTATTAAGCTTTCAAGTAAATTCTAAATTATCAAACTATCAAATGTATCAAAAGCTAAAATTTCATTTTTCAATTTCAATCCTATACCATCTGAAAATCCAAACAAAAGTAAAATTGTAAATAGTCCAAAATCCTTTACATATTATTTTTGCATGAATCATTTACAACAAACAAACAAACAAACAAACAAACAAAATATTTTGTGGTTTCATGTAAATGGCCCTGCTGTCCTGGTTTAAATAAACTCTTCAGATAAACACTTTTTTTTCATCTGAAGGAAAAGAAAAAATATAGTCCATGAAATAATTTAAATGTATTAATTGAGTCACATATTACATTAAGAATTTTTTTTGTTATATATAAGATGACTGATATTTTTATTAAGCACTTATGCATCAGATTTTTTTTAAAAAACTTCCTATGCATTGAATTGTTGAATTATTTCTGCACACTGGTGAATGTTAGCTATGATTGTCCACATTTTACTGATAAGTAAATTGAAACTTATAATTTTTTATTTTTATTTTCCAAAGAGGACATTTTAATGCCAGAATTTCAAATCATGCTTGTCTGACAATGAAAATTATTCATGGAGTAATCCATTTTTCAATATTTGACTTCACAATGATTTTAATCAAGTAGAGGCCATGACTCTTAAAATCTCAGTTATAAAATAAAGGAAGTCTTCTGGGAATTAAAAAAGTAATGCTTGCTTTTATCAGATTAAAGCACAATCCTTAAAAAAATGAACAGAACAAAAAATGGAAGGAAAATAAAATATAAGAAGAAGTTAATCATCCTAAATTCATAGGCTAATTATGAGAAAAAATATTTAATGCATGCAAAACATTTAGATTAGGAACTGGAATGTTATAAGCCTTTTATACATAATTTATCTTTGTTCTGTTGTTATTATTACTACCAATGTACCATCCTCAGTATATCTACTATACCAATCTCATTAATGATTAAACGTACATCATCCCTCCCTGTTATAAAGTAAATATTCTAAATTAGATAAGTTCCTTCTCCTCTACTTAAATAAAAATTTGGATATAAATAATAACATCAGCATGTGTTTAAATAACAAAATAAATGTGGTATCTAAATGTCTCCCTGACTATTTACATCATTTTAATCTTTAAGTAAATTTTTATCTATCTAATAATAGAGGAATATGCAAATTAGCCAGGACACCGTAACATCACAACCAAACAGCAGGGACTTGAGGCTGCCTGGTGCCTGGCTGGGGGCGAGGGAGCTCAGGCCATGCCCCCTGCCCTGCGGGGCTTGACAGAGGACCTCAGGCCATGACCCCCGCCCCAGAGCCAGGCTGGGGGACCTGAGGCTGTGCCCCTGACCTGGAGAGGCTTGATGAGGGTGGGGCCAGCTGGATCTGGGTCTCACCCAATGCAGGTGGGGCTGGCCAGGTCTGGGTCTCCTGTGTTTTCGAAGGGTATGCAGGTGGTGTGCGGGGACTTGACTCTAGGTCCCATGGTGTGTCCCAGACTGTGACAGGAGGGAGATTTTCATACACATTTTACTAATTTTCTTTAATCTCTGACACTTCTATTATAGAGAAAGGGCAAATAGCAATATTAAAATATTTCCTCTAATTAATTCCCTTTTAATGTGCACAAATTTTTGTGCACCAGGTCACTAGTTTATTATATATGTGATTTTTAGGTAAATAACAATTATAAAATATAAATAATATTGTTAACATAATGCCAGTGATTATTTCCTGCATCTGTAAAATAAATTAGTTTTTATAAGACATATTTCCAAAAATAATAATAAGAATGAATAAATATAATATGCATTTAAAACTCTAAGATACTTGTTATATCCTCTATCTTGAACATTTAATTTTTTTATTGAAAGGAAAATCCCAAAATGTAATTCAATAATGATGATCATTTTTGGTTAATGTGAGTTTCTGAGTGATTTATTTAGTTTGGTGTTTGAAGGAAGCAAAAAAAGAGTTAAAGAAAAGTTATAGTGGATTGAAATACAACAGCTCTGTGGAAAAATGCATATTTACATGATGGAATGTAATATGTTTTCATGTATACCCTACACAAGTAAAAACTCCCTGAGAGGACATTACTAACCTTCCTTTACACACTAATACTTGGAGGCGGCTCTCTTTTCCTTACCATTTTAAACTACCAACAGGGGTCTTAAAGGGTTTTATTGCCTTAGCTCTCTGGACAGGACAGACATTTGTTAGTGTAAGTTAATGTTTACATAGGTATTTAATTTTTTTAAATGAATACATTTAATGACAGATATTAATAATACCATTGGCAACATGATAATTTTGAATGTCACATGCAAAAACTGAAATTTGAAAAAATAACAAATTTTGACAGGGCATATATGTAATTACATATGAAACTATCATTTCACACCCACAGATAACTGAATTTGGATAAAGGGGGAATTTTAAGTGGCAGGCATTTCTATGGTTCCAGCAAATGATCCTGAAATAGTCGCATTATTATTTTTTATTTTTAAATATGTCTTTATTGATTTCAGAGAGAGGAAGGGAAGGTTAGAGATATCAATAATGAGAGAGAATCCTGGATTGGCAGCCTATTGCAAGGCCCCTACTGGAGATCTAGCCTGAAACAGAGGCATGTGCCTGACTGGGAATCGAATCATGGCCTCCTGGTTCATGGGTCATTGCCTAACCATTGAGCAACACCAGCTGGGCTTTAAATCACTTTAAATATAAGTTTTTAACAACTAAAATCCCTGAAAACTAAGCAAAACATTTTATTAATTAATATTTCCAAAGTATTAGAGAAATAAAAATGCACTTAAATAACAAAAGGCCAATATAAGTCATCAGCTTCTTAAAGGCATTTAATCAGGCTTTCAAAAAAGAATATCCCAGTTGACCAATTATGTGTCCATTATATGTTCAATACTATACTAAATATTATAAGCCATTCCTGCCATAAAAATTATATAACATGAATGGAGAGAAGAAGGAGTGAAAGTGAGAGATGCTTGAGCTGACAGAAGTGGGGAATTTGGAAGATAGTGGCAAAGTTAAACAACTAAACTGCCGCCTCGCACAACAGTTTCAAAAATACAACTAAAAGACAAAAACGTCTACCACCCAGAACCATGGGAAAGCTGGCTGAGTGGTAGATTTACAGCTAAGGAGAGAAAGGAGCACAAATGCTGAAAAGCTGAGGTACAGAGGCACGTGAATCAGGCTGGTGGCGGGCGACTGGACGTGCGGATTTTCTTCAACCCGAAGGGAGACAAGCTCCCAATCACTCTGAAATCCAGTTTCTGGGGACACTCGGGGGACCCAGACGCCTACGGGGAGAAGCTGGACTCTCTGCCTTCGGGGAAGAAAGTGAGAGTGACTTTTTGCAGAGGTGCGCCCAGCAATCAGTGTTTACTGCGCTGGAGCGCAGGACGCAGGGACTTGGAAATGCGGAAAGGCAGAGACGGCTGACGGCAGCCATCGCCATTTGCCATGCCCTAGCCTAGTGATGCCCTGAGACCTACTCCCCACCCTGAGACCCCGCCCCGCCCTGAGACCCGACCCCGCACTTCTACAAACCCGCCCAGGCTCCACACAGCGGCTTTTGCATATAAATGGCCTGTTCTGTGGCAGCTTAACCAAATTAACTGCAGCTCCAGTCAGACTGCTCCAAAACCGCCCAGGCAAAGAGGAGAAAACTAGTTCTTGCTGTAGCTCCTGCTGGGGAGCCTCAGACAGTAGCTGACCTACACCCCATTGGAGATCCAGAAACGAGGGCATCTAGTGGTCGGTGTGAGACGACACCAGATTTCAACCACTCTCATAAGGGACACATTCAAGAGGCAGACTCAGTGAGCGCCAAAACCCTACTGGAACAAGTCCTGCCCCATAAACGTGTCTCCTGCACAGCAATTCTCCCATTATAGACACAGCGGGTCCTCACAGACAATTGGCCTGGAGGTCAATTCCTCCCAGTGACACCAACAACAATCAAGACTTAACTATAACAAGTCTATACACACAGTACACAAAGGGGTACACCAAGAGTGTCTACCTCAGGTAACTGGGAGGCTGACCCATTGAACCAATAAGACACCTAGTACACAAAGCTACCCAACCAACTCAGGGAAGCAGCAAAAATGAGGAGGCAAGGAAACAGATCCCAAATGAAATAAATGGAGGAGAACAAACGAATGGACATAGAGTTCAAAACCACGGTTATAAGGTTTTTCAAGAATTTCATGGAAAAGGCCGATAAATTTAATGAGACACTCGAGGATATGAAAAAGGACCAACTAGAAATTAAACATACACTGACTGAAATAAAAAATATTATACAGAGACCCAACAGCAGACTAGAGGAACACAAGAATCAACTCAAAGATTTGGAATATAAAGAGGCAAAGGACACTCCTCCAGAGAAGCAAGAAGAGAGGAGAATTCAGAAAGTTGAAGATAGTGTAAGAAGCCTCTGGGACAACTTCAAGTGTACCAACATCAGAATTATGGGGGTACCAGAAGAAGAGAGAGAGCAAGATGCTGAAAACTGTAGTGGTATTTCTCTCTTTTCCGCGTCCATCCCCATCACGGAAAAGGTACTGGTCCGGTTGCTGAGTGGAGGAGCTGGGGATTAAGAAATTAAAGAAAGAAAGAGACCAAGAGACAGAAATAGATTCATGAAGCTGGGGCTGGGTGGGATGCCATCTTTCCTCTCTGATGGAGAGGCTGCAACAACGACGATGACCAAGCCACGCAGCGCGTTTATTTTAAAGACCTAGATTTACATATCTAGTCCCGCCCCTGCCAACACCTGGGCTGCTATGATTGGGGAAGCATGTTCCCAGGGTGTGACTCTGCCTACGCCCTGAGTTCAGCTGATGATAATTAAGGAAATGCCCAGGTGCCACCAGGCGTCCCTCTACAGAAAACCTATTTGAAGAAATAATGACCGAGAACTTCCCCCACCTGATGAAAGAAATAGACTTACAAGTCCAGGAAGCACACAGAACCCCAAACAAAAGGAATTCAAAGAAGACCACACCAAGACACATCATAATTAAAATGCCAAGGGCAAAAGACAAAGAGAGACTCTTACAAGCAGCAAGAGAAAAACAGTTAGTTACCTACAAGGGAGCACCCATACAATTATCAGCTGATTTCTCAACAGAAACTATGCAGGCCAGACGGGAGTGGCAAGAAATATTCAAAGTGATGAATAGCAAGAACCTACAACCAAGACTCTACCCAGCAAAGTTATCATTCAGAATTGAAGGGCAGATAAAGAGCTTCACAGATTAGAAAAAGCTAAAGGAGTTCATCACCACCAAATCAGTATTATATGAAATGCTGAAAGATATTCTTTAAAAAGAGGAAAAAGAAGAAAAAAGTAAAGATAAAAATTATGAACAACAAATACATATCTATCAACAAGTGAATCTAAAAGTCAAGTGAATTAAAAATCTGAGAAACAGAATAAACTGGTGAATATAATAAAATCAGAGGCATAGAATGGGAGTGGATTGATAATTCTCAGGGGGAAAGGGGTGTCTGTGTGGGGGGTACGGGAAGAGATTGGACAAAAATCATACACCTATAAATAAGGACAGCGGGGGGGAGGTAAGGGCAGAGGGGGCGTGGGAACCGGGTGGTGGGGAGATATGGTGGGAAAAAAGGAGAAACAATTGTAATCTGAACAATAAAGATTTATTAAATTAAAAAAAAGAAGAAGTGAGGAATTTGGCACCTAACTCTTTTAACAAAATTATTTAGCTTTGTATGCATTCCTCCAAAATTTCTCCCATACATGCCATCTAGTAGATCAATACCCCAGATACCTTAGGGGTCAATACAATGTAATTTGAACACCACTGGGGAGGGAGTAAGTCACTATTGGAACTGAGAATCAGAGTAATTAGGGATAGAAAAGAGTAACAAAATGTATGAGACAAAGTAGAATGGGGTCTGTTTTGATGGACAATACACGTATGAAACTTCACTCAATAGGACAGTACAGAATTACAAAAAACATTCAAAGCTACTAGGAGGTTTTATGCTATTGGCAAAGGACAATCTTGACAGATCTTAGGTAGAAAGTAGCATAAGATTAGGCCTGTTTAACTACCTGACTTATGTTTCTGATAACCTCAATCTACTCAGGAAGATTTTACTCATCTTACAAACTACTTCTCTGGAAGTGTCAATGGCTAACTACGTAAATTAGTTTTTTAAATATTTAGTTAATTCAAGTTATGTCTTTGTTATGAAGTAGATACATAGTTAAAAACACATTGCATATTTTCTATTAGAGACCATACAAAAACCACAATGAAATGGAGAAAAATATATCCTACATGCGAAACACTAAGTTGGAAATGTATAATACATATAATTAAAACATGATCCTTCTCTTATTGTGGGCATCTTAAATTAAAAAATATTCAATATGTTACTGAGCTTAATGATAGTTCAACTTTATTTATTTCCTGTCAAATAAGCAGTGGAATTTACAGTTGTGTATTTATTTTAAATCATAATTACTTTAAAAAATAAAACCAGACTGTCAAACTACAGCTGGAAGGTAGGGGAGGATTGAGGGTGGGGGGCTGGTAAGAGATCAACCGAAGGATTTGTATGCATGCATATAAGCACAACCAATAGATGCAAGACACGGGGTGGGAGGGGGGGGTGATGAGGGCAAGTGCCGGGGGGTAGGGGAGTCCAGGGGAGAGGTCAATGGGGGGGGGGGGAAGATATGTACTACTATTTGTAATACCTTAAACAATAAAATTAAATTAAACAAAAAAATAAAATAAATACCCCCCAAAAATAAAGAAATAAATAAATAAAACCATAAGAAAGCTGAGTAATAATGCCAAATCTTGGAGATAAAATGAGCTTTCACTTATGACTGTGTTATAGGATGCTCAAGTTTACATTGCAGCTTCCCACCTGGACTTCACCAAAGCCCTGTAAGGGTTTCCTGTGGAAAAAGTTGACTCACCCTCCCGGTGCAGTAATTCTTGGTGTCGTCTAGGCTCCAAAACTAGTGACACCAAATGTAAGCTTTATTTTGTGTATTTCTCCTTGCTTCATAACATTTCAGAATAAAATTAAATACTTTACATCAAGAAAATACAAACTATTTAGATAGATGCAGTCATTTCTTTTTCTCTGTCTTCAATTTCAAAACAATAAGCTATTTACTCTTTAAATAGTTAAAATGATTCTAATATAGCTCTTTAAATTTTATAATGGCTTAAAATTAACTTATTCTATGATAGGAACCCTGCTTGTGGTTTTTAAAATGTATAAAGGAAGTAATCTAGATGCTTAGATGTATAAGAATAGATGTAGAGTGAGGCTAGTATGAGAGTGAATGAATATAAATACTGGACATATGAGTTATGTCAAACTACTTGCCCTCTGTAGTTCTACTAGCATCCCACACTTGCATGAATTATACAGGGATATTAATTCAAGATTGAATTTTTTACAAGCCTAAAACAGAAATGGCTTATAAAAACTTAGGGTGTTAGAATAAGTTGATTGAAAGTTGAAGAAGACAAAACAATCATAAATAGTAAGATAAAATTAATCACTAATAACAACAACAACAAAAATGTAATGTGTTTTGTTTGGTACATATTTGGAAGACTACTATGGTAAATATATAAGGAGGCTGAATGTAGATGGCTTTAGAATATTCAATTAGAATTTACTTTATGACAGTTAAATTAGTAAAAATCCACAGACATTGAGTTTGGATATTTAAAGAAATTCTACTAGAGACATTATTAGAAATTATTAGAAACAATTCCTTAAATATATGTTTTATTAATTACTTATAGATAGTGCAAATAAAAATCATAAAATATGATAAAAATGCTATCTGTAAGACTACTATTTTAAAACTTTGAGTATAAGTGAATAAATTATGTTATAATCTCTTTTAAGAATGGCATTAACCAAAAGACTGTGTGTACATAGCCATACTGGCAGGCATTACAGCCAAGTATATAGGTCTCATTATCCTTATATTCCCATATTGCAGGTAAGGAAATTGCTCTCATTTTATAAAAAGGAAACAGTGGTTTAGAGTAAGTAACTTGTCTAAGGAAAATGCAGACACTAGCTATTAGAACAGGTGTTAAAATTCAGGAACCCAATTCCAATGCCTTTATATCAAATACACTGCTATTTTGCCCTGTTAAGAAGCAGTTATTCATGAAGTCTTTCTTATACATATCTTTAATATAAAATCATGTATAATAGTCTATAGTCCTTTTTAACATTATTTTATAGTCTGTAAACATATCCTACCTAATAATAGACAAATATGCAAATTGACCGTACCTTCGCTATGCCCGTGATTGGCCAGGAAGCGTGGTGGGGCGGGACTCGGGGTGGCTAGGGTGGCTGATTGGGCCGGCGGGACGCTGAGCTTGCGTTGCCAGCGGCAGCTCGAGCTCAGCGTCTGTGCCATGGCTGTGCTGCGGCACAGAAGGGGCCTCTGGGGCAGCAAGCTCATGTCCCATTGCGGACCATCAAAAGCGGGGGAGCTGGGTGCCTGTCCGCTCCGGCACCAGGCCTTTCAGAAGCCTCGGCTGCGCTGGAGGCTTCTGAAAGGCCTGGTGCACCAGTGGACAGGCACCCAGCTCCCCTGTGATCGAAAGCAAAAACATGTATGGGAACCTACACATGCATGATTCAATCATGCACTGGGCCTCTAGTAAATGTATAACAGTGGTTTGGATGCCGAGAAAACCCAACTCAAACAGACCAAATAAGAAAGGAATTTAATCCCATAGAAGGTCAGACTGCAGATCAGTTCAGTTGGGTCCATGTCTCTAATTTTATAATGTTCTCTCTCATGAGTGTTCTATATATTTTTTGTTTTTTTTTCCAGGGTTTTGCAGTCCTTATGATCCCCATTTGCAGTCCTTATGGTCCAAATATTGAAGGCAGATTCCTTCTCATTCAAATCTAGGGAGAGATAAAATATTTTTCACTCATCCTCATCTAACAGGATGTCCTGCATATTCAACTGATGGACCTCCCATGAGCACATCTCTTTGGTTTGGGAAATGCCCTGCACTGAATTATTTAGATCACTGCCTAACCCTTATCCTTGTGATAGAGGTGTGGGTGTGGGAAGATTACTGTTGCATGCTTACACAATTCAAGGCCCACACCTGCAAGTGTCAGTGAGACCAATAGATGAAACACTGTGAGGGAAATATTTAGCAAAGGTGCAATCTAGTCGACCACCCTTCCCAATCTTCTAGGAAAAATTGAGAAATGTAGTCAATCATCTTACTCTTGAACTTATCATCATCCATACAAAAATATTTTCTGATTTTTACTCAATTTGCTCTTTCAGATCACAAACACAGTTTTCCATTAGTAGTAAAAATGTTTACTCTAAATTATCAATCAAACCTCTGAGGTTTCTTGAAATATATATCCTTGTGTAGCTTGGACTAGGTGTTGGCTGTAAACTCACCATAGGAAAAGGGTGTACGTGGTTGGTGTCCTCTCTAAATATTCTAAAGAAAGAAGAATGGTCTTATTTAAATTGGTAACATCTTAAGCTGGGATTGTATCCTGTTAAGCTAGTAAGTGTTTCAAGATGATTTTCTTATAGAAAATCATCAAGTGATCCTCAGAAGTTTCCCACTAGGCCTCTGTATTGTGAAATTCTTTTAACCCTGGAATGCTTTTATTTTCTTCTGGTACTCATTTATTTGGCTCCTTTTCTTAGGCTCTAGCAGTTCACATCTAGGTTTTTGCTTGTAGAGTGCCTTCACCTTTCCAGGCAGCCTGAATGATCCAAGACCATCCACAGAGTCACATGGGACTAGTATATCTTCCAGAAGACATAGTCATACATACCTGTATGCTACAAATTTTGAGAGTTCAGCCCAATTGATCCCAGCAAAACAGAACTCTAAAGGCCCCAAATTCAAATTAATTCTCCAGGTTGTCTCTGGTCCAGTTAAAATTATTTAGCAGGGGTGATATCTTTAGTGCAGTGCATGCTCAAACTACATGGGTCTCTTAAGTATTCTGAGTAGCTTAACAAGAGTCCCATTCTCACTACCCCAATGTATTGAAATGGAAGAGAAGCTTTCCTCAAAGACAAACTACTCATAAAAACATACTCTATGTATCTCTCTCAGCCTTTTTATATTCTCAAAATGGATGGTGGGTGGGAAGGATGTGTGCCAAGATGCTAGAGTCATGGAACAAATATTAGGATATATCCTTAAATCTGCACTTTGCAACTTACACATGGCACTGAATATTGAAATGTCAACTTGTATGTCTTATTGTATTTACAATGATTAAATTTTTTTTCTGATTTATTCATTTTTAATATTTTATTGTAAAATATATTTAGGGAGATAGGAAGTAGAGAGAGACATTGATGTGAGAGAGAAACACTGATTGGGATTGGTTGCCTTGCCTGACCTGGGATCAAACCTGAAACCTTTTTGTTCCATTTATTTTTCTATAGAGAGGAGAGAAGATGGGGGAGAGAGAGAGGAAACATCCATTTGAGAGAGACACATAGATTGGTTGCCTTCAGGTCGCACCCCTACTGGAACCTGGGATCAGGCCTACAACCAAGGTACATGCCCTGATGGGGAATTGAACCTACGCCCTTCTGTCTGCAGGACCCATGTTCTAACCATTGCTCCAAACTGACCAGGGGGAACATCCTTTTTGTGTACAGGATGACGCGCCAACCAACTTAACCACCTGGCGAGGGTTCTGTATAAGATTTCTAAAAGACATTTGTTGATAGTTTAAAAACATTTCAAGAAATAAAATCCAGTTTTTTTCATTGGCAGTTTTGGAGTTTTATTATGGAGACAGTTGTTGTTGTTTTTTAATTCAATATCTACTATTATAATGATATAAAATAAGCTTTGTAGTAAATTGCCTGTAACATAACAACTATACTAACAATATATTCATTCACAGCATTGAGTTGTTAGCACTTTTTTATTTTCATGTGCATTTGAGAATAATGGAACTAGTGGTGAAAAAAAGTTATAGAATAACACTGATTTAGTTATTCTTTTCTAATACTTCTGGCACAGAGTAGTTGCTCAATACATTTTTTAACACAATGACGTAAAAAATATCTTAAAGTATAACAAATTTCTGGCTCAACCTATTTCAATAGACTCTTTCTTTTCTCCTTCTCCTTATCATCTTTTTGTCCCTTCTTAAAAGCAACCAATAATTTCTTCAGGTCTGTGGTTCACCAGAAAAAAACAAACAAACACTGAATCGATTAAGAATATTAGTCTAAATATATTCAGCTCACTTTTACCTGACACTAGCCAAATTCATTCAGAATATAAATTCTGTAGGCATACATGAAAAAGGGCAGGAAATCATTGCTTTAAAAATGCTGAATATTCACATCCATTTTAATGACACTTGTATTAGATGAGTACAATTAAGAAAGAGACTGACTCTTAAACAGGTTAGAACTCCATAAACAATTCTGAAACTTAAAAAAAAAAAGTAATTTGCTTTACAGCCAAGTTCTTCCCTGGCAGCTTCTCTATCGGTTCTTAGCTGCACATTCAGTGTAGTCAATGAGCCAATTCCAAAGATATTTCAGGAACCTAGTTTGTGCTTAGGGGCAGCATTTTGCTAATTAGAACTTCTATTGTACAGAAGTGGAACTTATTAGGGAGAGCACTTTAAGTGGCTTAAGCAGGTAGGACTATTTGTACTTATTTTCTGAGCTGCCAATATGTTAATCTAGCATTTGGTGGGAATGGGTAGCTTCCTTCGCTGTGCCTCTAAACTTTGTTTTTCTTATAGAATGTATTGTTTTTACATAACTACACTGCTAATGCATATACTTCCTGAGATAATATTTGCTTTCACTTTGATAACCACAGTGCATAGCAATTATGCCAGGCCTTTCACATGGCACCTGTTTTATAAATGTTTGTAGAATTGAATTATTTTTCTGAATTTTATTACTCTAAAGAAGACCTGGATATATGCTAACTACTTTATTTTAAACAACAAAAACAAAAGCAATAATAATAATAATAATAATAATAGCTACTACAGTATTGAACTTTTAAAATAAGCCAGTCACTACTTCAAGCACTTTCTATGTATTAACTAATCCTCATAACAAACCTATCAGTATGTAGATTTATTTTCACTGTGCAAATAAGAATTAAAAAGATATTAGATTAAATGACTTTGTCTTGGTCATATATACACTAATGCATGAATTCAAGATTCAAAACCAGGCATTCTAGCTTCACATAATTTATATATGGAAATAAATAAATCTTGATAAAGTAAGAGGCATTTCTGCTTATGTGTAGATTGGAATAATTTGCAACAGGTTAATGCTCACATGTACACCAACCATAAAAGCCATGTAAAACAAAGAAACAATTTACTTAAAAGCATCAGTGAACTACAGAAACAGGGAAGACCAGAGAGGCTAAGATTTCTGAAAAGAGAGAAACATGAAAGGATAGCTTACCTGTAGTTGCTATTTTCCAAGAGTATTTGCTGCTTCTGGACATGGGCAAGACGCCAAGAATACAGGGTGTGCCTGGACAGAGGTCTGTTGCTGTGGATTAGAGAAACGAGGGATTTTTCTTCAGCTAGGTGCTGCTAGAGCAATATGGCTGCAACATCAGACACCTAACACACATGAGTAGTTTCCCATGGAAACATTTGACAAATTCTGATGTGTATGCAGCAAGATGCTAAAAAATCTAAGTAAATGCATAAATAAATAAATAAATAAATAAAATAACATAATATTCAACGCTTATGATGCAAAATATATAAAGACTCAACAGAGGGGAATACAAATAAGAAAATAACAAATATAGGCCTTTATGTAAAAACTCAGGATGACCACAACTTTAAAAAGGTGATAAATGGAAATACAGATACACCAAACCACACCCTGGTTTGACTAGGCTCAGTCTTTGATTGGATGCAGAGTTCAGCTAACACTACATAATTTCCTAAAAGATGTATATATAGTCAAGGTAATAATACCTTTAATATATGCAAACATTTAAGCATAAATAAAATTATATAGAGGGAAATTATGTAGTCCTACCTTAATAAAGGTGGGGATGCCAATACTATAAGTTCATTAGTGACCATTACACATGATATCAAGTACACTCCACAGCTAAAATTACAAACATTCATAAATAAGTAAAATTGTTTACTTGATAATATGGGCAGTTGGTTCAAGGGTACAGATTGACCTTTTGTTAGATTCCAGCCAGTTAGTTTATCAGAAAAAAAAAAAAAGAGTAGTATTCCATTGTGTAAATGTACCACAGCTTTTTTACCCACTCACTCACCTATGATGGACACTCAGGCTGGTTCCAAATATTGGCTATTGTAAATTATGCTGCAATGATCATAGCAGTACATAAATTCTTTCAAATTAGTGTTTGATAAAATCCAACACATATTTATGATAAAAACTTGAGCAAAATGGGGATAGAGGGAATATACCTTAACATAACAAAGGCCTTATATGAGAAACTGACAGCCAACATTATACTCAGTGGGCAAAAATACAAGCATTCCCCTTAAGATTGGGAACAAGACAGGGATGTCCACTTTCACCACTCTTATTCAACACTAGAGGCCCTATGCATGAAAATTCGTGCAAGAGTAGGCCTTGGCACCCTGGACCCAGGCTGGCTTCCCCTGGGCCACCAGCAGGCACCCGGTACCCAGCTCACTTCCCTCTGGCCCATATTTCGTCAGGAAGGATGTCCAGAATGACGTCCAGAAGACATCCAATCTAATTAGCATATTATCCTTTTATTATTGTAGATAGTACTGGGGGTCCTACCACAGCAAACAGACAAGAAGAAGAAATAAAAGCATCCAAATAGAAAAGGAAGAAGTAAAATTGCCATTGTTTGCAGATATTATATATAGAGAACCCTAAAGATTCCACCAAAAAACTACTAGAACTGATAAATGAATTCAGTAAAATAACAGGATACAAAATAAATATCTAAAGCTATTTTTTAAAGAGGGCTTTAACTTGAGTTTAATTAAGTGTTTGAACAAATACACAGTTTTTCTATGAGAAATAAGCAGGAATTTCTTTTGTTAGTGAAAGTATGCCTGAGTATGTAAGCATAATGCATATCTATATACTGGGAGTAACACAAATAAATAAGTGTGCGTAAGTTATGAACAAAGGGGTATCTGTTAAATTTTTCCCATGCAACTTTTCATTGTATTTTGTTGTACATCTATGGTTGGGTGAGAAAGTTATCTTTAAGTTTAAGTTATTACTCAGGGCCCAACATCTGGAGAGAATTAGTAACACATTTGTTCCATAAACACATACATCTAATGGAAAGTTATATAACATTTTTAAAAACAATTATTTTATAGGATGGAATTTTAATATTGTTTCATTGTTAGATTTTGAGAAATAGTCCCACTTATAAATAGAAATATAATTATGTGAATGTTTAAAGGGAGGTCTGGGGAAAATTATGATTGATCATTTCCTGATTTGGGCTATTTTTCAATGTTTTTATTTATTTCAGAGAGAAGAAAGGAGAGGGAGAGAGAGATAGAAATGTCAATGATGAGAGAAGATTATTGATCAGCTGCCTCCTGCACAACCCCTACTAAAGATCAACCCTGCACCTGACCAGGAATCCAACTGGGACATCCTGGTTCATGGGTCGATGCTAAACCACTGAGCAACACTGGCCAGGCTGGACTATTTTTAAGTCTAGAAATCCACCTATACTTCTCTTTAATATACTCTTTCCTCAGGCAAAATCATTCATTCCCAGGGCTTCTAATTTCAGCCATGTACAAATGGCAGCCAAGTATATCTCTAGACTTGACTATTCCTGTTGCCTACTTTGCAACTCCCTTTGAATGTTTTGATGTTTCAAAGACAGCAAAAATTTAACTTTTCATAACAAAACAAATCCCCATATATTCCCTCACAAAACCTGGTCCTCATGCAACATCGTTTCTAAGCAGTTGCACAAATATCTATCCATTAATGAAAGGTCTCTCTCCTCTCCTCAACCAACCTTTCATAGTCAGTCAAACATCAAGAATGTCTGCATTACCTCGTATGTGTATCTGTTAACTTGTTAGACTGAGTTTCATAAGGACAGAGACTATACTTCACTTTTTTCACTGTTGTATAACCCAAATCCCATGCAGTACCTCACCCCAAAGGAGGTACTTAGTAAATGTTTGTTGGGTGAATAAATGAATATACACTGAGTGGCCAGATTATTATGATCTCTGAACACATTGTAATCTGGCCACTCAGTGTATATTCTATATAATAAAAGGCTAATATGCAAATTGTCCCCTCAACCAGGAGTTCGACCAGCAGGCAGGCCAGCCAACCACCCATGTCCTCTCCCCCTGGCCAGGCTGGCCGGACCCCACCCATGCATGAATTTATGCACTGGGCCTCTAATATATATATACACACACACTGAGTGGCCAGATTATTATGCATTCAGAGATCATAATAATCTGGCAACTCAGTGTATATGTATATGCATATATTGGTGTACAAAAATCAATGAAACATAAAATATTTCTCTATCATTCAGGGTCAAGCAAGGAAAATAGAAATCAATATTCAAAATGGAGGAATATTATTACAGTGAATTGATTACACAGTTGACAGAAAACTTGTAAAGCAAACTAGGGACATTAAGGGAAACGATATCAATTAGTATTGACATCCATAATATATTATTGGAAAACAAAGTAACACATATTTTTACACTAAGATTCATTAGATAATAGAGGGTGTCAAAAAGTACTGTCTTTCACTCAGTTTGTTGGGCATCAAACTTCATACTTAGAAGAGAAAGAAAAATACCATATGGAATCACTTATATGTAGAATCCAAAGTCATACACAGAGAAGCAGAGAGTAGAATGGTGATTATTAGGGACTTTGGGGTGGGGAAATGGGAAGATGTTGGCCAAAGGGTACAAACTTTCAGATGACTGTATTCTGGAGATCTAATGTACAGAATCTATATACATACAAGCCTACGTGACTGTTCAACTGTTCAACCAGTAGCTATGATGCGCCCTGACCACCAAGAGGCAGACACTTAACGCACAGGCATGGAAACATAGAACAGACTGATGACTCTCAGAGGGAAGGGGGAGAGGGGAGGGTGGGAAGAGATTAACCAAAGATCTTATATGCATACTAGAGGCCTGGTGCAAGGATTCGTGCACAGGTGGGGTCCCTAGGCCTGGCCTGCAGGGATCAGGCTGAAACCTGCAGTCAATCCGACATCCCCCAAGGGGTCCCGGATTGTGAGAGGGCACAGGCCAGGCTAAGGGACCCCACTGGTGCATGAATCTGTGCAACGGGCCTCTAGTGGTGAAATAATTAATTAAACTATATTGTACACTTCAGATTTCCTAAGAGAGTAGATCTTAAGTGTTCTCACCACACATATACACAAAATGGTGGCCATGTGAGGTGATAGATATGATTGTTATAATTTGACAATCATATGTTGTACACATCATAGTGTGGAGGGGGAGATCTCTTTGATTCCTTTGACAAAACTATAATTTATAACTTTAAGTTTATTTTATATTAAGGTAAGTACTTCATTATTGAATTTAAATGCTGTTGAAGGCAGCTACCTATGATAACTAATGAATTTCAGTTTCCAGTAACCTATATACAAGGCACAAGTGACCTTACTTTTGAGCATGCTACCTAGCAGATTCCATGTTGCCTATCAGGAAATAGACCTGATTTCAGAGCTCATGTTTTTCATTAAAAAAAAAAAATTATCACCACTATGCAGAAGACAGATCCTAAACAGATATCTTAACCAAAGTCAATTGTTTCTTGAAGCTTTGTTTTCACAAATCACTTTTTAATCACAAGTTATAATATAACACAGTGTACATATTTCTTTTTGATGTTGATTATAATGGTTGCCAAAATAGTTGTGAAGATTATCTGGTTGTACATATTTCTTATATATAGCATATGCATGGAGGATGGGAATATTTTTACTTTGTCTAGTCATTTTATCCTTCTTTCTCCCCTCCTTACCTAATGTATATTCCATGATCACCTTGTACAGTATTTTGTTTGTACCTTTTCCTGCTTTCATTTCTCCCACCAGTTATTCTGATGATGATACCTTGACTATATTTACTTCATATATTTGCAATGGCTGAAGCAAAATGCAATGGCTTTAACTGGTCAACCTTTGACTAAACTCTCTGTAAAGTCATGACAACCAACAATGTTCAAGTGGATTCTTAATGATGGCCAGCAGCCATACTTTCCCACTCCCTCATATCAGATGGAACTAGTTAATCTCTTCTCTTTCTTGAAATCTCCAACCACCCCTTCTCAACACAAATGCTCAATTATTTAACTGCCACCTACTTTATTGAGAACAAAGAAGCAAAGTCAATCTTGAACAGACTCCACTCATATCTACCCACACTCTGCCTTCCTTTCTGTTAACATTTGTGAATTATTAATGCTCATATCTAATGTCAATCTATGTGTTTACTACACAGTTTTCTAACTATGAAGCAGAGAGTTTACCACCATGTTTCTGCTATACCATAAATCTATGTATATTTAGCCATTCTATTTAAAACCGTTGCCTAAGATACCATATTTCAGAAGAAAGTGATATTTTTGTATCCTTTCATTAATTTTAAGTGTTATAATAATCACTTAAAAACTCAGTTTAATTTTAAATTAAAGAAAATCATTGAAATTTAATGTTTGGTGAACAGAAATAAAACTTAATGTATATACAGAACTCCAGTTTCTATACATAGGAAAAAATAATAAAACTCTAAACATGTCTGCCTGCCTACATGGAACCCCTAATTATTTCTAGATATGTCTAAGGGAGAATAAAATAAATTCTACTCCAACCATACTTGACTGGGTCATAATTATGAGCCCAAAATGTTCACTAATAAAAATGCCATCAAATGGAAAATTATATTTTAAGAGTCACAGAGAATTATTGTAAAATATTTCATAAATATAATTATATAAGACCACACTTCCATACCTCAGTCAATCCTTTTTTGGATGGCATGTAATCCAAATGCACTTTTAGATCCATGCAGTGTTATTATTATTTCAATTTAACATCTCTTCACTTTTAGGAAATGCACAATTGGGACTCAAGCAAAATCAAACTCTCTGTCTATGAAATTCTTCTGAGTTTATCTAGCATGAGTAACTAGGAAATGTTCTATAAATATTCAAGAGCTGGCAGTTATCCATAGCTGAAAGATATTTGAGGTATAAAAATAAAATCTCATAGAAAAGTTTAACCTGATTATTTTAAATTGAGGTAGGAACTTTTCTCCAAGGCTCATGCATGACCAATATGTTTCCTCTATTTTAAACAGGTGCTTTATTTTGATACTTTCCATGTTATATCCAGTATTTATGTAAATTTATCTCATATAATAGATGTTATTCCTTTCATTTGGCACTCTGCTATATTAGTGCTTTTGCTTGTAGATTATCATAAATAGGAAGATATTTTTTTATATACCTGGCAGTACTTCGCAGTACCTCCACATTCTAATTTATTACTCTCATTTCTTTATGTGATGTCTGCGAATTTTCTATTTTCACCTAAAATTCTGATTTATGGTGTTTATTATGGAGTTAGCAAAACTAATTTTTCTATATATAAATATAAATACCTATTTAATTTTGAGTATTAAATTATAAATTAAGGATTTATAATTTTAGAAGTATACATATACAAGGTGATTGATAGGATGATCAATTTTGTGAAAAACACTGAGAGATATTACCATAATTATTATATTTAGAGTACTGCACTCTCTTTGATTTATTCCTATTGACTCAAAAGAAAGTTATATAAATTGATAAAAATAAAGGTTGCCCATTCCCCAATTAAACTAAGTAGTATAAAAAGGATTTTTATCATAAAAATAACAAATTTCATAGTTTAGATATAATTTAAATAAAACATATGCACACTATCATATATTAAGGCATTTTAAATCTATACCAGTAAATAAAATATATGACCAATATATGTGCTTTCTATTATATCAAAGCTATTCTGAAGACAAGTAATATTATCTTTGGTTCTTACTTAATAATTATCACAATCTCACAATTTTTTATAACTTCTAAAATGAGTAAAATTTGTTACACAAGATAATATCCCCTGGGAGAAAATTTTCAAATCAGTATGCATATATTATACTAATGCTTTGGAGTGGAATAGTTGAGAAATGGGACTATTTTGCCTCACTAAACTTCTAGGAAAATAAAAGACCATGTCTATACTATAATGTTCAAAATGAATCAGGTAAAACCTTCAGTTATTATTCATGATTGTACATTTTAATGTAGCCCAGAAGCATTGGACAAATTTTACAATTCTTTTAAAGTGGTTTCAGGGAAATTAGACCATTTAAAAATGTTCCTCCCTATTCAATCCAGTCACACTATATAGACTAAGTAATAATCTCATATATCCAAGTCACAGGCCAGAGTAAATAGGTTTACAGTTATTGGTATGTAAAATAACACAATAGTTAATAATAATAATATTATTATATTATTTTAACTCTGTTTCACATACTCATAACTGTAAACCTACTTTTGCCCTACTCTATAATTTTTAATTGAAGAAACTTTTCTATACAGACCATAAGTATACAATTCAAGTGTTGATGTATGTGTATATTTGTACATATGTATGTGTGTATGCATATGTATATTTATACCTGTGTATATGTAAATATATGTTACATGTGTGTAACAACTGCTATATCTATATCTATCCAAAATATAATTTACATCACCTTGAAAGATACTTGTGCCTTTCAGTCAAATTCAAGCCCCATTAGGAACTACTCTACTGAGTTCTACCACCACAAATTAGATTTGCCTATTTTTGAAGTCCATATAAATGAAATTATACATCAGCTCCTCTCTGATTATTTTCACTTAGTAAAATGTTTTGATACAACCAAATTGTAACATACCCTAGCAATTTATTACTGTTGTGTTAGTGAATTGAAAAATAAAACTCTAGTCTTTGCCTTCCTCTACTAGGAGGTAATGCCTAAGCCCTTGGATGCCAGATTTGTTAGGACTAGCTTTGTTTGTGTTAGATCTTTGGACAGCCTAAAAACATGATTTATAATGGAAGCTTTGCGTAATTCAGTATCAGTTTTTCCTCCAGAGTCATTTAGTATTACTAAATGTATTAGCCAGACTCCTGGAAGGGCTAAAGACTGGCAGAACATGATCAAGCCCCAGTAAAAAATCTGGCACCAGGCTTGGCTGAATGTCCCTGCTGGACAATGCTCTGTTTGATCACACATTAGTAGCAGTAAGGCGTCCATGATGGTGCAGGGAGAGGACAATGGAAGCGCGGTGTTTAGTACCTCTTGAACTCGAACTCTATGCACTTTTTCTTTTAGCTATTTTTTCAGCTTTATTAGAGCAGATTTGATAAATATAAATTTTATACATTGAAGGTATACAACTTGACATTTTGGTATATTGTATATATTGTGAAATGATTACCACATTCAAGCTAGTTAATATATCCATCAGCTCACAGTTATTTTGTGGGTATATATATGTGTGTTTGTGTGTGTATAGAGAGAGAGAGAGAGAGAGAGAGAGAGAGAACACTAAGTTCTATCCTCTTAACAAATTTCAAGTACACAATACAGTATTGTTGATTATAGTTACCTTTCTATACATTAGATCTCCAGAACTATTCATCTTGCAAAACTGAAACTTTGCATCCCTTGACTATTATTTCCTCATTTTTTCACACTCCCTAGTGCCTGCAACCACCATTCTGTGCACTGCTTCTATGACTTCGACTATTTTACTTTTTTAAGTTTTTTATTAAATTTAATAGGGTGACACTGGTTAATAAGATTATATATATTTCAAGTGTACAACTCTATGATACATCATCTCTAAAGATTTCACATATAAGTGAAATTATGCACTGGTTCTCAATATCTGGAAATAGAGAAATACAAGAATAGTGAGAAATACAAAAATAGTAAGAAATATACTACCTTTTTATTTATAACACTATTCCCAGTACCTAAATCACAGCATCCAACAGCAGACTTTCAATAAATGTCAGTAAAGTAAATCATTATTTAAATGAAAATTCAGAAGGATCAACTATCCTTGCCCTCATTCCTCACAGGACTCTCTTTGTGTGCAAATAAGGGATGAGGAAATAGTATTAAACACAGATCTTTGAGGTTAAATATTAACTTAGGATCTTAAATTTTTAGCAAAGTAGGTTATAGTACCCAATATTATTCTGTTTTTGCATAAAGGATACCTATATGGTCCCGATATATATCATGTATCTCTCAAAAGATAAAGGATGCCAACATTGATAAAGACGGCTGGTCTTGAGGGCTACCCTCATCGTTGAGCCTACAAATGTGGGGCAATTTAGAGAAGTCTTCTTAGTGACTAACGCTAGCCTTGGCTGTCTTTGAGAATTTGGCTCATCTGCAATACTAATATCCAACACTTCATGCTAGATGCATCAACACTTCCTCCCACTTCTATGAAATTAGCGACACTAACACATCCTGCTGAAAGTAGCTGTAGGCAGCCCTGGCCCATGACACCAGAACCCCTGCACAACTAATTAAATCACAGATGAGCACTTGATCAAAGGACAAACAAGCTGTGTTTTCAGTAGCTGAATGCAAAGTACTCAGCAATTCTGAAAAATGATTTTTAACAAAGCTGGTCAGAATATTTTCAACGGATATTGTAAAAACAAGCATCCAGTTTATTTTGGGAAAGAAAATAGATACAAAGAGTTTAGTTGAGTTATGTTGATGGCACAGCACTAAAATGCATATCAACAGCCTGAAGCCTTGAATTCTGAGTGACCTAATGTTTTTATTCCCAGAAAGTTCTGGACCTACTACCGTTTTGCTCTTCCCAAAGCCTGATTGTCTTTTTATGTTTTACATAAGTCACGACCTTGTCCCCTGTGTAGCTCCATAATTTTTCTCATCTGTAAAATAATTTGAGTGAATCTCTGCTTCTTGTGAACAAAAAGCACTTAATTAAAATTCTCTTTCATGGAGCTCATATTTACCCATGTGACCACACTTCCTACATTGCTGACATCTTAGGTTTAATTATGATGAGATTTTACCCTAGTCTTTTTCTTCACTTTATTTTTTGTGATCCATTATTAAATCTTTTGATATTGAAGAAAACTATTTCAATTGTTTAATGAAGAGCTGGCTCTGTTGTCATCTGCATTTCCTCTTTGTTCCTGTTCTCCAATGCATCTTCTCTAGAAACTATCACTCTTCAATCTTTTTCTTGTTTTCTTTTAAAAAATATTTTTATTGATTTCACAGAGGGAGAGAGAGATAGAAACATCAATGATGAGAGAGAATTATTGATCAGCTGCCACTGCATGCCCCCCACTGGCGATCGAACCCACAACCAGGGCTTGTGCCCTGATCAGGAATCAAAACATGACCTCCTGGTTTATAGGTAGACTCTCAATGACTGAGCCCTGCTGGCTGGGCTTTTTCTTGTTTTTTTTATTCCATTATTACTTTACCTCAGTTTAGAAAAGTATGTTATATTCTTATACACCCTAAGCTAGAATACTCTATTTTCCAATGTTATTCACTCATGATGTTATCTATTTACTATCACATTTCATGAAATAATAACTTAGTTCAGTCTTCTAATTCTTATGGGAGTATTTATGTCTCAATTTTTCTAAAATATTGCTTCCACCAAACTTTTGTAATATAAATTCTCTTTAATATTATGAGGAAACAATTATTCACAAAATAAAATGTCTTCTTATTATACATACTTATATTGAAGCATATGATACAATTGATAATGCCATTTGTCTTTTGTATCCATAAATTATCTCTAAGGGCTACAAAAAGGCAAGGGATAGAAGAAGGGCAAGAAAGAAAAGGCTATATGGCATTCTATTGGGACAAATAACAAGCAAAAGATTTGCTTGTCTTTTAATCTTTGGTTTTCTTGTAAATGATCTCTCAGAAATCTTATATTTTTATTTTTCTTGTCTTCTAAATGTACATATTTTGTGTGTTAGCCTTGGGAAAACTTTTAAGAGGACAAGTTATTACTAAACACCAGACTTCTATGTGTAATTTTACAAACCTGTATACGTATTCCCTATTTTCCACTTGGCTGTATGCCTCAGGAGGCTGACCTATTTGATCCTCATTAATGAACTCTCTTAATCTATAGTTTACAGTTAGGTTTGGCCAATGACGACTAGTAACAAGTGGTCAAGGAAAGAAGGAACATAAAGTTCAATTATGTATTCTATTGTCTCTCTCTCAGGGGGGTTCCCAAAGGTTGGCAACTCTTATACATTAAATGTTATAGTTTCTATATGTAGGTTCTTTTTACAAATTTATTTCACTCTGAATTCTGGTAGCAATCTCCTCCTTTTAATAGTTAGGGGTATTAAAAGCTATTAGAAATGCTAGGGTTTCCATAAACATCCTATTAAATTTTTCTCTAATTACCTAATGTATGCTGTGTTTTTTTTTTAAGGCACTGACAGATACAGTACTTTTCACATATTTATTTATTTTCACTTTCAGTCATATTTTTGCATTGTTTTCTTTTTGTTATCTATCCTTAAAAAACCTCTCAATTTATTTACCATGTCTCAGGGCCATTAAATGCTTCTTAATCACTCAGGCTTCTATTTCTTTTAATATACTTTATTGATTTTTTTACAGAGATGAAGGGAGAGGGATAGAGAGCTAGAAACATCAATGAGAGAGAAATATCGATCAGCTGCCTCCTGCACACCTCTTACTTGGGATGTGCCTGCAACTAAGGTACATGCCCTTGACTGGAATCGAACCTGGGACCTTTCAGTCTGCAGGCCAACACTCTATCCACTGAGCCAAACATGTTAGGGCAATCACTCAGGCTTCTTTACATGAATAATATAAATGAGTCAATGGGAGAAACCACTTTCTGTTCTCATCTTGATTTCCATTTCCATTCACCTCACTACTCTTCTACTCACCTGGTTCTGATGTTTCTGGATCACACCTTTGTATAAGGTTTTGCTTTTGACCATACATAAACACTTTTTTTTTTCTGTTCAAAACACATTACACATACCAAAACAAACAAACAAACAAACAAACAAAACATTTTCTTCCCTATCAAGCCACTTAGAATTTTGCTCATCATTTCTAGTGTTTGGCATCTCACCCCTAAACAAGAAGAATTTTAGTCAGATTTAATAATCAACCCTCTTTCTCACTGTATACATTTCCTTAGAATTATATTTGTTTAGTTTTGCAGGGCCAGCAAGAGAAAATCACATTCCAATCAGTTAAGATATAGTCTTATAGAATGTAAAATAATTGTGGGAGTGATATCACATTAGCTTTGGTGTATTGTAGGCTACAAGTAAGTCACAGATGCCACTCACTCCCAAGGGGAGACTGTTATACCGTGCATGGCACCACAAACCAGAGATCATCAGACTATCTTAAAAATCTGCCTACCACATTCAGTTCAATTATTTTCTAATTTCCACAGTTTTTTCTTCTTTGACCCATGTGTTTGTGCTTTTGTTTTAAATACTTTTTTGGTGTGACATTGGTTTGCAAAGCCATTCTAGTGCATGTTTCAATGGTACAATTCAATAAAACATCATGAGCACACTGCACTGTGCATCCATTGTCCCAAGCAAAGTCTCTTTCTGTCCCCATTTCCCCTCCCTTTGCCCACCTCCACCTAGCCATTATCTTCCCTTCCCTATGGTTGTTCCCGCACTGTTGTCTGGGTCTATGTGTTACGTGTACATGGTTGTTGGCTAATCCTTTCATCTTCTTTCATCCAGTCCCCCAACCCCTCTCTCTTCTTAAAGCTGTCAGTCTGTTCCACATACCCATGCCTCTGTTTGTATTTTGTTCCTCAGTTTATTTTGTTCATTAGATTCCACATAGCCAGGTTGTGAACTGCCTACAGAGAGGATCATGTAACAGAACTTTAAGTTGACCCACCAGCTGAAGGCCAGCTAATCAATCACACAGTAGCAGTAAGATGAATTCTACCAACAATGACAGAGACTTCGGAGGCAATTTTCGCCCAGTTGAGCTTCTAAATGAGAAAACAGTTTAGCTGACATCATGATTATGGTTTTATGATACTAGACCATTAAATTGTGTCTGGACTTCTGACCTATAGAAATTGTGAAATAATAAATGTGTGTGTTTATTTAACAACAACAAAAAAGAATTATATTTGTTTACACAAAATGAACTATCACCCATTTGTTATAATTTCAAATATATGTGACACGTTTAACTTTTTCTTTTATTTTTTAAGTTTTAATTTCCTCATCTATCTTCATAAGGTATTCATTATACACATAATAGATCAATTCTTGTAAAGAACATAGTTCCAGTCCTTGTATGAAATTAGCATTTGACGTGTGGTAGCTATTATTATTAGTAGTAGTAGTAGTATTTTTTAAAATATATTTTTATTGATTTCAGAGAGGAAAGGGGATGGAGAGAGAGAGAGAGAGAGAGAGAGAGAGAGAGAGAGAGAGAGAGATGCATCAATGATGAGAGAGAATCATGGATCGGCTGCTGCCTGCACGCCACCTACCAGGGATGAAGCCCATAACCTGGGCATGTAACCTTGACTAGAATCAAACCTGGGACCCTTCAGTCCCCAGGCTGATGCTCTATCCACTGAGCAAAACCAGGCAGAGCATTAGTAGTAGTATTTTTAATGGACATGCAAAGAGTGTCTAAATTTTACCATACTCAAAGTTGAATCCATTGACTTCCGCAAAGTTACTCTTCCTCAGCGGTGGAACTGAATAAATTGGACTGGGGGAAAATCAGAAGTAAAAGTCTTTGACTTTAGCTTCACTAAAACCAACACATAGCTGGATGAACCTTAATACTCTTCTTCTTTTGAATGATCTCTAGGCTCTTTGTAAGAATAAAATGGATTTTGATGCATGGCTTCTATCTGGTGGGGTGGCAAAAAATCTCCCTTAAATTTCAGAAAGAATTACATACATTAGATGAGCCAATTTACAAGCTGAAGTAGCATGCTCATGGCTACACCAGGTAGTCACAAAGAGGTATCTTTAGGGTCCATCTCCAAAGGTAGCTCTTGTTAAATGGTGGACCAGGGTTCTAGTCAAGACAGACAAAACCCATAGGGAAATAGACAATATTTGTTGAATTATTCTGATGTAAAGACCTTCGCTGAAGGTCACTAACAATCAGAGAAATGCAAATTAAAACCACAATGAGATATCACCTCACACATGTCAAAATTACTATCATCAATAAATCAACAAAGAACAAGTAAATGTTGGCAAGGAGAACAAGTGGAGAAAAGAGAACCCTAAACCACTGTTGCTTGGAATGCAGATTGGTGCAGCCATTGTGGAAAGAAGTATACTTTTATCAAAGAATTAAAAAAGGAACTGCCTTATGATCCATCAATTTCACTATAGGAATATAACATCCCCGCCCCCCCCCCCAAAAGAACCTGAAACACTAATTTGAAAGAATATACCCACCCCTATGTTCATTGCAGTGATATTTACAACAGCCAAGATTTGGAAGCTGGCTGCCCAAGTGCTTACAGAATGGAATATGGAATACTGCTCGGCCATAAAAAAATAAGGAAATATTGCCCTGTCTATTTTTTTGTTTTTGGGTTGTTGTTTTTTTGTGTGGTTAGAGCATCAGCCCATGGACAGTAGGGTGGTGGGTTCAATTCTCAGTCAAGGGCACATGCCTTGGTTGCAGGTTCAATCCCTGGCCTGGTTGGGTGCTTTCAGGTGGCAACCAATCAATGTGTCTCTCTCTCCTTGATGTTTCTCTCTCTCTCTCTCCCCCCGCTCCCCATTCTTCCCTCTCTTCTAATCTCTCTGAGAATCCATGAAAAAAATATCCTCTGGTGAGGATTTAAAGAAGAAGAAGAAGAAAGAAGAAGAAGAAGAAGAAGAAGAAGAAGAGGAAGAAGAAGAAGAAGAAGAGGAAGAAGAGGAGGAGGAGGAGGAGGAGGAGGAGGAGGAAATAGAGTGTTATGCTAAGTTAAATAAGCCAATCAGAGGAAGACAATAATGGTTTCACTTGTATGTGGGATCTAATGAACAAAATAAAAAACAAAACAAAATAGAAACAGACTCATAGATACAGAGAATAGACTGACAGCTATTAGAAGGGAAGGGTGTTGGGGGGCTGAGTGAAAAAAGTACAAAGGTTAAAAGAAAAAAAAAGCCTCATAAACACAGACAACAGTATGGTGATTACCAGAGGGAAAGGGGAATGGGGAGAGCTGGAAGAGGGGGGATAAATGGTGATGGAAGGAGACTTGACTTTAGGTGTTGAACACACAATACAATATAGAAATGTATAGAATTATACTCTTGAAACCTATATAATATTATTAAACAACTAGAAGCCGGTGCATGAAAATCCTTTCACTGGGTGGCAGGTCCCTCAGCCAGGCCTGTGCCCTCTCGCAGTCTGTGACCCCTCGGGGGATGTCTGATTTTGGCAGGAGCGGTCTTAAGCCGAAGTTGGACATCCTTAGTGCTGCCAAGGAGGTAAGAGAGGCTCCCACCACTGCCGCTGCACTCCAAGCCATCAGCCTGGCTAGTGGCTGCACAGGGCTTCCCCTGTGGGAGCACACTGATAACCAGTAGGCAGCTCTAGCATTGAGCGTCTGCCCCCTGGTGGTCAATGCACATCATAGCGACCGGTTGTTCTCGGTCATTCTGCTGTTAGGGTCAATTTGCATATTACCCTTTTATTATATAAGATGTCACTGCAATAAATTCAATAATTTTTTTTTAATAAAATAAAATTATTATATATACTTACATGTTATATATTACTTCTTTTAAAGTTTACAATGCAGAAAACACTGATATATCAAGAATAGCTTAACCCTAGCTGGTTTAGCTCTATGGATAGAGTGTTGGCCACAGACTGAAGAGTCCCAAGTTTGAATCTGGTCAAGGGCACATACTTGGGTTGCAGGTTTGATTACTGGCCCTGGTTGGAGCACGTGCGGGAGGCAACCAATTGATGTGTCTCTCTCACATCGATGTTTCTCTCTTTCTCTGTCTATCTCCCTCCCTTCCACTCTCTCTAAAAGTCAATGGAAAAATATCCTTGGATGAGTATTAAAAAAACAACAACTTAAAAATATACTAAGGTATATCAAATTCTTAGTTAACTATAAGCCCAAACCCCCAAATTTCTGTAAAAAGTATGAATTTTAAAGTATTGTTTAAAAAGCAACCATTCTTTATGCAAATGATAATGTTTAAAAAGCAATCAAGACATTAAATTCTTAGATATTTTAATTAATTAACATTCTGTGTAGAAGTAAAGGCATACTTTTACTGGGCAGGCAATCAGCAAAATTATATTGAGCTTCTACTATATGCTAGATACTAGGATTAGAATAGTGGACCAAAAACTTGTGGAGTTTATATTGTAATGTGAGAGACTGACATTAAATAGACATCAGATGCACAGCAGTATATGGTTTGAGTATTTAAGAAGTCCTTAATATCAACTCTGCAGCCTTAGAAGCACATGCACTAAAAATATAAATTATTTTTAGTCTGATTTCTCTACCAAGCTATAGACGCATATCAAACTGCGTACTCATCTTCATTTCAATGTCAAATAGACCTTTTTTTACTGGATACATCTAAAACTAAATTTTGTCTTCTCCCAAAATCTTTCTTATCCACAACTTTCCACATCCCTGCTGATGTACTTGCTGCCAAGATCCCTTGTCAGCACTGACGCGGTCATTCGCTCAGATGCCAGGAGTGTTGGCTGCTTAGACATCACAGCCGAGTCCTTCCCCTAGAATTTCCTGATTCAAATGGACAGAAGCTGATGTGCCAAGATCACTCCCCATCTCCAGAAGTAGTTTATATTCAATGAATATTCAGTGCAGGGGTACAAAGTCCAAACCCTCTCACCTGAAATTTGGACCACTTGGAGAATCCATCTACGTTACAGAGTTCCCAGTTACATAAGGCCTCCATTGTCACTGAGTCACATTTCAACTTCTATCTCCATTCTATCCCCCTTTTTCTTACAGTAGTTTGTCTCCCACAATAAACTGCCTGGTGACATTTCCATTCAAATTATGTTTCCTGGACATTTTGTATGAAGAGTGTTGATTCTAAATGTGGTCCTTAAAAGCAGACTTTAAATTGGGGTTTTTGAGCTGAATCACCAACTGGAATGAACATGCTATCAGTGGTGGTAGATAGTACTGACTCTAGTGGTGCTATTGTTATACAGATGTGTAAAAATGTGTAAAAATCTTAATAAAATGAATACAGGACATCAGCATTTGTGAGGTTAGGGAAAATACTAATTATATAGGACAAATGTATGCATTAGAAAAAACAATGAAGGGCTATGGGTAAATAATCAGTCATTATAGATGAAATGTGTAAACGAAAGGGTTTCTCAGCAGTATATAAGATTGTCTTCTCCTGGAGCTAAAGGACAGATGAAGCTGGGGATGAGGCACAGGATGTAATTGTAATGGTAGCAGAGTTCCAGGGAAAGTTTAATTTTTAATCCAATGCCTCCAGGAAGGAAGGGACTCTAGCTTAGGATGTATACATCTGGCTCAATGCACCTGAAAATCTGCAGATGCGACTCACTTCCCAGCTCTTGTTTAAAGATGATGCAGAAGAGGTCTCTTCCTTGCAAGACAACACATGAACCTCTAAGGACACACAACCTCCTCCTTCTTGGTCACTACATATGTTCATGTCAAAACATATCCCAGTGCCGAGATTTCCTTGGTGAAAGGATTACTTCCAAAAGGCATATAAAGTGGAGGACCTAGTCAGCATGTCTAACAAGCAAAAGCTTGCTGCCTATTTATGGGAATAGACTGGGAAAATGAGACTCTAGGGGAAAAGAACATAAAGTTGGACAAAGGAGTGTTTATCAATATGGGAACACTCTTTCATGATTCAGTATTAAATTCTGTGGCAAGGAAAATGAAAGTAATATGCTGCTGCAAGTTTGGGGCTTGGAAACTGAAAGCTTACTAGAAGTGATGGCCAACCTTAAATGAGGTAGAAATGCCAGAATAGCTGTGGCATATGGTAGAGAAAAGAATCAAAAGGCTTAGAGAAGTATGTATATTATAGTGTAGATATTATATAACACCAGGAAATTTCAGCCAATTATATTCTATGGAAGGTCCTAGAATATACTATTTCCCAAAGCAATAAGGCTCTCCCTTGTAGATAATAGCATCTCTGGGAAAGATGCTATTACTGAACTGAGCTTACTGATCGCAATGTCATAATGGGACCTTAAACTGATAGAGACCAAGTGATAATACTTGGCCTTCAAAACAAGACAGGCACAATGATGATAAAGAGTGAAAAGTTTGAAGACATCTGGCAGGCCTGATTTCAGAGAACTAGGGAGAGAGTTAATATAACATAGGACTAGGTAGATGGGTTATCAACAAGTATATCATTACAGTATCATGACAAAAAGAAAGAATTAATAATTAGTATTTTGAAGGAAGCTAACTCAACAAAAAGTCAATAGAAATGTTGTATTCCTTTTGTTTTCACCAGTCCTCTTTCTATAAAATGAAAAATAAGTCTCAGTGACTACTACAAGCTTAACCAATAATAACTCCAATTAAAATGGCTATGGAGACATAGAAAAAAAGAATAAAGATTCAGGTATGTACTATAGGGTCATTGATCTTCCAAATATTTTATTTTTCACCTCTCAAGGAAGAGAATTAGAAGCAGTTCACAGCCACTTGGGACTGAAAATACAGTACACTTTTACAGGCTTGTCCCAGGCTATGCTAACCTGTCTGCCCTCTGTTAACATAATCCAAGTAGACCTAAATCCCCTGGACATTTTGTAGACTATTACATTGGCCCACTCTCCATTTTATAAATGCTAGAATGCTGATAGGATCTAGTGAGCAAGAAATGGCAAATAAATTGGAAGCCTTAGTAAAACACATGTATCCCAAAGGAAGGGAGAAAAACACTACTAACATTCCGGGGCCTGCTACAGCAGTGGGATGCTTTGGAATTTAGTGATCTTCAGGATGCTGGGAACATTACCTCCAACCTAAAGGATCTGTCACTGCAGCTCACACCCGCTAGCATTTAAGGAGAAAGTACACCACCAGCTAGGCAATCATGGGTTCTGAAAGCAGCCTATTCATACTTGACAATACTTCTCCAACTATTCACTAAGTGACAAGAAAAGCTGTGGTCTTTGAGAGTGTTCCATAGCATAAAAGATTTCTGCAATCGGTCAGGATAATCCTGTTGGGTTATATTACTTGGAAGAATTTATGGCACAGAGGTACCTCAGGTAGAAAAAAAGGTGTTGTTTGGAGTTTATGGCAAACCCTAACAGGAGGAAAACAAGCCCAGTAAAAGCCTAAATTCTTACAATGTCTTATGAAGTTTTGCATGAGCTGTCCTCTGTCCTCTCTCTGACCTCATTTTCTGTTATTCTCTCAACACTGTTTATTCCAGTCACTCTCTGGCTCTGTGCTGTTCCAGGAATGCTCCTTCAACAGGGCTTTTGCTAATTCCCTGCTGCCTGAAGGCTCTTCTCTCAGATGTCTGCATGACCAGTTACCTCACTGCATTTAAATATTGGCTCCATGTCACCTTGTTGATAAGGTGCATCTTGTATTGTAACCTGTTGTTTTGCTCCATCATCCCTCACAACCAGTACATCCAATCTCGATTATTATACTTTTATTTTAAATAGCGCATTGCAGTTCTAATATCCTTGATACTTATTCATTGAAGTTATTTTTACCTGTTTGTTTGTGTCTCTTCACTTGTAGAATATAAGGCAATCCTCTTTGCTTCGTTTACTTATCAGTCTCAAGTCCTTAGAACAATTCCTGGCATTGAGTAGATACTTAACAAATTTTACATAGTAAGTCGGGAGAAGAGAACAATCACACTTTGATTAAAATAGCCTTTGAAATAATAGTCTTATACTTCAGCAAAGTACTGAAGACAGGGTTAAAAAATAGTTAATATATCTGAATAATTTATAAGGATATTTGTTAACCAGATTAGAGATAACAATTCAAACCCTTGTGAGGTTGTTACTATTGATAAAACAATATGCTAGATTAATCAGCCCTCTGAAACCTCATTAACATTTAAAGTTTCTTCTGTATCTACAGCACAACCTAAACATTATTGCTCATGGTGATAACTAGAGATTCATAAAGGAAATGCTGCTAAAATACATCCCATGGGTACTCTTTAAAAGTTTGGAGAAGATAATGTATTTATTAATTATAATTCATTTTGTATAATCAAAACAGTTTTAATGATAAAAAATATCAATGGTTAATTTATGTTATTTAGAAAATACTAACTTAGGTTAGTACTCTTGCCCTTGATTCTAAATAAGAGATGCATATTGTCACAGTATAAAATCTCAATTATTAATGTGGATTTTTTCCCAGTCTATGGATTGTGTACCATGTGTTTCAAATCACAGAGCAACTGCTCTGCTCTACACAGAATATTTCTGACTGTCAGATCCTATCTTCATCTCTAACCTCTGCCTATCCAGGTATTTCCACATGTGTATGTTTCCACCTGCACATTCCGGAATTAGCAAGAGTCTAAGACTAATTCAGTCCCAGCAGAATCCACAGGAGATATTTATATCCTGAGGCAATTCTATATAATAAAAGTGTAATATGCAAATGACCGAACTGCTGAATGACTGGTTGCTATGACGTGCACTGACCACCAGGGGGCAGACGCTCAGTGCAGGAGCTGCCCCCTGGTGGTCAGTGTGCTCCCACAGGGGGAGCGCTGCTCAGCCACAAGCTGGGCTGATGGCTGGTGAGTGCAGCAGAGGTGGCGGGAGCTTGTTCCACCTCCAAGGCAGCCCTAAGGATGTCCAACTGCTAAAGGGCACACACAGGCTGGGCTGAGAGTATCCCCTCCCCTCACCCCAGTGCATGAATGTTGTGCACTGGGCCTCTAGTAATTTAATAAAATCATAAGTTAGTCCTCAGTATGGGACCTTAGATACAATCTTAGTAAATCTAATCCCATGTCATATAGACAGGACCCTAATGAACAGCGCTTGGTACCAAAGAAGGTCATAATGTTGACTTGTAGGCTGAACTCTACAAGTCTCCTTTAAACAGAACATCTCTGCTTTATTTCTATTTCCTGGGGTTATACTTGAGGCAGTTTTTCCCGCAAATAAGATTTCTTAAAATTATTTTTTAAAATTAAAAACACTACCAAGTTTTATTCTTTTCCAATACAGAATCAATATTCCAGAGTGGAGACTGAGGCACAAATGTTCTTTTGTTTAATTGATGCATGAAACCATTTTTTATACTATAGTCTAAGTAGTGGAAAGGTTCTGTAAATTCCTGAGGTTAATGATACAGAGCCAATGAAAGTGGTGGAAAGGTCTTTGGAATTCAAAGTTTCAAAATATAAAATCAAGGAAGTTTCATGTTGTGAAAGCCAAAACCAAGGAGCAATGCAAAACCTTGAGGGTTAATATAATGGAGCTGTTAAGATACATGGGCTACTCCAAAATCTACATCTCAGGTTCTGAAGTTTCTTAAATTCTACTGTCTCCTTGACCTCTCCATTGGAGATATAAGATAATTATACAATTTTAATGCACCTTGTATAAGAAAACTCTCATTTTTTTCCTTCAAATCCCCTCCCTCCTTCTTTCCCAATTCTGTAATTAAAACTGTAGACCCAGAAGCTCAAGACAAATTTCTAGAGTTTATCCTGGTTTCCCTTTGTTATCAGTTCCCTGATTAATACAAGAACGAGTCCTGTCAATAATATCCCCAAACATATCAACAATACTTTTTTCTCTCCATTTGTATTAGCCTGAATGTAGTTCAAAACCACCACCTCTCTGTAACAAAGCCTTTAGTAGCTATCACTGCTTTTCTTCTGCCCCTTATTCTGTCACCTGCTCTTTATGTGGTAAGTAAATCTAAGTAACCACTCAGTTATTCTCAATTGCATAATTTTATTTTAATGTCTTGGATTATACTCATCATTATTTTGAATTTGTTAGTGTTTTCTTATGTGTTTGTTTAACATTTGCCTGCTTGTATTGCTTATTCAAATGAAGACTACAGGGTCCAGGTCTGTCTCATTCTCACCTGAACAGATAGGTGCTCAATAACTATTCTTTGAAGAAATAAATAACAAAAAGTCAAGTTAGATGATCTATAATGATGGCTTGAGGTTTCTAAAGTCCTATTGTCTCATTCTTTTGTAAACATGTTGAGTTTTTCTTAGCATGACTAAGTTCACCAATATCAACATGAAATGTGTGAGGTTTAAAATACTGCCAGATAGATTACCATTTGTTTCAGCCAAACAGTGACAGATTATACAGACTCTGATGATTAATGCTTTTATTTATTTATTTTTAACAGAAAGATAATCTCTCCCAGTGACTACTTTATTCTTTCTCAAGTTTCTTTTTGGAAGGGACAATACATGATGTAGTAATATAAAACCATGTATATTTGCTTTAGGAATCCACATCTTTTGGTTGTACTTGGTTACTTTTTAAAATTATGTTTTCTATATGTTAGAAGTAATTTTACTTTATTTAAATAGCACATCTAATGATGCCATGAGGCTTCACTGACAATATGGCATTTGGAAACTAAGTCATTGGGGGTAACATGTGCAGAGTTAAGAAAAAAAGGTTAAAGTTAAAAATATCTTTTGTTTATGGCTTAGAGAAATCTGCTACATTCTAAAGATTATTTTACCCAATTAACCATACTTGTTCTAGAGGTTAAATCATCTGCTCATAGCTATCTGGAGACTTACTTGGGAAGAATTGAAGGTATCGATTAAAGCCCAGTGATTCATTACAGCCTGTTTTGTGCTCTATGCATTATTCATTCAACCCATTTATTGGTCATTCGGTGTATTTGGAGCAAGGTACCTAATACTACAGAGTATTGCAGAAATATTAAAATTAAAAGAGTTATCAATAGTCACAGAATAAATACAGCAAAATATATTTCAAAGTCTATTTATTGATTTTTACAGAGAGGAAGGGAGAGGGACAGAGAGCTAGAAACATCGATGAGAGAAACATCGACCAGCTGCCTCCTGCACACCCACTACCGGGGATGTGCCCGCAACCAATGTACATGCCCTTGACCGGAATTGAACCCGGGACCCCTCAGTCCGCAGGCCGACGCTCTATCCACTGAGCCAAACCGGTTTTGGCTCAAAGTCTATTTATTAATCATCAAACTGTTTGGCATCATGCTGACACCCTGAATTTTGTATCTCACTCATTAAAAAGAAAAATTCCTTTCTTCAATACTCTCTCAGTCTTCCTCTACTCCCCGACTCAATGACTGCTTGCAAGACAAATTGCTCAATTACTCCAATTACTAAGATATTTTATGTACTTTATATACACTATTGCATTTAATATTTATATCAAACCAGCATTAGGCATTATAAATCCTACATTTAGGCAATGAACTGAAGTTTATATGTTCTAGTTAGTAAGAAGTTGAGCTAATTTTTTATGTCCTCTCTATATAACTTATACCTATACCCATTGTTATGCCATTCTGTTTTCCGCTTATTTTTCTGGATCTTCAATGTTTCCTGATTTTTAACTTCATCTATTTTTTCACTCTGGAATCTATATATGGATTTGGTCTCTAGCTTTGCACTGCCATTTTCAATATAGGCTATTAAATTTAATTCCCTGTCTGGGGCATTTTTCCAAGTCTATTTTTGTAACCTTTCCCCCACAACCATAGCCTGTGACCAAGTGCTGCCAATAAGTTATCCACAAGATATTTTCAAATACCTAGATGAAATATTATTTGAGCATTAACATACAATCATAAAGGTGAATGATCTATCAAAAGTTAAGTTATTCTTACAATGCACATACTGGTAAATGACTTGGTTCCACTGACGACAATAATTGAAGATTGCCTTTCTGTTCTAATATAACCAACTACTGGAAATTCATCTCAATAAAACTCCCCTAAAATTCAGTCAAGTTTAAACCCTCATAAAATGGGTATTAAAAATAAATATAGCCCTGACCGGTTTAGCTCAGTGGATAGAGCGTTGGCCTGTGGACTGAAGGGTCCCAGGTTCGATTCCGGTCAAGGGCATGTACCTTGGTTGTGGGCACATCCCCAGTAGGAGTGTGCAGGAGGCAGCTGATCAACGTTTCTCTCTCATCGATGTTTCTAACTCTCTATCCCTCTCCCTTCCTCTTTGTAAAAAAAAAATAAATAATTAAAAAAATATATATATATATTCTTCATCAATTTAAATTAATTTATTCTTTCCCATTTGAGTTTACAATTATTTAGACACACACAGTCAGAGACAAACATAAATGTATTTTTAATAACTAACTTATGAATAATGCAAAGAACAATGTAAGTTTTAGAAAGTTATCAAATAAACATGTAAAACCAAACATGCAGGTAACATTATTTTAATAACACCTATATGATATTTATATTGAATATATTATGTTCAGTTTAATATCAAGTAGCTGTATAATTCAACAGTCCACCAGCAGAAAGTTCTTGGCCAGATAAAACTCATACTCAGGACTCATTTTCTATTCACTTTTAAAAGCAATTTAAGTATTGATTCTAATGCTGAAAGGAAGCTTGAATTCCAGATACCTAGTTACCTAATTCTTATGCTTCATTTTAATAAGAACATGGTTCAATTTATAACTTCCTATGATTAATTCCTCCATTTGATTTTTGGAGAAAAGTTGGGAGTCTAGGTATATGTGTATTAATACTTTGTTATCTTGAATTATCTTTTAGTTTAATTCTTTATTGTTTTCTTAGCATAGGTAGTTAATTATTAATAAAGGAATGGAGCAAATGGAATCAGACATGAAGCCTGATTAACTAGGAAGGGACAGCTTCACAGACACCCCAGGGGATAGCTGCCAAGGGATGTAACATCCCTCTGTTCCCCAATAGGGAGGAAGGACCAGCTTTCCCATGTCCCCAGGAACAACTGGTCTGTTAGCCTGAATCATTACCAGAGGGAGCAAGAAAGCAGTAGGGAAATTTTCTTTGATAGGTGCATGAGCAGTAGAAGCCAGATGACAAGGCAGAAATTTGAGGCATGTGCAGTAGGAGAGAAATTAATGACTATAAAGGGGAGTAGTCTAGCCTAGGAAAATCTGGGAAAGGATTTGAATAGGACAAGGGCATGGAATTCCTGGAAGATTCAGGAAAGGGATTAGATAGCAGGAGAGCCCAGCAGATCCCACAAAGAATTAGGAAGAAGGTTGGACAGTTTGAAAGAAAGCCTGCTTGTTCCACCAAATCAAGAAAATATATGGAGGATTAACTAGGATATTGGGGCAATTGCTGATAGAGCCTGCCTGCTCTCTACATTGCTAAGGACATGTTATTTCTTTTAACCTCAATAAATCTTGCCACTAAACTTAAACTTCTCCCATGCACGTATCCTTTGAAATTCCTTTTTTTTTTTTTTTTTTTTTTGTTCATTGGTTTATGTTATTCATTATATTCCACACGTGAGTGAGATCATGTGATATTTATCTTTCTCTGACTGGCTTATTTCACTTAGTGTAATGCTTTCCAGGTCCATCAATCCTGTTGCAAGTGGTAAAAGTTCCTTCTTTTTTACAGCAATGTGTTCTAAATAGATCCAGAGACAGAGAAGCATCGAACAGACCTTCCAACCTCAGAGGGAAGGCAGGGAGTAGAGGGGAGACATCAACCAAAGGACTTGTATGCATGCATATAAGCAGAACCCATGGACATGGACAGTAGGGGGTGAGGGCATTTGCTGGGGGGGGGGGGTAGGGGGGGAGATGGGAGCAACCAGAGAGAGGTCAATGGGGGAAAAAGGATACATATGTAATACTTTAAACAATAAAGAATTAAATTAAAAAAAAAGAAATTCTTTTATCCCTACATCACAAGAATCCATTTTCTCCAGCAACAATCAGTTTGTTACAGCTACCTGCAACTTGTTATTTTGTATTTAATATCAAGACAAGTATATCTACCTAAAGTATTAATAGCACGATACTTAGCAGAAATATCAAATTTTACTATTTTTATCCTCAAATCATATGAAGATAATTAGTAGAAGGAAACTTACACTAAAAACAAAGACATCTGTGAAATTGGAAAACAGCAAAAAAAAATTGAGTTCAATTATAAACATACTATATTTCTACATTAAGGTAATGGAATCTAACTAAAAACCAAAATTCCTATTCCGTTAAATTACCTATTGTGGTGTTTCAAGTTGGAAATCATAGCACATTATGATCTATAAAGGAAAGATCCTGTTCTTCTCTCTCATTTAGAGCCTTGGAAACATGAATAGAAACTTGCAAATATTACTATTTTGGACTTCCCAAAAACACAGTTTGAATAAATATTGGAATCAATACAGAAGAAGAAGTTTCTAATGTTCTGTATCTACTCTTGAGTAGACATGAAAATCCAATGTTACCTTCTGCACTGTAAACAATACTTTGTTTTGTTTTTGAAATATATATGATGAAAACATCAAAGGAAATGTCCATAATGTAAAATGGCAATACCTTCCTGCATATGGCAAAAATAACTACTGATTGCTAATACAAAATTGCCTGAGAGTCAATACACATTCACGGGGGCTATGCGTCTACTGCCAGAACAGTTTTAACATTTGACATCAACAATCAGTATATTCTTAGGTATATTTGATCTAGATATGGAGGCTCAACTCTGGGCCCAAGAGATTTCTAAATGTATAAAATTATTTCATTACATATTGAATTTTATATTTTATAATAAAAGTAAAGACATATGCTACCAACATGGAAATACTATGAGAATAACATTTAGAAAACATGTTTATTTACATTATTATTTATTTATGGAATATGATTTACATAATGGCATCCTTTATTTCAACTAGCAAATAGCTATTTCATCTCTCATTGTCAAGAATATAATGAACAACATAAACTGATGAACAAAAATAGAACCAGAGACATAGAAGCATGGAACAGATTGTCCAACGTCTGAGGGAAAGAGGGGGATGAGTAGGTAAGAGATCAACCAAAGGAATTGTATGCATGCATATGATCATAACCAATGGACACAGACAGTAGGGAGGTGAGGACATGTGCTGGGGAGGGGTCAATGGGGGAAAACAGAGACTCATGTAATACTTTAAACAATAAAGAATTTAAATGAAAAAAAGAAGAGAGAGATACTAGAACTCTTGTGTTGGAAGTGACACTTGAAAAATATATTTTTTCACTGAAGTTGAAGATTAATAAAATGGTGTCAAACATTTAGAAAATGTGTTTGAATAAACAATGAATGGATAGATGGATTTTTAATATAAATAAAGTTTATGAATTAAAAAAAAATCCCAGTGGTCTCTTATAATTTAAAAGGAATTCAAAAGAAAATAGATATGCCAAAAGTCTTCAACAAGATTATATTTGAATCCTATGATAGTCATCTTAACTATTTGATGATTCCTTTATTCCCATACTGATCCATTTTTCAAATTAGAATATAGTGGAATCACCTAAATATCTACATTTCTTAAACCTGGCTAGAATTCATACTAATTTTGGAGTTTCAAAGAATGCTCTCTATCATTCTCTATTAATGTCTCAAGGAAAAATTTGTGAATAGCTCTTCCATCAAGAAGAGGTATTTTCTTATATGATGTTATGTTAAAAAAGATACATTATATTCCATGAAAAATTACAATAAAGGTAGTTTTTAAAGTGCTGCCAAAATGAGGTAAGAGTTGTTGATTTTATAAGAATCTGGCTATAATATTTTGATATAATTAAGATATAAAATAATCATTGATTACTTGTCATATATTATTTATGTGGTATTATTATATGTGTTACAATGATTCAAAATCATGTATAAGATGCAATCCTTGACCCTGAAGAACTGAATTGAAGAGGAAATAGCATATCTCAATAGACAACTTAACATGGCAGTTACTGTCAAATTCCAAATGATATTCTTCATGCTAGAAATGTTCAGAAATAGGAGTAATGCCTTTCACTTGGTGCCATAATACCATTTGGTTTCATCTACAGGCGTAATCTAGAGGTTTACTAAAAGTGATTTATCTTAAAATTATATTTTTGTTCATAGTTGTACATGATTTAAGAAAGACACAAAAACAGAAGTGGATGAGAGGTGTTAGACAACTAAGTCAAAACTATATATATAAAAGTCTAATATGCTAACTGTCTGACAAATTGATTAGTCAACCATTCAGTTGACCTCTCAACCAGTCGCTATGATGCACACTGACCACCAAGGGGCAGATGCTCCATCTGGTAGGTTAACTTGCTGCTGGGGTCTGGCCAATCAGGACTGGGTGACATCAGCCGGACACACCCTGGAATCCTGCTGTCTCTCCCTGGCTTCTAAAATATTTCTTCTAATTAATTTCCTTCCATGTGCCTGAATTCATGCACTGGGCCTCTAGTAATTATTATAACTGAAGATTGAGTATAACATTGGAATCCAATTTTGAGTATTCAGATATCAATAAATTGAACTACTTACTTGGTACTTCTATTGACTGACTCCTGAGATCACAGAAATGAACAAAAATAATGTGGTCAAAGAGATTATAAAATGCCACTTAGGTCATGCTATGAGTTGGATTTTACAAACCTAATTATAACAAAGGAGTCTGGATGAAAGCTTTTTATTAAACACTAAAACACTAGAGGCCTGGTGCACTAATTCATGCATGGGTGGGGTCTGGCCGTCCCTGTCCCTGATCGGTGTGGGGGGCTGATTGGAGGTGGGGCTGGCCTGGGGGAGGGGCTGCAAGTGGTTAGCCAGCTGGCCCTGCCCCCTGGTTGAACTCCCAGTTGAAACTTCCGGTCGAGGGGACAATTTGCATATTAGCCTTTTATTATATAGGATAGGCTGGGATAGGAGGAATAGGGTGGTTCTTGGTTTCTAATTCTGGTGGGGTGACTGCCAATGTGGTTTGCCTTTGTCTCTTATCTCCAGATAGCAATTTTTTTATTTTAATCCTCACTTGAGGATATTTTTCATTGATTTCAGAGAGAGTGGAAGAGAGATAGAAAGACAGAGAGAAACATCAATGTGAGAGAAACACATCGATTGGTTGCCTCCTGCATGTGCCTTGACCAGGGCCTGGGCCAGGGAGGAGCCAGCAACTGAGGTACATGCCCTTGGCCAGAATCAAACTCAGGACCATTTGGTCCACAGGCAGACACTCTATCCACTGAGCCAAACTGGCTAGGGCTCCAGATAGCAATTACTTTTGCTACTCCTGGGAATGTCATAGTAATATGAGGTAAAGGGGAGGAAGGAAGGGAGTCCCAAAGTTGTAATGCAAAATTATTATAAATGTATTCTAATAAATGCAAATTTATTATTTATGTCAATATTCCTGGAGAATCTGGTTGATACTGGTTTTGTCTATCTCAGTTACAGGATATTGGGGAGGGGACATGAGGGAACAGGTGGTTAGTGAAGGTCATGTCTCTGATGTTCCAGCCAAGAGGGAAAGTGTAAAGAAGGAGCTTAAAGCCCTTGCTCCTTATTCTAACTTTTCTGCATCACTCCTATAGACTACTCCCACCAATCCCCCATAAACTCCAAGTTGGTAAACTTGGACAAGGTATTATTTCTTTGTTTCTTTTTTTCTCAGCCATTAAATAGAGGTAATAAATACCGCACAGGCTGTTGTGAACATTTAATAAATTAAAGCACATTAAGCTCTTGAACAGTGTTTAGAAGGTAATTATTGCTCACAAAAAGAAGAGCTATTATGAGTATTTTATTATAAGTCTAATTAAAGTAGCATCTTAATAGCATATGAATAAAAAGATTAAAATTATCACTGAAGTGTTAACTATACATTGAGATTACCACTGATGGTTTTATTTAACATTTATTAACTTCATACTTTTTTAAATGTTTCAAACATTTTTCACAAATAATCCAACATTTTACAATAAAAATTAGAACTGTGAAAATACACTTAACCATTACTCTAAATGATAAAATCCAACCCTACTATGGCCCATCAACTGACCACTGACTCCTAGTTTCTTTGAAAAATTTTGGAAGAAGAATTTCTATAAGGCTGTTTCACCCAGGATTAGCTGGACTAGTCTGTGCTTTAAAAAACAAATAAAACAAAACAACAACAACAAAAAGCACTATCTCAAGCTACGGGGTTTAAAACAAAACAATAACAACAATATATATATATATATATATATATATATATATATATATGTATAGATAGAGAGAGAGAGAGAGAGAGAGAGAGAGAGAGAGAGAGAGAGTAGAGGCCTGGTGCAAGAAATTCGTGCATGGGAAGGGGGGGTCCCTCAGCTCAATCTACACCCTCTCCAATCCAGGACTGAATATCTGACTGCTGGTTTAGGCCTGATCCCTGCGTCCCGCTAGCAATCCGTGACCACTGACTCCTAACCGCTCGCAGTTTTTCAGAAACTCATGTTGATGTTGCAATCACCACCTCAAATTTCCACTGACATGCAAGAGCAAGGAAAGCTCCAGGCAACCTTGTATTGGCAGTTAAGTGTCACACTTTCTTTAACAACTCATTGATCAAAACTAGGCATATGATGACACCAAATAATATGGGAACCTGGGTGTATACAAAAGGTTTTTAATGTCTTTCATGAAATTGTGAAAAATTAGGAAGTTAAGGAAAGCACCTAGAAGCCTAAGATTGAAATGCCAATTGGGTAAAGATTCTATCATGTCATAAAATGCCAATCATACGTTATAAAATAAGGGGCTCAAGAAAATGGAATAGGAGATATCATGGAGGTCAAATGACTGAAAGGAGACTGGTGTAACCAACTTAATTACTCGACATTCCCACCTTAATGTCTAATAAGATAACTAAATCAACATACTAAAACCTGAGCTCCTAATCACCTTAGTCTGACTGCAAATATTTCATCTCTGCAAGAGACATTTTTGTTTTTTAAGTTGCTAAGGTTAAAAAACTCAGACAATGTGAAGCATAGTAAATTATTTGGTAAGCCACAAAATCTTTCTTTCCAGATAGATCACTCAAATGGCTTAATTTTTAAAAAATTGAACAAACAAATAAAACTTTTGGATTATCTTATCAGGAACAGACCAATAGTACATGAAAAGTTTGCCCTTTTAACAGGGAGAAAAATAAAGTATAATTTTGCATTAGTGTGCTTTTGATATTAAAACTAATTTTTAAAAATACATAAATCCATTCCAATTTCACCAGCTTGACCACACATAAAATATTTTCCTCAAAACTTTTACATATATTTTTTATTGATTTCAGAGAGAGAGAGAGATAGAAACATCACTGATGAGAGAGAGTCATTGATCTGCTGCCTCCTTCATGCCCCACACTGGAGATTGAGCCTGCAACCCAGGCCTGTGCCCTGACTGTGAATAGAACCGTGACCTCCTGGTTTATAGGTCAATGCTCAATCACTGAGCAACCCTGGGGAGGCCCCAAAATTCATTTTCCATAAACCTTCTACAATCTCTTTATATGCCTCCAGTTTTTGTCCTTTTTTTTTTTTTTTTCAACTCCTCATTCTGGAACAGCCACTCATTTTCATTTTCTTATCTAGTTTTCATACACAATTGTTTTCTTTCAACCTTATTTTTTCTAAGTAGTTTTAATTACACATGTTGATTATAATTCTTAACCCTTAGGATCCTTTATTTCTAGTGAACACTAGGAAGTAAGCAATTGTAAACTGTCTGCTACACTAGAATTCTGTGGATTGGCAAATTTATAAATACATTTTCTAATTCCTAGATATAAATTTGTCCTCATAGTAAATTTTTCAGTGTGACACAGAACATGGTTGGTAATGGACCCAACTAACTTTAGTTCCTCTGTTAACGAAAGCCAAGTAGAGCAGTAGCCGGTTTGGCTCAGTGGATAGAGCATCGGCCTGTGGACTGAAGGGTCCCACGTTCAATTCTAGCCAAGGGCACATGACCGGGTTGCAGACTAGATCCCCAGTAGAGGGCGTGCAGGAGGCAGCTGATCAATGATTCTCTCTCATCATTGATGTTTCTTTCTCTCTCTCCCATCCTCTCTGAAATCAATAAAGAAATATATTTAAAAAGAAAGAAAGCCAAATCTGTGTTTGGTATTTAATGTTTCAGTATTTTATCTTTTTTGGAAATGATCTACATATTCAATGAATAGCCATCATTTAACTTATCTCAGTAAAATGCTAAGATTTTAGTTACCAAAAAGATTTTGGAAATTATTTTTAATTAGCTATAGCATAAAGCATAATTATTCTTGATAAATTCATTTATAAACTTTTATCTTAATTACATCTGTTTAATTTACTTGTTCTTAACAATTATGTTTAGAGTACTCATGAAAATTTTATGAGATTTTAAACAGCTAAACTTTATCTAATATTTCATTCTTGCTGTCCAATTCTGTACCATGTGTTTATTTGCCTTTTAGTAAACCTAAATAGAATAAAAGTTTTATATTTAATATTGATAACTCACGAGTTCTTGATTCGTGAAAATTGAAGAATTAAGTCGCAGGCAAAAAGGCTTAATGGAACCCAAGTTTATTGGGAGAAGCCAGTCCTGGAAAAGGTGCAGCTGGGGTTCAGGAGCAGCCCAGAGTCCAGAGCTTCCTTTTCATGTTACGGTCGGGAGTAGTTTAGTATCCAAGCTAATTAACATTTATTAGTCCATATGTGGAGGCCCACATGGCCACAAGCCACGTGGGCACAGGGGTTGTGCTTCCCAGCAACAGGGATGTCAGCTACCCATTGTGCTCTGCACTGGGGGAGAAGGGAAAGGAGCGTGTGATTTTTTTGTACACATGCTTGCCTCACTGCCTTGTGATTGGTTACCTGCACGCTGTCTTAGTAATAGCCATACATTTTAAAGTTCATGCCTCTCTGGGGCACCCTGCTTCCCACCCCAGTTGGGTGTCCTAGTAACTCCTCCTAGCTGGGTTCCTGGTTTCACTTTCTCCTCCCATGATCCTGCCCCTATCTACCTAACTTTTTCTGTCTCAGGGACATGCCAATTTGAACTAATCCAGCACATTTAAATTACTATTTTTTAAAATTTTTACCAAAGATTATCCTAGATTGTGTAAAAGATTTGGGTTATTTTCGATATTTCTGAAAGCACACTTGCTTTATATAAATGTTTGTATATCTTTAAGCCAATTAAATTTTGCAAATTAATTTTGCAATACTATCTGGAGATAGGAAAAAAACACATTGAAGTTGAACATGTTTATCTGACTCATTGACACCTTTTTTACTCATTATTCTCTGTCCAGTGTAAAACAATTAGCCTATAAATCACCCATTGGGTGGTGGCGGGGGGGGGGGGGTGGTGGATAGCAGACATGGTTTCTGATTTATTTAGGAATATGCAGCCTACATAAAAAAGAAAAACAGAGTACACCTGCATTTGATACTTGTTTTTATTACTAGAGGCCTGGTGCATGAATTTGTGCATGGGAGGGGTCCCTTGGCCTGGCCGGCAATTGAGGCCTTTCGGGGGGATGGCCAGCCAGGGGGAGGGACCCTGGGAAGTTGGCTAGCTGGCCCTCTGATCAGGGCCTATCAGGGCCAGACAGCAGGGGGTAGGGAACGTGGGAGGCCAGCCAGCCAGGGGGAGGGAGGGGCCATGGGAGGTTGGCTGTGGGAGCACACTGACTACCAGGGGGAAGCTCCTCTGTTGAGTGTCTGCCCTCCTGTTGGTCAGTGCATGTCATAGCGACTGGCCTACTAGTCATTCTGGTTGTTCAGTTGTAATAGCCGCTTAGGCTTTTATATATATAGATAGTATGCATCAGTGATTTATATATATATTACATATAATATACCTTTTTAATATACATTAGCATATGTAAACAGATATAGATATATAAGTATAAAGTCAATATTTTGAATATGATTCAAAATGTCTATGTCTGTTTTACATTAACTGCATGTTTGTTTGTTTTTTACCTTTGACCTCCTTCTCCCATTTATCCTAACCTTCACCCTCTGCCTCTGGCAACTGCCAATTGCTTTTCTGCATCTACAACCTTATCTTGTTTTGTTTATTTGTTTCTTAGATTCTATATAATGAGAGATCATATGGTATTTGTATTGTTCTGTCTGACACTTTACTTAGCATAATGTCCTTGAGGTCCATCCATGTTGTGACAAAAGGGAATATCTCATTCTTTTATTATAACTGGATAACATGTATATGTATATTTATATGCATACCACAATTTTATTATATATTTATCCATGGGTGGTAACAGGTTCCTTCCATACCCTGCTATTGTGAATAATGCTGCAATGAATATGGGGATGCATATCTCTTTTCAAGTTGGTGTTTTAATTTTTTTTGTTGTTGAATATCTACAATTTATACAATAATTGTTGTATCACATGGTAGTTCTATTTTTTAATTTTTTGAGGAACCTTTATGTTATTTCCATACAGGCTGTACTAATTTATATTCCCCAAAATAGCTCACAAGGATTCCCTATTCTCTACTGCCTTGCCAACACTTGTTATTTTCTTTAATCTTTTTGATAATCACCATTCTAACATGTGTGAAATAATAACTCATTACTGTTTTGATGATTAACATTTTCCTTGTGATTAATACTGTTGAGCATCTTTTCACGTACATGTCGGTCATCTGAAAAAATGTCCATTCAAATATTTTATCCATTAAAAAAAATCTTTTAGGTGTTTTGTTTTGTGTGTTTTCACCCCAGTTGATTTGTGAGATCTTTATATATTTTGGATATTAGCCCTGTATCAGTTATATGCAAATATGTTTTCCATTCAATAATTTTCCTTCTTGTTTTGTTAGTTTCTTTTACTGTGCTGAGGATAGTCTTTTTCCAGTGATTGCAAATGAGACACTGATTTCTGATTCGGTGTTTGTTTGTTTGTTTTTAATATATTTTATTGATTTTTTACAGAGAGGAAGGGAGAGGGATAGAGAGTTAGAAACATTGATGAGAGAGAAACATTGATCAGCTGACTCCTGCACACTCCCTACTGGATATGTGCCCACAACCAAGGTACATGCCCTTGACCGAAATCGAACCTGGACCCTTGAGTCCGCAGGCTGACGCTCTATCCACTGAGCCAAATTGGTTAGGGCTGATTCGGTGTTTTGATATTGGATTCCTAGGAGGGTTCAATAGAGGAGGCCCAGGTATTTTTTTCAGGTTTCCAGCCTTAGAGCTATTGCTCCACTAACTTGATAGACTTTTGTTAAATCTTGTTGTTTCTTCAGAGTGGAGAGACAATTCAGGTGAAGAATTAGTAAGCTGAGTACTGAGAAAAGTAGGATAGAGGGGAGTAGTAAGAGTCTCATCAATCTTATAGTCTTTTATTTCAGACTAAGGGCCCAGTGCCTGACATTTGCTGTGGGAGTGCAAAGACCACAAGGGGGAAGCTCCTGCATTGAGCACCTGCCCCCTGGTGGTCAGTGCACATCATAGTGACCAGTCGTTCCCCCATTTGGCTAATTTGCATATTAGCCTTTTATTATATAGGATACCTCTTGTATCTAGAACTTCTTATATCTTTAATTTTTCATTAGCCTTTTGCAATGAATCTTTCAATGAAGCTATTTTGGAATCTTGAAGCTTTTTTGGGCCTTCTAAATACAAATTAAAATGGGTATCCAATTCTGTTTATTTGATTTGGGAATCCTGGCTTTTAAAGGCATTTCTTAAATTAAAAAACACACAAAAACTTATTTAATTGAAACATTCCTCATAATGGCTTCTGTAATTCTAGATTTCTTAGTAAGATTTTTCCGTTTTTGTAAATATCTACAGCTTCTGGAACCAAAGTTGTTAGGCCTAAAAGAAGCAGGCATGCCAGAAGTTGGCATGTGCAATTCTGTGAAAACTGGGAATTTCATTTCTTTAGCTACTTGTTGGGTGTCTCAGACTAAATCAATCCTAAAGAGGGATGTGCTTCTGAGTTGGAGATTTTGTGATTTTTTTTGACAGTGTACCTTGTTGCACAGACATTTTCTTGAGGTTAACAGGTGACTCAGTGTTAATCTAACCTATTCCATGACCAACATATCCTAGACAAGAAGTCTTAGAGTTAGTGGGTGAGTGTATTAATAATTTTAAGTGCATGACCTATTCCTACCAATTTTATGGCTTTAATTTTTGAAATTACCATACAATAAATCTATTATTCCTTTACCTCATGAACAAATTAGTGGAAATCAAGAGTAACCAAAGAAATAGGACTGTGGACACAAGCAGGAATCAACAAAATGAAACTACAGATTGACCAAGAGAAGGCCTTAGACACGGTACCAACAAAACCAGTTCCATGGACTAAACCAACAGAACCCAATATATCAGGACTGCGTATTAACCAAGGGCTAGGGATGTGGGTTGCAGATGGAATCCTCTGCCAGCTCAAACTGACCCAGTAAGGCCTGGATGAGAACCATAGGCTAACCAAGAGCTAAGGACTTAGTATAGTTGGTGACCTGAGACTTAGGATAAGATACTCCATATTGTGCTTATTGTCTGCTTTCTAAGACCTAATACACTTTCTGCTCACTCTGACCTTCTAGATGTTCTATGTCTCAGGCTATTTGCACTCTGTTTTCTCTCTCTACCTAAAAATGTATTTCTTTTATATACCAACATGACTTACTCCCTCTCCACTTTCAAATCTTTAATTAAATGTCACTTTCTCAATGAAATATTCCTGACTACTCTATTTAATTTTTCCAATTCCAATACTTCCTTTTATGCAACTTCCTAACCTCCATATCTTAATATATAAAGAGGTAATATGCAAATTAGGCTGGGACGCTGTAACGGAATGACTGGACAGAAGGAGGTTGCGCTCACAGGTGAAGCCTGGAACAGAGACGGACACAGAGATGGGGGCCTGCCCGAGCCGTTGTGGCAGCTCTGGTGGCCTGGAGCGGACACAGGCAGGGGATCATGGGGGGGCCTGGGGCTAGCCGAGTCAGGCGTGGGTTCCGGCTGCCCACAGCGGCATTCTGGCCTGACACCCGCGGTGGCCTGCAGGGTGCCTCCTCGCATGGCAAGAGATGGGACACCTCCTTGCATGCAATTTCAATCACATGCTGGGCCTCTAGTTTTAAAATAAAATCCTTCTTATTTTCCAATTTAGCACATATCACCATTTTCTATACCATATGTTAACTAGTTACCTTGCTTTTTGTCACATTTTCCCACCAAATGAAAGCTTCTATGGGCATTGTTAGTAAAGGTACTGTTTTATGATTGACTGAACTGATTGTTTATTTTCAACAAAAGGATTTTGAATTATGATGAAAATATGATTTCTTTAAATCATATTCAAATTTTTATGTTTGGTTAAAAATGTTTATTAGTATTTGTTTTAGCAGCTATGATGGTGTTTAATTTTATAGACAAAGAATAATTAGTAAACCCTGTCAATGAGAAGATTGTAATGTTAAATAAATAAGCTTGCTATTAATTTAGAAATGCCTAAAAGACCTCAGGTTTGGTACTCTTCAAACAAAAACTATAAAATAGCAAAAAGTCACATACTAAAATATACAATTTTAACTTTGTCTTATATGACTGAAAAGTTTTTTAAGTTTTTTTTTTGCAATATAGGCAATTGGGTAAAATGCTGATCAGAAATTATGTTGTTTTACACATATGTTGAATTGAAATTCAGAGATGCCTGAATTTACTTGTAAGTTAGGTTCTAAAAATGAATGTGTATGGCACATATAGTCAAATTTCTTTATGATTTTATAAACCATCCTTTAACTATATGAAAACTGATGTGTTGACTAATATTCTCTATAAATAAATAATATGTAAACTAACTTGTATTATTTTGCAGAATATGCAAATCTGAGTATCCTATCTAATAAAAGAGTAATATGCAAATTGACTGTCACTCCAACACACAAGATGGTTGCCCCCATGTGGACAAAATATGGCTGCCACAAGATGGCCATTGGGGGAGGGCAGTTGGGGGGATCCAGAGCTGCAGGGGAGGGCAGTTAGGGACATTTGGGCTGGCAGGGGAGCAGTTAGGCATCAATCAGGCTGGCAGGGGGGTGATCAGGCTGGCAGGCAGAAGCGGTTAGGGGCAATCAGGAAGGCAGGCAGGCAAGCAGTTGGAGCCAGCAGTCCTGGACTATGAGAGGGATGTCCAAATGCCCCTTTAGGCCCGATCCCATGGGCAGTCGGACATCCCTCCAAGGGTCCTAGATTGGAGAGGGTGTAGGATGGGCTGAGGGACACACCCCCCCATGCACAAATTTCATGCACCGGGCCTCTAGTGTGTATATATATGATTACATATGATTGATTCAATTAAATAAATATATGTTGGAATCCCACTGTTCAGATATAGGATATTTATAATCAATACACTTAGATTTATTTCCCAGTAATTTTAGGAATGATTCAGATCTCTGGATATGATTCAATGGAACAATAATAAAGTTAAAATAATAAAATATAAATTTATGCTTAATTATATGACCATGAAATGATAGAGTTTGTACTTCATTTTATATAATAATGATGGAAAAATATTTCTATAAAACTATGTAATGTTTTATTTTTATCACCAAATTCCTACAATTGATCACTGAAAGTTGATTCTGGTGTGGCAGATTACATTAATACTTACTTATACACAATGTAGGGCCTTTCTCCTGAGACAAAATAATAGAGTTTATATTTAATATTAAAGTATTTTAATATAACTATGTTTTTTGTTTCATTGAGGTTAGTTTAGTATATTCAAAGTGTTACTTAAAGAAGTCTATTACATTTTAAGGTATTTTCTCTAGCTAAAATTAATTTTAAAGGCTATACTGTGAAAGGTTGTAAAATTTGCATTATTAGACACTAAAAACATAGGTTCTGATTTCATTATGTAATGCTATTAAACTTTTACAAACAGAATTGCCATGTTAGTAGCCAAGTTCCCTTATAACATATTAATTTGAAAAGCCACATAAATTGTACACTTGCAACTTGGCACCTTAGAGGTTCTCTTCCAATCCAAATACTGTTACCCAGAGTGTTCCATATAGATTTAAAAACTCATAAATATTTTAAAACTCAGCTGGTGGTCCCTGCATCTTCAAATGGTTCCATTCCCCATTTATTAAAATTATAGCAAAGTTAAGTCACTCAAAGAAGCGTAAGATATAAATAAGGTTAAGACCTCACAATATGTCAGATACTATTCTAGGAATATTACATACACTATGAATTTTAACCTTTACAAAAATCCGTAGAGGTACTAATCTTATCTAGTTATACAAATGACTGAAGTAGAGGCAACTCAAACACAGGCTGCTGCAAAAGAGCCTCAATTACTGATTAATTTATTGTCTTCAGAGTTTCTGTTATTAAGAAAAATAACAATAAAAGTAATGAAATGTCAGGCAATAGACAATGTGGTTTATATACTTACTAGTGCCCCGGTGCACAAAATTCTTGCACGAGGTGGGGGGTGGTGTCCCTCAGCCTGACCTGCACCCTTTCCAATCTGGGACCCCTTGAAGGATGTCCTACTGCTGGTTTACAGGGATCGGGGCTCAATTGGCAGTCTGACATCCCTCTCGCAATCCAGGACTGCTGGCTCCTAACCTCTCACCTGCCTGCCTGCCTGATTGCCCCTAACCACTCTGCCTGCCAGTCTTCTCGCCCCCAACTTCCCCCAGCCACCAGCCTGCTGGCCCCAAAATGCCCCCCCTCCAGCCTGATCACCCCAACTACCCCACGTGCCAGTGTGCTGGCCCCCAACTGCCTCCGCCGCTAGCCTTCTTGCCCCCACCTTCCTTCCCCACTGGCCTGCTCGCTCCCAACTGCCCCCCTTGCTGGCCTACTCACTCTAACCTGCCCCCCCGCTATCCTGATCACCTCCAACTGACCCCCACTGATGTCATGCTTGCCCCCAACTGGCCTCCCTGCTGGTCTGCTTACCCCCAACAGCCCCGCTCCCCACCAGCCTGATCACTCACAACTGCCATCCCATCCTAGCCTGATCACCCACAACTGCCATCCCCTCTTGGCCTCTGCCTGCCCTTACCTTGGCCCTGCCACCATGGCTTTGTCCAGAACATCCAGAAGGTCTCCTGAAAGGTCTCCCAGTCTAATTAGCATATTACCCTTTTATTAGTATAGAGGCCTGGTGCACAGGTGGGGGCCAGCTGGTTTGCTCTGAAGGGTGTCCCGGCTCTTGTTTTCTCAGTTTTGCCCCTTGCTAGGCATCTGGAGCTTTCTGCCCTGGTGAGTTTCTGTACCTGGACCATCCTCCTTTCTCTGGAGATCTAATATTCTGGGGGGTCTAACAAAAGGAAGACTTCATTCCTCAAAAGATTGTTGTGAGGATTAGCACACCATCACTGAAGAACCTTCACCCTACCCTCCACCAGCAAATGAGTAATTAAAATGCTTTCCTCATCATGATGAGGCATTAAGTCAAATTTGTGTCTTAAGCTTTGCCAAATATTTATTTCTAAAGGAACTGGGCTTTGAGTTAGTTAATTGTTTAAAAGGCATAAATGCACTGGGGACACACCACAAAAAAATAAGAAAACAAAACCACAAAGCAGTAAGATGGTAAGTCATCTCAAAATGATTGAAATATCAACCATATGGCTTTGGAATTTCATTAGAAACTTTACTAAAGAATGTATCTCAAACAATATCTCAACTGCATTTTGTAATTTGAAGATCCATTTTTAGCAACATAATTAACTAAGTATAATTAAAAATTGAACTTATTGGTTTATTAATTCATAGAACAATTATTTTTGTTTGCTTGTTTTTTGTTAAATACCAGAGAATATTTTCCTTTTTTTTTTTTTTTTTTTAGAAAGTGAAAGGGAGGGGGAGAGACAGAGAGAAACATCAATATGAGAGAACACATCCATTGGTTGCACTGGGCCACTAGTTTTAGAATAAAAGCAACAAGGATAAAATATAACCTATTACATCTTGGATTTAAGTGTTCAAAGTAACATCCAAAATGTTTTGAGGAGGAAGTGAGATGATGAATCATAAACTCTGCTATGAAATGTTCATAATTCAAACAAGCTTTCTCCTTGTTTTCAATGAACTAAATTTAATACTGGCCAGGGGAAGAAAAAAAAGTACCGATCATTCTTTCTATACTACGTCATGGAAGTCCTTGAAAAACAGTGCTTGTGAAAGTCCCTGATATGAATCTCTTAAAAATAGAAATCTAATGTGTCAGATTTATTATTTATTATTTATTTATTTATGTATTTATTTATTTATTGTTAATACTCACCCGAGGATATTATTTCCATTGATTATTAGAGAGTGGAAGGCAAGGAGAGATAGAAGGAGAGAGAGAGAGAGAGAGAGAGAGAAAGAGAGAGAGAGAGAGAAGAGAGAGAGAGAGAGAGAGAGAGAGAGAGTCCAGGAGTCCAGGGGACAAATCTGGAACCCAGGTACTTGCACTTGACAGGGAAATCAAACCAGAATCAGTTCTCTGTACATTTATTATTCAGTCTCTGTAACATTAAGATGCACAAAGTAAATTTTAATCATAAAATTATCTACAGGACTCATTTTATTTATGTGTCTTTCACTCAGAAAATATAATTAAACATTGAATGTTCTTGAATTTACTGTGGAATATTTTGCATGAGCGATATTTTTTATAAAAACTTGTTTTGACAGGTGACAGATAAATTAAATGTTACGGTGATTTTTAGTGTGATGATGTGACTCCTAAATGCTTTTAAATCACCATAAAATTATTCTTGTTTTGCTAATTTTTTTTGTAGGAACAATGCCTTAAATTTATTATTACTATTTTAAAATTTATCTTTATTGTTAAAAATATTACAGATGTCCCTTTGTTTGTTTGTTTTTTCTCCAATGACCCCCTCGGCCCAGAACAACTCCTCCCAGGCCTTCACCATTCTATTGTCTGTGTCCATGCGCTATGCATAAATGCATACAAGTTCCCAGGTTAATCACTCCCCACCCACCCACTCTCCCTCTGTAATTCATCAGTGTGTTCCATGCTTCTATGTCCCTGGATCTATTTTGTTCATCACTCTATTTTGTTCATTAGATTCAATATGTGAGTGAGATCATGTGATACTTGTCTTTCTACAGCTTATTTCACTGAGCATAATACTCTAGGTTCCTTCATGATGTTGAAAATGGTAACAGTTCTTTCTTTTTTACAGCTGCATTGTATTCCAGGGTGCAAATGTACCACAGTCTTTTTATCCACTTATCTGCTGAGCCCACTTGGGCTATTTTCACATCTTAGCTATTGTAAATTGTGCTGCTATGAACATAGGGGTGCATATCTTCTTTCTGGTTGGTGTTTTTAGTTTCTTGGGATATATTCCTGGAAGTGGGATTACTGAGTCAAATGGCAGTTCCATTTTTAATATTTTGAGGAAACTCCATACTGGTTTCCACAATGGCTGCACCAGTCTACATTCCCACCAGCAGTGTACTAGGGTTTCCTTTTCTCCGCATCCTTGCCAACACTTGTTTTTTGTTGATTTGTTGATGATAGCCATTCTGACAGGTGTGAGGTGATACTGCATTGTCATTTTAATTTGCAACTCTTGGATGATTAGTGACTTTGAGGATTTTTTTCATATGTCTCTTGGCCATCTGTATGCCCCCTTTGGAGAAGTGTCTATTTAGGTACCTTGCACATTTTTAAATTGTATTGTTTGTCTTCCTTTTGTTAAGTTGTGAGAGTTCCTTATATATTTTGGAAATTAACCCCTTATCAGATGTATCATTTGGCAAATATGTTCTTCCATACAGTGAGCTCCCTTTTCATTTTGTTGATGGTTTCTTTTGCTGTGCAGAAGCTTTTTATTTTGATTTATGTAGTCCCATTTGTTTATTTTCTCCTTAGTTTCCTTTGTCCTAGGAGATGTATCAATATACATATTACTATGTGAGATGTCTGATATTTTGCTGCCTATGGTTTCTTCTAAGATTTTTATGGTTTCCCAACTTACATTTAAGTCTTTTATCCATTTTTAGTTTATTCTTGTGTATGGTGTAAGTTTGTGGTCTAGTTTCACTTTTTTGCATGTGCCCGTCCAATTTTCCCAGCACCATTTATTGAAGAGATTGTTTTGACTCCGTTGTATGCTCTTGCCTCCTTTATAAAATATTATTTGAGCTTGTGTCAATTTCTGAGTTCTCTGTGTTGTTTCTCTGATCTCTATGCCTGTTCTTGTGCCAGCATGGTTTGTCTTATTTATAATCAACTACATTTTGTCTGCTCATTTGTCACCTGATATCTTGCAAGCTCAACAAATTTGGCTCACTCCTTTGTGCTGCCATCACATCCTGTGACCTTGATTTTCACCTCAGTTTTCTCATTTTCCTCCAACTTGCTGATTGTACACAAATAATCCATCCTACAGAAAATCCCAGATGAGAATCCTATATAATAAAAGCCTAATATGTTAAGTGTCCAATGGTTCATTTGACCATTTGACCAGTGGCTATGACACGCACTGACCACCAGGGGCCAGACGCTCTGACCAGTAGTTTAGCTTGCTGCTGGGATCCGGCAGACCAGTACTGGGCGAGATGGGCCTGACATGCCCTGACTGAATCCATGCACCAGCTGGTTTGGGCCCGATCCCTGCAGACCAGGCAGAGGGACCCCGCCGGTGCACAAATCTGAGCCTCTAGTAAAGAATAGGATATAAATAAACAAAGAGAAGATGGCCAAAAGCCTACTTCTTTGCTAGACTCCTTTCCTAATTCTATTTTGACTGTTTTTTTGTGAACTCCTCTGGACTTGTTCTTATAAATCTTCTATAACCAATCTTGGAAAGATTAGATACAAGATCAGCTTACTTATACTGTTGGCTGCTATTTTAAATTTGATTTTCTGTGCCTTCATGAGTCAGCTTAAAATGCTTTAATCAGGTAAGAGAGACCTCTAAAATAACTCTGTAGACCCATTTCCATTTGTGTCCAATAGTCTGCTTCTTGTCCTTCTAGTATAGATGAAGAAGCATTCCTACTTTATCTAAAATATTATTTCTCTGAACTTTGTGTTAATTTACCTTAGACTTGAGATCAGTTCTTCCCCACCTCTGCCCCATTTTGGAGGTATTTCCAAACAAAATTTTCTAAAAATCTCTATTAAACTGAACCATTGCCTCTGGACTAAATTACTGTAGCTCAATAACTTAAAATGTGCAATCTGATACATGTCAGGGTTCGCATGCCAAATCTATCCCTTATTCCCTTTTACTGTTACCACTTTATTGAGATATAATTACTAAACCATAAAATTTACCCATTTAGCATACAATCCAATGGCTTTCATATTTTCAGAACTCTGCAATCCTTGCCACTAAAGTTTAGAACATTCTTATTACCAAAAAAGAAAACCCAATTTTACCATCTCCTATTCTCTATCCTCCTAGCCATAAGCATCCACTAATCCACATTATATCTCAATAGATTTGCCTATTTTGGAAGTTTATCTTGCTTTTTTTTTCATGAGACAAATCACCCCAGCAATTTCCCTGCAGCAGTATGTATCTTTCTCATTCCTTCATACAAATATGGAGCCTTCCTCTTATGGAAGAACCTTGGCTTATCCAACTAGTCCCTACTTACTGACATTTATCCTGTTTCTACTCTTTTGGTCTTGCAGAATCCCACTGAATAGCCTTGTGCATACATCATTTGGTCTTTTTACCATTGCATCTATGGAATCTGTTCTTAGAAGTTGGATGCTGAGTCATAGGGAAAATGCACAGGTAATTTTGCTAGCTAATCCCAAATTCTCTTCAATGGGGGTCTATACTATTATACATTTCTATCAGAATATGTTTTTTTCTCTTTCTGGAATTGCCTATTCTGGCTATTTCATATGCATGGTCTTATACAATATCTGACCTTTGCATGACTGTTTTTTTTTCACATATGTTTTGAGCTTCATCTACAATTGTAGCATGTGTCAGTACTTTATTTATTTTATTGACTGAATACAATTCTATCGAATGTATATACCACATTTTATTTACCCATTCATCTTTTGATGAACATTTGGTTTCTTTCCATCTTTTGACCATTATGAATAGTGCTGTTATGAACATTCTTGTACAAGTATTTGTTTTAGCATCCTTTGAATTCTTTTGGATCTGTCCCTAGGAATGAAATAACTGGGTCATATAACAATTCTACTTAACTTTTTGAGCAACTGCCAAACTGCTTTCACAGTGCTACGTGATTTTATATCCCCACCAGAAATGTATGAGGGTTCCAAGTTGTCCACATCCTCATTGGCACTTACTATTTTCCTCCTACTACTATGCATGAAATAAAACTCTGTTTGTAGAAGACAGTATTGTTCATACAGATAATCCTAAAGAAGCTCCAAAATGACTAGAACTGATAAATCAATTTAGCAAGATCCCATGATATTAGTTTAACTTAGAATAATCCATTTTTATACTCTAACATCACAATATTAGAAGTTGTATTTTAAAAAGTCCACTTATAATAGCACCAGACATAAAAGGAATTCCTTGAAATATGTTTAACAAAGTCACGAGAGGCCTCTAACAGGGGACATTGGACTTCAAAGTAAGCTGGTGAAAGACTATGTGTGTTCATTTTATCATTATTTTTAAAAATGTGCCTATATATGATAAATATGTTTCAGAGAAAGAACAAAATACTTACAGGACCTCCCTAGCATGTAGTGTTATTATTCCCTCTAGGTAAAATGAATTTAAGTATTATTCTGAATTAATATTTCGTCAGGATCACATTAGTACCTTAGTAAGCTCAAAGGCATGTTCCTGGATCTGTTTTTCTTCATCAGTTTATGTTGTTCATTATATTCCACATGAGTGTGATCATGTGATATTTATCTTTCTCTTACTGGCTTATTTTGCTTAGCATAATGTTCTCCAGTTCCATCCATGCTGTTGCAAATGGTAAGAATTCCTTCTTTTTTAGTGCCGCGTAGTATTCCATTATGTAACTGTACCACAGTTTTTAAATCCACTTATCTGCTGATGGCACTTAGGCTGTTTCCAAATCTTAGCTATGGTAAATTGTGCCGCTATGAACATAGGGGTGCATATATTCTTTCTGATTGGTGTTTCTAGTTTCTTGGGATATATTCCTAGAAGTGGGATCACTGGGTCAAATGGAAGTTCCATATTTAGATTTTTGAGGAAACTCCATACTGTTCTCCTCAGTGGCTGCACCAGTTTGCATTCCCACCAGCAGTGCACTAAGGTTCCTTTTTCTCTGCATCCTTGCCAGCACTTGTCATTTGTTGATTTGTGATGATAGCCATTCTGACAGGTGTGATATGGTACCACATTGTCATTTTGATTTGCATCTCTCGGACGATTAGTGACTTTGAGCATGTTTTCATATGTCTCTTGGCTTTCCTTAAGCCCTCTTTCGAAAAGAATCTACTTAGGTCCATTGCCCATTTTTTGATTGGGTTGTTTATCTTCCTTTTGAGAAGCATTGATCAGACCGTCAAACATCAGAGGGAAGGTAGGGGAGGATGAGGTAAGGGGAAGAGATCAACCAAAAGGACTTGTGTGCATGCATATAAGCCTAACCAATGGACACAGACACCAGAGGGGTGAGGGCATGAGTGTGTGGCGGTGTGGGGGCAATGGGGGATAAGGACACATATGTAATACCTTAATCAATAAAGAAAAAAAATGTAAAAATGGCATGTGCCTATATTGTAGCAAAGTTACTTAAATCTGCAAACTTCCACATTCAGATATTTCTTTCTCTTTTAAATAAGTCAAATTGTGTAACTTTCTTGTTAAAAACCTTCTAATGGAATTATATTTAATTTATGTTAAAATCTAAACTATTATATGACCAATGTGATCTGCTCCATTCTTGCATGATGTGGTCCAGGTCATTGTTTCCTTCCATAAGTTCCTCTGGTAATCTTTTTCCAAAAGTCACCCATGTTCAGGTCTCTGCTCAGGTCTCCCACAGAGACACCTGCCTTGAACACTCTCTTAAAATGACATTTTAAAAATCTCTATTATTTAAACATCTAAATTTTTCCATAAAATTATGACCCTGATAATAAATAATATATAGAATATTTTTCATATTACATGTTATGTATAATGTATTATGCTATATATTATATATTTTAAACTATATGTATCCCTTAATAGAATATAAGCTAGATTCCACTAAGTTCTATAGGAACACATATATTGTTTCATGTGTTGCTATAGTTCTAGAAACTAATATTGTTCCACTTACATAACTTGATGTCAATAGTCATTGCAAAAATGAAGTAAATAAAGATAGTTTGCATTTTATTGCACAGACTCTCCAGTTAGTTGTCTTTTAAAAAAATAAGATTGAATCCATTAATCTCAGATCAATTTTGATGCATAGAAGATTAATACTAAGCCCTGTGAAAAACCCAGCATTTCATGCCTCATGTTGCCAGGTTAGTCCATTCTCACAGGATCTCTTTCATGACTCAATACTTTCAACCTTGTGCACACACACACACACACACACACACGTACACACACATGCACACACACACAATTTTTCACAAACTATCATTAGAGTTTTACAATGTGCTTTAACAATAACAAGCACCACTTTTCCCAAGGGAAATGCAATTTCTTTATAAACATTAGAAGTTATTTCTGGCCAGATTCATTCTAGAAATTACACAATGTGTGACATAAAAATATTCCCTTTCCTATCGGTATAGTGTGATTACATGAGATTGCCAGTGGTCATCATAATAACATATCTAACTCTCTTTTCCTGAGTAGTTTTATAATTCAGCTAGCTTTTATTGCATTTCATCACAGTTTTGCATTACTACATAAATTCCTTAAGGCATTTCACACATTAATAGCTATTTCATCCCAAATTTTAATCTTGAATATCACTTTATTTGGGTTCCCGTGAAAATGGAATCCATCTGTATGTTGAGATGACTTTGACAGAAAACAAGTGGTTGCCAAACATTTTGTAGAATTACACTCAGCGCCAATTTGGTTTTGGCAAATATTAATGGAAAATAAAGCACTAATGAACCCTTTGCCTAGAATAATATTTTATGTTTATATAGTTTCTCTCATCAAAAGACATCAAACATACAACAAGTGAAAAATCTTGTTAACAGTCACAAAATTTCTGTGAGAAAAATAGAGGTCATGTATTTCTACTCCAGTTTCATGCATGTTCCAATCTACCTTTCTGGGGACAGAGGTAGAGTTTTAAATAATGACACACACAAAGGTGGAAAGGAAGCTTTCTCTCATACACAGAAAATTTATTTAAACCAGATTTGCTCAAACATTGGATTCAAATTAAATATTGATAGGATTCTTTAGAGCATTTCACACATGAAGACAGATGTTAATGATTATACAAGTCTTTGAAAATGTATTGCAAATTGATTAAATCTAATATTGGTCGGGAAGTATTTTGTTACACATTTTACAGTCAAATATACTGCAGTGCCTTGACTCTATCTCAAATCATCCATTTTCACAAATATAAATTTTATTAGTTCATTCATTCATTGTTTTCAAAATTCATACATAAAATGTTTAGTCAAAAAGTAATCTTGGAACTTGGATTACTCTGTCCTAACCCTAACCCTCAATAACTGGCTTCCTCTCCTGCCCCCAGTAGGTCCTCTGTATTACAGTGATTCCCAGTGTGTGGTCCACAGACCAGCACCATCAGTATTAACTGGGCACTTATTACAAAAGCCAAATGTCAGGTCCCATAGTGAATTTGAATGTCTGGGAGTTAAACTCAGCAATCAGTGTTTTGGACTGTGATTCTGATTCATGTGAATGTTTGAGAGTCATTGCTTTATTTATTTATTTATTTATTTATTTATTTATTTACTAGAGGCCCGGTGCACGGAATTTGTGCATGGCAGGGGGTTGTCCCTCAGCCCAGCCTGTACCCTCTCCAATCTGGGACTCCTGGAGGGATGTCTGACTGCCTCTTTAGGCCCAATCCTGGTGGGATCGGGCCTAAACGGGCAGTCGGACATCCCTCTCACAATCCAGGACTGCTGGCTCCCAACTGCTTGCCTGCCTGCCTTCCTGATTGCCCCTAACCACTTCTGATCACCCCCTGATCACCCCCTAACCACTCCGCTGCCAGCCTGGTTGATGCTTAACTGCTCCCCTGCCAGCCTGTTTGCCCCCAACTTCCCTCCTCTGCCAGCCTGGTCACCCCTAACTGCCCTCTCCTGCAGGGTTGATCACCTCCAACTGCCCTCCCTTGCAAGCCTGGTCCCTCTCAAGTGCCCTCCCTTGCAGGCCTGGTCCCTCACAACTTCCCTCCCTTGCAGGCCGGGTGCCTCCCAACTGCCCTCCCCTGCTGGCCATCTTGTAGTGGCCATCTGGTGTCCACATGGGGGCAGGATCTTTGACCACATGGGGGCAGCTATATTGTGTGTTGCAGTGATGATCAATCTGTATATTACTCTTTTATTAGATAGGATAGAGGCCTGGTACAGGGGTGGGGGCCAGCTGGTTTGCCCTGAAGGGTGTCCCAGATCAGGGTGGGGTTCCCTTGGGGTGTGGGGCAGCCTGAGCGAGGGGCCTGTGGTGGTTTGCAGGCCAGACACGCCCCCTGGCAACCCAAGCTGAGGCCCTGGTATCTGGAATTTATTTTCCTTCTACAATTGAAACTTTGTAGCCTGGAGCAGAGCCAAGCCTGCTGCTCCCACTGGGGCGGCAGCCATTTCTGTGGCAGTTAATTCACCTTCTACAATTGAAACTTTGTAGCCTTAAGCGGGTGAGCCCGGCCAGGGTGTGCGGAAAGCTTTGCTTCCCCTGTTGCCGCCAGCAACCCTGGCCTGCTCTCTCAAGCTCCATTCTGCAGCCATTTGTTTGAATTTTTTTACCTTCTATAATTGAAACTTCGTAGCTTGAGTGGAGGCTTAGGCCTGCAATGGCTAGCAGAAAGCTTGGCTTCCTCTGTTACCTGGGAAACCTTGCTCTCTGTGGCTGTAGCCATCTTGGACTGGGTTAATTTGCATACTCGCCCTGATTGACTGGTGGGCGTGGCTTGGCTGGTGGGTGTGGCTTATGTAGCAGAGTGATGGTTAATTTGCATATTACCATTTTATTAGAGAGGATTATTGTTTGAAGTATTAAAAATAGTAGTACATATGTCTCCTTTATTCCCCCCCCATTGACCTCCCCCCTGCCTCCCCTACCCCCAGTACATGCCCTCACCTGCCCCCCCGCTCCAGTGTCTTGTATCCATTGGTTATGCTTATATGCATGCGTACAAGTCCTTCGGTTGATCTCTTACAGCGCCCCCCACAACCTCCCCTGTCTTCCCGCTGTAGTTTGACAGACTGTTCAATGCTTCTTTGCCTCTGTATCTATTTTACCCCATTTCTTTCCTTTAAAAAATCTTGTCTCTGCAGACTAGAAATAAACATATAATAACAAAAAATGTTTGAGTCCCCATTTCAATGTCCAACAGTTCTGAGTCCCCGTTTCAATGTCAAACAGTTCCTTATGTGTACTTGTCAGCAATGATATCTGGATTGTGGGCACATGGTGGCAATGCAGGTCCAACCCTCTCTGGTTTGGTCCTAGGCAACCTGCAGGGACGCACAGCTGCTGACTGCTAGCATGGCGAGGCGTCGTCAGTGTCTTCCATCTCTGGACTGTTTCTCCTCTTGTCTTCGTGGTTGGAGCAGACCTGTCTATTCCTCTCTGTTGCAGGAATCCACACGGTCTTGGAGTTGTTTTCTGAAAATATACAAACATATTCTCGACCAAAAGTTAATAAAGGAATCTTTTCTATATAATTGATTTGGGATCCTTTTTATTTTTGCCCAAACGATTTTCCTTTGTCTTATTTAGACACCATGTGTGTTTTCCATAGGTGTCTTGCTGTAACCTAAAGCAGTCATATTTTTGTGCAAAAAATTAAAATTTAAAGTTATCAAGACTGCATTATAAAATTTACAAAAGTCCCCATTAATCAAAAAGAGGGGGGATAGTAGGGTAATATCATGTAAGAAAAAATATCATATAAGTAAATTACATCTAGAAAATTTTTACTTTACAAAATTACTTTTCATTTGTAATGCTAACAGCAAGACACCCATGGGAGAGTCATTGCTTTATATGATGTTTCTTACCAAATCCATGAGAGTCATATGCTAGAAGCTTAGATTCATATTTTTCAAAATATGTATCTATACAACAATTTATCTGTTGCAGTGCTTAATGCAGATATTTTCCTTATTCCTGACATGTGTCTAGGTATTGTTTAACTGTCTAATTGACATTTTCCCAGTGATTATATAACCTGACATGGGAACCAGCATTCAAAATAAGACAAATTAAAATTATTCCTTATCTTAGAAAAAATGGACTACTTTATATATGAAACTTTCTTTTTCATAAACTTAATGATAACTACATATAAAAAAAAACACAAAGACACATAGATTAAAAGAAAAAGATGAATCAGAGGAAATCAGTTTGGAATACCACTACACAAAAACAACACACAGAAACACAAAGGAAAAGAACCCATTGAGGCACAAAGCTACAATAAAACAAAAGATAAAATGGCCATAAGAAATCCTCATCTAGCAATAATTACCCTAAATGTAAATGGACTGAATTCACCTATGAAGAGGCACAGAGTAGCAGATTTGATCAAACAACAAAATGTAATCATGCCGAAACCGGTTTGGCTCAGTGGATAGAGTGTCGGCCTGCGGACTGAAAGGTCCCAGGTTCGATTCTGGTCAAGGGCATGTACCTTGGTTGCGGGCACATCCCCAGTAGGGGTTGTGCAAGAGGCAGCTGATCGGTGTTTCTCTATCATCGATGTTTCTAACTCTCTATCCCTCTCCCTTCCTCTCTATAAAAAATCAATAAAATATATTTAAAAAAATGTAATCATGTGCTGCCTTCAGGAGACACAGGAAACTGCAAAAAGGCAAAGTTAGACTCAAAGTAAATGGGTAGAAAATTATTCTCTAAACAGATATAATCCACAGAAAAGCAGGTGTAGCCATACTTGCATCTGAAAAATAAAAGATTTCAAAGATAACAAAGGTAACAAGAGACAAAGATGAACATTTTGTAATAAAGGTGACACTACATCTAGAAGACACAGCACTTCTTAATATATATGCACCCAATCAGGGAGCACTAAAATACATAAAGTAACTATTAAAAAAAATAAAGAAAGATACAGACAAAGCACAATCATAGTTGGGGGCCTTAATACTCCATTGACAACTCTAGATAGATCATCCAAACAGAAAATCAATAAAAAAATATTGACCTTAAATGACACATGAGACCAAATGAAGATAATTGAGATTTGCAGACTTTTATCCCAGAAATTCAGTTTATATATTATTTTTCAATGCATATGAACATTCTCAAGGATAGACCATATGTTAGGTCACAAAACTAGCCTCAACAAATTCAAGAAGACTGAAACCAAGCATATTCTCTGACCACAATGCTTTGAAATTAGAAATCAATTGCAAAAAAATAAGTAAAGATACCCACAAATATGTGGAGACTAAACAACATACTACCAAAAAGTGACTGGATCAAAGAAGAAATAAAATGTGCAATCAAAAAAATATAGGGAGACAGGGGACTTTTGCCCCTCCCTAGTTGGGAGTCCATTCTGTGGGACTCTTCCCCCTCCCTACATGGGAGTATGTACTTGTTCTTCAATAAATCTCCACCTTTGCTATAAAAAAAAATATAGAGAGACAAATAAGAATGGCAATGTGACATATTCAAACTTTAAGAACTTATATGCATATATGCATAATCCATGGACACATACAATAGTGGGGTGAAGGCCTGGGGAGGGGACAGTAGTATGGAAGTGGGGTTCAAAGAGGAAAAGAGAGACATCTGTAATACTTTCAACAATAAAGATACATTAAAACATTTCTGAGATGCAAGGAAACATTAATAACAGAGAGGGTTACAGGCTTATCACAAAAAAAGAGACATCCCAAGTAAACAACCTAACATTACATATTAAAAAACTAGGAAAAGGACAAACACAATCCAAAGTCAGCAGAAGAAAGGAAATTATAAAAATTAGAGCAAAATTGAATAAATAGAGAGCAAAAAGACTATACAAAAATTAATACAACAAAGAACTGATTCTTCAAAAAAATAATAAAACTGACAAAACCCTTGGTAAACTCACTAAGGTAAAAAGAGAAAAGACTCACATAAACAAAATCAGAAATGAAAAAGGAGAGGTTACCACAGACATCACGCATATACAAAGAATCATACTAGAATATTATATAAGCATATCTACCACTGAATTCAGTAACTTAGAGAAAATTAAAACAACCATCAAAAACCTTACAAAAAATAAAATTCCAGGACCAGATGGCTTCACTAGTGAATTCTACCAAACATTCAAAGATTTTATGCCTATTTTTCTCAAACTCTTCAAAAAAAAAAAATGATTAAGAGGCAATATTTCCTAACATGTAGTATGAGGTTAACATAATCCAGATACCAAAACCTGGTAAGGATAACACATGAAAAAGAAAACTAAAGAACAATATATCTTATGAATACAGATGCAAAAATCCTAAAGAACATACAAGCTAATTAGATACAATACATTAAAAAATAGCACATCACAATCAAGTTAAGTTTATTGTAGGGGCAGAACAATCGTTCAACATATACAAGTTGATTAATGTAATTCACCACATTAACAAAACAAAGGAAAAAAGGCATATATGCTCTTATCAATAGATGCAACAAAAAGTTTTTGATCAGATACAACATCCATTAAAACACTCAATAAAATGGCTATAGAAGGAAAGTACCTCAACATAATAAAAGTCATATATGACAAACTTCAGCCAATGCAATACTGAATGGTGAAAAACTGAAAGATTTTCCTATAAAATCAGGAACAAAACAAGGATGTCCACTCTTATCACTCTTATTCAATTCTAGAATCCCAGTGCACCTGGCGGGGGTGGGTGGTCCTTCAGCCTGGCCTGTGCCCTCTCGCAGTTCAGGAGCAGTGGACAGTCAGACATCCTTAGTGCTGCTGTGGAGGTGGGAGAGGTTCGCCAGCTGTGAGCCCGGCTTCTGGCTAAGGACACTCCCCCTGTGGAAGTGCACTGACCACCAGGGGGCAGCTCCTGCATTGAGCATCTGCCCCCTGGTGGTCAGTGAACATCATAGAGAACAGTCATTCTGCTGTTTGGTTGATTTGCATATAAGCCTTTTATTATATAGGACTAGAGGCCTGGTGCACGGAATTCGTGCACGGGGGGTGTGTGTCCCTCAGCCCAGCCTGCACCCTCTCCAATCTGGGACCCCTCTAGGGATGTCCAACTGCCTGTTTAGGGGATCCCTCTCAACTCCAGGACTGCTGGCTCCCAACTGCTCACCTGCCTGCCTTCCTGATTGCCCATAACTGCTTCTGCCTGCCAGCCTGATCACCCCCTAACCACTCTCCTGACAGCCTGATTGATGCCTAACTGCCCCTGCCAGCCTTTTTGCCCCTAACTGCCCTCCCATACAGGCCTGGTCCTCCCCAACTGCTCTCCCCTTCAGGCCTGGGTCTCCCCCAACTGCCCTGCCCTGCAGGCCTGGTCGCCCCCAACTTCCCTCTTCTGCCGGCCTGGTCCCTCCCAACTGCTCTCCTCTGCTGGCCTGATCACCCACAACTGCCCTCCGTTGCAGGCCTGGTCCCTCCCCTGTTGGCCATCTTGTGGCAGCCATCTTGTGTCCACATGGGGGCAGCCATCTTTGACCACATGGGGGCAGCCATCTTGTGTGTTGGAGTCATGGTCAATTTGCACATTACTCCTTTATTAGATAGGATAGAGGCCTGGTGCATGGGTGGGGACCAGCTGGTATGCCCTGAAGGGTGTCCCGGATCAGGGTGAAGGTTACCTTGGGGCATGGGGTGGCCTGGGTGAGGGGCCTGTGGTGGTTTGCAGGCCAGCCACGCCCCCTGGTGACCCAAGTGGAGGCCCTGGGATCAGGGATTTATTTATTTTCTATAATTCATTTTGTAGCCTTGAGCAGAGCCAAGCCTCCTGCTTGCTGTGTGGCCGCAGCCATTTTTGTTGGGATTTATTTATCTTCTATAATTGAAACTTTGTAGTGGAGGCCAAGGCAGGCCAGGGCTGTGGGAGATTGGCTTCATCCATCGCCGGGGGCAACCCAAGCCTCCTGCTCTCTCCAACTCCGTGGCTTTCGCCATTTTTGTTGGGATTTATTTATCTTCTATAATTGAGACTTTGTAGCCTTGAGTGGAGGCCTGGGCCCACCAGGGTGTGCGGAAAGCTTGGCTTCCTCCATTGCTGGGGAAAACCAAGCCTCCTGCTCTCTCTGTGGCTGCAGCCATCTTGGTTGGGTTAATTTGCATATTTGCTCCTGATTGGCTGGTGGGCATGGCTTGTGGGTGTAGTGGAATGATGGTTAATTTGCATATTACTCTTTTATTAAATAGGATAGTTCTGGAAGTCCTAGCCAAAGCAGTCAGGCAAGAGAAAGAAATAGAAGGCATTCATATGGGGAAGGAAGAAGTAAAGGTGTTACTTTATGCAGATGACATGATTCTGTCTGTAGAAAACCCTAAAAACTCCACCATAAAACTATTAGAAACATTAAACAAATACAGTAAAGTTTCAGGATAGAAAATTAATGTTCCAAAGTACACTGTTTTCCTATACACTAACAATAAAACCTCAGGGGGAAAAAGAAAAAATTCTTTTTGCAATTGCAACCAAAAGAAAAAGAAATACCCAGGAGTAAACTTTAAGAATGTGAAGGACCTATATACTGAAAACTACAAAACATTATTAAAAGAGAATGGAAAAGACAATAAAATGCAAAGATGTTCAGTGTTCATAGTTGGGAAGAATTGACATAGTTAAATGGTCATATTTCCCAAAGCAATATACAGATTTAATGCAATCATCATCAAAATTCCAATGTCATTTTTTAAAGAAACAGAACAAAAAATCATCAGATTTATATGGACACACAAAGGAACCCAAATAGAGTAATCCTGAGAAAAAAATAACAAAGCTGGAGGGATCACACTACTTAATTTCAAATTATACTACAGAGCTATGATCATCAAAACAGCAAGGTATTGGCAGAAAAATAGACACACAGACCAATAGAACAGAATTAAGAGTCCAGAAATAATACCATCTGTATATGGGCAAATAATTTTTGACAAAGGAGCCAAAAACACACCATAGAGAAAAGAAAGCATCTTCAATGAATGGTACTGTGAAAGTTGGAAAGCTACATGAAAAAAAATGAAACTAGATTATAGTTTGTCCTCATATACAAAAATTCATTCAAAATGGATCAAATGGATAAATATAAGATCTAAAACATTAAATTACATGGTAGAAAAAATAAGTAATAAATTTATGAACTTTGGTCTTAGAGAACATTTTATTAATTTGACACCAAAGGCAATGGAAATAAATGTAAAAATAAATAAATGGGAGTATATTAAACTAAAAATCTTCTGCACAGTAAAAGAAACAGACAACAAAACCAAACTGCAACTGACTGAATGGGAGATATATTTGCAAACAACAGCTCTGACAAACGGCTGATATCCAGTATATGTAAAGAACTCATTCAACTCCACACCAAGCAAATAATCCAATTAATAAATGGACAGAGGATCTGAACAGATACTTCTCCCAAGAATACATATAAAAGGCCAACAAATATATGAAAAAATGTTCAACTTCAGGCTGTTAGGGAAATGCAAATCAAAACTATGAGATATCACCTCATACATGTTAGAATGGCTATTATCAATAACACAGGTATTAACAAGTGTTGGAGAGATTGCAAAGAAAAGAAACCCCAAACACTGCTGTTGGGAATGTAAACTGATGCAGCCACTATGAAAAACCGTATGTCAGTTCCTCAAAATATGAAGAATAGAGTTACCATGTGACCCAGCTATTCCTCTTCTGGGTATCTAATAGAACAACTCAAAAACATTTATTCACAAAGATATATGCAGCCTTATGTTCATTGCAGCATTATTCACAGCGGCCAAACATGGAGACAATCAAAATGTCCTTTGATACAGGATTGGATAAATAAGATGTGGTACACATATACTGTGTGATTCTATTCAGCCATATAAAGATGTGATACTGCCATTTGTGGCAACATGGACAGACTTTGAGGATGTTATGCTAAGCTAAATAAGTCAGTCAGAAAAAGCTAAGAACCTTATGATTCACTCATATGTGGGACATAAAACTGAAACTCAGAGTCACAGACAACAGTATGGTGGTTACCAGAGGAAAGGGGTTAAGGCAGTGATAAGGGGTAAAGGAGGCCAAATATATGGTGATGGCAGATGGTTTGACTTGGGTGATAGGCACAAAATGCAATTTACAGAACATGTATTATAGAAATGTACACTTGAAGTGTATGTGATCCTATTAACCAATGTCTCCCCATAAATTTAATTTATTAAAAGAACTTTTTAATACATCCAACAATGTTTCTTAAAGTAGCTATGTTGATTAAAAAAAAGACAGACAAAAATAATTCATACATTATTACTCTATTAATATAAAAATCTAGAAAATACAAACTAATCTCTAATAACAAGAAACAAATTAACATTTGTCTATGGAAGAAGTTGCAATCGAGATATAAGTTGAATTAAAAATTAATACAAATAGATTTTAAAGATTTTTCATATATTTATTATTTAAACTGTGGTGATGGATTCATGAGTGTATACATAGGTCAAAACTCAGTAACTTATACATTTTTAAATATGTTTAGTTTAGTTTATGTCAGATATACCTCGCTGAAATGTTTAAAATTCAACATTTAAAAGGAAAATAACAACAGCAAATTTTGAGAAAATCTCAATTAACAGATTACAAATGCTAAAATTTCTGGACTTTGGATACAAAATAATGTAGGGAAGTACACATATTCAGTGTTTATCTCTATTCTTTATGTCATCATTACACTGAAATATTTTAGCTCTATATACAGTTTGATAAAAAAATATCTTCTAGAAAAGTTACAATATATAAGCATTTCTTTATAAATATTAATCATTGACTTTAGTCCATGTAGAAAAATTATAACATTTATAACTTTCTGTATATTTATTTATGTAAGTTAATATTTTACCTTATTTCTTCAATTCTAGTGTAGAAATATAAGTATTTGGAAGAGCTAAAGAATGCCTGAGGTGTGAGTTTTTATTTGAAAGAAAGCCTGAATCTAGAAGCAGATTTTATTTGGTGGTAAAAAAAAAATGCAACATTAAAATGATATTTGCTTTTAGCATGATTCCTCTTGAGAAAATATTCTCTGATAAATAAAAATTCATGTATTAACTCCTGGCAAAAACAAAGATTTAGCTAAGTTACCAGGAGACATTTGTGATGCCTCATGTCAAAATTAATAAAACTATAGGCAATCACCTTTTCCCACAGATCTCTTGGGATATTCTGTTTTATACTTTTTTTGGCTTTCAGTGGTATAACATCTGAATAAACATCCACATCAAGCTTTACAATAAGCATGCTTAGTCCATCAGTGTACCTTTAAAAGTACTAAAGGTACTTGCTCATGGAAAACAAGTTCCAATTCTTTCTCAGTAGTCAGAGTGTAGTTTGGAGCAAAACATTCTGGGAGAAATAATATGGCAGAAATAAGCATGATTTCTTATAAGAGCTAGATACTTTGCTTCTCTGGGCATTAATTATAATACTAGAGGCCCGGTGCATGAAATTTTTGCATGGGTAGGGTCCCTAGGCCTGCCGGTGATCAGGGTCAATCTGTGGGGTGACCGGCGGGGCAATCAGGGGGCCCCTGCTGGCACCCACCTTGGCTGGCCTGGTGCCTGTTTGGTCAATTTGCATATTTGGCTTTTATTATATAGGATGATATCAGGAATATCCCCAATATACCTTCCCTCTGATTATACCCTCATTATTGAAGAAGTCCTATTAGTGACTAAGGACCAATTCTTAAGCTTACTAATCAAGCTCTAGTGTCAGCAGGTATAACACTTTGAATTGTAATGTTTCCCTTGCTTTCCCAACAATATTAATATGTTATTTATGTAATTTTAGGATATTTCCCTAATTATCCTTGCCCCTGACACCTGTCTAGACTTCATAGCACCAACATTTTATTTTATTCCAGAATATGAAATCTATACTAATAAAAGGGTAATATGCTAATTAGGGCAGATGTCTTCCAGAGGTCCTTCTGGACAAAGCCACAGCGACTGCTTGAGGCTCAGGCAGGCTGCGGATGGTGGCTGCCGCTGGGAGGGCCTGAGGCTCAGGCAAGCCGCGGTGGCTGCAAGGGCCCAGTCTCAGGCAGCCGCAGCGGCCTACAGTGGCATTGCCTTCCCCTGATCGGCCGGTTGCCTCCCACAGAGGGAGGCCAGACTGAGGCGTAGGCCTGCTCCCAGAGGAGCGGGCCTAAGCCATCAGTAGGACATCCCCTGAGGGCTCCTGGACTGTGAGACGGGGCAGGTCAGGCTGAGGGACGCCCCTCCAGTGCACAAATTTTTGTGCACCGGGCCTCTATTAGTTTTAATATTTTGATATTGTTTTAGAGCCTCTGTGTCTTTATTTTTCCTACATTATATTGCTAATGCTGTTTTCTGTTGATTTTATTAGCATTGGCAAATATATTTAAATGTCCATCATTAATATTCTACCATTGTTCATCTTCCATTGGGTCAGTTGAAGTATAACCAGTTATAGCAAGGGTGTCTGGGTAAAAGGCATTTTCCAAAAATGCATTCTTGCTGCATATTTAGCATATTATTGTTATTGTTAAAAGTCAGGACTAATTTAAGGTGAAAAAATGTAGTGCCACCTCTTCACATACAAAGTTGTATACCCTTAACTTAACACTCCCACAGACCTTGTGCATTTTTCTCAACCTTTTACCCTCCTTAAGAAACCTTCTGTGGACTTTTAGTGTTAACTTTTGTTTTAGTTACTCTTCAAAACAAACTGCCATGAAATACCAGTGGGAAGTGATAAAGCATCTCTCACTCCCCCCATGTGAGTGTTGCCTGTAGTGACTTTGCTCCACGTGTTTTTGTTCTGAGACCAAGGATGAATTGCAGAGATGCTCAAGGTGTGGTCTCCTCCGACAATGGCAAACACCTAGGCCAGCAAGGGCAATAGCACAGGCCCCTTTAAAGCTCCGTGCGGACTGCCTTCCCTGACCCAAGCTCAAGGCCAGAAGTGAGGAAGTAACCTCTTCCCATGATGGTGTGTGGGCTGGGGGCTAGGTGGTGAGTATTTGCTGAAAAATAATCTGTCACACCAGTAGAGTACTTGCAAACTCTTTTCAACATTCTAAAGTAAAATAGTAACTAGCATAGCACTAGTGCTTCAGTGAGAAAGACATATTGATTTATTTTCCCATAAAAATGTACTTACATATGGAGATTAAAATCAATTTTTAAATTACATTTTGGGTTAAGTGAATTTGAAGACTGGCCTGAAACCAAACCACCATGAATAGAATTATTTGTGTTCCAAGACATAAAAGTTCAACCTATCAACACTTTTTTGGGGGGAAATGGTAATTTGGAAATGAACTGCATATGCTGCTATACATTCCATACTTCCCACAGAAGACTTAGATTTTTATTTTTGATTGAAATGATGGAAGCTTAGAATAAAATGTGAGTTTTTCCAGAAGATCTGTGTAGAAACATAGGCTAAAGCATACCATAATTTTGATATATTAATAAAAAGTTGTCTTAGGATATCCTACATACTATCTTCTGTTAGCTTGCATATTTAACATTAGCTATATGACTATCATTTAAAACTACCATTTGTCTATTTATGTTATTTGATAGAATTTAACAAAACAAACAGTGGTTAAATATGACTTTAAAAAACAAATAAAAACTCAGGTAGGATATGTAACTGATATTGCTACAATAGCCATGATATTTAAACTCATTTATTCTCCCTCTTAGGCATTCAGGTGACCTAAAAGCATACTTTTTAAAGAACAAGTAGGTGGTACTATGAGAGAAACACATGGGCACTGCACACACACACACACACACACACACACACAGGATTAGCTCATACATATATGAGCTTCCACATATTTCTTAATATTTAAAGAGTCTCTAGTCTGAACATGAATTACTATTCCATTTATCTATGCTTACTATTCATTAAGAGTAAAATTAGTATAGTTTTAAATACTCAAAAATCTTAGAAAATCTAACTAAAATAATGATTATTTCATATTTTGAGGTATAAATTACATACCACATCATATTTATTTGAGTGTACAGCATGAAATTTTATATTTGTAAATATTGTGAAATGACTGCCACAATAACTCTGGTTAGCATACAGAAAGTATCTATTTCAATATATAACTAGTCCTTTCAGATTCTCTAATAGAAGTAGGCAGTTTATTCTCACTATAATAAAAGCTAACATTATGCTTATTATTTATTACTTATCAATCTTTCTTCAAGTAGATTGAGCTAATTTTAAAACCCTTTGCACTCGCTTGCTTTTTTCTCGATTCCTTTATTCTAATGCTAACCGCGTCGAGTCACACTCGACATCCGAGTGCAAAAGGTTAATGTTGACATTCCTGGTCCAGAAAAATATTTAAAATGTCATGCCATCTTTCATCATCATATTTTATTCTAAGTTACTAGACACTAATAAAGTAATTATAACATAACATTTTATAAACAGTCTATGACATACATGGAGGTTGAATTCCATGGAATATGTTTTCGTATTTGATTCAGGATAAGTTTATTTAAGATACTTTAGAACAAACTAAGTGTTATTGAAACATTCTGCATTACTTGGTCTGTAGCATATTTTTATCATTCCATCACATTAACACCTGTGGAATGCAATAACTGTGACATAAAAATATATCAATAATGTTTTGATATCTTGTTGTGGGTACCTATGAACTATGCTATATCAGTGTATACCAATATTTACCCCCACCCTAAGTTTCCTAGTGTCAGCTTTTGGGGATCTCTGAAGCCCAAGCAATTATTTTTTATGTTACTGTCAATCATGATAGTAATTTGCAGACTAAAAGCTATTACCTTGTAAATAAAAACAAAAATCTATTGGCCTGTTCAAGTTTTATCAATCCTGTACTGTTTCATTGGGCTAGCTTTCAGCACATGTCAAATGTAATATTTTCTTGTAAATCAGCAGTTGTATAACTAAATATAGGAGGATTGTCTTAAATACAAGGCAAAATTGAAAATATGCATCCTTTTCCCATGTACCCAACTGTCAACTTCTGGTATGTGAGATTACTAGTATGTCAAATATGGAATATAAAGAAGACCATTGTAGATGGTTTAAATTAATCACAGTTACAGAAGGTATGGCAATTGATCTGCATCAAGGATCTGTTTTTATCTACCTCAGTATCCTATTCTGTGAAATCTAAATTCTCCCAATTGTTGCTGATTTCTCCTTAAGTTCAGGAGATTTCACTTCTTCTTCTTCTTTTTTTTAATACAATGGTACTAACTAGGGGCATGGGAGGGAGATGAGTCCACAGGGGATGATTCAAGGGTTACATTGCCCTGTTGTGCCTTTGTGTAAATATATATGTATGTAACTGCCTAAGCAGAAGCAGTACACCCAGGCTTTTCACATCCCTCCTCACTAGAGCAGTGCCTTTACAGTCATATGATAAAATAGTTTATTGTCAAATACCAAGGTGCACATGTCAGACAAAACATACAAGCTCATTGTGAGACTGCCACTTGGGACACTTCTAACCAATATGATTGTACTTCTGATTACCATGTATTGAGTAGAATAGAAACAAAATGTTTATTATTAATAGACTGATATTGCTAAAATTGAGTAATCATCCCAACTCTCTCCTGAGAAGCCTGTCTGTACCTAAGATGTCAGGTAGTTTTGTGGTGATAAAGCGGCATGTATTTGTGGCCCCTTACCTCTGGCAACATTGATCTCCACGTTTCCATTTTGTTAATGCCATCATCTTCTTCCTCTTTCTCACCTTATGCACCTACGTTTCTAATTTGTAGAGAAACAAGATACCAATTATTTTATCCACAAATTGATCCACACATGCCTTCATTAAAACACACACACACACACACACACACACACACACACACACACAAAACAACCACACACACATACAAAAATAAAAATAAAAAACATTGCAAGAAATCCAGGATTTTAATTTCTTGATTCTTCTTCTTTCTTCTAAAAACATGGGATATTCACAACATGTTATTCCCTCTCTCACAATATAAAATTATATTAGATGCTGGGTGTTATTGAGATGAATGTCTTTGTTTAATTTCAGTGGGTGACAATATTTTCTCTTTTGTTTGTTTATTCAAATTTCCAGAATATTTATTAAGCACCACTATCATATATTTTCCCACAAATTTTGAATCTTTTGGAAGTAAATTGTTATCTTGCACTTTAACTGCACTTAAACAATAGATATAACTCACAGAAACATCTTTATGGAATCATAAATACTGAATACAGGGCTGCTTCAAAGAATTAAATAGCCTACTACATAGTTGTGATTGAAGTGTTTAAGAAGATGCTAAACTTCTTTATTCTTATCACTTGTATAAGGCATGTGAAGTAAAAGATGCCCTATCTAATATTCTTTGATAGGAATTTCTTGTGTCAAAATAATTAGATAGCATGCCCTTAGCAAGGGGGAAATAATGCATTGTCTACATAGTAATAAAGCTTTTCAAGAGCTAGTAGGATAATTATATTTGTGTGTATCTGTGTGTGTGTGTGTGTGTATATATATATATATATATATATATATATATACATACATACATACATATATATATATATATATATATATATATATAATCTGTGTGTGAATATATAGATATGTACTGTACATATATGCATTGTTTTTTATATAAAATTTGTGAATATAAGTGGAAGAAATAATAAAAGTTTATTTCTATCAATTAACTTATAGGCCTATCCATTATAAATTGAGTCGTGATATATTGTTAAGTTGTAGATTTGTTTATAATATATTATTACTAGAGGCCTGGTGCATGAAATTCGTGCACGGAAGGGGGGGTCCCCTCAACCCAGCCTGCACCCTCTCTAATCTGGGACCCCTTGGGATGGGGCCTAAACCGGCAGTCGGACATCCCTCTTAAAATCTGGGACTGCTGGCTCCTAACTGCTCACCTGCCTGCGTGCCTGATCACCCCAACTTCCCCCCCTGCCAGCCTGATCACCCTTACCTGCCCCCCTGCTGGCCTGATTTCCCCCAACTGCCCCCCTGCTGGCCTGGTCACCCCTCACTCCGCCTTCTGCCGGCCTGGTTGTCCCTCACTGCCCCCTCTGCTGGCCTGGTTGCCCTACGCAGCCCCCTGTTCAGTTGTTTGGTCATACCTCACTAACCCTCCTGCAGGCCTGGTTGCCCACACAGCCTGCTGTTCAGTTGTTTGGTTGTCCCTCACTAAACCCCCTGCCGGCCTTGTCACCCACGCAGACTGCTGTTCAGTCATTACTGTGAGGGCATTCTGACCAATTTGCATATTACCCTTTTATTAGTATAGATATTTATAAAAAACACCTCAAAATCTATTATATGTGTGAGTATATACATGTGCATGTGTGTAAACAAGACGAATTTGGTAAAAGTATGAAATAATGGACATCAAGTTTCCTAAAATTCACTAACAATTAGTGTGTTCTGAAAAAATTTTAAAAGCAGTTACTAATGAATTTCATTATTTCTTCTTTGGTACATTGTGAGAGAAACAAATACAAATGTAACTTTTTCCATTAGTATTTGATAGCTTTTTATTTTATTTGCAGAAAATGATACAAAATAATTCAGAGGTATAATTGCTTAGGCTCTGGTCTATTTTGGGATTAAATATGTTTGAAACAGTTTTTTAGTTTTTCAATGTTACAAAATATTTTGTTCTATTGGGTATTTCCTTATCATTTTCAATTTTAGTTTTCTGAACTTGGCAATATTTTTTGAAGAACATTGATTTGCATAGAATTTATGTTTTATAAAATAAGTCATCCATTAACCATAAACAATACTATGCCATGCATTTTAAATTCAATTTCAGAATTTCAGTTGTCTGTGACTGCCAAGAACATACTACAGTCAGGCTTGTTTCTGAGTTAGTGATGTGGCTTATTAGTTACAACATGCAACATGAAGACATTGATCCCCCAAATACTCAGACATATTGGTCGTCCCCAAGTTTTAAATTGCTAGTTTAATTGGAGCAGAAAAAAGCTTACTTTCTGCCAGCTATGTGAATATGTGCATATGAGAAACTCTATTAACTGGCTTCATATTTTAAATATATTCCAATGATGGCTTATCATGCTTCTAAACTAGTGCCAGGCATCTGCCTTGCTGGCCCACGCCTTAATGAAAGACTACCTCAACAGCAGCTGGCAGTGAGTAGACAGCTCATGGCTATGTACACACACACACACACACACACACACACACACACACACACACACAACCTCCTCCAAGATGCTGCCTCTATGTAATTCAGCATTTGTGGGACATCTCAGTATCTGGCTTTGCTTTTGATTCCCCCATCTCATGCTTGAGTATGTGTGCATAAATGATCTCATTTAAAACAAATTCTCCATTAAGATCTGCATATATTACAAACAATATATGTATTAAAATAGCCTTGAGGCATTTCAATTTACTTCACATCAGTCTATTAACAGCCTTATCAATCTACTAGTGGCCCGGTGCACAAAATTCGTGCACTGGGGGGGGGGGGGCGGGGGTTGTCCCTCAGCCCGGCCTGCACCCTCTCCAATCTGGGACTCTTTGGAGGATGTTCGACTGCCAGTTCAACTGGCAGTCGAACATCCCTCACGGCAATCTGGGACCGCTGGCTCCTAACTGCTCACCTGCATGCCTGCCTGATTGCCCCTAACCACTCTGCCTGCTGGCCTGCTCACCCTCAACTACCCACCCCCCATACACTGGCCTTCTTGTCCCCAACTGCCTCCCTTTTGCCGGCCTGATCACCCCCAACTGACCACACCCCCGCCAGACTGGTCACCCCCAACTGCCCTCCCCTGCCGGCCTGCTTGCCCCTAACTGCCCCCCCTGCTGGCCTGCTCACCTCCAACTGGCCCCCCTGCAGGCCTGCTTGTCCCCAACTGCCCCCCCCTCCGCTAGCCTGATTACCCACAGCTGCCCTCCCCATCTGGCCTGATTGCCCCTAACTGCCTCTGCCTCGGCCCTGCCAACATGGCTTTGTCCAGAAGGATGTCTGGAAGGTCTCCCAGATGGTCTCCCAGTCTAATTAGCATATAACCCTTTCATTACTATAGCTAATCTACCCTAATTTCAACAAGCTCCATCCCCCAGCATAAATAAGACATAAGAATAATCAATGACAAAAAACATGATTTGATATAGGTATATAACCTATATAATAAAGAGGTAATATGCAAGTTGACCTTTACACCCTCGCATAAGATGGCCACCCCCATGTGGTCACAAGATGGCCACTACAAGATGGCCAGCAGAGGAGGGCAGTTGGGGGTGACCAGGCCTGCAGGGGAGGGCAGTTGGGGGCGAGCGGGCCAGCAGGAGAGGGCAGTTGGGGGCAATCAGGCCAGGAGGGGTGTGGTTAGTCATCGATCAGGCTGGCAGGGGAGTGGTTAGGGGGTGATCAGGCTGGCAGGCAGAAGCAGTTAGGGGCAATCAGGCAAGCAGGCAGGTGAGCAGTTGGAAACCAGCAGTCCCAGATTGTGAGAGGGATGTCCAACTGCCGGTTTAGGCCTGATCCCAGTGAGACAGTCAGACATCCCCGGAGGGGTCCCAGATTGGAGAGGGTGCTGGCTGGGCTGAGGGACACCCCCTTCCCCCAGTGCATAAATTTCGTGCACCAGACCTCTAGTGATAATATAACCGTTTTGTGTGTATGTGGTGAGTACTTTTAAGATTTACTCTTTCACCAAGTTTCAAGTATATAAGACAGTGTTGTTAACTATAGCCACATGCTGTACATCAGATCCCCAGATCTTGTAACTGGAACTTTGTACCCTATGACCACCTTCACCCAAATGCCCAGGGATAATCTCCTGGGTCCATTTATCACATGTCCTGGAGGAGGATTCATAGCTCACTGATGACCACACAGCAGGTTGGCAAGGCTGTAAGTAGAGAGCACATGAGAGTGCACAATAGGTATGCAAATATACTTGCTTAATTAATGAATTATTCTAGTTTATTTTATATTTTAATTATTCTGTTGTTTTCTTCTCAAAGTTGTGCTTCAGATTTGACTTATGTTTTTTGTATTCTTTAAATTATCTTAAGTACTTATTTCAGAAGTCTTTGTTTTGCTGCCCAGTATGTGAACTCACTGGTGGTGTGTAGGCTACAAATTATGCAGGGCAAAATTACAGACTGTGTTTTCTGATGGTCTTAGGCTCTACAGCAGCGGTTCTCAACCTGTGGGTCACGGTATTAGAAAGGTTGAGAACCACTGACCTTATGGCTCAGGAACTGAAACATAATTTACTAGTAGGTCAGGATGTTACCTTTAACCTGCCAGAGATTTGGATCTTGATAATTCGTCAGGTTGGAGCTATTGTCTTCTGCTGCCTCCAGGATTGCTGATTATCAGCAGGAAATTCTAGGTGTCTCAGTGGTTAGAAAGAGAGAGATGATTTCTAGAGTGAGGATTTAAAACTAAATGTAATCAAAGTTCTAAAGCTCTTCAGTTCAGTTGTCATTGAAAAGCTTGATGTTGGGCACTTGCATTACAATAAAAAAGCTAAGTGTCAGGATTTTACACTACAGGTAACTTCACAATTTTTTTGTGAAGGGAGTCCTCGCTTAAATTCTTGGATAGGTTCTATGACTAGGCTAAATAATGTATAACAAAGGCTCATTGATATAAACAAGAGTTAAGTTCCTATGTCATTTCATCAACATTATAACCTATAACCAAATGAAGTTGACTGAAAGGACATTATGCAAATACCTGCTGTAAAAAGGTAATTCAGAGAGAGAATTATCCTTCACCCAGTTTGCCTTCATGATTACCTCTTACATAACCATAGTACTAAATCAAAATCAGGAATTTGGCATTGGTACAAAGTGTGTGTACAATTTTATGCCATGCTGACCCATGTGTAAATTTGTGTAATTACCAATTCAGTCATGAAACAGAACTTTTTCATTACTACAAATCTCTCCCTCATTCTTCCCTTTATAGATACACCCATCACCCCAACACAATCTCTAACCCACGGCAATCACTAAATTGTTTTCTATGTCTATACTTTTGTCATTTCAAAAAGGTTATGTAATCAGACAATATGCAATATTTTCTTTTATATATATATATATATATATATATATATATATATATATATATATATATTTTTATTACTCTAAATAATGCCCTGGAGACATATCCAGGCTGTTTTTATCAATAGTTCAATCCATTTTATTAGTGAGCAATATTTCATGACATGGAGATACTATAGTTTATTTAACCATTCACCTATGAAGGGATATTTTAGTTATTTCCAGATTTGGGTTATTTGCTATGACTATTCACATACAGAGTTTTGTGTGAATATAAGTTCTTATTTTGGGGGGATAATGTCCAGAGGTATTATTTCTGGGTCACATAGTAAATATATGTTTTTCTTGTGTTTTTTTTTAAATAATTCTTTATTGTTGAAAGTATTACATAAATATATGTTTGGTCTTTGTTTTGTTTTTTAAGATATCACCACAATATTTTCCAGAGTGGAGTCAACATTTTATATTCACACCATCAGTATATAAGTGATCCAGTTTATTTGTATCTTTACCAGCAATTGATGCTGTCACTTAAAAAAATGTTAACTGTTCTAATAGGAATATAAAGATATCATAGACACAATTTCTATTTCCCTAGGCTAGTTATGTTGAATATATTTTCATGTGTTTATTGCTATCTTTTTGTCTTTTCAGTTTAATGTCTCTTCATGTCTTTTGCATACTTTCTACTTGAATTGTTTGTTTTTAATTGGTGAGTTTTAAGAGTTCTTTATATATTCTAGATATGATTCCTTGATCATATATGTGGTTTGCAAATATTTCTCCCCAGTATGTACCCTGTCTTTTTATCTTCTTTATGGGGTCTTTTAATTTTGATGAAGTTCAAGTTATATACTTTTTATATTTTATGGATCATGCTCTTTGTGTCAACTCTGTCTGATGCTTGATCCTGAAAGACTTTTGCTGCTTTCTTCTATAAGTTTTAAAGTTTTATACTTAGCGTGTGATCCATTTTGAAATGACTTGTATAATAAAAAGGATAACATTTAGAGGGATATTTAATTTTTATTTGCCTACAGATTTCCAATTGTCCCAATATCATTTATTTAAAAGGCTATATCTTTCCTCCACTGACTTGCAATTGCATCTTCTTAGAAAACCATTTGGCCACACTTCTGTGGTGTGGGCTATTTCTGGGTTCTCTATTCTTTCCATTGATCACTGTATTCATAGTTTTGTCTACTATAGCTATATCATATGTCCTGCAGTCACATTCGTTCCACATTATTTTTCTTTTTAAAAATGTTTATTTTTTTTCTTTGCCTTTACATATAAATTTTGGAAAAATCTTGCATCTGACTACAGAAAAATCTGGCTGAGATTTTGATAGGATTTGGTGGGAGTGAAAGTCCAGACTCTCTACTTACACTGTAGAAGGGTGGGGGCAGCTCAATGTACAGTGGGAAAGTCCCTGCTCCCCAGTAGTTCTTCTCAGACAACACTGCATGAAGAGTGTTGAGTGATTGGGTCACCTCATTACAACCTGACAAAGTGGCTAACCAGATCTCTATTATGTCTTTACTGGCAAATATGTGGGTGAGGGCATGGTCTGTAGTGTTTGGCTGGAATAGAGCACTTATTGTCTGAAGTTTTCTGTCTTGCTAAGCTCCTTCCCTGTTTCTTTGGCTAGAGAGAACAGGTTTACAAGATTTTGTCACAGTGCATTTTATTTTTTGTCTGAGTCATTGATATATTGGGGCTGTCAACTCATTCAGCTCCAAGTCTGAGATGTTTGAGGCAAAAAGATAACCCAGGATAGTCACCACTGTGTTGTTCCTTGGGTCCCCATTATCCTTCGTCCCTCCACTTTGTCGAGTCTCCTTATTGTTGCTTTACATATGATGTTCCGAGGTTGTAGTTGTGCGTAGCAGTATGATTAAGAAAAAGTACTAGTACATCTATTCCAACTTCCTGGAAGCCACTGTCACAAGTTTATCATTTAATATCACTTACATGCCCAATACTGTACTATGCAAGGAACATTTAGACATCAAGGGAATTATTCTCTGCTAGAGAAGGAACAAACCTAGGCAGATTATTTTTAAATGACGTAAGTGGGAAAAATACATATGCTCACTTGCGCAGGAGAATTCAGAGGAAGTTTGTTTAGCTAAAACTAGAAGTTCAGGGACTAATTCTTATAGAACACGATGCCTGAATTAAGTTTTAAAATAGAAAAAAAAAATTCACCAAATGGAAAAAAGAAAGAACAGGAAAAAAATCCAAGCAAAAGGATGCATACATGAAAAACCATAACTTGGCTTTAAATATATATATTTATATTAAAGCTATTTTAGGCCTGGCCGTGTTGCTTAGTAGTTGAGCATGAACCTATGAACCAGGAGGTCATGGTTTGATTCCTGGTCAATGCACATGTCCAGGTTGCAGGCTGGATCTCTAGTAGGGGTACGAAGGAGGCAGCCAATCAATGATTCTCTCTCATCACTGATGTTTCTATCTCTCTCTCCCTCTCCAAATACTTCAAAAAGGAAGGTAGAGGGAGAGAGAGATAAAAACATCAGTGATGAGAAAGAATCATTTTTATCTTTTTATCTTCTTAATAGTATATATATATATATATATATATATATATATATATATATATATATATATATATATATACTATTTTAGGAAAAGATATAAGGATGAAGAAATAGGTAGAGATTAGTCTTACTAGTCCTAGAATAAAGATCAAATAGTTGTTTTTCTGAAAGCAAATTTGAAACATTGAAATGTTTTATAAAAATTTAGGATAGGTCAAATTGCTTTTAGGTAGAAGAATAACTAGAAATTAGGTAAAGAAAAATGGCAAGGAAAAGTGAACAAATATAAAATTATTGCATTATCTCAAGATGCAGGTAATAATAGTCTTAAATATAGAGATGGAAATAGAAATTAATTATTAAAGGAGAATAAAAAATATCCCATAGATAACATTATCGCTATTAATTATTGCTTAATTTCTATTCACTGCTATAAAAAAAGTGTGATGTAAAATGTGAAGCTCAGAAGAGAGGTCAAGATTTTGAAGGCCCTAATAATTTCAAAATATTATTATATTGAAACACACATTTTAAAGACAAAATACAAACAAACCAAGAACCTTACAGTGAAGGAGAGAGTAAGTTAGGACAGAGAACTATGGGAGAAAAATCATCTCTGTACTTGTGGATATAGAATTATTCACAATTCAGTCAATTTCTGTTATAGTTATAAAAGTAGAAGTCCAGTAAGAAACCTTAAAAAATATGCTTGCTTAGTTTGGCATAAAGTAGTTATTGGTGTTCCTTATAGGAACTATTTCTCTTGTGTATATGTGTGTCTGTGTGCTACAGTGGGAATTACTTTACTTTGAGAAGTATTAAGCATTAGTAGACAATTATTTTGAATTTATGAAAATTAACTAATAAGAGACAAAAAGTCTAAAAGTTTAGGGACAACATGATTAAAATTTACTTTACTTTAAAGCATGGACAATAAATAGGCTATTTACAGGCGGATATGAATAAATACCCCCCAAAAAGAGAGGAATACTTGGAACTCCCATTTGACCCAGTGACCCCACTTCTAGGACTACTAGTATATCCCAAGAAAATAGAAACACCAATCAGAAAGGATATATGCACCCTATGTTCATAGCAGCACAATTTACAATAGCTAAGATTTGGAAACAGCCTAAGTGCCCATCAGCAGATGAGTGGATTAGAAAACTGTGGTACATCTACACAATGGAATACTATATTTCTGTAGAAAAGAATGAATTCTTACCATTTGCAACAGCATGGATGGACCTGGAGAGCATTATGCTAAACAAAATAAGATAGTCAGAGAAAGATAAATATCACATGATCTCACTCATTTGTGAAATATAATGAACAACATAAACTGATGAACAAAACAGAATCAGAGTCATAGAAGCATTGAATAGACTGTCAAACCTATGAGGGAAGGCAGGGATCAACTAAAGGACTTGTATGCATGCATGTGAGCATAACCATGGACACAGATGTGGGGGTTGTTGTGTGTGAGAGCATGTGCTGGGGGTTGCGGGCAGCTGGGGAGAGGTCAATGGGTGAAAAAGGAGACTTATATAATACTTTAAACAATAAAGAACTTAAATTGAAAATAAATAAATAAATAAATAAATAAATAAATAAATAAATAAAACAATTCTTAAAAAGGCAATGGAAAGAAGGCCATTAAGAATATACAGTGGGGACTAAAAACAATACAAAAATATCAATTAATCTAAGATCTGGTTCTTTGAAAATATAAATAATATTTATTAACCCTTAACCAGAATTACCAAGAAAGAAAGAGGACACAAATAAATAATATTAGAAATGAAAGAAGCAATATAACAATGGACACTACAGAAATACAAAGAATGGTAAGCAAATACTATAAACAACTATATGCCAACAAACTGGACAACCTGGTTGAAAGGGACAAATGCCTAGAAACATACAATCTTCTAAAACTCAATCAGGAAAAATCAGAAAACCTGAATTGGCAATAACAATTAATGAAACTGAAGCAGTAATCAAAAAACTCCTAGCAAACAAAAATTGAATGGATTTACAGGAGAATTTTACCAAACATTCAAAGAACTAACACCTGTACTCCTCAAACTATTCCAAAAAAGTCAAGAGGAAGGAACAGTTCCAAGCTCCTTTTATGAAGCCAGCATTACCCTAATACCAAAACCAAATAAAGACATTACACAGAAAGAAAATTACAGGCCAATATCCTTGATGAACATAAATGCTAAAATCCTCAACAAAATATTGGGAAATTAGATCTAGAAATACATTAAAAAGATCATACACCATGACCATGTGTGATTTATTCTAGGATGCAAACCTGGTACAATATTCACAAATCCAGTATGATTTAACTAATACTACTTAGTATTTGTTTAACAAATGAATCATTGAATGAATGGGCTTTTGACATTGTGAAATGGACACAGATATCTGTCTGTTACAGTACTCTTATTCAACATAGGACTAGAAATCCTAGCCACAGTAGACAAGAAGAAAGATAAAAGGAATCCAAATTGGAAAGGAGGAAGTAAAATTATTATTATTCACAGGTGACATGATATTGTACATAGAAAACACTAAAGACTCCACCAGGAAAATACTAGATTTAATAAATGAATTCGGCAAAGTAGCAGGATACAAAATCATGATAGAGAAATCAATGGCATTTTGATATGTCAATAATGAACTCTCAGAAAGAGAAACTAAAAATACAATCCAATTTATAACTGAAACAACAACAACAACAACAAAAGATACCTAGGAATAAACAAAACCAAGGAGATAAAAGCCTTGTACTCAGACAAGGAAAAAAAAAAAAAGAAATAGACGAAGATACAAACAAGTGGAAGCATATACAATGTTCATGGATTGGAGGAATTAAAATAATTAAAATATCCATACTACCTAGAGCAATCTATAGGTGCAATGCAGTTTGATCCTCAGTCTGGACATGTACAGAAGGCAATGGATCGATGTTTCTCTCTCAGATCTATGTTTCTCTTTCTCCCTCCCTTCTTCTCTCTAAGCATGTCCTCTGGTGAGGATTAAAAAAAAAAAAAGTATATGGTAGAAGACTTACAATGCTTGGCACAGAGCAAGCACTTTTTAATTTCTTGTTCACTAATGGGAAGAAGTTCAAGCCTATGACACTATAGGATAGAAACTATTTAAATAAAGTTCCAGATAAATATGTAAGGGTAAGTGGTATGGCCAGGAAGGTAAGGTTGTTCTTATATAGTAGCCTCAATTTCTAAGATTACAGTAGAAATCTTAGTCATCTGTTAAAAGTAAGAAGCTTGGTCTTGGATGGTAGTCTTAAAGAAAGGGACTACATTTTATAAAAATTGAAAGAAGAGTAAGTGAACAAATCACTAAAAAACAGGAAAAAAAACTAAACTAAAAAACACAGTGGTGTACTACAATTTACAGAATCAGTTGAAATTGACAGTGTCCATTTGTAAGTAAAGCATTCCACAATATAGATTTGTCCTTCCTTTATTCTTAAATTTTAACTAACCAAAACAAAAATTTTAGTCAATTATATCCCTGGATACACTGTGTATTTTTAAATCAAAAACCTTAATTATTCTTTTTTTTAATTCCAAATATTCTCTTTCATTAAGATGCATTTTATTACAAATTTACTAACACCTATCAACTATCAAATTACATTAATTATAGCTACTTAGTATTTGTTTAACAAATGAATCATTGAATGAATGGGCTTTTGACATTGTGAAATGGACACAGATATCTGTCTGTTACCAAAATGCAGGCTTTTTATCATGTTAATAGTTTCAAATACAGTGTAAGCTTCTATTTCATCTCTGTCATCTCTTCCTACAATTAATCATTTCCAATGTTCAATTATTTTCTTCAGGATGGCAACTTGCTACTGTAATATTAAATTTATCAGAAGAATCAAATGTAAGAAGTCATGTCATCCATCAAACTGTCTTCTGAGTTGATTACATATTAAATAATTCTATTTATAAACATGTGCAAAAGAGGAGATTCTACAACTTCTGACAATAGTTTTGAATATTTAATCTTCTTTTCAAAAGGGAGCCACCTTTCTTTTACTCTCTGATGACTTTAAAAGACCAGATCACAATTGTTACATAAAAATATTGAGCAAACAAGAGCAATCAAGTCAGGATAATCTTGACTAATACATAACCAAATGAACACATTTCAAGGACATGTTTTTATTTATTGACTTTTAATTTTTATTAACAGAGTTTATATTTTAAAATAGTTTTAGATTTATAGAAAATTTGAGCAGATACAACAGAAAGTTTCCCTATATCTCCTGTGCCAAGTTCCTCTATTACTGATAGCTCATATCATTATGACACATTTATTACATTAATGAACTGATTTCAGCCATTATTATTAAACTAAAGTTCATCCTTTTTCAATTTTACTTAGCTTTTATCAAATTACCTTTTTCTGTTCTAGGATCCCAACCAAAATACCACATCATGTCTTGTTAAAGCATCTCTTGACTATGACATGGTCTCAACTTTTCCTTATTTTTGATCATCTTGATAATATAGGGAAGTACTGGTCTTATATATTGTAGAGGCCCTCTATTTAAATTTGTCTGATGTTTATCTCAGGATTAGATTGAGATTATGTGTTTTGGGAAGGACAATCACAGTTACAGTGACATTTTTATCACATGATATCAAGGGTACATACTATCAATATAATTTATGACTGTTGATGTTTATGTAGGACATAGACAAACTGTAAGAGAATGACTCTCTTTAGCCCTGATAATTTCCTTTGTTCTGAAGTTGGCTTTATCTGAAATTAATGTTGCTATTCTCTCTTCTTTCTGATTGGTGTTAACATAGTATGTGTTTCTCCTCTTTACTTGTAATCTATCTGTGTCTGTTTAAATTTGGTTTCTTGTAAACAAGATGAATGCTCAGCTAATCTCTGTCTTTTAATTGGTCTTTTTACATACAATCATTGGCTTCTGTTACTAGTCAGTTTCACCTTACCTCAATAATACAATATCAGAGCAAATTCAGATGTTTACTGTGGCCAATTATAACCCAAAGGATCACCTGTATATATACGGGCATTTTGCTTTTTAACTTCTCAAACCCAAGGAAAGGGCACAAAAGTTAAAACCATTATTTTTCTGCAGAAAAAGTTTTGTACTCCTCTGAGAGTGAAGATCACCTATTCGTTGAAAATGCAAAAGCCTGTTTATTCTCTTGGACATTGCATTTGGATGACACTTGGAGAAACCAAGAGCATGAACAATTATATTCCAACTTAGGCAGGAGCATTTTCTAGAGCCTTTTAAATAAAGCACTGAAGGGAAAAAAAAAATCTTCAAATTGCCTATATAGGGTTTCTGCTATCGTGGCATTGCATATGATTAAACAATCAGCTATTCTGGGGCCTACTGAAGATAACTTCAGTGATGTGATTCTCCACCTCACATTATCCTATGCTTGTTTCACAAACTACTTTGCAAAAATATGAAATTTAGAACTTTCCCCACCTGGGCAGAAATATAGAAATCCCTTGCAACTGTGCATGACCGAACCTTATTTATTTATTTATTTATTTATTTATTTATTTATTTATTTACTAGTGGCCCAGGGCACGAAATTCATGCATGGGGTGGGGAGTGTCCCTCAGCCCAGCCTGCACCTCCTTCAATCTGGGACCTCTCGGGGGATGTCCGACTGCCGGATATGTCCTTGCGGGATTAGGCCTAAATTGGCAGTCGGACATCCCTCTTACAATCCAGGACCACTGGCTCCTAACCACTCTCCTGCCTGCCTGATCACCCCTAACCGCCTCTACCTGCCTGTCTGATTGCCCCTAACTGCCTCTGCCTGCCTGCCTGATCGCAACCTAACCATTCCCCTGCTGGCCTGATCACCACCTAACTGCTCCCCTGCCAGCCTGATCACCCCGAACTGCCCTCCCCTGCCAGCCTGATCACCTCCTAACTGCCATCCCCTGCTGGCCTGATCCCCCCCTAACTGCTTGCTCCCCCATGCCAGCCTGAGCTCACCCCTAACTGCTTGCTCCCCTGCAAGCCTGATCGCCCCTAACCACCTCTGCCTCAGCCCCCTCCACCGTGGCTTTGTCTGGAAGGAAGTTGGACATCTGGAAGATGTCCGGTAGATCTGGTCTAATTAGCATATTACCCTTTTATTAGTATATAATTTATTTCAGAGAGGAAGAGAGAGGGAGAGAGAGAGAGATAGAAACTTCAATGATGAGAGCGAATCATTGATCGACTGCCTCCTGCACAGCCCCTACTGGGAATCGAGCCAGCAACCCGGGCTTGTGCCCTTGACCAGAATTGAATCTGGTCACAGGCTGACGCTCTATCTACTGAGCCAAACCAGCTAGGGCACCTTATTTTCTTAAGTAATTGGTTTAATTTCTTGCTTTCTATTAATGAGTTGAACCTAACTACCATACTTCAGCTTCTCAGACAATCTCACCATAGAACATGTGCAAAGTGTAATTTGGCAATAAGTGTAAACTTTCTCTTAATTTATATGTAATTCAAACATTATCTGATGAGGCAAGCAGAGTATTTATATAGTTATATAATATAACTCTTCTATGACCTTTATGAAACAAAACAAAACAAAATGTGCCTAGCTTATCTATCTATACTAATAAAAGGGTAATATGCCAATTAAACTGGATATCTTCTGGACGTCCTTCCAGACAAAGCCACGGTGGTGGGGGCCAAGGCAGAGGTGGTTAGGGGCAATCAGGTGGGCAGGGGAGGGCAGTTAGGGGTGTACAACCCAGCAGGGGAGGGCAATTAGGGGACAATCAGGCCAGCAGGGGAGCAGTTAGGGGGCAATCAGGCCAGCAGGGGAGCAGTTAGGGGGTGATCAGGTCAGCAGGCAGAGGCGGTTAGGGGCGATCAGGCTGGCAGGGGAGCAGTTAGGGGCATCAGGCTGGCAGACAGAGGCGGTTAGAGGCTATCAGGGAAGCAACCAGGTAAGCAGTTAGGAGCCAGTGGTCCCAGATTGTGAGAAGGGTGTCCGACTGCCGGCTTAGGCCTGATCTAAATCCTGGATTGGAGAAAGTGCAAGCCGGGCTGAGGGACTTTCCTGCCCTGTGCATGAATTTTGTGCACCGGGCCTCTAGTCCTATCTAATAAAAGAGTAATATGCAAATTAACCACCACTTGCGACAAAAATGGCAGCTACCATAGCCACAAGATGGCGGTGCCCAGTCCTCTCAGCCCCGCGGGAGTCCCCCAGTCTCAGGGAGGGCTACTGCTGAGAGCCGGCAGAGTAATCGTCCTGCCCAGAGGCCCTCCTGACCCTTTATAAAAAACAAAAACAAATTTACTCCCCACTGCGCGATCCCCTCTCAGCGGCGGCAGCTTGGGGTCTCCACCTGGGAGGGGTGTGCACCCCCATGATGCGATCCCCCTCTCAGTGGTGGCAGCCTGGGCTGGGGTCTCAGCCTGGGAGGGGTGTGCACCCCTATGGTGCGATCCCCCTCCCAATGGCGGCAGCCTGGGCTGGGGTCTCAGCCTGGGAAGGGCGCGCACCCCCATGGCACTATACCCCTCCCAGCGGCGGCAGCCTGGGGTCTCAACCACTGAGTCACACCAGCCAGGCAGATATAGAGGAATCCTAAATGCTTTTTTTTTTTTTTAATATGTTTTATTGATTTTTTACAGAGAGGAAGGGAAAGGGATAGAGAGCTAGAAACATCTATGAGAGACAAACATCAATCGGCTGCCTCCTGCACACTCCCCACTGGGTATGTGCCCCCAACCAAGGTACATGCCCTTGACTGGAATCGAACCTGGGACCCTTGAGTCTGCAGGCCGACGCTCCATCCACTGAGCCAAACCAGTTAGGGCTGTCCAATATGTTAAAGAAAAAACCCTATCTAATAAAGAGGGAATATGCAGGGGAGGGCATTTGGGGGTGACTGGGCTGTCAGGGGAGGGCAGTTGGGGATGATCAGGCCAGCAGGGGTGCAGTTAGGCATCGATCAAGCTGACAGGGGAGTGGTTTGGGTGTGATCAGGCTGGCAGGCAGAAGCGGTTAGAGGCAATCAGGCAGGCAGGTGAGCAGTTGGGAGCCAGCAGTCCCAGATTGTGAAAGGGATGTCCCAGATAGGAGAGGGTGCAGGTTGGGCTGAGGGACACCCCCCTCCTGTGCACGAATTTCATGCACCATGCCTCTAGTATATATATAAAAGGCTAATATGCTAAGTGTCCGACCGGTCACTATGATGCGCATTGACCACCAAGGGGCAGACACTCAATGCAGGAGCTGATGAGCCGCAGTGACTTGGCAGCAGAAATTCTTGGGTGACGACGCACCCTGAAACCAGAGCAGAGGGAGCCCAATTCCTCACGGGGCCGTGCGATTCCACCTTTAGCCCTGGGTTATGTTGGTGCTGGGGCACTGTTGGCCCTGAATCTGGTTTACTGCACACATTTGCATCTGCATTCCATACCCTGTATGACAGCAACTTTTCAGAGTGCCCTCTCACACTCCAGGACCCCTCATGAGATGTCAGAGAGCCGGTTTTGGCCCTATCCCCAGAGGCAAGGCCAAGGGACCCCACCTGTCAGAGAGACTTCACTCAGTTCACAGACACCAGGGAGGGACCATAGGAGGTTGGCTCCAGGGCATGTCCAGCCCATCTCACCCAATCCTGCCCTGCTGGCCACCTTCTAATTAATTTTCTTTCAATGTGCACAAATCCATGCACCAGGTCACTAGTAGAAAAATAAAAAGCATGCTATCCTTGACCATGGAGTGTTCTGCTATAAAATGAGAAGGAAAGAATCAGAAAAAAAAAAATTATATATTTTTAAAGCAAAAAAGATACCTAATTGTAGGAATGTCAAGTATGTAAATAATGAAGAATGCTCTTGGATTTATCAACAAAGAAGTCTAGAAAAGGTAGATTCAATGTAGAAATAGAGTGAGGGCAGATTATAGTAGATAGAGGGATGAATATTCAATGAAGCAATGAAGACTTTGAATTTAGGATTACATTCTCCCTAGAAGTTTAAGTTTATAAAGAGCTTTTAAGTAGGGTGCATATACTTAGAAATAGCTTCTCTCTATTTGTTCACATTTTCATTTACCGTAGACCCTCTCATCTGCAGTTTTGCTTTCCAAGGTTCCAGTTAACTGTGGTTAACCATGATCTGAACATATCAAATGGGAAATAACAGAAATAAACATTCTTAATTTTTTCATGCCACTCTGAGTAGCACAATGATATCTCGTGTCCTCCTGTTTCACTCCACACAGGATGTGAGTCATCCCTTTGTCCAGATATCCACACTGTATATGCCACCATCCAGTTAGTAGCCATCTTGGTTATCAGACTGTCCTTGTATTACAGGGCTTGTGTTCAAGTAACCCTTATCGTAGCCTAAGACTGTATCACAATGCCTAAGTCATTCATTTCACTTGATCCCATCACATAGGTATTATATCATCTCACATCATTCTGGGAAAGGTGAATACAGCACAATCAAACATTTTGAGAAAGAGAAATTACATTTACATAATTTTATTGCAATATATTGTTATAATTTTTCTATTTTAAGTTGTTGTTAATCTCTTACTGTGCCCAATTATAAATTAAACTTTATCATAGAAATATATGCATGGGTAAAAAGGATAGCCCTGGCCAGTTTTGCTCAGTGGTTATAACGTTGGCCTAAGAACCATAGGGTCTCAAATTCTTTTCCACAATAAGCACAACATATGAAAAAATAAATAAGTTGAAAATTGCCCTTTAGTGTCAGTTGTAGTCATTGTCATGCTTCTAGTATTTTATTCTTAAAGTCTCTTGTCCAATCTCTGTTTCTTTGAAACTCAGCTCACATCTAACTACATTAAGAGCATCAGAAATTCTTAATAACATCACGTATGGTAATTATGTAGTTTTATTTACATAGAGGATTTTTCTCCAGATGTTTAAATGACTTCTTTCTTTCTCTATACCTGACTGATGACATTGGAAATATGAAACAGATCTCATTTACATTAAAAATAAAAAATAAATACACTCTCATAAGGTGGCTAAATGTAGAAGCATAAGTAAGGGACTTTTATTAAAATATTTGAAACTATTCATTACTAAACTACTTTTGAGTAGTGATACATTACTCAAGTATTCATGATATAATCAATGTTTAAAAGTTCAATGGGGGGAATAGGAGGACAATTGTAATACTTTCTACAATAAAGGTTTAATTAAAAATAAATAAATAAAAGTTTAACTCATTACCAGCATGGAATCTGGAGTTATTTCCTCTAAATAGAGTCTGTCGATATGGGTTAAATTTTATATTTCAATTATTATTAAAATTGATTTACTAGCATTTTACTCAAATAGCAATTTATTCAAATTACCCTCAGTAGCATTAGAGAGAGAAAAAGAGAAGTTGAAAAGATTAAATTTCTAATTCCTACTAAGTTAAAGGTTTAAATAAATTTTATATATGTAACAGTCAGATATGTAATTTTTTTCATTCAAAATTACTTAGTGCCAGTTACAAAATGTATTTAGCAGAAATAGAAATAGGAATTGGATAAACAGAAGAACTAAATGTCATCAGAGTTAAGTTATTAATTAAATGAATAACAGATTTTTAGTTCTACATGAATATTGAGGAATATAGGCAATCAAACTCTATTCTATGAAATTTGCATTATTTTGAATTAAAATTCAATCCTAGAGCAATTAGCTTCTAATTTGTTTGGAGGCTGATTCTAAAGGCTATACAATAAAAGTTATCAAGTATAATGTTGCATTCTTAAGTGCATAGTTTTGCTGAAGTGCATTGTGGGGGGTTTTATATATTATCAAGGATTCATTTATGATAATTACTCCATTTGCATGAGCATTAAGTTAAGTAATTGATTCAAATATTTCAGTGAATGATATTCTTCAGTTATCTTATTATGCTTGCATTCTTTGCCAGGAGTTTTCTTTAGGCATGTGTTCTTTGCTAAGTGAAGTGCTTGTTTTATAGACATGTAACTAACTATACTTGTTTTATTTGCTTCCTTACACAAATTCTGCAAATGGCACAGGAGGAACTGCTTTGATATCTAAAATATAGAAATAACATCATGTACTTCAAACAGAACTTAATAGTATGCAAATAATACATATTTATTCTGCTCTTACTCTTTACTTGGCATCTTATCAAGCAAAGTAAAGAGCATAATAATCAAAATTTGCAATTTAAGAGATCATAATGAATACACATTGCTTTAATTTAGCAACAAAAGAAATACAATAGACCAAACGGAAGGATCATTTTGTAAAGTACATGATTGTCTAACCACTATGCTGTACAACTAAAACAAATATAAAATAGTAATAAATGTGGCTCAGTAATAGAGCACTGGCCTGTGCATTGAAGGGTGGCAGGTTTGATTCTAAGTGAAGAGCACTTACCTGGAATGCAGGTTCCTTTGTGCCTGGTCCAGGGGGCATGTGGGAGGCAACCAATTGATGTATCTTTCTCACATTGATGTCTCTCTCTCTCTCTTTTTCACTCTCTCTCTCCCTCCCTTCTGCTCTTTCTAAATACCAATGGAAAAAATATCCTTGGGTGAGGATTAACAAAAATAAAAATTTAAAAATAGTACTAAATGTTAACTATAATTGAAAAATAAAATTTTAAAATGCATAGAAATATTTCATTAGGAGATCAAAATAAAATATTAGTATCTTATGATTATGTAGGTTAGATTTTTTAGTTGTTTTTTTTCTCTTTATTTTATTTCAGTGATCTTTTTAAAAAAATGTTTTTATTGATTTTTAGAGAGGGAGTGAGAGGGAGAGAGAGACATTGATGTGAGAGAGAAACATCATTGAGTGCACTGACCTGGAATAGAGCTGGTGACCTCTTGGTTTCTGGGTGGACACTCAACTGTGGAGCCACACTGGACAGGCTTGTTTCAGTGATCTTTAGCCAAGTAAGTGTGATTTTCCTACAGTGCTCAAAATTAAAGTTTACAATTGTTTCAGGAGTTTCCTGCCTGTATATTTTTCCATCAAAAACCTGAAGTTCTCTCAGTGTTTTCTTTAGGTATGTATTCTTATCCAAGTGAAGTGCTTGTTTTGAACCAAAGGAAATTCTGCTTCTTTATTTTCTTTTTCCAAGAGTAACCAAATGATCTGCAGTGCTCAGTTTCCTATTTTCTGAGAATTTCATGAAGAAAATAAAAGAAATGTCATGGGAATCATTAGTGAGGCATGGACTTAAATGCATGTATGCTCACATACAAAAATATCCATATGAACACAAACATTCTCACATGTGACTAAAGATCCCAAGGCAAATAAAATATAAATATTGCCATTGAGAAAATTAAAAAAAAACACGCAACAGCCTAATAGACCAGTCATTTTGTGTGTGTTTTTGTTTTTAGTTGAAGTATGCTTGTTGAGAATTCTACCAATGTACTATTGTTTAACCAGGTGATATGTTCACATTTGGCATCCTATCCAACCTGTTCCACGTAGTTTTGCCTAACAACATGCCGACTTTGTCCAGACATCCATGGCTACTCTTATAGGCCATGCTTGGTATTATCAATATAATTTTAAAAATATATATTTAACAAGTATGCTTAACTTTCAGAAAGGAGAGATTATTTTTAATAGGAATAATTTAAGAAAGTATTATAAAGGACATGATATTTAATCTGAATGTTAAAGAATTTAACATTTTGATGAGTGGTTAGAGAAAGATATTTCCTCTTAAAGAGGAAAATGTTGGCCAAGATATTATGCCATAAAAATCTGGACCTTCACCAGGAAATAGTAGATAGTCTAGTTTGTCTATATTCAATATGACCAAATAAAATACCTAGAGATAAGATAGATATTAATTATCCTTAAAAATTTAGAAATAAATTTGAATTTTGTTTTCTAGGTAATTAGAAGGCATGTCTTAAAAATATAAATATACCTTAAGGCAGTAGTGTCAGAAATATTAATATATCCTAAAGTTGGATTCTATTTTGTCATCATGAAAGAGGTATACATAAGAAATGCTAGTCTAAAAGACACTTTAACAAAATTCCATCATCAAATCTTTCCATCACTTACTTTCCTTACTACTAAGATGGTATGTCTTTGTATTTTATTCTTATAAGAATTTATCCCTGAAATAAAATTTTAAGACTTAATGATCATTCTTTTGAATATATATATATATATATCTATATTTTTTTTTTTTCTCTTATAGCTCTAGTTGTTGCTAACACAATCCCATATATAAAACAGAAAATGACTTTCTCAATAATTAGGAAAAATTGCCCCTAATTTATCATAATGCATTACTCTATTTAAGAGTACGACTACTAAAAATGCTTTAAAAACAGTATATGACCAATAAGTACCTGCTAACAAGCTAAATAAAGAAAGGCTCCAGGGTTGTATTTACTGTCCTGTATTTCTCCTGTAGATATACTAGAATTGATTGAGAGAAATCAGAAAGATAGACAAATGGATTATGTAAAACAATCCAGATATATAAATTAAAATAAAATTGGTGGGAAATTTGAGAAAGGAAAATGTTAACTCCCTTCCTTGTAATATGTGAATTAGAAAAAAAAATGGCATATATTAGCTATCTAGAAACCATATTCTGGCTTATATTATCACACACAAATTACATAGCCCCTCATCTTAAAAAGAAAGATTTTCCAAATTAAATCAAGTGTTAATATTTTAGATTTTAATATAGCTATATGAATTATTCTCATTTGTGATGAAAATACTTCTTTAGTTTTCTTTGATAATCTACTGTAAACACATTCAGGGTGTTTGAAATCTTCAAGAAACCAATCAAGTATCTATTGTGAAATATTTAGCTTGTTTAAAATTCTATCCATCAGAACTACATCAGGCACAAGAAAAATAACATGCCATTAAATAAACTAAATAGGATTTTCTGCCATAGAATTATTCCCCCGTTCAGCCGCTGGAGGACAGCCAATGATATTTTATAAAGACTGGTTCCAACCATCTCACATTTCACAGGTTAGAATAATATTACAGTTTCATAGCATTTTATTATGAGCATTGTGATATGGTAATGTTTGTTAGGCCATTAATTTAAAAAAAACCAAACTACTTCTGATATTACATTTTAGTGTTTGAAAGAATTGCATAGTCAAACAGCCATTTGGTGGCCTTATGCCAAAAATTGATGCCATAAAACAGGAGGGACTCTTCAAAAGAATATTGGTGTTTTCATTATAAATATTAAATACTTGGTGACGATTATAAACAAAGGTCTTGAGGATACTCATTTAACTCCCATATATAAACTTAGGAAATACTTATGAACAGTTATCCTCCAATTCTTTCCATAGGTCAGCCTAGAGCTAACAAACTAATCACATTTCTCCCATATTCAAAAAAGTTAATCTCTGATAAACTCATAAGTGCCAGGCTGTGCATCCATTGCTTCTGCCAAATCAAATGTTTTGGCTGGGTAAGTAATAAATTGTACTAATTAAGAACCAAATAAATTACCCAGCAAAGTGATCAGTCTTACCACATTTGACAGCTAAGTCAGCTGGATTCTCTGGACTATTAAATTCTGTGTTAATTTATAAATTTGTGAACCTGAAGGATAATTTAGTTTATGTCTGTTTCCTCTAGAGAATACTGAAAAATAAGAAAATATTTCTGGAGAGTGTTTTTAGCTTAAGTATTTAATGTAGTGGTAAACTCGAGTATATTCATTTAGGTTAAAAAAACTATGCTCTTTAATCTGATCATAAAATAATTACTGATGTTTAATAGAATTGTGGTGTATAAATGATAATTTATAAACCATTATTAAACCAGTAAATTAATAATTTTACAGTAAGGAATGTTGTCACATAAAGAAAACAATTTGTTTATTATTAAAGAGCATGTTAATATCAATATCACATCTTTATATAGAACAATTATTTTCTTGGATTGGTTGCCTATAAAGTACCTGTGCATATTATTTATTGTGGTGATATATAGCAATGAATTCATGTCAGAAATGCACATTTATAAAAAAGCAGTGCTAAGTATGACTTCTTAAGAAGATATTTCTTAATCTCCGTAGTTCTATTGACAAGTGTGTGTGTGTGTGTGTGTGTGTGTGTGTGTGTGTGTGTGTGTGGCATTCACACATGCATTCACGCAAGCTCAGAGGGTATAGTAGAAATAGGAAATTTACTATTTTCCAGAAGGAAGGAGGGATATTATAATGTGCATGTTCTAAAATGAAATATTTAGGCCTGACTGCATGGCTCAGTGGTTGAACGTCAACTTATGAACCAGGAGGTCAGGGTTCAATTCCCAGTGTGAGGTGTTCAGGAGGCAGCAAATCAATGCTTCTCTCTCATCATTGATGTTTCTTATTCTCTCTCCCTCTCCTTTTCTCTCTCTGAAATAAATAAAAATATTTTAAAATAATAATAAATAAATAAAGTAAAATGAAGTATTTCACCATATTGAAGCAAAGTAGTTTGGTATGAAATAGGATACTATAGTATGTCTAGTACAGCACAGTAGAGTTGAATATGATACAGGATAAGAGGAATATAGGATAGAATAGGATAAGATAGGATGTTACAGTATAGCATAGCATAGTATAGCAGAATAAAGTGTAATTAGAGCTTACCATTAAATTTCATATCAAAATTTATGTACAAATACAAAATTCAGAATATAATAATGGTGCAATCCTGGCAGATAACTTAATTATACAGAGCCTCCATTTTCTAATCTGTAAAATGGGGATTCAAAATAGTTTCTACATCATACATTTTTGTGAGGGTATGATAAATGAAATATGGTTTATGACATTTTAACATGATGCCTAATATAATAAACATACAATTGTTATTCTCCATATTTTTCTATCATTTTTCCCTTCATATAATTGATTTGATTCAGCTCTTATATGAGGAAAAGGAATTCTTTGTCTGCCCCATATGTTGAGATATTTTTCTAGTTTGTAGTGTTTTTCTTTTCAATTTTTATTAGGGCGTTTATTGCTGTACACATGTTTTTAGTTTGTACATTGTAAATTCTGCCCAAGTTTTTCTATATGTCTTCTGGGTTTTAGTCACAATTAGAAAGTTTTTTCATCTAATTTTATAAAAAATACCTTTCTATATTTCCTTGTAGTTTTTAATTTTTAACCTTCAATATGTAATCAATCTGAGATTCAGGAATGATGTCAGGCAGATGTATAATTAATTTTCCCAAAAGGTGAGTCAATTTTTCCAAGCCTCTAAAGGGTTAATTTGTACATCTCCATGGATCTAAATTTTCATCTTTATAATACACCAAATTTCTGTAAATAACAGATTATCCTTCTGTATTTTCTATTCTGTGTATTGACACCTTCTTCTTCTCCACAACCTGTCCATCAAACATTCCTACCAATTGTACTTCTAAAATTTAGCTGTAATTTATCTAAGTATCTACTGCTGCCATTCTAGTCCAAATTACTATCTTTTTTTAACTTGGCTAAAAATAGCTTCCTAAATCGTGTTCCCATTCCAGTCTTGTTCCCTCTCCTCATGTCTTATTTCTCACAATGCATACTGTATGGTTTTAAAGGAGAAAAAGTTAGATTCTTTGCTTAACTTCCTTCAGTAGTATACCATTATAAGGTAAGAAGATGCAGACTCTTTTACATGACCAGCAATGCAGGCCATAAAATCTCACCCCAGAATTACTGTTTGTATCTGAGAATATTGCTCTCACCCACTAAACTGGCTTAAAAAAAATTAAGACACCCTTACAACTTTTCATATTCAGTATATGTGTCCTTAACTACGGGGCATTCTTTCATTAGTCTTTCGTTGAGCTGTTCCCTATTTATATTTCTGGTTTTATTTCAGAGGCCCCTTTCTAATTCATCCTTTCAAATCTAAAGTAGCATATTCGCTGCATCCAAATCCTATTGGCAAATGTTTTGCTTGTTTTTAAAATGGCCAAGACATTTTGGTTAATTTTAAAGATGTAATTATTCTTTCTTTGTAACTGAATATTCTTGTTTTATGAATATATTGTTTTCCTACGTCTCACTGAGAATACTATTTGTGATATTTTCAAAGTACTGGCTTATTTTCTGAGTTATTTCTGCTTCAATTATTAATACTTTCTCTGATAATTTGTTCTCTTTCTGGAAGTTAATTTTCCTCAATTGTTAATTTCTCATAGTCAAAAATTCAGGTTTAGGTTAAGGAATAATATTAACAATATCCTCAATATTGATGTAGCTCACTTTTTAAATTTCCCCAGCAGAACTCCCTAAGTTGACCAGAGTAGCCATGGGTTTCTGCTTTGGTAAGTTGTGGTTCTCCAATTTTTGGTTTACCTGTCTCTCACTTCTCATGGATCTAAAAAAGATGTGTTGATTTTTCAGTTTGTTCAGCTTTTTACTTCTTGTTCAGGTGGAGTGCTGACTTCACCTTTTCAGACACTGGCCTCACCTTTAAATGCTGTGTTGTCATGAAATTTTATACAACTATTTCTTGATCTGTTTTTTGTCACTTTGAAACCTCTTCTCCACAAATGTATGGACCTCTTTCTCCATTTTTTGCACAAGTCCAGGCCTGGATTATAGTTTTCTAATTGTGATACAATCTAAGTATAGTCATTAAACATATATTCAAAAGTATGAAAGATGTACTATATTCATGGTCTCATTTGAGTAAATCCACAATCAACAACCTCTTGGGGGATCAGTGCTGGGTAGGAAAACTCAAACTGTAATTGCCAAATTGCCAAATTCAACAATGACATACCACTACACATTTATTAGAATGCCCAAAATTGAGAAATACTGAAACACCAAATGATTTTGAGGATGCAAAATAGTACAGGTACTTTTGAGAACAGTTGGATGATGATTGCTTTTATGCAATTTTGCTCCTGATAATAGGCGTGATTTGATATTTCAGAGTTAGAATATCCAGCTATAGGTTTATTAATTAAAATAATTACTTAGTCCTTAAGAAAAAAGAAGTAGAGAAGAATATCTCATTAAAGTATTATTTTGAGTAAATATGGCTTAAGCCTCTTCCTATTCTTTACATATGTCCAAACGACAGCTTCTTGTTTTATTAATTTAAAAATCCATAGCATTATTATTTAAAAGCAATGAATCATAATAATTTTAATAAAGAGGAAAAGTTCAAAATATTAAAATGGAAAAATGGTTATAATAAGTATAGAAATCAGTAGGTTCAGTATGATTCCAATTTTGTGTGTATTTGTGGGTATAGATGCAATCTACATGGAAGAAGAAATTAGAATGGTTATCTCTATGAAATAGAATTTCAGATAGTGATAATGTATTCTTTGTATGTTTCTATATGCCCCCAATTGTCTTCAATTAACACTTTTAATGGTAAAAATCTAAAAAGAATGCTATTTTTATTTATTGAAAAACTAACCTCTAAAATTTTATTTTTAAAACAATGATTTCTTTCAAACATTTTTGTCCATATCATATAATTTTGATGCAATTTATTCATGACTTAGAAATATCAACTATAAAATGTTTTAAAATGTCAATAATCTTTTTATTGTATGAAAGGTAGTAAAACTTTAACTGTTGATTAGTTGGAAGGCTTAAATGAGGTGAGGAATATTATTGAAGCAGTTTTGTGGTATATTCTACCTAGTCATGTATGCATATTTATATGCACATATATAAATACATATACACATACACATATAGACATAATTAATTTATATATAATAGATTCATATTGATATTATATATGACAAAATCATGGTTTCTGTGGAAATATAAAAATGATAAAAGTGCAGATTCTACCTACAAAAGATGTACATTTTACTTTTCTGCTTCCAGTAAAAAAAGCTACTCTACATTTCCACTGGCATGTATGGTTGGGTCATCATGATTTCTTCATGGCCCATGTATACTGGATAAGCTTCCAGTAAAAAAAAAAAGAATAAATAATAATAAAATACACACACACACACACACACACACACACACACACACACACACACACAGGAATATATGGGGTTAGAATTAGAGACAAAATTTTTTTAATAAATATTAGGACTGGGGCAAGACCACCTCTACTTTGTTAGATGATGCCTGTGAATAAAAAAAGAGGAAACATACATGAGATGAGAACAGAGATTTGTGCTCTACTGATGATTAATAGAACACAGAGAAAAATATTGTCTAGTGCAGGTTTTGTGGTGACACTAAAATGCCCCCTGAACGGGGAGATGATGAGATGAGTCTCTTGACATAGGAAGCTGTAAGACAAGAGAGCAGGAGGCTTGTGAGTGGAAAGGCTCTTATCACTTCCGTGAAAGCAGTCTCAGCAATGACATGAGGATTGCAGAGGGAGACTGGCAGTGACAGGAGGAGCACTGCCTCTGTGACAATGAAAGGAGACCTACGTGCAGGCAACAACATCAAGCGTGAACCATGAGGCAGACCTTGTAACAGCTGGCGAGGGCCTAGAGGCAAACGTATATAGATGAACGCCATGGACTGCAGTTAATTTTAATTGCTGTCAAGGCAAAATGTAGGGTTTTTGTTTGTGTGTTTGTCTATTTTAGTTTTTTTTTTTTTACAGAGGCAGAAAAATAAATTGGGATTTGAAATCTTACCAATTCCAAGTGGCCTAAGATTATTAGTAATAGTACTGCCAAAATGAATATTCCTTACATCCAAAGACTTGCTTCAAAGGTTACTAAGGTGATAGGAAATGCGATGTGGAGATAGGAAGGTAGTCAGGGGAAATGTTCTGACATTCAAACTATGCTGTTACTGAATTTGGTTATTTCAATACCTTGTGTTACAGCATTTCTCAGTGAAATTTTTAGCATGATCCAATTTTCCTCAGCAATGTGACACATAAGAGAAGGAAGGAAAGGTTGATTTCCCTTTTTCCTTGCAAGAAGGAAAATTGAGTTTTAAATGAGAAAGAATTAGAGAGGTCCATTGTACCAAATGGAAAGGTAAGAGGGTCTTAGTCTTCCAAGACTATGCTCAGAAAAGCAAATATTTGGAATGCCCCAAGTAAACAGGACTATTTCATACTAGCCAAGGAGCCTGGATCATGAGAAATAGAGAGAAGACCTCATGTCTTAGGGAGGGAGAAGAAAACAACAGGATTTTTCTTTTGTGGCAGAGACAAGGATGCAGCAAATTATAAGCTGACTATTTTTGGATGCCAATACAGAAAGCATCACAGACTTAATAATATCATTAAGGGCAAGAACAGATGAAGATTTTGTGGTTCCTGAAGCTTATACAAATTACAATGGGAAACTTCACAAGAACAGAAAATTATGAGTAGAGTACTAAAAAACATGCTATGTAAATTCAAAAATCCACAAATTATACATTTTAAATAGCTGATAAATGCTATGATAAATATTGCAAATATTAAAATATCATTTTCTTACCTATCCTGCTAAATCTTTGTAATATATTTTTGTCTTATATATTACTAGAGGCCCGATGCACGAAATTTGTGCACTGGGGGGGGGGGGGGCAAGGTCTCAGCTCAGCCTGCACCCTCTCCAATCTGGGACCCCTCAGGGGATGTCTGATTGCCGGTTTAGGCCTGATCCCCGGCAGTCGGATATCCCTCTCACAATCCTGGACCACTGGCTCCTAACCATTCACCTGCCTGCCTGCCTGATCACCCCCAACTGCCCACTGCTGCCAGCCTGGTCACCCCTCACTGGCCCCCTGCCAGCCTGGTTGCCCCAACTGACCCCCCTGCTGGCCTGGTCTCTCCCAACTGCCCCCCCCACAGCCTGGTTGCCCCCAACTTCCTCCCCCCACCAGCCTGGTCTCCCCTCACTGCCCCCCCCCACCCCCGTGCTGGCCTGGTCACTCCACACAGCATGCTGTTCGGTCGTTTGGTCATCCCTCACTAACCCACATGCCTGCCAACCTGGTAGCCCCACGCAGCCTGCTGTTCAGTCGTTTGGTCATCCCTCACTAACCCCCCTGCTGACCTAGTCACCTCACGCAGCCTATTTGGTCATCCGTCTGGTTGTTTTGGTCATGAGAACCCCTGGCTTTTTTATATATATTAATTGGGGAAGATACAGTAAGCAAAAAAAAAAAAAAAAAAAAAGAATAAATACATATAATAAAATATTCTATAATTTAGGTTAGTAAAAAGTATACAAGGAAATAAAACAGGGTAATAGATAATAAAAATAAAAGACGGTGATTTGAGAGAGTAATATGACTGAAAGGAATTTAGACACAGAACAAACCAAGAGAGTAATTTAGACAGGGTGGTTAGCTCCTGTTGGTTAAAGAGATGTTATTTGAGTTACGGGATTAATAGTTAAAAGGAGCCAGCCAAACTAAAACTGGTGGTGGAGGTAGGGGTGGAAAACCTTCAAGCAGTTGTCAAGGCCCTGACATAGGAATTAGATTGGCTTAATTGAGTATCAGAAAGAAGATAGGTACTACTGGAACATGATATGGGGTAATAAAAATGAATTCAGAGGGATAGGCAATTACCATATTTTGTAAAAATGTGCTCAATATGATAAAAAAAAAAAAGGATCAGTAGATGTCACATTACTTAAGTCATTCTCCAACATCATCAAAATAAAATTTCATAATTCTTTGTTGATATAGTAGCTTCCTATCTCTGAGTCCTCTATCGCTTTGCAGTTCAATTATGCATTTTGCTGGTTTCTACATCATGTTACTCATGCAAAGTTGTGAGTTAGCAGATAATTTCCTTGTGTCTGAGGACCATACCACTTATTTTTGTATCCTTGAAACATCTAATTTGGTATCTTTATCAAATATTAGTAATTATTTTTTGACACGTTAAGTATCCTGGGGGTGTATATAGTACATATAAAATTAATCTGAAGAGAATTTTTGTTGGATTAATTGGTATGATGTATTATTTTTTAGCAAGTAGGTATTCAACAAAGAGTTTTCTTGATGTTATTTGTGACTCTTTGTTTACTTTAAAGTATAGTTGAGTCTTATAAATGACACTGGTAAAATATATCTAAGGACACAGATTTACTGAAGTATGGGACTTTATGTCATCAAACTTTATTAGCATACTTACTTTATACATTAAAGCAATTCTAACAAAATTAGTAAATCCAAATGGAAACCTTCTGCATGTTACAACTTCTGTACAGTTAAGTAAAGGAAACTCAGGGTAGTCAATACCACAGATGTAATATATCAGATCTGTTTAGGTACAAGGGGAATGAATTATTGAATTCCAAGGACTAGCTTGCATTTCAGGGATAAAGTAAATCAATGATGTGGGAGATAAACTTTACAGCTCTTACTACCTCTACTTCTACTCTTCAGTTTCCTTGTAACAAATTCTATGACATAATAATCTATACATATAAAGAGGTAATATGCTAATTTGTCCATTACAGTGTCCCAGTCATGACCAGTCTGTGGGCGGGGACTAGGCGAAGACTTCTGCCCCCAGCACTACTATCGTGCTGCCTGCGTTGAGTCCCCGCCCAGCGCTGAGGTGAAGCTCCTGCATCCCCAGCTAAGGACATGACACTGCCTGTATGCGTCCTGTTCAATGCTGATGTGACACTGTGGCAGGGGCTGGGCTTGACAGAGGACCTCAGGCCATGCCCCTCACCCAGCGGGGCTTGACAGGGGACTTCAGGCCACACACTCCGCCCTGGCACCAGGCCAGGAGACCTCACGCTGTGCCCCCCCCCCCCGCCCCATGGGGCTTGACAGGGGACCTCAGCTGTGCCCCCCACCCCACAGGGCTTGATGGGGGACCTCAGGCCACGCCCCTGCCCCAGAGCCCAGCCGGGACACATCAGGCTATGCCCCCCACCCAAGCACCTGGCCAGGGTACCTCAGGCCACACCCCCCATCCAGCAGGTTTTGATGGGGGGGCCTCAGGCCACACTGCCCATCCCAGCACTGAGCTGGGAGACCTCAGGCTGCGCCCTCTGCCCCAGCACTGGCCGGGAAAACTCAGGCTGCACCCCCCCCTCCCCACCCCCCCCAGCTCCATCACCAGTCCGGGAAACCTCAAACCGTGCCCCCTGCCCCAGTGCCGGGTCGGGGTATGTGAGGCTGAGTCCCCCTACCCAGTGGGGCTTGATGGGGGACCTGAGACTGCCCCCCCCCCCGACCTGGCGCTGGGCCAGGGGACCTGAGGCTGTGTCCCCTGCCCAGCGCCAAGATGGGGACATGAAGCTGCACGCCCCCCACCCAGAGAGGCTTGATGGGGGTGGGGCCAGCCAGTTCTGGGTCTCACCCAATGGGGTTGGGGCCGGCGGGGTCTGGGTCTCCTACGTTTTTGAAGCACGTGTGGGTGGTGAGTGGGGACTTGACTCTAGATCCCATGGTGCGCCCCAGACTCTGACAGGAGGGAGATTTTATATACATTTTACTAATTTTCTTTCATTTCTGACACTTCTATTATAGAGAAAGGGCAAATAGCAATACTAAAATATTTCTTCTAATTAATACCCTTTTAATGTGCACAAATTTTGTGCACTGGGCCACTAGTATAAGAATAATACTGTATCCTTGAAAGAACACTAAATTAGGATTTCAAAGATTCTCCTGCAAGATAAGTCAACTTAATAGAGGTATATATGAGACATTAAGTTAAATACATTTAATAAACATCTAAAAATTTAAGAAGATAGTAAAGGTATTTTCTTCCCATCTTGTAAACATGATTGACATATACAAAAGTGTGAGTTTCAACTACTTGTGCTTCATAGTGTAGTGTTTTATTTCTTGAAGGTTCATAAAACCCTGCTCTTTGAGTCAAAGTAAATAATGTGAAATAAATCATATTTAATAAAATTAGTTATTTAATTGACCATTTTTCTTCCTTGTGTTAAACAAAAAGTTTTGTTGGTGTCTTTTCTTTGTCAAATTGAATGTTAATGTTAGACCACCATCAGTTACCAATGAATATTAACAGCTTTTTCTAAGAATTTGGAAAATGTAGTGAAGGAATCGTTCATGGCAAGTATACACTTATATATGTTCCTTTTGCAGTGAAGGAAATAAATATCATTCCTCTCTAAATTATAAAAACCTGCCACAATGTAGACATGTCTTTATTTCTAAATATTTACCTTTTGAAAAGCCCCATGTAATCAAGCTGTTTCTTCCTATTTACCAGTGTACTTATTTTTGTTAATCTGGATATATAAGCATCATCTTCCAATTATAAGATTGGAAAGATTTTTGTGGTCATTGATTGTCTGTTTTTTGTGAGGTTTTATTACCCTTTTGGGAATGTGGTGAAAGCTGTGTATTGTATCTTCTCCTCAGAATAATGCACTAAGACTCCCATCTATAAACTTCTGTAAACAGTTTCAAAGGGTTGAGGAACTTTGATTTTGTTTACTTTCCTATGTGACATACAAAAAAAAATTAGTTTTCTATCATGTTCCTAAAGCTCTTAAAAGATATTTCATAAATTACTTGGTAATTTATTCAAAATCTTTCTTAATCTGTACCATATCTCAGAAGAGATCAGACCTTATAAGTCAAAGGAGGCAAAAAAAACCCAAAAACTGTCTTCCCTTTCACTGCTCCTGAGATAAATTAAACATGTACAATGATGGAAAAGCAACTAAAAGTAAAAATTCCCAAATCCAGGTCCTTCCCCAGCCTCTGAGGAGTGAGCAGGATCCCTCCGGCAGGTGGGGTCCCTTTGCCTGGCCTGCAGGGATCTGGCCGAAACTGGCTGTCTGACATACCCTGAGGGGTTCCAGAATGTGAGAGGGCACTCTGCAAAGTTGCTGTCGTACAGGTTGTGGAATGCAAACACAAATGTGCAGTAACCAGATTTGGGCTGACAGTGCCGCAGCAACAATATAACCCACAGCTGAAGGTGGAATTGCGTGGCCTTGTGAGGAATCAGGCTCCCTCCTCTTTGGTTTTGGGGTGCATCACTCGAGAACCGCCACTGCCAAGTCACTGCAGCTCAGCAGCTCCTGCATTGAGCATCTTACCCCTGGTGGTCAGTGCGTGGCATAGCAACTGGTCAGATGATCGGACACTTAGCATATTAGCCTTTTATATATATATATAGATTTGTGTGTTCGGAAAAGATAATTATGGTTTATAAAAAGGTACTTGTATTAAGAGGTAATAGGTTTGCTATTGTTATTTAAAATGAATTAACTAATAATTATGTTAAACATTTATCAGTTTTAATTTTAATATTAGAGCCCCATATTGTGTGGCTCAGTTGATCAGGTGTCTTCCTCTGTACCAAAAGATTGCTGGTTCGAGTCCTGGTCAGGGCACATGCAGAGGTTGTGGGCTTGATCCCCAGGGGTGTGCAGGAGGCAGCTGATCAATTTTCTGCTCTCATACCAATGTTTCTCTTTCTCTCTCTCTCTTTCCCTTTCTCTCTCTAAAAGTCAATAAAATATATTTTAAAGAATGTTTAATTTGAGAATTATCAGCCTATGTATCCCACATGAACAAAAACTCTTTGGGGTCTCAATACTTTTAATAGTATAAACGAGTCTTGAGATCAAAAATTGTAAAACTTGAATTAGAGCAGCTAAGAAACTTGTCCAATGAGCTACAGAAACTAAAATTAGTCTGCAACTTCAGAACATATTTTTCGCCCTAGCTGAGTTAGCTAAGTGGTTAGAGCCTGAAGAATCACGGGTTCGATTTTGGTCAAGGACATACACCTGGGTTGCAGGCTCAATCCCCAGCACCAATTGGGTAGCATGTGGGAAGCAACCAACCAATGTGTCTCTCTCTCACATTGATGTTGCTCTCTCTCTCTCTCCCCCTCCTTTCCACTCTCTCTAAAAATTAATAAAAGAAATATCCTCAGGTGAGGATTAACAAAAAACAAATAAATGAACAAAAAACCCTATTTTTCTTTCCCTACTAAGCTATTCTCCCTCAACTCCTATTACCATCCTGATGTTTTGGGATTCAGATATCCATTGAACAGAAAAAAAGCATATGTATTAATGTGAATAACAATATTCTTTTCAAGTATCTCTATGTGTATGTTGTGAGTGTATATGTAGCTTGTTTATGAAGAACTCATAGATGTATGTTGATCAAGGCTAATGGCAATGCTCACCTACTCAAATAGCAGCAGTTTGTTCTGAGAAACCAAAAAATATATGCATTTCTTTGAAATGCCAATAAGTATAGAAAGTGAGATGTTTGAAGATAGATCTTAGAAGTTGAATATTTTTTTGTTTATGAACTCTATTAGAATGCAAGTTCCCTACATCATTGAGTATGAAAAAATTAAGAAAATTATGGATTATCAATTCTAAGAATTATAACTGAATTATAAATTAACTGCCTACTATACTTTAATAAAGAAAATATGTATAATACTAGACCACATATAGAATCATAAAATACTACATGCTATATAGTATGTAATACTATATTTAAACCGGTATACAAATGTAAGTATATAAATAACTATTGGGAAACAGGAGAAGGAAGTGTTTAAATATGGGCTCAGTGATCTGATTGCCTGAATTTGAATACAAGCTGTGATAGTATTTTCTGACTTTTGCAGGTTGTTGTTTTTTTCATAATTCTCTAAGGCTCAGTCTACTCATTTATAAATTGAGAATAATAATTTCTCCTTCTGCTTGTGGAGAGGATTAAATGTGAAAACTCATGTGCTTAGAACATGACTAACACTTGGTAAATGTTAGATATAATTTTAATGATTGGAAGAAAATAGAGAAAAGCAAAATAAATTTCTATCTTCAGATGGTGGATTTTCATGTTTAGGAGACTGGACACTGGACATTTTCTATGAGTTCAATTTCTGCACCCTAGACCAGTTCCTTAGTCTCGGTGTGTAAATAATAGCACTTACCCAACAGATTATTTTTTGTGAAAATTGAACAAGATAAAACTTAGAATAGTACTTGCACACATTTAGAACTGAAACATGTTTGTTAATATTCACAATATTATTTAATACTAGAGGCCCAATGCATGAAATTCATGCAAGGGGCTCGACCCTCGCAGCTGTGGCTTTGTCCGGAAGGTCATCATCTGGAAGGATGTCCAGAAGTTCGTTCAGCTGTCCGGTCTCATTAGCATATTACACTTTTATTATTATAGATTATTGTAAAAATGCTCAATTTATGCAGGATTTTGATTTTTTTTACTTGAAATATAGACTGCTCTTGAAACACAAATTCAATATAGAAAAATGTCCAGTAAAAACAAGATTGGCATGGGCTATCTTGACCTGCAAAGATAGACCATTTATTTTTCCCAATTTCATTCATCAACCCCTCCAAAATAGTATATTTTCATTGCACTGTATAATATTGTGATGTGAACCCTAGCTAGTTTTGCTCAGTGGACAGAAGGACTGAAGGATCCCAGGTTTGATTCTGGTCAAAAGAACATACCTCGGTTGCAGGCTCTATCCCCAGTAGCAGTCAGGGGGTGCATGCGGGAGGCAACCAATCGATGATGTGTCTCTCTCACATTGATGTTTCTTTCTCTGTCTCTTCCTCTCTCTTCTACTCTCTCTAAAAACCAATGGGGAAATATCATCAGGTAAGGATTAACAAAAATAAAACTAAACAAAAAAACCCTGATATTTAAGCTTATTTTCTGTAGGTATTAAAATATATGTGAATGTCTCCTCTTCAACTTGGGAGATAACAGACCATTTCTTTTCATATTCTTGACATTTTGTGATTTATATTTTGACTTCAATATTTATGAGTTCTATGATAGTAAGTAAACATACACAACCTTAAAAATGAGAATACTCAAGAAAAACACAATATAGGAGGTATATAATCTTAAGGTCAAGCAATAGAAACTCCTCATAACTTCCACACTTGAATAAAAAGAAATGAGACAAGAGAAATGTCAAGGATAATTTCAGGCTTATTCACAACTACATATAATCAACTAGATTCTTCAGAAACTGAAGAGTTAAGAGGAAAATAATGCAAACTGCAAATATTTCTGTGAATGCACAAAATAGCTCATAAAATTGTGTTGTTACCATCATTTGTTTATTTTTAAACAAAAATAAGGCACCGTACTGATGTACCTTGTATCACACATATTTATGCTTCCCTTCACAGTAATGTGAATTCAATAATTTCCTGAATTATACATAGAAATATTATGTCAGAGGACACATTCCCATGTATGCCTTAGAAATTTCAGGTCAAAATTAGGCATCTGCATTGGCATTCTATTACCACTGCTAACATATTACAGCAGTTATTGTGACAAAATTATATATTCTGTAATAATAGAATCTAATTTTAACTCAGATAGGCAGGAAACCAAGCAATAACAATTGTACAGTGCTTAAGAGTATGGTCCCTAAAGCCTCAGTAGTGTCTGCAGATTTAACTCTGCCACTTACTAGTTATGTGATCTCTCTCTCTCTCCTCTCTCTCTCTCTCTCTCTCTCTCTTCTCTCTCTTCCTTCCTCTCTAAAATAAATAAACATATCCTTGGATGATGATTTTAAAAATAATTTTATTATTATTATAATGACCTATAATAGTAATGCAACAATTGGGACTGTTACGAGTATTGAATAGATTTATACACATGTACAATTTAGAATAGTGGCTAACCAACTGTAAGCACACAATTAGTATTGCATACACACACACACACACACGCACACACACACACACACACACACAAATGTGTGTGTTTACAGGCCTTAAAGCCTGTATATATTTTTTATGTTATTTTATTTTTTATTGATTTCAGAAAGAGGAAAGGAGATGGATAGAGAGATAGAAACATCAATGGTGAGAGAGAATCATCTACTGGGGATTGAGCCTGCAACCTGGACATGTGCCCTAAATGGGAATCTGAACTGTGACCTCCTGGTTTCTGGGTCAAGGCACAACCACTGAGCCATACTGGCTGGGAAAAACCTGTAAATTTTTACAGGTAATTTTTTTCAATATTGAAACAATAAAACTCTCTTAATAAAATTTTCCCTTCACATTTTAAATTAGAATATTTCTGAATTGCCACAATTAATTTATTTTTTAGCAGAGGTATTCTAGCGGATTGTGGGAAAGTTTTGAAACATGTTAAAAAATTAAAATTTTCCTTCAATTGATCATATCAGCAAATTTATAATATTTTTTATGGAAAGAAGATTATGTCACTTGATGTCTTTAAATAATGTGGTAGGAAATAAGACAACAGAAATATTTTACATGAGCAATAGAATAGAGAAAACTGTTACAATCTTAGTTACCATCCTATCTAATAAAAGTGTAATATGCCAATTGATTGATTGTCACTTTAAGACACAAGATGGCCACCCCATGTGGTTAAATATGGCTGCCACCATGTGGACACAAGATGGCTGCCACAAGATGGCCTGCAGGGGAGGGCAGTTGTGGGCAGTTAGAGGTGACCAGACCAGCAGAGGAGGGCAGTTGGGGGAGACCAGGCCAGCAAGGGAGGGCAGTTTGGGGGAACCAGGCCTGCAGGGGAGGGCAGTTGGGAGGGACCCAGGCCTGCAGGGGAGAGCAGGCCTGCAGAGGAGGGCAGTGGGGGGGACCCAGGCCTGCAGGGGAGAGCAATTGGGGAGACCAGGTCTGCAGGGGAGAGCAGTTGGGGAGACCAGGTCTGCAGTGGAGGGTGGTTGGGGAGGACCAGGCCTGCAATGGGGGGCAGCTGAGGGGAGGAACAGGCCTGCAGGAGAGGGCAGTTGTGACTGATCAGGCCAGCAGGGAGGGCAGTTAACAGTGACCGGGCCAGCAGAGGAGGGCAGTTGGGGGAGACCAAGCAAGCATGGGAGGGCAGTTGTGGGGGACCAGGCCTACAGGGGAGGGCAGTTGGGGGGTCCAAGCCTGCATGGGAGGGCCATTGTGGGCAATCAGGCCAGCAGGGAGGGCAGTTAGGGGTGACTGGGCCAGCAGAGGAGGGCAGTTGAGGGATACCAGGCCTGCAGGGGAGGGCAGTTGGGGGGGACCAGGCCTGCAGGGGAGGGCAGTTGGGGGGGACCAGGCAAGCAGGGGAGAGCAGTTGGAGGGGGACCAGGTCTGCAGGGGAGGGCAGTTATGGGGACCAGGCCTGCAGGGGAGGGCAGTTGGGGGCGACCAGGCTGACAAGGGAGGGCAGTAAGGGGCGACCAGGCCTGCAGGGGAGGACAGTTAGGGTGACCAGACTGGCAGGGAAGGGCAGTTAGGGGTGACCAGGATGGCAGGGGAGGGCAGTTAGGGGCAATCGGGACCACCAGGGAGCAGTTAGGTGTCGATCTGGCTGACAGGGGAGTGGTTAGGGGGTGATTAGGCTGGCAGGTGAGCAGTTGGGAACCAATAGTGCTGGATTATGAGAGGTATGTCCGATTGCCCGTTTAGGCCCAATCCTACGGGGATCAGGCCTAAATGGGCAGTCGGACCTCCCTCAAGGGGTCCCAGATTGGAGAGGGTGCAGGCTGGGCTGAGGGACACCCCTGCCCCTGTGCACAAATTTCGTGCACCGGGCCTCTAGTTTTTAAATAACTTTATTCCTGGGAGAACGTTCTTCTTACTCCACTATTAATTGTTATCAGTATTTGTTTGTTTGTTTGTTTTCTATGTTTTGTTGTTTGTTTATTTTTTATTTTTTTAAAGTATTACATATAGTATTACATATGTCTCCTTTTTCCCCCATTGGCCTCACATGTCCAACCCCACCGTCCCAGCACATCCCCCTCACCCCACCAGTGTTTGTGTCTGTTGGTTATGCTTATATGCATGCATACAAGTCCTATGGTTGATTTCTTAAGCCCCCCCCCCCCACACACACACACACCTTCCCACTGAACTTTGACAGTTTATTTGATGCTTCTCTGTCTCTGGATCTATTTTTATTCATCAGTTTATGTTATTCATTATATTCCACACATGAGTACTATCATGTGATATTTATATTTCTCTGACTGGCTTATTTCACTTAGCATAATGCTCTCCAGTTCTATCTATGCTGTTGCAAATGGTAAGAATTCCTTATTTTTTACAGCAGCATAGTATCCTATTGTGTAGATGTACCACAGTTTTCTAATCCACTAGTCTGCTGATGGGCACTTAAGCTGTTTCCACATCTTAGCTATGGTAAATTGTGCTGCTATGAACATAGGGGTGCATACTAGTATATCCTTTCTGATTGGTGTTTTTGTTTTCTTGGGATATTTTCCTACAAGTGGGATTACTGGATCAAATGGGAGTTCCATTTTTAACTTTTTGATAAAACTCCATACTGTCTTCCACAGTGGGTGCACCAGTCTGCATTCCCACCAGCAGTGCAAGAGGATCCTTTTCCTCAGCATCCTCACCAGCACTTGTTTGTTAATTTGTTGATGATAGTCATTCTGACAGGTGTGAGATGGTACCTCATTGTTGTCTTGATTTGCATCTCTCTGATGATTAGTGACTTTGAGCATGTTTTCATATGTCTCTTGGCCTTCTGGATGTCCTCTTTTGAAAAGTGTCTAATTAGATCCTTTGCCCATTTTTTGATTGGATTGTTTATCTTCCTTTTGTTAAGTTGTATGTGTTCCCTATATATTTTGGAGATTAAACCCTTATTGGAGATAACATTGGCAAATATTTTCTCCCATGCATTGGGCTTTCTTGTTGTTTTGTTGATGGTTTCTTTTGCTGTGCAGAAGCTTTTTATTTTGATGTAGTCCCAGTTGTTTAATTTCTCTTTAGTTTCCATTGCCATAGGAGATGTATCGGTAAAGATACTGCTATGACATATGTCTGCTATTTTGCTGCCTATGGCTTCTAAAATGTTTATGGTTTCCCATCTTACGTTTAAGTCCTTTATCCATTTTGAGTTTATTTTGTGTATGGTATAAGTTGGTGGTCTAGTTTCATATTTTTTTTGCATGTATCTGTCCAATTTTCCCAACACCATTTATTGAAGAGACTGTCTTGACTCCATTACGTGCTCTTGCCTCCTTTGTCAAATATTAATTGAGCATAGTGGCTTGGGTCAATTTTTGGGTTCTCTATTCTGTTCCATTGGTATATATATCTGTTCTTGTGCCAGTAACAGGCAGTTTTGAGAACTGTGGCTTTGTGATACAGCTTGATATCTGGTATTTTGATCCCTCCATCATTGTTCTTCTTTCTCAAGTTTGCTGAAGCTATTTGGGATCTTTTTTTTTATTCCAGATGAATTTTTGGAGACTTTACTCTAGGTCTTTGAAATATGCCATTGGTATTTTAATGGGGATTGCATTGAATCTATAGATTGCTTTGGGTAGTATGGACATTTTAATGATGTTGATTCTACCAATCCATGCACATGGTATGTTTTTCCTTTTGTTTATGTATTCCTCTCTTTTTTCACTTTCCTGTAATTTTCTGAGTACAGGTCCTTTACCTACTTGGTTAAATTTATTCCTAGGTATCTTAATTTTTTTATTGCAATGGTAAATGGGATTGTTTTTTAGTTTCTCTTTCTGTGAGTTCATTATTGGTGTATAAAAAAGCCATAGATTTCTGGGTGTTAATTTTGTATCCTGCTGCATTGCTGATTTCATTTATTAAGTCTAGTAGTTTTTTGATGCAGTCTATTGGGTTTTCAATGTACAATATCATGTCATCTGCGAATAATGACAATTTTACTTCTTCTTTTAGAATTTGGATGCCTTTTATTTCTTCTTCTTGTCTCATCATTATGGCGAGCAGTTCCAGTACTATGTCCAGCAGGAGTGGTGAGAATGAGCATCCTTGTCTTGTTCCTGTTCTTAGGAGAAATAGATTTATTTTTTGCCCATTGAGTATGATGTTTGCTGTAGCTTGTCATATACACTTTTATTATGTTGAGGTATGATCCCTCTATTCCTACTTTCCTGAGAGTTTTTATCAGGAAGGGATGTTGGATTTGTCAAATGCCCTTCTGCATCAATTGATATAATTATGTAATTTTTGTCTCTCAATTTGTTTATATGATATATCAAATTTATTGAGTTGCAGATATTGTACCAGCCTTGCATCCCTGGAATAAGTACCAATTGGTCATGGTGTATGATCTTTCTAATGTAACTAGGGGTCCAGTCTATGAAAATTCCTGCACTTGGATGTGTCCCTCAGCCCGCCCTGTGCCCTATCGCAGTCCGAGACCCCTTGGAGATGTCCACCTGCCAGCTTAAGCCTGCTCCCCAGGGGATCGGGCCTAAGCTGTCAGTCATACATCCCTCTGGCAGCCCAGGAGCCCTTGGGGGATGTTGCAGTCGGACATCCTTAGCGCTGTCAGAATGTATATTCTGTAGTTTTGTTTTTTTTTATTGATAGCCTTGCTGAGTATAGTATTCTTGGATTCAGTCTCTTACTTTGCATCACTTTGTATATTTTATTCCATTCCTTTCTGGCCTGATGTGTTCCTGTTGGGAAATAAGTTGATATTCTAATGAGAGATTCCTTGTAGGTAACTTTCTGTCTCTCTCTGGCAGTCTTTAGGATTCCTACTTTGTCATTGATATTTGCCAACTTAATTATGATGTGTCTTGGTGTTGGTCTTTTTTGGATGCATCATGTTTGGGACTATGTGTTTTTTTTTGCTTGTGTGGCTTTTTTCTTCCCAACATCAGGAAAGTTTTGTCATTATTTCTTCAAACAGATTTTCTATACCTTGCTCTGCTTCCTCTCCTTCTGGCACCCCTATTATGCGAAAGTTGTTTCGTTTCATTTCGTCCCAAATCTCCCGTAGGCTCTCCTCCTGCTTTTTAAGTTCTTTCCAATTGCTGCTGTGTTTTTGGTGTTTTCTATCTTGTCTTCTAACTCGCTGATCCAGTCTTCAGCTTCTTCTAGTCTGCTTTTGAAGCCTTTCCATTGTGTTCTTTACTGCAGCTATGTCGTTCTTCATTTCATCTTGATTCCTTTTCATGTTGGTGACATTATCATTCAGCTCCTTATAATTTTCATTGAATTGTGTGTATTTGTCATTCAGATGTTTGAGCATCCTTATAACCATTACTCTGAATTCTTTGACAAGTTACTTGCCTCCATCTCATTTAATTCCTTTTCTGGTGATTTCTCTTTTTCTTTCCTTTGGGGATTTTTTGTCTGTTTGTTTTTTAATCTCTCCATTTTTTGCTGTAACGTTTTAATTGTTTCTATGTCTTAGATCCAACTGCTTTGCTACCCAGGTTCTTCTGGGGGTAGTGCTATGTAGTTGGTGCTTTTTGGGACCCAGTGTTGAAGTCTCTCAAATCCCCTGGGCTTGGTGACCTAGTGGAGCCCCCTACTTGAGTTATTTGGGTTCTCCTGATATAGTTAGGTCTTGAATGTTATTTTCTCATTCATGGATGAAGTCTTGCCATGATTGTTTGTCAATGTGACTCACCCTCAGCTTCATTGTGCAAGCTGTTGTGAATGTGACCATGGTTCCAGTTCTTGTGGAAAGAGTTGCCTGAGGTCTCACTGGTATGTGCTCACTTTGAGTTCCTGGAGTCCATGGCCTGAGAGGAAGTGGTCTTGGTGCCTGAGGCTCAGGTACTGTGACTTTGGTCAGTGTTGTGTGACTCTTGCTGGGGTAGCATCACTCTACAACTCACTACATGGGTCCCAGAGCCTGTGATGGTGGGGGCCAGCACTTCCGTAGTCTGCGGTTGAGGCAGTGGGACTCTGGCCAAGGTGATTTCCCTCTGCAAGTCATGAGGGGGTCCAGGAGCCAGCAGCTGAGGTCTGTGTGGTCTGTGGCTGAAACAATGTGACCTTGTATGGGGAGGAGAGTCCTCAGTAACTCACCACTGTGTCCAGAAGCAGGTAGCCAGGTGGGGGAAGTTGTGGATCCTGCTGAGGGAGATGTGCAACCTTGGTTGGAGAAGCACACGCCCAGTGGCAGCTCACAGAGAAGCCCTGGAGCAGTCTGCTGGGGCTGTGTGCGCGTGGGGCCCACATGCTGGAGCAGCACGACCACAGTGTCTATGGGCCGGCAGCTGGGAAAGGGGAATTTCTGTTGCAGGGGCTGTGTGCCCAGTGGTGGCTCACAGAGACACCCAGGAGCCGCCTGCCAGGTCGACAGGCTCCGGGGGCCTGCACATTGGTTCAGTGCAACTGCCGTTTCTGGAAGTTGAAAGTTGGCAACTGGGAAGGGGGAAGTCCCACTTACTGCTGCAGAGGCTGTGTGCCCTTGGTTGGATATGCAGGTACCCAGCGGCAGCTCACAGAGGCACTGGGGGGTCACCTGCCTGGGTGGTGGGCTCGGGGGACCAAGCGCTGGAGCAGTGAGCCATCTGTTGGCTAGCAGCCGGGGAGGGGAAGTCTGACTTCCTGCTTACAGGGCCATGCACCCTTAGTTGGATACATGTGTGTCCAGCAGCGGATCACAGAGGCACCCGGGAGCCACCTGCTGGGATGGCAGACTCAGGGGGCCCGAGTGCTGGATGGGTGTGACTGCAATGTCCAGGAGCTGGCAGCTGGGGAGGGGGGAGTTGCAGTTTCTGCTGCGGGAGCTGTGCGCCCTTGGAGGTGGACGTCTTAGGGTCTGCATGTCTGCGTGTGAGGCACCAGGACTTTGGCTGGTGTGGCTGCAGGAACCTGGGCAGTGTTCAAGGCCAGTCTGGTGTTGGGGATGTTGAGTTCCTAGAGGAGGCTGCTTTTCCCCTCAAGATGGAGTGGGCTCCGTGCCCGAGCCCCGTAGCCCAGGGAGTGCCTGCAGAGATAGTAGGGACTCCCTGTCCAGTAGAGCCTGGTCTGCTAGCCTCTGATACTGCTGCAGGGTCTGACTGTCCCTCAGTCACTCATACACACACCACACACTCCCCTTTCACCACCTCACTCACTCACACCCTCTCCCTCACCTCCGTCCTGCCGACCACCATATTCTTCTCTCCTCTGCTTTGTTTTTTAATTTATATCTCAGTTTTTCATCCAAAAAAAATTGATAACAAATAATGTTTCCCATAGTACTGTTGTGAAAATATGTAATAACATTTTTAAAACCTTCCAGAACTGGAATATACTAGTAATATCATTCAATGTTTGAACTTGTTATTCAGATCCAAATTTGAATATCATTTACTCTTCTCTTTTCCCCAGGATAGTTCTTTTTAATCTACCTTCAAAATTTGTCTTAACCTCTACTTTTTCACTATTTCTATTTCGACACCAACTTAGTTCAAGCTCCAACACCATTAAGCTGGACTGCCTGCAAAGTCATCCTTAAATGTCTCTGGTTTCACTCCTGAACCAAACGACCCCCATTTCAGACACTTCACATACTAGTAAGCGAATGCTTTTAATGTGTGAGTTAAATTACATTACTCCACGTCTAGTCCAACAACTGTTCGCACATTCCAGTGCTCCTTCACTGTATTTAGAATACCACGAAAAGTCTTTAACAAGATCTGACTACTCTTTCAATTTTTCATAATAATTAATTTACCTTTAGCTTCTTGTTGTCTGGAATAAGTCAAACAAATTTCCACCTCATGACTTCTAGACTTGCCACTTTTGGTTTGTCCAATTATTGCTTGGACATAATACACTATGCAGTATTTCAGTTCAGTTAGGCCTCTGCTGAAAATTCATTCCATCTCTATCCTCCCATATTCTCTGTCATTCTGTGTCTATGTTACTACTTAACATCTAGTTGTGAGTTTAATGAGTATTAAGTACTCTGTTTTATTTAAACTTGTATTCCACTGTCTAGAACAGTGCCTGTTTACAGTAAGCATAAATAGTAGTTATCTAGAGGCCAGGTGCATGAAATCTTGCATGGGGGGGTGTCCCTCATCCCAGCCTTCACCCTCTCCAATCTGGGACACCACTCTCACAATCCAGGACTGCAGGCTCCCACCCACTCGCCTGCCTGCCTGCCTGATTGCCCTTAACTGCTTCTGCCTGCCAGCCTGAACACCCCTTAACTACTCCCCTGCCAGCCTGGTAGCCCCTAACTGCCTTCCCCTGCAGGTCTGCTCACCCACAACTGCTATCTCCTAACTTCCCTCCCTTGCCAGTCTGGTCACTCCTAATTGCCCTCCCCTGCCAGCCTGGTCACCCCAAACTGTCCTTCCCTGCAGGCCTTGTCACCCCTAACTGCCCTCCCTTGCTGGCCTGGTCACCCCCAACTGCCCTCCTCTGCTGGCCCGATTGCCTCTAATGTCCCTCCCTTGCCAGCCTGGTCACCCCTAACTGCCCTCCTCTGCAGTCCTGGTTGCCTCCAACTGCCCTCCCCTGCTGGCCTGGTTTCCCCCAACTGCCCTCCCCTGCAGGCCTTGTCCCTCCCAACTGCCCTCCCGTGCAGGGCTGGTTCCCCTCAACTGCCCTCTCCTGCTGGCCATCTTGTGACAGCCATCTGTGTCCACATGGGCATGGCCATCTTTGACTACATGGGGCAGCCATCTTGTATGTTGGAGTGACAGTCAATTTGTATATTACCTCTTTATTATATAGGATCACCAGGTATACTGGTTAATAATGCAGATTTTGTAATCAAAGGAAACACGATAATTTCAAGAGAAACATCAAAAGTACTTTATTCAAAGTAATGTCCATTGCTAGCTACACATTTCCCCCATATTTCAGGTAATTTGTGGATACTGTCCCAGTAGAAATTTTCTTGTTTTGAGGCAAACCATTCAGAGACCCAATTTTCCTCTTCTTTGTATATTTTGAAGTGCTGCTCAGAAAGTGCATGTGCCATCGATCAGAACAAGTGGTAAGCTGAAGGAGCAAGGTCTGGTGAATACAGCAGGTGAGTTAATACTTCCCAGGCAAGATCTTTTAATGTGTCTTTAACTGGTTTTGAAGTGTGTGATGGTGCGTCATCATGAAGCAAAATTACTTTGCTGTGTCTTCTGGTCCATTCTGGTCATTTTACAATCAAAGCATGGTTCAAATTATTATTTGTTATTGGTAGCAATCAGTATTAACGGTTTCACCTGGTTTTAGAAGTGTATAATATACCACACCTTCTTGATCCCACCAAACACAGAGCATTGTCTTCTTTCTGAAGCGATTTGGCCTTACAGTCAATGTGGATGGTTGACCTATATCAACCCATGATTTTGTGCATTTGGGATTCTCAAAATAAATTCACTTTTCATCACCAGTCACAATTGGATGCAAAAAAGGCTTTCTTTCGTGCCGTTGAAGCAACATTTTACTGATGATTTTTCAGTTTTCCATTTGTCTTTTGTTCAGTTGATGTGGCACCCAATTTCCTTCCTTTAAGAATTTTCCCATTTCTTCTAAATGATCAGAAATTGTTTGCTGAGCAATGTTTAATATTTCTGCAAGTTGTTTTTGAGTTTGACATGCATCTTCATCCAATAATGCTTATAGTTGTTGGTCTTCAAACTTTTTCAGTTGACCTGGATGTCCTTTGTCTTTCACATTGAAATCATCACTTTTAAAGCCTTTAACAGCATTCACAAGTATCTTGAGATGGAGCATGTTCACTATAAGCTTCCTGAAGTATGCAATAACTTTCAGCAGCACTTTTCTTCAAAATGAAGTAATGAATTAAAACTTCCCACAAATGCTCTTTTTTTGGCACAAAATTTGACCTTTTTAAGCATAAAAATATCAAATTTGACATAGGAAGTTTTGAAGCTTGCTGTCAATACAACAAAATAGCATACATATCAAATCACATATATATCAATATATGTGTAACTTCATCTATTGAAAAATAATCCCCATTATTAACCAGTACACTTGGTAATTTAATTGCTCTTATAATTATTCTCCAAATAAGTTCCAAAATATATACATTTCTTTTTCTGATTATAGCATATGACTGCTAATAGATTTGTACACTTTACAAAATAAAGTCTTTGGCAATAATTATGTCATTAAGTCACCATTTCCCACCCCTATTTTAAGAGAAAATATCATTGAATTTTTTAACATATTTCTTGTAAGAATACTTTTAATGCATTTCTGCTTTAAAGAATGGAGATGAAGAATAAGACAAGGTTGTGTTAATAAAACTGAAACCATTATAGAAATACAGGTAATTAGATGCTTATAAAATCATTGAGTAATGAATACACAAAGGTAGAAAAGTCATTGTTGGCTTCCCAGTTTGCTGCTTTGTCCCAAGGTGCTAGGCAGTTGCAAGAATACAGGAAGCATCAGAGGATGATCACAAACTGTGTAGCAGTGAAGTAGCTGATTCACAGGCAGACACTCGGAGCACTGCAAAAGTCTCGAGTCTTCCAAAGCCCATGTTTGCCCACTAATGCTAGAGGAAAAATAATATGCTCCCAAGTGTTTCTCCCTCATTCTTCTCCATCTCAATAAATGCCATCTGTTTTTTCCAGGCATTAACACCACCAGTCCTTATGATATTATTAATCTCTCCCTTCTCTCCAAATTTCAGTCCTACTTAAAGAACTATTTATTCTAATTCCAAAATTATCTTTACTGTCCCCTTCTTTTATCTTTACTTTTAGCAATTTATGCCATTCCACAATTGCTATATTCTTGCTCTTCTCCAATCTATTGTCTACATGGGAGTCAAAAAGTTTTCTTAAGTGTCATCTTAAATGAGAAGCACTTCCATTATACTTAGAGTCATTTTAAAATTTGATTTGTGAGACATCAGCTATAGCAACTGACCATATACATGAAGTGAGTCCAAGTTTTAAAGCAAGGTAAGTGTGTTTTTATGTACTTTAGAGCTAGCCTGGATAGAGATGTGAAGCAAGCATTTGGATTGTGTCTTGAGCATTGGTCAGGAGTTGAAAATAATAATTTCAAAAATGGGAACATAAAATCATCCCTTCTAAGAAGTCTAACCAATGCTGATCACCTTTCCAATATACTAAGTTCTTAAATAAATTAAGTGTCTTAAAGAGAAAATAAGATTCAGTGATGGATTCATAAGAGGGAGCACAGAATGACAGTGTAAAAGTGAAGGAAAAAGAGCAACAGCAGAAAGTTGTTAAAAGGAGGGAAAAAAAGATCCAGCTGGTAAGTCTCTTTTTACAAATTGATTTAGGTACTAGAGAAAAATCTAAAACTTCATGCAATGACTCTAGACCTGAGCAGTTCTCCATGCAAATAATTACCACCAGTCTTCTTAGCTTCTTTAGTCTTTACCAGTGGATGTTGGGAATCTGCTGTCACAACAGTTACACAACATACATACACACACGTTATCCACCAGATTCTAAAATCCTAAGACAAATTTCATTTAAAGAAAAATTATCAATGAGAAATTTATTATAGTTCTATTTATACTTTATATATATATTTCTGTCTTCATCCTTAGATATTTGATCTGGAGTTTTAGTACTCATTAAATAACATGTAGTTCTTAAGAAACAGTCCATATAATAACACATAAAGAACCAAGGTGATATGAAATAATTTTTTCCAAAAATATACTGACCTAAATGTAATTTTATTACAAAATTTTTCTTCTGTCAAACCAGTGTTTTTGGAGTTTTAAAATTCTATTTTACAGAAGCAGTCTTTTAAATTCATCTACTATTGCCTCTAAGGTCAAAATCTGTTTTTGCCCCATCAAACCTTTACTTTTAATATGTTATTTAAAGAAACCAGACATTAGCTTTAACATACCAAAGGAAGCCAACTATGACCCAGGTAGAGGTTCACCCTTTCATAGTCCCCAGTTCTCCTGTTTTATTTAACTAGGAACATTTGTCCACAGATAATAATAAAAAACTGACAAATGTTAACTGACAAGCATCTGGTACATATTAAACAGGATCTACAATTAATCATAGATCATATACCATTTTTTTTAACAATAAGACTCAATACAAAGAAAGTAAAGCACATTAAAAATATTTAAAAGTATTTATTGTAATGGAAATATAATTAAATTAAACAATGATTTTTTTCTAAAAAATATAATTTAATGATGCTCATGCTTTCCTCTCCTTCTCCTGGGAGAAATATCTTAATTTCACCAGGACCTTTGTTGCCTTTACTTCAACAGTTAGGATGATAATCTCTTCAGCAATCCATTGCAACCAACTATCACCCACCCATCCCAATCTAGTAACAAGTCAATTACATGCTGATATAGAGGTCACCATCATTGAATGCTTAATCTTCCTCTTCTTTAAAAAGAAACAACTAAATTGAGATAAACCTTGATTTTTAAAGTCAATTTACCCAATCAGAGACTTACTCTCTCAGTAAGTTGTGAGCAGTTAAATAATAGTTTGATCTAATACATTAAGAAGTAATAAGCACTAGAAAAAAAAAAGGAGCTGAGAGCAGAAGTAAAACATTTATTTGCCAATAGCATCTACACACTTATGGAACATTTGCTCTCTTGGAGTTCTGCTTTTCCAAATGAAACCACAACTTCTGCTAAAAATTTTCAAATTGATTTCTGTGATCAATGGTGCAACAGAAGTGCAGTCAGAGGATTTTTAAATGTATGCATGAATCTGAATTGAGACAAATGTGGAGGAGAGGGGAGGAGAAGGAGAATAAATTATCTCTGTCCTAAATACTTGCAAAGGTATTCCTAGAGATGGTACTTCTAAAATGATTTTTATTGAATTTATAGGGGTGACCCTGGTTAATAACATTATATAGGTTTTAGGTATGTAATTCAATAATACATTGTCCTTATATTATACTTGTATTTACACCCAAGTCAAGTCTTCTTCTACACCATTTATCCCCCCTTTATCCTCTTCTAACTCCCTCCATTCCTCCAGACCTGAATAGACACTTCTCCAAAGAGGACATACAGATGGCCAATAGACATATGAAAGGATGCTCAATGACACTATTCATCAGAGAAATGCAAATTAAAACCACAGTGAGCCGAAACCGGTTTGGCTCAGTGGATAGAGCGTCGGCCTGTGGACTGAAAGGTCCCAGGTTCGATTCCGGTCAAGGGCATGTACCTTGGTTGCGGGCACATCCCCAGTAGGGGGTGTGCAAGAGGCAGCTGATCGATGTTTCTCTATCATCGATGTTTCTAACTCTCTATCCCTCTCTCTTCCTCTCTGTGAAAAATCAATAAAATATATTAAATTTAAAAAAAATAAAAAATAAATAAAACCACAGTGAGATATCATCTCACATCTGTCAGAATAGCTATCATTAATAAATCAACAAAAAAACAAGTGTTGGTGAGGATGTGGAGAAAAAGAAACCTTCATGAACTGTTGGTGGGAATGCAGATTAGTGTAGCCACCATGAAAACCAGTATGGAGTTACCTCAAAAAAAATTAAAAATGGAACTGCCTTATGACCTAGTGATCCCACTTCTGGGAATATATCCAAAGAAATCTGAAACTCTAATTTGAAAAAAAATATATGCATCCCTATGTTCATTGCAGCATTATTTATAATAGCCAAGATTTGGAAGCAGCCCAAGTGTCCATCAATAGATGAGTGGATAAAAAAGCTATTGTATATTTACACGATGGAACACTACTCAGCCACAAAGAGGAGGAAAGCTTTTACGATATTTTATCTGTTGCCTTCTGTATGATGACAATTTATTCAGTTACATATCATGTTTAGAAATTGGCCAGCTAACAGTTAAGACTTCTTTATCGTTACTGGTCAGTTCTAAGATTTACATATATAAAGAAGATGATTCAAATCATCATAATATAGCTTTCTTCGAAAATAATCTGTTCTCGCTCATTATTATTCAATATTAGTGAACATAATGCACACCGACCCCATGGCCTTATCTCAATGATATATTGCTTTGCTAGGGTAGTCCTGAACATACCATCTTCTGATAAATCCCAAGTAAAGTATTGCTGTAGTCAGCAGTCTGCCATGGTAAAATACCACAGACTGGGTGGCTGAACCAACAGAAATGTATTTTCTTACAATTCTGAAAACTGGGATTCAAAGATCAGGGTGCCAGTACAGTTGGTTACTTGATGAGGCTTTCTGATTTCTAGGTTGTTGCCATCTCCCTGTGTGCTCACACGAACTCTTCTTGCATAGGGATTTAGTAAGATCTCTGGTTTCTCCTCTTATAAGGACATTAACCCTATCAAACCAGAACCTCTCCCTTAAGACCTCATTTAACCTTAATTACTTTCTTAGAAGCTCCTTCTCCAAATATAGCTCCTCTGAAGATTAGGATTTCAACCTATGAATTTGAGGCCATGAAAACATTCAGTCCACAACTATGTTGCAAGATATGAAAGAAATAATGAGAGAGGAAAAAAACAAAAATTCAGGAGATCTGTTTTAAAAATCAGTTCAAGTAGTGCACACTTTCAAATGTAAATATAATACATGCAATTATAAACACAAGAAGTGGAAAATAACATGTAAGCTTTGAATATGGAAATATTTTTACTTTAATAAAACTTGTCTCCCAAATGTTAATACTAGTATAACATATGTACTAGAATGAATTTCAGCACAAATTCAATTTAAACATAAGGATGCAAATTGCACTTTTCAATTTAAACATAAAAAAAAAAATAAAAAAAAATAAACATAAGGATGCAACATTTGGACTTTTTGAATTCTATACTAGTTGTTTAAGTAACACAAGTCACCAAAATAAGTCATAACAGAACAAAAAAATGGGTTTTTATTTATACAGCAAAATCAGCAGCAGTACACAGTTCATGCCAAGGTCAGATGCAGGTTATTATGAATCATGCTGGTGCAGTTTTATGAGTAAAATGACCTTTGACCTTCACATTTCCAGATGTTGCTATTTGCTGTTTAATAGTCAAAACAGAGCTTTAAACCACACTAAGAACTGGCAGGAATTCATAGTACAGTAGATCAGACTCTTTATTTTACATATTAACAGAGTTTGGGTGTGTCCCCAGTCAGTATATACTTATAAATCACTATTATACACATGTTTTCTAAGGATTCTTTGAATTAATGACTGTGTTTTCCCATTTTTTTTCTCCTCCCATCTCACTGTGAATAAATTATTTCAACTTCTTAGCAGAGAATACAACTTCATTCAGTTTATTTCAGAAAGCTTGAGAAAAAGTTTACATTAATACTTCTGTTTTCTGTGTACTAGAAGAAAAGTTGTGCAGATGTAAAAGAATTTAGAAATGGTTCTAAGTAAATATAACATAATACATATTATTTTACTTAGAAAAATTAGTTTGTGATAAATTATCATTCACCTTTTTAATGTGAGAAACACATGCCTAAGAAATAGTATGGAGGTTATCATTAACAATCTTTAAATTGGTTGTAAAGAAAGTTATATAGGAAGTGAAGTTGTTTAATCCTTTTGATCTATTTGTAATAGGGGATTTTTTTTTTTTTTACTTTTTAACAGCTAGCAGTATCTTCCATTTTTAATAACCTGAGATAGAAATCTCAAGATCTAGAAAAATAAAGGCTTGAATCACTATTACATATTAGCATGTCATATGTCCTTAATATATAAGCCAAATAAAAGATTATCATAATCATTCCCTTTCCTATATTTTATAGGGTATTTTTAACTCAGTGTATAAGGATATATTTATCTAGTATTAGTTTAGTTTTAAATAACATATGCAATGTATTTGTTAGTTGAGTAAAAATGTTAAATCATTAAATTTGCTTTTATAGAAAAAGCTTTCAGAATTATTTTCATATTAGCATTTTTTAGAGTGAAGAATTGGATAAGAAATATGAAAGTGTTTTTTTAAAGTCATATGATTATGTTTCACCTTGCAATTAAGTGTGGCACATTGAATGTGTTTCCTCCTGATGTTCTCCTCTTTCTCCTTTTTCTTTCACCTTCTTTAGTTTTTTCTTTTTATCTTTTGCTCTTCATCCTCTTACTAGTGATGAGTTTGTACTCTTTGGCATGATATCAAACATTGTATGTGGTATCTCTAATTACACATTACCACATGTACAAACACTAACAAATCAGATGTTTTATCTTTCTGTTCCTATTGAGAAGGAAATAAATATCTAGGGAGATTAAAAACTTGCAGCCTTTCGAATAGATACCCATTACAAATAAACTCAACTATTGTCATTGTTGTTAATCCTCACCTGAAGATATTTTTCTATTGATTTTTAGAGAGAGTGAAAGGGAGGGAGGGAGGAGGAGAGAGAAAAACATCGATGTGAGAGAGACACATCAATCAGTTGCCCCCACACGTACACACGCACACTGACTGGAGCGAGGTTTCTGCAATCCAGGTACATGTCCTTGACTGGGAATGGAACCCACGACCCCTTGGTCTGGGAGCTGATGCTCTAACCACTGACAAAAATTGGCCAGGGTTAAACTCAACTTTTTAGTAATATTGCCTCCTTAGCATTAACAACATTTTCTATAAAATGTTCATATATAGATTCTATGGGTAAAATATTCCAGTAATAGGCAGAAAAAAAGAATAATTTTTTTTCTTGCTTAATTGATTTTATAAACTCAGTTCTTCCTTTGGTAAGTTGTTTTCTTCTGCTTGGAATTTCTTTTAATGAAGACTTATTGATGGTAAATATTCTTAGTTTATAAAACAATAATAATAATAATAAAGTAAAATAATCACCCTCATTTTGAGTAAGAATATATTTCTTTACCTGTTTGGGATACATTGTGCTTCTCATTCCTTATGTCATAAAATTGTGCCTCCCTTCCTCTCCCTCTCTCATCTTGTTTAAGAACTCCTATAAGAAGTATATTGGCATTATCTGTGTCTCTTAATCTATCATTTTTCCATCCCAATGTCTTTCTGTGCTATATTCTGCATAATTTGGATTCAGGATAATTCTTCCAGTTTATTACTCCCTTCAATTCCAATAAATCTGAACTTAAAACAATTAAATGTTGCATTTAATTTTAATGCCTAAAATTTTAATTTATAGGTATTAACTTTGGTTCATTTCCAAATCTGTCTAGTCCTTACTGAAAAAAATATTTAATAGTTTCTATTTATTTTTTATTTAATAGCTTATGCACATTTTTATAGTTTATTAATTTGTTTACTGCTAGCTGTGGCTGCAAACAATCTCTGTGCCACATATTCCTTGAAGATATAAATAAATCACACCAATCAGGTGTTTTGGGCTGAGTGGTCTTCTATGTGCCTATTTGAGTAAACAATATCTTGGGTCCCCTTCCTCTCTATAAGGATGTGAAAATAAAGAGAGAGAGAGAGAGAGACGGAGAGAATGGAGGATCACAAGTTGTAAGTTTATATTAACTAGGCCTAGAAATGATGTACATCATTTTAAGCATATTCCATAGGCCAAAACATGGACATATGGCCATAGCCAATCACAAGGGAAACTTGGAAATGTAATCACACATCTCTGAATCCAAGATGAACTAAGTTGAGAGAGCAACTAGCCAGTCTATGCCACATAGACTCCAGCTAATAATTCTATTCTGTAGTTCTTGACAGATTAATTACACTATTCGCTTCTCTCTGCTGCTGACATCATGGTAGCTTACTTCTTCTTGTATTTTGTTATTAGACAAAAGTTCATATTTGGTGGGACTTTATCACAGAAACCCTGTGTTGTCTGAGTTCCTAGACATCACATGTAAAGTAGTATAAATATTAATACAAAACCCATGTGGATGGAAACATGTGGTCACAAAATGTCAGGGGGGATATTTTTTCCTACCCCATCCACAACCGAAACTGAAACAGATAATATTTTATTTTATTTCCTATTGAATAGGTGATTATTTTATTTTTTGGTTCACATTTATACAGAAGACAAGAGACCTTTTACAAGTCTAGGCATAATGCCAGTTCATTTCTCAAATTCCTACGTCCTACTTTGACTCTGTACCTCCATGACCATTAGCACTCAAGATCTTTGATTACCACTATCAACAAATGTCACCAAGCACAACTGAAGCATCAGTGAACACTTTCTGCCCAAGTTTTCAGCTTACACTTTGCCTTTTGGACCATTATCAGCCAAACCTTTGCTTAGCACTGTAAAGGCATGCCGCCTAGCACAGCTGCTGTATCTGTTCACACTTTCTACTCTAGTGTTTGATTTACTCTTTGTTTCTTAAACCAAAGTGTAGCATTTACAATCCTGAGAATTTGCAATGATGTTTGTGATATTCTGTCCAACATTCTAAGTGTTTGTCATGAAAGATTTTCAAAATTTTGTTTTCTGTCTTTTTGAAACAGGGTATTTTTCCCCTTTATCTTCTTTCACTTACTTTGATTATATTTTAGCAATATTAATAACCAAATTTGTTTAACATAGTTTAAAGTTAGTTATGATTATTCTCTTCCAAAGATATACAGTATATAATATGCTTATTATCCATTACCTCCAATTACTCCACTTTGTGTCTTACACAATTTTCTTATACATAATTTTTATATCTCCAAAATTTAATGTCTTAATTGAATGTATCCATATGTTGAAGATTCTTTGATCATGATGGTACCTACTGTTCTACTCCTTTAAAATAAATATGTGAAGATTTCTTTCTCCTAAATTACATTCTTAGTAAGGGTTTTTATGCATGTCTGTGAGTGGTGGACTCTCACTCGTTTCTCTAGGAAATGTCTATCTCAGGCTCACTCTTAATGGTAGTGTGCCTGAGTTGTAATTCAACACTAGTAATCATTTTCTCTAAGAACTATGAATATGTATTATGTTTTGATGTTTTGTTGATGTCAATTTTAGTGTCAAGCTTATAGTTTTGTGTAGTTATTCTTTTTCTCCAGGCTGCTTATAAGATATCTCAGACTCTGAAGTCTCCTTTAAATTTTTTCTAAGTATAGATTTATTCTTATTTATCCTCATTTGAGACCTATTATACTTTTAGAATATAAAGATTTAATATGAACATATAATATCTTCAATTATCTTCATATTATGTATTGCCTCTTTCCTTTTCTCAAGGGGATTCCATTTGAATATGTTACACCATATTTTTTTTTTTAATATATATTTTATTGATTTTTTACAGAGAGGAAAGGAGAGGGATAGAGAGCTAGAAACATCGATGAGAGAGAACCACCGATCAGCTGCCTCCTGCACACCCCCTACTGGGGATGTGCCCGCAACCAATGTACATGCCCTTGACCGGAATCGAACCTGGCACCCTTCAGTCCGTAGGCCGACGCTCTATCCACTGAGCCAAACCGGTTTTGGCTGTTACACCGTATTTATCCCACTTCTCTTAAATCTCACTTTTTTTTCACACTAATCTACAATCTCCTTAGTCATTTTTTCTAGTTAACTAATTGTCCTCAATTTTATTTTAAAATGCTATTTTACTCATGCAATGCATTTTAAATTTTAATGTTTTTATTTTTTTAATTCTATATTTCAAACCTATATCCACTGCCTCATTGTATCTTATTCTTTAAGATTTTACTTTATATTGTCTCTGAATTTTTTAAATATCAATTTTACTATCTATCATAACATGTAAATTCTTGGCATTCTAAACCTACTTTTAATTCAGATTCATTTCATTCAATCATTTTAGATTGTTTCCTAGTGGGCTTTCTAATTTTATGTTTTGAGCTCATAATTTGTAACCTTTTAAGTCGATATGTCAATATCAGTTATCCAATGCCTGTCTCACCATGTATGTTGCATGTGTTTGTGAGAGGGATTTGGGCAGAGGGGGCAGGACTCTTTGCTTCACAGGTCTTTCTATCAAGAGTAACTGCATCTAAAGTTCATCTGACCTAGATCTGATTTAGATGATGAGATCCTGGATCCTTGATTCTGAGCCTAATGTTGTAATGAAATAAAAGTTTTGAGGGATCTTGGGAAAGGGTAGTTTTTGCAAGTGGGAGGAATATAGAACTTTTTTAGCCAAAATGCAGAATGTGGTGGTTTTAAAATATGTCCACAAATTCTTTAATACTCTTATCATTGAAGTGTTTTCTTTATCCTCTTCTTTTGACCGTTTGTCAATGTAAATAACTCAAATTGGACCAATAGAATGTATGGAAGCAATGTGTGCAGGATATCTGAAGCCATGTCATAAAACCAGTGTTAATTCTAGGACATTTTACTTTGTAATCGTGGCACTTCTACTCAGTGGAGAAGCCCAAATTACATGAGAGACCACAAGTTAGTGCTTCTCTCTGAGTTGCTACACAGCAACCAAAAGTCAACTCGCAGGCATGTGAAGTCTCCTCTGGTTGATTTCAGCCACCAGCCCTGGCATCATCCCTATTGGTGAATTCTTCACAAGCATATGACCAAGACATCCTGCAACAAATAAAACACTTGCACTACTCTCTTTCTGAATTTTAAACCTATACAACCCAAGAATATAAGGTTGTTTAAAGCTGGTAGTTTGTGAAATTTGTTATACAGCAATAGTAATCTTAATATGCTTTGTAAATTTAGAGCTAAAAATTGTCTTGCCATACAAATGTAATTAGTTTAGAATGTAATCTTATATTTATTTGTCAACTAAAACCCAGTTCTCTAAGTTTTGAAAAAGGTCCCCATTCATCTTCACATACCCATCAACTTTGGAAAGCAATAATAGCAACCTCACTGTCAGAGTCTTATTGAGGTTGTTTTGAACTCTTTCTTAAGTGTAGAAAATGAGAAACTGTGTTTTCCTCTATATGATGTCAATTATGCATATACAAGAATGTTTTATAAAATTTGTCCTACATATCCAAATGTTTACAGTAGAAAGCTTTCAGATTATCTACATATGTATATTGCTATTCCATATTTTATATTTTTATGAACAAAAAAATAGTACCATTTAGAATGTATAGCTAAGCATATGAAAAAAGATACAGATTTAAATAATAAGAATCCATATATTATATTTTAGATTGATCTATAGCATTTTAACTTTTTTATTATACATATATGTTCAAATAATTATTTTTTTTTCACCAAAATGAAGTCATACCAGACATAATGTCTTGTGACTTATTTTACTTACAAATATTTCATGGAAGGTGCAAGTCACCAGTGGTGACCAAATCCATCCAAGCCAGACAAGAAAGGCAGACTCTCCAGATGTTTTCTGGTAGTGAGCACATTTTTGTTATCCCAAATGTCACAAAGAAACACCAGTGGTCTCCCTGGGACAATCTCCAACAACCTGAAGACATTTACTGAAGGAGCTATGTTAAATTTTCATAACAGCAGCGATGGAGTAAAAGTGCAGAGTGGCTTTCTACTTAATCAAAAAACAGTTAAGAAATAAATACTAATAAATATTAATGGGATCATAAGACTTGGTCTCAATGTCATTCTGGGACCCGCAGGTAGAGCCAAATCTTTGTTGTTAGGTATTTTAGCTGAAAGAAAAAAACCACAGGGATTATCTGGAGATGTTTTAATAAATAAGCATCTCAACCTGCCAATTTCAAATGTAACTCAGGTTATGAGGTACAAGATGATGTTGTGATGGAAACTCTGGACAGTGAGATTAATTTACAGTTTTCAGTAGTTCTTTTGCTTCTGACAACTATGATGAATCATGAACACACACACACACACACACACACACACACACACACACACACACACACACAAAAGAACACATAAACATGGTTATCCAAGAGTTATGTCTATCTAAACTAGCAGATTTCAAGGTTGGAACTTATTTTATCTGTAGTGTGTCCGGAATGGAAAGAGAAAGGACTGGTATTGAAATGGAGCTTGTTATGATCTATCAATTTTGTTCTTGGATAAGCCCACTATTGGCTTAGACTCAAGCTCATCAACTGTTGTTCTTTTAATTCTGAAAAGAATGTATAAACAGTGACAACCCATCATCTCCATTCATCAGCCTCGTTATTCCATCTTCAAGTTGTGTGATAACCTCACCTTATTGGCCTCAAAAAGCCTAATGTTCTATGGGCCTGCTCAGCTGATTGCCACTGTGAGCCCTATAATGGCCCTGCAGACTTCTTCCTGGATGTCATTAATGGAGACTCCTCTTCTGTGGTATTAAAACAGAGAGGATGAAGATGGTGAAGCTAAGGAGACTGAAGAGCCTTCCAAGAGAGATAAACCACTCATAGAAACATTAGCTGTGTTTTATGTCAACTCCACCTTCTTCAGAGAAACAAAAGTTGAGTTAGATAAACTCTCAAGGGTCCAGGGAAAAAAAAAAGTGAAGCCTTAAAGAAGATCACCTATGCCACCTCTTTCTGTCATCAAATTAAATGGATTTCTAAGCATTTCTTCAAAAATGTCCACAGCCATCTATAGCCGAGATAAATGTAACAATCATCCTGGGACTAGGTGCCATTTTCTATGATCTGAAAAGTGACCCTACAGGAATCCAGAATAGAGGTGGGTTGCTCTTCTTCCTCACAAACAACCAATGTTTTAGAAATATAACATCCCTAGAACTATTTGTGGCTGAAAGGAGCTCTTTATACATGAATATATCAGTGGGTACTACAGAGTGTCATCTTATTTACTTGGGAAACTATTATCTCATTTACTTGCCATGAGAATGCTAGCAAGTATTCTTTTTACTTATATGACATTCTTCTTATTAGATTTGAAAGCAGTGGTAGAGTCCTTCTTCATCATGATATTTACTGTTATGATGATGATGGCTTATTTGTCCAGTCCTATGGCACTGGCCATAGCAGCAGGTCAGAGTGTGATATCCATAGCAATACATCTCATAAATATCTCTTTTGTGTTTAAGATGACTTTTTCAGAGTAATCTTCACTCTCATGGCTTCAGTACTTCATTCAGTGTTCCTCAATATGATTATGATGAGTATGTGACTTTGCAACATAATACATTTTGGGGACAAAACTTTTTCTCATGATTCAATATAATAGCAAAAAATAGCTGTATCTTTGCAATATGAATTGGCAAAAAAATCTTATAAAAACAGGGGCATTGATCTCTTACCTTGAGGTCTATGGAAGAATTACTAGTATATAGTGTTGACATTCATGACTGATATCTTCCTTACAATTGTGTACCTAAAATTATTATTTCTTTTAAAATTTTCTTTAGTTTCTCTCTAATTTACATGATTTATCTGCACATTAAAAAGAGAGCATCTTGATACAAGTATTAAAAATATTTCATAGATATATTTTGTATTATTAAATATAATATATAGTATACACCTATTTTTAAAAAATATGTTTTTATTTATTTCATAGAGAGGAAAGGAGAGGGATAAAGAGATAGAACCATCAATTATGAGAGAGAATCATTGTCGGCTGCCTCCTGCACACCACCCCCCAGGCATGTGCCCTGACTGGAGAATTGAACTGTGACCTCCCGGTTCATGGGTCAATGCTCAACTACTGACCCACACCAGCTGGCTATATATCTATTTTTATTGCTTCTATAAGGTTCTACTGTTGGATTGTATTACAATTTTTCTACTAGTCTTCTAAAGTTTGATTGCTATGTTTCAAAATTAAAAGCAGATTTGTAATAATTATCTAAATATTTTCTTACATGTAAGTCTATATTTAGGCTTAACATTCATGCTTGATTTATTTTCAAGTAGAGGTGGTTATGCATCTTATGTAGGTATGTATCTTTGTTATGTGCCTCAAATTATATAAAGCTATTTTAATTCAACACCTAGCTAGAGAGTGAAGTTAGAAGTGCTGATCATGTTTATCTCTCCACCTGATACTGGGAATGGTTCAGCAGCATTGATATGATGGCTTGACTCATATTTTAGCAATTATGAGCTCATTTTAAAATAAATGCATATCTAGTCAATAAAATAGTCCATTTTTATTCTTATGGATATATCTGGTAGATAAATTTAATAATAAAGTGGTGCATTTATGTAGAAATTCAAAATACATATTTTAAAAAATTTATTAAAATCCATTTAGAGCACTTTTTTAAAAATTGTGAAAGTTCCAAAAGTAGGTTATTTTTTCAGATTCAAAAATGGAAATACATTTGCCTTAAATATAATGATAATTTTCATATAACTTCATTAAATAATTCGTGATCATATAATTTTACAATTAAAGCATTAACTTTCTCTTTTCCATTATCTAATATTTTTTTCACAGAACAAAGTGTATACTTATTATCTATCGTAAGTCTATTCTATTGCCTTAGTAAAATAAATGTTAATAGCAGTAGCAAAGATAAACAATCCTAGATAATAAAAGCCTAATATGCAAATCGACCAAATGGCAGAACTACTGGTTGCTATGATGCACACTGCCCACCAGGGGGCAGACACTCAATGCAGGAGCTGCCCATTGGTGATCAGTGTGCTCCCACAGAAGGATCGCTGCTCAGCCAGAAGCCAGGCTCATGGCTGGCAAGTGCAGTGGCAGTGGCAGGAGCCTCTCCCACCTCTGCTGCAGGTGGGTGGTAAGGAGCAAGGGGTCCCGGACTGCGAGAGCCCCAGACTGTGAGAGGGATATCTGACTGCCAGCTTAGGCCCGATCCCCAGGGGACAGACATCAGGCAGACATCACCCAAGGGGTCCTGGACTGCGAGAGGACACAGGCCGGATGAGGGACACCCCTCCCCCAGTGCACAAATCTCGTGCACCCGGCCTCTAGTAAAAATTATAAAAAAGATACTGCTTAGTAGCATGTCGTTAAGCCCTCTGTCATATACCTTATGGGTGTATTAGTTCTTTTATGTTCTCAAAGGAAGATTTTTAGATTTACAGATTTTCTATAAATATTTACTTCTAGTTTTCTCATTTAGTGCTATTCAGCTGCAATACCTGTTTTCATAATATTTCCCAGAATGCCCAGGTGCAGTTTTTGAAATATTCATCACAAACTTTTATTATGATATTTTTATTTATTTATTTATTTATTTATTTATTTTTTATTTATTTTTATTTTTTTTTTTTTATTTAGGTATTATATGTGTACATATTATTATGATATTTTTTAAAGTAGGGTACCTTATTAAAGGTATTTTAATAATTTTGTATTTATAAGAATAGGTAAGCCTCATTGTCCTTGGAAGGGGGTGACATGATGGAATTGCAGACAATGTGAAAGTCTGCAAGAAGTGCTCATGAGAAAATGTTGGCTTCCTTATAAAAAGGACTGTTATAGCTTAACTCACTCTTCCCTCCTCTTTCTGCTCTTTAAGTCTATTTTTACTGGAGTCAGGGTAGTCATCTTAGGATCTTAGGGAGGGGCCATGAGAATTGCACATACAAAAGACTGCATTATTGAAATATTATAGCTATTATCATCACCACCACTTCTTGTATGTGATTAAAATAAGAAAAATATCTACTAATTTGTTTAAACCATTGATAAACATTGTTTCCCTGATAATGATCACTATAATAAATAAGATGACCAAGTTAATAATAATATGATAAAATATTTGAAAACCACGTTGTGGAAATTGCTCGAATGCAAGGACTGCACCAATCCATCATTACATCATATTGCCTCTTTTTATCAATCCTGTGGCCTCAACTTCCCTCTAAGAACAAACCAAAACAAATAACTATACGACCTCTATAGTCACAAGTGTTGGTTACTTTTATACATTGAGCAATGTAATAAGTTTCAACACCCTTATATAAAAACTAGAGGTCCAGTGCATGGATTTGTGCACTGGTGGGGAGTGTGGCCTGCAGGGATCGGCCCGCTGTGGGAGTGCTGCTTATCCTGGTCAGCCAAGCAGCTGTGGACACGCCCTCTGAGTGGCTATTCCCACTGTTAGAGCGCACTTATCACCAGTGGGCAGCTACTGCATTAAGTGTCTGCCCCCTGGTGGTCAGTGTGCATCATAGTGACTGGTCAACCAGTCATTCTGGTTGTTCTGCTGTTCAGTTGCTGGGCTTTTATATATATACTAGAGGCCCCTTGCAGGAAGATAACCTGCAATAGGGCTTCCTGTGGCGGTCTCCGCCGCCCCACCTGCTTCCCTACCTTCTACCCCGCCCCACCTGCTTCCCTCCCTTCTCCAGAACCCCACCTGCTTCCCTCCCTTCTCTGCCACCCTTCCTGCTTCCCTCCCTTCTCCCCCGCCCCACCTGCTTCCCTCCCTTCTCTGCTGCCCTGCTTACTTGCTTCTCCGCAGCTTCCCTCACTTCTGTAGCACTTAGCTTCCTTCTATGCTGTCTTTAGTCCTCGCTCTGCGCCTGGATATGCAAATTAACTGCCATCTTGGTTGGGTTAATTTGCATACTCGCTCCTGATTGGCTGGTGTGCGTAGCTGGTGGGTGTAGCAGAGGTACAGTCAATTTGCATGTTTCTCTTTTATTAGATAGGACTAGAGGCCCGGTGCATGAAATTCATGCATGGGGCTTCAGCCCAGCCTGCACCCTCTCCAATCCAAGACCCCTTGGGGGATGTCTGACTGCTGGTTTAGGGGATTGGGACTAAACCAGTAGTCAGACATCTTCTCATAATCTGGGACCACTGGCTCCTAACTACTCACCTGCCTGCCTGCCTGATCACCCCTAACTGCCCCCCTGCCAGCCTGATCACTCATAACCGCCTCTGCGTTCCATCCTGATCATCCCTAATTGCCACCCCTGCCGGCCTGGTAGCCCCCAACTGCCCCCCCGCTGACCTGGTCCCCTTAACTGCTCCCCCCCCCGCTAGGCTGGTCACCCCTTACTGCTCCCCCTACCAGCCTTGTTGCCCCCAAATGCCCCCCTCTGCTGGCCTGGTCGCCCCTAACTTCCACTCCACCAGTCTGGTTGCCCCTTACTGCCCCCCTGCTGGCCTGGTTGCCCCCAACTGCCCCCCTCTGCTGGCCTGGTTGTCCCAAACTTCCCCCCCCTGCTGGCCTGGTCACCCCCAAATGCCCCCCCCTGCTGGCTTGGTCACCACCAACTGCCCCCCCCCATTCCCCGCCGACCTGGTTGCCCCATGCAGCCCTCTGTTCCTGCTGTTCAGTTGTTTGGTTGTCCCTCACTAACCCCCCTGCCTACCTGGTTGCCCAACACAGGCTGCTGTTCAGTCATTTGCTCATCCCTCACTATCCCCCCTGCCGGCCTTGTCACCCCACACAGCCTGCTGTTCGGTCTTTACTGTTACTGTGACAGCGCGTCCCGGACAACATATATATATATATGACAAGATAGGTATGAAAGAGAGCTAACTATATTTGGATGCTTAGAGAAAACACTTTAATATAATTTTAGCATACATTCCAATCCACTTAACTCATATTTATCAGATGGTGTGATTTTTACTTTTTGGAATGGTAAGATAAATTTAATCCCATGATTCAATGTTTTTATCACTCATTTTTTGTCTCTATCAGAAAATAAAAGCAATAAGATAGAAAATAAGAGTAATGTTCATAATTTAAATAATGATTATATTTTAATTTTGTCAAGGTCTTTCTCATGTGTTTCTATCTAAGGTGTGACAGTGTAGGTATTGTTTGAGATATATTTCAAATATTTAAAATATGACTTGTGGACACTGACATTTTTCTTTCTATGTGTAGCTGCCAGATGAGGGGTTCCCTCCCCCCAAAAAATTGATTTCCCAGACCTCCTGTCTGCTTATGTATTATAAAGTGGTTTCCTTCAGGTATTTTAGTTGATTTAGGAAACGATTTTGCCACCATTAGCTTCACCACGTGGGTCAGAGGCGCTTCATAAACCTTTGCATGGTCATTTTAATTTTATGTTTTTTTATTGAGAAAAAGTCATAAAGTAGTCTAAACCATAAAAAGAATGAAAGACTAACATACCTGTGCTTTACAAAGACATATTTTCCATTATTTGAATATGTCAAGGTCTGAACAAATTTATTGAATATGTCATAACCCCTTTTAAATGCTAGAATCATGAAGACAAGGCAAGAACAATGAAAAATGCCCACTAAAACCACATAGGAAATTGCCTAAGGAAATCAAGTTGAGAAATATTAAATAATCTTAATATTAAATATTGAAATATGGTTCTTTTATTTTATATTAAAAGAGTAGTTGTAGAATATGTTTATATAAAATATCCCAATAAAAATGTGATTTATGTTTCATCTAGGAAGAAGTTTGTGTTTCATTAATTAAATCTTCTCTTTTGCAGTAAAGAGAAGTTGTATGATAAAATAGTCATAGGTAAAATATTTAAGACACAAGTTGTTTTCTGCAATGAAAATAATCATAACTATACTAACAGTTACATTTTCTTATACTTCCAAGCTAGATACCTAATTAGGAAAGTATACTGTAACTATCATATATTCTTAACAGACAGTAAACTATATCTATATAGTTAGATAGACTCACTTAGTAAATTTGCTATTATTGTCTAAGAAAATTATCTCTTAAAAACTATATTATGGAATATTTTATATATAAAACAAAATAAGTATAACTATAATATAAAAATACTATAAAACTTGTGACTTCATCAAATAGCAAAATAATAGAACTTAACATTTGAATGCCATTATCTTCATTGTTTTCCTTTTCATTGTCTAAAATTTATTGTTTATCATTTTACTTCTAATTTTAATAATTTAAGTAAATAATAAATTATTAATTTTTCCCAATGTGGATTTCTATCTTTTTAAATCACATAATTTACATACTTTTGTAGTGCTTGTTTGCTTTTCATATTATATTCACTGTTATATTTGTAGTTAGCTCCTCTTTTAATTCTAAACATTTCCTGCATTCCTTTTCTGTTTTTTTTTTTTTTTTTCCTGACAACTATTATGGGAGTTTGATAAATTTTGTCCAACTTTGCAAACATGAAACTTTCACTATGTTGATTCTCTTTATTTATTTGTGTTCTTTAATCCATTATTTCCTATTATCTTTATCATTTTATTTTTTGCATACTTTATTCTATTTTTCTTATAATATCTAGTAAATCAGAATCCAGCATTATTGCTTTAGTGTTTTTTTTCCTCCTTTTAAATATATGCATTAAGTACTATAAGAGTTCCTATGAAGACTTTTTTTTGCCTTAACATATAAAAGTTGATATTATATGTATAATGTCATATATAGACTCACTGTGTATACATTATAGGTGTGATTTTTTATTTAGCACTCAAAAGATACTATTTTTCTTTCCTCTTCCATCTAAGTTGTTGTTGAGAAGGCAACTATAAGTATAACTAATGGTCTTAGGTAAGCAATACTGATTTTTCTTATATGCAATTCAAAAATTTTATGCAATAATGTTTCTATATTATTGGTTTTGCTCAGCATGTGTTGAACTTCATGAATCTAAGAAACCATGAGAATACCATGACATCTTGTTTGAGGTCATATTCATACAGAAAGTTGTGTATTACTTTGGCCAACTATCTGGGCAGCTCAATAGCTGGACTTATCTGAAGGCTCATTCACTCACCTGACTATACTTGCATGAGAAGACTTGAATAGAGAGGGATTGAAAAAGGCGGGGACCCTCAGTTAGCTCTCTATTTATGTATGTGTTGTCTGCAGGCTAAAAGTCAAGGTATTCGTGTTTCTTATATAGCAGCATAAAGATCTGAAGGCAGTTAGTTATCTTAAGCAAGAGAGAGCTAGGTATTACCTTTTCTGACCTCCCCTCAAAAGTTACATAGTGTCATTTTTGTCATGTCTATGACATGAAGCTTAAGAGACATGCCCAGATTTAAGAGGAGGAGGTTTGTTAGAAAAAAGATGTGAGAGAAGATACATAGGGGATGGCAAAAAATAGGTTTACATTTATGAGTTTATTCTTGTATTATTATTTATTAACTAGAGGCCCGGTGCATGAAATTCATGCACTCAGGGGTCCCTCAGCCTGGCCTGAGCCCTCTTGCAATCTGGAAGCCCTCAGAGAATGTCCAACTGACAGCTTAGTGGGGGGCGGGCCTAAGCTGGCAGTCAGACATCCTTAACACTGCCACGGAGGCGGGAGAGGCTCCCTCCAGCATCACTGCATTTGCCAGCTGTGAGCCTGGCTCAGGGCTTCTGGATGAGAGGTGCTCCCCCTGTGGGAGTGCACTGACCACCAGGGGGGCAGCTCCTGCATTGAGCGTCTTCCCCCTGGTGGTCAGTGCACATCATAGCGACCGGTCATTCTGCCATTCAGTTGATTTGCATATTGGCCTTTTATTATATAGGATTATTATATTATTTTCCATACAAACAACTGTAATCCAACTTTTACCAACTCCTGTTTATTATAGGCCATATTTGGAAATTAAAATTTTGCTATATGCTACAAACCACCAGATAACTCTTCAGAAAATATTCTTGACTATAGTTTACTCAAAAATGCAGGCTACGTACTTATGAGCTCTGAACCCTCATTAGGGATACTTGTCATTTCGAATTTTCAATGAAGTCTCATTCCCAATTTAAGAGAAAGACACATAAATTTCCTTGGTGGATTGGACTTGGTTGTGATGATGATGGTGGTGAAGTTTATCACATCATTGAGCTGCAGTCCTTTGGTGAGGTCACCTATTTCATCCCCCATCCTGCACTAATCAAATTGTAGACCCAAGACATTCTTTTTCATCCTTCCATGACTTTTAAAACCTAAACCTGTTAGATTTTACCCTTGGAGAGGTATGGAATAGGCACAAGAAGAAAACAATAAGGGAGCTTCTGGGGTTTTATGAATGTTCTATTTTTTTTTTTTTTGTTATGGGTCCTGATTAAACAGCTGAGCTCACTTTATGAAGGTTGATGAGTATATATGTAGTTTGTACACTTATGTCTTATGCTATACTTCAATAGAATGTAAAACAAACAATAAGAATGAACAAAAATCTATGGATAATAAAAAAGTTGCAAAAGACCTCTTACAGCTGTCTTCTGTTTTAGCACTTTAATCCTTTGTGGTTTTAATATTTTCATTTTATAATGTTAACCATACAAGAATGAAAGTAAAGAATTCCTTATACTAAATTATTTTAAAATATACCATTGTTTTGCATGTAACCAAATCTGACACCATTTAAACTAGAGTACCATGTCTGTAAGAAGGAATACAAAATTCATAAAAGTTTTGTAGGCTATCAAAGATTAAGCCAAACAATATTTGGTTTAAACTATAAAAAAAATGTTTGTATCAATGATATAAGCAGGGTTGTCATCACATTATAGTCAAAGAGTGGATCTCTTATTTACAAAAAGAAAAGGAGAAATTCAGTCTCCCAAAAATATGACATAAAAAGTGTAACATTCTTGTTGATATAATTTACAAAATAATCATTGATTGGCTGCTTCCTGCATGCCCCCTACTGGGAATCAAGCCCTCAACTCAGGTAATGTGCCCCGGCCAGGAATTGAACCATGATCTCCTTGTTCATGGGTCGTTGCTCAACCTCTAAGCCACACCAGCTGGGCATCTCCACTGTTGATTCCCTTTAATGTATTCTTTATTTAACTTAATGTATTTTTAATTTCTGACTGGTTCTTTTCATATTTCTAGTTCTATTTTTTTTTTCTATCTCTTTGTTGAAGTTCTCACTAAGTTCATCTAGTCTTCTGCTAAGTTCATTGAACATTGAACACCCTTAAATATGTGGTTTGTGGAGATAATTAGATGGTGCCATGACATGGTCTAAAGCTGTCCACCCAGGTGAGCTGGCTCTTGGGCCTCCCTGAAGTTAGAGGTCAAGATCAACCACCATTTGTGCCTGGCCTGGGGCCACCTGGCATGAGCTACAAAGTGATCTGCAGATGGCTGCTACTTGTGCTGCTCTTGGAGATGCCTGAGAGAGGCCAACCTCTGAACCAAAGCCAGCTGTTGCTAGTGCCAGGCCTGGGGTCACTTAGCAAGAGATATGGAGCACACTGAGGCTAGATGCTGCTTGAGAGACTTTAGGGAAATCCAAAGCATGATCCTAGAGAGGCCATTTGTATGGAAAAGCTACTGTAAATGGTTTAGGTGGGCCTGCAAGTTGGGTGGGGAAGGGTCTCAGGGCATCACCAGGGCTGGGTGAATATGTTATCCAGGTTGATGGAGAAACAGATATGGCATCTGCCTGCCAGCTCTATTGGAGGCGGGCTTGGAAAAGGAACAAGTCCAGCACTTATATTTGGAAAAAAGCTGCCCCTCCAGCCCTCACCCTGATGCCAAACAATTCAGTTATTCCCTGTATGTCTCTGCTGCCTTTAAAGCTGCTGACCCAGTGCTCAGTGCTTGAGCTCAAAAGAAGTGAGTTGAAGTAAGTCTGTGTATGGGCCCTTTAAGAGGAATGCCTGGAACTCCAGAAGCCCTCCAGCTCACTCAGTCACAATCCCCACTGGTTTTTACAGCCAGAAGTTTTGGAAGCTTTTCCTCCTGGCTCTGGAACCCTTGGCTGGGGGCCTGGTGTGGGGCTGGGACCTCTCACTCCTTAGGAAGGACTTCCTAAACCAAGATATCCTCCCAATTATTATCCACCACCTGTGGGTGTGAGATGAGTCAGTTCTGCATCTCTGCCCCTTCTACTAGTCCTGATGTAGCTTCTTCTTTACATCTCTAGCTGTAAGACTTCTGGCCAGCTATATTTCAGACAGTTCTAAGTGATGGTTGTTCTGTAATTTAGTTGTAATTTTTATTTGGTTGTAGGAGGATTCCACTACCACATTTACCCATGTCACCATCTTCACTAGAACCCTTGTGATACACATCTTATCACAGTTACTTTTTTGGCCATATGGTTTCTACTAGGTCTAGGTAAACACCCTACATTCTCATCATGCTTGTCCCCAGAATATTATTATTGCTGTTGTTAATTTCAAACCGAACACATAAATATAACTTATATGTGAATATCTGAACTCATCATCAATTTAACAGCAAAGTTGCAATCACTGTACTTAGCTGCACTGTACTGAAGGAAGAAGGTTTGGCTCTCCTCAGAGTGAGGCCACTAGCCCTGCTCTTAAACATTAGTACCTGATTGTCTTCCCACAGGTAGAGGGAATGATACTTAGGTTCTAGAGTTTTTAATGCTCCTTTGGAAATTTACACTGAAGGTAGATACTAGCTTGCTCAACTGGTCAAAAACTTTCTGAATTCCTCTCATGTGTCAGGTTTTACTCTAGGTTACAAATGTGCAAAGATTGCTAAGACATAATCTTTTGCCTTCAAAAAACTCATAGGACTGCTGTTGTTTTTTAAATTCAGTAAGACTAAGAAAAAGAAATCTAATTAATATTTAGTTAAAAAATATATCCCCCATGATACTCCTTTAATCTTTTTTCATTTATCACAAAAAAGTTTTAAAAAGTGTATGTTTGATATCGCATGCTTTAATCTTTCCAGAATTTCAAATTACTACTCTTTCTACATGCAGTGTAGCATGGTATTTGTGGGCTTTCTCAGTGAGGGCATATGTTTCAATACAAGTGAGGATGTGGAAAACTCAACCTCTATTTAGATCAGCCTACAATTCTAACTAAAAACAAAATACAGTACACATTCCAATCCCTCAAGAGAACTTGCCATATACCCTGTGTAAGGACCAGCGTCAACAATAAGCAGTTCCTTACCCATGACACCAAGCCCTGGTTCCTCCACTTTTGTACAAGAGACAAGCCACTTGGAGCTCATTGGAAACTGTGTTCTTTGGAAATGTTTCTATCAGGGAGATTCACTGTCAGACAAAGAGATTGCACTTGGTAGTAAGTAGTTAAATTTAAGTGGGAATTTTATACAATTTCAAATATATTTTGTAAATTCTTCCAAATGTGTTTATGCAATTGACAAGTTAACCTCATGTATATTGCTGATAGAGTCGTTGAAGAGAAATATCTGAAATTTAAGGGGAAAAGAAACAGTTTATCAAGGTGTTCACCTCATTAAGCACATAATCTGGAAATGCGTTTTTCATAGATGCAGACTGCTCTTTGGATTCTCTACACTAGACTGTACAATATATCTGTAAAATATATGTGTAAGAAGTACATTTTTATAGTCCTCTTTTTCTGGAAGACAGACAGTATGGTATATGATGCTATTCAAAATTGGTATAAACAAGTTGCACCCTACACTTCAGACACACCAAACTACGTATGTTTCCTGAATGTGGCTCCAGCTCATGCTGGACCTTTGCCTGGGATCATATTCCCTCCACTCCCCCACATTACACATACATTCCATGATTTTTCTGCCTTGTAAACAGTGATTCCTCTTTCATCATTGAAGCTTTTTATAGTATGTTGGTTTGTTAATTTTTAAACTCCTTGCTCAGCAAAGAACCTACTAAACAGTAGATGCTCAAAGAAGTGATAAAAGAGGAGAGGAGACCAGCCAGAGTGGCTCAGTGGTTGACCTATGAACCAGAAGGTCATGGTTTGATTCCCAGCTCAGGGCACATGCCCAGATAGCAGGCTCTATTCCCAGTGTGGGTCATGCAGGGGGCAGCCAATCAATGATTCTCTCTCATCATTGATGTTTCTATCTCTCTCCCTTCCTCTCTTAAATCAATAAAAATATTTTTTTTAAGAAAAGGAGGAAAAGAAGGACAAAAGTAATCAGTACATGGAATATATTCAGTAAAACACTGTGATATAAAGATTCACAATATTTGGTTTCCTTAAATGATCAATTTGGGGATTTCAGGGCATATAAAGTCAAACTAATAAGTGAGCAAACATGTGTTCCATTATCACCAGTTCATGAGGAATTGGAATATTGAAAATAATTCTAAGTTAGAAATAAAAGTAGTGTGTAAAATCATCATATTAAGGCAAAAATTGCATCTGATATTATCTGTTGGGGAAACTTATAGACTGTGTATATTCTGTATGAGAGGAAGAAATAAGTAAAGCCAAAGATATTAAGTCAAAAGGCATATAAACTTTCCACAAATAAGGAGTTTACAGCAATGATGCGATATATAAAGAGTTTCTTGGCATGATGAAAGGACATTTATGATTTTAGAAGTCACAGCAGGAAAAACTATTAGTAGTTTAAATGAACATATAAAGCCAAGCTGAGCATTTCAAGGCATGTGCAAATGCAGCTTTAAAAAGTTTTTAAGAATTATAACTTAAAGAAAAATTGCCTTGTAATCTTATAGCCAAAGAAGCAAAAATAAAGAACCATTGAGTTTAAGAATTTTTTCCTTTCATATCTAAACTTAATAATTGTGAAAAACATATTTTTATTTAAAAAATTACATTATTTTAGAAAAGTTACAGTGCCTTATTGACAAATGTGAGTTATGCATATGTTGTTTCTATACATAAATTTTTACTATTGTTTAAACACCAGAATTTTATTTCTTGTTTGTTATTTATTTATTCATTTCAGCATAAATATATCTCATAAATTTTATGAATGAATTTTGAAGAGTACTACATACTTTACCACAGTTGTTTTTATTTCACTTTGTTTTGTTTTTTATTTTTCTTTCTGAATCAATTGGTGTTTTAAAGACTCTTATCTAATAAGATCTCATCACTCTCTGATTTCCCTTAATGTTGCCATATGCAGAGATCTCCTGGGCCATGTAAATTATATCAGAAACACATATAGAAATGTTTCTATTGTTAATGGGTACTTGGTGCTTCCAGATCCTACCTAAATCTATGTAATTTATATCTGTTATTGCCTGTGTGTAAAATTATGTTTTTCTCCTCCTAAAAGAAAATTGCAATTGGCCTTAAATGTGACCTTAGTTGAATGGCTCTAGAGATTCCATGTCCCATAGTGAAACCTAGAAAAATATAAGCTTACTATTCCCTAGTGGATATCATAGGCACAACATTTTAAGATCAAATATTTCCTGGAATAAAACATTTGGAAAGACTCTGAAATATTTCAGTGAAGAAAAATTATTCAAATTAATTATGTAATGGTGATTTGTTTCTATGCAGCTTCCTATTTTATATTTCCCTGTTTTTAAAAAAAGTGATACAATTTACTAGGATTTAAGGAAAAGTAAAATATTTTATTTGAATACATATATTTCCTTTTGCACTTAAACCAAAACAAAAAAAAAGCATCACAAAAATATGTAAATGAAAGTAAAACACTAACATATTATGATATCATACAAAAGCTGGAAATTTGCATGTAACTCTGTATTGCATTATGATGCATCCTACTTGAGAAATCATTTGGTAATGAAGAAAGCGGGGTAGCAGAGGCGTTGAGATGAAACTTCCAGAGTCAACTTACTGTGCTAAAAACATCCAAAGTTCATGGGACTTGGTGTCTTTAAATACTGGCTTGGACTCTCTTATAGCCAAGTGCCACAATCAGGAAACAGATAAAGAATTATCTATTTATCTTAGTAAAACATCAATTTATATACTGATATCCATTGTTTGTCTACAATGAGGTTTAACACATAAAAACCTTTACTTAGGCAATGTGCCTACTACAGAAAGAACACAGGTTCATCTTCTCATCACCCAGCAGACTCCATTTTTTCTTGATAGTTTGGCAGATACTTGGAAACACTTTTTAAATATATTTGTATTAATTTTGGAGAGGAAGGGTGAGGGAGAGATAGAAACATCAGTGATGAGATAGAATCATTGATTGGCTGCCTCCTGCATGTCCCCTAATGGGGATGGAGCCCGCAACCCAGGCATGTGCCCTTGACTGGAATTGAACCGGGGACTCTTCAATCCATAGGCTGACACGCTATCCACTAAGCCAAACTGGCTAGGGCTGGAAACATTTTTTTAATATAATAGACTAGTGACCTGGTGCATGGATTCATGCACATTGAAAGGAAATTAATTAGAAGGTGATCAGCAGGGTGGGACTGGGCGAGATGGGCTAGACATGCCCTGGAGCCAACCTCCCATGATCCCTTCCCAGTCAGCCACACCTGGGGCAGTGCTGAGACTTCAAGGGCATCTGCGAAATAAGTGGGGTCACTCCAGCAGGTGGCGTCCCTTGGCCTGGCCTGTGGGGATTGGGCCAAAACTGGCAGTCCGACATCCCAGAGGGGTCCCTGAGTGTGAGAGGACACTCTGCAAAGTTGCTGTCACACAGGGTGTGGAACACAAACACAAGTGTGCAGTAAACCAGATTCAGGGCTAACAGTGCCCCAGCAACAACATAACCCATGCGGAAGGTGGAATCGCACGGTCCCGCGAGGAATCAGGCTCCCTCCTCTCTGGTTTCAGGGTGTGTCACCCAAGAACCACTGCTACCAAGTCACTGCAGCTTGACAGCTCCTGCGTTGAGCATCTGCCTCCTGGTGGTCAGTGCACATCATAGCAACTGGTCAAATGGGCAGAGGAACACTTAGCATATTAACCTTTTATAAATATTAGACTAGAGACCTAGTGCACAAAATTTGTGTACCAGGGGAGGGTGTCCCCTCAGCCCAGCCTGTACCCTCTCCAATCTGGGACCCCTCAGGGGATGTCCGACTACCGGTTTCGGCCCAATCCCAGGGATCGGGCCAAAACTGGTATTTGGACATCCCTCTCACAATCTGGGACCACTAGCTCCTAACTGCTCACCTGCCAGCCAGCCTGGTCACCCCTAACTGCCCCCCCCTGCCAACCTGGTTGCCCCTTAGTGCCTCCCCTGCCAGCCTGGTTTCCCCCAACTGCCTCCCTTTGCCAGCCTGGTCACCCTCAACTGCACCCCTGCTGGCCTGGTTGCCACACACTGCCCCCCTCTGCCGGCATGATCGCCCTTCACTGCCCCCTCTACCAGCCTGGTCACCCCCAACTGACCCCCTGCCCGCCTGGTCACCCCTCACTGCCTCCCCCCCCCTGCCAGCCTGGTCGCTCCATGCATCCTGCTGGTGAGTCACTCACTAACCCCCCTGCCAGCCTTGTAGCCCCATGCAGCCTGCTGTTCGGTTGTTACTGTGAGGGCATCATGACCAATTTGCATATTACCCTTTTATTAGTATAGATGAGTTAATCTGTAAATATTCACATTGTAAAAGCAATTAATATCTCCATTCCTCAAATGTATTGTTTTGTAATTTTTTTTTTTTACTATTAGTCATTTGTTGGTGAAAATTTTTTGTATTTTTTACTTTATCTTTTTTTCTCCTCTTTCTAGAGAGTTAAAAAAGAAAAATAAAAAAAATAGAAAAATATTTGTGATAACCACTACACTGAATGTATGATTAATATTTTAATATATTTTAGCATGTATTTTCCTAGGTACAAATATTACAATACAGGATTAAAATAATAGGAAAAAAGAAAACCTTTGTATTATGCTTTTGGTGGCAGAGGAGCGGTAGGAAAATACGTTGGTAGAGCATGTGAAGCTTAGGGTCTCCACAGCCTGGAGTTGAGACATGGCTGCATTATAGGAGCTCTAAAGACTTATTATATGAGTTACTCTGAAGACTTAAGTATATGAGTTACTTAACTTTGCACAGACGCTATCTTCTTGCTTGTAAAACTGTGAGGATAAAATGTATTATAGATGTTCCTCAACTTATGATGGGGTTATGTCTCAATAAACCCACTGAAATTTGAAATTTTAAAGTATTTTAAGTTGAAAATGCATTTAATATACCTAATCTACCTACCCTGGCTGGTGTGCTCATTGGTTGGAGTGTTGATTCAATGGTTTGATTCCCAGTTAAGGGTACCTCATTTGTGGGTTTGCTCCCCGCCCTTGGTTGGGATGCACATGGGAGGCAACCAATCACTGTGTCTTTCTCACATCAATATTTCCCTCTCTCTCCTCAGCTCTCCCTCCCTTCCACTCTTTCTCTGCAAAGCAATGGAAAAAAATATCATTGGGTAAGTATTAACCAAAATAATAATAACAATAATTGTCTATACATATAAAAGGCTAATATGCAAAGTGTCCTCTCAGGAGTTCGACCAGGAGACTGGGAGTTTGATCGCTTGCTATGATGTGCGCTTACCACCAGGGGGCAGCGTGAAATGAAGGAAGGCCCCGGCTGGCAACCAGCAGCCAGGGAAGGAAGGCCCCAGCCAGCAGCTGGAAGGCCCCAATTGACCCTGATTGCCAGCCAGGCCTCGGGACCCTATCCATGCATGAATTTCGTGCACCGGGCCTCTAGTAATTAATAAATAACCTACCTAACATCATAGCTTAGCCTAGCCTAGCTTAAACATGCTCAGAACACTTATATTAGCTTACATTTGGCCAAATCAACTCGCTGCCACTGCACAGCATTAGAAGAGAAATCTGACTACATCACTAGCCCAGGAAAACCTCAAAATTCAAAATGCAAAGTGTGTTTTCTACTGAATGCATATCAATTCACACCACAGTAATGTTAAAAAATGTAAGCTGAACCATGGGAACTCAGACACTGACTAATAAGTCTATGAGACTGACTATATACACACATATATCTAGATACAGATAAACTAGTTATCACAATAAATACTCTAAATATAAAAAATATGGTAGCGATTACTATTGTTTTTCTCCAACATTACATTTTAATACATCATATCATTAAGTACATTTTGAAAACATTCATAATATTTACAGATTAATTTATTAAGTGATTGAGGATATTTATTAAACTCTGACATACCCTTATGTAGGCTGCATTACCTTTATTTTAAAAAATTTTAACATTAATAGGCCTGCTTTCATTTTTAGTTATCACAACAGGAAAAATTGCTACGAGTTGTATCTGTTCAATTATCACCTATTCTGTTCCTTTTTTTTTTTTTTTATTGCTCAGCTTTGGCTTCAGAGCTACATCCTTTAATTACTATAGCTTTATAAATGTCTTAGAAACATACTTATCAAATCAGAATTCCTACTTGTTTAAAATATACTTTTATTCATTTCTAGAGAGAAAGGGAGAGGGAGAGAGAGCTAGCAACATTAATGATAAGAGAGAATCATTGATCAATTGCCTCCTCCATGTACCACACTGGGGATTGAGTCCACAAACTGGGCATGTGCCCTGACTTGGAATAGAACCATGACCTCCTGGTTCATAGGTCGACGTTCAACTGAGTCCCACCTGCCAGGCCAGATTTTCTATCTTTACCCTTATATTCAAAATGTTTCTTGGCAAACTCCCTGTGACATTTTCCTAATATGTCCTTATAATTATTTTATGACCTCTGTATATACTCATCCTGAATTCTAATTGACTATGTTTTCTCACTTCATTTTTTAAAATTATTTTAAGATTCAATTTGTTGAAAACATATTCACTGATAATTAGGAAGCAATATACTACACACATTATATACTTTTTTGATAGTTTTTATGTTTTACAGACATTTTATTAGATTACAGTTATGGTTAGGAAATTTATTAATGATTTTGATTTTATTGTGACCCATTATGACTTTAAATTTCAAATAATGAGAAATAAAAACTGAGAATATTCCTGCAAAATGACAGATTTTTAGGCCGAAAAGAAGATACCTTACATATATCATCCAGCCACATGTTCAAAGCACTCTCAGCCCTGCCCTGGAGTAACACTACAGCGTCCTGCTTCCAGCCTTGCACCTCTCGCATATTTTCATTCAAGCAGCCATAGTGATTGCTTTCAAATATAAAATAAATTAACTTACTCCTTTACTCAAACACTAGTGTCACTCCCTATTTCACTCTAAGTAAAATCCAAAATTATTGCTTGAATCATCTGGCCCTCAGTAGCTTCTCTGATCTCATAACTTATTATTCTCTATTTTCTCCCTTTGATGAAACATTATTATTTGTCAAACAGGCCAGGAGCTCTCTTTCCTTGGAATTTTGTACTAGTTTTTCCCAGTGTCTGAGGTGTGATTCTCTCATACACCCACATACATACTTCCTCACAATCATCAAATTGACTCTCAAATGATAATTTCAGGCTAGATTTCCCTGACCACCCAGCATAAAATAATACCATTTTTACCAGCACTCCATATAACTCTTATTTGTCTTTATTTTCATCCATAACATTTATTGCCATCTGAGTACATTTATTTCTATTTTAACACAAATTAAATATTCATTTTTTTATTTCTACAAAATTATAAACCAAACTAATGACTTTCATGAGAAAAATAGTCTTAGGAGGAGTTACTCAAACTCTATGCAACTTTTTAACTGGAGCCTTAACAAAAAATATCAATAGCAAAATACCAGAAGTGTTTTAAATGATATTTAAAATTTTTAAAAATAAAATGATTATTAAGAAAACATTTTGCCATAAAAGGTGAAGACAACTTGATGGCAAGGAGCATAAAGGAGACCCAGAGTTCCAAGTTATGAACACAAAAAATGCACAAATATTCTGAAGAAATGAAAAATAAGAGTATATGTGGCCAAACTAAAGCAAAAGAAAGAAAATGGGCAATTGGGTATTTGTAGCATACTGAATTTACCTGTGTTAGTATATTTTTCAACTTGTCACTATAATTTAGTTGAGCACTTTATAAAGTTGTTTCCTTTTTTAAAAATTTTTAAAAATATATATTTTATTGATTTTTTACAGATGAGAGAGAAACATCAATCAGCTGCCTCCTGCACACTCCCTACTGGGGATGTGTCTGCAACCAAGGTACATGCCCTTGACAGGAATCGAACCTAGGATCCTTCAGTCTGCAGGTGGACGTTCTATCCACTGAGCCAAACCGGTTAGGTGAAGTTATTGTTTCTTGATGCTATTTCCATCCTTCCATAATCAGCTCAGCAATACAACTGCAGTTCTCCTTTGCCACCTGGCTTCCCAATAAGTTGACAGAATAGGGAGCAATAAAAGAAGGCCTGGAGGTAGGAAGGGAAGGAGTACTTGCTCCTTCCTCTTTGCTTGCTGATTCCACCAACATCAATCTCGCTGGGGCAGTTTACTGTGGCAAAGGCAGTTGGTTCCAGCTCCCAGCTTTTTGCGGCGCTCACAGAACCAACTGACTGAACCGCTTGTGAGATACCAGCACCTTTGTCCATATCACCTCCGTAGTGAGTTTCATGGTGCCTATTCCCTGAGCTCTTGAGATACTAGCAGTAAGTAGCAGAATATATTTAATAAATGTCTACTTATTTACTTATTTTTTACCTCCTCCCACAAGAATATAAGCTCCATGAGGAAGATATTTTTTCTATTGTTTTTCACTCTTAAAACCTAGAACTTAGAAGAGAGACTACAGTCAAGCCCCAAACAAAATAAATGTGCAAATAAGAAACAGCTGACTGCTTATCATCAAAAAAGCCTCCTTCAATCACACACACACACACACACACACACACACACACACGCATATAAAAGCATATACTCAGTGCTCACTTATGCACAATTAGTTACTATCTTCTTAAGGAACACAAAACTCCTACATTTAAAAAATTCAAGGGAAATCAGAAAATATTCCAAGATGTAAAAATATATTGATATTTGTAGAATACTGTTAAAATAGTATGTAGAGGAAAATTTATAGCTTTAAGTGCTTATATTAGAATAAAGAGGATTAAAATAAATTATCTAAATTTCTACTTTAGAAGCTAATAATAAGAGTAATTTAATTACTGAATAATCTATATATATAAAAGCCTAAGCAACCATCCGACTGTTTGACCATCTGACTGATAGCTATGATGCGCCCTGACCACCAAAGGGCAGATGATCAATGTAGGAGCTGCCGAGCAACAGCAACTTTGTCCTCTTGTATCAATAGCTATGATGGGGGTTTTGGCCCAATCCCCACAGACCAGGCTGAGGGACCCCAGCTGCTGGAGGCTCCCCATTCACTTTGCAGACACCCTTCGAGCCCCAGCGCCACCCCAGGTGCAGCTGACAGGGGAGGAATAGCGGGAGGTTGGCTCCAGGGTGTGTCGGGCCCATCTTGTTCAGTCCCACCCTGCCGGCCACCTTCTAATTAATTACTTTCAATGTGCATGAATCCGTGCACAGGGCTTCTAGTATCAAATACAAAACAAAACAACAACAAAAAAACGAAGATGGGAAAAATACTTGTACTTTAAAGTCCATTCAGTTCAAAATACTTCCTAGTATTTATTTTTCTATTTCTTTTTTTATTATTATTATTTTTATTTTTCTATTTCACTTATGGGCTATTTAAAAGTGTATATTAACTTTTCAGAGTTCTGTATAGGATATATTTATCTTTCAACTTTGACTAGAATAGCACCATGGTTCTCCATAGGGACATCTGAGAGTCTGGTACTGACTTTTGCTCAAGATAAGGCTGAGATGGGTTCCAAGTAACTTATAATATGCTGTTTAACTTTAAAATTATCCTGGTGATACCCATGCAAATTTGTATGCATGTTTTTTAAAAAGCATGTCAATTGTTGGCTTATGACTTGTTTTAATTGGTTTGCTGATTGGCTTGGCTACTTGACTAGTAGAAAGAGTTGTCAGACAAATTAGAAGATAACTATAAATTATTTGGTACTAACTTACATTTAAAAAAAAAGTTGTCTTTCAGAAATTCAAATTTAATTGGGACCCTGTATTTTATGTGCTAACTTAGGCAACCCTATCAGTAGGGCATCAAGGACTCAACTTAAAATATTTGTCTATATTCTCTAACAAAGATTTCTCACACATATCATTTTTTAAATATTTTTTTCAAATTTTCAATTACAGCTTATATTCAATATTATTCTTTATTAGTTTCGGTGTACAGCATAGTGGTTAGATAATCATGTAGTTTACAAAGTGGTCCTCCTGGTATTTTAAGAACCCACCTGGGACCATATATAGTTATTACAATATTATTGACTATACTTTATATGTTGTATTTATTGACAATCCAGACAAAACATTATTTTTTGTGACTAATTAATGACTCCAGGGAGATACTAATAAAAGTATCTTGGGACCCCAATACTTGTCTTTATCATATTATCTATATTTTACATTTATTAAAGCCTTGTATAAATATGCTCTGTGGAGTCTTGTTAGGCCTTTCAATTATTTTAAACTGATTTTTTGAATACTCTGGATAAATTATCCATATCTGTATTTATCTTTCAAGAGAGAAAGAGAGAGAATATTGAGTCAACTAGAAGGGGCTCTCACTGGCCAAAGATACAAAAATGAATGCATTGAAGAAATTGGAAAGCACTTTCTTAGAATCATCAACTAATAAATATAGAAGGATTGATATGGTTAGATGATCACTATTAGATGCTAAATGTAATTGATGAAAGTTTGATGAGAAGCAAGATATTTATATAGTCTTAAAATATAGTCCTATAAATTACTTATCAATTCCTAAGAAACACATAGTGTCTCCTCAGGGGAGAAATTTGGTAGCCCACATTTAAAAGAGAAGGTAAAGTCCATCATTCTCCACAATGGGACAAACACTTATCACATGACTCCTGATATGCTGCTGAGATAGATACATTACTTTAGTGCTACTTCTGACAAAGAAACCTAAGTCTAGGACTTCTACAAAATAAGGTACCTGTACTCCTTAGAAATATCAAATGTAAGAAAGACAAAAAAACAACAACAATGACACTAAACTGTCCCAAATTAAAGAAGACTAAAGGATCATAAAACTAAATAAAATGCATGATCCTGAAATTCATACAAAACCTGGTGAAAAATTTATTATTGGACATTTGACAGAATTTGAGTGTGGACTGTAGGTTATAAATATTGTACTGATGTTAATCTTCTAGGTAAAATGGTTAAATATGTTTAAAATATTTATGTAAGAGAAATTTATTGTTTTGTAAATGATTTCTGAAGTATCTAGGGGCAAAGGGGCATTACAGTTCCAACTTTTAAGTATTTCAGAAAGTATTTTGCCTATCTTTATATATAGATGTATATAGATAGATGATAAACAGATGATAGGTACTAGATTGATAATAGGTAGATATCTAATATCTACATGGGTAGATATATAAAGAGAAAATAATCTATCTACTTATCTATCTATATGTATGTATCTGGAGAGAGAGCTAGAAAGAGAAAGAGAGGGAGAGAAAAGGGAAAGAGCCACATTTAAATAAGTGGGTTTTTTTGTTTGTTTGTTTTTAATTTAATAAATCTTTATTGTTCAGATTATTACAATTGTTCCTATTTTTCCCCCCATAGCTCCCCTCCACCGGGTTCCCTCCTCACCCTCTGCCCTTACCCCCCCCCCACTGTCCTCATCCATTGCTGTACGCTTTTTGTACAGTCTCTTCCCGCACCCCCCACACCCCTTTCCCTCTGAGAATTGTCAGTCCACTCCCTTTCTATGCCCCTGATTCTATTATATTCACCAGTTTATTCTGTTCATCAAATTTTTATTCACTTGATTTTTAGATTCACTTGTTGATAGACATGTATTTGTTGTTCATAAGTTTTATCTTTACTTTTTCTTCTTCTTCCTCTTCTTAAAGAATACCTTTCAGCATTTCATATAATACTGGTTTGGTGGTGATGAACTCCTTTAGCTTTTTCTTATCTGTGAAGCTCTTTATCTGCCCTTCAATTCTAAATGATAGCTTTGCTGGGTAGAGTAATCTTGGTTGTAGGTTCTTGCTATTCATCACTTTGAATATTTCTTGCCACTCCCTTCTGGCCTGCATAGTTTCTGTTGAGAAATCAGCTGACATTCGTATGGGTGCTCCCTTGTAGGTAATTAACTGTTTTTCTCTTGCTGCTTTTAATATTCTCTCTTTATCTTTTGCTCTTGGCATTTTAATTATGATGTGTCTTGGTGTGGTCCTCTTTGGATTCCTTTTGTTTGGGGTTCTGTGCGCTTCCTGGGCTTGTAAGTCTATTTCTTTCACCAGGTAGGGGAAGTTTTTGGTCATTATTTCTTCAAATAGGTTTTCAGTATCTTGTTCTCTCTCTTCTTCTGGCACCCCCATAATTCTGATGTTGATATGCTTGAAGTTGTCCCAGAGGCTCCTTATACTATCTTCAAATTTTTGGATTCTTTTTTCTTTTTGCTTTTCCTGTTGAGTGTTTTTTGCTTCTTTGTGTTTCAAATCTTTGACTTGATTCTTGGAGTCCTCTAGTCTGCTGTTAGGTCTCTGTATAATATATTTTATTTCAGTCAGTGTATGTTTAATTTCTAGTTTGTCCTTTTTCATATCATCGAGGGTCTCACTAAATTTATTGGCCTTTTCTTGGAAATTCTTGAAAAACCTTATAACAGTGGTTTTGAACTCTATATCCAGTCATTTGCTTTCCTCCATTTCTTTCATTTGTGATCTGTTTCTCTATCTCTGCATTTTCGTTGCTTCCCTGAGTTGGTAGAGTAGCTTTGTGTGGTAGGTGTTCTATAGGGCCCAGTGGCTCAGCCTCCCCATTTACCTGAAGTGGACACTCTTGGTGCACCCCTTTGTGGACTGTGTGCTCAGCCTTGTTGTAGTTAAGTCTTGATTGTTATTGGTGTCACTGGGAGGAATTGACCTCCAGGCCAATTGGCTGTGAGGATCAGCTGCGTCTATGATGGGAGAACTTCTGTGCTGGAGACACCCTTATGGGACAAGACGTGCAAAATTGCAAAAGCCTCTGTGCTCAGCTTGGATGGGGCGGAGTTTCAGGGCATAGCAGACAGCCTTGGTTTCCCATCAGCCCTGCCCTATGAGGCTCCTGGGTCTCAGTGTCCCTTGGTAATCACTGCAAGCACCTCTGAGAGAAAGCCGCCCTTGGGTTTCACCCACTGCCAGACAGTCCAGTTTCTCCCCGAATAAGTCTGGGTTCCCAGAAACTGGCCCGGAACTGGAAATTAGCACAGTCGAGAGCTTCTGTCTCCCTCCCGCTTTAGAAAGCCAGCTGCACACTCAGCTGTCCATGAAGTGAGCAGTCCAGCCTCTCTGCGAGCGCGCACCTCTGGACCTCTGCCTTCCGCAGCTCCCAAGTCTCAGTGTGCTTTCTCTTTTCCTGACAGTCCAGATTCCCCCAAAATGCGTCTGGTTTCCCCAGAGTCTCGCCTGGGACTACAGTTCAGCGCAGTTGGGAGTTTCCGTCTCCATCCCACTTTGGAAAGCCAGAGCAGCGCACTCAGCCACCCATGCATTCAGCTGCCCGTCCTCTCCACGTGTGTGTCTCTGTACCTCAGCCTTTTGCAGCTCCTCTGAGTCTCAATCTGTTTTCCTCACTCCTTCTAGTTGTAGAATTTCCACTCAGCCAGCTATCCTGTGGTTCTGGATGGTATCCGTTTTGTCTTTTAGTTGTAGTTTTGATATTGTTGTGTGAGGCAGCAGTTTAGATGTTTACCTATGCCGCCATCTTGGTTTCTCCCTAAATAAGTGGTTTTGGATAAAGAGTATATTTATCATTTTTTTGCACCTGTGGTCTTATATTCAACAAAGTAAAAAAACAAAAACAAACAAACAAAAAAAACACACAACAACACTAGTGATTATCTACAATTATATATTTTTTAAAAGTGCTAATATCAAGAAGGGATTGTTTTATTAGTTTTGTTTCTTATTTCTTTATTGAAATCAGAAATAATACAATTTCAATTAGATCAGACTTTGTGTTAATATGAATTTAGTTACATTGAAGTTGGTCACCTAACAAAAGAAAACACTTTGATTTAATATTGTTCTAATTTTATTATCTACCACAAATAATTATTTTCCTAAAATGAGCTATCATGCCACTTAATAAAGGAAACAAGCAAAAAAAAAAGAATTCAGTAAATGCTAATTCAGGCAAGTTAGGAATGTCAATTGAGTTTAAAACAATAGTAATTATTCAGCTTCTAAATTGTTATAATTCATGGAGTTTTCTTCCTGGGGTTTCATATTCAATGATAATTCTATATACTGTGCAAAAGAGACATGAATCTAAGGAAATTGTTTTTCTAATTAATCATAAATTATACTTGCTATTCTAAAGGCAGTGATCTGTAAAAATTCCATTAAGAAATGAATAGTGCCAAGTTTCAGTTCTGATTTAATGCCTCTTTGATTCATTTGTTCTATTGTATTTATTTAAATATATGTCTTGTTGATAAAATTGAGAAATATCATTGCAACTGCCTCAAAGTTTTAACTCTTTTATTCAACTCAGAATTACCTAATAAGAATGCAGTAATTTCATGTGATTATCAAATTTGCACATAACTAAATCAGGCTTTACCAACTTTTCAATATGGAAAATAGGTTATCATATTACTACACTAGTGTTTTGAAATCTAGGACTATGTCTCATACTTAGGTTAGTGATGATAAACTTAGCACAAAGCCCAACTCATAGCAAGTTTTGATAAATTCTTAATAAATTAATGAACTATGAGTACAAAGTCAACATACTGATCTTTATAAAATGATTATTTGAGCATCTACTATATAATACACATAAGCACTCATGTTGGAGATATGATGAGGAAAAATATCTTTGATAAACTCAGAGATTAATGTAGATAAAGACTTGCCTTTCTCCTTGACTGATAAAGTGACATCTATGCTGAGATATAAAGTCTGAGTCTAGTTTTATCTATCTATCTATCATCTATCTATCTATCTATCTATCTATCTATCTATCTATCTGTCTATCTATCTATCATCTATCTATCTTTCTATCTGTCTATCATCTATCTATCTATTTATTTTTATTTTGGAGAGAGGGAGGGAGAGAGAAAAAGAAACATCTACATGAGAGAGAAATACCTATCAGTTGCCTCTCATACAAACCTTGAACCTGGGTCTGTGCCCTGACCAGAATCAAACCCACCACCTTAGACAGTATATAGGACGATGCTCCAACCGACTGAGTCACACAGGCTAGAGTGACTCTAGTTTTAAATTATATCACATAGGAAGAAGAAGCGGACAGTATTAGAATGCTCAAGACAGAGGAAATAGAAGATACCAAAAAAAAAAAAAGAGAGAGAGAGAGAGTAAATGGTATGTTCTGAAAATTGAGAAACATTCAAGAGTGCTAAAACATAGGGGTACTAAGCGATAATACAGAAGAATTAAATTGAGGCAACAGTTTCAAAATGTGGTGTATTTTGCTCTTTAGCTAAAGAGCAAGGAGAAGTGATTAGTTATTAAGCAGGGAACAACATGAACAAATTCTGATATGCATTTTCAGAGCAATAATCCTTATGAATAAAATTGAGGATAGTGAGATTAGGATAAGAGAACAGTCAAAAGACAATTGTATTAATCCAAGCAGAAAGATTAATCCAATCTGAAGTAAGGCAGTATTAGTACAGAAAAGAGAAGAAAGAAATTCAATAAAAGAAGTTGTGGAGAAGGAAGATTTGACAGTATCCTATTGTTTTATTAAAAAAAACAATTAGATAAGAGAATTATTGCTCATTTCCACCTAATTTGGCAAGGTATTTGAGGTAGTTTACAAAAATACATACATACAAATGCTAACATAAATACAGCATTTAAGAGATAGAATTTCATAATATAGGACATGATATAGCTTTACTAAATAGATAATGTATATTTTTTCAATTAAAAATCAATTATTAAATTTATATATTTATGTATTAGTCAGCTATGGTTAGCTGGATAGTGGTAATTCACAATGATTCTTGTTCACAAGTAAAGTAAAGATTACTGCTCGGACTGAAATGATTGATTTCATCAAACACACTCTCAGTCCCTTAACATTAGACTGATTTTAAATGCAAATAGTATAAACATTTTATTTTTTAATTCTGGGGATTGATGAGTTACCATTATATCTAATTAATTATATATCTGAAAATTAAAATATTTAAAAAACCTTAACAAAAAATATATATTTTTAAAATTTACCTTAGCCTGGGCAATTCTAGAACTAGACTCCGAGGCAAGATTTGAACCTAAGTAGTTTATTTTGGAAATAGAGGAGACACATTTTGAGCAGTTGGACGTAAGTCAGGGGAGAGAAGGCAATAAACTACTATAAAAACAAAAATGGTGCATCGTTAAACCAGTTACCATGGCATTAAATGTTTAAAAAAATAACACTTGAAAAAAATTAGAAATATATATATGTAGTACCTAGGATTTTGGAAGGCAATTTTAATTAAGACTAAAATTCTAGAAGCTATAAAAAAAAAAAAAAAAAAAAAAAGCCTGCCCTGGTCAGTGTGGTTTAGTTGGTTGGGCTTCATCCCATGCACCAGAAGGTTGCTGGTCAGTTTGATACCTGGTCATGGTTGGCCCTGGTTTTGGGTTTTGGGCTCTATTCCTATTAGGGGCATTCGGGAGACAGCTGATGGATGTTCTCTCTCACATCAATCTCTCTCTCTCTCTCTCTCTCTCTCTCTCTCTCTCCCTCCCTCTCTCTTCCTCTTTGTTTAAAAATCAGTAAACCACTTTAAAAAAAGGCATTCTTATTTGAATATATATATATATATATATATATATATATATAGTAAAATTATGTAGTAAAAATAGTAAATAATAAATCAAAATAAAATATGAAAAGTTTGCACTATGTGGCAGATAATGTATTAATATCTATGTAATTCAAAGGCATCTATAATATTGAAAATTATAAAATAAATATCCCAATAGAAAAATATACAAATTAACAATTCAAAATAAGAGCTATTTTCAATAGCCTATAAGTATACTATATGATGTTTAATCTCACTATATGTAAAGAATAAACCTCATGTAAGACAAAATTAAAGTAGTAATAAAAGGTCACTTATTACATATACAAAAGAAATGTCAGTAGATATTAACACAGCGACTGGCAGTGATAAGTGGAAAGGTGATCTTTCATATATTACTCAGAGAAATTGCAATCATTACTTCAAATAAAACAATTCAGTAGTATTGTCATCAAGTATAGCTAAAATATGTAAACTTTTTCTTTATTTCAATAGATCCATTTGTGAACATCTATCGCAAAAAGAGAAAACATGAATATGCACAGAAATGTAAAATATATTTTGTTGTATAATTGCTTCTTGAACACAAAAATTAAAAACAAAATGAATGACTATCAATAGGCAAAAACAAAATTCATTAAAAACAAAATGAATGACTATCAAAAAACACATTATTGAGTAGCATGAAGTATTTTCCTAAAATAATTATATCTATGCCATTTACTTGAGATTTCCATGAGGTTTATTTGTTCATTTATTTTTTAAACAATTAAAAATAATTTATTGAGGTGAATTCCACATGACATAAAATTTACCATTTTAAAGTGATTAATTAGTGGTACATTTACATTGTTGTACAAAACCACCACCTCTATCTAGTTTCAAAACATTTCTATCATCCACAGTAAAACCCCTCACCCGTGAGTACCTTCTTCTCCCCATCTTCCCTTCCCTAGCTCCTGCGACCACCAATGTTTGTTTTCTGTGTCAGTAGACATATCAATCCTGGACACTTCATACAAATGGAATCATATAATATGTGACCTTTGTAACTGGCACAATGTTTTCATTCATGCTGTAGCATGGCTTAGTATATTTTATTCCTTTTTTATCAATTTAAATTCTTTATTTTTTAAAGTATTACATAAGTCTCCTTTTCCCCCCATTGACCTCTCCCCGATCATCCCCACCCCCATGGGGTACATGCCCCCCCCCCCCGATCTGTGAACTTTATTCCTTTTGATGACTGAATATTATTCCATGTATGGATATACCACAATTTGTTTATCTAGTCAACCACTTAAATGTTTTATATATGTTTTATAATAAACATTAAGGAGTTATGTGATCAGTAAAAACAAGGAGGCAATAAATAGAAGTGTGCAGATGGTGCAGTAATTAAGTTGTTACTAGCCCAGTTTATAGCCCTAATACTAAGGGCTGGGGGTAATGGGGGGTGGGGACAAAGTCACATATGTAATACCTTAATCGATAAAGAAAAAAATAGATTTCTAGTTTTGTGGATTTCTCTCTCTCTCTCTCTCTTTTTGTTTATTTGAATGTCCATCGGAAGAGTGTTTTTCAGAATAGCATAGAGTTAATTACAAATAAATTGCATCATGGGGAAAAAAAGAGTTCTCCCTTTTAAACCTTCTAAATCAGTGTAATAACTTTCTAAATTCATACAAAGAAAAATAATGATCTCAAAAACACACAGTGAATTATCTTTTGCTCATAAGAGCAAGGCCATCAATCTAATACCCATGTTAATAGGGTCGATAAGAAGGCCCCATTTTAATTGTGTTTTATAGCATAATGATGAAGGATTTTTGGAAACCACACACACAAAAAAAATCCTAAGCATTCTTTTTAAAGAAATGGACTAGTGTTAAGTGACCAACCTGGCACTCCTTCCTGATTTCAGATGAAACAAAATAGGCTGTCTTCCAATTCATTAAAAATATCTGATGCTGGCCAACTTTCCCCCCTATTAATGTGTTATAGTTCTCAATTGTACGTCAAAGCTATATTATATAAATATTACAGTAATCAGCTGTGAAGGTCCCAGAGGCAATGTGAAAGAGAAAGGGAAGCCTTTTATCAAAGGCCAGTTCCTGCTTCCTGAACAATGATACAGTTTCTGCAGTTTTTCTCTGGGGAATTAAATTTAGTATTCATGGAATGGGAAAATGAAATTTTACAATACATGTGCATGCAGAAACACACACAAAGTATGCACTCAAACTTTTCAATGACTTTAATAAGTCTTTTTTGCTTTACAGATATTTGTTTCAATGATTTATTGAGACATATGTGTTTGTATGTATATTTTAAGAAGACAATTTAATGTGCTTCAAGGAAGGAGTGCTATTGTGTATCCTTTTTTCTTGAAAAAAATGATTTTACCTTCTGCTGTTCATCTAGAGTATAGCATGATGAAGTTAGCATAATAACCAGATGTTATTATGCTAATTTAATCAGGCCATCTTTAGTCTGCCACTCAAATCACTACACGTCACTATATGTCTCAAACAATAAGGAAATTAACAGCACGCCTGTTGTAATATCAATTTTAGTTATTGAATATGGAAGCCTTAGGGCAGTAACTTGAAGAAATTAGATTTGTATTACCATGCTAATAAGAAAACACGTACCATCACTTAGTCTTATAATCTTCTCTAGCAATCTCAAATGTACTTTACTTCCTTAAATATATTTGTTTGGTTTCAGGCCTTTGTACGTAACATATTTATTTCCTAAGTGTTCATTTGGCAAATATCTAATACTCTGTTGTGATGTGTTAGGGATGTTAGGGATTAAGTATATCAAACACATGGTCCCTGCCCTGGAAAATCTTATTTTATTAGTTTATGCATGTGATATAATAAGAAGACCGCCCTTCCCCCTCCCCCCGCCCCCTTGGCTCTCTTTAGCATCAAAACAACCTTTTTGTATTACTGTGTATGCATGTACTGTATGTATGTTTGAGGGACTGGGAAGAGCTAATACCTGTGTTAATAGGGTCGATAAGAAGTTTTTAGTATGTTTTCGAGCTTGCTTTGTGTATCTGTGGCCCATTAGGTCTGAGCTTAAGGTAAAGAAGGTTCATTATTGGTGTTCCTTCTCACAGTGAAAAGCCCCTGGAAGTTTATTTCACTCCTCTTTCCTTGCTGTATATCAAAGCCCAAAGTTCACATTATGCTAGATATGTCAGTGTCCATGTGTTTAATCAAGTTCCTGAGGAAACAGACTTAGAGATAGGTTTTTCTTGGGGTATTTATAGAAGAGTGCTCTAGGGAATACTACATGTAAAGAAATTAGGAGAGCAAGACTTTGCCTGATGCCTTGGGAAGCTTTGAAGTTGCAATGGCAAAATGTTGACTAGAGAACAAGCATTTGTGATCTGCCCTCATTGATTAGTAAGAATTGCACTCAGGGAAGGTCTAACAATGGGCAAGACAGCTCTACTGGCAGCTGGGGAATGAGTGCTTTGATCCATCAATGATGATCTGGGACAGACTAACCACTAGTGCTTTATCACTTTTAAATATTTTTCACCAGTATGAGTGGTCCAAAAAAGCCTGCCTGCCATATTCTGACAGCAGAAACATATACAGTTAAACCTCTGTTCTTGAACGTCTCCCATGTCATAGGGTAACTGTGAGGAGAGTGAGCTGTCAATAAGTAAAAATCATTTATATTAAAGACTAGGGGCCTGGTGCACGATATTCGTGCACTGGGGTTGGGGGGTCCCTCAGCCCAACCTGCCCCCTCTCACATACTGGGTGCCCTCAGAGGATGTCCTACTGATGGCTTAGGCCCGCTCCCCACTCTCCTTTGTGGGAGGCAACCGGGCTGATCAGGGGAAGGCACCAGCCCCATCACCCCACTGCTGCAGCCACTACCAGTCACCACAGCCACGAAGGTGTTTTCATCAACACGGACTCCAGTCCCTTCACCAAGAAACAATGACAACTTTCTTTAGGGAGGGAGAGACAGAGAGAAACATCAATGTGAGAGGGACACTTTGATTGGTTGCCTCCTGTATGAGCCCTGACCATGGGCGCCAGGCTGGGGGGCATGCAGGGACCCCTGGGCCGCATGCAGTGGTGGCCCCCAAGGGTCTCCACACACCCCAGAGGCCAGCAGCCAGCCCCCCCATCATGTGCGCCAGGCTGGGGGCGTGGAACCAAACTGCCTCTTGGTGCTGGAGCATTCCCAAGCGGCTGGGGGCACTATGGTGACAGGGGATGTTTCCACCCCGCCCCGCCCCCAGCCCCTTGGCTCCTGCACCTATAGGCTCAAAGTGGCCAGGGGGCGTTCTGGGAACCCTGCCACTCAGGACCTAAGCAAGGGGCCCACAGGCTCGGACTGGCCTGGGTCCTGAGGATGTTTGCGGGACCCAGCCCCTTGGCGCCTGCACCCTTAGGCTCCAAGTGGCCAGGGGGCATTCTGGGCCCCTGCCCCTCAGGACCTAAGTGCAGGCCTACAGGCTCTGATCGGCCTGGGTCCAGAGGATGTTTATGGGACCCAGGCTGCTCAGGACCTAAGCGCAGGCCTACACGATCTGAGAGGCTTGGGTCTGAAGGATGTTTCCCAGACCCCAGACTGCTGCACGTGTTTGGGGGCGGGAACATTCCCGTGTCGCTATGGCGACACGGGAATGTTCCCGCCCCACCAAGGCTCACAGTGGCCAGGGGGCGTTCTGGGGCCCCTGCCACTCAGGACCTAAGCGCGGGCCTACAGGCTCTGAGTGACTTAGGTCCCAGACCCCAGACTGCTGCAAGTGTTTGGGGGCAGGAACATTCCCGCATCGCTATGGCGACGCGGGAATGTTCCCGCCCACCAAGGCTCCCAGTGGCCAGGGGGCGTTCTGGGGTCCCCGTGGCTCAGGACCTAAGCGATCCCGCCTGGGTCCGGAGGATGTTTATGGTACCCAGGCTGCTCAGGACCTAAGCGCAGGCCTACAGGCTCTGAGCAGCCTGGGTCCAGAGGATGTTTACAGGACTCAGGCTGCTCAGCACCCGCATATGCAAATTAACCGCCATCTTGTTCGCTCTGATTGGCTGTGGGCGTAGCGAAGGTGCGGTCAATTTGCATGTTTGGGTATTATTAGGTTACATATTCACTATATCCCTATTTATACTAGCAAAATATCTATACTAATAAAAGGGTAATATGCTCATTAGACCGGGAGACCTTCTGGACGTCCTTCCGGACAAAGCCATGGTGGTGGGGCCAAGGCAGAGGTGGTTAGGGGCAATCAGACTGGCAGGGGAGGGGAATTGGGGGCAAGCAGGCTGGCAGGGGGGCGCAGTTGGGGTCAAGCAGTCCAACAGGGGGGGCAGTAGGGGGCGAGCAGGCAAAAAGGGGGGGCAGTAGGGGGCAAGCAGGCTGGCAGGGGGGTAGTTGGGGGCAAGCAGGTTAGCGGGGGGGTCAGGTGGGTGTGAGCAGGCCAGTGGGGAGGCACTTGGGGTTGATCAGGCTGACAGGCAGAGTGGTTAGGGGTGATCAGGCAGGCAGGCAGGTAAGTGGTTAGGAGCCAGCAGTCCCTGATTGTGAGAGGGATATCCGACTGCCGGTTTAATGGCACCTGGGATCAATTAAGCCTGCCCACTTGGCCCCTCCCCTTGGTGACATCATCACTTCCGGTTTAATGGCCTAACAAGGATACTTTTTAAAATGCCAACTCATTGTCCCTGAATCCTGGTTAGGCCAATTAAACCGGAAGTGATGACGTCACCAAGGGGAAGGGCCAAGTGGGCAGGCTTAATTGATCCCAGGTGGTAATGATTAGGCCAGGGGACCTGCTGGGAGTGATGACGTCATCGAGGTGGGAATGCAGACTGGTGCAGCCACTGTGGAGAACATATGGAGTTTCCTCAAAAAAGTAAAAATGGAGCTCCCATTTGAACCAGTAAATATATGACTATTATTAATTTCACTTTCAAAATTTATTATAAATTCTGAAAAAAATGCTGTTTACCTCATAACTAAATCTGTTGGTAGAGTTTCAGCATAGCCATAAAATAAAATCATAAATCTTATGAATAAATAAAGAAAAAATCTATGTACTATAAATGGGAAAAGTATTTTTAAACATTTTAATCACATACTTAGCTAATTGAAGAGAAATTAATATTATAAATGAAGAATTGGAACTAGCAAATGATCTAAAATTCTTAAAAATGCCAGTCCCAACATTTATCTCAGTTTATTATAATAATGAGTAGATTTGGATGAAGGAACATTTTAAAAGACTTCATGTCAGTAAGGAAAGAAGAAAGTATTTTGAATGACAAACCATAAAAATTAATTTCTTGATACAAATAACATAAGGGGATTTTTATTACTGTTAATCTGGTTCACATTTTTATCAAATATTTGCAAAAATGGATTATAATTGGTAGCAGTTGAGAACATAGCAACTTGACAGTCATTTATTCCAGTGAAACTCATAAAAATTTAAATATATGCTATTCGGGTTGTTATTAAAACTTGTATTTTTCTTAAGCACAGTAATTATTCATGAGTAGATTCAAGGCTTAGTAGATAAAACAGAAAGAACTTGGGAATTTTAATCCCAGTTTTACTTATGTAATATATCAACCTTTCATGGTTATTGCTTTTAGGGAATTCCTTGAGAATCTAATAAAAGACCCTATTTCTAGAAAGTGAAGAACATTTAAAATATTTAATATATGTGGCATGTTACATACATTTTAAGAGGTCTTGAACCCACTTGGAACTTGTTATTATTCTTAGGAAATTAAATGTATGTATGAAAATAAAATATGCACTATAATTATCTAAATGCATTTTTTTAAAAAATTAATAAAACTGCTTAAATTAATACTTACAATGTCAACATTGTTTAAAAATTATTACACACAAAACATGTTGGTACAAGAAGATTTATCATTGCATTATTTATTATGTGTTTTAAAGCTAGTTATCTGGTGGGGAAAGGCATCCGTTTAAACCTAGGGGATTAAATAAGCACTTACTTCTAATCCCTCTCATAACTCCATTAAAACAGCAGTGAAGAAATTCTTAAAAGGAATAACCCACATTAACAAGGTAATGGTAGACAAGAGATGTCAACAAATTGCAGAAAGATAAAATACAGATGGAATGCTGACAGTTGGCTTAGCATAGGAAGCTGGAACCAAAGTGCCTACCATAGGGCAAAGTTAGCAAGAAAAAAGTAGATTTATAACCCAAAATTCCAGGAAAGATGAATAATTGATGGTAACAAATCTCTGGAGGTTGGAGAGAAAATGGGACTAAAATAAAATTATATTGAAAGTTTGTATAAGGAGTTGTGAAAAAACTCAGATCTCTTCCATTAGTCCCTGCAGCAAAGAAAACGGTCCTTGTCCACCTGCATCTGCAGATGAAAAGAACATTCATCCTGGGAGAAGTGTATCAGATGGATATAGGTCTATTTGACAAAAGAAGGTTACCAGAATGCCAATATACCTAATAATTCACTTGCAGCCAATTCCACAACAGTCAATTAATGGAAAACCAATTAGTTGCTTCAGATGGCCAAAGTGCTAAATAACCAATTTATGGATTTAATTGGCTAAATTAACTTGATGTTTTTAGCTATTTAGTTTAACAATATTTCATGTAAATATACACTTATACCATATATTTATAATGTAAATCATTTATATTAAAGTATATATTTGAGAATGCATTCATAAATATATTATTCATAATTTATTTCTAAAAATAATATATGCACAAAATATAGAATTCAGAAAATATTTATTCAATGTATTCTGGAAGCATATATATTTAGACTTGCATTTCCAGGATTATAGTGAGCCAAATATTTAGACACAGCTGTAAACATTGGATAATATATGTTTTTAAATATAGCTATATCTTTAAAATATTGTTTTAAAATAAAAAATAATTTACTTTTTAAATAAAATTTATTGGGGTTACATTGACTAATAAAATTATGTTTCAAGTATACAATTCTATAATACACAATCTGTATATTGCATAGTGTGTGTAACACCCAAAGTCAAATCTCTTTCAGTCACTATATATTTGACCCCTTTACTAACATCACCCACCAAACCTCTGTCTGGTAACCACCATACTATCATCTGTGTCTATGAGGGTTTTTTTTGTGTGTGTGTGTGTGTCTGTTTGTTTGTTTTGTTTCTTCATTTGTTGTTTTTTGTTTTATATCCCACATATGAATGAAATCACATCTGTTAGAATAGCTATTACAGTAAAACCTCGATATAACAGACTAATTCGGGCAAGGGTGTGGCCATTAAAAACAAAAGTCCATCTATACTAATAAAAGAGAAAGATGCAAATTGACCGTACCTCTGCTATGCCCACCATCCAATCAGGAGTGAGTATGCAAATTAACCCCAAAGATGGTGGGTTAATTTGCATACACAGGCATACAGGGACCTGGGTCCTGGGAACATTCTCAGGACCCAGGCTGCTCTGAGCCTGTAGGCCCACACGCATAGGCCCTGAGCTGCCAGGGTCACAGAACGCTCCGGCCACTCCTAGCCTACCAGCCTTGGTTCAGATTGGCCAGGGGCAGGGTGGCAGAGGCTTGAGCAGGGCCTGACTAGAGCCAGGGGAGCCCTACCCAAGCTGTGGCACAGGCTTGATCAGAGCGGGTGGCCCTGCCCAAGCCATGGCTGAGGCTTGAGCAGGGCCTGAGCAGAACTGGGGGATCCTGCTCTAGCCAGGGCAGAGGCTTGAGTCAGGGCAGGGGGGTGCCAGCCTAGGCTTGCCAGCAGTCCTGCCTCTGCATGTGAGCTGCAGAGGAAACACCTTTTCTGACCACTCATTGGCTAAGCTCCCTGTACGCCACTGGTAATGTTCTTGGTAACTTGGGTAATAAGAATCCAAAAAGGTGATCTAGGGTTTTTCCACCACACTCCTGGAGAAAAAAATGAAGGTCCGCTGCTGGAGGGCTAAGAAATGTCATATCCTGCCCTAGCTGGTTTGACTCAGTGGATAATGCCTTGGCCTGCTGACTGCAGGGTCCGGGTTCTGTTCTGATCAAGGGCATGTACCTAGGTTGCAGGCTCCTCCCTGGCCAGGGCCCAGGTCAGGGCTCATGCAGGAGGCAACCAATCAAAGTGTCCCTCTCACATTGAAGTTTTTCTCTGTCTTTCCCTCTCCCACACTCTCTAAAAATCAATGGAAACATATCCTCAGGTGAGGATAAAAAATAAACAAAGAAAGAAATGTCATATCTTATGAAAGACACATCTTGAAAATGCCTAAAGAAAATTGTCATTTTTCATGGTGAAGGGACTGGAGTCTGTGTTGATGAAAACACCTTGGGGGCTGCAGTGGCTGGCAGTGGCTGCAGCAACGGGGTGATGGGTCTGGTGCCTTCCCCTGATCAGCCTGGTCACCTCCTGCAGAGGCGACATCCCCTGAGGGCTCCAAGTCTGTGAGTGGGGGCAGGCTGGGCTGAGGGACCCCATCCCCCAGTGCACGAATTTTGTGCACCAGGCCCCTAGTTATATAATAAAGTAGGTTTTCCGAATATGTATGTCAAAATTGACAAATTAGTTTGTTTACCTGTTTTTACTTATGTAGACATGTTTGTGTAATTAAAATTAAGTACATATTAAAAGTTTATTTTCACAGAAAAGTTTTCTATATGTATTACAGTCATTTAAAATTTATACTGAATAGGGCTAGTAAATGGGCACATTCACCAGTCACCTCGATTAAACACATGCACACAGCTGGGGCGTGGCTTAGTGCACTTCAAACATTGACCTGTACCAGTTAATACCACTGCAAAAAGTCACCTCACGAGACAACAGAGCCAATTACCTCAAGCAAGGGAGTGTGATCACGTGCTAATCATTCACCAATGTTTACCAATAGAGACTTTTGGATTTAAATATATAGATTATCATTGTAGATATGTAATATTCATTTATGTCAGGGAAATTACTATAGTGTTTTTTTTCTAAAATATGGTGTATTCAGTAAAATTTGTTAAAAAAACAACAATGAATTAAAAGCAAAAAATAATCTGTTAATTCAATTATAAGCAAGTCTTGGTTAAAGGCATTTTAAAATGAACAGGGTGTTAAAATTCACATATGAAATTTTGTCAGTTAACTTGAGGTCCACAAAATTGAGCATTTACTGTATCAACAAGACAAGTAATAACAAGTGTTGGAGACATTGTGGAAAAAAATGAACCCTCATTCATGGCTTGTGCGAATGTAAATGGGTACAACCACTATAAAAAATAGTATGGGTGCAAGACATCTCCATCAAGTCCTGTTGCGGTGAGAGGGCATCTGCTGTCGGCCAAGTCTCTGTTACCTGGGTCCCGATTTGAGCTGGGCATGTGAAGCTGAGCAGCCATGGGGGCAGGAGATCTCCTTCAGCAGGGGTGAGGGTTCAGGCCCCTGCAAAGTTGGGGGGGTGAAGGTCTGTGCCCCACCTCTGTTGACCCCCAAGTTCTCTCCTGATGGCCCCTGTGCGACTGTGCCTGTCTTAAGTTGTTCCTTCCCTGAGGAATCTTACCCGTCTCTGGCTAACCAGCCATCCTCCGGGGCCAAGCAGAGTGATGTGAGCTTCAGTTCTGTCTCCTTGGTCGCCTATGCCCCCATGGCCTCCGCGCCCAGCACCTGCCTTGGGATCCCCTCGCCTGCTGGCAGGGTCCCAGCACTGATCACATATCTTGTGGAACCCAGGTTTCTTCTCCAAGGAGGCCCAGCTCACCCCACTGGGCGAGAGACAGATCCATGGTACCAGCCATCACGAGGTTTCGCCCTTGGCATGAACAGAAGCTCAGGCAACAGCTGTGGACAATTGGATTGTGAGAAGCAGGTCCCTCTTGGCTAAAAGGGCAAGAGGGGCCAATTTAGAATGCTCAGGTGCCTTCCCAGGGGGCCCTCTACATAGTGGAAGGGATTAAACCCTTTCATGTCCTTTTTAAATTGCTGCCAGACATTCAAAGAATTAGTTTGTAAGTTTGTTTGGGGTAATTATATAATATGCTGTTGTAATTCTAAAATATGAGATGTCTTGCACCCATGATCCGGGGAACTGGGGTCTAGGATATCTAAATCCAGCCTAGCACCAGGAATGCTCAGGGCCTACTCAAGAAGGCAAATAATCCTCTCCACTAATAATTACAGGATAAAACAAGATGGTTGTTAGAGTATTAAATTTGACAGTAAAATAGTAGTCAAGTTTTCAGACTAATTTAAATTGGCCAATCAAAATAAGCAAATACTCTAGAAAAATCAATTGTACTGGACAAAAAAGCTGTTACTAAAGTGTTAACTAAAATTTTTATTGGTAGTTCATCGCATGGTAAAATTGCATAACATATAATGAACCTAAAGCAGTCACATTTTAGTGCAAAAAAGTAAAATTTAAAAGCTATCAAGATTACAGCATAAAATTTCCAAAATCCTCCCAATATTTAAACCAAAAAAGGGGGGATAGTAGAAGAATATCATGTAAGAAAAAATATCCTGCAAATAAATTACATCTAGAAAATTTTTACTTTAGAAAATTAACTTTCTTTTGTAATGCTAACAGCAAGTCACCCAGGTAAAACATACATGGTGTCAAAACAAGCCAAAGGAAAATCATTTGGGCAAAAAAATGAAAAAGGATCGCAAGTCAAATTTATAGAAAATATTCCTTTATTAACTTTTGGTCGAGAATATGTTTGTATATTTTCAGAAAACAACTCCAAGACATGTGGATTCCTGCAACAGAGAGGAATTGACAGGAGTGCTCCAGCCATGAAGTCAGAAGAGAAACAGTCCAGAGATGGAAGACGCTGATGATGCCTTGCCATACTAGCAGTCTGCAGATATGCGTCACTGCAGATTGCCCAGGACCAAACCAGAGAGGGACCTGCAATACCACCATTTGTCCACCATCCAGAACTGAAATATCACTGCTGTTATGAACACATAAACAACTGTTGGACATAGAAACCGGGACTCAAGGGAACTGTTGGCCCAGAAAGAAACTCACTATAGACTGATTCATTTGCCTCTCAGCATAACCATTATTGCTTGTCTCATTTTCGGTTCCTATAAGTGTATTCCTAGTATCACACGAGCTCACTCATCTAGGGGAAAAGATGAACAACATAGACTGAAGAACAAGAACAGCATTGATCAGACCGTCAGACCTCAGAGGGAAGGTAGGGGAGGGTGGGGACCAGGGAGATAGATCAACCAAAGGACTTGTGTGCTTGCATATGAGCCTAACCAGTGATCACGGACAACAGGGGGAGGGGGGCTTGCGTGTGGGGGGGATTGGGAAGGGAACAGGGGGAGGGGGTTGATGACAAATATGTGATACCTTAATCAATAAAGTAATTAAAAAAAATAGTATGGAGACTCCTTAAAAATTAGTTAATAGAGTTACCATATACTCCAGGAAACCCTCTTCTGGGTATCTACCTGAAATTTTTGAAAACATTTTATTTGTAAAGATACATATAGTCCTATGTTCATTGAAGCATTATTCACGGTGGCAAAAAAATGGGGAAAAACAAAAATAGATCATCCTTTGATACATGACTGGATAAAGAAGATGTGTTACATATATACAATGGACTACTACTCAGTCATAAGAAAAGATCAAATATTGCCATTTGAGACAGCATCCTTGAGAATATCATCCTAAGCAAAATAAATCTTCTTTAGTTTTAAAAGTATGGTTTTAAATATAGTTTATAGTCACTGTTTTGGTGGAGGTAAACAAGGAATATTTGTTTTGAAGTAAAATATGACAAGAAAGTATAAATCCATGAGTAAGAAAACTTCGCAAACCGTGATCGGCCTTTATGTGTCTGCCCAGTTCCGTAGCATTAAAATGTTCCTTTGAACCTAGTAGAGGAACAAAGCCTGGAACCAGATGGGTGGTGAGCAGGAAAGGAGAGTTTCAGACAGAATCTCTCACAGAAAGTGAATATCTGTAGAGAAACAACTTTAGTGGGTGTATCAGAAAGAAGCCTTCTCCAGAGAGGGAGCCCATCTACCTATTAGAGCTTGGCTCTGGGCAACTGCTAAAGAAAGGACTGAGATAAGAAAAAGGAATGGTTGTCTAATAAAATAGTTACTTAAAATATAGGGAAACTAAATGAACATTGACCCATATAAAACAATAATAATAATACTTAACTTAGTGTGTTTAAAGTCAAGTTAGAATTGAAATAATCTTAGGTGATTATGGTATGCTTATATAACTTGAGTAAAAGAAATAATCAAGTTTATAATTAGAAAAAGTGGAAAAAGTTCATAATTAAATTTTAAAAAGATTTTGAAGGCACATTCTCTTCTAAAGACTAATATTTGAATTAATCAGGATGTGTTTTGAGGTCAAATAACCAAAGCAAATTGTTCATTTTGGTTGTCTGGAAATATTGGGGTTTCCATGTACTTCTGAAAACAGCCATTTCTATTGATATTCATGTGACCAATTTTTTATAAACCCATAGTAATATATAGGATCCATATAATATATTTTCATGTGGGTCAATCTCTTCCCTTCAAGTGTTCAATGTTTCTTCTATCAGTAAGTGCTTAAAATTTCTAAAGTTCTAGGAATAATTTCTGAAAATAATTTTAGGAGTGAACCCAAACTTCTAAATAAAATTCATGGACGGAAAAATGAATTCACACACACACACACACACACACACACACACACACACAGGTTCAGTTCAATCTCTGTGAACCAAAGCCTTTAAGTTTTGCTTAAGTTAGTTCAGACAGGGTTCAGATAAAATCTGAGCTCATGGTCCTCAGCCAAACCAAATAAGACGAAAAAATTTTGACATTGTCAGAATACTCTTAATAATTTCAACATCTGTTGTTCCATTTTCTTATGTCTGCAAAATGTGGGAAAATAATAAGAGACTTCTTAAAAAAACGTTGCTTTTATAACTACATCCATATTTATAATTCATAAACTATATTCTAATTGCTACTTTATAAAATTTTAGATGAAGTGATTCATAAAATCAAAATTAATATCTCTAATTCCGCAATATTCTGGAGGAATCAATCTCAGTAATATCTGCTTGCTTCAAAATATTAAGAAAGAAGCATACAGACTCAATTACATCTTAGTCGAGATTAGTTGTTTTGTTTTTGTTTTAGTCTTTAAAAAACCCCACTCAAAATAGATGACATTCTCACATTAAGATAGAAGAGGTTTATGAATAAAGGACTAATTACATTGGTGTAAATAGAATATTGAGACATTAAAAAAGATAGTGAGAAACACAAAGCTAGCAGCAATGGGCTGTCATTACTCCTAAGTCCAAAGGACAAGGGTAAAAAAGATGTTATTGGAAACTGGGAGAAGATCTATCCAGAGCTGACATCACTGCGAGTGGCAGTGATCTCCCTGTCAGGAAGGTCAGCCCTGGTGACCTCAAGGAGCCAGGAAACAAATGCCTGACTTTTCTCCTTCCCAGATGTCATGGTGAGTGTCCCCATTGACACAACTCAAATTGAAATCTAATGGTCCAGATTATGGAGATATAATTTACAAATATCAACATCCTGGTTAGAGTTCAGAGTGAAAAAGAGCAAAAGGTAGATTTGGAAGGGCAAATGAAGAAACTTAACACACTTTAATATTCTAAGCTCAGCAAGATTCATTAGAGGATCAAACTAAAAATGAAATGATGATTACATTAGTAAAATTTTCTGATTCAAAACTTCACAATAACAAAAAATCCCAACATTTCAAAAGCAATGTAAAATAACAATAAAAATGTAAAGTACAATGTTAGTAGTACCACTTCCTTCTATGCATGTGTGTGAATATATGCATGCATATTTCATTTTTCTTTCAAAATTAATTAAATGTTTTTAAAACGCTTAAAATATTCAATATCTCCATGAAAATGTGTGAATTTTAACTCTAATCCTGTAAGCATTCTTCCATGACAATAAAAATTCCATTGTAATGAATATTTCCATAACAAAAATAAATATATGATTTTGTCTAAATAAATTCAGATAATAATCCTTTTAGTAATTTTTTTTAGAAATTTCATAAAATTTCAAGTAATATAAAATTTGGATAATAAACAGTTAATATTAAAACCTGGATATAAATTTTAAAGCTTCATTTAATTTTATCTGCATGATTCTAAAGATGTATAAGGTTATAAAGCTTCATTTCCCTCCAGAGCAAATCAGGATAACTTTTAAATTATTTATATTATCTTGTAACTTTATTTTTTTTTTAAATAGCCCGCCCAGTCGGCATGGTTCAGTGGTTGAACATGGACCTATGAATCAGGTCACGGTTTGATTCCCTGTGGGGGCACATGCCCAGGTTGCGGGCTCGATCCTCAGTGTGGGGTGTGCAGGAGGCAGCTGATCAATGATTTTCTCTCATCACTGATGTTTCTCTCTCTCTCTCTCTCTATCTCTCTCTCTCTCTCTCTCTCTGCCTCTTTGAAGTCAATAAAAATATATATGTTTTAAAAAGCTAATTCCTTTTTATTAAATGAAAAGCAAGATCAAAATAGAGGGATTTTGTTTCTTGATGACAAACAGATTTATGGCTATTAAGCAAACTTCCTCTGTAATAACAAAGATCTGGGTTAAAATTCTGACTTGGACAATTATTTGCAATTAATAAACAAGGTACTTAATTGCTACACACTCAAGTTCATTATTCTTAAAATTAAAATAATAATATTAATTATAATAATAGTGATAATATCTACCTACCTCATGTTTTCAAAATTGTATAACAAAGCCAATATATCTTAAGTAGTCATTACTCTTCCACCCACAACCACATCAGACATAGTATATCCAAACATCTACAAGCTCCTAACAGAGAGATTTAAGCTGGTTTTGGTAAAGAAGGAAATTTCCCTAAAATCTTTACTTGAAATACTCAGAATTTCTTTGATTGAAATACGGTATCTGCTAAAGTGGCAAAGTGCTAAAAATTACTGTATATATATAATATTATTCCTGTATAATATTATAATATTGTTTTTAAACTAAAATAACATACATTTCTTTAGTTAAAGTATATATGTTTAAAGTAATTCTTAAGAGAGATATTTATAAATTCAAGTAAGATAAAAATTCCTTATTTTAGCAAATGATTAGGTTTTTGCAAATGATTTGTGTTGCAACAAAATGAAATCCATAGCATTCTGTGTCGAGAGAGAGAGAGAGAGAGAGAGAGAGAGAGAGAGAGAGATTGATTTGATTAATTACAAGAATAGGCTCTTGCTCTTAGGAGGCCAAGAAAACTCAGGATCTGCTAGATCAAAATTCTGCAAGCTGGAAAACCCAAAAAGCTGGTGGGCTAATTCAGTCCACAGAACTGAGAACCGGGAGCACATATGTCTAAAGGCGGGAAAAGATGGATGGCCCTGCTTAGGCAGAGGAAATTTGCCCTTCCTACATCCTTTTGTCCTCTTCAGTCCCCTCAGCAGAGTGGATAATGGTGAGGTAGAGCCATACCAATTTTAATGTCACTCTCTCTCTCTCTCTCAGAAACAATCTCACAGACACAGCCAGAAATAATGGTTTGCCAGCTATTTGGGCATCCCTTAGCCCATTCAAACAACACATAAAATTAACCATCACAACACCTAATTCACACCTCCATCATCTTTATCCTATTCCAAGGCAAGAAGACTGTTGCTTGATAGATTATTTTCATGGTCCCCTATCAGTTTATTCTCACCACAGCATATAAAAGGATTCTGTTAAATTGTTACATCAATCATATCAATTATCTATTGAAAACCCTCAAATTGTTTCCTATCTCAAAATAAAAGCCAAAGTGTTTGCAGTAACACTGAAAGATCTGGGCCTCAACATGTAGACAGAAAGTATATTAAGGAATGCCTAAGGCTGTGAGATTAAGGAGAGTGTGAGGAAATAGCTAAAAGTGTATGGAATTTTTTGTGTGTGTGTGTGTGGAAGGGGGGGAGGGGGGATAAAACTTCTCTAAAATTTATTTTGATGATGGTTACACAATCATAAATATACTAAAACATTTGAACTGTCACTTTAAGTGGGTGAATCGTAAGATTGCTCCAGCCACACCAGCCTCCTTACTGTCCTTCAAATAAGCCAGGGAAAACTAATGCTTTAAGACATTTGCATTGGCGGTGCCATCTGTCTATAACTCTTTTCATTTCTAAAATCTTAATGATCAATGGGAAACTTTAAATTAAATTTGCACTGCCATGAATTTTTAAAACATTATTAAGCCACCATTTACCAAAATAATTCTGTCAGATACTAATTCAATACTTAAACATCTTGTTTAAGAATCGTGATGGTGACTTATTTTTTTTCCCTTTTATTGTATTTTTTGGGTGACAATAATTAACAAAATTATACAGGTTCCAGGTGTACAATTCTACAACATATCATCTGTACACTGTATTGTGTTTAGTATCCAAGTCAAGTCTTAGTCCATCACCATTTATCTCCCCTACAATCTCCTCCACCTCTGCCACCCACCATTCCTGGGCAATCATTAAAAAAATAGTTTATGGTTATTTGAATTTGGAAATGCTGTATATAAATTCACCCCTTTCAAAATGTCACATCCTATATAATAAAAGCCTAATACACAAATCAACTGAATGATGGAACGACCAGTGGAATGACTGGTCGCTATGATGTGCACTAACCAGCAGGGGGCAGACGCTCAATGCAGGAGCTGTCCCCAGCCCTCAGGCCCTAGGCCAGCTAAGGCGGGTGCCAGTGAGGGCCCCCTGATCGCCCCACCGGTCACCTCACAGAACAGCCCTGGTCACCGGCCAGGCTTAGGGACCCTACCTGTGCATGATTTCATGCACTGGGCCTCTAGTGAAACAATAACATCAAAATATCTGAGAAAAAACTCTGTGGTACAGAAACCAATTTACTTTTGATTGCTTCTGTAGTTTCAACATGTACTTAGACCAAGGATACTTATTTCTGTATTACTTTCCATATAACATATCCTATAATATCCCTTTATGGAAATGCTCTATTAGGCAATTTCATTTCCATACCCTTGAATGAAAGTTTGTAAATACAATCTTTATCAACAATGCAGCCTTAATACATTCTGACCTATTTCAACTGTCAAACTAAACTTATTTGAGGTAAACTTAGGGCATAAATTTAATAAATAAACTTTCTCCTTAAAAAAAATCACAAATGTTTATGTTTGCTGAAACCACATTTATTATGAAAGGGTCAAGAGAAATTGGATAATTCTATACATGAAGTAAATTAGATCACAAAAAAACTATAGATAGTATTTTGGTTCACTATGCATCATTCACAAAGCCTGCTTATTTACTAAAACAAAGGCATTTTATCTTACTTGAATTTATAAATATATTTCATGAGAATTATTTTAAACATTTAAAGTTTAACTAGAAATGTATATTATCTTTAGTTGGAAACTATATATTTGCTTACATTAGTAAAAAAAAAAAACCAAAAATCAAATCACTGCATTTTAAATGCCAAAAGTTGAGGTTTATCACAAATAAATTGGAAACCTTACTGTAAAATATAAATTCTGTTTATTGTATAGCTCAAAAGAAATATATGAATATGAGTTATACATTACATAGAAGCAATCCAATTTTTTTTCTCACTTAAACACCTTTAGCTTTTATTTTCCTGAATTCAAATAATCTTGCATATGTGCCGCGACCTGCACAGAAGCATCACAATCATCCCGTTAAAGTATTACCTCTAGGTAATTTCTAGAACCTAAAAATCATAAGGAACTACTCGTTTTTATCACTAAGAAACTTGAGAAGTTGTGATATTCTAAATAATTTTAGATTTTTCTCCTAGGATGATTATCACAGAGGTGCTAGTTGTTTGCCACATCTATTTATTTATTTTCCTTATGAGCCCTTACTCAGTTAGCTTGTGCTGTCTAACAATTTACCAAGAAAATTAATGGTTCAAATGAACAACCATTTTGCTGTTGTTGCTGTTTCTAATTCTGTAAGACAGCAGTTTGGACGGAGTTCAGCTAAGAAGCTTTTATGGTCTAGGTTTGGCTTACTAAGGCACTTGACTGATAGGTGTTGTTGGGGCCGAATGGTTAGGATGGCCTCACCTTCATGTTTGGTGGTTGCAAGCTGTTGGCCAGGTTCTCCTCCATGTGGCCTCTCCATCCGCTTTAGACTTATTTCCAAGGATGGCAATAATCCACCAGGGAGAGAGCAGAAGCTGCAAGTCTTTTGAATCCTAGGCTCAAACTGTGCATAAGTCACGCATGCCATATTCTTTTGGTTAAAGCAAGTCATGTGGGTAAAACCAGATTCAAGGTGTGAAGGGCAACACCCTGGCTTTGATGGGAATGGCTGCAGAAATGCAGACAGTTTTACATCGAACATCAATGCATAATTAATCTAGCTTCCCCGCCCTCTGATCCAGCTGGATATGGCTACGTGACTGAGTTCCAGACTGTGAAATATTGCATGGTTCTTTTCCAAGGCCTCGTGTTCCAGTTCACCAGATTGCAATACCTAAGGTAGTATGAAAACATCAAACTTTCTACAGCCTGAGTCTTTGCAATAACTGTGTAAGCAGAGAATCCCCAGCAATCTGCCCCCCATCTGTTCTGCTTCCTGAGGCATTCCTAAACAGCATGTGAGTAAAATATTAACTTACTTTATATTAAGCTATTACCTGATAGAGACTAATATTTAGTATTGCCTAACTTCCTGTAATTAATACAGTGAGTTTACTTTTTTGTATATTTGTCATTATGTAATAAACTTTTAATAATACTAAAGTTGCTTTTTTCCAGCAGATATTTTTGAGAGTAAGAAGTCCATTCTTGAATGGAAATATCTACATTTTTACTAAAGGAATAATATATAAGTGTAAACATGAAGTTTGTTTATAAAACTATTGCACATATGTAAAACATATGCAAAGTTCTCATATAAACTATACAATATTCTAATGTCTTTGTAGAGAGACTCTTTAAATCTAGAGATCAGTATATATAGTTCAATCTGATCCTTAGTGGAATCTGGGGATGCTGAACTATCCTTGGTGTTATGTATAATAGTGTTTCAACTTGGAGATTCAGGAATAATTATTTCAGGGAAGAAAGAATCTTTGATTAAAATAGAATGCTCTGGGTAATCAAAATTGTTTTTTTCAAAGACTTTTATCAACCTTGAAAAGAAATCAGATTACCAAGAAGAAAACTCCCCAAAGGCAATAATATAGGCTGTCCCCCCAAAAAACGTGTACACACTTTAACAGCAGATAGCTCAATTTTGAAAATGAGACACATTTTAATAAACACTGCTTTTATAATTATTTAAAGTGTTATATACATTTTGGGGGAACACCAGTGGCATTGAGTTTCGGGGAAAAATTTCAAACACTCTAGTATTTTTTTATGTATAATGCTGTCATGACATAATAATATATATTACCTTCAATAAATGTATCTATAGTTTTTTTCTTGTTAAAGTAATACATAAATATGTTAAAATCTACATAGTACAGGAGGTAAAATAAACATTAAAATCCTCTCCCTCCCACTCTATAACCTCAACTCTCTCAATTGTTAAATAATAGCTACTCTTCACAAGTTCTTTGATTCTTTAATAATTTTTATTAGTCTTATTTTTTTCACCTTATTCTGTATTTTGGACTGTCACTTAATAACATAGTTTATAGATATTTCTATTTTAAAATATACATATATTGCTACTTTATGACTTTCTGATTTTCGACTGTTTTGTTGGTCCCTCTATGAAATATAAGGGAATTAGCACAGTTATGCACTTCTGTCATTTCTCTTTCAACATATTTTTCCAGATAGTCTCACAATATTTTTATATTGTCAAGCTTTAGGACATTTACATTTGGCTCTATATGCAAAATTTCCAGAAACGTTTATTGCTTTATATTTAAATTCCTCTCATGCTCATTGTCATTCTTTTAACCACCATTTCTTGAAAACCAAGGTATCATTAGTATTTTGTTACATGTAGAGTTGGCTGAATTTCAACCACACATTTTATTAATCTATATTTGAAACTGATAACAATTTGACAGGAAAAAATTATTCAGTCATATCTTCTGCCTCAAACTGTTGCAGACCTAGCAAACAGATCTTGCAGTACTGATGAGGGAATCCTACATACACACAAAAAAATGAAATAAGGTTAATATTTGTTTTGTTTTTACTAATGAGTGTTATGTTTTTTATATCTAGAGAACACAGAATTTTTCTTTGTCTTTGAAATGAAAAAACACACACAACACAACAGTAAGAGAATATATCATATTGCTGACTATCCTATATCTAGGTTTCTTGGGAGTTGGTTTACCCTTTCAACCTAAAAATGCAGATTTTAGCAAATTCTGTCTCATCTATATCATTTCAAATACCTTTATTATTATTTTCATGCACCAATCCCAAGTGTGCCCTCACTGTTAGAGGGCTGTTCTCAAGTTACCACACTCCTTTTGCCTTGAAAACCCAGAAGTCCTGAGAACGTATACCCCCACCTGGTCTGGAAGTAAGTGTTAAACAATGATGGCTGCATGCAGGATAAAAATACTACAATCCCCTAGCCTCTGACTGTGATAACTCTCAGCTGGAGCCATACTGTCTCTACAGCTGCCCTGATATTTTGTGTTCATGTTTCCTTATTCTGGTATTTTACTAGGAATCATACCACTGTTTGGCTTCTTTCCATTCTTGTTCTCATTTTTTGCACTCCCCTACTGGTTTTGTTTTAGAAAAATCCATAATCCTTTTGACCTCAAATCTGCTTAGTGTATTCCTCTATTTCAGGAAAGATTTCTCCTTTTATTTAAGAACTAGAGGCCCAGTGCATGGATTCGTGCACCGGTGGGGTCCCTCTGCCTGGCCTGCAGGGATTGGGCCAAAATCGCCTCTCCAACATCCCCTGAGGGGTCCCACATTGCGAGAGGAAACAGGCCAGGCCGAGGGACCCCACCAGTCCATGAATCTGTGCACCGGGCCTCTAGTATGCATATAAGATCTTTGGTTAATCTCTTCCCACCCTCCCCCCTCCCCTCTTCCCTCTGAGATACATCAGTCTGTTCCCTGTTTCCATGCCTATAGTTTCCACTCCTGCATTGAGTGTCTGCCCCCTGGTAGTCAGTGCGCATCATAGCTACTGGCTGGTCGGCAGGTTGGCCTGTCAGCCGGTCGCTTAAGCTTTTATATATATATATATATATATATATATATATATATATATATATATATATATATAGATATAGGTATAGGTATAGGTGTAGATGTAGATGTAGATATAGATATAGGTATAGATATAGATGTAGATATAGATATAGATAGATATATATAGATATATATACATATATATACTAGAGGCCTGATGCATGAAATTCATGCCAAGATAGGCCTTCGCAGCTCTGGCTGCCTCGCAGCCCCAGCCCCACCCACCGCCTGCACCTGCCTTGGCCAGGAGCTACCTGCGTCCGCCACCCCTGTCCGCCGCCCACGTCCGCCGCCACACTCCCCCAGTTCCCTGGTTCCATGGAGCACCCCATCGATTGCAGAGCCCTCACCCCCACATCGATCGCCCCACAGAGAGTGGCCTGGGCCTCTCTCTTTGGGGCGAGCGTGGAGCCCCCCAATTGATTGCCCCACTGGCCGACGACCAAAGCCTCCCTCTGCAGGTGATTGTGGGGTGATGGCGGGCCCTCTGACCAATCGCATCACACCTGCCTTGGCTGACCTGGTGCCAGTGCGTGTCATAGCATGGTCATCCAGACGGTTGTTCTGCTGTTTGGCCATTTGATCGATTTGCATATTACGCTTTTATTATTATAGACTAAAGGCCTGATGCATGAAGTTCAAGCAAGAGTAGGCCTTCCTTTTCCCAGCTGCCAGCACTGGCTTCCCTCTGGCACCCGGGACCCGGGCTTCCTCTGGCTGCCAGCAGGCACCCAGAACCCGAGCTTCCCTCGCAGCTCTTGCTTTATCTGGAAGGACATCCAGAAGGACATCTGGTCTAATTAGCATATTATGCTTTTATTATTATAGATTATTATAGATATAGATATTTTTAGTTCATTTGCCATATTCTACTTTTAAAGAATATCAATTATACTTATGGATTTCCTTTTTCCTTCTTAATTATCTACTATCATTACTTTAATCACATTCCTTCCTATTTTCTTTTCCATTTTTTCATATAATTTTGAAGCCAGTAATACATACATGTAATTTTAATGTTCATTGTCTATTTTATATTTTATTGTTTCTAGTATAGCTTTTAATTCTAAAACAACTTTGGTATTATGTTTATTTATTTACAAATCTCTTGTTAGTTTACTTTTATACTCCTTTTTAGTTTTATCTTTTCTTTGTTATTTCTCTATTTCTTCCTTCACTTTTTTTAACTTACCTTTTTCTCTTTCTCTCTCAATTGCTCACTATCTCTCTTCCTCCTCAACTCTTTCTAAGTCTATATTCCCTTTATTTTTTTAGTGGGGATTTTTTTTTTTGAAATGTTTACTCTTTTTGGAACTAATTCTTTCTCTTCTATATATTATGCATAAACTTTCTGTTTATATATTATTTTGCTCCTTTTTAATTTTTGAAATATATTTTTATTCATTTCAGAGAGGAAGGGGGAGGGAGAGAGAGATAGAAACATCAGTGATGAGAGAAAATCATTGATCAGCTGCCTCCTGCATGCCCCCTTGACTGGAATTGAACCCGGGACTCTTCAGTCTGCAGGCCAATGCTTTATCCACTGAGCCAAACTGGCTAGGGCAATTTCCTCCTTTTTAAACATTAATTTTAAGGGATGTTCACTTAACACATAAATTTTCAAAGTTAATAGAGTTTTTTTTTTTATTATAAAGCAATGGTATATTGCTTTTTATTCATTAGTTCATTTAATTCCCATCACAAAAATTTTTATTGTTATCCCCAATTTATTGAGTAGGAAAGTAAATGTTAGTAAGGTTATATAGACTGATGATGAAAAATAGATATGGAAAACTTTTATCTGTGTTTATTATTCCTTTATATAGAGTTTATTCTATAAGTTATAAAATAAGTTTATTCTATAAAATAACTTATAGAATAAATTATAACTTATATGCATTATAGTTATAACCACAGATAATTTTTTTTTTTGCTAAAGACAAGAATATTATATTACAAATAAATAATCAATTCTGGGAGGGGTCTAGTGATTGTTTTTGCTAATAGAAAATTGTTTTAAAATCACTTCATGGCAACAGTGTTTCAGAATGGTTTATTTGGACCATCTGCAAAAGGAAATGAAAAAAGAAAGCTTAGCATCATTATGCCATCTAACACATTGCTGCAGACATAATAGATACCTTTTGCATGTGTCTAACATAATAGGGTCATATTTGAAAATATCTTGTCAAGTCAGCATGATACAGAGTCTGCTAACTATAAAATGCATTTTTTTCTTTTTTTTATAATACACAAAAATTATTTATGGCATATCTGATTGCACAATTGGTAAGTCAGTAAACAGTGTTTTAAAGAAAGACTGAGAGAAGAAAAATGGGGACGGAGAGAGAGGAGGAGATTCTTGCCTTCCATTTGGAACTTGGTGGTGGCTATAACTTACTTTGGTCATGAAATATGAATTAAAGTGATTTGTACCACTTCTTAGCCTCTTCCATGACATTTTTTAATGCAAATGACAATTTGGTTACATTTGTACTTCTTGGTTCTTTGCTTTTCTGCACTGCAAACAGTGAAGATATTGTTTTATTTTCTTATGTCAATGAAATAAGCCCAAACTCATTTTTAGTTCTATATCCTTTGGTAATGAGCTTATATTTCTAGCTAGATTGATTCAGGGATTTTTTATTTTTTGGCAGTAAAATTTAATAATGTCAGTATCATTAAGGTTGTCGGGAGAGAGCTAAAATTTTTGTGAGAATTGTGTGTGTTTGGTTTGTTATTAATTTAAACATTTTTGTTGAGTCTAAGCATGTGGCTTACTCCTCCAGGCAGGAAGTTTAACCTGTTCTCTGAGTGATGAAAAATGTCCCTTGGCTTTGGTTTGATCTCATGCTTGGGGATAACAAGAAATTTGATGAGATATCTGGTTATGGTAACAGTCCTACAGTTCATGGGCTTGTGGGAACCATGCCAGGTCCCCGGATAGTCAAGGCCAATGGGAGCACATTTGCCTTGTTATCAATACCAGAATGGCCAAAGGCCACTCTGAACATGTGCCTAAATGGGACGTTCAAGGACTCTGATCCTGGGAATCCTAATCAGGCCAAGATACCATGAGCGGGTGCAAGTACACACGGTACACTGTGCCCTTCAGTAGCCAATATGTTGATGTAACTATTGGCACGAAACCTTCTTTGTCTAAATGGTATAAAAGTAGGTTACTGACCAGAGAGTTGGATGGACTAGGCTGAAGTAGCCTGGAGTCGGCTGAGGATGGAGTGAGAAGAAGTCTACTAGAGAGAGCATCTGGGCAGGAGAGACAGGAGAAGCGGCTGAGCCGGAGAGCTCAGGTTCTGCTAGGATGTGAAGTGATATGTCTAGGAGGCAGCGTGCGGCTGCTCAGATAATAGCTGTGGGTACAGAGACTGATGCTGCTTTATGGGAAAGATATATGTTCACCAGCCAGTGTCCGGCTGCCTGCCTGTTTGGACTTTGCTGTGAGGACTGTTCTTGTCTGATGGCTATATGGCTACTGGCTTCTGCAATAAAGATTCATTCTTATACACCTACAACTTCTCCATCTCCTTCTCTGTCTACCGAGACCCTCTGCCATGCTCTGCCCAGACTCAGAACAACTCAGAACACCAGAGCTCATGCAGGGATCTTGCTGCATGCTCTGACAAGGCTGTACTATATGTATTTCAGTACATGATTTTAATTGCACAGGTATCTCTTTTCTATAGCTGAAAAACAAAATTATGTGCATAATTCATTTCTCCCAGTCAGGTAACCCATTCAGGAGAAGAAAAGAAAACATACTTATGGGGAAGTTTCTTTTCCAGGTTGCTTTTTCTGTCAACTGAAGTAGGATAATAATTAACCCCAAAAGAGGTTATTCACCATCTTCTGTAGCCTATATACATCTTCAGCTGTGTCCTATAAATCTTACCATCAGAGAAATCTTAAAAATGTATTTTATTTTTTAATTTGCTATAATGCACTGTACTTTTAAACTGGGGAGTGTGGGTTAATATGAAAATCCACTTTTGTTTACCTCCCCAATAAATATCTTGCAGCTATTCTTGATGTGAGCAGTGGATGTAAACACCTGTGAAATTGCATTACTTTTTAAATTAAATTTATTTGATGAGTATTTGTAGTTTTTAGGTTTTATTTTACGCTCTTTGTTTATACTATGTGATAAAAGGGTAATATGCAAATTGACCCTAATGGTGGAACAACCAGGAATGACCGGTCACTATGATGCGCACTGACCACCAGAACGCAGACGCTCAATGCAGGAGCTGCCACCCCTGGTGGTCAGTGCGCTCCCACAGGGGGAGCTCCGCTCAGCCACAAGCAGAGCTGACGGCTGCGAGTGCAGCGGCGGTGGCAGCACTAAGGATGTCTGACTACAAGTGGACACAGGCCAGGCTGAGGGATCCCCGCCTAGTGCGTGAATTTTTGTGCACCAGGCCTCTAGTTGTAAAATACCTGTTTAGCTTTTTTTTTTCCAGTAGAGACAAAAAACAGGTATTTTGGTTAAGATTGCACAGTCTCAGACAGACTATGTCAGCTTAAATTCTGGTTCTTTGGTTTAGAGAAAATTATTAAACTCTCTGAACCTCAGTTTTGTTATCTGTAAAATGAGCATAATTGTAGTACCTCTTTCATGGTATTGTTTTTAGGGTTAAATGCTCATTTATACACTGAGTTTATAATTGATACATAGTAAGCATTTGATCCTTATTGACTACTAGAGGCCTGGTGCACAAATTCGTGCATGGGTGGGGTCCCTCAGCCTGGCCGGCAATCAGGGCCGATCAGGACCATCTCTCCCAGTCCCGATCAGGGCCAGCCGGCCAAGAGGAGGGACCGTGGGAGGTTGGCCGGCGGGGGGGAGGGACTGCAGGAAGTTGGCCAGCTGCAGGAGGTTGGCTGTGGGAGCACACTGACCACCAGGGGGCAGCTCCTGCATTGTGTGTATTCCCGCTGGTGGTCAGTGCGTGTCATAGAAACCTGTTGACTAGTTGTTTGGTCATTTGGTCACTTAGGCTTTTATATATATATATAGATTATTAGCTATCAACTTTTCTGGAATTGTCTGGCTCTCTTCTTTATCTACCTTATAACATCTAAGCTTCCGAACAGTACTATAATTGATTATAAGTTATATTTTACACATAAAGAAACTGAGGATCAGCCGAAACCGGTTTGGCTCAGTGGATAGAGCGTCGGTCTGCCAACTGAAGGGTCCCAGGTTCGATTCCGGTCAAGGGCATGTACCTTGGTTGCGGCCACATCCCCAGTAGTGGGTGTGCAAGAGGCAGCTGGTCGATGTTTCTCTCTCATCGATGTTTCTAGCTCTCTGTCCCTCTCCTTTCCTCTCTGTGAAAAGTCAATAAAATATATTAAAAAAAAAAAAAAAAGAAACTGAGGATCATAGAATTTAATTCACTTGTCCAGAGACCATAAAGTGATCAGACCAGGACTTGAAGACAAACTAAGAAACTTTTTCAAAGGGCTAAAATATGTTTTCAACACATAACAATGTCTCTTATAATTTTCAAATGTATTGCTGAATATTTGTCCTTATAATAAACTAGAGGCCTGGTGCATGAAATTTGTGCATGGGGGTAGGGTTGGGGAGGGGAGTATCCCTCAGCCCAGCCTACACCGTCTCCAATCTGGGACCCCTTGAGGGATGTTCAACTGCAGTCGGACATCCCACTCATAATCCAGGATTGCTGGCTCCCAACTGATTGCCCCTAACTGCTTCTGCCTGCCAGCCTGCTCACCCCCTTACCACTCCCCTGCCAGCTTGATTGATGCCTAACTGCTCCCCTGCTGGCCCGATTGCCCCTAACTGCCCTCCCCTGCTGGCCTGGTCACTGCTAACTGCCCTCCCCTGCAGGCCTCGTCTCCCCCAACTGCTCTCCCCTGCTGGCCCAGTCACCCCCAACTGCCCTCCCTTGCTGGACATCTTGTGGTGGACATCTTGTGTGTTGGAGTGATGGCCAATTTGCATATTACTCTTTTATTAGATAGGATAATTATATGAAATTTCTCCCCATGACATATCTCATGCATATATGACACTGTGAGTATGAAAAAAAAGACATAAAAGTTCCAATAAATGTAAAAAATAGCAAGAAATATTCATTTCAAGTTTCTGAAAATGAGTTATAAATAATTTACGTTAAAATCTAAAGGTATCACACTGACTATATTTCTACTTTAATATTACAACAATTATAAACAGCTACCTATTTAGTTATTTTTTTCCCTAGAGACTTGGTAAACTGGTAATTACAGGAGATACTCATAAAACAGTTTGTAATGATGTTATCTGTGTATGTGAGAGAGACAGAGAGAGAAAAATAAATGCTCAAAGATAAAGTTAGGGGAGAAAGAGTGGATAATTCCTTCCAAATAGAGATTCTTTATTACAATCTATCTCTCAAATTAATACATTATTCACACTCAGGCATTTTCATGTTTTATCATAACTAATTTTGTCAACCAGTGATCTGAAAAGTTAGGAATATATTCAATATTCAGTTAGTTTTCTTATATTGTTCCTTATTTCCAAAATGCATATTCTTAACATTCTTTTAGACATTATTTTAATTTTCTTTTTTTAAAGAAATCAGACATCCTTATGATTATACTTTTTAAAATATATTTTATTGATTTTTTTTACAGAGAGGAAGGGAGAGGGATAGAGAGTTAGAAACATCGATGAGAGAGAAATATCAATCAGCTGCCTCCTGCACACCCCCTTACTGGGGATGTGCCCGCAACCAAGGTACATGCCCTTGACTGGAATTGAACCTGGGACCCTTCAGTTCGCAGGCCAATGTTCTATCCACTGAGCCAAACCGGTTAGGGCTGATTATAATTTTCAGTTTAAAATATTTTTCATGAAGTTCTGAAATCCACACATTATCCTCTTAAAAAATCCTAATATATAAAAAGCCAGGTGCCGTCGCAACCTAAACGACTGGACAGAGGACCAAACAGCAGGCTAGGGAGCTGTGGGCCCCCAGCTGCCCACGGCATGGCAGCAGGAGGAGAGAGCTGTGGGCCCAAACCATCAAAGGACTGGTCTGGCTCTAACAGCATGGTGTGGCAGGGCCATGGAGGCTGAGGAGCCTCGCAGGGCAGGGGCTGTGAGCATGGAGCTTTGCGGGGTGGCTGAGGCAGAGGAGCGTTACAGCGGTGGCTGAGGCCGAGGAGCCTCGCAGGGCATGGGGCTGTTATCGTGGAGCTTCGCAGGGTGGCTGAGGCGGAGAAGTGTTGTGGGGGCTGTGAGTATGGAGCTTCATGGCCTGGTGAGGTGGAGGAGCAATGCAGGGGCAGCTGAGGCCGAGGAGCCTCATGGGGCGGGGGCTGTTAGCATGGAGCTTCCTGGGGTGGCTGAGGCAGAGCTTCCTGAGGTGGCTGAGGCAGAGGAGTGTTACAGGGCATGGGCAGCAGAGGCCGAGGAGCCTCACGGGGTGGGGGCTGTTAGCGTGGAGCTTTGCAGGGCTGCTGAGGCGGAAGAGCATCATGGGGCATGGGCAGCAGAGGCCGAGGAGCCTCACGGGGTGGGGGCTGTTAGCGTGGAGCTTCGCGGGGCAGGGGTCACGGAGGTGGAGGAGCAACGCTGGGCAGCAGACATGGCCCTGATTGCAGCTAGGCCTAGAGACCCTAACCTCACATGATTTAATCGTGTGCTGGGCCTCTAGTATATATATATTTATCTTGGCTGTATACTACTGTGTAAAGTACTCAGAGATAAAAGACCCTTTACTCATCTGTCAAATGGACATAACATTTGCCTATTTCAAAGGATTGTTTTAATAATTTTTAAAATAATTTACACAACTTTGCACACTGTTGTGTAATAAGCACTAACAAATGCCATCTTTTAATATTATCCTATCTAATAAAAGAGTAATATGCAAATTAACCATCACTCCAACACACAAGATGGCTGCCCCCATGTGGTCAAAGATGGCTGCCCTCATGTGGACACAAGATGGCCTCCACAAGATGGCCAGCAGGGGAGGGCAGTTGGGAGGGACCAGGCCTGCAAGGGAGGGCAGTTGTGGGCGATCAAGCCTGCAGGGGAGGGCAGTTAAGGGTGACCCAGGCCTTCAGGGGAGAACCGTTGGGGGGGACCAAGCCTGCAGGAAAGGGCAGTTAGGGGGGGACCAGGCCTGCAGGGGAGCGCAGTTAGGGGCAATCAGGCTGGCAGGGGAGCAGTTAGGTATCAATCAGGCTGGCAGGGGGGTGGTTAGGTGGTGATCAGGCAGAAGTGGTTAGGGGCAATCAGGCAGAAGTGGTTAGGGACAATCAGGAAGGCAGGCAGGCGAGCAGTTGGGAGCCAGCAGTCCTGGATTGTGAGAGGGATGTCCGACTGCCCGTTTAGGCCACTGGGATCGGACATCCCTCTCACATCCCTTGAAGGGTCCCAGATTGGAGAGGGTGCAGGCTGGGCTGATGGACACACACCCCCATGCATGAATTTCGTGCACCGGGCCTCTAGTGTAGGCTATAATAATCATTCAGTTTATCTTCACTGGTACTTTATCTCCAATCTTCAAACAAAATCTAGGGTTCCCTTTATCACCGGAATAATAATCTTGCTTAGCCTTGTCCTAAAGACCTTCAAGGTTCAATGGACTCTGAAAAGAGAACTTGCCTCAGAGTGATCCATTAAAGGTGTTACATTGTGGTTATTTTCTTGTCATAGTATTTAATTTGCCCTCCACCCTATTATGCATCACTTATTTTTTTTAATGTGTTGTTATTGATTTCAGAGAGGAAAGGAGAGGGAAAGGGAGACAGAAACATCAATGATGAGAGAATCATTGATTGGCTACCTCCTGCATAGCCCCTATTAGGGATTGAATCCGCAATCTGGGTATGTGCCCTGACTGGAAATCGAACCATGGCTGCCTTTTTCATAAGTCAATGCTCAACCACTGAGCCATGCTGGCCGACCCACCACTTATTCTTTATTCTTATCATTTATACTTCTCATTTCTAATGCACTAATTAATTTTATTTATTTACTTTTTGCTTATCAATTATTACCCCTCCAACCTTATTTTATGAATCTTTCCTGTGAATAGAAAATTTCTTAAAGTATATGAAGTACTTAACAGTTGTGGAAATACTTAGGTGGGTAAGTAGGGTTAGTCAAGAAATTGATTATTATTTTCCTTTAATACACTTCTGTACTTTTTTAGTTTCTTATGAGTTGTATTTCCATTAAGTAATCTGTTTATCTATTTTAAACCAATGAAATATTATAATTATATAAGTTTTCTGCAAAGTTAGCTTTCTAAAATATCTGATTTTTGTGTATTAGCTCAATATGAGTTGATTTCAATTTTGCTCTGTACAAAAATAAATGCATATATTTGAGGCATTTGCTGGCTAGAAAACTGTTAAATAGAAATGCATAAATCCATAATGTGTTTAAATTGACAACACAAACAGTAAAGCAGATGAAATGTGCCAGATCATTTTCAATAAATTTTAAAAAGACTACTTTTTATAAGAGGGCCTTAAATTGGATGCCTTGTGCCTGTTTCATTAATCGCTATGATATTATTACCTGTGAGCTTCATTAGGGACTTTTTATACTGCTTTATCATCTTTAATGGAACATGTTCATTTCTCAAAGCAATTAATTAATAAGAAAGACAACTGTGTTTAAGACAGTAAAACGCCTACCAGATATTTGAAGCAATATATCCAATGTCATTAAAATAAATCTGTATCACCCTTAAACCACACTTAGTGATCATACCATGTTGTAGCAATTTATTTATTTAATAATCTGAATTGAATACTTATCCATTCATCTTAATTTGCTGTCATTTATTAATATGGATTCAATAAAATTAACCTTAAGTCATAGTGATATGGGTTGTCATTGTTTTAGAATAAAAGATGTTTTAAAATTATTATATTCTTCTTCTCCTGATTCACATCTACTTTCATCTCCTTTATGATAGCATGTATGTTTTTCTACACCTATTTTGCTCATTTCATTGTTTAATCTTCTTCTTGCCTCATTTTAAAAACTCTAACTTATGTGAGTATAGTAAATTTTCAAACTATCTTAAGTAAGTTTCTATGAGCCATCTGTGCAGTAAAGTACATTGCACCATATGGTATTATATTGTGATCATATTTTATCTGAAAATTTGTTCTGCATATTGAACATTTGTTACCATTTGCTTATAGATTATATAGATCAGAGGTATTTCTTTGTTTTATATTTTTATAATCCTAGTAGGAGATAGGATAATTGAATGTTTGGGAGTTCCTTAGGGATAGGAATATATAATCACTTATTCTGCTCATTTCCCTGAGATAATGCATTACCTCAAAATCTTAGTAATATTTATAGCAATTTGTATGTAGATTGGAAAATTGTTGAAGTGCCTTTTTGTTTTTTTACTCATGCTTTAAAGTATATTCAAAATCAGCACTGGCCAATGTGGCTCAGTCGGTTGGGTGCCATCCTGTGCACCGGATTGCAAGTTCAATTCCCAGTCAGGGCACATCCAGAGTTGTGGGCTCAATCCCTGGTACGGGGCATGCAAGAGACAGCCATTGATGCTTCACTCTCACATAAATGTTTCTCTCTCTCCCTCTCCCTTCCTCTCTCTTTGAAAGTCAATAAAAATTAAAACAAAATAAATAAAATATATTCAAAACCATAAGTATTGCCTATGCTTATTTAAATTCCATCTGCATACACCTTGACAGTAGGCTTTATTAGACGTAAAAATGTACCCAACCAGCCTGTCCATTTGTCCACTCCTTGCCCATATGGCTAGATATTTAATTTGGGATTTGGTAAGTTATGTTTTCTAAAATTAAGACTTAAGATAATACCTCTAAGAGCAAGTATTTTTCATTATTTTGTTTTCATTAGGTAAATTCTATCTTTATATTTTGAAGTTATTTTAGTAAATGCGGGTTTTATCTTTTTCATTCTTACATTTTATACCTTTCTTGGTAAAATGGGACATTTAGTTTTATTTTTTAGTTGTTGGATAGCATCCACAAACTATGGAAGAACAGTGATAAGCTTAAATATTGTAAACTCTTCTAGGCATACACCAACAGCTCAATAAGAACCTTAGCTCAGATATCTGAAGACTTACTCTATAAATATTTTTCAATTCATGTGAAAAATAAACCTCTCTTTTTTACTCCATAGTATCATAGTCAGGGATATTTCTCTTGGTAATTCTGTGGTTTTGACCTTTTAACCTAGACAGTATTTAGGAAAAAGGGAATAATAACATTCAGATCTATGAGAACTGAAGCCCAAAAGACACATCTGGTCATCAGAAGGGAATGTAGTGTGCCAATAGAAAATAGTCACACTTACATGATACCATCTGCTATAGATGAATTAATGGGAGGAAGCAAATAGCTAATTTGTAGTAAATAACATATAAGTGTATTGCTGATTCAAATAGAATGAGGTGAGGAGTGTCATTCTCCCATATTCAATGCAATTTAAATAATGTGGGCAGTGAAATTATATAAGTGATAAATATCTCAGGAGAAAATCTGCATTGTGGAAATCTGCATTGCTTCTTTTGGAAGAAGCAACTATCCCAATTAGTATAAGCCAAGAAACTCAAGAATTTAGAACAATGAACTTCTCTAGACTTTGAATACATCAATCATCTGGTCAAGTAATGCTTAGAAAGCAACTGGTAATTTTTTCAAAGATGATAATAATATCCATCAAAAATGCTATCCACGTTCTCTGGAAATTATGTAAAAGATCTGCAGAATTTTTTCTGACATATGCAAAATTATGGCAGCAAGGAATTTTCCCCCTGAAAGTTGTCTAAGTGTTGGCCCAGTCCATCCCAATTTTGACTCAGTCTAGCTGTTTCAATTTCTTTAAAACTGAGATAAACTATGAAAGTTCAGGTAAGTTAACAGAAGTTCCTATGTGATTTAAAAGCGAAATGAATCATTAAGTAACTTGGAAGGAAAATAAAATTTGAAGCATTGCCTTTTTGGACATTCTCTTAACAGTTCTTCCAGTGAACAAATTTATTTTGAGCTTAGAAAAATGAAAGATCAACTAAAACTATGTGTTTCTAGAACAGTAATAGTTAGGCCTCCATATTCTTAGAGCTACAAGACTCAATAAGTGTCAAAGGACTGCACAGATTTTTGTATTCAGCAAAAGAGATCGCAAGGGACTATCATTGTGACATTAGTTTTGACATTGATTTGCCATTAGCTGCAGCTTCAAACATGTATATCTATATATCTATATATCTATATCTATATCTATATCTATCTATCTATCTATCTATCTATCTATCTATCTATCTATCTATCTACCTATCTATAAATAAACAGGGGATATGCTAATTAGCCGGGCATCACGACATCACGACCGCTCAGGAGGAGGCTGCATCACAACCGCTCAGGAGGAGCTGCGCATGCAGATCGGTGGGAGGGGACTGTGTGCAGCCCCCAGCCCCAGCGGCCTCAGGGAGGCTGGGGCTGGGGGCAGGCCAGAGCAGAGACACAACACACAGGAGCGCCTGCCCCCACCCCAGCCGACACAACGTGGCCAGCGCTAAGCCAGTCAGGCGTGGGTCCCAGCCCCCCATGGGTGCCTCCTTGCACATGGGAGGTGGGGCGCCTCCTCGCGCGATTGAAATTACGCACTGGACCTCTAGTAATCATATATGTTAACAACTCACAAAACATTACTAGAGCTCTAGTATTAGGACTCTGACAATAAGAAGATTGGAATTACATTGATTATATTTTTATTCCATTAGCAATTGACTGCTTACTCCTTATCTTTTTTATTTATATCATGAAATTGCCTCTGGATATAATTTAATTAATATTTATTCAAATACGATAATCTTTGAATTTAGAGAAACATGCTATGTGCATGTTTTATGCAATGATTCATGTACACTAGCAAAAAAGCAAGTCCCCTAACCATTTCATCTCTAAGATAGTTTAGCCTCACCTAATTTTTATGGAAGATATTGATATATAAGCAGCACTTGAACATTTTCTTAAATTATACATGATATTTTTTGCATTTTAGTTATTTTTATTTATTAAGGTGTGTTTTTTTAATCCCCACCCAAGGACTTGCTTGGAGAGATGGAGAGAGATTACAGATAGATGTGTGAGAGAGAGAGAGAGAGAGAGTGAGAGAGAGAGAGAGAGAGAGAGGCGAGAAACATTGATTGGCTGCCTTCCATATGTGCCCAGACTGGGGATTGAGCCCATAATCTGGGTATGGGTATGTGCCCTGACCTGGAGTTGAACCAGCTACCTTTCCCTGCACAGAATGACACACAACCAACTGAGCCACTCATATTAATAAGATTTATAATGTTATTCAGAGATGGAAAAATATAACATTTTTGAGACAATGGATCACTCAGTGGATCTAAAATACTGTAAAGGCAGTTATATCTCTGCAATTTTAAGGTTTAGATTTGGTGAACTTATGTAAAAGCTCATGAAACCACTGTAATAATGTATTGGTAGATGCTAGAAAGAAGCTTACATTTACTTTAGAGGCAAGGAAGAATTTATTTGTAACATTTTTTAACTGAGAATGTTTTTTGAGGGAGGAACCAAACTAGAATTTGTGTACATGTGATTACCAATGGCGATTTTTCCATGTAGCAATGTTGTCTTTTTTACTTCTATCGGTGTGTCTGGCAACAATTTTTCCCTAGCTTTTTATAGTTTCTAAAAATATATCTTGAGATTCTCAAAATAGATGAAAGCAAATTCCCAGCCAGCTCCTCACATGAACACATTTGCAATGGTGGTATGATTCTAAAAATAATATTTATGTTTAATATATCCTGCTTTGAGATTTGTATAAGACGTTTTATAGCTTTGTGAATTGTTAGCATATATGATCATATAAATTTGAAAAGCTGAAGCCAATGTTAAATAAATGTCAGTGTGGTTGTGAGGAAAATGTAATAATTTACATCAGCTACCAAGTCTAAACATTGTATAAATATAGGAAAACCTGATAAAGAGGTTGGATTTGGGAACTATTGATTCTGCAGAGGATGAAATAAAGAACCAAATCAACTTTCCCAGATTTTGAAGTTTGACAATCTCAAGATGTCAACTTAAAAATGTAGAAGAAGTTAATCCCAGTGAAACTTGAAAAATAATTCTAGTTTCATACATTTATCAAAGAATGAATTCTTCCCCACACTTCCCACAGATACCATCTTTTCATGGATCAAGAACTCCCCTCCATATTGCATCATTCTGGAAAATTGCGCTACATTCAAGTCCTTCACAATTGGCCGGCTGAGGCCAGCCTGGCCTGCAGTGCAGAATTTCTTGGGGGCACATGAGGAGGTCTGGGTGGACTCAGGGTGGCAGAGCTGCAAAGGGTGGGATTGAATGGTAGAACTCTAGAGCAAGGGCCAATTTTCTGAATCATGTTCCACAGCACCTGTGCAGAGCCCACCCTCCACAAGACCAAGTCTTTGTCTGTTTTAGCCTGATGAACTTGGCTGGCTTCGTCCTGATGACTCCCTGAGAACCTGCCCTACCACAAAGGTTCTTGGGCCCCAGGTGGGTGGCAGCTGGCCTTCGTGTACACTGAGATTTTTGCTGAGTGACTTTAGACCTAGTACTGATGCTGAGTTTAAATTTGTATTAACCACTCACCCCCCTGAAAACCTACCTCACACAACTCGCATACCATCAGAGGCTCTTCAGTGACTTAGCATAATAGGCATCACAGGTGGCTGTCAGGCTGCCTTGAGCCTTTTGCTGACCTCCCCCCAGTCTGAGTGCTGGTAGAAGCTAGCCTTGGTGCAAAGCTCAGCCCATCCCATATGCACCCAGGCCCGCAGAAGAAGCCACAAACTTTAGATTACTTTGTTGATCCAACCAGGCAGCCCAGGGCATTCTGACAATGCCCTGCACCAGAGTCCCTCCCAAGAAACCCAGAACTGACACATGAGGTGGCAAGCTCAAGCCATATAATAGTGTAAACCAATTAGTTCCATAAGTGGCACACTCAAAAGTAGATAGCATCAGGCACCAGACCACCAGGCAAATTCTACTTTAATCAGTCAGCCCACACACAGCAGCTCATACACTATGGTAGGAGTCAATCCTCATTTTCAGCCACCATGAGGATAAGTCCCACCCATGAACAGACCAAGGCAATCAAACCTGAATTATAACAGAAATGTTCACATAATCCACACAAGGGACATTCCTGGAGCACCTAGCTCAGGTGATCAGGGACGCTGTACCACTGAGCCCCTCTGAACACATACTACATAAGGCCACCATTCCACTGGGAGACATAACAGAACTACCTCATACACAGAAACAAATTCAGACAGGCATCCAAAATGGGAAGACATAGATACATGCTCCAAAGGCAAATAAATAAAATAAAATAAAACAGAATATATATCCAGAAAAGGAATTAAATTAAATGGCAGCAACCAACCTACCAGAAACAGAATTCAACACAATGGTTATAAAGATGCTTAAGGAACTTAGGGAAAGAATGGATGAACTCAATGAGAACTTGTAAAGAAGTAGTAAACATAAAAAAAAAAAAAAATGGCATAGAAACCATAAAAAAGAACCAGTCCAAAATAAAGAATATAATATCTGAAATGAGAAATACACTGAAAGGAATCAAAAGCATATTAGAGGAAGCAAAAGATTGAATCAGTGATTTAGAAAAAAAGGTAGTAGAAAAATCCCAATAGAGCAGCAAAAATAAAAAAGAATTTTAAAAAAATGAAGATATTTTAAAGGACCGCTGGAATAACATTAGGTGTAACAATATCAACATCAGCACCATAGGGGTACTAGTAAGAGAAGAGAGAAAGCAAGGGATTGAGAACTTGTTTTAAAAAGGAATGACTAAAAACTTCCCTAAATTGATTTAGGAAGAAGACATTGAGGTTCAGAAAGTGAGAGTTCCAAACAAGATGAACCTAAATAGGCCTACACCAAGACACCTCACATTTAAAATGGCAAAGGTTAGAGACAAAGAAAGATTCTTAAAATCAGAAAACAAGAGAATTAATTATGTACAAGGGAGCTCCTATACTGTAGTCTGATTTCTAAAAAAAAAAAAAAAAAATCAAAATCAGACCAGAGGGATTAGTAAAAAATATTCAAAGTAATGAAAAGCAAGGACCTACAACCAGACTACTCTACCCAACAAAGCTATTGTTTAAAATTGAAAAAGAAATAAAGAACTACCAAATAAAAAAAATCTAAAAGAGTTCATTACCACCAAACCAGTATTACAAGAAATGTTAAAGAAACTTTTTAAAGAAGAAATAAAGAAAAATATGAAAATAGTTATAAAGAATAAAATGACAATAAATACATACATATCAATAATCACCTTTAATCTAAATGTCTTAAATGCTGCATTAAAAGGACATTGAGTAGCTAAATGGATAAGAAAGCAAGATTCATATACATGCTATCTACAAGAGACCCACCTTAGAAAAAAAGACACACAAACTGAAAGTAAAGGGTTGGAACAAGATATTTTATGCAAATAGAATGAAAAATAAAAGCTGGGATAGCAATACTTATATGAGACAAAACAGACTTTAAAACAAAGGTTACAATAAGAGACAAAGGACACTACATAATGATAAAGGGAACAATTCAACAAGAGAATATAACCCTTTTAAAAATGTATGTACCCAGCATAGGAGCACCTAAATATATAAAGAAAATCTTGATGGACATAAAGGATTGACAGTAATAGAGTCATTGTAGGGAATTTTAACATGCCATTGACATGAATGGATCGATCTTCAAGACAAAAATTCAAGAAGCAAAAGTGGTTTTCAATTATATACTGGCCAGATAAATTTAATTTATATTTTTAGAACATTTTACCTCAAAGCAACAGAATATACATTTTTTTCAAGTGCACATGGAACATTTTAGGCCACAAAACAAGTCTCAATAAATTTAAAAAGATTGAAATCATATCACGCATCTTTTCCAACCACAATGTTATGAATCTAGAAATCAATTACAAGAAAGAAAACTAAAAACCCACAAACACTTAGAGGCTAAATAACATGTTAATTAACAACAAATTAGTTAATAATGAGGTTATTAATAATAAGAAAGAAAAAGAAAGATAACTTGAGAGAAATTAAAATATATATACAACAATACAAAATCCGTGGGACACTGCAGAAACAGTCCTAGAAGAAAATTCATAGCAATACAGGCCTACCTCAAGGAACAAGAAGAAGCTCAAATAAACAATCTCACCATACACCTAAAGAAACTAGAGAAAGAAAAAAACAAAAAGCAAAAAATGAGCAGAAAACAAAAAGATCAGAAGTAAACAATTATTTCAAAGACTCTTAAAGAGCAGACTGATAGCTGTCAGGGGGCAGGCACTGGGTTTGGGTGGTAGAGGGATTGAGAAAAAAAAAGAAGAGAGAAAGTGAGAGAGAAAGAGAGAGAGAGAGAGAGAGAGAGAGAGAGAGAGAGAGAGAGAGATCTCATGGACATGGAAAACAGCATGTTGATCAGGGCCCGGGGAATGGAGATGGAGATGGAGAAAGGTACATGGAGGATAAGTTGTGAAGGAAATATATATATATATATACATATATATATATATATATATATATATATACATATATATATATATATATATATATATATATTATTGATTTTTTACAGAGAGAAAGGGAGAGGGATAGAGAGTTGGAAACATCAATGAGAGAGAAGCATCGATCAGCTGCCTTCTGCACACCCCCTACTGGGGATGTGCCCACAACCAAGGTACATGCCCTTGACCAGAATTGAACCTGGGACCTTTCAGTCTGCAGGCCGATGCTCTATCCACTGAGCCAAACCGGTTAGGGCAGTAAATAAATATTTTTAAAAATCAATGAAACCAAAAGCTGGTTCTTTGAAAAGATAAAGATAAACTAGTTTGATAAACCTTTAACTAGACTCATAATAAAAAAAGAAAAGAGGAAGAGGGGACACATCAATAAAATAAAAATGAAAGAGAAGTAACTTATACCACAGAAATACAAAGGACTGTAAGAAAATGTTATGAAAAAAAACTATATACCAACAAATTAGACAATCTGGAAGAAATGGATAAATTCCTAGAAACATAGTCTTCCAACTGAATCAAGAAGAAAAGGAAAATCTGAACAGACCAATTATAACTAATGAAATCTAAGCAGTAATCAAAACACTTTAAACAAACCAAAGTCCTAGACTGAATGACTTAACAGGTAATTTTTATCAAACATTCAAAGAACTAGCACCTATCCTTCTTAAACTATTCCAAAAAAATTCAAAAGAAGGGAAAATTTGCAAGCTCATTTTATGAAACCAGCATTATCCTCACTCTAAAGCCAGAAAAAGACACTGCAGAGAAAGAAAATTATAGGCCAATATCCTTGATGAATAAAGCTTCAAAAATTCTGAACAAAATATAACAAACCAAATTCAGCATTACATTATAAAGGTCATAAACCATGATCAATTGGGATTTATTCCTGGGATGCAAAGTTAGTACATTATCCTCAAATCAATCAATGACACACCACATTAAAAAATGAAAAATAAAAATAATGATTATATCAATTGATGCAGAAAAGTTTTGGACAAAATACATCATCCATTTATGATAAAAACTCAGCAAAGTAGGAATAAAGGAACATGGGAACATGCCTCAACATGAAGGAATATAAGACAAACTCCCAACTAACATTACTTTCAATGGAGAAAGACTAAAAGTATTTTCTTTAAGATGAGAAATAAGACAAGGATGTCCACTTTCACCAGTTTATTCAGCATAATACTGGAAGCCCTAGCCACAGCAATTAGACAAAAAGAGGAAATAAAAGGCATCCAAATTAGAAAGGAAGAAGTAAAACTGTCATTATCTACAGATGACATGATACTTACATAGAGAAACCTAAAGATTACACACACACACAGACACACACACATACACACACACCAAAACAAACAAACAAAAACTAGAACTGATTAAAAAAAAAGTAAAATTGCAGGATACAAAATAAATATTCAGAAATGATAGTTCACCAATAATGAACTATCAGAAAGGGGAAAAGAAAAAAAGAGAAAGAAAGAAAGAAAGAAAGAGAGAGAGAGAGAGAGAAAGAGAGAGAGAAAGAAAGAGAGAGAGAAAGAAAGAAAGAAAGAAAGAAAGAAAGAAAGAAAGAAAGAAAGAAAGAAAGAAAGAAAGAAAGAAAGATAGAAATTCCATTTGCAATTGCATCAAGAGAGAAATGAAATAACTTGGAATAAATTTAACCAAAGTGGTAAATTATAAGACACTAAAGAAAGAAACCGAAGAAGATACAAATAAAAAGTATACATGGTGATCGTGGATAGGAATAATTAACATTGTTAAAATGTCCATACTACCCAGAACACTCTATAGATTCAATGCAATTTTTAATCAAAATACGAATGGCAATTTTCTCAGAACTAGAACAAATATTTCAAAACTTAATATAGAACCACAAAATATCCTGAATGGCCACAATAATCTTGAGAGAGTAAAACAAAATGGGAGGTATTAATGCTACCCAATATCAAACTATACTTGAAGATTATGGTAATAAAAACAGTACATTTTATGGTACTGGCATAAAATTATACATATAAATCAATGGAACCAAGTAGAGAACCCAGATATAAACCCAAGCCTATGTGATCAATTAATATTTGGAAAAAGAAGCAAGAATATACAATGAGTTAAAGACAATCTATTCAATAAATGAGGTTGGAGAAATTGGACAGATGCATGCCAAAAAAAAACAAAACAAACTAGACCACCTTCTTACACCATATACAAGAATAAACTCAAAATGGATTAAAGACTTAAAATTAGAATCAAAATTATTGAGCTCCTAAAAGAAAACATATCTGTGAAAATCTTGGACATTTCTTTTGGCAATATTTGTCTGATATATCTCCTGGGTAAGGAAAACAAAAGAAAAAATAAACAAATATAAATAGATATATTAAACTAAAAAGGTTTTTTAAATATCTTTTTATTGATTTCAGAGAGGAAGAGAGAGGGAGAGAGAGATAGAAACATCAATGATGAGAGAGAATCATTGATTGGCTGTCTGCTGCATGCCCCCTACTAGGGATTGAGCCAGCAACCTGGGCATGTGCCCTGACCAGGAATCAAACAGTGACCTCCTGGTTCATAGGTCAATGCTGAGCCATGACAGTCAGGCAAGCCAAAAAGTTTTTGCACAGATTGGAAACCATCCATAAAACAAAAAGACAATCTACTGAATGGTAGGAGATATCTGCCAGTGATACATGTGATACGGTGTTATTATACAAAATCTATAAAGAACTCATAACCCTGGCCAGTGTGGCTCAGGTGGTTGGGCATTGTCCTGTACATCAAAAGGTTGCTGGTTCAATTCCTGTTCAGGGCATATGCCTGGGTTGCAGGTTTGGTACCTGGTAGGAGGCAGGCAATTAATATTCTGCTCTCACATCAATGTTTGCCTTTCTCTTTCACTCTTACTTCCTCTTTCTCTAAAAATCAATAAAAATATTTTTTAAAAAGAACTTACACAACTCAACACCAAAAACAAACAAAAAATGCAATTAAAAAATGGGCAGAGGACCTGAATAAGCATTTCCAAAGAGGACATACAGATGGGCAAAAGACATAAAAAGATGCTCAACATCACTAACCATCAGAGAAAGTAACACTAAAACCACAATTAAATACCGCCTCACAATTGTCAGAATGGTTATCATCAATAAATCAACAAACAACAAGTGTTGGCAAGAATGTGGAGAAAAGGGAACACTTATGCACGGTTGACTGAAATGCAGGTCAGTATAGCCACTATGGAAAACACTATGGAGCTTCCTCAAAAAATTAAAAATGGAACTGCCTATGGCCCAGTGTTTCCACATCTGGGTAAGTATGTGAAGAAACCCGAAACACTAATTGGAAAGAATATATACACTTCTGTTTTCCTTCCAGCATTATTTACAGGCTATGGAAGCAATCCAGTGCCCGTCAATAGATGAATGAAGAATAATGTTGTGGTACACATATACAATAGAATATTACTTGGCCATAAAAAATAATTAAATCTTACCATTTTTGACAGCATGAATGTGCCTAGAGGATATTTTGCTTAATGAAATAAATGGTCAGAGAAGGACAAATACCATATGACTTCACTTTTATGTGGAATCTAAAGAATAAAATAAAGGAACAAACAAAACAGAAACAAACTCATAGACACAGAGAACAGACTGATGGTTGCCAGAGGGAAGGGATTTGGGGAGATTGGGTGAAAAGGTGAAGATATTAAAAAGTACAAATTGGTAGTTACAAAACAGTCATCAGAATGTAAAGTACAGCATAGGGAATGTGGTCAATAATATAGAAATAACTATGTATGGTGCCAGGAGTACTAGAAATATGGAGGGGAACACTTTGTAAAGTATGTGATTGTTTAACCACTATGCTGCACACCTGAAACCAATACAAAATAATACTGAATGTAAATTGTAATTGAAAAATAAAATGTAAAAGAAAAAAAATGTCTCCAGACATTGCCAATGTCACTCAGGAGGCATTGAAAACCAATGATCTGTAGAATATTTTGGGAATTTTGGGACTTACAATATTATAGAGAAATAGAGATTGTCTATAAACATAGTAATTTATTTTACAATTTTACTATATATATATATATATATATATATATATATATAAACTAGAGAGGTGTCCCTCAGCCCAGCCTGCACCCTCTCCAATCTGGGACCCACAGGGATCGGGCCTAAACCGACAGTCGGACATCCCCGGTCCCAGATTGGAAAGGGTGCAGGCTGGGCTGAGGAACACCCCCCCCCCCCCCCCGTGCACAAATTTCATGCACTGGGCCTGTAGTAAAGTATGAAAAAATATGAGAACTGTCATTTTAAACCAGAAATGAAATAAGGTCTCTGCCCAGAAGGTGGCTTGTCTAGGTTTATTATTCAGATAGTAAAAAAGCATTTTATTGAGAATGAAAAAAAACACCTGAGTTTTTAAGTCTTTTTCTTAGAAATGAATAAAATAATGATGTGCCTCCAAAAGGACTATAGTGGAAATGTTTCTTATACATTGATAATTTAATGGAGTCAATGCAGTTATTTGGGGGGATTTTTTTTTTTTGGTAGTTATTTTTTTAAATAAATCTTTATTGTTCAGATTATTACAGTTGTTCCTCTTTTTTCTCCCCATAGCTCCACTCCACCTGGTTTCCACCCCACCCTCTGCCCTTACCCCACCCCGTCCTCATCCATAGGTGTACGATTTTTGTCCAGTCTCTTCCCGCACCCCCCACACCCCCTTCCCCGAAAGAATTGTCAGTCCACTCCCTTTCTATGCCCCTGAGTCTATTATATTCACCAGCTTATTTTGTTCATCAGATTTTTTATTCACTTGATTTTTAGATTCACTTCTTGATATATATGTATTTGTTGTCACTTTGTTGTTCATAATTTTTATCTTTACCTTTTTCTTCTTCCTCCTCTTCTTAAAGAATACCCTTCAGCATTTCATATAATACTGGCTTGGCAGTGATGAACTCCTTTAGCTTTTTCTTATCTGTGAAGCTCTTTATCTGACCTTCAATTCTAAATGATAGCTTTGCTGGCTAGAGTAATCTTGGTTGTAGCTTCTTGCTGTTCATCACTTTGAATATTTCTTGTCACTCCCTTCTGGCCTGCATAGTTTCTGTTGAGAAATCAGCTGACAGTCATGGGTACTCCCTTGTAGGTAACTAACTGTTTTTTTTCTTGCTGCTTTTAATATTCTCTCTTTGTCTTTTGCCCTTGGCATTTTTATTATGATGTGTCTTGGTGTGGTCCTCTTTGGATTCCTTGTGTTTGGGGTTCACTGCGCTTCCTGGACTTGTAAGTCTATTTCTTTCACCAGGTAGGGGAACTTTTCTGACATTATTTCTTCAAATAGGTTTTCAATATTTTGCTCTCTCTCTTCTTCTGGCACCCCCATAATTTGGATGTTGGTACGCTTGAAGTTGTCCCAGAGGCTTCTTACACTATCTTCATATTTTTGGATTCTTTTTTCTTTCTGCTTTTCCAGTTGGGTGTTTTTTGCTTCTTTGTATTTCAAGTCTTTGACTTGATTCTTGGAATCCTCTAGTCTGCTGTTTGTCATTGTATGCTTAATTTCTAGTTTGTCCTTTTTCATATCCTTGATGGTCTCACTAAATTTCCCAGAGGTTTCTAGAAGATTCTTGAGTAACCTTATAACTGTGGTTTTGAAGTCTATATCTAGTAGTTTGCTTTCCTCCATTTCTTTCATTTGTGACCTGTTTGTCTCAGCATTTTGGCTGTTTCCCTGTGTTGATAGAATGGCTTTGTGTGCTAGGTGTCCTACAAGGCCCAGTGGCTCAGTCTCGCTAATTACCTGAGGTGGACACTCTTTGTGCACCCCTTTCTGGGCTGTGTGCACAGTCTTATTGTAGTTAAACCTTGATTGCTGTTGGTATCACTGGGAGGAATTGACCTCCAGGCCAATTGGCTATGAGGATCAGCTGTGTCTATGATGGGAGAACTTCTGTGTTGGAGACACCCTTATGGGGCAAGACTTGCTTCAGTGGGACTTTGGCACTCACTGAGTCTGCCCCGTGAGTATGTCTCTTATGGATCTGAGGAGTTGTAATCTGGATAGTCTCACTCTGACAACTGGATACACTGGCTCTTGGATCTCCAAGGAGGTGCAAAGTCAGCCACTGCCTGAGGCCACCCAGCAGGAGCTACAGAGAGATCTGCAGATTCCTCCTCTTTGTTTTGGGTTTGGAGGTGCCCAGATGAAGCCCAGCTGTGAAGCAATGCAAGCTACTGTTCAGCTTTGGGCCTTCTTTTGGAGGCTCTGGGGCTCTCTGACACAGTTGCAGTATGTTATGTTTTAGATTGCAAAAGGCCAGCCATTCCTATGCAAAAGCCTCTGTGCACAGCTTGGGTGGGGTTGTAAATTGGGTGGGGTGGGGTGTCAGGGAATTATGCGGGCGGAGCAAACAGCAACATCTGACTGTCAGCCCTGTCCCAAAGAGGTCCCTGGGTCTCTGTGTCCCGTGACACCGTGTAGGAATAATGATGGCTGCAAGCACCTCTGAGAGAAAGCCCCCCTCGCATTCCAGCCCGATGCCAGACAGTCCAGTTTCTCCCCGTATGAGTCTGGGTCCCCAGAGTCTCACCCAGAACTGGAGTTCAGAACAGTCGGGAGCTTGTATCTCCCTCCCGATTAAAAAGACAACAGAGTACTCAGTTGCCAGCCCTTTCCATGCCTTTGTACCTCTGCACTTAACTTCCACACCTCTGCACCTCCTCCCAGTCTCAGTGTGCTCTTCTCTTTCCTTTTAGTTGAATAAATTCCACTCAGCCAGCCTTCCCATAGTTCTGGATGATATTCGTTTTATCTTTTAGTTATAGTTTTGAAGTGGTTGTGTGAGGCAGCAAGTTCAGGTGTTTACCTATGCCGCCATCTTGGTTCCTCTCTGGGGGGATTTTTATGAACTATTTCTTATTAGAGTTACAAAATTTATGAAGTAATAGTACAAGGTATAGAATTAGAATCCCTGTTTAATAAAAAATCATGTTTCTCTTTAGAAAACTGAAAGCCCAAAGCATATGGATAAAGAGTGAAAATTCTGTTATTCAAGGATAGAATAACTCTCATGTCAATTCTAACTATTTGGTAAAAAAATAATTTGAAGACATCTGATTGGGCTTTTGAATTTTTCATTGTCTATATATGTTAGTGATCTTAAGCACATATTACTGAAATAGACAACAGAATATTCTTTAAGGATGTTAGCTATTATAAACTGATATAAAAAATCTGTTTATTTGAAAAACACAATTTCTCCAGTTTCTATAATTTCCAGATAAACTACCACAAGTTACAATCTTTTAGGAAGCCTTACAGAGAAATGCAAAATAGAAATAGCAAATTTCACTTTACAGAGTTAATCCTATCTAATAATAGACAAATATGCAAATTGACCATACCTCCTACACACTCACAAGCCACGCCCACCATCCAATCAGAGCGAACATGCAAATTAACCCAAACCAAGATGGCTACAGCCGCAGAGAACAAGGTTTCCTAGGTAACAGAGGACGCCAAGCTTTCTGCCAGCCGTTGTAGGCCTAAGCCTCCACTCAAGCTACAAAGTTTCAATTATAGAAGGTAAACAAATTCAAACAAATGGCGGCAGAATGGAGCTTGAGAGAGCAGGCCAGGGTTGCCTCCAGCAACAGGGGAAGCAAAGCTTTCCACACACCCTGGCCGGGCCCACCCACTTAAGGAAACAAAGTTTCCATTATAACCCCAACACAAATGGCTGTGGGCCTCAGAGGGAGCCCCAGGCTTGGCTCCGCTCCAGGCTACAAAGTTTCAATTGTAGAAGGAAAATAAATTCCAGATACTAGGGCCTCCGCTTGCGTTGCCAGGGGGTGTGGCCCTCCTGCAAACCACAAGCCCCTCGCTCAGGCCGCCCCATGCCCCAAGGGAACCCCACCCTGATCAGAGACACCCTTCAGGGCAAACCAGCTGGCCCCAACCCCTGTACCAGGCCTCTATCCTATCTAATAAAAGAGTAATATGCAGACTGATCATCACTGCAACACACAATATAGCTGCCCCATGTGGTTAAAGATCCTGCCCCCATGTGGACACAAGATGACCACCACAAGATGGCCATCAGGAGAGGGCAGTTGGGAGGCACCTGGCCTGCAAGGGAGGGCAGTTGAGAAGGACCAGGCCTGCAAGGGAGGGCAGTTGGAGGTGATCAACCCTGCAGGAGAGGGAAGTTAGGGGTAACCAGGCCGGCAGAGGAGGGAAGTCAGGGGCAAACAGGCTGGCAGCAGAGTGGTTAGGGGGTGATCAGGCTGGTAGGCAGAAGCGGTTAGGAGCAATCAGGAAGGCAGGCAGGCAAGCAGTTGGGAGCCAGCAGTCCTGGATTGTGAGAGGGATGTCCGACTTAAACGGGCAGTCGGACATCCCTTGAGGGGTCCCAGATTGGAGAGGGTACAGGCTGGGCTGAGGGACAACCCCCCTCCGTGCACGAATTTTGTGCACCGGGCCTCTAGTATGTAGATAATGCTGCAATGGCAATAAAAGCATCTTTTAACAATTCAGCACAAATTCCATTAATTCCATTATGGGGAGGATTTTGAACATTAAGTACAAAAAATTATCAAAAAACTCAGACTTCTGCACAATGGCATGGCTTTTCAAGTACTTGCCAAACTATTGGCAGTTTTTTCTCAACCTACAAATAGTTTTTGTCTTATCAAAATAAAACCAAATTCCATAAAACTCTATTTCCCCAAAAGTGCATCCAAAGAAATGCAGAACTGGGCATGAAGAAAGAAAATTATATGAAGTTAGAGAGCCTTAACCCAGAGTTAGAAAACCCGTGTGTGTGTGTGTGTGTGTGTGTGTGTGTGTGTGTGTGTGTGTAAATAAGCAGATGTACCAAGCATTTTTAGAGCTATTGAAAAAAGAAGTGCTTATATTCCAATGTTATAGAACATATAAATAAGTTACAGGCAGACAAACAGTTGAATGGGCTGCATTTAAATACTGAAATTGGACTAATAATATGATAGTGAAACAGAATGATTTACAGTTCAGATTAGAAGTCCTGCTATAATTTTTCTTCCTACCCTTCAGTGCCTTCTTAGATATAAGCAATCACTAGTTTTCTGTCACTAATATATTAATTTGCAATTTCTGAAATTTGATATGAATGCAATTATATTGTATGTATTCTTTAAAAGAATAATTTTGATGTATGATAGAAAGGGATGTAAGTAAAGAGGACATGGATCTGTGCATGCTGTCAACATAGATTGCAAAGAAAAAAATCTGTTTGAGAAAAAGACAAAGATATGGAGATAATACCTGGATAAAAATTTTTACCACTTTTTGGAAAAGAGTGATTATAATTTAATATCAGGACAATGTTGTGTATTATTTTAACCTTGTTTATAAATTTTCACACATCCTTTAGTTATATATTGAAATTTATAGCAGCCTCCCCTTATCTGTGATTTCACTCTTCACAATTTCAGTTCCATGTGGCTTCAGTTACTCACTGTCAACTGCAGTGGAAAAATATTAATGAAAATTTCTAGAAATTTTCATTTGGTGTGCAATTTAAAACTATACATAAGTTTTAAATTGCACACCATTCTGAGTAGTATAATAAAACCTCACAATATCCTGCTTCATCCCGCCCTGTACGTAAATCATCACTTGGTCCAGTTTCTCTATGCTTGTGCACTCCCTGCCCATTAGTCACTTAAGTAGCAGTCTTCATTTTGAAATCTATTGTTGTGGTATCACAGTGTTTGTGTTTAAGTAACTATTATTTTACCTAATAATGATTTGAAAGTGAAAGAGTAGTGGATGATGGCAATTTGTATATGCCAAAGGGAAGCTATAAAGTGTTTCCTTTTAAAAAAAAGGCGAGTACAGTACAAACTCTTTTGAGAAAGAGAGACCACACTAACATAACTTCTATTACAGTATATTGTTATAATTATTCTATCTTATTATTAGTTATTATTATTAGTCTCTTACTGTGCCTAATTTATAAATTAAACTTTAATCTTAAATATATATTTATAGTAATACTAGAGGCCTGGTGCACAAAATTCATGCACAGGGGTGGTCCCCTCAGCCCAGCCTGCACCCTCTCCCATCCAGGACTCCTTGGGGGATGTCCGACCCTGGGATTGGGTCTAAACCAGCAGTCGGACATCACTCTCACAATCCTGGACCGCTGGCTCTTAATTGCTCACCTGCCTGCCTGCCTGCCTGGTTGCCCCTAACTGCCCCCCTGCCTCTGCATGCCAGCTTGATTGCCCCTAACTGCCCCCACCCCGCTGGCCTGGTCATCCTCTACTGCCCCCCCTGCCAGCCTAATCGACCCCAACTGCCCATTCTGCTGGCTCGGTCGCCCCCAACTGCACCCCCTCCCACCGACCTGGTCGCCCTTCACTGCCCCCCCTTGTGGGCCTGGTCACCCCACACAGCCTGCTTGTCCAGTCGTTTGGTTGTCCCTCACTAACCCCCCCCTGCCGGCCTGGTTGTAGGCAGCCATCTTGTGAGGGCATGAGGGTCAATTTGCATATAACCTATTTATTATATAGGATATAGGTTTCGGTACCATCTGTGGTTTCAGAAATCCACTGAGGGATCTTTGAATATATGAATAAGGGGGATCTACTATATGTATTTTCATTTATGGTATAGGTTCATAGGTCCTTGGCTTATAGATGGCTACTTTTTCTGCATCCTCACATTATCTCTCTTCACGCTCTGTGTGTATATATCTATTTTCTTCTTAAGGACAGCAGTCATATCAGATTTTAGGGCCCAGACATATGTTCAAATACAGTTATATTTGGAAGTACTGGGAATTAGGACTTAAATATATAAATTTTGAGGATCATAATTTAGCCCAAAAAAGCCCCCAATTATTATTATTATTATTATTATTATTATTATTATTATTTGCCTTTCAAAAACTCTAATATAAAGGAATCTAAACCTAAGTCACAACTGACAATTCAATGGAAAATCTTTAGGAATTTTAGAAGGATGCTTCTAAGATTTGGATTTGTATATTACAGTAAAAGCTTTCTGGTACTGAAAGTTCTTGTAAACTGTAAAATATGTGCATTATTTCCATTTAACTCACAATTAAATTCTGTGTTTTAGTGAATAATATGTAAAACATATTTTTTTGTTTCATCTTTGTTCTGGGAAATATATTACAAATGCTTCATATAGAGAACAATTTTATTACTAAATAGAGTCTAGGCACACAAAATTCGTGCACAGGTGTAATCCCTAGGCCTGGCCAGCAATTGAAGGGTGAGTGTCTGGCATGGAAGGGCAGGTCCCAGAATCATTTATTATCCCTGTCAGTTCCAAGTTTTATGTTCACTCCTAAACATGTATTTATGTGTAATAAAGTAGAGAATACAAGGCATGGGTCTATCCTGCTAGGAAGTATGTAACACCCTAGAATTTTTAAAAGGGGCCTTAACTTCTATTGGGTCAAACATTTACTTTACAAAGGAAAAACTGAAAAGCTTGAATTTATTTTATTAATTAACACTTCAAAAATGAGTAAAAATATAAAATAAGATAAAAACTAGTATAAATAATTAATTTATTTACATTTTTTCAAGCACATTGAAGTCTATTATGTGGTTTACCTATAGGTAGATAATTTTGATCCATTTGTTTCCTATGCTTGTATTACTTCTTACTTCTTTCTTCTAGATTTTTTATTAAATCATTGCCTATGAGCAGAGATTGAGCACTGCCAGAGAGTTTCTCAATGGGTATATTTTAAAATTTATTAGCATCTGTAATCAATGATTTAGTGAAGGACAAGGATAACGTTAATGTTTAAAAATGAAGTTGTAGTACTTTGGTAACATTGCGAGTTAAAAACAAATTATAAAAAATTTGACTTTGCAACACGGTACTGCAAATCCTTTTTATAAAAGCTGCAAAGTAAGATTTTTTAGCTAATGAGTAAGAATTGGCAGAACATAAATGGAAATATGTTTTATTGGCCAACATGTTCTGGAGGCATATGACAGTCTAAATAGATGATGCTCCAAAGAGTATTTTTGGTATTGAAGTGTTTCCAAACATTTTGATCAGGAGCTTGATTGCCATATGTCCATATCCTCCAACTTAAACTATGAACGAAGTTTAGGTCGCTTGGGATTTCTTACATCCTGGCGGTACTAACTCTTTTACCATTAAATAGTGTGGCTTGCAAAATGCATTGTTTTCCTCTCTTGCATAATCATCCTTGTGTATTGATCATTTCAATAAAAACTGTCTGAAATTTTAGCTAAAGCAATGATTGATTGAAGCTCAGTTTTGAGAAGCAGCCATGCTTAGTGTTTGCTCTTGAATAGTGCTTGTGAATTCCATTGGCAGGACACTGAAAAAACGGAAGCTTTCATATGCAGATTCATGTTTAGTCATAGATTTTAAAGTTTCATCTGAACTTCTGTTTTACACTTCTAAAGTACATAATGTCGTTTTCATCTTTGTTTCCCCACAGAGCCTTTCAAAAAGAAGACATGAAACATATTTGCAATTATACTACTGAATAACATGCTAGATACTGTATTTTATTTTTTCAATTAAATCATTTTATTTTAACAAAACATGCAAATGTCACCAAAGGTAGAAATCTGAGTTGGGGGGTGAAATAGTTGAACCTGAAACTTTTCTAGTGCATAATTTGCCTCACTATGTGTTTTAGTTGTTGTTTTTCCTGATCCATGAATATGTTTAATATTTGTAAATGTATTCTTACAAATAATCCTGCACTATGGAAGTTTTAAGAGAAGCCTTTTCTTTTTCTTTTCTTTTTTTTTTCATTTGAATTCACTTTTTAGATATGACATTTCTGGCTATGCATTGTAAGCAATTGATGGTTGCATGTTTTTTAAATTTTTGTATATTAATATGCTTTTTGTATATTAATATCATTTTTATAATTTCTATGCCCCATTTTATTTTATCTTTTAAATCAAAACTTTCACTCTTATCTTTTAATGTTCACTCTGAATATCTGAGCTTTTAGTATAATTGTCAATGATAAGAGACCGCAAGAATCATGAAATAAAAAGCATCAAAATGAAATATTGTTGATTGATTTATACCACGGGCAAGGTTGGCATGCTTCCCAAGCAGCCATAGAAAGGGTTCAATTGGGAGCTCAAATGCCGTAATTGAAAATAAAGGTTTTTAAATTTAACACCTCACATACTGAAAAGGGGGGAATTTCTTTGCTTGCATTAGATAGCTTGAGGCCTCAATCTCATATCTAATGGTGTCTGGGCCCATTTAAGTTATATATCAAGTTAAATGGCTCCCTGTCTGGCAGACATTTATAAGTAGAATTTTGAATGATCTCATTCTTTCAATTTAATAAAGGAGATGGTATATCTTAATAGATCCTGTGTATTCAATAAACTTTATAGAATTCAGCAATGACTGAATACAAAGCACTTTGAAGACAAGAAGAATGACTAGTTGAATCAGAGAAGGATGAATTTGTCTGCTTACAATCTATGCACCACGATTCTGATAGTGGTGCACAGAATAACCTTGTTTTTCCCTGTGGCAAATTGCCACGCCTGACACTCATGAAAATTGCCACATGCTTGGATTCCTAAGTCACTGTTCTGAAATTTCCATCCCTTTGAAGGACTTCTTTTTCCAAACTCAGTGTCTAGGAATGCATCAGAAAGGAATTGTAATTTTGAGAACATGGTCTGACTGCACAAAACACAATACAGCATGCAAATTGAATTTAGGAAAATAAAGAATTATTATATTATCCAAGTGAGAACACTGCACTTAAACAACACTTATCTATGCATACTCAAACAAAAGTCCTTATGAAAAATTTTCCTGATTCTATAAGTGAGTCTCGCCTTAGATTACAGGAAAATTGTAAGTTCAGTCTTTTCTATGATACTCTGATAATTAAGCCAACTATTCTCTCAAACAAGAGGGTCTGCAGGCTAAACCTATATCCATCAATCTATTGATTGCTCTATCTGCATCTATATCTTCAATAAACTATTTACCTACATTTATTTTCCTTAGAAACACCTCCTGTGAAACCTATACGTGAGTGTTTCTCCACTTCTCTCTACTACTCCATATTCATCTCAAAAGATCTGTTAAATATTTTGTTGAATAGTACTAAGAGAGATGACACTTTTTCCAAAAAGATTCAGCATTTCCTCAAGTCTGAGTTCATCGCCTTCTTAGCTCTCCATAGCTCCTCCATTTTATCATGTCCAGATATCTGTCTAGTGTTGGTTATTTAAAATCCTGGCACCCCAAATACATTGCAAGATTCTTTGTATCAGAGACCATATTTTATTCATTTTTGTATCTTGCATTTTTCCTAACATAGTACCTTGTGAATAGTCAGAGCTAAATAAATGTATGTTGCATAAGTGATAAAGTATCCTTTATGGTTTTATGCTAGCCTACTTTAGAATATGAATATTATGAATATTTTATTGTATTTATTGTAAATCACAGTTATGAATAAGACTAATAATCAGAAGTTCATACTGAATGCCAGACAGTGTACAGCATACTTGATATACATTCTTGCATTGGTTTCTGACAGTCCTAGGAGATTTGATGGGGTAAGGAAGTTGAGGGTTATGGAGGTTAAGTAACTTGTCCAGAGAGCCAGTAAGTGATACAACTAGGCTTTAATTTCTGAGCTTTCTAACTTCCCACATGTGGTTTGTAATCACTACACTATGTGGTAACTGCTTGCATTTGGCACGAAAGGTAGTGATTAAAGGGTTCACCTGTCTGGCCATCTTTCTTGTGGACATATGATCCAATTGGATTTTCCCACCCCTTTGATTTTAGTATGGCTGTATGGCTCCCTATGACATAAAAGGTAAGTAGAAGTGATGGTGTCTTTTCTGACAGAAGCTTTGAGTATCAATTTGTGATTTTCTGGTTTCTCTTGCCACTGCTGAGGTGATTCTAGCAACTTTCATCAGTCTGAGTCTTTGAGGGACATCAACAAGCATAGCCCTAATACTAGTCTATATTATGACTATACTGTAAAGAAAAATTTTTCATGTTATGTCAATGACATATGGTGTTCTTCATTACTGAGAATTAACCAAGTCCATTCTAATGGAAATAATGATAATCAGTTCTTTTAAAAAAAGATTCTTTCTATGATTTTTCTTCAGTCACCTCTGTCTTCTGTTTGAGAAATCTATTGATACACAGGTATATGATAGTAACATCTTATTCACTTATATACCACGGTACTTAAAGGGTCAGTTCCTATGGAACAAAGTTCCAGTAAGAGAGCTGAGAACTTTTAACCATTCTCACCTGGAAGCCTTTTAAAATTGTTGAGGTGAGGATCTACCTGAAATCTACCAAATCAAAATCTCTGAGAGTAGGAATCTGGATTTTCACTGCTATTTTACAGGAGTCTTGTGTGCAGTAAAGTTTGAGAATTAATGCCATGGATAGGACATTTAAATCCACAGCTAAGTCCTGGGCTCAGTTTTCTCCTTGCAGCATGGCAAGAACTATTCCTCGGCATTTCAATGCAAATTAGAAGTTTATGAACATTTCAGTTTTCAAGATAAAATGAGCAGGATATAATGAAAAAGCATATTTAAAAAAATGAAATTGAGACTTGGAATGTAATTACTTTAAGTCATGTTCCTTGAGTAAGAATCCAAGAAATATGTTTTCATTATGGAAGATATATGGATATAAAATACACATAAGGAAATAAATGAAAGAAATAAAAATCAACGATAATTGTGTATGCCTTTTCAGAATTATTTTCTTTTTTCTATGATATCTCTGGTGGATATATAATGACACACATAGAGTGTAAGTGAGATCATACATTAAATATTGTTATTAGATATTCTGGGGAAATATTGTTTCCTTTTATTGTGTTATTATTTTAAACAATATTGTCATGCTTATGGTAGTGAACGATATCTAATGTTTATAATGCTTTCAAGTTTATAATCTACTATTACCCTTCATGTTCTGCTTTTGTTTTGTTTTTCATTTGAAGGCATCTGGAAGATATGGGGATTGAGGGCAGCTCTGCTATTAATTCATGTGACCCTGATTGAGTTACTTAAATTTCAGAGTTTTACTTTTTAATCTACATATTCCTGTTACCATGCAATCCTAATGGTTCTTTATATCCTGGCCTTATCTCTCTAAGATAGGTATCTTCATCTCTTTTCATAAAGGAGGACAGAATAATTTAGAGATATCATACAACCAGATGTCATATAACCAATGTTGTCTACCCTAAAGCCTTCAGATTTTGTATCTATATATTTCCCATGATGAAATAAAAAAACAAACTCTTCATTTAAATATGAGAAACGTGTCTTTGTAAAAGTTAAAATATATATTTATTCTTTGGGTGGTACAATCAAAAAGACAGTGTCTTTGGAACAAAAACTTCCAAGATACAAGTACCCTCTTTAGCACCTACTAAGCTCTGTGGTCATAGTCATCTCCTTTTCTAGACAAAGGGAATAATAATGATATTTAAAGTTTCCTTATGCAGTTTAAAGAAAATGAATCCAAAATGCCTAGAGTATGACTTGATACATAGTAATGTGTAATGAATATTTCAGTTCTGTTAAATTTTACCAGACTATAAATAACACAAGTAATCCATCTACTTTAAAAGCATTATTTTTATGAGTTGTTTTTTATTATTGTTGTTGTTTTTTGCTCAATCCCAGCCCACAACCCTCCTCCCCTCTGATAGCTGTCAGTCTGTTCTCTATGAATCTGTTTCTCTTTTGTTTATTAGTTCATTTTATTTATTAGATTTCACATATGAGTGAAATTCTGAGGTGCTTATCTTTCTCTGACTGGCTTATTTCATTTAGCATAGTGCTCTACAAGTCCATTCATGCCATTGAAAAGGGTAATATTTTCTTCCTTTTTATGGCCAAATAGTATTCCATTGTGTAATGTACCATGGCTTTTTTACCCACTCATCTACAAATGGACACTTGAGCTGCCAGAGGGAAAGCAGGGTGGGGGAGGTAGGAGAGGGTAAAGAGCGGATAAATGGTTATGGAAGGAGACTTGACTTGGGTGTTGAACACATAATACAATATACAGCTGATGTATTATAGAATTGTACACCTGAAGCCTATATAATTTTATTAACCAATGTCACCCCAGTAAATTCCACAAAAATAAAGTGTATTCTTTAAATATAGGGGTTATTTTATAAATAGAACATTGCTTTATTTCTACTCAGTGACATCCTTTTCTACTTCCTTTGTCATTTTTATTGAATGTTATAGTCATATTGAGTAAGATACTGATAACTTTACTCAGCACTTATGAATAGGTCTCCCATGCTTATTGAAACTATGGTTATTCAAATTATTATAAGGGACTGGTTTTATTATACTAGTAAATCAGTAAAGATAATTGTGCATGTGCAAAATAATTACAGGTAAAGGGTTATTAAGTCTAATAGGTCTGCTTTATTAACAAAGAACACTATACTATAAAGTAATGTAATAATTTTTCTATGAATAAAGATCACACAATCTCCTGTTAGAATGTATCTAGGTGAAACTCTGAAGGCTGGCTTGATTATAAATAAGGAGCATGCTCTTTGAATTAAATGGTGTATGGCTAAGCAAGCTGCATTCATTTGAGTTACCAGAAAGCCAGAGTTGGATTCAGAAGCCTCTAATTGCATTGGGGACCTTCCTCTGGCATCTTGCCCAATGGTACACCTCATGGTAGGAGTGGCTTTACATGTAGTGCTGAAAAGCATTTGTGTTGTTGTTGTCCTGAGTGCTACTTGCTGACAGATTTAACGTCTGCCTTTGAGAAAGACAACAGTCTGGGGAACTTTGATACTAAGCATTCACATGCTATCCTTTGACAGGCAAAAACTGTCATTAAATGAGAGACCAATATATATCTTATCTGAACTAAACTAAACTAAAATAAAGGACCAGCTTCATTTTTATTCTCTACAATTGAAACATGCAAATTCATTGATTGTAGAGCAATTATTGAATACTAATTATATACTAATGGATCATGCTTTACTTTTCCATCTATAACCTGCACAACCACACACATGCTTAGGCACAATATTTATCTTCATTTTAAAACTAAAGAAACTAATACTTAGAGAATAAAAGTTTACTCAAGCTTACTTTAGATAGTATTGGAGCAAGAATTTGAATGCAGGTAGTCAAAATCAGTTTACACCAATGTCACTCCTCCGTGTACAACATCTTTATCCATTTTCTCCTGGAAGTTGATGTTCTGGAATGCCTTAGCACAGGTTGATTATTTAATTTGTGACAGGTGCATAGTATATTTCTATTACAATAGATCATAATGTCAAGATGAATTACTCAGGGCATGGTTAAATTGAGATCAAGGTTGCAGATTTGACCTTTTCTTGCCTCATTAGCTTCTCCAGAGGAAAATATTATTCAAGGAGATATTGTAGCCCTAATTCTTAAAAATGTGTGATGAGGTATGAATGAGAGAAGTGTACTTCATCTTTAAAACAACCAGAGTACTGGTTGCAGTCACTTAAAAGTATTTTAAAAAAATGAAAGTTTATGCAATTTTAAGGTATATCATGTGAAGAAGGGCACATTTGGTTAACATATTATTTTAACATTGTAATTTATAGGATAGGTTTTATCATATCTAGCTTTCATAGAGATAATAACATATATAGATATAGATATAGATATATAGATATAGATATAGATATATACACTCTTTGTAAATGAGATGTGATAGGTATGTATATAATCATATTTGCACACTACTTCAATTATATGCACTGTGTCTTTACTTAAACATTCTTGGCCTGATCTTTAAGCATTCAAGTGCTGATGATTTTAATGCCATTAATGAGGTATGTTAACTTTAAATGGTAATTTAATTTAAATTCCCTAAACGGAAATGCATGAATACATTTAAAATTGAACTGCACTTTTTAAAATAGCTCTCTGTGGATATTTCCTTCTGTTCCTTAAAAGGCAGGCACATTCCAGCTGTAAGCATTTGCAGTTGGAATGCTTATTGTGACCGATAGTTGCCCTCCTTTCTCTCCCCTTGGGGAAATCTACCAACCTGGTTGCAGACTGTCAGCGGGAAGATAGGTAGAATGATTTATAACCAGCCTGTGGCTGTTTACACTGAAGTGCATATAGCCAAATCACACTGGAGGGGAAAATAGAGTGGAAGATATTGATTCATATTTTTCAGGACTATCACGAAACCCCACAAGCACAGTCAATATTAAGTCTATTACTCAGACTATGCGGAACACTAATGAATATTGAAAAAAATTGAAAGCAATAAAGTAACCTTAAATGTAGAGGGAATACAAAATACAAAGATGATGTTCATGAGTCTTTTTAATTTTAGAGATTTTTTAAAAAAAAATTCTAGAGACTCTTAAACTGGATCTGCAATATATTTTTAAGAGCACAATAAAATGAAGATTTTTTCCTCCTGCTAACACCCCACCCTATTGTTCTTACTAAATCAGAACATATTTAGGTAGCTTATATATTAAATTTCAGCATGAGATTTTCTAATATGACTAATCATATTAAAGCAAAAAGATAAATAAAACAAAATAAAAAATTCTACCTGAAGGAGTTACATATAGTGGTCCAGAAACTCAGATCAGCAAACTGATTAGATATGTTCAAACCTCAGGAATTGTTGGCCTAATATTAAGCAGTTTGGATCAGTGGTCCAAACTCAAGTGTTTTCAATGGTAAGAGAAATAACATAATGGAGTGCAGTAAGCCAGTATGATATAATAGGAAGTCTTGGCCACAAAGGCATATTGGAGACTTTAGGTTCCATCAAGTTAATACCTCTGTGTCTCAGTATCTCTACATCTCTATCAATATCTGTCTATCTATCTATCTATCTATCTATCTATCTATCTATCTATCATCTAGCTATCATCTAGCTATCATCTAACTATCTATATTTCTATGTAATTGCTAATGTCAATCCAAACTTACCCACAAGCTGAATTCTTCCAGCATCCAGCCAGTTTGTGACCTCTCCCCTAGTGCAGATTAAAAAAGCTACATTGGGAAAATTTACCTTGAGATGATGAGAAAGATAGAATATGATCTGTCATTTCACATAATTCTCCTTTTTCTTTCCTCTTCCTCTCCCTTTTTCTCTTCTTTATGCTGTAAGTATTGTATGACTTCTGTCCTCCTCACATACTCCAGTAGTACCCAAGTAGACCTCTGGCTTCATGAGGGAAAGCATATCCTATTTCTAAGGGCAGGAAGGAAGAGGGGAAGAGAAGCAGTCTCCCTAAGGGAGAGGATGTCCAAGCAATATGAGTGTCCAGTCTATCGGGTGCGTAGGGAGATTTTCCCCTTCCAGGGGTGTTTAACAGAAGCTTCTATGAGACTGGCCACTGGATGCTCTCTGACCACTGTCTTTGTTGCTTTACCTGTGCCAAGCCATTTTAACTATTGCTCAAATGGAATTATTTTGTTAAAATAGCATAGGAAATAGAATAAATTATATGTAAATATATACATATATTTATACACATATATACATATATTAGGATTCAAGTGTCAGTTCAGTTTTGCAATATATAAATCTACTAGAGGCCCAGTGCATGAATTCATGCATGGGTGGGGTCCGGCCGGCCCAGCCTCAATCAGGGCGGATCAGGGCTGAGCCAGTCAGGAGGAGGAGATGGTGGGAGGTTGGCCTGCCGGCCTGCCTGAATTGAGGCCTGATCAGGGCCACGGATCAGGGCTGGGCCGGCTGGTGGAAGGGGCTGGGGCAATTGGCTGGTGGGCCCTGCCCCTGATTGGGGTTTGGGGGCCGATTGGGGGTGGGGCCAGCCATGGGGAGGGGCTCTGGGCAGTGAGCCAGCCAGCCTTGCGCCTGAATGGGGTCAGTGGAGGTTGCTGATCAGGGGCCAGTGGCCTGGGGAAGGGGCCATGGGTGGTTGGCTGGCCAGCCCTGCCCCTGATCAGGGCGGGGGGGCCGATCTGGGGTGGGGCTGGGCAGGGGGGAGGGGCCTCGAGGTTGGCCGCCAGCCCCACCCCCTGATCTGGCTGGTTCGCTGGCCATAGTGGGCATCATAGCAACCGGTTGTTAGATTGTTATGGCCGTTAGGGTAGTTGCCTTTTTATATATATAGATTGTTCAACTTTTAGACATTGAACATTTAATATTCAGATAGAGATTCAGGAATAGGATGTGTATAACATAGAGGAATTCCTAAACTTAACTCTTTTTTAAAAAATGTTTTATGATTTTCTTCTCCACACTCCTCTCTATCTCTGCCAGTTAAATCCTGTATATATCTTCCAGCCCAGCTTACATGCCATTTGGCTCCACAGAGCCATTCCATCTAATCCCAACACAAAATTGATGACTCTTCTAAACCTGTAAAGCTCTATTTTGTACCTTTTGTGGCATGTACTTTATAATTTGTGTCATAATTACTTGTGACTATGTCTCATCTCTATTCCAATGCCATCTCCTCAGATGTCTTAGACCTCTTTTTTCCCCCAGAGGTGTAGTGCTCTGTGCTGAAGCAAATATATTAAAAGAGCAATTAGTTGGTATAGTACTTTTAGAAATTTTTAAGATTAGTCAAGTTAGATTAACTATAGGATCCTTTTCATGATAGTATGATAATTTATGACGTCTCATTAGTGTTGAGTCAATTAATGCATGTGAGTCTACTAAGTTTAAAAAGTAGACAAAGATAAGTCAACTCATAAATTCATGGTCCCTTTAACTTTAGCTACTCAGGTATTATAGCATTGGGAAAATTTTTCTAGTCTATATAATTTTTTTCTCAGTGATTTATAGCTGTCTTCTGGGACTGTTAACATTCCATTCAAATTTCTAAGCATGCTTATGTTTTTCTTTATTGTTGAAAGTATTACAGATGTCTCTCTTTTTTCCCTATTGATCCCCTCTTCCCCACTCCCATCTCCTCCCCAGGCCTTAACTATACTTTTTTTTTTTTTTTTCTGATAATCACTACTCAGTACACTCTGACACAGAAATCACAGGAAGATATTTTCTCTATTTTTATGCCAATTCAAAACATAACCTATTTACTGCATTATCTTCCCTGCCTCCTTTTGTGTATATACTAGTATAAGTGAAACACACTTAATTCTTGATGTCATCTTCTCTATCTTACAATTTATTGATACATGTTGGCTTAAGTGTTGAAGCTATTAGATGAGATGCATATACAGTAGAGGAGAAAATGTGAGGCTGTTAATCTCAAAAAGACGTATTTGTCAGTCTCTTTTCTAGAATTCAAAATTAAGACAAAAGTTCATTCTATTCCAGTTCTAAAAAACTAATTAAAATTTTAAGGAAAGGGCTACAATTATGATTTCTTAAGAAAGAGCAGTGCAGATTCAACCAAGAATTTTCAACATCTTGTGCTTTGAATTAAAACTAATGCTTATTTTTGACAAAAGCTGTTAATAATGAAATAAGAAATAAAGTGAACCAATTCCAACTGCCCTGTAGGAAGCAAATTAAAGCCTTGTCTCATTTCTTTCTCTGAAAATTAAGCCATTTGAAAAGAAGGTCTGTGAAAAGCCTCCCTTGCATTATTAAAATGGGCATCTAAAATGGAAAATAGGGAGTGTTTTAAAAAAATATACTGATTTGGTAATAATGACTTTGCAATTTTGAAAGAGAATAGAAAATCTATTCTTACAGCTACTATTGCATTTTGCATGTTTGCATCACATTTTTTTAAAAAAATGCCGTAGTGCCTTTCAAAGATACACAAAAGGAAAATACTAGTAAGAGAGGGGGAAGTGGGTTAAAGACAATGAAAAGGAGCATTGGCTGCATGACTGACACTTTTCATAACTATTGTCGATCATGTGAAGGGAAATGGGATGTTGTCGATTTTTAATGAGGATGTGGCAAGTCATATCATAATTTTCTTACTTTATTTTATCTAATCCCCAAAATATATTGCCAAATTGAGTACTGTCCAGCATTACAGAGGAGAAAAAATGGTGAGCAGGAGACATTAGGGTATCAGTTGTACAGTTTACACATGTAGTAAGTTGTCGACCAGGAATTAAACCCATGCCTCTTTTTTAAAATAAAATTTTCTCACTATTAAAGCTCAATTGTTAAGGACCAGTGAATACCAACAGAATTATCTAACCCAGAAATGTAATATCAGAAGAACAATTTTCTAAGATCCCAATATATATTACAATAAGGCAAAGAAGATGATAATAACTAGCTGTTTTTCCAGTATGTGTGCCTCTTTTGTATTCCTCTGACTGAAGAGCATAATACCAAGGGAAATATGATAGGGTTAAAATTTATTTTCTGGAAAGTGAGAATTATTACTATCTTTACTTATTTCTTTAATTTACTTAAGGAATTTTTTTGAAAGATTATTATTTCTACATGTCAATAATAATCAAAATATGGCTACCTAAATGGGAAGGATTCGTGATACTATAGACTCTTTCAGCAACATGATCCCATAGTATATTATTATGTATCACAAAATCAATACTTTTTAAAAATCAAAAATTTAAAATACATCATCACTGTATAGAAAATATTTTATCCTCACTCTTGTTTTTAAGTGTTTCCTTTAATATTTAAAAAACATTAATCATACCTATGAAGCTTTAAAATATTACCTCACAGTTATTCCATTAAAGTTGCCCTATTGGAAGGAAAATAATTAATTAATTGATTAATTAAAATATTTAGTGAACACCAGGGAAAAAGCACTACTTAAGGTCTGGAGATATTCACAAATCAAAAGATCATCAACAAATTATATGCTATGCTGTACACATTATAATGATAGACAAGCAATAAAAGAAAATGAGCTACTGTACAAATAATTAAAAGATACAATTCATTTAGTGAAGGATGCTATGACTCAAAATTAACTTGGGTAAGGGACTAGAGAGTGAGGAGGATAGGCAGCAGTTATTATTTTGATTCAGGAAATCTGCAGAGCTTCACTGAGCAGATGCCATAATGTTTTTGGAACCCTGATGGTATGGAGCAAGCTCTGTATCTGGGGAACAGTAACCAACTGAAGGCAGGTGACATACGAAAGTGACAGACTTAATCATTCCTTAGAGATCAAAGTATATAGGTAAGGACAAATAATCATCAAAATCTTAATAAGAAAAATTATGTAACACAAACAGAAATAATGATAGAAAATATTTGTATATTGAGTAAAAATTAGCTGGATGCCTCTCTGCATACAATGTGAATTTGTCTGAATTCTTTGAAACCAGGTAAGTGTGGCCATATGACTCGATCCTGAACAATAGAACTAAGGCAGAATGGCCACTTCCAAAGCCTTTCTAATAAACCATCATTTGAAATTTTCCTAACTCATATTTTTTTAAGGTTCTTTAGAACCCCAGTGAAAACCTGGGAGTTATGTGTTGACACAGACCCAGGAGATATAATGATCCAGGATCCTTGAATCACCACATGGAAAAGGGCTGATCCACAGAGACAACCCATATTGGACTGTTATGAGTAAGAAAGGGCCTTTTATTTTGTTATGCCACTGAGATTTGGAGTTTTACCTATTATGGTAGTTAGTAGTACCCTAAGTAGAAATAGCCAAATTGCTAGCATTATTAAAGTTAAAAAAACAAAATAAAAGTGACTGCCAAAAGTAGGAATCTGTCATTGAAATGGAAAAAAATTAAAAGGGAGAAATTGAATTGAATTAAAAATATTGTGGTACTTCCTTTGTGTCAGAAGTGAGTTAAGAGTTCATGTTCTTGTGATGATTGTAGATAACAGAAAAAAAAATTGTTTAGTGTCAATTAGTGTTGTCCAGATGAACTGATTGATCTCTGGCACATTTATATCTCTAATATGGAGCAGAGAACACTTAACTCATTACTACCAATAACTGTCATTAATTTAAATGTTTTAACTATTCCCTTTGATCTGATCCCTACCAAGTACCTTTGCCTTTACAAACGTACTGTTCCCAGAATGCACAATTGGGAAAGCAGTTGTAAATAATCTGGCCCCAGAAAAGAAATACGAAACGTGTAAATGACACGATTCAGATTTTGTTTTGTGTTTCTTCACTTGTTTGTTTTTGTTTGGTTTGTGGAAGTTGTTTGTGGGTTTTAATTGCATTAATCTATTTTTCTAGGTCTTTCTTGGTGAGACTAAATTTGGAGCTGATTGGTTTCATCAAGGTAATGCCACCCTGTGAAACACAACCAGGCCAGATGGCAGGACTTTATTAATCACATAGCTTCCCCCATCATGGGTTTCAAACAGCAACATTCATTATACTATCAACCTTTTACCACATGCTGCTGAATAATATTTTAAATAAGTAGTTTATTAAGTGGGTTTCATATTGGACACTTCTCCATATTCAAAGAGAATTTTATGTGTAGCTATGCTCATTAATTTTAGTCAGCTGATATTCAGTAAAACTGTAAAATGGCAAATAAAATTGTTCTAATATTTTTCTAGTTAGTTATTCTGATTGTTCAGAAAATTTTAAATGGTAAGTATATGAAATGCTGTGAAAAACCTTGGGGTGAAATAGCATATATTTATAAACTCATTGCCCTTCTAATGCCATTTTATATCTGAATATTGGTGATAAAGATTATAAAATTTCTACCTTTTAATAATGTGTAAGGGTAGGCTAAATAATTAATTGCATTTTCAATTACGTGCTTTTCAAAGGTGCTGAGTTATGTGCTTAAGGACCTTTGATGATTTCCGATTTTTTCAGATAAACTTTTAAGATCAGGAGTAGAGTCTAATGTTAGTATCTAAATTATTTGTGATTCATTCCAACTGCAACACCATAAAATAATTTTATTTTATTTTTTAAAATATATTTTATTACAGAGAGGAAGGGAGATGGATAGAGTTAGAAACATCGATGAGAGAGAAATATCAATTAGCTGCCTCCTACACACCTCCTACTGGGGATATGCCCGCAACCAAGGTACATGCCCTTGACCAGAATCGAACCCGGGACCCTTCAGTCTGCAGGCCTATGCTCTATCCACTGAGCGAAACCGGATAGGGCCATAAAATAATTTTAAAATTGTTTTCTGGATCTCTGACTTTGAATGTGACTAGAGTAAAAATAATAATGTTGCCTTTATGAGCTTTATTGTCTCAGAAAATTGTTAATTTTACATATTGTCTTATTTAATAATAATAGAAATGAGACACCTTACATATGCTAAATCATTTTATACTCACAGCTCTCTTGAAAAGTATTATTAATTCCATTTTATAGTTAAGGATCAGATAGTAAAGTAACCTGCTAGTCATCGAAGGGGTACATTAATTTGTCCAAACCACACAGCAAGTATTGAAATTGCAATTCAAACCCACATTTGTTAGACCTTCTCATTTGTTTCATCACTATTCCCTGTTACCTTAGTTCATATAGGAAGAGCCAGAAGGTGAATCATAAAAAGTTTTCACACCAGTTTAAGAAATGTGGCCTTTCTCTGGAAAGCATTGGAGAAACCTGGAGCAGAAATTCTCATTGCATGTCACTCTTTGGCTGTGTGCTTCCACCACCATAAGCTTCTTCCAGTTACTGTAAGGTTGCAGGCCTCTTTCAGTCTCGGAATCTTTCTATCATTCCTGTGCTTCCTACTTATTCTTCAAATTAAACCCTAACATTACTGCAAAGTCTTTCCTGACCAGCAGGTCTCCTATCAGGCATCATATTTTAATTTTTGTTTATAGCTATCAAACATCTTTTGTTGTTGAATGAACTAATGGATGAATGAGGTACATTTTATGAGTGCAAATTAGAATATTAGGAAGATGGGGCTAGAAGGACATAGTTCAAAAGCTAGAGAGGCAAAGAAATAGTTTTATCAAAACTGGGAGGCTTGACTAAGGGAATTGAAAGGAAAGACTGGATAAAAAGTGTATTATAAAGGACACTATACCAAGATTCAACAACTTTGGAAAGTAGGAAAATGAAGACTGTGGCAGAAAGAATGATATCTTTTTAAAGGGTTACTACTTTGAGAGTGAAAATAATTATTCTGGTTTAAGGCACTAGAAATTGAGGTGTTGTATATGTTGAATATAAGGAATTTGAATAAACAAAATGTGCTGTTGCATAAAGAATTAGAATTAGTGAAGCAAAATACTTATAAATGTCTTTGGATTTTTCAGAATCGAAAATATTTAAATCATGTAATTTCAAACCACACTATTATTAAGTGATGTCATGTGTGTGAGTCAATGCCATCCACTTGTGCAATTTTGTGGTAAAGAAAAAAAACCTCTATTATGAAGGTGTTTATGAATAATTATAGATTATTGTTATAGCCTGATAGTTATTATTTGCCAGTAATACCATGTGATCCATTATTTGTCAATGGTTTAAACACACTTAAAAATAAATGCATTTGTGTGTGACTGGGGATGAAGTGTTCAGATCTGAGGCAAATAAATGGCAGTTAAAAATGTTTCAACAATTCAATGAATGTATTTTAAGATCTACTTTTGTGCATGGTAATGTGCTTTTTTCTTGCCATAGTCACTGTTGGGTGTGGGAGGGGCGGGACCACCCATAGCCAGTCTTCCTGAGGCCAGCCTGTAGTGTATGGGTTCTTGACTTCATGTAGGAAAGACTTCATAATAAGAGTCCAGGTGACTGAGAGTCAGTTTAGTTAAAGCTGAGGACAGCGAAACAAAGGAAGGACTTAAGGTAGAAGAAGCAACAGGAGAAAACCTAGGCGGGGCTCTGCTTTGCCTTCCTGTAAACTTATTAGAGAGCAGGAGCCAGGGCAGGGCTGCCTGAGCTCCCTGGGAAGTCAGAGAAAAGGGAGCCTGGGAGACAGGATCACGGGTAGCTCGGGGGATTTGCTGCTGTCCACTGCTCCCCTGTTTGCAAGTCTTGTGGGGACCCTTACGTAGAGTTTAGGAGGAAATAATGAGCTCAGTGCAAGCCAGCACTGAGTCTTGTCCTGAGGGCGTTACCTTTTTTTTTTTTTTTCCCCCTTGCAGGTGAGAATCTTAAAGAAGGGTTTCAGCAGGATATTCATCAGCTTTCCAGGTGCTTTTTAAATATGTGGATGCATCAAAATGAGCAAATATATGAAAGTTTTGAATTATTCTTTGGTCTATTTTACTGCTTTACTTTATCTTGGGTCTGTCTGGCTTTAATGGGGTATTTGTTATTTGTTCCCCTGACTTCATCTGTCCTTGGGTTTAGTGGCTGCAAATGGCATTAACTGGGTCATTGTTCTCCATTTCCCAGACCAGGGTGATTTAAACTATGTATGCTCTAGTCAAGGAGGAGAGGTATAAACCGTTTGCTCTCAAGTACTCTTAGTTGGGGACTAAAAGGTCTTGTGATTCCCAAGCTGGCTGTAAGTTTTTCAAACTATTTGGCCTTGTTTAATTTTTTTGTCTCAGTTTCCCCATTGCACTTAACCAGGAATTTTTCGAACTTTTTACTTACCTTGGTATCACGTTGGTGTTGAGGTAGGTATCATTTTGGCGGGATAGTAAGAAACAAAAAAAATTCCTGGGCAAGTGGAACGGGGAAAGCGAGACAAGAAAATTAAACAAGGCCAAACAGTTTGGGCAACTTATAGCATATAAATCGCAAGCCCTTATCTTCCCTAATCAAGGACACCTGAGAGCAAATGGTTTATACCCTCCTCCCACACCAGAGAATATATAGCTCAAATCACCCTGGTCTGAAAAACAGAGAGGAAAGATCTAATTAATGCCATTTGTGCCAGCTAAACCCGAGGACAGATGAAGTTGGAGAATAACAAAAACCCCACTAAAGCCAGAAAGACCTAAGATAAAAGTATAACAGACCAAAGGATTAATCCAAAACTCCACTATGCACTCCTTTTGATGCATCAGCATATTAAAAATGCACCTAGAAAGCTGATGAACATTCTACTGAAACCCTCACCTATGATTCTCACCTGCATGAAAAAAAAGAAAAGATAAAAAGCCCTCAGACAAACTCTCAATGCAGGCTCACTCCAGAGCACACCACGCCCCTTCCCAGGCAGGGCTTTCTATTTCCTCCTAAACTCTAAGGGTCCCCATGAGACTTGCAACCAGGGGAGCAGTGAGCAGCGGCACTCATCCCAGGCTATCCCCCTGATCCTGGTTCCCAGGTTCCCTTTTGCTCTGACTTCCCAGTGAGCCAAAGCAGCCCCACCATGGCTCATATTTTCCCAATAATGTTTCTAGGGAGCCAAAGCCGAGCACCAGCTAGGCTCTCTCCTGTTGCTTCTTACATCCTAGGCCCTTCCTTGTTTCCCTGTCTCCATCTTTAATAAACATTCTCTCAAAATCACCTGGACTCCTGTTGTGAAACTTTCCTACACAAAGTCAAGAACCCGCACACCACAGGCCGGCCTGCTCCGGACCAGTCCCTGTCCGGTAACAACATGGTGACATTAAGGATTACCATCACACACACACCCTGAAATAGAAATATATTTTCATGTAAGAAAAATATTAAAATTATCCCCAATCCCCCAACATAACTTTCAGAGACTGAGGTACATTTTTCTAAGTGTTAAATATTTAGGAAAATTGATTTTGAAAATAATAATTGAAGTGGCCTAATTAACACACCACTATATTATGCTATATTGCAGCCACCAGTTATTTTTATCTATTAAATCAATATTACGCACTTCACTCAACATTTCACCTTCAACAGCATACTTTGAAGATCCCACAAGCTTTTTTAATAAAAGAGAAATACTAGAATTTCCTGAAAGAAGGTTCCTGAAATTATGTTCATTCAGGCAAAAAAAAAAAAAAAAATAAGGAAAACATTTTACATGTACTTTATGTTAGTTTTAAAATGTGTTGATGTAAAGAGTGGAAGAGTGAGGATGGTATATCATATTCCTGTGACATTTCCCAGAATTATGGTCAGTGGGAAACTTTTTAACTTCACTGTGTCTCAAATGTATCATCTGTAAAAATGGATAAAATCATGTCCTACTTCAAATATTAAATGATTTCATGCAGGGTGACTGGAGAACAGGATAATAGGAGAATTGCTATCATTATTCTGTTACTTTTAAAATTGATTCCTACTTTAAACATATGCTACCCATTATAGAAAGTTTTCTCTATCACTTTTCCTTTACTACTTTTTATTCCTTCTTCTTTATATGTCTCCTTTGCAATTATTCCTCAAAGCTATTTTATGGAAAAGGAGGAATGAAAAAATTCCAAAATGAAAGTTTGTCAAAGTTCAAAAGGGCAACCATTATTTTTAGTCTCCTAAGCCCAATAATAATAGTGACAATTAAACTATTTTGTTCTTTATTGTTTAAGAAATACTTTTAAAACAGATTCATTCTTTGAAATACGGAGGATATATTCATAATGCTTCACAGTGTAGTTAATTACAGATGGATTAAAGCAAAAACAGGCTGCTAATTGCATAAACCATATAGGAGGTACTCTGGCTCACCAACCAATCTCCTATGTGTCTTTCCTCCACTTAACAGAACCTTGGTTTTTCTGGACTTCTACTCTTCTTATGAAGAATTAATTTGAGTCTGGTGAAGTCAATCAGAGGGATGAGCCTCGAATGACTTTGGCCAATCAACCATTGCACTGCCTTAGCCAGAGTCACAGGTTCCATAGTGGCAAATGGTCAGAGCAACCTAACAAGGTTAAGGAAGCTTGATTGGAATGCTGACATTGGAACATTCTTTCTTTTCCCTCTCCTGAAAGGATTTTGGTGTGTTTTTTTATAAATGAAAGTGAGATTCGAAACGGCTACAGTTACTTTATCACCCACAAGAGGACGAAGTCAATACACAGAGGAAAGCAGAGTCAGTAGAATCATAGGAAATAGAATCAGAGTCTGAAACCTTCCCTCCCTCTGGACTTCACATTATGTGAAACAATAAAATTTCTCATTTTAAAGCCAATTAAGATTGTGTTTTTTATTACTTACGTACACACAAAACCATCCAAAATTGTAAAGGTTAGTATTTCAAAATTGTAATGAGGTGAGAAAAATTGAAGCTTGGAGTAAGCAATGAGACATGTCAGGTCCCACAGACTGATTGTTGCAAAATTATAACTTGTCCTCAGATCTCCCGACTTCCCATTGTTATCCTCTTTCTTACAGTAAATGCCTTGCAGTAAAGCTCATAACAAAAAAGAGCATAAACATTAGAGTTTCAATGTTATCATATTTTTCCTCCATACTAAAAAAAAACATATGAAAACCCTTAGTCTTTTAAAGGTAATAGTGTCTCCTGTTACAATTTTCATGGACTTAATTACATTCTTAGTACTTCAGTATTTATACCTTGAGTCAAAATATTTCAACCTGAACTCATCACCAACATTCATATGTTGTTTAATCCATATGATGTATTATTGGGACAGTAAGAGGAACTCATCATTATAAAAAGCAGGTAAGGGCTGGTGGTATCTGAGATTGCTTATACCATAGATTCTTTGGAGATGTATCCTGTCATGCTACATTAGTAACGGCTCTTCAATTATTTTTAAACTAGAGGCCCGATGCACGAAATTCTTGCATGAGTAGGCCTTCCTTCCCCCGACTGCCGGCACCAGTTTCCCTCTGGCACCAGGGACCCAGGCTTCCCTAACAGCCCTGGCTTCGTCTGGAAGGTCATCAGAAAGGATGTCTGATCTAATTAGCATATTATGCTTTTATTATTATAGATACCTCAAAGTTAAAACATGCTTCTGGCTAGTTTCTTTGATTTACAACTTATAAAACTGTTAACCAGTCTACTAGATACATTGATGGTTTTGATACCCATCCTCACTATATTAGTTATTGCTATAAAATGCTACCCCAAAACTTAGTGTCCTAAAAAAAACAATTTAAAAAATCAAAATAAATAAAATAAAATAAGCAATGTTAAAATATAAATTAATAAATAATATAACAAAGAAAATTTAAAAAAATGAGAAATAATAAAAAGGAAACAAAATAAATAAAAAAAGAAAAAAAAAACAACAACAAAGAAAAAGAAATAAGAAAGGAAAAATAATACTTGTTACTGTCCATGAGTCTATAAGTTGTCTCTGTGGTTCTGGTGATCTGGGATGGATCATTGATGTTTGGCCTTCCTCATGCAACTGCAGACAGTGAGAACATCATTTGGGAGGATTCTCTCTAGGATGATAGTCTGGGTCTGTGCTTATGGCAGAGGCAAGATTCCAAGGAAGACAACAGAAGAGCATAGATCCCTTGAGGTCTAGTCTCAGAACTGGCATAGTAATTGATTATACATGTATTTTAACTTTTCTCAGTGTCGTAGCATTTATTTCTTTATTTATCAATTTTTTACAGGGTTTAGACTCATAAGGCCTAATTGATCTCCCCTTCTTAAGATGAAAGGCAGGCAACAATATCATAAGAACAACCCTTGCTTCCCTCCTCCGCCCCCCCCCCCGACCAATAACAAAGTAACAACAATAAATCATTAATATGAAGACAGCTGTAGTATTTAAAGTTCTGAAATATTCTAACTTTTTCCTTAAAATCCATTGAGGAAAGGATCAATCATTTTAGCGAATACTAGTTTCTTGCTCTTGAAAAGATTTAGGGTGATATTATGAAGAAAGAAGAGGACAAATTAAGTAAAAATTGTTAGAGAATGACAGTTATGACAGAGGCCCTGTTACCAGCTAGCCACAGCTTTGATGCTTTTCTTGAAAGATTTATAGGACTCAACACATAATAATACTTAATGGCTAAGATTTATTGCAGTGACACAGCAAGGATACATTGTTGGATCAGTAAGAAAAAAAAAAAAACACATTGGGTGAATTCTACATGAATTCATGTGCAGGCTTCCCAAGCTCTTCCTGAAGGGGCCTCACAGAGTATACTCTCCCTTAAAGCAGTGAAATGCAGTAACACATAGGCTCACAAAAACCCAACCAGAACTGTTGCAATCCTAGATTCCCAGAAAGAAAAGCAAGTGTTCATTGCTGCAGGTGGACAAAATAATCTTTACTGTTGAGCAGTGATTTGCAACCAGTGTGCCACAGAACACACATTGGTGTGCCACAAATATTTTTAAAATATGCAATACCAGATTTTTTTAGTCAGGAGCACTTCCCTCTTTTCTCTTAGATTGTCAAATAAAAAAAAAAAAAGACAAAAGCCAGCACTATAATAGCCATCCATTATGAATGTATTTTTTGGTGTGCTGCAGAATTTTAGTAATTCGTTTGTGTGGCATGAGATGAAAGAGGTTGAAAATCGCTGCTAAAGAAGAAACTGTTTAAAAGCCCATTTTCCAGAGAGCTAAGGACCAAGTCTGTTAATAGGTCTTTCTAAGAGAAATAGTCTCATATATTATTTAAAGTAAAGACAGTTGGAGGCCAAGTACTAGAAAAACATCAATGTCCAAAAAATAATCAATGATTTGGAAAACAGATGAGAAAAATACCTACAGTATTCAATCAAACAGTAGAAAAAAATAACATACATAAAACAGACAATGACATAAAATTTTAATGCATAAAAAGTAAAAATAGTACTTAAAAAACAAATAGATATAAAAATATATAACGGAAGAATATTCTCTTGCAATTAGAGAGCAATGATACTTCAGTAGATTGATAGGGCTCATGGCATATCAGAAATGAAAAAAATGAAAGTAACACTCAACCACAAATAACACAACATCTGGTGACATTACTGAACAAAAAACAAAATAATATTGCAAACATTCAGACATAAAATACAGATAATTTACAAGAGTAAAAATTTCAGGGGGAATCTATACACTATAAAAGTTCAATGTAATGTAAATTCTATGTAGCTTATATATATTTTAAAAGATGTCGCATAATTTTTAGTTCTTTTAATTAATTTTAATTAGCCACACTAAAAATTAAATTTAGACAAACTAAGATTCTGTTTGTTTACTATCCAACCTGCTAGACATCACTCTTATTCCCAAATGAAATGATTTTATCAGAATGATGTATATTCCTCCTGACATGCTCTTTCTTTGACACTTATGCATTAAACTTTTATTGTGTTTCAGGAACTATTTCAGAAACTGGAGATATGCTTTGAGTAGTTTCTGCTATTACTAATATGTCATTTATGTTATAGTAAAATAAGAAATTCAGTTAAAAATAAACAAATGTGGGCATGAACGGAAAACTAGAAGTAGTTTAATAATTTCTTTATCTTATATGGTAGGCAGCAACAATATATTTGTTTATTTGTGAAATCAAGAAATATAAATTCAAGCATTTACTTAAAGAACACATCCTCCATTGGAGTTATAAAAAAGGATCCTATACTGTGTACTTCCGCGCAGAGAAAGAAAAAGGGAGAAGAAAAAAGAAAAGTATAGAAAAGAAAAAAGAAAAACTGCCAAAAATACTACACAAAAAATTATATAAAAATTGAAAGATACGTTAAGGTAAATATATACCTTTAAAATGAAAGTTTGAATGAGATAAAATAATCTCTTAAAGGAGAAAGAAAACACAGAATTTCCACTTAAATTATATAAATAATGCCAAGTGTATACTATCCTTGAGACACACCTGAAACTAAGGAATCAAGGAGTTGAAGGCAAATATAATGAAATGCATATTAGGTGTTATGAACTGTTATATTTATTATCTTTAACTGCTGAGAAAGCTTTCCCATCTCCTTTCCTCTACCCACAATTCTTAATTATCAGGTGTGGGGAGTGGAGAAGAGGGAAAGTGTACTTAGCATAAGGCAAGCCCAGGAATGCTCTGCCCTTTTGTTATTAGTCTAGCTCAGTGATGGCGAACCTATGACACGCGTGTCTGCACTGACACGCGTAGCCATTTCTGATGACACATGGCCGCTGAGGCGGCCGCATGCCGAGGATGAAACATTTGCTGCTCCTGAGGATGAAACATTTGCAAAATAATGTGTTTTTTTTTCCTCAAAGTGACACACTACCCGAGTTATGCTCAGTTTTTTGGCGAAGTTTGACACACCAAGCTCAAAAGGCTGCCCATCACTGGTCTAGATGTTGAGGCTTTGACTCTGGGTCCATGCTGCAGGGATATGATTTTGGGTCTGTTATACTACTTGTCATGTGATGAAGAACTGCTCAAATTAGGATAAATAATACCAAGAAGGACTAAGGAGTGACTGAAGCTGGACATTAGGACATATTGGCTAAGCTGAATCTTAGTTCAATCATCAAGGTCTCATTTTTATAGTGGTTTCCTCAATCCTGCTACACTTTGGGCCAACAAATTTCCTTGTGTTCTTAAACTAGTTAGAGTTGTTTTGAGACCAATATCCCAAACAGATGATGATTTGTTAGATATTTATAATAGACTAGAGACCCGATGCACGAAATTTGTGCAAGAGTAGGCCTTCCTCCCCCGGCTGCTGGCACCGGCTTCCCTCTGGACACTGACAGGCACCTGGGACCCGGCCTTCTCTGGCAGCCCTGGCTTTGTCTGGAAGGACATCTAGTCTAATTAGCATATTACTCTTTTATTATTATAGATATTCTAAAAAATAGTGAACTCTTTGAGTTTTCATTCAGAAAATTTAGCTTAAACTATGATTCAGAGAAAATTTTTAGCCTTACATGCATGAATGACAAAAGAGGAAAGACAAAAAGTTCAGTGATCCAAGCATCCATCTCAAGAATTTAAGGTGGAAAGCATTCCAGCAAATTTAAAAGAGAAAAGTAATTAAGATAAAGGCAATCATCAATGAAACAGAATCAAACACACAAAAGAGAGGATTGACTATAAAATGTAGAACTTCCTGGCAAATCTGATCAATAATATTTTCCCTGAGAGAAGACTGACTTTTGCTTATGGCCTGAAACACTTCTGGAGACAAATTATTCTCAGTCCAAAGATGGATTGAGATGGTTACACACTAAATTCCTTCTGGCAGCAGGCCTATTTCTGGTTCACCCTCATTCCTTGGAGCCTCCCACCAGAAGCCCAGTTTTCCCAGAGGCCTTTCTCTTTCTGACTTCTGACTTTTTTCCCTCACTCCCTCTAAAACTCCACTTGGATTACTGTCTTTTCTGTCACCAGTTTTACTTTTAGAACCAGCAATTGCTTAAGGAGAAAGTAGTCACAAGGTTGGTATAAGCCTCTCTCCTCTTGTCTTCTTAGCCCAACACATTCTCACTGAGGTTTTCAAAGACACTTAAAACTAATTCCTCCAGCTTATTGAATTATTTTCAGCATGAGCATTAATCTCAATCAATCTAGCCTATTAGTATTGAGTGTGAGATTCCATCTAAGTAACTTTTGGGATTGGATTAATTAAAAATAAAGCTGCAATCCATCTCCAAAGGAATGAAGAATTAAGAAACAACTTGAGAACTTTCCCTACTGTAAGAACTATATTTCCCTAATTTCATTATGGCAGCTCTTTATGGAGCCACAAATGGCATCGACATTGCTATCTTCTCATTTTGACCCTGCCTCCATCTCTACATTTTATCATTTCAGTGTCTTTCATTGCTTCTCAAATTATCCCCAGTACCTGCCCGTCCTCCACTCCAGCTGTCACCAGTCTGTCAGTTAGCATTCTTCTGAGGCTGACACCAAACTCCCTGCACAGTCCTGACAACGTGTTATAAGCAGCCCTGGACAGCAGGTGAACTGTGGCCTTAGAGTTTTGTTGCCCCCAGGGCATATAAACATTTGTTTAATACAACACTCTTTGGTTGTTTTTTATTAAAAACTGTCTTGCCTAATTTCTTCTTTATATATGAAAGTAGGTAATTGATAGGATGTTGTGGGAGAGCCAAGATTGGCTACTTATTAGTAATCCCAGATGAGGCATTCTGGCAATTCTTTGCCACTCTGTGGAATTATTTCATGACTGTTGATAAGAGTTTGGGAGTTTCACTGAAATTTCCACACAACAGGAAAAATTCCCTTCATTTGCTCTTATTAAATTCAGTTAAGTTTGGCTTAAAATATCTGATGAATTCATGAATCTGAGACTCCAGAAAGTAATGGAAAAGCCCGAACAATACTGAAACAAATCTTATATAGCTGTGATATTTAGTAAATGAAGTCATAGGAATTAAATTAAGTACATATTTATTATATAGACCTGGTCCTATTTGACTTGTAGTTCCTTTTTAACTAAGAATTGGTGTTGTACCAGAACATGAATAATACTGTGATTCTTTATCTCTTCCAATGAAGAAATACTTAGGACTAAGGAGAATGGGCAACTATCCCAAGAGTCTTGTATTATATTTAAATCATATGCTGTTTGTTTTTTATTTTAAAAGTACTCCTTTACTCCATACTACCAAATATTTGAGTAAAAGTATCTCCCCAGAGAGAATGGAATATTTAACTGGTGTCTTAGTGACCCTTCTTCTTCTATGCCTCATAGTGATTGTTCACTTTGGGAACAGGTTTTGATTAACCAATCACTCTTGTGTGACTACATTTATATATATATATAATACCCTAATATGCAAATAGACTGAATGGTAGAACAACTGAACAACTGAACAACCAGTCACTATAACGTGCGCTGACCACCAGGGGGCTTGCGTGGTACATGGCAGGCATTGGCCGTGGCAGGATGGTGGAGCAGGTGAATGGGGGGCACCAGACCAAGGCAGGGTGTCAGTCGCTCTCATGGGGGTGAGCCTCTGGTGGTTACTGAAAATTCTTGGCTCCCGCGCACCACGGTCCCACCTGGTGCTCACACCTGCTGCCAGCACTGGTCCCACTCGCACCTCCTGCTGGCACCAGTTCTGGCCCCAATTGCTTGGTGCAGTCAGCAGGTGGTTGCCAGATCCAATCGCCCCTGAGGGCTTCTCCCACCTCCCCCTGCTCCTGAGGGGTGATCAGGGCAGCATCCACTGCTCACACCTGCCGATAACACCAGCTCTGCTCACACCCACTGCTGGTGCTGGCCCCAATCTCTCCGTGCCATCAGTGGGTGCAAGCGGGGCCAGCACCATCAGCACGTGGGAGCAGTGGCAGCCAGTGTGGGGCTGCTGGAAGACTGGGGACCAGGGGCCATGGTGGGAGGGCCTGGGCAGGCATGTGGAGGATGGGCCGAGACCCGCCCCTGTACCACTGCAGCCTTCTGACCCACAGTTCCTTTCAAGGTGCACAAATTTGTGCACTGGGCCCCTAATATAAATAGAAATCATTTAATATTTACAAAAAGTTTACATATGAGGAAACTTAGGCACAAAGATGGTTGCTGCCAACATAGTAAATAGCAAACCCTAAGTTCCAGGAGGCACTGTGATTCTATACCTTCTGTTCTAAGCTCCTATGCTGTATTGCCATTACTCTGTCACTGATTCGTAAAGCCCTGCTGTTTTGTGCATTGCCCTTTATGGTGCCACAATATTTTTGATTGGTATATTGGATTTTCAGATTTTTACTGCATTCGGTTATCTTTTATTTTTAACAACATACATTCTCATTTTACAAGACACATTGAGGGAGCATTTGTCTATGCCTAAATGTGATAACTCTTTCTTTGGTGTATCTATTGCACTCTGTTAAGCCTCACCTGAGGATATTTTTTCCATTTCTTTTCAAAGAGTTGGAGGAAGAGAGGGAGAAAGAGAAACATTGATGTGAGAGAGACACATCTACTGGTTGTTTCCCACACGCATCCTGATAGGGGGCTGGGAGCTAACCACAACCCAGGCATGTGCCCTGGACCAGGAATCGAACCAGAAATATTTCGGTGCTCAGGCCTACACTCTAATCACTGTTCAACACCAGCCAGGGCTACCTATTGCACTCTGTACAATAGCCACAAAACATTTTTCAATTTATAATATACTTGGCGTTACCTCCCTAGACTGCAAGATCTTTGATTTCTAGGGACATGTCTAATTTAATGCAATGTTCCCCACATGCTGTGTTGTATTTGATACCTTCAAAGTACTCAACCCATGCTCCTAGCACTAAATACTTCAAATGTGCTTTACCCCTATCTGGATAATATCTCTCTGCATGTTCTCTTGTTTCTGCTCTTTTTGTCCTCTGTGTCATTACATTCTCTTCTGCCACCTTCCTCCAATTATAGGATTATAAATAACCAGCTCCCCCAGTCATATTACTCATGGCATAATGACACCCTACTTCCCAAATTGTCTCCTTGGCCCAAGGGCATTGATGCTACTGGTCAAAATTTTGCCTATTATGATCATGCCCACTATTCTCAATATATTCATTACATTGGCCCTTTGTCACGTTCAAGGAATGTACATTGACAGCACTGCTCTCTCTTCTATCTGAGAGTCTCTACATGGTTATGCTTGTCACCATTCCACAAAGGAGAAGGGAACTTGTTCACATTATGCATCATCACCAACTAGGAAACAGGCCTTCAGCAGACATTGAATTTATCATACTTTGATCTTGGACTTCCAGCCTCCAGAATTGTGAGAAATAAATTTGTTACTTAAGCTACCTAGTCTAGGACATTTTGTTATGGCAGTTCTAGCAAACTAATCTAGAGCTCATGGTTTGTATCATTTATTATCACATATTTTTTCTTAGAATCATTTATATTTTTCCATATGCATAACTTGTCTTCCCAACAGATTTATAATGTCTTCAAAGGCAAGAACTCACCCTATACTTTTTCCCTTCATTGAAAATGTCTATCAGAACAATGAAAACAGCAAAAACTTAATGAATATTTAATAAGTTAGCAAATTAGTTGGAATAACATTTATCTTAAAGGTAAAAATATGATTAATTCACTGAACAGGCAATTTAAATAATTAATATGCATTTTAATTGCATGTAAATGTGTAAAATATATCATGCCAGTATATTTTATCTTTAATAGGGAATGGGAAGAAAAATCAAGAACATACTTTCATATTTATGTGTCAGAAAAATGTATCCCTACACATACCTTACACTACTAAGATGAAGAAATGAAACAACAAAAGAAGAAAAAATAATTTTCCTCTTAAGAAATAGTTATAATTTTCATTGTTTTTTTCTTAATTCCAGCAAGACTTCAGGGTATATTAGGTTTCAAAGAACAATAGAATATCAACTTTAGGACACTGGAGGACTATTTAATGCAGAAAAAGTATAATTTTCAAGAGATTCCTGAGAAAGCAGTATACCAATCTGTTAATAACAAATGTTACTAAAAAACAGTAAGTTTTGTACTATCTGAAACAAAATAAAAGCACACACTGTGAGCTCCTCAGGATTGAACTAAGTCATTCCTTTAACATTATTGAATAACCTGGGGACTTCAAGATAAAGTAACAATTGGTATAGGCTACCTAAACAATGCGAGCCATTTGTTTTGAAGTCAATAATGCCATTTATTAATGATTTGAAGTGACTTTATCTGATGAACAATTATAAATGAGCTAACATTAATGGTGCTATGGATTTAATTCAAAACAGAAGTTATTCAATTGTGATAAGCTAAAAAGGAATATATACCTACTGCTAAATCAGACATGCAGACATGGAACTGAAAAATTCATCCTGATTAACTTGAAATTGGTCTATCACCACATGTTCATTAGTCCTGGAATTGTTATTCATAAACTGAGCCATGGAATTGAGTCACCCATCACTTTACTAAATGTGACTTACATACATATATTCTAAAGTTATCTAATGTCTTTAAGTGTCTATTACTACAAAAAAAAAAAAATTACCAGCAAACACCAGAAGCTAGGGAGAAGCCAGAAGTAGTCTCTGCTACAGGTTTCAGAGAGAGCATGGCCCTGACAATGCCTTGATTTTAATCTTCTAGCCTCCAGATATGCGTGACAATAAATTTATGTTGTTTTGACAACAAACACATACACAAAAAGTAAACAGAGATTTTGGATCATGGTAAAACAAAACAATGTAGAAACATGAATTTGAATAAATGATTTTTGGTATTCGATGTGTACAACTAGAAATGAAAATGAAGATTCAGTATCTATCCTCAAATAAACTTTTATTTATAGCTGACAGGCAGAGTATAACATATGAAATATATTTAGTACCATTATAGTTAACTAATTTAGTAACAAATGTGTAACTTATTTAGATATAAATTTAGTAAGGACAGTGCTAATGAAATTGAATGGAATTAATCAGTCATAGTTTTCTATATGAGGCCACAATGATAATTTTTCAACTGTATCCCAAGACATTCAAGAAGAAAAAATTTAAATAATATTTTTGGTAGGCTGCATAAATATAAGATCTGAAGATAAACATACCTGTTAAAGCATTATAATGGCACATTTGTATTAGCTTTGGTATGTACATATATACATAGAATTCTAAATTATTGTTATTTCTCACCTTCTTATGACTACTCTTATATTTTAATAAAAATAATAACAATATCTGCTATGAGAGATTAGTAAAATAACATAATGCTGTTGTAAAATGCACTAGTAAAATAATATAATACTTCCTTTTACTCTTTTAAGACCAATGCCCTTGTTACTTCAAGGTAAGGGAATATTGGCTTCTTATAACTCACTAGAGGCCTAATCTGTGCAGCGGTGGGGTCCCTCAGCCTGGCCTGTGCCCTCTCACAATCCGGGACCCCTCGGGGGGTTGTGGCCTGCGAGGATCAGGCCAAAACTTGCAGTCTGACATCCCCCGAGGGATGTAGTAATGCACCAAGTGGCAAGTGTCCGGGGAGGAGCCCGAGCCTGGCTGGCGCTGTGCCGCCGCCACTTGGTAGCGCTGCCAAGCTCGCCAGCCTTGAACCCAGCATCTGGCACCCATTGGCCAGCTGAGCAGCGCTCCCACTGTGGGAACACACTGACCACCAGGAGGCAGCTCCTGCATTGAGCATCTGCCCCCTGGTGTTCAATGTGCATCATAGCTACTGGTTGACCAGTCGAGTGGTCAAGTGATCAAGCAGTTGCTTAGGCTTTTATATATATAGATAACTGAATCTTTCTGGAAATTGCCCTTGACTAAAAAGAAGCTGTCTTGCCCAAGATAAACTCCCTCCCCAAGAACAACATGTTTCTAATGACTGGCCCATAGTAGTGTTCAATGCTTGACCATTTGTCTTGTGTAAAAACATTTCCTAAGTACTATACTTGCTCCAGAGATCCCTGTAGGATGGGCTGAGGGTGCAGCTGAAACTACATTACAATCAGTTTCTCCTGAGAGCACTCCCCCCAAACCCCTTGCATTCAATTCCTCTCCATTATAGTGTATTTCTCCCAGAAATCTGGCCTAAGTCTAAATGAACATGATCTATTGTCACACTTACCATTTGAATATTTGAGAAATAAATAGAACTCTCTCTCTTATGTGTACAATACTTTAAGGAGGAAAGAGAAAGGATTGCAATTTTAAACGTAGTATGGGCATATATTTTTAATGATTAGAGTTGGTATGTGGACACATGAGAGCAGAGGGAGAAGTAAAACTGCATGAAGAGTCATGTCTCTTAATCTCCAGATATTTGGCATCTTCCTCATTTTATTTTATTTTTTAAGCAAAACAACTTTATCAAAAAGACACTAGCATACTTCACAGAACTGAAGGAAAAACTGTAGGTATCATGGCATTTCTGGTGTATTGAACCTTGGTATTCTCAGGATAGATTCTGATGTCTTTCATCTTTGCTGTTTTCAGTATAATAGCTTCATTCTTTCCATGTGGTGCGAAAAAATGTTCTGAGGTTATATCCATACAGCTCTATGACCATAGAAAAGCAAGGTATCTTTACCCCCTCCAGATGCATAACCATAATCCTCCAAAACCCCAATGCACAGATGCATTAAATCCAGTTAACAATCCAGAGAAGTTATTCCAATGATTATTTTTTGGATTATTATGTCAACATTTGGACAAATATCTTGATGCTAGTTTATGGACTATGAGTCCCTTAACTTCGGTCACATGCCTGTCCCTGGGGTCAAGGACCAGATTCCATTACCAGGAGGAGTTGAGGAGGAGTGCAGGACAGAGGAACACAGTAGGCACCATAGTAACTGAGGCATACACATTGATAAAAGAACTTGAATAACTGCTTTAGTTCTCTATTTTTGCTTCCTTCTGAATCAGAGTGTAAAAAATAATTTAAGTCTATAGAGACAAGTTTTGGAATTGATGAGGGCAAGGCAAGAGTGAAGTAAAGCATGGGAAGAAGCATGGTACAAGCTTTGGGAGCCAATTTAATTTCAAAAAGTGTTATCAGAATTGCCAATGCTTTAAGTTTATTCAAATATTTAGTTATTTTGCAATTTGAATTCCATCAATTAGGCCTTACCCTTTAATGCTTACCAAAATAGACCATGGGATTATAAAGGTTTAACAAATTGAGTGACAAGACTTGTTCTGTTGAAGGAACATAAACGCTGAAATTAATTTCAAAGTAATGTTTGGGAACAAATTTACTAAATATCAATAATGAACAATGTCTAACTTTACAATCACTTGACCATTCCATATCTGGTTAATAGTCAGTAAGTCTTTTGGGTGTTGTTTGATGATCTTTCATAGAATCTGAGAGATAATCTCCAATCTCTTGCCATTTGTCCTTATCATATCATCACAATGAAAGATAAAATGTACAATATTAGACCCCTCAGCCACCCTTATGCAGTCTGGTGGTTGAGCGTCAACCTATGAACTAGGTCACAGATCAATTCCTAGTCAGGAACATGCTGGAGCTGCGAGCTAGATGCCCAGTGTGGGGCATGCAGGAAGCAGCTGATCAACGATTCTCTCTCATCATTAATATTTCTATCTCTCTCTTCCTCTTCCTTCCTCTCTGAAATAAATAAAAAATATATTTTTAAAAGTACAATATTAACAGTATGCACAACAGATGTGATTTTTACTTTTTTTCCCAATGAAAGGGCATTCCTTGACCTTGTCTGTGAAATTTCTAATATTACTAACTAAATTTAATTTTCATTTGTTGAAGACATAAATTAAGAGATGGACTTCAATGAGCCAATCAATCTCCTGACATATTTAACAAAATCATGTGTGTATAATTGTGCTCTATTTATACATGCACATATATTGAAGACATATTTTTCCTCAGAATTTCCAAGGCATTTGTGAACCAAAAGTCATTTTAAAAGGGAAGTAAAGAATATGGGTGACAAGAAGTTATTTCTTATTAAAATAGAAACATATCGACAATTTTAATACTTTGGACCTACTTCATTCCATTGAATACTTATAGTAATACTATTTGCAAAGAAAAATCAAGTAATTGCTCAGAGCTAAATTCTGTTTTGAGAACATTCTATACATTACTTAATTTAATATTTGGTACCATGCTAGAAAATAGGTATTATCATCCCCCAAATACAGTTGAAATTATTATAACTCAGAATAGTGAGATCCTTATTCAGGTTCATATAACAGTGAATGAAAAAGTCAGAATTGGTATTCATTCTTGGTTCTAAATCCCATTTTCTCCCCAGGAATATGGTGGGCACTTAATAAAAATTAGTTTAATTAAATTAAAATTTTGACACAAGGAATGTGTGATAAAGGATAGAAAGGAAACATATTTATCTTTCATTAAACAGTCCTTCACATAAATTATAATATGTCTTTGACCCATCTCCATCTCAGAAATATTCTTTATCCCTAATAGTTTAAAAATATGTTTGATAAGGAATCTCTTTTTAATTTTTACTTATTTGTTAAAAAAATTTTGTCAAACTGCTGTCATATGCCTGGCATTTTATTGTGGAATGGAGAAATAAGGAAGATACTATCTTTGTCTTTTAGGGACCCACATTCAAGCAAGAGAAATAAACAAGAAACAATTTTAAAATAAAGAAAACAAATAGTTTTAGCTACATTGGTCAAGAAAGCCCTATTAGTTTTTGTTGTCTAAAATTAACTTTTTAACTCTACTAAACCTACCAAATTTGTTCTTCAAATTCTAAGAAATAATGTTTTTTGAATACATAAAGCCTAAAATTATTACATAAAAATGTGTACAATAATTTAGACAGAAAATGAACTGTATAGTTCATCTCATCTAATATCTTCTTTAAAAAAACAAAATGAGAAAACAGAATTCCTTAATAGTTAAAAACTTGTTGGAAATTACACAGCCATATATGGGATTAGAAGCTGAATATCCTGTATTCTGGGCTAATGACACAGAGCTCTTGTCTATGGGGTATTCTATAGAGAAATGAGTCTTCTGGAACAATTAATTTTTTTAAATGAGTGCAAATAATTTTTCCCAGCTTTTCTGTCTATTACTTTAATTGTCTTGAGAATTTGTTTAGAACTCTTATGCTTTCCTAGGTCCTTGAAGTTCTAAGGAACATAGTCTGGAATTTATTGCATAGAAAGTACTATCTTGGGGAAAAAAAAAGAGAACTATCAAATTATAGAAAATAAAATATATAAGTTACCTTCAAGTCATTTAATACATTGCTCTCTTTATGTATTACAAAATGAAGACGCAGAAAGTGAAATCAATAAAAATGTTTTTAAGAAAAATAAAAAGGAGCTGGAACTGCTATGCTAGAGGAACTTCCTTGCACATCTTATGTCTCAAACCTTTGGAATGTTAAAACAGGGAAAAATAACCTTTGGGCTGGGCCTAAGCAATGTTCTTTCCCTAGGATCTGCTTGCTAAGACATCAAGAAAGCAATTATTAGGACTACTGGACAAAGCAATTAAAACCAGTTTAAAATTAACATCACTATGTTATGTTATCTGCACAAATAGAAATGCCTTTCTTCTACTGATTTAGGTATCCCCTTTCCTTTCTCATAAATACCCATTGCCTTTGTCTCCAAATTGAAAAATTATTTGGGGTTCTTCCCGAATTAATGATTCCCAAATAAATATTATTTGATGTCAAATAAATACCTGTTCTTGTCTCAATGTGAACGGCCTTTTTATTTTAGACTAGCGCTAACACACCAAAGGAATGTGTGAAGCACAGCCTAAGTGTAATCAATACAAGTTCAAAGATTTGACAATGGCACAAAGAGATGCCTCTCAAATGGCTTTTTTTAGTTTTTAATTCATTAGAAGCCAAACCAGTGAAGGAGGTAACTAGACAAGAGTGTGGTGTGAAGCCTAAAGTCCAAGAGAAAACCAGGGTTCTTACAACAAATGTAAAATAGTACACAGGCATTTCTGATAAAGCAGAGAAATAATTCTAAAGACACAGAGGGAGTAAGAGACAGGGCAGAGTATGGCAGAAATTTGACACATGAATAAGAAAACATTGCAATTTAGCCTCCTCTTCCCTCACCATCATGTCACATTGACAGTGAATGTTTGAGGGTTTCTTGGCTTCAGCTAACTCAGGTTTATTGGTAAGAATTTGTTAAGTTCCATAAATAGGTAAATGTGGTTAAGGTAAAGAGTGTGTGGTCACAAGTGAAAGCAGATATGTTTTTAAATAGGGTTTCTATAAACACCCTGGCTGTGTAAGGGTGTGGAGTGCTCTCGCCTAACCTTGTTTTAAAATCAATTGGAGAAACATTTCTTTTGAATTTGAGTAAGATGGAAGAGAAAAGCCAGTACGTTTCACTTCTGTTGATAGTCAAACTGGGGTGGCTTTGATGTGGCATTTTGTGGCTTTTGAAAATACAGTCAAATAACTGTGCACTTACAAATGTTATATAAATAGCTCAATCTATCACAGTTTAAATGTATGTGTACATATATATATATATGTATATGTATACATATGTGTATATGTGTATATATATATATATATATATATATATATATATATATATATATATGGAAAAACTAATGTTGAACAACCCACATGCTGATTTAATGCTCATGACAGCTCTTAGAACCTGTTAACATCGCCATTTTATCCTAGCTTCCAAAGGGTGAGTGTATTATATTAGCTATGTGTTGTGGCCTGATGATGAAAGCTGTGATAGTTTTGGGGTCTCTTAAACCTTAAAGAATACATCTAATCTTTATTGTCTTTTAACAAAATTTCTGAAGCAAGCGGGAAAAGCCATATGGTACTCCAAACCACAAGGGAAATTATACTTCTTTATATAAAGCAATCCCACTAGAAAAAAGGGTAACCCTTCTGTTTATCATTATATTTTATGAGGTAACTTCAATGAAATCATGGAAGTATTATCACATGAACTGCAAAGGATAAATCTCTTTTGCCAGGGCCCTCAAAGAATAGGAAATTTGGGATATGGCACAATTGGAGCTGATTTTCCACCCTGCAAATGAGGCTCAAAATGTGGTGTGGGGGAGTGACAGAAGGTTTCTTGCCATCAAAGAAGATGGTCAACATTTTCAAAACTTTTATGTGGGATATGAGGGTATATTTTACATGCCCAATTCAGAAATAAAATGCCCTTTTAATACAGTTTACTTTGATATTTTATGTGGGCAGAGTTTGTCTGGGTTGAGTCAAGTGTTCCAATGTGTGAAGGAAGTACCAGTAAACATGCACAGGAAACTCACTAATATATATATATGTATATAGTGATGGTTTTTTAGAGGAAAATTGATGAAGTCATAGCAAGGGTATTTCCATCAAATGAAAACTACCAGTTCTCTCTATTCATTTCCTTTGGAATATAGAGGGTAAGTATATATTTTTAGCAGAGTGTTTTCTTTCACATATAACAAATAATTTTTTTGCAATAATAATGTCTGCGTCTCCTTTTTTCCATATGCTCTTTTATTCATTCACCAAATATGTGCTATGTGACAGATGTTGCAATATAATGACAGTAACAGCCGTCACATTTGTATATCCTTTATCATGCCACATAGCAAAATAGGTGATCCATGCTGATCAAGATTAACAGCCACAAGAAAGCTGTGAGGGAAGTGCTCACGCTTCACACTTGAGGAAAATGGAGTTGAGCTAGGTCTGGGAAGTGATTTTCTTCAGGGTGATTATGGGCCTCATATTTGAATCCAGGCTATCTGATTCCATAGCTCAAATCTTGATGGCTTTTCTAGCCTCAAGTAACATATTTCAAGGGAGACGCAGACAATTAATTATTCAGTCACCAAAAATTATAGAACATTTGTAGATGATTCACAAGGGAATGAAAGAAATGTGTTTTGAAATTCATAAGCCAGGAATATAGTAAAAAATATTCTAATCAAGTGTCATTTCATTAATAACCCTTATTTCTAAAATAATAAATGTTATCAGTTATTTCACTATATTGATATACTATACTTACTAAAAAAATCATTTTCTACTTACTCCTGAAGCTGTGCTAAAATGTACAATGTGGTGTGACTGACTCTTCTTTTTGACTTGAGCATAACTTGAATAACTAGACAGAGCACTTGAATGGCTGCAGAGCACGAATATTTAATTTTATGACTCTTAAGCTAATAAAGTTATTTGTAAATAAAAATTGCATTTACCCAGCACCAATATCAGTCAGTTTTAAATATTAAATAAAAATAAGGCCCCATATTTAAAGACATGAATTAAACAAACAAACAAAAAACTATCTAATTTCAACCATTAAAATATTGCACAGATGGAGAAGTGACTTCATCTAAAAAAATAACAATGTATTTAACAAAGTCACATTAATTATTATTATGAGTAGTTTCATTAAAAGGTCACATACTTTTACTAGGAAAAATATGACTCTATATTATCCCTTAACCAGACACCAATAGCATGGTCTCCTCATCTTTTTTTCCTAAGTGACTATTTTCTATAGAAACAATGTTTTGGTCCAGCCTGTGTTTCTCAGTAGTTGAGCATCGACCCATGAAGCAACAGGTCCCTGGTTGGATCCTAGGTCAGGACACATGCTCGGTTTGTAGCCTCAATCTCCAGTAGGGGGTATGCATAAGACAGCCAATTGATTCTCTCTTTCATTAATGTTTCTATGTCTCTATCCCTCCCCCTTTTTCTATCTCTAATATCAATAAAAACATTTTTTTTTTTTAAAGCAATGCCTTGGAAAAAATATTATTCCATTACCTTATAAACATTCTTTGGAATTTGGAATTTGAAACCTAAACAAATTTATTGAAAATTAAAGAAATAACCACATTTTCTCTTTCCAAATAATAATTATAATAATAATTGTAAGGTGTAAGGTGTCTCATCATTGCTGACAGGAACAAGAATCACACTTTGACTTTGAAAGACATATTGAAATTTTCTTATAAATTAAACATTATCTTGCCATATGATTCAGCAGTTGTATTCCTTCGTATATACCCAAAGTTGAAAAATTATGTCCACAATAAAACTCTGCACATCAATATTTATAGCTATTCATTCATAATTGCTAAAACGTAGAAGAAACTAATAATCAAATGAATAAGCAAATTGTGGTGTATTCACACAACAGAATATTATTCAGTGATAAAAAGAAATGAGCTTTCCAAGCCACAGAGACATGAAGGAAACTAAAATGTATATTGCTAAGTGGAAGAAGACAATCTGATGCCTACATACTATATAATTCCAATTATTTGCTTTCTTACTATTCTAGAAAAGGCAAAATATGGACACGGCTAAAAGATCAGTGGTTGTCAGAGAGTCAGGAAAGGGAGTTAGAGATGAATAGGTAGAACCCAGAGGATTTTTTAGGCAGTAAAGCTATTCTGTATAATACTATAATGGTGGAAACATGTTATTATACATTTGCAAAAGCACAAAGACTGTAAAACACAAAGATAGAATCTTAAGGTAAACTATAGACATTAGTTAATAATATTGACTCATCAATTTTAGTAAATATACCACATTAACGCAAGATGTTAATAGTAAGAGAAACTTGAGGATGGGGGAAGAGGGCTATAAGGAAGCTCTCAGTACTCTCCACTCAATTTTTCTGTAAACCTAAAACTGCTAAAAAAAAAAAGTAGTCTTTTAAAAAATTATAAAGAAAGAAACAAAGATCTGATTTTAAAAAATAGGTGGTTAATAATTTGACCATGGGTCAGCTCAGTTATATAAGATATGATCTATATATAAAAGCCTAAGCAACCATTATGACCAGATGAATGGACAACCAGCTGACCAGCCGGTAGCTATGACATGCACTGACCACCAGGGGGAAGACACTCAACACAGGAGCTGCCCCCTGGTGGTCAGTGAGCTCCCACAGCAAACCTTCCATAGCCGGCCAACCTTCCGCAGTCTCTCCCCCTGGCTGGCCTTGCCCAATTGGCCCTGATTGCAAGCCAGGCCGAGGGATCCCACCCATGCACAAATTCATGCACCGGGCCTCTAATCTTACCTTATAATAGACAAATATGCAAATTGACCGCACCTTCGCTACACCCAAGCCACGCCCACCAACAAAGCCACGCCCACCAGGAAACCATTGCAGGGACGTTGGGGCTTGGCCTCGGGCGGAAGCTTTCCCGGCCTTGGGCACCAGCGGGGAGCCTGCACGGATGGCAGGAAACCACTGGGGGTCGGCTCCTGCGATCCTTAGCAGGGATGTTGGGTGTGGCCGAGCCCAAGGCCACCGCCCGGGGCCAAGCCCCAAACCTGAAAGAAGGCAGAAGGCGGTGGCCACAGCCAAGGCCTGGGTCCCCAGTGCCGGCAGAAAACTGGTGCAGGCAGCCAGGTGAATGAAGGTCTATTGCATGAATCTTCGTGCAAACGGGCTACTAGTTCAATAATAATATCCTATATAATAAAAGCCTAAAATGCAAATCAACAAAACGGCTGAACGACTGGTTGCTATGATGCACACTGACCACCAGGGGGCAGACACTCAACACAGGAGCTGCCCCCTGGTGGTCAGTGTGCTCCCACAGGGGAAGCGCTGCTCATTCAGAAGCTGGGCTCATGGCTGGCAAGTGCAGCAGCGGTGGCAGGAGCCTCTTCTGCCTCTGCTGCAGGTGGCAGTAAGGAGTGAGGGGTCCTGGACTGTGAGAGCCCTGGACTGCAAGAGGGATGTCTGACTTCTGGCTCAAGCCCGATCCCCAGGGGGTCGGGCCTGAACCAGCAGGCAGACATCCCCTGAGGGGTCCAGGACTGTGAGAGGGTGCAGGCCCAGCTGAGGGGACCCCCCCCCCACAGTGCACCAGATTCTAGTGTTGTAAATAAAATCTGTTAAAATTTAAATAACTTCCCTCAAAATTAAAACAAAAACAAAAAATAAGAAGATGGATATTTTCTGTTTCTGTACAGTTACAGGTAAAGTTTAGTGTGCTTTCCACTTATGATCAAAATAAGTCTGCAAAGAGGATATTCTGTCTTTCAATTGTGATATCTATTCAAAATTTAATTTCTTGTCATTTAATTTATAACACTATAATTTTGACCATATTTATTAAAATTAGAATTGTTCACAATATTTCTTAATAAACTGAAATAAAATATGCTAGGGGTATTAATCAGATCATATATATTGGTAAAGGTAACAACATACACTAAAAACATAAAATCTAATTATAAGTAAACATTATCCATGTTTCACATATTGCAAAATATTCATTTACTCTTAATTGGGTTAAGCACCTATTGGGTTAGGTATTACTATATCTTCTATCTCAAAGACAGAAAAAAACAAGGCTTAGAGAAATTAGCAACTTGTTCAATGTCACAAGCTTCAAAACTGATGTAGCTGGAAAGTCAACCAAGGAAATATGACACAGACTATAGTCTTAGAAATAGTTTCCAGTGTTGCTACAGAACTAATGCAGAAATGAAGTATCATTTAGCAAAAGAAGCATTCATTTCAATTGCACAAACAATATAAAATCTAAATTCAAAAATTCCCCTGTGTACCACAAAAAAATAGCATTTAGAAAATATGAACTGTATAGAAATATTTATATTAAAAACTAGTTCATGCCCTGGCTGGTTTGGCTCAATGGATAGAGTGTCAGCCTGCGGACTGAAGGGTACCGGGTTCGATTCTGGCCAAGGGCACATGCCTGGGTTGCGGGGCCAGTCCCCAGTCGGGGGTGTGCAGGAGGCAGCCGATCGATGATTCTCTCTCATCATTGATGTTTCCAACTCTCTCTCCCTCTTCCTTCTTCTCTAAAATCAATAAAATATATATTTAAAAAAAAAAACTAGTTCATAAAATATCCTATCTAATAAAAGAATAATATGCAAATTAACCATCACTCCAACACACAAGTTGGCTGCCCCCATGTGGACACAAGATGGCTGCCACAAGATGGCCAGCAGGGGAGGGCAGTTGAGAGGGACCAGACCTGCAAGGGAGGGCAGTTGGGGGCGATCAAGCTTGCAGGGGAGGGCAGTTAAGGGTGACCAGGCTGGCAGAGGAGGGTAGTTGGGGGCGACCAGGCCTGCAGGGAAGGGCAGTTGGGGGGAACCCAGGCCTGCAGGGGAGAGCAGTTGTGGGGACCAGGCCTGTAGGGGAGGGCAGTTAGTGGTGACCAGGTCTGCAGGGGAGGGCAGTTAGGCATCAATCAGGCTGTCAGGGGATTGGTTAGGGGGTGATCAGGCTGGCAGGCAGAAGCGGTTAGGAGCAATCAGGAAGGCAGGCAGGTGAGCAGTTGGGGGCCAGCAGTTCTAGATTGTGATCCTACCAGCATCAGGCCTAAATGGGCAGTCGGACATCCCTCAAGGGGTCCCAGATTGGAGAGGGTGCAGGCTGGGCTGAGGGACACACACCCCCATGCACGAATTTCATGCACCGGGCCTCTAGTAACTTTTATATAAAAGTCATGGAAAAAATGTCATGGTTGGTTTGCCAGTTTCCAAGAACTAATATGATTATTCAATAAATAAACAAGGTATTCTACGTATGCTTAATAAATGTTCATTAAGCACATTTAAATAATAAAACACATATTAAGTGATGGATCTTTCTTTAAATTACAAAGTAATTTAGGGTTTGAAAATGCCCAGTATCACATTTATATTATGATTATCTTAATATTTGTGAAATATAGTTAACAAACTACATTGATTAATTATAGGACAATATACATCTGCCTGTACTTCATAGAATTTCCATATTCAAACCATTGATTCAATGCAGTTCTATTTAGCACACACATATTATATATAGACATTTTTATGCATATTTATTTCTCCTTTGAACTATTAATAGTATAGATGAATTGATGGCATAATTTATTGATTTTCTAATGTTGAAATATCCTTATATTACTGGGATAATACAAAAGTAGTTGCAAATATAAACACTGTTTAACATTATTTGATGTGAGTCTTATTCTTCTCTGATTTGAGTACTACATTATGTTTGTCTCCTAAGATGAGTTGGATAACAGCATGACTTCTGTATTATTATTATGTTTTATTCCTTGAAAATTTCATAGATTTCTATAAACTTACCAGAGGCCCAGTGCATGAAATTCATGCATGGGGGGAGGGTCCCCTCAGCCCAGCCTGCACCCTCTCCAATCTGGGAACCCTCAGAGGATGTCAGTCTGCCGGTTTAGTCCCAATCCCAGGGATTGGGCCTAAACTGTCAGTCGGACATCCCTCTCACAATTCAAGATCACTGGCTCCTAACTGTTCACCTGCCTGCCTACCTGATTGCCCCTAACTATCCCCTTTTACAGCCTGATCACCCCTAACCACCTCTGCCTGCCTGCCTGATCACCCCCAACTGCCCACCCCGCCGGCATGGTTGCTCCTTACTGCCCCCCCCTGCTGGCCTAGTTGCCCCTAACTGCCCTCCCCTGCCAGCCTGATTGTCCCCAACGGCCTCCCCCACTGGCCTGGTCATGCCTTACTGCCCCCCCTGCTGGCCTGGTTGTCCCCAACTGCTCCCCTGCCAGCCTGATTGCCCCTCACTGCACCCCCTGCTGGCATGGTTGCCCCTAACTGCCTCCCCTACTGGCCTGATCACCCCCAACGTCCACCCCTGCTGGCTTTGTCACCCCTCACTAACCCCCTTCCTGGCCTGGTCACCCCCAACTGCCCCCCCACTGGCCTGGTTCCCCCAACGCCCCCTGCCAGCCTGGTCTCTCCCAACTGACCCCCCTCTGACCTGGTCACCCCTCACTGTGCCCCCCCCCCCCTGCTGGCATGGTTGACCCATGCCGCTTGCTGTTCGGTCATTTGGTCATCCCTCACTAACTCCCCTGCCAGCCTGGTCACCCCACACAGCCTGTTTGGTCGTCCATCTGGTTGTTTCAGTCATGATGTCCCCTGGCTTTTTATATATATGGATCTGGATCAATGTGGTAGATATAATAATAGCATTTCAAAAATATCTCATTCCAATTCCTATAAACCCATGAATATGTTTTTGCATGTCCAAATAGACTTAAACTAAGATCTCCTACCAATAGCCAGCACCACCTTGTTAAGCATGTGAATGAGACATTTTTAAACAAGATTAATTTTAAGAACCTTGAGATGAGATAGCATGCTGGATTATCCAGGTGCACCCAATCTATTCATGAGTCCTATAAAGTAAAAGAAGTCAGAGTTGGTTAGAGATATGTGACTTAATTTGATTCAACCCACCTTTTCTGTTTTATATGACAGAGAAAGATAGGAATTACAACTATAATATTAAGTAAGGGAAGCAAGGCTCAAAAGAACATATACAATGTTCCATTTATGTAATGTTCAAAGCAACCAAATTTAAAATATATAGTTTAAGAACATATACATAGATGTTAAAGAATATGATGACTGCTAAAACTATTTGATGCAACTGCCCTGACTCATGCTAAGGGCTAACAGATTAACTCAATGTGATAGCCAGTCTCCAAAATGACCCTCCCTGCTTCTTATTTTCTGCTATTTGTACCCGTGAGTAGCTCCTTTCCATACTGAACAGTGCTGAAGTGTGTGACCAATAGAGTGCTGTGAAAGTGATAATGTGCATCTTAAGGAGCCAGATCATAAAAGACATTGTTATTTTTAGATGGTACTCTTGGACAAAGCTAGCTTTCATATAGTGAGGACTATCAAACAGTGGAGAGACCCAAGTGGAGAAACTAAGGTCTCCTACCAATAGCAAGCATCATCTTGTTAAACATGTGAATGAGACATTTTTTTAAACAAGATCCTCCTACTTTAGCTAATCCCTTACAGTACTTAGCCCTGACCAACACCTGAAGAAGTTCCATTGAAAAACTGTCTATAATCACTTAGCCAAAATACTCCCAAATTCCTGACCCACCAAATTATAACAAGTAAAACAATTGTATTAAGCCACTAAGTTTTGGGATGGTTTGTTACATGGTAGCTAAAACAGTCATCAAAGTTAACACAATGAAAAGTACAAGTAATATTCATTATTATTATGAAAATAATTTCTACATTGAAAACCCCTGAAAAGATCTTGGAGACATCAAAAGGTCTGAAGACCACATATTGAGAATTTATCCTTTGATATATTAAATATTATTATTTTTATTATGTTTGAATCTACCACTATATATTTAAATAGTCCCCCATTGATAGACATTTGTACTTTTTTCAAATATTCTTTGATAGCAGTATTACAAATTCAATTTTCTTATAATTTGTGCTTTAAATAATTTGACAGAAAATTGTCATTCCCAAATATTATATTTGATTTTGGTGGATTCTTAGCTTTTTGGTCATATTAAAAATATTAAATCAGACAGCTAGAGATAGATAACTAAAGAGAAAGAGAGAGATTAAAAGAAAGGAAAGAGAGAAAGAGAGAGAGCAAATGAGAATACTATGTTGATTCAGCTATACATGACACCAGACAAGTTTTCAAATCCAGTTCAGTTATTTACTGGCTGTTTCCATTTGGACAAATTTTTCTAAGTGTCAGTTGCTTCATTTGTGAAATGGGGAAGGTAATAATTCTGCACAGCTTGCATTGTATATGTTTTAAATATGTTAATACATGTAAGTACTAATTACAATGCTGGGAACAAAGAAGAAATGTAATAACTACACACAAATTATCATATTAATCTTCACACAAGCCTGCATAATATGCGTTCATAATCAAGTCTTATACCTAGTAGGGTCCTGACTTGGTTCAAATGGGACCCAGGGTCTGGTTTTATTGAAGATCCAGTGGAGTCAATTGGTGTCACTGGATATAAATTCAGCTGAACTGGTTTTCCAGGGACAAGTAGCCATACAAGGGCACCAGCAGACACCTTACCAAAGGCGTGTTATTTGCAATGATATCAAATCAAAGCATGTCTGAATCTTCTTTTGAAGAAGACTGAGGAAGACTTTGAAAGGGGGCTTCATGCTCCATAGTGTATAAACATGGCCATTCTCCAGAGAATAATTGCTAGGGAAATACAGTTACACACAGATCAAGAGAGAAAAATGATTTATCTAAGTTTATACAGATAACAAGTGTCAGATTTTCAATCTCAGGTCTTTCTGTGTCTAAAACCTGTGCCCATAAACATGAAACTAACCAAAAAACAAACAAACAAACAAACAAAAAAACCATTTGTTTCATTATTCAAATACATATGCATGGGTGAGCATTGTTCTGTAACATATTTCTGAAATTGTGTTGCCTTCTTCTTGAGGATTTTGCTTTTAGGTGATGCTTAAATAAAATATGGAAGCAATATGGAAGTTTCGCTTCCAAGACATTTTCTCAGTGATTAGAATCTCAGTCTCTCTACAGACAATGGCCCTTATCATCACAGCTTTATGGTTAAATTTTTCATTGTGTAGCTTCAGGGTCATGTGAGAGCCATCTCCCTGGACTTTTTGTATTTGCCCTCTATTCCCTGACAAAAAAACAACAACAACAAAAACTAGAAAGTACAATCTGAGATCATATTAATGAAGTTGGAATTATTGGGAACTTTCATCATAGCAACTTCAGCCATAAACTAGTCAATCACATTCAAGATAGGAGCACTGGGTATTGTAATAGAGATGGATTTGTTATATTTGAGGTTTGAAAAAAATATAGTCTAATTTATAGTCAACTATGGATATTTTATATTCCATTCTTGGTGATAGCATAATTTTGTATATAAAATAATATTTGGAATCAAGAGCACTTTATTTGTTAAAATAAGTCTAGAATTTTGAAGAAATTAAACTATCTTATTCAATATAGTAAATTGCCTTCATTTATTAATTTTTATTTTATTTGATAATCACTTTGATGACATACCTCAAAGTAAATATTTCTATAATATATGGTCTAGCTAGTAAAATATTAATTTTGCATAGCTTTAAAATATTTGCAATTATGTAAGCCAACTCATCAAATATTTTAGAAATATAAGGGTCTAAATGTGAGAAATTGTGTTTGTGTTTTTCATTTCAAAGTGAAAACATCAGAAAGGGCATAGAGTTTTTAAACTGATAACCTTCATCATAATGTGTCTTATACTGAATTCCAAACAGAACGTGCTGACTGAAAGGCAAAGAAGGATTGTCATTGAAATGCAAGGCTCATCAAGTTATAATGTCAACTTTCTAATGAAAATGCTTTCCTATAGTCTTCTCAATTGACAGACTGTCATTACATATTAAAAACTGACAAGTTATTGATGAGTTAGATTGTTTTTTAAATTATCCAAAGCAAATAATCTTCAAACAACAAAGAGTATATAACTCATCAGTTAAATATATCATTTTTTGACTTTATAATCATTTTAAAGAAAAAGTATTTAGATGAACTTGTAGATTTCTAAGTAAATACAAAATACAATTGTACATTATTAAAAATTTTAAATAGCTTAAATGTGAAATTGAACACATATATGATTGAAGAATATGTATAGTGATAGAGAGGAAAAGTAAAATGTAAAGCTTAATTTAAAAGCAGATTAACTTTGTTCTTTATAAAACATTCCTAAAAGTTGCAAAATACAAAACGTTGTTGGTTATCTTAAATTATTTTAGCTGATGTAATTGAAAATATGAAGAAAGGGATACAAGAATAGACTAAAAATTACAATTGTACTGGAAATTCTCTTCACTGTTCTGATATCATGTCTCCTGATTCCTGGAGCTTATGTCTACTTTCTTTGTTGATTCCCTTACAATGGTGGAACATCTTCCATTAGTCTCTTAAGAATGAATTGGCACAGAGTAAGTTGCTGATAAAATGCATGTTTAAAATGCCTATTCCATCACTACACTCGATAAAGGGTAAAGTTGAACTGACTTTTGACTTTTCCTCAGAATTCTGAGGGCATAGCTCTAGTCTGTGTGTTTCTTCTAGCTTCCACTGTCGTTAATAACAGATACCTTTCTGATTTCTGACATTCTGTTTATGGTTCTTTATTTTTCCCCAAATGAAGGATTTAATGATTCTCATCTTTATATTTTTTTATGTGAGTTTTCATGATTAGTGCATTGGTGTGGATTTTGTAATTATTTTTATGTGCATGTATGCACATGCATATGTGGTTTTTGTTAATCTGGACATTATATCCTCTAGTTGTGAGAATATTTTTTCTACTCTTAACAATTTTCTCCCCTTCTATTTTGAACTCTTATTGAAGAATTCTAAATTTAGATATTAAAACTACCAAATGATATTCTATATTTTTCTACTATTTTTTAATAAATCAGGTTTATCTTAATATAATTTACATACAGCCAAATTCTTATGTGCACAGTTCTATGAGTTGTTATACCTGCATGAAGTTGTGAAATCACCACTAAAATCAAAGTACAGAATAACTGTATCACCCCATAAGTTCCCTCATTAACCTTTGTATTCCACTCTTCCCACCCAAGACCCTGGAAACCCATAATCTCTTTTCTCTCTCCAAAGATGTGCCTATTCTGAAAATTTAATATTAATGGAATTACATAGTACATTGCCTCCTACGACCAGCTTCTTTGACTTACAATAATGCTTTTCTAAGTCATTGATATTGTTACATTTCCTTTAGTTCATACCTATGTTTCCTGAGTAGAATTTCCTTGTGTGGATATACACCAAAATGTTTTATTAATTAGTCAGTTGATGGATTTTTTTTTCTTCAGTTTGGGAAAATTATAAACAAAGCTGCTACAAACACTCTTATAGAAGCTTTCTGTGGACATTTATTTTAATTTCTCTTGGGTGAATAACTAGGAGTGAAATTGCTGGTCATATGATAAGTTTGTTTCACTTTATAAGAAACTGCCAAATGTTTTTTTCAAATTTAACTGTGCACATTTGCATCCTAAAGAGCAATGTATGAAAATCCGGTACTTACTCCATATTCTCCAAATATTTGTCAGTATTTGGTATTTTCCATTTTTTTCCTTACTTTTTATTTTATTTCAGTTTAGTTTTACTTTTATTCATTCAAGTAATCATGTAGTGGTTTCATGTTGTAGTTTTAATTTTTATTTATCTGATGATTAATAATATTGAACATTCTTCCATTTATTCTCTGTGCTTATTTGCCATCATTATATATTTTTTGGTCTACTATCTGTTTAAAAAAGTTTGCCAATTAAAATTTTGATTTTTTTTCTTATTATTATTGAGTTATGAGATTTCTTTATATATTATAAAAGTAAGACCTCTACCATATATGCCTTTTGCAAGTTTTTCTCCTAGTTTAAGACATATCAAAATTTTCCAAAAATGTTTTAGAAACTTTTACATTTTTACGATATTTAATTATATGTACATACATAAAACTTTATGAAATGTTATGATTTTTCTCTTATCTAAAAATATTTGCATATTCCATGTTTGTAAAGATGTTCTGCTGTGTTTCTTCTAGAATTTTTAGATTTTACTACATTTAGGTCTATAATCCATTTCTAGTTACCTGTTGATATTTTCAATAAAGCTTTTGATATCATTTTTGTTTTCATTATTGCCGTTCTGTTCTTAGTTTCATTGACTTCACCATAAGTATTGCTTTATTTGTGCCCTGCTGTGGTACTATGATTTATATACTAAGAAATAAATATTTGGTCTGCATTCCCATTTCTGGCACAAAACTTCTAAAACCCTTGGAATTTCCTAAGGAGAGAAACAAAAGTTATGTTAATTAGGTAACTTAGACCCCATCTAAGATGGAAGCTGTCTGACTGGTGAGGCAACCTGGTGATTACAGGATAGAAACTTTCAATCCTACCCTCCTGACCTCCAAAGAGGTCAGAGGGGATGGAGATTGAATCAGTTTCCAATTGCCAATGATTTAATCAATCATGCCTGCATAATGTTCCCTCCATTAAACAAAAAACAATAGCATAAAAGGACAAGGTTAGAAGAGCTTTCAGACTGGTAAACTCATGGAGATTAGGGGACAAAGACATCCTCAAAAGGGACATGGAAATTATGTGCCCTTTTTTTTTACCTCACCCTATGCCCTATGCATGTCTTTCACCTGGCTATTCTTGAATTATCCTAATACATAAAAACCCTGGGTCATAACGACCAGTAATGACCAGAGGCTGACCAACCAGAAGTCAGTGCTAGCCCCGCCCCCAAGGTATCAGTAAGGGGCAATCAGGCAGGCAGGCAGAGTGGTTAGGGGTGATCAGGTAGGCAGACCAGCGGTTAGGGGTGATCAGGTAGGTAGGCGAGCAGTTAGGGGTGATCAGGTAGGCAGATGGCCCCTCGCAGAGCTGGCCCCACCCCCAGCAAAGAAAGAGGGAGGCCCAGGTCAGCCAAGCCATTGCACCCCAGCCCGTTGCCTGCAGAGGGAGGCCACCAGTAGCAGGGCAGGGGGGTCAGTGCTGCACAGATGGCAAGCAGTGGCAGTGGCAGAGGTGGGGCCAGCTGCCTGCAGCCCAGGGAAGGAAAGCCCCAATAAGCACTGATCTCAGGCCAGGCCTAGGGACCCTACTCAAGAGGTCCTGGATTGTGAGAGGGTGCAGGCCGGGCTGAGGGACCCTCCCCACCGAGTGCACGAATTTTCATGCACCGGGCCTCTAGTATCATTTTATAATAAGCCAGTGATCCAGAAAGTAAAACATTTCCATGACTTCTAGCAACTTTATCAAACCAAAGGAGATGTCATTGTAATTTATGTTAAAGAGGAATCCTCAGGACCAAAATAATGTCACTCATGCTAAAAGCTCATGATTCCAAACCTAGATTTAATACCTGATTGTAATTTCAATCTCTCCCAGAAACATAATTTTAATCAACCTGTCTGAAATTTTTTGGTCAAGCACCAGTAAAGTATCTGTCACTTGGGCTCTCTCTATCTCTCATAGAAAAAGAAGAGGCAATCTACATGATAAAAACCATCCCCATGCTCTCCCCCAAAGAAAATATGTCCTGGCCCAAAAATAATACTTTCTTTAACTTTGTTAATAGCTCCCTTGTCCATTCTTCTTACAAAAACCTTCCATTTTTACAACACTTTGGAGTACCCTTCTAGTTGCTAGATCATTCATGAATAGCTTAATAAAACCAATTACTTCTCCAAATTTACTTGGTTGAATTTTGTTTTTTAACACTTCCAAACAGTAGCTGTTGCCTGGAGAGATCAGAGAATGTGGTACAAAGAGATGATGTTTGAATTATACTAAGTAAGAGAGCTACTGCATTCCAGACATGGAAAGTTGATGTGAACTGAAAAATATTTAAGGAATCAGTACAGTAATTACCTAAAGTCCATGGTGGAATGGCATGAAATCAGGAAGTAAGCCTAGTCAGACTATGAGCATTTAAAGACTTTTTAAATAATTATTATACATAATATATATGATCTATTATAGAATACTAGTATATTACTAATATGTTAAAAGAGAACTATCCCATGGAAATATAGGGACTAGACTTAGCTAATCATCAAAATGTTTTATCCAAACATTACCTCAATATATGTTTACTGGTAATCATATGCTATACTAGGTATATTCTCACCCTTTCATTTGGACACCACAGAGACAAATTATATATTTTTCCATATCTACAAATGTTAAATATCTGAGAGTCCTTGAATAAAAGTCATATATAGCAATTTATAAAATCTTCACCTTTCATATTGTTATATAAAACAACCTCAATGTACTGTTCTCTTAGTTATTTTAAAGTAGTAAAAAAAAAAGTGGAGACAAAAAGAATAGTATTTATAATCGTAATGAGGAGCATAATAAACTTTTTTTTTAAGACTGAAGCTACAAAGTTTTTTGGGCTTGTTTATTTGTGCAAATTATTCAAAGTAAGTCATTGGAAATTACTATATTGAAATATTATAATAAAGAATCTAAACAAACTTCTTATGCTGGAAAGATTTTTAAAACATCTTAAACATTAACAATAGATAATCTTGAAGTTTAAATTCTCAACCTAAGTCTGCAATTTTATTTTATTTTTTTGTGGGTAACAACCCTACTCTGTATTTCTTCTATACTCATCTCCATTTCTTGCTCTAGAGTGCCATGTGTTATATCTGCTCATACTAAAAAGAGGCAGTTTACTGGAGAAAGGGTAATATTTTCAACAAACATTATTGAAAAAATTGAATATGTATATGTAAAAAAATAAACTTCTATTCATATACAAAGGTTATTTATCATATACAAAAGTTATGCTTGGCTCTGTTTCCATTTGATACCGACCTTCAGCATGCTGTCATGAAGACATGTGAGGAGTTTACCAAATACACCAAGATCTTGTTGAAATGTCTCCTGCTGACAGCTTGTGCATAAAAGTGGATACTGATAGAAAAATTCTCTTTGGTCAAGCAGGTAGGATATTATAATGCATCCAGCCATGCACACTATACTCTGATGCTTTTTTTGAGACTAGGTTTGGCTACATATTTATATACTTGTAGTTGTGATATGAATGCTACTTAAATCTCATTTATAAGCTTCAGTCTTTGTGTATAAGATTCTATTGGGAAATAGTATTTTCATTTTGCAAATCTTAGACTTTCTATAGTATTTTTTTGGATTGAAACCTGATTACTTGAATTCTCCTGACAAAGTCTAGTCATTTCACTTTGTTACTTGGATTTTTAGTTGGCAGATCATCATATATTTTGTCTTATTAAAACAAGAAGTGGCATTGAAAAAAAATAATAAAAGAGTTGTTATCACATCATATAAATTATTTCTAAGCAACTTGAGATCTCAACAACAGATATTTATAAAGAATTGTTTTATAAAATGATCTTGTTTTCTGGAGACACCAACCTCTCAACTGATAAAAAGAAGGCTCAGTGTTCTACAATTTAGACATATTGGTAAACTAAGGTTGTTAAAGCTGGATAAAATATAAAGATAACAGTCACATATTAAGTTAAAATTTTAATTTTTACTTTTAATACAATTGGCTTTCTGTTTTTAAGTTTTATGTTCTGCTTAAATACCTCATTAAAAGTAATTTCCTAAAATCTTTGAATATGTCTAATGTATAATTTCTAGGAAACTACTAAAATTATTAAATTTCCCCTAGTAATATTTGCCTGAAAATATGAATAATTGTTTTATATTGAATCTTAAAGTAAAAGGCAAAAATTCAGAACACATTACTAGTATATGAAAAAACATGTTCAGAACAGGAAGAGTTTGTTCACCTGGCATTAGCAGAGTCAAACGGAAAATACCAAGAATTGCAGTGGAGAAAGACTAGCTGTTTTATTAAAACTGGTGCCACTCAGGAGAAGGGGAAACTCATGCTCAGATGCCCAAACTCCTAAACCTCTGCTTCAGGGCTTGTTTTCAAAGATACGGGGAGAACAAGTTTGCTGAAGTGCTGGCGGGGCAAGTTTTAATTGGATGACCTTGGAGCCTGGCCGTTTATTGTAAGGGGTGTCAACACAAGACCCTCCTGGACAAGGCATCCTCTGCTTCTGAAGGTTCTGATGTTCAAGTTTCTTTTATTTCCCAGTCATCTGGTTTTGTGGGGATGGGGCGGCCAGGGGTGGGGGGGTGGGGAGGGGGCAGGACTAGACTTTGGTTCTTGGTGCAGCTGAAGGTCAAAGTTCTCTCCTCTGCACATGCTTCAGCTGCATGACTTGAGGTTTAGTCCGTTGTCTCTGAAGAGCAACTCAGTATCTTGTTAAACAGGATAGAACCATTTTGAGCTGGTCCTGTGGTTACAAACACATTAAACACTGTGTATGCTCATTAATTATCAGGAAGACCAGAATATGTATTGTTTAGGAGCATAAGAATATTCTAAATTAACAAATGTAAAGTAACAATATATTTACATTTATATATTTGAAGAGAGGCATAATTACCTCTCTAAGTATTTCTGAACAGTGTTCACAAGATAATCTGGGATTACTCACACAATGCAGTAAACAGTATTCACACACATATTAGAAAAGGTAATCTCCAATTTTCTACCAATTATTTGCTTATATAAGGACGAATTCCACTTTGGTATTATCAATACCTTCATGCTTAGAAGCCTCAGATAGTTTTTGCTTTCCTCTTTTATAGATAATAGAAAAGTAGGACCAACTTGTCCAGGGTCAAACAGCCAGGAAGTGGTAAAGGATAGAGTTGAAGCTGGATCTATCTGACTTCAAAGCTAACATTACCTTTTAAATAGTACTTAAGTTTTGACTGTTTTCTGTTTATGTCTATAATTCTAATTCCCATTCTGGCAATGATAGGAAGTTTCCTTACTACAAATCTTTATTTAAATGTAAGTGTTGGCCAATTGGAGGGAAAAAAGGATATTAAATGAGCCATAGAATAGGTTGATTTTTAGGCCTGCTTTCCATCAGGCTCATTACCCTCTGTGCCCGTATTATTCTTTGTGTGGCAATAGGCTGACCTACACTTCTGTTTCCCATGTCTGTAGGGTTCTGGCGCTTTGGCTAATGAGAGCTCTTGGTGGGAGAGTGCAGGAGAATACAACAGAGACTTTATTTCCATTTCTCTGCCTCAGTATCTCTGATGTTGGCTCTATTCCTATCCTGGTTCCCAGAGATCAGCCTTGCCTGATTACAGGTTTCTTCAGATTACCCTCACTGGTCCTTAGCTCTGGTAGCATGGCCTTCCCCTTGGCATCTCCACATCGGCTTACTGGGATTGCTCATCTCTGGATAGACTCTTGGTATCCCCTATACCTTCTCAGTTTTCCCATCAGATAAGTGACCAATCCTGGATTTATGTTTTCTTTATATTAAATACTTAGTGTCATTTTAATTTTCTTATACAACAAAATGACAAGAAGTGTGATGGTTTCAGTTATTCGGGAAACCCTACCTTAGTTGTTCAGCGTGAGCTTGGAAAACAGTATACTGTATTGTAACCCGAGTTTGCCTGTGTAGTAATCTTGGAAGCCAGTTTTGTCTGTGCTACTTCCTCACTATGGTACTACTTGGATGTTAACTTTTCCTTTCTTACTGTGTAAAATGAGAATAATAAAAATGATCTCTCAAGGTAGATGTGAAGTTTAAGGAAGAATAAAGTGCAGGTAAAACATCTTGCACAGTGCCTGGCAGTTAAAATTATACTATCTTTGGTTATTGTTCTTATATTTGTTATTGTTATTATTGTTACTATCATTGAAGTTTCCCAAAAGAACATGATTTAGGACCTTCCTTACAAGAATTTTCCAATAAGAATTCTTATTTTATTATCCCAATTTTATTTTAAAAAAGTACAAAATTAAAACAAAGATTTTCCTAACATATCTCAAATGGATACTAATGAACCCTCATAAAGCATGTATCTTAATGTAACAGTTATTTGCTGTTTTAACTGTTGAAAAGTGGTAGAATATGCCATCCCAAAATATGCCAACTTGGCAGAAGAATTATTTTGAGTGAAAGGCACTTAATAAAACAGCAGACACAAGAAGGGCACTCAAGTATCCCCATTTCTTCCTGGAAACAGGAGATTAAAAACTCCCCTGTGACAGATGTGCTGCCTGTACCAAGAGAGGCGAAACACTCTTCAGTGGGAATCAAAGCCGAGAGAATTCTGCACAAAGAGACTGTTAAAATAATTCTTATTTTCCTTTGGTCTCCGGTATATTTTAGTTACTTTTCAACAATTGCTTCTCTAGTATAAAAGTATTTAGGTTTTGCCACTTCTCTGGGTTTTTTGTCCTTATAAGGGTCCCTCCCCTCTGTTATATAAGACATATAACTTTCATGCTTTTCTCCTGTTAATCTGTCTGATGGCAGTTTAATTCTCAGGCCCATCTGAAAAGCCTTAAGAGGGTAGAGTTAAAATGTTGCCTTCCCTGCAGCTCTTTCTGAATTTTGCTTCACTGAATCATCACCATAATGCTAACAATGTAGTTACTATTGTTATTATTATGGTCTTTATTTTGCTCAGGAAGAAATAGAGACATAAGGATTTTAAATAACTGTCTCAAAGTTGCACTGGAGGTAACAGAGTGTGATTTTGAACCCAGGGAGTCTAGGTCTAGAAACTGTACATTAAACATGCTGTTGTATTGCCAAGCCCAAGATTTTGAGGGAAAAGAGGAAAATGAAGACATTCAATGAAACTCTTTAATCAATCTTTAAAACAATCTTTGGAACCGTGTATTCTCCTAGTAACAAGTTCATGCTAAGGTGAAGTAATTGAGACATAATAACCAAACTCACTAGAGAGGTTCTCTGATTTGGATATGAATATGGTCAACACTTTTTCTGCTCCTTGTTATGTCCACAGTGTAGCCTGAATCTCCAGGGAATGAACATAAGACCATTCTCTACACGATATTCCAATATGTGTGTTTTGTGTCTCCTTGAAGACCCTAAAACACAAAATGTTAAAAAAAAGTATATTTTTGTCTAATAAATAGCATTAACATGACATTTCTTTGGACTTATTTAATAAGAACATCTCAGTAAGGTTGGAATGTAAAAATACATTTCATGATCATTCCAAAATTATTTTTCCTTTTGCCAAAAAAATCTTAGTTTGAACTAGAAAAGAGTGGTTTATATCACTGAACTCTAAATTTTATGTAGAGTTTTTATTAGCACTTGTCATTAGCAAATACCATTTTCCCCAAAAATCTATTTCAAATTACCTTAAATTTAATTAGGATAGCCTATGAAATAATCTTTTTTAAAAATTTTATTTTATTGTTTAAAAGTATTACAAATAGTAGTACATATGTCTTCTTTTTCCCCCTATTGACCTTCCCCCGGCCTCCCCTCGAAATAATCTTTAATAAATTTATAAACATCATTAGGAATCATGATTTTTCTCTGAATATTAAATAGAATATTGTTAAATCCTTTTAAAATTTAAAACTGAAAAGTAAGTTTTTCCTTCGTAATCTATCAAGATATAAAATCTACTAAATGAAGTCATCCTTCTTTCTATGGCTAAGTTTATTTCAATTTAAGCAAAGTCAGACTCCAAGGAAAAAAAGAAAAGCTTAAAATTCAATTAAAGGACAATTTCTAGGTGATCAAGCTGACACATCTTGAATTAGAGGCTCTCCTATTGCAGAATGCCTTTCACAGGCTCATTGCTTTTTGAACACCATAGTGACTTTTTTTTCTTTTACTACACACACAAAAAAAAGTCTATATTTCTTTATATTTGGGGAAAGGAGTAGAAAAGAAGGCAGCCCCTATACTCAGTGAAGTATTACTCAGTGACAGCTTCTTGTCCCAGGAGGTAAGGGAGACTTTGAGGAAATAGAAGTTGCTTGGGCAAACCCAGGCGTAGTTGCTTTATACTGTATGTTGTGGTGGTTGGAAGAGGTGAAGGGGAGTGTGAAGGGCCCACACACCCTGCATCTTGCCTCACACTGTGTCCTGGAACCCTGGGACAGAGAAAGCACCACTTTCATTCCTCCCTCTTGAGATTGTTGACGACCACGTGGTAACAAAGAACAACAAGCAGGAAGAGCAACAGGCCCAGCATGTTGGGGAAGATGGTTAGCTGCCCGTGTCTGTAGTCATCCTGACCACACGCGGTCTGCACACTAGCTCGAGGTAGGAGACCTGCAGCACCATAGTGTCAGAGCCAGCAAGAGCCCTGCTCAGCACTGCTGCTCTGAGTTGCTCTGAGTCCATATATTCTTCTAAATTCTTTCCGACTATGCCAAGGCAGGTTCCTGCTCAAACCCTGCCCACTGTACTAAATGTTGGGAACTTATTCCAAGTTCCTCCTTTGTCCTCTGCTCACTAGTTACAGGTTTTGGGTCCGAGACCCCCTGCCCGGGGCTAGACCTCCTAGGACACCAGGTCTGAGACGGAGAAGCCATGAGAAGTGTGGGTGTATAAGAATGAGTCTTTATTGCAGAAGCCAGTGGCCACATAGCCATCAGACAAGAACAGTCCTCACAGCAAAGTCTCATATACAGACAGCTGTATGCTGGCTAGTAAGTACATAACTTTCCTACACACTAGTATCTGTCTCTGTACCCACAGCTATTATCTGAGCTGCCTCAGCAGCTTCTCTAGCCTCTCTGACTCAGCAGCTTCTGCTTTCTCCCCTGCCCAGCACACTGGCTGGTCTCTGTAGCCTCACATAGCAACTACCTCTGAGCTTCACTCTCCCAGCACACTGGCTGGTTAACACGGTAGCTATATCTGAGCTCTCTGTGAGCTCTTAGCCTTACATCGTAGCAGTACCAGCTCTCAGCTCCGTCTGAGCTCTCTAGCCTCTTCTGCACACATAGGAGCTACATTCTCCATGCCTACCACCTCTGCTTCTCACACTAGCTGGTCAGTAGCCTGTATATTACCACTCGGACAAAGAAGGCTTCGTGCCAATAGTTACATCAATCATTTTGGCTACAGAAGGGCATAGTGTACCATGTGTCCTTGCACCTGCTTATGGTGTCTTAGCCTAGGCCAGTGATGGTGAACCTATGACACGCGTGTCAGCACTGACACGCGTAGCCATTTCTGATGACACGTGGCCGCATGCCGAGGATGAAACATTTGCTGCTCCTGAGGATGAAACATTTGCGACTAGAGTCTTGGAGTTAGTTTTTTCTTCAAAGTGACACACTACCCGAGTTATGCTCAGTTTTTTGGCGAAGTTTGACGCACCAAGCTCAAAAGGTTGCCCATCACTGGCCTAGGCACAGAGTGGCCTTGGACAGCCCAGCGTATTGACAACAAGGCCTCTGTGCTTTAATTGGCCTTGACTACCAGGCACCTCCGGCATGGTTCCCACACATAGTAACTTTAGATTCACTTTAATGAAGGGAAAGAGGATAGGAATCTGTTCTCCTTTTGCTTTCATGATCTTGAGAAACAATTTAGAATGCTTAAAAGGAAACGTGGGGTCCAAAATACTTATTAAAACATGCTTGAGGATCCGGTAGACTGATCACTGATTACCAATCCATGAGAAGGGAGTAGTTTGGATAATTGTTTCTAAACAGATGGCAGTTTCAACAGTATATGTGTGTCACAACCTCCAGCAATCCACATCCTTTGGTACAGCACGAGCAGTAATACTTATTTTTATAATTACTAATACTTGTTATACACCACCATTTCTTGAACACTTACTTTGCATCAGGCAAAGGCTAAGACCTTACGTGCATTACTTTATCCTATATAATAAAGAGGAAATATGCTAATTGACCCTCAAGCTGTCGCAAAGATGGCGATGCACACAGCCAATCAGGAGTGAATATGCTAATTTACTGCCCACCCTCAAAGATGGCAGTGCCCACAGCCACAAGATGGTGGTGCCCAGTCCCCTCAGCCCCGCTGGGGCAGCAGGCATGTGGCAAGGCCGGGCCCACCCCCAGGAGGGCCGGCCGCTCTGTGCACGTGCCTCCGGAGTCCCCCAGTCCCCCTCAGCTCCCCAGCTGCCCAGGACCAGCCCGAGGTGCAGGCAAGCCTTGGATGGCAGCTGCCCAGCCATCCAGGGCCACCGAGGCTCAGGTAACCAGGGCCGGCCAAGGCTTGCGCTGCCGGCAGTGGCAGCAGCAGAGGTGTGATGGGGCGTCACCTTCCCTTGATCGCCAGGTCGCCTCCCGCCCCTGAGGGCTCCAGACTGTGAGAGGGGGCAGGCCAGGCAGGCTGAGGGACCCACCCCTCTCCAGTGCATGAATTTTCATGCACTGGGCCTCTAGTATAATCATAATCATAGTGACAATTCACAAGGTAAATGCTGGTATTGTACCCCTTTTAGTAGAGGTGAACACAAGTTTAACTCCAGTTAGATGGCAGAGCTGAGATTCAAAAGCAGGTCTATCTGATCTTCATCACCAGACACAACCTCACTCTGTAAATATCAACTGGACAGTTGCACATAAAAAACATTTGTCATTTCTCTATTGTCATTAGAATGTGAATACTCTTTAGTTATTAATCATGAAACTATCTCCAAGATATCCGAGTAAGTAAAAATAAAGTGCAGAACTCTGTGAATGGTTTACCACTATTTTTGCGTACAAAAGAGAAAATAGAACATATGCGTGGGCTTGCTTGTATGTTCATAAAATGTCTCTAAAAGTTACATGACAGACTGTTTATATCAGTCTCTTGCAAACAGGGAGATGAGAAAAGATTCTTGCCTTTTCTTTGTCCTTTCAAATTTTGAACAATAAGAAGGTATGACATTAAATAAATAGATGTGTTGTTGTTGTTATTGTTTTGTTGTTTTAAGGGGAAAAATGAGTGGGAAAAGGATTCAAGGACCATGATTAATTGTAATTCTCCTTTAGACCAATTATAGACTGACCACGTCACCCATATATTGTCTCCTTCAATTCTCACAACTACACTGTATATATATTTCAGTGTCTATTTTTCACAGAACACAAGAAAGTGGAATGATTGGGTCATTTTTATAGGATCAAACATCCAGTAAGTGGGAGATAATAAACTTCCATCTGGATCTATCTACACAGTCGATGCTCTTCCTACCACCTCAGGTTATTAGATTACAACTTTGTTCCAATGCACAATTATTATGAACATACTAGAGGCCCGGCACACAAAATTCGTGTGTGGGTATGGTCCCTAGGACTGGCCTGCGATCAGGGCCATCTTCCTCAGATGCTCGCAGCCGGCCCCGGCCCCCGCCATCACCCACCCCCAGACCCCCATTTGTCATCTGGTGATCAGTGCCTGACGGCCGGGGGAAGGGACCAAGAGGTGGTCAGTGCACCTTATAGTGACTGGTCCAGCGGTTGTTCTGGTCATTCTGCCATTAGGGTCAATTTGCATATTACCCTTTTATTATAGAGTACAGAGGCCTGGTGCATGGCTGGGAACTGGCTGGCCTGTCCTGAAGAGGGCCCCTGATCAGGGTGGGGGTTCCCGCTGGGAAGCAGGGCCGGCCTGGGCGAGGGGCCTTGGGTGGTTTGCAGGCTGACCATGCCCCCAATCGAAGTGGGAGTCCCCACTGGGGGGCGGGGGTGGCCTGGGCGAGGGGCTGTGGGCGGTTTGCCATGGGTGGTTTCCATTATCCAATATGTATTTAATAAACTTTGGGCACATTATTGTAAACTAGAGGCCTGATGCACAGAATTTTTTGCAAGTGTAGGCCTTCCTTTCCCCAGCTGTCGGCAACTGCTTCCCTCTGGCACCCGGGACCCAGGCTTCCCTCACAGCCCTGGATTCGTCCAGAAGGTCATCCAAAAGGACCTCTGGAAGGATATCTGGTCTAATCATGCTTTTATTATTATAGACTAGAGGCCCAATGCATGAAATTGGTACAAGAGTAGGCCTTCCTTTCCCCGGCTGCCGGCACCGGCTTCCCTCTGGGACCCAGGACCTGGGCTTCCCTTGCAGCCCCAGCTTCGTCCGGAAGGTCATCCGGAAGGACGTCCAGTCTAATTAGCATATTATGCTTTTATTATTATAGATGTTATTTCTTTGAGAAAACAAAAGTTTTGCTTATAAAGACTTCATGCAAGCAAGATATTAGTCCAGAAAATTTAAGAAATTTAGTCCAGAAGGAATAGAGCTGAGAGAATGAAAATTTTTTTTTGCAACGTATGCCTTAGATGATAAATGTGTTAACTTTCTGTGTGTGTGTATCTCTGTCTCCCTGACTCCCTCTCTATCTCTCATCTCTCTCACTTCTGTCTCTATCTCTTTATCTCTTTCTATCTCTGTATCTGTCTTCATCTCTATCTCCATTTCTAGCTCCATCTCCATTTCTATCTCTATCTCTCCTGCTTTCCTTCTGAGATTTGGGTGGGTTTTTTGGTTGGTTGTTTGTTTCTGACACCTAAACCACCACTACAACCACCAACAACAAAAAGCCTATCACTTTCCAAGTGGACAAAAACCGTAGAATATTTTGTCAAGGGACATTTAGAAATCTTACCATAGTTCCTCAAAAATAGAACCAGAACTAAGAAACACTTAACTATTTTCAAATCCAGTTACAGAAGAAAGTTTATTATTTTTTCTAAGTATTTGCTCTTTGATTAAGGGGAGTCTTCCATAGTAATGACCTTTTTCTTTGTTTTATTTATTTATTTTTTATTTTTATTTTATTTTTTTGTTAATTCTCAGCTGAGGATATTTTTTCCATTGATTTTTTTAGAAGTACATTTTCAACAATTAAAGTAATGCAACTTAGTGGTGACAGCAATTTATCAATCTCTATTTAATTATTTTTTTGTTACAATCAAATTTTGTGATTTAGTGTCATTTTTAAAATGAGAATTAGAATAAAAAGTATAAATGACCCAATAAAACCTTAAATATTTTGCCAATATTACGCCCTTACAACTGGTGTTTCTCATGTTGTTTCCTGTTTTATTCACTTTTATTTGAAATTACTTTCTAAATGCATAAGTAATTTGAGAAGAAATTCTTCTTACAACTTATAAAAACATTATCTATAAAGCTAAACCTTTGGATTATCATACTCTATGCAGTATGCTTCTGTCTCGTCCTGATAATAACCATATTACACTTCAGTGTGCACATACTGAGATATATATGAGTGTGTATATGCATTAAGTATAGAGATAAAGGTATAAAGAAGGTTTTTAGGTTTTCACATTTATATCATTTAACACCTTCCTATATAAAATTTAATTTTTACTTTTACTCAAAAATATATTTTGGAGTGATTGTTAATTAAATATTTAGAGATTCTTCTGTATGCCATAGTATGATTTCTCTGTTGATGGTTATTCACATTTTAAAGCTATCTTCTGGTGTATTTTTGCATGTTTTCCCCTCAGTTACATATCTAAGATTAAAATAACATATTGTAGAAGTTGTGCCCTTTCAAATTTAATAGATAATGACCAACTGCTAATAAAATGGATGTCTATATTTTACTCATGAACATTTATGTTGTCCCGCCATTCCTTTCAAAATTTGGCAATATCAACTTTAATTTTTCTCCCAATTTGTAATGCTTGTCATTTTGATGAAATTTGATTGTTTATCTTATTACATGGGAGGTTAAATATTTATACATATGCTTATTGGTTATTATATATTTTTTTAATTTTTCAAGGTATCTTAATATGTATTGTCCCACCTTTTAAATATTTTTTAAAATATAAAGTGATAGGAATTCTTTATAGATTTGAGATACTAATTTATTTTTCATAATATATAATACAGAGATCATTGCTTGCTCTTTGGCTTCTTTTTCTCACTCTTTAATATGTTATTAAGGGATGAATACTTGCACATTTTTTTCTCATATGAATATCCTCTTATGCTAGTGCCAATTTTTAATTTTTAATATATTTAATTTTTGAGCTACCTACCATTTTCCTCCTACTCCATTAAGTAACCATGGATTAAGTTTCTTGTATAGTCTTCTATATATAATTTTAATAATTATAGAAATAAATATAGATTCTTTCCTACAGCTACTTTTACATAAAATGTAGCATGCTACACTTACCATTCTACAAGTGTGTTTCTTATCTAATAATATACCTCAGAGTTCTTTCATATTAATATAAAACATTGTTTTAATTATTTTAATAACTACATATTATTTTATTATATCAGAATAATTAATGTAAATGCTTTATTTTATTCACTGCTTTGACATCTAGTCACACATTGAGAAAAGTGTGGAATTATTTCTTTCTCCTCTATGTTAAATTGTTTTATTTTTAAATCCATGCAGTAATACCATATTCTCTTAATTATTGTAAATTTAAAACAAATCTTGGTATATGGAAGCGCAAGTACCTTTTATTATTTAATTAGCTCTTTAATGCCTGCACCATCTGTGGATGTGATCACTTTTTCACTCCTCATATTTATTTATTTATTTATTATTTTTTATTTATTTATTATTTTAATCCTCACCCATGGAGTGAGGATATTTTTTCCATTGATTTTTAGAGACAGTGGAAGGGAAGAGGTTGGGGGGTGAGAGAGAGATCATTTGGTTGCCTCCACTGTGCCTTGACCAGGACCAGGGATTGAACATGTGACCAAGAGACATGCCCTTGACCGGAAATTTAACCCTCGACCCTTGGTCCACAGGTGGAGGCTCTGTCCATTGAGCCAAACCAGCCAGGGCCTGATATTTATTTTTTATACTTAATTATATTTGCCAGAGTTATGGTAAATTGATATTCTTTAAAGAAGCAATTTTTTGCTGTTTATCTTCTTTATTTTATTTCATTAATTTCCACAGGTAAGTTTTTTATGTCTTGCCTTCTATATGTTCATTTATTTTATGCATTCTTTTAAACTACATAAAAATACTGATCAATTTGCTTGTTACTTTTCAGCCTCATTCTCTTCCAATGTTAATAATAAAGCCATGACTTTCATGTTAAATACAGTCTTAGATGCAACCCATAAGGTATATGTAGCATATTCATTAAAATTTCATTCAAAATATTATTAGCTTATATATACCCATAAGGTATATGTAGCATATTCATTAAAATTTCATTCAAAATATTTTCCAGTTTTGATTATGCTTTCTACTTTTACCTATTAATTACTTAGATGTGTAAATTTTGAAACATATAGCGACATTCAGAGTTAAATTTTATTGTATATTTATAAGTTACTCACATTGTGGTTTGTAAACATTTTATGTAGTCTTTCACAATCTTTGAAATTTGTGGAAACATATTGTATAGCCTAGCATATAATCTATTTTTATAAGTGTGGTTTGTGTGTGTTTGAAGAAATGAAATTATTCAGCTGTTGGGGTAGGATTCTAAATGTGTTCCTTAGGTCTTGTTTTAATCAAGTTACCCAACCTTTCTATATCATTACTGAAGATTTTTCCTTCTGCTATTATGAAGTATTTTCCTCATCTATTACTGAGCAATATTAACATGTGATTGTTGGTATGTGTATATCTCCTTATATTACTCTAAGTTTAGTTATTTTTATTGATTTCATAGATGAAGGGAGAGTGAGAGAGAGATAGAAACATGAATGATGAGAGAGAATCATTGATCAGCTGCCTCCTGCACACCCCTACCGGATCAAGCCCACAGCCTGGGCATACACCCTTGACCGGAATCAAACCTGGGACCTTTCAGTCTGCATGCTGAAGCTCTATCCACTGAGCCAAACTGGCTAGGGCCATGCAGACAAAATTAAATTTGGTTTGTCTTTCTGAAGAATTAAACCTTCCATCATTATAATATGTTTCTCTTTATCTGTAATTGCTTTTAAATTGGAATTGCTTTAGTAAAACTGAAGTATAACACACATACAGGAAAAGGACCACATTTCTCAGTACGCAGCTTGAGGAGCTACCACAGAGTGAACACAGCCTTGTAACTTATGCAGACCTGATAATAGAGAATTACCAGCATCCGGAAGCCCCTCACACTTCCTAACAATCACTGCCTGATCCTCTTCCGAAAGGTAATTATCACATATAGATTGGTTTTGCTGTTTTGTTTTGTTTTTAACTTTTATCCGTTGATTCTTTTGTGTTTAAGCTTATTTGTTCATTGTTATATTTGTGAGGTTTACCTATTCTCCTGTTGATGGAATTTAAATCATTCCCGGATTGTGTCTATCATGAATAATGCTGCCATGAACATTGTAACACATGGTTTTTGGTGTCCATGTCTGTTGGGTGTTTACCTACAAGAGGACTCACTGGGTCTCTCTCTTTTCTTTTTATTTTGCCTTCAATTCTAAGTTATCTTTAAAATATCTACAGAAATATATTCTTTAGCCATCTTTTAACTTTGACTGAGTTTTCTATATTGTAATTCTCAAATTTTCTGGAATCATTTTTGTAGCTATGCCTCTTCTAAACAGCATATAGTTGGACTTAATTTTTAGCAGAGTCTGACAACCCTTTAATAGCAAAGTAATTAGGCTGTTTACATTTAATCTAATTACTATGATATTTGGATTTATGTCTACCATCTTATTTTGTATTTATACTAGTTTCTTTCTTGGACACCTTTTGCTGTTCTTTTTTTTAGTTTTTCATTGAATTTGAGTACTAATTTTTATCAATACAATGTTCTAATAGCTATATATTGACCTAAATACAAAGCAAACATTCTGAAAGGATACAAAATTATCAATAGTGGTTAATCAGGCTATAGAACTGGGTTGAAAGGTAAAGAGGAGCTTCAATGTTTCCTCTCTATATTATGTTAGGTGTGATTTTTATTTTAACAATTGGTATACATTTTTATATTGCTCATTAAAAAAATGCATAAAAACCATGTAGAATTTGTTTTTTCCTCTAATAACTTAGACTATCTGTTCTGTTTTTTCCTATTGATACTGTTATAGTAATCTGGTTATTATGTAACAGGAAAGGAGTGAAAGGGGAGATCAGATAATATAGGCATGCCATTTATACAGCTTTGCTGGAAAGCTGTACGTTAACACTCTCCGAGTCTTTTCCCGTTGATCCATTGGGGAAGGGACTGGACAAAGGCAGTCCAGACCTGTGCCCAGGAAGTTGCGTGTCTGCCAGTCACACCTGGGGGCAAATTAGTGGACAGAATGGGCATGGCCACTGCAAGCCCAAGAAACCTGAACAAAGAAGCATGCGCTCTCTCTCGCCTGCTTGCCTGCACTCCTGTGATTCCTGTTCGCAGGGGGATGTGCCCCCCTGTGCCCCCCTGTGCCCACGCAGCTCACGGCCATGTGGGATTCCACACAAGGGACTAGCGGGCTTTAATTAGCTTGGATGCTGAACTGGACCCAGTTGCAACATGGAACGGAAGCTCTGGCTCCTGGTCCTGCTTTTAGCTCTTCTGGAACCCCAGCTGTACCTTTTTCAGGACTGGCTTAAGGGGCAAAGGGACTTTGAAATCCTAGGAATGTAACTCCATGCAAATAAAGCTTTTTACCACATCTTGTCCCACGGGGCTTCTGAAAATGCTTTGAAATTTCAGCAGTACCCCAAGAACCTCCATCCCACTCCCACGAACGAGGGAGGAATTTGTTTCTCCGCTAACAAACTTATCCACTTACTCTCAGGCCTCGGTGTATGAATGTAACTTACATAGCAACAACATTCACAGAAAAAAATCAAGGTTTTACAATATATTTCTAAAAATAGCATTGAGTGTTCTGTGTCTAAAGTGACTTTCTTGGGTTCTGTCATAGGGTCTCAAAACTGCCCTGGCCTTAGCATGTCCCCTTGTTTTCATTAGGTAAGTGATGAACTCAAAGTCAAGGTGTTTTGGGAAAAGAGTAGTTAAAAGATCACTAAAGAAAAAAAAAATACTTTTGGAGCTTTGTCAACTCTTAGAACCACTGTGGGCCTCAGTTTCTTCAACTGCCAATGAAAGCAGCAGACAAGAGTCGAATGATTTTAGGCTCCTTACCAGCCATATGAACATAACAGTGGAAACATTTTGAAGATAGGCTATCCAGTCCTTCTTTCAAATTGTAATCCTTCCTAGTTATATGATTTTTAACACAGTACCTGATTTCTCTAGGATGCGTTTCTCTTCAACAAAAACTGGCTTACTCTGAGAAGTAAACAGTAAACATTTGGGAAGACCTATAGCAAAGTTCTTTCCTATAACAAAATGCAATTATTATTCATTTTCATCTTTCTAGAAGAGAGTAGGCATGTGATAATTATTAGTTTTTATTTCTTACTTACATCCTGGAGTTGTATTATAAGGAAGATACAAATTAGTGCTATGGAACATTGATGTAATATTTCATTATCTAAACTGGAATTTATCAGTGCTTCCCTCGCCCACATTAATAAAATATAAAATATTTAGAGAAAAAATACATTTGTAAACATACATAAAATATTCATATGTTATATAGAACATCTTTCTACAAAAGAAGTGGATCTTTAGACATCCATTAATATATAAAGAACTTTAAAATGTTCATACATTTTATAAATGTCTTATTATACTAAAAAAACTTACAAATCATATATAAGCAGTTTATTGGCAGAGGCAATATTAAGAATCAAGGGAAAGAAAAATCAAGAAAAAAATTAAATAGTTTATTGACAAAAAATTAATTACTTGACTCTATAAAAATCTTACTACCATTTTTGGTTGCTTCCTGCACATGCCCCCACTATGGCCAGGGATCAAGCCTGCAACGAAGGTACATGCCCTTGACCAGAATCAAACCCAGGACTCTTCATTCCACAGGCCGACACTCTATCCACTGAGCCAAACCAGCTAGGGCTCTTACTACCATCTTCCCAGCTATTTTACCTATGTCATTTCTTATTTTGTATTTTAATGTCACAATTGTAATAAATTTTACTATAAAGTGGTCAATATCAGATTTGAAGGTCACTTTGGTAATTGGAAGTGAGAGCCTCCCAAAGTGAAGGCAATTGGAAAGCACAATATTTTACTTTCATGAATACAGTGATTTAGTTCTTTGACCTCTAGTTGCTTAAGCATGATATATAGTAGAACATTTCACTTCTGATATATGCATGTGAAACCCTGACAATAATTAAAGGCAGAGTGCAGATTTAAACTGCTGTCATTCCTCACTCTGCTTGAATAATGACTAAAGTTACTTTGAAGTACTTTAGAAAGGGTGGGGGGTAAGAAAAAGGGGAAGAAAGGAAAAGGGAAATGAAAGAACAGAACGAGAGAAAAAGGAAGAAAGGAGAAAGTGAGAGAAGGAAGGATGGAGAAATATAAAAGTTGATTTGCTTATTTTCCTTTCTGCACAAATGGCATCCTACAGAAAGAAAATATTTTGAAAGACCTTTAATGTAAACATGGACAGCTGTTTTAGACATTGTAACATGTGCACATTTAAAGGACACATCATGAAAAAAAAATCATGCTGAAATGTCAATTTTATAGTCTAAAAGAGAGGTCCCAAAGTTTAGAAGTTAAAAGTAAGTTAACTCCTTGCTTATTCGAACATTAAACTGTCAGCATGGAAGTAAGTTTAAAACTTATGATGGTCTGAAAATGTGGTGCTAAATGATGTCTGAAGACCTATTGACCTTTTTGAGATGTAAACCAGGAATTACTACACTCTGCAGTTCAGCATGTACGGTATTCAAGTACTTTTTAGTAGTGTGCAAGTTCTTAAGAGGTGAGCAGTAGAGCTGAATAGTACTCTTTTCTCATAAATGTAATGATAATGTTAGATCTTCTCAGTATTCATTTAGGAATTGCATGCATATAGAAAATGGGATACTTGCTTGAAATAATTGCTTTAATTTTTCTATAATAGTATGCAGAACTGACAATCTTTTAACAAATTAAACAATAATCAAATTTTCCTTTGTGTATAGCTTTACCATGATTTAGAGAAAAACACATTTGTAAACATACATTAGGTGATAAACACTTTAGGTAAGTATTTTTGACAAATTATTTATTATGTTAATTTTGAAGGTTTCCTTAAATAAAGTAGTTAGAATTAATAAGTTAAATATAAAATAAAAATTTTAAGTTAATTTCTTAGGCAAGGAATATAATCATCTTTTATTTTGCAGTTAAATATTATTCAATTACATTGCTTATTCAATATTGTATGTCAAAGAAGTATAGTTTTAAAAGCTTTACTGAGACATTTGTCAATTATTTTAAAATAACATCAGCTAGATATATTTAGTTCACATAATAAAAGGAATAAAGAGGATAAATCTAGATTTACATAACTTGAAATAAATGGTGAAATAAGTCTAACCCTATCTGACTAAAAAATGTTGTTATGAAAATGTCGTTTTTCTAGATCTCCCTGCTTATGGGCTTTTAAATTCCAATGAGAAAGACAATGAGCATTTTTGTTTCACAAAACACAAAAATATGTTTTTTACAGAACTTCATCAAAAATTTGGTTAACAGAGAATATTTGTTCCTATCCTAATCTATTAAGATAATAACCATTTTTGTTCCACAAAACATTGTATAAAGTATATATGTTTGAGAGGATTACACCAAAATATTTGGTTAACAGAGAGTATTCCTATCCTAATCTAGAAAGACAATAACAATGTTTCATTTCACAAAACAGTTAAAATATAATTTTAAAAGGATTAAACCAAAAATATTTGGTTACCAGAGTATTCTAATCTAGTGGGAGGTCCTACCAGCATAGTATTAGCTGCTGTGGGTTAAAACAAGAAAAAGCTATGATTTGTTCCCCATTGAGCTTACAACCAACCTGAGAAGAGATTATAGAAGCAAGGAAAAGATAATAAAAAAATATTGCAGCATTTGGTGCCTAAATATGTGATATAAGCAATTCATGCTAGAAAATGGGAGGAGAGAAAAGATCAATCTGGGCCACAGTGATGTGACCTGACTTAAAATTTGAAGAATAAATAAGATTGATTGGTTGCATCCTACAGGATAAAAGAGGAATTGACCTATGATTTTATCTGGTTCTGGAGGATACTGCCAAATACCAAAAATGTGCAAAGAATCTCAGTGAAATATGAACTTTGAAATCAGCCCCTTTGTTATTTCATGTCAGCAGGTGAAGTAAGCAGCAGCAATACTTCTCTCAATCCACTTGTTCCTGTATCCTCTTTGAGGATATCTGACCTTCAGGAGAGAGTGATAATGATAAAAATTCTATTCATATCTGCCTGCTTTCCATCCAGAGTATACACAAAACCATGAGTGTCATTATGCTATTTTGATGCATTCACAGAAATTGGAGTATTCATGAATGCTTACTATTCAAAATGTGGTGCATTGCTCAACCTGCATGGCTCAATGGTTGAGCATCAACCTATGAACCAGAAGGTCACGGTTCGATTTTGGGTCAGGGTACATGCCTGGGTTTTGGGCTTGATCCCCAGTGGGGAGCGTGCAGGAGGCAGCCAATTAATGATTCTCTCTCATCATTGATGTTTCTCTCTCTCTCCCTCTTCCTTCCTCTCTGAAATCAATAAAATTATACATATATTTAAAAAATATATGTGGTGCATTGACCAGCAGTGTTAGCATCATTTGGGAGTTTGTCAAATATATGTATCTCAGCTCCTCCTAGCACTTGCTGAATTAGAATATGCATTTTAACATGATTTGCAGCTGATTCTGTATGAACAATTGTTTAAGATTACTAGATAGTGCAGATTGCTGGTAGTAAGAAATGAAGACTTGGTGGTGGCAGGAGCAACACTTTTAAATTTCCTTATTCCTAGTTGATAGGTAATCATCAAAGTAATTATCTTATGCTGTAATCTTCCTGAAATTAGAGTATACTATTATTCTGACCTACTAGAACAAACTCAGTATTAATTTCAAGTGATATCCTCTCTCATACTATCTTTCAGTGCCATTGTCCTCATCATCAATCAGCATTATAATTGTCAGCATTTAATCACACAATTTAATAGTGTATTACATTTCTCTTTATCTTAGTACTTAGTGAACATACAGCTTTTGTTACAATTGACCACTTGCATCTGCTATTATATCTAACCATGTCCAAATACCAACATATATAATAATTTTAGTTCATTATTTCTTTAATTTATTATCACTCTTCATTCTTCTCCATAGTTCTTCTAACTCACTTTGAGTCCATGTTAGGTAATATTGAGGACCTGAAAAATTCAATGCACTGGTTAGGAAATATCTTTAGATTGGATTGTGTGTAGAAGTGATGACCTGACTTTATCCAATTTTTTTTCATATTAGTTTCAGTCTTTGCTACAGCACAGATCATTTGCTGGTCTTGATTTATCATCTTTGCTATTTCCTTCATTCTCCTATAGTCTTATTTTAGCTGTTCTTATTCTCTTACTCTACCCATTTAGAGTTATTGTTTTCTAATATATTACTTAACTTCAAAGTTCACCATAGATGAATAGTTAGTTCTCCCCAAGTGTAATTTTACTTGGTGAAATACCCTTGGTATCTAGATAAGAGCTATTTTATTAATATTAAATGTAAATGCCATACATATTAATGCTAATTAATTCATGGACCAGGAGGTTTATTAACAGGAAAAAAGGGAGTAAGCTCAGCTATTTAATGTAGAAAAATGAAAAAAGACAGAGTCAAGGGTTAGGGGCAAAATTCCAAATATGGAAGAAAAACCTCATATAAATTAGCTAATACTGAAATAAATATATTTTAATAAAACAAGAACTAAATATGTTTTTAAGAAATAACTGTTGGGATACTAAGTCTACAAACCTACAAAAGAGTCTTCTTTAGAAAGATTTATTTTTGTCATTTATTTTTCTTATGGAATGAAAAGGGCACAAACAGTGAACTAGAACAAAACCCAATGTTTCCTATATTGTATTACTCTAACATGACAAGATTTTAAGCAGAGACTGTTGAGGTTTCTATAGCCTCTAACAATGTTCTTTTATTCTCACACATCATTCTTTCCTCAAATTTGCTTCAGGCAAATAGCTTTCTTTCAGTTCCTTGAGGAAGGCATGCTCCCTGTGACAACTTGACCTCTGCATATACTCTGTTATTTCTTCTGCAAAGATTTCTCAGCCACTTTCATTCCATAACTCCTGCTCAGCCTTCAGATTTCAGCTTAACTGTCACTCAGAGAAGGCTAGTCAGGGTTCTGCTCTAACTGAAACTTGCCCCATTGAGTTTCCTACCTTATATTGTTTAATGGAAACTAAAGAAGTTAATACTCTTTAAGCACTGACCATAGAGACTAGAACATAGAAAATGCTAACTAAATTTTCATTATTTTAAATATTGCTTATCTTACTTGGATTATGTAGGTAGTGATAAGTGGGGTTGGGGCGCAGACTCTCCTTTTGGGTTCTTGTCCTATGAAGTTTAAAGAATAAATTTGGGGATTAAATGATTTGAAATAAAGATGTGGAAGCTTATTGGAAGCATATACAAACTACCCCTGGACAGGGGTCCCCAAAGGGGAAAAACCTGCTCTCTCACTCTCTCTCTAATGGTAAAAAATCCAAATCCTCTGAGTCTCTTTGTCTCCAGTTTATATATGCTGGTAGCTCTTTGTCTGAACATGACCCTTTCTAATTGGACCTTTCCTTAATTTATGACCCCTGTGCTTTCCTATTTGGTCATTTTTCTGCGTAGCATCAGTTTCAAAGGTCAAAGCTCACCTGGTGCCTCCTTTTTCTCTCCCCCTTATCTTGCAACATTCCTCTATCCTCTGTGAATATATGCCTTCCTCTTGTAACATTTCTCTATCCTCTGTGAAAGTAAGATAAGCATTCTGGTGTTTTGGAGCCGTCTCCTTCCCATCACATATGCATTCCTCTCCCATGGACCCCCCTTTTCCCTAAAACTGCCTGTCCTGTCTCTAAAATTCCTTTTGGTAGCAGTGTGCTGTGTTTTAATAAATGCCTAAATATGATGCCACAGCTCTTCCTAAAAGGAGATTGCCTTCCCACAAATAAATCAAATTAATTCCAAACTGTTAGCATGTGTATTGTTAAATATTTTTTACTTCCTTAGATCAGGCAGATCTAGGCATTGTATTGCCTCTCACCTCTCAATAGATATATTTGCTTTTTACTATTTCTGAGACTCTTGAGCTTTCAGTATTTCTGTAATATACATCATTTATACTATCTAGTTTGATGCTTTATTTTCCTTTTTATCCTCTTCATCCTCTGCTTTTTTATCCTCTCCCTGCTCTCTCTTTTCTTCTTCCTCCTACTTCTTCTTCCTCACCTTCATATGTTGCAACAGCAATGGAAGAGGATATTCCCCAGTGCCTACTGATTTAGGAATACATTTTAGGTCAGGTATGAATTTTATACAAAAACAGATGATCCATTACACAAAAATATCTATGTCATACCTTTCCTGTGTAATACCATTAAATATTTCCCTGGCTTATCTCAGCATTGCATTTTCCTGTTAGTTCTTTATAACAGATAAGAAGTACCTTGGATAATTATATACTACTAGGGGTCAGTGCACAAATTCATGCACCTTGAAAGGAACTGTGGGCCACAAGGCTGCAGTGGGCACAGGGGCAATCTTGGCCCATCCTCCACACCCCCCCGGCCCCTCCCACCGTGGCCCCCGGTTCCCTGTCTGCCAGCAGCCCTGCTCCTGCTGCCACCGCTCCCACACACTGACAGCACTGGCCCTGCTCGTACCCGCTGAAGGCACAAAGTGATTGGGGCTGGTGCCAGCAGCGGATGTGAGGGGGCCGGCCCTGTCAGTAGGTGCGAGGGACTACTGTTGCCCCAATTGCCCCTCAGGAGCAGTGGGAGGTGGAGAAGCCTCAGGGGCGATCAGGGCTGGCAGCCGGCACTCACACCTGCTGATGGCGCCAAGTGATCGGGGCCAGCGCCAGGCACCAGCAGCGGGTGCTAGCAGGGCCAACGCCAGCAACAGGTGCAAGTGCCAGGTGGGACCGTGGTGCGCGGGAGCAAAGAATTTTCAGTAACCACTAGAGGCTTGCCCCGATGACAGCGACCGGTGCCCTGCCTTGGTCTGGTGCCCCCACTCACTTGCTCCACAATCCCGCCGTGGCCGACTCCCACTATGTTCCATGCATGCCCCCTGGTGGTCAGCGCACGTCATAGCAACCGGTTGTTCGGTTGTTCTGCTGTTTGGTCTATTTGCATATTAGCCTTTTATTATATAGGATTCAAAACAAAATAGTTGTTTAAATTATCTTCAAACAATATTCACAGTTGGAACAATATTCTTAATTTTAAAAATTGAAATATATTATTCAGAGATAATCAGACTACCTTTTTTGTTTTGCAGATAATATAAAACCTGATATTTTAAATGAAAAAATTTTAGGTTTAGAAGAGTTGATATAGAGTCTCACTCAGACATGAGGTTATTCAGTTATCACAATAAATAATAATCCATTTTTAAATTTGAAGAATTTGGCTTCACCTTTTCCCCACAATGCACCTGGCGTTTGTCTATTAACTAGATAAATGCAGCAGGTGCAAGTGCCTGGTTAACTTAATTAGAAGTGATAATTGTTATAGCTATGCTCTGTGCTTCAATGTGAGCTGTACCTAATACTGTGCAGCTCATAATGATATTTTACCACATCATTAGAAACATTTTCCACATCACCAGAATCAACAATTTTTCTTGTTCTGAGTGGCTGGCTGTCCCATTTTTCATCCTATTTATATATTTATACTTAAAAATGAATTTTTGGCTAACTCTTCTAATGGAGACCCATACTTGAGTTAGCCATTTATTTGAATTTCTTCCATAAGTGAGTGCAGGTTCTATTGCAAAGCTAATGTCCACTGTGCTGAGTTGAAGTTTCAAACTCTTTCCATGATTTGAAAAAAAAAAAAATGGTTGACAATACTTTTTTGTAGCTTCTACAAAAGAGTGCAGGCAGAATTTTGCCAGTGATAGAGAGCAGGGAAATGCCACCATAGTCGATGTAGTCAGCTTCCCAGCTTTTTATGTGACAAATATATATCACAATACTGCTCCCAATCTGTAACACAACTCAGAGTACTGTGTGAATCGGATCTTGCCTTGATATTCCAACATTCATATCAGTTTTTCAAATATGTGGAACAATAATTTGCTAATGGAATAGTGCGTGTAAGTACAGAATACTGTCACTACCTCTGGAGTTTATAAGTGTTAAAGCACTCTAAGTGTTAGATTTCACAGTAGGAAGTTTATGCACATGGAAGTGTTATCTGGAAATTGAGGCATCCCTTTCCCCACTGAGTGCTGGGGTGGTGTCCTTATAATATCTCAAGAAAAATAATTTTCTGAGACTCACCTAGGAAGATGAGTGATTTTCTTTTTTGTGGAATTACATCCCTGGGTTTCCAAAGACACATTTCCCTTAATTCAGTCCTGGAAGAAGTGCAGCTGGGGATTCAGTAGAGTTAAAAGCAAAGCCAGTGCCCAGCATTTCCGTTCCATGTTACAGCCCGGTCTAGTTTAGCATTACACTAGTTATAGTCCATTAGTCCATTGTCTGCGGGGGTCCATATGGCCATCCTTGTGGGCAAATTTAGGAGAGTGCAACAGGCCAAGAGCACAACAGAAACCAAGAGAGTGAACTCCTTTGTTTAGGGGATAAAATATCCCAAATTTCATGCCCTTGTAGTGGCCACACCCATTCTGGTTAATGACTTGTTCCCAGGTGTGACTGACAGCAAACACCTTCACTAGTCCCCCGACTTTGATGGGCATGTGTCTATCTCCTCTCCACTGGACCCCTGGGGGAGTATAAAGTTGTAGCTTTCTGGCAAAGCTTCTCAAATGACATACCTATAATATTTGGCCTTCTCTTTGCTTCTTTCCTGTTATTAATAACTAGAATATTACAGTGGTATCAGAAGGAGCTGATCTATGCCTTGCAGTTGCACAAGGCCATAAAAGTTGAGCTGAGACAAGTATTTATCATTTTGATATATAAATGTTCTATGACTTTCTCAGAAGAAATCACATATTCAGATATTCATGATCCATTCTTATAACCAAATACCCTTTAGAGCAGACTGTATATTTCAGGCACTTTTTCTATAAACATGCTTCTTTGTTTTCTCAGTGGAAAAGAGGTCAGTGTGCCTATAAATACCAGCTTACCTTGCTTTAGTAAATCATTTTGGAAATAGCTTCTTTATTGTACTTTTGTTTTTTTCCAGAGGAACAAGAAGGAAAGCTAGGAGTAAGAACACTGAGGAAATAAATAGCATTAGAGAGAAGTAATACAAATCATTTGAGCAGGACATTTATTTAAACAAAAATAAAGGTGATTTGGCTGTTTTATGTGAAGGAACTAGATCTGCAACAATGTTTGTTTTCACCCAAGTCTCCCAGTACATATTTAAACACATAGTAAATAAAAAAGAGGGTCTTTAAAATTCTGCTATAATATCAATTTATAATTATTGATAATAAAATAAGTTTTTTCTGTTTATTAATAGATATAAAAACTGTATTATATCATAAATGAAGTGGAAAACACTGCATAATATTACCATTCTCTCTTTTTACCTTCTAAATACATACGCATACACAAAAACCTATGATCTTCCCACCCAGGAAAAGAAAAGAAGCTTACTCTGTCTTTTTTAAAATTGTTTTTTGTTTTTGTTTTTATTAATTATTTTAAAAATTGTTTTCTTTAGAAATAAATTGGGCCATTAATTCACCTCTGGAATGTTAAATTTAAAATAATACAATCTTCTTTAGGCAAGTAGCCTCCTTCAGAAATTCTTTAAAAATCCATTAAGTCTATTCAAGGCCTTTAGTCTATTTCTACTAAAGTTGGAACTGCTTTATTTCACCTGGTATACCCCTACCTATAGTAAATACTGTTACACTGTCCCTCCGGATCCTTTCCCTCCTTCTTCCTTTTAGTAGTGGAGTCTACCATCCTCACGTAGTTCCCGCATTTCCTGGGTTTGAGGTAGGCCTATTCCCCAGCCTTTCTTGCAGTCAGGTGTGTCTATAATCCTAAGTTGTTGTCAATGGGATATAAACAAGTAATGTGTACAATTTCTTGGTCACTTGCAACTTAAAGACAAGTTGTATAGAACTGACTCCATTTTTTCCTCTTCTTCTGGACTGAGCACCACAGTTACAGATGCAACCTGTGATACAGAGATGAAAGTCATTCTTTGTGCTGAGCTGGAATGTCCAGAAGCAGTCACCAGCCAGAGCCTGTAGAATCTACATTTAGATCCCAAGGTGAGAGAGGCACAAGCTTCTACTTTGTTTATCTCACTGTAGTTTTAGGCCTCTTTCTTATAGTAGCTTACTCTATAGCCCAGCTTATCTACACTGAAGTATATGCTTAGACAAAGTAAACCGTACCTTTTGAGAACACATACCTATTGTGCTGTTGAGAGTAATAAGCAACCTATACTTTATCCCTCTAAGAGCACAGTGCATAAACACTGAGCATTGGTACGAGATTTTCATAGAATTCAACAGCCATTCCTTTGAGCTTTGCTCTAGCATTGTAAATCCCTTAGCCTTCATATCAGTGGTCCTCAAAGTGTAGTACCCGAACCAGCAACATTAACATCACCCGAACTTAAAAATTCAGCACAGATGTATTGAATCAGAAATGCCCAGTAGGGTCCAGATATCTCCAGCGCAACAATCATCTCTCCAGGTGATTCTAGTGCATGATAATGACTACATCAACAAGCAGGTAGATGAAGTAGACTCAGTAGTCATTAGCAGAAGTTTGTTGAAATTATATTCATTTGAAGACAGCGATCTTGCCTGGTCGGCATGGTTCAGTGGTTGAGCATCAACCTATGAACCAGGATGTTAGGATTTGATTCCTGGTCAGGGCACATGCCCGGGTTGTGACCTCCATCCCCGATAGGGGGCGTGCAGGAGGCAGCTGATCAATGATTCTCTCTCATCTTTGATATTTCTATCTCTCTCCCTCTCACTTTTTCTCTGAAATCAAGAAAAATATATTTTAAAAATAAAAGTAAATAAATAAAAACAGTGATCTCAATGTTTTAAAATATCCTAACTTGATTTATTTTGACTTTTGACAACAAATATATTTTATTTAACTCTATAAGAATTATGATTTTTTTAAATTATGAAATATTGCAGATGGTATAATACTTTACTTTTCTTCAGGATGGAATAGGCAACACTACTTTAGTACTATTATTATTCACATTCATGTATTATGTCAAGATTTTCTCTTTTCTGTTTTATATATAAATAGTACTCTTTAAATTTAATTAAATGCTACCATACTTTAAATACATTGTAATTTATATTTCCATAATTTCATATTTAAGTAATTACCCTTGCATTGCTATATGATATTTAGAAATAACAACTTATACTTGCTTAGTATTTTACCTTACACACATTTTTATAATTATTAACTAATTTAAGGGTCCTGTTAAATTAGATCTGTCTTCATATAAAAGCAAACAAGAAGTTTAGAAAAATTTTAAGATTTACCTAAAATTTCACACCTAGTAAGTGGGACAACCTAGACCAGTGGTCGGCAAACTCATTAGTCAACAGAGCCAAATATCAACAGTACAACGATTGAAATTTCTTTTGAGAGCCGAAAACCGACTTCTGCGCATGGGCCACGAAGTTTCAATCGCACTGTACGTGCGCGCCCGCACGTGGCATTTTGTGGAAGAGCCACACTCAAGGGGCCAAAGAACTGCTTGTGGCTCGCAAGCCGCAGTTTGCCAACCACTGACCTAGATTAATATTAAGGACTTTGAAATGTAAATCTAAACATTTCAATTGCAAGGAAATACAAATAATATATAAGATACAAGTCCAATCCCAAAAATGATGCTGTCCTTGTAATTAATGTTGCAAAGAAGCAGATTATTTGAAAGGAGAGAATGGCTGGGGAGCTGCTTGATCTCTTATTGAATCTCTCGTAAACAAGCTGCAAACCAGCTGAATGATTGTGGGTAATTAACTTCAGTGAATTTCTACATCTGGAGAAAGAAGAGGATTCTGGGAACACCCACAGAGAGTGAGAGAGAACTAAGTTCAGCAATTATATTTATGTGATATGGCTGGGATAGCCAATTGGCATTTCCTGAGCGAGACATCAGTAAATACTTAAATTGCTTTCCATTACGTTGACTGATAGCAAAATAGGTGTTTGGATGCAACTCAGTTTCAAGATTGGTATCAAGGTAAGAGTGAGCTTGTCTATCTTTTATGTTTAAATTGATATTAAGTAAAAAACACATAATAGGCAGCAGAATATCAAATTAATATATAAATTTAGGACATTTTATGGTGTTTCAAATGAATATCATGCTTCCTGCTGCATTTAATTTAGCCCTCGAACCTCCGATTGCAAAAGTCCACTCTCCTCTGCCCCTGAGGAACCCCGGTGGAACAGGTAAGAGGCACTGGGCCAGAGATTTATAATATGACTTAAAACATTTAAAAAGTCTTTAAAAATTATTTAAAATATATTTCAGTGAAAAGTAAAATTATTGTTGTAAACATAATTAGCATCAACCTCCAAATGCAGTTTACCCATTTATAAATCAGGATAAAAATGCTGTTTTACTTGGGAGATGGGATTATGGCTAGTTTCCATCAGTTTGCAAGTGTAATGTAGTCAATCTGAGGGAGTGTGTCTCTTCCAACACCCTAGCATGCTTCTACATGTGACCTTCACAACCCAGCCTTTAGCTTAGTGGCAAATTGTTCATCTTATTTTGTAAGTTACTCTTCCTATGGCTCATTCATACGCAGGATTGGCTTTGTATGTTTTTATTTCTGTCCTCTTTTATAAGTATGTTGGCACCAAACAATTCCATAGTGATCCAGTCTAATCAAGTCTGCTACCTGCTTGTGCCACCACTGTGAAAATTGCCAAGGGAAAAAAAAAGCATTTATCTTGTTCATTTGCCTGGATGTTAGATATTTTCTATCATCCCTGATTTCACAAGATAAAAAGTGGCAGGTACTAGTTTACTACTGTCTCAGCCATTAGTTACAAGGGTAGCATTCCAACTGAAGGTGAAAACTCCTGCTCTCATTATATACGTATAGAAAAGTGAAAGACGTTAAAATAACTGGAATTAACAATTTTTTATGAGGCTCTCTCCCATCCACCCAAATACCTTGAAAGTCCATTTTGGATAGGGATTTGGATCCCTTAAATGATGGTTTGTAAAGAGTTTTCTAAATACTGTTAAAATGTTTTTTATTAAAAGATAATAAGAATTTTGATTCTGGGTCAAACAATGAGTACAGAGGAGGGAGAAGAAAAGGAAGTCTCCAAGACAGAGTGAAGGGAAGTTGGAGCCCCTGGAGAATATGGACTACTTAGAAATTCATTTTACTGTAGCCAAAGGAATTATTGGAATCCAGAAGTGTAATACCCAGTGTTAATTTATCCATCTGATATGATATAAAGTCCTTCATCTCAGTCTCTAATGGAGAAGGCCAAACAAACAAATTCTTTGCGCAGTGATTTGGGTTTCTTTCAGTTATTCTCAGCAATGTGTGCCTGAAAGAACAATATCATCAGCATCACCTGGTAACTTGTCAGAAATGCATATTATGAGGCCCTAATCCAGACCCACTGAAGGAGTAACTCTGAGGCTAGATTGGCAGTCTGTTTTTAAGGAGCCTTCCAGGTGATTCTGATGAAAGCTAACATGTTAGAATTTATTTTCATATCTAGCTTTATCTGGAGCATAGAGAAGGGAACTCAGTTATAGAAAATGAGATGCTGTAGAGATTAAGAAATCAGTAGAGTGGGATTTTGGTGTTAAGTTGATTAGGATATAAGTAAACAAAGTAAGAATTATCTGGTTCTTGGGAAAAACAGAGCATATCCTACTTTATCATAGCTAGTTTAAATTTATATAGCCAACTATTACGTAAATTTTAAGAGGCTAACATTAGCTCATACTTGGGTTATACATTTAAAATACAAAATCGCAGATATGCAATGCTAATAAATCTTTTATTTTGTATACAACATTAGTGGGGAAACTTGCAATAGCCCTAAATAATTTTACTAATAAGAGGAACTCTGACAGTTCTTATGTTGTCTACAATAACAAGCTGGGAACATCTTTTGAAAAATAGTTTAGGTTTCTTTCAATGTCTTCCTAACTTTTGTGCAAAAAACAAACAAACAAAAAACCACACACAAAAAAAACCAATACAAAAACACAAAAAAAAACAGGCATTCAATTTTAAAGCACAGTTAAAACTACCTTAAAGATTTAGATGAAATATATATTTTAGACAAGATAATCTTTTAAAATGTAGTATGTGTTCTCCCTTTAATATTTAATTTCTCTGTATATAAGACCAGAACTAAATCATTATTTATACTAAAATACTCTTTTCCAATGCTATTAGAATAAATAAATTATCAGTTCATTTAGAAAAAAGATTATTATAGGGGGTAATAAAAGGTGCATGATTTTTTTCAAAACGCAAAAGAATCTGATTGGTTTTATTGAAGATGTCACACTTGTCATTCAGTTATACAGTATAAAGGTGTGAAATACTTTCCTGAGGGTTACAACATACTATGTCATATTTAAAATGTTCATATAAGAGAAGAGACGTGGTCCCTTTAATAACTCAGGTATGCCTACACCACACAGGCCTGAGGGAGGAAGTCCTAACCTCTTCAGAGGCCCACGGACTAGAGAAGCAGGCAGGCGGCAACAGAGAATCACCAATTAGCATCCAGAGGAAGGACTCTGAAAGGGCCTGGATCAAAGTTTAGCGTTGCAAACTCAGGCGAGGCCATCCCTTGCTAAATTTATGGAATTTTTAGTTGGGCTACAATATACAGACAGAGTGAAAACGAAAGAGAGTCATGGGCTGGGATGAAGGTGCCCCGAAGGAGAGCATGGCCTTCCTGTGCACAAACAGGAACATTCTGAGATCCCCTGGACAGTGAACCTCACATTTCCTTGTGTGTCAGAATCACCTGGGGTGCAAGTTCCTGAGTCTCACAGGAGATGCAAACTTGTGAAGTGTGCTCAAGGGCCTAAGAATCTAAAACTTTAGCAAGCATTCCAGGAGGCCCTAATGCAGAGGGTTCAAGGACAGTACTTTGGAAAACACTGAAGCTGACTCACATGATTTTTAAAATATTTTATTTATATTAAAGTATAAAATGCACATTTTATCAATTGTTTCACAAGGGGTTACAGACAGTTTAAAAAAATAAAATAGTGGCCTAGAACTAGAAAGGCTCTGACTAAAGGCCTTGTTAATACACATATTCTCTTGAAGATAGAAGCCTAAGTCAAGGAAAATTAAAGTTTCTGATATTCTAATGGAAAAATGCAACACTGAGGCTGTTTGGATAGTCTGTGTCTATATCTATATTCATCCAAATTCACACTCTACATAGCTTCGGGAGTCAGGGCTGGCTACCTAAACTGAATTTAGAAAGAAAGATAAAACAATGGGCTCCTTGTTCAAAAAAATCAGAAAAAAAAGTGGTTATAGGTACTGAAACATAAAACTTTTTCTCTTAAAAATCTGTCATAATTTGAAAAACATAAAGGAGGTAATTGGCTATATGAGTAGCAAGCTAAACCTACAAATCACAACCCTCCCTTCGGTATGTTTAGCCACGTCATTGCCTCCCTCCTAACTTGGAATCTTTGCTAGGCTTCTCTGCATTCCCTCCCTTCATTTGGTTAGCATCAATTTATTCTTCAGGTTGTACCTTAAAAGCACTTCCTCAGGGAGCTCATTTTTTACCATACACAAGCAGTTTTTTTCTTTTTCATTAGATACATTATAATACATTACTATTTATATGATCATTTAATGTCCTGTACCCCACTGGACTGTAATCTTCACAAGGACAGTACACATGTTTAATTCTTTTACTTTTCTCTCAGGGCCTGTTACATATTTTTATAATGCCTTTGCATAATAAATATATTAATTAAATAATTGAGTGAATGAGTAGAGGCCCCAATATACTGGGTGGAGAGTGTTACTTTTCATGAAGAATCTGTCAATCAAGGGAGCAGATAACCCCCTCTGCTGCACTTTCTCGGCCTCACTCTTTACTCTGGTCCAGAAGTTGACACTGTAGATGGAGAATTTAGAAAACTGTGACTCTGAGGTTGCTTGTTTTCAACTTTATGAAGTAGGAAGTAATAATAGAGATGCGATTCAGTTGTGCACCTGACAATTCTATTTACATTTTCTCTTGACCTAACCAAGCATGTCAAACTCATGACCTGCGGGCACGCGGCCTACTGGCCATGAGTTTGACATGCTTGGCCTAAACAGAAATATTTGGCTCAGTGGATAGAGCGTCGGCCTGTGGACTGAAGAGTCCCTGGTTCGATTCTGGTCTAGGGCACATGCCTGGGTTGCAACTCAATCCCCAGTAGGAGCAACTCAATCCCCAGTGGGGGGTGTGCAGGAGGCGGCTGATCAATGATTCTCTCTCATCATTGATGTTTCTATCTCTCTCTCCCTCTCCCCTCCTCTCTGAAATCAATAAAAATATATTTAAAAAAAAGAAATATTGATTAGTAGCTTTGTCACCGGAAGGGACTGGCCCAGAGCAGGTCTTCTTTGTCTGGCTGGTAGTGTATGGGTTCTTGATTTTGTGCAGGAAAGATCTCACAATTCGAGTCCAAGTGGCTTTGAGAGTATGTTGATTAAAGCTGGGGACAGAGAAACAAAGAAAGGGCTTAGAGTAGAAGAAACAACAGGAGAGAGCAGCTTTTGCTCCCTAGAAACCTTATAGAAAAGAAGTGAGCCACGCAGAATTGCTTTTAGCTCACTGAAAAGTCAGAGAAAAGGGAGCCTTGGAGACAGGTTCAGGAGGTTAGCCTGGGATGAGTTGCCACTGCCTGTTGTTCCCTTGGATGAAAGTTTCATGGGAACCCTTAGAGTTTAGGGAAAGAAAACTAATGTACAGGCCTGAGAAAAAGAGGGCCTCAGGTGTGCTCCAATGAGAAAGGGTGTCAGGGTCCTTTGTTTTGAGGGTTCTTATATTTTTTCCAAAACCAGGAGTCCTAGGGGAGGACCTAGGGGAGGGTCTCAGCAGAATATTAATATTCATTTAATATGCTAATGTACTAAAATGAGCCCATAAAGGGACGAGGATCATTTTCTGGTCAGCTTTACCTCTGTCTTGGATTTGTTTTCCTCTAATTGGGTTTTTGTTATTTATTTCCTTGACTTCATCTGTCCTCAGGTTTGGCTGGTGCACAAATGGAACCCATTGGGTTTCTTTTATCTATCTCCCTGATCAGGGTGATTTAAGCTATTTACTCTCTGGTTAGGGAAGAGAGGTGTAAACCATTTGCTCTCAAGTGTCCTTGGTTAGGAAGATAAGATCTTGCCATTTACTAGCTGGTTGTAAATTGCCCAAAATTTTTTGGCCCCAATTTTCTCTAACCATCTGTCTGTTCCCTTTGTCCCACTTGTCAAAAAAAAAATTCTCCTAACATCTATCCTGCCTCAACTCTATCATTTCCAAAAACCAAAGACCAAATTACTGGCATTAGAAGGTTAGTGAAAATGCTGAGAAGAGAGTAATGCCATGGCAGTGATCTCAGTTACTATGGAGGTAAAAGATTGTCACTAATGAATTCTGCAGCCATTGCCTAGGAAAAGACACATGGAAATTTGCAGTTGGCCTTATAAGCAAAAGCCCAATGTTCTCAGCTGCAGATAAGGATGCAAAAAAATCAAACAGCCAGGAGAAATGTCAGAGATGTAAAATTAAATTTGGAAGTTTATGAAAAATGACTAAAATTTCTGGAATAAAAAATTGGGGGTACAGAATTCTCTTTTGCTTATAAGACTATATATTAGTAAGTAAAAACTGATGGATTACTTGATTGATACCAGCCTTTTTAAGTAATGAATCAACTGAGGCTGATTCTATTATAAAGAACTAGAGGTCCAGTGCATGAATTTGTGCACAGGTGGGTTCCCTCAGCCTGGCCAGCAATTGGGGCTGATCAGGGCCATCTCACCCAGTCCCAATTGTGGCTGATCGGGGCCAACCAGCTGAGGGGAGGGACTGTGGGAGGTTGGCCAGCCACAAGAGGTTGGCTGTGGGAGCACACTGACCACCAGGGGGCAGCTCCTGCATTGAGCATCTTCCCCCTGGTGGTCAGTGCGCATCATGTTGACCAGTGGTTTAGTTGCGTAGGCTTTTATACATATATATACTAGAGGCCCGCTGCACAAAATTTGTGCACTGGGGAGGAGGTGTCCCTCAGCCCAACCTGCACCCTCTCCAATCTGGGACCCCTCGGGGGTTGTCTGACTGCCTGTTTAGGCCCGATCCCCTAAACAGGCAGTCGGAGATCCCTTTCATAATTTGGGACTGCTGGCTCCCAACTGCTCACCTGCCTGCCTGATTGCCCCTAACTGCTTCTGCCTGCCAGCCTGATCGCCCCCTAACCACACCCCTGCCAGCCTGATTGCGCCTAACTGTTCCCCTGCCAGTCCGATCATCCCCAAATGCCCTCTCCTGTATATTCCCTCTTTATTAGATAGGGTTTTTTTCTTTTACATATTGGACAGTATACCTGCTGTGGTCTTGACAAACCAGTAAAAATGTAAACCCAAACTAAAAGTGTCATAAAATAAACTCTTTAAACAGGAATTTCATGAGACCTTGGAAAGGTGATATCATGTAGTTGTTTCTTCATTTCTTCCTTCTCTTTCTTTTTCTTGATGTTTCATCTTTTGTCCTTTCTTTCTTTTCTCCTTTTATTCCTTTTCTGTCCTCTCTTTCTCTTAACTTTTCCATTGGTAGAATTGTCAGTACCGTACTTTCCGGTGTATAAGACGACTGGGCATATAAGATTTTCCTGGGTTAAAAAGTTGTTTTATATGCCAGAAAATACGGTATATTGGGCTATATTGATGGGATTAGATATATTGGACTACTGTATTTTCCGGCGTATAAAACAACTTTTTAACCCAGGAAAATCTTATACGCTTAGTCGTCTTATACGCCTGAAAATACAGTACTTGAATCTGTCTTGCTTCCAGAAGACAAAGAAGAGGGAAACACACCGTCATCTGAAGAAAAAGATGACCTATGTTGACATCAGTGGTGTTTCTGGTTTTGCTCTTTTCCTGGTTTGTCATTTCTGCTGGCCTTGGCATCTTCAGGACTTGTGCATGGGCACTTCTTATTCATGTCTACAAAACCTCCTGCCTTGGTGAAAACTGTAGGGGAAAAGGCCTTCCTGGGTGGGCTCAAGCCCTGCCCAAGGTGCTGAGGAACCAGGGTGGGGAGCACCTGCCACCACCGCTGCAGAGCCAACCTCCGGACCTCGGGGTACTCTCCAGTAATGTAACTGCAATGTCCCCGTTTGCCTTCAGAAATTAGTTGTAAGTTACTTCCGATGTGAAACCTACCTCAGACATTTCCTTTGTGGTTTCTAAAGATTTTAAACAAAACCCATTTACCTCCCTAATCTGGTCAGAAGTTTCTACCCAATGGAGAGGTTTGCTGGGCAGCATTGCCCAGATACCCCCCACATGTCCAATCACTCCGATGGGGGCAAGGGAAGTTCCAAGGCTATAGGTCTGTGTGTGTGGGGGGATCACTCCATGGGGGCGCAGGCCCTTTGGAGGCTGATACCCCAGGCTGCTGCTGGGAGGGGATCTCTCTGGGGGCACGGCTGCCTCCCAGGCCTACACACCCGGCTGTGGCTGGGAGCTGATCGCTGAGGGGGAGGGGTGTGGGCACCTCCCAGTCCGACTGTCTGGGCAGCAACTTTGAGCTGATCGCTCCAGGGGCGCGCGGGCACCTCGTAGGCCCACGGCTCAGGCCGGGGCTGGGAGCGGGTCGCACCGAAGGGGTGCGGCCAGCTCGCAGGCCAACAGCCTGGGCCGCATGCTGCCAGCTCTCATTGGCAGCCCTCCCTGGGACTAGGGGACTCCAGCAGGCCTGAGAGGACTGGGCGCCGCCATTTTGTCGTGGAGTGATGGTTAATTTGCATATTACTCTTTTTTATTAGATAGGATATCATCACAACAGAACTTACTCTGTAACATTGTCACTATAGTTTGTCACAAATGTCTGTGATAAATTTTGCGTATTTGAAATCCCAGGACTTTTTTTAAAAATCATTGTTTTAACTATCTTATAATCTCTGTGTTTAGATCAGTGGTGTTTCTGGTTTTATTGCTACATTTATTGCTACATTTTTCACAGAAACAAACATTTCTCAAAGAAGCAGATTTCAAAATTATTTAAATTTAGAGCATCTAAGAATAAAAAGCTCAAAGCTTTCTCTTGTCTGCTACTCAGGACTAAAATACTAGAAAACAAAAGGCCTTATTTTTGATCCTACCCTTTTATGATTAACATGAAAGGTTATCTGTGCAAAAGAGGTTCTTTTTTTCACACAATCACTTCTCTTTGGTATCTTTCCATTTCTGCCTCTGCTTTGCCCTTGGGTATTTTAGAGCAACTTCAATAAGGGTATGCATTCCTGTGGAGTGTTTCCTTAAATGTAGGACTGCTCTGGGACTGAACTGAAGGAATCCCTTCTTCATAAGCCTACACCTTCCTAACAAGTGATGAGAATAATAAGCAAAATTATTTCCTGAGGTGAGTAAATTTAGAAGAAATTGGGGAGCTTGTAGCTCTCATTCTGTCTGACAGCAAAAAGTAGTAATTTATCTTAAGCAATTAGGACCTTCTGATTCCTGGCATCCTCCCCCCCACCCCATTATTTCTTTAGTTTCTCTATTGTCTGCTATATATAAATTGTATTTATTTCTTAGATGCACAAATTTGATGTTCCCTGTGTATTTAGAAAAATTATCTACAACTATTCTAATTATAATTCTGATATGCTTCGTAATTTTAGGATCTGGCATTTGAAGCTAGGTCCTATTTTAACATTACAGCATTGCTATATTTCCAATTATTTTATTTTCCAATATCAGTCTTATAATAATATCAAAGAGACAGAGGTCCAGAGTTGGCTTTTAGATTTGGTCCATTTAACTTGATCTTTGTACTTAAGGTTTTGCTGCCAAAGTCATGACTTATCCCATTAGAGAAAGAATTCATGGTATATCTATTCTCCATAAAATCTAATTAAAATTTGCTGAAAATAATGTCATTATGTATTACTATGTCTTAATCTCTAAATCAGAAGATTGAAAGGGACAGAGTTTGGGAGATCATTTGGCTTTTATTGCCTGAGGCGTTCCGGATTTACAGTTATTGCCCCCCTGCCCTCCCATAATTACTATTGTGTTCACTCTCCTTCAGTTTTGCCAGTTTGAATGATAAATTATTTGCTCCTTCTAGTTGGATGTCACTTCTCCCTTCTCACACATGTCATATATCTCTGCTAAGGAGGCATTGACAGGGAGATAATTCTTGCTTGAAAAATTGTAGAGATTAAAAAACAACACATTACTACATAGAGTGGCCTTCTCACATAGCATATATATACATATATATATATATATATATATATATATGTATATATATGTATATATATGTATATATATATGCATATATGTGTGTGTGTGTGTATATATATATATATATATATCCCATTTTATTGAGCTTACATTAAGCTAACTTATGCTATGTTTAGTTTTCAAACAAAATAAGAATTTGAAAGAGTAAATAGAGATTTCTGGCTTCTGATTTTGCAAAGGAACTTGAAAGACATGACTGTCCTAACCAGTAAAAATTGAATAGACTAAAAAAGTATCAACTCTTCTTAGATTCATAATAGAAATGGGACATCACAGGGAAAACCATTGCCCCAAGACTGTGCCAGACAGTGGGCTTGCCAGAGCAAAGGTTATGATTGGAAATGGCTTAGGGAACCAGTGGCTTGATAAGAAAACCTAATCTGTAAGTGACCAAATGCTGAAGGCTCAGTGCTGAGAATACTGAACGTTAAAAATTCCAAGGGGATCCAGTCATAGAGGGTCCACAGTATTGTGAGATTAAAGTACACTAGAGCACTCTTCTCTTCTTAACAAGACTGACCCTCAGGGAAAACTAGTTAACCAGGGCTAGCCCATCTGGGGAAGGGAAATACCCAACTCCAGCCTACTCCAGCCATCTCTCCACATACTGGGGAGATAAAAACCCATGAAACACTTATGAAGTTCATATTTCCCGGGTATGGGCTCACTAAAAGACAGAGCCCCAATCATAGGACTATCAAACAAAGTTCCCTCTCCACACACCTCACGACCACATTACTAAAGTTTTATTTACAGGAGCTCCTTTTACCTACTATATCATGCCCAGCTATTGTGAAAAATTTACAAGGCATATCACAATTCAAAAATGCAATTTTAAAAGACAGCGAGCAAGCAAGCATCAGAACCAGATGTGGTAGGGTTGTTGTATTTGTCAGACCAGGAATTTAAAACAACTAAGATTAATACATTAAGGGCTCTATGGATAAAGTAGCAAGCAAGAGCAAACAGAGAGATGGAAAACCTAAATAAAGAACCAAAAAGGAATGCTAGAGATCAAATACTAACAGAAATAAAGAAAAACATGACATTCTATCTAATAAAGAGGGAATATGCTAATTGACCCCCGGGGAGCCGCTGGCTCGGCCCGGCCATGCCACCCCAGGGTGGCGATTGCCCCCGGGACCCCCGGGGAGCGGCTGGCTGGGCCCGGCCATGCCTCCCCAGGGTGGCGATCACCCCCGGGACCCCCAAGGAGCGGCTGGCTGGGCCCGGCCACGCCCCCCCAGGGTGGCGATCACCCCCGGGACCCCCGGGGAGCGCCTGACTCGGCCCGGCCATGCCCCCCCAGGGTGGCGATCGCCCCCAGGACCCCCGGAACTAAGAGGATTGGCGCCGCCATTTGGGTCTTCTCAACGGCCGGATAGGCCACCCGGAGTCCCGCCCCCAGCCTCTCGCAGGCCCAATCATGGGCATAGCGGAGGTGCGGTCAATTTGCATGTTTCTCTATTATAAGGTAGGATTTGTTAGCTATTTGTCTTTCTGCTGGAGTATGAGCACCATTAGGCAAGAGTCTTCTCTTTTTTTTTTTTTTTTTCTTTCCCACTGTGTATCCAGCATGTAATCATAATAGTATCTGGCACATAGGAAGCACTCAGTGATTGTTGACTACATGAAAAATGTAATTCTAATACCCCTATATCATTGTAGTCTTTTGTTTCACCTGTAACAAATTCAATGTGTAAGCATATACTTATCAAAAACTAATTGGGTTTGTGACATCAATAAAGTGCATATGATTATCATTTTAAAAGGCAAGAACATGCTAATTTAAAGGCAAGAAAGTAAGTTGTGCCAACTTCATTATAGACTGAAAATGCTCCTCAGTGTGATCTTTTATTCCAGATGTCTCTTTAACTTGAGCTCAACTAGTGGTTGTAGGTGATAGTCAATTCAGGGAACAGAAGTAGAACAAACCTAATTAAATGCTGACTAGTCATTGTCCTTCATAGATTACTGAATCTTTCTGCATTAAATTATTAGGTGATTGTACTAACAATGTTGATTTCTTTTTAAAAATATATTTTTTATTGATTTCAGAGAAGAAAGGAGAGGGAGAGATTGAAACATCAATGATGAGAGAGAATCACTGATGGGCTGTCTCTTATAAGCCCTCTACTGGGGATTGAGACTGCAACCTGGGCACTTGTCCTGACCAGGAATCAAATGGTGACCTCCTAGTTCATAGGTAGACACTCAACCACTGAACCACAGTGGCTGGGCAAAGTGTTGATTTCTTAAAGTGAAAAGAAAATAATTAATACACAATTTATTATAAGCTTGATCTTTGCCTTTCCTATTCCCCTCATTTCCCCTGCTTCCTATTTCTCCTCTCCTTCCTCCTCTGTCCCAGGCTCTCTCTCTCTCTCTCTCTTTGTTTTATCAAAATGAGTACATGTTTCCTATACTTAGCTTTAATTAACTGCCAGAGTAGTTAGGTAGTAGATAGGGTAGGGATAAACATTGTCAGGGGCTGCAGATGAACTCCAGGGATGTGGATGCACCTACACTCCTTGCTAGTTTTTGGTTTTGTTTCATTTAACTTTATTCCCCCCTCCCCCGGGGGAATCTGCTTAAACCATCTGTGCTTGAGGTTCCTATAAAGTTGAAATGTTTATTTTATGTACTTTTAGGGGTAATGGGAGGAGTAAATGATTTAGTAATTTCCTACTCAAAATGTAGTTTCAGACCACAGGTTGGAAATACTGGGAGCTTGTGTCTCTAGACCTGCTGAATCAGAATCTGTACTTTTACAAGACCCCAGGTGATTGGTTTGTACATTAATGGTGGTATATGTGAAACGTGACTGTATTTATATATAATGTGTGGTCAGTAATGCTATTCTTATTGTACTAAAACAAATACAGATAGAAAAAACTGTGGTATTATTATACAAATGAATTTGTGCAAGGTATTTTTTAGCCAATATCTCATTATTTACATAGAAATTTTATAGCTTAGGGTTTGGGTTTCATGTCTACCTGAGCATGTGTGTGTGTGTGTGTGTGTGTGTCTGTGTGTGTGTGTGTGTGTATTTGACAAAGAGGAGAGACAGAGAATAATAGAGAGGTAGGGAAAAAGAAAATATATTTTTGAGACTTCATAGTTGCTAAGGGGGAAAATAATGAATGATTTTATTCCAATTGTTCTCTTTAGAAAAAGAGTTAGTGACTGACAGTGTTTTAAATTACTCTTTAAAATTCCACCTTTATTACTTTAAAAAGCATTATCTTATATTTCTCTGTTTTCACAGATATGTGGAATTAAAAATTTTCTCCTGATAACTCTAATGTGAATTAATTCTTTAAAATATCCACATTTTTTTTTTTTTTTTAGATTTGGATAGAACTACAGAAAACATATAATTTTATTTCTGAAAGTGTATGTATAATTGAAAAATTCTTAGGGCTGTCTAAATCTTAATAGGAAACATGTTGACTCCTTTCACCATAAAAAAGTGTTAATCAAAAATATATAAACAGCCATAGCTTGTAGCTCAGTGGTTAGAGTGTTGGCCTGTGTAATGAAGGACCCTGGGTTCTATTCTAGTAAAGGCCAGGTACCTCTGTTGTAGGCTTGAGCCTCCCCTCTCTTCCCCCCAAGCCCTCTTCAGGGCATGTGTGGGAGGCAACCAATAAATGTGTCTCTTTCACAATTGATGTTTCTCTCTCTCTGTCTCCCCCTCACCCTTCCACACTCTCTACAAATCAATGGAAAAAAATACCCTTTGGTAAGGATTAACAGCAAATAAAGCATTTTTAATAAATCATTTAGTATGCTTATGTATCCTCTACCACAGAGAATGCAAGAAGGAAAGCATCCATTTTTACATTAAACTTTTCAGACATACTGTTCACACAGGTTACAATATTGGTTAACATCCTTTTCAAATTAAGGCAAGGGAGGAATGATAAATATTCATTTTCTACTTTCCCACCGGCACCAAGATATAAATATACCTAATTGTGGCCTCCTAAATACAATTATTAATCAGTTTTGTAGCAACATGCTATGTGTACCCATATGTATGCAAATGTTTAGGTTTCTCTTATCCAGATGGTGTTTATTAAATTAAAGCAATCATATAAGTTGAAACAAGTGTTCTACCATGTTATTCCCTCTGTTCCTAAGAAGGCCAAAGCAAAACAAAGATAGCACCCAACAGCCTTGAATTGCTGAATGCCCTGGATGCTCTAGACATTTTAAGAAAATTTCAAAAACCAGAGAGACATCTGAAATTTCAAAAGATAAGCTGTGAAATGAAATAGTACTCATGCAATAACATTTCATGTCACTGAATTAGCAGATAAAATCATAATAGTTGTGATAAGCCCTCATACTTGGTTATCTCAGGTATAAAATTACATATTTTTTTCTTTCAGTTTGTTTAAGTTTTCTTTGGAATCAAAAGTATTTTAAAATAATTTTATTACCATTCACATTTGGGAGAGAAAGAAATTAATCCTGTCATATGTATTTTAGGTGAAATGTAAGACAAATCTGGAAGACTTGCAGTAATAAAATAACTCAGGCTTTGATAATAAATGAACATTAATGTCAGTATACAGGAAATTTCCCATTGAGATAATTATATTTTCTTTTCCTGATGTTTATCTCTTTTCCGCTTTTTCAAACTTAACCAGAGCCAAAAATATTTCAAAATTTTGTAAAGGATAAACAAAAAAATAGCCTGTGTTTAAATGTGTATGTACATGTATGTATTCATTATGTAATTTTTAAGGCTTGGAAAAATTTTGAATCTCTGAATCTTATTAAAACTTCTATACATTTGGCCTAAATTATGGAGGTTTACCTATTTTACTCATGAGGGAGAAAAAAGCCATACTCTTTTATAATGCTTTTATAAGCTCCATGAAGATAGTAATTATTTCTGCCATTTATTCTTTTAACCTTTTCATGAAAATCAATAAAGGTAATATTTACTTAATGATAATTTGAATTCCATCTCTTAACTCCCACAACACCATCATAAGAAAGGAACTGTTATTTCCCCTTACTTTCAAAATGTTCTTTCTTTTTGCAAAATCTTGATTTCAGAGAAGTCAAATAATTTGATGAAGTTAAAATACTGACAAGGCAAAAACAATATTTAAAACAAAGATTTTGACAATAGAACCCATAATATTAATAATGTACTAAACTCACCTCCTTTGTTCTGAATACATATTTGATATATAAATTAATTTGTATTCATTTTAACTTATTTCTCTGTTAAGTGCTATTTTTCTGTGTCACAGATGAAAATTAATGCACACCAATGGCTTGAAGAAAAAGATGCCATAAGGAAGTGGATGACCTACAATTAGGTTTAGATTTATGTCCATGATTGCCTTTTTACTTAATTAACAATATTGGTTTTATTATATATAAAATATAGTCAAGCTTTTCTTAGTTTGTGTTATAAATCTCTGTAATATAATACTATACTTGGTATTGAGTTGTTAAACATTTAAATATCCATTTTTATATACCCAGACTATGACCAGAGGACCAAAATAAAATTAGTTTGGAAGCATGAATTAGTTAACCAAATCAAAAGCCTTTTATCTTTGTCCTTTATTATAAACTACTAGGGACCCAGTGCACAAAATTCATGCATGGGGAGGGGTTCCTTCAGCCCAGCCTGCATCCTCTCTAATCGGGGACCCCTTGGGGGATGTCCACAGGGATCGGGCCTAAACCGGTGGTCGGACATCCCTCTTGCAATCTGGGACTGCTGGCTTCTAACTGCCTCTGCCTGCCTGCCTGATTGCCCCTAATTGCCTCTGCCTGCCTGCCTGATCTCCCTTAACTGCCCTCCCCTGCCAGCCTGATCTTGTCCCCAAGTGCCCGCCCCTGCTGGCCTGATCTCACCCCCAACTGCCCTCCCCTGCCAGCCTGATTGTCCCTAACTGCCTCTGCCTGGGCCCCCACCACCATGGCTTTGTCTGGAAGGAAGTCAGACATCTGGAAGATAGCCAGTCATCCTGGTCTAATTAGCATATTCCCCTTTTAGTAGTATAGATAGATTATATAGGATAGGATTGCTTAAATCGGGGGGGAGCCTTTTTCAGCAGGAGGAGATGCTCTTGGCAGACAAAAACACATAATCCCTATATCTGGACTGATAGCCAGCCATACGCACTATACTACCAAACTGGTCATTAAAAAATTGAACCGCTTTCTTACACCTTACACCAAACAGCTGTTGCCCTTAAAACCCCTCCTCAGCCCCCATCTTAGGTTCTGCCTTCGCAGTTCACCCAGATTAGGTTCTGATTGGTTGGTTTCTATGCCAGTCAGCATCAAAAGCTCCACCTCCTAGGCAGCCATTGGCTCCTGGCACTTCACCCAGATTTGGTTCTGATTCATCTATGCCAGTCAGCCTCTCTGGGCCTATCTCTGGGCCTGATCAAAGAGGCAGGGCTGATCAGCAGCCCCCGAGGAGGCCCTGAGAGAAACAGAGGTGTGGCTGCTGGCGAAGCAGGGAGAGAAAAAAAGAGGCAACGGCTGATCAATAGCTGTCATGGAGGCTGGGGATCAGACTCTGCCTGTCTGTGGGCCTGATCCACAGTGCCCTAGGCCAGTGGTCAGCAAACTCATTAGTCAACAGAGCCAAATATCAACAGTACAACGATTGAAATTTCTTTTGAGAACCAATTTTTTAAACTTAAACTTCTTCTAACGCCACTTCTTCAAAATAGTCTCGCCCAGGCCGTGGTATTTTGTGGAAGAGCCACACCACAGCAACCCAGCACTGACTTCTAGTGTTTGGTGGAGGCTTGGTCGTTAGGGACCCTGGCTCTTTATATATAGATATAGATATAGATATAGATATAGATATAGATATAGATATAGATTAGATAGATAGATAGATAGATAGATAGATAGATATAGATAGATAGATATAGATAGATAGATAGATAGATAGATAGATAGATAGATATAGATTATTTACTACGTAATTTAAGAATAATAATAAAAGTTAATATTTATGTAGACTACTTTTTTGCCAGGCACTGTTCTGAAAACTTTATGTTATTGCATTTAATTTTCACAGTAACACTTTGTGTTATATTATATTACTATTATTCCCATTTTAGAAATGAATGCAGAAATAGGAACATTTTTTAGTCTTAGATACCAGTCAGATAAGCGATTTGAATAGACAGGATCTAGAAACTCTTACAACTGCATTTTCTTTAATAGCCATCCCAGACCATTCCATCTACAGATAATAGGATGGAAATAACAACTCTTAAAATTTTAATATAAAAGAAAGTATGAAATTTTAAGGAATATGTCATAGCACATTTAGTTTATTTAATGGGCAGTGTTTCATGTTCTCTCCTTTAGTCTATAGTAGTACAGATTTTTGGCTTACCTAGAGACTTACTGGATGAATAGAAATATTTGGTTGATGAATTTGCCTGTAGAAATTGATATTTGCTCTGTAAGTGATGAAAATAAAATTGGACACACATCTGGGAAAGATGCACCCCATGTAAGTCCTAAATGCTTTGTTAATTGCTATCCCTAATCGGGGCTAGATGCCTTTTAGTACACTTGGTTAAGTAAATTATTTCAGTGACCCATAAATTATGACACTTAGCAACACGGTCTGGCACACAGGGATCTTAGTTTTCTATGGACCTCAGTAGCAGGCACAGGTAGATCATCTGTAAGATGTTTGGTCTCCAGCAACTGAGTAAGGCTTTTCTACTTTCTTTGGCTTGAAAACTTGACACATTCCTTGGGAAGGGGAACTAAACCAGATCTACTCTGTAAACTACTATTTCTTACGTTTCCTGAAGTCTTTTGTTTATTCCTCAGTCTCAGCAATTGCCACTGAAAGCTCCATCTCTCTGTTCCATTAGGTTGTGAAAACTTGGAGGGCTGAGACTATCTTATGCATCTTTGTATTTCAGCAATTATTATAGAAACTGATATTGAATTGAATTTAGTATTGAAAAATAAATACACTAATGAATAGTAAATGATTCAGAAATATAATGGATACATGAGTATAACCAATTAATGCAAGCTGAACTAAATACACAATTTCAACTATTAAATTATATTGGTCTTTCTGTAAGCATATTATAAATGAAACAAATGAATTCATACTTTTTCTATTAAATCTCAGTTCTGATTAAACTATTTTTTCTGCACTTCCCTTTTCCAGGTTTCTATGTGGTACTCAGATTATTTTTATATTTCCTCAGAGTTCAGATATTAAACTACAGTACTTTCAGCTCTTGCTATGAAAGATTCTCTGTTTCATTTGAATTGTCTTTTCTTTATCATTGCAAATCTTTGTTCTTTGAGTTAAGTTCCCTTTGGTTTAATTTTGTGGGTTGATTAGCCATCTGTGCTCAGGCTTAAATTTCTCATTGACAATGTGCTTCCTAAAATGTTAAGTCTCGGGTTCTGAGTCTTCTGTAGATTTCCACTGTAGTCCCATGGGCAAGAGTGGTACTCACATCCTTCTGGTATAGACTCGCTAAACAATATGGTTGAATTGTCCAGCTTCCTTTCACTGGCCATAGTAGATGTTGATAATATTTGTCCTCAGATTGTGCTGAACACTTTTCTAGTCCAAACTAGATGCTCCCCTCTGAGCCCCACATTTAGTCGTTTTTGTTTTTTCTAATCACCAGCTCATACACAGTTTGTTCTCTAAGTACAATATCCTTGTGATTTGTAATTGCAAGCAGGAAGACTGCTACCAGAAAAATAAATGTCTTAGAAATATTGTTTTATTCTAATATTGTTTCCATTGCTGTTTTCTCATAATTCTATCATTGCTAAATCTGGCTGAAACTCTACCAGAGTGATGGATTGAATTGTGTCCCCTCCTCACATTCATATGTTAAAGTATTAACCTTTAGGACCCCTGAGCATGACCTTATTTGCAAACAGTATAATTGCAGATGTAATTAGTTAAGATGAAGTCGTAGAGGAATAGGATGAGTCTTTAATGGAATATGACTGGTGTCCTCATAAAAAAAGGGAAATTCAGATACAGACACATACACAGGGAAAACACCATGTGAAGATGAAGGCAGAGATCAGGGCAATTCCGCAGAAGCCAGGAAATGCCACAGACTGAGAGCAAACCACCAGAAACTAGGAGGGAGGCATGGGGCAGATTTCGCTCTCACAGCCCACTAAAGGAAGCAACCCTCTTGACACCTTGATCTCAGACTTCTGCCTTCTGGAACTTAAATTAAGTTAAACTAAATTCTTGTGTGTTTTTTCTAAGCCACCTAGTTGTAACACTGTGTTATTGCAATGGTAGCAAACTAAAAAACGAGCACATATAAAGCGGTCTATTCCTTTAAAAAAGACTCATCCACTTTAATGATATTCTACCTAATTTCTCACCTCACAGTATATAATTGAATTTTGTTGTGAGGCTAAACAAAATGAGAAATCCTCATTATGCCTGATATTTCATCAATCATTTGATAAGTTGTTACATTGTTTCAAGTAAGTATAGAATCTTAAAATTATGACCTTAATTTTTTATTTCTGTCACAAGAAATATATTGTTGTTATTGTTTTCAGTTTGTAGAAATTTAAACTATTTTTTGCCTAAATAATTATTGCTTTCTCTTAAACTAACTCAGTTAATATTAATTTCATGTATTGCATCTCCATATTTATAGGCCTTTCTCCTCTTTAAATATAACTTAATTATATTTTAATTTGCACAGAAAATTAAAGAACAATTTATTATGTACAAAATTGTAAATTTTATGCCATATTCTTTTAGAAAGTCTGTGTAGTGCATTTTATTCAATCCTTACATAGCTATCTCTATCTATATAACTTATTTTTACATTCAAAGTTAAACACGAATCATATTACATAGTGAGATCACATAATCCAAAATATGTTGCATTGCTTGATTCATGTTTTTATTGCCTTATCATTTTTTCTATATACACTAGATTGTATTCTGACAAGGCATTATTCAATGATGGTTATTAATCAGGGAAGTTTTGTGAAAAGGGAATCTTATTAAGGTAGAAATGAGTGTTTTTTATGCTAAATTACAATAAAAATATTTGTTTCCTTATATGTATTTGCATTAACAACTATATTATGTTAATATTTTTCTCTTCATTGATAATATGTATCCTAGTTCTAATAGTTTATGATAGTACACATTTGAAGACATCAAAAGAATATCACATTTTAAAATGTGATGTATTATAATCAAAGTTAATTAAATTTAAATCTACTTTAGACATCTCATATGTGAAAATATTAAGAGAGACTTACTTTCCTTCATATAAGATGGCTAATTATTGTGGTTGGTGATAAGTAAAGGAGAAGAAAGACATATGTTGTTCTATAGAAATTGTATCCTGGAAAATAGGTAATAGCATGTCATATTTCCAGTTTCCATACCACAATCCTAGAGTCCAAAACATTCATTGTTTGTGTCGTCTTGTGTAGCAGTTTTTTTTAAACTTTACTCCAAAGAGAATTAGAAATTCTGAAAAGTCTATTTATGTGTCAAAAGAGAAAGGTCAAGCAGAACTTGAGACCAGCAAGTTCCCAACACCTTTAATAGGCCCAGCTCAACTTTTATCTCTCCCCTTGTTTTTTTTGCTCTGTAGCAAGATTTCATTTGGAAGGTGTTATCTGATGATAAAACACTTGAAATCCAATGATCTGGTTATTTAACGGTGTAAAAATAGCATAAAGAATATGTGTAAAAATAATACACAAGAGCATACTTTTATTGACTTTCAATCTAATTTATGGAGTTTTAGAGATAAGCAGAATCATGGGGATTATTAATACCAAGTACAAATGCCTACCAGAGGAGGGAATAGAAGACCCCCAATTTTAGTTCTCTTTTTCAAGGTCACAGGGTTAATGAATGATGAAGGAGTCAAATTTTCTGATCCTGTTATTTCCCAAATGCAATAATGCTTCCTTCTGTTGGAACCAGTGTCCTAAACAATGAACTGGTCTTTGGTCAGTACCAGTTTTATTACCTCCCATGTTTATATTTACAGGAAAAACAAACAACACAGCTTTTTACAAGCAAAACATTTGTGACTGAGCATCTTTATTTTGACTTCACTGGAGAAAATGTTATTTGGGATGGTTTTCTGTGATATACCTCCAGTAAAGATAAGCACTCTAGTCTTATTCCAAATTTATTCCATTTGTATATGTTCTCAGTAATTTAAGTTTTTATAAATGGTTTGTTCCCTCCTCCTAGGAAGTAGAAGGGATTTATTATTTTAAATTGGATACTTAAATTTCCAAATTAATTTATCATTTTTATTTGGCAGAACTAAAAACTGACTTTACGCAGAAATTCCAGAAAAAAAAAAAGTTTTGTATTCTTTAGTTGCCAAATTTCTTAACAAAATATACTTAAAACCAAATACTTGGAGTTACTTGAAGTCAAAAGGTAGATACTATGAAATGATCCAGAGCCTAACTCAATAAATATTTCAGCATTTATGTCTGGGGAAAAGGATGAAATGAGTGGTTATGTGGCAATCACAGTAAATTAAAAGGAAAACAATTTGGGGAATTAGGGAAAAAATGATTACATGGGTAGAAATTACATAAAAAGTCAGATGATTTTTAAAGCTCTTGTCTGAGCTTTACATCTTGTTTAATATTTAAATAATCTAAGCCAAATATAACAATGGCTTATTGAACACAGCCCTGAACATTTTTGTATTGGTTTCCTGAGTGTAACATACAACCTTTTAGCCATCTGGCATTTCATTTGGGATCACAAGCTTTGCTTGAAGAAGAGAAATATTGCAAGCTAAAATTATAGTTAATATAGGGTAAACTGTACTAACATCTGTGCACATGACAACTTATATTTCGTTGCACCTAAACCTCTTTAGAATTGCAATGACCATTTTGAAATTTTACTAGTTTGTAGGCTAAAATAACATTTATTTTCCAAGCAAAATGGTATTCTCATTTATATTCCCTGATTTCAATAAAGTATATGGGCAGTCCACTACAAATTGATTTTGAAAATTTTCTTTGAATATTGCCAGTGCTTTTAAATCTTGAATCTGAGAATTTCTTATAAATATAAATGACTACCTGCACTCATCCCCATTACCAAATACTCTTGAGTATTTTCACATTAAACTGGCACAACCATCTCTTACCCCACCACTACTTCTAAATTCAGTTATTACACTATTTCATGTCACTTTTTGATTCATTTATGTAGCGAACATGAAGAGTACCCAAATTATAAATAATATCTTAACACATTTTCACAAAGTGAATACACTAATGCAGGTATTACCTATGTTAATAAATAGGACTTGAGCTGCTTCAGAGAAGCCCTCTTGCATTCCTTCGCAGTCACCACTTTTCTCTTTTCCAAAGTTTACCGCTATCCAGACTCAATCATTAATTGGGTACCTTTAGAGCTCCATGTAAATATAATTGTAAATTAGGCATTATTTTGAATCTGGCTAGTTTCATTCAATATGATATTTGTTAGATTCATTCATGTCATGTGTAGCAATAATTAATTTTGTATAGTATCCCATAGTATTGACAACCGGAATGGTGAGCCAAGGGTGTTTCCCAGGGTCTGGTCTCAAGACACCAAAGAATGAACTCCTCGGACCAGAAGATTTAAGCAAAAGTGTGGAAAGTTTATTACAAGCAGATTCAGACTCCCCTCATGGGGAGGGGGACCCAATAATGGGCTGGCCCCTAAAGCCTTGTAGTCCAGGGGTATATAGTTGCTATAAGCCTGCTTCTATATCTATTCATGTCGTCACCTGATTGATTCCCTCAATTATTCTTGCCCAGCCACTGACCTGAACTTTCTCTGTGTCTATGCATTAGTACACCTTGTTGCTGCAGGCCCTCCCTTGTTTTCCCATGCCTCCCGTTTTGAGTCCAGAAACATTTTATTATTTCTGCTTGGTGGATTCCTGTGAATAGGCTTGCTCAAACTACCGTGTCTGCCCCTGCCTATATTCCACCTGCCTTTGTTTCCACTGGACCCCTGCCCTACCTTCCTGCCATTCACATTAACCCTCTCACTATGAATGTAAAACAATTTATCTTCTTTTGATATACATTTTGATTACTTCCAAACTGGGGTATTTATTACAATGAGATTGATAAAATTGTAAATTATATGTTTGGTTGACATACCAGTATATGCTTTCTATTAGTTATATACCTAAGAGTGGAGATTCTCAAAGTTTCTACATTTGTTCTGCAAATTGATTTTCCAAATTGTTGGACAAGGTTCCAACTTGTTTTGAAATAAGGTTGCATTGATTTACTCTGCCATCAGCAGCGGGTGAGTTCCACTGGGTCCAGGTCTGCATCAACACTTGATATCAGTCTTTCAAATACCATTCCTTCTGGTGAAAATGTTGTGATATTACTTTGAAAATAATCTTATTACAGAGCACATTCTATTAATTTCTGTGCTACAATAATTTTCTCATGTTCAATATGTATCAGGACCTTATCTTTACTACTTCTACTTCTAATCCACAGCAGCAAAGAAATCTGATTAAAATAATGGCAAGGAAGTTAGCTGATTTGCTATCTGACACATATATTGATTCTTTTTTTTTTCTTGCTATGGTTTTCAAGAAAATTCAACCTCTCAAAATTTTGGATGCCCTTCATATAATAGATTTTACAAACCACTACCTACTACTCTATGGACATGTCGATAACAAACAACAAAAGGAAGTTAATGTTTTATATGTTTCTCCCAATTCTATGTTTTTAATTCCTATTCAGCATATTTCTTAAAAGTGAAATTGTCTTTTCTTCCTGAACATCCATCCATTCCCTAACATGATGCAATCTGTTTTATATCACTATCACCTCTCTAAAAATATATTTAATTATGACATGAATGATGTTATGGTTGGTAGAATAATGACACATCCTAAGTCTTAGAACTTATCAACATTTTATGTTACATGGCAAGAGGGAATTAAGGTTGTAGATAGAATTAAGATTGCTAATCAGCTGACCTGAAAATAACAGGATTACTCTGGATTATCTGGGTAGAGTTATTGTAATCACAAGTGTTTTCAAAGGGATATAGTCCCATTTGTTTATTTTCTCCTTAGTTTCCATTGCCCTAGGAGCTGTATCGGTAAAGATATTGCTACAACAAATGTCTGCTATTTTGCTGCCAATGGAGTCTTCTTAGATTTTTATGGTTTCCCATCTTATGTTTAAGTCCTTTATTCATTTTGAGTTTATTTTTGTGTATGGTATAAGTTGGTGATCTAGTTTCATTTTTTTGCATGTATCTGACCAATTTTCCCAACACCATTTATTGAAGAGACTGTCTTGACTTCATTGTATGCTCTTGCCTCCATTGTCAAATATTAATTGAGCATAATGGCTTGGGTTGAACTCTGGGTTCTCTGTTCCATTGGTCTATATGTCTGTTCTTGTGCCAGTACCAGGCAGTTTTGAGAACAGTGGCTTTGTAGTATAGCTTGATACCTGGTATTGTGATCCTTCTAACTTTGTTCTTCTTTCTCAAGATTGCTGCAGCTATTCGAGGTCGTTTTTTATTCCAGATGAATTTTTGGAGAGTTTGTTCTAGGTCTTTGGAGTATGCCATTGGTATTTTAATGGGATTGCATTGAATCTATAGATTGCTTTGGGTAGTATGGACATTTTAATGATGTTGATTCTACCCATCCTTGAACACAGTATATTCTTCCATTTGTTTATGTCTTCCTCTATCTCTTTTTTCAGTGCTCTGTAATTTTCTGAGTACAGGTCCTTTACCTCCTTGGTTAAATTTATTCCTAGGTATCTTAATTTTTTTTGTTGCAATGGTAAATGGAATTGTTGGTTGTTTTTTTTTTGTTTTTGTTTTTGTTTTTCGTTTCTCTTCCTGTGAGTTCATTATTGAACAGACTGTCCAACCTATGAGGGAAGGCAGAGGGGACGGGGGTAAGGAATCAACCAAAGGACTTGTATGCATGCATATGAGCAAAACCAATAGACACAGATGGGGAGGGAGGGGGGAGTAAGGGCACGTGCTGGGGGTGGGGATGGCCGGGGAGAGGTCAATGGGGGAAAAAGGAGACTTATGTAATACTTTAAGCAATAAATAATTTATTAATTTTTTTTTTAAAAAGAGTTTTCAAAGGGAAAGAGAGGTAAAGGATTAGAACTAGAGAGATGGTATCATGAGAAAACCTGAACAGCCATTGCTGGCTTTGAAGATGGGAGGAGGCCACAAGCCAATGAAAGCAGGCAATCTCTAAAAGCTGGTTAAAGGCAAGAACATTAAATCTCTTCTACAGCCTCCAGAAAGGACTGCAGCCCTATCAACACATTTATTTTATTTTATTTTATTTTATTTTATTTTATTTTATTTTATTTTATTTTATTTATTTATTGTTTAAAGTATTACATATAGTAGTACATATATCTCATTTTTTTCCCCATTGACTTTCCCCCAGCCTCCCCTACACCCTGTCACATGCCCTCATCCCCCCCCCCCCGCGCCCAGTGTCTTGTGTCCATTGGTTGTGCTTATATGCATGCATACAAGTCCTTTGGTTGATCTCTTCCCCCCTCTCCCCAACACTCCCCACCCTTCCTGCTGCAATTTGACAGTCTGTTCGATGCTTTCTGCCACTGTATCTATCTTTTTGTTCATCAGGTTAAAATGTTCTTTATTTTCCATAAATGAGTGAGATCATGTGGTATTTTTCTTTCATTGCCTGGCTTATTTCACTTAACATAATGTGCTCCAGTTCCATCCATGCTGCTGCAAATGGTAAGAATTCCTTCTTTTTTATAGCAGCGTAGTATTCCATTGTGTAGATGTACCATAGTTTCCTAATCCACTCATCTGCTGATGGGCATTTAGTCTGTTTCTAAATCTTAGCTATGGTGAATTGTGCTGCTATGAACATAGGGATGCATATATCCTTTCTGATTGGTGTTTCTAGTTTCTTGGGATATATTCCTAGAAGTTGGATTACTAGGTCAAATGGGAGTTCCGTTTTTAGTTTTTTGAGGAAACTCCATACTGTTCTCCACAGTGGCTGCACCAGTCTGCATTCCCACCAGCAGTGCACGAGGGTTCCTTTTTCTCCACATTCTCACAAGCACTTGTTGTTTGTTGATTTGTTGATGATAGCCATTCTGACAGGTGTGAGATGGTACCTCGTTGTCATTTTGATTTGTATCTCTTGGATGATTAGTGACTTTGGGCATGTTTTCACATGTCTCTTGGCCTTCCTTCTGTCTTCTTTCGAAAAGTATCTATTTAGGTCCATTGCCCATTTTTTTTATTGGCTCATTTATCTTCCTTTTATTAATTATATGAGTTCCCTGTAAATGTTGGAGATTAAACCTTTATCAGTGATAACATTTACATAATATGTTCTCCCATACAGAGGGCTTTCTTGTTGTTTTGTTGATGGTTTCTTTTGCTATGCAAAAGCTTTTTATTTTGATGTAGTCCCATTTGTTTATTTTTTCTTTAGCTTCCATTGCCCTAGGAGAGGTATCGGTGAAGAAATTGCTTCAGCATATGTCTGAGACTTCTCTGCCTGTGGATTCCTCTAGTATTTTTATGGGTTCCCATGTTACATTTAAGTCCTTTATCCATTTTGAGTTTATTTTTGTGTATGGTGTAAGTTGTGGTCTAGTTTCATTTTTTTTTTTTTTGCATGTATCTGCCCAATTTTCCCAACACCATTTATTTAAGAGACTGACTTGACTCCATTGTATGTTCATACCTCCTTTGTCAAATATTAATTTAGCATAGTGGTTTGGGTCGATATCTGGGTTCTCTATTCTATTCCATTGGTCTATATGTCTGTTCTTGTGCCAGTACCAGGCTGTTTTGAGAACAGTGGCTTTGTAATACAGCTTGAAATCTGGTATTGAGATCCCACCTACTTTGTTCTTCTTCCTCAGGATTGCTGTGGCTATTCTGGGTCTTTTTATATTCCAGATGAATTTTTGGAGAGTTCTTTCTAGGTCTGTGAAATATGTCATTGGTATTTTAATGGGGAGTTCATTGAATCTATAGATTGGTTTGGGAAGTATGGGCATTTTAATGATGTTGATTCTACCAATCCATAAACATGGTATGTTCTTCCATCTGTTTATGTCTTCCTCTATCTCTTTTTTCAGTGTCCTGTAGCTTTCCGCCTATAGGTCTTTTACCTCCTTAGTTAAGTTTATTCTTAGGTATCTTAATTTTTTTGGTGCGATGGTAAATGGGATTGCTTTTTTAGTCTCTCTTTCTGTAAGTTCACTATTGGTGTATAGAAAAGTCATAGATTTCTTGGCGTTAATTTTGTATCCTGCTACATTGCCGAATTCATTTATTAAGTCTAATATTTTTTTGATAGAATCTTTAGGGTTTTTTGTGTACAATATCATGTCATCTGCGAGTAAGGACAGTTTTACTTCTTCTTTTCCAATTTGGATGCCTTTTATTTCTTCTTCTTGTCTAATCGCAATGGCTAATACTTCCAGTGCTATGTAGAACAGGAGTGGTGAGAGTGGGCATCCCTGTCTTGTTCCTGTTCTTAGGAGAAATGGTTTTAGTTTTTGCCCATAGAGTATGATGTTGGCTGTGGGTTTGTCATATATGGCTTTTATTATGTTGAGGTATGATCCTACTATTCCCACCTTGCTGAGAGTTTTTATCAAAAATGGGTGTTAGATTTTGTCAAATACTTTTTCTGCATCAATTGATAGGACTATGTGGTTTTTATCTCTCAAATTGTTTATGTGATGTATCACGTTTATTGATTTGCGGATATTGTACCATCCTTGCATTCCTGGGATAAATCCTACTTGGTCATGGTGTATGATCTTTCTGATGTACTGCTGAATCCAATTTGCTAGAATATTGTTGAGGATTTTGGCATCTATGTTCATGAGGGATATTGGCCTGTAATTCTCTTTCATTGTGTTGTCTGTATCTAGTTTTGGTATTAGGGTGATGCTGGCTTCATAGAAGGAGCCTGGAAGTGTTCCTTCCTCTTGAATTTTTTGGAATAGTCTGAGAAGGATAGGTTTTAGTTCTTCCTTGAATGTTTGGTAAAACTCCCCTGTGAAGCCGTTTGGCCCCGGGCTTTTGTTTGCTGGAAGCTTTTTGATGACTGCTTCAATTTCTTCCATAGTTATTGGCCTATTGAGATGTTTAGATTCTTCTTGATTGAGTTTTGAAAGGTTGTATTTTTCTAGGAATATGTCCATTTTCTCCATGTTGTTTAGTTTGTTGGAATAGAGTTTTTCATAGTATTTTTTAACAATCCTTTGTATCTCTGTGGGGTCTGTTGTTATTTTTCCTCTTTCATTTCTGATTTTGTTTATTTGGGTCCTCTCTCTTTGCTTCTTGGTAGCCTGGCTAGAGGTTCATCAATCTTGTTTATCCTTTCAAAGAACCAGCTCTTGGTTTTGTTGATCTTTTGTATTGTGTTTTTTTTTTTTTTTTTTTTTTTTTGGTCTCTATGTTTTGTTTTTTTCTCTGCTCTGATCTTTATTATTTCCTTCCTTCTGCTTACACTGGGCTTTTCTTGTTGCTCTCTTTCTAACTCTTTGAGTTGTAGGGTTAGGTAACTTATTACCATTGTTTCTTGTTGTTTTTGTTTGTTTTTTTTGTTTGTTTTTTTGCAGTAGGCTTATAGAGCTATGAACTTCCCTCTCAAAACTGCTTTCGCTGTGTCCCATAGATTTTGGTTGTTTTTTCATTGTTGTTGGTTGCCATGATGTTTTCTATTTCTTCTTTGATCTCTGTTGTAACCCAGTCATTATTTAATAGCATGCTATTTAGTTTCCATGTGTTTGATTTTTTTGGATTGTTTTTATTGTAGTTGATTTCCGGTTTTATGCCATTGTGATCTGAGAAGATGCTTGATATGATTTCTATCTTCTTGAATTTGAAAAGAATTTGCTTGTGTCCCAATATATGGTCTATCTTTGAAAATGACCCATGTGCACTTGAGAAGAATGTATATTCTGTGGTTTTGGGGTGAAATATTCTGAAGATGTCAATTAATTCCATCTGGTCTAGTGAGTTATTTAGGATTGACGTTTCTTTGCTGATTATTTGTTTAGAGGATTTGTCCAATGGTGATAGTGGGGTAATAAAGTCTCCTACTATGATTGTATTGCTGTCATTATTGCCCTTGATATCCTCCTGGAGTTTTTTTTTATGTATTTGGGTGCTCCGGTATTAGGTGCTTATATGTTTACCAGAGTTATTTATTCTTGTTGGATTGCTCCCTTTAGTATTATGAAGTGGCCTTCCTTATCTCTTTTTATGTCCTTCACTTTGAGATCTTATTTGTCAGATATAAGTATTGCTACCCCAGCTTTTTTTTATTTCCATTTGACTGAAAAAACTTTTTCCATCCCTTCACCCTCAGTCTGTATGCGTCCTTTTTTTCTGAGGTGGGTTTCCTGTAGACAGCAGATATAAGGGTCATGTTTTCTTATCCAATCAGTTACCCTATGTCTTTTGATTGGGACATTTAATCCATTTACATTTAAAGTTATTATTGATAGGTACTTGTTGTCTCCATTTTTATTCTTTACCCCTGTGTTCCTTCTTCGCTTCCTATTTCTTCTTTTTATAGCAGACCCTTTAGCATTTCTTGCATTGTTGGTTTGGTGGTAATAAACTCCCTTAGTCCTTTTTTGTCTGTGAAGCTCCTGATTTCTCCCTCAATTTTGATTGATAGCCTTGCTGGGTACAGTATTCTTGGATTCAGACCCTTCTTTTGTATGACTTTGTATATTTCATTCCATTCCCTACTTGCCTGATGTGTTTCTGTTGAGAAATCAGTTGCTAGCCTGATGGGGGATCCTTTGTAGGTAACTTTCTGTCTCTCTCTGGCCACTTTTAAGATTCTTGCTTTGTCGTTGGTGTTTGGCAATTTAATTATAATGTGCCTTGGCGTCGGTCTTCTGGAGTTCATTTTGCTTAGGACTCTGTGAGCTTCTTTGATTTGTGTGGGTTTTTTCTTCCCTATATCAGGGAAGTTTTCTGTCATTATTTCTTCAAACAGGTTTTCTATTCCTTGTTCAGTTTCCTCTCCTTCTGGCATCCCTATTATGAGGATGTTGTTTCTTTTCATGTTGTCCCAAAGTTCCCTTAGGCTCTCCTCCTGCTTTTTAATTTTTTTTTTTCTAGAAGCTACTCTACTTGGGTATTTTTTTCCTACCTTGTCTTCTATCTCACTGATGCAGTCCTCAGCTTCTTCTAGTCTACTGTTGATGCTTTCTATTGAGTTCTTTATAGTAGCGATGTCATTTTTCATTTCCTCTTGGTTCTTACTCATATTTTCGAATTTGTCTTCCATTCTTTTCCTCCACCTTATGACCATTTCTCTGAATTCTTTCTCTGAAATGTTGATTGCCTCCATTTCATTTACTTCCTTTTCTGGTGATGCCTGCTTTTCTTTCATATGTGGGCTGTTTCTTTGTCTCCCCATGATCTCTCTTCTCTGGGTATCTGGTTATGTAGTTCTCTCTCTCCTGTGTTGATTTAAAGGCACAAAATACAACACAACAAGGCACAATGCACAAGGCACTGAACAGAAATGTATTCATGATACTAATAACCCCAAATAAAGGTGACCACGAGAGAAAAGTGAATTAGAGGATAAGAAAGAAAGAAGAAGAGGGAAAAAAAAGAGTTCAAAAATGTAATTGGGAAAAGGAAAAAAAAAGTAAGAGAAAAAGGAAAGAGAATAAGAAAGAAGAGGGGAAAAAACTATTAATATGGTGAGAAAACCCCAATAGAACAGCCACTAATCCCAACAAATGCCAGCAACAAATACTTAGTAGAGGTGAATGCAAACTACAAACAACAACTAATACCAAGTGAGGTGAGGGAAAACAGAAGCAAAATACAAACAAAAACAAAACAAAAAAAACAAAAAGTAAAAGTGAAACAATCTCACAAACAAGCATAAAAAAAACCGATATAATCAACAATCAAGCAAACAACAACAAAAGGAAAGAGAGAAAAAAAATTGGATAGTGAAGTAAGAGAAGAGAGAGGTGTGTATGTACTTGGAGCAGGGGATTAAAAATTAGATATATAAGTAGGGTGACATTTTAACAGGGAGTAAAAAGAAGGAATAGGGAAAATCTAAAAGCAGGAATAGGGTAAGAGAAACAGGACAACAAAAGGGGAAAAGTGAGAAAGAGAGTGTTGGCATAAAGATAAAGTTGAGATAGAGTAAAATGATGCTAAAGGAAAGATGAAAATAGAATGTAGAACACTAATCCCAAAGTAAATTAAAGAGAAAATAAAAATACACTTTTTAAAAAAAGGTAAAATAGTAGTAGTAATAATACTGATTGAAAATAAAAATGTAATAATTAATAAAGTAAAATCAAGTGAGGAAAAAAGAAAAAAAATTTAGTTTCTTAAGTAAAAGATGGAAAAAAAAGTGTGCAGTAGTGAAGGTCATTCACTTCCTCTACTGTTCTGTTTGGCACGCCTGTTTCCTAGTCAGGACAGTATTGAAGTTCCCTGTGTTCCATTGCTCCTCAGTGTTGTAGGCCACAGTCCTGATTTTCAAGCAGGCAGTACATCTTCATTTCTTATACTCTTTTATTTGTGTTTACACAAGAGTCAATTAGTGATTCAACCCCTGGGTGGCAGTGTTTCTGAATTGACCTCTGGGTCTATAGGTCCCCTCTAGCTAGTGTTTAGATTTTGTTTTCCCTGTGGCACTTAATACCAGTTTGGGGGAATGGGCTGCGCCAGAGCTGGTTCTAAGATCATTATTCCCCGCTCTGATCCCCAGGTTCCACAAAAACAACTTTCCCCTGCAGTCTCTTAGAGTGTCCCTAATTGGGTGATCCTATGTATTGGGCTTAGTAATCAAAAGCAAGGATTTTAAGAGAAAAAAAAAAGAGAGAGAGAGAGAGAGAGAGAGAGAGAGAGAGAGAGAGAGAGAGAGAGAGCCAGAGTAAGTGTGCGAACTCCGGTGCTGCAGCGCAAGTCTGTGCAGTATTTTTTCCCCTTGGCTCTAATCAGCCGGCACACTTTTAAAAGTTTTAGGCTGTCTTTTTGTGTCCAGTTCATCTATCTGTTGCTTTTTAGAATTCCCTTCTGTTAGCAGCTCTGCGGATCCCCTTCCACATTCGCGGATCATGCCAGGCCCAATGGCCACAGATTTTTCTGGGCACAGACTTCCCTGTATCCTCCAGCTCCCATAGTGCGCGTTTCTCTCTCCTGTCTGGACCACAGACCTCACCTTATCCCAGGCGAAATCTGACCTTTCTGTGAAGAGGCGCAGAGCTCCTCCGAATCCTTGTGCTTGTGCCACTTGGGGACCGGTGTTATAGGGTTTGCAGCTGTTCGCTGGGTGCCATAGTTGCAGATTCCTGGGATTTTCAGGCTTCCAATAACATCCACTCTCCCCTTCAAGATGGCGTGGTCTCCTCGTCAGAGCCGTTCACTCCAAGAGGGAACCCAGCAGCAGTGGAGGCTGCCTGGTCTGGGGAACCCCACCCGGCAGTCCCCCACTGTCCCCTGGAGCATAGCTGTCCCTCAACTCACCAACAAACACTCGCCCTGCGACCACACACTCTCCCTTTGTTCTCTCACTCATGCACTATCTTGCAGTCTGCCTTCCCTTTGGCAGCCATCTTCCCTTCTCAACACATTGATTTTAATCCAGTGATACCCACTTTGGACTTCTGACCTCCAGAACTGTAAGATAATACATTTGTGCTGTTTTAAGCAAGTAAAGTTCTGAGAATTGTTATTGAAGCAAAAGAAAACTAATATAAATCTTGGTATCAGAAAATAGAGAGCTGCTGTAACAATACCTAAAGATGTGGAACTGACTTTTGGATAAGGCTCTAGAGTTTTGAGGACTATAATAGAAAAAGTCCAGATTCCCATAAACAGAACATTAGGAAAAATACGGATGTTAATGACTCTACTAGTGATTTCTCAGAAAGAAGTGACAATATTTTATATGATTGTCCTATTTTTTATGTCAGGATTTTGTATATTGAACATTCTTATTCCTGAAAATCCTAATTTCCTTAACATTTTTAGATCTTTCTTTTATATTTCTTCTTCAAATCTAACTGTGTCTTCTTGGTTTTCTTTATTTTGTTCAATTTTGTAGATATTAAGGGCACCTTCATCTTTTGTAAATCTACTTTCCCTAGATAATAGCATCTGTAGTGAATACTTCATCTGCTCCTACACAAGGAAGATTCATAAATATTTATCTTCAATACAGACCTCCTCAGTGAACTCCTTATTAAAAATTCAATTGCCTAATGAACAAACTTAAGTTGTCCCTCAGGTAATTCAAAATCAACATGTTAAACATTGCATTTATTATTGTCCTTAAATATGCCTCCCCTATTAATTCCTCTCTAAATTAGTGCTACTATCATCAGTCTAATTAACTGAACAAGTAATTTGAGGTCATCTTTAACTTACCCTTTTGTCTTTATTTCCTTAAACTAGCATACCCTGCTTTTTCATTTTCTAATATTTGTGATCACTTATGTGCCAGGACAGATCAAAGCAAAACACATGCATTAATTAGTTCAATCCTAATAACAACCATATGAGTTATGTTTTATTACCATCCTCATTTTACAAATAATTCAAGACAAAGGCAGGCATTTCTCAGGGTCACACAAGAGTGAATAGACAAATTGGGATTAGGAGGCAGGAAAGGCCTTGCTGTAGGCCCAATGACTAAATAATTATGCTGAATTCACCCTCTCTATTTCATTCGCAAAATACTTTCTTGCTTTTCTCATCTGAATTTTTCTTTTTTCTGTCTTTCTCTTTCCTTTTTTTTCCTTATTTTTTTCACCTCTCTCTTGGTGTTTTTTCTATTCTTTCCCACCTATAAAGCTATCTTCATTTAAGTCTCTCTATACTATGTGATTCACTGTCCAAGCGATTGTTTTAAAATGAAAATTTAAGTCACTACCATGCTTGATAGCTTTCAGTGGTTTCACCATGCCTTTACAATAAAAATGTTTTTCACACAGCATTCAATAGATTGAACAGAGTTCACCCTACCTGTCTTTAATCTTATTTTCTTTCCCTTCCTTTTCCTTGAACATTGCCATTGATTCTCTTGGGCCCTAGTAAATGTTATAATGGCTCCTTTGCCTTTTTCAACTTTGTATGTTAGTGAATAACTTCTTGATAATATTTGTCTCTAAATTATATAATTAGTTTGTTCATTGTCTTTCTCATCTAATAGAATTCAGCCACCTGAGGACAAGGATGATATCTGTCTTATTAAGCCTCTAAAATATGTAATGGCCCCAAATAATAGTTTAATTACTTTGTTACAACTGCCATCCTAAGCACTGTGCACTGTACCTATTTTGTTATCATATTCTTTACTATTGCTATGATTTCTTTTCAATTATATCTCCCCTACTTGATAGAAAACTTCGTAATGATATGATGTTCATCCTTTCTTTGTTTCCTAATCATAATTTTAAAAATCTCCATCCTACTCTAATATTTGACCCAAGATAATTGTGTATATAACTGAGATGATATCAATTCCTTTTAAATATAGGAACATTAATTTTTTTTTTTTTTTTACCTCATGAAAATGATATTACATTTATCTACCTACATAATAGTGCAACATGCCCTGGCTGGGATGGTTCAGGTGGTTGGAGCATCATCTCATACACCAAAAGGTTGCTGGTTTGATCCCCAGTCAAGGCACCTACTGGAGACAAAAGGTTGATATTTCTATCGCACATTGATGTCTCTGTCTCTCTCTGTCCCTCCCCTTCCCTCCCCTCTCCCTTCCTCTCTCCCTAAAATCAGTCAACATTCTCCAGTGAGGATAAAAAAAGTAGTGCAACCTGATGGTTCCTTTCGGTATATGTGTAGTTTAATTTCAAGAATAGCTTAAAGGGTTTCTTTAGCTTCTCCTAATCAGATGATAATTTTAAGAATTAAACAGTTCTGAATAAATTGATTTTCCTCATAAACAAGGACAATGCTTTTTGTTCTTCTAAATATCTAAAAATTGCTTAACATTGTTTGAACTTATGCAGCATTGATAACGAAAACCATGTTACTGGGCCTTACTGCTAACATTTCCCTTTTCCTCTTTCCAAAATGATCATTTCAAACTCTGTTCTCTCCTCATGCTTCTCTTACCCTCACTCCTCTTAACTCACAGGTAAAGCAGGTAGACATAAACTCTCATCTTCATTATACTAAATCTACTATAACACTGGCATCTGAACTCATACCCTTTGCCTACCCCTACCCATCTGTTACCATCTATAATAATCTTACCTAATAATAGAGAAACATGCAAATTGACCGCACCTTCGCTATGTCCAAGCCACGCCCACCAGCCAAAGCACGCCCACCAGCCAATCAGGGCGAGTATGCAAATTACACAACCAAGATGGCGGTTAATTTGCATACGCTGAGGGAGGGAGGAGTGAAGACTGAAGACAACTTAGAAGGAAGAGGGAGGAAAAGCGGAAAGCAAGGTGGCTGCCAGAGGGAAAGCCCGGGCAGGGCGGGGCGGGGCGAGGAGGGCAGCACCGGCACGTGAGTGCAGGCGCTGTGGCCGCAATGGTGGCAGCAGCGGCAGCGCAGGCAGCCACAGTGGCCGCTTGCAGGATTCTTCCTGCAAATGGGCTACTAGTACCTAATAAAAGAGAAACATGCAAATTAACCATCACTCCACTACACCCACAGCCAATCAGAGTGAGTATGCAAATTAACCCAACAAAGATGGAGGTTAATTTGCATATGCAGGCACGGAGCAGCCAGAAGAAGCATGATGCCTGCTATGAGGGGAAGGGGGGCGGCAGAGGGAACTACTGGAGCCGTGCTTCGGACAGAAGGGAGGACTTGCTGGCTCCCCTGGACTTGCAGGCTCCGGGCGGGCTGGGAGTGGGGACATGCCAGCTCCCTGGCGGCCGGGAGCGGGGACTTGCCGGCTCCCAGGCAGCTGGGAGTGAAGCCAGGGGAAAGAAGGCCTATTCTTGCACGAATATCATGCAATGGGCCGCTAGTAAAAGCATAATATGGTAATTAGACCAGACATCCTTCCAGATGTTCTTCCAGATGATCTTCCGGACAAAGCCAGGGCTGCAAGGGAAGCCCGGGTCTCAGGTGCCAGAGGGAAGCCGGTGCTGGCAGCCGGGGGAAGGAAGGCCTACTCTTGCATGAATTTCATGCATCGGGCCTCTAGTGGAGGTAATAATATCCATGGAGCTTTTGGTTTCTCTTCTCTCTCACATCTCTTGCCCCTAAAACTGTGATCTCTCCTTCCCTAATGAGCATTCTGATCAGCTTATAAATATGATCTAGAACTTCTTCCCTTGATCTATACTTTTCAAATCCTCCCCTTTCATAGTAATAGTACCTAAAATAACTGTTATTACTATTTCCACTTCCTAGCTTTACAATCTCTCTCTAATCAACTGCTGTAGTTTTGTTTTCACCATACTGTAGTAATGTTTTTGTCATGGACATTATTAGTATTCTGCTTCTTACCTTATTGCTAAATCTAGTGAATACCTATAATTTACCTTACTTGACCTAATTCATTGTATTTAGTTGGCTAAAATTGCCTCTTTTTAAAAAACTGTATATTTCAATTTAATTATTGTTACTCAATAAAATATTCAGAATTCTCCAGAAAAGTTATGCAGAAAATCTGCAAAACTATAATTGTACAACTTCATATATTATCATAAAGTTAATACTAGTACACTCAATGTCTTCACCAAATAGAAAAAATAGAATATAACCAACAATGCAGAATGTCTCTTATGCTGAATTACTAAAGCTTACTTCCTCCAAGAAGTCAACACTAGTTTAGTTTCTAAAGTCATAAATTAACTGGCCTGTTTTTTAATTTATATAAATGTTATTAAACAGTAAATATCCTTTGAGAGTCTGACTTGTCTTACCCAATATTTTGAGATTAATTTATTTTGTACAATGTAGTGGTTCATTCATTTTTTATACAATATTCTGTTACATAAAATACACCATGTTTTATTTATTCATTGTACTACTGATGAAAACTTTGGTTGAAGGTGGGAGCAATTACGAATGACAGTGTTACGCACATTCTTTTAAGCATCTTGTGAGCACATAGGCAACATTTGTGTTGAGTATACAAATGGGTGTAAGATTTCTGAGTCCTGGGATATAAATAAGTTCAGAATTTGTGGCTGGATTAAACAGTTTTCCAGAAAGTTTGCATAAATATATATTTTCACCATCATTTCAGTTTCTCCATAACCCTAGCCAAAAATTGATATTTTTTTAATTTTTAAAAATTTTACTCTCTAAGTTTGTATATTTTATAGTGCAATTTTTAACTTTTTCTTGGCTGCTTCTACTGTGTTGATCTGATTCTGCTTAGTTTGCTTGCTTGCTTGTTTCTGCCACTATATCTTATGGGTTAAGCTTTTTATATTATTTTACTGTTATTTATTAGGGTTTTGGCAAGGGATGGAGTTCAATGTATGTGTACAATATACTGTCTTTCACTAGAAGTCCATGTAAACCATTGCAGTAAAAAAATGAAATAAAAATGCATTTACCTAAAAACAATTCAAGTATAATTCTTAAACAAAATACTTAACATTAAATATTTCTTTCTTTGCTCTAGCAAAATTCATTATATTAGGTAGAAGTTGTTTAACTTACTATATTTTAGGTAATCTTTTAAACTATTTTTGGTATGTGGTTTTTCCCCCCAAAAGTTCATTAAAGTTGTAACAATATTTTATTTTATTTTTTTTATATATTTTTATTGATTTAATAAAGAGGAAGGAAGGAGAGAGAGAGAAACATCAATGATGAGAGAGAATCATTGATCAGCTGCCTCCTGCATGCCCCACACTGGGGGTCAAACCTGCAACCCGGGCATGTGTCCTGACCTGGAATCGAACCGTGACCTCCTGGTTCATAGGTGGATGCTCAATCACTGAGCCATGCTGGCTGAGCTATAACAATATTTTAAATTTAGGAACTCTAGAACTTGATAATGTCATGTTTTTTGTTGCTAATTTTAACACATACCTACAGTTTATTATTAAATGCAATTAAATTATTCAGATTCACTTCTCTATGTAAAGATAGTATGTTGAGTAAATAAAATAACATAAGTAAAACAATTTTTTGAACTATGAAATTCCCAGTTTACTCAGTTCTGATTTTATAGCCTACTTTTGAAGACCAAACTTCATAACAACTCACGATTTCTCCATTTTAAAAATAAGATATTTAATGTGACAATAACATTTTCTGGTGAGTAAAGAAAGCAAGTAATTGGCCATACCCCGCCCCCCCAAAAATCATGTTGACATTTTATTTAAAAAGCTCTATGTTGCCTGTCGAGTGTCATTCAGATGGTTGAGCATCGCCCCATCACACAAGAAGGTCGCTGGTCCAATTCCTGGTCACTCCACGTGCCCAGATTGTGGGCTGGATTCCCAGTAGGAGACTTGCAGGAGGCAGCCTATTGAAGTTTCTCTCTCATTGATGTTTCTCTCACTCTCCCTTACCCACTATCACTAAATAAACAAACAAAAATCAATAATATATATATATATATATATATATATATATTAAGCAAATAAAATAATACTTGTATAAACCACCAAGCAATTTCCTGGTACCCAATATTTTAAGTGCAGATTTTCCCTGATAGCCTATTAATATCAGGGGAATACAGTTCAGGTAAGAGGTCTACAGGGGGTTTCCTAATTTATACTGTTTAAAATGAGAATAAATATATCAGAAAGACAAACTTGGGTGTTTTTTTGTTTTTTGTTTTTTTGAGCAGCAACCTGAACAAGTATGACTAGGCTTCTTTAAATACTAAGATATGTGTGCTTGGTAATAACTGGTGGGGGAGGGAGGAAGAACAATGAATTCATGAATACTGGCTACCAGTGATATGGCCTACTAATAAAACACAAAATGATAAGTATACTGAATTTGAGGACAAACAAATTTATTGAATTATTTCCTGGGGTGTAGTGATGGATAGAACATCAAAACTTATTTGAATTATTTTCTCCAAATAGGAAGAGGGTATACTAATTTGCTAGGGTTGTCATAACAAAATACCACAGATTGTGTGGCTCAAACAACATACATTTATTTTCTCACAGTTCTGGAAGCTAAAGTTCAACACCAAGGTGTTGGCAGGTTGAGTATCTCTCCTTGGCCTTCTCTATGAGTTTTCACATGCCTTTCTGTGTGTGGACATCCATGATATCTCTTAATCTTTTTAAGAACATCAGTCATATTGAATTAAGACCCATTTATCTGACCTTATTTAACCTTAATTACCACTTTAAGGGCCCTATCTCCCAATATAGTAACATTAAGGGAATGTGAGTTAGGACTTCACTGTGCAGACTTTGGGGAGAGGGACACAATTCAATCTATAGCACAGGGGCAGAATTTTGGGTAGATATTTTCTGTATAGCAGAGACAGGCATGCACCTTCTCCCTGCCACCAACATATACAATGCTAATTCAAATACATGCCTCAATTGTATATATTTAACAGATACATGCAATTTCATGCAATTGATTATATTCCTTTTACCAATAAACCACTCTAAAAGGCCAAGCACAGCACAGTCTATCCATAGGTAATGATGTTTCCTCAATAATCATAAACTGTGGAGGGACAAGAGATGAGGAATATGATATCTCTAGGGCAGAATTAAGTGTGTAATTAATCTTTTTACACAAATAGAATACATTATTTAATACATAGTAAATACTAATATCAATTTTTTTGGTTGATGAAATGGAAATAGAAAATCAAGGTAGCATAGTGAAATCTTATTTATTTTATTTAAAAATATGTACCAAATATCCTGTAAGTATTTCAAACTTACCAGTTTCCACCTATACCATGGTTACTCTTTCTAAATTCAGTTTCTTGCGGAATGGCATCTCAATTCCCTCCTTCATTCCCGGCAGGAACTTAGGGGCCATTGTTAACTCCTCATACAATTCCCATCACCAACCTTTTAAATTTTGCCTCAAAAACAAACAAACAAAAAACTGTCATACATATGTTCTTTTGTTGTTGTGCCCATATCCATGTCACTGTTTAGGTGTGTGTGTTTGTATTGCATGTATTTTAAACTGCTTTACTGAATTGTTTGCCAACTGTATAACAACCTCCAGTTCTACTACCCTTATACCAATTTTCCAATCTATTTCCAATAATATGTTTGTAAAATAGAATCTGATAACACTGATAATTAACGAACCATGTTATGGTCCTCATCACCTGCAGGATCCAGTTGAAATGCGTCTTGAGGACATACATATTTTATCATCCTGCTCCCTCTCTCCATTTATGACTCTTGTCATGAACAAACATCTACAATGCATATACTCAAGTTATACTAAAATATTTCATAGATCCTATCCTTAGATTTCATATTAAACTATTGTCATTTTCTCTCCAGACAACCTCTTCTTTGTCCTTCAGAATGATAGTCCTCCTCATAGGAAATTGTTCTTGTTTTTCCCCTCCCTTTCGGACTTAGTACTTGCCTATTTTATTCCCATGGACATCCATGTGTAGCTTTATAGGACTAACACTGTACCATAATTGTTTGTTCATTTGTCTGAATCACCATGTAGAATGTGTATTTCTTGGACTCGGTTATTATTTGCTGTTTTTATTTTTCTTAGTTTCTTTACATTGCTGTTTGCCTTTTAAAAAAATAAATATTGGTGAGCAATAAACATTTTACAGAGAATGCTTGGAAATCTTGCTTCCTCTAAGAAAACAAATCTTAGTTCTATTGCACGATATGTTAAAATGTACATTTTAATATTCCAATAGAAAATATTCCTTTTGTTCTAAAAGTAAAATAAATAGATCTTTTGAGATGTAAAGTAAACACATCTTTAGAGGTGGAATTTGAATGAGGTGAGGAATATTTATGAATTAGAAGCCTGCTTGGATAAATACATTATACATAAATGTATTATTTATAAATGCATAATTAATGAAAGCTTTTTTGGATTCATATTAACTATTTCAGGTGTCTATTTATTAATGTGTCACTTAAAATAACTTCCATTTATTATGAGTCACAATTATCTGGGGTTGCCTGGGCTTAGCCGGACTAGGTTTATCTGTTCTGTGTAGTAGCATCTGGACTGCTGTCATCTCCTGGGTTGACCAAGGTTGGGACATTCAAGATGACTTACGTAAGTCAAAATCAGTGCTGGCTTCTGGCTGGGGCTTCCGGTTTGGTTTCTTTGGGAGAACCTTGACTTGCACAGTAGGAGTAAGATAAGTAAATAAAAAATTTGTTTAAAGACTTATATTGTGGAGAGCTTAAATGTCATGTCAGGTATTTGATTTCTAATAATCATTGGAGGGTAATAAAATATACTAAGCAAGAGACTGACTTTTAAAATGCTCTTTTTTATGAAGGTAATTTTACTGATGGGGTAAAAGATGCTGGAGGGTAGAAAGGGACCATTTAAGATGCCCAAGATTGATGCCAGGAGGAGGAATGGGAAAGATCATGTTTGAGGATGAGCTTGAAGCTTTACGTTTGAAGTGGACAGTTGTGATGTTATCAGAGAGAGAGACAATAAGAAAAGAGCGCTGGCTGGTGTGGCTCAGGTGGTTGAGCATCGTCCTGTGCACCTAAAGGTCATTGGTTGATTCCCAGCCAGGACACATGCCCCGGTTGTGGGTTCTGTCCCTGGATGCTTATAGGAGGCAACCAATCAATGTTCCCTCTTGTATCCATCTCTCTCTCTCTCTCTCTCTTCTCTCTCTCTCTCTCTCTCTCTCTCTCTTCCTAAAAAAAATCATAAAAATAAAAATGGACTTTAAAAAGAAATCATAACAAAAAAGAAAAGACAAACTTTCCAATGAAGATAATGAGCTTAGTTTAGTTTGTACTAAATCTGAGGTGGCTTTGGGACATCCAGGTACTTTAAAATATGACTGTCAGCATGAAAGGAAAAGAGAGGATAATTTTTCAGTTAACAAGGATGTACTTTGGAAAATAGCATTACTCAGGATGAGACTGGCACTGTTATGTATTATTATAGTACTATAATTTAACAATACTGTCAAAAAAACTTAAGTAGCGTGAAAAAGGCTTCCATTATAATAAGTAGGGGGAAATATCCCTAGCTGAATATGTAGTATGTATTCAACAGTTCTCATTTAGTTCATTAGATTCAGAGGCTAAATTTTGTCTCTTTGCTGCCTCCTTTCAAGCTAAATCTCATAACACTGGCAAGTGTGAACAATGAACATTTGCCTGTTTGACTAAATATACAGTCCATCAGGCCTACTTTTCCAATCACTCTTTGTATTAAAAAATATAGATTTTTAAAAATGTAATGAAGGTATAACAATAGGCTTTTTCATTCTATGTATAAAGGAACCACTGAGGTAAAAAAAAAAAATCAGCTTTTGCTTCCTTCTTTTTATAACTAGACATTTGATGATCAATTCAAGGGTTGGAAATAAGAGGTCCAGAAACCATTTGCAGAAAAATTTCAAGCAATGCTTCCTCACGAATGTCGATATAATAGTCTGGGCTATTTATAGCAGAAGGCAGAAAACCTTTTTTAATGTTCCACATAATGCTGGCCTGAAAGCCAGATTTTGATTATAACACCAAGACCAAATCTCAGGATAGAAACCACAAAGCTAGGACTCATTAATAATATGTATGTAGAGAAAATGTAAAATAAATGTCATGAATAATAAAGATGGAATTATAAAAACTTTCAAAAATACATTTCATATAATATAGAAATATTTCAATATAAAGAAGTATGACATGTACATTTTAATATTTTTATTAACCCAATGCCTATTTCTTATATTATCATAGGAATAACTAGTATTTTTACAGAAAACTCTGAATTTATAGAAAGACATAAAGAATGAAATTAAGTTTCTCATCATCCCAGCATTAAAAGGAAAGCTCAAGGGTGATCAGATGGTTAGAGCACGGTGTTAATAAAAGGAAAGCTCTACAAATATTAAGGTACATAACTATATCAATATATCATATATTATATGTATTTACATTTTATAATGAACTATGAGCATTTTTCCTAAACTACTTAACAACCCATGTATCTTCACAGATGTCAATATTATGGCTGCATCATAATTTACTTCTTAATCTTGATTAAAGTATAATTAAAATTATTGGATGGCAAGCAGTACTGTAGTAGTATATGTGGAAGTTATCAAAGAAATAGTCTCCAGAAATGAACAATGATACTAAAACCAAAATGAGAATAAAAAATTATAGCACATTTCTGTGCAAAAGTAATAGCTAAGGCTGGTGAGAGGAGGGGATAGGTGGTGAGAGTTAGATAAATGCGGACTTTGAAAGCCACACTTAAGAGTTCAGATTTTTTCCTGAGGGCATGTTTGTGCACAGAGGCATGCTTTCATAAAAATCAGTGTTTTTGAAAGTTTAATCAAGTGGCCATATGTTGTGGGAGTGGAGTGAGGAGAGACTGAAGGCAAGCAGACCTTGTAAAGAGGTTACTGTATTAACCCCAGCAAGAGATGAAAGGGGTGGCATTGAGAATGGAAAGAAAGAGGCTGATTAAGAGGAGCATTTTGAAAAATAAAATCACATAACTGAGTCACTATGATCAGAGAGAAAAAATAAATATTACATTGGGTTTGAACAGGAAATTTGAAGCTATGGTAACCCCCAATTCAAAAATCATGGTAGCTATTTGGAGTATAATACAATATTTTGAGTTGCAGTTCTGAATAAGTAGCAAGTGAATTTAACATAAAAAAGTCACCTGAAACATTTTAGCCTTAAGCAACATTTTCGCCTTTAGCTGCCTAAGGATAAAAGTATAGAAGTAAATAGAAAAAGTTTGAGAACGACATAGAGAAAAAGTGCAGGAAGACAAGAGGAGGAAAATCATCAGGGTGAGAGGAAAGAAAAGCAAAAGCCACTGGATTTGGGCAACAGTATCAAGTTATAGGAGAAAAAATGAGAACTGGAAAGACCATTGAATTAGACAGAGTTCTTGGGTTATTCAAGAAGGCAGTTTCAGGCAACATATGAGAGATTGGAGTCAAGATTATAGATTAAGGAGAATACTGAAATTAGTAGATGTCTTCACTCAGCCTAAAAGAGTGATTATTTAGAGGAAGAAAATAGGAGAGGTGCAGGAAAGAGTTGTTTTGTTTTCAAAGGGAAATAATGAATAAATTTTAAAACAGAGTAATAACCCCATTAAAACCTTCCTTATCGTTCCTTATTCTGGGGAATATATCTGAAAGAAAATTTGGGTTCCAGACTGGAATTCACTCAATTTTTTATCCTTCTGCCATCTCCAGGATAAATGGAAGACAGAAGACAGAGTTAGTGTGATGGTTAGCAGAGGGAGAAGCAGGCTAGCACGTGTTCTCTTTATGGAGCTTTACATTAGTGTATCACACCCTCAGGAAGCTTTCTGGACTCTTTTTGGTCTACTATGGCCTCTGTATTTTCTGAACTCCCTTGCAGCAGTTGGATATTGAGCACTTTGTCATTTCAGTAATATATTTTATTGTAATATATAAGAATCAATTATACTTGCATTTCTGATTATGGCCTAAGGCAGTGGTCGGCAAACTCATTAGTCAACAGAGCCAAATATCAACAGTACAACGATTGAAATTTCTATTGAGAGCCAAATTTTTTAAACTTAAACTTCTTCTAACACCACTTCTTCAAAATAGACTCGCCCAGGCCGTGTTATTTTGTGGAAGAGTGACACTCAAAGGGCCAAAGAGCCGCATGTGGCCCGTGAGCCACAGTTTGCCGACCACGGGCCTAAGGTTTTATGAAGTAACGTTAAAACAACAAAAACAAACAAAAAACTATAGGATTATAATGAAGGACCTAACTTAATATATGAACAGTGCAAAATAGCAACTGCCCCTTAATAACTGTGACAGTTCAGCCACTCTGAACATGAAATTTCAACCTCTGTTATTATTTTTACTCCTACACCTTGGGACTTACCTTCATTTCCTGGGCCTTTTTAGGCTTCTTTCTGATATGCAATTTGTAAATTTTCACTGTAATAATGGTAATTTAGAGGCTTTAACCCAGAAGGCTCAGAACTTTACTTCCAATACATATCAAATATCTTAGTAAACTACGTATCTGTTCACTTTTATATTCTAGGGAAACTGATCAATAGGCTCTTGCCACAGAGCCCCAGGGTTAAAAAACTGATCAACCCACTGTTTTCCAAACTCTGTTTCAAACTCTGTAATTACCTGAGGAATCTTTTCAAAATACTGATTCCTGGATCCCATTGCACTCATTGTAATTTAATTTGTGTGGGGTGGGACCTGGGCATCTCTTTGGAACTCCCCAGGAGATTCTAATGACCAGTAAAACTTGGAAACCATTGGATTTCCCTTTGTCTCTGGCTTACAGTGCATATGCCCCACCTTGTCTCCGAGCTGAATGATGTCACCTGATTTCTCCCCTTCTGGGATCCCTTTCTCCTCTTAAGATAAAGAAACCCAGTTAATTTAAGCCTTTCCCACCGTCATGATAGCCTGCACAATGAAACTAGCACAGAGCTCTTCAAATATTCTGGTACCTCCACTTCCCCCAACCCAAGGCATTTCTCAATATTATGGGGAGGGAAATGTTTTCTGGACCTTCTTAGGGTTGGAAGAGCAATTTGATGGAAAATGCTAAAATTTCAGTAGCCTGTGAATTCCTTTGTCGATCCTGTGCTTTTGAAGTTGCTGCATTCAACTTCATTGATTGTAAGCAATTGTTGAGTTAAGGCTTTGATCAGTAATCTAACTGACTGTTAAGAGTAAAGCCAATCTCAGGTGCTGAAGACCACACATTGAAATGCGAATCCTAGGTGAGTTCACTCCTGTTAATGAATTCAACTTGAGCAAGTCATATATGATGCATGATCATGAAACATGACCAAATACATGATCAAGTTGTGCATCTCCTCTCTCATATAATTCAACACTTTGAGATTGTACTCCACAATACTCCCCAGTTAAATTCAGATACATCTGTTAATTTTTGCTGTACTAGAAAAATCTATCTTTTCCCAGGTAGGCTTAGTATCTGTTTGAATTAAATGGGACTACTTAAAATGTATACATTTCCATTGGTAAAAAACATAATATTTTCATGAGGAAAGAATTGTTCGTGTTTTTTTTTTTTTTTATTATTATTATTTTTTTATTTCAGAGAGGGAGAAAAAGAGAAAGAAACACCCATGATGAGAGAGAATCATGGATCGGCTGCCTCCTGCATTCCCCCTACTGGGGATCGAGTCCACAACCAGGACATGTGCCCTTGACTGGAATCGAACCCAGGACCCTTAGGTCCACAGGCCGACACTCTATCCACTGAGCTACACTGGCCAGGGCTGTTCATGTTTTAATAGAATTATTTTCAGACATTTTAATAAAGCTTTTATTACTTAGAATCTTCATAATAACAAGGGCCATGTTATATTGTATGTATCCTATCTGTAAAGCACATTTCTAATTTATTTCATTTATTACCTAATTTGACTGTCAATTCTATTGCAATATATTTATTGTTAGATATTATTGTGCCAATTTTGTTGTTCTGGAACTGATACTGGAAGAGATTAACTTGTTCCTAGTCACATATATCTTAAGTGGGAAGTTTAGGATATGGCTCCTGCTCTGTTTAACTCCAAAACCAGATCATTACATTAACAGGTGTATATTGGGAAAATTTTTCAGCAATGATCTCTTTCTATGTATATTTTACAGTTATTCACTGAGCATCTTCTATGAGGCAGACAGTCTAACAAAGATCATGGTGGACATGAAGAAGGATATAATCCAGACCTTGTGCTTAAGATGAATGTAGTGTTTTAGAAAGTCGGTGGGCCTCCCACCGCTGAAGAAGTACTGTATATGCTTAGAGGCATCGTGGCAGTGCTGTGTGACCCCAACGCATTGTATCAGAAAAGCTTTCAGTGACTAAGGGAGCAGTTCCAGGTCCCAGGAATGAAGACAGCAAGCCTCAGAAAACCAGGTCGTTTTTAAAGACAGGCTTATCCGCTAGCAGGATAAATGAGATACAATCAAGAACTCAGTATGGACTTGAAGGTGAATAAGGTTTGAGCTTACCAATAGATATTTGTAACTTGAAAGGGAAGAGTCCAAAACGATCTGGCATTTGATGAAATTTCAGAGAAGGTACCGACATAATTGGGGAAGAGTACCCAGCCTACCCTGGGTCAACTTTTTTTCCTGTCTTTCACTACATGACATTGAGGCCACCTCCACCTAACCTAGGTAAGAGGAATATAAATTTAGATGTGCCCCTTCCTCATTTAGTAATTTCAGATATTTACAAAGAAAGCTCTGTATTTACCCTAAAGTATCATTGCTTTTGGAAAATGTCTGAAAGGATAAATCTCAGATACAGATGTAACAAAAACTTTGTGTGTTTTAATTCACACTATGTGGTAATGGAATAGCCGCTAATAGATTTTGAAGAAAACAGCAGTTCTCTTATCATACACATTCTTTTAATCATTTAATAAAATTATAGGTCTTGGTGATATAAATCCAATGATATACAATAAAAGTAAACTCCTTTTTTAAGTTTATTATCCTAAATTACACAATTATTAAATGTATGTTGCTATAGTGTGTCCTAGCCTAATTTCCTAATACCCATTTCATTCCCAATGATTAATCATACCCATCCTGGAATTTTATTGGCAATGATTGGCACATGATTCAAATAGGTTAGATATATTATATAATCCTGATAAAATTAGAACTAAGCAGAAATGTGCTAGGGGGTTCTAGAAAACACATTCTTCTGAAAATGAGAGGTAAAGAGTATATGCACGTACTTTTCGTATTGACACTGACACATAAGGAAGTCATGCTTGGAAGTTCCATGGCTGTCTCCCTACCAACCGGCTAAAATGGCAGCACCAAGAGAAGGACCAAGAGGAAAGCTAAGAAGTGGAAACAGTACACCAACAGACTGCCTCGCTCCATCAACTGTGATGTCTTTTATATTTGTTTATACATTTCCTTATTGCTTAAGCCAATTTTAGACAGAATTCCCTGCTATGAGCTAATGTACCCAACTGAAGCTGTGGCTATAAAGCAAGGATGTCTTGGGTGAGATTGTTTTTACAGATATATATTACAGAATATAGTTCCAACATTTACAGACTGTATACAAAGATTATATGGAGGACTGAGATACCTATACTTCACTTCTGCAACTCTTCTGTTTCCACATATTCTGCAATCCTTGCTACTCAGGGATACTGTCTTGCTTTTTTTGTCTGACCTGTATTTACTACACAGTCTCTCCTGAGAAATCGCCAACAAAAATGCGTCATACACAGTTCTTTGGAAAATGTAGGACATTCTTCTTTTTGACTACTTTTATTTGGAGAATGTACAATTTATCCAATGTAGCATTTGCCCATCATCCCTTAAAAATGGAGGTACATACGGTAGTTAGAAGACAGGAACATAATATTCTTTGAGAGAACTGAGCATATAGGTGAGTGATAGGAAGAAGGGAAAGTATGCCGAAACCAGTTTGGCTCAGTAGATAGAGCATCGGTCTGCAGACTAAAGGGTCCCGGGTTCGATTCCGGTCAAGGGCGTGTACCTTGGTTGTGGGCACATCCCCAGTAGGGGGTGTGCAGGAGGCAGCTGGTCGATGTTTCTCTCTCGTCGATGTTTCTAGCTCTCTGTCCCTCTCCCTTCTTTTCTGTAAAAAATCAATAAAATATATATTTTAAAAAAAAGAAGGGAAAGTATGTGAACTACAACAAATAATTTGTATATATATATATATATATATATATATATATATATATATATATATATAATAAGTAAATGACATTTTTCATTTAAAAATTGCCAAGAATTGCAAAGCCTGCATTGGGAAAAGAAAAACTAAAAATTCCAAGCTCAGAGTCACTCTTTGAATCATAATAGCTTAATTTTGATTGAAATATACTTAAGAGTTATTTTAATGATAGAAAAACTATTAATATTTTATAGGCACTACTATATTATATTTTAATACCATCTGTGTTTATAGCTTTCTACAGTGATTAATAATTGAGTGGCTATCATTTGCCCTTAAGCTATGATTGAATTACTTTGATAATTATTGTAATGTCATATAATTCAGTTCACAACATTATAATGTAAGTGGTAAACAGAGATGAGTTTCTATAATGTCAAATGTATCACAAAAATGCTGTTTTCTTTAATGGTTTCATTTTGTCACATTCAAATGTCTAATTGTGCCTTTTCTATTACTAAAGTTCATTTTGATAACATTCTGCAATCTGTTAAGTAGAGTAGCTTGCTTAGGACAATTTGGTTTTAGTTTGGTTTATAGTCAACTTAACGAGAAATGTCATTTTTGAGAAGGTTCTAAAAATTGTACTCATTACTTAAATAGTATAGGATCATTTTCTAGTAAAGACAGACATATTGAACAATTTTCCAAGTGGTTTTTCATAAAACACAACTAAGAACACACTCAGATTAGGCATGTGGACATTACGAAGGACATTACTGCAGTAGATGGGATTGTACTAGATGAACTTGGATGTCCTCCAACTCTTTGATTATCACTTCATTAAACTCAAAATCATGTTGTATTCCCTTACAACCATCCATTATTTTTAGTGTCTACATTTTGGAAATTGGATACTCTTAGAATAACATTTAATTGATGTATTTTGTTGATTTAAGATTCACTTTTTGAGGGTAAAATATGGGGTAAGGAGATCTTTGAGTCTGTCTCTGGCTTCTGTTGGTGAGCTGACAACTATTTTGTCAATATTTATTAAAGCTTCCCATCTTCACCCCATACATACAAACCCCAAACACAACAAGAAACCTTTCCTTAAACAATATACAGTCAGTTGGTGACTGGGGCAGCCATGTGCAGGTAGTAACTGTGATGGGAGTGTTATACAAGCCAAAGTAGAATTTTAATGCAGATGGAAAGAGTCATGGAAAGGTTCTTAGAGGAAGTAAGGCAAGATAAAATCATGAGGATATATAAGAATAATCAGAAATATCATAAGCTATTAGCAGCATAGTAAATGCTGGATACAAATTTTATAGGTCTCTAAGGATTTGAACCCAGATGAAGAATAAAGAACAAGGGATATAGAGACGGACTAAAAATATGCCATGAAAGCCTTTGATGTCTTAATAACAATGTTTTCCTGATGTTTTCAAGGAGTGTTGGAAAGATTCAAAATAGTGAAATAACCTGTTCAGATCTGTGTCTTAGAAAATCCATGTGGATGAAATAATGTAGGTAAATTGGAAGGGAGTAAATATAAATAAAATTTTATGAAATATTCTAGGCAAGAAAATACTGAAGTTTGTGATATTGGAAATGAGAGAAGAGGATGAATTGGAGCAAAATTAAATAAATATTAAGTAGACAGTACATAGTGATTGATTCCATGACAGAAAGGTGGGAGTTAGGAGGGTGGGTTGGGAAATAAAAATGGTACTGAGGTTTAGGAATATATGATGCCGACATTTCCTTAGATGAGTTTTAAGTAAATTTCAGAACACTTCAAAAATCAAGGTAAGAAAACCTTTAACTTTTGCAAACATTATTATTAAACTGAAATTCATGCACTGGGGAGGGGTCCCTCAGCCTGGCCTACACCCTCTCGTAATCTGGGACCCCTCGGGGGATGTCTGACTGCCCGTTTAAGCCCGATCCCACAGGGATCCCTATGGGATTGGGCCTAAATGGGCAGTTGGACATCCCTCTTGCAATCCAGGACCCTGGCTCCTAACTGCTCGCCTGCCTGCCTGCCTGATTGCTCCTAACCCCTCTGCCTGCCAGCCTGATCACCCCTAACTGCCTCTGCCTTGGCCCCGGCCGTGGTGGCTTCGTCCAGAAGGATGTTCAGCTGCCTGGTCTAATTAGCATATTACACTTTTATTATTATAGATTATTATTATAGATAAATAATAATCTGAAATATTAAGAATATATTTGACTCAGTTATTCACAGATATTATAGACAATGAAATACAAGTTAACATTTAAAGAGTCTTTCAAGATTAAACACTGAAATTGTCTAATTAAACAAAGCTTGATGTGGCACCGGCATCTCTGAAACCTATTTCCCTGAATGTTTATGAGGTACTGCCGTCTAATAAAAAGCCACATGCCCTAAGATTATGTGTCCTGAAAATGATACATCATTTCCTGTGTTTGAAGCAAGTCTGGTTATGGTGCAGACCTGGATTTCTGAAGTAGCTTTTGGACCTCCCAAGGGCAGGCCATGGCATTCTCTTTGCTCTGGGATACTGTCTGCCACAGGTAATGTTTGACTTCGCAGCCTTAGGACATAAAAACACATTTTCATAACTGATGCACTGCTGCTTTTTACTGTGCCTTTGATGTTACATTACAAATAGCTTTTAGCTAAATCTTTTCTCATTTGATTTTTGAATCTGTAGTAAATGGTATCAATATTGGGGGAAGGCGTAGGCTGAGAAAGAGAGAGAGACTATGTAAGGTGTTGTAAATTATATTTCCTCTTTTAAACAAAATTCAAAGACCTTCCATGTCCATTATCTCTGCTGGATGTATTTGGTGGACTGATTACAATGATGGGACACATTTTCCAACCCTCCCTTAGTTACCTATTTTGCAGTTTATATCCCTAGTCCCTGAATTTGAGCTGTGACTTGTTTAGGCCAGCAGAATGTGACAGAAGTGAAAGTGTGCCAGTTCTGAGCCTAAAATTTCAGAGTCCTTGCACACTTTTGTTCTCCCTCTTGCTCTTCTGCCTTTGCTGTGAGAATAAGACTAGGCTAGTCTACTGGAGGATGCGAGAGCACATGGAAGGGAGCTGATTTGCCACACTCGGTGGTACCAATAGTGAGTCCAGACAAAATTAACACAATTGTGTATCTGTCCCACATCGAACTACAGATGCATGAGGAAGCCCAGAAGCACTGCCAGCCATGGTGTAGACTTGTAAGCAATAAGGCACAAATACCATTTTAAGCCACCAAGTTTTGGGTGGTTTGTACTGTAGCAATAGCTGACTGATGAAGTTCTTTATGGAACATAAGTATACTAGTGGAGGTAACATCTTAGTATCGTCTCTAAAGTGGATGAGATTACTGTGACTTTCTACGTTGGTTATATCCTGAACAGTGTTTCAGATTCCATGAAGCACAGCTTCTTGGTTTACTTGGCCACTCCTAATATCTCTGAACTCAAAATTTTTTGCTTATAGGTTATGACTAACAATCCAAGCCAATTTTATAAATGTTTTAATATCCTTTGCCTTCATCTTTAATGGGACAATATTAAATGTATTTACATATATTTATTTTAATTACAATCTTCACAGCTATGTCATTGAAAGAAAGAGAGGCATGTGCTTTTGGTAAACTGTACTTCGAATAACAGGCTCCTGAATCCCTTTTTATCCATTACTGATATTCTTTAACCAAATGAGCTCAGACATTCTCCTGGAAAACAAAACCAAACAAAAAAAAAAAGCACCACACAACTATTTCTAAATTCTATGCCAGTTTTCCTTTCTGTTTTATGATATTAAGAAGACCAAAGTGTCTTACAGAATATCAAAATATCCTTAAGTTGTTGGATGCTTCATCTTGTCTTTCTCAACAAAGCAGTCCCTTTGTGGACTACAGCTTGCTTAATTCTAACTCTATGTGTTGTTTTTCTTATTTCAAAAGCTATGGTGTGTCTGTGTGTCTATTTAAAATATGTCCAACCATATGAAATAATTATAACTGTGTACCTTAAACTTTAATAGGGTGTTCTCTCTATATTTAATAATGTGTTATTGTTTAAAAATACTTCCTATCATCCATCTACTTTTTTGTTTATTTTATCAAAAGGACAAGCAATTAATAGTCACTAGCTGATCTAAGCGATGAATGTATCTTTTTTTTTTTTTACAGCATGAAAAAACTTACGTTTCCTATTTAACTTCACTAACAAAATTAAAGCTTTTTAGGTGCTAAGTAGACATGGTCAAGCTAAATACAAGGAGATAGAAGCAGTGTTTTGATGTGAGAGAAAGAGGAAGAGAGGGAGAGCTCTCAAGAACTGTCTCAAATGTTATATTGAGGCAATTCAATGAAGGAAATGTTCCAAACTGCCGGCTCCCCAGATGAATCTTGTCTGCAGATGTGTTTTGTTTGGCATACACAGTGTTTAAAACAAACTTGCATTACTTGCCACATTTTAAAATTGGGGAATTTCTCCAAAATTAAGAAAAAATCCATCTTGTATTGAAAAATCAGAAAATATATCCCAGGTTGGCCCACAGGCTTGAATGACCAAAGTCTGCTGAAACCAACTAGCAGCTGCCTCTTCTGATGGGGGGTGAACCCTTCACATCTCAGTGTCAAGTGTCCTATTGCGTAGAGCACTTGGCTAAGACAAAAGAAAACTTAGAAATTCCTTGTTAAAACAGTGATATTTTGATTCTTTTGTAGAGACAAAGTAGAGAGTGTTGAGGGCTGTGGGAAACAAAGGAGTAAAGGGATGACATCTTTTACCTGGTTTGCTTAACCCAGGTTCAATCCCTGACTGAAGACTTTAGAAGGCTTGAGATAATAATTTGGGGTCACAGGTGGCAGAAACCAATTCAAATTTCCTTATACAAACAAAAAGTGTGACGTTATTGGCTCACATTATTTATTCCAGAGGTACAAACTAATGTCATCAGAAATTTATTTATTTCGTTCTCCATTTCCTGATGCTATTTTGCTTCCTGTTGGCCACATTGTCAGACTGGATCTGGCTGTGCAATGACAAAGGCCCCTGGTCCTTCCAAACTTACATAGTATTTTACACCCATAATTCTAGTTGAAGGGTGAGTGTCATTTATAAAAATCCCAATATAACCTTAGAGGGCTTTCATTGGACTGTATCTGGCCACATGCCCAACCCAACCAATCACTGTTGCCATGGGTGGGGTGGTATTACTCTCATTGACCAAGTCCATGTACTAGTTATCTGCTCATTTCTGTGGCAGAAGCAAGAAGAGTTAAATTGATCTGAAACTCTTGCAGTAATATGCCTATAGTGTAGAAGAATCCTGTAAATGGAAGAAAGAGAAAGAGATTTAGGGCAGACAAAAGACAGTTGTCCAAAACAATTACAAATTAAGATATAACACTAGGGAACTGTGGAGTTATTCAGCAATGTATATTTGATTTACTAAATGAGTTGAGAAAATAAAAATGTTACTCACGTGTATCTTCTAAGATTTATATGAGGTATGTATAAACATACCATATATCTTTGTTTAGTATTATATTTATAGGACTCATTAATGCTGATGTTCATAGCCGTTATTAGGGTGCATGGAAATTTTACATTGTGATATTATCCTCAAAAACTGAATTTATTTATTATAAAAGAAAAGTTATCTTTGTTAATGCCTTTTCAATAATTCTATTTTCTTAGTAAATTAAATAGCAATCCAATTCCTTTGGATATAAATTTCTTGGCTCATCTCTTTCTATACCTTCTATTTCTATATAGATTGATTTTTAAATTCAGTCTGAAATCTTTGTTTTTAGAGAATTTAGTTCAGTTATGTTTGAAATAATCTCTGTTGTAATTTGATTCAATTTTATATATTGTTATCTTATTGACTCTAATATTCTTTATCTCCTTTTTTGCCTTTTTTGTAATTAATTTTGTCTTATGGTATATATTTTCCTGCTACAAATTGTGAAATATACACTTATATAATAATATAGGGGTTACCATCCTATATAATAAAACCCTAATATATAAATCTACCAAACAGCAGAACATCCAGTCTCTATGACATGCACTGACCACCAAAGGGCAGATGCTCAATGCAGGAGCTGCCCCCTGGTGGTCAGTGCACTCCCACAGGGGAGCTCTGCTCAGCCAGAAGCCGGGCTCACAGCTGGCGAGAGCAGCAGCAGTGGCGGGAGCCTCTCCTACCTCTGCTGCAGGCAGATGGTAAGGAACGGGGGTCCCAGACTGCGAGAGGGATGTCCGACTGCCAGCTTAGGAGGGAGCAGGACTAAGCCAGCAGGCAGACATCCCCAGAGGGGTTCTGGACTGCAAGAGGGTGCAGGCCAGGCTGAGTGACCCCTCCCCACCCCCAGTGCATGAAATTCTGTGCACCAGGCCTCTAGTTAAGTGATAATATCCACACTTTCAATATTGAATTCTAAATTTAATTAGTACCATTGCATACTTCAAGACATATAAGACCCATAGAACACTTTAATTTTTCCTTCTCTTGACAAATTATTTTTGTTTTGTTTTAATCCTACATATTTAACCCCATTAAATATTATAATATCTATATGTTTCAGTAAGTGTTTAAATATGCCTATGTGTTTATTACTTCAAAAATATCTTGTAGACTTCAGTGCTATTCCACCTGTGATAAATTCTTGGTTTTGTCTGAAGGTGTCTTTATCTTTCCTTCATTCTTGATTTAAAAAACAAACAAACAAACAACAAAAAAGTTCTTTCTTGATATAATTCTAAGGTCATTTATTTTCTTTAAGTCTTAAAGTTACCATTCTATTGCATTCTGGATTTTATTATTGTCAAAAAGTTAGCTGTCCATCAAATTATTATTACTTTGAAGGGTATCTTTTCCCCTTTCCTCCCTCTGCTTTTTTGTTTTCTCTGTTTATAATTGGCTACCTGCAGTTTAACTATGATCTGTCTAAATGTGGTAATTTTCTGTTAATCACACATTGAATTATTTGGACTTGAAATATTTTATCAATTTTAGAATGTTCTCCAATTTTCAGTATGTATGTATCCCATTCTCCCTCTCCTGTCCTACTGAAGTTATCAGTAGACATGTTTTATTTGATTTCATCTTTTATTTCTTTGTCTCTTTACATACTGAATAATTTTTTCTAAATTATTTTCTTACTCTTTACTTTTATTTGTCTGTGTCTAATCTAATCCATTGAATTTTTAAATTTATTTATACTCTTATTTAGGAAACTTCTATTTGTATATTTTCCAGATCTGAGTAAATATTTTGTAGCTTCTCATTTGTTGCAGATATTGTAAACTTTTTTAAAAAATTTCTTTAAACATTATAATATCATCATTTATTTATAATCTGGACTTGAAAATTTTAACCCAACTGCATTCTGTTCTATAAGTCAGTTCTTGAGCATGCTGTCTTATTTATTTTTTTTATGTTGAGTTTCTTAGTTTATTTTGATCAGGATTTTTTTCCCTTAGAATATAGTGGGAATTCTCTGTGTCTAGGATGAAGTTAAAAAATTCCAGAGAAGATGTTTCTTTGTTTCTGTCAAGATACTATGGACAATTAAATTTATAGGGTTTTTTTGTTTTTTTTTCCCCCCACTGCTTAGGTGACGTGAATTTAGGCTGAAAGGGCTTAAATGTGGTTTCAACTTCTAAGGGGTGATTTTAATCACAACTTGTTAAAGCTATGATGGGAGTAAAGGAGAGGACAGTCTAAGATGTATAATAAACTGTACTTCATTCACACACTATCATTAATACAATAATGTGTGAGCAACCAGAGGTAGTTCTTTCAAAGTACTTGTATTTATCATGATTTTTAACACAACAAAATATTATCTAATATCCTATCTAATAAAAGAGTAATTTGCAAATTAACCATCACTCCGCTACATCCACAGGCCATGCCCGCAGGCCACGCCCACCAGCCAATCAAGAGCGAATATGCAAATAAACCCAACCAAGATGGCTACTGACCACAGAGAGCAGGAGGGAGGCTTGTGTTTCCCCGGCAATAGAGGAAGCCAAGCTTTCCACACACACTGGCTGGCCCAGGCCTCTGCTTAAGGCTACAAAGTTTCAATTATAGAAGATACACAAATTCCAACAGAAATGGCTGCTGCCATGGAGCAAGCAGAAGGCTTGGCTCCACTCCAGGCTACAAAGTTTCAATTGTAGAAGATAAATAAATCCCAGATACCAGGGCCTCTGCTTGGGTCACCAGCAGGTGTGGTCGGCCTGCAAACCACCACAGGCCCCTTGCCCAGGCCGCCCCAAGCCCCAAGGGAACCCCCACCTGATCCAGGACATACTTCAGGGCAAACCAGCCAGCCCCCACCTGTGCACCAGGCCTCTATCCTATCTAATAAAAGAGTAATATGCAGATTGACCATCACTCCAACACACAAGATGGCTGCCCCCATGTGGTCAAAGATCCTGCCCCCATGTGGACACAAGATGGCCACCACAAGATGGCCAGCAGGAGAGGGCAGTTGGGAGGGACCAGGCCTGCAGGGGAGGGCATTTAGGGGTGACCAGGCCTGCAGGGGAGGGCAGTTAGGGGCAAACAGGCTGGCAGGGGAGCAGTTAGGCATCAATCAGGCTGGCAGGGGAGTAGTTAGGGGGTGATCAGGCTGGCAGGTAGAAGTGGTTAGGGGCAATCAGGAAGGCAGGCAGGTGAGCAGTTGGGAGCCAGCAGTCCTGGATTGTGAGAAGGATGTCTGACTGCCCGTTTAGGCCCGATCCTGCCTGGATCGGGCCTAAATGGGCAGCTGGACATCCCTTGAGGGGTCCCCAATTGAAGAGGGTGCAGGCTGGGCTGAGGGACACTCCCCCCACATGCACGAATTTCGTGCACCAGGCCTCTAGTAGAACTATATTATTCATTTAAACTAAGCCTTCCTATTAATGCATACATATATTCATTAGGTTAGGGATAAAATACCTTATTCAGGTGGGTATCTCTGGTGGTCTATTAGTTACCTAATAGATATACATTCATTCTCATTCTCTCTCTCTCTCTCTCTCTCTCTCTCTCTCTCTCTCTCTCTCTCTCACACACACACACACACACACACACACACACACACACATTTTTTTCTCTAAATTCTTATCTTCCCCACATCACCCCACTTCTCTGCCTATAACTGGTATAGACCGCTTACAAATTCTCTCATCAGAGGAAGGTTCATATTCTGGATGAAAATGTGAACCTTCACACTCAGGAAAGTGGAGAAACCCTTGTAGTGGGAATAGGTATCAATGAGCTATGAAGGTTTGGGGTTTATATACTTAGTGAGTCATAATAAAGTAGTTCTAACTATGATGAGTGCACATGCTTGTTAATATCATCCAACTGGTTGTGATATTCACCTGTATGTAAATCAGGGTTCTCTAAAGTATTTATCCTTGATGGGATTTATGTACATCTGGGTCTGGTGCCCCAGCAATCTAGCTCCAGTTTTTTATACATGCAAATTATAATTTACTAGTAGCCCGGTGCATGAAATTCGTGCACATTGAAAGGGAATTAATTAGATGAAATATTTTAATATTGCTATTTGCCCTTTCTCTATAGTAAAAGTGTGAGAGATAAAAGGAAATGAGTACAATGTATATGAAAATAATACATAAATTTATTAATAAGTAAACAATAACAAACTGATATAACAATAACAAACTGATATAACAATAACAAACTCGTAATATAAAAACAACATTGATGCAAATAATGATTGATAAAGTGATTAAACTTATTCTAATATCTTCCTGTATACCACATTAAGAGTAAAAACACTTTCAGAGTGCTTGACTAATTTCCCTTGAGATAAAGTATTTACAGCTTTAACTTTAATGTAACATGCTCTTTGAACTCAAGAGAAAGCAACAGCCGTAACTGGTTTGGCTCAGTGGATAGAGCGTCGCCCTGTGGACTGAAAGATTCCAGATTCGATTCAGGTCAAGGGCATGTACCTTGGTTGCGGGCACATCCCCCGTAGGAGGTGTGAAGGAGGCAGCTGATCGATATTTCTCTCTCATCGATGTTCCTAACTATCTATCCCTCTCCCTTCTTCTCTGTAAAAAAAATCAATAAAATATTTTTTAAAAATAATTTAAAAAAAAGTGAGAGAGAAAGCAACATATAACTGACCATGTCCAAAAATGGGTTCAGGTAGGAATATTCCTACTCTGTCTAGAGTTTGTCCTTGTGATTTATTAATAGTCATCACAAATGCTGGCATAACAGGAAAATATCTTCGAATTAATTTAAATGGGTGGCCAGTGTCAAATGGTGACAAATCAATTCTTGGAATCAGAACAATCTCTCCCTCTGCAGATCCTGTTAATATTTCAGCTTTGATAATATTAGGTTGCAATCTTTTGATAATAAATCTGGTACCATTACAAAGACCCCATTTACTATTAAGATTTCTCAATAGCATGATGATTGCACCCACTTTCAATTTTAATTTATGACACGGCATTCCAGAAGGAGTAATACTATTAAGAAATTCAATAGGAAAATTTTCCTTTTCAGCATCTGTTGAGTCAATGGAATCATCACTCAAATAGGCATGAAAATCTCCATCAAGTATATCCAAAATTTCTTCATTTAATTTTTGAACGTGCTCATTTTTTGAACAAAGAATTGCATGTTTAGATATATTTTTAATATTATCTATAGATATACTATTTCCAAAGATGGCTTAAATAATAGATCCATTAAAAATCATTTCATGGGGAATTTCAATAATATCCATTCCTAAATGAAAACTGCTATCAAGTTTGCCATCTCCAAGTTTTACTAACCATTCACTATAAGCAGAATCCTCTGATCTCATATTTGTTTTAAGAGACAACTGTCTGAAACATCCCCAAACACTACAATACTTTAAAACTTATTTGTACTATGGCCAATCGTATAGCATGGCAACACAAAAATTCCCTCTGAAAAGAACTTTCCCACCAAATGCAACATTCAAATTAGCGCCAGCGAGAGCTTTATATGTATGGCACATGTGCGAGTCAAAGCTTATTTTTATATTTCCAGTGCGTCATATGTACCAGTTGGTCAGACGGATGGACAAATGTCGGTCACTTAGCCTTTTATCTATACAGATTATAAGTCATGATTTTAATTTTTTAAAAAATTATCCTTTAATACCTCCAAAGCACAATGAGTAAGAATCTGAAGGTTTATGTGGCTTCTATTTGGTTTCTAGGACAAAGTTCTTTCCTTTACCCACCACTCACTTCTCTCCTTTTACTCTTGAATGTTAATTCCAACATAAATTTTGTAACACCTCTTGAAAAGAATCCCACCAAGTTTTTGATAGTCCACATGATAAAACTTACAGAAAAATACAGCATGAGACTTTCATTCTCTCACTAAGTTCTTCATATAACTGTAATTCCTCAGCCTCTAAAGAATGAAAAAGGAAAATAAAAGTGCCTTCTCTCATTCCAAGGCCTTTCTCAGTCAGGCAACCACAAAAAGAAAGAATGAGCCTACAATTCATGCCACGTAATCTCTATCAGGCATAATTCAAATCAAATCCCATCAGGCAAAGTCTGGGATAATTAAAATGTGTAAGAGAACAGTGGTGACCTGGGGGAGAACTTATGAAACCTTGTCTCCTGCTTTTGCTGACTATTCTTTTCGTTATGCTAGACTCCAAGTCCCTATAGGGGACCTGGTCAGATGGCTGCGGGTGCTAACCCATGCCGTCTGCCCTGGTCCGTGATCCGTGATCGTGGACCTGGTCAGATGGCTGTGGGTGCTAACCCACGCCACCTGGATCCGTGATCGGGGACCTGGGCAGCCTGCTGCAGGCATTAACCCACGCTGCCTGCCCTGGTCCATGATCCCTGATAGGGTCTTTGAGTCAGCTGCTGCTGGCGGGAACTGACTCGAAGCCCTTATCCCGGACCTGGTCAGGTGGCTGCCTGCACTAACCCACGCCGCCTGTCCTGCTCTGAGATCGGTGATCACGGACCTGGGCAGCCGGCTGTGGACTTTACCCCACGCTGCCTGCCCTGGTCCATGATCCCTGATAGGGGCTTTGAGTCAGCTGCCACTGGCGATGGCTGACTTGAAGCCCTTATCCGGGACCTGGTCAGGCGGCTGCGGGCGCTAACCCACGCCGCCTGCCCTTGTCCAAGATCCGTGATGGCGGACCTGGGCAGGCGGCTGCGGGCGCTAACCCATGCTGCCTTCCCTGGTCTGTGATCCCTGATCGTGGACCTGGGCAGGTGGCTGCAGGCCTTAACCCACACCGCCTGCCCTGGTCCATGATCAGTGATGGCGGACCTAGGCAGCCAGCTGCAGGCCTTAACCCACGCCGCCTGCCCTGGTCCATGATCCCTGATAGGGGCTTCGAGTCAGCCTCTGTCAGCAGCAGCTGAATGGAAGCCCTTATCCAGGACCTGGTCAGGCGGCTGCAGGCACTAACCCATGCCAACTGCCCTGGTCCGAGATCGGTGATGGCGGACCTGGGCAGGCGGCTGCCCTTTCGGCCCCGGTGGGCGATGGGTGATCGTGGACCTGGGCAGCGGCTGCGGGCGTTAACCCACGCCGCCTGCCCAGGTCCGCGATCGGTGATGGCGGACCTGGGCAGGCGGCTGCCCTTTCGGTCCCGGTCCGCGATCCGTGATCGTGGACCTGGGCAGGCCGCTGCGGGCGTTAACCCACGCCGCCTGCCCAGGTCCGCGATTGGTGATGGCGGACCTGGGCAGGCGGCTGCCCTTTCGGCCCCGGTGGGCGATTGGTGATCGTGGACCTGGGCAGCGGCTGCGGGCGTTAACCCGCGCCGCCTGCCCAGGTCCGCGATCGGTGATGGCGGACCTGGGCAGGCGGCTGCCCTTTCGGCCCCGGTCAGCGATTGGTGATCATGGACCTGGGCAGATCGGTGATTGGTGATGGTTGACCTGGGCAGATCCGTGATTGTGGACCAGGGCAGCCGGCTGCGGGGTTAACCACCTGCCCCAGTCCACCATCATGGCTTGGATCTCACAGGCATAGGTGCTGCCCTCTCCCCCCGCCATCTTTGCTGGTTTAACGTGTATATTTGCTTCTGATTGGCTGGTGGGCGTGGCTGGTGGGCGTGGCTGGTGGGCGTGGCTTATGGGTGTAGCGAAGGTGCGGTCAATTTGCATACTACTGTTTTATTAGATAAGATTAATGCCTTTCCAACCATTCTACTTTCTTAGTAAATCATGGTGATATTGATTAAATAGGATATCTTTCCCTGGTGGCAGTCAGCCACCAATAAATTGTTGTGACCACAACTGAGATTTGGATTTCTCTTTCTCTCTCTCTTTCCCCTTCTCCTCTCTCCCCTGCTCTCTCTCCCCACCTTTACACACTACCAACTCTATTGGCTATTGCCAAATTACTTTAATTTTTAAAGTCCTTTGGGAATGGGGAGTAGAGATGAGTTTACTCTTGATTTAATCTTATATTGAGGGTAGCCTTTGGAGTCCAAGCTTTCATTTTTTATAAAATTTATCTTTATTGTTGAAAATATTACAGATGTCCCCCTTTCCCCCATTAACCCCCTCCAACCCACTCCCCCGCCCCAGGTTTCTTGATGGTGGGATGTAGATAGTCTCCTATTAGATTCTCCATCATAGAAGTCTAGAGCTTTGGGTTCTGTTTCTGTGCCTTACAAGATTGAAAAATCATCAGTACAATATCAGTGCACTTAGTAAATGTCTTTAGAGAAAAGGCAGGCTTCTGTACGTTGCTTGCTTCTCTGGGTATTTCCATACTAAGATTTTGATCCTTTAATTCCTCTTAATTATTTGAAGTTTTTAAAATAATTTCTTAAAATATTAATTAGCATTTTAATTTATTTCAGAGAGATTATTATTCTGAATAGAAAGTCTGATGATTACCAAAGAGAGGGTGACAAGTTTTCATGTTGTCAGTCCCTGGGAGTAGAGTGGATTGGTAGGGCTCCAGCTCTGTAATTGTGTGACAGTAATTGCATCAATTCCAAACCCTTGCTTCTTCCCTGCTCTTAGCTCCACTAGAAAGAACACAGAATTTCTAAACAGGCTCTTTTTTTTTGTACCAGGAGTAACAAGCAAAAACTATATGTTGACACCTTTGCTTGATAGCTTAGAAATGTATCATAATCACTTATTCTAGAAATTCCTATACTTCAGACACTATTTTCTCTACAAATAAAATTATGTTCCAGAACATGAGTGGTTCCATGGCCAGTGGTTCTATAACATCATTCAAAAGGACATAGGATCATCTAAGTTGGAAAGTGTAGAGTTTTATGAGGAAAAAAAGGCAAAAAAAGACCGGACATAGAATGTTAGCAAAAGAGTGATTATGGTATTGCATTTTATTGTATAGGGAAGAAAATGAAGCCATGGAAATGGTGAGGAAAAAACATTGTTAATCATTTCCATTTCTGTTTCCTATGCTCTACTTTGAGTGTTTTGAGATTAAAGTTCATATTCTTTTGGCCGTATATCCCCAGTATTTTCTCTTATATGTAGTAGGATTCAATAAGTGGCTCTTGAGTTTATTTAATTTGCACAAAGATACTTTGAGTAAAAACATTGAGAAATAAAAACCTTCACAATTCATAAAAAAAATTTTCTCTTTGAACACTGAAAATGTGTTTACACGAGAGTATCAACATTACCTTTCATAACCAGATATTTGTGATGGAGTGTAAATTGCTTTCTGAAAATGAGTCACAGTGATTTTCATTTCTGGGCAGAAATCCAATGACAGCCTAGAATTTTGCAGTTGGATCTCTTAAAAACCATGTATTTTAAGCTGGTTTGGGAGATTGTTGAATAGAGGCATCAAAAGTAGAATCATACAAAAGTTTCTAATATACAGAAGAGTTCCATATTTTCATGTATGAAATGTAATAGAAATAGAAAGAGAGAATAATCACTATACTATTTAAAGAAAACCAAGTGAGAAACCTCAGTGTGGGTACATTTAAATTCCTAAACATAAAAGCAAAGTAATAACCCATCATGAAGTTAAGTTGCTCTTTGTTCTGCTTCTGCTTTCAATACAGCATAACATGAGGCTTGTTCTGCAATAACATGAGGCTTAAAAGAAATATAGTGCTTGAAGCAAAGCTCTAAACTTTGACTGTCTATTGAAATGGTCTATGTGCTTGTACGATTTTTTTCTGAGCATATTTTTAAAGATGTTTTGCAATACAGCTGAAGGTAATGGCTCCCTAATGTATTAAAGAATAAATTGATTTATCAAAAGGAAACTTTTTATAGCATTAGATTATTTGGTAATAACAAATTGAATTATATTGCTCCATTCAATTCCATTCTGTTGATTATAATGATGAAGAAATTAAAGCAAGTTTCCTTTTTATCTAATTAAACTTAAAAGCTCAAATTTGTTGTCAGAATTTTAAAATTGTATAGTTATAAAGGATAGTAAGATTTCTATATTCAAGATTAAAGTGTTCTAGAACACGTAGAGTAAATGTTTCTCTCCAAAACATTTTATTTTCATTTCTCTGGGAGAAAATTTTGATTTTGTTTCAAAATGTGCTTTAAGAAATTTATAAGAAATAAGTAACTTATTCATTTTATACATGAAATATATTTGTACACTTTATTTAAATAAAGATAGATTTTAGAGCATCACTAGATAGTTAAGATAAAAGAGTTCTTAGAGATTATCTAAAACAATCACTTTATAACTAATAAAACTGAGGTTCAGAGAAAGAAAGAACCCAAACAAATTATATTATTTTTAAAATATTTAAATTTTCTGGATGTGCATCCAAATGGCAGTTGATGCAAATTGTTTTCTGTAACAAAAATGGTTCTAAAATAACCAAACACCCATAAACATGAAATTTAATAAATTCAAAATGAACTATCAATGTGACCAATTTATTGTTCTATTTTTATGATTTTCCAATGAGTTATATCTGCTTTAAAATGTTTATTTGAATCCCAAACAAATTTTTCAAGCATTACTGGTTTAGCACTCAATTTTGTAGTCATTTTGTAAAAGATTTTTCTAAAGCCACTATTGGATTAGCACTCATTTTTTGTTGTATGTACCATATGACTTTTGGGAAATTACTGATAATGTCAATAATAGCTTCCTCCCCTGCCTTTCTTTGTTGTCCCAGACCATTCATATTTGTGGAATTTTTAAAATTTGAATTTTAAAGAGAGGAGGTGTTATCAAAGGAGGGATTGATATGACGAGGAAGAGAAGCACACAATTGGTAGCATAGAGTATTTACCCATCACCAAGTTCCTTATACTGGTTTTTGGAACAGGTGAACTGAGCATTAGGTATGTTTACAGGCAGAGATAATAGAACATTCGACCCTTTTTGTTAGATGTGGGTTGAGAGAAGTTTGGGGCCCATGGTGACAAGGACACAGAAGAGACCTTTGCCATTCTTATTCTGCATGCAGACCAGCACTATTTGGCATCTAGAGTAATAGAAATTTGGGGACCATTGATCCCAACAACCACAGCCTAGATGTCAGAATTCCCCTGATGGGCCCTGATGGTAATGAAGCTTCTTTAGTAAGCATCTCAGGCCGCAGGTATTAGTGAGGCCAGAGAAGGGTGAAGCACAACCAGGAAAAATCTGAGATATAACATTTGGCACAAAGGAGACTTGTGGGTCCGTGTGTGGTATCCATTGGGAACTTCCAAAAGTAATTATGATTTCCTCAAATCCAGATGAATCTCTCTCTGCTCCAAGGTCTTGATTGTATGTATGGTCAGAAGCCCGCCTTTCAGCACATCATATATGCTAATATTCTCCATTCAACAAGAATGTTAGCATCTGGAAAACATATTAAGTTTCTGAAATTTTTATGTACCTTAATATCTAGAAAAAGGAGAGACAAAAGTTATGTAACTGATATATTAAAGTATGGAGAGAGTTTATGGTGGCAATAATGAGATAATTTATTTTCACAGAAGTGATACAGTGGCAAAATCCATACTGTATAAATTAGATTATGATTATTTTATTAACCTGAGGAGAAAGTTCAAGGAGGGGAATAGGGGAAGGTGTCTGTGAAGAGAACAATAACATTTATGCCTCAATCGAAAAATCTAAAAATAATTACAAGCCTGGCTCAATCTGGCTGAAAATGTGTGCTCCTTCTGAATTTATCTTGGCAATAGTGTGAGAAAAAGAAAGACCCTAAAAAACAGATGTTAGAGATGGAAACGAAAATATTTCTGGATTAAGAGAAAGTTGCTTTAGTCACACATTTAGCTCTGCACTTACTGTTCTCAGATCCTTGACAATTTCCTTTCTCTCTTCATGTAAGATTGTACTTATTTGCATTTCTAATTTGTTCTTAATTTGAATAATGATTAGCTAGGACATGTATTGTGGGCAGTAGTTGATGGACCAATGAGGATTCAGAGCCCTTATTTTGACTGTGGCCTGAACTTTCTTCTTGGTATTAGACTAAGTCAGAAAATTCTCTGTTTCTCCAATTGCAAAGTAAACAAACTGTCTGAGGGAAGTGATGACAAAAGTAACATGTGACAAAAAACAGTAAACACAGAATGACAGCATGATTTGAAGATGCTCGTGCCCTTATGGATAATAAAAAATATATTGACTCCTTACTTTTGTAATTTTTCTGGATTAAAATTCAAAAAAGGATAATGGATTGATATGATAAGGATTCCTCTAAGTAGATCCCTGTCAGATGCTTGGAATTATATTTTTACCTTCCTCCATTTCCAAGTTTTGGAAAAAGAGTACAGCATACTTGCATATATGGATTAGTTACAAGCACTTCTTTTTAACTTTCCATCTCAATACTTTTTAGAAAGTGATAGGGAATAATGTTAGTCAAGTTCACAATCCCCCACCCCCAGTGTCTAGCATTGTGCTTGGTATTGAATAATACTTTAGAATGACTGAGTAAATGTTTGAAGGCAGAGAGAGATGAGTAAGCTCATAAGCTCATGAGTTAACTTTCATGATAGATTATGAGTTTATTGTAATGCTGAGGTAAACAATAGAACCATTCTGTTTGAAAGTTGAGAGGAACCTTGGGTCATACGCCATTTTGTAGTTGATGCCGGAAGCCAGCACCATTCTGTAACTTGCCTACAATCATACAGTTAACAGCAGTGCAGATGGTAGGAACGCATGTTTCCTTTCCCAGTCCAGTGTTCCTTTCACTAACCAGCACTATAGACAAAGCTAGAGAACCCTCATTTTTGCTTCGATGCTGGCTTATTTTCTGTTGCCCTGTTCCTTTTTCCATGTAAGCTAGAATTACTTAAATAACTTTTTTAAATGGTCTTCAGTTAATGGGCATTAACGAAAGGCAATTTAGCTAAAGTAGTTCTTATAGGCAATCAAGTCAAATGCACATAACTGTCATTTTTATTTTTGAGCACTCATTGTAGGCACACCAATTTCAGAGTCCTGTAACTCTGCCTTTATTCTTTAACTCATTCCTCCCTCTAAACCTCTGAAATTGGTTCTATAGTATCAACTTATTTTAGGCTAAAGAGAGAGAGAGAGAGAGAGAGAGAGAGAGAGAGAGAGAGAGAGAGAGAGAGAGAGACTGAGACTAGGGCGAAATTAAGCAGTTTGCCCAAAGTCACAGTTAGCAAATGGGAAGACTGGGAGATGGTTAGTACAGCCAGCTACTTCCAGAAGAGTTTGAGAAGTTTCCTTCCTGTAGCTTAGTCATCCAACCACAGGCCAGATGTTTCCCACGCTGGACTGATCTTAACCAGCTCCTTCCAGTCTGTTCCAGCTCAGACCTACACTGGATGCTTGGGTGGCAGCTAATGACATATTATGGAGACCTATTTGGGAATAGCATGTAATTTTTACAAAGTTTGAATATGAGTGTTATAGAATTTTACATTTTAAGTAAATTGGTGACTTTTTATTATTTTAAACAAAATTTGCTCACCTGGTTCAATGTAAAGAAAATTTAAAACACTTTATAAACTGGTAATTGACTTCTTGGACCTCACTGAGCTCTTAAAAACACCATTTAAACAAACTAAGTGTAAATATACTAGAAACATATGAATTAAATTTCCCTTGCAATGCACTGGGTTTAAAATTGGGAGGAAGAGTGTTTGGCCAAGGCATTTTATGTTTTGCCAAACCCCAGATGTTGGAAAAAGAATAGCTTTAAAACATTTTATTGAATCAAAATGCTACTGACTATACACATACCTTAAAAATGTGTGTTTACTTATTGAATCTTAAACCATGTTACCTTGATACAAATAAAATGATTATGGGACAATGTGTCAAACTATTCACAGTGTTAATGTAAATTGTTTGGTAATAAAGCAGGGGGCAGGGATTGACAGAGCTATCCACAGTTTAGCTCTACTCAAGCTAATAGCCATAGGACAGCATAGGCATATAATTGTGTTTTTTTTCCCAGGGAAATAGCATTAATAATATTTTAGTAAACAAAACCATTTTATCAAACTGAATGACTCTAATAATTTAAAAATAGCTTGAATTAACTAAAGGGGAAATGAAATAATTTTAAGAATGTGACATGATCACAGTAGAACATTAATCACTATGTTTGTATCAGGGTGTGTATATGTTTAATTTACTGAAATTAGGACCAAACACATTTTTTTAATATAAATAATCAGCATTTTTTTTTTACTTTCTTCAGTGAGAGAGACCCATCGATTGGTTGCTTCCTGCATGCACCCTGACCAGAACCCGGATGGAACCTGCAAGCCAGGTAGTGCCCTTGACCAGGAATGGAGCCCTAGACCCTTTGGTGCTTGGGCTGACATTCTAACCACTGTGGACAATACTGGCCATAGACCATGTTCACTTTTAAAACCAAAAATAACCTAGTGTAGTAGGCCATTTCTTTCTAGTTTCTTAGCAAGAATTATTTGAAACTATTGGTGGTGAGATTGACAACTGACCAGAAACAAAGCTTTGTGGCAATAGGCTTTATCCTAAGAATCAGATGGGAAATGTCTAAGACATCTAACAACTCAATATAAACAGTGTGCAATATGAAAAAACTTGCTTGGCTCTTTTAGTCAGAAATTTATCAAAAAGTTCTCCATGTGCAATTTTTGGCTCTTTATGGAACACAGTACTTTCCCATGACTACATATCAAAATGCTATTTTTCCACCTCTGCTCTTAGCCAGCTACCTCATTCTTCTTTCACTTATTTTACCTTCCAAGAAAATAGGACTATACCATGGAAAGTAGACCTTCAGTGGAAAGTAAATTATCTTCTATTTTAGCTTCCTTTTTTCCTTTTATAATGTTTACTAGAATTTTGAATTATTATATCTATTGCTTTTTTTTTTTTTTTAATTTACTCCTTCCACCAGAAGAGTTCTATGGAGAGGAGTGATGTCACTCAAGTTCACAGTTGCCTCCCCAATACCCAGCATTGTGTTTGGCATTGAACAAATGTCTTCAACTGAATAAGCAGATGTTGGATGACAGAAAGATGAGCAGGCTCATACATGGTGTATATCCATTGTATCTAGCAACAGCAGACATCTTGCTGAAATTTAAGGAGATTAGGATTGTCCTACCACAAGAAAAATTAGAAAATTAAGTTGAGATGAATTGAGCCAATGGCTACCGATATGATACTGTATTCTATTTCTTCACTCAGGGTATGAGCCTGAATACATCCATCTCCTGGGATGAGTTTCAAAAAGGCAAGATTTCTCAACACATTGTTCTATTAAAAGACTTGCTGTCCTGACCACCTAATGCCTGGACAGAAGAAGCATATTGAGGCAGAGTCTCCTTTACTGGAGATCTGAGACACTATAGTTAAGAAAATCACCTTTGACTTTCCACGTAACCAAACAGCTGAGAGAGAAGGGACTGAGTAGAGCAGTGGGGACATGTGAGGGGGAAATGCTTTGTCTAAAATGTCCTGCATATTGGTCTACTTTTGAAAAGACCAATGTACAGCTCTTTTCCCCTATAATCACCTCATTTTCCAGGCAAAGATTTAACAAAAAGTGGGGGCTAAAAATTAGTGAGTCTTGATGGAACCCTCCTTCCAGACATATAAGGTCTTATTGGACATTCAAGCAACTAAAAAAAATAAATGCCTAGGTTTTTCCCCCTCTAATTCTCATAATTAAGCTCTGTCTTCTAACTCTACCTTCTTCTATATTTTATCCCAATTTTATAGCAGTCTTTTATTTCCTCTCTATGTCACAAATATTATTTTAGCACTTACTATGAGTCCGGTAATAGGGTATTTAGTAGTAGACAAGACACATTTCCTTTTCTCATGCAGTATATACCCTTTTCTATGACCCTCCACAACCTACCAACGTATTCATGGGTAGGAAAACTAAGGTCAGCCAGGCTGTTTTATAATGTCACTGGCTTTGAAGTTGGTCTTTGTACTTGTTACATTGAGAGGTTTAAATTCAAAAAGGAATCTGGGAGATTGCTGATTCCTGTACTGTGTTCTGGGCCATTTTTCTGTTGCCATAAAAGAAAAAAAATAAGTCCAGTGGGTGATGAGTGAGATTGTAAAAAGGACATGTCAGTGACTGTGTGAAGTATAAGGAGTTGCCTCTAAAAGCAGGTTGGCAGGAAAGCCAGAGTCCTCTCAGACTTGACTGTTGAACTGATGAGACTGCCTTGAGTTTTCTGCTAGTATTCCTATTCTCTCTCTTTTTTTCTGATTTCTGATATTTGGACTCCATTTGTCATAATGAGTTAGAAATTTTGATCTTTTTTTATTAAAAATGTTATAATTTCAGATTGGACTGAAACTGGTCCATAGATTCTTCATAGAGCATCAATACAGTGCCCCTGGTATAAGTTTTAAGATTTAAATCACCGCAAGCAAGTGAAAGGAGAGGCCAAAAGTGTAAAATAGAGGCAAGAACTTTCAGTGCCTTCTCTTTATAGCACATGTTGTACATGTTGTAGTGAGAAGTAGAAACAGTTATGATAGAAAATACTGGTTTGGCAACAAGAATGCCTTTATAGCCCTAGCTGGCTTGGCTCAGTGGCTAAAGCATCAGACTGAGGACTGGAGGGTCCCAGGTTTGATTACAGTCAAGGGCACATGCCTGGGTTGCAGGCTTGATCCCCAATAAGGGGCATGGCAGGAAGCAGCCAATCAATGATTCTCTCTCATCATTGATGTTTCTATCTCTCTCTTTTTCTCCTTTCCTCTCTGAAATCAATAAAGATTTTTTAAAAATGCCTTTGTATTAGATAAATTTACCAGAGTTTTGATACTTTTGATTGGGATGCAATTTCTGGGCCAAATTAGATCAGCATTAACACTGAAGTTAGCAAAAATATATGTCATCAAAATGACAGGTTGAGACATGTATAAAATTAATAAAAGTCCTTATTTGACCATGTCTTATTACTAGTCTAAATTATTTTTTATTCCTAAAATGAAAGAATTTCAGCATTTAAATAATTATAACAAGGGACTAATGGAATAAGAATTTTCTCTGGTGTACCTGACAGCTCCACAGATATATATTGAGTTTTTAATTAAATTAAGTACATTTGGCTAACGCATAGTAATAAGTGAGGAAATGACCTTTCTCTTTTGCTTCAATTTCCAAGTAAAATAATTTTTTGGCTTAGGACAAAACTGGCTTTTTCCACACTACTCACATTCTCATCTCCATAGAGAAAGGACTGAATCATTTGCAAAATTGTGTAGAATTATATATATTCATCTCCATTTCCCCCTCTCTATTTTGGTGCCAGCCTCAAAAATCACACATTTTTGTTCCTTCAGTCTGAAGCTTACAGTTGGGAGCTTTGAATTTTTTAGGTTTGTTCAAGTATGTTTAATTCTGCTACAAATTTAAAACAAGTTTTCTAAACAGCTTATCATCATAAAGCTGTTATTTTCATCTCAAATATTTGTCTCTTATGCCTTTGTATCAGAATTAAATCCCAACTCAAGAGGGAAATAGCTGTTATCTAAACTTTAAAACCCCAACACAAAGAAACATATTTTAGTTTTAATTTTTATTTACCAAAGTATGGTAAATATTTTACATAATCATCTAATTCACATATGGAAACACTAAAATGTGTGTGTGTGTGTGTGTGTGTGTGTGTGTGTGTACATTCACAGGTATTCACATAGTTAGAAGTCCACAAAAGCTTTCTGTGATTTTTTTTTTTCATATTAAGACAATCCTCAGTTGGAAAAGTTACAAGTCTCTATTATGATTGAAAACTGACTTACATAGATTTTAGTCATACATACATAAAATTTAAAGGTAACTTTATTTTTCTTCCTCATGACATGTTTGATATAATTTCATAGTAAAGATTTTTAATTTATATTGTACTTAAGTTCAGAAGATAGATGGAAGTAACTTAGAAAAAATATACCAGCAAATGTCAAAGAGAAAATTGATTCTTCAATGTGATTTTCATCCTTTGTAAATTATTTTAGCTAATTACATTTATTTAAATTATTTTACTTAGAGTACTTAACATCTATTGTTAGTTTTCAAGAGATACATTTTATTAAAACTATCTGTATGAATTTACAAATATTTTTCAAAGATAAATCTTGTCCTACATAAAGTAATTGTTTTGAAATAAGCCTTAATTGTCCATTCTGATTTTTGGATTGCATTCAATTTATTAATGCCTAGAAGCAGAAGAGTTGATAGAATTTGTAAATTATCCAACTGAACATTTTTACATTAAAATATTGGCAAAAAATACATTAATAGGTTAAGTTGGAAACAAACATAAATATAGAACTTTCTTTATAATAAATAAAATGGATATTTCAGGCTGCAACTCATTTTATTTTTATCATCATTTGACTTAATGAATGTTCTCTCTCATTTTGGATTTTTTGTCACCTACATTGGTAGAAATATATTCATTTATGTCCTCCAGCTCTGGTATCTCGTAGGCCATCTACGTTGTAGGTTTATTCTTTGCCATCTGATCATTAAATGTTGGAGTTCCTTAAAGGTTTAATCCTAAGTCTCCTTTCTTCTCACTTTACATTGTCTGTCTTAGCCATCTGCACATATTCCTCATGAACTTCTCCAGCTGTGGTAGTGTGTCTTATATTCCCAGCCCTAAGCTTTCCTCTCAGCAAGAATGGATATAATCACCCCTTATTTGGCATTATCACCCAATTATTTAAAGTCACCTCACACCTCATTATCTTTTAGTTTTCTTTTGAGTGTCCCTGCTACTCAAATTTTGGTCATAGAGTGTTATATCATCAACATGATTTTAGTCAGGAAACAGGACAATCATTATTGTTTCATTTCTCTAGAGTAAGGATTACTATTGACCATAAATAACACATAAATAATTTATTCTTCTAAAGACTTTTAGGGTCAATATCCTCTAAGTTTACTAGATGGAGATCATTTGGTTATATAAGAATATAATACATATTCTGCTAAAGACCTTAATATGTTTTATTTATTAGTATTAGACTTTCTTTTCTCTGTATTTGTGACATTCCTTGGAGAACTGATAACTTCCAAACAATGTGCCCCAGGAGATATCATAAAGGCGTATCATTAAATAGTGGGGGGAAAACTTAGCATTTGAATTAGATCAGAATTTAAATCCTAACTTTGTGTAAATTAGCATGGCTTCCTTAATTGCTTTCCAGCTTGCCTTGGCTGGTGTTGCTCAGTGGTTGAGAATCATCCCATGTACCCACAGGTCCCTGGTTCAATTCTGGGTTAGTCAGCACATGTTTAGTTGCAATGGTTCTCTCTCATCTGATGTTTCAATCTCTCTCTCCCTTTCCCTTCTTCTCTCTCTCTAAAAAAAAAAAAAAAAAAAAAAAATCAATAAAAACACACAATAATAATAATAATAACTGCTTTCCACCTCAGTTTTTTTATCTGTAAAAAAGTAATAATAATACTTTTTGGGGGTTATGAGGAATATCAACTAAGTCACAATTCATCAAACACATTATGAGATTTAGAGCATTGCCTCACACATTCATTAAGACTATGTGTTAAGAAAATATTATTTAATTTTTTTAAACTAGTGTACAGAAAAATTAGGACATAAATTTAGTCCTAAATAACCTAATCCATTAACGAAAATATTTGTTGTATAGTTTGCTTCATTAATATATGCTTATTAAAACTTATTGAATATGTTCCTTTTTATTTTAGTCTGTTTTAAGTTTCTTATGGTACCTATTTAGTGCATAAATTATAAACTAATGCATTAGATAAAATATTGCTCCTGTTTTTGCATTATTCTTAATCTGCCATAGCTGTATTATACTAGTAAAATTACCTTAGAAAGTACACCTTAAGTAACACATGCTGATCTTTATGAACCAACAGTATAAGATCAATTATTTTATTGTTTACTAAGTTTTTATCACCTAAATTTTTAATCTGGAAATTTAAACTAAAAAGGACCAATTAAATATAATTTGACTCTTCAGATAGAAAAATCATGCAATTGTTGAAGGTCATTTTTTTCCTAAGTAGACAGTTTTGTGCTCATTTTTCTTCATTTAACATATTTTATACAAAGCATATGGAATAGCTTTTTTACATCTCCCACCAGGCATGTGGAGGCTGGTGAGAAAATAGACCATAAGAAAACATGAAGAAAATACATGAAATACATTCAAGATGTATAAGGGAAACCAAATGCAGATTTTCACAGCCTGGCATATTTAGAAGTGAGAATAGCATTAAATCCAATGCCTTGATCTCACTTTTGCTCAAATTACTAAATATGAGTAAATAGCAAAACAATATTTATTTTTGTTGTCTATAATTTTCATGATGCAAAAAAAACCCCACAACATTTAATTAACACTTAAGTTTGATTAGTGACTATGTCTAGAGTCTGATAAGATTTAAATTGAATGGAAAAGGAAAATTCAGTTTCTCTGGAGCAACAGTTATATAACAACCATGCATCATAGATTAGAAATGGAAGGATATAGTCATTAACATCCACACATATAATAAAACTGGAGGAAATAGAGGAAATGCAAGATAAATCTCTTAATCTTTTTCATGTTCCTTTAGCATGGTGTCTGAACATATTAGATGATGTTTAATTGTGCACCTTTGTAAAAATGATTTTGATATTGAACTTTTTATGGCTTCATGAGTTTAAAGCACTATGTTAATAACATATATATATATACTAGAGGCCCAGTACACGAAATTCGTGCACGGGGTGGAGGGGCGGTGTCCCTTAGCCCAGCCTGCACCCTCTCCAATCTGGGACCCCGATGCCTGGGCAGTCGGACATCCCTCTCACAATCCAGGACTGCTGACTCCCAACCACTCACTTGCCTGCCTGCCTGATTGCCCCTAACCGCTTCTGCCTGCCAGCCTGATCACCCCCTAAACACGCCCCTGCCAGCCTGATCGAAGTCTAACTGCTCCCCTGCTGGCCCAATTGCCTCTAACTGCCCTCCCCTGCAATCCTGGTCACCCCTAACTGTCTGCGCTTGCCAGCCTAGTCACCCCTAACTGCCCTCCCCTGCCAGCTAGGTCACCCCTAACTGCCCTTCCCTGCAGGCCCGGTCACCACTAACTGCCCTCCCCTGCATGCCTGGTCCCCCCCAACTGCCCTCCCCTGCATGCCTGGTCCCCCCCAACTGCCCTCCCCTGCAGGCCTGGTTCCTCTCAACTGCCCTTCCCTGCCGGCATGGTCACCCCCAACTGCACTCCTTTGCTGGCCTGGTCACCCGCAACTGCCCTACCCTGCTGGCCTGGTCACCCCTAACTGCCCTAGCCTGCTGGCCTGGTCACCCCCATCTGCCCTCCCCTGCATGTCTGGTACCCCCCAACTGTCCTCCCCTGCAGGCCTGGTTCCTCTCAACTGCCCTCCCCTGCAGGCCTGGTCACCCCTAACTGCTCTCTCCTGCTGGCCTGGTTCCCCCCAACTGCCCTCCCCTGCAGGCTTGGTCCCACCCAACTTCCCTCCCCTGCAGGCCTGGTTCCTCTCAACTGCCCTCCCCTGCAGGCCTGGTCAGCCCTAACTGCTCTCTCCTGCTGGCCTGGTTCCCCCCAACTGCCCTCCCCTGCAGGCTTGGTCCCACCCAATTGCCCTCCCCTGCAGGCCTGGAACCCCCCAACTGTCCTCCCGTGCAGGCCTGGGTTCCCCCCAACTGCCCTCCCCTGCAGGCCTGATTGCCCCCAACTGCCCTCCCTTGCAGGCCTGGTCCCTCCCTACTGCCCTCCCCTGCTGAACTGATCGCCCACAACTGCCCTCCCCTGCCGGTCATCTTGTGGCGGCTATCTTGTGTCCACATAGGGGCTGCCATCTTTGACCACATGGGGGCGGTCATCTTTTGTGTTAGAGTGATGGTCAATTTGCATATCACTATTTTATTGGATAGGATATATAGATAGGAGATATATATATATATATATATATATATATATATATATATATATATATATATCTCCCCTACCTAATAAAAGAGTAATATGCAAATTGACCACACCTTCGCTAAGCTCAAGCCATGCCCACCAGCCAATCAGGGCGAGTATGCAAATTACCCCTACCAAGGTGGTGGTTAATTTGCATATCAAGACAGCATAGAAAGAAGCCAAGAGCTGCAGAAGGGAGCAAAGCTGTGGAGAAGCAAGCAAGCAGGGAGAAGGAGAAGGCAGGAAAGCAGGCGGGGCAGGGTGAGAAGGGTGGAGAGCAGGCGGGGTGGGATAGAGTGCAGCCGGAAGCCCTATTGCAGGAATCTTCCTGCAACGGGAACGCTAGTGTGTGTATGTATATATATACATCTCCTTATTTTGCTATCATAGCATCATTATGTGGTGGTGAAGTACAGTTTTAAAATTTAACAATCGAGCCCTGGCTAGTTTGGCTCAGTGGACATAGCATTGGCCCATGGACTGAAGGGTCCTGGGTTTAATTCTGGTCAAGGGCATATACCTCGGTTGCAGGTTTGATCCCCAGCCCTGGTCAGGGCACATGCAGGAGGCAACCAATTGATGTGTTTTTCTCACATAGATATTTCTCTCTCTGTCTCTCCCCTTCCCTTCCACTTTCTCTCAAAAACAATGAAAAAATACCTTTGGGTGAGAATAAAACAACAACAAAAAAGAGTAAAAAATGTACCAATTTAGAAAACTGAGACTTTAAGATATTAAGAAGTATGTCTAAGATCACACTTTTATAAAATTACTAAAGTAGGAGTTTCATTTCAGTCTTTGGGTTTGAAAGCTTAGTTCCTAAATGACTGTATTATACTATTTTTATATGACTAGGTTGATAATCCAAGTATTATTATAGCTTGTTACTTTTATATAGAGTGGCATATCCATAACTACACATTTTAATTTTAAAATGATCTGTATCTATTTAAACACATATAAGGTTTATAGATAATCCAATTTAGACTTAGGAAGTTAGATTTGTTTTAGATCAAATAGAGAATAAGTGGCATAGTTAAAATTTAAGATTAAGCCCTCTGACTATTCATGTTTTGGAAAGGATTGTTATTCTATTTGTTTATACTACAGGCCTGGTGTATGAAAATTCATGCACTGGAGGGGGGTCCCTCAGCCAGGCCTGCCCCCTCTCACAGTCCGGGAGCCCTCAGGGGCGGGAGGCGACCCGGTGATCAGGGGAAGGTGACACCCCCATCACATCTCTGCTGCTGCCACTGCCAGCAGTGCAAGCCTCGGCCAGTCCTGGTTACCTGAGCCTCAGGCGGCCCTGGGTGGCTGGGCAGCTGACATCCGAGGTATGCCTGCACCTCGGGCTGGCCCTGGGTGGCTGGGGGGTTGAGGGGACTGGGGGACTCTGGAGGCAGGCGAGCAGAGTGGCCGGACCCGCCTGGGGGCGGGCCCGGCCATGCTGCACACCTGCCGCCCTGGCGGGGCTGAGGGTACTGGGCGCCACCATCTTGTGGGCTGTGGGCGCCGCCAACTTTGAGGGTGTGGCAGTCAATTAGCATATTCCCTCCTTATTGGCTGTGGGCACCACCATCTTTGTGAGGGTGTGATGGTCAATTAGCATATTCCCTCTTTATTAGATAGGATATATATATATATTCTTTTTGAGAATGCTATATATTAATAAATGTATTAGGTGAAATTTATTCTCTCCCTTATTTCAACAGAAATTTGTTTACTTCCTCTTATTTCCTAGATATATGGGTGGGATGAAATTAGGTTTACAATTGTTCATATAAAAATAATACAATAATTAATAAATAATAATACAAGAATAAGCTCTATGTTTCACATACTCACAACTGTACATCTACTTTTTCCCACCCTGTATGGATATACATTTTTAAAATAATTGAACCTAGTCTTTAAAGACCTTAAAGTAAATAAAAAATAATGACATATGTTTTATCTTTTTTTTCCCTTCTTCTTTTTCTTCTTCCTCTTCTTAAAGAATACCCTTCAACATTTCATGTAATACTGGTTTGGTGGTAATGAACTCCTTTAGCTTTTCTTGTCTGTGAAGCTCTTTATCTTGGCTTCATTTCTAAATGATAGCTTGCTGGGTAGAGTAATCTTGGTTGTAGATCCTTGCTATTCATCACTTTGAATATTTCTTGCCACTCCCTTCTGGCCTGCAAAATTTCTGTTGAGAAATCAGTTTACAGACATATGGGTGCTCTTTTATAAGTAACTAACTAATTTTCTCTTGCTGCTTTTAAGATTCTCTCTTTGTCTTTAACCCTTGACATCTTAATTATGATGTTTCTTGGTGTGGGTCTCTTTGGGTTCCTCTTGTTTGGGACTACCTGTGCTTCATAGACTTTTAAGTCTATTTCTTTCACTAAAAGATCAAAAATATGAACAATAAAATGGCAATAAATACATATCAATAGTTGAATCTAAAACTCAAAATAAATGAACAAGAAATCTAATGAACAAACTAAACTGATGCATAAAATATAATCAGAGGCATGAAAGCATAGAACAGACTGATGATCTCACAGGAAGGAGTGAGGGGGCGCAGGAAGGGATTAAACAAAAATCTTATATGCATATTTATATTATCTATGGACATGACAATGGGGTGGTGAAGGCCTAGAGCAGGATGGGAACTGGACAAAGTAGGGCAATTGGGGGATAAAGGGGAACATCTGTAATATTCTCAACAATAATGATAAAAAATAAATAAATATAAATAAAAAAGACAAACAACCAATTGTAGTGAAGTGGGATAAGTACTTTCCTTAGTAGTATAAAAACTGTTAATGATGTGTTGTGGTCTTCATTCTGCCTTTCACTGGAGTTTGGAAGAAGAGATTATTTTGAAGCCCTGGGATGAGTAAAACTAATTACAAACTTCCCTTATAGTGTGTTACTATCCTTTGAGTTAATCTACTATAAGATTACTCAGGCAATCAGTATGCTTTAGGCAACTCTATTTGAGAGATCTTGCCACTAGCTCTGTTAGTCTATTCACTTGGCTGGTGCTCACAATAAAGTCAAAGAAATGAGAGATCACATTCCAATAATGTTAGCTTATAAGGGCAAGGGACTTTCTGCTTGGTACATGAATTTATTCTAAGTTATTCATAAAGCCTATTTACTAATAAGCATTCAAATAAATGACTGAATGATTGAATGAGTGTGAAGATAATATTGGACTTTGACACCAGATATACTTGGGTTCAAATCTTGTATCCTCCAACTACTAACTATTTGACTTTGGGTCTTGAGGAATAAATACACCTAAATTTTTAGTTAGGTACTAGTAAAGTCAAAAGAGATAGTATAGAGGGTAAAGTCAAAAGAGATAGTACAATGAACTGACCTTGAGTTTTATAAATAGGACTTCATCATGTTTCTGGTTCCTGGTTTCCTACCTCTCATTTAAGCACATTGTTTGAATTTCCTATTAAGATTATATACTAACTAGAGGCCCAATGCAGGAAATTCATGCAAGAGTAGGCTTTCCTTCCTCCAGCTGCCTGCACTGGCTTCCCTCTGGCACCCGGGACCTGGGCTTCCCTCACAGCCCTGACTTCATCTGGAAGGTCATCCTGAAAGACATCAGGTCTAATTATCATATTATACTTTTATTATTATAGATGCTTATCTTATGTGGATTAAAGGCCTGGAGATTGGCTAATATAGTGCCAGGCAAGTAGCAGGAATTTCATAATTGGTATATAGCTAAAGATTATTGTGGATTGGAATAGTCAAGGTAAGTTTTACATCCTATCTAATAATAGACAAATATGCAATTAGACCATACCTCCGACACACCCACAAGCCACACCCATAAGCCACACCCACCATCCAATCAGAGTGAGTATGCAAATTAACCCAAACCAAGATGGCTACAGCCACAGAGAGCAAGGTTTCCTAGGTAACAGAGGAAGCCAAGCTTTCCGCCTGCCCTTGCCAGGCCTAAGCCTCCACTCAAGCTACAAAGTTTCAATTATAGAAGGTAAACAAATTCAAACAAATGGAGGCAGAATGGAGCTTGAGAGAGCATGCCAGGGTTGCCGCCGGCAACAGGGGAAGCAAAGCTTTCTGAACACCCTGGCCGGGCCCACCCGATTAAGGCAACAAAGTTTCAATTATAACCCCAACACAAATGGCTGCCAGCCTCGGAGGGAGCCCCAAGCTTGGCTCTGCTCCAGGCTACAAAGTTTCAATTGTAGAAGGTAAATAAATTCCAGATACCAGGGCCTCCACTTGGGTTGCCAGGGGGCGTGGCCGGCCTGCAAACCACCACAGGCCCCTCGCTCAGGCCGCCCCACACCCCAAGGGAACCCCCACCTGATCCGGGATGCTCTTCAGGGCAAACCAGCTGGCCCCCACCCCTGTACCAGGCCTCTATCCTATCTAATAAAAGAGTAATATGCAGATTGATCATCACTGCAACACAAAATATAGCTGCCCCCATGTGGTCAAAGATCCTGCCCCCATGTGGACACAAGATGGCCACTACAAGATGGCCAGCAGGGGAGGCACCCGGCCTGCAAGGGAGGGCAGTTGAGAGGGACCAAGCCTGCAAGGGAGGGTAGTTGGAGGTGATCAACCCTGCAGGAGAGGGCAGTTAGGGTTGACCAGGCCGGCAGAGGAGGGAAGTTGGGGGCAAACAGGATGGCAGTAGAGTGGTTAGGGGGTGATCAGGATGGCAGGCAGAAGCGGTTAGGGGCAATCAGGAAGGCAGGCAGGCAAGCATTTGGGAGCCAGCAGTCCTGGATTGTGAGAGGGATGTTTGACTGCCCGTTTAGGCCTGATCCCATCAGGATCGGGCCTAATTGGGCAGTCGGACATCCCTCAAGGGGTCCCATATTGGAGAGGGTACAGGCTGGGCAGAGGGACAACCCCCCTCCATGCACGAATTTCGTGCATCGGGCCTCTAGTAGTATAATAAAAGGTAAATTAAACACACAAAAAATAAAAATAAAAAAAAAACAGGAATGTGCTCAAATAGACAATGAGAGTACATAATAATTTTTAAATATTTGTATGGAAAAGATAGAATATTGCTTCAAAATGTATATATGTAAGAAGCAGAAGCATAAAGTAAAATAATAAAATAAACATAAAGTGATGATTAATAGGTAAAATAAAAAAGCAGTAGCAATATTATACAGTAGAATGACTATAGTTGTTCTATAGTCATAGCTAACTTTATTTTAAAATAAACACTAGTATGTATTAATTACTCCATGATCACATTAATGTGTAACTTGCTTAATCCTTTAAGAGTTATTGATATCAATATTCCTATTATTATATATCTTTTGTGGATTAGGAAAGTGAGATTTTAAAGAGGTTAAATAATTTGGCCAAGGTCATACATCTATTGAATGGATTTCCAAGAAAGTATTTATTTACCAACCTGGTATTTCTCCAAGTATGGATCATAGATACACTTGCACTAGTTCTTGTGGTGTTTTTTAATTGCATATTTCTGGGCTTTACCTCAGGTACACTTAATTCCTGGGCCAGGAATATGCATTTTAAATAAATAATCTAGGAAAGTTTTATATATGTTACAATTTGAAAACTACTCTCATATACCAAAAGAATTCAGATGCCAGCCCAGTTTTTTAAAATAGTGTCATGTAAATTAACTGGAGTCGCTTTCAGTTTTAGCATCTACAGTGTGGTAAAAATAATAGTTATCTACTATTATAATTATTTGAAGGATTAAATAAATAAGCATGTATAAAAAGTCCTCAGAACAGAATCTGGTGGATTTTTAGTATTTGACAAAGCTAGCTACCATTATTCTCTAGTCATTTTTTTTCAAGATTTCCTGGATTTAGAATCAGTCTCAGAGACCAGTTTATTCATTTTAAACATTATTTTCTTCACATTTATTTTATCAGACTGAAGAATTCCAATCTTCAGTTTCTTCAAGGAGCCATTTCATCATTTTGGCCATTTAAATTGCATCTTCCCGAGCTTTTTCCAACTACATTATATCTTTAATTTTATTAAATCACACGGTAGAATATTGCAGGTGGGGCCTCACAATAACCTCACAGTAGAATAAGCTTATGTTTTGTGTTCGTTTTCTACCCTTTCAGAGGCTTCCCAGACTTCTTAGTCCTCTTGTGCACATTAAAGGGGAAAAAAAACAAATTATTCAGTTTCCTTTTTCTGGCTTGGAACTAATTGCTCAAAGCCTATCACCATTAATGTGGGAAAAAGTGCTTAATATTTTTTTTCTCTAAATACATTACCCTAATTAAAATAATGACACTTTATATTCTTATAGTGCTTTATGATTCAGAAAATCCATTTGGTCAGAAGTCATAAAGGTACCATCTCATTATACATTTTACTGTCCTATGGCATTTTTTAAATGCACATACATAACCATGCAGACATAATGCCAAATCAAGTGTGTGTGTTTTTTCACCTTATTCCAAATCTTACTATAGAAATGATTCCTGCAATATGTATATTATGTGTATAAGAACACAGAATTTTGGACTATTTTTAAAAGATTAAGAATAGACAATTTATATGTATCATTAATTATTAGTTGTGACTAAATCAAAGTCTCCTGATTTTATAACTCCTTTAACCTTTCTGTTTCTCAATCCCCTTGTTATAAATTATAATTAAAGTTAATATGACAAATATGACCATGTTTATAATAATGATTTCATCTTTCAGAAAGAAAATATCACTTTCTTTTTAAAAATGTGCTCAATATTTTTTTACAAAATATAAAGTAAAAGCCACATTTTGGCTTAAAAAAAAGACAAGTACTTAATTAGCTTTTAAAAAAAGCCACATTCTTACATTAACAGTTTGTGTATTAAGCTTACATTCTGGAAGCCTGTGATTAATGCTTCATTATGATTTTCACTTATGAATTACACAGGTCTGAACCAAATAAATATATTTTGATATCTAAGAAAAGTTGTAAGAGTCATTCATCCACCAAAATTTCTTCCACACTATTCTAATTGTCAATCTTAAAGCAACAAAGAGTGATAAAATTGAGCTATGACAGATATTTTCCTACAAACAGTTATCTCAGTTTAACTTATTACAGTTTTGAAAAAGGGAATGCTGGTTTCCTCAGAGAGTGGAGGAAGGGTACTTCTACTGGTGAGCAAAGTTTGGTAAAATTTTAGAGGTTCAACTTTTCAGACTCATCTGTCTTCTCAGAATTTTTCATCCCAATCTTAGGGTTCCACTCCTTCCAAGGCAATGCACAAACACTAACATAAAAAACATGGCAATGTTCTACATTTTAATTCTACAATCAACCTAGTTAGATTTGAGGTAAGACTTTTAGCCATGCCTGCCTTATAACTCAAAAAAAAAAAAAAAAAATTAAGGCCATAAACGAAAGTCATTCTGATTACTGAGTCTATCCTTGTCTTTTTAAAAGTCCTCCTCAATTGCTAGAAGCAGCCAGCAAATAATTTAAAAAAATAAAAAAATTTAAAAAATCTCAAAACTTTTTCCTGAATTGACATTTCAACTCAAACCACTAACAGTGATAATATCTCTCTATATAAAAGCCTAAACGACCAGATGACCAGCTGGTAGCTATGATGCACACTGACCATCAGGGGGCAGACACTCAATGCAGGAGCTTCCCCCTGGTGGTCAGTGCGCTCCCACAGCGGGAGCGCCGCTCAACTGACCAACAGACACCAGGTGCACGGCTCACGGCTGGCAAGTACCACTGCAGCGGCAGGAGCCTCTCCTGCCTCCGTGGCAGTGCTACTGAGCAGCAGCAGCAGGCACCCGGGGCCAGGATGATCGGGAGCAGCACAGCACCCAGCCCAGGCTCGGGCTCCTCCCTGGCTGCCTGTCACTTCATGCACTACTACCTCCCTCAGGGGATGTCAGACTGCTGGTTTCAGCCTGATCACTGCAGGCCAGGCTGACACTGGCAGTCTGACATTCCCAAGGGGTCCCGGATTGTGAGAGGGTGCAGGCCAGGCTGAGGGACCCCACTGGTGCATGAATCCGTGCACTGGGCCTCTAGTTGGTAATTGATTCTCGGAAAGATAATTTGAAAAATTCAGTATCCATTAATGCAAATTAGATTGGGTGAAGTTGAGGGAATGGTTTGAGAGCAAATGAGAAAGTGACAAGCACACTCATTGTCATGACCACTCTTCAAAGATCAGAGGGTAGTAAGGTATTTGAGTTCCTGAGAGATCATCACAACCTTAAAAAAAAAGTTTTTTAATCATTCTGTTAATGGGAAAATGTTCCTCAAAACTTTCCTGCTCTAACTAGTTTGGCTCAGTGGATAGAGCATCAGTGTGCTGACTCAAGGGTCCCAGGTTCGATTCTGGTCAAGGGCATGTACCTTGGATGTGTGCACATCCCCAGTGGGGGGTGTGCAGGAGGCAGCTGATCGATGTTTCTCTCTCATCGATGTTTCTAACTCTCTATCCCTCTCCCTTTCTCTCTGTAAAAAAATCAATAAAATATATTTTAAAAAAAACTTTCCTTCGTAACCAGTTAAATGGTATAATCAAGGCTTCTTTTTATTTATTTTTTTCAATTTATTGGGGTGACATTAGTTAATAGAATTATATAGGGTGGCAGGTGTACAATTCTATAATACATCATCTTTATATTTTATTGTGTGTTCACCACACCAAGTCAAGTCTCCTTCCATCACCATTGATTCCTCCTTTACCCTCTTCCATCTCCCCCACCTCCCTTTTCCTCTGGTAATCACAATACTGGTGTCTGTATCTATGAGTTTTTTTGTTTTTGCTTAATCCCTTCACCTTTCTCACCCAGATCCCCTTAACCCCCTCCCCTACAACAGTTCTGCATGTTCTCTATGAGTCTATTTCTATTTTGTTTGTTACTTGCTTTTGTACATTAGATCCCATATACAAGTGTTTCTCTGACTGGCTTACTTCACTTAGCATGATATTCCAGGTCCATCCATGCTGTCCCAAAGGGTAAGATTTTCTTCCTTTTTATGGTCCAGTAGTGTAAATGTATAAATGTGCCACAGCTTTCTTATCCACTCATTTCTTTCTTATTCCATTGTGTAAATGTGCCACAGCTTTCTTATCCACTCATCTACTGATGTACACTTGGGCTGCTTCTAAATTTTTACTAATATAAATAATGCTGCAGTGAACATAGGGGTGTATATACTAGTAGTCTTTAGAATTAGTGTTTCAGGTGTTTTTTTGTTTTGTTTTGTTTTTATATATATATATATATATATATATCCCCGGGAGTGGATTTGCTAGGTCAAAAGGCAGTTCCATTTTAAACATTTTGAGGTAACTTCATACTGCTTTTTACAGTGGCTGCACCAATCTGCATTCCCACCAACAGTGCACAAGGGTTCTCTTTTCTCCACATCCTCACCAACACTTGTTGTTTGTTGATTTTTTAATGATAGCTATTAATCAAGGCTTCTTGAGTCAGGATGTTCTTATTTTATCTCTGACCTTTGATAATTTAAAAATAATATCTGTTTTTATTTTGTCAGTTAAGGAAAGGAGTTAAATCAAGAGCATGTTCAGTTTATCCTTGACTTCTTAATGTTAGGACAATAGTACTTTGCATTCTTATCTGATGTTTGTGTGACATATTAAAATCATCAATAAATATTCTGGAGGCTCAAATTTCCTCTCTAAATCTTTCCCTGCACTGTATTTGACTTCCTATACTGATACAGACATCACATACATGGCATTGTTCAAAGGGCAGTTTCAATTGATCTGGAAAGTTTGAAACACAGTAGAGCAGGTTTACTAAAGCTAAACATAAATGTACCTTCTGCCTGATTTCCACTCCTTGACAATGCTCATTAAAAGACATGTAAAAGAAAGTCTGTAGCAGTGTTACTTGTAATAGTTCAAAACTGGAAACTATTCAAATGCCCATTAGTGGTGATATAGATAAACAAGTAGATTTATTAACTGAATTATACAGTTTGAAGGAGTTATCTACAGCTATGCAAGCCACTATTGGTGAAGTTAATTGAAAGCAGCTAAACACAAAGTGGCACATGATATATGATTATATTTATACTAGACGCCTATTGCAGGAAGATTCCTGCAAGAATAGGGCTTCCCGCTGCCTCACTCCCTCCTGTCTCTGCTGCCTCGCTCCCTCCCTTCTCTGCTGCTCCGCTCCCTTCTGCAGTGCTTGGCTTCCTTCTATGCTGTCTTCAGTCTTTGCTCCTTGCCTGTGTATGCAAATTAACTGCTATCTTTGTTGGGTTAATTTGCATACTCACTCCTGATTGGCTGGTGGGCGTAGCAGAGGGATGGTCAATTTGCATGTTTCTCTTTTATTAGTGTAGATAAAATACAAGAGAAAATATCTAATCTATTCAAATAAAAGTCAGCAGAGATTTCCCTTGCTGGTACAGCTATAGTGACTAGCAGGGAACACAGAGAGGCTTCTGTGGTCCTGGCAGTGTTGTGTGTATTTATGAAAACCTTATCAAACTTTTCATGTTGTTATGGGCTGAAATATGTTTCCTCAAAATGTATATGTTGAAGCCCTAACCAATGGTACCTCAGAATGTGGAACATATTTGGAGATAAGGCCTTTAAAAAGGTAATTAAATTAAAATGAGGCCCTTAGGAGGGCCCTAATCCAATCTGACTAATGTCCTTCTAAGAAGAGGAGATTAGGCCATACAAACACCAGAGCAAAGTGCACAGAGGAAAAATCCTGGAGGGTTAGTGAAAAGGCAGCCATCTGCAAGCCATGGGGAGAGGTCTCAGAAGAAACAAAACTTGCCAAGACTTTGATCTTGGACTTCTGGCCTCCCGAGCTGTGAAAAAATAAACTTCTGTTTAAGCCACCTAATCTATCTGTGGTGTTTTGTTATGACAGACCTAGAAAACTAATATACATATGTATTATCCTTTATGTATATTATCCTACATTATTTTTTAAAATTTATTATGACATTCATACCATTTACTATATAATACTCGGCAAAGACTGGTGCACTACTCTCCCTATATATACAGCAAAACATGAATATTCACAGTAGCATGATAAATACAAATTATAAATAGCTTCACTTTTCTTTGTGTTAGATTTAGCTGCCAAATAAGTTTAGGCATCAAACTATCAAAACATATCTTAAACAAAAGTAAAAAGGAGTCCTATCGTTTTTAGAGCTTTGTGTATTTGGAAACATGGATGAGTCATTGTAGACCTGGTCTAAAATAAGTTTAAAGTGATGCAAATACTGTCTATTTACAACTGCTGTCCTCCACTATAGTGATGTCAATTGCCTTCTCAATATCCATGACATTTTCACATTGTCATTTGAACTAGCAGTACACAAAAGGCTTTTGGTACCTCGAGAGCACAGTAAGTATAAATACAACATGTTTGTGAGAAGACAGGATCTACTGTGAGCCTTGTAGTATAATACAGCCAGTTCATTGAAAAATCCAATAAAGTGAGGCCAAAATAATAGAATAATTTATTAAATGCCATGAAATATGCCCTGGAAATTATACTCCTCTGAGCCCTACTTCAATTCCCAGTAAAATTATGGCACTAACATAGAATAGGTACAAAAATATCATGAGTACAAGTTGATAGTCTTTTACTAGAATTATAAAATGGAGCTGATAGAAAAACAGCCATCACAGTTTTATCCTTATTCACTGGATCATATCTCAGGGAAAATTCTCTGATCTCATTCAGGCCAAGGAAGGCATGCACCATCTTAAGCACCATTAATTTTAACAAACCCTCTACTGGTCTTATTTTCATATTACCTGGTCAAATCCATGTGATACTAAAATCAAGTTTTACTTTAATTTGTTGGACTGTGTTATTCTTTTATAAGAAAAAAAAATCAAATCAGATAGATATTTAAATAAACTACCAAATACCACTGTGTGTCACTCAGAAACTGTGTAGTTTACTTTTTCTTTTGGCAAGTGAGAAGTTGCTAAACATATCTGTGGAGACACCTCTAAAACTAAATAGAACTTGTGTTTCCTACAGGAGAAGATTGGTAGATATCTAGGTTAAAGCCAGGGTGAAGAGAGCCTGTGACCTTTCGAGGGAGAGAGATGATATTGTGAGTTTCATCTGAAATCCTTCTGGTCCTCGTCAATTCAGGGCTGCATCACATGAGACTATCATTTCCTTAGCAGACAATTTTTTTAAAGGGTAAAATCAAAGAGTATGTAGGTGGCAATGAATTTGTGACTTTTAATTTAAAAATCTTAGAAGAATACATGATTAGACAGAATTAGATTGTTTATTCTTTCCCCATCTTTCAGTTTGGAACAGTGAAAATCTGGCAGGAATTTTCCTTACCACCACCACATCAGATTACAAATGACTGAGAGAACTGTGAAAGCAAAGAGCATTCTCCGTTTTGCATTGGGCTGAGAGAGCAGACAGGTTGCTCATTACAATCTATAATTGATCTAGTCACTATTATGTCTACTGTGTACTGTGCATTGTGCTGAAATTTACATATGATATATTTAATTCATAAAGCAACAGGTGTCCAGAATAAATAAGCATCTTGCCTGTTTTTCTAGCATGCAATGGATAAAGCTGGCATTTGAACATTGCTATTCTGCTCATGATGAGAAAATATATGGGAGGAGGGTAATATTTAAAAATAAACAGTATATGGAAGTTTGGGAAAGATTACTTCAGACTCAGTTCTAACAAGTGGGCAAAATAGAAAATTCAATTTGAGCAAACTAAATGTCAGGCACATTTACCCACTAAGAAATGTTAGATCTATAAAAGTAAGTTGACTTTGAAAAATAAAGAGATAGTTGAGATATTGAAGGTAAATATTATGTTTTGCTCTGTGTTTTCTGATTCTTTTTGGATATTTCATGTGCTGTGTAATGAATTGCCAGGCTATACATATTTGGTTGGAATATAATCATATACACATAAAAAGCTCTATTCAGAGAAACCAGATATTAGAAAAATAATGTGTTTCTCTTTCTTGGGATAAAATATTACTCTTATTGTAGAAATCAGGACATGCCCTTTAGTAGTTTGGTCCTCTGAGAAACCTCACAAACCCCCCAGTGATATGCTTCAGTGAGTATATGCTTCTAACAACATGTATCTTAGCATACTCTGTTACATGCCTTTATCTCCTATGTTATACCTTTGCTATTTCCTTGTTTATACCCTATCTAGCAGAATGTCTTCCATATAGCAAATACTAAAAATGTCCAGAACGTGTCCTGTACCTGTTTAACCACATATATATATATATATATATATATATATATATATATATATATATTTGTGGGTTAGAGGTGGTGGAAAGCATAAATCTCTACTCCTGATTGAAATGCAAATGTAACTGAAAGAGGAAATGTTAATTTGCTGAGGCTCTGAGAGTCAGGTGGAACAAAGGGAAATTCTGGTGGTACTGCCAAGAGAGGGAACACCAAATAGAGACACAAGGAGGGTGGTGCTAGGAATTAAAAAAACACAGCATCCTGCCTACTTTACAAAGTTGAAATATCTAGCTCAAGGTTACTAAGTTCAAGAAAAAGCCATCTGAGAGCACATGGGACATTGTCCATTATAGATTATGTTAGACCACAAAACAAATCTTAATAGATTTAAGACTGAAACATATCTAGCATTTTTATGACATTCTTACAAATCATTTGAATGTTCAGTTTAATAGAAAATGAAAAGCCTCTCATATCTGCTTCAGTCCCTTGCAATAGCACACATCATGTAGCCTCTAGAAAACTCCATGATACTAGTACATTCATAGGAAATCCTATCTAATTTTATTTTATATGCAAATTAACCATCACTCTGCTATAACCACAAGCCACAGTGACCAGCCAATCAGGAGCAAATATGCAAATTAGCCCAACTAAGATGGCTACAGCCACGAAGCGAGGAGGAGTCTTGGGTTTCCCAGGCAATGGAGGAAGCCTAGCTTTCCGCACACCCTGGCCTGCCCAGGCTTCCACTCAAGGCTACAAAGTTTCAATTATAGAAAATAAATAAATCCCAACAAAAATGGCTGCAGCCACAGAGCAAACAGGAGGCTTGGCTCTGCTCAAGGCTACAAAGTTTCAATTATGGAAGATAAATAAATCCCAGATACCAGGGCCTCCACTTGAGTCGCCAGAGGGCATGGCCGGCCTGCAAACCACCACAGGCCCTCGCCCAGGCTGCCCCACACCCCACACCCCAAGGGAACCCCTACCCTGATCCGGGACACCCTTCAGGGCAAACCAGCTGTCCCCCACCCATGTAGCAGGCCTCTATCCTATCTAATAAAAGAGTAATATGCAAATTGACCATCACTCCAACACAAGATGGCTGCCCCTATGTGGTCAAAGATGGCTGCCCCCATGTGGACACAAGGTGGCCACCACAATCTGGCCAGCAGGGGAGAGCAGTTGGTAGGGACCAGGCCTGCAAGGGAGGGCAGTTGTGGGTGATCAGGCCAGTGTGGGAGGGCAGTTGGGAGAGACCAGGCATGCAAAGGAGGGCAGTTAGGGGTGACCATGCCGGCAGAGGAGGGAAGTTGGGGGTGACCGGGCCTTCAGAAGAGGGCAGTTAGGGGCAAACAGGCTAGCACGAGAGCAGTTAGGCATCAATCAGGCTGGCAGGGGAGTGGTTAGGGGGTGATCAGGCTGGCAGGCGGAAGCAGTTAGGAGCAATCAGGAAGGCAGGCAGGCGAGCAGTTGGGAGCCAGAAGTCCTGGATTGTGAGAGGGATGTCCGACTGCCCATTTAGGCCCGATCCTACCGGGATCCTACTGGGATCAGGCCTAAACGGGCAGTCGGACATCCCTCGAGGGGTCCAGATTGGAGAGGGTGCAGGCTGGGTTGAGGGACACACCCCCCCATGCACGAATTTCATGCACCAGGCCTCTAGTAAAATATAAAAGAGCACCTTGGCTGGTGTGGCTAAGGTGGTTGAGTGTCGCCCCATGCCTTGAAAAGGTCACTGGTTTGGTTCCCAGTCAGGGAACATACCCAGGTTTTTGGTGCAATCCTTGATGGGCAACTGATCAATGTTCCTCTTTCTCTCTCTCTCTCTTTTTCTCTCTCCCTCTCTCTCCCCCTGTTTCCATTACTTTCTCTCTAAAAGAAAATCAGTAAAAACATGTTTTTAAAAATGACAAAAGTGCAAATGACATCTTAGTATTCTTGTAAAATTAGTTTTACAAGCCATCTGAAAATTTTTGAGCCTCCTATGGAACTCAGACTTTACTTTAAGAACTACTTCTGTAGCAGATCATTTTAACAATTTTCTGGTACTTTTCATTGCTTGCATAGAAGGCTGTGGCAAAAATATGTTTTCTTCCTATAGCTGAGTTTTCTTCATAGCTAAAAGCTTTAAAAGATTCTCTTTTTGTACTTGAATTTTAGTAACTTCGCTGAGCTATGTTTTGTTGTTTTTGTTCATTATCAGTTTAAAAATTTACTAAGTTCTGCCCTTTTAGATAACAATTAAATATCCTCTTTCAGTCAAGACAACTATTCTTTTATTTTTAAATATTATTCCAATTCCATGTTTTTGTGTGTGTTTTTATCAGGAACCAAATTATATTTATAGCAGACCTTTTTTGTATTTCCTAGCTATTTTTATTTAATCTAGTTTTCCTGATGCTTTTTTAAATTTTCCATTGTGATGTTTTCCCCTTCAAGATGGTCATTTGTAACTGACTTTGTATACCATCCATTTCTCTTTGATTCAGATATGCATTTCATTTTGGCAATGACAATGTTGTAATCTGCAGTTTAGTGAGCACTGCGCTTTGTTGTTACTTTTGATGTCATTCTTACTTTATTGCCCTTCTCTGAAAAAATTTTATGAAATCAAAGGGTATCTTATTCTCCATAATTTTAAGATTATAGGCTCATTTTTTTTTAAATGTCTTATTTTCCTGGAACAACTTTTTTTGTATTTTTTTCCAGTGACCTATGATTTATGATCTACCTTCTTTTTCTGTTAGTATATAAAAATAGATACCATAATGAATCTTTATGCTTATTATCAATATGTAAATGGGAGTATTTTTTTAACTACTTTATTGAGGTCTAATTGACATGTAAAAAGCAGTATGTATTTAATGTGTACAGATCAATGAGTTGGGAGTTAAGTATCCATCTATGAAACTTAGAATAATGTCTTCCAGGACCACCCATGTTATTTCAGTGCCTTGGTTCCTTTCTTTTTTTAAGGTTAAATAATATTCCATTTAATAATATTATTATTTTTCATGTATTATGTACCTTAATATAATAAAGGCAATATATAACATGCCCAAGATAACATCATACTCAACATGAAAAACTGAAAGCTTTCAATCTGAGGTCAGGCACAAGATCAAGACATCTAGTCTTGCCACTTCCATGCAATGATTCTATATGTGAACTAGTGGCCCGGTGCACAAAATTTGTGCATTTGGGGAGTGGGGGTGTCCCTCAGCCCAGCCTGCATCCTCTCCAATCTGGGACCCCTGTGGGATAGGGCCTAAACTGGCAGTCAGACAACCCCCTCACAATCTGGGACTACTGGCTTCTAACTGCTCACCTGCCTACCTGCTTAATCACCCCTAACCACTCTGCCTACTGGCCTGCTTGCCCCCAACTACACCCCCCTGCTGGCCTGCTCACCCATAACTGGTCCCCTCTGCCAGCCTAATCGCCCCCAACTGCCCCCCCCCCCCCGCCAGTCTGATCACCCCCAACTGCCTTCCCCTCCTGGCCTGATCACCCCTAACTGCCTCTGCCTCCACCAAGCCACCATGGCATTGTCTGGAAGGTCTTCTGGAAGGTCTCATGGTCTAATTAGCATATTACCCTTTTATTAGTATAGGTAGGATATGACATACTGCCATAACTATAACATATCTACCAGTATTACTCTATGAAAATACGTACTTCATGTGATAGGAAGGCATCTAATACATTACATTGTATATGTTGTAAGTAGTAGGAAATACTATATTCATAGCAATAATATACACCCTGTGACTTCCCTTCCTGATTTGGGAATGGTTCTCCAGTTCTTTGAATGTTTCCTTGCCCTTAATTTATTTTTTTTTTTTGTCATTCCATGTAACTTTATTTACTGTTTATTGCACATGATTTGAGGTCTTTAATTTCTAACCACCAAAGATTCAAAGGACTATTTTTTCCATGAAATTTAACATTAACATTAGTGAATTCATGTATTCATGTGTTTTTATTGTAAACATCTGAATTATTCACATTGTCATAGATCCTGAACTCATAAGCCTGGACCATGCACAGGCTGGCAGCAAGCCAGGAAGCCACTCTGCAAGCAAACAGATAATCTGCATAATGAGAAAAGTCATAGCACAACATTTAATGTCCAACCTGAGTCACCTCAGAATGTTATATATATTGACTTCTTAATTCATATAGTATTGGGAACTCAACTGCTTGGTTTGTGATGGGGTTGACCTGGTTTCAGGAGGATTATTCCTGAAATAATTAAGGGAGGGGGGGCTCAATCTTTCTTCTTGGTTGCTTGCTCCTCCCTAGCACCTTCATCTTTCTTCTCGTCCTCAGCTTCTTGGGCATCTTCTCCTTCACCTTCACCTCCTTTTTCCTCCTTTGTGTCCTCAAATTCTTCCTTGGCACCTTCTTCCTCTTCTTCTCCTTCCTCTTCCTCAGCCTCTTCCTTCTCCTTTTCCTCCTCTTCAGCTTCTCCTTCAGAGGGGGTTCATCCTTAGCTTCCTTGGCTTTTGCAGCCTCAATGGTCTCCTCCACCTCGATCTGCTCCTCCTGGACTTGGCTGGTGTATTAAGAAGGGAAGGAGCGAGTGGACATCAAGTAGGAGCTAGTCTGTAAACCACCATAGGCAGATCGACCAAAGACCTGTGAACTCTGGGAGTAGCCGCTGGCTATGCTTCCCACGCTGGTGAAACTGAGCTGGGTCTCCTCACCTTCCAAGAGTTTCCTGTAAGCTGCAATGTCAATGTCCAAAGCCATCTTCACATTGAGGAGTTCCTGGTATTCTTTTAAATATCGTGCCATTTCACTCTTTGTAGTTCTCAACTCATTTTTTAATTTATTGATTGTGTCCTGCATAGCACTGACGTTGGCATTCTGCTTATCCTCCAGCTCTTGCAGCTGCTTTCCTAGCACTTCATTCATGTTCCAGCATGCTTTGATCTCCAGGGTCTTGGTCTTGAGCAGGCGGTGGCTCTCAGACACCTCGTCCTTGGCGGCGCGCACCACATAGGTGTTCTTGGCAGTGCTCTCGGTCAGCACGGTGAAGTGGCTCTTGTACCATTCTTCTGCATTCTGCATGTTCTTGGCAGCCAGCTTCTCGTACTGGGCGTGGGTGTCCTTGAGCATAGCGGAGAGGTCGGACTTGGAGAACACGTCCATCTCCTTGGAGATCTGAGCATACTGGATCTGCGCCTGCAGCTCAGCGATCTCCTCTTCGTGCACCTTCTTCAGAAAGGCGATTTCCTCCATCAGGCTTTCGATGTGCTTTTCCAGCTCAGCGCTGGCAAGAGCAGCCTCATCTGCACCTTTGTGTGCCTCCATCAGCCAGCCCTCTGCATCCTCATGATTCAGCACCTCTTCCTGGTAGCATGCCTATAGGTTTCTCCCAGCCCCTTCGGAGCCCCGATGCCTCCTAACTGCCCACTTCCCTCTCCTCGCCAGGGACGGGGCATGGTGGGGCGGGGCACAGGCATCCCATTTTCATTAAAATGTTCAACCCAGGCCTGCTCCACTGGTGTCCTGGACCCCACGGGCGACGTCAGGCGCTGCCCGTGCCGCCTGCCCAGTCCCCGATCAATGGCCTGGACCCCACGGGCGGCATCAGGTGCTGCCCGCCTGGCCTGCCCAGTCCTAATCGCAGCCTGGACCCAGCAGGCTGAATCAGGCGCTGCCTACCAGGCCTGCCTGGTCCCCAATCATGGCCCGGACCCCTCAGGCGGTGTCTGGCACTGCCTACCCTGCCTACATATGCAAATTTACCCATCTTTGTTGTGTTAAGTTGCATATCACTCCTGATTGGCTGTGGGCGTAGTGGAGGTATGGTCAATTAGCATCGTTCTCTTCTATTAGTGTAGACTAGTGGCCGGATACACAAAATTCATGCCAGAGTAGGCCTTCCTTTCCCCGGGTCCTGGCACTGCCTTCCCTCCAGCTGCTGGCAGGCACCTGGGACCCAGGCTTCCCTCGTAACCCCGGCTTCATCTGGAAGGACGTCTGGTCTAATTAGCATATAGTATTACACTTTTATTATTATAGGTGTATATGTGTGTGTGTGTGTGTGTATACATATATATGTGTGTGTGTGTGTGTGTATATATATATATATATATATAGTAGTAGCCCTGCACACAAATCCGTGTGCCATTAGGTTGCTGCCACCCTTCTGTAGTTCCCCCCGCCTCCCATAGCTTGCTGCCCTGCCCCCTCCTGTAGCTCTCTGCTGCCCACTTGTAGTTCACTGCCCCATCCTCCTGCAGATCCAGGATCAGGTCATCAGGGCGTAACAGATTATTAGCATATTCCTCTCTTATAGGATACTAGTATATTTCTCTGATCAGGAGTCTTGAATCAGCAGCTGGGAAGTTGTTTGTAAGTTTCTTTATGTTCTGCACCTTTCGTTGTTAATCCTCACCCGATGATATTTTTCCATTGATTTTTAGAGAGAGTGGAAGGAAGGGGGAGAAACAGAGAGAGGGAAACATCGATGTGAGAGACACACATTGGTTGCCTCCCGCAGGCGTCCTGACCAGGGCTGGTGATTGAGCATACAACCGAGGTACATGCCGTTGACTGGATTCAGTCTGCAGGCCAACTCTTTATCCCCTGCGCCAAACTGGCTAGGGCTGTTCTGCACCTTTTACCTTCAGCCTGATTCTCATGAATAACAGTTTGAAGAATTAAAAAAAAAAAAAAAAAAAAAAAAAAAAGGCTGTATCTGTAGAAGTCCCAGGGCCAACTTTGCTGTGATTTTAGTGATTTCCCTAGAACTGATCTCCCATATTCCTGTTCTTTACACCCAAAATATAGTTCCTCCAGATCTTTCAGAACTCAATTTTATGAAAATTTCTAGCCTGCTATAGATCAAAGTTCACAATATTCATGTATTGATAAGGTTGAATACACTATCTGCATGTTTTTGTTTTTGCCAAAATTGTGTCACAATCCTGCCTATGTCTTGAGAGCAAGAATTATGGCTATAGATATTTAGAATCTATAAATACTGCAATTTTTAGAGTATAGTATTATCCTCTAATGTAACATGTCTCCTACTTCATAGCCAATGAGAAAATTAGCTTTCTACAGAGACTAGAAAGCTACAGCTGTGGGCCAAATCCTGACCACTGTCTGTTTTATAAATAAAGTTTTATTTTTACACATCACATTGTCTTTGGCTACATTTCTTTTACAACAGCAGAAAAAAATAATTGTGGCAGACCTTATGGCAAACAAAGCTCATAGAATTCACTATCTTTCCTTTACAGGAAAAAAAAAAATGTTGTCCAGATCTACAAGAAGGTAAAATGAAACATGATAAAACTTCATGAAGAATCTTTTTTAAAAAAATCTATTGAGCTCTATAAAGTGTATATATTTAAGAGAGAGAAGTGCTCCAGATTTGCAGAAATACATGATTTTAGTTCTTCCTTTTTTTGTAGATCATTTCGACAAAATTCTAAGTATCCTGAGTGGAGACACATTTACACTGGCATTGCATTTGAATAGATTTTTATGGAAAAATAGTGTGTAAATAAAAACTGAAGGCCCGGGCCTGGTGTTTCAGTTGGTTGGAGCCTCCTCCATTTACCAAAAGGTTCCTGGTTCCATTCCCAGGCAGCCAGGTTGCATTTTGGATCCCTGGTCAGGGCATGTGCTCCAGGCAACTGATCGATCTTTCTCCCTCACATCAGTGTCTGTCTTGGTCTCTGTCTCTCTACCTCTCTGGATCCCTTCCTCTCTAAGCATGTCCTCAAGCGAGGGTTAAAAAAATAAGTAACAAAAATAAAAACTGAAATGTGCAAATCTGAAGTTGAAATGAATTGATGAGCTCTGAAACATTAATCACAAATAATTCTCTGTATAACAAATGTAAATAGCTACATGGTACAGCATCTCACAAATCCGATTCTGTATCTGAGATTTAAGTTGCCTGTGTCTTTTTAACAGACAAAATAAATCCTATTTCAGATGGAATTATTTTCCTAAGATAAATGAGAGAATAGAATTGCGTACAACAACAAAAAAGGAATTTAATGGAAATGACAAAATAAGTCTGTTGTTTAAAGAAGCAGAACATTTATTTCTTTTCTCTTCAGAGACTAAGTTTTCATTTTCTCCATGTAAAAAAACAGAAATAACAAAGTAAAATTCACTTATACTTCATTACTAGGCAGCCAGGAAATATATACTTAGCTTACAAAAACAAAACAACAAAAATATTTCTTTTAAATTCCAATAGAAGGGTATCAGAGTTGAGCTTCTAACAGAAGGCAACTTCAGGTTCATCAGAGATTTTATAAATGGCAATCTGAGATCAAAACTCTGAATGGTTAGAGTGAAAATTATATTTGAACATATTTAATGTAATTGACAATTCTATTATTACAAGTTGCAATTACAGAAAAGTATTCAAACTGAATGTATGAAAATAATAACCATTTACCTGTGTGTTAGTCAGGATACTTCATTCTGTTTTAAGTTACAGAAATCCAACTCAAACTGCTCTAAGCAACAACATCAACAATAATAAATTCAAAATAAAATAATTTGGAATACTGCCTGAAGTAATGTGAAATACTAGAATTCAGGTGACATCATCAGAATTTAGATATTTTCCAAACACATCTCTTCTCTGTTAGCTTCATTTTGCTCCCCATTAGGGTCCCTGCCATCACAGGTGTATAGACTCCAGCTCCACAGTAGTAATAAAGACAGCTTCTCCTTCCCAGGAATTCCACAAAAGGTCCCTGGATTACTATAATTCTACTAGAGGCCCATTGCACAAAGATTCATGCAATAGGCCTTCCTTCCCCTGGCTGCCGGTACCGGTTTTCCTCCGGCACCCAAGACCCAGGGCTTTATTCCAACCGCAGCTGAGAAGCCAAGCCTCTTCAGTCTTCAGTCATCTTCAGTCTTCATTCTTCGCTCGGGCTGGAGCCTTCAGTCTTTGCTCCAATCCCGTGTATGCAAATTAACCTTCCATCTTTGTTGGGTTAATTTGCATACTCACTCCTGATTGGCTGGTGGGTGTTGTGGAGTTATGGTCAATTTGCATATTTCTCTTTTATTAGTGTAGTTTAAATTTCTAAAGCATAAATAATTAAAATACTCATGCTGGCTAAAGGCTGGCGAAAGGCATTATTTATGGAGTGTTAATTAGTAGAACCCTTGTAGAGTGTAATATATAAATATCTGAGAAGGAGGCAGTATGAGGAGCATGAATAAACATTTTGAAGTCACATAATGTCCTAAACTTAAGAATCTTTGGCCAGTATCTCTAATTATAGAATACTAGGGGCCCGGTGCACAAAATTCGTGCACGGGTGGGGGTGTCCCTCAGCCCAGCCTGCACCCTCTCCAATCTGGGACCCCTCGAGGGATGTCCGACTGCCCATTTAGGGCAGTCGGACATCCCTCTCACAATCCAGGACTGCAGGCTCCCAACTGCTCGCCTGCCTGCCTTCCTGATTGCCCCTAACCGCTTCTGCCTGCCAGCCTGATCACCCCCTAACCACTCCCATGCCAGCCTGATTGATGTCTAACTGCTCCCCTGCCAACCTGTTTGCCCCCAACTTCCCTCCTCTGCCAGCCTGGTCACCCCTAACTGCCCTCCCCTACAGGGTTTATCGCCCCCAACTTCCCTCCCTTGCAGGCCTGGTCCCTCTCAACTGCCCTCCCTTGCAGGCCTTGTGCCTCCCAACTGCCCTCCCCTGCTTGCCTGATCACCTACAACTGCCCTCCCTTGCAGGCCTGGTCCCTCCCAACTGCCCTCTCCTGCTGGCCATCTTGTGGTGGTTATCTTGTGTCCCCATGGGGGCAGGATCTTTGACCACATGGGGGCAGACATCTTGTGTGTTGGAGTGATGGTCAATCTGCATATTACTCTTTTATTAGGTAGGATAGAGGCCTGGTGCATGGGTGGGGGCCAGCTGGTTTGCCCTGAAGGGTGTCCCGGATCAGGGTGGGGGTTTCCCTGGGGTGGCCTGGGCGAGGGGCCTGTGGTAGTTTGCAGGCTGGCCACGCCCCCCGGCAACCCAAGAGGAGTCCCTGGTATCTGGAATTTATCTTCTACAATTGAAACTTTGTAGCCTGGAGTGGAGTCAAGCCTCCTGCTCGCTCCGTGGTGGCAGCCATTTCTGTTGGAATTTATTTACCTTCTATAATTGAAACTTTGTAGCCTGGAGTTGAGGCTTAGGCCGGCCAGGGCTGCTGAAGCTTGGCTTCCTCCATCGCCCGGGGCAACCCTAGCCTCCTGCTCATCCAGCTCCGTGGCTGCCGCCATTTCTGTTGGAATTTATTTACCTTCTATAATTGAAACTTTGTACCCTTGGGTGGAGGCCTGGGCCCGCCAGGGTGTGTGGAAAGCTTGGCTTCCTCCATTGCAGGGAAACCCAAGCCTCCCTCCTGCTTTCTGTGGCCGCAGCCATCTTGGTTGGGGTTAATCTATATACTTGGCTCTGATTGGCTTGTGAGCATGGCTTGTGGGCGTGGCTGGTGGGTATAGTGGAGTAATGGTTAATTTGCATATTACTCTTTTATTAGATAGGATAATCTGAGGAAGTAATCAGCATAGAAATATTTTGTTCATCAAAAAGTTAATTAAAACCTATTTATTATTAGATAAAAAGGCTTTAAGGGTGCTATCCAGTATTTTTCATTCATACATATAAAAGCTTGTAGCCAACTCAAAACATCTTAAATATTTAATTTCATTAAAATAAAGAAAATTATTAAAAATGCTAATATACTTTTAAAAAACCTTATTTATAATTTCATAAATTAGAAACCTTAAAAACCCTCTATTCAACATGAACACTTTAAATTGTGGCACATAATTCCCAAATATATAGCATTCAATATTTTTGTTTTTTCATTTATATATATATATAAATTTTACCATGTTTATTTATTTAACCATATATACATGTATACATATATTGTTACCTTTTTATCCATTTCTATAGTTATTTCTTTCATAACCCTCCTTCCTTTTTTTGAATGTATTTTCTTATTCTTCCTGCATTCTTCTATACTATTGAATTTATCAAATGGCTTCATAGAAATTCTTTTGTACTTAGCATTGGGTTTTACTTGGAGGATTTTTTTCTTCTTAGTTCACTGAGTGTTGTTTCCAGCAGCTTTCCTCATACCTACAGCACTTTTCGCTCATAGATCTTAATGTTGTTTTGTGTTATTTTTCTCCTTACACATCGTTGATTGAGACAGCATGTTATAGTATTTCTTCATATTCATCATGTCAAGACTCCGTGTCTTCATAGCCCATGAACATGGGCAATAGGGTAGTGAAAACCTTGGGGTGTGTACAGGCTGGGAGAAGGGGGGAAAGAGGAGAAATATCTGTAATATTATCAATAATAAAAATATATATTTTTAAAATATATATTTTTTTCATAGTGTTTTCCAACAGGAAAAAATGCAGAATTTTTTGTTTGTTTTTTTTTTATCCCAATTTCTCTTCTTTTGTATCATCTTTTTCTGATCTAAAGCTGAAATACAAATTGATATTCCCAACCCCAGTCCAATTGTTCGTCTTTAACAAGATTTCATCGTTTTTCTTTCTATTCAGGTGGCATTTTACTCCTATCTTCATATTATCTGCTCTTACAGGCAAATATAGTTTATGACACACTACAACTCTACCACACTGTACTAGCAAAGTCTTCATGTGGCAGCTCTTAACCAAAATCATGTTCCCCTGGTGCCTATATTTCTTAGAACATCCTGACTTACCCAAGGGTTCATCTTACCACTTAACAACCACCAATTCAAGTTATCTAGGGTTGTTTGCTTTATTTTGAAGCCTCTGCTGTATGCAACCATGACTGTAATGACAGCTAAAAATAACAAGATAAAGAGTATACCATCCTAACCAAACAATTGTTGAGGGGTAGAAAGAAATACTCTGTGTCTCTAAGTCAGAAATTGCTCCCCAATCTTGTACGTTATTTCCAGGCAATCTCTATGCATTAATCTGTTTTTGCTATAAAAGAAAAAACAAAACGAAAAAACCCTCAATCTCTTAGTGGCTTACTATCTCAGTTGCTTACTCCTTGGTCTTTTGGTCAGCTGGATAGCTCTGCTTCAGGTCTGTTCATGGTGTCTCCTACCCTCCTTGTACCTGGGACATGTCTTCATGGGGAATTGTAGGATTGTAGAGGAACAAATGGAAACAGTATACTTCTAAAGATCTAGGCTTGAAATGTTACACTGTCACATCTATCCACATTCCATTGAACAAAGCAAGTTAATACCCAAATTCAAAATAAATGGGGTAGGAAAATATATTTTGTCCATTCTAGTGAGGGCTACCTTCTGTAGAAACAAATACAAAAGTACATCAATTAATTCTGTTGTAGAAAGGAAGTGAAGAATTGGTAATAAATTAGCAACACCTACCATACTCTGATTCATGAAACATATCCAACATCCATCTTGAGTTTAAGCATAAGCACATTTTATTGTTAATAAATGCAATCTGCTTCATAATTTATATTAATTTCCTTCCAGATTCTCTCATTAATTTATCTGTCAATCTTTGCTTTTTGTCCTGTAAATTTTGATTTTTTTCCTATGTCCAATGATATGTTAGTGAGAAGTTGAATGAGATCATGTTGGAACTTGTTGGACAGTCATAAGTTTGAATTGATGGCCTGCATACTGCTTTGTTTGGTGGTGGTGTTGTTTTTAACTAGTTGAGTTAGACCTCCTCTGATTAAGTAAAATATGAAAATAATTTTCAAGTTGTTACATGTAGAATCCATAATTTCTAATTGTATAGGTAGTACAAAGCAACTTTTATTTTTATATTTAAATCAGTATTTTATTTTTCAATTACAGTTGACATACACTTTATTAGTTTTAGGTGTACACCCCAGTGGTTATACATTATATATATAACTTACTAAGTAATCATTCCAACAAATCCCATACTGATCTTACATCATTAGAATATTGACTATATTCCCTATGCCATACTTTACATCCTCATGACTATTCTCTAACATTCACATCATGGGAGTGCCAAGAGAAGAGAGAGAACAAGAAATTGAAAACCTATATGGAAAAACTTTCCTAACATGGTGAAGGAAATAGGCCTACAAGTCCAGGAAGTGCAGAGAGTCCCAAAGAGGCCTATACTAAAATACATCATAATTAAAATGCCAAGGATTAAAGACAAAGATAGAACCTTAAAAGCACCAAGAAAAAGGCAGTTGGAGCCTAGCTGGTTTGGCTCAGTGGATAGAGCATCGGCCTGCAGACTGAAGGGTCCTGGGTTCGATTCCAGTCAAGGGCTCATGCCTGGTTGTGGGTTTGATTCCCAGTGTGGGGCATGCAGAAGGCAGTGGATCAATGACTCTCTCTCATCATTGATGTTTCTCTCTCTCTCTCTCCATGTCCCTTCCTCTCTGAAATCAATAAAAATATATTTAAAAAAAGAAAGGCAGTTGGTTACCTACAAGAGAGCTACCATAAGACTATCAGCTGATTTCTCAACAGAAAGTTTGTAGGCCAGAAAGGCTTAGCAGAAAATATTCAAAGTGATGAAAAGCAAGGACCTACATCCAACATTACTATTCCCAACAAGTTATAATTTCATTTAAAATCAAAGGACAGATAAAGAGCTTCCCAGATAAGAAATCAACTAAAAGAGTTCATCACCACCAAGCCAGTCTTATATGAAATGTTAAAGGGTCTTCTTTAAGAAGAAGAAAAAGAATTTATCAAAAATACTAACAACAAAATGGCAATAAATACATATCTATCAACAATTGAATCTAAAAAAAAAAAAAAAGACAAAATAAACAAGCAGAACAGAAACAGACTGAGATACAGAGAACATTTTGTTGGTTTCCAGAGGGGAGGGGTTTGGAAGGATGGGTGAAAAAGGTGAAGGGATTAAGAAGTACAAATTGATTGTTACAGAATAGTCCTGGAGATGCAAATCAACTTTTTAAACTGAGTTAAGTCTGGATCCTCTCTCAGCTTTAGTAGTCTTATCTGTAAATAAAGAGAATTGAAGTTACTCAAGTCAAAACTGCTATAATGACATATTCTTTAGTAATGTAGTACACAAAATGCTTTTATATTTTCTGATTGCTTATTTTAATCAAATGCTATTGAACATTGAAACAAACCAAAAATCACCTTTTCTCTCTAAACTATATCTCTAAAAATCTCATAATGTATTAGTTACTCTAATTATAAAAATGCAGTTCAGTACATTTTAAAATTCTAATCTCATTTCAAAGTTCATTTGAACTTTCTGGGATATGAAAATATTCTGTCTTGACAAAGGTATGAGTTCCATAGGTGTGTAAATTTGTCAAAATAAAAAATATACACTTAAAATGTGTATATTTATATGTAAATATACTATATGTAAAGTTTACCATAAAATAAACTACAAACAATTTTGAGTAATTAGTACGTTTGTTTTTCAAAATGTTATGGGTTATCAATTTTCAAACTGCATTTTTGTGTATTAAGTAGGTTTGACGAAATAAGTAAATGCATTCAAAATAAGGCAGCCACAGAATATTCTCAGCCATGTCCACTAAAATGACATAAAAGCAACGACATACCAGTAACAATGAGCACATTCAGAAACCAGATCTTGGTTTCTAAAAGCCATTCTTCACTAAAGAAAAATAGGGTTCTTGGTAAAGAAACAGAATCTACGTATAGAAGGAGTAAATCTTTCCTAGAACACCATGCTATGCCATAAATGAAGAAAATGTTCAAAGAATGATGGGAACACAAAGAAAGTATATAGTTTCCAGCTAGAAGGTACTCAAACTGGCCACTCTAGGATATTTTGGATATCAAATCAAATAATAATTATAATAATTATAAGGAAGTAAAGCCCATTGAATAAATTAAGAATTCATAAAATTTATTTTATTGGCACAATTGAAAAATTGTAATATGGACTGTGAATTAGATAATAATGTACCAATGTTAAATATCTTGATTTTGATAATTATTCAACTAATTAAGATAATGGTTTTGTTCTTAAGGCATACAAATTGAAGGATTTTGTGGTAAAAGAGTATGTTTTTAACTTATACACATACACGCACACACAAATATACATGATTTATCCTATTCTCCATCTTAGGCAAGACCAATGGCTGAAGGAATTTGAAGTAGGAACAGGAATATGAGGTATACTTTAATTTCTCTTTTCCTTTGCAACTGACAAGGAATGTTCAGAATAGGGGAAGGGGGAGTGTTTGGTTAATAACTGAGTATGACAGGGCTCACTGTACACCATTTTAACAAATCCTGGAAAATATTTTTGTTTTCAATTATTTGTTGCTCTCTTTAGAATGCCTCTGTTCTCAGCTGTGGGCCTAACCATCTGTTTATAAGGAACAAGAAACACCCTATTTATCGTTCTGTGAAATTATCTCACATCTCTAACATTCAAGGTCTAGGTGAAGTTGTTCGGTCCTTACATAATGTGGGCAAAATACAGATTCTTTACAAGCTTGAACTCACTGTATATACTGACTCTAATCCAAACATGATTCACACTCCTACAAAAGAATGATCAAATTGTTATTTTTGGAACTAGAAATTGTTTTACAACATATAAGTTACATAAATATAAAAACAGTAAATCAAAATTATTTATCTATCTATCTGTCTATGCTTCATTGTAAAATTATACAATCCAGCTCTGATATTTCTGAGCCCATTAACTTTGCTGCTAAAAATCTTTATTCAGAAGGATATACAGCCAAGTTTGTGCTATACTGCAGACCAGTTAAATTTCCCAGATACTCTCGCAGTTCCTGGAGAAGCACTAGCAAAAAGTATTGCCAAGTAGGAAGAAAACTTAAAAAGTTACTGAGAACTCTAGCTCAACAAGAAAAACAAGAATTTATAGAGTAACTGTGGAAATAGAGTATGTGGGTGTGAAAAATAAAATTGGCTCCCGAGGTTTCACTACAAGTATATTGCCATCAATTTTGCTGGATAGGAAGCAGAAAATTGTCTAATGACATTAAAATAAGTGCAAATTAAAAGCAGCAAGAAGAATCAATAATAAAACTTTACCCATTCATAATTATACCTGTACAGCCGTGAACTGTCAGCCCACTTGCCAACTGCATTTTCCTTTTGTAACCAGATGATGGTGTGTCATATAGACATCAAATCTACCCATAATTACTAGGACATATAACTTTACAATCAAAAACTTAATATTATGGAGCTACTGAAAAGGTTATGTTTGTCTAATGTACAAATAATATAATACTTCTATATCACAGTCATGCACTATCTGTAAGTAATATATAATGGCTGCTATGAAGAAAATATGCTAAAGTAAATAAATACCATTAAGCAAGTGAAGTGTTCTACTTTGGACTCTATAATTTATAATTCCAACACCAGAGACTAAGAATTTGTTGTGTCTTATATATTTCTTTTTTTTTTTTTTTTTGTAAAATAAGACAATTTTAGGGTCATTTTGTAATTCTAACATCTGTGAAATTCTGATTGCAAATATTGGTAAAATTTTATCTTTTAGAGTTCTGACTCCAGAAAAAAAAAGTCACTCTTATTTTCATTATGGATCTACCACTGCTTTTTGTCTTCGCTTATTGCGATAAAGTGATTTGATCAAAACTAAGAATCAAAGGCAAATTCCTCAAATAAAGCAAGCACCTTGAATAATGATGCTTGCCATTGTCACAACCCCACCTCGCTTCATTGTTTCTACCGCGGTAACTGGGGCAAGTCTCAGGATGGCCTCAAAAAGGAAACATCACACCCGGGAGTGTGAGGTATTTCAGTCTGTTGAGAAAGTCAATAAGCAATTGCATACCAAGAACAACTATGTGGGCAAAGTTACCATTACTAAAATTGGGATAAATTTATATCATTTACTTCCTGAAATAATGTAATGAGAAACAGTCCATTTCTCTTTTTTCATACCCCTGCTCAAAATGCATAATATAAATTTAATATGATTTCAATTTTTTAAACTTAATTTTTAATTTTAGTATTGAGGTATAGTTGACATGTAATATATTAGTTTCTGGTGTACAACATAATGATTCAATGTGTGTGTGTGTGTGTGTGTGTGTGTGTGTGTGTGTGTATATATATATATATATATATATATATATATATATATATGGCAACATGATTACCATAATACTCTAAATAAACATCTGACCCCGTATATACTTACAAGCTTTTTTTTTCTAGTGGTGATTTTAAAAGTCTACTCTCAGCAACTTTCAAATGTGCAATACAGTGTTTTTAACTATGGTAACCCCCAACCCCTACTTCCATGTATTTTTTTATGTCAGTAGCATGTTGTTTAGTATGCACATATTGGTGGTTTTTCCAGCTTTCTTCTTATAGGTAATTTCCAGGCTCCAGAAAATATGGTTAGTATAATTTCAGTCTTCTGAAATTTATTGAGACTAGTTTTGTGCCAGAACAAATGGTCTACCCTTGAGAATGTTCCATGTGCACTTGAGAAAATGTATATATTTTTTTGTTGTGGGAAAGAAAGCTCTGAAAATATTGACTATGTGTACTTGGTCTAATGTGTCATTTACAGCCAAATTTTCTAATTGGTTCTCTGATTGGATGACCTACCCACTGCTATCAATGGGGTATTCAGGTTCCCCACTATAATTGTATTTTGTTAGTTTCTCCCTTTCAGTATTAGTAGTTACTTTATATATTTTGGTGATTCCAGGCTTGGTGCACATATATTGAGTCGTTTTTGTTTTGTTTGTTTTTTTTTTTTTTTCATTTTATGTGTCTTAATTCTAGATTTCTTTTGTTGTTATGTAAAATAAAGTTTATGCATCCTAGCTAATAAAAGAGTAATATGCAAATTGACTGTCACTCCAAGACACAAGATGCCTGCCCCCATGTGGACACAAGATGGCTGCCACAAGTTGGCCAACAGGGGAGGGCAGTTAGGGGCAATCGGGCCAGCCAGGGAGCAGTTAGGCATTGATCAGGCTGGCATGGGAGTGGTTTATGGGCAGTTGGACATCCCTCAAGGGTCCCAGATTGGAGAGGGTGCAGGCTGGGCTGAGGGACTCCCCCTTCCCATGCATGAATTTTGTGCACCAGGCCTCTAGTCCTATCTAATAAAAGAGTAATATGCAAATTAACCATCACTCTGCTACCCCCACAAGCCACGCCCACCAGCCAATCAGGAGCGAGTATGCAAATTAACCCAACCAAGATGGCTACGGCCATGGAGAAAGCAGAAGGGAGGTGTGGGTTTCCCCGGCGATGGAGGAAGCCAAGCTTTCTGCACATCCTGGCCTGCCCAGGCCTCCACTCCAGGCTACAAAGTTTCAATTATAGAAGATAAATAAATCCCCCCAAAAATGGCGGCAGCTATGGAACTGGAGAGAGCAGGAGGCTAGGGTTGCCCCCGGCAATGGAGAAAGCCAAGCTTCTGCAGCCCTGGCCTGCCTTGGCTTCCGCTTAAGGCTACAAAGTTTCAATTATAGAAGATAAATAAATCTCAACAGAAATGGCTGCAGCCACGGAGCAAGCAGAAGGCTTGGCTCCACTCCAGGCTACAAAGTTTCAATTGTAGAAGATAAATAAATCCCAGATACCAGGGCCTCCTCTTGGGTCGCTGGGGGGCATGGCCGGCCTGCAAGCCACCACAGGACCCTCGTTCATGTTGCCCCACGTCCCAAGGGAACCCCCACCCTGATCCGGGACACCCTTCAGGGCAAACCAGCTGGCCCCCACCCATGCACCAGGCCTCTATCCTATCTAATAAAAGAGTAATATGCAAATTGACCATCACTCCAATACACAAGATGGCTGCCCCCATGTGGTCAAAGATCCTGACCCCCATGTGGACACAAGATGGCCACCACAAGATGGCCAGCAGGGGATGGCAGTTAGGGGTAACCAGGCCGGCAGAGGAGGGAAGTTGGGGGTTACCAGGCCTGCAGCGAAGGGCAGTTGGTGGGTACCCAGGCCTGCAGGGAAGAGCAGTTGGGGGACCCAGGCCTGCAGGGGAGGGCAGTTAGGGGTGACCAGGCCTGAAAGGGAGGGCATTTAGGGGCAAACATGCTGGCAGGGAAGCAGTTAGGCATCAATCAGGCTGGCAGGGGAGTGATTAGGGGGTGATCAGGCTGGCAGGCAGAAGTGGTTAGGGGCAATCAGGAAGGCAGGCAGGTTAGCAGTTGGGAGCCAGCAGTCCTGGATTGTGAGAGGGATGTCCCAGATTGGAGAGGCTGCAGGGTGGGCTGAGGGACAACCCCCATGCACAAATTTCATGCACTGGGCCTCTAGTATAATAATATTTTTCCTTCTGACTGCATCTTATTTCCATTCACCTGCACAAGTTTAGTCCTTTTTCCAATCCCCTTTTATGACTTTGTTGTCACAGATTACCTCTTATTATACTGTGTTCATTTCCAAACTGCAAAAGCTATAGTCTTTTTAAAATATGTTTTTCCCCTTAACCTTTATGTGATAATTGTGTTTAATACCCTATTCTGAAATAAAGTTGCAATTTCTTCTTCTGTCTGTTAGTCATCTTGCTCAGAGTTTTGTAAACCCTTTTATCTTTTTGTTTCAAGTAGAAGCACACCCTTCACTATTTCCTATAATGCAGATCTTATATAGGTAAAATCTCTCAGCATTCGTTAGTCTGGAAAATACTTTATTTCTCCTTCATATCTAAAGAATAACTTCACTGGATATATTATTCTTGGCTATCATTTCTCTCTTTTCAGTATTTTGAATATTTGAATCCATCTCTCCTGACTTATCAAGTTTCTACTGAAAAACTGATGATAATATAATGTTTTCTTTATAGGTAACAGCCTTAAGAATTTTTTGTCATAAATTTTTGATAGTTTTAATATAATCTCTATCTTGGTGAAGGTCTTTTTGCATTGAGCTAATTAGATGTTCTGTCAACTTCTTTACTTGGAAGGCTCAGCTCTGTGCATAGGTTTGGGAAGGTCTCATCAGTTGTTTGTTTGAATATGTTCTCTGTTCACTTCCCAACTTCCTCTTTGTTTCCATTTGCATGGGATACCTTTTCCCATTCCTTCACTTTCAGTTTGTGTCTGTCTTACACTTGAAGAGAGTCATTTTTAGGCAACATATAAAAGGGTATTTTTTTTTTTTTAATTTAGCCACTCTATATCTTTTAATTAAATAATTTAGTCCATTTACATTTAAAGTAATTATTGATAGGTATGTACTTAATGTCATTTTGTTAATTGTTTTTAGCTTTTTCCTAGTCCCTCTCTTTTTATTTCTTCCTTTTATGTGTGTGTGTGTGTGTGTCTGTCTGTCTGTATGGGAACTCATTTGCAAAAATGGCTCCCTATTAGAGTTAGGGCATATAAACCAAGTCCATATCACACTAGCTCAATTCATCTACAGACCTTCCCTTTGGCTATCTCCTACTTGTCTGAATACATATTGAAACAGATATACTAAACAACTGATGAAACTGTTTCAATAATTTTCTGAAACAATGTGTTAAGAACTATTAGAATAGCAAAATCCATATGTATAGCCCTAAAATGTACACATTCCCCTTGCCAAATAGTAAAAATAATACCATAATACAGATGTAATGGCAGGGATTAATGCCACTCTATAGGGTTGCAAATTAAAATATGGATGGGTGCTTCTCTCTATCCTATTCCTTTAAATTTAACAGTATAAACCCTGCAAAACCCAGAAGGATAGTTGAGGTAATGGTGAATGTGTTAGATATCTATTGCTTCAAAACAAATTACCACAAACTTAATGACTGAAACACATGAACTACCCACAGTTTCTGTAAGTCAGAAGTCTGGGCTCACCTTAACTGGGTCTTCTGTGACTCCGGAGGCTGCAACCCACATGTAGGCTGGGGCTGAGTTTTCATCAGAGTGTTAGCTATGGAAATACCTGCTTCTGAGCTTCTTCGGGTGGTTGGCAGAAACCAATTCCTATGTTTGTATGACTGAGGTTTTGATTTTTTGCTGGAGAGTGCTCTTACATAAAGAGGCTACCCATAATTCCTTGTCATGTGGGATTCTCTAGCATGCCTTTACTCCAGGGCAGTTTGCTTCTTTGAGCCAAGAAAGAGGAATCTCTAGCATAGAAGCTAGTATGATGGAGTTCAAGTATATTATAACCTAATTGCAGTGAAGACATCCAAATATGTTTGCCATACTCCATTGATTGGAAGCAAGTAAGGAGAAGAGAATGTACAAGAGCATGAGTACCAGAAGGCAGGAATCATTGGGAATTTCCTTAGTATCTGTGCACTAGAATAAACTTCTGAAAACCTTAAACCACAATTGCTGTCATAGATGTGGTATATTTACATGATAGAGAGGGATAGTTCATCATGATAAAGGTATTATTATTTTTCTCTCAGGAGGATATAATAGTGCTAAATCATATGCCTGGTAGCACAGCCTCACATTGGATACTATCAAAAATCTAATAAATAACAGAATGAATAAATAAATGATGGCATGGTCACATTATGAAATATTACAATGTAATTAAATTGAATAGCCTCCAGTATACTTCAAAAGAAGTTTCTAAAAAACCTATCTAACATAGGTATGCATGTATATTTTTACAGAAATGGCAAAACAAAAACTAGAGGCTTCATGTAAAATTTATAAGTAGTTAATTTTACTACTTAAAAAATGTAAATTATCATGAATATTTGTCTTTTGTTACACCAAACAGCTAAAAACTACACAAAGAATAAGGCCAATTTAAATTTTAAATATGAAAACTTAACATACTTCTTAAACTTTTGGTTTATCAAATATAAAAAAAACACTTTTTCATGTATTGTCAAACAAAACATACACACATAAAATTAGGTAAAACATTTTAAGCAGTATAATAATTATAAAACAAAATTGTATGTCTAAAACCAAAATTTAACTATAAACTAGAAATATTAGATTGTTTCTTCTATTTCTATAAAATACAATTTGAATTTTGATAGGGAATACATTAACCTAAATATTGCTTTGGGTAGTATGGACATTTTAACAAAATTATTCCAATTCAATGTCACAGTGTTGGTTTTTCTTTCAACTTGTTTTTAAATCCTCCCCATGGATGTGTTATTTTTTATCTTTATTTATTTTTTATTTTTTTGGAGAGAGAGTAAAAACCAAAACAAAACTACAATGTGAAGAGAGAAACATCAATCAGTAGCCTGCCTTCTGTACTTGCCCCGACCATGAATCGAACCTTTTCTGGTGTATGGGACCACTCTCCAACGAACTGAGCCACCCGGCCAGGCCTTCTTTCAGCACCTTAAATATATGCCACTCACTTCCGGCCTACAAAGTTTCTGCTGAAAAATCTGCTAGAGGTTTTATGGGGCTTCCCTTGTCCATAACAGTTGTATTTCTCTTGTTGCTTTTAAAACTTTCTCCTTGTCTTTAACTTTTGACACTTTAATTATAATGTATCAGTGTGGGTCTCTTTGGGTTCATTTTATTTGGATTTCTCTGGGCTTCCTAGATCTGGATTTCTGTTTCTTCCCCCAAATTCAGGATAGCTTTCAATCATTATTTCTTCAAATAAGTTTTCTGTCCCTTTCTCTCTCTCTTCTACCTCTGGGACACTATAATGAAAATGTTTTTTCACTTGACATTGTCCCATAAATTGTTTCACTCTTTTTTTTTTTTTTTTTTTTTGCGGGGGGGTGTGCTCTGTGTCTGGGGAGTTCCATTGCCCTGTCTTCAAGTTCATTGATTTTTTTTTTTTTTTCATCTGCTGTTGGGACCCTGTGTTGTATTCTTCAGCTCTGTAATCTCTATTTGGTACTTTGTTATATTTTCTCTGTTGAAATTCTCCTTTTGTTCATCCATTCTTATGCAGAGCTCAGTTAAAATCTTTATGATCATTTTGAACTCTTTACCAGGTAAATCACTTATCTTTATTTCATTAAAGTCTTTTCTGAAGTTATATTTTTTCTTTTATTTAGAACATATTCATTCTCTGTTTCTTCAGAACATATTCATTTTGTTTCTTCATCTTTTGACTCTCTGTGTGCTTTCTATATATTACATAAAACTTATTGTTTAACCCTGCCCTAGCTCTTAGTCGTCTCTTTGTGATTATCTAAGCAGCCTGTTTATTTTGAATGGCCCTCAGTAGTTGAGAATGTGCCCAGGTCTATCAGTGTCTGAAATGGGATGATCTTAGCACCTAGATGGTGTTTCTGTATTTTCAAACTGCTTATATTAAGTAAAGATTAGTTCTATTAAAAAACAACAACCCAGTATTTATTAAAATGTATTCTTCTAATGCACCAAATAAACCAACCATCTACCTACAACTGAAAAGACATTCACATGCATTTTCTGCCATCTTAATCTCAGGCTGAAAATATTCATCTAATATATGTAGAGACAATTTATTGGCTCAAATACAGGCCTTATTATGAATGACAATAACAAAAAAGGACAAATTAGGTCATTCCAGAAGGCATTAAAATATTTGACATTGTATATGAATGCAAACATTTCAAAATCCATATCACAAAACAACAAGCCATTTTTTTTACTTAGAATGAAAAGATTGCCTTATTTGCCTAGTTAATAATCTTTCCTGTTCAAGATATATTAGCATTGTCATTAGATTATTCTTTACATAGTCTGATAATAAACAATCCTTATCATCTATTTATTTGTTTAGTTATTATGCTCACCTGAGAAGAATACCTTTAGAGTATTTAGCTGTCAATAAGAAAATATTTATTTCATGCCGAAACCGGTTTGGCTCAGTGGACAGAGCGTCGGCCTGCAGACTCAAGGGTCCCAGGTTCGATTCTGGTCAAGGGCATGTACCTTGGTTGTGGGCACATCCCCAGTAAGGGGTATGCAAGAGGCAGCTGATCGATGTTTCTCTCTCATCGATGTTTCTAACTCTCTATCCCTCTCTCTTGCTCTCTGTAAAAAATCAATAAAATATATTTTTAAAAAAATATTTATTTCAAACGTGAAATTGTAAAGGCAGCAGGATTAAATTTATGTCAGCTAGGGTTTGCTTTTATGTTTCTGCAGGGTACAGAAATAAGGACATTAAGAGTTAACATTCTCTTAACTTTCACATAGCTTACATAGCTATTAAAATGAAGTTCCCTCTGACACACTGGTTGTTTAGAGAAAAAAATATCTGCTAACTTTAGCTGCTCAAAAACTAAGTGAATTAGCTTTTTCCCTTATTCCAGACACCTCACATTAAAAAATATGACAACAATAATATCTCACTTAAATCAATTGTAAAAACTTCAAAGGAAAAATCTGTAGCTTCTATTCTTCAAGAAATACTATTTATTTAGAAGTAGATCAGACCTACTAGACAAAATAATATAGCTAGCATGGTGAGTGCCTACAATCTATTAAACATGATTATAAGTCTCTTTATGTATTACCTACTTAACAAGGAGGAGAAGAAAAAGAAATAAAGGCATAAGAAAGTGTAAGAAATTTCCCAAGGACACACAATGTCAAACCTGAGCAGATTCACTTAGAGATGGAAATAAAAATGGGAATCTTATAAGTTATGTTGATCCTTTATTTTTTTCTTAAATATATGGATTTTATATTGAGGGGGATAGCACTGATAGGGATAAAAAGCTTGGCTGGGCCCACATTATGATGAATTTATTATGGAATCAGATAATGGGGATCATTAGAAGGCTTTCCAGCAGAGGAATAGCAAAACCAAAGTGGCGCCTAAGGAGGAAGATTAATGGTTGATGTAAATTTAATTTTTAAACTGCTGTTAAACTATAACCTTGACACCACTTTCGATGTGGGAACATTGAGTTTGCTTTTGAAAAATAACAGTACTCCATCGTTCTGCTCACAGATTTATAGTGAGTCAATGGAGCACTTTCTGGCCTCAGCTGAGTGTTTTATGAATAATCTGGGATTGTGTAATTACTTGGATGGACTTCTGGGTAACAAAGACAGAGTGTAAATCCAAACTAATAGTAATACTTCTTAATTTTTAAAACATTTAACAGACTAAAATTCCCATTATTGTCTATTTTCATTGCCATCAACCTGATTGAGGCTGCTATAGCCCCATACACCAGAACGGCGCATCAGCCTCCCAAATTGTCTCTAAGCTTCAGTCTACCTCCTTCCAATTTACTATTTTCCTGTACAATTAATCTCGAGTGTCCTCAACATTTTTTTTTTCAATGGCTCTCAATAACTGACCAACATAACTTCAGACTTCTTAATCTAGTTTTAAGACTTTCCAAAGTGCTCCTCACCTTGTCTGTTTAGTTTATCTTGAATCACTACGTCATTGTCAGGTTATTCAACAAGATGACAAGTTCATTAACTTGCAACCTCTCCTTGTGGATAGGAAGCCTGAAACAAGGAAGAGAGATAAAATTTGGAATCAGGCATTAGTTTGAGTCTCCATCATTTCACCCCTATAGCCACAGTTTTTTGAAAACAGGTTTTTCATACTTTGCTCACAAAGCTATTATAATTATTAAAAGAAATGAAAGTAATTAAATTTAAATGCACTAAAATAAATGCATTGTTCCAAGGCCTGTACTATGTACTATGGCTGCAATGACAAATATTCTAGAGTTCAGGATATAAAAAGCATGGACTGATGTTGGAATTCAAGAGGGTATATTAAGCTCATTTTCCCTCCTAAACTCGGAACCAACTCAGATATAGATGTAAAAGAAGCCAAAACATTAATTTTGCTATTAATAAAACTATGAGAGAAGGTATCTTACTCTTAAATTCTGAAGGCCAGACCTGTTATCTCCTCTGAACCTATAGGAATAAACACCGGGATGCTTGTCCAATCTGAGTGAATTTTGGTCCTGAAAAGTAGACACACTTGCCCAAGAAAGCTGCCATTATTCTGCGATGGACTGTTTAGTCTTAGTGGGTATTATATGCAACCCGGGTCTTTAGGCAGGGCTATTTCATTATGTTATGTTTAAATTATTGGCAGAGTCCAGTAAAAGCATATTTCACCATTAACCTAATTAAATTGGCTTTATCCTGATCTACGCTTTTCCGTCCAGAAGTGAGTTAATTTTTTTTATTCAAAATCTTTTGTCATTTATTAAATATTCACAACCTATAAGGCATATCGTATTAATGCCATTTTACAGTCAAGAAATTTGAGAGCCATACTGTTTGAGGGACTGCATGTTGTTGCCAGTAAGTGGCAAAGGTGGACTTGAACTTCTGTCTCCTGACTTGTGTGGGACTAATTCAACTGCACCACGTTTCCTTCAGCGTCTTCACCCTGAACAGAAGTTTCTTTTTGTTTTCATTATTTCAATCAGGTTTCCCTGAAGTGGGGAAACACTGTACTAATCAGCTCCTCATCATCATTAATTTTCTGCAATCTGGTTTTTGAAAGAAAGTGTTGCTGTCAGAATCCTTCCACCATATACTCTCAGGCAGTGAAGTCACTCTGGCTGGTGGGTGTAGGAGAAAATACCATCCCCTAGACTTGATTACCTGGAAGCTGGCCATCTGTTAGCCCTGCATTCCTAGCATCCTGCTTTGGTTGGTCTGACAGCTGTGCTTCAGGTAATCTCAGACTCTGGACTTGGCAAAGTAGCTAACTTGGGAAGTGTGGGGAGAGTGGGCCTCACTTAGGGCAACGAGCCCACTTTACTTTCTGGTTATTCCTATCCTCTCATACTGGCATCTCCTCTTCCTTTTCCTTCCAGGCTTCTCCTTTGGTATATCTTTGGTTTGGGTTGTTTAGCCTTCTTTCTTTAATTAGCTTTACATGAATGAAATCTCCCCATTTCCTCAGTCTCTGATACCTCAGCTGTGAGTCGGGCTGCGTCAGAAGGACTCAAAGACCTGGGCCAAAAGCTCCACCACCAAGGGTTTTCAGAGGTGACAGAGAAACCCTTTTCATCCTCTCCCTATCGCTGCAAAAATCACCTGTGTGATCCCTGAGTTTCCAAAGTTCTCCTTTATTCCCCATGCCTGCCCTCACTTCACCACAGAAGATGCACCAGGCGGACACAGACAAGGAAGTGTCCATTTCTCTAGAATCTACCATTGGGACCCCAGCTCCATGGAATCCCCGACCCCCTTTCTGCTGAAGTCTGCATGCCTGACACCCATTTCTTTCCCAACAGATCTAATGTGGTTGATTATTTTTTATAACTTTCTTCTACCACAGAGGGTTGTTATATTTATCCTCTAATAGGAACATTAATAAGATGATTCTACCATTTTTTAAAATCCTTGCTGGCCTTCTTTATATACACTTATTGAAATTTCCTGACATGCACCAAAAAATGTGGAGAACAGAATATCAATCATATCCACTGTATAAATGCCCCCAAATGCAGTTTTGTACTGCCATATCTTTCAGGGGAATAGACCAAAATTTATTTTGCTAAACCTATGTTATTTTCCCAAGGACTTTTCTGCTTATAAAAATTTCCCATTTTAATCTCTGGCTATCATCATAAAAACAACTGGATTTGATATTTAGTTTAAATTCCCTCTAGTATAGGGAATTTAGTCAAAGGTTCCAAAAAGAAACCCTTCTAAGAATGAAACATTGCTGTATTAATAGGCATATAGAAACAAGTAAGACAAGATAATCTCAAACTGGGATATATGATTACCCTACCTTAAATTGAACATGAATCTCTAAAGTCCCATTTGGTGTTTGTACAGACAGATTGAGCTAATATATAGTGTGAAAACAAGGCAGCTCCATCCTTTTCCTGTATATCCACTTCAATGATTGATTTTTATGGTATAGTCTACTGTTTATGGTTCACTGGAGGGCCTCCTAGCAGTTCCACCAAGATGCAAGCTGACCAACCACCTAAATAGTAGGTCCAGACATCTATTTCTTTACAGGGTATGCATCTGAAATCTCTCCTAACTTCCCAGGGTGTTAATAATATACAAGAGATGGGCATGACATGATTCAGCCTCTGTCAATTTGTCTTTTGTTCAATTTTATGATGATTCTTAATTTAATAAGACTCTTAAAAATTATTAGACCAGGAGGACCCCAAAGACCTACTTTCTCCCCATTCAAATGTTAAGTTTGCCTCTTTGAAGTAGATAGGCTCAGATTTTACAATCTCTCAAATATTTTAATCTTAGGAAGGATACCTTTAATCTTGGAAAGTACAGCCCCAGTACCAATAATGAAATCTCATTGATTTTTTTTTTTTTACTACTTTGCTGTTCCCTGTGTTTATCTGTTAGACACCCAGACCTAGCAAAGTGTCAGGACCATAGAACTGGTTTGCTCTGTGTCTCAAGTTTGTCTATTATCCCAGTTGAAATCTCAGTTCTAAAAATTGATTGTTCCTGATAATTTATAATTCTTTTGGAAAAATTCATAGCTTTTTTATTAAATCCTCACCTGAGGATATGTTTTTATTGATTCTAGAGAGAGAGAAACATCAATCAGTTGCCTCCCTGACTGGGGATGGAACCCATAACCTAGGTATGTGCACTGACCAAGAATCGAACCTGTAGCCTGTTTTATGTGTGGGATGACACTCCAACCAACTGATTACTGAGCTGGGGCACATTCACAGCTTTCATAATGTGTATAATCTTAGTTATTTCCCCCTCAATAGTGCTCTGATCCCATTCAAACATTCATGGCTATCTTCAGTTTGTCAAAGTCTCTGAATCCCATCAACTTTATTATTCCTCTTCCCAGGAAGGAATGTTCATCTCTAGGGTACCTCTGATTTATATGCATGCTCTTCATTTAGAAACTTTGGGCATGCTCATATTCTTAACTTCTATTTATTAATCCATAAATTAATCATTCTCATATATATCTTCAAATTTAACTATACAGAATTGGCAAAAGTAAATAATTTAAAATTTGAGTTTTGCATTATCTGGGAGTCTTCATTTTGAGCAGAATTGGTTTAAATTATGTTCAGATTGGTTAACTACTAAAGCACCAACAAGCAACACACATCATATATAAATTGTAAACACAGTTTTTCCCATGTTTTTATAGAAATGTGCACACAGTTATGGCAAATGTGACCTTCTCTTAGTAAAAGCCAGATCGGAATTACTAAGATAAACACAGGCCACAATTTTTTATACTGTATGTCTGGGTGATGGGCTATTTTAACATTTGAAAGTTCTTTCTGCATTTCAGTTACAGCTCCTATGTTTTAGTTCTAATGAGCTGTTCAAAAACATCTTACCTCTCCTGAATGAAGTTATTCCATCTAGAGGAAGTTTCCTCATGCCAATATATAGCCCTCAATTTATTTTTATAAATTGTGGTCTTGCCTGTTTCCCCTTTAGTTTTATATAATGCTCCTATCACTTTTCTTAGATTTCTAATTCCATAAATTTCTTGAGCATTTTTCCCACAGCACAAGCAACCTCTGCATTTCAACAATTGAGTCACCTTGAAACTCACCCAATAATGCTTTTAGTATTTTAAGCTGTCCATATTTTATGTAATCCTATTCCACAGTTGTCCCAATCTTCAAACAGTGGTTCCTCAATTGGCTTTATTATTCATCTTCTTTCTGCAACTTAACAAAGTATATGTCAAAGTTTTTTGCATCTTAATTTTCTCTGGTTTATTTATTTCAGGCTTCCCCTGAGATCTATCTTTCTTATTCCTTTGCATCTCTTTGAATTATCATTGACTTCCTTAACCTAGTAACTATGAAAACCCATTTCCTTCTAGAATTATTTTAAGAAATTTATTCTAGATATATTTTTAAACATGTGCCTTTTATTGTTTTAAACATAGGCTTGATTGGTTCTAAAAGCTGAAATCTCCTATGAAGTTTAGGGGGCATCCCTAAATTGGGGGCATCCCTCAATTCTTCCCAGATATGTTCTTGATTACTTCTAGAACAAAGCCTTCTTTTTTTTTTAAATTACCCTAACCACCATCCTCTTTCATTAAGTGGTCCTCAACTTAGGGAGGTGTCTGAACATGCAGGAGGCTCTTGTGATGTCAAAATTACTGAGGACATAATTTGCTCTTGGGAATTGGGTGAAATGTCAAATATATTTACCATAAATAGGGTTGTCCTCAATAGGGTTGTACCCCGCCTTGGAATACTGTTCTGCCTAAAATGTCAGTATCAGGAACATATTCATGGAAAACACTAATCTAACATCATCAGATAACATCTCATCTAAATTCCCAAACTGAGATATCCCAGGTACAGTCACAATTTTGTTATTTGTTTTACATTTTTGTTTGTATTGGTTTACTTTTCTTTCTGCCATTGTTCTAACAAGAAAATATCCTCAATGATATTGGGTTCCAAGGTAGTTTTAGGGTTCCAAGGTAGTAGTATTTGTGGTCAAAGCCACAATATAGTTTCCAAGTTTCACAATCACTATTTATAAACAGTGAGCTGTACAACCTAAGAGTGAATAGATGGCCTAGTCTGTAATATTTACATAAATGCATTAGTCTTACATGAAGATTGTCATTTAATAAAAATATCTCATAGTATGAGATCACAGTAATCATGTGATTTATTAATCAATATTTAGATACTTCACACTCAGAAACTGTTTTCTTTTTTTAATTTTTAAAAATTAAATGCATTCGGGTTACATTGGCTTATAAGATTATATAAGTTTCAAGTGTATATTCCTATGATACATGAAAATAATTTTAAATGGGTCTTACCAACCAAGAAAAACTGTCAAAGTTAAAGAAAGATCTAGAAGAGGCTTCTGGAAGATGGCAGGTGATATAGCACCAAGAGTCTGACTACACATTTGGACAAGATTCCACTGGTAGAATCTGTTTGATAGAATTATTTGGAACTCTGGAGGCTGTTGAAGACTTGCAACTTTTAGGGGGAAATTTTGACAGTAAATTGAAATTAATTTTGGTCTATTTCATTTACTTAGTAAAGTGGCAGCTATCTACTCCCTATCCCATCCATGTGGCTTGGCAGCTGTGTTCATGGGACAGCTAGTGCAGAGTTTACTGGAGGATGAATGAGAACAAAATATCTTGTCCTTAAAATATTAGGGGTCTCTGCTCTGATTGCTGCTTTTGATCACAGGGGTGCTGTTAAAGAAATGGACAGACATTATTGTTGCACCTCCCTCCATTGATGCAATTCCTACCTACAGGGATAGACCCCATGTTTTCTCTTTCATTTTATTTCATTTTTCAGGATCAGGGCATTAAAGCAACTACATATATAGGAAAAATTAGAAAGTGATTGTGCATGCCCAGATGTCTCCTTAATGATTCTCAGCACAGAGATACTCTATAGTAATAAAAATAAAAACAGGTTTTGTTTTTTAAATAAAACCTGGGGTAGAGAAAGAGTATGATTTCCAGAGTTACCATAATATTAGATTTAAATGTCCAGTGTTTAACAAAAAAGATCACAAGGCATACAAAGAAACAGAAAAGTATGGCCCATTCAAAGGAAAAATTTAAAATTATTCTTGAAGAGGATCTAATGGCAGATATGGTAGACAGAGACTTTAAAACAACTGTCTTAAAGATGCTCAAAGAATTAAAGAAAGATATGGAAAGGAAAAAGTAAAATAAATAAATAAATAAATAAATAATGTGTGAACAAATTGAATATCAATAAATAGAAAACCTAAAATGAAAACAAAAAGACATTCTGGAGCTGAAAAGAACAATAAATAAAGTTAAAAACAACAACACATACATAGGAATTTAAAGGCAAATTTGAGCAGGCAGTCAAAACCTTGAAGATCAGACAGTGGAATTAATGAGTCTGAGGAACAGAAAAAAGAGTGGGGGGAAAAAAGTGAATAGCCTTAACCGGTTTGGCTCAGTGGATAGAGTGTTGGCCTGTGTACTGAAGGGTCCCAGGTTTGATTCCGGTCAAGGGCATGTACCTTGGTTGTGGGCACATCCCCAGTAGAAAGTGTGCAGGAGGCAGCTGATCGATGTTTCTCTCTCATCGATGTTTCTAACTCTATCCCTCTCCCTCTTCTTCTCCCTCTCCTTCTCCCTTCCTCTCTGTAAAAAAAATCAATCAATAAAATATATTTGAAAAAAAAAAGTGAACAGAGTCTAAGGGACCTGTAAGACCACCATCAAGAAGACTATATACACATCATGAGAGTCCCAAAAAGATAAGAGCCAGAGAGAAAATTTTTGAAGAAATAATGCCTGAAATTTTCCCAAATGTGATGAAAGACATCAATATAAATATCCAAGAAGCACAAAAACCTCCAAGATGGACTCAAAGAGGCCCACACTAATGTACCTTATAATTAGCCTTTCAAGAGACAGAATATTGAAAGTTGCAAAAAAACAAAACAAATTGTGACATACAAGGGATCTTTAATAACATTATCAACAGATTTATCATCAGAAATGTTAGGGGGCATAGAGTCAAAATGCTAAAAAAGAAATCTATCAACCAAGAATCCTATAAACAGCAAAACTGTCCTATCAGAGTGATAAAAAAAAATAAGCTCTAATCCCTGGTAAACAAAAGTTGAGGGAGTTTGTTATCTCTAGACCTGCCCTATAAGAAATGCTCAAGCACCGAAGCCAGTTTGGCTCAGTGGATAGAGCGTCGGCCTGCAGACTGAAAGGTCCCAGGTTTGATTCCGGTCAAGGGCATGTACCTTGGTTGCGGGCACATCCCCAGTAGGGGGTGTGCAAGAGGCAGCTGATCGATGTTTCTCTTTCATCAATGTTTCTGACTCTCTATCCCTCTCTCTTCCTCTCTGTAAAAAATCAATAAATATATATATATATAAATATATATATATAAAGAAATGCTCAAGGGAGTCCTGCAAGATGAAATAAGAGGACATTAGACAGTAACTCAAAGCCATATGAAGAAGTAATGATCTCAAATAAAGTAAATACATATCCATTTATAAAATCTTATATTATTGTAATAATGATTTAGAACTGCATTAAATGTTCTCTATATGATTTAAGAGACTGACACATTTAAACCAACCAAAAAAAAAGTTAGTGAAAACGTGATTATTACTGTGACTTTGATTTGTAACTCCAAATTTTGTTCTCTACATAACTTAAGAGACTAAAATATTTAAAATCTTAGTTTAGGGGGCTTGGAAGATGGCAACCAGCAAGAAGGCAGGGAGGGAGAATGTGTGAGAGAGTGAGGGAGCAATAGAGGAGTGTGTAGATGTATGTATCTGTAAGCTAGGGACAGTTAGATCCTGCGGGTCTTCAGGGGAGCAGGGGCAGGGGGGCTGCCAGACTGGGCAGTCTTAAACTGTGAAATTCCGCTGCCACTGCGGACACTCTGGGGCAGCCAGCATGGGTACAGAGACCAAGCCATCTTGAAGAACAGGACTGCTTGCGACTAGGACCCTAACCTCACCACCACCCAATCTGGTTTCAGATGCAAGCCGCGACCCTACAACCACTTGGGACAAAGACCTGCAGACCCACAGAGACCAAGACTCCAGACATCCTGGCCGAAAATTACTGTGAGTCACGGAGCCCATCCCCCTCCATGCCAACCCGCTACAGTGGCATAGGACCTGCCAGACTCTCTCTGCGTGAGCAGGCTTCCTGCTGACACAGGGCAGCTGTGCAACTGAACTTTGACTCTGGGTGCACGCACACAGGAGTCTGTTTCCTGTGGCACAGGAGTGGGCCTCCCACCAACACAGGGTGGCTGCGCTGCCCGACTTTGACTCTGGGCATGCGGACATGGGGAGTTTGTTTCTTGCAGTGCAGGAGTGAGTCTCCCACCGACACAGGGCAGCTGTGCAACCTGGCCCCCAAGCAGACCAGGGACCCTGATTCTCTGTGTGAGAGGCAGCACTGAGCACCAATGACTTGACTCTCGGTGCACACGGATCCTGATTCTCAGTGCATGCACACTGAGTGCCTGTGACTTCAATTCTTGGCACATGAGCACACAGGGACCCTGATTCATGGCCCGAGGCTGCACCAAGCAACAGAGACTCTGATACTCAATTCTCAGCACGTGCATACGGGGTCTCTGACTCCTGGTGCACGCCAGGGGACTCTGATTCTAGGTGCACGCATGAGGCCACACTGAGCACTGGTGACTCTGATTTTTAGGGTGTGTGGCTCCCACCAACCCACAGCAGCCACACGTCTTGGTGTAAGAGCTCTTCAGTGACACTCGGGTGGCACGATGCTCCCACTGCACACAGCTTCAGGCCCATGCAACTTGGCATTTGGACCTTCTGGTGATAGCTAGACTGGGGAGACAACAAAATAATCCACAGAGGAAATAAAAGAGGAATCACCAAGAAAGGAAATAAGTGAAACTGAGGCATGCAATATGACAGAAAAATAATTCAGAGTAACGGTCATACAGCTCATAAACCAGATGAATGAGAAAATTAACAACCTATGCAAAAATCAGGAAGAAATCAAAAGTTATATAGCTACAATCAAAAACACTATGGAAGGTTTCAACAGTAGACTAGAAAAAGCAGAGGACTGAATTAGTGAGTTAGAAGATAAGGTAGAGAAACCAGCCCAATCTGAACACCAACTTAAAAAAAAAAAATTTAAAAAGCAGGAGAAGAGCCTAAGGGAGGTTTGGGACAACACAAAATGAAGTAACATATGTATAATAGGGGTGCCAGAAGGACAAGAAGAGCAGCAATAATTAGATAATCTATTTGAAGGAATAATGACAGAAAACTTCCCTGATATGGGGAAGAAAAAAAGTCATACAAGTACAGAGAGTCCCAAGCAAGATGAATCCCAAAAGACCCACACCAAGACACGTCATGATTACACTGGTAAATATCAACAACAAAGAGAGAATCTTAAAGGCTTTAAGAGAAAGTCAGAGATTTACCTCCAAAGGATACCCCATCAGATTATCAAATGATTTCTCAACAGAAACACACCAAGCTAGAAGAGAAAGAATGAAATATGCAAAGTGATGCAAAGCAAGGGACTGAATCAAAAAATAATATACCCAGCAAGGCTATCATTCAATATGGAAGGTGAAATCTGGAGCTTCACAGACAGAAAAGGACTAAGGGAGTTTATCACTACCAAGCCAGCAATGCAAGAAATGCTAAAAGGAATTTTTTAAAAAGAAGAAATAGAAAGGGAGGAATGAACACAAGCCTAAAGCACAGAAATGGCTACAAACAAGTACCTATCTACCTAATAAAAGAGTAACATGCTAATTGACCATACCTTCATGATGCCCACCAATTAGCCAATCAGGAGTGAGCATGCAAATTAACCCAACAAAGATGGCAGGTTAATTTATATACACAGGCAACAAGCGGCTGGGGTTGGGGTGGACGTTTCCACCGCTCCGGGCCTCTGGCCAGCTTGGGAAGATGGAAAGGCAGCTCCAGGCTGGAGCGGAAAGGCGGTTCTGGCCAGAGTGAAAGCAGTGCAGGGAGCCAGAAGGAAGGCTCATTCTGCATGAATCTTCGTGCATCGGGCTTCTACTTGTCAATAATAACATTAAATGTAAATTAATTAAATGCTCCAATCAAAAGACATCAAGTGAATGAATGGATAAGAAAACATAACCCATATATATGCTATCTACAGGAGACCCACCTCAGAAAAAAGGGAATCACACAGACTGAAAGTGAAGGGATGGAAAAATATCTATCAGACAAATAAAAATGAAAAAAAAAAAAAAAAAAGCTGGGGCAGCAATACTTATATCAAAGTGAGGACCATAACAAGAGATAAGGAAGGCCACTTCATAATTCTAAAAGGATTGATACAACAAGAGGATATAACTGTGGCAAACATATATGCACCCAATGCAGGAGCACCTAAATACATAAAAATAAATAAATAAATAAATAAATAAATAAATAAATAAATAATAAATATAAATAACTTCTGGAAGATATCAGGAGAGAGATTGACAGCAATACAATCACAGTAGGAGACTTAATACCCCATTAACATCACTGGATAAATCCTCTAGACAAAAAATTAGAAAAGAAACAGCAATCCTAAATGACTCACTAGATCAAATGGATTTAATCGACATCTTTAAAACATTCCACCCCAAAACTACAGAATATACATTCTTCTCAAGTGCACATGGAACATTTTCAAAGATAGACCACATATTGGGACATAGGCAAAGTCTCTCCAAATTCAAGAAGACTGAAATTATATCAAGCATCATCTCATATCACAATGGCATAAAATTAGAAAACAACTACAATAAAAACAATCACAAAAATTCAAACACTTGGAGGCTGAATAGAATACTATTAAAAAATGAGTGGGTTACCAAAGAGATCAAAGAAGAAATAAAAAACATCCTGGAAATAAATGACAATGAAAACACAACAATACAAAATATTTGGGACACAGTGAAAGCAGTCCTGAGAGGGAAGTTCATAGCATTACAGGCCTACCTCAAAAAAACAAGAAAAACTGGTACTAAACCATCTAACTCTGTAACTTGAAGAATTAAAAAGAGAAAAGCCCAGAGTGAGCAGAAGGAAGGAAATAATAAAGATCAGAGCGGAAATAAATGACATAGAGACCAAATAAATGACAACAACAATAATAAAAAACACAATATAAAAGATCAATGAAACCAAGAGCTGGTTCTTTGAAAGGATAAACAAGATTGATGAACCTCTAGCCAGGCTCACCAAGAAGCAAAGAGAGAGGACCCAAATTAACAAAATCAGAAACGAAAGAGGCAAAATAACAACAGACCCCACAGAAATACAAAGAATCAAAAAAATACTATGAGCAATTCTATTCCAACAAACGGGTCAACCTAGAAGAAATGGATATATTCCTAGAAAAATATGACTTTCCAAAACTCAACCAGGAGGAATAAAAAAATCTGAGTAGGCCGATATCTATAGAGGAAATTGAAGCAGTAATCAAAAAACTTCCAACAAACAAAAGCCCTGGACCCGATGGCTTCACAGTGGAGTTTTATCAGACATTCAAAGAAGAAATAAAACCTATATTCCTCAGACTAATCCAAGAAATTCAAGACGAAGGAACAATTCCAACTTTTTCTAGAAAGCCAGCATTACCCTAATCCCAAAACCAGATAAAGACAATACAAAGAAAGAGAATTACAGGCCAATATCTCTCATGAACATAAATGCCAAAATTCTAGCAAATCAAATCCAGCATTACATTAGAAAGATCATACACCATGACCAAGTGGGATTTATTCGTGGGATGCAAGGATGGTACAATGTCCTCAAATCAATAAACGTGATATACCACATAAACAAACTGAGAGATAGAAACCATATAGTCATATCCCTTGATGCAGAAAAAGCATTTGACAAAATCCAACAACCTTTCTTGATAAAAACTCTCAGCAAGGTGGGAATAGAAGGATCAAACCTCAACATAATAAAAGCCATATATGACAAACCCACAGCCAACATCGTACTCAATGGGCAAAATCTAAAACCATTTTCCCTAAGAACAGGAACGAGACAGGGATGCCCACTCTCACCACTCCTGTTCGACATAGTACTGGAAGTACTAGTTATTGCGATCAGACAAGAAGAAGAAATAAAAGGTATCCAAACTGGAAAAGAAGAAGTAAAACTGTCCTTATTTACAGATGACATGATATTGTACAGAGAAAACCCCAAAGACTCTATCAAAAAACTACTAGACTTAATAAATGGATTCAGCAATGTAGCAGGATACAAAATTAACACCCAGAAGTCTATGGCTTTTTTATGTACCAATAATGAACTCAAAGAAAGAGAAACTAAAAAAGCAATCCATTTACCATTGCAACAAAAAATTTTAAGTACCTAGGAATACATTTAATCAAGGAGATAAAGGACCTGTACTCAGAAAATATCAGAATTCTGAAAAAATAGATAGAGGAAGACATGAACAAATGGAAGAATATACCATGTTCATGAATTGGTAGAATCAACATCATTAAAATGTCCATACTACCCAAAGCAATATATAGATTCAATGCAATCCCCATTAAAATACCAATGACCTAGAACAAACTCTCCAAAAATTAATATGGAATAAAAAAAAGACCCCAATAGCTGCAGCAATCTTGAGAAAGAAGAACATAGTTGGAGGGATCACAATACCAGATATCAACCTAGACTACAAAGCCACTGTTCTTAAAACTGCCTGGTACTGGCACAAGAATAGACATATAGACCAGTGGAACAGAACAGAGAACCCTGAAATCGACACAAGCCATTATGCTCAATTAATATTTGACAAAGGAGGCAAAAGCATACAATGGAGTCAAGATAGTCTCTTCAATAAATGGTGCTGGGAAATTGGGTCAGATACATGCAAAAAAATGAAACTAGATCACCAACTTACACCACACACAAAAACAAACACAAAATGGCTAAAGGACTTAAATGTAAGACAGGAAACCAATTCTATAAGACTCCATAGGCAGCAATATAGCAGACATATGTCATAGCAATATCTTTACCGACACAGCTCCTAGGGCAATGGAGGCTAAGGAGAAAATAAACAAATGGGACTACATCAAAATAAAAAGCTTTTGCACAGCAAAAGAAACCATCAATAAAACAACAAGAAAGCCCACTGCATGGTAGAACATATTTGCCCATGATATTTCAGATAAGGGTTTAATCTCCAAAATTTACAGAGAACTCATACAACTTAACAAAAGGAAGATAAATGATCCAATCAAAAAATGGACAAAGGACCTAAATAGACACTTTTTGAAAGAGGACATACAGAAAGCCAAGAGACATATGAAAACAAGCTCAAAGCCACCAATCATCCAAGAGATGCAAATCAAAACAACGAGATACCATCTCACACCTGTCAGAATGGCTATCATCAACAAATGACAAGTGCTACAGAGGATGTGGAGAAAAAGGAACCCTCTTGCACTGCTGAGGGGAATGCAGACTGGTGCAACCATTGTGGAAAATAGTATGGCGTTTCCTCAAAGAATTAAAAATGGAACTGCCATTTGACCCAGTATTCCCACTTCTAGGTATATATCCCAAGAAAACAGAAACACCAATCAGAAAAGATATATGCACCCCTATGTTCATAGCAGCACAATTTACAATAGCTAAGTTTTGGAAATAGCCTAAGTGCCCATCGGCAGATGAGTGGGTTAAAAACATTCGTACATCTACACATGATCTCACTCATTTGTGGAATATAAAGAATATAAAGTTCTTATAAACTGAAGAACAAAAAAACAGACACAGAGGCAAAGAAGCATAGAACAGACTGTCAAACTGCAGCAGGAAGGCTGGGGAGGGGGGAGGTAAGAGATCAAACAAAGGACTTGTATGCATACATATAAGCATAACCAATGGACGCAAGAAACTGGTGGTGGGGGGAGTTAGGGGAGGGGGAGGGCATGTACTGGGTGGGGGGTAGGGGAGGCTGGGGAAAAGTAGATGGGGAGAAAAAGGAGACATATGTACTACTATTTGTAATACTTTAAGCAATAAAATAAAATTAAAAGTAAATAAATAAAATCTTAGTTTATGTTTTGGAGGCACAGAATGTATAAAGATGTAAATGTATGCCATCAATAACCAAATGATATGAGGAAAGAAATATAAAGGAACAGAGTTCTGTATGTTGTTGATAAGAAATTAAATTTGAGAGCTGTTTAGGAGGTGACAAGACTTGATCATTTGAACAAATTAAGAAATGAAAGGAGTCTTGGCTGACTTCTAGATTTGATTATTCAGTGATTGATTGAATGGTAATGCCTATGAGCATAGGAAGGAGAATGATCAAATTTGGAGAAAATACAATGAGTCTATGAATAAAGCTATTGACTTTCAAATGATTAAGTAAATACAGGAAACAAAATTCAGTACAGATCTGAATAGATCATCTGGGACCTCAGGAATGGGATCAAGTGAAACTATAGATGTATGTGTTATTGGAAAATGGCAGTTATGTATAGATAATTTGGGGAAAAAATACAGAATGAGAAGATAAGGCAACCAAAAAAGTGTTATTTAAGAATGTGTTTAGCAAGATAAACATAATACCATAATGATATAACAGTATTTAAACAGGCTTATTTTTCTCACAGAACCAGAAATCCAGTGGTGAAAACTCCAGGGGTTTTTGCCACTATTAAACACTGCCTTCCAAGACTTAGCTTGTTTCCTTGAACTATTTGTTTTCACTGAATCCACTAGTGATGGCTTTCATGCTCACATTTGCTAGTTCATAGTTATGAGAACACTGCACTCCTGTCTCATACATACATATATTCTAGACAGAAAAAAATAAAGTAGAAATAGGAAGCATCAACATAAGAAAACAAAATGTTTTTTTAAAAAAACCCTAAAATATACTTCATTGACCAAAATAGTTATATGACTATACCTAACTAAGGAGATTCACAAAAGTATTTTGACCTACTATACCTAAATGAGAATCACAAAAGTATTTTGAACTCAGTATATTCCTACTCCAAAACAGTACATTTGAATTAAGGAAGAGTGTAGGAAGTGCTAATGGTAGGCAATTCATAGTCACCCTAAGAAATAAAAGAAGTTTGCTTCAGGGCTTATCAGAAGAGGCAGCCCTGCTGAAGAATATGGAGAGAGAGCAGCTCAAAAGACCATGAGATTCTTGGAGAGAACAGTGACATGTAATTCAAACAAATGGGATGTGAGTAACAGCAGTATATATGGGTAGAGTTTGTGTACAAGAGACTTGATGAAAATGTATATTGAAATAGCTCTGAAAACAGTAGCCTATTGTCTTCTTGTTTAAACTATTTCATTTGCACATGAACTGCCCTCCACTTTGAAAAAACTGCCCTTTTATCTCTATTTTTTAAATTCTGCACTACTTGTTTACCTTCTGTGCTGATCTTTACTTTATAATGTCTTAGTGAACTAAATATATTTAATCATATAAAGCAAGTTAAGATTGATATGTAAGTGCAATGGAAAAAGAGTAAGGAGTAAAAATAAATTAACAATAATTACAAAAATCTTATTCTCAGGAAGTAAGCAGTCAGAAAAAGAGAAATGGATGCAAGAGACAATGTGAGAGAAAAAAACAAAAACTTGATACAGCTTGAATTTGGAATGGGTTTTGGATAAGAGTGAGGGTGAGGAATAAGACTTATGCCTTAATTGTCTTTATGTGTCCATGCACTAAGCATACTGTTTTGATTATCTTGAGCACGAGATGAATACTTGCTGAATTTCTCTTGTCATACAGCTCCACTGCACTTTTCCCATTTTAAATTAGAAGTGGAACTGTTTGAAGAAAGAAGTTCAAAAAATATTCATCACGTACCCAGGATGACCAAAAGAGTCTGCTGAGCATGAGAACACATAAAAACAATTAAAGCATCATCTGTCTTCTCATAAATCATATAAAAAAATCTTCAATACAAGGTGAAACTACAAGTGGCTTGATAAAAATTAAATCAGACTGTATTGAACATGAACAATATGTAAACTATTATATCTTAAAGATACCAAGATGAATAATGTACCATCAACTATTATTAATAGAATTCTTGTCCACTTAGAAAAGGGAGAACAGATAGTATGATGATGGCCACCTTAAGTGTAACAACAACCATTTGCTTTACAATGTATACATTTTCTCACTGTTCTTATAACAACATGAAATACAGGATTTCTGTCCCCATTTAAAGGACAAAGAAATAAGCCTACAAGTTAAATAAATATATAAGATATCAAATAATGGTATGCAGATTTGAAGCCAGATCTGATCTCAACACATGTTCTTTCATTATACCATTTCCCTCTTGAAACAGAATGTGAATCTGTGCATTGTCAAGAGGAAGACATGGCATTCAGTTGGGTCTCTCAGGAATAAATATTAAATTAAGAATGTGTGTGTGGATAACTACACTTACCTTTATATTTTTCTATTAAAAAATAAACCTTGGAGATTGTTACTTGTAGCTTCTTAAACGTTTTTTTCCCCCCAGATACTTTTTTCTTTCATATTTTTGGTCTTTTTATGCTTTTGAAATGAGCTCTCAATATCAAAATATCAAGTTATATAAAAAAAAAAAAATTCCAGTCATTGGCACAGTATGGAGAAGCCCCCAAGTTAGGACAGACACCTGGAGGCAAGAGGTGGGAATGACTGAAGCAATGGTTAACAAATGTTCACAGAAAGATAAAACTATCCAGCAGGCTGTGCCCTGATTTAGCACAAGTTCGACTAGTCACTACAGTGGTGGGTGGCCTCAGTGTGCTTAGGTTCAGATTCTACACGGCAATACAATTTCTTCCAGTTAAGAGTTCCTGGCTTGTACTGATCACACGGTGGCCTGAGGGCACAGGAACAATCTATTAGTTTTTTCAAAATGCTTTCAGAGACCTGATAGACATACTGAGAGACTTCAGGAGCTCTACACCTCAGTGACAGCATATAATTGGGGTTTCCTGACTGGATACGTAGCTCAGCCAAGATCCAAAAGCCATTTGTGAGCTTCAGAGGTTGGGACAGCATGTCGTGTCCTTCCACATTCCTCTCAGCAATAGTATAAATGCTGTTGTTTGCAACTTGCTGGAAACAGTGTCAGCATTTAAATGGCATTCCTTCATCTGAAACAGAAGGTCCTTTTCACTGCAGAAATCCTTCCATGTTGCAAGAAAGACCTGGTGCTCCATTTTGCCATCTTCTACAAAAAGCACATTGAGTGGGATGAGGCAGCTGAAGTAGAAGATGTCAATCCTGTTTTCCACAGCCACATGCAGGTTTTTCAGAGGTTCCATCTTCATGACTGGGCCCAAGATGTTGAGATTCAGGGAGACATCAATGCTCTGGTTTGGCATCGGTGGTGTATGGCCAGAGGAGTTCTGGGGATGACACCAAAGCTATTCTTATTAACCTGGATTGCAAATTCTGTCATGTGCTGCAGAGCTTTGTTGGTGAAGTTCAAGTCTATATAGATGTTCCCCTGATGATGAATAAATATTCCGGAAATCTCTAAGCATTTAGCCTTTACTGCAGACAGCCTTAGGAGTCACATATCCACCATATGTATGCCTATCCCTGTACAGAATTCAAATAAATCATTCAGACCACTGCTGACCACAGCAAAAGTAGGTGAAGGAGCAATAGTTGTGGGCACTGATAATGGCAGGAAGGATTGTCCCACTGTTGGACTTCCTCCAACGCTTCCGCCAAGCTCACTGCCAAGCGGAATATCTAGTCCTCCTCCCAAGAGATCCATTGCTCCCATCTGCATGGCGGACGCCTGTGTCACATTGACTGGGGAACCAAGGTCAAGGTTCAAAGGGTCTCCCAGAAGGTCACCTTAAGACGGAATAACCTGACGCTGTTCCAGGTTGGGGGTAGTGGTGGTGCCAACAGGACTGTCACCTGCATCAGTGCTCCCATGATGTATTGGCAGGTGTTTGTGATAGATTCATGATTTCCTTCCACAAAAGCATTGGAAGGCTTGTGGCACAAAGAGGCAGAGAACCACTGTGGCAGATTAGCTCATCCAGCAGAGTTGGCTCAATGAGATCTGTCTCCTCAGAGATCCTTGGCTTCTCAGACAATACTACTTCTTTGGCTGTGACAGAGTCCATTGAGAGAAACTTCCAATAAATGTAGCCCCTATATCAAAGGTCAGGATTTCAGAATCCTGAGTTGCCAAAATCAAGACCAGTTCCTGTGCTTCTGATGGTTTCTTGAGAAATAGCTTCACTATGGCAGTAAGCAGAGTGAGCTTCAACCTGGGTGCTTTCGTCATCAGCACCCTCCAGGTAACGATCTAGTAACTCATCTGCATTGTCAATTCATTCAGCATATTCTCCCACAATCCAAATCATAGCTGCTCGATCATCTGGATCATCCGAGTCCAAGTTCTCACAACAGTGACAATGATACTTTCATACTTGTTGGGGTACTTGCAGAAGATGTCACTGATTAAAACAATCACCTCTTGGGCCACATAATTTACTTTGGTCTTGAAAAGATCAAGCAATTTGCTTATACAATGTTCTGCGTATTGTTCCACCTTGATGGCACACTGTCCAATGGCCCAAACAGCTTTGCAAACAAAGTCAACACCAAATTTTGGACATATCCTTCAGTTCCGCCAGAATCTGAACAATTTTAGCTTGGGATTCCAAAAGAATCGTGATGTCAAACTTCTCTGGTGTAACATAGATGGGATCATTATACTTCACAAAGAAGACTTTGATTTCCTGCTTTAAAATTTCAGGCATTTTTTGGACAATTAGGTTGATGTTCTTCAGGGCGATGTACTGCACCTCTGGCTCCCCAGACAGCAAAGTGACAAGTGGAGGGGCCAACTTCTTCAGCAACATACTATAATAGAGTACTTGGGTAACAACTCCATACATTTCATTAGGAATTTTACTGTGAAAGCCCCATAGCTGAGTTGGTATGAGATAGCCAGGGAGTTACCCACTCACAGATGCTCTGAGCCTCCTGGTTATTCTTTAGAATTGTAATTGGACAGGCAGTGCAGAATGAAAATCTGGTCCCATTCAGAGCACTCATTCAGGGCTGTCAGCACCTTACTAATGTTCTGTGGGCTCAGATCGAATAAGTTGCTGTGTGGGTGTGATTCACTGATTTCAGATAACATTGCTACAGCATTAGCCACCCTTGAATTTGAATCTGCTACGAGATCCTGCAGAGAATTCATAAATCCCCAATCTTCCACCATTTGAGCATTGATATCATGGCATGTTGCCGGGCAGATTGCTACAGTTTTCTGAACACAGGCATCTTTATCCTTCAAGCACTTGTGGAGAGACTCACAGAGATATTCTATAATCTTGTCCACCTGATACACCCCAGGGTTCTGACTGCCAAAGCCTGAGTTAAGAGGATTGGGATCTTCACAGTCCTTCACAAAGCTATAGACATCCAGGTTGGCCATGTCTAGCTGCCTGTCGGCATAGTTCATCAAGTAGAGATACACAAGCTTCTTTAGTTCCAGGTTGTCAGTCTGCATACAGTTCACTACATCTGGAAAGAGAGTGCTAACATCCTTCCCCACAGTCATAGCAGCAATTACTTTCTTCACAGTATCTTTCCTCTTTTCTTCCTTTTCATTATTGAGTTAAGCCTTTAATTCAAAGATTTATCCTTTTTTATTGGTTATGAAGTACTTGGAGACAGTCATGGAGTTGTCTCTTTAATAATGTACACCAGAGGCAAGGGCCAGGTGGCGGCAGCAGCCAGAGAACACAGCCTCAGTGAAGTAATGGTTTAGTGACCTTCACTTTCCCATCAAGACCTTGAGGCATCAAAGGAGAGTGAGAAGGAAAACCCATCACAAGTATAAACCTTTTTTAAATCCATGTTTGGTCTTGAAAATCGGTATGGATTTTACTTTCACGCCACGATATGTATATTCTATAAGTATAGAATTTTATTTTCAATAAATAAACAGCTTTCCAACAAGATGTATTATTCTTCACCATGTTGTGTCATATGCTTTGCATGCTCAGTATTCATCCAAGAGTTTCATTTTCCATAGTTGGAAGGAAACTCAGTTGAGGTAGCATTCAGAGAGCTTGCAAAGTTTAACCTTTTGCACTCGGATGTCGAGTTTGACTCTTAGCATCAGTAGCAGGAATCGAGAAAAAAGCAAGCGAGTGCAAAGGGTTAAGGCATTCAATTTGATTACAATTCAAATGTGCTTATCTGAGAGGAATCAAGAGTCCATTGTTGCCATCTGAATATGGGCTATATTATTGTTTTAATTGGGAAGCAAACAAACGTTTTTCTGAAAAGTATCCACGCCATCATGATTATAAAAACGGAGTTAAAGTTTAAATAAAACATTATCTGTAATATTTTGACCTCTTTCTGCATGGAGCTGGCAGTTCCACATACTTGTCTTTTATCCCCTTTTATACTCTTTTAAAAAATTCCCTTCTGATCCTGGATGGAAAAAAGTTCTCAGCTAAAATGAGTTTATTTGGTTTCTGAGTTTTGACGGAGATGTCTACTTGTGTTTATTGTTTCTAAAATTTTGGCAGGATAAAGAAAAGCATTTTTGCTTTTAAAAATCATAGGGGAATATTTAAATTAATAAAAAGAAAATGAGAGCAAGTTTAGGCCATTATTTTGAAGCAAGTAGGCAATTCAAAGTCATAAGGCAGGGTTTCAAAGAACCATTGCCTAAAAAGGCTTTCTCCTACCAAATCGAGACTAAATTTAATTAAAACAAATAATCCATTTAGTCCAACAGACTTAAAATATTTTCCTTTTTATTTTTATCCAAGTTCCTGTACATTAATATATCCTCCCCAAATATATTGCTTATCATATCTACTACCTCTGCCTTATTTCTAATATTTTTCTGTCACTTATTTAACCTGTAAAATGGTACAAGTAAATCTGAATGCATTACCTTTAACCAAAAATATGTACACACTATCATATATTCAAACTTATACACAAATACACACACACATACACACACATCTTTGCCTTGGGAAGTTTGACACAGAATTCCATGCAAAAAGAGCAGGCAGACTTTGCAGAAGACCATCATATTTTTAAGCTTTACAGATCATGTGTTCTATGCCCTGGCCAGTGTGGCTCAGTTGGTTGGCATGTCATCCTGTACTCTGAAGGTTTCACGGGTTTGATACCTGGTCAGGCCACATACTTGAGTTGACCCAGTTGGGGCACGTAATGGGAGGCAACCAGTTCATTTCTCTCTCACATTAATGTTTCCTTCTCTTTCCCTTCTCCTCTTCTCTTCTCTTCTCTTCTCTTCTCTTCTCTTCTCTCTTCTCTTCTCTTCTCTTCTCTTCTCTTCTCTTCTCTTCTCTTCTCTTCTCTTCTGTTAAAGAAAACTTGATCTGCCGAAACTGGTTTGGCTCAGTGGATAGAGCGTTGGCCTGCGGACTCAAGGGTCCCAGGTTCGATTCTGGTCAAGGGCATGTACCTTGGTTGCGGGCACATCCCCAGTAGGGAGTGTGCAAGAGGCAGCTGATTGGTGTTTCTCTCTCATCGATGTTTCTAACTCTCTATCCCTCTCTCTTCCTCTCTGTAAAAAATCAATAAAATATATTTAAAAAAAAAAAAGAAAACTTGATCTGTAAACCCAACTGTGATCTGTAAATTTAATCCACCCACATTTTATATCAGAAGTGTCAGCTGGAGAACTAATATTTCAACAGATAAAGGACTCTTTTGACCTTCCCTTAACATGTTCTAAGGTCCTTAATAGAAGGAGTTGACATAAGTAGGTCAAAGAAAATTTCCTAGAGGAAATGATATATGAACTCAAATTAAGTTGGGTAAAAATATCTAATTAAGAAGGGGGAAAAGAGCATTCCAATCAAAAGGAACAACATATAGAAATGGTGAGTATGAAGGACTGGAAGAAGGCTAGTGGCACTGGATGAGAGAAAGTAGGGAAGACTGGTGTAAAGAGGACATAAGAGAGCAGGGTATAAAGGTTGCATTATTCAGGGTGCTGAAGGCCATAGTCAGAATTCTATCCTCTTTCCTAAGAACAATATGTACCATTAAAGGGTATATAAGCATAGGGGGAATGTGATCAGAAATATATTTTGACATATTACTCTGCAATGGAGAATAGGTTAAAGGAAAGTTTAGAGATTGCTGGGAGATTAGTCTGTAGGGTGTTGAGAATTCTATAACAATAAATATAGCAGGGAATGCTGTGCTAGCATTGCACATGCAAAAAATAAATAAACAATCTGAGAAATATTTATGAAATATGATTGGCAGGACTTGGTGATGGTTTAGATGTGGAGGGTGAAGAAGAACACCATGTCCAAGATGACTACTAAGTTCCTTGCTAGTAAAATCTACAGTGCCATTCACAGAGACAAGGAAGGCTGGAAAAAAAAAAAAACTAGAAATGAGAGAGATTGTCATGAATTTACTTTTTATATATCCTGTATTTGAGGTGCTTTTGAAATTGCCAAGAATGGATATCAGAGAAGGGTCCTGGGTAAGTGCATCTGTTATCTCTGTATAACTAGCTAGTAATAGTAGAAGTCAAAAAGGTGAATAAAGACATCAGAAGTGAGAAATGAGAGATTCTGTGACTAAGCTTAAGCAACTTCAATATTCATTGGCCCACTTTGATGAACCTGATAAGCATAGCGAGAGGTAGGAAGAAAATCAAAGGGCATCATTGCAAGAAATTCAAATAATGAGAATGTCTCAATGCAAGAGAGTAGAAATAGTGCTGAATGTTACTTAAGCAGGCTAGGAAGCATATACAAAACTGTTCTTTGACTTGTATGTATATATGCAAAACCCATTGACACATGGTGTGGTAAAGGTGAGGGGTAGGTGAGGACTAGAAGGGATCAATGGGGGAAAAGGTATCCGTAATACTTTCCAGGAAGATGATTGTGGTTCTTATCAGGAGCTGTTTGGTAGAGACAAGGTGCTAATGCCAGATCAGGATTTGAAGAGTGAGAGAATAAATGAATGCAGCAATTATAAACATATCTTTTGAGAAAAATTGTATTAGAATTCCATGGCTCTACATGTTGGTGAAATGATACCAAAACTCACACCCATACCAGAAACATGAACATTAATCTAGAGTCATACATCTACTTTACTTTCTACTACCTGTTTGCTTTGAAATCTGCAAAATTCTGTCCTTGAAGACTTACATAGCAAGCAGCAGCATAGGCTAAAAAGAATATAAGCCATGGACTTAAATCCCAAATCTATCTATGACTAGCTGTAAACCTTGAATAAGCTGCTTAACCTCTCTAAGCCTTTATTATCTCATTACTAGAGGCCCAGTGCACAGATACATGTACTGGTGGGGTCCCTCGGCCTGGCCTTCGGGTATTGGGCAGAAACCAGCAGTCCAACATCCCCCTAGGGGTCACGGAGTATGAGAGGGCACTCCACAAAGTTGCTGTTGCTTTACAGCTCCTGTGTTGAGCATCTGACCCCTGGTGGTCAGTGTGTGTCATAGCTACCAGACTGTCATCCAGTTGCTTAGGCTTTTATTTATATATATATATACATACATACATACATACATACATACATACATACACACTAGAGGTAGAGGCCCGGTGCACGAAAGTTGTGCACGGAGGGGCGGTGTCCCTCAGCCCAGACTGCACCCTCTCCAATCTGGGACCGCTGGAGGGATGTCTGACTGCCTGTTTAGGCCCGATCCTGGTGGGATCTGCCTAAACTGCTCGCCTGCCTGCCTTCCTGATTGCCCCTAACCGCTTCTGCCTGCCAGCCTGATCACCCCCTAACCACTCCGCTGCCAGCCTGACTGATGCCTAACTGCTCCCAACTTTTGCCCAGAACTTTCCTCTTCTGCGGGCCTGGTCACCCCTAACTGCCCTGCCCTGCAGGGTTGATCGCCTCCAACTGCCCTCCCTTGCAGGCCTGGTCCCTCTCAACTGCCCTCTCCTGCTGGCCTGGTGCCTCCCAACTGCCCTCCCCTGCTGGCCATCTTTTTGTGGCCATCTTGTGTCCACATGGGGGCAGCCATATTGTGTGTTGGAGTGATGGTCAATCTGCATATTACTCTTTTTATTAGATAGGATATATAACACATCACTAAGGAAATCTCTCTCATGGAGCTGGTTGGGAATTAGATTATATACATGAAATATCAAGTAAAATGCTTAGTACACAAAAATATAATTAAATGATAACCCTTTTAAATATTGCAATTAAACATCTTTTCTCTGTGTCTCCTTTTTCTTCACATCAATACTTCTGTTTGGGTTTTCATCAGTATTTGCTGGTTTACTTCAGTTGTCCCTTAATTTGCCTTTCTTCAACTCATCTTCCAGATTGTTGCCAGTGTAAACTTTCTAAATGGCATATAATATAATCATACTGTTGCCTTGCTTAAAATACTTAAAATATTTCAATAATCCTCCCTAGCTTTCAGAATAAAGTTAAAACTTCTCAGATTATCATCCAAGGTCCATCATGTCCTTATGCTTGCTTTAAAACCCTACTCTGTTTCCTGCCGTTTTCCCACAGGAACAATTCTGGTAAACTCCACAGAACATTTTGCTTATTCATCACACAGACTTCTCACTGTTCACAGAGCACTTTGTTCTATCCCTTCATCAAAACTAAACTTAACCTCCACTGTAAAGATTTTCTTGAACCTCATATAATGGATTTCCTTTATGCTCCAGCATCCAGAGCATTTCTCTTTCTTATGTAGTGGGGTAAACCACATTGGATCTAGACTGCCATGGATCAAATATTGACCCTGATATTTATTAGTTGTGTGCCTTTAAGCTAATAACTTTAACTCACTTTTCCCATCTGTAAAATGAAGATCACATTAAAGGTGGCTTATTGTAAACTTTAGATTATAATCATATAAATCACTCCAGAATTTGTAAAATAAGTGTTCTTTACCAAGCAGAAATAGAGCTTTTAAAAGTAAAATCATGGATATCAACAATACAAGCAATTTTTCATAAAATATAAAATTATCCATATTTTATCTGAAGTAATAAGTATAATATGGGAAAATCTATCCTAGCTCCATTTTTCAAAATATCAATTTCTAAAACTATTTTGTTAGGAAAGAAAGCATTAACTACTAACTTTTTATATTTTATATGAAAAAGCTACAGCATCTTATTGTAATCTTTTGAACTTTATTTAAGCTTTAATTGAATTTGGAAAACATTCTAAATATTCTACAAACACATGTAACTGTATATGTAATAAAAGATAAAAGTTGATAAGAAACATTGTTTGGGAATATGATATTTCAGCCATCTTTGTGATTAATATCAGTGAATTTTGTTTGAGCTATTCATGATTATCAATATTAAGCATGTTCATTGTTTCTAACTCAAAATTACCTAACAGAATAATGAAAATCTTTTGTTTTCTAGAATTAGCTAAATTTAGATATCAGTAATAAGCAAGACCAAAGAACCCAAAATGTATTAATCACTTGCTCATTTTACAGGCAGAACAAGATTGTTTTAGAAAAGAACAGTGTGTTCTTTACATTTGGGTACTGGGATATAGATTTGAACCAGACTGCTTCAATAAAATGTCATAGACAAGCATACATTTTTAACTTTTGTCAAGGAGAAACTAAGTATTTTGATTATGAAAATAGGGTGGGACTTCCATAAGTAGAGACTTACCACAACTTTTTATTGCTCTTGTGTATAAAGCTTTATAGGCCAAGAGATGAAACCTGAGGATAAAAGAAGAAGAAATATATGTAATCACAGTGACTAAAATCAATAAACAGTATAGACTACAGAAGAGGCAACCTCTAACTGCTGCCATTTTTATATAAAGAATTTTGTTTGGGGCAATATGGAGCATGCTCTGACTCGGATGCAGCATGATATAGTGGACTCGGTTCTTAGACCAACGCAGGCTCTAATATTAACTCTGACTATATTATGTCAGGCAAAATTTTAAATATTGAGTTTCAGCTATTTCATCTGACCAATAAGTATAAAGTTGCCTGAAGAGTATAGGAAGTTATATGAAATTATTTTATCGAAACCTGGCACAAATGTGCTATTTCACAATTGTAACTCTTTATCAGTAGTCATCCCGATTTAATTAAATACAGGGCCTTGGGAAAATTATTATTTATTGCACCTTCCATGTCAATTTAATTTATAGTAGATACCAAACAGTCCACAAATGTAACCATGTATAAACTGTATGTGTTTGATATGACCTTTTCTCCTTTCTTTCCTTTTGATTCAAAGTGGCCTCATCTAGCACCCTGATTCACCTGCTTCTTCTCCCTTGCATGTCCACTCCCTTAATCATTAAGCCCTCAGAGCAATGTTCTGGTCATCATCAAGGTATCAAATAATCTTATAAATAAATCCTTGTGTATATTTGTGGTAGGCAGTTAGATAGACATGGCAGAATAAGGACAATGGGCCAGGTACAGAAGGTCACCAGGGCAGAAAGCCCCAGCTGCCTAGCAACAAGCAAAACTGGGAAAACAAGGACCTCCCCTCCCCTCCCTTTTCTTCCCTAGCATATTTCTGGCCATGTGGTTTGGACGACCGCCCCCGCCCCCCACCCCCGACCTTCCCTTCCTAGAGTTTACATCTAGGCCTCAGTTGTGTTTCACCTTCAGGTCTAGAGATGCAGAAAAACTAAACACCTGATGCCATGTGCCATGTCTAACATCAGGACCAGCTGCATTTACTAATGACCGGCCCCTCCCCCTGGCACCAAGCAATCAGTGGAGACCACACTCTGAAAGCACACACCTGGAAAGCTGATGAACATTCTATTGAGCTCCTCCCCCAGGACATCCTCTAAAACCCCCACCCTTTCAAGCCTTTAGGACAGAGGACCCAGTTCGCTCTCCCTCTCCAGAGCACACCTGCGCCTTTCCCTTCCCCCTCCTCCTCCAACCCCTACCCTTCTCTGTCCTAAGCTTCAAGGGTGCTTATTTTGCCTGTGTTCTAAATAAACTTCCTCTTATAGTTTGAGTTCTTTCCCAGCCAGAATTCAAGTATGGAGGTTGCTGGACCAAGGTCCTGTCTGACTCCACCAGTCTAACACCTGGTGCCATTCTCACCACTGCCAACATATTGACCCCAGAGACAAAGTTTCTGTCAAACTGGAGATAACATCTAGGCTTCAGTGTGCTTCAGCTCCAGGCCCAGGAAAGCAGTGAAATCTGACAAAGTGATACCATGACTGACATCAAGATCAGATACAGTGATCAACTACTTCCCACCCTAGCACCAACCAAGCAGTAGAGACCACAACCCTGACACTGACCCTAACTCCTTTAGTCACTGTGATTAACGATGTTTCTCTTATATAACACATTCCCCGAAAGCCATCAGTGAGCCAGGTCTTTAGCATTAGCTTACCTGTGTCTCTGGGCATGGGCCACTTCCTAAAAATAAACCATTACTTTCTTTGCTATAAACTCTGTTCCTCTCTTACTGGGCTTTGATACACACAAGCAAAGGATTGGTACCACAACACCAATTCAGGTGTGTAAAATCTAATTTTGTTTATAAGTGCCATTACTGTTCTTAAGATTCCTATTTTATAGATGTCAAAAATGCTTAATTCCACCAATTCATCGTAACTCATTTACTTCTGTTTTAAAAACAAGTCTCTTAGAATTCTACCTCACACACACACCACCACTAGGCACACACAAATGCACAGGTGTGGTTCTCCCTCTTACTTTCTGAGTCACCTGAATCCTAGAGTGAAGTTATATATTATCCTAGCATTAGAAGGGAGGTATCTGGTCCTCATGCCACTTTCTGGCTTCTCCAGTCTGCAGAGAAATGTAGCTCATATCAATCTGGCCCACACTACTGTCACTGTCTTCTTTAACCCAGTTCATGTCCCCACACCAGATTTCAATTGTCAAAACCATACAATTTGCATCCTCTTTGTTCTAACCATAAGTTCTCTTCTGGTGGTACCTTGCTTTTTCCAACAATTCTGAATCCTTAATAGGGGGTGAGTGCTCAAAAATATGGGTTATCTTTTCACAATACTTCAGAATTCATGACTTTGTGTGACTGACCTCATATGGATCTAAGGAATCTCCTTCAGTCATTAGTCATTGGTACTCTAATCCTGGGTGCCATTTTGGACAGTCGGTTTTCATATATAAGTCTTGTCACTTTCTGTATTATACTGTGAGAAGCCAGTCAATTAGTATTTTCTCCTCATATCTACAGGTTTACTTTATCTCCTTCACTTTTTGGGGCCTGGTCCAAAAAACAAGGGCTGGGCACTTCCCAGAGACCATTGTTTCTAATATCTAGTCACATTCCTTTTCGATGTCTTTTTCCATATGCTAATCAGTGGAAACCTCACTTCCTATTTTAAGATATCAATTCTTAGTTCAAATTCCAACTGGCTTTGTCTCTTCATATTTAATTTGAACTTCTGGCACTGAAGCAAAAATAAATACACTTTTCTGTCTCAAGCACAAGTTTCTTGAAATTGAAAGTCCGGTCTTTTCAAAACATTGTCTCCACAAGAGGTTTACAGACATTCAGAAGTGAAGAATCTGCCTCCTTGTTTTGTTTTTTTCTCCTTTTGTTTTACTTTTATCATCTCTGCCTTGAGGATACAGTTTATAGAAACCTGTTCCTGCTGCCTGAGAGCATAAAAAAAGGAATGGGCAAACATGGTTTTGATGTCAAAACTTTGCCCAGTGCACTTGCCACTGCTAAAGAGATTTAGACTAGATGGGAGAGCATGGGTGTTTAATACCCCACTCATTCGTGGTTTCTGCCTCTGTGGTTCTTTACACATGGTTCCCTCCTTAAGTTCTTCCCTCCAAGTCTGCATATTCAAATCCAAACTACAGCAGTCCTTCCTTATCCCAGTTTTGCTTTCCATTGTTTCATTTACCCATAGTCAACCTCAATCCAATATTAAATGGAAAATTATAGAAATACACAAGTCATACGTTTTAAATGGTAGTTCTGAGTAGCATGATGAAATCTCACCAGTCTAGCTCCCTCCCAGGGGGACCTGAATAATCCCTTTGTCCAGCATCTCCACCCTATATTTGCTCCCCATCCATTAATCGCTTAGTAGGACCCTCAGTTGTCAGATGGATTCTCACAGCATCATAGTGCTTGTGCTCAAGTTACCCTAATTTCACTTAATAAAGCCCTGAAAAGGTAAGAGTAGTGATGCTGACAATTCAAATATGCCAAAGAGAAGCAGTAAAGTTTCTTTTTTTAAGTGAAAAGGTTAATGCTCTTGAACTCATAGGAAAGAAAAAAAATCATATACTGAGATTGCTTATATCTGTGGTGAGAAAGCTTCTTCTCTCTGTGAAATTATAAAGAAGGAAAAAGAAATGCATGCTAGTTTTGCTGTCACACCTCAAATCACAAAAGTTACAGCCACAATGTGTGACAATTGCTTAGTCCTTACAGAGACTAAGGGATTCCCTGAAATGAATGATAAAGTCATTTACTGCAAGTGAGAAATGGTTACAGATTCAGAAATAGTTTTGGACTAAAAAAATGCAAAATAAACAACAAAACAACAAACAAAAAAACAACACCTAGAAAGGATGTGTCTGCTAATAAATAAGCTGCTGCCACATTTCTTGCAGAGTGGAAAAGTCACTTAGGATTCCGTACTATCTGTGGTTTCTTGCATTCACTGGGGGTCTTGAAAAGTATCCTGGGCAGGGAAACTACTGTATTCTAAGCTCAGCTCAAGTGCTGCCTCTCCCATGAGGTATTTCTAGTCAAAATAATCTCTTTTTCACTAGAAATTATTCTTGCATATCTGTATCATTGTCATGAACTAGAAAAAATGTCATGTATATTAAAAATTTCTGCTATGTCTTATTTTCCTTAGTAATATTATAAGTTCCCTAAATATATTTACTGTGTCTGACTGGGCTCCTTATATATCACTAGTGATTAGCAGAGTATCTTATTTTAGTGTATATTTATGTATATACTTATATACTTAACATATATGATTTTATCTGGATAAAGCATTGCAATAGTTCACTTTATAAATTGATTAAACATTTAGCATGTTTAGAGACTAGTGGAATACTTCTGTATTCATTTCCTAGGGCAGCAATAACAAATTGTAACAAACTGGCTTGCTTAAGACAATAGGTATTTATTCTCTCACAGTTCTGGAGATAGGAAGTCTCAAATCAAGGCTTCCTCTGAAACCCATAAAGAAGAAAGCCTTCACAGACACCAGAGAGGTGAGGGCATGAGTGTGGGGGGGTGGAGGGGCAATGTGGGGATAAGGACACATATGTAATACCTTAATTAATAAGGAAAAACAAATTTTTAAAAAGAAGAAAGCCTTCCTTGTCTCTTCCTAGCTTCTAGGGGTGGCCCATCCAATTCCTAGAATTCCTGTGCTTGCAACTGATTTACTCCAATATCAAACTCTGTGAGGGGTAACAGAGTTTGCTATCCCAAAATATGCCTCTTTGTGTTATTATTTTAAGTTGATTATTTTTAAGACAAAAAAGACTCAGAAATAATCTTTAACCCTTCCTTACCTGCCTATAAGAATTTAGACCAGAAAGGGAGCTATCATCATACAAAACTATCCTATATAATAAAGAGGTAATATGCAAATTGACCATCACTCTAACACACAAAATGGCCACCCCCCTGTGGACACAAGATGGCCGCCACAAGATGGCCAGCATGGGAGGGCAGTTGGGGGTGATCAGGACAGCTGGGGAGGGCAGTTGAGGGCGATCAGGCCTGCAGAGGAGGGCAGTTGGGTGCGACCAGGCCTGCAGGGGAGGACAGTTGGGGGGGACCAGGCTAGCAGAGGAGGGAAGTTGGGGGAGTCCAAGCTGGCAGGGGGCGACAGTTGAGGGGGACCCAGACCTGCAAGGGAGGGCAGTTGGGGGGGACCAGGCCTGCAGAGGAGGGAAGTTGGGGGGGACCAGGCCTGCAGGGGAGGGAAGTTGGGGCAACCAGGCCTGCAGGGGAGGACAGTTAGAGGTGACAAGGCCTGCAGGGGAGGGAAGTTGGGGCAACCAGGCCTGCAGGGGAGGACAGTTAGAGGTGACAAGGCCTGCAGGGGAGGGTAGTTGGGGGTGACCAGGCCAGCAGGGGAGGGCAGTTAGGGGAGACCAGGCCTGCAGGGGAAGGCAGTTAGGGGCAATCAGGCTGGCAGGGGAGCAGTTAGGCCTTGATCAGGCTGGCAGGGGAGTAGTTAGGAAGTGATCAGGCTGTCAGGCAAAAGAGGTTAGGGGCAATCAGGCAGGCAGGCAGGTGAGCAGTTGGGAGTCAGTAGTCCTGGACTGTGAGAGGGATGTCCCAGATTGGAGAGGGTGCAAGCTGGGCTGAGGGACACACCCCCATGCACGAATTTCATGCACCAGGCCTCTAGTAGTTTAATATGAACTACATATAATAAGGAGGAACCCAGCAAGGTCATTTGACCAAAGTCCAATCTGTATCCCATTGCTAATGATGACCTAAGAAATATTTGTTTACCACACATTTGCTTTGCTATCTCCATGTGAATTGCCTTCCTGCCCTTTGAAGTCCATATCCATCACCCCTCCCCTTCCCCCTTAGCTCAAGATGTCCTGTAAGCCTCAACTGCCAGATTTATCCTTGGGACCAATTTTCTTATGGAACCCCTGTATACATAATAAATTGGGTTATTCTTTTCCTGTGAATTTGCCCCATGTCAATTTTACTGTTAAACCAGCCAGAAGAACTTAGAAGGGTAGAAGAAAAATTATTTTTGCTCTCCCACATCTGTTTCTATCATCACATGGCTGTTATCTTTTTAGTGTGTGCCTGTGTCCAAAGGTCACTAATCATATTGAATTAGGCCCACCCTAATGACTTCATCTTCACTTGACAGCATCTCCAAAGACCCTAGTTCCAAACAAGGTCACATTTCATGCTTAACATGAGTTTGGACATCAATATATTTTGGGGGGAGGGAGACACAATTCAACCCATAACTATAGCGAATAATGCTTGACACAGTAAGTATTCAAAATATATTTGAAGAATGGGTAAAAGATGATTTATGCATGAGTTGTTTTCATAATTTGAAAGTATTGACTTTATAGATGCCAGATTATCATCAACATACAGCAGCATGATTCTTGCTTTTAATCAAATGAACTATTTGAATATAAATTTGCTTCTATATCACTGCCTAGTTCCTTTTTTTCCCCCTGAAATTGTCCTTCATTTTTATTTTAAAGATTTTCATTTGAAGCTTACTACTATTGTGACTTTCCTGCTAAAGATCCAAGTCAAATCTATTCAATCAGTGCCCATTAATCTATTTCATTACAAATCACAGAGAAATCAAATCTGAAAGAAATAAAAATGATGTTGTACAATACATTCACTTGCCTCTCTAAACCTAAGCCCTTCAGTTGGTCAGCTGTTCAATTTTCTTGCAAATAAGTTTAAGATAATTCATATATTCAACTTTACATTATGGTTAGGTAGTCGCTGAAACATCTCTATGCCACATGCCATTGTATCTACATAAAAATAAAACCTAACTGTGAAAATTGAAACTGCACTGCACCACATAAATGGTTTGTGTGGCTATTGATAATGATATAAAAATTCAAGGATGAGTCATTAACATTATAGACCCAATGATGTGTGATTGCAATCAAAATTGCTTTCAACAAAAGAGTGAATGATTACAATATTATCTAATTCCCACTAGAAAATACTAAACTCCCACAATATTAAATTCTATCCAATCATATAACTTATATTCAACATTACTTCAAAAATATCCATTCAGAATGCTTTATAGCAACTGCAAGATATCCATAATGGCATTTACAACAGAGCAAGACATGAGAAAGCAGCACAGAGAAAATATTTGATATAAATAAATAACTCTGAAAACATTCCCACCTGCAAGTGTAACATAAGCTCTAAAAATATTCACAAATAAAGTATCTTGGGATTTTCACATTAATGCCATACCTTAATGAGAAAATATATTAGTAAAGAGTAAAAAACAAAGAATTACACATAAATACAATTCACAACAGGTATGATTTTTTTCATACTAGAATACCAAGACAATAAATGACTGAAATGTTTCTAAATATTCCATATCACAAAGTATATATTTTTCCTCTTTCATCATGATTTTCAATGTCTTGCCTGTTGCCTACTTCCTGGACTATTACCTGTTGGAACATTTGCCTCTGTGCCTAGTCTGTATTAAATTATCACTTTTCATCAACATGGCTCTTTGGTATTTTCACTTTATAAAATAAAAATATCACCTAAAAACAACCATAGTATGATTTTTGTTTGTTTTTTTCCTAAGCTATATTCTAATGATGGTTCAGATAGCTTTTCCTGTTTAAGTCATTTCATATGTAAACTTAATAATTGTGCACTAGTGTTGAGATGTTCTAAAACAACCTACAAAAGGTTTCCATCCACTGTGTAATGAATAAATGACACCCCCCTTATCATTCACATCTACTCCAAAGGGCATATCAAAGAAAATTGCTGAATTGTATTGAATGACTCCTGAAAATGAACATCATTTTCTTTTCAGCCCAAATCATTTCTGTACAATAGTGCTACTCATTCCTGGTTTGTACCTTTTCCTTTCCCACAATGATTTTATCATATTTTGTCAACTCCTGTAGGGTAAGTGCTTGACAATTAGCTTTTTTATTTGTTTAATACTCATCCAAGGATGTTTTGAGAGAGAGAGAAAGAAACATTGATTGGTCGCTTCCCATCCAGCAACCTAGGTATGTGTCTTGACTGGGAATCAAACCTGCAAAGTTTTGGTGTACAGGATAATGCTCCCACTGAGACACCTGGCCAGGCCAGGATAATTAGCTTTTTTTTTTTATTGTAATGTGTCTGATATTAAGTGTTTGATTGCCAAGACATCCATCTGTAATAAACATTGCTGGCTGCCCAACCCAAGAAGTTTCCCTTTTTAGAAAGTTCTGAGGGACCTAGGAAACTGACCATTTGACTAACCACTTGCTTTTCTTTTAATTCACTAATAAACTGTAAACCCATGAAAACTTTGGCACTTCACTCTTAACCCCATTAAAGGCAGACCCCCAGTCCATTTTCTCTCTCTCTCTCTCTCCCTCTGACCTCCATGTGTGGCTCTGGGGGTGCTATGTACCCTCCAGGACCTGTGAGTAATAAACCTGTTTTTTTAAAGTTCTCTGATGGTTGTTGTGAGGTGCATCTTGCAATCATAATATGAACAACAAGGGCTGGTCCAACAACAACATTGGCTCAGGTTGGGAAAATGTCTCTGGGGATCATCATAAATTGGATGGGCCCAAGTGAATGGCCTGAGGCATTCCTGGCTGAGAGTATCGCTATCCATAGGCTGAGGCTGACACAAAACACTCCCATATATCTTCAACCCATCCTGACACTGAGACAGCACACCTGGGCCTGGTACCCCAAGGATGCCAGATAGACAGAAGGAGTGCCAGTTAAGTTGACCAAAAGAATGTCATCAGCCCTCTATACTCCTTAATCAAAAACACAGCAGGAAATGATTTTGTCTCCCTTCTAACCACCTGCTTCCTTGCAGATGTTAAAACTACTATTCCAAAGCACATCTGCAGTTGATCAAGGTTTGACCTCCTGTGATCTTCCTAGAGAGCCAGTAATGAGCCACAATGCCATCTTGCTCCAACAGTTCACGCTTGGAGATAGTTGCCAAGCAACCCAACAGAAGGAGGAAGTAACTTCACACTGAGGTTGAAAATCCCACTCCCAGAACCCTTCCAAGCCCACCTTTTCACACAAGCCTGCCTTGTCCCCAGTTTATAAAAAGCAAGCCAAGCAGAGCCAGCCCCCAAGCCAATTCAGAAAAACATCCTTTCCTCTGTGCTGCTTCCCTTGTGCTTGAGTATAAAAGTATAAACTTAATAAAGTCTGGAAATTTCTCTGGAGTTTCCTTTTGATTTTTACCTTGAGAAACCCAGGAACCCCAATGCTGATAACAAAATAGTGTGTTTATATCATATTTCTTTCAGAAAACTAGGCATGAACATTTTTTACCTCAAAATTCCATCTATAGGGTGACCCAAATAATGTATATTATTTTTATCAGCTGTTAACTCACTCAATTTTCACGTTTAACTGATTTGAAATAGTGGGTGAAGCCAGACTAAGCTTTGAACAAAGAAACTATATCCTAAAGTGCCACTAGACTTCTTTTATAGGGATACAGAAAAGATGAAGTTTATGGTACAAAACCAGCAACAGTTGACAAATTGAGGGCATACAAATACTGATGCAATGATTCCATTGCTTCATATTATCAGCAGTGCCTGAACTAGAACAGTCATCAGTTTGAAAATGGGTTTTGCCAAAAAAACATTATTCACTTCTGTAGATTACTTTAAATTTTGAAAATGAATGGTATGTTAATAAACACTGACTTTATAATCATTCAAAGTTTATATACATTTTGTGGGGACATCTTGTATATTTTCAACCATTTTTATCCACTTTCACCAATTATCAGAAGAGTAATTGCCTCTACTGGATTCCCTTTTCCAGAGAATACCCTTCTTCTTACATCCATGCAATTTATCCCTTCATCTCATTCAATATTTACTCAAATATTATCTTTTCAATGAGGTTTACTTGGACCCCTATATTTAAAATTGAAACCCTAACTCATTCATAGTTTCATGATTTTCTCTTAGCATACTCTATTTTTGATCCATGCCATATATATCCACAGCCAACTATGTAATCTACTTACTCTGTTGGTCTAATATTAGCCTATTTCTAAGAAAAAAAAATGAGCTCCATAGAACTGGGATTATTCTACAGCTGTTTAGTGAAGGGTACTGGGCACATAGTATACATCCATAAATACTCACTGGATAAATGACTGCATGTATTTCTCTTAAGCTACCAAGCAATCATTTTTTCTAACTCTAGAGGAAAAACATTTTATTTTATACTAAAGGCCCGGTGCATGAAATTCATACATGGAGGGGGTTGTCCCTCAGCCCAACCTGTACCCTCTCCAATATGGGACCCCTTGAGGGATGTCCGACTGCCCATCGGGATTGGGCCTAAACGGGCAGTCAGACATCCCTCTCACAATCCAGGACTGCTGGCTCCCAACTGCTTGCCTGCCTGCCTTCCTGATTGCCCCTAACCACTTCTGCCTACCAGCCTGATCACCCCCTAAACCACTCTGCTGCCAGCCTGTTTGCCCCCAACTTCCCTCCTCTGCCAGCCTAGTCACCCCTAACTGCCCTCTCCTGCAGGGTTGATCACCTCAAACTTCCCTCCCTTACAGGCTTGGTCCCTCTCAACTGCCCTCCCTTGCAGGCCGGGTGCCTCCCAACTGCCCTCTCCTGCTGGCCATCTTGTGGTGGCCATCTTGTGTCCACATGGGGGCAGGATCTTTGACCATATGGGGGCAGCTATATTGTGTGTTGCAGTGATGATCAATCTGCATATTCCTCTTTTATTAGATAGGATAGAGGCCTGGTACAGGGGTGGGGGCCAGCTGGTTTTCCCTGAAGGGCATCCCGAATCAGGTGGGGGTTCCCTTGGGGGTTCCCTTGGCCTGAGTGAGGGGCCTGTGGTGGTTTGCAGGCCGGCCATGCCCCCTGGTGACCCAAGCGGAGGCCCTGGTATCTGGAATTTATTTTCCTTTACAATTGAAACTTTGTAGCCTGGAGCAGAGCCAAGCCTGGGGCTCCCTCCGAGGCCAGCAGCCATTTGTGTTGGGGTTATAATTGAAACTTTGTTGCCTTAAGCAGTGAGCCCGGCCAGGGTGTGTGGAAAGTTTTGCTTCCCCTGTTGCCGGCGGCAACCCTGGCCTGCTCTCTCAAGCTCCATTCTGCCGCCATTTGTTTACCTTTTATAATTGAAACTGTGTAGCTTGAGTGGAGGCTTAGGCCTGTCTAGGGCAGGCGGAAAGCTTGGCTTCCTCTGTTACCTAGGAAACCTTGCTCTCTGTGGCTGTAGCCATCTTGGTTTGTGTTAATTTGCATACTCGCTCTGATTGGATGGTGGGCGTGGCTTGTGGGTGTGTTGGAGGTATGGTCAATTTGCATATTTGTCTATTATTAGATAGGATTAATCTTTCAAACACTGTATGATAATTTTTATGTGTGCAATCTAAAAAAAAAAACAAAAAAAAAGCAGGTTTATAGATATAGAGAACAAATTGGAGGTTACAAGAGGTGGGGGTGGGTGGGGCACAATGGGTAAACTGTTTTTTAGTTCAAATTAATTGAATATTTTCTGAAAAGTTTGACAACATAAAATTAAGAATCAGAATTATAAAACAAGACATTAAAATAAAAAGATTAGGCAGATTTGATAAAGAGCCAAGTGGATATTCTAGAACTGAAAAAGATAGCACTTAAAAAAAAAATCCAAACCTATAAAAACACAAACTTTTAATACTAAATAATTCATAAACTAAAAAGAAAATAAGTGCAATATTATATGATGTTATTTAAAATAGACAAAAGTGGCCAGGGAATTATAAAATAAAGTCCAATTTAAGCAAGATGGATGGTGAGGAGATCCCAACATTCCTCTCTTCCAATAAAAACAACAAATAAACCACCACAAACAAAAATTAGTCTGGGAAAGATCTAGACTGTAATGAGGAAGCATCAGTAGCCCCACTAAGCTCGGAAACCAAGGATAGATACATAAAAATACATAGAGAACATTTTAGATGCATTACCTTATCCTCTAGTCCAGAGCAGCCTGGTACCAAGAGGGATCCTCTCAAAGGGCTTTCACCACACTTGGAAGAGGAGAGCAGGAGAACATCATGGGTGTTTGTAAACTTTGCTACTGAGGAACCCCACAGTCTTCATTAACTCTGCTGATGGAGCTGCCCCGATTCCCAGCCAGGGTGTTTCCTCCCCATGACTGTCACTATGGTGACACCTGACCCCAGGTGCCTTAACCACTGCTGTGCCCTGCTCTCCAGTACCAGATTGCCATAGCACCTCAAGTACCCAATGATGATTTTGACCTGCCGTCACCAAAGCAGAGCTTCCTTTGCTTGAGTCATAAGCAGCTCTACCCACCAATACCAGGCTGCACTGCTACAGCGGTGTGCCCCAGTTCCAGAGTTCTAAGTCACAGCTTTGATAAATTACCAGGACTACACAGCTGCTACTTTGTACCCTCACTACAGGTCCAAAGTTGAAGCTTTAACCCATCATCACTGGGCGGCACCGCTACAGCTATGTGCCACAGACCCCAGGTTATAGGTTACAACTTTGACCTGCCATCATTTGGGCTGAACTGCTGATGTTCTGCAACTGTGTACAAGGGCCAGAGTTGGGAATTTGATCCACCATCCTCAAGGCTACTATTGCACTCTGCCAACTCAGACCAAGTTTTTGCTGTACCCTGTTATCCCATTGCCCATGCTGCTGCTGTGTCCTGCCCTCAAGTTCCAATACTGAAGCAAGCCCCTGAGATCCTGACCCCAGTTCCACTGCACACTCCTGTACCTTAAACCCTGGCAGTACTGCAGCTGTGTTTTCTGGACAAAGATGCTTTCGATAGTTCTGTGTCTGATCTCAGTACCCTAGTCCCTAGTATTCTGAGGGACAGTGTACTAGACCTGGCAACAAGAGGGATCTCCTCCACTAGATCTTCCTCCCAAGAGTAGAAAAGAAGAGTAAGGAAGCCAGGAGCCTTCACCTCCAAGGATCTCAATGACACTAGTCTCCAATGCCATCCACAGCACCTCTACAGTTTTGACAACAGAAGATCCCCACCAACTTTGCTAATGTTGACATCAGCCGATTGAGACACCACCATTGCGTCCTCACATGAAGCAGAAGAGCTGCACTCCAATGAGCCAGCAACCTCAATACCAATCAGAAAGAATATATGCCCCTATGTTCCTAGCAGCACAATTTACAATAGCTAAGTTTTGGAAATAGCCTAAGTGCCCATCGGCAGATGAGTGGGTTAAAAAAACATTGGTACATCTACAGAATGGAATACTATGCTGCTGTAAAAAGAAGGAACTTTTACCATTTGCAGCAGCATGGATGGAACTGGAAAGCATTATGCTAAGCGAAATAAGCCAGTCAGAGAAAGATAAGTATCACATGATCTCACTCATTTGTGGAATGTAATGAACAACATAAACTGATGAACAAAAATAGAGCCAGAGACATAGAAGCATTGAACAGACCGTCCAACCTCAAAGGGAAAGCAGGGGAGGAAGAGGTAAGAGAGCAACCAAAGGACTTGTATGCATGCATATAAGTATAATCCATGGACACAGACAGTAGGGGGGTGAGGGCATGTGCTGGGGGGGGGTTGGAACAGCCAGGGAGAGGTCAATGGGGGGAAAAGGAGACATATGTAATATTTTAAATAATAAATAATAAAAAATAAAAAGTAATTATTTTAAGGTATTCTATATATTAAAAGATTAATATGCAAATTGACCAAATGGTGGAACGACTGGTCACTATGACACACACTGACCACCAGGGGGCAGATGCTCAATGCAGGAGCTGCCCCCTGTTGGTCAGGGCCCTCCCACAGGGCGAATGCCACTTAGCCAAAAGCCGGGCTCATGGCTGGTGAGCGCAGCGGCTGTGGCAGGAGCAGTGAGCCGAGCAGCAAGGAGTAACGAGCAGGCAGGCAGTAAGAAGCAAGGGGTCCCAGACTGTGAGAGGGATCCCGGACTGCGAGACAGCACAGGCTGGACTGAGGGACCCCCACCCCCACCCCGAGTACACAAATTTTAGGAAAGCAAGAAGTTTAACGAAGAGATAGAAATCACAAAAATCAAACTAATTTTGAACTTGAAGAATACAATGAATGAAAGAGAAAATGCAATAGAGAGATTCAACAGCTCACTTAATTATGTAAAAGAAAAAATCTGAGAAATTAAAGAAAAGTATGATATTAAGAGTGATATTATCTAGTCAGAGCAGAAAAAAGAAATATGAATGAAAAAGAAAGGCTTCTGGTTCAAGATGGCAACATAGGAGGATCCTGAAATCATCTTCTCCCATGGACACACTCAATCTATAGCTATGTGGAACAATATCTCTGGAAAACTCCAAACTAGCAGAGCCAATCCTATACATCAGGAAAATGAGGGGGGAAAACACACTGAAACAGGTAGAGGAGGCTGAGACTCAGTCTCACCATAAACCCGAGCCCCTGCCCAGCAACAAACCATTGGGAAGGAACTCACTACTCCTGCTTCTCCTTGAAGAGTGAAGGGTTTGGACCCCACATGTGGTGCCCCAACTTTTAAGACTTTCATCTGACAGATAGGCCTCCAAAACATCAAGCACTGAAAGCCAATGGAGCTTGTGTTCATGAGACCATAAAGCTAGACAGCAAACAATTTTTTTTTTCTCTTATTTCTTTTTTTTAATATATTTTATTGATTTTTTACAGAGAGGAAGAGAGAGGGATAGAGAGTTAGAAACATCGATGAGAGAAAAACATCGATCAGCTGCCTCTTGCACACCCCCTACTGGGGATGTGCCCGCAACCAAGGTACATGCCCTTGATTGGAATCGAACCTGGGACCTTGCAGTCCGCAGGCCGACGCTCTATCCACTGAGCCAAACCGGTTTTGGCAAGATACCAAGTAGTTTTTAATGGGTTTGCAAGAACTCCCTGTGGCTTTTCCCCTAGAGATCAACAAGAGATAGCCCACTGAAGCCCCTAATATTTCCTTGAAAAATGCGTATTTATTTATCTTAAAAGTTGAAGTCCAAGGGACAGGCTTCTAATATAGGAGCCTATTGTAATATTCTCTATAGACAGGCCAGGCCAGTGGGTACCAACACTGCTGTCTTCTCCTGCCACTCTCCAGGTCACCGGTATCTCCCAAAAAGGAGCTTGTGCATGTCTGGTTCATTTGCTTTTGCAGATGCCACCCAGGGGATGCATCCCTTGATTGAAATTCTGGTGCCTAGTAGAAATACATTCACAGGCTCCATAGAACTATAACAGAGAGGTAGTTCTTAACTGGCTATCTTCCAGAGCACAGCACAGAGGCAGCAGAAAAAAACACCAAGACTTTCCCTGAGAAAGGACTACTTGTAAATCTTAAAATCTATATCCTTAGGAGCAGAATTCTTATTTAACATGTAATCCTCCCCAGAGACCAGAGAGGCCAGCAGGTGCCATCTTAATGTTCTCCTTCTGCCTCACCCCAGGTTACCAGTGAAAGGAGTTTTTGCATCTATTTGGTGCCCTGGCTTTTATGGCTGCTGCCCAATCTCCCGTCAAAGAGTTATATTCAAATACTTTAAAAGCTGCTGCCTGAAGCTACAGCTTCCAATCAGTCTTTATGTAGCTTACTGATATCCTCTCTTTGAGACTCTGACAGGTCTTGGCACAACCTCAACTATGGGAACCGCTAAGAAACAGAAGGCTGCTTAAACAGAAGTTGAGAGACAACCAAGAGCTAGGGCAGGGATCAGGACAAGGTTCATCTCCTACATGAGGGCACTCATTTGATTGGGAGAAGTGACTGTTTTATTTAATGTACAAGGAGTCAAGGAAAATAAAGAGAGAACTATATCCTAAATGAAAGAAAAAGTTAAAACCCAGAAAAGACATTAATGAAATGGGGATAAATGATTTACCTAATGAGGAATTCAAAAAATTGGCAAAAAGATACTCACTAAGGTCAGGAGAATAATGTAGGAACAAAATGAGAATTTTAACAAAAAATATAGAAAATATAAGAAAGTCCCCCCAGAAAAATCACAGAGCTAACATGCAATAACTGAGCTGAAATATTAAAAAAGAGGGTTCTACAGTAGACTAGAAAAAGTGGAAGAAAGGGTCAGTGAATTCGAAGGCAGGGAATTGGAATTCTTCCAGAGGAGCAGAAAGAAAAACAGTGGCAATAGCTTAAAGAACCTTAGAGAAAATACCAAACAGATGTTCACATTATGTAGATCCAAAGAAGAGAAGAGAGAGAAAATAAACAGAAAACTTATTTGTAGGAATAATGTCAGTAAACTCTCATAACATGGGGAAGGAAAACAGATATCTAGATCCAGGATGCTTAGAAAGTTACAAAAAAAGATTAATCCAAAAATCCCCACACCAAGACACATTATAATTCAATAGACAAATGTTAAAAGCACTTGCCTGTCACTCGTACTTGGGAACAGGTCATTGGCAGAATGGGCATGGCCACTGCAAGGTCACACATTTGGGATATTTAACCCCCTAAACAAAGGAATTTGCACGCTTTGTTCATCTTATGCTCTTGAGACTCTTATTGTTCAAAGCATGCTCTCCTGTATTTGCCCACATGGCTCATGCCATGTGGACCCTCACCCAGAATGGACTGATGGACTACAATTAGCCTGATGCTGCATTGGACCTGGACGCAACATGGAATGGAAACTCTGGACACTGACTCTGCTTCTAGCTTTACTGAAACCCCAGCTACACTTCTATGACTGAAATGGGACTTTGGAAACCTAGGGATGTAATTCCATGCAAATAAAAATCACTCATCCTCCTGTGCAAGTCTCAGAAAATTATTTTTATCGAGATATTGTAAGGACCCCACCCCCAGCTCCCAGTGGGGAAGAGGACAATTCTCCAATAACAGGAGCACATAAATATAAAAAGCAAATATTAACTAACAGACCTAAAGGGAGAAAGAAATGGTAATACAATAATAGTAAGGGACTTCAATACTCCTTCATCCAAACAGAAAATCAATAACGAAACCTCGGATTTATTCTACACGTTAGATCAGATAGACCTAACAGATGTTATATGTTAGACCACAAAACAAGTCTTAAAAAATTTAGGGAGATTGGAATCATGTCAAGCAACTTTTCCAACTATAATGACATGAAACTAAAAATTACAGTAAGAAAACTGAAAAATTCACACATTTGTGGGGATAAAACAACATGCTACTGAACAACCAATGGATTAAAAAAGACATCAAAACAGGAAAATAATAAATAGGTTCATAAAAATGAAAAAAACAGCATACTAACATTTATGGGATGCAACAAAAGTAATACAGAGGGAAGCTCATAGCAATATGGCCTACAGCAATAACCAAGAAAGATCTCAAATAAACAACCTGACCTGATACCTTAAGAAACTGGAAAAGAAGATCAAACTAAGCTCACAATTAGCAGAAGAAAGAAAATAGAGATCAAAGCAGGAATAAATAAAGACAGTAGAAAAGATCAATAAAATTAAGAGCTGGTTTTATAAAAAGATAAAATACAGCCCTGACCTGTTTGGCTCAGTGGATAGAGCATTGGCCTACAGACTGAAAGGTCCCAGGTTCAATTCTGGTCAAGGGCATGTAGCTGGGTTGTGGGCACATCCCCAGGAGAAGGTGTGCAGGAGGCAGCTGATCGATGTTTCTCTCTCATCTATGTTTCTAACTCTCTCTCCCTCTCTCTTTCCTCTCTGTAAAAAATCAATAAAATATATTTTAAAATAAAAGATAAAATACACAAGGCTTTATCTAGACTTTTTTATCAGGAAAAAAAGAGGACTTGAATAAATAGAAATAAAAATGAAAGAGATGTTACAACTAATACCACAGAAATACAAAGGAGTATAAGATAGTACCATGGACAATTATACATTAACCTAGAAGAAATGGATAAATATCTAAAAACATACAACCTACCAAGACTGAATCATAAAGAAACAAAAGATCAGAACAGACTGATTATTAGTAAAGAGATTCAATTTGTCACCAAAAGCTCCTCCCAAAAGAACAAAAGTTCAGGACCAGATGGCTTTATACCAAAGACATTTTAAGAAAAAGTAATACCAATCCATCTCAGAATCTTCCAAGAAATAGAAGAGAAAATGACACTTCCAAACTAAATTTACCAAGCTGGCATTACCCTGATACCATAGCCAGGATTAGTACACTATAAGAAAAGAACATTATAAGCCAATATCTCTGATAAATACAAATGTAACCCCTACCTCCAAATACTAGTAACTTGAATTTAAGAGCACATTCAAAAGTGCACATATCATGATTAGGTGGGAAACAGTCTTGGGATGCAAAGATGATTCAACACTTGCAAATCACTTAATGTGATACACCAACATTAACAGAATGAAGGATAAAAATCATATGATCATCTCAATAAATGCTGAAAAATAATTTAATAAATTCAACATCCTTCCATGATAAAAAAAAATTCTCAACAAATTAAATATAGGAAGAACTTACCTCAATAAAAGTCTATGTATGACAAGCCCATAGCTAACCTCATACTCACTGGTGAAAGTGAAGTCTTTCCTCTGAGAGCAGTAAGAACACAAAAATGTTCACACTCAGCACTTCTATTCAACATAATACTGGAAGTCTACCCCCTGAGATCAGGCAACAAAAAGAAATAAAAGGCATCCAAATCAGATAGGAACATCTCTATTTGCAGATGACATGATCTTATATATAAATCTCTAAAGAAATCATTAAAAAACTGTCAGAACTAATAAGTGAATTCAGTGAAGTTGCAGGCTGCAAATGTCAACCTACAATATCAGTTACATTTCTATACACTACCAATGAACCATCTAAAAGAAACATTAAGAATGCTATCTCATTTATTATAGCTCTCAAACAATAAAAATACTTAGGAATAAATTTAACCAAGGAGGTGAAAGACCTGTATAATAAAAACAATAAGAATTTAATAAAGATATTAAAGAAGTAAAAAATAAATGGAAATATACCCCATGTATTCGGATTAGAAGAATTAATATTATTAAAATGTCTATACTGTCCAAAGATATGTATAGAGTCAGTGCACTCTCTATCAAATTTCCAATTGCATTTTTCACAGAAATGAAAAAAAAACTCTATTCTAAAATGTGTATGGAACCATAAAAAACCCTTAATATCCAAATGAACCTTGAGAAATTAGAAAGCTGGAGACATTACACTTTGCAGAAATAAACCTACATATACGCAGCACTGTTTGACAGGGGTGCAAGAACACAGAATGGATAAAGCAAAGTATTTCCAATAAATGCTGTTGGGGAAACTGATATCCACATGCAAAAGAGTGAAACTGGATTTCTATCTTATACCACTCACAAAAAATTACTAAAAATGCATTAAAGATTCAAATATAATACCTGAAGCCATAAAACTTTTAGAAAAAACAATCATAGAAGAAAGGATCCTTAACAATGATTCAACAAAACCTAAAATAAAACAAGTGAAAGTACATTAAACTGAGGAGAATTAGCACAGCAAAGGAAACCATCAACAAATTTTTTAAAAAGCAACCTACAAATTGGAGAAAATATTTACAAACCATAGATCTGATAAAGGGTACTATCTAAATTATATAAAGAACTCATACAATTTAGTAGCAAAAAAAATCAAATAATCCAATTAAAAATGCTCAAAGGACCTTAATAGATATTGTTCCAAAGATCATATTTAAAGGGCCAATAATTACATAAAAAGGTGCTCAACACCACCAATATAAATGCAAATCAAAACTACAATTATATATCTTGTCACACCTGTTTAGATGGCTTTTATAAAAAAAAAAAAAAAGAGTAGATGTTGGCAGAGATATGGAGAAAAAGACATCTTTACACATATTAGGTGGGGATGACAACTGATAGTTATTATGGAAATCATTATGGAGGTGGTTCCTTAAAATATTAAAAATAGAACAATCAGCCATGACAGGTTTGGTTCAGTGGACAGAGCGTCGGCCTGCGGACTGAAGGGTCCCAGGTTCGATTCTGGTCAAGGGCATGTACCTTGGTTGCGGGCACATCCCCAGTAGGGTGTGTGCAGGAGGCAGCTGAACGATGTTTCTCTATCATCGATGTTTCTAACTCTCTATCCCTCTCCCTTCCTCTCTGTAAAATATCAATAAAATATATTTTAAAAAATAGAACAATCATATGATCCAGCAATTCCACTCCTGTGAATATACCCAAAAGAAATGAGTTCAGTGCTTCCAAGAGATATCTGCACTCCCATATTTATTGCAGCATTATTTACAATAGCCAAGATGTGGAAACAACTTTAATGTCCTTCAATAGATAAAAGGATAAGGAAGTTGTGATGTAGATTGATGATTGATAGCTAGAGATGATAGATGATAGATAGATATAGATGATAGATAGATAGAATGAAATACTGTTCAGCTATAAAAAGAAAGAAAAAAATCCTGACATTTGTGACAACATGGATGGACCATGAGAGTAATATGTTGTCAACTTAGGCAGAAAAAGGCAGTGGTATAGTATCACTTACATGTGGAATCTTAAAAAAAAACAACACAAACCTAATTTCATAGAAACAGAAATGAAAGAGACTGAGAGGAAGTGTAAATAGGGAAATATAGATCAAAGGCTATGGATTTTCAATTATAAGAAGAATTAGTTCTGTAGAACTAAGGTATAACATTGTGACAATCTTATATAATAAAACCCTAATATGCAAATCTACCGAATGGCAGAATGACCAGTCGCTATGATGCATACTGACCTCCAGGGGGCAGACACTCAATGCAGGAGCTGCCCCTTGGTGGTCAGTACACTCCCACAGGGGGAGCACCTCTCAGCCAGAAGCTGGGCTCATGGCTGGTAAGTGCAGCAGCAGTGGTGGGAGCCTCTCCCATCTCTGCTGCAGGTGGGCGGTAAGGAGCAAGGGGTCCTGGACTGCGAGAGGGCACAGGCTGGGCTGAGGGACACCCCTCCCATGCACAAATGTTGTGCACCAGGCCTCTAGTAGTTAATAAAACCTTACTGTAAACTTGAAAGTTATTGAGAGAAGAACTTCTCAAGCATTCTAACACACACACACACACACACACACACACACACACACACACACACACACACACACACACACAGAGTTAACTATATGAAGGGATGAATGTGTTAATTATCTTGATCTTGGTAATGTTTCCAGAATGTATAGTACATCACATGGAAACACTGTGTACTTTAAAAATGTACAATTATATTTGTCAATCACTCCTCAATAAATTTTGGGGGGAAAGCTGAATTTATGTAAAAACAAAACAAAACATTATAAGAGATTAGAAAGTCACTTTATAATGCTAAAGTTGGCCATTAACAATTAAGTTTTAATAGTTTGGAATATTTATTTACTAAAATAACATGAAGTTAATATTATAAAGCAAAACTATATAAGTACAGAAATATTAGAAAATCCGTACTGTGAGAAAATTTAATTCATTGCTTTAGTCCAGACTAGTAAATGGATAAATAATAACAATGAAAATAATAAAAAGATAAGACAGAAGATCTGAAAAAAACATCATGAATGTGACAGGTCTTACTGAAAACTATTGAACTTTGCATGTGAAAAGGTACTGCCTAAATGCTCATAAAACAATAAACATGACCAGAATCTCCACTAGTAAAAGAGCTCCAATAATCCCAAAATATAAATATTGTAAAGATACCATTATCTGACTAAAGAGAAAGAAAACTAGAATTTTTTAAATACATTTTTATTGATTTCAAAGGGGAAAGAAGAGAGAGATAGAAACATCAATGATGAGAGAGAATTATTGATCGGCTGCCTCCTGCACGTCCCACCCTGGGGATTGAGCCCACAACCTGAGCATGTGCACGGACCAGGAATCTAACCATGACCTCCTGGTTCAGGGTCACTGCTCAACCACTGATCAACACCATCTGGGCAAAACTAGAAATGTTTAACATTAAAATCAGAAACCAAAATAGCCTAACAAATAAAAATTAATAATGTCTTTTTCCTTAAACAACTTTCTACTAAAGAGAATAAAATAAAAGCATTACAAGATCTAGAAAATATTTAAATAAAGATGTCCTGTATTAAAATCTATAAAATATACCTAAAGTATATTAATAAGATAATCCATAGCTATCAATTTTGTCAATAAAAAATAATTAAAACAAATAAACTATCTGATTCAAAAAGTTAGAAAAATCCCAAATTAAGCCAAAGAAAAACATAAGAATTATTAAATTAAATTATTGATAAGTCTGATAAAAGTATAACCAATAACATTTAAAGTTAGTTTTTAAAATAACTATATAGTCAACAAATTACTAACCAATCTAGTCACACACAAAAAACAAAAAAACAAATATATAAAATTTTAAAATGTGGAAAAAAACAAAAACTTAGACAATTTGAAAAACCATAAAAGCTTCTTTGCTCAATAATAAAATAGATATGAAAAGTGGAATACAATAAAAAATTAGAAAAATAGAAACTGACTGCATCTGCAATAATACGTCAAACATGTCAGTTCCCTCAGAAGAATTAATGTGGCTAAAATGAGACTTTCCAAATGTGCCAGGCTATAGTTTTACATGGGAAATTTATAAAAATCCTTAATACATAGGTCATTTTCAAGATATTTAAACTCTTCTGGATCATAGATTTAAGAAAATATTTTTTTCAAAGCAAGCATAACACAAATACCAAATGCATCAAATACTGCATAAAAACACTACAGATCTTATTATGTATGAATCATAATAATACAATCATTATAAAATATTTGCAAACATTTCAGCTATTCATTACAAGAGTAATATTTTATCTCCAAGAAAATTTTACTTCAGATATAAGGATTGTACAGCATTAAATGAGCTAGTTAACATAATTTTTCATATTAATAAGCCTAAAGAGAAATGTTTTAATATCCATGGATATTATTATTAAATAGAAAAATGTAATGAAATAGGAATTGATAGACACTTTCTTAAATGGAAAATCACTAAATTTTTCTAATACAGTCAGGGACAAGATAAGGGTTTTCTCCCTCTATCTCATTAGTATTAAACACTGTACTTGAGTTACAGGCCAAAATAGTTTTACATAGCCGAAACTGGTTTGGCTCAGTGGATAGAGCATCGGCCTGCAGACTCAAGGGTCCCAGGTACGATTCCAGTCAAGAGCATGTACCTTGGTTGCGGGCACATCCCCAGTAGGGGGTGTGCAAGAGGAAGCTGATCGATGTCTCTCTCTCATCGATGTTTCTAACTCTCTATCCCTCTCTCTTCCTCTCTGTAAAAAATCAATAAAATGTATTAAAAAAAAAAGTTTTACATAAAAATAAAATCTGGAGATATTCAAATTAGAAATAAGATGGTCTATTTATAGATGATGTGATCAAACACCTGTATAAAAGAATAAAATAAACAATCATTATTTTATAAGAAATAAAATAACACCATAGTACAGAATAAAAAATAATATGCATAAATAAATAGCTTTCAAATAGAATCGTTTGAACCATATCAAAGAATATTTTTTGCTGGTCAAAATACATAAAATTGCAGGTATTCAATTAACCAATAGCAACCAGAAAAAAATTTTAATTGAAAAAAAGACCCCATTTATTGTTTAAAAATGATTCAGTGCCACCCTTGCCAGTTTGTGGATAGAGCATTGGCCTGAGGACTGAAGGGTTTGATTCTGGTCAAGGTCACATACCTAGGTTGCAGGCTCCATCCCTGGCCTGGTCAGGGCATGTGTGGGAGGCAACCAATATACATTGATGTTTCTCCCTCTCTGTTTCTCCCCCTCCCTTCCACTCTCTTTAAAAATCAATCCTTTGGAGAGGATTAACAAAACAAAAAATATGATACAGTGCCTACAAGTAAGGTTAACTAGAAACAAATAAGGTCCTTACATGGAAACTTTAAAACACACATGAAGAAAGAACACTCAATTTATAATGTAACATGTTGTCAATTAATAAGGAAAATATATATTTTTAAATCCTCACTCAAGGATATTTTTTCCATTGATTGTTTTTAGAGAGTAGAAGGGAGGGAGGAGGGGGAAGAGAGAGAGAAACATCTATGTAAGAAAAACACATTGATTGGTTGCCTCCCATTTGCACCCTGACCAGGGGAATAGGTATATGCCCTTGACTGGAAATTGAATCCATGACCATTTGATCTGAGAGCTGATGCTCTAACCAATTAGCAAAACTAGCAACGCGAGGAAATATATATTTTTGTAAAGTAAACAAGTTAGTCTAATGATTGTAAGGGAAATAAACAAATATGAATAGCCAGGAAAATTCTTTAAAAGAAGGGTAATTGGAAGCATTAATCTCCTAATGTTGAAATAAACAAATATGAATAGCCAGGAAAATTCTTTAAAAGAAGGGTAATTGGAAGCATTAATCTCCTAATGTTGAAATATACTAAAAAGCTTCTATAAGTAAATAAGATAACACATTACTGGTAATTGACAGATTACTGAATTAGAAGAAAATATCCATATATACATAGATACATAGATATATAGATAGATACATACATATATGCATTTAGGTGTGTGTGTGTGTATAAATACTAGAGGCCCAGTGAGCAAAATCACGTGGCCCCACCCATCCACCCGCTGCCCTGCCTTGACACCCTAACCTCTCCACCCAGAGCTCAAGCATGCCTGGCACCACCCCCAACCCCTCTGGCCTTCTCTGGCCACTTCAAGCCCTGCCCTTGGTCCCACGAGTTGCCTTGGGCTGGTCCCACCTCCTCCGGGCACTTCCCCACTTCCGTCCTGTCTCCAGAGCAAAACAGCAGCTCTGGCCCGTTATGGTGCTGGAGGAGAGCATGGAAGCCTCGTGCCTGCTGCAGAGTTTCGGGCTTCGTTTCCTGGTGGCATGCATGCTGCACTCCTTTCCCTGGCAGGTGGGTGGTAGGGCGCTCTGATTGCGAGCAGTGGATGGCAAAGGACTAGTAAGGGCTCTATAGGCTCTCACCCCCACCCTCCCCGCCATGGGATGGTCCCACCTCTTCCAGGTGCCTCCCCACTTCCATCCCATCTCTGGAGCAATTCGGTGGCTCCACCCTGGCACACATGCAGCCTCCTGCTGAACGGTCATTACGGCGTGAGGACGTCATGACCATTAGCATATTAGTTCTTTATTATATAGGATATATATACTTATATATATACTAGAGGCCCAGTGCATGAAATTCTGCATGGGGGGCACAGGGGGTGGTACAGGGTCCTTCAGCCCAGCCTGCACCCTCTCCCAATCCAGGACTGCTGGTTCCTAACCACTGGCCTCCCTGTCTGCCTGATCACCCCTAACCACTCTCAACCCTAACCACTCTGCCTGCCTGATTGCCCCTAACCACCTCTGCCTTGGCCCCCCACCACCGTGGCTTCGTCCGGAAGGATGTCCAGAATGATGTCATTTGGCTGTCTGGTCTAATTAGCATATTATGCTTTTATTATATATAATATATGCCTTGGCCTGTGTGGCTCAGTTTGTTGGATTATATATATATGCCTTGGCCTGCGTGGCTCATTTAGTTGGAACATTGTCCTGTGCACCACAAAGTTGCAGGTTTGATTCCTGGTCAGGGCACATACCTAGTTTGCAGTTCAGTCCCTAGAGGGAGGGCGGGGTAGGGAGGCAACTGATAGATGTTTCTCACATTGATGTTTCTCTCTCTCTCTCTCTCTCTCTCTCTCTCTCTCTCTCTCTCTCCTTTTCCCTCTCTCTAAAAATCAATAAACATATCCTTGGGTGAGGATTAAAAAAATACATATATGATCTATTCTAATAAAAGGGTAATATGCTAATTAGACCGGGTCAACTGGATGTCCAACTTCCTTCAGGGCAAAACCACCATTGCGGGGGCCGAGGCAGAGGTGGTTTGGGGCAATCAGGCTGGCAGGGGAGCAAGCAGTTAGGGGCTATCAGGCCGGTGGGGGAGCAAGCAGTTAGGAGTGAGATCAGGCTGGCATGGGGGAGCAAGCAGTTAGGGGGCAATTAGGCTGGCAGGGGAGAGCAGTTAGGGGGCGATAAGGTCAGGAGGCAGAGGTGGTTAGAGGCAATCACGCAGGCAGGCAGGAGAGTGGTAGGGAGCCAGCGGTTAGAAGTGGTTAGGAACCTGTGGGATCAGGCCTAAACTGGCAGTTGGACATCCTCTGAGGGGTCCCAGATTAGAGAGGGTGCAGGCCAGGCTGAGGAACACCCTTCCCATGCATGAATTCTGTGCACTGGGCCTCTAGTATTTTAATATATGAAAATGTTTAGCTCTCAAATTAAGAAGGAAAAAATAGCCGATTCTATAAAAGGCTTTGGGAAAACTGGATAACCTTCAATAGAAAAATTAATTTAACACTGCATTTCATATCTTAAATTTAAAAATTCAAAATCAAATATTGAAATGTCAAATTTTAACATGAGTTTCAGCTGTAAAATGAATGAACTTCAATTTTCTCCTACAAAACCAGAATGATCTAATTACGGAATCTAATTTCCCAAATCTTGATCCACTGAACATATTTGAACATTTTGCAGCTGTTCATTTCTATTTGAAATGCTCCAGTCTTTGGCTCCAGTGACTTCAGGGTTCAGTGCAGACTCAGGCCATGCAGTTTCTTGTTCAGAATGCCAATATATAAAGAACATCAAAATATCACTGTATTTGTGATGAGAAGATAAATGAATTTCCAAGATTGCTCCTAGGTACATTATTAATTAAATTGCTTAAGCCTGAGGAAAACTGCCTTTGACTCACGCTCCAACGACAATGTTTTGTTGACTCTAAAACTTTTGTTTTGCTGAGAGTTATATAAACTGAGACAATGCCTTTTTCTAACACCCTGGAATGCAAGTGGTTAGTTTCTTCTTTTAATGATTTAGAACAGTCACTTAGAAAGTGAAGTTGGAGTGGGCACCCAGCTATCAGTTTGCTGGGGATGTCCATGTCTCTGTGTGTGGTAGAGTCTAATCTTCTGATATTCCTGGTTCTTTAAAGTCTTCATCCCTGGGATGTTTTGTGTTGCTTAAATATTATTGATTTTCCCAGCTGGGTCTTCCCTTTCAGAGAACTCACCCATGCTCATAATTCAAAAATCCCAGTTTAAAAATGAAAATATATATATTGATGACTCCAAAACATATAAAATTATATATTTAGTCTAGAAAGCTTTTGGCTCTAGACCATTACTACCATATCCTATTAAATTGTTGCTTTAAGCCAGAGATAACCACATGAAGGCATAGTACTTCAGGGCATAGATACTGGAGCCAGATCACTTGGGTTCAAATACCATTTCCTCCAGTTAATACCAATATGACCTTGCACAATTTGCTCAGTTCACTGTGCTTTAGTTTCTCCATCAAACTAGTAAAAGTACCTACTTCATATGATTTTCAGATAATTAAATTTGTAAATCATGTAGAACTGGGCATAGCACAAAGTAAAAGCTATGTAAGTGTTAAATGAACATAATAATAAATGATGTAAATTTACTGTATGTTCCAAATAGAGCCTCCAAGGAACCACATGCTTCATTAGAAAGACAACAGTTAGGTGTCTGTCATCCAGGACTTTGGCAGCCTATCAGTGTGATCCAGGAGACCAAGGCAGTTGACAGTAAGAGAAACTGATTTTGTGCATCAAGTCTCTAGTACAGTTATAAAGAACTTTGCCATATGAGAGATAGGCTGTAGCACTTAAATGACTCTGGTTGGAAAACTTCTGCAAAATTTAAAATATTTTCATCACATCAAAAAAATCAATTGTACTGTTGATATTTAGCTCTGTTGACTAATGAGTTTGCAGACCACTGTTCTAGGGAATAAGAATTCATCAATAAATAGGAGACAAAAACTTCAATAACGTTTTATATAAACCAGTAGTCATTAAACATGGCTTATACTATAACTGATCTTATTGCCATAATGATAAAAGTCTAATATTAAAATAACTCACTTTAAATTCACCCAAAATAATATACTAAATAAAAATTAATAACTAAAGGATAGGCAAGGATTTGGTAAACCTTTAGATATAGTGTAAAGGACAACAAGGCACCTAAGAGATGAGAAAGGAGCAAGTCTAGGCTTCTAATTGCAGGGTCTCTGGTTAGTTGTTATATTAAAATCCTTTATCTCTTCAACCTGGTTGTTAATTTAACTAAGAGTTTTCTGTCTTTCATTTCTTTCAGACCTGTATATTTTCTTGTCATTACTACACTAGCATTTTATTGGTGTGTGTGTGTGTGTGTGTGTGTGTATATATATATATATATATATATATATATATATATATATATATATATATATATATATATATATATATATCCTACCTAATAAAATCGTAATATGCTAATTGACCGTACCTTCGCTATGCCCACAGCCAATCAGGGTGCTATGCAAATTAACCCAGTAAAGATGGCGACCCCCATGCGCTGCCCCTCCCCCCATCGCCGTGGGAACCGGGGCCCGCAGGAGGCACCGGGGCCTCCTGCCGCTCCCATCCCTGAGCCTCTGAGGGAACCGGGGCTGGTGGGAGGCGCTGGGGCTTCCCACTGCTGCCGCCCGGGGCCAAGCCCTGACCCTGAAAGAAGGCGGAAGGCGATGGCCAGAGCCAAGGCCTGGGTCCCCGGTGCCAGCAGAAAACTGGTGCAGGCAGCCAGGTGAATGAAGGTCTATTGCACGAATCTTCGTGCAACGGGCTTCTAGCATATATATATATACTAGCTTTCCCGTTGCAGGAAAAATCCTGCAATAGGATTTCCTGCTGCACTCTACCCCGCCTCCGTTCCTCCCTTGTCCCCCGCCTCACCTTCTCCTCCAGCCCACCCGCGTTTCCCTTCGACCCCGGCCCCGCCTCCGCCCTGCCCTTCTCCTCCCCCCCGGCTTGCTTGCTTCTTCGAAGCTTTACTCCCTTCTGCAGCTCTTGGCTTCTTTGGACGCTGTATTGATATGCAAATTAGCTGCCATCTTTGTTGGGGTAATTTGCATACTCGTCCTGATTGGTTGGTGGGCGTGGCTTGGCTGGTGGGCGTGGCTTGGGTGTAGCGAAGGTGCGGTCAATTTGCATATTTGTCTATTATTAGATTAGATATTTAAAAATAATTTATATATATATGTTTAAAAATAATTTTTGGCTCAATATTAAAATTTCATTAAACTCAGGACTTTCTATAACCAGATAGGCCTTACACTCAGACATGAACATATACATACATATACAAATTTTGGAATATTGTCATATTTCAGCAAAATAAAAATTGCTCTTGAATGTCCCCCCTTTATTCAAATGTTCATATGAATTAGATTATACAAAGATTATACAAACAAAAATGATAAACAAGGCAGCCAATAAAGAAAGAGTGAATGATCACCTACACAGTGCTGTTTAAAGAATGCCAAAACACCTATCAGGTGCAGAATTGTATTTTACACATTCCACTTATTGACTCTCATCCTTCAATGTAGCTATTGAAAGCACACTGGGATTAGAATAATAAAGCTTGGGGGGGGGGTCATTATTTCAAAGAGATAAAGAAATTAAATCAGTTTGCTAGCATATAAAATGCTTAGCACTTAACAAAAACTAAATATATGTAGTAAACATTACATATATGCAAACATTTGGTCAATGTGGTTAATCCCATCAAAGACTATTAGTTTATTAGTTGTGATAGTTGATACTTTATTCCTGACTGAAGAGTGACAATTGGAAACTCTCAATTTTAGTTGGATGAAGGGGTAAAGAACACAGAGCAGACACGTGAGACAACATGAGGATAGTAACAAGTAGAACAAAAATGATCATTTGCAAAGAGCAAGTCTTTGGGGGATCACAGCCAAAGAATGATTCAGTTAGTTGCTCCACTTAAAATATTTCGCTAAAACAGTTTATTTTTTTTTATTTTTTATTTTTTTAAATATATTTTATTGATTTTTCACAGAGAGGAAGAGAGAGGGACAGAGAGTTAGAAACATCGATGATAAAGAAACATCGATCAGCTGACTCTTGCACACCTCCCACTGGGGATGTGCCTGCAACAAGGTACATGCCCTTGCCCGGAATCGAACCTGGGACCTTTCAGTCCGCAGGCCGACACTCTATCCACTGAGCCAAACCGGTTTCGGCAAAACAGTTTATTTTTTAAGTTAACTTTCATAATAGTACCCAAAGAAGACACAGAAACAACATGAGAAATGGCTCCAGGGGAGAATGCCATGTGATGGCAGAAGCAGAGATCAGAGTGATGCAACTGTCAGCCAAGTGCCAAGGTTTGCACGCAACCACTAGCCGCTAGGAAAAGGACAAGAAGGATCCTCCCTTAGAGCCTTCGGAGAGCACACGGCCTTGCATACTTCTTGATTTTGGACTTTTAGCTTCCAGACATAATAAAGTGTTTTTGTTTGTTTTAGACCCCAATTTTATTGTACTGAATTAACATATCCCTAGACAATGAATATACATTTTGGTTTAAGAGTCTATTACGTGAAAGCTTCTAAACATGGTGGAGATGGATGATCTCTGCTTTATGTTAGTTTCTTTATTGCCTCTCTCCTGCCCCCATATAATGCTCTCTAAATCTGAATCTATAAATACCATAGAACGATGGACTGCAAACACCAGTTTCCCCAGATCAGCTTCAGCTAGTTCCTTCAGGCATTCTCTATACTTTCCAAATCTCTACATGTCAGCATCGCAATTGTTCCAAATCCCCTCAACCTTCTTCTTCCCCTTTCCTGTCCTCTCTATTCTCTCTCTTTCTCTTTCTCTTCCTCTGTGTGTGTGTGGGTGTGTGTGTGTGTGTGTGTGTGTGTGTGTGTGTCTTTGTCTCTACCTTTACCTCTTTCATTAGCACCTCTTCTTTCTCATTTTGTCGAGTTTTAAGTTTCAAATACAGCTGGGAAAACTCTTCAGGACACTTCCTCTGAAAACTGCTCACCTCCCCAGCTTGTATACATAGCTAGCAGGGCCCCAGCACTTCGCTCATCTTGTTCTGTAGAAAACATCCACCTCAGTTTCCTCAGGTTCCTCTGGAAGGAAGTCCGAACAAAAGGAGATGGCCATCATCCAGACATTCCATTGATAGGTCATTCTCAAACTGTGGTCCCAGACTTGCAGAGCCAGCAATACCTGAGGACTACTTAGGAATGCACATTTTCTAGCCACACCTCAGACCTACAACATAAGAAATTCTGGGTTTGGGGTCTTGCCATTTTTTGTTTTAATAAGCTCTCCAGATGATTCTGATGCATTCTAAAATTTAAGGATTACTGCTATAGGTGATTTTCAGCAAAGTAACTCTGCCTGTAAGAAAGATAGTAGCTGAGTGAGAGCGCTGAGCCAGATGCAGATCAACATGATTAATTAGGAAAGAAACAGTGAAAAGTCAAAAGCCGTGTACTGTGGTTCCTTTCCTGGTATTTATTCAGGTGCCTCAAATAGGTACCAGAGGAAATAGCACTTCATTCAGAATAAGTACAATGATCTTTATCAGCTAGTTATGATGAAAAGACATAGGTTTTAATTTATGGTTTGATTATGGTCATTTATTTACTTAGTAAATATTTATTGAAACTTTTCTAGACAATGAAGGATCCTACAGTCCTCAATGAGGATACTACAGTCAGTAACACTGAGCCCCTGTTTTCATAGAGTTAAATTCTAGAAGGTATAAAAGAGGAAAAATCTTCTCTACCCGTTTTGGTCTCTGGCTGGACCTAAGAGTTAGACTGACATAAGACAAATGGACAGGATAAAGCATATAAGTTTCATTAAAAATTTACATGTATATGGGAGCCCTCACAAGAAATAAAGAAGAAATGCCCTGGCCAGTGTGACTCAGTTTACTGGGCATTGTTCTGAGCACCAAAAGTTTTCTGGTTTGATTCCTAGTCAGGGCACATGCCCAGGTTGCAGGCTTTATCCCCAGTAGTGGGTGTGCTGGAGGTAGCTAATTGATGTTCCACTCTCACATCAATGTTTCTCTCCCTCTTCCTATCTCTCTCTCTAAAAAAATCAATTAAAAATATTTATTTTAAAAAAAGACTAAATGACTAGAGCAGAAAGTTTTTGTACTTTTTAGACAAAGAAAAAATACAGTTGTAAAAAATTGACAAGACAGAGGGGTTTCGGCTAGGGGTAGTAAATAGTGAAGAAGAAAGATAAGGGTTAGTATAACAAGATTTGTTTGTATAGATTTGTCTGCCTCCATTCCCCATTCCCAGTGATAAGAATGTCTTCCTTTCTTGTGGTACAGGAAGGGCAACTTTTAAATGGGAGTTTTATATCCCACTTTCAGGAGAGAAAAGGAGGGTCAGAGTACCCTTCTTAAAACTGCTGTTTCTGGAGTGCCTTTAACCTAAAATAATCAATATGTCAACATGACATATATTGAGGTGACATGCTCTGAATTCCTTCATAGGGAAGACGGACAATAAAAAAGTAAGTATTGTAAAAGTATAGGTAGTTATAGGAGCTATTTTAAAAAGTTTGTAAGGAATTAGGTAATAACTGTGATTGGATGATGGGATAAACAGAAAAGGGAAATGTTTAAACAAACAGAAAAAAAAATGAATGAAGTTTGGGAAGATGTCTTCAATTAGGGGGTAATGAATTCTGGTAGAGAGAACAGAAAAATGCAAATACCTTGGGGTATACTGAGATTACATATTTCAAAAGAACAGCAAGAATGTCAGTGTGGCCAGAAGGGTAGAAGATAAAGGTAGAGGCCAAATCATGTACAGCCTTGAGGATATTCACAGGACAGATTTTTTTTTTCTGAATATTATGTGAACTCACTGGAATTTTCTTAGTGAGGGAACTGACATAATTTTATCAGCTGCTCTGTGAAGAGGCTATAAGTAGGGCAAGAAAGAGGTAAGGCCATATAGAAGTCTAGTGTAGTGAAAGTAAGAGTTGATGGTAATTTCGACTAGAGTTTCAGCAGATGAAATAAAAGACATGGCCAGATAATGGATATATCTTAAAGGTGCAACCAATAGCAGTTATGGGTGGATTGTATGTGAAGTGTGATACAATAAGAACACATGGGTGAGTTCTAGGTTTGGGGGCTGAAAAAGTATGTCCCCAATAGCGCCTTTTACTGAGATATGGATCACTGTGGGAACAACAGGCATGGAAGGGAACAGTGAGATCAATTTTGGTAGGTTAATTTGTCCTTCCAAGTAAGATACTGAGTAGAGTGTTAGATATATCCTCCTGGGGCTGAGAGGATAGGTAAGACTGGTGATAAAAGTTGGGAGGAATTAATGATTTAAAGAATCCCCATTCTGAAGACAGCTCAGTCCACAAGAGTGAGAGGAGGGAAAGTATTTGCTGGTAAAAGAGCAACACTGAACTTTCTTGATCTGATATGGAATGTCCACCTAGAAGCAAAATGTCAGGATTTGGGGTAAGCATCCAATAACATTTGTTGACTAAAACAGACTGTTCACAAATGTGTGTCTGATTATATCCCAAATTTCCTTTCCACGATCACCTCTCAGTGAACTACAAAAATCAGAGATTTTCTATCAATTAGTCAGGGTTGGTAATGCTTTAATACAAAGACAAATGGGGAAAGAAAACTGCCTCAAATGAAAAAAATGTAACTCAAATTTTATATGTGTTCTCTTATATAGAAAATGGTTATAACAGAATATTTATAGCAAATATACTCTTATTCATAACAAAAAGCACTATAACATTAGATCCATAGCCAAACTTTAATGATTTATTTAATGTATTACATATTGTCAAGAGATTTTAATAAATGTGTTCTATTGCTCATTAATATGGTATACAGAAACAAATACATTGATTTGATTTAATATATTTTCTTAAAATATTTCTATATATCATGTTGGCCAAGATATTAAAGTAAGTTATAACTCTATTTCTTTTATTATAGCCTAAAGCCACAGAATCTATTTTTGTAAACTTGTTAATATACACATATTAAACACCTCCAATATTAGTATTTAAAAAAATAAATTAATGAGTATTTGCCCCAAATGTTATTTGAACATTATAATTTTAAACAGCTGGCATTTGCATCTTAGGTCAAAAATTTTTATAGTCAGCATAAAGAAAAACACATCAATAATAAATTTGTACATAAATAAGAAAGCAAAAACCTAACAGTAAAATAGCGAGAGGTTCAATTAATATCATGGCTTTTACCAAGAGAACTAGTAGAATATGCAGATAAGCTGTGTGTGTTTTTAATGTAGAGAAAAAATTTTTTAGTAAACAATACATTTTGTTTACAAATTCACACTAGTAATTTCATAGCAAATGTATAACATGTGTACCACCATGAAGACAGGGCATGCTGTAATCAGACTGCTTTGTGAATTTACTATAACAAAATGATTAGACACTGGATTTAATCACGCCACGTCTGGGATTTGACATTCTAACAACTGTAGTCTAGCTGCCAGCCCTGCCACAGTGGTAGAAACTCAGCAGTCCTTTGTAATAAGCATGTCTGGAGCTATTCCTTTGATTATTTTCAATTGAGAGAGAAAGAGAGAGAGAAAAATAATTACATACATCATCTACATTTGCAAAATGGTATGACTCATATATGATTTGAGGCTTTTCTTATACATCTTACTACCTAGTGGTATCCATATGATTGATCACTGCCATGAACTCAAGAAATGAGTATTGGATAGTTTTCATGATGATACTAAGAAATTAATCTAATGAATTTTGATGAACATGACCTAATAAAATCATCTCAAAGATTTCAAATTATGTTATGTGTGGGTATAGGGTAACTTTCTGTAGCCTCCATTAGCTGCCATTCCAAGTTCTAAAGGGATATACTGTAGCACAAAAACTATAATAAGGAATTGAATTTTGCTGCCATATCATATCTGCTAAAATATAACAATGAATGCATCAAACATACTTAATAGAGTTAATTCTCCTATGGTAAAATTTCAAAATGCCTGTTCTCAGTCACCAAAATCCCAGATTGCATCATACTTTCTTTTTTGACAACTGCTTCTAGAATGATGATGCCATTAACAGAAGAATAGAAATATTGCAAGCAAAGCTGATTAGAAAGGGATTGGGCCTAAACGGGCCGTCGGACATCCCTGTCACAATCCAGAACTGCTGGCTCCCAACTGATCGCCTGCCTGCCTGCCTGATTGCCCCTAACCACTTCTGCCTGCCAGCCTGATCACACCCTAACCACTACCCTGTCAGCCTGATTGATGCCTAACTACTCCCCTGCCAGCCTGATTGCCCCTAACTTTCCTCCCCTACTGGCATGGTCACCCCTAACTGCCCTCCCCTGCCAGCCTGGTCCCCCCCAACTGCCCTACCCTGCAGGCCTGGTCCCCCCCAACTGCCCTCCCCTGCCAGCCTCATCGCCCCTAACTGCTCTCCCCTGCTGGTCTGGTCCCCCTCACAACAGCCCTCCCCTGCAGGCCTGGTAACCCCCAACTGCCCTCCCCTGTAGGCCTGGTCACCCCTAACTGCCCTCCCCTGCAGGCCTGGTCACCCCTAACTACCCTCCCCTGCAGGTTTAATCGCCCCCAACTGCCCTCCCCTGCAGCCCTGGTCACCCCCAACTTCCTTTTCCTGCAGGCCTGGTCCCCCCACAACTGCTCTACCCTGCAGGCCTGGGTCCCCCCCAACTGCCCTTTCTTGAAGGCCCGGTTGCCCCCAACTTCCCTCTTCTGCCAGCCTGGTCACCCTTAAATGCTCTCCCCTGCAGGCTTGATTGCCCCCAACTGCCCTCCCTTGCAAGCCTGGTCCCTCCTAACTGCCCTCCCCTGCTGGCCTGATTGACCACAACTGCCCTCCTATGCAGGCCTGGCTGTCCTCAACTGCCCTCTCCTGCTGGCCATCTTGTGGTGGCCATCTTGTGTTCACATTGGGGCAGCCATCTTTGACCACACGGGGGAAGCCATCTTGTGTGTTGGAATGACAGTCTATTTGCATATTACTATTTTATTAGATAGGATTAGTATTAAATTAATATTTAGCAACATGATTCATATCACCAACATTTGTCAATAGAAAAAGGAAATCAACACATTGAACTGTTAAAGAAAGTCAAGGTCTTTTTTATCTTCTTTAGTTTTATCCATCATTTAAAAACACATTCAATTTCTTTTGGTAAATTAAATTGATTTCTTCTAGTTTGGACCTCTGTGGAGATACAGCCCCATGTTATACCTGGCCAAAAGAACTATTTATTTTAAATCCTACTTTCCACAATATTAAATACCTCTCCTATACTTTCTTCATAGATACTGTTTTAGTTTATTGTTGGATTCAATGAAAACTGCAAAATAAGAGACCAGCCATATTTTCTGGCATAGCATAGAAACAGAGTCCATAAATAGATATATTTAGTATTTTAAATTAAATATCACAAAAAAAGTAGCTGCTTTCATATAAGGTGATGCCGTACTATACGCATTTCACAGTAAACATAGTTAACTGGAATTTATAGTTTAAATTTACCAAAAGTCCTTTTTAATAACATTTTTTTCAGGAAATGATTTTTTTTTCAATTGGCAATGCTAATATCCTCAATGTTCATTTTAATTATAGATTTGTCACTCTGACAGATGTTCCCAAGGGAAATATTGATTTCAGTATTAGCAGAGAAACATCTGCTGTTGGAAAGAGAGGAATTGGCCATTTTATTTCTCCAAATTTTATCATGTATCTTGGGCAAACATTTATTTTATTAAGAATGGGAAACCATTTCCTAAATATTCCCTGGAATTCCAATTGTGTTCTGCTGAAAACATGAAAATGGTTTTGCAATTTCTATAGTATTTTTATTTGCATATATCCATACAACCCAAAAGTAATAAAGCTGAGATAGAAGACATAACTCATTTATAATTATAAATATAATAATGGAAAAAGAACACCTACAATTTAAAAAGGAATCAACCATTTTATTTATCCATCTGAAACTAACTTCAGACTTGGAAGAGATTTTTCTCATTATAAATTAAAGGCTAGAAATACATCTGGTGTGTTCCTGAGTTCTATGGTTGTATAGAGAAGTTTTATCTTGACCTGATTTTTATCTTCTAAAAAGTTTAAAGGAAATGAAATGGCATAAACCACATCATACACTTTCCTATCACCACTTTTCAGGAGAAAGTCAAACTAGGTGAGTTCTTATTCAGTGAATACCTTCCAAGTAATGAGATTTTTTAAATAATAAAAACCTACTGTTCCAATATAAAGACTCTTAAATATGACTGTTAAGTCTCTAATGAACTATGACATAATATTAAAGAAGAAACATCTAAATTTCTCATTGCTTCCAGCAGTAGAATAGCTGAACATAACAGACATAATAGCTGTATTGATATGAATCCATGTGTTTTTGTCTGAGCCAAATAAAAATTAATAACATAATTTTTGCAAAATAAAAATTGTTTTTCCAAGCAAAGCAAATATGATGATTATATCTCTTCACACAATGTTTGTCTCCCCTCCTCCCCCATAACAAGAGTTATGACTAGTTCCCAAGAAACCTAGAGGATAAACTTGTTTGAAACGTTCTAGAAAAGAGATTGGTTTAAGGACTTCAAGTAATTCATAGCAATGGCTGCTTTTACACAGGTGAAGTGATGCAGCAGTAAGGCCAATACTTAGAATTTGTTCTCAAGTCTATTTACCTAAATTTAAATCCTAACTCATCAGCTTTCTTTCTGTGTTCAGATAAATGGCTTAAACTCTCTATTCTTCAACTTTTTAATCTGCAACTGGGAAAGAATGGTCATGCCTAATTCATAAGATTCTAAGTAACAATTTTGTAAAGTTCTTGCAACAGTACCTGGCACACAGTAATCTATTGTTGTTATTAATTTTCTGTTTATCAAGTAAGAGAAAAAGATATTGTTAGGAGAGCACAAAAGAAATATATAACCTGATGTCATCCTTCTATTTTAGACCAATGAGATTAAGCTATATGACACATTCATTTACTCACTCCTTTAATAATTTTTAGGCATAATCTGTATCAGACTATTATGGGGGGGCTATGATTATAGCTGTGAACAGCACAGAAGTGGTCTAGCCCTCTGAGAGCTCAGATAATTTTACCACTAGAGAGTATTATACAAATGTATGCAAGTAAGGGTTACAACTGCCTTAAAGCAAATAAGTGCTATAAACCTTTATAAATAACAATAGTGATAATGCATTAATTTTAATCAACAGATTTTTAAATTTACCTTTACATCACAAGAAACAATAGGGTTATACCTATATTATAAAGAAGAATCTTGAGATTGTGCAAAATTTAATGGTATCTCTGAGCTCACACAACTAGTAAAGTGATAGGCCAGCATTCACATTTCTTCCTTTATTTACTTTACTAGCTGTTACAAAGGAGACTTCCCTTTCTGGAAATTCCTAGATTCTTTCTGGATTGTTTTTCCTTCCTGCATGTTTTCTTCCCTCCCAGGGAACCATTCTTTATTTTTACCCCAAATCAAAAATCAATTCTTTAATCAATTCACCGGTTCTCAAATCTGCTGCATATTGGTTTTACCCTTAAAATATACTTATGCCTTCATTCAACTACCAGAGATTCTGATTTACTAGTAATTGTTCTGGAATATTACCTGGGTATTGACATTTTTTTTAAACTCCCCAGATGATTTTAACATACTATAAAGGTTTAGAACCAATGAACTAAGTAAGATATAAATGACTGCTTGAGTAGAGCTTAAAACAGATTTAAATTAGGGGGATTAAGTTATAAATAACTTCTCAAGTGTCTGATACATTGGAGATACAAAGTTTAAGAGAGGAAAAGAACAATGTCTTATAGAGTGTTATAATCCACAGTTATGCTAGCGAAGAGAAAAAGAGACAGGTTGAAGGCTGAGCAGCAGGAAGGGAGAAGAAAGGATTTAAAGGGTTAAAAATTTTCAGTATTGAGGCACTATATTGAAAAGATATCTGCACCTCAGTTCCTTGCAAGAGATGGAAACAACCTAAGTGTCTATCAACATATAAATGGATTAAGATAGTATCCATACACACAATAGAATATAATTTAGCCATAAAAAATAAGGAATCCTGCCATTTGCAACAACATGGATGGACCTCGAGGGTATTATGCTAAGGAAAATGAGTCAGACAAGAGAAAGACAAATGCTATATGATCTCACTAATATGTGGAAACTTACAAAAGAAAAAAATATATACCTCACAGAAAAAGAGATCAGATTGGTAGTTTTCAAAGGTGAGGAGGGATGGAGGTGGAGAAAATGGATGAAGATGGACAAAAGGTGCAAATTTTTAGTTATCAGATAAATAAGAATTGGGGATATAATGTACAACATGATTCCTATAGGTAACATTGCTGTTTGCTATATATGAAAGTTGCTAAAGTAATAGACCCTAAAAGTTATCATCACAAGGAGAAAAAAAAAAGTTTTCTTAATCTATATAAAATAACAAATGTGTATATGTGTGTGTATGTATATATATACTTATATACACATGTATATTACATGTTGTACCTTAAACTTATATAGTGCTGCATGTCAATTATATCTCAGTAAAATTGAAAGAAAAAGAAAAAAAAACAGGCACATAAAATCACCCATTACATGTTATCCAGAATGGACTCAGATATTTGTGGGAATTAAAATTTATATAGTTTAGAGGACTATGCTGAAAAATAAATAAAAATTATAAATTCAAAATTATATATATTTCTGTCATTTGTTCAGAACAGAATAAAAATTACTAAGAACTACAAAGTTTAAAAAGCCAACAAATATCACAATACCAGATATCAAATTATACTACAAAGCCACTGTATTCAAAGCAGCCTGGTATTGGCACAAGAACAGGCATATAGATCAACTGAACAGAACAGAAATCAACCCAAACCACTGCATTCAATTAATATTTGACAAAGGAGGCAAGAGCATACAATGGAATAAAGACAATCTCTTCAATAAATTATATTTAGAAAACTGGACATGTACTTGCAAAAAAAATGAAACTAGACCACCAGCTTGCAACATACACAATAATAAACTCAAAATATATAAAAAACCTAAATGTAAGTCATGAAACCATAAAAATCTTAGAAGAAACCATAGGCAGCAAAATCTCAAGACATCTCTCATAGCAATGTTTACCAATAATCTTCTAGGGCAAATGAAACTAAGGAGAAAATAAACAAATGGGACTAAATCAAAATAAAAGAAACCATCAACAAAGTGAAAAGAGAGCCGACTGCATGGGAGAGCACATTTGCCATTGACACATCCAATATAAGGTTAATTTCTAAAATATATAAGGACCTCATACAACTTAACAAAAGGAAGACAATCCAATTTAAAAATGGGCAAAGGACCTAAAAAGACACTTCTTCAAAGTGGACATACAGAAGGCCAAGAGACATATGAAAAAATGCTCAAAGTCACTAATCATCAGAGAGATGCAAATTAAAACAATAATGAGGTATCACCTCACACCTGTCAGAATGGCTATCATCAACAAATGACAAGCACTGGTGAGGATGTGGAGAAAAGGGAACCCTTGTACACTGCTGGTGGAAATGCAGACTGGTACAACCACTGTGGAAAACAGTATGGAGTTTCCTCAAAAAATTAAAAATGGAACTTCCATTTGACCCAGTGATCCCACTTCTAGGAATATATCCCAAGAAATTAGGAACACCAATAAGAAAGAATTTATGCACCCCTATGTTCATAGCAGCACAATTTACAATAGCTAAGATTTAGAAACAGCCCAAGTGCCCATTCGCAGATGAGTAGATTAAAAAAAAAAACAAAAAACAACTGTGGTACATTTACACAATAGAATACTATGTGGTGGTAAAAAAGAAGGAACTGTTACTATTTGCATCAGCATGGATGGACCTGGAGAGTAATATACTAAGTGAAATAAGCCAGTCAGAGAAAGCTAAGTATTACATGATCTCACTCATATGTGGAATGTAATGAACAAAATAGATACAAAGACATAGAACCATGAACAGACTGATGAATTTCAGAGGGAAGGTGGGGAGGGGAGGTAGGAGGAGAGATTAACCTAACCAAGGAACTTATATACATACTAGAGGCCCGATGCACGAAGATTCATGCAAGAATAGGACTTCCTTTCCCTGGCTGCCGGCACCGCCTTCGTTCCGGCCGGAGCTGCCTTTCCATCTCTCGCCTTGTCACGTCAATTTGCATATTCCCTCCTTATTGGCTGTGGGTGCTACCATCTTTGTCATGGAATTACAGTCAATTTGCATATTCTGTCTTTATTAGATAGGATACGAATAGTCCCTGGACACAGACAATGGTGTGGTGAAAGCCTGGGAAGGGCATATGTAGGAAAAGGGGGGGTGAATGGGGAAACAAAAAAAACAAAGCAGATATCTGTAATACTTTCAACAAAAATGATATATTTTTTAAAAATTAGCAGCTTAAAAAATAATTCTGAATATTGAAAAAAACCTGACAAATGTCAACACAAAATTTAGAAAATAAGAATATTTTTATTAATGCTTAACACTCTAAAACATTTTTCTATATTTTCTATATTTTTGTGCACTGTTTAATTGTCCATTAACATAATTTTTTTCATAACAGTATTTTCTATAAAGAATAGAAAGATAATTGATTAAAATGTGTTTTAATATACTGTCATCATTGATAGTTTAAACAAGGCATTGATAAGACACAAAATCTCCCATACAATTTTATATGTTCTGTGATTAGATGTTTTTCCACAAACTAGTTTCTGGCTTCACACATTTCAAACTGTATCTCCTCTACTACACACATATTTTTGGTGCTGAACGCCATAGAAAGAGTTCACATTTTATCAGAATGCCTAGCCCTGTCAGGATGCCCTAGTGAATTTGCATAATGGGCAGTAGACATATTCCTGAAAGCTATTCATAACTGGCACAGCTAGCAATTATTTAGCTATTATTTAGCTATTATTCTTGTCAATAGCATCTCCATAATTTCAATAGAGGGTAGTAATCTGGTTACAACATGAGGATAAGTAACAAATATCAGCATATGCCATTGTAAGCATTTTACAAATATTAATGCATTTAAGCTTCCCATGAACCTTAATTGTGTAAATATTGTGATCCTCACCATCTCTCAGATGAAGAAGGTGAGGCCCAAAGAGGTCAATGACCTTAACTCACACAGGGAGTCAATGGCAAATGTGATCCAAACACAGGCGGTCCTGACTCTACAAGGGATGTTAGGAATCTCTATGCAGTTCAACCTCTTACGTTATTCCTGAAGCTGAAAATGCATAGACCCTTACCCTAAGCTGAGGAAATGTCAAATATTTATTTAAATAACTGAACTGGGAGTATGGTCATGATGAAGACTGTGGAAAATGAAAATAGGTCTGGGGGTCAGAATGGGAGCCTGCCACATGCTATTGAGGCAGCTCACACAATGAATAAAAGGAAACTACTGAAAATGGAAAGGGGAACAACTGAAATAAAAACCAAGCAAAATAAATGTAACATAGCATTTGTCATAATCTATTTAAAATGCTTATTTTATTTGCCTGTTTCCTTCAATACCTGACCTCATTAATGGCAGATCTTACCTTTCATTTGTTCTAGTCCCGTCATATTGGACTTATTGGGGGTGCTCAGTAAATAACTGAATGAAGAATGAACAAATGAATGGGCAGGAAAAGAAATGTAATGCCTCACATCATACTTGCAATGAATCACAGGGTTGCATGTCCAGCACCACTGAACACAGCACCGAACAATAGCCAGGTATGTGACTCACAAAGCACTCCACAAATATCGTACACTACCACCTTCCCTTTAAACACTTTATCCTCTTATGATATTTATCATATCACTCATCCAATAAGTATATAATGGGTACTACTAAGTGATAAGCATTGTTTCAGGTAATGGTGAAAATGTGTTGAAAAAAATAATTGTATTTTGTGTTCTATTTGTGGATATATTGCTCTTGTTCAACTTCTCTTACATTAAAAAAAAAATTTCTTATGATATACTTAGCACTATTATCCCCTAGTAATTATTAATCTAAAATATAGTAAGCCCAGTTGTCAATTGATAAATGAATTTATACTGAACAAACTGTAAATAATGTATTCAGATCTTATAACCTAAATTTATAATAAATGTATACATTTATGCCATCACTGACCAAATAGAAGCTACTTATCATGTGGGGAATAGTCCTTCATGAGTATTTTCAAGTGCACCTTCTATTCTTGAATCAGAACCTAGGATTTAACAAAAGGGTGCCAAAGCCCTTTCCTGAGACATTACCCTATAGATATATAAGGATCTCTGATCTGCAGATACCTAGGTTGCCAAGCACCAAATAACATGGTTTAAAATTTGAGCACCCCCTGGTGTCAATAATAGAATCCTCACTTATTCTGTAAGAAGCAGAATACATTATTTCTTACATTACTGAGATTTGAAATCCTGATTTCTCCACTAATTTAAATAATTTATTTTTGGATATAACATAATTGCCTGGTTTAACTTTTAAAATCCTTTTGTATTGTTTTGTTTCAATAGAGGTTTTTTTAAAAAATTCATAATATTTCTTATTTAAAAAAATGACTATTGTTTAAAACATGCACTTTCAAACATGCAAGCTCCCAATTTACCATCTCTGTCTTAAGTCCTGCCAAATGCCCCTGTGTTTGTTCTTTGAGAAATGAATGCTGTCATTCCGAACAGCACCAAAATGTTTTCATGTGAAGCTGGCGTTTATTTCATTGTTTTGATTTTACCTCCCCACTTCCCAAAAAAAACAAACTTAGTTTTATAATTTTATTTGTATATGTGAGTTAGTTTTTTCCTTCTAGGAATAATACATAGAGAAAACATGATCTTTAAAAAGCTATAGATTTTAAAAGTAATTAAATATTCTCTTAGAAGACTACGAGACATGAACTCTGACATTTGTATTCTTACCATTCCTTTCATTTTGAGGAACATATAATGTATAATTCTATTGAGAAAGCTGTTGTTTTGTGTGCTAAAACTCTTGACATTAATTATCTCCTTATGCATTCATATGTATAAATGTGAGTAAATGTTCTTTCCCCTAAAGGAAATTAAGCTAATTGAATATAGTCTGAAGATAAGATATTCTACAATACTTTATCTGTTTCATATTGTTCATTATTTATTCCTTCTTAAAATGGTTGCCAAGTTATTTTTATTTTTAAGAGAAGTAAATAAAAAAACATTTAATATGTGACTTTGGGCAAATTGGTAGCCTTTTCTAAGTCAAGCATTATTTCATACTCTCTTATTTTCTCATAATACATTCCTATGTTCCTACATATATAAGAATTGAGGCTTACAAATTCTACTAAGATGGTGTGCCAGTTCATAAATGTTTACCTTCATTAATTTCAGTATTTCACCTAATAAAAAGATTAACTTAAAAATGTTGATATTACTAAAATCATAATTTAGACTCTGGATAACATTATAGTAATCAAGATTGCTTAGAAAAGCCTTAATAGAGGGGTGGGCAAAAGTAGATTTATAGTTGTGAGTACACAAAACAGAATTTATTCTTATATTATTATTTATTCATTATTGTATTATTTACCATACAAACAACTGTAAACCTGCTTTTGTACATGACTGTATTTATGCAGTAGCAAGGGTGAAATTTATTTCTCCTATATGAATAAAGATATGAAGCTCATTTTTATATTCTAATACCCCAAAAAATGTTGAGGTTCCTTAAGACAATTCCACAAGTAAGAACTTTCCTAGAATCCAACAAGATATTTAACATTTATGAAAAGGAGGAGGTCCAAAAATGCCCCAAAATCAAGAGACATTCTAAAATGACACGTTGGAGAAATTATTTATACTTTAAGACTTTAAAAAGATCTGACTCATTCATAATGAGCAGAATAAACAGCTCAGGAACATTTTATAAAACATTATGAAGACAGATCAGACTGAAATTCACACTTGAAATATGCATTGTTTTCAAACAAGAAAAAATAAATGCAAAATTAAAATATTATTTTATTGAGTACCTCAGCAAATTGTTTTGCTCTAAGAAAGAATAATGAAATGTGTCAATATGTGGGTTCTGTGTTTTCTGTTTTTCCTATCTCTTTTCAATCAACTTTTAAACTACTTCAATATCACTTCCCAAAGTAATGCTAAAGTACTACTACTAAAGATATTACTTTAGATTGAGATTTGGGAGTGACCTCTAAAAATATGGTCATTAAATCCTTGAAAGTAAATGTAAACCCTTAGACTGAAAAGAGCAAAATAAGACAGGTAAAAGGAGAAATTGGGTGGACACAAATGTTTACCTATTTACAGATCAAACAGAACAACACAGAGAAAAGGAGAAAAAGCTAATGAGCCAGTAGAGAGGACAGAAAGTTTGAAGATGTAGAGAGTAAAGGACTCTTTTATTGCAGGAATATCTTGGAAACAGAGAAGAAAATGGTATTAGTCATGGGAGACAGAAAAATAGGTGTTGAAATTAACCTAGACCAGAGAGAGAAGCACCTCACTTGCATAAAGAACATTTCAATATGAATGACTTTGGGTGTGTATGTTTTCTTTTAGGGATGACAGTAGAAAAATTCAATAAAAAGTCACTCAGACTATCATGTTGGTGATATTTAAACCAATATCTATTGAAAATATCATTAAAAAATAAATAAAAAGGAATTTTGTAGGAGCACACAGAATATAAAAGACTCTAGCCAATAAATAGATCTCACTTTTCAATAAATTTGGAATGAATAGATTGGCATATGATTTTGCTTATATGTGGAATCTAAAGAATAAAACAGAAATGGGCTCATATATGCAGAAGACAGAATGATGATTGGCAAAGGGTAGGGGATCGAGGGACTTGGTGAAAAAATGTGAAGGGATTGAGAAGTACAGATTAGTAGTTACAAAATAGTCATGGGGAAGTAAAGTACAGCACAGAAAATATTGTGAATAATATTATAACTATGTATGATGCCAGGGAGTACTGGAAATATCAAGGGGAACAATTTTTAAAGTATATGATTATCTAACTACTATGCTCAACAACTGAAATGAATTTAAAATATTGAATGCAAACTTTAATTTAAAACAAAATAAGAAGTATAGTTTGATTGAGCCATGAGCTATACCACTCAAAAAAAAAACAAAAACAAAAACAAAAAAAAACGTTTGAAATAGGAAAGGAGAAAAATAGGTTGATGCCTTTATTAATTAAGAAATTCAAAGACTTTTTTTGTTATTTGTCATCATCATTACTGCTGTTGGGACATTTCAGAGGAAAAATTTAGAGCATGGTAAGAAAAAATAATTCAATAAAAAGAGCAGAGGTGCAATTTTATATGCTCGTTTAATTAAATTATTTTGCTATCTTTGTGCACAAATACTTGTGCATGACCTTCCCCCATTCAACCACAAGTACCTTGGAAGGAATTAAAATGGCCAGCCCTAGAATAAAAAAGAAGGAAAGCTTTGCCTTTCAAGTTGTCTTGTGAAAGCCAATTTCATTGATAGCTATGTAACAGCAGAAACTTAATCTGGTACTGCTGGGAAGAACACAGGCAGTAGCTGACCTTGGCCTGTACCTCCCAGGAGGCCCCAGAGGAGCCAATGCCCCCAGTGGACAGCTTCAGACCACTGTCAAAGCACCACCACCGAACCACTTCCACAAGTGACACACTCAAGGAAGGGGTGGACTCAATGGGGACCAGAGCCCCGCTAAAGTTAAGTCCTCCTCTGTGTGGTGGGTGGTCAGTGTTCAGTGGTCACAGTCAGTCCTTGCAGTTGGTTGGCCTGGGTAAATCCCTCCCATTGAAGTGCCAACAGCAATCAAGGCTCAACTACAACAGGAGAGTGTACAGTCCACATGGGGGCACACCTAGAGTTTCTAGCTTAAGTGATTGGGACAGCTGTGCGACTGTGATCTGCGGATGACTGCTTCTTATGCTGTGCTTGGAGGTGTACACCCCATTGATCAGACATTACATAACTCAACAAGTGATCATCCAAAAAAATCTCACACCCATCTGACATCATACATGGTTAAGAGAATATTATTAATTGCATTTGTTATTCTGTTCTTTGCATCTCCATGACTATTCTGTAACAACCAAATTGTTCTTACAGAAGTCATGGGGCTGTAAAGGACAGCATAGGAAATACAGTTAATAATATTCTAATCACTATGCATGATGATCACTTATAAAGTTATGTAATATCTAATCACTGGGGTGTATACCTGAAACTAATATAATGTATGTAAACTGTAATTGAAAATATAACATGATAAAATGTTAAAAAATGCAGAGGAAAAAATAAGAAAAGTTAGTAAACGAACTAGATTGCAGATAAATATAGAAGACTAGACAATCTTCAAGAAGATGGTGCTGGGTAGAGTGGTGGGGTTTATGTTTTGGGATTTGAGAAATTTGGAGAATCTTTTTTTTTCTTTAAACAGAAAGGGGTTTAATATAAAAATTATAATATCATTCAAAGTACTGAAGGAGCTTTCTGTAAGCTAAACATCCAAGAATGACTCCCAGAATAATGAAAATAATAAGAAAACAATTATATTTGCAACAGCATCAAAAAGAATAAAAGGCATAGGGATAACTTTAACAAAAGAAGTGAAAAACTTGAAGTAGAATTTAAATTTGGCCTAGAATTCCCTGAACTGGACTGAACTTCTTGAAAAAAATCTAGATTCATTTGCCTGCAATAAGGCAGACTAGGGCTTAATTATAAAATACTATGCAAAATTTTGTTTTTAGACATTTCATCTTGCAGGCCATTAGAACTGTGCAATTACATGAGTTTATACACTCTGAATTTCTGCAGACACAAAAACTGTGCATTCATATTAAGAACACACTAAATTGAATTGAACCCATTGATATAAAAATATTTAAAAATCTACTAGATAATAATTAATTTGACTCAATTTTTCACTTTCAAATGAATTGTATATGTTTCCTGAAGTACATATTGCAAATACTTGCTTATAAAATACAGATGTTTGCAAGTTTTATTTTAAAAATTAGAGAATCTTTGAAACAAATCTATGGGTGACATGCCATGCTTGTTTACAGAACACCATTACAAAGGTCCAGTTGATGTTAGGTTGCATAAATTTGTAGTTTAATATATCAATTAGCTACCAAATTATAACAACATTCACTATGGTTCAATTTATTTTGGTTTAACTTATTTTCTCAGTAACAGATGTCCATGGTATTTTGCCACTTGCCAAGCCACATGAACATGTTTTGATAATAATTGTGGGGCTTATTTTAAAACATGATCTGTTTTATTAGACATAGACTGAATATTTAAATGTTACTAAATAACTTTTTTTCCAGAAAATTAGCTTACATAAGTCTAATGAAATTATTCATCCTTTTCCCAGCTGGTAGGGGAAAAAAAATCCAGGCTTAAAACATTTTAGTATGTATAAACACTTGACTTCCAGCATTTAGCTATATACCATGATTTACTAAATCATTACTTTAAATGAACAGAAAGAATACAATGAAAATGGAACCAGCAGGAATAGAAAAGTTGTATTAGCCCAGAGAGGCATTGTACAGAAATGTCAAAGTGACCACCTACTGAAAATGGCTGGAACCCTCACTTCTTTCTAAATGTCACCAACTGCTCAAAATAAACACTATATATTGATGTACTAGCAGCCTTAGATGATGTTCTTTTAAAGTTATCCATATTTCATTCACTCTTTCCCCAAGAACTTGAAGTAACGCTGCACTTTATTTTGCTTTTCCCCTAAGAGCCTGTCATGAAGGTCTTGCTTTCCTCTTCCAAATGTATTTCCTGGGGATCAGGCTCCTTCAATATACCTTTCTAATCCCGCAGTGACTCTTTTAACACATGAAAAGGGCACAGGATTCAAAGTCAGAAAACCTGAGTTTAAGTTCAGAATCTGCCCTTTGCTAGTTATGGGGTTCTTCAGCAAGTCTCAATCTATCTGTACTTCACTTTCCTCCTCTGGAAAATAGAAGGATTCTAAGAGGCTTCTCCTTCAACCTCATATTCTGTGATTCAAACACATAACCACTTAATACTAGGAAGCACACACCAGCTACAATAATAGATTAAACAGCCAACTTAGAATCACAAAAGATGCCAAAACCCTCACAAAAAGGGATCGATCATAGACTTTTAAACCAATACTTTTCCACCAAATTCTCTACATTTTTCATTTGGGGTTCAAATTTTCAAGTCAGTGAGACTACAATTGATAATGTCAGAAAGAAAAGATTTAATTTGTATATATCTGTGTGTATACATTAAATGTGAATATATATGTGTGTGTGTTTATTTTTTAGAAACCATATTACAATTGCTTAAAATAAAAAACATCCAAAAGAAAAAAAAAAAAAAAAAAAAAAAAAAAAAAAAAAATGGCGACGGAATAGAGTCGGGTTTGGAGTCTGTTCCTGGGGCGGAGAGTCGGAGCAGCAGAGGCTCGCAGAGGGAGTGTATGTGGGCAAGCCAAGGGACAGCTAAACTCCAGGAGAAGGCGGGGGAGTGCTGGGCAGTGTTCCTCTGACCACGCAGCACCCACAGGGGCTGGGTCCCCTCTTGGAGCTGCGGGCTTGCCGGGCGCCGTGCCATCTTGCAAGGAAAGGAGGATTTTAGGGGAAACCTGTCTTTCCGCGACAACTGCAAACACTGAACTGCTGGGAGCACCAGACCACCGGTCCCCTATCAGCGCAAACATTTGGATCCAAAGAAACTCTCCATTGCACCACGGAAAGGTCAGATTTTGTCTGAAATAAGCTGCGGTTTCTAATCCCCGCGGTGGGTGAGGGAAGCCCTGGGTGAGGGAAGTGCGGCAGCCGCAGGACCGGCAGGAGCCGGGAGGTCTGTGCCTAGAAAAATCAGCGGCAGTTGGAACTGCCGTGATCCGTGAATGAGGAGGGGGGTCTTCTGAGCTGCTAACAGAAGTGACCTCTTGAAAGCAACTCATTTTAATCTGACGAGGAGGGTCAGACTAAGAATTTTCAAAGGAGTGCAGGCTCCTTAGTCTGGGGCACAGACCCACGGTCCGCACACCTGGGCTCTTTCCGACTCTGATTGCTAAGCCCAATACAGAGGCAAACCCAGGTGGAAACCCTGAAAGACTGCAGGGGGAAGGTGTTTTTTCGGAACCTGGGGCCAGAGCTGCGTGTGACCATCAGAGAGGCAGCTCTGAGGCGCACACCTCTACAAACCGGTAGTGAGTGCCATAGAAGGGGAAAAAAAAAAAAAGAAAAAAGAGCTAGAGAGACCCGGAAGTCAATTCAGAAACACTGCCACCCAGGGGCTGAAACGCTAATTGTCTCTGGTGTAATCAAAAATAAATACGAGAAATTAAGACAGGGCTGGCTTAAAAAGCAGGACTGGCTTCCAACACTGAGGAGCCCTGGAATGAAGCTGAATTGATATACCGCCCAGACTGGGAAAAAGGCGTACCAAACAGAATAATAGAGGAAGTGAATGACAGCCGCTACTGCACATTTTAGTCTTCCTATTTTTTAATTTTCAATTCTTTTTTCAATTTTTTAAATTTTTTATTCTCATATTTTTTTATTTTCATTTTTTGCATCTTATACTTAAGAAACTAATATTTTTTCTTTTTCCTCACTTGATTTTCACCTTTTTAATTATTACATTTTTATTTCCAATCAGCAATATTATTACTATTATTTTACTTTTTTTTTTTTTTAAGGTCATTTGATTTTCTCTTTCTTTTATTTTTGGATTAGTGTCCTACATTCGATTTGCATCTTTCCCTTACAATCGCTTTACCCTATCTCAAAGCTAACATTATGCCATCACTCTCCTCCTAACCTTTCCCCCTTGTTCCCCAGTTTATCTTAACCCTTTCTGGCTTTAGATTTTCCCTACTTTTTCAGTTTACTCCCTGCTAAAACTTCACCCTACTTATATATCTAATCCCAACCCCCTGCTCCAAATCCATACAAACCTCTCTCTACGCTACCTTTAAAAAATTATTTTTCTCTCGGGCCTTTTGTTGTTGTTTGCTTGAATGTTGATTAGATTGAATTTTTATGCTTTTTTAGGAGATTGTTTTGATTATTCTTTTTGTTGGTTTGGTTGGTTCTTTTGTTTGCTTTGTTTTTGTTTGTTTTTTACTTTTGTTTTCCCTTGCCTCACTTGAAATTAGCTGCTGTTGCAGTTTGTATTAATCTCCAGGCACGTGTTGCTGGAATTTGCTGGGAATAGTGGTTGTTCTAGTGGAGTTTACTCCCCATATATATAGTTTGTTCCCCTTTTCTCTCTTAGTATCATTCTTGTCTCTCTTACTTTTTTTTTCTTTTCTTTTTCTTTTCTGTTATTTCTTTTCTTTCTTTCTGCTCTTTTCCCAAGTTCAGATTCACACTCTTTGTTTTTTTTTTTTTGTTTGTTTTGTTTTTTTTTTTCTTCGTTGTTGTTCTTTCTTTTTACTCTCCCTCTTCCACTCCTATTCCCTAATTTGTCTTTCTCTGGTGGTTACCTTTATTGGAGGTTATTAATATCGTGAATACAATTCTGTTCAGAGCCTTGTCTGTTGTGCCTGGTTGTGTTGTATTTTATACCTTTAAATCAACGCCAGAGAGAGAAATCTATATAACCAGACATCCGGAGAAGAGAGACCATGGGGAGACAAAGAAACAGCCCCCACAGGAAAGAGAAGCAGGCATCACCAGAAAAGGAAGTAAACGATTTAGAGGCAAACAACCTATCAGAGAAAGAATTCAGAGAAATGGTCATAAAGTGGCTGAAAAGGATGGAAGACAAATTCGACAATATGAGTAAGAACCAAGAAGAAATGAAGAAGAACCAAGAAGAAATGAAAAATGACATCGCTGCTGTAAAGAACTCAATAGAAAGCATCAAGAGTAGACTAGATGAAGCAGAGGACCGCATAAGTGAGCTAGAAGACAAGATGGAAAAAAATACCCAATTACAACAGCTTCTAGAAACAAAAATTAGAAAGATGGAGGAGAGCGTAAGGGAACTTCAGGACAATACAAAACAAAACAACATCAGGATAATAGGGGTGCCAGAAGGAAAGGAAACTGAGCAAGGAATAGAAAACCTGTTTGAAGAAATAATAACAGAAAACTTCCCTGATATAGGGAAGAAAAAACCCACACAAATCCAAGAAGCTCACAGAGTTCCAAGCAAAATGAACCCCAAAAGACCGACGCCAAGGCACATTATAGTTAAGTTGGCAAACACCAACGACAAAGTAAGAATCTTACAAGCGGCCAGAGAGAGACAGACAGTTACATACAAAGGAACCCCCATCAGACTAGCAACTGATTTCTCAACAGAAACTCATCAGGCCAGAAGGGAATGGAATGAAATATACCAAGTCATGCAAAGGAAGGGTCTAAATCCAAGAATACTGTACCCAGCAAGGCTATCAATCAAAATTGAAGGTGAAATCAGGAGCTTCAGAGACAAAAAAGGACTAAGGGAGTTTATCACCACCAAACCAGCAATGAAAGAAATGCTAAAGGGACTGCTGTAAAAAAAAAAGAAAGAAATAGGAAGCAAAGAAGGTACACAGGGGTATAGAATAAAAATGGCGTCAAATAAGTACCTATCAATAATAACTTTAAATGTAAATGGATTGAATGCCCCAATCAAAAGACACAGGGTAACAGACTGGATAAGAAAACAAAACCCAGATATCTGCTGTCTACAGGAAACCCACCTCAAAAAAAAGGATGCATACAGACTGAGAGTAAAGGGATGGAAAAAGGTTTTCCAGGCAAATGGAAATGAAAAAAAAGCTGGGGTTGCAATACTTATATGTGACAAATTAGATCTCAAAGTGAAGGACATAACAAGAGATAATGAAGGCCACTTCATAATACTAAAGGGAGAAATCCAACAAGAAGAAATAACTCTGGTAAACATATATGCACCCAATACAGGAGCACCAAGATACATTAAAAAACTCCTGGAAGATATCAAAGGAGAGATTGACAGTAATACAATCATAGTAGGAGACTTCAATACCCCACTATCACCATTGGACAAATCCTCTACACAAAAAATCAGCAAAGAAACATCAATCCTAAATGACTCACTAGAACAGATGGAATTAATCGACATCTTCAGAACATTTCACCCCAAAGCCACAGAATATACATTCTTCTCAAGTGCACATGGGTCATTTTCAAAGATAGACCATATGTTAGGACATAGGCAAAGTCTCTCCAAATTCAAGAAGATAGAAATCATATCAAGTATCTTCTCAGATCACAGTGGCATAAAACTGGAAATTAACTACAATAAAAACAACCCAAAGAAATCAAACACTTGGAGACTAAACAGCATGTTATTAAACCATGACTGGGTTACCAAAGACATCAAGGAAGAAATAAAAAACATCATGGCAACAAACGACAATGAAAACACAACAATCCAAAATCTATGGGACACAATGAAAGCAGTCCTGAGAGGGAAGTTCATAGCTCTACAAGCCTACTTCAAAAAACAAGAAACAATGGTAATAAATTACCTAACCCAACAACTCAAAGAGTTAGAGAGAGAGCAACAAGATAAGCCCAGTGTAAGCAGAAGGAAAGAAATAATAAAGATCAGAGCGGAGATAAACGACATAGAGACCAAAGAAACAATACAAAAGATCAACAAAACCAAGAGCTGGTTCTTTGAAAGGATAAACAAGATTGATGGACCTCTAGCCAGGCTCACCAAGAAGCAAAGAGAGAGGACCCAAATAAACAAAATCAGAAATGAAAGAGGTGAAATAACAACAGACCCTGACGAAATACAAAGGATTGTTACAAAATACTACGAACAACTCTATTCCAACAAACTGGACAACCTAGAGGAAATCGACATATTCCTAGAAAAATACAACCTTCCAAAACTCAATCAGGAAGATTCTAAACAGCTCAACATGCCAGTAACTATGGAAGAAATTGAAGCAGTCATCAAAAAGCTTCCGGCAAACAAAAGCCCGGGGCCTGATGGCTTCACAGGAGAGTTTTATCAAACTTTCAAGGAAGAACTAAAACCTATCCTCCTCAGACTATTCCAAAAAATTCAAGAGGAAGGAACACTTCCAGGCTCCTTCTATGAAGCCAGCATCACCCTAATACCAAAACCAGATAAAGACAACTCAATGAAAGAGAATTACAGGCCAATATCCCTCATGAACATTGATGCCAAAATCCTCAACAAAATTCTAGCAAATCGGCTCCAGCAGTACATCAGAAAGATCATACACCATGACCAAGTAGGATTTATTCCAGGAATGCAAGGATGGTACAATATCCGCAAATCAATAAACGTGATACATCACATAAACAAATTGAGAGATAAAAATCACATAGTCATATCAATAGATGCAGAAAAAGCATTTGACAAAATCCAACACCCTTTCTTGATAAAAACTCTCAACAAGGTGGGAATAGAAGGCTCATACCTCAACATAATAAAAGCTATTTATGATAAACCCACAGCAAACATCATACTCAATGGGCAAAAACTAAAACCATTTCCCCTAAGAACAGGAACAAGACAGGGATGCCCACTCTCACCACTCCTGTTTGACATAGTACTGGAAGTATTAGCTATCGCAATTAGACAAGAAGAAGAAATAAGAGGCATCCAAATTGGAAAAGAAGAAGTGAAGCTGTCCTTATTTGCAGATGACATGATATTGTACATAAAAAACCCAAAAGATTCCATCAAAAAACTAATAGACTTAATAAATGAATTCGGCAATGTAGCGGGATACAAAATTAACGCCAAGAAATCTATGGCTTTTCTATACACCAATAATGAACTTACAGAAAGAGAGACTAAAAAAGCAATCCCATTTACCATCGCACCAAAAAAATTAAGATACCTAGGAATAAACTTAACTAAGGAGGTAAAAGACCTATACGCAGAAAACTACAGGACACTGAAAAAAGAGATAGAGGAAGACGTAAACAGATGGAAGAACATACCATGTTCCTGGATTGGTAGAATCAACATCATTAAAATGTCCATACTACCCAAAGCAATCTACAGATTCAATGCACTCCCCATCAAAATACCAACAGCATATTTCACAGACCTAGAAAGAACTCTCCAAAAATTCATCTGGAATAAAAAAAGACCCCGACTAGCCTCAGCAATCCTCAGAAAGAAGAATAAAGTAGGTGGGATCTCAATACCAGATTTCAAGCTGTATTACAAAGCCACTGTTCTCAAAACAGCCTGGTACTGGCACAAGAACAGACATATTGATCAATGGAACAGAATAGAGAACCCAGATATCGACCCAAACCACTATGCTCAATTAATATTTGACAAAGGAGGCAAGAACATACAATGGAGTCAAGACAGTCTCTTCAATAAATGGTGTTGGGAAAACTGGACAGATACATGCAAAAAAATGAAACTAGATCACCAACTTACACCATACACAAAAATAAACTCAAAATGGATACAGGACTTAAACATAAGACGGGAAACCATAAAAATAATAGAGGAATCTACAGGCAACAAAATCTCAGACATATGCCACAAGAACTTCTTCACTGACACTGCCCCTAGGGCAATGGAAGCTAAAGAGAAAATTAACAAATGGGACTACATCAAAATAAAAAGCTTTTTTACAGCAAAAGAAACCATCAACAAAACAACAAGAAAGCCCACTGCATGGGAAAACATATTTGCAAATGCTATCACTGATAAAGGTTTAATCTCCAACATCTACAGGCAGCTTATGCAACTTAATAAGAGGAAGATAAATGATCCAATAAAAAAATGGGCAACAGACCTAAACAGAATATTTTCAAAAGAAGACAGAAGGAAGGCCAAGAGACACATGAAAACATGTTCAAAGTCACTTATTATCCGAGAGATGCAAATCAAAACAACAATGAGGTACCATCTCACACCTGTCAGAATGGCTATCATCAACAAATCAACAAACAACAAGTGTTGGCGAGGATGCGGAGAAAAAGGAACCCTCGTGCACTGCTGGTGGGAATGCAGACTGGTGCAGCCACTGTGGAGAACAGTATGGAGTTTCCTCAAAAAACTGAAAATGGAACTCCCATTTGACCCAGTAATCCCACTCCTGGGAATATATCCGAAGAAACTAGAAACACCAATCAGAAAGGATATATGCACCAGTATGTTCATAGCAGCACAATTTACAATAGCTAAGATTTGGAAACAGCCTAGGTGCCCATCAGCAGATGACTGGATCGGAAAACTGTGGTACATCTACACAATGGAATACTATGCTGCCATAAAAAAGAAGGAATTCTCATCATTTGCAGCAACCTGGATGGAATTGGAGAACATTATGCTAAGTGAAATAAGCCAGTCAATGAAAGAACAATACCACATGATCTCACTCATTTAGGGATAGTAAAGAACATTATAAAGTGGTGAACAAAAAGATAGATACAGAGACAGTAAAGCATCAAACAGACTTTCAAAGTACAGAGGGAAAGTTTGGGAAAGGTGGGGGAGTTATGAAATCAAACGAAGGACTTGTATGCATGCATATAAGCATAAACAATGGACGCAAAACTCTGGGGGGGAGGGCATGTGTGGGTGTGGGGTGGGGGGGTAATGGTAAGATATGTACACATATAATACCTCAATAAAAATATTAAAAAAAAAAAAATAACCCAAAAAAAAAAAAAAAAAAAAAAAAAAAGAGAAAAAAAAAAAAAAAAAAAAAAAAAAAAACATCCAAAAGATACTACTTGGCAATGTTAAGATTTGCTTGCTTGATAAACCATATCCAACCATATGATTACTAGGAAAACAATCATGTAAAAATAAAAACATCGGATATGTTATTTGTATAAAAAATATGCTTTAAATCACAAGAACAAACTACTGCCAAGAACTGGTTGTGATTCCTAAAATTATTTTGATGAGGGTAGATGCCTTTTAGGAAATTACAATAAACATGCATTTACATTAAATGCTTATTTTCTTAAGTCTCCAAAATAAAACTAAGTTATCTTGCTTAGTATCAAAGGGAAATGTATATAGAATCTTTTCCCAAAATAACTAAGTTCAATCAATCTGGCATTTGGATTCTGGAAAAAATAATTATTTATCTGCTCATATACATACTATTCACACATGGGTAAAATAAGTGATAACACTATAACATTTCATTTAACTCTCATAAACTCTTAATAGAGAATCATTTAGTATTTCCACATACTGAGAATGTATTTTAGAGCAAAAATTGAGTTACAAACACATTTTTTTAATGTACTGCTTTTGGAGCTTACATAAAAACTATAAAAAGTCAAAGAATTATTTATGCAGATCGCTAAGATAAAATTAAACAGAATAAATCAAATCAATTCTGAGAATCATTTTGCACTGATAAGATATTGACTAAACCATTGTGTCAAAATTATAGAAACTTGTTAAATTATCTCTTGCTATATTGACTTCAGGTATGTGGCAATGTTTTATATATATAAAAAACAACTTTGTTACATTGCATATTAATCCACAAAAACTTTATGGTTTCAAAAAATTATTCAGGATTGATTTATGGAAAAGATTTCCTTAAAATCATATTAATGCAGAATATCTCAATAATGGCATTTATGTAAGAGTGTAAATTTTACCCTTATTATTATTTTTTAAGTATACAAATGCCATCTCAAAACTAAGGTTTAATTTTCCTTTACATATCAGGTCATATTACATGTGCTTTCCATATCCATATGTTTAAATTAATATGGGGAAAAATATGTCATCCCTCAGTGCAGGCAGCTGCAGTGACAGGACCTTCTGCTTATGACTTCAGAGGCCGTAACAGCTAACATAATAGTCTTACTTCATAGGTCTGATATCTTAGACAGGTTCAGACCTCAGAACACTAATTCCTATCTTTCTAGCTCACTTACTCTAATCATTAGCCCCACGCCAATAATTCTTTAGCCCCTTCAGACCACTAATCCATTGATCTATCACTTTTTCACTGTCAGTCAGGCCCTCATTTTCTCATTTTCATTTTATCCTGTTTAGACTCCTGGTTTATTTACAACTCTAATCTATTCCTTTTTTTTTTTTTTTTTTTTTTTTTTTTTTTTTTTTTTTTTTTAGATGTCAATGAACTTTTAATTTCTGAAGTCTGGTGGCTGCAATGAGTTCGTCCAGGTTTTACCAAATCACCCCACAGCAGATCCTCCTAGACTGGGCTCAGTGGCCACACTCAATTGGCTCAGGGAGCTACTAGTTGAGGTAAGCCACCGTGACCTCTATTTTTTTTTTTTTTTTTTTTTTTTTAAATTACTTTATTGATTAAGGTATCACATATTTGTCCTCAACCCCCTCCCCCCGTTCCCTTCCCAATCCCCCCCACACACAAGCCCCCCTCCCCCTGTTGTCCGTGATCATTGGTTAGGCTCATATGCAAGCACACAAGTCCTTTGGTTGATCTATCTCCCTTGTCCCCACCCTCCCCTACTTTCCCTCTGAGGTCTGACAGTCTGATGGATGCTGTTCTTGTTCTTCAGTCTATGTTGTTCATCTTTTCCCCTAGATGAGTGAGCTCATGTGATACTAGGAATACACTTATAGGAACCGAAAATGAGACAAGCAATAATGGTTATGCTGAGAGGCAAATGAATCAGTCTGTAGTGAGTTTCTTTCTGGGCCAACAGTTCTTTTGAATCCCGGTTTCTATGTCCAACAGTTGTTAATGTGTTCATAACAGCAATGATACTTCAGTTCTGGATGGTGGACAAACGGCAGTATTGCAGGTCCGACCCTCTCCGGTTTGGTCCTGGGCAATCTGCAGTGACGCACATCTGCTGACTGCTAGTATGGCAAGGCATCGTGAGCGTCTTCCATCTCTGGACTGTCTCTCCCCTGACTTCATGGCTGGAGCACTCCTGTCGATTCCCCTCTATCGCAGAAATCCACATGTCTCGGAGCTGTTCTCTGAAAACATACAAACACACTCTCGACCAAAAGTTAATAAAGGAACATTTTCTATGAATTTGATTTGCGATCCTTTTTCATTTTTTTGCCCAAATGATTTTCCTTTGGCTTGTTTTGACACCATGTATGTTTTACCTGGGTGACTTGCTGTTAGCATTACAAATGAAAGTTAATTTTCTAAAGTAAAAATTTTCTAGATGTAATTTATTTGCAGGATATTTTTCCTTACATGATATTCTTCTACTATCCCCCCTTTTTTGGTTTAAATATTGGGAGGCTTTTGGAAATTTTATGCTGTAATCTTGATAGCTTTTAAATTTTACTTTTTTGCACTAAAATGTGACTGCTTTAGGTTCATTATATGTTATGCAATTTTACCATGAGATGAACTACCAATAAAAATTTTAGTTAACACTTTAGTAACAGCTTTTTTGTCCAGTACAATTGATTTTTCTAGAGTATTTGCTTATTTTGGTTGGCCAATTTAAATTAGTCTGAAAACTTGACTACTATTTTACTGTCAAATTTAATATTCTAACAACCATCTTGTTTTACCCTGTAATTATTAATGGAGAGGATTATTTGCCTTCTTGAGTAGGCCCTGAGCATTCCTGGTGCTAGGCTGGATTTAGATATCCTAGACCCCAGTTCCCCGGATCATGGGTGCAAGACATCTCCATCAAGTCTTGTTGCGGTGAGAGGGCATCTGCTGTCGGCCAAGTCTCTGTTACCTGGGTCCCGATTTGAGCTGGGCATGTGAAGCTGAGCAGCCATGGGGGCAGGAGATCTCCTTCAGCAGGGGTGAGGGTTCAGGCCCCTGCAAACTTGGGGGGGTGAAGGTCTGTGCCCCACCTCTGTTGACCCCCAAGTTCTCTCCTGATGGCCCCTGTGCGACTGTGCCTGTCTTAGGTTGTTCCTTCCCTGAGGAATCTTACCCGTCTCTGGCTAACCAGCCATCCTCCGGGGCCAAGCAGGGTGATGTGAGGTTTAGTTCTGTCTCCTTGGTCGCCTATGCCCCCATGGCCTCCGCGCCCAGCACCTGTCTTGGGATCCCCTCGCCTGCTGGCAGGGTCCCAGCACTGATCACATATCTTGTGGAACCCAGGTTTCTTCTCCAGGGAGGCCCAGCTCACCCCACTGGGCGAGAGACACATCCATGGTACCAGCCATCATGAGGTTTCACCCTTGGCATGAACAGAAGCTCAGGCAATAGCTGTGGACAATTGGATTGTGAGAAGCAGGTCCCTCTTGGCTAAAAGGGCAAGAGGGGCCAATTTAGAATGCTCAGGTGCCTTCCCAGGGGGCCCTCTACATAGTGGAAGGGATTAAACCCTTTCATGTCCTTTTAAAATTGCTGCCAGACATTCAAAGAATTAGTTTGTAAGTTTGTTTGGGGTTATTATATAATATGCTGTTGTAATTCTAAAATATCTAGAGATGTGCTACGTTTGTCTCCAAGCACCAAACAGATGATTCCCCCCACCCCATGGGTGTGAGGAATTATTATATGTAATGGGGGTGATCCAAGTCTGGGAAAATTTTTAATGACAGTGTAGAATAATATCATGTAAGGATATTCTTTGTTCCAGTCCATGGCAATACCCTTTCAAACTGGCTGTCTATTTCTTTTTGTATAGACAAGGTCTTGGTTACATTTTCTGCACTTCTACCACGGGCAAGTAGTGATAGTAGTGACACCCTTTCTTTGGTGTCCACACAAGCCAGAAACCTCTCTTTAATTTTACACACAAAGGGGCATTGTTTTGATTTTGTGTCATACAAAAGGGAAGCTGGGTGGAGACCCCTGTGTATGTATACTTTCTTGCCCCCTCCCCCCCCCATGGACCTCTTGGATAACCAAGGTGTTTGGTATTATTGGTGACTACGTTAGTCAGGGGATCAGCCTATATGAGTGGTCTTACCCATGAAGAGTCAGGAGCATAAGTCCAAAATACTAATCTATTCCTTGAATAAAACTTGAACCCCCTTGTACTTGCTCTGTTACATGAGTTACATGAAAAAAAAAAAAAAACCTCAATCCTAATTAAACTCAACTATGTTACCATACTATTCCTGTACCCACGCTGCTCAACGTGGCTGTAGAAAGCATACACAGCTATGCTGACTAGTTCAGTTCATTTTACATTTTGGATGATTTAATCTCAATTTGGACTTCAGCAGTGCTCTGTGATTCTAATATCTCTAGTGAGTTCACTCTCCACTCCCAAGATTATTTCCCACCGTCTTGGATATCCTCAAATTTCCAGCACCCATTCTAGGCTTCCCTCTTGGATAATGACCATCTACATATACTTTGTTCACTGAGTCAAGGGAAGCAATCAAAATAGATCTTTCTCCTCTTCCCACCTCATCTGCCATTATACCTGCATCTGTACCTACATATCCTGAATTTCCTTTCTGTTACAACAAATGAAAAGTCCCTATATCTACCTAAGGTCAACTGATTTGCTTATGTTTATTGCATCCTCTTCTACATTGTAAGGACTCTATTTCTTGAATTATCTCTTCTCTTTCAAACATAAATTTCATTGTTTTCAATTATTGAATCAGTTTTATTTGTATACAAACATTTTATAACTCTCACTAAAGAACAAAGAAAACTCTGTATCTTAGGTGCCCATCTAGTTACTGCCCAATTTCTTTGTTTGCATTTTGGCAAAATTTGTCAAAGGGTTTATTTATGTTTGTTGCCTTTGTTTGATCTCTTAGGGCTTTGATCACAACCATTCCATTGAAATTGCTTTATTCAAGGATAATGATAATTTCCATGTTGATAAATCCTATGGTTACATAGTCTATATTTAGTCTTAATTTAACTCAACTTCTTAAAAGCATTTGATATAGGCATTTTCCTCCTTCTTGAAACATGTTTTCTCTTCAATTCTAAGACACTACACATTCCCAGTGTTTATTTTATTTTACTACTTATTTCAGAATCATATTCTAATTTTTTTTCTTCTTGACTATTAATTACTAGAAGGAGCCAGAGGTCAATCTTTGCCTCTCTGCTTTCTCTATTCACTCACTTCTTAGTAATGCCATCCACGCTTAGGGCTTTGGAAACCATCTATCTAATTTGATAACTCCTAAAGATGCCAAATCTTTACTTGAATCTTTAATAGAATTACCCACTTAATGCTTCTAAAATAGAAACAATTATTTCCATTATGACTCCATCCTCCTTCCCCCAACCTGGCACTACCATTCATCCAGTTACTCGGGCCAAAACTTTGGAGGATTCTTTTTTTTCCCCTTAACATCCAAAAATCCAAATCCAAAATCATGTGCAATTACATTGTGCCCTGCCTTTAGGATACATCTGAGCCTGACTACTTTTCTTTACCTCCACTGCTAGCACCTTAGTCTAAGGAGCTATCTCCGCAACAGCTGAAGTAATTTTAATTTTTAAAAAATCTGATTATGACACTTCACGTCAAAAATCCCCTATGGCTTTCCATCTGGTTTACTATGGGAACCTTACACCAGGGACTAATGGCTCCTCCATGATCTCACACCTATCTGTCTCTTGATTTTTGTTTTCTGAACTCAATGTATTTACACTTATTGTTTCCATTCCCTCCATATATTGGGAAATCTTGTTCATTCACTTCATTCAGGTATTTTTTTTTATTTATCTCCCCAGAGAATACTTGAACACCCTTTCTAAAATAACCCTTCCCTTTCACTCTCTACTTTTAGTCTGTTTTATTTTTCTTCATAGCACCTATCTCCAAGAAATATTATAATAGTACATATTTTTATGTATTTGCTTATTTATTAAGTGTCTCCACCAATGGACTATCAAGTCATGAGGACATGCTCTCTGTATTGCTGATATTGTAACTAGCACATAGTATAACCAAAATAATTGTGTGTTGAATGAACAAATGATAACAGAACAAATGAATTTAAATAAACCCAATACAAAATTCAATAATGTCAACTTCTCATTCTGTTGAGGATTCTATTACTTATTCTCATGTACCACTAATAATACATCCATGGTGGCTTGAGTTAAGCAGAATGTTTCTTAGTATTTTTATTAACTATGAATTTCAAATATAGGAGTTGTAGATAGTTACTTGTCTACACTTCTTCATCATGATGTTCAAAGATGAATTCCATTCAAATTTAATTATATTCACCATACAATCTCACCTGCCCTTGTTCTAGAATAGTATTTCCTTGTAGCTTTTAAATCAAGCTGCCTAAGTTCCAATCCAGGCTTCACTCATTACTAGCTCTGTAACCTTAAACAAATGATTTAACCATTCAGTGACTCTGTTTTTTCATCAGTATAATGGAGACACTAATAATATAACTTAAGGATTTAGAAAAATAATGCAAGGAAGGTACTTGCACATAGTACATAGTACCTGGTTTCCAATGTGTACTCAAAAATAGTTAGCTATAATTATTACATATACATTTCAGAAATTCATTGTTTTGTCCCTAACATAACAAAAAATAAAATATTTCTAGGGATACTGATTTCCTTTTCTCCGTAAGTTATTTTGTAAACAAACTGTATCTTTGAGGCAAATAATTTTTTAAATCAGAACCTGCCAGCCCTACTTGGTCATGATATTGGATTCTGAATGTCTGATTCTCAATTCTACTTATCTTTCTAAACTTCAAAGATCTGTCCACCTCTATTCAGGTACCCTCCAAGACTTGATTTCTCTCCATCTCCTCACTACTGATGTGGTGATCTAACAACGCTACTTGCCATTTGCACATGTTTTACATCTCAAATCTAAGACCTTTATCTCTCTGCAACACACTTTGTAAGTCATATTACTGGTCACTATTACCTGAACCTGATTATTTCTGCCTGTTTTATTACAAGATTGCAAATTTATTCTGATAGGTTAATATGACATACTTCTTAGCATAATTTTATATTATGTTCTTTTGGTGATTTAGTCATATTTTTTTCTCTACATGTATCTGAAACTAATGCTCTTTATTGAACACAGTGAATAATTTACATGATTAAATCAATAGGATTTATCTATTAAAAGTTTTTTTTATATATTTCTTTAAAGAACAGTCACTCTCGAGGAACTAACTAGTAGGAACTGTTATGTTGTGTTACAGTACTTGATTTAAATTATAAACTAGAATTAAAACAGATAAAATAGTTATGGGTTATTTGCTAAATTAAAAATTCAATCTTCAAAATATGTTTCTATTGCTTCTCTTAAAGTTTGACAACACTATCTTATTGAATTTACTTAAAACATTCAGTTAAAACAAAGTAATAAGGGAGCAATAAATATACTCAATTGTTTTTTCATGTTTAAGTGAGTATAATACTTGAAACATTTTAATGCATTTACTGTCCATTGATGCCCATCACAAAATGAAACTGAATGGATTTCAAATATAATATTCAAACAAATAATTAAAGAGACTGCTGTGTTGTAAGGCTCCCTAAATGAAACTGAAGTACTGGAGGTCCTGCTGATTAACATGGTAAATAGATATAAATCACTGGGGGTGATTCTGCTATTAAAGTTAATGAGTTATTGAGGTTATTTTTAATGATCCTAGAATATCTTTTAGAATTCAAAAAGAATTAAACTTAATAGTGATACTAAGAGAACCTGATTCTGAATTTCCAGCTTATTAATGAACTAAATTCAAAAGCAGATATCTCAGTCCAGAAAATTATAGTCATGAGAGTCAGAAGAATAGTAGAATTTAGAAGAATAATCTCAATCATACCAGAGGAGGAACTAATCCCTTATTTCTAAGGTTAATAATTATAAGTACTTTTTAGGTAATAGGAAACTGAAAGTTGATATCAGAAACCAAATTTGCAGATGTATGGTTGTTTATCATTATGCCAGAGTAGAAAATATTTATATTGCTCATTCCTTAGTGGGTTCAGTTATTGCCAATATTTTTGTTATCATTCATAAATCCTAAGTTTTAAAAGAAAAAAAAATACTCTCCAGGTGTTACTATACAAAGATCCATTAGCTAAATTACCTGTTCCCAAATATTACAGCCGGAAGTGGGAAAAAAAGAGCAATACTCTTTTAAGAAGACCATCTTAAGGAGGCTTAATTTTATTTTGATGATCAACATATGACAAACTTTAGATTCTTAGTTCCTATTTTTGCTAATTATCTGAAGAGTTTTTAGATAGCTTTCTTTAAAATATCAAGTTTTAGTATTTAGGATTAAAATTTTTGAGATTATAAATATGGAATGGAGCTCTTGAGTGTCTATTGTATAGCTATTAATTATTTGTGATATTCAATTAAGACAAACAAATACACATAAATATATATTGAAAATTAAAGCCACAGTGAGCACTCTGACCATTGTGGTTCAGCTGATTGGCAATCCGTGTACCAAGAGGTGGTGGGTCATTTCCTGGTCAGGCCACATACCTAGGTTTTGGGTTTGATCCTCAGTCAGGGTACATGTGGGAGGCAACCAAACAATGTTTCTCTCTCTCCCTCTCTTCATCTAAGATTTTTTTTAAAAAGCCACAATGGACAATTACTCTAGGATTAAAATATTTATTAATCTGTTCAAAAATACCATTTTGAGCTATATGTAATTGCCATTCTGTAGGGCAGAAATAGTTGAATATTGTCAGGTCTACATTGTTCAACTTAATATTTAATTTTGCTCCCATTGTATCCTCAGTGTCTATAACTGATCCTTAAATACGGAACTGCTTAAATAGAGTCTGATGTGTAAGTTAATCCTCTTCAGTTTTAATGGCCATTCATCTCTCTATAGCCCCCCAGATGACTATTTTAAATCCATGCATCCACTGTACAAGTATTTATTTGGCACTTTATACCAGCTATTTGCCTAGGCATTGAAAATACATTAATTATCAAACATAATCCAGCCTTAATGAAGTTTAACTCATAGCCAAGGAACCAGATATCAAAACAAACAAATAAACAACCTTCACAGCATTGTAAGTATAAGCATTGTGATAAGTGCATTCAAAACAACTATAAGAGGATTTGAAAGAGTAGACCTGGGAGATCTAGTCTGATTTTTGAGGCTTCACATTTTGTAATTATGAGTCCAGATTGTTTGAAGCATCTCACAATGATAGAATGGGGAACCCTGTAATAATGGATAATAGACAGTATGACAGAGACTAAGTGCTTTGCAATATTTCTAATTTACTTATCACAGCCAAGCAGACACTATTCTGGCATCTATTTTACTGATCTGAAACAAAATCTTAATGGGTTAAGTAACTTGCTGAAGAACACATAATTAATAAATTCACTTGATCTTAGCCAAAAGGCTGAGAAGTGATAAAACTAGTAAACGATGTCAGAATTTGGACTCCAGCAGCCTCTCCCTTCAGGATGTATGTTTTCAGCCATTGCATATGCTTCCCTCCTGCAGTTCAACTTTGATTTGTGCTATTTGGCCTGGAAATTCAGGACTAATATTCACAGCACTAGAATACAACAGCAGCAGGAGAATGCAGACCATGCTATCATGGTCAGTCAGCTGATGTCTCAAGTAGCCATCATCTCTGTTCACACAATACTGAAAAACCTGATCTGATTAGATTTTCAGTTTAAGACTGATACCTGAGATTCAACACTTATGAATTAAAGCAACCTTTACCCAACTCCATAAATGCAAAGAAGCTAAAGCTTAAAAACAACTGTAAAACAAGGGTACCAGAGTCTTACATGCCTGCTTATGTACAGTTGAAATGGAAAAGAAAAAAGTCAACTCCAACTTTTAGCAGACAGGATTAAAAATTAAGTAAAATCCAATGTTAAATCCTTAAGCATATTTGACATAATTTAGACAGATGAAATAGTTCCCAATATGCTTTACAGGAATTCTTCCTGTCAACTTCAAACCAAATGACCTTTATCTTTTCTCCTCAGTCACTCCTGGTAAAGAGTGATATTATGAACATTACTATTTAATGCATTTAATATGAAATGTAAAATAGCATTGAGAAGTAAAACATAATTATTATTGTAGTAGTAAATATCAACTATAGAAGACAAAATTTCCTGTGCCACCATAATTTCTTTTCATGAATACCCATCTCTCCTATGTGGCTAATGAAGAAAGGCATGATCTTGACCATTTCCCCCAGGCCTCATTTGTAGGGAGCATTTCCACTTTCTCCAGAAATCATAAATACAAACTTTTTATAGATGTTTTCATCTGTATATAGCTGTCAAGGCTGTTTTATAATCCATCAGACTCAACAGAGTATAGTAAAATGGAACATTATTTATAGCATAGTAAGAGAAAAGCTGTTACTGATGTGCGGTATACAAGCTTATATATGACACAGGTTAATTTGGTTGCAAGCAACAGAAACCAACATGAATATTTTAACCAAAAGAGTAACACATTGGAAGGAGATACAGGAGCTCACAGGACCAGGAGAAAGCAAACAACCAGACTTAAAACTGATAAGAAACAGTAACTATAAATCTTACCAGACTCTCCAAGTCAGTACTGCTGCTATTAGGATAAAACGTCAATCATTTCTTCTGTTTTGAATTACTCTGCTCAAGTTTCAAATACCCCTTAAAAATAGACATTGACTGAATGAGCTTAGATCACAGGCCTCTATATTTTTGTCCTGAACAAAGGAAGATTCTAGTAAAGTTCTAGGAAACAAAGGCTGAAAGGATCCCTTCTGTTTCTGTAGTAAAAAAAGAAAAATTTTTAAATCACAAAACACCTTGATTTATTGCCTTAAAATAACTACATCCTAATGGTGGATCCTTTCTCTAAAGTAAATCAGAATGCAGTTGAAAAGAACAAATTAATGTTGTTTGGCAGAAAAGAAGAAAACTAATTTAAATAATTCCCTCCCCAAACTATATATATATCCTATATAATAAAAGGTTAATATGCAAATTGACTGAATGGCAGAATGACCGGTCACTATGACATGCACTGACCAGTAGGGGACAGCTCAATGCAGGAGCTGCCCCCTACTGAGCCAGAAGCCGGGCTCACAGCTGGTGAGTGCAGCAGCGCTAAGGCTGTCTGACTGCTGGCTTAGGCCCGCTCTCCATGGGGAGTGGGCCTAAGCCATCAGTGAGACATCCCCCGAGGGCTCCCGGACTGAAAGAGGGTACAGGCTGGGCTGAGGGACCCCCCCTTCAAGTGCATGAATTTTGTGCACCGGGCTTCTAATATCCTACATAATAAAAGAGTGATATGCAAATTGACCCTAACTCTGCTACACCCACAAGCCACACCCATCAGCCAATCAGGAGCAAATATGCAAATAAACCCAACCAAGATGGCTACAGCCACAGAGAGCAGGAGGGAGGCTTGGGTTTCCCCGGCAACAGAGAAAGCTTAGCTTTCCACCTGCCCTTACCGGCCTAAGCCTTCACTCAAGGCTACAAAGTTTCAATTATAGAAGGTAAACAAATCCAAACAGAAATGGCGGCAGCCATGGAGCTGGAAAGAGCCGGAGGCTAGGGTTGCTCCTTTCTGCACACCCTGGCCGGCCCAGGCCTCCACTTAGGGCTACAAAGTTTCAATTATAGAAGATATACCCAATCCCCAACAGAAATGACTGCCAGCCACGGAGCGAGCAGGAGGCTTGGCTCCGCTCCAGGCTACAAAGTTTCAATTGTAGAAGGTAAATAAATTCCAGATACCAAGGCCTCCGCTTGGGTCACCAGGGGGCGTGGCTGGCCTGCAAACCAGAACAGGTCCCTTGCTCACACCGCCCCATGCCCCAAGGGAACCTCCACCCTGATCCGGGACACCCTTCAGGAAAAACCAGCTGGCCCCCACCTGTGCACCAGGTCTCTATCCTATCTAATAAAAGAGTAATATGCAGATTGACCATCACTCCAACACACAAGATGGCTGCCCCCATGTGGTCAAAGATGGCTGCCCCCATGTGGACACAAGATCCTGCCCCCATGTGGACACAAGATGGCCACCACAAGATGGCCAGCAGGAGAGGGCAGTTGGGAGGGACAAGGCCTGCAGGGGAGGGCATTTAGGGGTGACCAGGCCAGCAGAGGAGGGAAGTTGGGGGCAAACAGGCTGGCAGGGGAGCACTTAGACATCAATCAGGCTGGTATAGGAGTGGTTAGGGGGTGATCAGGCTGGCAGGCAGAAGCAGTTAGGGGAAATCAGGAAGGCAGGCAGGCGAGCAGTTGGGAGCCAGCAGTCCTGGATTGTGAGAGGGATGTCCGATTGCCCGTTTAGGCCTGATCCCGGTATTGGGCCTAAATGGGCAGTCGAACATCCCTCGAGGGGTCCCAGATTGGAGAGGGTGCAGGCTGGGCTGAGGGACACCCCACCCCCGTGCACAAATTTCGTGCACTGGGCCTCTAGTGTGTGTGTGTGTGTGTGTGTGTGTGTGTGTATGTATGTGTGTGTATATATGTATGTATGTATGTGTGTATATATATATATATATATATATATATATATATATATATATATTACCTGTACCTGGCCTACGTGTTGCTGTGGTTCAGTCTGGTTAAATGGCAAAGAAAGAAAAGAGAAAGCACACGTTTCTAATATGTTTAATTTCACAATGCTTGTGGGTATACAATATTTTTTGTTGTTCCATTGTCTGTGCAGATATAGAGATTGTCTGGTTTGCTGACTCTAGAACACGCAACATATAATTGTCCATGTGAGAAGCAATCCGTGTCTAGATCTAAACCACACAATTCTAAAGATTGGCCCTGAGCTTTGTTGATGGTGATTGCAAACACCAATCAAATTGGGAATTGCAATCTCTTAAATTGAAATGACATATCCGTTGGAATCATAGGAATGCGAGGAATGAGGACATCTTCACCTTTGAAAGGTCCTGTCAAGATTGTTGCTTCTGCCAAAACCAGTTTGGCTCAGTGGATAGAGTGTTGGTCTGCAGACTGAAAGGTCCCAGGTTTGATTCCGGTCAAGGGCATGTACATTGGTTGCGGGCACATCCCCGGTAGGAGGTGTGCAGGAGGCAGCTGGTTGATGTTTCTCTCTCATCGATGTTTCTAGCTCTCTATCTCTCTTCCTTCCTCTCTGTAAAAAGTCAATAAAATATATTTTTTTAAAAAAAGATTGTTGCTTCTATGACGTTGCTCATTATTTTTTTTTTTACTGCAAGCCATATGCTGTTGCAAAGCTTTGGCTGGTTGATATTTTGCAACATGACAATTGGCACGCCGATTTTCAACTGCAGTACGTGCGGTGGCATCCCTGGCAGATCGAGTAAATTCAAAAATTCTGTTGGATAATTAACCGCTTCATCTGCTTCCACAATAGTGTCGATGGACTTGTATGTGACTGCCTTGCTTTGAATGTTAGACTGAATAATATTGTTAAGTTCGTAGACGTCTTTGTTCTTGGCCACAAGAATAGCTCATTCACTCAGTCAATCATGATTCTTAATTGGTTTGAATATTGGGAAATACTTTTTCAACCAATTTGACGTCACTAAATTGCAGAAGTTATGAGGCAATGAAATTCGTCCTGAGGTCAGATCAACCGGCACCTTTCTGTTCCCAATTTCCAGCAATTGATGTGAGAATAACTCAGCTGATCGATCATTTGGCAGCTGGACATGAATATTTGTAGTTAATTTTAACATCTTTACGTGTCGCCACAAAGTAGAGTATTTCAGGCAAGCATTTATTTCGTCCACTGGTGTCGATCAAGGAATTACAGGTAATGTTTGCCTGAAATCTCCTGCAAGCAATATTAATGCATTCCCAAATGGTCTGATGTTTCCACGCAAATCTTGCAATGATCGATCAAGAGCCTCGAGCGATTTTTGTGTGCACCATTCTGCATTCTGCAATACTTTTGCATTTCTGCAATACTTTTGCCATGCCGGATGCTTTGGAAATGTTGCACGTGGGAGTTTCAATGAATTGCATGTTCAATGGCAATTTCAAAGCAGAATGAGCAGTTCTTCCACCTGGTAGCAATGTCACAGCTATTCTGGACGATGCAAGAGCTAAGGCTATGTCATTTTGGGATCGAATCGCTGCCAGAATCAATCTAATTAGGGACGTTTTACCAGTTCCTCCTGGCGCATCTAAGAAGAAGATTTCTCCAAACCCGTTATTGACAGTTTGCATTATTTGATCGTAAATGCCTTTTTGCTCAAGTGTTAGCTTAGGAATATTTGATTGCACATACGACAAAAGATCACCCGTGTTGTAATTTTGTTCACGACGCAATTCTACATCGAACAAAGCAGCAGCAGATCGATTCGGTGATGGCATTCCCAATTGATTGAGAACTTTGTTCGTGATTTCTAAGCACAAATCTTCCATCATTATCAACATTGAAATGGAATCATAAAATTGGAAATTTGGAAATCGTAAATGGATCATAAATTGGAAACATGGAAATGGAATCGTAAAATATTTAGTATAGCGTGTGTTGCTTTTACATCCAACAGATGGCGCTGTTTTCAAAAAATGCATGTTTTTACCTGTCACAGATGTGACATCTATATAATAGTAGGTATAAGGTATATAAAAACACGCACATATTCGAATGCAACACTGTGTCTAAATTTCAAAGCAATTGGTGAAGAACTTTCGGAGATTTAAGATTTTGAACAAACAAACATTTACATTTTTATTTATATATATATATATCTCCTATCTAATAAAAGAGTAATATACAAATTAACCATCACTCTGCTACACCCACACACCATGCCCACCAGCCAATCAGGATAAAGTATGCAAATTAACCCAACCAAGATTGCTGCGGCCACGGAGCAAGAAGGAGGCTTGGGTTTCCCCGGAAATGGAAGAAGCCAAGCTTTCCGCACACCCTGGCCAGCCCAGGCCTCCACTCAAGGCTACAAAGTTTCAATTATAGAAGATAAATAAATCCCAACAAAAATGGCTGCGGCCATGGAGCAAGCAGGATGCTTGGCTCCGCTCAAGGCTACAAAGTTTCAATTATAGAAGATAAATAAATCCTATATACCAGAGCCTCCACTTGGGTCGCCGGGGGGCATGGTCAGCCTGCAAACCACCAAAGGCTCCTCGCCCCAAGGGAACCCCAAACCTGCAGGCCTGGTCGCTCCCAACTTCCCTCCTCTGGCCTGGTCACCCCTAACTGCCCTCCCCTACAGGCTTGATCGCCCCCAACTGCCCTCCCGAAATTCGTGCACTGGGGAGGGGTCCCTCAGCCCAGCCTGCCCCCTGTCACATACTGGGAGCCATCAGGGGATGTCCTATGGATGGCTTAAGCCCACTCCCCATTGGGAGCAGACCTAAGTCGCAGTCTGGCTTCCCTTTGCTTGAGGCGACCTGGCTGATCAGGGGAAGGCACCCGCCCTATCACCCCTCTGCTGCAGCCACTGCCAGTCACCGCAGCCGCCCAGGTATTTTCATCAACACAGACCCCAGTCCCTTCACCATGAAAAAATGACAACTTGCTTTAAGCATTTTCAAGATGTGTCTTTCATAGAATATGACATTTCTTTATTTTTCTTTTTATCCTCACCTGAGGATATGTTTCTATTGATTTTTTCTTCTTCCCTTTGATCCCAAGCTCAGCCCCTTCCCAAGCCAAAAGCCTCCTCCCCAGGTTTAGGCTTGGGAAGGGGTCCCCCCCCCCACCTCTGATCTCAGGCTCTGCCCCTTCTTAAGCCTAAAGCCTCTGCCCCAGACTTTAGGCTTGGGAAGGGGTTCCCCCCAGCACCTCCCCAAGCTTAAAGCCTCCTCCCCAGGCTTTAGGCTTGGGAAGGGGTTCCCCCCAGCACCTCCCCAAGCCTAAAGCCTCCACTCCAGGCTTTAGGCTTGGGAAGGAGTCCCCCCCTCCTCCAGCACCTCTGATCATAGGCTTGGCCCCTTCCTAAGCCTAAAGCCTCCACCCCAGGTTTAGGCTTGGGAAGTGGTTCCCCCCACCCCCACCCCCACCTCCGATTGCAGGCTCGTTCCCTTCCCAAGCCTAAAGCCTCTTCCCCAGGTTTAGGCTTGGGAAGTGGTTCCCCCCCTCCTCCGGCACCTCTGATCATAGGCTTGGCCCCTTCCTAAGCCTAAAGTCTCCACTACAGGTTTAGGCTTGGGAAGTGGTTCCCCCCACCCCCACCCTTCCCATCTCAGGCTTGGCCCCTTCCCACGCCTAAAGCCTCTGCCTGATGGCCGGCTGGGAGTGACCTGGGTGCCGAGGAGGTTCCCCGGACCCAGGTATATATGCAAATTAACCGCCATCTTGGTAGGGTTAATTTGCATACTCTCCCTGATTGGCTGGTGGGCGTGGCTTGGGCATAGTGAAGGTGCAGTCAATTTGCATATCACTCTTTTATTAGGTAGGATATGTATGTATATATCTTTAAGACTCAACTATACCACTCCTAGATATTTGCCCCAAAATAAATGTATGCATATGTTCCCAAAAGACATGCTAAAGAATATGTAACATTCTTGGTAGCAGGCAAAAACTAGAAATCACTTAATGTCCTTTAATGGTAAAATGGATAAATGCTACACACAGTAATATCAATGAATCTCACAAGTACAGTGCTAGTAATTTGTGATTTGTGGGTCAGACTTCCCATACCTTCCACCCAAAGGAAATTCAGAATGGGAATGCAAGAGAACCTGTTCCATGGCCCTTGGGCCCCTGATTCAGATCAAATACTAATATATTATTATAAATCAAAGAGGAGAGAAGGGAGGTCTGCTGCAAAGATTTACTGTTTCGGTTTTATGTAATACTACTTATAACTCCTAGCACAGTAAGATGGGGCAGGGGCTTCATCTCCCTTACCTAGGAAAACTTTTTGAAAGATGTTTGCTGAAACTGTTAGATACAGAGGGCTGGTGCTTGGCTCCAGTCTGAGAAATCCACACCATTAATGAGACCTGGTGCCTGCCTTTGAAAGATGGGCTCAGTCTTTGCTTAGATAATGAAGTCAGGAGAGTTCTGCTGTGGTAGGATCAGTTTGCACTTCAGAGTTTGGTAGGCCAAGCAATCCAAAAAGCTGTGTCCTGTAGACATACCAGGGACAGAGAGCAGCAAGGAGCCATCTTGGGTTCTTCCTATAAAACTACTTTGAGGGACCAAAGAGCTCTGGGGAAAGAGGCAGAATTTTAGCAGCAGATGCTTAGGGGCTGAAGACATCATCTAAGGGACTTCTCTCAATAAAGATGTTTCCTCCCCAGAAGGGAGGGACCAGAGCAAACCTGGGAAGAGCCCAAAAATGTGCCTTATCTTCCAGGCCATAGTATAGGACAGAACTTATTACCAGACCACACCATGTGAAGATTTATCCTGTCCTAGCTCCTGACCAAACCTCCCCTCCCCTTGTTGAGATCCAAACAGCTTTGTTAGAGAAAAGGAGAAGCCAATCCCAATGTCCATTTCTATCCCCTTTTTCCTGAAAGGGTGGACTAATCCCAATCTGAAACAGATTCCTTCAAGCAGGGGTGGGGTTACAGTAGAAGGACATTTATTTTTCCATTAAAAACAATTATTTAAATGTTGACATTATTGCAGGAGTCCTCCCCCACCCCCGGCCTTTGCCCACCTCCACCCTCCCCCACCTCCTCCCTTGGCTTCTACCAAATTATTGCCCACACGTATGCCAATAGAGAGTCCAATTATATGTATCAGACATTCTAATTCTGAATTGAGATTATGTGCAATTTATAAAGACTAAGGTCTGAGCAGAAAACTCACAGATTTAATGGAGCTCCCATCAAGGGAAAAGGAAGATTAGTGCACTATAAAAAGCTTAAAGGGATGGTGGAAGGCAGAAGCAATTCATTACATAATGCCTTGATTACATTGTGAGTTGTGCTTATTAACATCGTGGTTTGATTTATTAAACAAAAACAAAGTGAATTATAATAAGCGTATCATGGACTAATGACATGAATATGCAGATAAAATTTGATATTTTCCTAAGTGATATTATCCTATGCAAAGAGAATCAGAAGGATACACAGTACAGTCTCCATAAATGGAAAAGCAACTCCCAGAAATGCAGCATTAAAATTATTTTTTAAACATTGAAATTGAGATTAGAGGTAGAAATCCTTGCAATCAGGAATTACAAACTCAACCATAAACTATCTTCAATATGAAATTATCATAAAATATTGGCCATGAGTAAAATTTTTAAAATATGTCTCTTAGAAGATTTAGTAAGGCTTTGTATCATAAAATAAACACAAGGTAATTCAGAGTGGAAACTTCATTTCCTGTTAAGCTATAAACTTCTATGAAAAACATAACCATAGATTTCAAGCCCACAGCTTGAGTGACATAGAGGATTTTTATCTTATATTTATCTGCACTCAGAAGCACTGGGTTTATGCATATAATCTTCTCAAATAATATCACATTTATTATTTTATTCTATACACATTCTGAATACCTGCTTGAATTTCAGGCCTGGATCTGGCCAGAATGCTAGGGAAACAATAGTGAACTAGACATTAATGTTCACTGCACTCACAAAGCATTGGAAAATTAGTAAGTATGGCACGTGTCACAAAGGGTAGAAAGCATAAAAGTGCTTCAAGGAGTAATGTGCCATCCAAATGGGGAGGGAGAGAGGGGAAAAGTCTGTTCATTATATTTGTGCACAATAAGAAACATGGTCACTGAAAACAGATTCAGTATGCTCTTAAAATGATCATCAAAACATAACATTGGTACTGATTAAAATATGATGTTTATGTAGGACTAAATAAATGATTTCAGTCATTTTGGCATTTTAAATCAGGTGGCTCATTCATATTTCAAAACAAAGGAAATATTCTGCTTTTCATTCTATGTGGTGTCACAGAAATTCTACTATGGTAAGACAGGTGTTTATCTCACAGTAGATCACCCAGGCTATTATTGTAGTCGCCACTCCAACTTTTCCAGATGCTTCTGTGTTATTTTTGTTTTGTTTTTTTCTTAAGTCTTCTAAGCATATGACTATAATCACCACAGGTCTCGGTGTCCATTTGAGCAAAAGAGTCAGCAAATAAATAAAGAACTAGACAGGCCAAAGAAGCATCCACCACTGAAAATATCTCAAAGAAGGCATCTTTTTAAAAGGTACCCTGAGGCACATGGAAGTTAATTTGGGATTTGAAAATACTACTTCAGAAAAGCAACATTGTTTATTTGGAAGAAAAATTGAAGGATAAGAATAATGGTTTAGGTGTAGAGCAAAACAATCTACTATAAAATTAAGCATCAAAGGAAAAAAGTAAAAATATGCCATTTGGAAAAACATATTTCCCCAATGTGTTATGAAAAGTAACAAATACTAGTAAATCACGCTGAGGAAGAGACATTGCTTCATAGCAATTTTTTACAGATGTCAGCTGTGGCAGGCCACTAATTTATGTTTAGAGAAATAAATAAGAATGCATGGTTTTAGTAGAAGAATTTTTAGTTTTGATGTTTAAGCTCTCTTGGAAGGATCTCTGGCTATTTTGTATGCAAAAAGAATACTTGCAAACAAAATATCTGTGATATGAAGGCAGCAATGATCTGTAAAAGGTGCATGCAACAAAACAACCTCAGCCCCTCTTCTCATCGTTCCACCCTCCCCACACACAGTAGCCATTCCTTTTCCTGTTTCTGTGCATGATACCCCTATTTTCCTGGCTTTCAAAGTTGAAACAACCTGTTAAGATCACAGGTTTGGAATTGCACAACCACCTGAAGCCAGCTGTTTAACCTTGAGGGAACTACTTTAACCTCCCAGCCTCAGTTCTCCTCTCTGTATAATGGAGATCACATTATCTTTCTCATGCACAATAATACATGTAACCTGAATATAGTGAGCATTCAGTAATTTATCTTTCTCATGCACAATAATACATGTAACCTGAATATAGTGAGCATTCAGTAATGAGCTGGTATCATTATCACTTTGATTATCCATGCTTCTTCAGGATCACTATGTTTTTTTGTTGTTGTTGTTGTTTTATTTCTTTATTGATTATGGTATCACATAATTGTCCTCATCCCCCCATTCCCATCCCAAACCCCTCCCCACGTATGCACCCACCCCCCTGTCGTCCATGACCACTGGTTAGGCTTATATGCATGCACACAAGTCCTTTGGTTGATCTCTCGCCCTTACCCCCACCCTCCCATAGCTTCCCTCTGAGGTTTGACAGTCTGATGTCAAACCTCAGAGGATCATTATGTTTATACTCCTCCTTTCTCATTCATCTTCACTCTGTCACTGAGCCCACTGATCCTCACTTCAACTCTGTATTTGCTATTGTTTACCTTTCTTGGTCTCAGACCCATGTTCTCCCCTTCCCATAAACAAAAATAAAATAAAAAACAAAACAAAAGCATGTTCCTCTTTTGTACCCCTAGTTTTACTATCAATACAATCTGTCCCTTCCTTCCCCTGGCCACACCTACTCAGATGTGACATCCAGGTGCATGAAATCCAGTGAAGATGTTTCCATATGAGGAAGCCTGGAATACTAACTAACCTAACTGGTAAACAGAGCCTTGTTCCTTCTGAACTATATTACTCCCTGACCTAAGCATTTAACCTCTGTCAGGACCTTTCATCTGCGATCCACCAGATCCTCCCCCATAGAAGCCCTGATGCTCGTTGTAAAGAAGAAAGCCTGGGCAAAAAGAGAGTTTCTCTGTAGCCACAGAATCACAGTCTCACATAAGTACTATACCAGTAAGTGCTCTCTTTGATTCCTACCAGCAGCTCCTTGGAGTACAAGTGATTGTGTTGTGTTTCCTTTCCTTCCCTACCCATTCCCCTCCTCCTCTCTCTTCCTCCTTCTCTTCTTTCCTCCCTCTTGTCCACCCCTCCTCTTTCTTTCTCCCCACCTTGCTCTGGTTCCTTTGTATTAGACCCTAAGGCAGTGAAGGGCAACCTTTTGAGCTTGGTGTGTCAAACTTCGCAAAAAAACTGAGCATAACTCGGGTAGTGTGTCACTTTGAGGAAAAAACATTATTTTGCAAATGTTTCATCCTCAGGAGCAGCAAATGTTTCATCCTCGGCATGCGGCTGCCTCAGCGGCCGCGTGTCATCACAAATGGCTACGCGTGTCAGTGCTGACACGCGTGTCATAGTTTCGCCATCACTGCCCTAAGGGATGGATGTTTTTTCAGATGATCTTAAATATTTTGAGTTCTTCAAAGTGCATCAGGCTTGATCAATACTCTATCAGTCACCCAGCACAGCATCTAGAATCTCCTGTTCCAGATGAAAACAGAGCAAAGTATAAATATTCAGCCTGATTGGGTACTTGAAATTTATCTCATTGTGTTTTGTTTCTGTTTTGTTTGACTGCTTTAGTATGATTAAATGTGTTCTAAGGGGAAGAAAGGATAAGGCATATAGCCAGTTCCTGCATCACTGGTCTTAAAATAATATGAAAATGTTTTACTTCACTTCTGGTGAATAAACAATTGAATATTTGTCTCCTTAACCTCAAGGAAAAGGAAATATTTTTTTTGGTTGGGCTTTGAATTTACTGATTTATTAAGATTAATGATAAAAGAGAAATTGAGGCTATGACTCATGTAGAGGGATACGAGGGAGCTGGGGAGATGTTAGTGGTAGGAGGACCCAGCAGGATGGTTACTACATGAAATTATAAATATGCAGGAGCAAGGGGAAGGAATCTGAGGTATTGTTCAGAGGGTATGTGTGTTTATATTTGTGCTTATAATAGAAGAAGAGAGTCTCAGCCGTAATGTAAAGGCCATTGACCCAGAGAAGGTTCATCATAAAGAACACTGAGTACTAGAAACCACATTGCATTAGAATTCTGAGTAGATGATAAATTCAACTTTACTTGAGTGAGACTCTGTCACCAATTATATTTATGTCAGGTAGACCCTTTAATCTTCATGGAGGAAGGATATCAGCAGCTTCCTCACAGATTTTGCCATGATTGTCCAACAAGGGAAATGCTGTGCCATGACAAGAAACTGTTCTGATCCTGCTTTACTCCGTATTCAAGCCCCTTACAAGGCCTCTAGAGAAAATGTAATCCCCCAAGTCTCTCCTGGAAACTATCAAGATACTGAGGAGGAATTATCATACCTTTTACTTAAGGAATTAACAAACTCATCTCATTAAACTTAGGGAAAAGAGGTATCTGAGATGGGACATTACCACAGCCCCTTCCAAGCAACCCTTGACTGCCTGCTGTGGCTCTTCCTCCAACTCAATGTGGGTGAAACATGGCTTTGAGGACTCTGAGGTCATGCAGATTTCTGAGGCCCAGTAAAATATTAGGAGTTCTGGAGAAGAAGCCCCGATATTTGATAATTTTCATTTTCTAATAATTCATCATGATAGTATAATTGATATAGGGTAGTATCAAAAATTTATTCCATATTTATCTATTTTGATTCTTTCAGTCACCAACTGCCCTCAGAAAAATCCTTCATTCAAGGAAGAGGGTCAAGGATGGGTCACTGATCGGTACTTACGAGTACAGATTTGTATTATTTCAACAACTAGTTTTTCTCTTCATTTCCCCATTCCCTACCCTGCTTGGCAAATTGTGATCAAAAGGAGTCAAGGCCCCAGCATAATGCCTCCCACACCACCATCCCAATGACCCAAACCATACCCCAAATAATGTGTTTTTAAAATTACTTTCCCATGAAGTTGGCCCCAACATATATAAAATCACACATCTAGATGCTGAATCACTTGCCATCAAGGTCATCTTTAGGGTTTGACGCATTAATTCAAGGCAACAAAGGCCCCTGTGACAAAGAACCAGACCTCAGCGAAAGGAGCAGAGACAAACATCTAACGGCCAGCTTCATGTGAATCAACGAAGGCCACCTTCCTCATGCATTTTACTTATCCATCTCCTGGGTGTCAAACAAGAAAAAGAAACAGAAAAATGTATATCCCCCAAAAATAGAAAATGATAAGAATTTGGGGAAACCCTCTGGTCAAAGGGTTTTACTCCAACTCAGAACTTGCTAACTTTGCACCTGGTGATCTGGTGCAGACAGAGAACAATGCCTACGCACAAAGACGCCTGAGTTCCAAGGTCACCCAGGAGAGATCCAGGTGGAAGGGTACTGCAGATGTAGATAACTTAGTCTACCAAGTAATAATGCTCCCTCACGCTTATCTGTGGCAAAATGTCACTCCAGACTAAGACTGTGATTTATTTATACTGTAGTACCGAAGATAGTCTCCAGGGAATGCTGTTGTTTCTGCCTGCCACACTATACTTTCTCATGTTAACAATTTGCTCTGCTGGATTCTCCTTATCTTCTCACACTCTGACTTTTAGAGATCCCCTGGCTGTAATTTCTGGGCTCCTCATCTTGTTTCATTAGTTTATGTCATCCATATTCTACTAACTCTTAAAATGTCTATCTATAGTTCACTATCTCTCCCCCACATATCCATTTAATGAAATAACTTGTTAAAGCCTGTTTATTTTAAGTGAAGTTATTTTATTACTATAAGCGGTTTATTCACCTAGGATTGAAAACAATACCTACATTTTAAGGTTGTTTCGAAGTTGATAGGAAATACCTTAGTAGTCATTTTAAAGTGCTAAAAAATTAGAAAAAGGCCTTTATGTTATTTCTCAAATATTCCCAGGTATTAAAAATTTTAGTGGCACAAAGATAGTGCTACTTTTCAAAATGACATTCCTCTATTCAATATGTAATGACTATATCATATATGAATACTAGGGGACCAGTGCACGAATTTGTGCACCTTGAAAGGAACTGTGGGCTGCAAGGCTGCAGTAGGCATAGGGATGGGTCTCGGCCCATCCTCTGTGCCCCTGCCCAGCCCCTCCAACCGTGGCTCCGGTCCCCTGTTTGCCAGCTGCCGCTCCCACGCACTGACAGTGTGGAGTGATTGGGGCCGGCTCCAGCAGTGGGTGCGAGTGGCGGCTGCTGCCCTGATTACTCCTCAGGAGCAGGGAGAGGTGGAGAAGCCAGGGTGATCAGGGCCAGCAGCTGCCACTTGCACCCACTGATGGCGCCAAGTGATCAGACCGGTGACAGTGGCACCTCCAGTGCTGGCTGTGGATGTGAGCGAGGCTGGCGCTGGCAGCAGGTGCGAGCGCTGGGCAGAACTGCAGTGCACGGGAACAAAGAATTTTCAGTAACCACCAGAGGCTCGCCCCGATGACAGCAACCAGCACCCCACCTTGGTCTGGCACCCCTGCTCACCTGCTCCACCATCTCACCATGGCCAATGCCCACCATGTTTCACACACACCCCCTGGTGGTCAGCGCACATCATAAAGACCGGTTATTCAGTTGTTCCAGTTGTTCTGCTGTTCGGTCTATTTGCATATCAGCCTTTTATTATATAGGATGAATTTTCTACAAGACTCACTAGAGAAAAATTAAATATTAACTTTTATAATGTGTCTGGCAAACATATTTTTCCTAAATTGATCCTTCAGGAGCAAAAGTTTGTCCCCAAAGAAACTAATATATTACCGATAAAATACCAACAAACCAACCCAGAAAAACAAACTGCTCTACTTATATTACTTATTTTCTAATTATCCTTTGTAGAAATTTTTAGGGAAAACCATAACTAAAAAAAAAATGATTTATTAGAACAATCAAGAAAATGTGTTCTTTAAAGTTTAAACAGGAATTCAATTAATTTTTTATACTTCCAAATTGTTATGATGTCACAAAGACCTGGGCTCAGTGGATGCTGCAAGATGTTCTTGCTCTTCCTTCTATTTATTCAAGGTTGATCTAAAATATAAAACGGGGTCAGCAGGGTTATATGACGAGCTAATGAATGTGGATGAGATGAAAGCAAACTGTAGAAATCAAATTCTATTCTTGTAATCTAATGAGTTTTTTGAAGACTATTTGCTGGGTAATCATAATTAATCCAAAAGAAAACCTGGCAACCAGTGCCTTTTACATAATTTATGGGTGATGAGGGCATAGAGAAGGTAAGATAATAGCTCCATTAATGGGGCAGCTTTTAGGCATAAAATTAACTTTTGAATGTTGGAAGAAAAACTGTTCAAGATTAAAAAAAAAAAAATCCTGCAGTGATTTTTAAAATCTCTGACAAGCATTCTCTGTGCTCTAAAAATCAAACAAAATAAAAGTTCTTTGTCGTAGGCACCATCAACCCTTCAATCCAGGTCAGTCAACCCACCCGTATTGTCACATCTTTGATCTCATCTTCATTATGAAATCTGTAATCTCAAACCGATTTTCCCCTTTCAAGCACAACTTCTTATGTTTCCACTTTACCAGCTTTTCAGTATTACAGAATCTGATCAACATCATCATCATGATCTGTTATCCCTCTACTGATTTTATTATGATTAATCTTTATTTCTTCAACCTCTCTACTATGGACATACACTTCAACCAAATTCTCACCATACTTCTCTTGAAAATCAGCTAAAACATGCAAAGAGATCACAGGAAGCCTCAATGGATAGGGCTGAAATAACTGGCAAAGGTCATGATGATTGTAAAATAAAGAGAGATCAAGAAAAATAACAGAAGCAAGATAAAATACTGTGATAGGGAAAAAAAAAAAACTAGGAAAATATGACTAATAAATAGCAGAAAAATCAATTCACCAAGGAGAGAAATCTGGTGAATATAAGATCCATAAGATCCATGTGGCACATATGGGAAAGCTAGCTACATTCAAATAGCCAAGAATTGAATAGATCCTATTAGCCTCACTGGGGATCCTTCTGTGTTCTTGAGTTCACTTGTTGGAAAGCTTTGGCATATGCTAGTACATTTCTCAGGCTGTGGTCCCTTATGACCATTATTCTGGTGGTTGCATATTAGCAAACAAGTAATTGGAGTTATTTATGAACTGGATGGTACTAATGCTATAGGTTTAGAGATTTAGATCTTATTTCCTGATATATGGTTTGGGAATCAATGACTGTAAGGCATCCCTCTTCCTTAAAGATACACATAATACAATGTTAAAATTACGTATGTTAAAATAAAAAGACAAGGTCTGACTGATGTGGGCTCAAGATATAAACAGGACCTCCCATTTTCCCAAAATAAAAACAATAAAGTCTGTTTTTGCCAATACCATGCTCTTTGATTATTGTTACTTTGTAGTATAATTTTAAGTCAGAGAGTGTGATACCTCTGGCTTTGTTCTTTTCTCTCAGGATTGCTTGGCCTACTTGTAGTCTTTGGTAGCTCCTTACAAATCTGATTATTTATTTATTTATTTGGTTCTATTTGTTTTAAAAATGCGATTGGGATTTTGATGGAGATTACATTAAATCTGTATATTGCTTTGGGTGATAAATGGCATTTTAACTGTGTTGATTCTTACAATCCATAAACACAGAATATCTTTCCATTTCTTTGTGTCTTCTTCAATTTCTTTTAACAGTGTCTTACAGTTTTCAGTATATGAGTCCTTCACATCCTTTTTTAAGTTTATTCTTAGGGTTTTATTCTTTTTGTTGCAATTTCCAAAGAATTTTTATTTATTTTTCTGAAATTTCATTGTTAATATATTCATATGGAATGGATTGTTGTACATTGATTTTGTATCCTGCATCTTTATTGTATTTGTTTATTGTTTCTAAATAGTTTTTTTGGTGGAGTCTCTATAGAGTTTTCTATATATAAAGAATCATGTTATCTGCAAAAAGTGACAATTTTACTTCTTTATTCCCTAATTGCATGTCTTTTATTTATTTCTCTTGCCTGATTGCTCTGGCTCTGACTTTCAGTACTATGTTGAATAACAGGTAAGAGTAGACACACAAACCAATGAAACAGGATTGTGTTTAAAATTAAATCCACATGTATATGGGCAAGTAATCTTCAACAAATAAATCAAAATCATACACTAAAGAAAATCATTCAATTAATGGTTCTGGGAAAATTGGAAAGCCACATGCCAGTAAATGAAACTAGATCACCAGTTGTCACCATACATAAAAATTAACTCAAAATGGATTAAAGGCCTAACTATAAAACTTGAAACAATATATTACATAGAAGAAAACATAGGTACTAAACTTATAGACCTCGGTGTTAGAGAAGATTTTATGAATTTGACCTCAAAGTCAAGGGAAGCAAAAGCAAAAGTAAGTGAATGAGACTATATCAAACTAAAAAGCTTCTACACAGCAAAAGAAACCATCAACAAAACAAAAAAGCAACAAGAAATAGTCAAAAAACAAAAAGGAAACCAAACAAATAGGAGAAGATGTTTGCAAACAATACCTCTGAGAAGAGGATAATATCCAAAATAAGGGTGGGCAAAAGTAGGCTTACAGTTATAATACAATGATTAATAAGTAATAATAAAGGTAAACATTTGTGTACTCACAAATATAAGTCTACTTTTGCCCACTTGTGTGTATAAAGAACTCCTACAACTCAACAACATAAAAAGCAAACAATCCAATTAAAAATGGGCATAGGACCTGAACAGACACTTCTCCCAAGAAGGCATATGATGCCCTCACCCCCCTGGTGTCTGTGTCCATTGGTTATGCTTATGAGGGCATAAGTGGGGGGATGGGAGGGCAATAGGGGGATAAGAACAGATATGTAATACTTTAATCAATAAAGAAAAAAAAAAGACATATGAATGGCCAACAGACGTATGAAAAAATGCTCAACTTCACTAGCTATTAGGGAAATGAAAAAAAAAAAATCAAAACTACAATGAGATACCACCTCACACCTGTTAGAATGGCTATCATTAACAAGACAAGTAATAACAAGTATTAGAGAGGTTGTAGAAAAAAAGGAACCCTCATTCACTTTTGGTGAAAATGTAAACTGGTACAGCCACTATAAAAAACATTATAGAGTTTTCTTATAAAATTAAGATTACAGTTCAGATATGACCCAGAAACCCCTCTTTTAGGAATCTACCCCCCAAAATTTTAAAACATCTATAATAATGAAAGAGTAATATGCAAATTAGACTGGACAAAGCCGGGGCTTCCAGGGAGGCCCAAGTCCCGGGTGCCTGCCAGCGGCCGGAGGAAAGCCCAGGTCCCAGGTGCCTGAGGGAAGCTGTTGCCGGCAGCCGGGGGAGGGAAGGTCTATTCTTGCACAAATTTTCATGCATTAGGCCTCTAGTTTATTCATAAAGATATATACACACCTATGTTTACTGCAGCATTATTCATGGTGGCCAAGACAACTGAAAGTCCTTCAATAGATGACTGAGTAAAGAAGATGTGGTTCATATTCCCAATGGAATACTACTCAGCCATAAGAAAAGATGAAATATTACCATTTGCGACAACATGGATGGATCTTGAGAATATCATGCTAAGTGAAATAAGTCAGACAGAAGAAGTCAAGAACCATATGATTTCACTCATATGTGGGGTATAAAACTGAAAACAATAAACAAGACAAGCATAGACACAGCCAAAAGCATGGTGGTTACCAGAGGGTAAGGAGAGTTGGGGGAAGGAAGTAAAGGATAAAGGGGGTTAAATATATGGTGATAGAAAGAGGTTTGTCTTTGGGAGATAAGCACATAATGCAATGTACAGATGATGTATCATAGAATTATACACTTGAAACATATAATTTTATTAACCAATGCCACCCCAATAAATGTAATTGAAAAAATATATATACATAACCACTCAGGACTAGCCTCATAGTGTGTGACCTGGGCAATCACACAGAGCCCCATGTTCTGAAGGGTCTTAGCTTAGTTTAATGTTCTGCTGTTGCTTTCTTTAAATTCCTAATATTTTTATTTGAACTTATGTTTTTCCAGTGAAGACTGAGGGGAAAATGGAGCATGCATGTTAGCAGAAAAGGTATGCACAATATGCATGTCCATCACTGTTCCTTGTCACCCGACTAGCATACAGCTTTTGCAATGCTCCTTGAGCATAGGATTCTTGGGGGCACACAATTTGTGGGAGTTCTACAAGACTCAAAGGGAGTTCAAGGTCACTGTGTGTTACAACTATGATGGAACAAGCAGAACATGCCAGCCCTGAGAGGTCACACTTTCTATTAGAACCAAAATTTGCTTCAAATGCAGACAGATGAAAATGGCATTCTAAGAAACATGAACAAAAAGGGAATCTTATGGTATCCTTTCATATTTGTGTTACTTCCCTGTTTTAGCTCAGCACTTACACAGCAAATGATGACACTGAAGAAAAGGGAAAGGCAGGGCATCCTTTTCATTTTCTTATTCATGCCAAGGTAGTTTTGCTAGAATGTGTGCATATCAAGATGTGAAATATAAATAGTTGAGTTAGTTTTGTGTAGCATATATATATGTCTGAAATATGAATTGTATACCTTTGGTATTTATGCATACAAGCTAAATGCTCTTATATTTGTATTATAAACTAGTATTGTGTAATATTGCCGAAACCGGTTTGGCTCAGTGGATAGAGCGTCGGTCTGCGGACTGAAAGGTCCCAGGTTCGATTCCGGTCAAGGGCATGTACATTGGTTGTGGGCACGTCCCCAGTGGGGGATGTGCAGGAGGCAGCTGGTCGATGTTTCTCTCTCATCAATGTTTCTGGCTTTCTATCCCTCTCCCTTCCTCTCTGTAAAAAATCAATAAAATATATTTTAAAAAAAATTAAATAAATAAATAAATAAATAAACTAGTATTGTGTAATATAAATGTGAACAATAAAATTCATGCTAAAATTAACATTTTTTTATGTATAATGAAATTAAATAATAAGTAGAAAACACAATGTCAAGTCAAGAGAGAGATTGTGGAAGAAAGAAAAAGGCATATGTTTGTTACTTACTAACAACTAATTTCTCCTTTTTGTACACAGGGTTTTGCATTTTAATTTTGCACTGAATATGTAGTCTATCCTTGAACAACCAGTTTACAAATAGAGAGATTTGAGTGTGTTTAATCATAGGTAAAAGAAAAAAAAATGGAAAAGAGCATGGGTAGGCTTACCCTTAGGAATAAACCCTGCTTGCTTACATATTTGGAAACAGGAAGATAGGATGCACAAAATATTACTTATGTAGTCACAACACTTAACATATGTGCACCAAAAGTTTTCACTTTAAAGAGAAAAAAAGGTGGTATAGAGCAATAATTTTATGTTCCCTATCCAATTCTCCCCTCTCACTTTTGAAAATAAAATGAATGATTATTTGATATTACAAGTTGAGGAAATTTTAGAAATGATTAGTTATATTATTGGATATCATACCTTTTCTAAAAATTTTTCTACTTAACATTTTAATCTAATACATAGGAGAAATCTAATCTAATAATAGACAAATATGCAAATTGACCGCACCTTCGCTACACCTAAGCCACGCCCACCAGCCAAGCCATGCCCACCAACCAATCAGGAATAGTATGCAAATTACCCCAACAAAGATGGCGGCCAATTTGCATATCAAGACAGTGTCGAAAGAAGCCAAGTGCTGCAGAAGAGAGTAAAGCTTCAAAGAAGCTAGCAAGCCAGGGGGGTGGGGGGGAGGAGAAGGGAGGAGCGAAGTCAGGGCCGGGGGCGAAGGGAAATGCAGGCGGGCTGGAGGAGAAGGCGGGGCGGGCGACAAGGGCGGAGCGGAGGCGGGGCCGGGGGCGAACGGAAAAGCAGGCGGGCTGGCAGAGAAGGCGGGGCGGGAGACAAGGGCGGAGCGGAGGCGGGGCCGGGGGCGAAGGGAAACGTGGGCGGGCTGGAGGAGAAGGCGGGGCGGGCGAAAAGGGAGGAACGGAGGCGGGGTAGAGTGCAGCAGGAAATCCTATTGCAGGATTTTTCCTGCAACGGGAATGCTAGTACAATGATAAGCACAGGTGGATCATACAAAACAGATAATTCCCTTTATTTCATTGTTTTTCAATCTGACCATTGGCTTGTTTCAGGTTTCCCCAGGTAAGAATCCTATCTAATAAAAGAGTAATATGCAAATTAACCATCACTCCGCAACAAAATGGTGGCGCCCATAGACACAAGATGGCGGCGCCCAGTCCTCTCAGGCCCGCCGGAGTCCCCCAGTCCCAGGGAGGGCTGCCCCTGAGAGCAAGCAGCATGTGACCTGCGCTGTTGGCCTGGGAGGTGGCGTGCACACCCGGTGCGATTCGCTCCTACCCGCAGCCTGGGCTGTGGGCCTGGGAGGGGCCTGGGAGGCGCCCGCGCCGCCTATCCTCTCCCCACCAGCGATCAGCTCCCATCCACAGCTGGGGGGTGTAGGCCTGGGAGGCAGCTGTGCCCCCCAGAGCTATCCCATCCCAGCGGCAGCCTGGGGTGTCAGCCTCCAAAGAGCCTGTGCCCCCATGGAGTGATCCCACACACACACATCTATAGCCTTAGAACTTCCCTTGCCCCCAGCCAAGTGATTAGAGATGGGGGGCGGGTATCTGGGCGATGCTGCCCAGTAAACCTCTCCCATTGGGTAGAAACTTCTGACCAGGTTAGGGAGGTAAATGAGTTTTGTTTAAAATCTTTAGAAACCGCAAAGGAAATGTCGGAGGTAGGGTTTCACATCAGAAGTAACTTATAACTAATTTCTGAAGGCAAATGGGGACATTGCAGTTACATTACTGGAGAGTACCCCGAGATCCGGAGGTTGGCTCTGCAGCGGTGGTGCAGAGTGCTCCCCACCCTGGTTTCTCAGCACCTCGGGCATGGCTTGAGCCCACCCAGGAAGGCCTTTTCCCCTACAGTTTTCACCAAGGCAGGAGGTTTTGTAGACATGAATAAGAAGTGCCCACGCACAAGTCCTGAAGATGCCGGGGCCGGCAGAAATGACAATCAAACCAGGAAAAGAGCAAAACCAGAAACACCACCGATCCCAACATAGATCATCTTTTTCTTCAGATGACAGTGTGTTTCCCTCTTCTTTGTCTTCTGGAAGCAAGACAGATTCAAGTACTGACAATTCTACCAATGGAAAAGTTAAGAGAAAGAGAGGACAGAAAAGGAATAAAAGGAGAAAAGAAAGAAAGGACAAAAGATGAATCAAGAAAAAGAAAGAGAAGGAAAAAAGGAAGAAACAACCACATGATATCACCTTTCCAAGGTCTCATGAAATTCCTGTTTAAGGAGTTTATTTTATGATATTTTTAGTTTGGGTTTACATTTTTACTGGTTTGTCAAGACCACGGCAGGTATACTGTCCAATATGTTAAAGAAAAAACCCTGTCTAATAAAGAGGAAATATTCAGGGGAGGGCATTTGGGGGTGACCGGGCTGTCAGGGGAGGGCAGTTGGAGACAATCAGGCCGGCAGGGGAACAGTTAGGTGTCGATCAGGCTGGCCGGGGAGTGGTTAGGGGGTAATCAGGATGGCAGGCAGAAGTGGTTAGGGGGAATCAGGCAGGCAGGCGAGCAGTTGGGAGTCAGCAGTCCCGGATTGTGAAAGGGATGTCTGACTGCCTGTTTAGGCCCGATCCCACAGGACATCCCCTGAGGGGTCCCAAATTGGAGAGGGTGCAGTTTGGTGCACTGGGCCTCTAGTACTTACTATAAGAGATTGTGGATCATTCAATGGCTTTCTATAACAAGTGCTCTCATCACAAAGAAATTTCCGAGTTTAGTCAATTATGTCGTCCTTCATTCATCACATCTCCATTGCTCAACATTTTAACTAATCTTGATTTATTTGTTTTGACATATCTTTTCCTAACTCAGTGCAGATGGAAATAAATGCTTTTAGAACCTGGAACAATCTTTAATTCCTGTCAACGAAGGAAAGACTACAGACAGATCATTGCCATTTCTACTGCATTTAGAAACAGGAATTAAAAAAAACACACAACTATGCATATTTTTATTTTCCAATTTAATAGTTCCTTGAAGCAAGTAACCAATTTTTTTTCTATTAAAATGAGCTAATTATTAATGGAAATTATTAACATTTGCAAACACCTTGTCATCTCAAATTTCTCTTGCTTTTTCTTACACATACATGGTTTCAGTAATTGCACGCCTACGGAATCCTTCAAATACTATGTTATTTCAATTTTCTCCAGATGATGACATAGAAGCTTTGGCACATAGGTCCTCTGTTGAAGAGTGTTTGCCTCTGCAAGATTCTTTTTTTTTTTTTTTTTAACAATCATGTCAATTTATTTATTTATTTATTTTAGGCAGTTACATGTAACATCAATGTTTGCTTTCCTTGGAGGTTATCAGCTTTATATAGATAATGGACTCTAAGTTAACTTTTGGAAAGTAATACAGTATACATATTCTTTGAGAAACAAAATGGCCAATTTTCTTTGCCTTTTGTTTCCTAAAAGACATGAAATAACGCCCCCCCCCCCATCTTCCTATGGTTCTATAAAACATTGTTTGCAATATATTTGTCTTATTTATTTTATTTTTTAAGTATTTTATTGATTTTTTTACAGAGAGGAAGAGAGAGGGATAGAGCTGCTTCCTGCACACCTCCTACGAGGAAATGTGCCCTCAACCAAGGTACATGCCCTTGACCAGAATCGAACCTGGGACCTTTCAGTCCACAGTGTCTTATTTTAAATATCATTAAAAAATAATTTGTTCTTTTTCCAATGAAACTGCAAGCTTTGGCAGAGGCAGGTAGGATAGAATGAACAGAAATTACTTGCTCATTTTGTATTCTTAGTACTTAGCAAATTATTTCATATAAGTGCTCAATAAATGTTTGTTGAATACATGAAATGGTAGAATTTTAACCTAGAGTTCTCCCTAGTTATGCATTCACAATCATAACTCAAATGTCACTGGTGTGTTCTATTTACTTACATACAGAAGGAATTCCAGTTTCCTATTGCGGTGTGTGGTTATATATGGTGGTGACTTATATGGGCTAATAAACAGTGCTGCTGTTGCTTTCTCTATAAAACTGTTCGAGATGGAAACCACACAGTATTAGTATGCTGTGGATATCATTCACAATGATGCAGTCTTCTTGTTTACAAATGTTCCAAAGCTAAGCCTTGAGCTGCCAAAGCATTACTGGTTTTCCATCATACTGTTTTCCATGTAAAAATAGGTACTGTGTTCTCTCCAAATATTATGAGAGACATGGTCTTCATGAATTCATTTATTCTATTAACAAATATGTGTTGAATGCCTTCTGTGTTCTAAGCACTGTTCTAATCACTGGACATCAAATAATGAACAATATACTAATAGTAAAGGTAAAACAATAAACAAGGGAACAAAAGTAACTGTTATTATGGCACATATATAGAGATAATAAATACAGCATGATGCATGTTCCATATCTCAAATGCCTTATTTCTTTCAATCTGAGTCACAAGTTTCCTTTATATTTTATGGCTTCTGAAATCAAGATGTCTATTATTTTGATATGTAAATTTAATGTAGTGCATCCTTTTATGTTGTTTTCTGTGAAAACTTGTTATTGATTGTGTGATGAGGAATGGCTTCTCAGGATGAAGGAAATACTGCAATACTTTTTGAAGACACCATTTTTAAGCTTTGCCTGCTATACCTATAATGCAGCATTGAAAACCAGTTCCTTTAACTGAGCTCAGTAGTAGATAGCACACTGTACACCAAATGTCTTTCCTCCAAGGTCCTATATTTATACAATCTCCATAAAGGCCCTGTCCTGTCCCTTTTCATCAGCTCATAAAACATACATATTTTTTCATTAAAAATTTTTCATGTTGACATCATTGCAGGTGTTCCCCTTTGCCCACCTCCACTCACCCTTCCTCCCCCTCTCTCAGCCTTCAACAAACTATTGTCCATGTCCATGGGGTATGCATATCTGTTCTTTAGCTAATCCCTTCACCTACTTTATCGAGTCACCCCCACACCAATCTCCTGGGGCACCAGCCAGTTTGTTCCATGTACCCGTGCTTCCATTTCCATTTTTTAAAATATATTTTATTGATTTTTTTACAGAGAGGAAGGGAGAGACATAAAGAGTTAGAAACATCGATGAGAGAGAAACATCGATCAGCTGCCTCCTACACACCCCCTACTGGGAATTTCCCCCCAACCAAAGTACATGCCCTTGACCAGAATCGAACCTGGGACCCTTGAGTCTGCAGGCCGATGCTCTATCCACTGAGCAAAACCAGTTAGGGCTTCCACTTCCATTTTGTTTGTCAGTTTACTTTGTTCATTAGATTCTACATATTAGTGAGATCATATGGTATTTGTCTTTCTCTGACTAGCTTATTTCAGATATATTCTTAATAGGCCTGTGTGACCCTCTACACTAGATATATTCAGATGTGTCTCAGATTTAACCACAGGCTCCACTTAGTTTCAAGCTGTAACTACAAATAGAAATTATATTATCCCATCCTCTTCTTTTACAGATAAGAAAGATAAAGCCTCAGAGGTTGAGATGTTCAAAATCTTCTTTACTGTCAGGATTGGAGCCCGTGTATCCATCTTTCCTTAAGACTATGCTACCAACTTACTATAAATATTTTCAATTTTTTTCACCTTTCCACCAGACATTATTCTTTCTAAATAACAAGTGTGAAATCTTCAAAATAATATTCAAGACCTTTGAAAAAGCTTTGAAGGATATTATTGGATCCCTGCCCCAATAGTGGGACTGCGGGACATAGAGAATGTGTAAGAGGCCACCTAAGCCCTGAAGAATCACAGTCTCATGGACAATTAAATATCAAGCATTATAATTTACAATCATCTCTAAACACTGCTTGCTTAAAAAAGAATATATTAGTGTTATACAAACAATTTCTGTTCAGTAATTACTTAAAATGATTGTCAGTTGTTGCTCATACCTAGGTTGGATCCTGTCAAACACTAAGGGTAGTAAATATTCTGGATAATCTGTCAGTGTGAGCTTCATGGTTGATGATTTTTTAAAAAGGTATATAAAATGCACTGCAGGGGACATTATCTCACTTTCTCTCTCTAAAGTTTATTTTCAGCCCAGCAGTGGTAACGCTAATAAAATTCTTCCATTATGGAGAAGGCCAAGAGTCATATCTATTTTCTCTTTCCTAATAGGCTATGCGGACCAAGGTGTCAATGGGAAATGAAGTGAGAAATTTTGCTCAAATAAATGATTTTTCTGAGAGTGCTGCGAGAGAGAAAAAAAATATGTGAAAGATTTAGAACTTTGTGATTTATATTTTAAAGGCATTGAATATGAAAGGTAAAGGATGACGCATACTTGGTAATAAAAGAGTTTGGGAAGAATGCTTCACTCTTCACTACTCTTTAATCTTGAATTTAGAATCCTGGTTTTGTCAAATATCAGCCAAGAATTATCACAAGAGAATATGTGATGGGAAGCCTTGGAATAAAAGATCGATGTTTCCAATCCATCTTTGCTGAACTTGGAATGCTGCAAAACACTTCTGAAGACACTCATAAAAGAGCATGGGTGAGGATAGCACTAGCTGATGAAATAAGCTTGGAAAGTTCCTTATGACTTTCCTAAAGATTAATATGCACACTACCAAATGGGTTACTTTGCTAGAGCTGCTGTGACAAAGTGCCGCAACCTGGGTGTCTAGAACAGTAGAAATGAATTGTCTCATAGTGTCTCATAGTTCGGAAAGCCAAGTCTGAAATGAAGGTGTCAGCAAGGCCGCGATCCTTCTGAATGTGTAGGAGAGGATCTGCTCCAGAACTCTCTCCTGTTAGGATGTCAACAAATAAAGTTTTATGTGACACAATTCAATCAATAATAGCACATTAAAATATTTTGGAATACCATTAAATGAAATATTTAATTTTTTGTTTTATTTAGGAATTCCAGATTCTTTTTTCAGATTAGAACACTTTATTACTATGTTCCTGTTAGCATCTCATTAAACAGCATAAAAAAGAAGTAAAAGGGAAATTAAGGCATGACATGTAGAAAATACTAAATTTAAGGTGGTAGTGGTATGAATGAAAATTGAACTTGAGAAGTTGTGTCAATAACTGATGAAGAAGTAGAAAGACAGAAGTGCAGTAAGTATGAATAAGAGCTTTCAACACAAGGAGGAAATTTAGTGGTGTCCTGCCTGTATCAACTGGCTTTTGCTGCATAACAGAACACCCCATATTTCAGTGGCTTAAAACAGTAAATTTGTATTTCTCCCAGCTGTGCTATTCAGCTTATCTATACTGAACTTGGCTGATCACTGCTTAGTCACTCATGCATCTGTGGCTTGGCTTTGCTCCATGTGTCTCTCCTCCTGAGATCAGTGGCTGTACCCAGAATGCCCTCTTATGGCGATGGCAGAGGTGCAGGAGGGCAAGTGGAATTATCTAAGGTCTCTTGAGGTCTGAGCTTTGAACTACACAAGTTTGCTTTTGCCTCAATCTATTGGCCAAAGCAAGTCACATAATTGAGCTCCAACTTAGCGTCAGCAGGCATTCATCTTCACATGTGAAGGCACTTGTTTTCTGACCATCCCACCTGAAAGCTTAAGGTCAAAAGAAGGGTTTCTTACATTTTTTTATTTCTCTCTTCAACCTAGCAATTATGAGCTTTCACAATACTACCCAAAGCCAATACCTAGAGAATCTAAAGGCTCACAAAGGGAATGTCTGATGCATATGTTCATGTTTAGCAGTGATATAAAGTGTATTGTTAATAGATACTGAGCTGCAGATATTCTGGGTATATATCCTCACCATACATGAACACAAACACACAACGTAATTATGTGCTCTGCACACTGACAGACCAAAAGTTTGACCTCTTCAATGTAACCTCTCTTCTCTCTGATTCTACCATTTTACTTTTAAGTGCAGCCAGTGTCTCACCTCTTTCTGTTGAACCGCATTTTCAAATATTCAGTACTCCATGACCTGAGATATGAAACCTGAGAATTTCATCAGATATATATACAACTCTTGTGAACAAATGGTCACATTTTATTGCATAAAATTAGCTATGACATGGGGATGGGAAATCAATGCATAATAAATTATTATACCTATTCATTTGTCTAATATTTATTGAATATCTATTGTACATCAAGAATTATTCTAGCTCTGGGGGAAAAACTTATATCAATAAAACCACCTATTTCATAAGACTTCTTTTATCATATCACATTAAATCATCTCTGACATAAGAAAAAAATTCAGTGCATAATAAATTATGATACCAGTTTATTCACCTAATATTTATTGATTGCCTATAATGTTTCACTCCCTAGTCTAGGCTTTAGAGATACTGCAGTAAAACTTATATTTGAGTGGTAGTTACAGATTTTAAAAAAAGAAATACACAAGTAAATATAGAAAGTAATGCCAAGTTATTATATGTGTAATGCAGAAAAGCTAAAGCAAAGGATAGACTGTGATGGCTAGGTGCTATTTTAGATAGGGCTATTCAAGATGATAATTAGGTCAGGTGACACCTGAACAAAGTAAAAAACAGGGAGAGAGAAAGCCAAGAGGATATATGGGGAAAGACAGTACCAGGTAGAGATAATGGCAAACACAAAAAAACTAGCAGTGGTACTGGTATTATGTTTGACATACTCAAGAATATAAAGACCAGTGTGGCTATCAGAGGAGTAACCTGCATCCAGATCATGTAGGGTGTACATTAAGGGCCTTGTCAAGATTTGGGATTTCATCCAAAGTGTTAGAGAAAGCCATTGAAGGGTTTTGAATAGGGGTGCAGGAGGATAGTGAGTTCATTATTTTTGTTATTAATGCAGGATTTTACTCTGTCAATCAAAGTTCTACAATCTGGAATCAATCCATATACCTTCCCAGACTTATCTCAACTACATTCTTTCATAAATCCTAATTTATGTCATCATTTCCCATTACTTCTGTCACTGCTTATCAAAATCTACTCATCTTTCAAGACCTCCAAGTTTCAAAGGCTACCTCCTTTAAAGAAGAACACTGCTGATTACAGTAACTTATCTTTCCCCAATCTCTAAACTTTTTGTTCTCTCCATGGCTTTTATTTCTGTTATTCACTAAAATCCCTGCTATTCAACAAACTGTCCAGTAATCAGACAAATATGTCTATAAAAAAAGATCTATAAAAATAGGGAATTTTTAACAATAAGACATCCACATCATAAATATTATATTTTAAATTAAAACATGTAATTGTACATTCATTAATATTTTAGTGTAGGGCCAAAACATTTTATATGAGTGTAGGTGTGTTTATTAGAGTTCTGCATAATGGCCTCCCCTAAACCAAGCTTATAATGCTTCGCCTACTGATCTCAATTTAGTCCTTTAATATGGAGCAGGACTTAAAGAAACCTATATCTACATATCAAGGTAAAGTCCTTGAATTTCTTATTATTTTTCTTTAAATCTTTTCTATAATCTTGCGGCTCAAAGTATAGTTTATGGACCAGCATCCTCATCATTATACTTTGAACTCATTAGGAATACAGTCTCAGGCTCTATAACAGAATTAAACAATAGAAATCCACACTTTAACAAAATCTCTAAGTGATTATTATGGCCTAATACATATCCAATTCAACTGCAATTATTGTTTTACTTGCCTTTAAGTCTCTTCAAAATATTAAACTTAGTTTTCACAGAAACAACTTTCTTGTTCTCTCTTGTTCTGCACTCATGTTTTATATTTCATTGAAATGTGTATATGCAGAAAATACTTATGTAGCAGGCCAGAGACTGTTATTCTTAGAGAGCCCTGCTTGCAAAATTGGTCCTTGGCTGGTATAGGGAACTTGACAGGCAAACAATTCCCTGTGCTAGTAATAGGTTATCTCTAAATGGTAAAAGCTGCTCACTATGTCTAAACTGTGAACACCTGCTCTCCTGAGATTGAAATTTTGGCATGCTATTTATAGGTAGAGGATGCCTATGTGACTGATTCTCAAAAATCCTGGACTCCTTGGCCCAAGGTGGGATTCCATTGCAGACAACACTTCACATAGTTGTCACAACTAGTTGCTGAAGGAATTAAGTGTAGCCTGTATGATTCCAATGGAAGAAAAGTCTTAGAAATTTGTGCCAGGTCCCCTCCTACTTTTGTGCCATACACCTTTTCGGTTTGCTGATTTTGCTTTATATACTTTTCCTGTAAAAATCTTAGCTGTGACGAGTATTACTGAATCCTCTAGCATAGTGGTCGGCAAACTCATTAGTCAACAGAGCCAAATATCAACAGTACAACAATTGAAATTTCTTTTGAGAGCCAAATTTTTTAAACTTAAACTTCTTCTAACGCCACTTCTTCAAAATAGACTCACCCAGGCCATGGTATTTTGTGGAAGAGCCACACTCAAGGGGCCAAAGAGCTGCATGTGGCTTGCGAGCCACAGTTTGCCGACCATGGCTCTAGCAGATTATCCAATTTGGGAGCAATCTTGGGGACCCAAGACATAGTGTAATTATAGATTAAACTAGAGGCCTGGTGCACAAAATCTGTGCATGGGGGCAGCGCTGAGCCCAGCCTGCACCCTCTCACAATCCGGGACTGCTGGCTCCTAACCACTAACCTGCCTGCCTGCCTGATTGCCCCTAACTGCCTGTGTCTCAGCCCCTGCCGCCACGGCTTCTTCTGAAGGACATCTGGAATGACGTCCAGAAGGTCATTTGGCTGTCTGATCTAATTAGCATATCACACTTTTATTATTATAGATTACCAGATTACTAGAGTAAATACAGCTGATTTGGGAACACACATAACTGATTGTTAGTAAGTGTACAACTCAAATAGTGAGAATAAAAGTGCATGGATATTCAAGAGTCACATAGGTAATTAATGCATGCCAGACATAAAGCAGCATATTTTCAGAGAAATGAGATGATATTGGTTAATTTACCAAAAAAGTAAAGCTCTCCTTAAGGCAAGATCAAAGCTTACCATACCTATATATCCCCACAGAATATAACACTATGTTCTACATTTTATTAGTTGTCAGGGAAAGTACTTTTAAGAAAGAAAACAAATGATATGCATAGACAAAAATGTTTATAGGCAAAATGTGGATTTAACCATAGATAAACATACTATTCTTCCAGTTTTTCATTATCAACTTAATATGAAAAGATATCTGTAGGTTTATCTCAACATACATCACAGTATTTGTTTTGTTTTTACTTTAGTAAATGTGGCTGCCTAGTTATTTCAGATCTTATGGTTTTTATTCTGGTTCAATAAAGCCCTCCAATGCAGAGAAAATCACAGGGGTATTCCTGCTCCAAAACAAATCTGACATTCTCCAAAGCCATTATTCTTCTTAACTAGTCAACAGATTCAGTCAATTTATTATATTGATATAAATGTTGAACTCTGAAAACACAATACCCTAAGAAGCTATGAACCTTCCATGCTGATCTGAAGGACTTTGTCATTTAGACAAGTAAATGACACAGTTTAGAAACTATTATGGTTTACTATAAAAATCAAGAACAACTGCTAAAATGTTGATTTATCATAATCTAGGTAAATTGCTTCACTTGTCTGCTGACATGATTCCCCACAGCTTTGGGTCATCCCAAAAAGGTTAACTTCAAAAACATTAGCTTGGAATGGTCTCTAATGTACATGTGCTAAAAATCACTTCATTCTCTTTTTTTTCACAAATTAGAACCCTTTGAAAACTTAGACATCTGGCACCAACCAAGTCGATGTGATTATAATTTTATCTGAATCCTCAAAATTGCTGGTTAACTTCAACTTGTAATGGGCTGATATAAGTAACCCTATGGAATGGAGTACTGTTATGTACAATTTTCCACCTATTTTGATGTGGAGTCATGACTGTTAACATAAAGGGCCACATTGAGAATATTTATTAGCAAGATGAATTAATTATAAATTATAGATTCCATTTTTAATTTATTAAAGCCTTATTTTCCTATAGGATTTTTCCTTTAACCATAGACTTCACTAAAATGTTAGCATGCTGAAACAATTTGAGATATTTATATTTAAGCAAGAAAAGAGTTTCCAGTTATCATAAGGAACAAGGAAAATGGATTTTACATGAGTTATTTTTCATTCAAATGCTAATAAGTTTAGGACAATTTAAAAATTCCAGATATTTTAAATTTAACCTGAGCACTATATAGCAAAAAGTATTTTATTCAAATATTAAGTCTAACAGAGTGATTTAGAGCCCAGTCCAGCAGTTGATGCATAAAAGAACTAAATAAGCATTTCTTGAATAAAGAAATAAATGAAAGCATTAATTAATTAATAAATGAATGAATATCGAATTAGTGAGATTTTTGGAGGGATAGATTCTGATCTTTCTAAAACTATAACGTTTACTACAAGAAAAAGAAGAGGTGCCTTTAACACACTGTTGAAATAAGAACACATACATTGGAATACTGGAGGACAGAACATCATGTTATATATAATTGTTTGTGATGTATAATTTACCCTTCAGTTATTAATATCTAAATCAAATAAGAGTCCACCTTACTATCACAGTTGTTTTTAATCATAGGTTTATTTACCTACCTCTATTGTAGGACATGTATGCGTGTGTCAGAATTCTCTATTTCTTTTAAATGTGTTTTATAAATCCCTCTAAGGGTCTTAGCTAATATCTATACTCTCTTTAAAAATATGCCCAAGCCACGCCCACCAGCCAAGCCACGCCCACCAACCAATTAGGTCAAGTATGCAAATTACCCCAACAAAGATGGCGGTTAATTTGCATATCAACAAAGGGTAGAAAGAAGCCAAGAGATGCTGAAGGGAGCAAAGCTGTGGAGAAGCAAGCAAGCGGAGGAGGGGGGAGGGAGGAGCGGAGGCGGGGCCGGGGGAGAAGGAAGGCGAGTGGGGCGGGCTGGCAGAGAAGGCGGGCCAGGGGACAAGGGAGGAGCAGAGGCGGGGCGGGGTAGAGTGCAGCAGAAAACCTTATTGCAGGATTTTTCCTGCAACGGGAACGCTAGTAATATAAGATATCGTGCAATGTGTTGCAAAGGTGTTATCTACTTGTGCAGTCATCAATGCCATAGTGAAAGAACGTTTTATGAGTGCTTTTTTAAATCTTTATTTTGGAATTTAAAAAATTTTGAATTTTTACTCCATGGAAATTCAAAAAAGAGAAAGTGCATTAACCATTCATTAAACCACTTAGAAGTTCTTCTTTGAAAGAAGATAAAACAAAATGTCAGTAGAATGTCTGAAAACTACAGTAAAACCCAAGGCCTGAAAAATATAGAAACTGAGATGTACTATTAGAACAGGTATTTCCAGCATTATTTATAATAACTATTAATTATAAAAGTGTAAAACTAATTACCTATACACAAAATTAAAATAAAGTTATGTGTAAATAAATGTTCACACAACATATAAATTTAGGCAAGTAATTTCATTTCTCTGCATCTCCTTTATTATGTTTAAAATGAAAATTAAGACATATCATAATTTAGTATTCACTTTGAAAAAAAAATCTGCTAAATTCTGTTTAAATATTATTTTCAAAACAGTATACTTCTGGGATAATTTTATTTTTGTTAGTAATAATGCCACTATTTATTTTTACATTCTGGATTATATTGGTATATGCATCTGCAGAATATCAGCATGTAAAGGCATAAAATAATACACAAGTATGGTATGTAAATAATCCAAAGGAATGACTCAGTAAAAAAGAAAAACAAATCACAAAATAACATTACCTTTTGCTACTGATATGGATTTCTTTTACCAAGGTTTACTGTCAGAAGTAATCTACTTTTACAGTTTCTCTCCAGAGACTATCACCTAGGAGAAGCAATTATATAAAAAATAATTACTCTGTGGCAATATATTTAATATATAAAATATATTGCCACAGAGTAAAATAATTACTCTGTGGCAATATATTTTTCTAAATTAGCTGCATTGAATAAAAGTGAGAACCATTGCCTTAAAGTCAAGGAAACAAGAAAAACTTTCTACAGTTCAATATTACTGAAAGGGTCTCTGAGTCTCAATTACATGAGTACACAGTTATGTGTTTCAACATTGATAAAACCTAGGTCTATATGCTCAGACCTACTCTGATTCTACACTTCAATTTACCTTTAACCCTTTCACCTGTATAATAACTTTTTCCCAAAGTTTAATTGAAAAAATTACCTTTTTTTTTTTTTTTTTGGTAAATGCATAATGACCAACCATGTACCAATTATTTAATGGTTGCCCCAAGCCACACAAATCTAAGAATTGATATGGAGATATTTTTACCAATAATAACCACTGTTTCTTATTTGCTATCACTGTATGTCAAGGTGAAATCCCCTAGTTCCCTCAAACTTACTCTCAATGTGAAATTATGATGAATCCCTAAGAGGTAACAGGCTATTTCTCAAGCAAATTCAGGAAGTTTCTACCCAGAATTTCTCTGGCTCTACTGTAAATCCTTCATGTATTGCAGCTCTCACGAACCACCGTTAACTTCATCTTGCATCACTATTTTTTCTGTGTGGCTTCAAGTCCAGTGACCACCAAAGCTGGTTCTACTGGGTACCAGTCACCCTAGTTACAGTTACTTTTCCCAGTGGACAGTATCAAACCTACCTGGCACTATCTGTTTCCAGTTATTATAACCATTTTAAAAAAGAAAAGAAAAAATAACACAATGTCTATAAATGTTACACTCTATGAGAGAAGCTTTAAGTAACCCTATATAATAAAGAGCTAATATGCAAATGGTAATCATGCCCTCATGCCGTCACACTGTAATGGTTCAGACAGTCAACACTGGGGAGAGAGGAATGGGGACCAGCCAGGCACAAATGAGCTTGCGAGAGAGGAATGGGGACCAGCCAGGCTGCAGCCTGGGAGAGAGACAAGCCGCCTGTCCCATGGTCCCAGGTGCCAGAGGGGCCTGTGGCCCGGGAGAGGGACAATCTGCATGCCCCACTGTCCCCACAGTCCCCTGCAGCTGCGGCCAGCCCGGGTGAAGCTGGCCCGGGTCCTGGGTGCCTGTGGTCAGCCAGAGGGATGGAAGCTCAGGTCCCAGGTGCCTGCGACCAGCCTGAGGAGGGAATCCTGGGTCCCGGGTGTGAGGCAAGGCAGAGGTGGTTAGGGATGATCAGGCCAGCAGGGAAGCAGTTAGAAGTGATCAGGCCAGTAGTGGAGCAGTTAGGGGCGATCAGGCAGGCAGAGGTGGTTAGGGTGATCAGGTAGGCAGAGGTGGTTAAGGGCAATCAGGCAGGCAGGCAGAGGGGTTAGGGGCTATCAGGCAGGCAGGCAGAGGGATTAGGGGTTATCAGGCAGGCAGGTAGGCAAGCGGTTAGGAGCCAGTGGTCCCAGATTGTGAGAGGCAGCCAGACATCTCCTGAGGGGTCCTGGATTGGAGAGGGTGCCGGCCGGGCTGAGGGAACCGCCCCCCATGCATGAATTTTGTGTACTGGGCCTCTAGTCCTTAATAATAAGTATCACTAATTTAGCATTAACAATGTGCTAGGCACTCTGCCAAATCATCTTATTTAATGGTTATTATTTAAAAAATTAAACTAAAGCTAAAGACATTGAGTAAATTGTTCAAGATCACTCACTAAGCAGCAGTACTGATTTTCATATCTGCATTTGACTCCACAGGTACTAGTTTCTAAACATTCCTTTCATTACATCTAGGATCTATACATGAGTCTATGAACTGCTGAGCTGTGAGAAATTTAAATGGAAAACAGTTTGTTTTATGCAAAATAATTCTACCCTAACAACCCTGATATTGTGTTACAGAGCAAAGCCTGTTCTACCTTATTTTTCTTTGGAACAAGTTTTTTTGTTTGTTTTTTTCCCAAGAAATGCCTACACATATTATGAAAATAGATGTTCTATACCATCCCAGAAATATCTTAGAACAGCAATGAGTACAGCTTGGGCTAAAGGTTTCATCTGTGTACCTTGTGTCATTTGATCTAAAATAGATACTCTCTTTTTGGTCTCAGGACCCCAAGACCCTTAAAAATTACTGAAGACCTCAAAGAGCTTTAATTTGTCAGTTATGTCTATCTATATTTACTATATTAGAAGTTTTAAAAGTGTATATTAAATATGGCCCAAAATTCTTTGTAGGTCCTTATACCAAGAGGTAGAATCTATTTTCCGACTTTGAGTTATTGCTAACCTTGAGACTTGTGTGTGCCTAATATAATGCAACAAAAGTGACATTCTATGAATCCAAGTCTAAGGACCTTGTAGCTTCTGTTTGTGCTCTTTTGGGAATTCTGACACCACCATTCTGTGAAGATAGCACATTTAGCTTACTGGAGGATAAGAGGCCTTTTGGAGGAGAACTAAGATGCCCCAGCGTACAAGTAGCACCAACATTTTAGTTAGGCCATCCTGTACCTTTATGGTCCAGCTGACCCTCACCTGAATGCAGGATCATTAGTAAGCTCAGGGGAAACCAACAGAGAAAACGCTCATTGATCTCACATAATATAGAGAAATAATAAATCGCTGTTTTAAACCATTAAGATCGGGGTCAAATTTACACAGAAATAGATAACTGCTATGGAAATCTTATGCAGTTTTATAGTAGTTTGGGGTTCCTAAAACGTGTAGTAATTGAAACACAAAGAAAATTAGAATCTAGAAAATGAGGAAAATATAATACTGCTTTAAATATGTCACCCAAAGTGTTTTATTTTCAACTTTATTTTTGGCTTTTTTTTTCCTCTAAATCTTTGTTCTTTTGATTTTCTGTAAACAAAAACTTCCTTTATTTACACAAATACTCTTGGGAGGTTTAAGTGAAATGTACAGATTCTTTAACTTTGTATAAATAGTTCTAAATTAAATAAAGAGTTCTTACAATTATCTAGCTAATCAATTACTTATTAAGAAAAAGTAGAGGTTTGAGTTTAAAATTTTTAGGTTGCATGCTTCCATGCTTTGGATCGTATTTTGTTGGTCAATTCATTTTGTTCATTAGATTCCAAAATAAGTGAGATCATGGAGGCATGGAACAGACTGACATACCTCAATGTGGGGATGGGGGGACAAGAGAAAAACCAAAGAACGTATATACTTCTATGCATATACTTCATGGACACAGGCAATAGGGTGGTGAAGACCTGGGGTGGGGAGGGACAGATAGGAACTAGGAGGAGGGAGATAAGGGGGGTGATGGAAGATATCTATAATACTATAAACAATAAAAAAATTAAGTTGACTATTTTGATTGAGTCATCCAACTTTCTATTTCATTCTTTTTTTCAAACATGAGTCAAATCTCTTTGATGCAGAATACTACCTTTAAATATGTCTATATCCATATAACAAAATGGAGTGTTAAAGTGGTTATTTAACTTGATTGAATATCAACAATTGTGTATTTATTTTTAAAATATATAAGATATTTGCCTCCTTTCTACTCTTTACTTTGAAAAAATGCCACAGTGGTATGCTGTTATATAAAATTAAAAAATATAAACATTTGAAATGGAGTGAAGGATTCTTTATAAATAATGATATAGAGTTAGAGGACATTGGAAAATACTAGATACCATATAATTGAGCATGACTTATTTCTAACCTATTAGTAACCTTCTAAGAGAGGAAAACTAATGGTTATAGCATTGACTAATTATGTGTTGTTTTATTCTTATAGCACAATATTGGATTTGCTAATAATTCTTTTGACATTAAATCATTAACTAACTCATTAACTATTATAACATTCGCAAGATTTCCCCCCTAAAAAAAGATTATGTATAATATGAAACATGAGAGAAAAAATCTGAAAATTTCCCAATTAATGTGATTGACACAGAAAGTCAACAAGCAATAAAAATCAGGAGCAAAATATATACAGCTTTTCTCATGAATTATATACATACAAAAATTGATCAGTTCCTCATATGCCCTTATAATTTTCAGAATCCTTTATCACTTTTTGTTTCTCAACTGATTAGACATCATTGCAGCAACCAATGGCTTACCCATGTGTGCCAAACCAGCACGGCCAAGGGTGAAACTGAGGAGGGGCGGTGAAGTATTAAAGAAGACAGACAAGAGAATACAGTTGGGGCTAGGTAGGTTCACTTGTGCCTAGATGAGGACACAGTGACACAGCCTGCAAGCAGAAGCTTTATTTTATAGTCAGAGCACACAAAGCAAAACAAGAGAAGTGGTCAACATGTTTACAATGTTCTTGCGAGTTTCACCTTGTTTTGGCAGCATTTGCTGCACCTCCCACAGCCCATTAGCTACCTAGGAAGGAACTAGGGAGGAACTAGGGAGGACTATAAGGTTCAGCTTAATTATGCTAGGAGGGCTCTGCCCTCCAAGCTGGGATTTGTTTGTGGCCCTGCCTCAGGTCAGTCTGAGGCTTAACTCCATAGCCACTCCCTACAACCATGCTTTTCCACTAACTTTCCAATGATAAGTGATTCATATTATTTATTTTTAAAAAAGAAACTCCTTTATTGACTTCTCAATATTATTTATAGCTATATCTCTTATCAAGAGGAATCCCCTTTGAAATAATATGAAAGAAGCCCCATAGTCAACAAAATCTACTTCTTTCATTCATAAACCAAACCCGTCCTGATTTTTACCAATGGTGACTATGCATCTTGAGATAACTGAGTTATAATTATGTCTATTATACCAGAACTAGAGGTCCATTGCATGAAGATCTGTGTAATAGGCCTTCCTTTCCCTGGCTGCTGGCACCGGTTTTCCTCTGGCACCTGGGACCCAGGCCTTTGCTCTGGCTGCAGCAGAGAAGCCAAGTCTTGAGGCTTCTCCACTCCAGCCGCAGGGGAGAAGTCAAGCCTCTTCAGTCTTCAGTCTTCAGTCTTCACTCTATGCCTACATATGCAAATTAACCCACCATATTTGTTGGGTTAATTTTCATACTCACTTCTGATTGGCTGGTGGGTGTCACAGAGGTACAGTCAATTTGCATGTTTCTCTTTTATTAGAGTAGATAAATATTAATCATCTTCCCTTTCACTATCAAAAGTGTCATTTGAATAATAACATAGAATTCCAACCAATGAATAGCTTTTCCCCGTGACTCTGTCTCATATAGACATAAATATATGTCTTCTTCCACAAATTCTCTTCAGTCAAGAGGAAAGGTCCATAGTTCTGTGATTTTCCTCTATTCCTTCTTTCTTCCTTGTCTTTTCTTTCAACTGCTTCATTAATTATGTCTCTTCCTCCCTCATTTATTTATCTTTCAAGAAAAGGCCAGATGTATTCTTGGTTTTATAACCACTTGCCCATAAAAAAGGTATTAATATTAAAAGGAAGTTGAGGATGAGCTCTTGAGTTGGAACCAACCTTGTCTGAACTTCCTCAGGCCTAGGTTTTTTTCACGTATAAAGGGAACTGGTAAACTACCCATCTCATTAAGGGTGTGATAAAAATGTATTAAAAGTCTGTTTTAAAACTAAAGTAATTAAAATGTACATACTCTGATTTATGTTACAAATTAAAACTAGCTTAATTTAAGAGTAAAGAGAATTTTTCCAGTATTAATTTTCTGGAAGTTAACCAATTTTAAGTTCCTTTTCAGGAATTATACTAAGTGAACTATTAATTTTACAAGATTCTCAGATTTCTGAGAATTACAGAATATTAGCATTGGAAGTGACCCTAAAAGTGAGAAGTGAGGTAAGGGGAGAAGGAAAGGGAAAGGAAGGGAGGAAGGAAAGACAGAAATAAGAAAAATAGAAACAAATAATTATCATACCTAGGAATATAATAGGGGTAAATCTCAAAATTAAATCCTAATAATTGAATGATAAAAGTCTATATGATAAGGCCATATTATTTTTCACATTAAAACTAAAAAATAAACTTGAAAACTGTACATAAGGGTGAATTCTCAAAGATTTATAAAGAATGACAGATACATAAGTGCTCTGAGGATCAATCAGTACAGTTCTTCCTTACACTCAAAATTGTGCATCATATTTTATATTGAGCATAATAAATTCTCAAAACATGTTAGCAGTCAAACAATATAAAACCAGCTTAGCTAGGGGGAAAGATAACAATAAAAGAACAAATAGAAAAAGCTGACTTCAACATTGTAAGATAGAGCTATTTAAGTATTACTTATCCAAATGGTCAATAAATAAATATTGTCTGATACTCAGGTTCAACAATAAATATTTACTGAAACATACACACACACACATATATTATATACATTCTATATACAAGACAAGTTTTTATAAATATTCACTCCCCACAAAATGTAGAGTCAAGTTGAAAATAAAAAACCTTTATGTTGAAAAATATATATATTTTTTTAAGTAAGGTGGGATTCATGCTTCTAACCAATTTGGAAGATCAGGGACTATATTTACCCTCCTGCCTAAAACCACATGAAAAACAAGCAAAATATAGGAAACAGTAGTTTTACAGACACTGTATATCAAGAAACAAAGGACAATAATCTCTAAGAGATGAGCAATAAATAAGGTGAGCTTCAGAATGGCACCCTCATACTATCTTTAGGGACTGTCCCAGCCACAGAAAGGCATTCCAGATGGAATCCAACAGTCTCTATGAATTGAGGAAATGGAGCTGAGATCCAGGTAGACCAAAGTGCCTAGAATTCACAGGGATAAGTACTGGTGAAGAGAGAGTTGCACAAAATAAAAAGCCCAAAGAGGTTTTATTTGCAGAGGCCTCCCTCAACAAAGTATTGAAAAGCCCATATGTGTGAAGACATTACCCAAAGCCAGGAAAGAATCACTCAAAAGGATTAGAGGAAACAGTAGACATAGGGACAGTAATAGTTCTTGTCCCTCAGCCAGAATGATCTCTAATTCATAAGCCATTGGGGAGAATACTCAGCTCTTGGCTCAATAGTGGGGAATATGTAATTAGTCATAGACTAAACACTGCTCAGGTTCTACCTAATAAATCTTAGAAGCAAGACCTAAAAGTATCACACAATTTTCCAAGTGACTAAACTACATCCCAAAACAAAGTTCAATGGTACTTTTCTGAATATAAAAACTACCAGCATCCAACAAAAAGAAATTCACAATGTCTGTACCTAAACAATATATTGAAGAACTTTAGAAACATTAACTATGTTGGTAAATATATATACTTTCTAATTGTGTAAATTGACTTAAAAGGGAAAATAAACTGGACTCCTGCTTCCAGGAAGATAGAGTAAACGTACTTTTCCCTAATCCTTTGTTAAGTACAACAAAAAATTCTAAACACTATATGTAAAACAAATATAAAGAGACTTTGAAAGGTACAGAGGAGAAGGCAGACTAGCTAGGGAACTAGGAACCCAAGAAATGACATGGTGGTGAGTTCCCCGAGTTTCCTTTTTGCCCATATGAGGTCACAACTTGATCCTGCAGAAACCAGCAATCCACAGAAAGAATATTTATGTAGAAAGATAATATTTTTGACATAATAAGTTGGGATTTATTCCTTGGGCCAATTTGAAATATCAGGGACTGGATTTATTCTCCTGCCTAAAACCATATGAAAAACAGGCAAAATGTAGAAAAGTATCATTTTAAAGACATTGGGCATCATGTGACAAAGATGCTTACATGTGCAAACACACAGACACACAAAAAAAAACACACTTACACATACATACACACACACACACAAAGATAACTTGCATGCTCTAATGATAAGACGGGGAAAAGGGCAGCCTAGCAAGACAGAAAAGTTGTCACAATAACTCTAGCCAATCACCATAGGAAAAAGGAAAACAGGAAAACTAGAGCTGTGTATCCACTGGTTCCAGGAAAGGCTGAGTGCACAGTCTAGACTGCCAAGCGAGCCAGGATGTAATAAGTCATCCCAGCCCCCACCCCCGCACCATCACTGCCACTGCCGAGGTGGTACCAGAGAAGCTCAAGTAGTTAGCCAGGACTTTTATCCCCTTTAGGTGGTAACAAGCCTTCTTCCACGTGGTATCAATAAAAACCAACCGCCAGTGGAACAGTAACAAGAAATTCCTGTTTCTCGGGCAGGGTGATACTAGGGGAGGCCCAGTGCTGATCTGAGCTCCCCTTCTCACCCAGCAGTAATAGCAGGCATTCTCTTTTGTGTCCACAGAGGCTGTGTGGGGAACCTTCACTTTCAGTCCCACCTGCGGTAATGAGGAAATGACCCCCTTGCCTGCTGAAGTTAGGTCAGAGAAAGCCAGCTAAAACGGAAGATTTACATAAGATCTGGATACTCATAACATAAAAAAAAAAAAAAATCCAGATTCCACTTGAAAATCGCCTGTCACACAAAAACTGGAAAAATTTCACTTGAATGAAAGAAAAGGCAAATAAAAAAAAAATGCCAAGACCAATATGACAGTTTAGAATTATCTGACCAAGATTTAAAGTAGCCATCATACAAATGTTTCAGTGAGCAAATACAACATGCTTAAAAACAAATTAAAATTCTCAATAATAAAGTAAAAAGTATCAGAAAAAATCAGAATAGTAGAAAATATAAAAAAGAAGCCAGTAATTGTAGAACTGAAAATACAATCACAAATAAAACTCAATGGATGGGATCAATAATAGAACTGAGAGAACTGAGTGAAGAATCAGTGATATTGAAAATAGAATAGAAATCATCTAATATAAACAACAGAGAAAATAGACTAAAATTATATATATATATATATATATATATATATATATATATACATACACACACACACACACACACACACACATACACACACACACAGAACCTCAAGGAACAGTGGGACTATAATGAGAGATCTAAGTTTTGTGTTAACAGAGTAACAGAAAGAGGGGAGGATTAAAAAAGCATTCAAATAAATATTGACAAAACTTTGCAAACTTAGCAAAAGCCATAAGCATACAAATTCAAGAAGCTGAGCAAACTGCAAGCAAGATAAACCCATACTAAGGCAAATCATAATCAAATTTCTAAAGTCTAAAAACAAAGAAAAAACTCTAAAACAGTGAGAAAAATGAGAAAAAGAGGCAATAGAAAAAGGGAGAAATCAGAAAAGTAGCAAATTATTTTGGTTTGCAGATAACATGATCCTATATATAGAAAATCCTAAAAACTCTGCAAAAAAATCTGTTAGAATGAGTAAACAAATTTAGTGAAGTTGCAGGATACAAATCAACATACAAAAATCACTTTCATTTCTTTACAGGAACAATGATCTATCCAAAAAGAGTTTTCTTAAAAAAATCCCATTTATGACAGTATCAAAAATAATAAAATACTTGCAAATCAAGTATTTTAACCAAGGGCGTGAAAGATCTACACTATCCTATCTAATAAAAGAGTAATATGCAAATTGACCATCACTCCAACACACAAGATGGATGCCCCCATGTGGACACAAGATGGCTGCCACAAGATGGCCAGCAGGGGAGAGCAGTTGGGAGGGACCAGGCCTGCAAGGGAGGGCAGTTGTGGGCGATCAGGCCAGCAGGGGAGGGCAGTTGGAAGGGACCAGGCCTGCAAGGGAGGGCAGTTGGGGGCAAACAGGCTGGCAGGGGAGGGCAGTTAGGTATCAATCAGTCTAGCAGGGGAGTGGTTAGGGGGTTATCAGGCTGGCAGGCAGAAGCGGTTAGGGGCAATCAGGAAGGTAGGCAGGCTAGCAGTTGGGAGCCAGCAGTCCTGGATTGGGAGCCAGCAGTCCTGGTAGGATTGGGCCTAAACAGGCAGTCGGACATCCCTCAAGGGGTCCCAGATTGGAGAGGGTGCAGGCTGGGCTGAGGGATACACCACCCCCGTGCACAAATTTTGTGCACTGGGCTTCTAGTAAACAATAAAATGCTATGGGGGGAAAAAATAGTAAAACACAAAGAGAACAGGTAACAAGAGCAAAATTGAATGACTGGGACTATGCCAAATTAAAAAGCTTCTGCACAGGAATAACAGAGTAGAAATGCAACCTACTGAATGGGAGAAAATATTTGTAAACAATGTATCTGATGAGTCAATTTCCAAAATTTTTTAGAACACAAACAACTCAAGAGCAAAATATATTTTAAAAAATGGGCAAAGGACCTGAATAGAAATTTCTCTGAAGATGACATACAAATGACCAAGAGGTATATGAAAAGAATGCTCAGTGGGAAACACAAATCAAAACCACAATGAAATATCATTTCATAGTCAAAATGGCTATTAATTTTAAACAAAGATAAGTGCTGGGAAGGATGGTGGAGGAAAGGGAACCCTCATGCACTGTTGGTGGAAATGTAAATTGGTACAGACATTATGAAAGTAGTGCAGAGGTTCCTCAACAAACTAAAAATAGAACTACCATATGGTCCAGCAATCTCTCTTCTGGGTATACACAAAGGAAATTAAATTGGTGCCTCACAGAAGTATTTGCATTCCCATGTTCAATGTAGCATTATTCACAATATCCAAGATATAGAAACAACCTAAGCATCTGTTAATGGATGAGTGGAATATTACTAAGCCTTTAAACAATGTGAATGAACCTGGAAGACATTATCTTAAGTGAAATAAGCTGGACTCAACAAGAAAAAAAAAATTGCATGATCTTATATGTGAAATCTAAAAAAATTGAATACATAGAGCATAGTAGAATGATAATTACGAGGGATAGTGAGGTGGGGGAAATGGAGCCATATTGGTCACAGGGCACCAAGTAGCAGTTATGTAAGAGAATAAGTCTAGATATCTAATGCAAAGCATAATGACTATCATTAATAACACAGAACTGAATACTGGAAATCTGCTAAGAGAGATTTGAGGTGATTTAACACCAAAAAAAATGGTAATTGTGAGGAGAATATATGTTAATTAGTTTGTCTGTGGTAATCATATATAATTATATTGTATGCCTTAATATGTATAATGCTTATTAAAAATTAAATAAATCAAAATAAAATCTGATATTTGACTAAGTAATTGAAGATTTTAAAGTATGTTTGGGCAACTTGATTATCTGAATCTTCTCTTACAATTGTAAAAACCTGTGAAATTAAGATACAGATCTAGTATATCTTATCAAATTTGACTTTCTAATTACATGAGTTCCAGCTGTGAAATGCAAGATATCAGTTTTTTTTATGAAGATAACTAGAGGCCCGGTGCACGAAATTCGTGCACTGGGGGGGTGAGGGGATGTGCCCCTCAGCCCAATCTGCACCCTCTTCAATCTGGGACCCCTCAGGGGATGTCCAACTTCCAGCAGTTGGACATCCCTCTCACAATCCGGAACCACTGGCTCCTAACCACTCACCTGCCTGCCTGCCTGATTGTCCCTAACCCCACTGCCTGCCTGCCTGCTCGCCCCTACCTTGATCTCCTGCCAGCCTGATTGCCCCTACCTTGCACTCCCCTATCAGCCTGATCACCCCAAACTGCCTGTGCCTTGGCCCCCCGTCTGGCCTCCCTCTGGAGGCACCACCCCCATAACCCCAATGCTGCTGCCACTGCAGCTGGTTATGGCTGCCTGAGCCTTGGCCTTTGTAGCCACTGCGGCTTTGTCTGGAAAGATGTCCGGAAGACAACCACTCTAATTAGCATATTACCCTTTTATTAGTATAGATTTGGGGACCATTATAACCACGCAGAACTTGAAGAAAACACATGGCCCTGGTCAGTTTGGCTTAATGGAGAGAGCATCGGCCTGTGGACTGAAGAGTCCAGGTTTGATTCTGATCAGGGGCACACATGCCTGGGTTTTGGGCTCAATCCCCAGTAGGGGGCCTGGGGCGGCAGCTGATCAGTGATTCTTTTTTTTTTTAAAATATATTTTATTGATTTTTCACAGAGAGGAAGGGAGAGGGATAGAGAGCTAGAAACATCGATGAGAGAGAAACATCGACCAGCTGCTTCCTGCACACCCCCCACCGGGATATGTGCCAGCAACCAATGTACATGCCCTTAACCGGAATCGAACCTGGGACCTTCCAGTCTGCAGACCGACGCTCTATCCACTGAGCCAAACCGGTTTCGGTTGATCAGTGATTCTTATCATTGATGTTTCTATCTCTCTCTCCCTCTCCCTTTCTGAAATTTTAAAAATATATATTTTTTTAAAGAAAACACATCATCTTCACTTTGGGCTTTGTCATCTTACAATATCCTTTGTGCAGTGTTTTAACTTCCCTCAACTTTCCTTTACCCACCTTTAAAGTGCAATCTATTTTGGGGAAGATGATCAGGAAAGTGATTCCAATGGGTAGAAGTTTTTTTTGGAGGGGATGGGTCATGAAGATATTTAAAAATTGAGCATGGTGATGGTTGTACCACTCTGAATTTACTTTAAAAAACCAGTTCATTGTACACTTTAGGTGACATGTACAGTATATGGGTTATATCTCAACAAAGCTGTTCTTTTATTTCTTTTTAAATAAAGACCAGTCTTATAATCAGTTGCAGATGTTTTCAGAGGCCCCTCAAGATTTGCTCACCATGTCCCAAATCACGGCTGTGATTCCCAGTTGCCTCCACTCCTGGTGGATCTGGATGGTGTGGTTTGCAAAGGAGAAGGTGGCAAGAGGCTTATGGAATTTCGGCAACCCCATTCCCCCGGTCTCCTCATAGGGCACCAGGGCCATTCCCACTGGGCCAGCTCTGCTCCCTTTAACCTGTTGGGCAAAAGAATCCTGCGTGCTCTGGCCAGAAAGTGCATTCTTTCTTAGGTGGCCCGGATGCTTTTTTTAAGGTCATTTTATGGATTCAAAAGAATAAACAGAGATGTGGAAAGCTTTTGTCAAAATCCTTTCACATGGTTCTTCCAATCTCATGGGAAATGAGATGTGGCTCTGAATTCATCCCAAAGTGTGTCTTTGGGCAAAAGCACTCAGAACGGTACAACTCCTGCAGAATGCCCCACACAGGACTCAGGGGGGCTTGAGGGTGAGCGAGGCGGCAGTGCCAGCACAGGACCTGGGAGAAGGTAGCGCTTTCTACACTGCCCAGGCCATGTGGACTACAGCAGTACCTGCCCAGGTGGGCAGGGTGTTTCTGCTGTTTTGTTTTGGTCTGGCCTCCACCCCGTCAGCCACGGACCTGTGCCTGCACTGCGACTGAATGGTTTGATGGCCCTACTTTTTGGTGGACAGTGGATGCACTCCCAGAGACTGGCAGTTAGACTCTGGTGGCTTCTGAGTCCCTTGCGGGGAGAGCCCGGCCCTAGGTCAAGAACAGACTCAGGCGTCCTCGGCCAGGAGGCCTCCTTGGGCTAGGGGCCGCCACAGTTTGAAGGCTGGCCATGACCCCAATCCTGGCAGGGGTCTCCTCTGGGGTGCTGGCAGGCCTGGTCTAGGGCTGAGGGCGGTTTAGAGGCTGGTCATGCCCCCGATCCTGGTGGGGATCTCCTCTGGGGCGCTGGCAGGCCTGGGTTAGGGTCACTGGCGGTTTGGAGGCCGGTCACGCCCCCGATCCTGTTGGGGGTCTCCTCTGGGGTGCTGGCAGGCCTGGGCTAATGGCCACCCTGGTTTAGAGACCGGTCAAGCCCCCGATCCTGGTGGGGGTCTCCTCTGGGGCGCTGGCAGGCCTGGGCTCTGGCGCCACAAAGGGAGAGGTTCCTGAACCTGCTTCCCACACACCTAGGCTAGGATCCATCTTGTAGGAGGCGGCTTCAATGCCCGGGGTCGGTGACCAGGTCCTCCTGAGCCTCGCTTTCTGGGCTGCAGTCCCACGTCTCCCAGTGCCCCAGCCACGGATGCGCCCACGCAGTTGCCCCCACCACCAGCCACCTCAGCGCAGGCCACAGCAGCTGAAGCCAGCCTCTTGGAAGCCAGGCCACCACACCCACCACCCCTAGTAGCTCTCTGCTGCTTGCTCTGTGCCCTGTCCACTGGGGTCGGGGAGTGCTCCCAGCCCAGAGGCCCTCCCTCCCTCCGCAGCCTGGCTTGGGAAGCTGGCCTCATGCTGGGGCTACTATGCCAGCATGCCCACTCGGCTACAATGGGTGCGACACGGGCCCCATGGAGGCCAACCTGGAGAACGTGGACCCGAACTCTGCATCCAGCTGCTGCAGATGGCCTCCGTGGTCAACTACCACCTGCTCCTTCCATTGGCCCCATTGATCCCTCTCAGCACCAGCCATTTAGGCGAGGGTGGCGATCGCCGGGGACCCCGCCCCGGGAGGCTGCTGGCCGTGCCCAGCCAAGCCCCCCCGGGTCGCGATGCAGCCCTGGACCCCGGGGAGGCTGCTGGCCGTGCCCGGCCACGCCCCCACGGGTCGCGATGGGTCCCGGGACCCCCGGGAGGCTGCTGGCCGTGCCCGGCCACGCCCCCCCGGGTCTCGATGCAGCCCTGGACCCCGGGGAGGCTGTTGGCCGTGCCCGGCCATGCCCCCCCGGGTCGCGATGGGTCCCGGGACCCCGGGGAGGCTGCTGGCCGTGCCCGGCCATGCCCCCCCGGGTCGCGATGGGTCCCGGGACCCCGGGGAGGCTGCTGGCCGTGCCCGGCCACGCCCCCCCGGGTCGCGATGGGTTCCGGGACCCCCAGGAGGCTGCTGGCCGTGCCCGGCCACGCCCCCCCGGGTCGCGATGGGTCCCGGGACCCGCGGGAGGCTGCTGGCCGTGCCCGGCCACGCCCCCCCAGGTCTCGATGCAGCCCTGGACCCCGGGGAGGCTGCTGGCCGTGCCCGGCCACGCCCCCCCGGGTCGCGATGGGTCCCGGGACCCCCGGGAGGCTGCTGGCCGTGCCCGGCCACGCCCCCCCGGGTCGCGATGCAGCCCTGGACCCCGGGGAGGCTGTTGGCCGTGCCCGGCCATGCCCCCCCGGGTCGCGATGGGTCCCGGGACCCCGGGGAGGCTGCTGGCCGTGCCCGGCCACGACCCCCCGGGTCGCGATGCAGCCCTGGACCCCGGGGAGGCTGCTGGCCGTGCCCGGCCACGCCCCCCCGGGTCGCGATGCAGCCATGGACCCCGGGGAGGCTGCTGGCCGTGCCCGGCCACGCCCCCCCGGGTCGCGATGGGTCCCGGGACCCCCGGGAGGCTGCTGGCCGTGCCCGGCCAAGCCCCCCCCGGGTCGCGATGGGTCCCCGGACCCGCGGGAGGCTGCTGGCCGTGCCCGGCCACGCCCCCCGTCTCGATGCAGCCCTGGACCCCGGGGAGGCTGCTGGCCGTGCCCGGCCATGCCCCCCCGGGTCGCGATGGGTCCCGGGACCCCGGGGAGGCTGCTGGCCGTGCCCGGCCACGCCCCCCCGGGTCGCGATGGGTTCCGGGACCCCCGGGAGGCTGCTGGCCGTGCCCGGCCACGCCCCCCCGGGTCGCGATGGGTCCCGGGACCCGCGGGAGGCTGCTGGCCGTGCCCGGCCACGCCCCCCCTGGTCTCGATGCAGCCCTGGACCCCGGGGAGGCTGCTGGCCGTGCCCGGCCATGCCCCCCCGGGTCGCGATGGGTCCCGGGACCCCGGGGAGGCTGCTGGCCGTGCCCGGCCACGCCCCCCCGGGTCGCGATGGGTTCCGGGACCCCCGGGAGGCTGCTGGCCGTGCCCGGCCACGCCCCCCCGGGTCGCGATGGGTCCCGGGACCCGCGGGAGGCTGCTGGCCGTGCCCGGCCACGCCCCCCCAGGTCTCGATGCAGCCCTGGACCCCGGGGAGGCTGCTGGCCGTGCCCGGCCACGCCCCCCCGGGTCGCGATGGGTCCCGGGACCCCCGGGAGGCTGCTGGCCGTGCCCGGCCACGCCCCCCCGGGTCGCGATGCAGCCCTGGACCCCGGGGAGGCTGTTGGCCGTGCCCGGCCATGCCCCCCCGGGTCGCGATGGGTCCCGGGACCCCGGGGAGGCTGCTGGCCGTGCCCGGCCACGACCCCCCGGGTCGCGATGCAGCCCTGGACCCCGGGGAGGCTGCTGGCCGTGCCCGGCCACGCCCCCCCGGGTCGCGATGCAGCCATGGACCCCGGGGAGGCTGCTGGCCGTGCCCGGCCACGCCCCCCCGGGTCGCGATGGGTCCCGGGACCCCCGGGAGGCTGCTGGCCGTGCCCGGCCAAGCCCCCCCCGGGTCGCGATGGGTCCCCGGACCCGCGGGAGGCTGCTGGCCGTGCCCGGCCACGCCCCCCGTCTCGATGCAGCCCTGGACCCCGGGGAGGCTGCTGGCCGTGCCCGGCCATGCCCCCCCGGGTCGCGATGGGTCCCGGGACCCCGGGGAGGCTGCTGGCCGTGCCCGGCCACGCCCCCCCGGGTCGCGATGGGTTCCGGGACCCCCGGGAGGCTGCTGGCCGTGCCCGGCCACGCCCCCCCGGGTCGCGATGGGTCCCGGGACCCGCGGGAGGCTGCTGGCCGTGCCCGGCCACGCCCCCCCAGGTCTCGATGCAGCCCTGGACCCCGGGGAGGCTGCTGGCCGTGCCCGGCCACGCCCCCCCGGGTCGCGATGCAGCCCTGGACCCCGGGGAGGCTGTTGGCCGTGCCCGGCCATGCCCCCCCGGGTCGCGATGGGTCCCGGGACCCCGGGGAGGCTGCTGGCCGTGCCCGGCCACGCCCCCCCGGGTCGCGATGCAGCCCTGGACCCCGGGGAGGCTGTTGGCCGTGCCCGGCCATGCCCCCCCGGGTCGCGATGGGTCCCGGGACCCCGGGGAGGCTGCTGGCCGTGCCCGGCCACGCCCCCCCGGGTCGCGATGCAGCCATGGACCCCGGGGAGGCTGCTGGCCGTGCCCGGCCACGCCCCCCCGGGTCGCGATGCAGCCATGGACCCCGGGGAGGCTGCTGGCCGTGCCCGGCCAAGCCCCCCCCGGGTCGCGATGGGTCCCGGGACCCCCGGGAGGCTGCTGGCCGTGCCCGGCCAAGCCCCCCCCGGGTCGCGATGGGTCCCTGGACCCGCGGGAGGCTGCTGGCCGTGCCCGGCCACGCCCCCCCGGGTCGCGATGCAGCCCTGGACCCGCGGGAGGCTGTTGGCCGTGCCCGGCCATGCCCCCCCGGGACGCGATGGGTCCCGGGACCCCGGGGAGGCTGCTGGCCGTGCCCGGCCACGCCCCCTCGGGTCGCGATGCAGCCCTGGACCCCGGGGAGGCTGTTGGCCGTGCCCGGCCACGCCCCCCCGGGTCGCGATGGGTCGCGATGGGTCCCGGGACCCCAGGGAGGCTGCTGGCCGTGCCCGGCCACGCCCCCCCGGGTCTCGATGCAGCCCTGGACCCCGGGGAGGCTGCTGGCCGTGCCCGGCCACGCCCCCCCGGGTCGCGATGGGTTCCGGGACCCCCGGGAGGCTGCTGGCCGTGCCCGGCCACGCCCCCCCGGGTCGCGATGGGTCCCGGGACCCGCGGGAGGCTGCTGGCCGTGCCCGGCCACGCCCCCCCCCGGTCTCGATGCAGCCCTGGACCCCGGGGAGGCTGCTGGCCGTGCCCGGCCACGCCCCCCCGGGTCGCGATGGGTCCCGGGACCCCCGGGAGGCTGCTGGCCGTGCCCGGCCACGCCCCCCGGGTCGCGATGCAGCCCTGGACCCCGGGGAGGCTGTTGGCCGTGCCCGGCCACGCCCCCCCGGGTCGCGATGCAGCCCTGGACCCCGGGGAGGCTGCTGGCCGTGCCCGGCCACGCCCCCCCGGGTCGCGATGCAGCCCTGGACCCCGGGGAGGCTGTTGGCCATGCCCGGCCATGCCCCCCCGGGTCGCGATGGGTCCCGGGACCCCGGGGAGGCTGCTGGCCGTGCCCGGCCACGCCTCCCCGGGTCGCGATGGGTCCCGGGACCACGGGGAGGCTGCTGGCCGTGCCCGGCCACGCCCCCCCGGGTCGCGATGGGTTCCGGGACCCCCGGGAGGCTGCTGGCCGTGCCCTGCCACGCCCCCCTGGGTCGCGATGCAGCCCTGGACCCCGGGGAGGCTGCTGGCCGTGCCCGGCCACGCCCCCCCGGGTCGCGATGGGTCCCGGGACCCGCGGGAGGCTGCTGGCCGTGCCCGGCCACGCCCCCCCAGGTCTCGATGCAGCCCTGGACCCCGGGGAGGCTGCTGGCCGTGCCCGGCCACGCCCCCCCGGGTCGCGATGGGTCCCGGGACCCCGGGGAGGCTGCTGGCCGTGCCCGGCCACGCCCCCCGGGTCGCGATGCAGCCCTGGACCCCGGGGAGGCTGCTGGCCGTGCCCGGCCACGCCCCCCGGGTCGCGATGGGTTCCGGGACCCCCGGGAGGCTGCTGGCCGTGCCCGGCCACGCCCCCCCGGGTCGCGATGCAGCCCTGGACCCCGGGGAGGCTGCTGGCCGTGCCCGGCCACGCCCCCCCATCTCAATCCAGCCGGGGACCCAGGGAGGCTTCTGGCTTTTCCCTACCACGCCCCTCTAGGGTTGCCATTGCTCCCCAGGACCCGGGGAACTAAGAGGATTTGGCGGCCGCCATCTTGGTTTTCTCAACGGCCATATAGGCACCTGGAGTCCCGCCCCCTGCCTCTCGCAGGTCCAATCATGGGCATAGCGGAGGTGCGGTCAATTTGCATGTTACTCTATTATAAAGTAAGATAACATAACATACCCTATTCATGATTCTGATTTGAATTGTATTTTAAACTGATAATATTTTGGATTTCATAGGCTAACTAAAAATGTTATACAATGAAAAAGAAAACACCATATAGTAATCACATTAAAGTAAGTGATCTAAGCATCTTCAAAAAAAAAAAAAAAAAAGGCAGAAATTGTCAGACTGGACAAATAGAAAGATCTAATTATAAGAAATAAGAGGAAATGAGACCTGTCTCAACAATTAATCTTGTGTAATCATCATAAACACACTAATTGCTGACCAGACATGAACACTTAGATAATTATGCTTAGTCCACACAATTGTAGGGCAATTGTTCTTAATGTTACTAATTATTATATTTAGTGTCTCTATGGCTATTTCACATAAAAATATAGATTTCACATAAAATATAAACTTATTTGTTTGCCTTGTTTTGAAAAATGTGGATATCCAGCAATGCTGGCAAACTTTCCTGCAGGGTGACACCTTTCACTTTCCCTATTGGGGAGGTCACACCAGCCCATTCCACAGTGGATGCTTCACTTTTTTCACTGAATATCAGTTGCCACCTACCATCATAGTTATGCTGTTATTTCTTTTCAAAGAAAAAAGAATTATTTTTTTCCAGCTTCATTCATGTAGCCTTCGTGCCTTGGTGCTGGGCGTTTAATTTTGAAACCTTGCTATATAGATTTTATTAGTATCTTAATTAAAACTTTGGTTTTACTTGGCCTTTCTAGATTGCTATACTTAAACAGCAGTATCCCTGTCTGTACCCTGGGCACATTTAAAGCAGTGCTCTTGGCAGTGTCCTGATGTAGCTCCATGGCACACTTGTTTTCCACATTGGGGCTGCAATGAAACCTCTGTTACTTGACAAAAAGAGCAAAAATAAGAGTTTGCCTTTGCCCCTCTGTGACAAGAATGGAGTCAGCAGAAAAAAATTGTTTCTTTGGTTTATAAGTAAAGAGCAGAAAGCATTTTACAAATGTATTAGAGGGAAGTCTTTCATTGAAAACCGAAGTAGTCAATGCAAATTAGATTTTAAACATTGGCAGATACAATAAAAAAAGGCTTACTGCAAAATATAATATGCCTCCTGATGGGACAACTAGAGAATTTTGACATTTACAACCTTTTTCAAACTTGAAGAATTGAGACTGGAAATAAATAAGAGGACCCTTGACCAAAGTGGGGTTAGAATCCTTCCTTAAAAAATGTCTAACATTTACATTAGCCTGATACTTCGCTCATCCTCACAGAAACTCTCTTGTCTAGAGAGAATTTCTTTAGTATACATATGAAGAAACTGAGTCACAAAAGAGTAAGGAAATAACTGTCAATACACAAAGTCAAATTTGTATGATCCCCAATCTCTTTCCTTTACCCACTTCACTATACTGCCCTTCTATCTCCTTCATGTCAGGAAACTGAATATTGAAACAAAAACTCTAAGTACCTTGCTTATCTTTGCTGTATGTGTGTACTTATGCTTAAATAGATGCACAAGCATTAACTCTTCATACTCTTTCTAAGGAACAATTGGTTCTTTCTGGGCAACAGCCATTACAACAGACATATTTGAGGGGCAGATTGAAAACAGCCTATGACAGTGGATGCAAAATTGTCAAATGTCCTTGGGATCTAGGGGCATTCAGACAACTTTGTTTATGGCCCTCTGTTGGGACACAAACTTATTTACACTCTCAAATTCCCTCATTTCAAACCAAGATAGGCTTGGATGAAACATTACACCAGTGATGGGCAACCTTTTGAGCTTGGTGTGTCAAACTTCGCCAAAAAACTGAGCATAACTCGGGTAGTGTGTCACTTTGAGGAAAAAACTAACTCCAAGACTCTAGTCGCAAATGTTTCATCCTCGGCATGCAGCCGCATGTCATCAGAAATGGCTACGCGTGTCAGTGCTGACACGCGTGTCATAGGCTCGCCATCACTGCATTACACCATGGGTTATAGGGTCCAGCTATCTGATTTAACCAGAAAGGGCAGGAATTTTCTCTCTGGGAGGAGAAAAGAGAATGCTGACACAGGAAATGAGCAGGGTGCTCTCCTGAAGAGTACTTCCAGTTAAGAGTTTCTTCTTGCTTTCTGAAGAAGTTCTATTTGCCAAACAAATATGTGAGTGGCCAGCTGTCTCTCTTTACAGTTCATTGTGAAATAGCCTGGAGGTAATGATTAATATCTTCCTTTTATTGACCTTACTTTCCTTTTTCCTTACTGTCAGTACTCTGGACATCACTTCTCAAGTACCTATCAGTGCTTAAATCCTTACTTTAAACTCTGATTACTAGAGGACCTAGGCTAAGAAAGTTGATACTAGAAATGGTTATATAAAACTGAAACTTGGGAGAGTATTTTGGAATTGGATTGCTCACTTGTTTGAAAACAACTGCTTGTGATAAGGAGGTGTATCAGGAGCTGTGAATATACTGCTTCCTTAACTCATAGAGCACCTACCTCCACCTGATGCTATTCAATCCAACTTCTCAGGTAGTGGTCAGGCTTTCCAACCTACCAAAATACACAGTGTCTGTGGAGCTTAATTAGTGCAAATCGTTGGATAAGATGTAGTCCGCAAATTATATGTCAATCAGGAATGGAAGAAGACAACTAGGCAGACACTGTGTAGCCACTGGTGGTTGGTAATCTTCATTCATTGATAGCTCAGTGCTGAAGCAGCATTCATTATCTCTCTGGTTCTAGAAATAAAAGGTCTATAGTTCCACTCCATATTTAGTTGGTATCTATTGGTATACTGCTTGTGGCCATATCTCTTCCATCATTAGCACCTCTCTTCTCTTTACTTGGAAATAACAGTATAAGTATACTGCTTAGTAAGAATATATACATAACCTTACACCCCTTTCAACTAATGAGACAAATAAAATGGCATATGAATCTTGTTTGCTAAAACATGTACTGTAATGAATACTGAAGTTAAAGTTTCTTATGGTCATTCATCACTGAACCTTAGCATCTGAATTGACACCGATTTTATATTTAAGAGAATTATTATAAGTTTATTCCTCAAAAAGCAGCCCAATTTGAGTCCAGATCTTTTACCTCCTTAAATTTATTCCCTTTGAGGCAGCATGGATAGACTTAGTCCCTATTATCACTATTCATAATAGTCCCTATTATCACTATTCATAATAGGGACTATTATGCTAAGTGAAATAAGCTAGTTAGAGAAATACAAACATTGCATGATCTCACTTATATGTGGAATCTAATGAACAAAATAAATTGACGAACAAAATAGGTCCAAAGATATGGATGCATGAAACAGAATAAAAGATCTCAATTGGGGGATAGGGGATAGAAGGTGACAGGAAAAGATTAACCAAAGAACATATATGAATAAATGTATAATCCATGGACACAGACAATAGCATAGGGAAAGCCTGGGGTGGGGTATGGGTTGGATGGAGGGGGCCAAAATGGAAGAAAATAGGAGACATCTGTAATACTATCAAAAATAAAATAAAATAATAAAATAAAAATAAATTAAATAAATAAACAATAATTTAAAAATTAAAAATAAATAATAAAATAAAATACATTTGCAAATGCCAACTCTTAAACATCAGCAAATAAAAAATAGACAGGAAAAGAGAAAAGCAGCCTACTCTGTACATTTCTAAATCTGTCTCTAATTGGGGCCTACATTGGGGTCAAAAATTCTGATTTGCAAGTAAAACCTTGAGTCACAATCTCAGACTGAATATAATTAATGTAATCCATTTCCTAGCCTAATCATAATATGGAAATCAACTCCTTTACATTCTCCAAACTGCCATCTGCAATAATAGCAAGTTTGAAAGCTAAAACCAGAGCATTCAAAAGACAATTTCCCAGTACTTTAAAAGCCTATCATCTTCTTCCATTCATTCCCAAGTTTAAAAAAGATCTTCAGGTCTTGAATGCAGTATCTTCTTTTTAGATGCAACGGGGCCTTCTTTTCATAGTTATGAAATATTGAATCACTTATTGTTCAAGTCGTAAACCTCAATGTTCCATCTGTAGATAAAATTGTTGTAAGTAGTAGGTCAAGTCCAATAAGCCTTGGTGCATATTCTTCAGAATTGGTACTTAACAAATGCTTAGATTCTATCAACCCTATGTTTCATAGAAGTGTGGAATCTATCTATATATATAAAACCCTAATATGCAAGTAAACTGTACAGCGGAGCAAAAGAACAACTGATCCACCAAACAACTGGTTGCTATGATTTGCACTGACCACCAGGGGGCGTTCACAGAACATGGCGGGCATCAGATATGGCAGGATGGTGGAGCAGGTGAGCAGGGCACCAGACCAAGGGAGGGCACTGGACTCTGTCATCGGAGCAAGCCTCTGGTGGTTACTGAAAATTCTTTGCTCCCACATGCCATGGTCCCACCCAGCACTCACACCTGCTGCCAGCTCCAGAGCCACTGCTCGCACCCACCGCCAGCACTTGGCGCCATCAGCAGGTGTGAGTGGCAGCTGCCGGCCCTGATCACTCCTCAGGGCTTCTCTACTCCCCCAGCTCCTGAGGGGCGATTGGGGCCAGCAGCTGCCTCTTGCACCTGCTGCTGGCGATGGCCCCACTCACACCCACTGCTGCCACCGACCCCCTCTTGCAACCACTCATGGCACTGGCTTCTCCACCTCCCCCTGCTCCTTCAGGGGAGATCAGGGCTGGCAGCCACCGCTCATGCCCGCTGACAGCACTGGCCCCACTTGCACCCGCTGCTGACACCTGCCCCAATCACTCCACACCATCAGTGGGTGCAAGCAGGGCTGGTGCCGTCAGAATGTGGGAGCAGCGGCAGCGAGAGCAGGGCTGCCAACAGAGGACTGTGGTGAGAGATGCCGGGCAAGGGACGTGGAGAACAGGCCAAGACCTTCCCCTGTGCCCACTGCAGCCTTGTGGCCCACAGTTTCTTTCAAGGTGCACAAATTCATGCACCAGGCCCCTAGTAATCAATACCTACTTATAGACATCTAAAACCTATATTCCACGAGGAAGCTAGCACCTGTAAGAGCTTTGCTGTGCTTTTTTAGTACCTTATTTAAAACATCATGTTATTTAAACAAAGTAATAATACTTCAAGGAAATCCATATCTCCTAATTGAACTAATTAGGAGAGTATGATGTGTTCATTCACTTTAACTCAACTCTATTTTGCTTGATTCTTTTATATATACTAGTGGCCCAGTGCACAGATTCATGCACATTGAAAGAAAATTAATTAGAAGAAATATTTTAATATCACTATTCATCCTTTCTCTATAATAGAAGTGTCAGAGATGAAAGATTAGTAAAATGTATATGAAAATAATATATAAATTGATTAATAAACAACAACATGATATAACAACAACAAAGACATGATATAAAACATTGATAAACAATGACTGATGAATTGATTAAAATTATTCTAATATCTCCCTGTATACCACATTAAAAATGAAAACACTTTCAGAGTGCTTCACTAATTTCACTAATTGTCACTTTAATGTCACACACTCTTCAAACTTGAGAGAAAGCAACATATAACTGACCATGTCCGAAAACGGGCTCAGGTAGGAATATTCCTACTCTGTCTAGAGTTTGTCCTTGTGATTTATTAATAGTCATCGCAAATGCTGGCATCACAGGAAACTGTCTTCAAATTAATTTAAATGGGAGGCCAGTGTCAGACAGGGACAGTTGTGCCAATAGTTGGTCTTCAGACATATTCTGTAGACAACGCCGCTTTGTTTCAGCTTCAGAATGTCTACAAAAACAACCAAATTCACTATCAACAATGACAGACCAAAACATAGGCATGCGATTGGTGCCAACAAGAGCTTTATATGTATTGTGCATGCGCAAGTCAACGTTTTTGTTTGTTTGTTTGTTTTTAAATGGATTTTATTGATTTTTTACAGGGAGGAAAGGAGAGGGATAGAGAGTTAGAAACATCGATGAGAAAGAAACATCGATCAGCGGCCTCCTGCACACTCCCTACTGGGTATGTGCCTGCAACCAAGATACATGCCCTTGATTAGAATCGAACCTGGGACCCTTGAGTCTGCAGGCCAACGCTCTATCCACTGAGCCAAACTGGTTAGGGCTCAATGTTTATTTTAAATTGCCAGTGCGCATCATATGTATTGGCCAGTCGGTCGGCCAGTCACTTAGCCTTTTATATATATACCAGAGGCACGATGCATGAAATGTGTGCAAGAGTAGGCCTTCCTTCCCCTAGCTGTCAGCACCAGCTTCCCTCTGGCACCCAGGACCTGGGCTTCCCTCCAGCCGCCAGCAGGCACCCAGGACCCAGGCTTCCCTCGTAGCCCAGCTTCATCCAGAAGGACATCCAGTCTAATTAGCATATGAGACTTTTATTAATAATATACATATATTATATAAACTACAAGGTATCTAGATTCTATTGCTAAATTACAAATTTTCAATATTCTTCTTCAATGTCTTAGTTTCAGAAAATGCAATAACCCCAGAGTTCTCCCAAAACTTCCCAAGTTCATTCAACTCTATCTTGTATTTTCCCACGAAAAGAGAAGCCATTTCTTCTGGTCTGGAGTTTCTTTCACAGATTTTCCTTCTACTCCGAACATATTGAAGAATCTCCAAAATAAGTTTTTAGGCTTTGATATAGAGAATAATCTAGATGCAATTCATGGTGAGAGAGAAACAGAAGATAATGACTAGCCTATCTGTGCTGTCTCCTTCACACTAGTACACAGAATTTGAAAAGATCATCCTGTTACTAGAAGTCTTCCTATTGCAGATGGTGTTGAAGCAGCAGTTACAAAATAATTTTGGAATTCATTACAATCTTAAGTGTCTACACTTCTGAATTCTTTTTTAAGTCTGGGCATATCAGTGTGGCAGTATCTACCTACTGAATGCAGTAATTATATGTCAAGGAAATTCCAATTAAATGATGTCATGACCTACATATGGATAGGCACCAAAACCTTAGCAGAAAGAAAAAGAAAGGGGAAAAGATGTGGGGAGCAATGCAGAAAGAGGTAGGTGTGGGGAGAGGAAAGGAGGGAGAGGAGGAGGAAAATAGGAAGTGAGGAAGAGAGAGATAGACAGAGGATAACAACTGAATCTCCTTATATCTAGGAGGATAACATCTTCCTTAGAAAGATGGAGGGAGAATTGAAAGGAAAACAAAATAGAGCCAGTCTAAATCTGGAGATTTTGTCCAAGTTTTTCAAAGAACTAATACCATTATCTGAGATCACAATTTCCTCCATGCCATCATTCTATTTCACTGTCTGATAACTGATCAAGGTAGTATATACCTCAAGTATATACCTTGGGCTATCTAAAGGCATGTAATACTATTATTGAAACTTATGCCTGTTTTGATCTATTCAGGTTTGGACTTTGGCAATGTCATTACCATGTGCTCTTCTGGAGAATATTCTTTAGCCCCTTTCAGCTTCCTTTCAGCTTCTGCTTCTTTTCCTTACATAACCAGCTTTCATGACTAAAAAAAAAAAAAAAAAGGTGGAAGATGGGAAGCAATCATACTCCAATTACACTTAGATAGAGCCATTTACTTGAAAAAGCTTGAGCCTGAAACTGATCCAAAAGTTATTTGAACTCATTTCCAGATTTTTTAGATTTTTCAGGTTGTAAAGACAGTTCTTCCCTAGCATTCTGGGAAGTGACTAAGATGTCTGCTATAACTATCATTTAGTTCTGCTCACCAAAATGCCCACTTAAAGGTGTTTGTACATTCCTCCATAGTCATTGACTTGCTTTGGTTTGGCCTCGAGTGCTCAGGCACTCTGACACTTATACTTCTGTATCTTAGCAATACCTCAGTAAGACACCTGGGTCATAATTTAAAATGTCCTGGCTTTTGACTATAATTTCTTCCCGTATAAGAGCAAATAAGTATCCTGATGCTGAGATGCATTCATTAGGCTGACTGGGAGTATTTCCTGACTACTCCAAGTTACCTGCCATCAGGCTCTCTCTTTTAAGAAAAGATACATCAGGTAGAAAAGCTGATCACATTTATTGGACAATAGATTAGTTCCCAACAAACTCTCTATCAATAGGCTAGCACACAAAATAGATAATTAATTGCATAGACACCCTTTCCTTTTGTACAGCTTTCCTAAGTACCCATGAGTAATATGATTTTAATGAAGTTTTCAACATCCCAAAGATTGTATTCACAGCTGATCATTATTTCTATCACCAAAAATATGAATACCAAACCAATCTTTATCCTATGCATTATCCCTCCACCAAACTGTGCTAAAGAAGCAGGACATATACACTGAGTGGCCAGATTATTATGATCTCTAAATGCATAATAATCTGGCCACTCAATATATATATATATATATATATATATATATATATATATATATATATATATATATATACTCTTAGAGGCCTGGTGCATGAGTTCGTGCATGGGTGGGGTCTGGCCAGCCTGCCTGCTGGTCGAACTCCTGGTCAATGGGACAATTTGCATATTAGCCTTTTACTGTATAGGATATACACTGAGTGGCCAGATTATTATGCATTCAGAGATCATAATAGGACTTCTGATGCCTTGCCCTTTAAGTGGTGGATATCCAAAAGTACAAGTCATCAGTGTTAGCCATTGTGACTTCACCCTTACCTCCTCCACACACTTGGAGGCTTCGTGTTCTTCTGGTACTTTTTCTCCTATATGAGTTGTTGCACTTCCAACTTAAGACTCATTTATTCCCTGTAGGCAGACAAGCTTTCATTTGAATCTCTCTGGCATTTATGTCATTTCTTTTGCTTCTTAGTTTCTGCTTCTGAATAGTGAGTCATAGCTGCTGCTGTCAACGGAAGAATGAGAGGGATAAAAAGGTCTTTAGGTCGACACTGAAAAAATAGAGAGGGAGATCTAAATTTACAGAGATATAATCTCATTATGTGACTTTTTATCTCTACAGGTGGATTTACCTTTTTAAAAAAATATATATTTTATTGATTTTTTACAGAGAGGAAGTGAGAGGGATAGAGAGTCAGAAACATCGATAGGAGAGAAACATTGATCAGCTGCCTCCTGCACACCTCCCACTGGGATGTGCCCGCAACCAAGGTACATGCCCTTGACCCAAATCGAACCTGGGACCTTTCAGTCCACAGGCCGACACTCTAGCTACTGAGCCAAACCAGTTAGGGCATGGATTTACTTTCTCCATACCTGTTCTAAATAGTGCATAAGGCAGAATTTACTATCAAATCATTATTCCCTAGGCCCTAGGGCCTAGGGATAATAGAATAACAGAAGCTTGGAGAGCCCTGTAGAAGCTCGGAGAGCCCATATCTATTACTGTCTACCACGCACACTCTGGTGCTCCATTCTGTCAATGTGGTTCTCAAGTCATCCTTACCCAGTAGTTATGTGAGGATTTCTAATGTCATACTGACTGTCAGTTCTTCTCTAGTAGTCCACGAATTGAGAGTTACTTGCTTTTGTTAGGTCCCTAGTCTAATAACACCAAGTCTGCCTCTGAACCCTGGGAATAATCTTCTCAGATTATCACTGCTAGTCTACTTGGGTGACACGTACCACCATTAATGTGAAAGTGTGATGGTTAATTTTGTGTGTCAACTGGACTGGGCTAAGGATGCTCAGATAGCCAGCAAAACATTATTTCTGAATGTGTCGTGAGGGTGCTTGCAGAAGAGCAATATTAGCATTTACATTTCCCAACTAAGAAAAGAAAAGTACCCTCACCAGTTGGATGGGCATTATCCAATTCATGAAGGGCCTAGATGAAACAAAAAAGATGGAGAAAGAGTAAATTTGCTTTCTGCTTAAGCTGGGACATCCATCTTCTCCTGCCATTAAATATTGGCACTCCCAATCTTGGGCTTTTATGCTTGGACTTGTATTATATCAGCTTTCTGAGACTTCCTGCTTATAAACAGCAGACTTTGGGACTTATTAGCCTCCATAATCAAGTGAGTCATTTCCTCATAACAAATCATATATATGAGAGTACGTATAATTCATATATGTATATATGATTTTATATTATGAATCATATATGTGTGTATATATATATGTACATACATATATACATATATATGTAAATATACACATATATATTCACTTATATATAAAAATTATATTGGTTCTGTTTTCCTGGAAAATTCTGACTAATACAGAAGATAAATGTTTAACAATCAGCTCTTGGGGAGGGGAGAACATAATAATTTATAGTATATACCAATTTCTGTAAATATTCCTTTCGTGACCAATTTTAAGATACCAATGCAGAGTTGGAAGCGACATGCACTATAAACTGTCATGAGCAGGTAGAACCAGCTCCTGAACACCTATATATATTACCCATGATTCTTTTCTTTGCACTTCGTTTTCATCTTGGAACCTCTTTGCCAATTATTTTACCTGAACTATAAATGCAGATTACTTGTAGATTATCACATCCATGCCATATCAAATCATCCACATTGCCACACCTATTCTCACTATATCCTCAACCCAAGCCCCATACCTACAGGTTTAGTGCCAGACTCTGATCCTGGCTATTCCACTAAAACATCACCAGAGTCCTGAAAAATAATCGGATAAAATCACTAAAGTTAGAATGTATTCAATCTTTTAGTATTTTAGGCCAATTAATTTCAAATTAAGTTTATCACCTACTACCACTTAATTGTTTTATGCTAATAGAGTGAAACAAATTACTTATTTTTTTCTGCTATCATTTGTCATTAAATAGTCTACCAGGTAGTTATATTTCTGAGCTTTAATGAAGAGATAATTGAGGTCTCAGCTATTCTTGTGTAATTTGTTACTGATCCTCTATGTATAGTGATTTTATTTTCTCTGATACTATCTAAATTAAAAAAGTAAATCAAGAAGGGTAGACCATGTGAACTATCTAGCTAATAGGTTTAGTGAAATTTTAAATCAACTAATTAAACATGTGTAAGCCATCTGGTTAAACAAAAATGTAGTAGAAAAACGTGTTTAAGATATAGATATCCGAGTCAGGATTCCGTAGGTCTGTTTTAATCCCCACCCCTGCCAATATCAGCAGCATAATATCATACAAGTTAATGGACATCTGTTGGCAGAGGCTGTCAGCTGATCATCATAACTCCTTGTATTTCTCCTAGATTCCTAACTAGACTATATCTTCCATCCCTTCTTGCAGTTAATTGTAGCCATCTGACCAGTTCTTTCCAATGGAACATGAACAGAAAAGCAACAGATGCTACTTTGGGGCTAAGGATTCTAAGAAGCCAATATTTCTCCACCATTATTCTTTTTTAATCCAGACTGTATTCAGATGATAACAAAGACTCTAAGAGATGATGAAACAACAAATTGAAAAAAGCCTGGTTCCTTGAACTACCACAAGGAGATGAGTCTCCTGCTGACCGAGGCCATCTTTTTTACTTTATTTGAATGCACTGTCTCTGAACTTCAATTAACCTATTTGTTACATCAGTTTAGCCTACCCTAAAGAACACAGCATCTCTTTAAATGAAAATATTGCCCTGGACTAAAGATTGTGGGTTTGATTTCTAATCATGGAACACACCTGCTTGTGGGTTCGATCCCCAGTCAGACAGATATGGGAATCAACTGATATTTCTCTGTCACATCGATGTCTCTCTCTTTCTCTGTCTCTCAAGATTATATTTTATATATAATCTCCTTGGGTAAGGTTAAAAAATAAAATGTAATAATACTATCTGCCTTAATTAATATTCTCTTAGTTGGGAGTAGCAAAATTCCACTCAAGGTAGTCTAAGTAAATTAAGAAATTTACCATAATGAAGTGGTGAACCAGGAATACAGCTGGGCATCAATAGGCAATAGAGACAAATAGAAAAGCCATCTAAAATCTATGAAAGCACTTTTTAAATCTTTCTTTCTCTCTCATTTTCTCTGTCTCTTACTTCTGACCCAATAATCTCTGGCAAACATTTTTCTCTGTACATCTTCAGTATTGTATCTTTCCTTCCCATGTAAATGCCACACCACAATTTCTGATTTTATGCATCTTATGTTCAAGAAAGTAACATCTCTCAATTGTTATTCCAAATCCAGGAGATAGAATCTATTTGACCTACCATTGGCCAATTTTACTAGTAGGCCTGAGCAATAGAATTACAAAATATTAACATCATTGTCAAAGGCCCACTTTTATATATAAATAGAGGGCAATTCTCAAAGACAAGAGGTTTGGATTAAATAGACTTCTCAAATGGGTAAGTACACTGATTCATGAATTATTATAAAAATTAAATGAAATGCTCATAAAAATCCTTAGCAAAATTCCTAACACATAGTAAGATTTCCCTGATACTTGTTAATCTTATATTATTAGACAGTATATTAATTTTTTGTTGCCATAACAAATTATCACAAACTTAGCAGCTTAAACAACATCTATGTATTATTTCACAGTTTCCATGGGTAAGAAATCTGGGCACAGTGTGGCTCAGCTGTTTCCTCTAGTCCAGGTCTCATGAGAACTGAATTAAGATGTTGGCAGGGCTGTGTTCCTTTCCAGAGGCGATTCTTGGAGGCACTTCAAAGCTCATTTAGGTTGTTAGCATAATTCAGTTCTTCACACTTGTAGGAAAAAGTTCCTTGTTTCCATACTGACTGCTAGTTATGGGTTGTCTTTATCCTTAGAGGTCTCTCTCTCTGGCCTTTGCAGCTGGCTACCTGTGTCTCAAACTCTGCCTTCCCCTCTGCAGCATCTTTCCTGCTATCTCTTCTACCACATCTCTGACTCTAGCCAGAAAATATGATCTGCTTTTAAGCTCATGTGATTAAGTTGGGCCCATACAGGTTCTCCAGAATAATCCCTTTATTTTAAAGTCTATAAACATAATTACATTGGCAAGATCCCTTCTGACATGAAATGTAACATATTCATAGGTTCCAATGATTAGGGCATGGGCATTTTCTTGGAGTAATTATGCCCACCACAGACATATAGTCAATATTACTACTCCAGGCATCTCTAGTTTAGAAAACTTGACAAATATACATAACATATAATTAACTTTTGAATAGTTCTGAAGAAATTCTGAAGTGATGGTATAAACATAATGTAATTACATATACTTTGTTCTTATCTTTATATATATATATATATTACTTTTATGCCCATATTTTTTATAAATATTCTATACCCTAATTTATTTATTCATTTTACAAATATTTGTTTTGTCTTCATAATTTCAGGTGCTGGAGATACAACCCTAGGCATATTAGTTCAGGGTTTGGTATCATGAAGGCACCTACACACTAGTACTGGGAGACAAACAATAAGCAAGTTAACACATTAGAAATCAAGGCAATCTCAAATGGTGATCAAACAGGCTATTATGATAGATCCTATATGGCTGGGTGGACCAAAAATTCTTCTATTTTAGATTGGTTGGTCAGCAAGGTCTCTCTAAGGGGTAGGCTTTGAGTTTTCCAGGTAGAAGGTACAGTAGAAAAAAATGTAACTATGGGGTGGGAACCAGTTTGGAGTGTTGTGGCAACCAGCTTGGGGGGAAAATGACCAATGAGGAGAAAGGTATTAGGTGAATTCAGAAAGAAGGAGAGAGGCCAGAGCATCCACCTAACACTTTCAAAGTGTAGCTATCCATATACTTAAAAATTGAAATCAGATTTTTCAAACTAGCAAGCATACAAATGATAAGTTCAAACTGATATGTTCACCAAATTGGTCTGTTTGGGTGTAATTTTTTCATCAAATATAAAATTGCAGTTAAAGAAAAGAAAGTTATAATGAATAACTTCACCCAGATATTTCCAAGTATACCAGTTCCATATAATCACTCTTCCTCTTCATTTGTAAATAGAACACATATTCTTTCATAAAAATATGTCTATGTCTCATCTGTAATAAGATGATCTCAAATCCTTTCTTTTCCTCATGCTCTTTCTTGAAAATCATTAGAGTTTATCTTTCTCCAAGTGAATTTGTCCTAATTTACTACTCCTGCTACATTTGAATCTCACTGATATCTGTCCTCTTACAGCATTTACTTTATCCCACCCAAATGATGTAGAAATTGGGGAAAGAACTTAATCAGCAATGTTCCTCTGTAAAGGAGGTGGCATTTTCCAAATACACTCCCAACATCCTCCCCTCAACTATTGTATCCTATCTAATAAAAGGGCTATATGCAAATTGACCATCACTCCAACACACAAGATGGCCGCCCCCACGTGGTCAAAGATGGCTGCCCCCATGTGGACACAATATGGCCACCACAAGATGGCCGGCAGGGGAGGGTAGTTGTGGGTGATCAGGCCAGCAGGGGAGGGCAGTTGGGAGGGACCAGGACTGAAAGGGAGGGCAGTTGGGGGGGACCAGGCCATCAGGGGAGGACAGTTGGGGGGAACCCAGGCCTCCATGGGAGAGCAGTTTGGGGGGACCAGGCCTGCAGGGGAGGGCAGTTGGGGGCGACCAGGCCATCAGGGGAGAGCAGTTAGGGGCGACCAGCCCAGCAGGGGAGGGTAGTTGGGAGGACCAGGCCTACAAGGAAGGGCAGTTGGGAGGGACAAGGCCTGCAGGGGAGGTAGGGCAGTTGGGGAGGGACCAGGCCTGCAGGGGAGGGCAATTAGGGGTGACCAGGCTGGCAGGGGAGGGCAGTTAAGGGCAATCGGGTCAGCAGGGGAGCCATTAGGCATCGATCAGGCTGGCAGGGGAGTGATTAGGGGGTGATCAGGCTGGCAGGCAAAAGCAGTTAGGGGCAATCAGGCAGGCAGGCAGGTGAGCAGTTGGGAGCCAGCAGTCCTGGATTGTGAGAGGGATGCCAGATTGGACATGGTGCAGGCTGGGTTGAGGGACATATACCCCCCAGGCACAAATTTTGTGCACTGGGCCTCTAGTGTAATTATAATAGAATGATTATTTTCAAGAGAAAAACAGGAGTTACATTGCAACTACTTCAAACATAAGGGTCAACCCTGTTCCAAATGTCACCTGGGGGTAGTGATGTTCATACTATCCTCTTACCCTTCAACAGTATTGCAATCTCTCTCACTCCTGTATTCATCTTCTCTCTCAACAGATTCACAGGAAACTCCAAATTAACTATCCCCATAGCTGTTATGTCACAAGAGTACCTCAAGGTTTTTTTTTATTATTATATTTCTGTCCTTAACAGGAATTCTGATGCTGAATTAATTTTTTTAACTTGTCTTATAAATTATGAAGACTTTTTGGAAAGACACAGCTAACTTATTTTTTCCTTTAGGCACTAACGCTCTACATTGTGCTGTCCACGGCACATACACACACACACACTTTGAGAAAATGTACTCTATAAATGTAAAATAGCAATAAGAATAATTATTATTATTCATGGTTTCTTGTGTGTACTAGAATTCACCTGTGAAATGATCTGTTGGTGCCAGAGTGAGAGATATTTAAAACGTTAAAAGGAAAAAAAGATCTAGTTGAAATGTGAAAAGTCTTATTTTAGTCAGCAACCCATATGATCCAGCAATCCACTTAAAAATACTCTTGTTAAAAAGGAAATGTTCATATATTTAGTGAACAGAGATCTAAATTTAATATGTTGACTTGAAAACATTTGGAACTTTTCATCATTGCTACAGAGTCCTAAAATATTATCTATAAACAATCCTTGACTTTTTTGTAGATTTGAATCATGTCTCTTGATTAGATTCCTACTGTTTAACATTATATATTCTAATGTCTTAAATACATTGGGGAAGAAACAATTCTGACTCATTAATCAGTCAATAAACATTTCAAGTCATTAAATGATGATTCTGTCTTCCAATCAACATCTGAATATAAGCACTGTGACCATTTTTTAGAGAAATGTATGTATATTTAAATGATTTATGGAATTTCAGCATCATTTTGACAAGAGTCAGTACAATATTAAAGCTTGGCTCTGGCTGGGTATTAATTCCAGCTCTGTAATTTACTAGCAATTTATTTGACTTCTCTGGGCCCTAGCCTCCTCATTTGTCAAATGGTCAATAACTCCTATATTTGTGTAAGAATTAAGTGAATACAGGTCAAGATCTTAGATCAATTCCTGGCATGTAATAAATATTTAAAAGGGATTAGCTATTAAGTTATAAAACTACATTGAGATATGAAAATTATTATATTAAATTTCACAGAAATAAGGAAATGAAAGTAACTACTGCTATTGAGAAAACATTAAAATCAGTGGGTTATCCAAAACTTTGCCTTCAATCAATTGCCAATTATTATTAATCTTCTCAATTGAATAATCAGTTGTGAAGAAATAAATGCACAAAATGGTGGAGAAAGATTATTATGTCTAAATTATTTACAGCACCCTTAGTTCTCAGGAGACAGAATCAAACCACCACTCATTTAAATCTCTAAAAATCCTATCTAATAAAAGAGTAATATGCAAATCATCACTCCACTACACTCACAAGCCACGCCCCCCAGCCAATCAGAAGCGATATGCAAATACACCCAACCAAGATAGCTGCAGCCTCGGAGAGCGGCCATGGTCTGAACTGGGCGATTGGAGCCGAAGATTAGAGGGGAAGATTGGGGCCAGCTGGGGGTCCCTGCCCAGGGCCCGAGCCTCAAACAGAGGCTTTCAGCCTTGGCAGGGGCGGAGCTGGAGATTGAAGGAGATAGGTGTGAACTACAGAGGAAACACCTTTTCTGACCGCTCATTGGCTAAGCTCCCAGTATGCCACTGGTAATATTCTTAGTAACTTGGGTATAAGAATCCAAAAAGGTGATCTAGGGCTTTCCACCACACTCCTGGGGAAAAAAACAAAGGTCCGCTGCTGGAGGGCTAAGAAATTTCATAATTTGTCCTACACGGTTTGGCTCAGTGGATAATGCCTAGTTTGCCAACCGCAGAGTCCAGGTTAGATTCTGATCAAGGGCATGTACCTAAGTTGCAGGCTCCTCCCTGACTGGGGCCCAGGCCAGGGCTCATGCAGGAGGCAACCAATCAAAGTATTCCTCTCACTTTGATGTTTCTCTCTGTCTTTCCCTTTCTCTTCCACATTCTCTAAAAGTCAATGGAAACATATACTCAGGTGAGGATAAAAAAAAAAAAGAAAGCAAGCAAGAAAGAAATGTCATATCCTATGAAAGACACATCTTGAAAATGCCTAAAGAAAGTTGTCATTTTTTCTTGGTGAAGGGACTGGAGTCCGTGTTGAAAACACCTTGGTAGCTTCGGTGACTGGCAGTGGCTCCAGCAGCGGGGTGATGGGGCTGGTGCCTTTCCCTGATCAGCCCAGTTGTCTCCCACAAAGGGAGGCCAGACTGCAGCTTAGGCCCGCTCCCTATGGGAGCCATCAGTAGGACATCCCCTGAGGGCTCCCAGTATGTGAGAGGTGGCAGGCTGGGCTGAGGAGAACCCCCCCACACGTGCATGAATTTCATGCACCGGGCCCCTAGTATTAGATAAAAAGAAATTGTAAGTTACTTGCTTTTTTCTTAATTCATTTAGTTTTCTTATGCTTATTTCATCATCAATATATTCTCTAAACAACATGAAGAATTTTTGCATGTTCAAGCCACAATACATTAACAAGATATTCACAGATGTCTGCAACCTCGTGGGGAGCCAGCAGCCACTGCCAGAGACCATGCGCATGTGCAAGGAGGCAGCAGATGCCACCCACAACCATGTGGGGAGCCAGCAGCTGCCCCGTGAACCCTGGGAAGCATCCAACAACCACAGGGAAAGCAGACACCACCTGTGACCACGCAAGGAGCAGCCGCTGCCCACAACCACGTGACCTGCCTTCAGGCCCTCCACTGCAGCCTCAGGCCCCATGCTATTTGACACCTATATCCTTAAGTGAGAGCAAAAATGGGGAGACAGAAGAACAACCCCAAAGAAAAAAAGAGGAATCACCAGAAAAGGAACTAAATGAAACAGAGGGATGCAATATGTCAGAAAAAGAATTCAGAATAAGTGTCATACAGTTCATAATCTGAATGGATGAGAAAATCAACAACCTATGTAACAACCAAGAAGAAATAAAGAGTCATATAGCTACAATAAAAAACACTATGGAAGCTTTCAACAGTAGACTAGGAGAAGTGGAGGACTGAATTAGCGAATTAGAAGATAGGGGAGCAAAGCAAACCCAATCTGAACTGTAATTGGAGAAAAAAAAAATCAAAAGGCAGGAGGAGAGCCTGAGGGAGCTTTGGGACAACAAGTAACGAAGCAACATACAGATAATAGAGGTGCCAGAATGACAAGAAGAAGAGCAAGGGCTAGAAAACCTATTCAAAGAAATGATGTCAGAAAACTTCCCTGATTTGGGGAAGAAAAAAGTCACATAAGCACAGAGTCCCAAACAAGATAAATCCAAAAAGATCCACACCAAGGCACATAGTAATTACAATGGCAAATGTTAATGACAAAGAGAATCTTAAAGGCTGCAAGAGAGAGACAGAAAGTTACCTACAAGGGATCTCCCATTAGATTATTAAAGTATTTCTCAACAGAAACACATCAGGCCAGAAAGGAATGGAAGGAAGTATACAAAGTGATGCAAAGTAAGGGACTAATCCAATACTCCTCTAACCAGCAAGTCTATCATTCAAAATTGAAGGGGAAATCAGGAGCTATACAGACAAAGAAAAGCTAAGGAAGTTTATCACTCCCAAGCCAGCAATGCAAGAAATGCTAAAGGGACTGTTGTAAAAAAAAAAAAAAAAGAAAAAAGGGAAAAAAAGGAACACAGGCAATAACTCTGGTAAACATATATGCACTCAATTCAGGAGCACCCAAATACATAAAAAACTTCTGGAAGACATCAAGGGAGAGATCAACAGCAATACAATCATAGTAGGGAACTTTAATACTCCACTGACATCACTGGATAAATCCTCTAGACAAATAACCAGCAAAGAATCAGCTATCCTAAATGACTCACTAGATCAGATGGACTTAATTTATATCTTCAGAACATTTCATCCCAAAGCTACAGAATATACATTCTTCTCAAGTACACATGGGACATTTTCAAAGATAGATCACATATTGGGTAACAGGCAAAGTCTCCCCAAATTAAAGAAGATTGAAATCATATCAAGCATCTTCCTAGACCACAATGGCATAATATTAGAAATCAACTACAAAAAAAAAAAATCAAAAAAATTCAAACACTTGGAGGCTGAATAGATGCTATTAAACAATGACTGGGTTACCAAGACAATGAAAGAAGAAATTTAAAACATCCTGTAAACAAATGACAATGATAAAACAGCAATCCAAAACCTATGGGACACAGTGAAAACAGTCCTGAGAGGGAAGTTCATAGCATTACAGGCCTACCTCAGAAAACAAGAAGAAATGATAATAAATTATCTAACTCTACAACTTAAATAATTAGATAACAACAAGAAAAGCCCAGAGTGAGCAGAAGGAAGGAGATAATAAAGATCAGAGCAGAAATAAATGATATAGAAACAACAACAACACAAAAAACAAACATTACAAAATATCAATGAAACCAAGAGCTGGTTCTTTGAAAGGATAAACAAGATTGATGAACCTCCAGCCAGGCTCACCAAGAAGCAAAGAGAGATGAGCCAAATAAACAAAATCAGAAATGAAAGAGGCAAAGTAACAACAGACCCTACAGAAATACAAAGGATTGTAAAAAAAAATACTATGAACAACTCTATTCCAACAAACTTAGCAACCTAGAAGAAATTGACATATTCCTAGAAAAATATGACCTTTCAAAACTCAATCAAGAAAGGTCAAAAAAGCTCAAAAGGCCAATAACTAAGGAGGAAATGGGAAACCATAAAAATCCTAGAAGAAGCCATAGGCAGCAAAATGGCAGACATTTGTAGTAGCAACATTTTTACCGACACAACTCCTAGGGCAGTGAAAACTAAGGAGAAAATAAACAAATGGGACTACATCAAAATAAAAAGCATAGCAAAAGAAACGAGCAACAAAACAACAAGAGAGCACACTGCATGTGAGAACATATTTGCCAATGTTACATCTGATAAGGGGTTAATCTCCAAAATTTATAGGGAACTCATACAACTTAACAAAAGGAACATAAGCAATCCAGTCAAAAAATGGGCAAAGAACCTAAATAGACACCTTTCGAAAGAGGGCATACAGAAGGCCAAGAGACATGCTCAAAGTCACTAATCATCCAAGAGATGCAAATCAATACAACAATGTACCATCTCACACCTGTCAGAATGGCTATCATCAACAAATGACAAGTGCTGGTGAGGATTCAGAGAAAAAGAAACCCTCTTGCACTGCTGGTGGGAATGCAGACTGGTGCAGCCACTGTGGAAAACAGTATGGTATTTCCATTTTAAAAAAAATTTAAAATGGAACTTCCATTTGACCCAGTAATCCCACTTCTAGGAATATATCTCAAGAAAACAGAAATACCAATCAGAAAAGATATTTGCACCCCTATGTTCATAGCAGCACAATTTACAATAGCGATTTGGTAACAGCCTAGATGCCCATCAGCAGATGAGTAGATTAGAACACTGTGGTACATCTACACAATGGAATACTACACTGCTGTAAAAAAGAAGGAAATCTTACCATTTGCAACAGCATGGATGGAACTGGAGAGCATTATGTTAAGCTAAATAAGCCAGTAAGAGAAAGATAAATATCACATGATCTCACTCATTTGTGGAATATAATGAACATAAACTGATGAACAAAAACAGAATCAGAGTCATAGAAGCATCGAATAGACTGTCCAACCTATGACGGAAGGCAGGGGGTGAGGGGGTAAAAGATCAACCAAAGGACTTGTATGCATGTATATGAGCATAACCAATGGACAGAGACTGGAGGGGGGGTGTGAGGAAATGTGCTGGGGGTACAAGAGGGAGAAGTCAATGAGGGAAAAGGAGACTTATGTAATACATTTAATAATAAAGAACTTAATTTTAAAAAAGATATGCACATAATTTATGATTTTTAGGCTATTTAGAGCTTTTTTTCATCCATAGATTCCCAAGTGTCAGCAATATCTTTATAAAATAAATTTCCTTTACTTACAAGGGACTTTTCCTACCTTTCACAAGCTGTAATCTATAATATAACTCTGCTACAATTTAAGAAATTCTGATGGCTGATTTCTTTAGGACTACTTTAGTTTATAAGTGTACACTGACCTTTTCTCAGATTGCCCATGACTCTCAGTGAAGATTTTTAAAAAATCACCTGTGTGTGGTAAGGCATGAGACAGGAATGAAAATCAGGAATGCTAGGAAAGGGAGAGGACTTAAATGACCTCATTACTCTTGTAGAAGTGAGGAATCCTCTGTTCAAAGAGAAGATGTGACTAGTTAAATATAGAAGTGAATATCAGACATTTTATACCTGGGGGTCACTTTACAAAACAACAGATCTTTTCCTATTCTCTCTTTCTACCACAAACAAGAAAATCTCATGTGAACCATATCCTGGGAAAAGAGGTGTTGCTGCAATTATGTTTTTGTTTTCTTTTTTCTTATTTCTTTGTCTCCCTTCTCTCCTCTTTCACTTGCTTACATATATACAGTATATATACTAGAGGCCTGATGCACAAAATTTGTGCCCAGCAAGGAGCAGGAGGTGTCCCTCAGCCCAGCCTGCACCCTCTCCAATCTGGGACATCCCTCCCACAATCCAGGACTGCTGGCTCCCAACAGCTCACCTGCTTGCCTGCCTAATTGCCCCTAACTGCTTCTGCCTGCCAGCCTGATTACCCCCTAACCAATCCCCTGCCAGCCTGAGAGACGCCTAACTGCTCCCCTATTGGCCTGATTGCCCCCAATTGCTCTCCCCTGCTGGCCCATTTGCCCCCAGCTGCCCTCCCTTGTTGGCCCAGTTGCCCCCAATTGCCCTCCCCTGCCAGCCTGGTTGCCCCTGTCCTCCCTTGCAGGCCTGGTCCCCCCAAAAATGCCCTCCCTCCTGTGCAGGCCCAGTCACCAACTGCCTTCCCCTGCCAGCCCGGTCACCCCTAACTGCCCTTCCCTGCAGGCCTGGTCCCCCCCAACTGCCCTCCCTCCCCTGCAGGCCCAGTTGCCCCCAATTGCCTTCCCCTGCCCACCTGGTCACCCCTAACTGCCCTCCCCTGCTGGCCTTATCACCCACAACTGCCCTCCCCTGCCAGCCATCTTGTGGTGGCCATCTTTTGACCACATGGGGGCAGCCATCTTGTGTGAGTGTGTGATGGTCAATTTGCATATTACCTCTTTATTATATAGGAGATATATATATATATATATATATATATATATATATATATATATATATATATACTAGAGGCCTGGTGCATGAAAATTCATGCACTGGATGGGGGGGTCCCTCAGCCTGGCCTGCCCCCTCTCACAGTCCAGGGGCCCTGTGGGATTGGGACTAAACCAGCAGTGGGACATCCCTCAAGGGGTCCCCGATTGGAGAGAATGCAGGCTGGGCTGAGGGAACCCCTCTGTGCATGAATTTTGTGCACTGGGCCTCTAGTCTATATAATAAAAGCCTAAGCAACCATTATGGCAGAACAACCAGAAAGACTGGTCACTATGATGCACACTGACCACTAGGGAGATGCTCAATGCAGAAGATGCCCCCTGGTGGTCAATGCACTCCCACAGGGGGAACGCCACTCAGCGAGAATCCCAGCTAAGGAGCAGTGAGTCAAGCAGTAAGGAGCAGCAAGCAGGCGCGTGGTAAGGAGTGAGGGGTCCCAGGGGGAGCATGCCTAAGCTGGCAGTCAGACATCCCTCAAGGTGTCCCAGACTGTGAGAGGGTACAGGCCGGGCTGAGGGATCAACCCCAGTGCACGAATTTTGTGCACCAGGTCTCTAGTTTTAAATAAGTAAGTGCCACTAAAATTCATGTTACTTTTAATGTTGTGTTACCTTTCCTCCCTCTTTTGTTTGGCACTTACTTATTAATCTGAAATTACCCTGAACTTTTATGTATTAAAGTGTTTATATTTTCTTCTCACTCTTTTCTTGGCACTTAACCTCTCTCCAAAGAGTTTATTCATATAAATCATTCTTTATTTTCTTTTGCTGAAATAACCATACACAAGATGAACATAAAAAATAAACATGGGTGTGTATATTTGTGTGTGGATTTCTAAGTTAGGTAAAACTCAGCAATGAATCTACTTAGTCATTTTTTTGGTTTATTCTGAATCACTTTTCCATTATCTTTTACTTTTATTTACTGAAGTGTTCTACAACTTCTTGGTCAACTTTGAAATTTTTTACTTGGCTGGGCAATCTTGAATTTCCTTTAGGTTACAAAATAGATTTGCCTATAGTACCCTCTTATAATTGTTTTCATCTTTTCTGTATTGGGAGTTATGCTTTTATTCTCATTCTTAAGGTTTCTTATTTGATTGATCAAATAAATAAGTAGCTTGTTTTGCTATGTTTTTTAGAAGAATCAGTACATCATTTAATATCAATACTATTTGTAGGATTTTTTCTATTCATTTTGACTCCTATCCAAGTTAGTTAAAAATCATCACTGTTTTAGAAATACATATATTTCTACAGTAAATTTTATTTTATCAAAGCAGCTACCTCCAAATCTATTAAGAAAGTAAGCATTGGCAAGATCTCTATGTTAAGATTGCATTTCACCAAAATATACATTTACGCAAATTATTAAGCAATGAAGCTCTGTGGATTAACATATATCTGTGCCTTCTTTTGTTCTTATTATAAAATTATACTTTAATGTCAATCATTTTAGATTAAAAGAAACATGAACTCCAAACTATTAAATCCATATATTTCAGAAGCTTCTTAATATCCAAGATAAAGTAATTTACCCTGGTCAACATTCATTACTTTTTCAAGAGCTTCCCTCCAGTGACTGCATATCAGGATAAAACTACAGCTCTTGGGTGCTACAATCATCCACCCAGTGTCACCTTGGCTCGGTGCTGTGCAGCCCTTCACTTTGGATATCTCGTCCCCCATCCCCTTTCCTTAAATAAATTCAATATTTCTTTATCCATAGTCTGAGATGGCTAGTTAGCCTGCCTTAGCCTGCCCACATACCACCATGCTAACCTTTCAACTATAATGAGAAAAAATTATCCAAATTGAAAATAATTTAGTCACATGGGCCACGTACTAGTCAATTCACACTTTTTCAAAAGAATTCCCCTTATAAATTCCCTTTAGACTTGAAAGCTCTTACAGTAGCTGATGCTTCATAAATCACATTCTTGCTCCCACTAAAAAAGAACAGAGCCTGTATCATCCATTGATATTCTGATATTTTATATGAGTTATTATATCTCAATTTATTATACTAACCAAATACATTTGGAATTTTGATTATGTTTTGAAATTTTACAAGTTATACATAATGCTCACTTTTGTTTGGAATTATTTTCTAAATCTCCATTTAACATTTGAGCTTCCAATATCAAATTCTGCAAGTCTTCGTGATGCTGTTCCCATAGTCCAAATAAAAAAACAGCATATAACAAATCTGAGAGCTGGCACTTTGGTTAAATGTTTCATTGCCAATTATGAAGTTCTAACTAAACAATCTTTCTTTTTTTAAGCCAAGACTTCATCATAATTAAAGATGTTATAGAAATCCGACTCAGCAAGCTTAGCAGTAATTTAGAAAAGCAAAATAAAAAACCATAAATGAGCAATTTGCATGTTTTTCTCCTCTATTTCATTGCCATGGTGGTGGGAAAACAGAGTTTATGGATTATGGTGGTCTCATCATTTCTAGTAAATCAACTGACTGACCAAAGTCTCCAGAAAGTTTCATGGTTCATGAAGTTTTAAATTACAAATTCTCACATCATTCATCTTCCAATTTATAGCAGCTGGAGCAAAAATATAGTTCCAAACAATTAGCTCAGAAGATGCTGGCCCCCTTTTGTTTGACTCCATTAGTATCATTCTTGAACATGAATCCTAAGTTTCTAAGCCAATTCCTTGGCCACTTCTCAAAAAGGTTCCAAATATTTATTCTCTTGGACTCATTATTCAATGACAGCTATTTTGATAGCATTAACTTACATTGATCACAAATGTTTCATATATGTTTGTGTTCTTGTTTGTTGATTTTTTTAAGAGAAACATTATAACGAATTACAGGAAAAAGAAATGAAATATATCAGTTAACAACAAACTAACTGGCTAGTAAACAAATCGAAGCACATGAACTCAAGGACGTGTCCTAATTTCCTGCCTGTTGGTTTGTAATTTATGACTTAAATGGGTCAATACAAGATAGTTGCTGCTCAGGTATCAAGAATATCTGTGGATTACTGTGTTCTCAGCCTATGTGATATCTTTAAAATGTTTAGCCCTAATGACTAACCCCTATTCCCTTTTCTCTTGTTTTCTCAAGAAAAACATTTTTTGGTTTTGTTTTTCTTAACTGGTTATTCCTTCTCTACTATCTCTCATTGCTATTTGTCTCTGTTGGTATTGAGCCCTCTAACTGAATACTGTACTTGTTTCCACAGTTTTAGATATTATTTTATGCTGACAACTCTAAAACTGTATCTCCTACTCAGACTTCTTGGATTCCAGGCACTCATATCCAATTTCCTGTATGGTATATTTAACTGAATGTTTCACACAGATCTCAAATAACTCCAACCAAACTCTCATTTCCTGGCCTTCCACAATTGTTCTATCCCCGTATTTTCTAAGTATACAAGGTGCCATCACATACTCAAACTGCTGAAAATGATACCATATAGGTGAAATACTAGAAAACAAAGTAATTCTAAATCCCTTCCTCCTCCTTGCCACCCAGATGTAATCTGTCAGCATAACCCATGAGTTCTGCCTCAAAGACATCTCTTGAATATGTCTACTTTTCTTCATCTCATCTCCTACCACTGTTTTGGAAGCCTTTCCAAAGCTACTATAATAGCCTCCTTTAGTATCTGCTTTTCCTGTGGTCGTCTTCCATTCTACTGTTACACAGTAGCCAATCTTATCTAATAAAAGTGTAATATGCAAATTAACCATCACTCCACTACACCCACAAGCCACGCCCACCAGCCAATCTGGAGAAAGTATGCAAATTAACCCAACCAACATGGCTGCGGCCACAGAGTGAACAGGAGGCTTGGGTTGCCCCCGGCGATGGAGGAAGCCAAGCTTTCCGTACACCCTGGCTGGCCCAGACCTCCACTCAAGGCTACAAAGTTTCAATTATAGAAGATAAATAAATCCCAACAAAAATGGCTATGGCCATGGAGCAAGCAGGAGGCTTGGCTCCGCTCAAGGCTACAAAGTTTCAATTATAGAAGATAAATAAATCCCAGATACCAGGGCCTCCACTTGGGTCTCCGGGGAGTGTGGCCGGCCTGCAAACCACCACAGGCTCCTCGCCTAGGCCGCCCCACGCCCCAAGGGAACCCCCACCCCTTATCCGGGACACCCTTCAGGGCAAACCAGCTGGCCCCCACCCATGCACCAGGCCTCTATCCTATTTAATAAAAGAGTAATATGCAGATTGACCATCACTCCAACACACAAGATGGCTACCCCCATGTGGTCAAAGATGGCTTTGTGGACACAAGATGGCTGCCACAAGATGGCCAGCAGAGGAGGGCAGTTGGAAGGGACCAGGCCTGCAAGGGAGGGCAGTTGGGGGTGATCCAGCCTGCAGGGGAGGGCAGTTAGGGGTGACCAGGCTGGCAGAGGAGCGAAGTTGGGGGTGACCAGGCCTTCAGGGAAGGGCAGTTGCGGAGGACCCATTCCTGCAGGGGAGAGCAGTTGGGGGGCACCAGGCCTGTAGGGGAGGGCAGTTAGGGGTGATCAGGCCTGTAGGGGAGGGCAGTTAGGGGTGACCAGGCCTGCAGGGGAGGGCAGTTAGGGGCAAACAGGCTGGTAGGGGAGCAGTTAGGCATCAGTCAGGCTGGCAGGGGTGTGGTTAGGGGGTGATCAGGCTGGCAGGCAGAAGTGGTTAGGGGCAATCAGGAAGGCAGGCAGGTGAGCAGTTGGGAGCCAGCAGTCCTGAATTATGAGATGGATGTCTGACTGCCCATTTAGGCCCGATCCTGTTAAAATCGGGCCTAAATGGGCAGTCGGACATCCCTCGAGGGGTCCAAGATTGGAGAGGGTGCAGGCTGGGCTGAGGGACACCCCCCCCATGCACAAATTTCGTGCACCGGGCCTCTAGTTAGATATAAAACAGATCAGGTCAGGCCCCTCTGTAAAATCCTTTCACATTTCCCCCTTTAACATTTCCCCATTGCACCTCAAGTCTAATCTCCCAATATTGGACTACAGATCCTTGCAAAGCATGACTCAGGTATTTCTCAATTCGTATACATTTTCTTAATTACTATTAGCATCCTTTCATCTCCTTTAATATGCCAATTTTCTTCCCAACTTAGGGGCACAGGACATGGTTTTCATGCTACCTGAAGTGTTCCTCTTCTCTAGGATTCATAAGGTGGTTGGCTCTATACCAGTGATGGGCAACCTTTTGAGCTTGGTGTGTCAAACTTCACCAAAAAATTGAGCATAACTCGGGTAGTGTGTCACTTTGAGGAAAAAACTAACTCCAAGACTCTAGTCGCAAATGTTTCATCCTCAGGAGCAACAAATGTTTCATCCTTGGCATGCGGCCGCGTGTCATCAGAAATGGCTATGCGTGTCAGTGCTGACACACATGTCATAGGTTCGCCATCACTGCTCTATACCATTTTTAAGTCTCAATTTGCATGTCACCTCATCAATGAGATCCTTCCCTAACTACCTTGCCTATGTTTTTATTCCCTATTGATGTCCTCTGGTCATATAAACTTCAACGTTAAGAGTACAAGCCGGCCCTGGCAGTGTAACTCAGTTGATTAGGCATCCTCCCATGTACTAAAAGGTCGCCAATTCAATTCCAGGTCAGGGTAGCAGGCTCAATCCCCGGTAGGGAGCATGCAGGAGGCAGCCAATTGATGTTCTACTCTCACAACATTTCTCTTTCTTTCTCCCTTTCCATTACACTTACTCTAAATATCAATAAAAATATTAAAAATAAATAAATAAAAATAGAGTACAGGCTCTACTCACATCCCAGCTTTACCTCATCCTAACATGGAGCAAAGGACAATTTATTTGACGTTTTTCTCCTATGTTTCTTCATTTTTAAATCACAAGTGACAATAGTCCCTACCCCATAGATTAAGAAGATAAATAAGTAAGTAAGTAAATAAATAAAAATAAATAAATAGATAGATTGGTTTCTGGCCCTGTTCTGTCAATGCTCAATAAATGTTAATAATTTTCTTCGTAATGCTTCACCAGTTACAACCATTCATGTATTAGTTTGCTTGATTTTGTTTGGGTTTATGGTCAGTATCTTCTTTGAGGACTAAGAACTCTAGTAAAGCAGAGTATATTTACATGGCTTTTCTTTTTTATATCATTACAGACTCAATGACAAATCCAACAGTCAACACACAGATGTGCAATTAGTTGTTGAATCAAAAAGCTACTTTGGAAGGAATTTTAATTCTCCTAATTAAAGATATATCTGGTTGTTGTTTTCCCTCTGGCTATAGAAAAAATATATTATTTATTGCTTTAACCAAATGTTTTAATCATTCATTGGTAATTAATACTGTTATACATATAAAGAATTATAATTTATTTTATACTATACTCTTGCTTTTAATCTTAAATTCACTTACTAAACATAGGGCGTTTTAGCCATGAGACACCAGATTCATTTGCACATTATTTTCTCTTTATTTTCTCCTTTTGTCTTCAAAGAAAACCTTATCTTTTAATATTGGGCTTCTGCCTTTTCCAAAGCCCCAGGGGTTTTCATTGTAGCTTTCAGATTCTTGTGATCTTTCAAAAGACACTAATATAAAACCGAAAAGGCCTGCAAAACTTATCAGACAAAAGTTCTGTTACTGTTGTTGTTATTGTTGAAATTGCAACACTTTCTCTTGACCTCTGCATACTTGAGCTCTGCAAAACAATGTTTTAGGCTTTAGATCACAGGGATTTTTACTCTTTGTTTTCTTCTATATTTACTTTGAAGTTTGTCTTTGACCATCTCCTTTCCGGAGATAGGTCTCAGGGTTCCCAGTCTTCAAAGGACTGGCCCTTAGCTTTATGTCCATGCATGACATATCTTTCTCTAGGCCGCCTGAAAACACTGGCTACATCTCCCCTTGCCACGCTCCGAGAAACGCACCCAAGAGCATCTTAGTGACTCCTCATGTCTGCTCAGACTGTAACATTGTATCACTTCATTTTTGTCATTAGTTATACTTATTTGATAAAGTAGTAGGAGTGAACTGTCATGTTAAAACAGAATGACCCTGGATATAACTTGCTTCCTTCTCTATGGCCCCTCTTTGTGTTATCTGGTTACCAAGCAATTAGTCTCATCCTGTATGGGTAAAATTATGTTCAAGTTAAATAAAATTGTGATGTATGTAAGCTTATTTTTAGCACCTTTACTGTGTTAATTGATTTGGCACAATGAGAAAATCACATATGAAGGAAGGTTACAGTAAAAAAAATACACGCATGACAAATACAAAAAAAAATAAGATGCTTACCTATAATCATTAAAGAAATATCCATTAAAACAACAATGGGCTTTAATTTTTCACCTGTTTTATTGGGAAAGAGTATTAAGTTTGATGAGCCCAGAATGGACATAAGTGTGCACTATTGACCTAAGTATAAATTGAGGTACTCATTGTGGAAGAAAATTTGGAAATATCCAGGTAAAGTCTAAATGCATTTGACCCAGCATCTGTAATTCTAATAATTTACCTATCAAATAGCAAATGAAGTACACCAGTTTCCATAAGGAAATAGTAAGCTTCTTTTCTTCCATTCCATCTGCCATCTCCCATTCTTAATCCCTGTGCTTTCAATGGGCTGACACCCATGCTCCAAGAGTAGCATGAGACCAAATTTGAACAACCATAATATCACCTCTCAGGATCCCAGAATGGCTCAGGAGAAGGCCTCTGAAACAATCAGACCCAGAGAGAGGACTTCCTATCACTTTTGCTTTAGGGAACAGAAGAGAGGAACTCTCTTTTCTAGTTTCCTGGGACAAGGCTCTAAGCCTGGAGCTACTGGAAACTATTACACCATCTTGAAAGGAGAGACAGCCTAATGAGAGAAAAGGAAAGACAAGAAGTAAGCCAAAATATGGGGAAACCAGTTACATTAACTGTGGCTACTTGAGAGCAAATAACGCTCAAAGTCAGTTGTACTCATGATTTTTTTTTTTTTTTTTGAGCTGTGATGGTAAATTTTCTTTTATGTTTAAGCCAACTTAAATTGGGTTTTATGACATTTTAAAACTAAAAGAGACCTATCTAACAAAAAGATGGTATTTTTAGCACACAAATGATAAGATAATTTTGTTTGATAATTATGACACATACTCAAAAGGAATACTAAGTAGCTATTAAAGGGAATATGATACAGCTATAGATATTTCTATAGACAGACATCCAAGATATAAGAAAATTCTAGAAGCAAAAGTGTATCAGAGTGCCATTAAAAAAAACAACAACTTTAAATCAATGTGTACTTGTATATGTATAGAAAAATTTTGAAATAGTGAATAGTGGTTACGTTCAGATTTCCCATTTAATGGCATACTTTTTATTTTATACTCATCTGTACTGTTTGAATATTTTATCATAAACACTAGTGACCCAGTGCATGGATTCATGCATACTGAAAGGAAATTAATTAGAAGAAAGATTTGTGTGGTAATTACATTACTGCAAAAAATTATGTCAAAATAATATATATAATATAGTATTATAAAATTAAAATACAAAATATTTTTTATATCGCTGTTCACCCTTTCTTCATAATAAAAGTGTCAGAGGTGAAAGAAAAGTAGTAAAATGTATATGAACATAATATATAAATTGATTAATAAATAAACAATATTCTGTTGATGATGTCACTTTCTTTTGGCTTCAGATGTACATTGTGCCAATAGTTGGTCTTCAGATACATTCTGGCATTGCATGCGATTGACACCAGCAAGAGCTTTATATATATCATGCATACAAGAGTCAATGTTTATTTTTAAATTGCCAGTGTGCATCATATGTACCGGCCAGTTGGTGGGTCGGGCAGTCAGTCACTTAGCCTTTTATATATATAGATGCACTTAAACTTACTAGTATAATAAAGTTTATCTAAAACAAAAAAAATTGAAGCAGCACAATATGGAAGTACTATTTTTTTCTTTCTGGCTTCATTCTAGATAAAATTAATCTATTATAGAAGGAATATAAGATCTAACATCATTTACTATTTCTTTTCCTACTTAAAAATTAATGGTGTATATATCATACAATTGCAACAACTATGCAAATTGAAATAAATTAAGATGTCAATGCATTAAGCCAAAATATTTTTTTCTTAATGTAGTCAATATAAATGATGTGGTATGGGGACAGATATTAAGGTGGTCTTCATGATTCCATATCTGGAGTTCATTAACTTGAATATGACTTGCTTTTACCCAATGAAATATGGCAAATATAAAGGATATTACTCCCATGATTATGTTTCATTATGTGGGGAAGGTGATAGAATGTCACTTCTGTGACTATCCTATATAATAAAAGCATAATATGCTAATTAGACCAGACATCCTTCTGGATGAAGCCAGGACTGTGAGGGCCGAGGCAGAGGCGGCTGCCGCGGTGGCGGAGGCCAAGTCCCTTGCATGAATTTCATGCATCGGGCCTCTAGTATTACATAAGATTAAGTCTTGCTAGTCAACTAACTCTAGAGTCTCAGGCACTACCTCTCTCTCATTAGTTTGAAGATGCAAGCTAATTTGAGTCCTATAGTTACAAGAAAATAAATTTTGCCAACAACTCGAAGGAGCTTGGAAGCTGATTCTTTCTTAGAAGAACCTTCAGATAAGAACTAACTAAGCTATATCTGGGCTTCTGACCCATAGAAACTGAGATAATAAATGTCTGTTGTTTTAAGCCACCATTTTTTGTGGCAATTTGTTACTCAGTTTAAAGAGCTAATACAGATTAAAAAAAAGGCTTGAATTCTAAATTTCATGCAAAAATTTGTGACTCTCCTCTGTATTTTAAGATAAAACAATGTTCATCACATGTATGTTTAAAAACATATCAATGTAAGAAAGCTAAATATTTTTAAGTTATAGCATACAAACTAAAAGGGGGCAAAAATAGTAGAGAAAGAAATGAGACACCAAGGACAATTTATGTTTTCCTTTCAGAAGTAAAAATCCAACCTTGCTTTGCTAGTTTCTGGCATAAAATAAAATTCAACACTGACTCCCACCCCACCACACACACACACTAAGTTAAAGCCTAAAACACACAATGTTGATGCTTTCTGTAAAACAAACTGAAAACATTCTGAACACACAATGTTGATGCTTTCTGTAAAACAAACAAAAGATACAAAACACACTATTTTTTTTTTTAATGGAGTAACCAGGAAGGATGAAACAAATGTGTATCACACCAAAGGGTGATATAAGAATAGTTTGGTTTACATCAACATCATTTAATACTAGAGGCCTGGGGCACAAAAATGTGTGTACTCGGCGACGGGGGGGAGGAGGTCCCTCAGCCTGGCCTGTGCCTTCTTGCAGTTCGGGATCCCTCGGGGGATGTCTGCCTGCCGGCTTAGGCCCTCTCCCTGCAGTCAGGTATCCCTCTCGCAGTCCGGGAGCCCTTGCTCCTCACTGCCCGCCTGCTTACTGCTCCTTACAGCTCGGCTTGCTGCTCCTTAGTGCTGCCTCGGAGGCGGGAGAGGCTCCTGCCACTGCCACTGAGCTTACCGGCTTCTGGCTGAGCAGCACTCCCCCTGTGGGAGTGCACTGACCACCAGGGGGCAGCTCCTGCATTGAGCACCTGCCCCCTGGTGATCAGTGCACATTATAGTGACCGGTCTTTCCACCATTTGGTCGATTGGCATATTACCTTTTTATTATATAGGATAATTTCAGTCATTGGTTTATAAATAATGCTAATTTAATGAGAAATTCTATCCTGAGATGCATGGATGAAACTTGCAGTAATTTCAAAAGAAATTGTGCTTGCATACCTAAAGTCTAAATTTTCTTTGTAAAACGCAACAAGAATGCAAACATGTCTATATTTATAAAAACATTTAGAATGTGTTGTTTTCTCTGACTTGTATTTACCTAACTATACACATACCTAAACATTGACTTGAAAATATAAAATGAGATCCCTTCTAATTTTGAATGAATTTTAATCAAGTCAACCCACACAAAAAGTCCCCTGTAAAAACATTATTTTTATGTGAAAATTGTTTTTTGTAGAGTTCACATAAATATAGCCTCTCAGACTTTATAGAACTGTGGCAAAAAAATGTTGATTGGGAATTTATTTTTCTTACAGCTTGTATATGTTTTCTTTCTCTTGTACTGTCTGGCCTGGTAGTTGAGGGATTTGAACAATTCTTTCCATAATGGTAACAGAGTCAGAGGTCAAAAGTTTCCAAGCATGGACTAAACCTAAACAGCTAAAATAAAAATAAAAATGTATGCAAAAATATACCAAAAGTTTATTGATCTTGTAAAAGCAAAACATACCAGAAAATTGCCTTAAGAAAATAAAACTTGTATTTGCCTAACAAAACTTATCAAGAAGTACGTAATAATCACATCACTTGCCTTAAAACCTTGAAACAAAAGCAGAAAAAAAAAAATTAATGCCTGTTGTGAAGATAATAATGGAGGAACAGATAGTGGCCACTCTAATTTAGGGAACAGAGACCAACCAACTGGAAAAAACACACTAAAAAACATCAAACTGATGTGTGTATAAAAGTTTCCAGAATTAAAGTAAGAACTGGAGCAATTATCTGAACAATTAAAGCTCAAAAATGTAAATGTTTCTGCTCCATTATTGAGGCAATTTAGGAAAAAAATTTACTTGGAACTTTCACTTTATGTGATTGCATAGCTATATTTTGTGAATTAGTATTTCTTCACACCAAGGCTGAGAAAAAACTTTACTCAGATTGAGAGTAATTAAAGAGAACTACAACGTAGATACAGAAATATCTTAAATAGTACACTTCACATAACTTCATGTAAGTGAAAGGAGTTAAAGCAGAATTAGGTAGACAGGGAAAGGGGTGGGAGAAGGAGGAATCCTGGAACTACCTGAAACAAACAAAAAAAATGTGTTTTACAGAAAATAGGATGGCAGAAAAACAGGACGAATAGCAGAAAAACAGGGTGTTTTGAAACAAGGATGTTTTTCTTGCAAGTGCAAAACAAAATGTTGCAAAAAAGGCCAGGAACCAATCAGAAAGGAGCACAGATAGACAAAGATGGGGCTTTAGCAAAAATAAGGGGAAGAGCCCTAACTGGTTTGGCTCAATGGATAGAGCATCGGCCTGTGGACTGAAGGGTCCCAGGTCTGATTCCAGTCAAGGGTACATGCCCAGGTTGCGGGCTTGATCCCCAGTCGGGGGCATGCAGGAGGCAGCCGATCAATGATTCTCTCTCCCATCATTGATGTTTCTATCTCTCCCTCTCCCTTCGTCTCTGAAGTCAGTAAAAAATAATAATAATAAAAGAAACAGGGGAAGAGCAGAATGCTCAGGGGATCCTTACTAGAATCTTCTGTAATGTAAGTCAGCAGAAGCTTTAAAATCATAACACTAATTTTTCCAAATTCAACATGAGGGTAAATATCTTCTTACCCTGAAAGTATGGTGTTATATGCAGGTAGTAACATATGTGGAAATTTCATAACATTTCCACATGCAAAATCCCCTATTTTCACAAACATTCTTTTTACCCCTTGTCTCTTAGCTTTCATGTGGCCTCACTTTTAAAAATGGTTGTTTGTATATGTCTAACAACTGCACTCAAGGAAGTTTATTAAAGGGCATTTTTGTTTGTTTGTTTTTAACATGAATGATAAAATCTACAACATCCCTAGCTTCCTGTCCTATAAGCAGTCTGGATAAAATAGTTTTCAAATATACTGTTTCTACAATAGTGACTTTAGTAAATTACTTATCAATATAAATACAATATTTCTATTCATTTATTCCTAAACATTTTTTCAGGCTTCAGGCTTATATTCATACATAATGTTTATGACTTATTTATTTCTATCAGTTTATCCTCATTTATCTTCCCTCATCCCTTCCTTTGATTATGTAAATTATTAGTCTTAATCTCTGATTGCTTCCTTTAGATAAAGAAAATGAAAACTCCTAAACATATTTTAGGAGGAAATGGGGCTTAGTAGATACTAAGGTAAACACTTCCGTTTTATTTCTGTTACTCTTTATGGCAATGCTCACTCATGATGCCTACACAGACTACAGAACAATGGCTTTGCTTTTACATGGAAGAGTTCACATCCCATTCCTAATTCATGAAGCTACTTTGTGGCCTGTTCTCTTATAAGTATATACAGAGTTTAGATGATTTTTTTCCTTAACTTTGCACACATGCAGAACCCCATGAGACTTCTCTAAACACACCCTGTCCCGGGGCCCTTTCTGCAGCTGCACACCCACTAAAGCGCCATTTTGTTATGTAGAGGAACTCCAGAACATTCGGAGACAGGGAGTTTTGTGGTATTGCCCTTTTTGCCGATTAGGTTAAATAAATCTGGGCCTAGCAGCATCCGAGAGGGCCTCTACTATTTATTCTTAGACTTGGAGGAAAGTTCCTGTTCATCTTTGTTTCTGTCACTGAGCTAATTCCCTCTCTGTGACTAAACAAGTCCTCCCTGTCCCCACCTCAATTTTACAGCAATTCACCTACTTAGAAAACAGCTTTTGATGAGGAACTTTGCCAAAATCTAAATGAAGTCTAAATAACATATATTCCCAGTCCACACTAGTCCGTTATTTTAGTTACGTACTCAAAGATCTGCAATAGTCAGGCATGATTTCCCTGTACAAAAACCAGGATCGCATCCCACCAGAAGGTCATATTTATTTATGCTTTCAGCATCCTTACCCTTCATCATAGATTCCACCAGTTCATTCGTTTCATAACTTTACACTGGATAAAACATATCTAGTTCCAAAGAATTATTTACATTTAAAATGTCATTAGAGACTTAAAATTATACTTATGTACCATTACTTACTTTGTTATTCACACAACCCTTATAAAAGTATTTCAAGAAAGCAAAGTAAAATCACCCTACAATTTCCTTAGTAACAACCAAGACATAAGAAGACTAAATAAGTAAAATATTCATGACAACATAGATTACCCAAAGACAGATTTTAAAGATAGAAATATCACTACTGAGAATAAATCCCCCAAGGCTAGAGCTATTCAAGCATATAGTGCAGATAAACTGAAAGTGTTCAGAAGACGGGGGCATGAAGGAGTAACAATGTTCGTTAGAGCACCTTCTAAATTCTGAACTTTTGTGATTCTATTAAATTATCCTCTATGACTGTAGTCTCAAGCTTATTTCACAAGAGTAGAACTCTGTTTAAAAGAGGCAGGGAGAACTATGATATTTTAATTTGTTATTACTTATATCTCCTCTAATAAATACTTAGCCCTTTTCTACAAAAAAGATTCTACTCCATCTTTTTTTTACATAGTAACTTTGAACATACTATTACTGTTCTAGGTTGTGTTAAAAAGAAGAATACTCCACATATTTAAAACATTGCATTTTACATGTCTCCAAGAAAGAGTTGAAATGCTTTCATGAATCAAAGCAGTTCTTTCTAGGTCAAAACCTGGCAGACAATAGAACAAATGTTTGTTTTTACTCTCATAATTGAAGCATTTTGTGTGTGATTTTTCAATTACATGTACAAAAGAAGAGGCATCCTGTAGATTTTTTACTTAGCATGAATACTCTAAAATATTATTCCTCTTTCCAAACCACCATGAAAATGAATTGAACTTGCCAATTACTTTGCTCAATTAGAATTCAGAAATTCACATTTTCATATGCCAATAATTTGCCATTTCTTTCCTTCCAACTCTTTCTGCTCTTTGAAATTTTCATTTATTTTTAAATTTTGATTCCACGATTGTCCTTTCATGCAGTCATTTTTAACAATAATACAGAATGACAACAGAGACTCTCTCTGATAATTGTCTGAGAGCTCTAAATTTTTAGTGTTTTTTTTTTCTTTTTTTTACAAAACCCATACCAGATTAACATCTTTTTTACTGTTCCAGTTACCAGTTTTCCTTCTGCACAATTATTCTTTTAGTTACACAGTGCATGAAACAATTTCCTCATGAAAACTGAAGTGTTGCAGGAAAAGCTAAAGTCCTTTCACAGCACTGTCAATTCCACTCCTCAAAGATACTACATAGTGTGCATGACTGTGCATTTACATCAATATATGAACCCCATAGAAAATACATAGTATTATTATGTAGGTTTTAAAACAACAAACATTACAACAATATCTAAGAGATATGTCATAATACCTCTTTCAACATTTATGTCATAATCCATAAAATGGGTATTTCATAGTTTATCCATTTTTTTTATCAGTGGACATTTAGTCATTTCAAGATTTAACAATAATGCTATAAGGAATATCCTTGTACCTGCTTTTATAAGAACATGCCACTTAATACTTTCTCCCTTCTCTTCTCCACCTGATTCAACTTCTATCTAAATGTCGTTCTAGGTATCTCAAATATTCCTGATCTCTGAAACACTAATTTCTCTTTTTACTTTCCTTAGTCTATGGTTGACCTTTTATTTTTACACTTAAAATAGCCCAGTTGCTTTTTCAGCTACTTCTATACTCCTTGGGATATTCTAGCTAATTTTCCTAATTTTTCTATTAAACAAATTATGAGCATATACTATGTTACAAAGAGCTGTGCTATATACTAGGAATGCAGCAGCAAACAAAACACTGGAGACTCTTCCTATATGAGACAGAAAGGACTTGCTCATATATCTTGAGTTTCTTTTTGTGTTGAATATGCCATAATTGATGTAAAAGCTCAATAAATCTTTTGGGAAGGGTGACTTAGGCTAATGATATGATATATATAAATGAGCTATGATAACTATAAACATAGTGTGATAGTTAATTTTTATGTGTCACCTTGTTTAAGCCATGATGCCCAAATATGTGGTTAAACATTACCCTGTATGTTTCTGTAAGGTGTTTTTAGATCAGAGTAACATTTAAATTGGTGGAGCTTCAATAAAGAAGATTGCCATTCATAATGTGGGTGGGCTCATCCAATCAGTTGAAGACCTTAGTAGAACCAAAATATTAACCCCTCCCTAAGCAAGAGGGGATTCTGCCAGAAGAAGACCTTTGCACTTGAATAGCAGATTTTGAATATGCCTGTCTCCATGATCACATGAGCCAATTTCTTAAAACAAATACACACTAACACACTCTATTGGTTCTGCTTCTCTAGAGAAGCCTGACTAATGCAAGCATTAAAAGTAGTATACCAGTTCCGTTTTTACTCTGGGACCACTGATAGGGTTGCAGTCACCTCTATTTTTGCCCCTCCCTTTGGGAGACTCCCAAAGCCAGATTTGACTGTATCTAGTACAATAACTTCCCATGGGAAATTGTACTTTCCCACTCTATTAAAAACATAGCACTTGCTCATGTGACTTACTTTCATAAATAAATGAGTGAATAGGACTTATGCCATTTGCAAATATATACCCTTTTCCCCTTTTCACATGAATAGCATGTCATAGAGAGAGACTGCGCCTTCATACTGAACCTCAAAGTGAAAAGGAATAAGGACTAGAGCTGTTACTAATTTATAAGCATCGAATATAAATGTGAATAAAAGATAAACCTTGCTTCTTTTAATGCATTTGCAACTTCTGTTACCATAGCAGAACTAACCTTAATGAACCAATGCTGTCCTAATGGGTTGTTAAACTAATGAGATCCTTCATCACCAAAAAAACTTTATTAAAATGATTGTGTGTGTGGATGGATGAATAGATGGATAATTAGGTAAATTTATTGCTCCTTCTCCCACTCTGTTAAGAGAGTACGCATACATCACATTGAATTCTGAAAGTGGTTTTTATATGAAAAAAAAAAAAGAAAAGAAGAAGAAGAAGAAAAGAAATAACCACTGCAAAATATGGGATGGAAAAGAAATAAGATGTTCATAATAAGTTGTGACAAATATTCTAAGGAAGAAGCATTCACTAGCCTTCTACATTATTCTGATTTACTCTGTGTTTTATAAGCTCCCATATGAGAAAAACAAAATACTCTGATTCCATAAGACAGACAGCTCCAATAAAGAATTCACTCACTGGCCCTAGCTGGTTTGGCTCAGAGAGTAGGCCTGTGGACTGAAGGGTTCCAGGTTCGATTCTGGTCGAGGGCACATGCCTGGGTTGTGGACTCGATCCCCAGTAGGGGGCATGCAGGAGGCAGCCCATCAATGATTCTCTCTCATCATTGATGTTTCTCTCTCTCTCCCTCTCCTTTCTTCTCTAAAATCAATAAAAAAATTTTAAAAAAGAATTCACTCACTGAATATAATATATAGTCATCCATAGGTATCCACAAGGCACTGGTTCCAGGACCTTTCATGGACACCAAAAGCCAGGAATTCTCAAGTCCCTTATACAAATGATGTATAACAGTGCATACAGTCTGCTCTCTTCATCCACAGATTACCAATTGAAGATTAAAAATATAATCTGCAGTTGGCTGAATCCACAGATTGTTTTCAATCTGTAGTTGGTTGGATCCACAGATTAAAAACCAAGAATATAGAGGGCTGACTATATATTTATTGAAAAAACATGCATGTATATATAAATGGACCTGTGCAGTTCAAACCCATGTTGTTCAAGGGTCAACTGTACATTGAACACCAACTCATCTACAGCATATGGGAGGCACTGGTGACAAAGACAGACATGGTCTGTGCACTACTGAGGCGTATATTATAGAGAAAGACTATAGAAATCCAGAGTTGTTTTTAAGCATAGTTAACAGCATAAATCAATGGTCAGAATTGCAGACTTCCTAAGAGTAATAAATGTAAGTTAAAATCCTGACAGTTCCTGACAACTGTGTTCATTCCTCACCTGTCCCTTACTGATTATCAGGTTTTGAGCTAGATGAATGAAGGCTAATTTGGAGTAGTTCAATATTTAAAAATAAGATAAATTTTCAATGAAAACATATGGCATTCACTAAAATTTGCAAGTGTAATTTCTGTATCCTTAGGTGTAATCACTGTACTGAACATATGATACATACTCAATGTTCTTGAATAAATTTTATCCTCATTTATGTATTAAGTCTCTAAGAACAGTCTGGTTGCTTCAATGACAGAGTTATAATCCCTTGAACTTAATGTATATGAAAGAAACATATAAATCATTAATTACCAATCCTCATAGGCAGCAATAGTAGGATAGATAATCGTAAAAAAAAATAAAATAATGGAGATTCCATTTATACTATTTTCTCATTTGTTGGGGAAGGGGTAAGCCAAACCCCAGGGCATTACCAAAACAATATAGAACTGTAAGCAACTACTCAACGTTACACTGAACTTTCTGCTGGGGGAAATAGGAACCTGGCTGGGAATGTTAGGAAATACTGGAAAACTACATTGGACTAGGGAACATTGAAAATCTCCAGCAGAACATATTCTAGAGTTTTTAAAATGTTCCAGGAAAGACCTAGGGCAAGAGAAAACACCAGTTACTCACCTATAATATACACTGAAGCATGCACAACCACTGTGAAAAGCTGTCTTGTGAAATGTGTGAAATTTGAATTAAGCCTTCTTATCCAGACCACTGTGGCCAAGGATGAAAAACATACAGACTAGGCATGGAAATCAGACCTATCATTGACAGAGCACTCTAAATTATACTGACCCAAGTGTGACCTCTAGGAAGCATGATTAAAAATAAAAACTAGAACTTAAAAGCAAACAAACAAAAAGCTAGTAGAAAACTCAGTGTCCACATACCATAGAGAATGAAGAAACTACAGAATTAGTCCAAAAAGGTTGCTAAACAATAAGCACCAATTTTTTAAAAAGCAACAACAAATGCTATAAAGAAATTTCAACCAAAGTTATATATATATGTGTGTGTGTGTGTATGTGTGTGTGTATTTCAGAGAGGAAGGGAGAGAGAGAGATAGAAACATCAATGATGAAAGAGAATCATGGATGGGCTGCCTCCTGCATGCCCCCCACTGGGGACTGAGCCCAAAACCCAGGCATGTGCCCTTGACCAGGAATCAAACCTGGGATCCTTCTGTCCACAGGCTGATGCTCTAGCCACTGAGTATACTGGCTAGTGCCAAAATTAATATATTTTTAAAATGCCCAATTTTCAACTAAAACTTATGAGACATGTAAACAAAAATCAAAATGTGACATATGCATGGGATGGGGGGAGCAGCCAACAAAAAACCAAGTTCCAGAGGGGATCCCAGATATTGGAATTGGTACACAAAGACTGTTATCAGATATTATAGCTATGTTTGAAACATAAAGGTAAACATGCCTAAAAAAGCTATAGAAAAATATGCCCATGACATCTCATCAAAATAGAGAATACCAATATCAATAAAGAGTAATATAAGTTATAAAAAAGACCAGATAGAAATTCTGGAGTTGAAAATACAATAATTGAAATGAAAAGGTTACTGGGTAGGCTCAAAAACAAAATAAAACATTGAAACAGAAAAAGAATCTTTGAACTTGAAAAAAAGTCAATACAGATTTTTCAGTCTGAGGACAGAGTCAAAAGAATAAAAAGAAAAAAAAAATTTACAAAGCCTTACTGGCCTGTGGGGTAGCATCAAGCTTACTAACACACACCTAATGACAGTCCTAGAAAGAGAAGACAAAAAAAAGGTAAAAAAATATTTGAAGAAATAATAGCCAAAGACTTAAAAAATTTGGTGAAGAAATATTATCCTACTTCTTCAATAAGTACAATAGAATAAAATGAAAGATCTACATTAGGCACATCTTAGGTAAATTGGCAAAAGTTAAAAAAACCAAGAGAATATTGAAAATAGCAAAAGTAGAATTATTTATCTACAATGGATTCTCAATAATTATAACAGCTGACTACACATCAGAAACCACTGAACCAAGAGAAGAACGGCATAACATCATTTTTTTAAAAGAAAAAAAATCTGTCAACCAAGAATTCTATTCAGTTAAACTCTTCTTTAAAAAAATGAAGCAGAAATTAGGATACCCCAGCTAAACAATAACAGAGAACTCATTGTTAGCAAATGGCACTATAGGAAATACTAGAGAGACTACTCAGGCTGAAACAAGAGGGCATTTGATGGTAATTCAAGTCTATACCAAGAAAGAGTGCCAATAAAAGTAATTACATAGGTATTATGAGAACATGTAAAATTTTATTTTTGTGTATCATTTTTATTTTATTACCAAAAAAACTGCATAAATCAGTAGTTATAAAAAATTTGCTAGATTTCTAACTGGTAATGATGCAATTCAAATGAAAGTAGTACAATGAGGGAAGGGGAATGTCAGAGAACACAGTTCCTCCTTTATCCTCTGTTCGCTATGTCATTGTTGGAGTACTTACTCCTCAAACCCTAAGCCCTTGATCCTGCCCAACTTTGCCAATTGTTAGGAACACAGTTCCTTCGACCTGACTGACTACACCAACTGTTGGGTCCAAGCCCCTCTGCCAGGGGCTGTTCCTTCTTGGATGCCAGGTGGTAGACGGAGAAGCCATGAAAAGTTGTGGGTATATAAGAGAATCTTTATTTTAGGAGCCAATGGCCAAGTAGCCATTGCTAACAAGGAGCCAGTAGACAAAGCAGTTCTTCAAAGTAAAGTCCCATACAGTAGTAGCATACCGGCTTGGTAACAGTACATCTTTTCCACACAGCAGCAACCTGCTGGTCACTAATACATCTTCCCCATAATGCAACCCCATACTGGCTGGTCAGTAACAACTTTATACTACTTAGACAAAAGAGGCTTCTTGCCAAATAGTGACCTCAGTCTTTTGTGTTATAGAAGGGCACACTTGCCCAGTGTATATACAGATTACTGTGGTCTTGCTCTTGCACCTGTGTATAGTCCTTGGACACCCTGATTAAGATTCCCAAGCTCAGAGTGGCCTTGAACATCCGGCATACTCTAGACAGGACCCCACAGGAAATTAGAACAAAGTTCTTATATATTATTGAAAATAATATTAATCTGAAGTAGATTGTTTAAAAACATAGTGATAATTATCTCCCCCAAGTCAACCAAGAAGAAACCACACAAAAAATGTAAAAGGTACTCCCAATAAATTTAAAAAGATACACACACACACACACACACACACACACACACACAAATCTATTTAACAGACAAAACAGGAATTGAGAAATAGGGTGAAAGACATACTGAAAATCCATAGCAAATGGCAGTGGCTATACCAATATCAGGCAAAACAGCAAACAAAAATTGTTATTGGCAAAGAAGGATATTTTATAATGAGCATATGGTCAATCTGATACCATTGTAATTTAACCTAGTTATTAATAATAGAAAGGTAGCAAAGGGAAGGCCAAATAGTATAGGCATTCATTTGTGCAGCTTTGCTAAGAAGCTGCAGTTTAATACCCTTCAAGGGGCCACCAGTCTGTTCCCCCACAGATCCCTGGGGGAAGGGACTGGACAAAAGGAGAATAAATGCAAGCCCAGTAAAGTCTGGGTGAAATAGGGAAGGTCAGTCACACCTGAGAACAGATCATTGGCCAGAGTAGGTGTGGCCACTGCAAGCCTGGAAAGATTTGAATTATTTAATCCCCGAAACAAAGGAGTTTGCTTTCTTGGTTGCTCATACTTGACTCCTGGCCTGTGGGATTCTCATGCTCCTGCTCTCTTGCATTTGGCCACTTGGTCCACAGCCACGCGAACCCCACACAATGGACTAATGGATTGCAACTAGCCTGATGCTACACTGGACCCAGCTCCACCATGGAATGGAAACGCTGGACTCTGGCTTTGCTTCGAGCTCTACTGAATCCCCAGCTGCATGTCTTCTTGGACTGGATTAAGGGAAATGGGACTTTGGAAACCCAAGGATATAACAATGTCATTGTAGAATTGATATTTGACAAGTGCACTAAGACAACAAATAGGGGAAAGAAGAGCATGTGATTTTCTTTTTCATGGTGCATTACATTAATTATAAGATGTTGAAACAACTTTGCATTCCTGAAATTAGTCCCACTGGCTGTGGTGAATAATCCTTTTTTAGATAATGCTGAATTCTGAATATCTAGAAAGACCAAAATATCCAAGTCACAAAAATCATGCTTCACTCTTGAAAAAGAAGTACACACCAGGAAGGAAAGAATTGGGAAGTATTCAGTTTTTAGGATACCCTTGATTAACCATTAAGGGATAGTCAGAGGATTGGGGATCACCTTCCTTTTGTAAAATAAAAGTACCCCTGTAAGCTCAGAACTATCTTAGAGTGATTTTAGGAAAGACAACATAAGAAGTTGAAGATCTAGAAATTGCCTGTATACCTTAATGGAATTTCCAGTTTGATTACCACCGATTTAAACCATAAATTTTGGTAATGGGAGAAAGCTGAAGAAAGAGGGGAGAGAAGAGAAGCAGGAAGGAAAGGGATTAACTTGCCAATAGGCTAGACTAGAACCTAGTAGAAAACTGCACAGGGAGAAGTTCATGATACAGGAGTAACCAAGGAGATGGTGTAACATCATAGTGGTGGGCTTCTGAGATGGCTCCCAGTGACCTTCCTGGCATCCATGCCTTTGTGTAATGCCATTCCTTTGAGTGTGCACTAGACCTACTGACTTGCTGCTAATAAGTAATATTATGAATGTGATTTTTTAAAATTTACTTATTTGAGAAACATCTATTTTTTGTTCCACTTACTTATGCATTCATTGGTTACTTCTTTTATGTGCCCTGACTGGAGATCCAACCCCCAACTTTGGCATATCTGGAAGATGCTCTAACCAACTGAGCTACTCAGCCAGGGTACAAGTGTGACTAAATGTCATTTCCAAGATTAGATTACAAAAGACTTTGACTTCAGTCTCTCTGGCTCTGTCCCTCTTCCTTTCTCACACATACAGAGACCTCCGATTAGGCAAAACATGCTGCCATGTCATGAGCAGCCCTGTGCAGAGGCCTTCAGGGCAAACAATTTAACTCTCCCACCAGCCAACAGCCAGATCTGAGTCCAGGACAATGCATGTGACTGAGCTTGGAGCTTCCCCTATGAGACACCTGGAGCCCAGCCTAGCCCTTGATGGCAGCCATGTGAGAGACTCTGAGTCAGGACACAGCTAAGCTGTATAGAGATTCCCTACCCCGGAAACTGTGACATAATAAATATTTGTTGTTTTAAGCTGCTAGATTTTAATTTGGTATGCAGCAATGGATATCTAGTGAAGACATGATTATCTAATATTGTAAAGTTGGTAATAGTTACACATTAAGCACTTAAGATACAAAAGTCTGGTGTAGACTTCTTACCTTAAGAATCAATATCAGAAATCTTATGATTATAACCAAAACATATATAGACATATACATATATATGCAAAATAAAATGAATTCCAAGAACGGAACTGATAAGGTTTTCCAATTCCCAGGTAAAGTCACCTTTCCTCATCTTCAGTTCATTCCCATCCTGTCTATATGTCCACTTACATTTCCCCCATGCAGACAGAAGTGTGCACATGAGAAACATGTCATGTAACTAGCCAGATGCACTATTGCTCTTGGATGTAGGTTAGGTGCTTTATGCAGAACCTGAGATGATTCACATTATAATTCAAATTTGGGGCGGGGGAGAAATCGCCATTTTTTGTTGTTTTCTATAGCTGCCTTGACTCATAGAAAATAATCTAAATACCTCCTCTCTCTCTCATTTCTCTAAAATAATTTTTTTAAAAAAAGAATGGTTTTCTTTATTCATATATTTGAACCTCTTTATAACACTGGCCTCAAGTTCCTTGCTCTACAACTCATTGCCTTGTACCTTTTTCTTTTGACATTTGAGTAGCTCATATAGAGTCCACAAAACACTCATTCTATACTGCATTTGAGAAAAAAGTAATGTTGTTTTAATCCTAAAATATACTTTATTTCCTTTTCTTATGGGAGAATTTCCTCTCTTGTGAAAGTGTACACTAAGCACAAAATAAACCACATTACTCACATTTAGTCTATTTATCCATTTGGAATATGCTTATGTAGACAGATTTTTTCACCAAATAAAGAAGTGCCACAGATATTGTTCTGAACTAAGGAATCCATTATATATTTGAGTAAATCTGACTGTTTGAATAGTCTCAATGCTTAGTAAAATTAAACTTGGCTGATTGTTTTCTAGGGTGATTATTAAAGGACAAAACAGAATGTTAGAGCTACAGCATTATTGGCAAGCCTGGCCTGTTTGTCTCTCTCTATAAATGAGTAGCCAATGGAATTCCATGGGCTTATGACAGTGTTTCAAGCAATCCATATCTCTCAATTGAATGTTTATTTGGCAACTAATGTCTTACTTATCATCTATTCTTCTTCTTTTCTTTATGTTCATTGCAGCTGCCTTACATCAGACTTGCATCATTTTTTCCCTTTTTTAAATTTAAATGTTTTATTTTTTGAAATAATTTAAATATATAGAAAAAGTAGCCAGAACTCCAAGATCCCCTTCAACAAAAATAATCAATTGTTAACATTTTACCACATTTGCCCCATTGTACCCTTCTCACCACCTCCATAGATATATACACATATATATGTATACACATATGCACAATGTATATATACGTACGTTTATAAATACACACAGGTATATACGTATATCTTAGTCCATTTCAGAATCTTTGGAGAGCAAGCTGCAGATGTGATGCCCCATTATCCCTAAATACTTTGAAAACTTCAGTGTGTCTTTCTCTAAAACCAGAACATATGTTTATATAATTACCATATAACCCTCCAAATCAGGAATTCAACATTGATATATTACCACCAACTTCCCAGACCCCATTGCAAATTTGCTTACTGTCCCACACTATGATAGATCAAAGGTGGTTGTAATAGCTTTGCTATTTCTCCCATTGAGATGTCATATCTAATCCCTCTCCTTGAATCTGGCTGGCATTAATGATTGCTTACCAATACAATGCATGGATCTCTGAGCTGCCATATAAAAAGTCTGATTCCCTGAGAGCACTATAGAGAGGTCCCTCTGACAGCCCCAGCTGAGGCCAGCCTTCCAGCCCTCCCTGCCAAGTCTCTAGAAATGTGACCAAGGACACACTGGGCCCTCCACTCTTGCCCATCTGCCAATGTTCAATACCTCATTGCACAGAAGGACTGTTCAGGTAAGTCTGATCCAAATTTCTGATCTACAAAGTCATCAGATACAATACAATGGCTATCGTGTTCTGTCAGTACCATTTTGCCCAGAAATGGGTTATCAAAACACCTCACAATGTCTCATTCTAATTTTTCTTTCTAGTCCAATATTCTAGAGATATGCTCACACTTATTTATCCTGTATTACAGACTCCTTCAATCTGGGGCAATTCTTGAGTTTCTCTGTCTTTCATGTGCTTATAGTTTTACACAGAACAGGTCTTACAGTCTATGAAATGGTTTTTAGTTGGGCCCATCTGAAGATTCCTCATGACCAGACTCAGATCATACATTGTTTTGTTGGGAAACCCACAGAAATGATGTTGTGCTCTCTGTGGCCATTTCACATCAGGAAGCATACAATGTCAACCTGTCCCAACACTAGTGATGTGAATTTTGATGAATTGGTCTTAGTGGTGTTAACAGCTTTTTCCACTTTAAATGCTCAAGTTTTCAGTAGGTAATTGATTAGTATTTGGTGAGGAAATATTCCAATATTATAGTGATATCCTATTTCACAAACTCTACCTACCAGCCCTAACATTCATGGACAATTTCCAACTGAATCACTTCACTTGATGACTATCAAATGATGATCCTCTATTTCCAACATTTATTGGAACTCTACTTATGAGGAATAGCTTTTCATTCTTCTACTTACTTGATTACTTAGTTTTTTAAATGTTTTTATTGATTTTTAGGGAGGGAGGAAGGGAGATGGAGAGAGAGATAGAAACATCAAGTAAGAAATATCATCAATCAGCTGCCTCCTGCACGCCCCCTACTGGGGACTGGGTCTGCATCCCGGGCATGCCCCCTGATCAGGAATTGAAACAGTGACCTCTTGGTTCATGGGTAGACACTCAACCACTGAGCCACACCATCTGGGTTTGATTACTTATTAATGTGTAGTAGCATTCATTAACAGACTTATTTCATTAAAGGAGTAGTAACCCATTACTAGCAGTATTTTGATACACAGGTCACCCTCTATTTGTTCACTGGGAATCGCTGCAAACTAGTTATTTTTTTTTTCTTTTGAGACATCTTTGTTATATTTGAGGACTTAAGTCACATCTTGGACCTTACCTGCACCCATCCTGGAGTCAGACATCTCTTTTAATTGAGGGTGATATTTAAAAACCAAGTTCTGGGCACTCATTGCTCCTGGGACATCATTATTTCTAGGTCCTCTCAGAACTAGGAAACCTACATATTACATCTATATAATTTTATATATTTAATATATTTTATGAGTTCACACTGATGCCTCATTTTATCATCTAATATCTAAGGGTTCTTTCAACTCTTCCCAATATCTATGATTATATTATATCTCCTCTGGCTCTTAGAAAGTTGACTCAACATATATATTCACTTGCTCAATTTAATTATTTGTCTGATGTAACTCATCCCCCAGCACATAAACCATCTCCTCCTCTTGCTACCTCTATAGAAATGCACCTGGCCCCATGTCCTCCTCTTTTTTTTTTTTTAAGCCCAATATTTCATACCTCCCCTCCATGGGACTCCTCAACTCTAGCGTGATTATCCATGTAACTCCTCACCATCTCTCTTTGCCCCATGTCTTTAGCTGCTGTACTGACAGTGCCAGGAAGAATTAAAAAAAATCATATGACATGCCCTGACTGATTTGGCTCAATGGATAGAATGTCGGCCTGCATACTGAAGGGTCCCAGGTTCGATTCTGGTCAAGGACATGTACTTTGGTTGTGGGCACATCCCCAGTGGGGGTGTGCAGGAGGCAGCTGATCAATGTATCTCTCCGTCGATGTTTCTGACTCTCTATCCCTCTCCCTTCCTCTTTGTAAAAAAAAATCAATAAAATATATATTTTTAAAAATCATATGACATAGCTGCAAAGGAAAATTAGGTGATCACAGAGCATGAAAGGAAGACCTATTATCTGAGAAAAAGGAAATAAAAGAGGGTGGTATAGACTAAAGCTTGTGGCCCCTCCCAAATTCATGTTGAAGTCCTAACCCCAGTGAGACTGAATTTAAATATGGAACCTCTAAGGAAGTAATTAAGTTAAATCAAGTAATATGAATGGGGCCCTGACCCAATGGGATACATGTCCTCATTAGAAGAGACACTAGAGATCTCTTGTTCTCTCTCTGTCTCCACATGCATGTTCTGAGGAAGAGCCTTGTGAGGACACAGAGAGAAATTGGTTTTCTACAAAACAGGAAGAGAGCTTTCACCAAAACCAAATGAGCCAGAACATTACTCTTCTCCAAAACTTTAAGAAAATAATTGTTGTCTAAGCTGCCAAGTCTATGGTATTTTTTTATGTCAGCCTGAGCAGACTAATACAGAGAGTGGAAGGATCAAGGTAGGAGGTAAAGAATTATAGGCCCAGCAAGAAATGAAATTCACATGGTTATGTTGTAGATCTGAAAGTTCAAAAAATGCATTCCCATGTTTAAGCTATTCAGCCAAACCTTACTCCATTTCAATGAGTCAATTTATTCTTTTTAAATAATTTTTTTAGAGATATTCCTTGGGTAACATTTTCTATATTAATAGATTAATACTTTTCCATATCTTTTAATGAAACTCATTTGGAAAAATAAATGTTTTGTGACTACTTATTGTATATTTATCTTTATAGATCACAAATGCATAGAAAGATTATGAATAAATCATAGCAATATATTAAATGTATTTACTTTACATTTATTTGATAAAAACAAAAATTATTTGTATTTTCAAATTAAGAATGGAAGCCTTCCATTAAAATAAAAAAATTCCATTTGTCTTCACAGATCACTCTTTTTATATTCATGAATCAATCATTCTCCTTGCTGGAACAAATTTTGTTTCAAAAGTATGTTTTTAAAATTCATAGCACCTTTCATAATATATAAGGTCATAGAATCATTCAACTTTAGAACCTGAAAGTAACATATTTTCCAAATCCTTGTATTACTAAAGAAATAAAAATTCATTTTTAAAAAGAGGGTCTCATAGCCCAGCAACCCTTTTCTTTCCCCTTCCCTATAATTTTCCAGAGTTCTCCTCTAGTTTCCCCTTTCTTATCATTGGTTTTATACTAGGAAGTATGGAAGCAACATAGAAAACACCAGGACAGCTTGAGTAAAAATTAGGGAATTATTTAAAAAGGATTTATGGAAAATGAACTAATTGGAACTTTGTTTGAACTTGAAGCAATTCCACCTTGCCAGTGTCAGTGAATCTAGTAAGCTAACACTGAGAATGTGAAAATTATATAAAGATGCTACGTAAAAACTAAATCCATGAACATTGGTCATGGGTTGGGCTTTCCTTTCATACATACAGTGCCTAACATCTCTTGCCAAGAAGTCATAGTCATGGTGAATAGGTAAGGCAGTGCTCAAAGGATACAACTGGTCAAAGTAACATTGACATATGATAATGTACTTAGATATTCAAACGCATCTGAAACAATGAAATTGTCATGAAAACTTAAAGTATTTTTTATTTATATACAAGGAAAATGCAGTACTGTGGAAGATCTTACTGGTGAGATATTACCCCTCTTGTAGCTGAAGTTAAGAGAAGAGGCGGTTCTAAAATTCTGGGTGGAGGTAAATCTGGTAGTACTATTTTTTTTATTTTCTTGGTCCCCTTAATGAGACTAAGACCTCTGATTAACAGTGACCTAAGTCCCTCAGAATGCTTGAGATTTAGAAAGAATGAAACTCAGCCAAGTAATTTAGAATGATTATTCCAGTTTCTGCCAAATTGTAGCCTTTTCACAAAAAATGTCAAAAATTTTTTGTGGGGAGGGGAAGGAGAGAGAGAGAGAGAGGGGATTGTAAAGAGAGTAAGAGAGACATAGAACACTACTGATTTTCTTACTTCCCTTGACACACAAAATGAGATCCCTAAATGCAGTTATGCTGCCACAGGTTTCACATATTCTTGAAGGAGCTACATTCATAGAGACTGAGCTTTCTACCTTGTAGCTTTGAAGTTGGGTTTTACTACCAAGAAAAACTACTCAACCCACACCTTTATGTAATTTGTTTCTTTCTTTGATCAATTAATTTGACTAGTCAAGTCAAACTAGTTAAACCACTTGCCAATATGTATGCCTCCCCAGATATACTCTATTACAGCACTGCCAATTTTCTTCTCATTTACTTCTCCTCTTGTTTCTCATTACATTTTATTGAGGTAAAGGTAGTAAGATAATAATTCACATTTATGCAACCATCTAATTCTTACCATTAGCAAAATCAATAAAGTTTATAGTAAAAACACTAATAAAAAAAAGGGGGTCAACCCTAAATTGAAAAAAAAAGATAGATACACCATTCAAAAGGAAAAGCAGATTCTTTAAGATCTTAAAATTTACTCATAAATTTAAATTAAATTCACTAAATATGTACTATTTTTATTCTAGTGATATATAAATACTTAATAATGTAAACACTAAAAATGACACATAACCACTGAAAACAAAATAATGATCAGTTCCCCAAACAGAAGTGATGAGATTAAACACACACACACACACACACACACACACACACACACACACAGCATACCTAAGTAAAACTCTTCATTGTGTTCCTAGATTCAGCAATTGTAACCCCTGTAATATTAGCTTGAGAAAGTCACAAGGAAGGTTGTGGTAAGACATTATATATCACCAGTTTGATATACAGATATCAGGGTAAAGTCAAACCATATTAATACAAACCCATTCTCCTGAGACAATAGGAGAATACTTACACAGGCTATTCTCCATTAGGTTTTTTGGTGTTTTTTTGTTTGTTTGCTTGTTTGTTTTTTCATTTCAAAATTACTACAGCGCTGACAGAGAACTAACTTTAAATTCCATAGCCCAAACTTTTGGTTCTAATTCTGTGTTTCAACAGAATGCTGTGTCATTTCTGTTTTATTTTCTTAGAATATGTTTTTAAAAACCAATACCAAATATTACTTATAAAGACACATAAACTACAACAGAAGTCACAGGAGCTGTAAGTTGTATAGGGTGCAAAGTTTCCCTCTACTGGGTGCAAGTATAGAGAGATGCTATTTCTGGAAGGGTTGCAGGAAAATACCAAAGCAAAGCTGTGGAGTGAGACATTTTAAGTTTGGGAAGCTTAGGAAAAACTCCACAGGGTGTGTTGAGGATTGTCAGTAGTTTATAGGAAGGGTGGAACTCAGGTAAATTAAAGAATAAAATTCAAAAGTGAACTTCATGCAGCAGAAATGTAGTGTAAAATGACTTAGAAATATGTCAAGTGAACTCAGATTCTTTAGAGATTAAAAGGGAAGAATTTGAGAAGTAAAAGGCAAAATAGATGGAGACTTAAATTTTATATTCAGGATATAAATATAATCTACACCCATTAGTATGGATTCCAAGGGCTGTGAAGGGAATCCAAACAACAATGAGACATACTAAATATAGTAAAATACAGAATACACTCTGGGAAAAAAGTTAGCTTCCCAGCTTATACGTCAATAGCTAGGTGTGTTTCAAGGCCTGGGAGCAACTGCAGGATTTTAAGCATAACAAAAGCTTAAATGATACCTTAACGTTTTAAAACATTCATATATGTTATTTTATCATTCAGGAAAGAGTGGTATAAGTGAAGCAGTGTTTTGGAAAATTCATCTAGGTAAAACTATTAGAAAAAAGGAGAAAATGATAGCAGGAGATGTACTAGGAGACCCTTGCTAGGAACAAAATAAAAGACAGAAGATTGTAAAGGGAAAAAAATTGCTACACTTAAAATATAATTAAAAATCGTAAAGTTACCTTCAGAACCGGAGCACAATATCAGCAAAATGTAGGAGAGTAGTGGGCGCTGTTGACTCCCTGAGGACTGGGTCACTTTCTACCTCTTGCTTAAATTTCCATCATTCCTGGAGATGAAAACATGAAGTATTTCAAAACCACCAGCTTCAGAAGTAGGTAGCATCAGGTTTGAAGAGAAGAGAAAGCCAACAGAGGAAGCCAAACAAGGTATATAAATCAGTGATTCTGAAGCTACTCTATCAGCATCACCTGGGAACACTGAATACCCAATCACTGGGCTCTATCTCTCATCTACTAAATCAGTTACTCCTCAAATAGAGCTCACTCTCTGTGCTTTAACTAGCTCTCCAGGTGTTTCCTATGCATGCTCAAGTGTGAGAGCCATGGTATACCCAATGGCTGTAACAGAAGTGATTAAAGTAACAGAAAGAACTCATTTCAGCTAAAGACCTGAGAGAGTGGCTTCATGAGAGAGGAGTCCTAGTCCTAGTCCTAGTGATTATAATTTAATCACTCCATAGTAATTATTTCAGTTTGCACATACTGAAACAATGCAATCTTATTAGAAATGACACACACCCCCGAAAAGATATGTAGGAAAATAAACGAATTATAAAAATCTAAATCAAGATATTTTACAAAGCCAAATCAATTTGAATTGCTATTTCACTTTATTTGGGATTGCCCATTCCCATTAACTCCTCCTAGACACACAATCTGCTGTGTTAAAATGAAAGAAATTTTATACCCAGTGAAAGAAAGGTATTTCATAACTTTTTGCTCTATCATAACGTCATCATACTTTTCTGAAGATTCATCATATTCAGCTGAAGAATATTCTTTTATAAACTTTCATTTAGTAATATACTTCACTATTATTATATTCAGAGTTGCTACACTTCTGTTTTGTTTTGTTTCCCCTCCCCCCCCCCCCAGCACAGGGCTAGTTGTTTCTAAACTATTTTCATAAATGTAATAAAAATTAAAATGAAATGCTATCTCATAGTACCTATGAATCACCACTATATACTTGCCTAAATATAATTTTGTTTTGAAGTATAGATTGTTTTATTTTCCCCATAGAATAACATTTCCAAAAGGAAAAAAAAAATGAAGAGAAAAACTGAAGTCATTAAAGCTTTGATCTCTTATTCATTTCACTCAGTTTCAAAGTCAGGTTAGTTATAAAAGTTCTAGACATGCCACACCATGTTTTATTTCTGCATTGTTTCTTCACTTTTATATAGAATTTGGGAATCATATCAAAGAAAATATTTTAAATAACTCCAGACTCTAGGTTAGAATGCTACAGCTTTTATGTATTTTTGAAATTTCCCATCCTGTAACTATCCAAGCTTTTTAAAGTGGTGATCTGAAAAAGAAGGGCCAATTACCAAATATACCCAAAATGTGAAGTTATATATGAAAAAAAAAATGTATCCTCCTGCTCTGATCTAATTGTTTGGCTTATGGGGGTCCCAATAAAATTAGTCAGGGAAAGCTTGTGCCCTCAAATAGTATATTTGAAAGCTCCTTTAAAAGGAGCAGAGATACTCAGAAACCCCTTCATGAGGATTGTCTTTTCATTGGTAAGAGAATTATTTCTGTTGTCAAATTAAAGCCATTTTTTGCCATAACTTGATATAAGAGCTCTTACTCCCCATAAAGAAAAAAAAAAGATGGAAAACAGCTAACTGTTACCATTACAATGGTTTCCCCAAAAGTCACAGAAGAGGAAACCTCAAAATATGCAGATGTCACTAAAATGATATTCCTGCTTTCCTAACGAGACAGGATTAGTTCAAGTAATTTTTATATACAGAGCTTTATCAAATTTACTCAATTTAATAAGCTTGTTTTATATATACTGTATATATATATAATGGAAAAGAGAAATAGGATGTCAAAACATTATATTTCTGTAATATAGAGTCATATTGAGTCACTGGGTCTGCTATTATACAAATAATGTAGAAGGCTAGGAATAGCCTTTTTTTTAAATCATGCCACATACACATACATGTACAGACAGGAGCTAGGACATATATCACTTAATACAAGTAAATGAGGATGCCAGATAATATTCATGACACTTTGTTGAGTATTGAAATGAAAACACAGATGAGTAATAGAGATAGCAGAACTCATTATTAAAAAAGTTAAATTTCGCCATTAGATTCTGTAAATCCACTTAATTATAATAAAAATCTCAAGATTTTCTTATGAAACTTAACAAGATTGTGGTGATGTATATTTTGTATCAGATAACATGAGAGAATACTCTAGATATAGGTAAAAGACAATAATCCCATTAAAAATTTGGCAAATTAAACACAGAGGCAATTAACAAAAAAAGAAATATAGAGAAAGCATATATAGTTAAATATAGTAGGACTTGTCAGAGACCAAAGAATTATAAATGAACACAATAATGGAATGTAATTTTTCCAGTCAATGGTGAAGAAGAAGAAGAAGAAGAAGAAGAAGAAGAAGAAGAAGAAGAAGAAGAAGAAGAAGAAGAAGAAGAAGAAGAAGAAGAAGAAGAAGAAGAAGAAGAAGAAGAAGAAGAAGAAGAAGAAGAAGAAGAAGAAGAAGAAGAAGAAGAAGAAGAAGGAGAAGACGAAGAAGAAGAAGAAGAGGAGAAACTATCCAAGGCTGGTGGAGGTGTGGAAATAGGCTCCAACAGGGGAATGTTTCACAGTCCATATAAAAATTTAAAATATTTACAACTTGTGGCATAGCAATTTCATAACTTGGAACCCTATCCTTCAGAAATAAACACAAAAAAATATAAAGGTAGATATAATACAACATTTTTTTCAGCAAAGAATTAGAACTGTAAACCTCCCAAGTTTGACATGAGAATTTGTCTTCAGATTTTTATATTTTCAAAAGAAATAGTGTGTGTATATACAAAAAGATGTGCATGAAATAAAAGACTTATAAATACATAGAGAACAATCTAAAAAAATGTTAACAATAATGTAAGCAAAATAACTTTTAAAAACAAGTAGTAATCACTATAATAACATAACCACATAATAATCACTATGGTACTGTGTTTTGTGTTATTCACTGATTTATCTCAGTTAATCATCATAACAACCTTGTGACTATGAGGTGCATTTAACAAATATGGAATCTGAGGATAAACAACACAGTTTTAACTATTACATTATGGAGTAGAAATAGGAATGAGAATGAATGCTCAAGTTAGGGTAGATTTCCAGTTTTTATTATTGTGTTATTGGAATTTTTAAGAAAGAACATGTTTATATTCATTTAGCAAATAAAAAAAAAAGAACTAAAGGGATTCCAAACTAATTATAGTACACCACAGAAGAGGTTAAATAATCCTATATAATAAGAGGGTAATATGCAAATCGACCAAACAGTGGAACTACAGGTCGCTATGATGTGCATTGATCACCAGGGGGGCAGACACCAATGCAGGAGCTGCCCCCTGGTGGTCATTGCACTCCCACAGAGGGAGCGCTGCTCAGCCGAAAGCTGGGCTGATGGTTGGCAAGCACAGTGGCGGTGACAGGCGCCACTCCTGCCTCTGCGGCAGCCTTAAGGATGTCCGAACGGGAAGTGGGCCTAAGCCGGCAGTTGAACATCCCCCAAGGAGGGCTCCTGGACTGCAAAAGGACACAGGCCAGGCTGAGGGACTCCCCCACTCCCGAGCACGAATATTGTGCACCGGGCCTCTAGTATAAGCTATAATGTGATAATAAGGTTTCAAATAAGAGAGAAATTCTGACAATAAGAAAATTATTCATAAAGGAGGTAGCATTTGAGATGAATTCCTGGAACAGCAAAGAATTGCTTAACAGTATCTGAATACATACAGTGTGGGTAAAATTAGGTTTACAGTTGTGAGCACGTGAAACACAGAGTTTAATCTTATTATTTATTTATTATTGTACTAGAGGCCTGGTGCACAAAATTTGTGCACTGGGGGGGGGTGTCCCTGAGCCCAACCTGCACCCTCTCCAATATGGGACCCCTCAGGAGATGTCCGATAGGAATCGGGCCTAGACCGCCAGTCGGACATCCCTCTCACAATCCAGGACTGCTGGCTCCTAACTGCTCACCTGCCTGTCTGCCTGATTACCCCTAATCACTTCTACCTGCCAGCCTGATCACCCCCTGACCGCTCCCCTGCTGGCCAGATTAACACCTAACTGCTCCCCTGCCAGCCCGATCGCCCCCCCAACTGCCCTCCTCTGCCAGCCTGGTCACCCCCGACTGCCCTCCCCTGCTGGCCTGATCTCACCCCCAACTGCCCTCCTCTGTTGGCCAATTTGGTTCTGATTGGTCGGTTTCTATGCCAGTCAGAGTCAAAAGCTCCGCCTCCTAGGAAGCCATTGGCTCCTCACAGTTGACCCAGAATTGGTTCTGATTGGTCAGTTTCTATGCTAGTCAGCATCTCTGGCCCTAGCCTATCAATGGGGCCTGTTTAGAAAGGCGAGGCTGATCAGCAGCCCCAGTGGAGTTCTGGAGAGAAATGGAGGTGCAGCTGCTGACCAGGCCCAGAGCTAAAGAGAGAGGCAAGTGCTGATCAACAGCTGCCACAGAGACTATGGATCAGACCCTGCTTCTCTCTTCAGGCCTCTCTCTGAACCTGATTCGCAGCCTCCTCAGCAGTCAGTTGCTGGATCACCATGCCTGCAGCCATAGCAGTCCGTGCTGGGTCGTCACAGCAACCCAGCACTGACTGCAGGACTGACTTCCGGTTGGTCGAGCTCCCAGTTGTTTTGAATGTGATGGACCCAGGGTTTTTATATATTAGGATTTTTTTCCATAGGAACAACTGTAAACCTACTTTTGCCCCACCCTGTATTTAGCACAATAGCAAGACAGATAAGAGTAGAGCTGAAAAAAGGTGTAAATGATTCTGTTATATCCCAGATAAGATAAGATATAGTAGGAGATAAGTCTGTAGAGATAAGAGGGCTAGAAGCATTTTGATTTAATATTAGAAAATCAGCCCTTTGGATTAAACTAAAACACAGATTCTCCTAAGAGGTGATTTGCAATCTATAAGTCATAGATCCTTGGAAGTGGGCAAAGTTTTTGGAAGAGGTTCAAAACTTCATGTATGAAATAATATTTTAAAAAATTGTCTGAAATAAGCCAGTCAGAGAAAGACAAGTACCATATGATTTCACTCATATGTGGAATTTAATGAACAAACTGGACTAACAAGCAAAACAGAGACAGACTCATAGAGAACAGGCTGACAGCTCTGGTTGAGGGGTGGGGGATGAGAGGGGATTGAGCAAAAGAGAAAGAACTCATAAACACTGACAATAGTGGAGAGGGGGGAGTGGAAGAGGGTAAAAGAAAATAAAAATAAAATAAAAACATTTAAAATACACCCCCCAAAATATTTGTCTATAGTCTCTAAATGTCTTGAATTTTTAATTGTGCCTGCTTTCAAGCAGATGCCACAATGAAAAAGGGTTTCCTTTTTTTTTTTTTTTTTCCATCTGTTCTTCCAATTCTGCTTCCCCACTCCATGGGCTGTGTATAGTTCCTTCATGATTGAAGTGAGGGAAGAAAAAATGGGACAGGAAAATCTCTCTTGACTGACACAGATGTAATTTGGTATTGGTTTTCTCTAGGCTTGTGAGTGCAAAACAATTATTTCTTTTTACTCAGTTTTTCAGAGCACTTCAATTGCTAGGAAATCCCCAGCAGTTGCCTCAGCCCAGGTTCTGTCTCCTGTAGGTAAAGGCCCTTACTAGTAGTTAAGCAATTCTATAAGGACACTATATTTGGGGGCACTTCACTTTGCTTAGACAAAATCTTATATTTTTATATTTGTTTATTGTTGTTTTTGTTTGTTTTTTATTAACCTGAAAAACACAAGGTCATCCTTGGCCTGGAATAACAGGGTATACAAGGTGTTCCCTAAGCTACTGTGTCTGTGCTTTCTCAGGTGTGGGTAGAGAACTACCTTCTCAGCAGCCTACAATTATTTGAGACACAGCTGAAGTTATTCAGCCTATCTCCTGGAAGCCCGTCTAGGTTTAAGTGAGAAGGAAACAGCCTCTTCAAGATGTGGGAGGGGTCAACAGCATTCTAGCAATGCTTTCCAAAGAAATTCTTCCCCCAAAGTTGGTCACTTCTATGCCTACACTACAATACACTTAATGTAGATGAGGGGCTGAGGATGACAAAACATATTTAAATCACCCCTCCTTTGTAAGCTGCGGTGCTTGGTGCCAGTCCCAATTGCTCGGCGCCTTCAGTGGGTGTGAGCGGGAGCTGCTGGCCCCGATCACCTCTCAAGGCTTCTCCACCTTCCCCTGCTCCTGAGGGGCAGGGCAATTGGGGCAGCAGCCACCGCTCACACCGGCTGACTGCACTGGCCCCAGTAGTTCCACACCATCAGCAGGTACAAGCTGGGCTGGCACCATCAGCACATGGGAGCAGTGACGGCAGGGCCGGGGCTGCAGGCAGACAGAGGACCGGGGCGTGGTGGGAGGGGCCAGGCAGGGGTGCAGAGGATGGGCTGAGACCTGCCCTGTGCCTACTATAGCCTTGTGGCCCACAGTTCCTTTCAAGGTGCACCAATTCGTGCACTGGGCCCCTAGTATGGCATATAATATATGGTATATAACATATACCACTCACTATCAAAGTCTCCAGGTCACACAACCAGGTTCCAAATCTTTCTAAAGTTTCACCCTTACTTTTTATGTCTTCTACTTGGAGCTCCAGTAATGCAAATTTTCTTGAGATTGGCTGCACTCTCTCTATTTTTCTATTTTTCTCCTGCCTCCACACCTCTGCACATGCTGTTCTTTCTACATAAAATACATTAATAATCTTTGACAAATATGCACTCTGTGTGGCCTTCCCTCCAATCAAGTCATCAAACATTTACTTCACACCAGAAAATTCTCTCCTGCCTCTTTGTGGCAATTTATTCCCCTTCCCCCACCTTAGACTACCACTATTTTGAATTCCATCACTATGGATTAGTTTTGCCTATTCTAGAACTTCACATATATAAATCATGCTGCAGAGATTGGTAAACTATGGCTCATGGGCGAAATCCAGCTTGGCAGCTATTTTTAAAAACAAAACTTTATTAGAACATAGCTACACTCATCTGTATGAATCTTGTCTATCACTGATTTCATGCTACAGTGGTTGGCCTGAGAAGTTGTGATAGAGAGCATATGGCACAGAAAACCTAAAATACAATCCTTACAGAAAACTTGTGCCAGCCTTCATCATACAGTATGTACAATTTGTGTCTGGCTTCTATCACTAAGCATGTTTTAGAGAATCCACCCATGTTTTTACATTTTTTCTTTGCTGTATCAGCTGTTCACCCCTTTGTTGTTGAGTAGTATTACATTCTGTAAATATAACACAATTTGTTTATCAACTCCTCTGTTGATTAAAATGTGTGTTGTTTTAAGTTTTGGCTATTAAAAATAATATATATAATATAAATATGTCATAAATAATATAAATAGAATACTGAAATATAAATAGAATGTTTTTTTGAAAAATAGATGTGTTTAATGTTGCCAAAACTCAATTGTCTTTTTTTTAATGTTTTTTTTATGTAACCTTAGAAATCTGTCTACTCCAAGATCATAAAGAATCTGAACTATGTTTTTTTGTAGAAATATTGTATTTTTTGCTTTTACACTTATACCACTGTATAAAGCAGTAGGTTGATGTTTATTTTTTCATGCAGATACTCAGTGTTTCAGCACCACTTGTTGAAAATTATAATTTCTTTCAATAAATTACATTGGTAACTTTGTAGAAAAATCAATTAATAAAATATGTGTGGATCTATTTCTGGAATTTCTCTTTCATTTCATTAATATATATGTTTTTCTAAAGAGTAAATCTAGAGTCAGGCAGTTTAAAGTACTCTATATAAATTTAAAATTATATTTTATTTTCTACCAAAATGGTAAAAAGATCCTTCTGGATTTTTTAATTTTTATTGTCTTGATTCTTCAGCTGGATTTAAAGAGAATGGCCATCATGATAACGTTGAGTTTTCCAATCTATGAATTTAGTCTATTGCATTATTTGTTTACATTTCTTTCATTTTTCTTAGCAATGCTTAGTAGTTTTCAGTTTCTAGGTTCTGCATAACTTTTGATTAATCTAATCCTACATATTTTACCAGAAACACTCCTATATTTTTATTTTATTTTCAAGTTTTAGTTGAAGGATATAAAAACACATGTTTTAAATGTGGACCTTCTATTCTGTGGGTTTGCTAATTTGACTTCTTAATTCTAATAGTATTTGATGGACATCTTGTGATGCTCTACATAGATAATTTTGTCTTTTTATAGAGTTTTAATTTTTTCATTCCAAACTTTATGTTTCTTTTTCCCTTAGCTTTAGTGGGGTGGGATTACTTCCAAGTAATCCATTGTGTATTTTATTTAATATATCAAACATTGAAAACATGAATCACTCTCCAGGTTTCTGCTTCCTTTCTAGTCAACAACCAAAAAATTATACTACATATTTTTAGCTTTTGGTTTGGGCAGTCTCTCACTCCCAGTATCAATTTCACTATTAGTCAAATGTGTTATAAAACAACCCCAGCATCTCAGTGGCTTACTACATCACATATTTATTTTTGTTTACGTTATATAACAGCTGGTAGGTTGAAGCTCTGTCCGTGCTGTGAGCTCCACTCTGCATATTCTTCATTCTCATCCAGATTGAAAAAGTAGCCCCAATATGACACATACCCACTGCAGTGTCTTCTACCATCTATCTTTGTTAAGGTGAGAACTGTTTCTCAGAATCTTATTCTCTCTAAAGCTCCATGTTGGAATTGGCCAGAAGAGGATTTTTGCTTGATATCCACAAAACAGAAGTAAAACAGTGACCATTACTCTCTGAAGAATATCAAAGTACCATGATTGATACATGGGGAAATGCTGGGTACGCTCTAGTTTATTTGTGCTCTTTTTTTTCTCTGCGTGTAATTATCCTTCCTGAATGCTATCCTGTTAACCAACAGTGCCTCAGGCTCACCAGAAAATGTTTGGTTGTGAATATACATGGCAAAGTACCTCCCCAGCATCTTCCCTTTCTGTGGTTGGATATACTTGACATCTCTGTCAGATTTTTAAAAATGGGACAGTTACTATGAGTTTTATAGGTTAAGGAATTTAAGAATTAAAACTTATACAAATGTGAAGAGATGAAGAATTGATGGTCTACACAGAGATTTTGAGGATCAAAGAAAAAGTCATTATAAATTTGAGAAGTCTGGCACATCCGACCACAAAAGGGGAAGTTTGTGGAAAGGGAGGGAAACCTGGTAAGGCTGTGGAGTCTGGGGATGGGAAGGACTTAACTGAAGTGTCATCGAAGAAGCGGAGTGATGAACATGAACCTGAACAAAAAAATAAAATTAAGAGGGTGGATCAAGCCATCTATGCTACAGTGGATGATGATGATGCATCATAAGACAATTTATTTGTCTTAGTGTATATGTAGATATATAGTTTTCAAGACCATATTTTTAGAATTGGGCTTTTGACTCAAGATTTAGCTGTGTAATAAGGAAGTTTACATAGAGAATTGGCATTGTTTTTTAGGCTATTGTATATAAACATATTAAGATTTCATATATTTAAAAAAATACAGTGATTGCTTGGTTGTGGCATATATCATCACTCTTCACATTCCATTTGCATTAGTCAAATAATTTCACATGGCCAAGATGAACATCACTGGGATGGGGAAGAACACTTGCATGTGGGTATGAGTGTGTGAATATTTTCCAAAATAATATACTCTACCATCCTTACCTATTCTTGATGCAATCACTAGATTACCTGTTTAGATTAAGCATCAAGAGCCCTCAGCAAGGCTTGGAAATGAATGCAATCCCACAAAAATCACATGGCTGACTAAATGGGAAGAATATGTTCCAGAGTCAATTCAGGATGTAGCTATGAGGAAACAAGAATAATCTATGAGTAACAGTGACTCACAGGTATCTACTGTGATTAATTGCTAACTAATCAAATAATTGTTCATTTCATAGTAAAGTTTTAATTATCCTTAAATTATCTTTTTATATCCCTTTTTGAAATCCAGAATTAAATATCTCCCTGATGTGATGTTAGCAATATGGCTGAATAAAAAACTTCCCTCTTATATCCCTCCTGAGAACAACAATTTGGCACCCAGCCACAGATAAAAGTACCTTTGTGGGAGCTGTATAATACAGCACCATATGTCAAGGAACCTGAGAGGAGTCTCACCCACCTGTGTGCTAGGTAACATACATACATACCTTGGTCCCAGCTGTGGATCTTGCACTGGCCTGTGAACTGGCCCCAGCCCCTATCAGGAGTCCTTGGAGAACACTATCCTATCTAATAAAGAGGGAATATGAAAATTGACCATCACACTGTCACAAAGATCCTATCTAATAACAAGGGAATATGCAAATTGACCATCACACTGCCACAAAGATGGTGGCACCCACAGCGGAGGCGGGGTTTCCATAACATAATAAGATGGCTGCACCCACAGAGGAGGCCGAGTTCCCATAATGAGCCTTAAGGAGCAATCAGCAGGGACCTGAGGCTGCGTGGTGCTGGGCCGGGGCAGTTTATCCGATAAAGAATGTAAAACATCTGTTTTCAAGAAGCTCAGTGAGCTACAAGAAAATTCAATGAAATCATAAAAACAATACATAAAAGAAATAAGAAGTTTAACAAAGAGATAGAAATTATAGAAAGAATCACACAAAAATTATGGAATTGAAGAGTATAATGAATGAAAATAAAAATGCAAGAGAGCATTTAAGCAGAATGGATCAAATAATACTAAAGAATCTGTTAATTACATGATAGGACCTTTGAAATTATCTAGTCAGAGAACAGAGAAAAAAAATTTAAAAAGTGAAGAAAGCCTGTGTGATCTAGAACTGGGGTAGGGGACTTTTTTTTCTGCCAAGAGTCATTTGGATATTTATGACATCATTCGCAGGCCATACAAAATTATCAACTTAAAAATTAGCCCGCTATATTTGGTCAAACATTGCATTAATTCACCCCTACTGCCTTCGCAAGGCCATACCAAAGGATTTCATGGGCCTTATACAGCCCATGAGCCAGATGTTCCCCACCCCTGATGTAGAGGATAACAATAAAAAAATTTTATTTTTTTAAATATTTTTTTTATTGATTTCAGAGAGGAAGGGAGAAACAGAGAGAGATAGAAACATCCTATCTAATAAAAGAGTAATATGCAGATTGATCATCATTGCAACACACAATATAGCTGCCCCCATGTGGTCAAAGATCCTGCCCCCATGTGGACACAAGATGGCCACCACAAGATGGCCAGCAGGAGAGGGCAATTGGGAGGCACCCTGCCTGCAAGGGAGGGCAGTTGAGAGGGACAAGGCCTGCAAGGGAGGGCAGTTAGAGGTGATCAACCCTGCAGGAAAGGGCAGTTAGGGGTGACCAGGCCGGCAGAGGAGGGAAGTTGGGGGCAAACAGGCTGGCAGCAGAGTGGTTAGGGGGTGATCAGGCTGGCAGGCAGAAGCAGTTAGGGGCAATCAGGAAGGCAGGCAGGCAAGCAGTTGAGAGCCAGCAGTCCTGGATTGTGAGAGGGATGTCCAACTGCCCGTTTAGGCCCGATCCCAGTGGGACATCCCTCCAGGGGTCCCAGATTGGAGAGGGTACAGGCTGGGCTGAGGGACAACCCCCCTCCGTGCACGAATTTCATGCACCGGGCCTATAGTCAATGATAAGAGAGAATCATTGATTGGCTGCCTCCTGCCTACTGGGGATTGAGCCCACAACCTTGGCATGTGCCCTTGACCTGAATCAAACCTGGGACCCTTAAATCTGCAGGTTGACGCTCTATCCACTGAGCCAAACTGGCTAGGACAGAAACAATTTTCTAATTATGGAAGTCCTAGAAATAGAAGAGAGGGAGAAGGGTACAGAGAACTTATTTAAAGAAACAATGGCTTATAATTCCTCAAATTGTTAGAGATATCTGGATATCTCTTAACAGACCTTCTCAAAGACATATTATAGTAAAACTATCAAATATCAAGGACAAAAAAGTATCTTGGAAACAACAAGAAAAGAAGCTTATAACTAATAAGGGAACCCCCATAAGGCTGTGAGAAGATTTCTCAGCATAAACTTTATATGCAAGGAAAGAGTGAATTGATATATTCTAAGTGCTGGGAGATAAAAAAAAATCAACAAAGAATATTCTATCCAGCAAAGTTGTCCTTCATGTGAGATAGACCCTCAAAGAAAAGTTGATAGAGTTCATCACAATTAGACCCGCTTTATAGGAAATATTGAAAGGAGTTCTTCAAGTTGAAATTAAAGGACACAAATAAGGAACATGAAAATATATAAAAATATATAACAAACTGGTAAAGTTAAATATACTGTATAGTCAACTTCAGGATAATCTAATGCTGTAATATGATGGTATTTTAAACACATAACACTAGTATAAAGGCTAAAGGACAAAAAATTCTCTACAGGCTAAAAGTCCTTTATTAAAATAACTATAGTTATTTTAATTTGTTAATGAGCACACAATATAAAAAGAATTCATTTGTGACATCAAAAATATTTTAAAAAGGAATTAAATGGGTAAACTTTTGTACATAATCAGTTAAGATGTTATTAGTGTAAAATAGACTGTTATAATTACATTATGTTTTATGTAAGTCTTATGGTAACCACAAAGCAAAAACTCACAATAGATACACAAAAGATTAGAGAGGGATGATATAAAGCATACCACTATGCAATGTTATCAATTCACAAAGGAAAGCAGCGAGAGGAAGAAAGAAACAAGGCAATTATAAAACATCCAGAAAATGATTAATGAAAAGGCAGTAATAAGTTATTACCTATCAAAAATTAATCCAAATGTAAATTGATTAAATACTGCAATCCAAACGTATAGAGTGGCTGAATAAATTTCTGGTTTTTTTTTTTAAGACCAGCCTATATGCTGCCTACAAGAGATTCACTTCAGCTTTAAATACATATAGACTCAAAGGAAAGGGATGGAAAAACATATTTCATGCAAAATGAAGCAGGGGTACCTATACTTATATCTGAAAAATATAGACTTTAAGTCAAAAACTGTAACAAGAGATGGAAACGGTTATTATAGAATGATAAAAGGGTCATTTGCCAAGAGGATATAACAATTATAACTATACATGTACTAAACATCAGAACAGCTAAATATTTTAAGCAAATACTAATAGCTCTGAAGAGAGAAAACAACAATATAATAAGAGTAGGGAACACAAATACCACACTTTCAACAATGAATAGATCATTCAGACGGAAAATCATTAAGGAAACATTATATTTAAACTATACTTATGACAAATGAATCTAACAGATATTTACAGAGCATTCCATCCAACAGCAGCAGAATACATATTCTTCTAAGTGCACATGGAACATTTTTCAAGGTAATTCATATGGTATGTCACAAACCAGTTCTTAGCAAATTTTTGAAAATTGAAATCATACCACGTGTCTTTACTGACCACAATGGTATGAAACTAGAAATCAATAACAGGAGGAAAATTGGAAAATTCACAAATATGTGGAAATCAAACAGAACACTCCTGAACAACCAATGGGTTAAAGAAGAAATCAAATAGAAACCAGAAACAATTTTTAAACAAGTAAAAATGGAAACACAACATATCAAAACATATAGGATGCAACAACAACAATTCTAAGAGGAAGTTTACAGTGACAAATGCTATATTAAGAGCAGGAAATATTTTTTAAAAAACTAACTTTACTTCAAGAAACTAGAAAATGAAGAAAAAACTAAGCCCAAAACAGGCAAAAGGAAGGAAATTATAAACATCTGAACAAAAATAAATGAAATAGAGACTAGAAAAACAATAGAAAGGATCAACAAAACTAAGAGTTGGCTTTTTTAAAAGATAAACAAAGTTGACAAACCAAGAAAAATAAAATAGAGAAGACTAAAAAAACTGAATTCATAAATGAAAAAGAAGGCATTATGACATACCAGAGAAACACAAAGAATCATATGAAACAATTATGACAGTTATAAGCCAACAAATAGGATAACCTAAAAAAAATAGAGAAATTCTAGAAACATATAAAGGATCCAGATTGAAACATGAAGAGATAGACCAAAGGAATTGAATCTGTAATAAAAAGTCTTTCAACATCCCTGGCCCAAGTGGCTTAGTTGGTTGAAGTGTCCTCCCATGCACCAAAAGTTGGTGGGTTCAATTCCAGTCAGGACACATACCTAGGTTGTGGGTTCAATTCCCAGTTAGATGTGTGCAGGAGGCAACTGACCAATGCTTCTCTCACATCGAAGTGTCTCTCTCTCTCTCTCTCTCTCTCTCTCTCTCTCTCTCTCTCTCTCTCTCTCTCTCTCTCTCTCTCTCTCCTCTCTCCTCTCTCTCCCCTTCTCTCTAAAATTAATCAAAAATTCTTTCCACAAATAAAAGCCCAGGAACGGAAGGTTTTTCTGGTGAATTCTACCAAGCATTTAAAGAAGAATGAATGCTAATCATTTTCAAACTCTTCTAAAAGTAGAAGAGGAGGAAATACTTCCCAACTCATTTTACAAGGTCATGATTACCCTCGTACCAAACTCAGATAAGAAATAAAGGCCAAAGTCCCTGATGAATATAGATGCAAATATTCTCAACAAAATACTAACAAACCAAATTAAAAAACAAGTTAAATAGGGCTATACACCATGATTAAGTGGGATTTATCTTTAGAATGTAAGTGTGGTTCAATATACTCAAAATAAAAAATGTGATACACCACATAAATAAAATTAAAAATAAAAATCACATAATTATCTCAATAGATGCAGAAAAAGCATTTGACAAAATACAATATCCTTTCATGATTAAAGCCTCACAAAATAACTATAAAAGGAATGTACTTGAACATAACAAAGGCAATATATGACAAGTCCACAGCTAAGATCATCATAATAATTAAAGGCTAATATGCAAATGGTTGTCATGGCATCATGCTGATCAATAGGGACCTGAGGCTGCTTGGTGATGGCCCAGGGCAGGGGACCTGAGGCTGCACCCCCCACCCAGTGGGGCTTTACTGGGGACCTGAGGCCGTGTCCCCCCGCCCTTGGAGCCTGGAGTGAGGCTGCGTCCCCTGCCCAGTGGGGCTTGATGGGGGTGGGGCCTGCCAGGTCTTGGTGTTGCCCAATGGGGGTGGGGCCGGCTGAACACTTCTTTTATAAAGAGCAAATAGCAATATTAAAATATTTCCTCTAATTAATTCCCTTTTAGTGTGCACAAATTCCGTGCACCAGGCCACTAGTACTAAATAAAAGGTTGAAAGTTTTATTTTTAAGATAAGAAATAAGACCAATGTGTCCATTATCACCACTACCATAGGTTTGGAAGTCCTAACCAGAGTAATTAAGCAAAAAATGAAATAAAAGTCATCCAAATAGAAAAGAAAGAAGTGAAATTGTTTCTGTTTGCAGATGATCTGGTAGAAAATCTTGTTAGAAATGTTAGAACTAATCAACAAATTCAATCAGTGTACAAAATCAACATACAGAAATAAGTTGTGTTTCTATAGATAACAATGAAATATTTAGAAAATATTCAGAAAACAATTTATTCACAATAGCATTAAGAAACATAAAATAGTTAGGAATAAATTTAATAAAGAAGATAAAAAATATGTACATTGACAACTATAAGACTTTGATTAAAGACATTGAATAAAATAAATAAGTTAAATAAATAAAAATATATCCCAAGTTCATGTATCAGAACAGTTAATATTGTTAAAATATCTGTAATTCCCCAAGCATAGATTCAATGCAATCTCTATCAAAATTCTAATTATCATTTTTTTACCAAAATTGAAAAAAAATTCTAAAATTTGTATTTTTGTGTATAAAACCACAAAAGTTTCTAAAGGGCTAAAGCAATTGGAGAAAGAAGAAAAAAGCTGGAGGCATCATACTTCCTAATTCCAAACTATATTACAAAGCTACAGTAATCAAAACAGTATATATTGGCATATAAATAGACACATAAATCAATGAAACAGAACTGGTAGCACCAAAATAAGTCCTTCAATATATGGTCATTCATATTTGACAAGGGAGTCAAGAGGATTCCATGGAAAAAGGACAGTCTCTTTAAGAAATGGTGTTAGGAAAACTGTATAATCACATGCAGAATGAAAGCATACCCCTATCTTACACTATACCCAAAAATTAACCCAAAGTGAATGAAAGACTTAAATTTAAACCTGAAACAGTAAAACCCCTAGAAGTAAATATAGGGAAAAACATCTTGACATTTATCTGGCAACACATTTTTTAATATGATACCAAAAGCATAAACAACAAAAGAAAAAAGAAAAAAAAAAATAGGACTACATCAAAGTAAAAGGCTTTGCCACAGTAAAAGAAACAAATAACAAAATGAAAATGCAACCTATGAAATAGGAGAACATATTTTTAATCCATGTATCAATAAGGGATTAATATATAAAATATATCAATAACTCATGCAACTAAATAGCAAGTAAACAATCCAATTAAAACATTGGCAAAGGAACTGAATAGACATTTGTTCAAAGAAAACATACAAATGGCCAATAGGAACATGGAAAGATGCTCAATATTACTAACTAGTAGCCCATTTGCAGGAAAATCCTGCAAGCGGCTGTTGCACCCGCTCACCACTGCCACCCGCCCTGCTCCACCCCGTTCCACCCCGCTCCGCCCCACCCAGGCTTTCCCTCTGGCAGCCACCTTGCTTTCTGCTTTTCCTCCCTCTTCCTTCTAAGTTGTCTTCAGTCTTCACTCCTCCCTCTCTCAGTGTATGCAAATTAACTGCCATCTTTGTTGGGTAATTTGCATACTCGCCCTGATTGGCTGGTGAGTGTGGCTTTGGCTGGTGGGCGTGGCTTGGGCATAGTGAAGGTGTGGTCAATTTGCATATTACTATTTTATTAGGTAGGATTAGAGGCCCGATGCACGAAATTTGTGCAAGAGTAGGCCTTCCTTCCCCTGGCTGCCAGCACCAGCTTCCCTCTGGCCACCGGCAGGCACCAGGGACTGGGCTTCCCTCGCAGCCCTGGCTTTATGTGGAAGAACGTCTGGTCTAATTAGCATATTATGCTTTTACTAGAGGCCAGGTGCATGAAATTCGTGCACAGGAGGGGGGAGAGGCGGTCCTTCAGCCCTGCTTGCACCCTCTAACAATTCGGGACCACTGGCTCCTAACCGCCTGCCTGCCTGCCTGCCTGCTTGATTGCCCCTAACCACTCTACTTGCCTGCCTCATCGCCCCTAACCGCTCACCTGCCTGCCTGATCACCACTAACCACTCTACCTGCCTGCCTAATCACCCCTAACTGCCTCTGCATGCCTGCCTAATCACCCCTTACCACCTCTGTCTGCTTGCCTGATCATCCCTAACCACTTGCCTGCCTGATCACCCCAACTGCTCACCTGCCTGACTGATCACCCCTAGCTGCCTCTGCCTGCTTGCCTCATTGCCCCTCAAATTACACTTTTATTATCTTAATTAATAATAGACAAACATGTAAATTGACCATACCTCCTCTATGCCCACAGCCAATCAGAGTGGGTATGCAAATTAACCCAACAAAGATGGCGGTTAATTTACATAGGTACCTGGGTCCCAGGTACATCCTCGGCACTCAGATCACTCCGAGCCGGCCATCGGAGAGGCGAGGGGTGTGGGAGATCCCTGCTCAAGCCTAACGCCTCGGGCTGAACCAGGGATCAGAGGGGCGGGGCCCCCCTGCTCAAGCCTAAAGCCTCCCAAGCCCCAATTGGAGGGGTGGGTGGCCCCCTGCTCAAGCCTAAAGCCTCCCAAGCCCCAATTGGAGGGGTGGTGGCCCCCTGCTCAAGCCTAAAGCATAGGGCTGAGGCTTTAGGCTTGGGCAGGGGCCAAGACTGTGATCGGAGGGAAGGGGAAAAAAATCAATGAAAACATCCTCAAATGAGGATAAAAAAAAAAAGAAAGAAAGAAATGTCATATCCTATGAAAGACACATCTTGAAAATGCCTAAAAAAGTTGTCATTTTTTCATGGTGAAGAGACTGGAGTCCATGTTGATGAAAATACCTTGGTGGCTACGGTGACTGGCAGTGGCTGCAGCAGCAGGGTAATGGGGCTGGTGACTTCCCCTGATCAGCCCGGTTGCCTCCTGCAAAGGGAGCGGGCCTAAGCCATCAGTACGACATCCCCTGAGGGCTCCCAGTATGTGAGAGGGGGCAGGCTTGGCTGAGGGGGGAAGGCTTGACTGAGGGACTCCTCCCCAGTGCATGAATTTCATGCACTAGGGCCCTAGTTATAGATAATTGCCTTGCTCCAAGTTGTAAGGACCTGCTTATCATAGAGATAGAAAAGTTTTAATTTTTACTCTTGATTATGGCAATTAACTAACACAGATGGCCACCAAAAAGGTGACTTACCAAAGGGTGTATAGCAAACGGTGCTGTTAAGTCCTCTTCCGTGAAAACGTGCATGTCGTGCATTGTATCTGCCTGGGTACATGAAAGAGTGAAGTTTCTATCTGTCTTTGCACTCATATGAGCGAATTGTGTGAGACCCCATCCAAGTCTGGTTTGGTGCTCACATCTTTACTGACACAGCTCCTAGAGCAATGGAAACTAAGGAGAAAATAAACAAATGGGACTACATCAAAATAAATAGCACAGCAAAAGAAACCAGCAACAAAACAACAACAAAGCTCACTGCATGGGAGAACATACTTGCCAATGTTATCTCCAATAAGGGTTTAAGCTCCAAAATATATAGGGAACTCATACAACTTAACAAAAGGAACATAAACAATCCAATCAAAAAATGGGCAAAGGACCTAAATAGATACCTTTCAAAAGAGGACACACAGAAGGCCATGAGACATATAAAAACATGCTCAAAGTCACTAATCATCTGAGAGATGCAAATCAAAATGACAATGAGGTTTCATCTCATACCTGTCAGGATGGCTATCATCAACAAATCAACAAACAACAAGTGCTGGCAAGGATGCGGAGAAAAAGGAACCCTTGTGCACTGCTGGTGGGAATGCAGACTGGTGCAGCCACTGTGGAAAACAGTATGGAGTTTCCTCAACAAACTAAAAATGGAACTCCCATTTGACCCAGTAATCCCACTTCTAGGAATATATCCCAAGAAACTAGAAACACCAATCAGAAAGGATATATGCCTCCCTATGTTCATAGCAGCACAATTTACAGTAGCTAAGATTTGGAAGCAACCTAAGTGTCCATCAACAGATAAGTGGATTAGAAAACTGTGGTACATCTACACAATGGAATACTATGCTGCTATAAAAAAAGAAGGAACTCTTACCATTTGCAACAGCATGGGTGGAACTGGAGAGCATTATGCTAAGCAAAATAAGCCAGTCAGAGAAAGATAAATATCACATGATCTCACTCATTTGTGAATAAATGAACAACATAAACTGTTGAACAAAAATAGAACCAGAGTCATAGAGGCATGGAACAGACTGTCCAACCTATGAGGGAAGGTGGGGAACGAGGGGGTAAAAGATCAACCAAAGGACTTGTATACATGCATATGAGCATAACCAATGGACACAGACAGTAGGGGGGTGAGGGCATGTGCTGGTGGGCAGCTGGGGAGAGGTCAATGGGGGAAAAAGGAGGCTTATGTAATACTTTAAACAATAAAGAATTTTTAAAAAGGAAAAAGGGTAATTATATGAAGTAGTAAAAGTGTTAACTAACCCTAGTGTTGTAATCATTTATTATATAAGTGTATCAAATTATCAAAGTATACACCTTACAAGTATATAGTGTTATGTGTCAATTATATCTCAATAAAACTGAAAAAAAAATCTTCTTTTATAAAAAAAGAATTCCCAAGATATCTTGAAGGATACTAGCAAAAACAAGTTTTTTTTGATGCTCCAAACTAGCTCCACCCTAGCACAAATCTCTCTCTAACTTTTATATTGACTTAAACAAGAATTTAAATGGAATAGGTTTGTTTTTGTTTTTTAAAGAAGGAGAATGCTACATTTTCTCCATGCTAGTATTCCTCATTTCTTTTTCTACTGCAGCTAAAATTATACTTCTGAAGCCAGGATTTTGAAGGATCTTCTCACTTGGTTATAGTTAGTAACACACAAACTCTCCTAAAGCATCCTTAGGAACAAACCAACCAAACTAGTTCAAATGGCACAGAAGCCTCCTCTGAAGGGTTATCCCTCCCTTTAAATGCAGTTATGACTCCATAAAACCCTGGCATTCTCAATGAAGATATCAACACCAAAGTAGAGCCAACACCCAATAGCCTTATAGAGCCTCACATTTCACATTTCGCTCTTAACAAATATTTTTAGCTGGATCAAGTCCATAGTGCTAAATGTGCTCTATTACTTCCATTCCCATGGAAACACACTATGTCACAACAGGAGTGTACATTCACTGCCTGATGGGGAAAAAAGAAAGAAAAGAAAATCTTTGGCTAAAAAAATAAGAGCTTTTATTTGAGAAAAAAAAATCATAGTAGGAACAAGGAAGATATAGGAAACAACCAAAAAATTACCTTTTCTTTCAAAAATTGAGTTTTCCAAAAAGGAAAAAAATCCAGTTTGAAGGATGGAAATGACCTATTAGACACAAATTTAATAAGAAAATAATTTAAAGTGATGTCAGCTACTTAAGGCTGGAAGTTATTTTCAGGTCTAGTTATTCTTTCTTTTTCTTTTTCTTTTTTTTTTTTTTTTTTTCTGAGCAAACTGCTTGTAAGGAAAACCATACTTAGTGTAGTAACCCACTTTTGAACTATTACACCAGCCTCCTAATTCTGCCTCTCCCCTTTTAATCTTGCCACTCACAACCCTTATTAACTCTCCTCACCCCAAAAATATAACATGAAGATGCTTTATCTGGCCTTCAAGTCTGTCTATATTCTGATTCTGAGCTCACTTATTAACTTCAACCTTTAGCACTTTATTATATGCACCATCTGTGCAAGTCAAGTCAAAATGAGCTGTTTGGCTGTGCACACTGCTCATACATTTCTGCCACCCATATTTTATTCTTGTTTTTCCTCCGAATTAAAAGTTCTAACCCTTTGTCACCACAATTTCAAATTGTATCTATTCTTCAAGTCACTCATAAAATGTGGCTTCCATTTTGAAACTTCCTTTCAATGCCTTTGCCATGAAAAATGTCCCTCGCATGGCTCCTTATGTCTAACCAGCTCATAAATATAAAACTCACTGTTTTTGAATTGCTTTTATTTTTAAACTTTTTTTTTATTTATCACTAGACTGTAAGGCAGGATAAGAAATTTGAAAAACACTGACTTACACATAATTAATGCTCAGTAATTATTACTTAAAGTAACAGGCAGGTAAAATGTTGAAAATTTTCATCTATATAAAAATTTAATCTAACTGTATCAGATTCATGGGTGGTACTTGATGCTGCATCAAATGAAATGGGATCATAACTCATTTGAAACATTCATATTTGATTCAGGGGAGTTTTATAAGCCATGATGAGAATGATTGATGTTTTAATATCTTCCTTTTATAAACGGGAAAAAAAAAGAGTATATGCATAGAGGCTGTATTTTTACCCAAGTCACAGTGAAAATCACATGTGAAGCTAGGATTAGAGCTGACAATTTTCAGATCAACAGCTTCATCTACTCACCTATACCTCTAAGAGGCCATTTCTAAGCTTCCAACAGAGTGAATCTGAACTCCCCCACGCTACTGATGGTTTTGTTTGGTTTTGTTTTTAACTTGAGCAGTGCACACACTTCAATGTCACAATTGAAAATCATTCCCAGGAAAAGTCAGAGAACATGGAATCAGGCAATGAGTACTGCCATCGTGGATTTATTTATTTATTTATTTATTTATTTACTACTTGAGTGTGTATTAAATCATTAAAATGTTTCATTTGATATTGGTTGGGAGGTTTATAGGATTCAAATATTCCATCACATTTCTCTAATGGAGATACAGTCTTTAAACTTCAACTATTGGAAAATAAAGAAATACTAAAAGTAAACAAAGATTTGCCACCCTGAAGCTGCTTTTTGGGATATTGATTTTAAGCTGTTTATTAAGAAACAGGACCCAAAGGGAGCCTTTTACCCTCCCCATTTTCCTGCCCAAGAGATTCAGACAAAGAAACCTGCTTCAGGAAGAGGTCTGAGGCAGTTGCCTTAGTCTAATTTGAATTAAGTATTCTAAACAGAGGGCTTCAGACAGGGGCTTGTTTGCTAGTTACTACTGCGTCCAATTGTTTCTGAGCCTAGCAAAAATTTTCCTGCCATGTATGTTCTGCTTTTTCTCAACTACCTATAAATTGCTCATTCTCACTTCTGAAATTGAAATGCCTGCTCCCCCATCTCTCTTCCCCATACACACCTTTTCTCCTTTGTCTAAAATGTCTTATATGCACAATGTTGCCTCACTGACTTTGGAATTTTCATGCCCATGTGGATTCCCCATGAGTATGCATGAAAACTGCTTTTCTGCTCTTAATCTATCTCTGTTCATTTGATCATTAGCCCATTCTAGAAGAACTTACAAGGTGAGAGTAAAAGTATTAATATTTTGTATCCCCTACGATACTAAGGAAGAAATATGTTCTTATCTATGTTGCCAGAATTTACCCCTGCTCAGAGATAACTGATGGATGCAGGGTTATGTTTCTGCATAGTTTATTTATTTATTTTGCTATAATTTGGATGCCCTAAATTGATTAAAAGAACATGATTAATTTTTAGACTATTTGCCTAGGATCAGCTAAAAGGCCACTTAAGTACCTACAATTAGGAATTTATAACTGATAGCATCACTAAATTGAATAATATCCATTTTCCAAGCCTATTGCCTGTAGTAACTTGATTATAACTTTTATTCTTGCAGCAAGTGATCTCAGTTTAACTTATGCAAAGCTTGATAGAAAAAAAATTAATGTAAATATGATCATATAACTAATATTTTAACTCTAATAAGCATAAAGTGAGTCTTTGAGTTAATATAACTTCAAAATTACTAGTCAATCCTATCTAATAAAAGGCTAATATGCAAATAGACTGAACGGCAGAACAACCGAACAACTAAACAACTGGTCTATATGACATGCACTGACCACCAGGGGGCACGCGCAGAACATGGTGGGCATCGGCAGCAGGCGGCAGAGCGCGGAACATGGCAGGCATTGGTCGCAGAGGGATGGTGGAGCATCCTAGGGTTAGGGTTAGGGTTAGGGTTAGGGTTAGGGTTAGGGTTAGGGTTAGGCTTAGGGTTAGGGTTAGCAGGGGTGCCAGACCAAGGCGGGGTGCCAGTCACTGTCATTGGGGCAAGCCTCTGGTGTTACTGAAAATCCTTTGCTCCCACATGCCACAGTCTTGCCTGGCATCTGCACCTGCTGCCGGCGCTGGCCCCATTCTCACCCGATGCCGGCCCTGCTCACACCTGCAGCTGGCACTGGAGTCACTGCTCACACCCCCTGTTAGCACCTGACACCAGTCCTGATCAATTGGCTCTGTCAGCGGGTGTGAGCAGCGGCTGCCAGCCCTGGTTGCCCCTGAGGGCTTCTTCACCTCCCCCTGCTCCTGAGGGGCAATTGGGGTAGCAGCTGTCACTCGCACCTACTGCCAGCGCTGCTTGCACCTGCTACTGGCACAGGCCCTAATCGCTCTGCACCATCAATGGGTGCGAGAGGGGCCACAGCCAGCGCATGGAAGCGGTGGCAGTAGAAGCGGGGCTGCCAGGAGACAGGGGTCCAGGGGCCGCAGCAGGAGGGGCCAGGTGGGGATGTGGAGGATGGGCTGAGACCTGCCCCTATGCCCACCGCAGCCTCATGGCCCACAGTTCCTTTCAAGGTGCACGAATTCGTGCACTGGGCCCCTAGTCATATATAAAAGAGCTACAATATAGGCCATCAGAGTAAATTGAGGACATGTGGTAAGCTGACATGGCTCCCAACCATCCTTGCCTCTTGATATTCATGCCCTTGTGTAATCCCCTCCCTTTGCATAGGTGCTGGAGCCAGTGATTGCTTCTGTTAGTGGTGAAACACCACTAAGCTTAATTCGGCAACCTTGGTACTTGAGTTCAGCAAAGAAAGAATTCAGAGATGATAGAATTAAGAAACTTAGATAAAAGAAAGTTTACTTAGAAAGTCACAGAGGTAGAAAAGGTGAGCCAGCAGGGCTGCATGGACTAAGGAAATTAGTTACAGAGGCAAAAGAAGGGCACTTGGATCATTGAAGAACAGCAAAGAAAACATGCCTGGGGGGAAAAAAAGAGGAGGAAAGTTATAGGTGTGCTCCAGAGAGAACACGCCTGGGGAAAGAAGAGTTTGGGGAAAGTTTCAGAATGAGAGAGAGAGAGAGAGAGAGAGAGAGAGAGAGAGAGAGAGAGAGAACACTCGTGCACTGGGTCTTTCAACTTAAGGGCTTTTATCAGGAGGTCTCAGGGAGGACCTCAATAGAAAGTTCATCATCTTTCCAAGTGTGACTCCTCAGGGTCATGGCCTCCACTGATTGGCTGCACAAGGGCTGGAGACAGTGGGGGGGTGGGGGGGAGTTGTCATTAGTCATTGAATCTGGTCCTGATGTCTTTCATGGCATTGATTTGTCTTGCTTTGCTACTATGGGAGTCATATGAAGCTATTCTCCTGCCCCCTTGTTCTTCCTGTGAGTAGGTCTACTGCATGCTATCACATGCCAGGGGAGGAAAGGTCAGGGGAGGGTCCAATCCACATGACCAGTGATATGCTAGGGGATAAAAAGCCAACCGTGGGGGTGAGGTCCCACCCTATAATTTCCTGTTGCTAGTCACCCAGGACTTTCCACCCTGGTGACCTTCCATGCCTTGCTTATCTTTCCTACTCTGCTCATGTCTGTCTAAGTGCCCACTATATCACTTCTACTATATAGAATATGACAAAAATGATGAAATGACACTTCTGTGATTAGGTTGTTAAAAATGCTATAACTTTCATGTTGCTAGAATTCTTTCTTCATTGCCTTCCTGAATTGCAGATTTGATTAAACTAGCTGCCATGTTGCAGAGCCCCAAGTGATGAAGAACTGAAAGAGGCCTTCAGCTGATAACTAGCAAAGATCTGAGTCCTTCAATGCAATAATTCTCTAGGAACTGACTTCTGCCAACAACAAAACAAGTGAGTTTGGAGGAAGCAGATGCTTTCCCAGTTCAGCTTAGAGATGACTACAGTCCTGACCTTGATATGGCTTGTGAGAAGCCCTGAGACTGAACCCAGCTAGCACATGCCCATATCCTGGCCCACAGAAACTATGAAATTATAAATGTGGTATTTTCAAGCAAATAAGTTTTGAAATATTTTGTTATACAACCATAGATCACTAATACAGGGTGCAATAGGTTCCGCAGATGTTGATTCTGAAGCTGATCAGAGATAGTAACCCCAAAATATGCTACTTTAGGGTATTGGTTATTTTGGGCTGGTTAATTTTAATAAACAGCAGACATGGGAGATACTGTGAAAACCAAGTACAAGTTACCCTTTGTAATAAGACATTTACATTTGTGAGAAAAAGCTTCATCTGTAAGTGTATTTTCCTTGCTGAACAAAGTCTTTCTTTTACTGGCAATGGAAAAGGCTTTGGGCTAAAATCTGCCCAATCTTATCTTGGTTTTTGTGTTTCACTGGTAAACACCAATAACTGACTCTCCAGCCCAACATCTTTTGTTTTTAACTGAAGGTGATACTTGAGATGATGACTTCAGCCATTTTGGTAAGTTACTCTGTGTTCTTAAGTTTCTCCTATTTATATAAAAGGTATTCATGTTATTAAATTTTCATTTGTTTTTCTCCTGCTAATCTGTCTTGTGTTAATTTGATTGTTACTCCAGCCAGAAGAACTTGAAGGGTAGAGGATGAACTTTCTTCCCTCACAATCCCATCACTAAAACAGGGATATAATTCATGACCTAGGCAAAGCCAATCTGGATATTTTATACCTAGATGCATAGTGACTGGCTTAGATTAGACATGTGACCTAAACTGGACATTCATAAGCACTGCACAGAATGCTGACAGACATGCTTAAGGGCCAGCTGATGGCCATCTTGGAGCCTCAAAGAGAGACAACCTTACAATGGATTTGAGACAAAGTGACAGAATTAAATTTGGTCCTTGATTGCATTACTAGACACTAGATCAAACCTTGCTTGAAACTAGCATAGCTCTGGGCCTTTTAGCTAAATGAAATATTGTTCCTGGTGGAAATAGGGTTCTTCCACAGAGTCATGAGAAAAGAATTTCAGGGACCCACGCCTAGAAGGATGAAGTGTAGTGGTAAGATTTATTGGAGAAAAACGAAGGACTGCCCCCAGGTGCCCAGTGTCTCAAACATGACCAGATGGCTCAGCTCTGTCTGGCTATGGAATAAGTCTGGACCTAGGGCTGCAAGCCTGCACTTGTCCTCACCAAGCCCAGACAGACCAGGGCCCCAAGATGCAGAACTTCTCTGTGTCTCATTTCCCCACCTGCACGTTCACCACCAAGGCCGCATTTAGTAGGCCGTGACCAGTGCTGCACTTGGACCCAAGCTTGGGCTTGCCCTTGGGTTCATGCAGCTACCAGACTCACAAAGTGGCTACCGAGAGAGAGAGAGCAGGGTGAATGAATGGGCAAACAAAGAACCCCAGGCCTTTGTTTGGCTTTGATTATATTATCTTGGGCTTAGGAAAGAGCATGCTTTCTTTAAACTAACCAATATCTTCTCTGGCTCATCACAGGCTTGTGCTGGGCCCTTCCCCCTATCCAATCCTTTTCCTTGATCTTCTGGGGTTCTGTGTCTCTTATCCAATCCAATCCTTTTCCCAGGCTAGCCACCTCCCCTGTATGGTCACCTTTTCAATTCCTCTGGCGCATACCTCAAAGCAGAAGGACCTCCCCCTGCACCACCGGCTTTACTGAGTTTAGGCCTAGCAAAGGAATTTTCCCTTTACTGGTTCTCCCTCCCCCTGGTGATCCATGGAAAGAGGCCAGTTGACCCCTGGGGATATTGGAAAGCCAGTTCTTCCTGCCCACTACTGCTGGCACCAGATTAAGTCCCTAGATGGAGGATATGGCTGTCTCCTGGGGAGCCAATGAATGATGCAACTTCCTAGTGAATCAGGCTTAATTTTTAATTCAGCTCCCTAGCAGATAAGGCTTAATAACTATGCCATTTGTCCCCTTCCTTTATTAATACTGACTAGCTACACTACACTAACAATATTATTGTTTAATGCAGGTTGATATGAATTGTCTGATAATTAGCAGGATTAAAATTATGCTAAATAGTATAACTCCCACATTTTTCATATAATCAAATAATTCAAATTAAGAATTTTAAAAGACACTAAAGAGTACCCTGAACCTTTTTCAATTAAGTGATAAAATGTATCTCCCATAACAGTGACAGTCATAAAAGCATATATTATAACTAAATATTGATACATGATAATTGAACTCAAATGAACTGCAATGAAAGTAATATAAACAATTCAAGGAAATATCAACACCATTTAATTGTATTATGATTTGCTTTGTAAGAATTAAACATCAAAGTCAATACATATAAAAGGGTACTTCTGAAGCAGGCGCATAAAGTGCCTCAAAGCCAACTTTGTTTGAAGATAAGTTGTAAAGTCTACTAAATAGAAAATAAAAATGCCCCCTGTGTAAAAATGTTTGGAAATTGAATGAAAGTTTAATAGCTTTCAAACTGTATAAACTGTTGGGGAAGGGGGATCCATAAACTTCAAAGAATTTCCAACAATTCAATATTATACCCTTTTTTACCTAATTCCCAATTTATTAGTACAAATTTCTATTAGACTACATTATCTAAAAGAATAAAAGGAAAATTAAATTCTGAAAGTTATAAGAACACAGAAAGGATATGCAGGCCCTAATTAGTAAGAAAATGGGTCAGTTTCTCTTCTGTCATGGGAAATAATGTCTGCTTAGCCACCGACCCAAGTAGCAGAGGTATTTTCACAGATCTATGTTTCTAAGGATGGCTATGTAAGGAGATCACAAATAATCTTACCCTATTTATTTCTCTGTCTACACAAACCAGCCAATTTTTTGAAAGTTCTAAAAAACCCTAACATTTCTTTATATAAAATCCCAAATGTCAAGTATTTTTATAGCAATGCAATGCAAAGAATTTTATTGAGACAAATACCATGCAAATTTCTCTCTTTGTAAAATCTATTCAACCAATTCTAGTGCTAGAAGGTAAAGAAATTAAAATTTATTAAGAGACTAATATGTTCTAGGTACCATTTTAATATTAGTTACTTAAAAATAATGCCTCTGTTGTTGTACTTTTGTTTTATTAGCTTTCTACATTTTTTAACAAACTGGTGATGTAAATGCTCCTCCTCTCTACTATCCCCAAAGAAAGTAAGGATTACTTCTTAGAATAAGTCTATAAATCAACTAATAATAAATCAGGACAGGGATATTCAAAGTCATCTTAAGGGTTCTAAATGGCCTCCAAGTCAGGAAGTCATAGTAACATATCTAAATGCAGACCGCCTGAATCAGAAAGAGAGTTGGTTGGCTGTGGAATGATAGAATAACCAAGAAGCAAATTGGTACCTTCAAGGACTACTCAGACTAGCATATTTCCATAGTTAAGTGGGTCTCCACCTACTGCACTTTGGAATCTGCAGAAAGTTTTTAAACTATTGATGCTTAGGTCCTACCTCCAGAGATTCTGATTTTAATTGATTTGGGTCATGCACAGGACATTGTAATTATTTTTTTTTTCCTGAGAAGTCTGTTTATTCTTGATTGTATATGTTATTTACTTGCTTTGAGGACATTTAAAAAAATTGTAGGAATTTCATATAACCAACCACACAAGTTGGTGGCTCTCTTCAAAAATAAATATTTAAAGCAGAAGTTAAAAGATGTGCAAAATCACAAATTTTCAGACTCTTGTTTTCATTATAGAGCTTTAAAATATATTGGCAGGATGATTTGTCTTTAGATCAAAGACAAAAATACCAACAAGGAAAGTGCAAAATTAGCTCTAATTTATAATAGGGATTAAACTAAACTTTAACCTTATTTGTATCCTAAAAATCTTAAGGCAACAATATGTAATTATTTTTTAAAAGCTTCTTGGAATCACTAACTTATCTCCAAGCTATGATCTGACTTGCCTGCATATTGCAGGGATGACCCCATTATGCAATTGGGAGTGGTAAAGAATGTACTTCCCTGTGTTTCATATCATAGAGATATGGCATAGGATACCATCGTGATTTGTTCTGAAAAATGAAAGCATTAACAAGGCCATTGGAAAAGAAAAGATCTGGAACTTATTGAGATACAAGGTGACATTGAAAACAACAAATTCCTAAGACATTCCCTTCTACTCTACCCTCACCCTTTCTTGTGAATCTAGTGGTTTCCATAGATGGAGGAAGAAATGAGAAGAAACTGAATTTCATTTAATTTATTAAATGAAACATTGCTTCTTATAGGGTGCCATAGAACATGTAGCCAAATCCATTACAATCATTGTCATCATCATCATCAAAGTTCTCCCACCCATTTGGTCACTGCTTTAATTTACATGAACTTAAAACCCTAGAAGTCCTAGCTATAAGGAGAAAGAATATCTTAACTGATTGAATGAAACAAGGAGAGTGAATATTAGAGTATACCCAAAATAAATTTATCAAATATTACCTTTTCCCCCCTATACTATAAGGAACCTAGGTCCATATGGATAAAACAGAGTTGTAATCATAATCCTTATAATATAAAAATACATTTAGTTTAATTTTTACCAGTTGTTTAGATATTTCATAAATGTTAAATATGTGAATTAATTTTTACTCTGTATGTGTTAAACTAATATCAATAGGAAGCTTTAAAAGTTAATTATATGATTTTTAAATTCATCTGATATTGAGGAAAGAAAAATCTGACAGGGACATATAATATAGTAAAAAACATATAGTTGTCTTATAGTCTGCAGCCTCAGAATGTATTTAACTGTTACATCTACGCCCTCTCTAAGCTTATGTAGGATGACACAGTTTCTCAGTGGACCAAGAAATAACCTACTTGAAATCAATATGCAACTAATATTTTTTCAAATTCATCTATCCTTTAGATTAAAAATAAGTCACACAGACAACATCTCAAATTCAAATTGTACATTGTTACTATCTGTCTAGTTCTAAATATCTAGTCTTCTTATTTCTACATCTGTAGGGGTATCTCAGATGTGTTCACTGACACTCTGCCTCAGTTTGTCATTCATTTCGGACAAGCTTGAGCACAGTGCATGTACTAGATAAAATTCTTCTTAATGTCCACTCCTTGAAGATGATGACTCCCATAAGCTTCTTCCACTGATTATTCTGGAACAACTCTGATTATCTATTCAAGTCTCCCAATTCTGCCCAGAGGTCTCAAAGAAATAGGTGACAAAAATGTACTTGAGTACACTTTCATCCTTACTGGGTCAAGGCTATCCTGTGCTCTACAAATCTGGGGAGAATATCAACTTTATTTCAAGGTCTGTGTCATCTTTTATCATCTGATCAGTGAGGCCATACAGTTTGTATCTCTGCCTCAGAGGATCCCTTATAAAAATGAGAATCTTTACTTTCTTTCTGTCTTCTCTGTTTTAATAAGGCTGATCCCCAGACCTCAGTTCTGATAGAAAACCCACCTTCCCTCGGTCTCTGTCTTCAGTAACTTAATTTTCCAGTTTTCTTTCTCCGATTTAAATCAATGCACCCAAATAGAAGCCTGGGAACCATTTGCCCTACCATTTATTACCCACTTCCAACTCTACATTACAGTTTTGTCTCGGAGATGTCTCTACTCTACTTGTAAATTTATATATAACTTTAGGTAAAAAAACAAACAAACATGCATATAAACAGTAAATAATATTTGATAATGTAAAAAGGTTGCTTTGTAAATATTCTAAATTAATACACATCTATATACACTGAGTGGCCAGATTATTATGATCTCTGAAATCAGAATAATCTGGCCACTCAGTGTATATCCTATATAATAAAAGGCTAATATGCAAATTGTCCCCTTGACCAGGAGTTCGACTAGCAGGCAGGCCGGCCAAACGCCCATGTGCTCTCCCCCTGGCCAGGCTGGCCGGACCCCACCCATGCATGAATTCATGCACCAGGCCTCTAATTTATATATATATGTATATATATATATATATATATATATATATATATATATATTTATATACACACACACACATACACACACACACTGAGTGGCTAGATTATTCTGCATTCAGAGATCATAATAATCTGGCTACTCAGTGTATATAAAAGGGTAATATGCTAATTAGACCAGATGTCCTTCCGGATGACCTTCTGAATGAAGCCAGGGTTTGGGTGCCAGAGAGAAGCTGGTGCTGGCAGCCAGGGGAAGAAAGGTCTACTCTTGCACAAATTTTGTGCATTGGGCCCCTATTATAATAATAATCCTATATAATAAAAGGGCAATATGTAAATAGAACAAACAGCAGAACAACCGAACAACCAATCAAAGCATAATATGCTAATGACATGCTAAGGCTGCTCAACCGCTGCTATGATGTGCACTGACCACCAGGGGGCAGATGGTCCAACTGGTAGGTCAGCTTGCTGCTGGGGTCCAGCTGATCGGGACTGAGCGAGATGGGCCAGACACGCCCTGGAGCCCTCCCGCAGTCCCTCCCCAGCCCAATCGTGCACCGCTGGGGTCCCTCAGCCTGGCCTGTGCCCTCTCGCAATCTGGGACCCCTTGGGGGATGTCGGAGAGCTGGTTTCCACCTGATCCTGCAGGCCACTCCCCTTGGGAGGGTGCCAGACACAGGGCTCATGGCTGGCAAGCGCTGCTGTGGCAGCATAAGCCTCTCCTGATCGGGACTGACTGGGCACGAGCCCGAGGCAGGCACAGTGGGGCCAGGATGAGCTGGAGTGGCAGGTAGGAGCTGCAGGCGGCACTGGACTGTGGGTTTCGGCCTGATCCCTGTAGGCCACCCAGAGTGACCCCACCCATGCACGAATTCATGCACCGGGCCTCTAGTAATATATAAAACTATTCAATATAAAAAAAAAACAAAAAAAACAACACAAGAATCTAATCTAAAATAATTCCAGGCTGGCTTCTTTGCATATAGACCAAAGCAATTCACAACAATAAGTAAATTACATGTTAAGGTAGATCACATGTTAAGGTAGATTTTCAACCAGTGTGCCATAAGAATTTTTAAAACATGAAATACCTGACTATTTAGTTAGGGGCACTGACCTCTTTTCCCTTAGATTATCAAATAAAAAAATGATGACAGCCAACACAACAACAGCTGTGTGATGTGAATGAATCAGAATATACCTACTTTTTTTTTTTGTCAGAACAGCAAAAAATATTTTAAAATATGTTATTTTTTTGTTTGTTTTGTTTTGTTTTTGCTGTACCACAGAATTTTAGTAATTAGTTTATGTGTGCCATGAGATGAAAAAGGTTGAAATTCACTGCTCTAGAAATCTGATGTATGCTTGAGTAGATTCAGTTAATATCTGATAACCAATGAGTTAAGTGAAATCTGGTAGTTTTATAGTTGTATGGCTTTTTAATGAGAGAAAAGGGAGAAAGACAGTTTGGCAGTTTCTGTAACCTAATATGTTGGAGTGTTTTCCTAAGCCATCAGGTCCACTTTGGCTTATTTTGCATTAGCTTATCAATAAGAAGAGAAAACTTTCCAGAATTTATTCCTAAAAATGTCTTTCTTCTTTATGCTAGATGTATAGATGATTCTCCAGTGTACCAGAGATTTCACTGTTCCATTACATGGCAAACAATCAATATTGGCAAGTAACAATTTTTAAATACCTTGAAAATTATCAAAAGTATGCATGTATCATAGGCTTGACAAGTGAAAATAGGTTCAAGATGTATATATTTTTTTTCAATCAGGACATATTTTATAAGAATTATTCTTTGGGGAAAAGGGCTTTGAAATTATTAATATACTTATTTTTAAAATCATCATTATTAAGCATTTCTCTTCTATCTCATAATTAATAATCGATAGAAGTACTTGCAATTGGAACTTTTTTTACTTTTTCACCCCTTTTCACCCATTGACCCTCTCCAGCCCCTCTGCCCCCCCCCCAAGCCTTCAGCACTGAAATTGGAACTTTTGAATCTTATAATTTATATTTAAAGGTTCTTCAAATTGGTATTTGATAAATTATTATTGAGGAAATACCATAACCATTTCATAATGACTGTAGTACAGAGATATTTGTAGCAGAAAATTTCTTAAGGAAAAATATCTATTTTATATATTTATAAAGACAATAAGTAGTGAAAAGGTATAAAATCAATATTAAAAAATAATTTCCCAAGTTAAGTCTTTACAAACCAAAAAAAAAAAAAAAAAGAAAAAAAGAAAGGTTGGGTTTAAATATAGAAGTCAGTATAATAGCCCCATAGTTCTCAATTATGTGGATAATGAAGTAATAGAAAAGATTATTCTTGAATTGCACAGACATTTGCATCAGATTGCCCAAGATTAACAGTATTATGTCTATAGCAATTAGAATAAATTTGTGACAGCACAGCCAAACTCTTTTTCTCCTATTTCATAGCCGTATAGGTAGTTGATCAAGCGGTCAGTTGTAATGTATCTGTAAACACAGGTCAGTAAGCCAGAGTGGGCAAAATTCAGCTAAATCCTAGTCCAGAACAATGGAAAAAATAATGATTTCTTTGTTTTCTGACCCTACTGAGATAAGAGAGGGCTCCATTTCAATGACACTTTACTTAATTTCCATGTGTTTCACAAAAGCCTGGAGCAGAACTAGATATTGTTTTATCTAATGCCAAAATTATGTATCCTTTATTCTATTCCAGCTGATTGTTCAGGTTCAAAAATAAATCATATTTTATTTAATAGGAAATTTAAAGAAGGATAGATTATTTCTATAATTCCTTTTTTTTCCCATTGATTTACTTTAAGACAGAACAAATGAAATGCTGCATATAATTTAGACTTTAGGAAGACATCTGCAATAAGGAATGTTTTATAAATATCAGGAATTCTCTACAGGAGCAGGAACATAATGAGATGTTATTTCTGGACATAAACTGGAAGAAGACATATTACAAGACAGTATTGTAAAATTGTTGATATCATTTTCCAAACCCAAATTTTGTTCCCTGATTTCAATAAACCTGAAAAGTCAAGGCTATATTAATCTTTAATTTATGTGAATTGAATAGAAAGAAAATTACTCTCATGATTAGTGCACATTTGGTCCTGTCCAACATGTCCATGGAGCTATTTGGCCCATGCCAAAAGATACTTGAAATTTGGTCCTATTCAAAATCTCCACACTTAGAAAATATTCCTGGGTTCAAATAGCCCATAACATTTATTTATACTTTTGGTTTACAGACTAATACATTAAAAGTGTGATTATGTCCTATTGGTCCAATAATTGTGTTGTGCCAATAATAACCCTTCTTATTCTGGTAGCCTAGTTGGTAATGGCATATGATCAAGGACATTTTGGTGTGGAACAAATAGCTCCATGGATATTTTGGATAGAGCCAAATGCCCTGCAAGGACCCTCACATACTCATCAGTTATGAATTGATCTGTAAACAAATTGTACAATTATATGAATTTATAAGATTACAATAATATCATTTAAGATTTATGCTTATTTCAATATCATACAAAAATAATTTGCCAAATAACCCTCAAATACCCAGTTTCCATGTTTTGATTAATATATATACCTTGAAGGGCAATTCAAGTGCTACTCATAATAGAAGTCATAATATTCAAGTTACTAGGTAAATCTGGAAATATAGCACTCATGGCCAGCTCAAAATAACTAGATTTTGGTCTTCAAACATTATAGCAGGTCGCTACTGGCATTAACACTAGAGGAGGAATTAAACAATCTGCCAATAGAATTGTTTGCCTAAAAACAAACACATTTGATTGAAACAGCAGATTCTAAATAATTTGTTATTCAAATTAAGTTGAATTGAACCAGGAAAATGAATCACTTATTTCTGTGATGAGGCATATGGTGCTTGAGGTAGCCCATTACAGCTTGTGAGAACTGATTATTAAATTTTTAGTAATTTTGCAAACTGATTGTTAAACACAGCTATTATAAAAGATTAATATATATAAGTATGCAATTCAGTACATTTTGTATGTATTAAATACTCAAACCTCACCACTTCCTAATTATTTTAGTATATCTTACAATTATCTTTGCTTTTCATATTATTTACCTCTCTTGGTTCTCTTGGAGGAAATATAGTATTATAGTGTGCCACTGCATATCTCTTCCCAATTTAGTGTACTTTGACATCATGTCAATAGTTTAAGGTCAGCCATAACAAGAATATTTATACCACAGCAATTAGAAAACACTACAAATCAAGACTTGACTGATTGTTTTGTTTGCTGTCAAAACGTACTGATGGAGAAAATGTTAATAGAGCACACTTAAAATATATCATGGCCACATCTGTTACAGTGTGAATAATACATAATTTTGAGGAAATATTATTCCATTGTTTGAAAACTTACCTGATTTAGTAAAGAAGTTGATCATTGACCATTGAATAAAGTTCCAACATATGCCTTTATAGTTTCATTTTGTCTTATTCTTAAATTCAGATGAAAATATCAACCATTTTCCATGTTGGAAAAACAATCATCCATCAGTTGTTTATGGATATACAAATTTGGCAAAACCAAACAAAGCATTATGTGAGAATCCATTAGCTATTTGGAACTTATAAGAGAGTATATTGTATATTTTATTATTGTTTATAAATTGTGTGCTACACATCTTTTATATCTGTAAAATTTATAATAAATTTATATATGCATGAATACACACCTTTTTTTGTTTTGTTTTAGAGAAGCCACTTGTTACCTTTTTTACCAGCAAACCAGAGGGATTTTTTTTATTATGTAGGCCTATCATAGGTGGGTGAGTAGTGTGTTCTGGACCTGTGTGGAGCAGCTGAATCTGCTCCAAGTGAGTGGCTCTTCGCTAACAGGTACAGAAGTCCCTGGCTGTTTGCCAGTTAGAGGGAGAAATCTTCTCTGTCAACTGTACCCATTTTAATCATATAAGAAAATTCATAATAAACTAAGGTGAACAAATAGCAGACAAGGTAATTATTCTGATTAAATCATCTCTCCCATGAGAAGAAATTAGGAAATTTCAAAGGCTATTAGAAAACTACGATGTAAGTCAAGTTCCTTCCATCTTTTTGTTCTGCCATTCTCATTATGTTGGTTTTTGTCTTTGAAATGGTTAAAGAGGCTCCAACCATCATATCCTCACAGAGAAATATGCAACAGCAGAAAAACACAAATCTTTTCTGTGCTTTCCTTTTTAAGGCAAGAAAAACTCTTCCAGGAAACTAGCAACAGACTTTCATTTTGCATCATAGCACATGCATACTTCTAACTAAAAGCACTGACAAGGGTGTTGAATTACCTTGACTGGTTTCCTTTCTGTCTCATACTCCCCTGTAATACATAGATAGCATCCTGACACCTAAACAGAACTGAAGTTCAATGATGATTGTGTGAATGAGCATGAATGAATGGAATTCCTAGTGGTGGCACACTTCTGCCACCTTATGGCTACATGTCAAAATTACAGGATTAGCTTTCTAAGACAAACCAGAAAATGAATTTCTTCATTCCTCCTACTTGCTTTCTTCCTTTTCTCCGTTCATCTACCACATTTTAATTGCAGGTATCATATGCAGCATCGTACTAAATTCTGGGAATACAAATAATTTTCATCATGGTCTCAGCTGTCAAAAAAATTACTATCTAGTAAAAAATAGGAATTTATAACCCAATGCAACATATGGAATACTTCAATAGATGTGTATGCAGCGTGGTATAGGAGCTCATTGGAGGTAAATACAGTTTTTTTAAAGGTGTTAGATGACTTTTTATAATAAATAAACTTTAAAAAAACTATCTGTCTCCATGCTGAATTTTAAGTAGAAGAAAGTACACCTCTTTGAAATGCTATATCTGCTTCAATAAAATCACTGAACCATAAATTAGAAAATTACCACAACTTTCATCTCTTCTAGGGATTCAATACTAATTCCACTGTTTAAATCATTCAAATCATGGAGTCTTTATAAAAATTTAGTGATTCCCTAGAGATTAAAAATTCGCAACACCTTAATGACTGTTGGTAACCTATGTCAGCATTTGATCTATCTGACTGGAAGACATTTTCCCTAGTGTGAATTCTCCCTTAACAACAAATACAGTTCATTTTTTCTTTAATCCATGTCTGGGGAAATGAAGAACAGGTAAGCAAGAAAATGTAATTTTATAAATAGTTTTGTTTTGTTTTAGTTAAAAAGGATCATTAATTAAGCCAATTTAATTTATCTTTCCAGAATAAATAATGCCAACTCCTTTATATTATTAGCCTAAAAACAATTTTCCCACCCCTCCAACCATGTTAAATGTTCTCTTGACTTTTTTTTTTTATTATTTCTTGAAATGTATGATTTAAACTGGACACCATGTTCAAATAAAGGTCTTTTTCAAATACCTTTAAGAAAAATGGTGCTTTATATAGGAAAGTAGAATCAGAATCACTAATTTTTGGAAAAAAAATATATATATATACATATCGTATTTTCCGACGTATAAGACAACTTTTTAACCCAGGAAAATCTTCTATACGTCCAGTCGTCTTATACGCCAGAAAATATGATATATGTTTTGGATGTTCATACTGATTATTTTAAAATCCAAGGTGTAAAGGCATTTATAAAGTTATTTTTCTACTGTCAAAACTTCAAAGGATAATGAGAGATTATCATTTTCTACATTCAATTTATGAAAAATTATTCTTATGTGCCTTATCATATACTAGTTTACTAGAAAATGTAATTTTAAAAAATATGTTAAATAATTGGTAATATCAAGTTATAACTTCTCTGTGAACTGATTAGAAATGTTGATAACTTCAGTTTTGACTTGGCATAGTCCCCTAACATATTTTTGTTCTGAATTCTGACTGATTATTAGTCTGTCTCCAATGAGTTTAATCTTCTGTGATGGATTTATTGCCTGAGTGAGAGCAGCAAACCTTTGAAGAGTTTCTAAAGAAGTTAGAAAATTTGGGTATGCAACATTTATTCATATACTTATATACCACTTTTTAAAAGCATGTTTTTATTGATTTTTGAGAGAAAGGGAGGGAGAGGGGGAGAGAGAAAAACATCGATGTGAAAGAGAAACATTCATCAGCTTATGGGACCTGGGACCAAACCTGCAACTTGAGCATGTACCCCGACCCAGAATCAAACTTGTGACCTTTCAGTGCAGGAGAAGACACTCAACCTACTGAGCCACACCGGCCAGGGCTATTTATACACAACTTTTCCTCGCACACAAAAGTGGGACAGCTAACACATACAAAGAAATAAAATTAAATAATAATAATAATAAAAAACTATTAGAAGAGAAAGTCAAGACTAAAAAAGAATTCTAATATATAGACCATTATAGGGTATATAAAACTGAGCTTCATTTTTGTATTTAAGCTCTTTGGTAAACAAAGTGAAAAGAGAACAATATGGTAGGTATGGACGAAAGGGGCCACATGCTGACCTGACAAGCTCAGGGGAGGCCTGCGTGGCAGTCTTGCAAACTCAGAGACCTAAAGTAACCACAAAGGATGGTCTGAAATTAAACTTTAACTAAAAGCAGGTATGGTGGGCAGTTACATCCTAGGCCAGTATCTTCACTAACAAGGTCAACCTTTACCTTAACTGAGCCTATCTGTCTTTTTGCATCTATAATTACATACCCCTAAAATGTCTGGGTAACTTGTAACTTCCCTTTATCCGGACTCCTTGGGGCACAACCTAATGTGCCTGGGCTCCAGGACAGATACCACAAATTCCTTCATTGTCATGTCAATTGTTCCTGACTTGTCTATCATTTTACTTTTTTATCCAATCCCAGGGGTTTCCCTGCTTTGCTTTCTCCCGCCTCTCTAGTCTATCACCAATGGATTTCATGTAACCCACCTACGTCCCTTTCCTTTGATTGCAATGTATAAATACAAATGTAACCCACCATTCTCCGAAGCATTATCTCAATTCATTGAGGTTTTGCTTCCCGGCATATGTCGACAGTTTAGCTCAAATAAACTCACAAAAATTCTTTACAGGTTTCAATGGTTTTTTACGTTAACATAGGTTATATAACTATATCTCAGAAAGTTTTTTTGTTAATAAAACTGAACTGTAATGAAAATGCCTTACATAGTACTTTAAAGTCCACAACCTTAAGTGTTTATGTGGAAAACAACCTCAAACTAGTCAAAGAGCAAATACAGCAACAGACTTCCACAAGAAACCAACGTCTGTTAACATTTCGCAGGGAATGCTTTCTATGGTTACAAGAACCTGGCTTTCATATATGTGGCAGATCTCCTTGAAGTAACAAGAATAAACACAATTAATATTTAAAATGTTTGAACCTATTAGTAAATATAATTTTACCGATTGTTCTCTTAATTCTGATAATCTCATTTGTTTTCTTTTAGTATTTTGGTAACTGGAAAAATAACATTATTACTTTATCCTTTTAGGCTTATAGCAAGAGAACATTATTTATCTCAAATTTCTTTCTTTTGTGGGTACACTGCAAGAAACTGCTGGACTCCTGAATAACTAAAGATAGTTCTTATCTGGTATGAGATAAGAGACCAAGAGATAAAAACCCTCTTGTCACTTTCAACTTCAACTGGCTTTCAGCGTGAGTCCTTCTACATTAAAGAGCAGATAATGCCAATATCCTTCACTGTGTTTTATGTCCCACAAAGGCTAATAAAAATAGAATTATCTTCATTTGTTTTCTAGAAGTAGGTGACTCAAATCACAATGCCTAAAATATAAACACTTTAAAATAAAATCCAGGGCAAGGGCAGACCTTCAGAAAGTGAGCAGCCACCTTTTCAAACTATTAATTCAGGTTGACTTGGGTACCATGAGCTAGAATGCTGCACAGAAAAACCTGCTGATGTGATATTCTAGAAGTGAAACTACTGGTTCTCATTTACTCCAACTAACCCCTTAAATGTTTCTTTGTGAAGTTGGTTACAGTATAGCCAATGTAATGTATGGACATCCAATAAATGCAGAGATAGTTTAATGCCACATGACTTTACACACTCATACACACACCTACCTTTATTATTGTTATCATTCCTCTATTACCATCTCCAAGAGACACAAATAATTTAGCATAATTCCATCTATTCAAAATAGAAAAGCTTGTTATATCCTTTCTCTTGGATGCATATATTGCAATGTAAGGGCAGATTTCAAAGACAATGAGATAGTTTATTCCTGATTTATCATGCACATGTTTTTAGTGCTAAAGACTAAATTCCCTGCTCACACTTTAATATTTAAAAGTACCTAGGATTACCCAAAATAGCTAACACAATATTAAAAGATAAGAACAAAGTTGGAGTTCTGGCACTATCTGACTTCAAGACTTACTATAAAACTACAGTAATCAAGACACTCTGGTATTGGCAAAAGAATAGACAAATAGATCAACGGAGCAGAATAGAGTCCATAAATAGACCCCAATAAATATAGCCATCTGATCTTTGACAAAGGAGCAAAGGCAATACAATGAGGAACAGATCATCTTTTCAACAAATGGTGTGGGACAACTCGAGATATCCCCGTGCCAGAACAAGAGAAAAAGAGCATGTAGACACAGACCTTACAACCTTTACAAAATTTGATTCAAAATGGATTATAGATCTGATTATAAAATGCAAAATTATGAAACTCCTAGAAGATAACATAAGAGAAAACCTAGACAACCTTGAGTTTAGCAATGACTTTTAAGATATCACACCAAAGGCATGAACCATGAAAGAAAGATTAATAAGCTGGACTTCTTTACAACCAAAATATTCTGCTTTGCAAAGGACACTGGCAAGAATGAAAAGGGAAGTCACAGACTGGGAGAAAATATTTGCAAAGACATATCTGATAAAGAACTGTTAACCAAAATATACAAAGAACTCCTAAAACTCATTAATAAGAAAAAAAAAACAACTGATTAAAATGTGGTCAATGACATTTAGAGACACCTCACCAAAGAAGATGGACAGATAGTAAAAAAGCATATGTCATCAGGGAAATACAATCTAAAATAATAATGGCATATCGCCACACACCTATTAGAACAACCAAGAACCAAAATACTGAAAATACCAAATGCTCGAGAGGATGTGGAGCAATAGGTGTTGTTATCCATTGTTGGTGGGTATGCAAAATGGTACAAACATTTTGGAAGATAATTTGGCAATTTCTTACTAAATTAAATATACTTTCACCATATAGTTAAGCAATAGCACTTCTTTATATTTATCCAAAGGTGTTGAAAACTTGTTATCTACCAAAAAACCTGCACAGAGGTGCTTATAGCAGCTCATTATTAATTGCCAAAACTTGGAAGCAACCATGATGTCCCTTCATAGGTGAGTGGATAAATAAACTGTATTTCATATAGAAAATAAAATATTCAGTGCTAAAAAGAAATTTGAGCTATCATACCATGAAATGTCATGGAGAAACCTTAAATTCATATTGCTAAATGAAAGAAACCAATTTGAAGAGGTTACATACTGTATAATTTCAACTATATGCCATTGTGGGAAAGAAAAACTATGGTGACAGAAAAAAAAGACAAAACAGGGGTTGGGACGGGGAAAGGATAAATAGATGGAGAATACAGGAATTTTAAGGCATTGAAAACACTCTGTCTGATACTATAATTATGGATATGTGCCATACATTTGTCCAAACTTATAAAATGTATATGCAAGAATAAACCCTAATGTAAACTATGGACTTTGAGTGTTAATGATCTGTGTAGGTTCATCAGTTGTAACAAATATACGATTTTGGTGGTTGATGTTGATAATGGGGGATGCTATACATGTGTGGGAGCAGTGGTATAAAATAAATCTCTGTATTTTCCTATCAATTTTGCTGTGAATCTAAAATTGCTCTAAATTAAAATGTATATATTTTTAAAGTACCTAGGGTTTACCCACAAGTAAAGCCAAAATGTGTTTGGCTTGATTAATAAAGTTTAATTCCATTTTAAAATACAAATCATGTTTCTTACAAATTTTGTATATTTTCTTATGGCAATGATCTTGCTATATAATAACATTTAATAAGAATATGTTAATGTGTTTGTGTATTCACTATTTATTTACCAAAAATTTGGTTGAATATTTTACACATAATATTTCATTTAAACTTCATAATAATCTTTAAGGCAAGTGTGCATTCTCTTGTTTCCCTAAAGTACAATGCCCTTTGTTCTGGTGTAAGATCTTTTCACTTATAATAATCCACTTAAAGTTTACTTACATTTTTATTTTACTTTTGTTTTGCAGATATAGAAAATGCTTAAAACTTTTGTGCAAATTCCCTTAATAAAATCTTACATCTTAAAACTAATTCAATATTAATTTCTAATTTAAAATAATCTTTTAATCAGGTTCTTTCAAGAACACTTTCTTAGTAACTTCACCCAAATTAAAAACCAAAGTCTTATTATGACCTCTTAGGCTACATAGTCTGTTGCTTCAATAGCTTTCAGATCTTTGAAGATCATGATATTCTTCAACTATGCCAGACAAATTCCTACCTGTAGGCCATTATGTTTGCTGTTTTCTTTTCCAGGAATAATTTTTGCCCAGATAGCAACAGAACTTGCTCATTTACATCCTTAAAGTCTTTAATCAAACATTGTTTTCTCACTGATTTCTATCCTGGATATTCTCCCTAAAATCAACCCTCCTAAATACCTTACTCTATTGCCTAAGTATTATTTTTAACACTTATCATTGACTAAGTTAATAACTTTACTTATTTATCTAGTGTATGGACATAAATATTTACCTCAGTTATTCTTAACATTTACCATTGACTAGCTTAATAACTTTACTTATTTACCTTATTTACCTCATTTATTCTCTGCCTCTTTCTGTACAATCTCCAAGTTAGGTGTTTAATAAATATTTTTAAGTAAATTATTTCAGCAGCAGCCAATATTCTGCTTTAGAGAGAACAAATTAAAATAAGGTACAAGAAAATGACATGTATTTTTATCACTATTTAATATTCTAGAAGTTCTACATAAGCTATAATACAAAACAATGACATATAACAATTAGAAGGGAAGAAGCTAAAATCTGTTTTTAGATGGTTATAACCATCTTATTATATAACATAACTTTTGTACAACCTACAAGATAGAATTTTACAAAGCTATTAAAATTAATTAGAGAATTCGGTAAGCTGGCCAATTATGTATATATGTACACAAACACACATACATATATAATATTTAATATTTATATATGTAATTGATATCATGCTATAGTCTAGAATAAAATAAAACATTGGAATACCAGTATATCTAATTGACAACAGCATGCAAGATCTAACCTAATAATACCCAAACATGCAAATTGACCGCACCTTCGCTACTCCCACAGCCAATCAGAGCGAACAAGATGGCGGTTAATTTGCATATGCGGGTGCTGAGCAGCCTGAGTCCTGTAAACATCCTCTGGACCCAGGCTGCTCAGAGCCTGTAGGCCTGCGCTTAGGTCCTGAGTGGCAGGGGCCCCAGAAGCCCCCTGGCCACTGGGAGCCTTGGCTGGGCGGGAACATTCCCGTGTCGCCATGGCGACACGGGAATGTTCCCGCCCCCAAACACGTGCAGCAGTCTGGGGTCTGGGAAACATCCTTCAGACCCAAGCCTCTCAGATCGTGTAGGCCTGCGCTTAGGTCCTGAGCAGCCTGGGTCCCATAAACATCCTCCGGACTCAGGCGGATCGCTTAGGTCCTGAGCGGCAGGGGCCCCAGAACGCCTCCTGGCCACTGGGAGCCTTGGTGGGCGGGAACATTCCCACCCCCAAACACTTGCAGCAGTCTGGGGTCTGGGACCTAAAGCTGCTCAGAGCCTGTAGGCTGGCGCTTAGGTCCTGAGTGGCAGGGGCCCCAGAACGGCCCCCTGGCCACTGGGAGCCTTGGCGGGGCGGGAACATTCCCGTGTCGCTATGTTCCCGCCCCCAAACACTTGCAGCAGTCTGGGGTCTGGGAAACATCCTTCAGACCCAAGCCTCTCAGATCCTGTAGGCCTGCGCTTAGGTCCTGAGCATAAACATCCTCGGGACCCAGGCCGATCAGAGCCTGTAGGCCTGCACTTAGGTCCTGAGGGGCAGGGTCCCAGAATGCCCCCTGGCCACTTGGAGCCTAAGGGTGCAGGCGCCAAGGGGCTGGGTCCCGCAAACATCCTCAGGACCCAGGCCAGTCCGAGCCTGTAGGCCCCTTGCTTAGGTCCTGAGTGGCAGGGTTCCCAGAACGCCCCCTGGCCACTTTGAGCCTATAGGTGCAGGAGCCAAGGGGCTGGGGGCGGGGCGGGGTGGAAACATCCCCTGTCACCATAGTGCCCCCAGCCGCTTGGGAATGCTCCAGCACCAAGAGGCAGTTTGGTTCCACGCCCCCAGCCTGGCGCACATGATGGGGGGCTGGCTGCTGGCCTCTGGGGTGTGTGGAGACCCTTGGGGGCCACCACTGCGTGCGGCCCAGGGGTCCCTGCATGCCCCCCAGCCTGGCGCCCATGGTCAGGGCTCATACAGGAGGCAACCAATCAAAGTGTCCCTCTCACATTGATGTTTCTCTCTGTCTCTCCCTCCCTAAAGAAAGTTGTCATTGTTTCTTGGTGAAGGGACTGGAGTCCGTGTTGATGAAAACACCTTCGTGGCTGTGGTGACTGGTAGTGGCTGCAGCAGTGGGGTGATGGGGCTGGTGCCTTCCCCTGATCAGCCCGGTTGCCTCCCACAAAGGAGAGTTGGGAGCGGGCCTAAGCCATCAGTAGGACATCCCCTGAGGGCACCCAGTATGTGAGAGGGGGCAGGTTGGGCTGAGGGACCCCCCAACCCCAGTGCACGAATATCGTGCACCGGGCCCCTAGTCTATAATAATAAAAGCGTAATATGCTAATTAGACTGGACACCCTTCTGGACGACCTTCTGAACGAAGCCGGGGCTGCAAGGGAAGCCCGGGTCCCAGGTGCCTGCCAGTGGCTGGAGGGAAGCTCGGGTCCTGGGTGCCAGAGGGAAGCCAGTGTTGGCATCCGGGTGAAGGAAGGCCTACTCTTGCATGAATTTCATGCATTGGGCCAGTAGTATATATATATATATATATAAAATGTTGTTAGATAAAAGAGAAAGCAAAGTAGGCTTAAAATGAAGAAAACTTAGTGAGAAACAAAAGAAAGCACTGATAAATGATGAGAAATTTTAATATTATTAAGCTGTCATTATATGCATATTAGTTCAGTATCAATTTTTGCCAAAATAAGTTCCAGACCAATTACACTATGAATAATTACAAGATAAAACTAAAATAACTAAAGAAGACAGTAAGTTGATTATTTTTCCAAACGTATGATGAGGGTAGCGATCGTCAACATGAAAATAAAGAAAGAAACCACAAAGGCAATTCTTGATTTTTAAAACTATATTTTTAGCTTCTATTTAAAAATTATATTAAATAAAATAAAGACAAACAGCAGACTAGAATAAATACTTGTAACATCTGGGAAAGCCAAAGGTTGCTTATTCCTATTGTGGAAATTATACTCAGAAAACAATAAGAAAAATATGCTTACCTCCTATGCCAAAGAAAATAGACATTCACAGACAAAAAAATTAAAACAGTCCAATAACATATAACAAACCTTTTGCTCTTACAAGTAACAAAGAAATACAAATGAAATACCCAGTTTTGCTGTGTTATATTGCAAAGAGCACCTGTGCACTATCTGTGAGAATATAAAGCAAGACTACTTTGGGGAGACATTCTGGCAAAGTGTTTCAAAACCTTATGAGTTTATGAAATCTACCTCATGAATTCACTTTGAAATATGTTTTAAGAAAATAAGCATGACATAAAATACTTTTTACTACATCTAGAATTGTGAGAAGATGGAAATAATCTATATAAGCCTATATTTTGAAGACTACTAAAATGGAAAATTCTCATGATATAAAGTTGACTGAAAAAGTAGCCTTCAACATTGTATTTATTTATAATCTTCATTTTATGTAATACAAACATATAATGAATATCAGATATACGTGCTATTATGTAAGCATCAAATGGAAATTATTTTTAAATACTTTTATATACATTTTTCTTCTATCAGCATAAATTTACTAATTCATTTTGTTTTTGAAACAGAAGTTTATACATACATACTGAGTTGGGTTGGGGGAGGATGAAGAATACTAGGTGTACCAGTTACTAATGCAGATTTTTTTTCAATAGATGGAGTTACACATATATTGATATATATGCGATTTGATATGTATGCTATTTTGTTGTATTGACAGCAAGCTTCAAAACTTCATATGTCAAATTTTCTGAAGGTGTTAACATCATAGATATTTTCATGCTTAAAAATGTCAAATTTCATGCCAATAAAAGGAGCATTTGTGGAAAGTTTTAATTCATTACTTTATTTTGAGGAAAAGTGCTGCTGAAAGTTATCATATAATTCAGGAAGCTTATGGTGAACATGCTCCATCTCAAGATACTTGTGAACACTGGTTTAAACGCTTTAAAAGTGATGATTTCAATGTGAAAGACAAACAACGTCCAGATCAACTGGAAAAGTTTGAAGACCAACAATTACAAGCATTATTGCATGAAGATGCATGTCAAACTCAAAACAACTTGCAGAAAGATTAAATGTTGCTCAGCAAACAATTTCTGATCGTTTACAAACAATGGGAAAGATTTTAAAGGAAGGAAAATGGGTACCACATCAACTGAACAAAAGACAAATGGAAAACCGAAAAGTCATCAGTAAAATGTTGCTTCAATGGCACGAAAGTCTTTTTTGCATCGAATTGTGACTGGTGATGAAAAGTGGATTTATTTTGAGAATCCCAAACGCACAAAATCATGGGTGGATCCAGGGTAACCATGAACATTGACTGCAAGGCCAAATCCCTTCGGAAAGAAGACAATGCTCTGTGTTTGGTGGGATCAGGAAGGTGTGGTGTATTATGAGCTTCTAAAACCAGGTGAAACTGTTAATACTGATTGCTACCAACAACAAATAATCGATCTGAACCATGCTTTAATCTTAAAATGACCAGAATGTGACAGAAGACAAGGAAAAGTAATTTTGCTTCATGATAACACACCATCACACACTTCTAAACCAGTTAAAGACACGTTAAAAGATCTTGCCTGGGAAGTATTAACCCACCCACTGTATTCACCAGACCTTGCTCCTTCAGATTACCACTTGTTCCGATAGATGGCACACGCACTTTCTGAGCAGCACTTCAAAACGTAGGAAGAAGTGAAAAACTGAGTCTCTGAATTGTTTGCCTCAAACCAAGAAAAGTTCTATTGGGACGGTATCCGAAAATTACCTGAAAGATGGGGGAAATGTGTAGCTAGTGATGGACATTACTTTGAATAAAGCACTTTTAATGTTTCCCTTGAAATTATCATGTTTTCTTTGATTACAAAACCCGCATTATTAACCAGTACATATAGTAAAGCTGGCGGTGTCGTGCTTCCATCCTAAGAAATGATGGTGTTAAGTGGAGTGGTTAAGAGGAGCAAGTTAGGAGTCAAACTACCAGGCTCCAATTCCAATCAGCTTCCTATAAGGAAATGTGAACTTGAGCAATCACTGAATGTCTCCACCTCAGTTCTTTTAACTCTAAAGTGGATGATAAAAACAGTAGCCTTATTGAGTTGGAAGGGCTGAAATAGTTAATACCTATAAAGTCCCTAGAATCATCTTGAGACAGAGTAAGTGCCACATAAGTGTTAGCTATTATCATCGCTGCTAGCACAACTCTATGGAAATGAAAGAACCCTCAGGCCATCATTCATTCCAGTCCCCTAGGTCTAGTCTCAATCTCATGCTTTGAGTAGGTTTTATATTAAGGAGTGAAAATGTGTTATGAGCATTATGCCACAGTGGTGAGTGGCATTATAAGTAAAGTCAGATCAAACTGGCAGCTAAGGTTCAATTGCTCTGTGAAACCAAATTTGTCTCAAAGGAAGAATTTTTTAACAGATGTCTGAATACGATGGAGGTTGGGTGGTGGACTATTATTACCAGATTTCATAATATGTGGTTCAGTAGGCACGAACTTGGTGATAAAATCAGGATTGTGGAAAGGTGCAGCTCACTGAGAAATATGCCGTACTAGAAACAGTACAAACTAACCTCCTGTGTGGCTCACTTGCCTGCTGAGGTTACCCTATGAATCCGAAACAGAATTTCTGAATTGGAAATGACTGAGACAATGTTTCCCTCTTTGTGTGTGTTTTATTTCTTCTTTTGAGTGTATATTTCCAAAATGAGCTATAGGTACTAATTCATTAAAAATTCCAGGTGGAATTTACAATGAGGCAAGGTAATTTATTGAGCTATTATGTTCTGTTATCACTATAATAGAGGCCCAGTGCACGAATTTGTGCATGGGTAGGGTCTAGCCGGCCCAGCCCCAATTGGCAGATCGAGGTCGGGCCTGTCAGGAGGAGGAGACGGCGGGAGGTTGGCTGGCTGGCCCACCCCCTAATGGGGCCAGGGGGGTGCTGTGGGATGTTGGCCAGCCAGCTCCACCCCTGATTGGTGGGGGGAGGGGGGCGATTGGGGGTGGAGCTGGCTGGGGGGAGGGGCTGTGGGCTGATCAGGGTGGTGGGGGCTGATTGGGGGTGGGTCTGGCTATGGGGAGGGGCTATGGGTGGTGGGCCAGCCAGCCCCATCCCAGAATAGAGTGGGGGGGGCCAGTCGGGGGCCAGCAGCCTGGGGGAGGGGCCATGGACGGTTGGCCAGCTGGCCCTGCCTCTGATCAGAGTGGGGGGTCCATCGGGGGTGGGGCTGGCTGGGGGGAGGTGCTGCAGGAAGTCGGTCAGCTGTCCCTGCCCCCTGTTGGGGTGGGGGTAATCAGGGGCGGGGCAGGCTGGGGGAGGGGCCGCAGGAGTTTGGCCGGCTGGCCCCACCCCCCAATCAGGCCGGTTCACTGGCTGCAGTGGGCATCATAGTGACTGGTTGTTCCAGTCATTATGGCATTCTGGTCACTAACTTGTTATATATAGAGAGATTTTTCCACCTCCTCGTTCCTGTAAGTTACCCAGATCTTTCTGCCCCTTTATCTTGGAAGAGGCTTTTGTTTGCAGGGCTCAAAGCATTAATTGACTGCAGATTCCTTCTCAGCTTTTATGTTTTGAAAACTAGATTGCAAGAATTAGAGGATAATGAATATTTTTGACATGGATGAGGATGAGCAAAAATAAGGAAGGCAGTGCTAGGAGTCCTCATGAATAAGCATGATGGAAGCACTGAATGCTGAGGAGAGTGGGAACTCATTTACTATCTCTGACAGTACCACATTATAAAGCAGGATTTCAGGTGTGGGCTGCATTTGGGAAAGTTGGACCTACTGCATGGAATTACTGACTCGAAAATATTCCCATACCCACACTTGGGATAAAAGCAATAGAGATGATTAACCTCAAAGCTTCAACAAGGAGTGTATCAGCGGCTACACTGATAGACTAAAGGCTACAGGGCTGCCTTCTGTTTGCCAGATTTTTGTACAACACCAGAAGGGGAGTTTCCCCAATAATCAAATGACTGAATTTTTCTTTTATGAGCTCCAAGTCAGATCTAATCATATGTGTATATGTGTGTGTATGATATTTTCTGACTGTCTCAATTATAGACAGTGATTCATAACTGATAAAAGTGTAATCTATCTATCTATCTATCTATATATATATATATATATATAAATAAGGCTAATATGCAAAGTGTCCCCTCAGGAGTTCAACCAGGAGACTGGGAGTTCTATTGCTTACTATGACGTGCACTAACCACCAGGGGGTGGCACGGAATGAAGGAAGGCCCCGGCCGGCAGCCAGAAGGCCCCAATCAGCCCTGATCACTGGCCAGGCCTAGCGACCCTATCCATGCACAAATTTCGTGCACTGGGCCTCTAGTATATCAATATGGCTGCATATGAGCAGAAATGAGTATGTTAGTTACACATACCTAAAGTTCCAAACTTTTACCTCCACAATTCCCAAGTTCTTGCAAGACTGAGTGAGTGCATATGCTGTGTCTTCAGATCAAATGTAGATAACAAAAATATTATTGCAGTCGATTTTTCATTTTTAAAAAAGTGATAGATTGCTTTTGAAAGTCACAAGTGAAGTCACCACACTGTTTTTTTGTTTGTTTGTTTGTTTTTTAAGGAGAAGAATTAAAGTGAGATCATACACTTGTTGCTTATTTTATCAACTATCTAGTGAAAGGAGCCATAATACTGAAATTCAGCATCCCTTTATTATCCATTGAGGAAGTTAAGCCCATTCTTTTACAAAAGACTGTGTGACAGCATTGTATAATAAGTAGCAAATCATTATCATTTCCTCTGCTATTCATTGAAGGAATGCTAATCACAATTAATGTGCATGTAATGTACAATTTCATAGGAGTGAGGCCATACTTTAGCATGAATTATAAGACTTCCAATTCCTTCAGCTATTAAAATGCTTAGCAATTCTCTTTAAGCTCCAGCTTTCAAGGAACCACTTGGCCATTCCCCTACTTTAAAGATGAGTCTGAGATATATGCTGGAGCTTTCCATCAGTAAGAGATAAAAGGAAATGCAAATTGTTTTTCCTAATCTCTGTGCTATCCCTGCATCATATTAGTAAAATGCTGCGTAGCTTTCCTAGTCAGGCACAAGTCAATAACTCTGAGAGAAAGAGAAAAATTTAACTCTCAAAATACCCTCTTCATGGACTGGAAAGGAATAAGGAAAAGACACTTGGTCTTCATGAAGCAACTTCTGTACTGAAAGCGTCTCTGAGGGGACAGGTTGTTTAAAATCCTGATGTTAGAGTTATGTTCTATAGTTGCCTATTTTGGTGCCTAAAATGTGCTGCTCTAGTGTAGTTTGACAACTATGAGTATTATTAAAAACTACTGCTTCCTTAGTGGGAGATTTAAGACCTGGTTCAAACACGTAAGTTCAGTCTACCTAAAGCAGTGCTATCACCGTTATTTTGGGAACAAACCATATCACAGTCCGTAGTGATTCAGATGCTTCAGTCAGATTGTTTTCTACAGTTGACAGTGCAAGAACAATGCTTGAGACAGATGCTCGTGTCCAACGGCATGATGGGCTGTGTCAGTAAAGCAGGAGCACTGTCACGGCATATTACCATGTCTGTGATATGTCTTACTGACAACATCACAGCCTTTGATTTACGTGGACTGGACTTAAAATAAATGAGTGGAATATTCCCCAAGGCACATAATCAATTGCATCTGTTGCAATCCTGGTATTTCCTTTGCCCTGTTTATACCATCACTGCCTCTACTGAAGCAGTATTATCGTTAAGTGTTTCCATGAATATCTCCTGGCACCAGCTCAGAGCACCGCTGCTACACTACAAACACTTCCAGCCTCGAAGGACCGCAGCAGAATTCGCATTGCTCCAATACTGCATTGATTGTGATAAATGTTATGAGGGAAAAGAATATACATTTCTTATTGCATTTCTTTGTAGTATCTTTGAGTTTGATGAAATAACAGCAAACTGTTGTGGAGACGAAAACATCTGTTAACAATGGTGAGGTAATCTTGCTGTACTGCAAAATAATGTAAAAATAAATTACTGGGTGTTTCTGAACAACATTCTCTGAAGTCTATAAAAATTGGAAGCATTTGACTTTGTTGCAGTACGATTAGGGAATATCAGACAGGAAAATGTGCTTTGCATTTAAAAACAACATATGGTGGAATCAGACAATATTTGTGAAAGAAAAAGTATTTCTAGAAAATGACTATTTCCATGTATACATAGTTTAATCAGTATACCCTACTGACAGGCTCTCCTAATTTATATCCCCTATATGCAGTTTTTGTATCCAAATGGACAAAAAAGTTCATGCAGAAAGCAAGAGGGGTTAATGTTAAAAGGAAAAAAAAAAAGATGAAAGGAAAGCTATTATACTGTAAAACTAAACAATGGAAATGAAACCTATAAACTTCCTAAGTTTCCTGGATGTTTGCTTTAATTTAAAAATAGTATAATATGCCTGATTATATGTTTTAGTAGATACAATGGTTCATAAATAAAGACATGGTTTCACAAAGAAAATATTTTTCCTAATTAAATGAGTCATTATGCAAACCTATATAAGATTTTTCTAGTAGAAATGAAAGAAACCTGGTAATGAAATGATTTCATTCTGTACAATCTGAATATTATTTTTATTAAACTTTATATAGAAATAAGATTTTGCTTTTCATGTTGGAAAATATAGTAAAGATTATTGCTCTACATATTGTAAAATATATCCAGTAGCTTGTGTTAAATTTAATATGCCTTTGCAAATGCTTACTAAGAAGTTGTGGTTATAATGTTTTTTTAAAATAAAAGAAAAACTTCTATTTTAAATGAATATTAATTTTTATCTTTAGTTTGAATGTCATGAACACAATGAAATATCTTTATAAATTTCTGATAGCATTTAAAATAAAAAATATTATCTACGTCAACCTGCTTGAATTATCTTATCATTATTAACAGCTTGTATTAGCAATATTTAAAACTTCACCTAATAGTCACAAAAATATTCAGATATTTAACATTTATATTATTATACAATGCAAGTAAATGTTTTTATTTTTAAAAAAAAATACAAACCCAGAGTTTTTCACTTCTTCTTTTATCTTCTCATGTTCTAATCACAAATGCAACCAAATATAAGTAGAAATAGATATCATTATAAGTGACAAATAGATCCATTAAAATGAAAATGGATTTAAATACATACACATATATGTGAATAATGCATTAGTGGTTATTTATGCTAAGGGAAAAACTCTGGTTTACTAATGTCACCAATGTCACGTGATTTGGCTGAAATGATTCTGTAAAGTTTTATCGTTACTCAGCTTCACAGTTTACCTAAAGGCACAACAGAGTCATGTAGGGCAGGGATGGGGAAGAGTAGCACTGGAAGACCAAGTAATACAATAGTCCTAGCGATCTCATTAACTGACTAGCAAACTTTAGTCAGCGCTGCACATTCCCCTCAGAGTAAGTGCTGAAATCCTTACAATGACCTACAATATCCTACATGATCTGACTCCTGTAGTTCTCTGACCTTGTGCCCTATACATACTGCTGCTTTTCCTACTCCAGTCCCACCGCAATGCAACCCTAGAAGTTCTAAGTACTGGCGGAGTATAGCCCCCCTCAGGACTTCACACTTGTTCTTCCCTCCGCCTGGAACATTCTTGCCAGAAATGCCACTGTCACTCACTCCAACCTTCTTCTCCTTCAAGTCTTTGCTGAAGAGATTTTCTCAGTGAGACCATCCAATTTCACCAGCACCTCCCCTAATTACCCCTGAGCATTCTCTATCCTCCTCTGCTGCTTATTTCTCTCTAATACCCTGTATATCTTCTAAAGGCACTAGAGTTTCTTTAGTTTTCAATTTATTTATTTTTTAAATATATTTTATTGATTTTTTACAGAGAGGAAGGGAGAGGGATAGAGAGTTAGAAACATCGATGAGAGAGAAACATCGATCAGCTGCCTCCTGCACACCTCCCTACTGGGGATGTGCCCACAACCAATGTACATGCCCCTGACCGGAATCGAACCTGGGACCCTGGAGTCCGCAGGCTGATGCTCTATCCACTGAGCAAAACCGGTCAGGGCTAGTTTTCAATTTATTGCCTGATTTCCCCACCACCCTTTTAGAATGGGGATTGGTGAGGAGTTGTGGGAGGGTATCATCTGTGTTTTACACGCTCATATCCTCAGCACATTGGGCACAGAGACATTGAAAAAATATATCACATAGAATGTTGAATTGGAGAAATTGTGACATAAAAATCAAATCTGAAAATCAAAAATCATTTTATTTTCTTGCTTGATAAATGCACTGAAAGATTGTTTCTTGTGAAGCAAACTTCTGAAGATGCATGTAGTGTATTGATTACTCCTTTACTGTCACTTCCCAGATGGCCAAATCTTGAGACCAAGTTGCTTTGACTTTAAATAACAAAAATACTGCACAACAAAGGCTGGGCTGTGAAGTTCTATGAATCTACCCTGTATTCCATCACTGACAAAAACTGAGAACCCTCTCAGCTGCTAAAGAAAACTTTACTAAAGTACTGATTTTTTAAAAATCACTGTATACAGCTAGGGATTTTGTGATATGCAAAAAGTTTACAGCCCAAAAGGTAACCTACATATAAGTTTACTCAAAGTTACTGGACTTTTTTGACATAAGAATCATTGAAATAAATTGCAGCTCAAAAGCCCAGAGTGTGTTATCGCATACCCTGCTAACTTTTGGGGATTTATCTTTATTGTTGAAAGTATTACAGATGTCCCCTTATTTCCCCCATTGACCCATTCCCACCCCCAGGCCTTCACCACATTATTTTCTGTGCCCATAGGTTATGCAAATATGCATATAAGTTCTTAAGTTAATTTCTTCCCACCCCCCCCCAACTCCCTGCCTTTCCTCTGAGATTCATCTGTCCTATGCTTCTACCCTGCTAACTTAAAAGAAAAAGTGAAGTCCATTATAGCTTAAGTAGTGACTCAACCAACCAATGGTGATAATTTAAAAAGACTGTTTTTTACTATCAGTTCTGTTATGCAGAGTGAAGAATGAAAAATTGCAAGATTTACTTCAAGATGTATTGTCATCTACCAGTTTTGAGACAAATGCCTTCTCATCAGCACTTCAATATTTTACATCCAAGCCACAGAGTATGGTCTTTGATTCTGCCTGCCCCTCAGCTCCCTTACTTTCTCCAAGTTCCTTTGATCAAAGAAAGTCCTCAGAATCTATAGATAGAAACAAACTGTAACCTCAAAAAAATCGAAGCTATCTGCAGTTAAGTTGAGAGTATTAGGAATTCACATTAATTTGCCCAAATTCAAATATAATCTTCATTTTCTCAAATGTAGCTTATTATTCCTCAACAGATGTTCATTCAGAGAGCATCTAAAACTTTAGATTCAAGTTTTACATGTATGGAATTTGTCTATCTTATTTAAAAAGAAAAAGACAGCCCAGATGGTGTTGCTCAATGGTTAAGCATCAAACCATGAACCAGGAGATCAGGGTTCAATTCCAGTCAGGGCATATGCCCGTGTTGTGGGCTCAATCCCCAGTAGGGGGTGTGCAGGAGACAGCTGATCTATGATTCTCTCTCATTGCTAATTTTTCTATCTCTCCCTCTCCCTTCCTCTGGAATCAATGAAAACATATTTAAATAAATAATAAGAAGAAAAAGATAAAGGCCTATTACAAAAATTAACTGGTTCTAGACATAGCAAAAATAATTGCTGTTCTATAAACTATTTCTCATACTGATCATTTTTATATAGTTATTTATTTTTATTTGAAACAATAATTTCAAAAGCACTATTGGTTTCTCAAATTGCCATACTTGACCTTTAATTTCATCTGTAATTCTTTTTAGAAAAAACTCCAGGAAAAAAAAAAACACACACACAGAAAACAGTTTTAAGTAAAATTTTACATGAAGTATTCATCATCATCATCAATAATATCATCATTATTTAACACATTTAGGGGAGAAGTTAGAATTACTTTCCATGGTGTCAAGATGATCCCAATACAGAAGGAGAACATAACATATTTAGGAAAAAATATGAACTAAGAAAACTGGTAATGTCTTAAAGAAAGGGAGGGATTTTTGAAAAGCTCTTCTTAAAAGTGTGCCAGAACAGGCCATTTGGGAAGTGTTCATAAACTTTAGGACATGCAATAAAACCAGCAGTCCTTAAATACTCATGTTCCAGGTCTAAACTCTATGGATTCTGATTGAACAGCTCTGTCATGAAGCTCTGGAATCTGCATTCTAACAAATACTTTAGATAGTGCTTGGACCACACTTATTTTTTTTTTTTAATCTTTATTGTTGAAAGTATTACATATGTCCCCTACCGCCCCCCCATTGACCTCTTCTAACCTGCCCCCACCCCAGGCCTCTTCTAACCTGCCCCCACTCCAGCCCCCACCCCAGGCCTTCACCACCCTGTTGTCTTTGTCCATGGGTTATGTATATATGCATATAAGTTCTTTGAATCACACTTTTTAAACTATAATTTAGGTTTTTTGGCTCAAACTTGAAAATTATACAGTAGATCTAAGAAAATAGTGGTGTATTTGGTGGGTGCGTATCCCCAACTGGGTGCCTCAGTGCCACAAATACTCTTTTTCTGCTCAAATTCAGTTCCAAAGATAAATGGAATATATGGCTACTCATGGTCTGTTCTTGGTCCTCATGCTAACAAATTAACATTTGGCCTGGACTGACACCTCCTCCTTGCTCAGTCAGAAATGATAGTTTCAAGAATGATCTCCAGAGCAATGTTTTCTCTGGATCATCCAATACTGACTCCCAATAAAATTAGAAATTATATCTCTCAAAATGTTCATTTCCATATCAGATGGTTTATTTGTTAAAAAAGATTAAACCAAGGGGAAACCATTGTGTGCTTCCTTACTCTTCTGTCTCTACTTATGAAACCGTTTAAAGCCATTTCCTTTCCTGAATAAATCTTAGCTCTTAAGATAGGTGTTTTTAACAAACATCAAGGGAGTTGGAAACAAACACTCCTCTTAGCATGCCTTTCCTTTCACAGTTGTGCTTCTCAGAAGAGGTCAAGCTTTGCCAAAACCCAGGAGGCCTGTAATGATTTTTCTTTTCCCTCAGATCATACTACATATAAACCAAAGCTGGTAGTAAGAACCAAGGATTTCATAGTAATATAGTAAATATATCTATACTAAATACATAGTATTTATATGTAGTATTGAGCATTTATAGATATATAGTGTTTAATATAGTATACTATAATTGTATATATAGTATAGGATATTTATATATAGCACTAGAGGCCCGGTGCACAAAATTTGTGCACAGGGGTTGTGTCCCTCGGCCCAGCCTGCACCCTCTCCAATCTGGGACTCCTCAAGGGATGTCCGACTGCCCTTTTAGGCCCGATCCCACAGGAATGGGCCTAAAAGGGCAGTCGGACATCCCTCTCACAATTCAGGACTGCAGGCTCCTAACCACTTGCCTGCCTGCCTGCCTGATTGTCCCCTAACTGCTCCTCTGCCGGCCTGATTGCCCCCAACTACCCTCCCCTGCTGGCCTGATCACTCCCAAGGCTTTTATTAGTATAGATATGACCCTTCACAGAAAATTTTACTAACCCTGCTTTACAATAAGGGCTTGACGATTGAATCATTAGGGCCAGACACCAAGATTTCCTTTCTTTGAATAGTGGAGGGAATACTTATCTTGTCTTTAAGTTGCCCTGAAATTAAAATGAGATAATGACTTAGAAAAGTATAGAAGCACCATATAAAGACAACTGTCTTTTTCATGTACTAAAAAGACAATAAAGTGGTAAAATGAAAAACACTCTTTTTATTATCCCCCTTCCTTCCTTTACAGCCTGTATTTAAACTTTGAAATTTATAAAATTTTCACTCCTTTTTTCATTTCTTTACATTCAACATTATTTTGTATTGGTTTCAGGTTTTATATTAGTTACAGAATAGTGGTTAGACAATCATATACTTTACAGTGTTCCCCAATATTTCCAGTACCCACCTGACATCATACCATCATTACAACACTACTGACTATATTCCCTATTTAAGTGACAATGGGTTTACAGGTTCCTTCCAGTCTTTCTTTTGTGTTGTTTGCCTTTACTTTTCTTTCTCACTTCTTCCCTCATTTTCCTTATATAATATCTCAATTGGCCATCAAAGCTCAGCAAAGGCCCTGGGACACGCTTAATCCATTTTACAGACCAGGAAACTGAGGCCAATTCCAGTTGGCTATGGAACTTGACTCAGTGCGCAGGGAACCTTCAGAGCCATGCTCTCTGCCCTTCCTAAGGGGCTGCCGCTGGGCAAACAGAACAAACCTTCCTGTCAGGCTTCTGAGCCTCTTTTTCAAGCACCTCTTCATTGCAGATGCTCCACATTCTTTCCTCTCCCCGGTCCCTCACCCCTATTCTTTACTGCCCGCCCCTCTCTGGAGCAGGTGGAAAGCTTCACACTCACTGCACAGATGTGTGCTGCTGAGGCAGGGCAGGTGCGGACTTGCTTTTGGGCCGAGGGGGGAGCAGGAGTTGCCACCTCTGAAGTGCAAAGGCCACCTGGGCGAGGCCTGGTTAGCGGATTAGCGCAGGGAGCTTCTCTGAATCGCGTCAGTTGGTCAGGTACCCTGCAGTGAGGCACCCTCCACTGAGGTGGCACCACTCCTCAACCCCCGCCTCAGGGCTGCAGGTCCTTGCCCTTCCACCTGGGTGTCCTTACATGCCCCTTGATCCCTGGCCAGGCCCACCCGTGTCTTGGGGCCACTGCAGAACCTCTCTCTCTGCAGGCTAGGCAGATCCCTGCCTGCCGGTCCCCTGCCCCAGCCCGAGCCCCCTCTGGTGCACCCCGCCTGGCCAGGTTTTTGCCTTTGATCTATGGCATTGGTGACAGCACACTCCTACAAGCCTGGTACCCAGAGGGCACAGGGTCAGTTCTTTGCCCAGAATGTTAGAGGTTGCAGTAGCATTTGCAGATGTCGCCCAGAGCCTGCTGGCGAAGGCAGCGCCTGTGTGGGGTGTCCTCATAGAGGGACAGTGCAGCGCTGCTCTGCCCCCTTGGAACGCCTGCCTCCTGGCTGGCTGCTTCACCAAAGCCTTGGCACTTGCCCTGGAGCTTCCCCTCAGGCGGCCCTGGAGTTGGGCCTCTTGCCTCTGCTAGGTCTCCAACCTCACCTGGGTCATCTTCTTTCTTCCACATTTAGCCTTCATCCATCCCTCTCTCCTGCAGTGCTTGCTCTCCAGGCCCGAAAGAAAAGGACCAAGACCAAGAAGAACAAAGCCCAAAAGAAGTGAGTCTTGAACCCCCACATCCCATTCTCTGGATTTCCTCCTGTACCTCCTCTCTGTGTCACATCTTGAACAGGCAACCTGCGGCCCAGCCACATGGCCTCTAGGCAGCCTGGTAGAGTCGGTCTCCGAGAAGCTGTGGATCTGTGGCCAGAGGCCCAGCCTGGGTCTCAGCAACCCCATTCCTGCGATGGTCCTGGGACCCTGCGGGCGGGGCTTGGCTCCACCACCCTCGCCTCCCAGGCTGGTGGTGGTCCCAGGACCCTGCGGGCTTGGCGCCCATCCCCCAGCTGCTTGGCGCCTGCATATGCAAATTAGCCCACCATCTTTGTTGGGTTAATTTGCATACTCACTCCTGATTGGCTGGTGGGCATCACAGAGGTACAGTCAATTTGCATCTTTCTCTTTTATTAGTGTAGATATAGCACTACAGTATTTATGTATAGTATATAATATCTATACCTATGCATAGTCAACATATCTGTACCATTCCTGTCATCATGAAACAATGCAATGTTTGATTGGAGAGAGGGTAATATAGAAACTGGATTTGTCCTTTAAAATTTGTGAATGCATGAATTAATCTAATGTAAAAACATGTAAAGGCAATTCTTTTTTTTTTAATATATTTTATTAATTTATTACAGTGAGGAAGAGAGAGGGATAGAGAGGGATAGAGAGTTAGAAACATTGATGAGAGAGAAACATCAACCAGCTGCCTCTTGCACACTCCCTACTGGGGATGTGCCCACAACCAAGGTATATGCCCCTGACCAGAATCGAACCTGGGACCTTTCAGTCCGCAGGCCGACGCTCTATCCACTGAGCCAAACAGGTTTCTGCTAAAGGCAATTCTTAAACATTAATATGGCACTAATTTTAAAACACAAATAAACAATAATACCAAAGCTTCTGTGTTGAAATTTCTAGTTTTCAATGCAACATAAAAAATAAGTTATAGGAAAAAACAGGTGATTTTAATAGCCAGAGGATTATTTGTTCATAATAATCAATATATACAAAATTATGGTAGTGAAACTTAGATTCTAACTTTAACTTTTCCACTAACTAGCTGAGTGATCTGAAATCTCATTAACTTTCTTTAGACCTTACATTCCTTGTTTTAATGGGAGTCTATTATCCTCAGCAATGTTTAAGTTCCATAATAATTTGAAGACTCTCTTATTGTAGATTAATCAGAGAAGCTTTTTGTTTTCTTTTTTTTTAACCACCAGTTCTATTGAGCAGTTTATAAAATCAAATGCCTATTCTAGTAAGCAAGGAAGGAAAATAAAGGAATTTATAAGAAATTTCTCAGAATCACTTCAGTCTTATTTCCTAAGCCAAGAGACGAAATATATTATGTTGATTTAATTTTTACAAAAATATACTCTTCAGTATCGAAGGGAAAGAAAAGTTTGGCTGATTAAAGAGAACGCAAAGAGCCTTATGACTTCAAACAGTTGTTACAAATCATTTTACTGATTATAAGTATTTGATTCCAGCATATGGATTAAATTGTTATAGGAGTATAAGATGTCAAATATAAAGACAGTAAAGGCTTGAGAAAAAAAATAATTTAGGTTTTTACTTGCTCTCAGTTGTCTATAATTGAATTATTCCCAAATGTAGATAGGTTTTCCTGTCCCTTAAATATATAAGAAAACATATCAAAATATCACATGTTTCTGTTCTTCACTTATTATTATTAACCTTTTGTACTCGGATGTCGAGTATGACTTGACACGGTTAGCATCGGTAGCAGGAATCGAGAAAAAAGCAAGCTAGTGCAAAAGGTTAAAATACTAGAGGCCCAGTGCACAAATTAGTGCACCGGTGGGGTCCCTTGGCCTGGCCAGTGATTGGGGCCAATCAGGGGGCCGGATGGCCAGGAGGAGGGACCATGGGAGGTTGGCCAGCCGCCCCCCATCAGGGCTGATGGGGGGTCAGCTGGCTTGTGGGAGGTTGGCCGGCCAGGGGGAGGTTCTGCAGGAGGTTGGCTGGCAGCCAGGGAGTGGGACTGCGGGAAGTTGGCCAGCCAGACCCCCCTGCCAATTAGGGCCAATCAGTTGGCCGCAGGAGGTTAGCCAGAGCGGGCGGTTGGCTGTGGAAGCGCACTTGACATCCAGAGGGCAGCTCCTGCATTGAGCGGCTGCCCCCTGGTGATCAGTGCACATCATAGCAACTGGTTGACTGGTCTTTTGGTTGTTCGGTCACTTAGGCTTTTATATATATACTAAGGCCCGGTGCACAAATTTGTGCAAGAGGGTCTTCATGGCCTGTGGGGATTGGGCCAAAACCAGCAGTCCAATGCTGCCTGCCGCTCCTGCCTGCTGCTCATCCTGGCCCTGCTGCACCTGGCACGGGCTCATGCCCAGTCAGCCCTGATCAGGAGAGGCTTGTGCAGTGGCACTCACCAGCCATAAGCCCTGCGTCTGGTGCCCATTCTGAGGGGGGTGGAGAGAGTCAGGACACAATCAGCCCTCCTGGCAAGTGGTGGGATGCTCTTGCCGGCCCGGGATCCGGATCCATCCTGCTGACATTCACGCTGGTTGTTGGAAGCCACCTGGCAGCCGCTTTTATATTGTTTCTTCCTTGAGTAGTGTCTAGGGAGGGGAAGCAGCTGCAGTGCCCAAAGCTGACTTCCAGGAGGCTGGTGGCACTGTCGGGATTGTGCCAGTGGCACTGGTCCACCTGTGCCTGGCCCATTATCCAAAGATTGGACCTGCAGGACTACCAAGGGAGTGAGTGGCTGCCACCAGGCTGGTGGGCCGCCTGGATGGGTCAGTCAGCTGAGCAGCACTCCCACTGTGGGAACACAGTGATCACCAGGGGCAGCTCCTGCAATGAGTGTCTGCCTCCTGGTGGTCATTGCGCATCATAGCGACCAATCGACCGGTCGTTTGGTCGTTTAGTCCCTTAGGCTTTTATATAGAGAGAGATTTAACTAGAAAAGACTTCCTATAGGTAAAAATAAAAAAAGTATTCTGAGTAATTTTATTACTGCTTCAAGAAACACTCTAACTATGTAATTTTAAGTGGGCACATACTTCAGAGTCCATGTATTCATAGTCTTCAATTTATAGGTGAAATAAATGAAGCATATTGAGGTTAAATGACTTATCCAAAATTAAACAGATATTTAGTGACCAAGCAAGGCTAAAACATGGGTATGCTTATACCCAGAGCTCTGTTCTTGTTACTACTTTGTTGTGTTTGTTGTGTCTAAGATTATACAAATCGGTCAGGGAAAAATAGTTCTTATTGTCCAATATGTATTTAAAATACTAGATACCTAATCCTTTTCTTAGAAATTCAGTTAGCACTATACCAAGTTTCGTGTACTTGATTTTGTCCAATTCAATGCCCCTAATCTTATTCTGTTATATATAGACCAAGGAAGTGGACTATACATTATTTTCAAGTGCACATAGAATAAATTTTTATAAAAAAAGAAGTAGAAATAAGAGTTTTACTTCTCATTATTGCACCGAATAAGGCCAGCAAACAATTTTACTTCCTGTTCATAGAATTCTGCACTGGTTAATTTTTTGGTTCTAAAAATCCGACTACATCCTGGGACATGGCAATTATTTCATGGAACTGATATTTGACACTGCCACCTAGTCATTTTTGGATCGACATGTCGACAAACCAACAACCAAAAAAAGAGATGATTATAGTGCCTGTGGATTTGATTCTGAATTTCATACAGAACTAGTATTATTTCCACAAAATGGGGGAGGGGGTGTGGAGGGAGTACACTATGTCTGATGCCTTCTAAATTTGCCATAAACAGTGTTAAAAGTTAATAAGAGACTACAGAAACAATACAGATTTTAAAAAAAAGAGTCAGATTCCTGAGGAATGTAGACATGTGGCCCCATGGCAGAAAAGTAACCAAAATTATCTAAAGTATCAGCTAATGATAATAGTACACAGAATGAGTCTTGAAGAAGAAAGTTAAAGAACCTAACAACAGTCTCATGACCAGTTCTACAAATGAGGGCAGAAATAATTACCTATAGTTTCATTCACATGACAATGTTCTTCTATGTACATATACATCACATTAGTTATGCTGATGATAGTTAACTTCATAATTTAGTCCTCTTATTAAAGTTAATAATAATCTTTTGTTAAAAATATCAAGTTAAAGTGATAAATATGAGAATAGTCATCATTACTTGGGGATAGGTACAATGACTGATTAATTCTATATAGGAAACAGTAAAGATATCTTCTTTTGTACCAGGGAAAGCTGCATTGCGTTAGTAATGAGCACTAGATTATTGTTTTTGCTATTTGAAAGATTTAGAATACAGAGGTATAAATGGTTGAATGTTGAAAAGTCAAAGAAATAGACTGTGCTGTATATTTTCCATTGGTCATTTGTGTTTACCTAGCACATTTCCCACCTCCCTCCATATGTCTTCTATACTACACCATCTGGCTTGTTCACCTCTACTTCCAACTTGGGATTTAAATGTAAATTTGCTTCTGCCAATTTAGAAGCACTCAGGGCACATTTGGAAAGCAGGAGTGAGGCAGAAACCATCATCTGGCTGTAGGTTCTCCTGGAAAAAAAGTAAGGTAATGGAGATATAAATATTAAGATGTGGTTTATGATGGTGCAGTATCAGCTTCCAGATCCCTGTTAGAGACACTGCACTGTGTTCTTGGAGTCAATAGCTCCAGTGGTAGCCCTCTGCATCCAGCTCCTCCAGTACTTTCAACAATTCTGTAAACACAGTATTACTTAAGCACAGCATTTTGTGAGCACATTATTTTAGTACTTTCTGTTTAAAATACTAGACTGTTCCAAGCTTAGAAGGAGAATAAGTTGTTCTTAAGCTGATAAATAATGCCTACAAAAAAAAAAACCCTACAAGAAACATATGCTCAATAGTAAAATATTGAAAACTTTCCCTTGAGATAGGGAGCTAGTAAAGATGACAGCTGCTACCAATTCTACTTGATATTATACTAAAATTCCTAATTAGTGCAAGATAATAAAAAGGGATAAAAGGCATAGAACAAAAAGGTAAAAATATAATGTAAATATTCACAGATAACATGATACAAAAGAATCTATAGAAATGCATATTTCAAGAGTCTACAGAATTAATAAGTGAATTTTACAAGGTATTTGTGTATAAATTCCATATATAAGAATCAATATTATTTCTATATATCAACAATAAACAGAGAATGGAATTTGAAATATACCTTTTTACAATAGCATCAAAAGCCATCAAATACTTAAGGATACCTAATGAAATATGTGCAAAACTTTCAAAGAAATTAAAGAAGACATAAATAGAATAACTGTTGTCTTTTCTCTAGTATACATCAATAAATTTCTTGAGAATGGGGACTAGGTTTTAATACTTGTATTCATCGAGATTTGGTACAGTACTTGCTCATATTAGGTACTCAAACAGGTGAAACACATTTAAACATACTGAATTTTATATTATTTTAAACATTATTTTCAATCCTTATAGGAAGTGATATTTATATTGAAATTTGGTATCTCTTATCTCTTCATAACTTCCCATTCTAGAGAATGACATCACAGGGAAAGATATGGATCCAATCAAGAAGAAAATAAAAGTGTTTTAAGAGAAAGGCAATCCACAGCACCTGGTGAAGCAAGCTTGAGTTAGGGGTAAGGAGTAAAATTCTCCAAATCTTAAATTTAAATTTCTCATTGTTCCATGGGAAATAAATTGCACATTAAAATCATCTGCTTTAGCAGCTTTTATGTAAATTATATTATCTGTTTCCTAATTATTTTAGATGCTACATTTGATTAAATACTGAAGCTTCAGGAAATAACATGTTGTTGTTTTTTTCATTGTTACCCACGAATATGTGTGTAGAGAGAGGGAGAGAGGGATGGAGAGAAAGAGAGAGAAAGAAAGAGAGAGAGAGAAACATCTATCAGTTGACTCCCATATGTCCCCTGACAAAGGATTGAACTGGAAGGGAATTGAACCTGCAACTATTTAGTGTATGGATGATGCTCCAAACAAGTAAGCCACCTGGCCAGGGCAGGAAATAACTTCTTAAATTGCTTTTCACCTTAAATTCATTGTCAAAAGATGGTGAGCTGAATTGACTAACAACATAGGTGCTGAGTTCTTTCAGTAAGATAGCTGTAACCAAAATTTTAGAACTGGAAATTACTGAGACAGCTTCAAGAGAAAACTGTCAGTTTTCTAAAAGTTTTAATTACTGGACCTAGAAATTTATGAGGAGAGCTGTAGTGATCCCCTTGGACATTGGGACCTTTATATTTCTTCTAATGACTATGAGGTAAGCAAGTTTTGGCATAAATTAACCTCTAACACTACTGTGTCACATGTGTGTAGACACCTGACTAGGCAGTGTGCACACTAGCACTGCTAGTCCACCTTGTATCTATGTTAGTCTTTGTATCTATAGTACCAGAAAATAGTAAATTCTCAAAAAAATTTTGATGAATGAATGAATGAATGAATGAATGAAGAATGAATGCTATATCACCATTGGTTAATATCCTATACTAGAGGCCCGGTGCATGAAATTCGTGCATGGGGTGTGGTGTCCCTCAGCCCAGCCTGCACCCTCTCCGATCTGGGACCCCTCGAGGGATGTCCGACTGCCCGTTTAGGCCCGATCCTGGTAGGATCGGGCCTAAACGGGCAGTCGGACATTCCTCTCACAATCCAGGACTGCTGGCTCCCAACTGCTCACCTGCCTGCCTTCCTGATTGCCATAACTGCTTCTGCCTGCCAGCCTGATCACCCCCTAACCACTCCCCTGCCAGCCTTATTGATGCCTAACTGCTCCCCTGCTAGCCTGATTGCCCCTAACTGCCCTCCCCTGCAGGCCTGGTCCCCCCAACTACCCTCCCCTGCAGGTCTGGTCCCCCCCAACTGCTCTCCCCTGCAGGCCCAGTTGCCCCTAACTTCACTCCTCTGCGGGCCTGGTCACCCCTAACTGCTCTCCCCTGCAGGCTTGATCACCCCCAACTGCCCTCCCCTGCTGGCCATCTTGTGGTGGCAATCTTGTGTCCACATGGGGGCAGCCATCTTTGATCACATAGGACCAGCCATCTTGTGTGTTGGAGTGACAATCAATTTGCATATTACTCTTTTATTAGATAGGCTAATAAGAGAGAAATATGCAAATTAGGCCAGGACATCACAACCAGCTCAGGAGGCTGTGTCACTACCAGTTCAGAGCATGCCCCCAGCCCCAGGGGACACATACCACACACCAGGGCTGGGGCGGTCTCTGAGTGGCCGCAGCCCCAGCCCGGCATCGCCCAGCTCTGAGGCCACTCCCACCAGGAGGTTTGCGGGTAGGCACACCGCCGTGCCTGCCCTGGCAGTAAGGCCCCCAGCATACCCACGGACCCATCCATGGGGGTGTGCTCCGAGCCTCCGCAGCCAGACTGTGGCTTAGGCCCGCTCTCCATGGGACATCCCCTGAGGGCTCCCAGACTGTAAGATGGGGCAGACTGGGCTGAAGGACACCCACCCAGTGCACGAATTTCATGTACAGGGCCTCTAGTAAATAAATGACAAAGACAATTATGTCCAATATAATTAATATTTTCTCCAGCACATTGTATAGGGCCATACATTTTTTACTGTTGAAGCATTCCAAAAAATACATAAAATTGATTTCTTTTTTTTTTTAATATATTTTATTGATTTTCTACAGAGAGGAAGGGAGAGGGATAGAGAGTCAGAAACATCGATCAGTTGCCTCCTGCACACCCCTACTGAGGATGTGCCTGCAACCAAGGTACATGCCCTTGACCAGAATCGAACCTAGGACCTTTCAGTCTGCAGGCCGACGCTCTATCCACTGAGCTAAACCGGTTAGGGTGATTTCTTTTTATCTAAACTAATCTTAGCTCCTAATATTTAATTTCTACCTGGTTTCAAAAAAATGTAATCTTAAAAATGTAAGACAATTCAGTCTCATTTTGTGTAAAAACCTCAGTTTTTCTAGGTTACTTCTTAGTCAGTTTGGGGTTCTCTGACTGCTTTTTCTTCTTGACTTTTCCCAAGTGGTATCTAGATTTGGAATAAGCCCATATATAAGTTTCATGCATCCGGAGGGAATGTACATTACGGTATATTTACTTAGAGCTTGCTGTATAGCAAGGGAGTCAGCCACCATCACTTACATTTGGCAGAGACCCAAAGGCACACAGGGGATTGGAACACTCTCTAGTGGAGAAATGGTAAGTCTTCACGTGTTGCAGTTGGACGATGTTGTCATGAGGAAGCTGAAGGTGGGCTAACTAGAAGAGAACATCCTATGTGATTGATTAGAGGAGCATATTTGACTTCTGCCTAAGTTAAAAGTGGGTGGGTGGGTGGTATGTGCAAAAACTAGGGAAACTGGCAGTTATTAACCAAAGTATTAGCCTTTTGAGGGATGATTGCTATAGATGTGGTTTGGATTCTTGGATTGGTTATTGTAGAGATTATAGGTTAGAGTTCTTTTTTTTTTTTTTTTAATCCTCACTCGAGGATATTTTTCCATTGAGTTTTAGAGAGAGTGGAAGAGAAAGGGAAAGACAGAGAGAAATATCGAGGGGAGAGAAAAACATGGAGTATGAAAAGCACAGAGTATAGTATTATGTTATTACTAGAAGCCCAGTGCACGAAATTCATGCATGGTGGGGGGTTGTCCCTCAGCCCAGCCTGTACCCTCTCCAATCTGGGACTCCTGGAGGGATGTCTGACTGCCCATTTAGGCCCGATTGGGCCTAAATGGGCAGTCGGACATCCCTCTCACAATCCAGGACTGCTGGCTCCCAACTGCTTGCCTGCCTGCCTTCCTGATTGCCCCTAACCACTCCGCTGCCAGCCTGGTTGATGCTTAACTGCTCCCCTGCCAGCCTGTTTGCCCCCAACGTCCCTCCTCTACCAGCCTGGTCACCCCTAACTGCCCTCTCCTGCAGGGTTGATCACCTCCAACTGCCCTCCCTTGCAGGCCTGGTCCCTCTCAACTGCCCTCCCTTGCAGGCCTGGTCCCTCACAACTGTCCTCCCTTGCAGGCCGGGTGCCTCCCAACTGCCCTCCCCTGCTGGCCATCTTATAGTGGCCATCTTGTGTCCACATGGGGGCAGGATCTTTGACCAATTGGGGGCAGCTATATTGTGTGTTGCAGTGATGATCAATCTGTATATTACTCTTTTATTAGATAGGATAGAGGCCTGGTGCATGGGTGGGGGCCAGCTGGTTTGCCCTGAAGGGTGTCCCAGATCAGGGTAGGGTTCCCTTGGGGCATGGGGCGGCCTGAGCAAGGGGTCTGTGGTGGTTTGCAGGCCGGCCACGCCCCCTGGCAACCCAAGCAGAGGCGTGGTATCTGGAATTTATTTTCTTTCTACAATTGAAACTTTGTAGCCTTAAGCAGGTGAGCCCGGCCAGGGTGTGCGGGAAGCTTTGCTTCCCCTGTTGCTGCTGGCAACCCTGGCCTGCTCTCTCAAGCTCCATTCTGCCGCCATTTGTTTGAATTTGTTTACCTTCTATAATTGAAACTTTGTAGCTTGAGTGGAGGCTTAGGCCTGCAACGGCTATGGGAAAGCTTGGCTTGCTCTGTTACCTAGGAAACCTTGCTCTCTGTGGCTGTAGCCATCTTGGATGGGGGTTAATTTGCATACTCGCCCTAATTGGCTGGTGGGCGTGGCTTATGTAGCGGAGTGATGGTTAATTTGCATATTACCATTTTATTAGAGAGGATGTATTAATTATTGTATCATTTTTCATGTAAACAATTGTAAAGCTACTTTTTTCCCACACTGTATGTGTTGAATCCCTATGTTGTACACCTGAAACTAATATAATATTGTATACCAACTATACTTTAATTTTTAAAAATATAAATTTGTATAACCTGTATAAAAAATTACTTGCCTTTCAGTGGGAAAATGTATCCCCTATAGCACATTCTTTCGGATTACCATATTCTAGCACTGTTCATTTTCTTGAAGTTATTTTGCAACTCTTTGTAAGTTAGAAATAACTAATTTAGATTTATAAATGTTATCCTGTCTGCCATTGATTTTAATTGGCTAACCCCTTTGTGTAAAAACTAGTGTTGTCTCCATTTGCTATTCTATCCAGGCATTCCTTTACTCCTTAAATATGTGTGCTATTTTGCCTTTTCATTTGAAATAGTTATAACATTTGCTTAGTTACCTCATTTCTTATAAATAAAATTATTTAACATGAGTTGATTTTATATCTGTGTAGAAGTCATGATTTTACCTTTTTTTCTGAAATTTATCTTTGAATAAGCCATTCTGAAAAAAAAATTGGCAGTATTTACAGCCATAAAAATATTCTTTCACTTTTAGGAATTTGTCCTAATGAAGCAGTAAGATATATATTTACAATGACATTTGTTTTAACATTAGTTACAATAACAAATTTTTATTTTAGAAATATTTATTTAAAATTTTGAAACATTATTAAAGTTTGGTTGTGCATAAAAATAAAAGTTGTGAACTAATAATAAATAAATTCAGTAAAGCTGAAAGATACAAAATCAACATATATTTTTAAATTATTAATTTTATTTTTAAAAGTATTTTTAAATGATTTTTATTGTTTTAATTACAATTGACATACAATGTTATATTAGTTTCAGATGTAAACTCAGTGATTAGACATTTATATAATTTACAAAGTGATCACCTTGATAACACTAGTACCCATCTGACACCATACAGAGTTATTAAAATATTATTGACTACATTCCCTATGCTGTACTTTACATCCTCATGACTATTCTGTAAGCAATCTGTACTTTTCTTTTTTTACTTTGTAAAATATTTTTTATTGATTTCAGAGAGGAAGGGAGAGGGAGAGAGACAGAGAGAAACATCAATGATGAGAAACATTGATCGGCTGCCTCCTGCACCCTTCTGCCTCCTACTGGGGATCAAGCCTGCAATCCGGGCATGTGCCCTGACAGGAAATCAAAACATGACCTCTTGGTTCATGGGTCAACACTCAACCACTGAGCAAACACCAGCCAGGTCCAATCTGTACTTCTTAATTCCTTCAACTTTTTCACCTATCCCCTCAAACTGCGTGCCCCCCCAACCATCTGACAACTGTCAGAATATTCTCTATATATATGAACATACAAAAAATTAATTGCATTTCTATACACTAATAATAAACCATCTGAAAAGGAAATTAAGATGAATTCATAATAGCATCACAAAGAATAAAATAGTTAGGAATAAAATTAATCAAGAAAATAAAAGACTCATACACTGAATCTATAAAATGTTGCTGAAAAAATTAAAGGAGACACAAATAAATGGAAAGATATACATGTTCATGGATTAGAACACAGTATTCTAGATGTCAATACTAGCTAAAGCAATCTATTTAATGCCAAACCTATCAAAATCCCAGTGGCATGTTTAGCAGAAACAGAAAAATCAATCCTGAAATTTATATGTTGGGGCCTGAATCACCAAAATAATCTTGAAAAAGAAAAACAAAGTTGAAAGTCTTACACTTCCTGATTTCAAAACTTACTACAGTGCTACAGTCATCAAAACTGTGATACTGGCATGAGGACAGACATTCAGACCAATGGAACAGAATATAGAGCCTAGAAATAAACTCTTGCATACATGATGCCAAAACTACTCAAGAAAGAATAGTTTTTCAAGAAATAATAATAGAAAAACTGTATAGCCACATGCAAAAAAAAAAAAACAAAACAAAACAAAAAAAACAGCGCAAAACTCAAAATGGACAAAGACCTAAACGCAACAGCTAAAATTATAAAACTCTTAGAAAAAACCACAGGGGTGGGGGGAAGCTTCATTACATTGAATTTGGCAATAATTTCTTAGATATCACACCAAAAGCACAGGTAACAAAAGAAAAAATAGATAAACTGAATTACATGGAAATTTAAAACATCTGTGCATTAAAGGACACAGTTAAAAAGAAAAAGTGAGTGAAAACATTAGCAAATTATATATACGACAAGGATTGATATCCAGCACATACAAAGATCTCCTACAACTTAAAAACAACAATCTAAATAAGCAAGCAAATTTAAAAATGGGCAAAGGACTTGAATAGTCATTTCTCCAAAGAAGATATACAAATGGCCAATAATCACATGAAAAGAGTTCAACATTACTAATCAATAGGAAAATGCAAATTAAAATTATAGTGAGATACTGCTGTATACCTACTAGGGTAGCTATTTTAAAAAATAGTCCAAAAAATTATACATGTTGGCATGGATATGAGGAAATTGGAATGCTTGTGCATTGTTGTTGAGAATGTTAAATGCTACATACAGCCACTATGAAAAACAAAATAGTAGATCCTCAAAAAATTAAAAAATTAAATTACTATATGATACATACATTTCATGGTCTCAAAGATATATTTGTACATCCATATTAATAGAAGCGTTATTCATAATATTCAAGAGGAGAAGAAACCCAGTGTCCATAAATGGATGAGTGAATTTTTTTAAATGAAGTATGTACATCAAATGGAATATCATTCAGACTTATAAAGGAAGGAATTCTGACACATGCTATATAATGTGGGTGAGCCTTGAGGACATTATGCTAAAATGAAATAAGCCAGTTATAAAAAGAGAAACACTGTATGATTCTTATATGAGGTACCGAGAATAGTCAAATTCATACATATAGAAAGTATAATAGTGGCTGCAAGGCGAATGGGGAGTTATTGTTAAATGGGTACACAGTTTAAGTTTTGTAAGATAAGTGAGTTTTGGAGATGGATCATGGTAATGATTACACAACTATCTGAGTGTACTTAATACAACTAAATTGTACACTTAAAACTGGTAAATTTCATGTGTATTTTACCACAATTCAACTTTTTAAAAAGTAACAAACTATAGATTAAGCATTATCTAATATACTAGAGGCCCAGTGCACGAAATTCGTTCACGGGGGGGGGGGTGTTCCCTTAGCCCAGCCTGCACCCTCTCCAATCTGGGACCCCTCGAGGGATGTCTGACTGCCTGTTTAGGCCCGATCCCGGTGGCAGGGAGCAGTCAGACATCGCTCTCACAATCCAGGACTGCTGGCTCCCAACTGCTCGCCTGCCTGCCTCCCTAATTGCCCCTAACCGCTTCTGCCTGCCAGCCTGATTACCCCCTAACCACTCCCCTGCCAGCCTGATTGATGCCTAACTGCTCCCCTGCCAGCCTATTTGCCCCTAACTGCCCTCCCCTTCAGGCCTGGTCACCTCTAACTGCACTCCCCTGCAGGCCTGGTCACCCCTAACTGCCCTCCCCTGCAGGCCTGGTCCCTCCAAACTGCTCTCCCCTGCAGGCCTGGGTCCCCCTCAACTGCCCTTCCCTGCAGGCCCGGTCACCCCCAACTTCTCTTCTCTGCCATCCTGGTCACCCCTAATTGCCCTCCTCTGCAGGCTTGATCACCCCAACTTCCCTCCTCTGCCAGCCTGGTCACCCCTAACTGCCCTGCCCTGCAGACTTGATCGCCCCCAACTGCCCTCCCTTGCAGGCCTGATTGCCCACAACTGCCCTCCCTTGCAGACCTGGTCCCTCCCCACTGCCCTCCCTTGCTAGCCATCTTGTGGTGGCCATCTTATGTCCACATGGGGGCAGTCATCTTTGATCACATGGGGTCAGCCATCTTGTGTTGGAGTGACAGTCAATTTTCATATTATTCTTTTATGAGATAGGATTAGATAGGACAGAGGACTGGTAAACGGGTTGGGGACAGCTGGTTTGCCCTGAAGGGTGTCCTGGATCAGGGTGAGGGTTCTCTTGGGGCGTGGGGCAGCTAGAGTGAGGGGCCTGTGGTGGTTTGCAGGCCAGCCACGCTCCCTGGCAACCCAAGCAGAGGCCCTGGTATCTGGGATTTATTTATCTTCTATAATTGAAACTTTGTAGCTTTGAATGGAGGCCCTTATATCTGGGATTTATTTATCTTCTATAATTGAAACTTTGTAGCCTTGAGTGGAGGCCTGGGCCCACCAGGGCAGTCAGAAAGCTTGGCTTCCTCCATTGCCGGGTAAACCCAAGCCTCCTGCTCTCTCTGTGGCTGCAGCCATCTTGGTTGTGTTAATTTGCATACTTGCTCCTGATTGGCTGGTGGGTGTGGCTTGTGGGATTAGCAGAGGTACGGTCAATTTGCATATTACTCTTTTATTAGATAGGATACTTACCCTGTGCATCATCTCATTTAAAATTCTAATACTTTGAGAGTCATGCTATTTTTTAAAATTTACCTTTTTGTTGACAGTATTAGAGATGTTCCCCTTTATTTCCCATTGACCTTCTCCACCCAGCACCTGCTCTTCCCAGGCCTTCACCACACTACTGTCTGTGTCCACGGGCTATGCATATATGCATATAAATTTCCTGTTAATTTCTCCCTACCCACCCACCCACCCCCACCTTCCCTCTGAGATTCATAAGTCTGTTCCATGCTTCTATGTCTCTGGATTTATTTTCTTCATTAGATTCTACATATAAGTAACATCATGTGATACTTAGCTTTCTCTGAGTGGCTTATTTCAGTTAGCATAATACTCTCCAGGTCCATCCATGCTGTCTCAAAGGGTAAGAAGTGCTTCTTTTTTAAGCTGCATAGTATTCCATGTTGAAACGTACCATAGTTTTTAATCCACTCATCTACTGATGAGCACTTGGGTTGTTTCCAGATCTTAGTTATTGTGTATTGTGCTGTTATGAGCATATGGGGTGGATATATTCTTTCTGATTGGTGTTTCAGGTTTCTTAGTATACATTTCTAGAAATGGGATCACTGGGAGTCATGCTATTTTAATACTATGAGGTAGTTTAGTACAGTTGTCAAGAGCACAGGCTGTGGAGGCCAATGGCCAGAAGTGGAATCCTGGTTTCACTATTTTATAACTGTATATCTTCAAGTGATTTTTAACATTTCTGTGCCTCAGATTCCTCATTTGTCAAAAAAGAAAAATTGATTTCATACATATGAAGCCCTTAGAGGGACAAATAACAAACATTCAATAAAGGTGAACCATTATTATCTCCAGAAATGAGATAAATTGTACAAAATAATACAGTCAGTAAATGTGGAGCCACAATATGAATCCAGATGTACTAGACTCCAAAAGTCAAGCTCCAAACGCTTAACCATCAAGTGAAATAATATCTCAGGTAAATGAAGTTATTAAAATGATATTTTTAAAAAATTTTAGCAGGAGTATATACATGTGTATAAAGCATCTGTTACATATATGATATAGTCACACACTTTCCTGGTAGAATGTTAAAATGGCAAAAAAACAAGAAAGAATACAACATATACAGAATGCTTTTACTTTTAATTTTATATATTTTTATATATCTATATATTTCATATTACATATATTGAAGTAAAAAAATATTAATGTCAGCTAAAGGATAATGAGATTGCCAGTAATATTTTTCAGTACTTTCTAAAAATTTTATAATAAGTGTGCAGTTCTTTTATATTCAGGAAAAAATAGGGGAATTAAAAGTTCCTATTTAGATATATAGTTTTCAATAAAATAGATTAATTAAACTAAAAGTCTATATAAAAAATAGTTCACATAGTATGATGAAGTTACCCTACCACAATATATAGAAGCTACCATAGAAAAATTTGACCTAGCACATTAAAATTAACTTGCATTTTTTATTTACTCTCTATAATATTTCCATTTCATATTACATAATTTATATTGCATGGAAACAAGTTAATAACCATGTTTAATTATTAATTTTATACATGAATAAACCACAGGGTTTTTTGTACTTCCTTGAGAACTTATAGAAATTTTTTCTCTATCATTTAATGAGAAAGTTCACATAGAAAGCAGCTAGCTTCAATACTGAATAGATTTTTTGTTGATATTTTTGGGTTTTAAATTTTCCATGTATTTAGACCAGAGCAAGAGAACCCCTGATGCCTTTATCTGACTATTCCTCCTTTTAAGGAGTTTTTGAGGGATGTGTGAACGCATGGTTGAACTTCTTAAGTCAACTGATCACTACTTGAGACAGGGAAACAAAGCCTGTGCCTTGCAGTCATTGTCTGTGTGCTCCTGTGAGGCACAAATTATGTCCAGGAGGTAAGTGTGGTCACATGGTCAGAAGAAAAACATTAAGATGTGGGGACCCAGTATGGGAGGAAAGCTAATGTTCCACTGTAAGACCTTTCATATATTCTGAATTTTATAACACATAAAGGTATTATCAATCTTTTAAAAAACTGATAGTAATTAAAATATTTAAAATTTTTATAGAAGACTCATTGTCTAGATCATGCCAGAAAAGGAATTTTTGTGGTAAAAATCTGTGGCATATAATTTTATCAAATGCACAGAATATTTCTTCATGATAAATGTGAAAAAATTTATTGACATAGTTATTAATTATAAAATGTGATGTAGTATTTATATATGAATGCCAATAAATTTGATTTTGAAACATATAATATAATAAACAGTTGCTTGGTTATTATAGAAACAGAACAGGGTGAAGTATGGAGAGCACCGACATATAATACAGAATATCCAACTTCAAGAAACACATATTCTGATTGGAGAAAATGCATGTTATCTAGATTAAAATAACTCCTAACGCATGATTGACGATTATGTGGTAAACACTGTTCTAAGTGTTTTAAATGTTTTTCTTTATTTAATCATCACAATAAACCTATGAGGTAGGTACTGTTATTAGCACTAAAGTCCAGATGGGGAACTCAGGCATTTACATTAATAAAAGAGAAACATGCAAATTGACTGTCCCTCTGCTATGCCCACTAGCCAATCAGGAGCAAGTATGCAAATTAACCCAACAAAGATGGTGTCAGCCATGGAGCTGGAGAGAGCAGGAGGCTTGGGTTGCCCCCAGCAACGGAGGAAGCCAAGCCTCCCACTCGCCCTGGCCTCTGCTCAAGGAGGGGCTGGAAAAAAAAAAAAAAAAAGGAGGGCTGGGAGCCTAGGTCGCCGGGGGGCGTGGCCAACCTGAAAATGGCCCTCAGCCCCTTACCAGGTTGGCCATGACCCCATGGGGTGAGTGTCCCAACTTGGGGGCTTGGCCAGCTTGCAAACAGCCATCAGCCTCTCACCCAGGCTGGCCAGGCACCCCAGTGGGAACCCCCACCCTGAAGGGGGTGTGGCCAGCCTGAAAATGGCCCTCTGCCCCTTACCCAGGCTGGCCATACCCCCATGGAGTAAGAGTCCCCACTGAGGGACCTGGCCAGCCTGCACACAGCCATCAGCCCCTCACCCAGGCTGGCCACACCCCCCCAGCAGGGACACTCACCCCATGGGGGTGTGGCTGGCCTGCAAACCACCACAGGACCCTCTCCCAGGCTGCCCCACGCCCCAAGGGAACCCCCACCCTGATCCGGGACACACTTCAGGGCAAACCAGCCAGCCCCTACCCGTGCAACAGGCCTCTATCTATACTAATAAAAGGGTAATATGCTAATTAGGCTGGAAGACCTTCCAGGAGACCTTTCAGACGTTCTTCTGGACAAAGCCATGGTGGCGGGGCCAAGGTAGAGGCAGTTAGAGGCCAAGAGGGGCAGGCAGTTGTGGGTGATCAGGCCAGGATGGGACAGCAGTTGTGGGTGATCAGGCTGGTGGGGGGGGGGGGCCTTTGAGGGTGATCAGGCCAGCGGGCGGGGGCAGTTGGGGGTGAGCAGACCAGCAGGGGAGCCAGTTGGGGGTGAGCAGGCTGTCAGTGGGGTCAGTCAGGGGTGATCAGGACAATGGGGGGACAGTTTGGAGTGAGCAGGCCAGCAGGGGTCAGTTGGGGGTGAGCAGGCTGGCGGGGGGGGGGCAGTTGGGGCAAGCACACTGGCACAGGGGGCAGTTGGGGGTGATTAGGCTGTCGGGGGGGCATTTGGGGGCAAGCAGGCTGGCAGCGGGGGGGCAGTTGGGGGTGAGCAGGCCGGCAGGCAGAGTGGTTAGGGGCAATCAGGCAGGCAGGTAGGTGAGTGGTTAGGAGCCAGCAGTCCCGGATTGAAAGAGGGATGTCCAACTGCCAGTTTAGGCCTGATCCCTGTAAACCGGCAGTAGGACATCCTTCGAGGGGCCCCAGATTGGAGAGGGTGCAGGCTGGGCTGAGGGACACCATCCCCTGCCCCCCGTGCATGAATTTCATGCACTGGGCCACTAGTAGAGAGTATAAATAACTTAATAGTTAAGTTTACAGAATCAGTAAGTGGTAGAGTAACTATAGTTCCAAATTTGGTTTTAAAGACATGCTTAACTATTAAGCTAAAGTTCCTTCCTGACTTCTGAGATATAGATGTTATTTGGAGTGTCTCTGCCACCAGAGAGATAGATAAGATTCCCTCAATATCCCCAGTGCTGTACTCTTTCAATTCTATAAACTATTACAGATAACTTTTAATACCCAGAGGTTTATGTTCTTCTGGTTCCTTCTGATTCTGGGCTCTAAAATCTCTAAATTTTATTTGTTTTTTTTAGCTAACATGGGTATAAAATTGAGTTTACTTTCAAGTTAGGGAAAAAATTGCCTTCGATCAATTTTAATGATTTCATCTTTCATGAAAACATGGATGGGAATCTCAGAAAATACAGTGTACAGCATAACATTATTTTCCCTTTTCTCTCAACCCCCCTCGCTTAGCTCTCTCATTTCTCCCATTGCCCCAAACAATCATCAAGCCAGTTTCACTGAGAAATGTGCTTTCCCAAAAAGAATTATCATCAAAAATTACCTTCACTCTGTTTTCCATACAGTATAAAACAACAATGAGGGGGCTATTAATATGCATTGAACAGATATTTATTGAGTATCTACTATTGGGCAGGCCAAAAAGATTTGTGCTTCTGAGGCATTTGGTTTCTGCTTGGGGAAGAAAGATAATAATCAAATAAATAACAGAAAAATATCAGAGAGTGACCAGAACTTTGAAAAAAATTACAGTAGCTTCAACTTAGATTGTAAGTAGGGTGGTCAGGTAAAACTTCTCTTGGAAGGCAACATTTGAACTGAAAGCTCAGGTAAAGAAGCAGTCGTTCAGATCAGGCAGAGGGAGAAACTAACACAAAGCCCTAAAGGGGCAAGAATGGTTGTGTTCTAAGAACAGAAACCATTATGTGGCAACAGTGGGGAGCGAGGGGAACAGTGGTCCATCACAAGGTCAGAGCTGGATGCAGAGGCGTGTTGAACTACAGTGTACAAGCTAGAGTGAGAGGTGTGGTTTTCATTCTAAGCTGCATCGGTTAGGGTTCAAGCAGAGATGCAGAACCAGTGGGAATGATATAAAAAAAAGAATTTTTAATGCAATTGTGGGAGTTGGTTCAACAGTTTGTCCAGCTGTTGCTTCTTTGTCTGGCTCTGGGCTTGAGGTCATTGGAGCAGGCACTTGAGAAGAAAAGTTGGGCATAAAGCAGGGATATAAAAGGACAAATTGGAACTCGTGAGGAAGAGCTGGAAACCCTAAGGGCAAGCTGAGGAGGCTGTGGCAACAGTGCCTGTCTCTACATTGACCTTCCAAGCTCAAGTATGGCTGCTCTTTCACTTCCACCTTCCAAATCTAAAACAAATTTCCTTTGAGGTCAAAGCTAGCCCAGAACCTCTTTGTCTGGAGACAAAGTTCCAATTTAGTTGACACAGTGCAATGCTACTTCAAAAGCACAATGGGAAGTCATTGGGTAGTTTTAAGCAGTGAACCGACATAATCTGCTTTTTAAAACCCATCACGATGACTATTGCAGATGGATGCAGGGAGGCCAGTTAGGAGTCAAGTCTAGCCAGTGGTATTCCAGTAAAGGTTTAACAACCTGCTAGGGGAGGAGGAGAGGAATATTTGTATGTTCACCAAATTCTTTGGTATAAAACCTCCTACCCTGGCCAGTTTCAAGCTAACAATGGTTTAGCAAGCAGCTCACTGAATTTCCAAGTTTATTAGCTTTCATGTGCTGGTTGGTACCAGTCAGCTCCAGCATACAACTAAGTCTAGCTGAGAGATGAAGAAGGCTAGTTGGAAATTAGTTTCTGATATTTGAGACTGAAAGAGTCACAGCTAATACTATACTAAATATTGGTTCCTCTCTGTCCTGAGCAAGCTTGGGCACCTTAACTCTGTTTTTCTTGAGCATGAGCTACTTTCCTGGGAGATTCCTGCAGCATTCCTGCAAATAGATCCCTCATGTACAATTTAAACAGGCCTTCTAAATATTGTATGTTAAATCAGTTCAACTCAAGCAGAATCTCCCTCTAGGGAAGAAGATGAAATGAGGCGTGGCTTATTATGTTCATTCACTGCACATTGACTGAATCTGGAGGAAAAAGTCTGAATCTCAGTGCAAAAGACAGAACTGAGCTCCTCGTATCTGATTACCTACCTACACTTTAAACAAACTAAAGCCTATGCCTTGGTCCAGAGAATCATAATTGGCAATCCATATTCAGATGCAGGTTTTGAATTAGCAATGTCAGTATTGTCCTTTAGACAATATTATCTGACTAGGCTTTGCCCCATATATCACCATCATCTAATGCCCAGAGCTCACAGCAAAACAAGAAAAGTCAGAGTTGCTCTAACCCAGGGGTTGGCAAACTCATTAGTCAACAGAGCCAAATATCAACAGTACAATGATTGACATTTCTTTTGAGAGCCCAATTTTTTAAACTTAAACTTCTTCTAATGCCACTTCTTCAAAATAGACTTGCCCAGGCCGTGGTATTTTGTGGAAGAGCCACACTCAAGGGGCCAAAGAGCCGCATGTGGCTCGCGAGCCACAGTTTGCCAACCATGGCTCTAACCAATAGAAGGCATCCTTAAGGCAGTGAGAAAAGGTTTTTATTCTACAAAGAAGAGCAAATACAAACCATAAATTATTGTTTAGGAAACAGGAAAACATTGATACAATAGTGAATGTCTCTTTATGAAATAGCATCCATCATTCTTTATTTTTATTTACTACCTAGAGAAAAAGATTTTTACACTGTCAAAGAACAAGTAGAACGATGAGAGATGACTCATAATTTATATAGCTGATTTAATGTACAGTTCCTTCACATTTCTGAGAGTTACAAAAATCTTTCCTTTACCCTGGACAACAGGCAATAATACAGTCATGTAGAGTTCATGGATCCTCTTGCCTTCCTTCATTAGCATTGCTATGTTGATATAGGCTACCTTATATCAATATTACTGAGCCTTTCCTAGGAAGAGGCCTATTTGGAGGTTCTCAGAGATGACACAGCATTATTATTATAAAGTGATTTCTTGTTTGGGATGAATCCTAGTTCTTTCATTCAGAATGCTATACAACAAACCTGAGTGTTGGAAAGTGATTAAAAGGACATTTAATTTACCACCTCCATCTAATATTTGCAGTACTTCTGCATACCCTTAACATCTCCAAGGCAGAACTACAAAGTAAATTCAGGTTTTCTGGTTCCTCACCAATTTTTACTATATGTGTTTATCTATGTGTCTTCCCTTCCTTTCTGGAGTCTCTCAATAGATAGATAGATAGATGATAGATAGATATATGATTAATATTAATGTATGAATATATGGATGGTGTCTTTAAAGCCCTAGGTTTCAGAGTTCATCAAGGCTATGCTACATTTTTTTGTAAATTCAAGGTGAATATACTTGTGGCTGTCAAGCAGTAGTACCAAATTGATTGATTGATGAAGTGATAAGATCAAAGTAATTATGATAGTTTTTATAATTAGTAATTCAGTAATGACTAATAGATTAGTCTGCAAAACTACTAGATTGTGACATTTTGAAATTTCTAAGGTCTTTACTTTTGGATACCTCAGAAATCATATATACTAATAAAAGAGTAATATGCTAATTAGACTGGGAGACCTTCTGGACATCCTTCCAGACAAAGCTGGGGGTTTGGCTGGCCTGCAAACCACCCCCAAATGGCCCTCAGCCCCTCGCCCAGGTGGGCCACACCCCCCAGCAGGGACCCCTACACTGAAGGGGGCTAGCCAGCCTGCAAATGGCCCTCAGCCCCTTGCCCAGGCTGGCTACGCACCCCCCCCCTCACCCCGATGGGGGCGTTGCCAGCCTGCAAACCACCCCAGCCCTTCGCCCAGGCTGGCACCGCTCCCAGTGAGAACCCCCACCCCAGTGGGGGCATGGCTGGTCTGTAAACTGCCCCAGGCCCCTCGCAAGGCCGGCCACACACCCCAAGAGGACCCTAACCCTGATCCGGGATCCCCTTCAGGGCAGACCAGCTGGCCCCCACCCACGTACCAGTTCTCTATCTATACTAATAAAAGGGTAATATGCTAATTAGACTGGGAGACCTTCTGGAAGACCTTCCGGACATCCTTCCAGACAAAGCTATGGTGGCAGGGCTGAGGCAGTTAGGGGCAATCAGGCCAGGAGGGGAGGCCAGTTGGGGGCGAGCAGGCCAGAAGGGGGGGGCAGTTGGGGGCGAGCAGGCTGGCAGGGGGGCCAGTTGGGGGCAATCAGGTCTGCAAAGAGGGGCAATTGGGGGCAAGAAGGCTGGCAGGGTGGCAGCTGGGGGTGAGCAGGCCAGCAGGCAGAGTGGTTAGGGGCAATCAGGCAGGTGAGTGGTTAGGAGCCAGCAGTCCCGGATTGTAAGAGGGATGTCCAACTGCCGGTGGGATCAGGCCTAAACTGGCAGTCGGACATCCCTCAAGGGGTCCTAGATTGGAGAAGGTGCAGGCCGGGCTGAGGGACAAACCACCCCCCCCCCACCCCCTGTTCACAAATGTCGTGCATGGGGCCACTAGTCAATTATAGAATTGGGCTATAGGGCTATGAATGGAAACAGGGTATTCCAGTTACTATAGCTGCAAAGAAAAACCTATGCAATCTTAATGGTGTAACAATCATTTTATTATGTTTACGTATTCTGCTGGTTAGGCATTCAGAAAGAGCAGAGCTTTCCTCCTTTCAAAGGTTGGTAATAACAAAATGTCTTGTAGTTGAAATCATCTGATGGCTGGTTAACTCATATATCTGATAGGAAATGCAAGAAGCTGGTTCCAATCCTGGCTACAGCAATTTTGCTTGAGTTCTTAGAGCATCAATTTCAAGAGGATCAGGCAAAAACATTCTTGCCTTTAATAATCTAAACTCTAAGTGACATGTGTGTGACTTCTGCTATAATCAAAAGTGCACCTAAATCAAAAGGGGAAAAAATGTGGATTGCCCTATTTATCATTGTAAGGAATCTTAAGGAACACTGTAATAAGAGCATGTGAGAGGGAAATAAGTTTGAAGCTATTTATTTTTTTGAGAAATACAATTTCCCCTGTCGTCCCTCTATCCCCCCAAATTTAAATATTCATATGCAATTATATTTTTATCCCCTTCAAAATCTCCAACTCTAATCCAATTATACCGTCAGTCTCAAGTTAAGCTCTTAGTATCTAAATCAGGTCCAAGTGCAGATCAGGCTCTTCAAATATGATTACTTGGATATAACTCCTTCAGTACCATTTATTTACATTGAATCTATGAACCAAAGATATCTGCCCTATACACACCCAAGATACAATGGCAGGATATTCTTAGGATAAATGCTATAGACACTTCAATTTAAAGAAGGTGAAAACAAGGAACACATTGTAAACATTGTTCCATAGCAATTTTGAAATGTAGTTTTTATTTTGATGAAACTAAGTCCTACTGCCTATGAGTTGTTTTCTGTGGCTCTTGTCTCTTCCCTTTAAGCTTTGGTTTCACCTTCTGGGCTCTTGGTTTTGTCTTCTGAGTCTTTGTTCCTTTTCTATAAGAAATTGCCCACATTTACAGCTGAGTAGTCCCTGTCAGCCTGCTTACCCACAGTATGATGGCTGGGTCTCAAGAGTGAGTATCCCGAGAGAACCAGGTAGAAACTGTATTGCCTTTTGTAACCTATCCTTGGAAAAGACATCATTTGTGTTGTAGTCACAAAATCTCCAGATTCAGAAAATGGAACATCATAGACTGTATATCTCAATGGGAGAAGTATTAAAGGCAAATTTTAAGAAAAGCATGTGGGGTTGTATATCATGTTTTAGCCATTTTAGGAAAATATAATCAGCCATACTAGGGATTTTGTTTATGTGTTTTATCATTTTAAACTGAAGGGTCTTTACTGGATCTTCAGAATCTTAATGCATCTTAGCTAATACTAAGCAAATTTAGGTATAAAGACAGCAAATTTAGGATGCCAGATGGCCAATGACTACCTGTGTATAATAGAAAGCCCTATTAAGAAAGTTTTACTTCTTTCCTCTTATATTAGTGAAGATAGGCAAGGATAAAAGAAGAGAGAAATTCTCAACAATATTATATCTCTAAGAAGTAATCATATATAGTGCAACCAGTGTTGCTCAGTAGTTGAGTGTCGACCCAAGACAGGAGGTCAGGGTTTGATTCCTGGTCAATGCACATGCTCAATCCCCAGTAGGGGGTATGCAGGAGGCAGCCTATTGGCCTATTGCTGATTCTCTCTCATCATTGATGTTTCTATCTCCCTGTCCCTTCCTCTCTGAAATCAATAAAAAAAATATTTTTAAAAAATAAAGTAAAATAAAAAGCATGTATTTTATGCTTTCATAACAATTCTGACTAATGGTCAGCTCTGCTCCATGCCGTCACATGCCTCCAGGAACAATCTACCAAAATCAAGAGTTGGATTCCAAAGTATCCTTGCAAAAGCACCATCCAACACAAGAAGTAGAAAACAGCACAAAATAAAGTGCATACAAGATTTCTATGGGCCAGATCTAGAAGGAGTTTGAGTTTGCTCAGTTTCCATTGCCAGACTTTGTAATATGGAATATCAAACTGCAAAATATGATAGACATAGTAGCATAGTTTGTTCCCAGGATGAAGAAGCCAGATATTTTGCTGAAAGGTAGCACCCAACTTTCCCCAAATACACTCCACACCCTCTTTACCACAACCATCTCCCTATTGTTAGGTTGCATAGAATCTCCAAGTTTGAATATCTCTTGTGCAAGTTTGAATATCTCTTTCTTCACATCCCTAAAGATCCATTAACCCACCCTTTCTATGTCCTGGTCTATTCCCTGAGAGACTGACCTCAAACTGCATCCTCCAGACTTGCTTGCCTTCTGACTTCTGGTTGGATTTGGACAATGGGATATGGAGGTAGCTTCATACCAAGGCTAGAGCTCTTGGATGATGGCCAGCTTTCATAGGCTCCAGTCTTTTTCTGCATCTTAATAAAACTGTCCCTTCTGACTCCTTCAGTCCTACAAGTGTTGAGAGCTACCCAATAAGGCTAGCTTTTAGTGTTTCATCATCATTTGTATTTTTTCCATAACCTTTCATGGCCCTCTGTAAATAGTTCTTTAAACTATTCTTATTTGAACTCTGTGAAGTGCCAAGTATTTTCCACTTGCCCCTGTTTGAAACAGTCATTCTTGTGGACTTATGGTGATTATTTGTGCAAGTATGGGATAAATAGAAAATGGATTGTCTCAGTATCCGCTATCTATTGTATGCAACTGATTGTACCAAAATTTAGTGGCTTTAAAAATATTTAGTATTCTTAGTTTCTGTGTATACAGAGTATCTGGGTGCAATTTAGGTATGTCTGGGTCTGCAGTCATCTTAAGGTATGAGTAGGAGAGGATCTGTTTGCAAGCTCACTCATATGTTTGTGAAAGTTCACATGTAGTTTTTTGTCATATGCACCTCTTCATAGGTTAGCTCAAAAATGGCATCTGGCAATGATCAGAAAAATCAAGTTAGAAAGTAAGAGAGGTCAAATAGGACAAAAGGCAGTATTGTTTTGTAATCCAGTCTCTAAAGTGACAGCTCATCATTTTTGCCATACTCTATTTAGCAAAAGCAAGTCACTAGGTCCAGCCCACAGTCAATTGGAGAGGATTGTGCATGAACATGAATGCCAGGAAGCTGGCATCATTGGGACCCATCTTAGAAGCTGCCTACCATATTCCTGCCTAATGTCCCTACTATGTACCTCCCTACAGCTCATAAGAACGACCAATAGGGACTTTGAAAGTACAGCCTCCAAATCCTTCTACCTCTCCCTTTCCACATCAGAAATCAATAATAGCTAACTGCCCTTTGTTTTTAACATGCTCACCACAAAGATATGCATAAATTAAAACTGCACCCCACCACTTTAAGTAAAAAATCATTGCATAACTGTGGTACATCTACACAATGGAATACTATGCTGCCATAAAAAAGAAGGAATTCTCATCATTTGCAGCAACCTGGATGGAATTGGAGAACATTATGCTAAGTGAAATAAGCCAGTTAATGAAAGAAAAATACCACATGATCTCACTCATTTATGGATAATAAAGAACATTATAAACTGATGAACAAAAAGTTAGATACAGAGACAGTAAAGCATCAAACAGACTGTCAAATTGCAGGGGGAAGGTTAGGGAGAGGTGGGGGTGATAAGAGATCAACCGAAAGACTTGTATGCATGCATATAAGTACAACCAATGGACGCAAAACTCTGGGGGGTGAGGGCATGTATGGGTGTGGGGTATGGGGGGCAATGGTAAGATATGTACACATATAATACCTTAATAAAAATAATAATAATAAAAAAGAAAAACAAGGAAAGAATCTGGGTTTATGCAAATATCTCAATCATAATTTCTTGATATGAATTGCTAAATAACCACTCCTATTCATCATTCTAATAGAATCTCTAAGTGTGTACATGCCCTTGCTCTATACCACAATCCCAATAAACTCATTTGGGTATGGATTATTCAGTGATTATTTATACCCTTAAACACAGAGTTAAAATAGTTTTTTTCTTGCTATGTTTTCCTACAGACACTTCTATTTTCTAAAGCTATGTCTTTTCTTTGAAAATAATATTTGTATGATGGAAGAGATTTATTGAATAAAATTAATTTTCCAAAGGGATCAGCAATAGATGTAGACTTCAAAGTAATGTAATTTATACCACTGAGCATCTTTTGACCTGTAAATTTACAACTGGCCTGCTGTCACTTTTCTTGCTCAATCATGGAAGATGTGGAGCATCAGTCTTTGAAAGAAGACAGACGACCTCACAGCATACAGGCCTCCAGGGCTCCTCAACAATAGGATTGCATTTTGTTTTTGAAGTGCTGGCCAATAAATGACTCTGCAGCTCTGAATTCTATTTTAATTTTCTTAAATCTCAAAACCAGCTAAAATATCAGGACTCTCTTAAGAAATAATGTGATACTGAATATATTATAAATTAACAGCTAGTAAATTTAACTGAGCCCACTTTAACCTGAGGAGCCTAGAGAGATATTTTTAAGGTATAAAGAAAAACAAAGAGTAAAAAACTGCGCTCACTAGGCCAGTTTCTCCAATCTCCCTGGGCATTAATCTTGTCCTTTTTAATAAGAAGTTTCTACTAGTTATTACATTTTCAAATGATACAACATCACATTCAAAAGAGCTCATTTGAGCACTGATTATTATCTCCCAAGTTCTTAATAGAAAAATTAGATTCAATACACAGCAAATCATATCACTCTATAAGAGTGGTACCTTAACATCAGTTCCTATACTGATTTCTTTCTCTTTTTTTAAAATAAATTCAGACCTCTCCACAATTTAAATATATGCATTATTCTGAAAGACTGGTCTATATTCATTAGCATCCCTATCATAGCCTTGACTCCCAATATGGTTAAATGCTTACCCTTGACTCTGCTTTTTAAACCAGTGTCTTCAATTTTATGTTATTATTCTGCCAAAATTCTTGGACATTTAACAGCACTTTGATCCAAACCAATATGAACTTCTCAACTTTGCTCCCAATTCCACACTTCTTCTTGCTTTTGATTATATCTCATAAAATGTGCTACTTTCTCTCAAAGAGATAGCCTCCAAATCCTTCCACCTCTACCCTTCCTTTGAGGAGTTTATTGATTCTCTCCTGCAACATCTCCTGAGCTTTTCTCCATTTCTATATTTCAGTCACCATATGATCCAAGCTCTCATTACTCTGTGTCTAGATTAAAGCAACAACCTCCCAGATGATATATCTACCCTTTGCCTCTCTACTAATTGTGCACTGGAGACAGTTTGTAATAATTTATGAGAGTTGTTTATTAAATTTTCAGGATTTGTGCCAGTTAGTTTTTAATAAAACAATTATATATATCTATCTCCACTTTCTACTTTGCTACATTTTACTATTTCCTATTATCTTAATCTTGAGTTTACTTACATGGTGGGAGTATTTACACCATAGAAACTGGCAAATACTACAAATAAGTACTCTAGTTTTTAGAGAGCAAGTTATTGAACATTTCCAGGATGCCATTGCCATTGTATGCTGGAGGCTAATTCCAGCAGGTCATAAATGCAAGAAGTTCATCAAAAGGTTGATGAACTTTGGGGCTTCAACAGGGCTGAAGATCTGCATGTTGTTACCTGCTGCGAGATAGCTGAGGGCAGTTCCCCAACCTGATAATCTTTTACTGTTTACCAAACCTTACCTTTGATATGTATATCTGCTTTGCTATAGGGAAAATGTGGAAATAAAAAGCCATGGGTCCAGAGATTCAGGGAACTTAGTTACTAGAACTAAGCCTCCTCTGGCGCCCCCAAAATGCCTTCCAAATTCATATTTCTTCTTTAGACTCTTCATTCATTTATGCACAGCCCTTTTTCCAGATTTCTTGAACCCTAGTAAGATGCTGAGAAAGACCCCAGCAATTGTACAGTGACACTCAAACTACTCTGCCTCATCTCTTCCTTGGTGTATAGACTAGGACTAGGTATGAGTGCTGTGTTAGGGTTTCCTAGAGAAACAGAACCAACAGATACATTTATATAGAGAAAAAGATATAAATATATACATATAAATATTAATTATAGCAATTGGCTTATACAATAATGGAGTCGGAGAAGTCCCAGGATCTATCTTATGCAAGTTGGAGAACCAGGAAAACAAGTGATATAATTCATTCAAAGTCCAAAGGACTGATCCAAGAGTGCTGATGTCCCATGGCAGGAGAAGTTATAGGCCCCAGCTCAAGTAGAGGCAGCAAATTCAACATTCTTCTAACTTTTAGTTTTCTTCTGGCCCTCAATGGACTGGATTATGCCACCCACATTAGAGAGAACAACCTTCTTTACTTATCTACTGATTCAAATGCTAACTTTTTCTGGAGACACCCTCACAGACAATACCAGGGAAAATATTTTGCTGACTATCTGGGCAATTCTTAGATAAATCAAGTTGACTCATAAAATTAACCATCCCAGATGCATTTGACCAGCCAGTGAAGATATGAAGGTCTAATAACAGCAAAGAGAATATCTTCAGCCTGTAACTATGGTTTAAGGTAAGAGAGAGACAGAGCTAATATGTGAGATGGAACAGAACAAGGGGTAGGTTGTTGAGTCTAATCACTTTGTTGTACACATGAAACTAATATAATATTTTATGTTAACTGTAATTGAAAATTGTAAAAGTTACTAGTAAAATGTAACTTTAAAAAAAAAGGTGTACTAGATAAGCTGGGGGTGGGGAGTTCTGTTTTTATTAGATGATGTACGGCTTCAAACATCCAAGTGTTATGACAGGAAAATAAAAAATATCTGTGCACATCCTGGACAGGTGGCTCAGTTGGTTAGAGTGTCAGCCCATACACCAAGAAGGTTGCAGGTTAGATTCCCTGTCAGGGCACAGACCTAGGCTGAGGGTTCCATCCCCAGTCAGGGCAAGTATGGGAGGCAACTGATTGATGCTTCCCTCTCACATCTATGACTCTCTCTCTCTCTCTCTCTCTGTCTCTCTCTCTCTCTCTCTCTCTCTCTCTCTCTTTCTCTCTCTCTCTCTCTCTCTCTCTCTCTCCTCTCTCTTCCTCTTTCTCTCTCTAATCAATAAAAAGCATGTCCTCAGGTGGTATGCAATTAGCTGCAAGGAAAGTTAAACATCTTTGCTGGCTCTTACTGCAAACATTTCTCTTGATATTATGAAAATTCTCCAGTCATTATTTTTTTTCACTTCCCCTGTAGTTAACTTTTAACAAAACCATCAAGAAGATAGCATGTAAGATTTTACTATAATTTAAATTAGAAGAAATATGTTGTGCCTGTCTCTTGAAGTATGATCAGCAATATGAGTTGGAAAATTCACATTCAATAAATGTGCTTCAATCTCTTTGATGTTTACTGTATAATTTCGCTGACTCAAATGCATGATGGTTAGGACTTTCATCTTTCCTCTTTCCTTATTATTTGTTACTCAGAGGTTTTGTTGAAAGTATTTTTAGCAGAACATTTTAGAAAAACTTTTTATATTGTATCATAATACCAGTTATTTGATAGTAATTTTATTATTGAAAGTAATTTCACTAATTTTGAATTGTTATTATATTGCATATATAATATTACACTAATTTTTTAGATAAAAGTACTTTTCTAAAAACTATAAAAAACAAATTGGTTATAATAATATGAAAATTACTTTTTTGAAAAATATAATTATCAAGAAAAGTAACAGTTAAGTGTTTCATTAAAAATGTTTCACATATATTAACATTAGCTAATGTATATGTCTTTATTTAATTTTTAAAACTTAATGAGAGTAAATTATAATATTAATCATATTTCACAGCTCTGACTTCCATATCTGTGTCTTCCAAATTTCAAGACATAGGCTCTATAACCATTTTTTTTCTTTTTCTAATTGACTTTAATTTTATCCCACTGAAGTTCTCCACAAATGCCACCCTAACTGAAAAAAAGTGTTTACCTTTATATCTAGCATTCCACTAACACATCATTGTATATCCTCACTAGTCTATATTGGATTAGAAAAAAAAGAAAAAGAAAAAATCTCTCAGAACTTTAAAATACAGATCTTTTTCTTCTATGAAGGTAGTAAGAAGTAGTGAAAAGAATACTGGACTAAGTAAAATGAACCTGGCTGACTTAGACAATACTTCACTGTATAATTTTCCCATTTCATCACATAATTTCTATATCCACTAGATGCTAAGTTGTTCTGGGTGCTGGTGATAAAATAACAAGCAACAGAGAGTATTACTGGCTTTCTCCCAGTTTGGAATCTAATGAGAATGAGAGACAATTAAACATGCATTACAAGTAAGTGTGATATTATAGAAGAAATGGGGGCAATAGTGAGATGCATAGCAGAGATGCTCAAGAAGGTCTAGGAGGTGAGGTGCAAAGATTTCACTGAGGAAGTGACATCTAACATTTCCTTCCATCCTCTCTCTAGCTCACTGTATTCAGCTCCATAAGCCTTCTTTCTATTCCTCTATCACTCATGACCTTCCTTTTATTGAAATGTTATTTAATTTATTCAACTAACTGCTCCTTACTCATCAATTGAATCTCAACTAATGTTCACTCTTTAGAAGTGAAAGTTCCCAATATTTATCTTAAGTCATCACTAACACATCATCCTGTTTTACCGCATCATTACATGTATAGGAGACTGAAATGATCTTCACTTAGGATTAGGTTAACCAGACATTATCTAGCCCTGGCACTAGGATAGGAGCTCTAGAAAGGCAGGTGCCTCTGTTAAATGTAAACACTGTTGAGTGATCAGGATCTAAAACACTCCAGGCGATTGACCAAATGATTTGAACAAATAATTTGTTGAATAAATAAATGATTCTGCTTATTTTTTCTAACAGAATGTTTAAAGAACAAATGAATAACAATTAACAACAGTGCAAATCCCTGACATTTATATGCTATTATTTTAGACTAAAAAATAATTTCTATCACTTGAATATAAATTCTATCACTTGAATCTCCTGCTGGTCCTATGAATGAAGACTGGCATGGCTGAGGAAGCACAAGCTTGTAAAGGTCACGACTTCTTCAAGCTCTGAAAGGTAGTATGTAAGAGCTAAGCTGAAATTAAAATGCAGATCTTCAATGAACAACTTGCCTCTTTCAATATGCCAAATAAAAATGTGAAGAGTTTATATATGTGCCTGTAAATCATACAACTGTACAGTGCAAAACTCCTAAATAAACAGTAAATTGAACCCTTCAGCCAGCTCTTAATTTAGTTTAACGAGCATATCATTAATTTTCTAATATTAATGATGAATCCATGCAATTTGTTCCTTTTTCTCATGCTATATGTTATTATGATCTGACAACCATAGCATGTTTTACTACACAAATGCTCTTTACACCGGATGAAGAGGAAAAAGTAATCATTCATTAGCTATTTAGTCTGCACCATCATGTAGCTGCTTGTTATATGTCAGATGCCTAGATGAAACTTGGCAGAGAAACATGGAATTAAACAGTGAACTTAAAGTGCAATATTCTTCATATACTGTGTGAAGATAAGGAAAGGACTCAGCAGCAAGATAATCTGATGAAAGAACAATGCAAATTATTATCTGAAGAGAGGATCTTCGTCTCAACTGGTCTCAATTACAAGTAGCATTTGGCATATATTACTTAACATGCACTCCACCAATTCCCTGGAGCCTAGACACACTCAAATCTGAAGCCATTTAGAAATCCAAAAATATAATTTATATTAATTTTCTGAAAAGGGATGCAAACTTATGATTACTGAGCTTTCTCCCTAAGTACATATTTTTCTACTGGGAAGATTAGGAATTGGCAGGAGAGGGAAGAGATAAAGGCTGACAATTCCATATTTCAACCCATTATTCACTCAGGACAAGGGTAAAACCTTAAATAGAGAATATAAACTTCTTTTACACATATACACAGCCCTATCTCATTTTGTTAGATTAGCATTACTAGAAAAAACGTTTTCACTGAATTATTGAAAGAAAATGTTATCTCTGCAGTCAATAAAAAGTCAGACCATCAGTGTGATCCTAACACAAACACATGCAAAGTAACATAAATAAAAAGCACTTTAAATGTATGCATGGGGATCCAAATTTGGACATGTGCAATTTCTTAACATTTTCCTAGAAAGACCCATTTATAGTATTCTCATATTTTATGAACATCTCAATAATTCACCTATCTTGGCCATATTAAATGTGACAAATTATCACATTTTTATTTATCTAATTCCATTATGATAAAAAAAATAGGAAGGAGGCAATTATTCAAAAACTACTCTAATGATTTCATTTTTACTGTGAAATAAAGTTTATCAATAAAAATGAGTCAAGCTTAGCTCCAAAGTGTACAGATACATAAATTTGTTTTCTGATGTCAGGATATTTTCAAAATTATTTAATATATATTTAATGACAGAAAGATTTCAGGTTTTTTTAATTTCTACTTAAATTGTATACCACCTTCCAAAGGATGATTTAAAGTACTAAAAATAAAACACACAAACACATGCACACACACTCATATTAGATATACATATATGTATGTGTGTGTATATATATATACATACTTCTACATACACTAAGCTTTAAAGAGAGAACAAAAAATCCAAAATTTTATACATAAAGATGCAAATAATCACTCTTTTGAACTCAAATAATTACCATGATTGAGAATGAATTTTGAGTGCACTTCTTTAGTCCATTTGCTCATTCTTAAAGGATGAAATGTATTATAATGAAATTTGTATTATGTGATGCTCACTATCTTAAAAACATTTTTTTACTGGTAGTAAGTTCTAAAATGAATTTGTCTCATGAATCTGTATATAAGTGACATTTAACAGCAATAGATCATGTTTATTGATAACTTTTGTAGCATATTCAGATATATTCTTCATAATGTTGTTTTATGTATCAATTCTCAATGAGAACAAAATATACAACATTAAATACAAATCAGTGAAGATGTTACCTCAAGAAGATAAGCTAACTAAGTTTAGATGCATATATTTCAGGGTTGTTTGGGGTTGGTTTGTTGTTGTTTGGGTGTTTTTTGTTTTTTGGTTGGCACACAAAATATAGACCCCCATATTAGATACTAGAGGTCCGGTGCATGAAATTTGTGCCCGTGGGGGCGGGGGGTCCCTCAGCCTGGCCTACACCCTCTCATAATCCAGGGCCCCTCAGGGAATGTCCGACTGCCAGTTTAGGCCCGATCCTGCTTCATATCAGGCCTAAACCGGCAGTCAGACAGCCCTCTTGCAATCTGGGACTGCTGGTCCCTAACTGCTCACCTACCTGCCTGATTGCCCCTAACCACTCGCCTGCCTGCCTGATCGCCCCTAACCACCTCTGCCTGCCTGATCACCCCTAAGCACTCTGCCTGTCTCCCTGACTGCCCCTAACTGCTCTCTGGGTGGCGGCCGGCCGGGGTGAGGGGCCGTGGTCATCTGGTCTCTAGTCATTCTGGTCATTCTGCCATTCGGTCTCTGGGCTTTTCCAGCATTTAAAATTGAGAGAATTCACATATCGGTAGTGAGTCAAGAATGCTTTTGAAACAGAAGATTCTTCTCCCCTGGGCCTGCTGGGTCACCATCACTGGAGTTGAGTGGAGATTGTGCTCTTAGATAGTACTTGGAGCTGTCCCTTCTTTCTGCAATCTGACCCCCTTCACTCATTTTATTTTATTTTTTAATTATTTTTATTATTTTTTTTATTTATTATTTTTATTACAGATGTCCCTTTTTTCCTCCTATTAACCCCCTTCACCCTCTGCTGCCCCCTCCCCAGGCCTTCATCCCTTCACTCGTTTTCATTACCTGACTGGCTCTTATTGAGAAGACTGAATGGCTGGCATCTCTTTCAGACTAAAGCCATAGGAAAGGAAGAATGTGAACTCAACAACTAGACTGTGCTCAAGAAGCACTTCAGGATTCATGTGTAGCCCAAACCACACTAGTTACCACATTTACTTCAGCCATTTGGTTGGAAACAAAAAAAACAACAAAAACAAAATGTTCTTAAGTTCAGAGAATTTTCTCAAACTACTGTAAGCATATCTTTCACCATCTCTGGATATGTTGTACACACACATAAGGACAAATCAAAATGTGCTGCTAAAATAAGATGTTAATTGTTTGTGAGTAGGCAGAGAAAAAATTTCCTTCACAGGATTCTAATTAATGAGATCATTCCTTGAGTATAATTTAGAAAAGTACAAGTTATTTATATTTTTTAAAGCAGTGAATGAAAAATTTGGCTGGTCGATGGCAAAAATAGAATTTTCACACTTTTAAAAACAATGCATTTAGCATAATTTTTTCTGTGTTGTGTTGAATTGAGCAAATATGTTTCTTGTTAATTTCTTAGAAGATATTCTGTGAGATTCAATTAAGTTTCATCATTACAAAGCGAAATTTTACAGACTGCCATGAGAACTTTTAAAGTACTTGTAGCAATTTGGCTATTTTAAAATTACAACTACATTTTGATAGAGTTGAAATCTCTCCTGACTTCTTTAACTGAGCAGAAATTCCAAGAGGAACCTGTCACATATTTCCCCTTCCTTCTCAGAGTGCTCAGATTTTTTATTTAAAAGGTTCACACAGGATACTGTGATAAAAAAAACCTTTTGTGATTAGCTGAGAAAATGTCTTTAAAAAAAACAAAACAGATTTCAGGAAAGTTTTTAATTCTCCAACAAATGTCGACACTGAAAACTTGGCAGATGTCTAATTATCGTTGCAGTTTTTCAAATAGACTTTTTATGACTCACCAAGACTATGAAATCAGTTCCATTAGAAGACCTCTCCTATATTATGTCAGAATATCCTGATTTATATGCTATCTTCTGAGACTCATTGTGTTCAATCTGTCTTTGCCGCAAACATGGCAATATATCTTGTTCTCATAACCCGATCCTGCTCCCTCTATTCCATTCCCCTCCTCCATCCACTCAGCAGAGCCTCTAAGCAGTAAATATCAATTGTTCCCCTTAAGAGGTAGACAGAATAACCATATTTCCAGGAAATCCCAGAACAGGTAATGTCGCCACAGTCCGTTTGTAATAAATGGATACTTAGCTTTTTGATATTGTAAGGCCAAGTACAATGTGTAATGGAGCCTTTATTCACAGATATTTGATTAAAACATCTAATGAAATCATGTATATCTGTAATACTCAGTTCAGCAATTACCCATATTTGTCCTTAGCATTGTTCTCTGAAAGAATATATATGTTTTGGAAAATAAAACTTTTTAATGCGTTTGAAATCTACTTAAAATGTACAAAGTAATTGTTAAGGTTACTAATGGTTCATAAAGTAGATCTTGAATTTTCCTTCAAATAGTTTATAATCAAATGGGTAAATTTAAAGTGTTCTAAAGTACTCTGCTTAAATAATTTAGAAAGCAAGAATAGAGCCATGAATCCTGCTATCTTGATAAAATTAAATACTTCATTATAAATATCAACAGAAAACTGAAGTCAGTAAGCTATCACATAGGATTGGACTGTGAAATCAGATTCACAACCACCTGTGATTTGTCCCATACAAAATAACATCAAAGGCTCAAAAGGAATAGCAGGAGGTTCGGGACATTGAAAGCAGTTGCTCAGGTGCTCCTTTCTGTGTCAGAGGTGATTTTTTGGGCCTAGAACAGATGTGCTCTCTAAATGAGGTTCTTTGATTCTACGCAATTATGGGAGCTTCAACTTGGTTTTAATTGTGAAACATCTGCATTTTATATCCGTAGAGAATTGCATGGCTAAAATGGCATTCTCCAGGTAGCTATGCCATCTAGATTCTAGATTCTACTTCCTAGAGATAATTCTTTGCCAGAATGACCTGCAAAGGGTATTTCAGACAAAAGGGCTCTTCTTTCTAGCAAATATCATTAGTATGTTTACTCAGGAAACAAAAACAATTGGCCAGTTCACCTAACTCCGTTTTGTTTCCCAGGGACCCAGCCACAGTTTGCAGACAGTTCAAATATCCAATCAAATGTATGGTAATTAGAGAGTTACTAGACTTTTATTGTGGTGATCATTTCATAAGATGTGTGTGTGCACGCGCGCGCACACACACACACACACACACACACATATATATATATATATATATATATGTTATATGCCTGAAAATTATATACATTGTATATCAACTAATCAACTATAATTAAAAATAAATTATAAAAAATGAATTGACTTCTCAAATATCCTATCTCAACTTTGGTGAGATTTAAACTTTTTATGATGGCACATAATTTGGAGTTTCAAATGCCACATATACTATAAATTATCACTAAATTAATTAAAAAGCAAATATAGCAAGACATATACAAATTCCCCATAATAATAAACATTATTGTTTAAATATGAAGTTGATTTTCTTCTTTAGTTTTGCATTCAACAAGTAAATTTCAGATTGCCTGAAATTGTATTAGACCCTGAATTTATAACAAAGAATCCAGATAATATTCCTGCCTTCATTAAGCTTATAATTTAAGATGGCATAACTATAAATGAACAGTGTGGAGATAAAAAGAAAAGAAACTCTGATGAGGGAATGCTTGGATGCTATGGAAAACCCATAGCAACAATGTCTAACCCAGATTTAATTGCTGAAGAAAAATTTCACAAGGAAAAGCTGATCTAAAGAATTTATAAAAGAAAAGAAAGTTGGAGAAATGAGTATTCAAAAAAACAAAAACAGTGGACAAAAAGCCCAGAGTTCATAGATATATGATGTGTTCAAGAAAAGAAAATCACTTCAGTCTGGCACAAGGCAAAACTGGAGAACCTAGCAGAGGCTCCACCAGGAAGTGGTTTTAAGTTCTGTTAATACATTTGGACTTTAGTGTAAGAACAATGGGCTGCCAAGGAAGGATGTTAAGCAGAAGCATGACATGATCATGTAAGTCTTCTGAAAAGATACAATCCAGAAAATGGGATGCAACAAGAGTAAAAGTTGAGAAAAAAAATGAGGATATTGTTGCAGGTATCCAGGGGAGAGAGGGTACTAACCTGAGTTTGGCTTGTAGCTATGGAGATAAGATGACTGATTTGAGAGTTTTGTAGGTGACTGATCAACCAAGACACTGAGATTGAATGGATTTAAGGGGTGAAGAAGAGATTAGTCAAGAATAGCATCCAAGTTGATTGTTGGGCAACTAGTAAAGGTTTGCTATTTGCTAAAGTAGAAAACACAGGAAAAAGAGAGAATTGCAAAGAAAAAATGATGATGAGTTTATTTTGTTGTGTGTTAAAGGTGATGAGTTAGAATAACTATATATAGTGTTCTATAGGAAGTCAGCTGAGTAGATCTGATGCTAATGAGAAATATCGGGTTAAATTTATTTAAAAATCATTAGCATATAGTTGTAAATTAGTCATGGGGTTTGACACAATTTTGCGGTTGGGGGCGGGGGGATACTCCCTCAAGAGAGAAGAGAATGGGGCATCAAAATTATTTTATCAAGTAGAGGAAAAACATGTAAGGAAACTGATCAAGAGTGAAGTAAACAAACAACAAACAAACAAACAAAAAAAAAACCAAGTTAGTGTAGTGTCATGGAAGAGCAAGGAATAGAGTCAAGGTCATACTCAACAGTGGTAAATGATGCCAAAAAGCGACTGAGAAATACCCACTGCACTTTCTAAAACAGAGGTGATAACTTTCATAATAGAAATATTAAGGAACACTGGGGGACTGAAATCAGATACTGTTAAAGAAGAAATGAGTTAGGAGGTTAACAAGCTATGAAAGTAAGTTCAATTCTTTCAAGAAAGTTGTATGCAAACAGAGACATTGAGAGGGGACTGGAGGTGGACAGTAGGTCAAAATGATGTTATTTTATTTTGCTTACTTATTTAGTTTTAAAATGAGAGAGTTCTATTTACAGATTGATGCAAAGAAAAAAAAAGCAGAGGAACTAATGGAAAAAGAGGAAGAAACCCATTGAACCTGGTTCCTAGAAAAACAGGTGGAAGGATTAATCTTGGAAAGGAGAAGTGATAATCAGAGATGAGCATATTTGTCATTTTAGTGGTGGGGAAGAGAGTGTTTCTATTTTTATGTCATTGTATTCACATTATAATAGGATACTCAGCCATCTGCAGAAATTGAAGGGGGAGATGCAAGGTCAAGGGTTTGAGGAGAATGGAGAAGGTTTAAAGCAATATTTTATAGAAATTAGGAAAAATATTGCTTACTTCAGAAACAGACAAAAATCTTTGGAGACATTCTAAAGTAACCCACTGGTTGATTTGGAAGTGGTGAGATTATTAAATTAAAGGATGAGTCATTCCCTTTTGGGATATTACTCCTCACAACCACGAAACGTTTTATCATATTTAAAACCTTACCTTGATCTGCCCATATCTATAAATTGTATAGCTCAAGAATCATGATAATTAAAATAAATGGCAAGCTACAGTTTTCCAAAAAATACTTATAATTATCTAATTATCCAGACTCTACATGACAAGTGACTTCCCACCATATCAAAAGATATTTCATGTTCAGCCGGTGTGGCTCAGTGGTTGAATGCCAAACCATGAACCAAAAGTCGCTGGTTTGATTCCCAGCCAGGGCACATGCCTGGCTTGTTGGCTGGATCCCCAGTAGAGGGCGAGCAGGAGGCAGCTGATTGATGATGTTTCTCTCTCTCATCCATCTTTCTATCTCTCTATCCCTCTCCCTTCCTCTCTCTCTAAAAACCAATTTAAAAAATAAGATCTCTCATAACCTATCAGAAATATGTAGTCAATTAATTATTTTTCTTTATGCATTCCTACTATTTACTGTGGCCCTCTCCAGTTTACTCTGTGTTTATCTCCGTTTATCCCAAAAGCTTAGAAATGCATAAACTTTTAATTATCAAATGGTATTTACTTGGGGTTAAATACAGATTTTGACTCCAAAATTCCTGAGTTCAGACCCAGTTTCTGCCACTAACTAGTGGGTGACTTTGGCAAGTTACTGACCTCTCAGAAACTCATGCTCTCACTTGCCAAATGGGAAGAATAATCTCATAGGGCATTGTGAGGTTTTGATACATAAGAAGGTCTTAAATCAGTGTTGAAAACATAGTAAGCTCCCAGTTAACATAAATTACTATCACATTGCTGTATCTGTGGGAGAGGACAGGGATTCGCGTATGACTGCTCTTCACTGTGTGCTCTCCTTCAGGGAATGTATTTTGATTTGGGGCATAGTTAGGTCCAGCTGAAGTTCCATGTTGTAATAAGAGCCTGTCTCACCAGTTTAATAGGCTGAGGCTTTTCAAAAAGACTGATTACCAAGAAAACCAAATGGAAGAATTCTGGAAGGTAGAAAGAGAAAAAAAAATTAAGTTGTTTTATTCCTATCCCATTTTTAAAATTAGATCCTCTGCCTATCTTTTTTTTTTTTTTTTTTTTTTTTTTTTTTTTTTTTTTGTGGGGCCACTGTAGTTGGGCCAGAGACTATTTTCATGGCTGGGTTAAATAGCAAGCAGACCTTACTGACTATAAAGGCTGGCAGACCTGGTAATGACTTACAGAAGGAGACTGTGGTGCCTACTTGTCTGAATGATTTTAAGGACTTGGCAGATAATTCTCCAGGACTTTTTAATTGTAGCCCTCAAAAAGCCAGGGACAGACTAATGGCCTTGAAGCTCCCTTTCATTCTTGACTCTAGGAGAGAAACTCTTAGTTTACCTTAGTATGATATATTTTACATATAATGTGAATATGATTCATTCTAATTGGACATAACATTACTGCCAAGGATGGTCGTGGATAGAGCTCTTTCCTGTCTTCTATATAAGGCAGTGGCCCTGCCTGTTGTTTAAATTACCCTTTCATGCAACCACTAACTCAAGTCTAGTGATGATTCAAGCCAGAAACAGTAATTTTATTTATATGATGTCTTGCATAGAGGGCAGGCTTGTAAAAGAAAAACAAATCTGGAATGGACGATGAATTAAATCAAAGCTGCTTTGTAGTTGGGATGTACTCCAGTAGAGTATGACAGTCTATCTAGAGAGGTTTATAATGATTTTGCCAATATTAATTATTCCCCATGCAGCTTACCCATTTTCAGGGAACCCAGGCTAATGCTAGTAAATGTAATTCTCGAAGTAATATCTTCCAGCTGAATGATACAGAGCACAACAGCTTTAGCTGTCACGTGACTAGTCGAAAATAGCATTTTCAAGGCAATATTTCAGGAGAAAGAATAAGTTCAGACAGTTCAAAAGTTCAAAATGAACATACTTCATAGCTCCGTTCAAAATAGTGAAGGAAGGCTTAGTGAGGGAAATATTTACGTCTGATTCTATTGGGATGGCCCAGCATCCACGGTGGATTAAATAGTTAGCCCCTGTCTGCTTGAGCTTTCTTCTCTTGCTATATACCTATGAATGATTTCGCTGACTGAAACTGCATTTTCTATCAGATGTAAAATAGACTGACTTGTTGGTTGGGTTGGCAAAAATCATGTTGCCTCTTATTGACTGGAAACCGAAACCCTGTTTTCATGAATGAAGTCATAAGTAATTTTGTTTGATGGGAAGGAGTCAGTTTGAAAGTAGTATTAAAAAAGACTTTGGGTTTCTGATGGATGTTAATAACAGCATGAGAAAAAGGCTCTTCCTAGTCATGTTTTATTGCTTTATTCTGTCCTCAGGATCTAACCTTTCAAAATGAAATACATTTGCCTCAGCAATGAACACACTTCTCCCAAAGAGAAATACCATGGCAGCCTCGTCTTTGTTCAGTCAGTGAAATGCTGCATGGTTTGACTGTGTGAACATATCTTTAGATTTGGCATTTTTAGCACTGAAGTAATAATAATGCTGCTTTTTTTCCCTAAAGCTCCTTTCTTTACAACTAACTGTGTCCAGGAGAGCTCTAAAATAGAAGTGAAATGATTTTGTTTTTAAATATCTAAATAAAATGACTCTCCAATTAGGTTATTTTTGAAAACTTTTAAACCCTTGGCTTTTTAAATTATCTTGGAATCATTCTGTATAGTTCAAGTAGGTGGATAAAAATGTAAATTAAATTCACATTTCATTTCTTGCAGATGGACGCTCACTCATCTTAACTGTATTAAGTAATTATCAAGGACATTCTATTCTTTGAGTTGGATTTGATTAAAACTATAGGGAAGACATTCTCAACAAGTACTAAAAATCCATTTCCATGTAAAATATATCCTTGAGCTTAAAGTAGACATTAAGCATGATATTCTGGCATTGTTGTATGTTAGAAAGATATGTTAGGAAACATGATTTACCTAAAAGCCAGTGATAGGAGTTTAGGAATAGTAGTCAATGAGCTAAAATGAATTTTTAATGATAATTAGAAATATGTTCTTTGTAATAAGATGGGAAGAAATTAAGTGTTTTTGTGGAGGAATATTAACCAGTTTTTAGTTATTTCACAGAGAGAGGTAAACTTGTTATTGGAACTAACTTTAAAAATACTCTAATCACTAAGGTCTACAGTTAATTATAAAATTTTAGAACAATGGAAATTATTACATCATCAGAAGCTTTTTAGAATTTTTAAAGTTTACACTGAAGTAGATATAAGAAAGGTAGCTATGTTTTGGGATTTTTTAATATAATTTAAAAGATCAGCTTGCCCATTTCATAAATGCTCAAATATGAAGCAAAACTAGCTACTTGATAATTAAACAGAAAAATACCAGTGTCAAGAGTACTTGAGACTGTGATGATTCAGATTTTCATATTGTGGAAAATAAGAGCATTTTGAAATCTCATGCTCTTCATGAGTATGCAGATGGCTAAAAGTTATGTAGAATGGAATGAGGACACAGTCCATATTACGGGATTTGTGAAAATAATTACATGAGTTAAATTGTTTGACTTTGAATAATTTGAAACCTCTTACACTGACTTCAGGTCAGAGTTATGAGCAGGCAAGCGTTTCTAAATTACCTTTGTATTTAACCCCAAATGTATTTCCCTAACCTTCTTCCCAAAGTTAACACACTCTGACTTACTAAGGCATGGAGACATGATGAATATATACAAGCAAGACTGATCACTGAAACCCAACCGGGAAGCATTTATCTCTAAGGTTCTTCTTAATATGGTAAAGATTAAAAACATTTGTAACACAGTTAAACCCTGTCAGTCACAACCCAGAGAGGGAGGCAGAGGAAGAGGGCACCTGGCCAGCCATCACAGGAAGATGCTGTAACTGTTCCCTTTCAACTTCTTCTGACCTCATCCCAGCCCTCACCCTTAGCTCCGGACATACTCAATGCATACAACCCTGTTTGCTCTTGTACATATAGTCATGGGTAAAGACCCATGAAAGAAACAGTTGTGTCCCTTCTCAGTGAGGGTCAGAAGTTAGCAGATTATATTGTTTTCAGGTAATAAGTGCCTCTTCTTCAGATGTGCTGTGCTATAAATCTATTGACAGTAGGATAAAGGCATTAAGTGCTTTGCAAATATTTTAAGACAACTAGTGAGGAAAAATGAAAACTAATATCTGTTAAGTGCTTTATGCTATCTTTGAACATTGGTAGAAAGAAAAAGAATGTGTATTGTTCCCAAAGAATGGCATATTCTCTTAGTTGACTAACAACTAGGAGATACTGGCTATAGCAGAAGAGGTGAATTGATGGGATTAAATAATTTTATATTTACTGAATATATAAAATACTTCTACATTTCAGAATATTAACAAATATGTGAATCAAATCAACCACATGCACAGCACTGTATTAAATGCAATAGAGAATATATGAAAGTAAATCATCCAATCCATATCTTCTTAAGATCTTGTATCTTCTTAAGGAGACAACAAAATATATCCTTTAGGAAAGTTAAATAGCAATCACACATTAATAATGAAGAGCCTAAACAGCATTTCTTATTTGATCTGTATGTAAACCTATGAGATGTGAATACTATGCAGACACTAAGGTAAATATTAATATTATACATAGAGGAGATTTAAAATATAGAAAGTCTAAGACATGTCATTTTAAAAAAACAATTGCCCTAAACTTATAGAAATTAACAGGTAGCTACATTTACTGAGAAGGCATAGTATATACATTTTCCTCCTCTATCAGTATTCAAGGATAATAATGTTATTAATATACTACTTGTATGCATATTTATATCTGAAAAAGCCATTAGATGATTCAGGTATTTCTATTAATTTGATAATGTTTATTTCTAGGGCTCTCCATACTAAATAAAAATAAATTAAAATAAATTTTAAAAATCTGTCTTTATTGATTTTCCAGTTAATTCATTTACAAGTCTTTTTCTATTTTTCCCTTATCTACCAAATAAATATATTAAACTCTTACATTTTTAAATTGGAGTTACTTCTTTGCCTTAGCCTATAAGAGTACATAGCTAATTAACTGGTGCCCAGATCCAATACACAGCCTCTGTCTGTTTACCCCAACTACTTTTTCTCCACTGATGTCTATTGAGCTCCTTTCCTGAAATTACACTTTTAACAATCCTGTTCAAATTCTGAGCCCAAAATTGCCTTTTCTTGAAGAATGTCTGAGGTCTGTACATGTAAGATAAGATAGTGGAAGATGACATGGTCTATGCAATTTGTCTACAGAAATCTTCACCAAATGATCAATGACCACCTGTAATGGAAATATGGTTTCAATTCTTCCTTTGACAGATGGTCTTGCCTACACTCACAAGAGATATGTTTTCTCTGTCAAGCTTTTTTTTTTTTTTTTAATATATGTGCTGGTGTTTGAAGCCAATTTAACAACTATATTACCCTGTTCATGCTCTGCCGAAGTACCACATCTGTTTTCACACTAAGTTTGTGTTTTTTCCTATAAAGTGATATATATAGTCCTATGTTAGGAACTATTTTCAACTTAGATTTCAATGTGGTCATTTCAAACCCAGAACAAAAACATTCAAAAATTTAATTTACTTTTTTCTTTACAACTAAGAGCTGTCATGCATCAACAGTTATGCGGATAATTCAGGGTAAGCTGGTTAATTGTTTCAAGAGAATATAATGACCCTATCTTTAACAATGACATAATTCAATCAAGAAGGATTTGGAGTTGTCCATTATGCTGTCAAAAACCACTGCCCTCCCACTGCCTCTCAGTTCACAACACTCAAGTACTCAACCTGACAATCCAACTAACTAAACTGAGAATCAGGTTCTGCCTTAACAGAATTCCAGAAGCACTACTGCCCTAGGAAAAGGGGGATCAGTTTTGAAAAATCTTCAGGTTATTACTGCTGCCTTTCTGGCTATTTATTTTGCTTTTTATTTCAGTGACTATATGTCACCTGAATGTCTGCCTGGAATTGTTATCTCTCTCCCAGTCCCCAGCTGTCTAGACTTGGGATCCTCCCCTTGGTCTGCTGTTTCGTAGTCACTTTTATGTCACCTGGGAAGAGCTCAAAACTAGAATTGTATTTTTGGAAATCAAAGCTGGAAATGTGATTTGTATTGTGTTCACTCATTATCAGATACAATACAATTTCATTTAGAGAAAATATCTATTTAAAGGGAGCAACATGGTGGGTTACTAAGTTGCTTTTTTCAATGCTTCTGTGCATTTTTATTGAAACAGTGGATGATGAAGGGGATGGATGTGATAAAACGTGAAAACAGCTGAAATCAATACAGTGCCGGTATTAATATGAAAGCAGGAATCATTATTCTTTAGAAACACCTTGACGTAATCAGATGGTATTTAAATTTTCCATAAGGCATATATTTGTTTAAACTATAACTTGAGCCTAAAATTTTCAAATTATTAACATTTTTATCTGACAAAGGCATTTTAAAAATTATAAATCCATCTCTTGACATGAGAACATTGATAAGGTTGATTTTTGCTTCAAATGTGTCCATGTGGCTTTGGACCAGCAGCTTATCTAAGCTTTAATGTCTATTTATATATTGATTGTAATTGAATATCAAACTTAAGTCTCACAAGTTTACTCAGATACCTACCTTCCTGACGTCTCATCTTCCCTAGGATCAGCTCCTCATTCTTTATGGTTTACAGTTTTGCAGTTAAAGAGATATTAGTTAACATACTATGCTTGTGGTTTTATAAGTCTAGCGGTATATAAGAATCACCTAGTGAAGTTTATCCTATATAATAAAAGGGTAATATGCAAATCAACTGAATGGCGAACGCTGGTCGCTACAATGCATACTGACCACCAGGGGGCAGATGCTCAACACAGGAGCTGTCCCCTGGTGGTCAGTGTGCTCCCACAGGGGGAGCGCTGCTCAGCCAGAAGCCAGCTCAAGGCTGGCAAGCCCAGCCGCGGTGGCAGGAGCCTCTTCCGCCTCCGCAGCAGTGCTAAGGATGTCCAACTGATGACTGATGGCTTAGGCCCGCTGCCCTCTAATCCTAATATATAAAAACCCTGGGTCCATCACACCCGCAATGACTGGAGACTTGACCTAACACCCAGGCTGCACGCTCAGCAGGTTCTGGTGGGTGGGGACTTATGGCATCAGAGACGGGAGGTGGGGCCGGCACTCACAACCACACACATGCACAGACACACACAGCGCCTACTAGCTCACAGCCTTTTCTCCCTTTCTTTCCCTCCCTCCCAGCTCGCTCTCAGAGCACCTCTCAGAATGAGGAAACAAAACAGACTGGGCCTGAAGAGGCCTTGATGGAAGGGAGGGCAGGCAGAGGGTGGAGCGGCCCCCACTGGCCCCGCCCACTCCCCGCTGGGAAAGAGGAAGAGAGACACAGGGAGGCAGGGAGGCCTGGAGGACTTATGAGAAAAACAAAGAGAGACAGACTGGGCAAGATCAGGCTGGCAGGGGAGGGCAGTTGGGGCAACCAGGCCGACATGGGAGGGCAGTTAGGGGGTGATCAGGCAGGCAGTCAGAGGCAGTTAGGGGCGATCAGGCAGGCAGGCAGGTGAGCGTTTAGGAGCCAGTGGTCCCAGATTGCGAGAGGGATTTCTGACTGGGATCAGGCCTAAACTGGCAGTTGGACATCCCCCAAGGGGTCCCCGATTGCAGAGGGTGCAGGCTGGGCTAAGGCCCCCCCCCCCCAGTGCATGAATTTTGTGCACCAGGCCACTAGTATATATATATAAAATGGTCAGCACCTACACCAAACAAACTCAATCTGAATTTCTATGGGGGAAGCCTAGGTACCAAGACTTTTAAAAGCTCTCTAGGTTTGAGAACCACTGCTTTTCAATATGCAACTACCGCAGCAGATATACCTGCCCAAAGGACTTCATTTATATCTGAAAAGATAATACAATTGAAAAAATGTCAGTGACCATTGAGAGGCAATTTAGATGAAGTTGCTAAAGCATGCACTCTGAAGTCAAATAAATATTCATTTGATTTTGACTCTGCCAGTTACTAGATATGTGACCGAAAGCGAGTAGCTAAACCTCTCAGAGTTAATTGCTTTAACTGTAAAATGCTGAAACCATAGGACCTCATAGAGTTGTGAGAACTAAATGAGATAATGTAGATAAAACTCAGCTAAGCCCTTGTCAGAAGACATCAGCCAACAAATTAAAGGCAGTCTAATATCATATATTAGGAGTTAACAAACAGTTGAATCAGAAGGAAGATTTCAGTGAAAACTGAAATAGTCAGATGAATGAGGTGGTTAAAATGGATCATGCAGCAGCCCTAGCTAGTTTTGCCCAGTGGATGGAGCATCAGCCTGCAGACTGAAGGTTCCCAGGTTCTGGTCAAGGGCACTTGCCCAGGTTGCAGGCTCGATCCCCAGTGCGGGGAGTGCAGAATGCAACCAATCAATGATTCTCTCTCATCATTGCTGTTTCTATCTCTCTCTCCTTCTCTCTTCCTCTCTGAAATCAATAAAAATATATTTTAAAAATGGATCATACAGCACATAGAGAAATTTTATATAGATTTAACTGTGGCTGTTCCTACATGGAATTATGGGTTAAAAGGCTAACTATAGTGACTAAGTTAATGTACCTGCTACATTGCTATTTTAAAATAATTTACCCCCTGCCCCCACCACCACCAATTTCAGGGGTTTATACTGTATATTAACCATGAAGCATAATACTTTTCTATTATTTTAATTGAGATACTTAAATCTCATTTTTGTTCCAAGATAGAATTTCATCCAAATGTTACTGAAATGGTGACCAACCATCCCAGTTTTCCTGGGAATAAGAAGTTTCCTAGGACATGGGACTTTCAGAGATAATACTATGATTATCCCAAACAAAGTGGGACTTTTGGTTACTCTAGATGCTTATAATCACTTGACTGTCTCCTTTCCTAATCCAGTTCTCTCTATATAAGCTACCCATTACCCAGATCAGCTCTATCCAGATCCTGGCTGTATATCCCAAAGTTAAGCCACACTTGTTTCCTGATAATTTCCTCAGTTGGATTTTTGAGACTTTCCACTGATTCTTTCCAAGATTCTTTCTTCTCTACTCAAGTTAAGCTGAAATTAGTTTCTGTTAGTTAAAACTAAGAACCTTATTAAAATAACCAAATTAACATGGAGAATTCTGGGATACCATAATTATTATGGATTTTCTAGTCATTCCCATGACTACAAGTATGTTATATGAGGCAGTGTTGTCAAATGGGGGCATTGCACTAGTAAGTGCTCTAAAAGCAATTGTTTGATGACTGAATAAATTTTCTTACTCAGAAAACTTGAAACCCACCAGCCAGTGTAGGAACAAGTCGGTGATACATCTTCATCATGACAGAGGGGAAAATCAGGAGCAGAGATCCTGGAAAAACAGCTGGAGAATCTCACTTTGTATTTAAAAACTAGCCTCTTATAAAATAAGAACCAGAATTCAAAAATTTAGAAATGGCCATGGAAAAAATGTGAAAATGAAATGCTCCTGTAAGTCAAAAGTGGCAAGTCTCCAGGTGTTAGAAAAATTACAGGAATGAATAATAGCTGAGAAAAGTCAAAGAAGCAAGTTTTTCAAGTTGTGGCGCTTTCATTAGTTATAACGCTCACTAAATATGCCAGTCTGCCTCCTCAGAGGATTATCTGATCATCAATGACCATTGAAATGCATTTGGTCCCCACTCATTTTTTTTCTTGGGAGAATACTGCCTGCCACACAGCACTGTCCTATCTTTTTCAGATTTATTTGTTCTCAGACTTTGTTTTTGTAAAGTTATGGTCCAGTGTTTAATCAGGTCTGTGTTTTATTTTTAAGTTCAACCTTCCAAAATAAGGTTGTCAGGACATTTCCATTTTTAACTTTTTGCAAAGCTCACAAACTACGGGAAGTTTCTGGATTCTCCTCTCCTTAGAGAGTTTATTGTAATTTACTCATATTTTTTAAATTTAAAATGTTCTCTCTTTTTTTCAAAAATATTGGAAAGCATAACCCTCAGTAGTTAGCCAAATGAAATCAAGAAATCCATGTATTCATTCCTTTCCCCTTCAAAGACTAAAAAACAATATAAACAGCAAATGCAGAGTCTGAAGATACTACTATTGCCACCGGAAAAGAAAGTTAGATTTTAAGGGACCAGGCAAATGAAGGTACACCCAGGAAAACTAAAAATATATTTTATACTTTACTTTATTAATAAGATAACAAATTATTAATCCAGTAATCTATATTACACTGATAAATTATTAAATATTACACATTTATCCTAATTTTAAAATAATCTTTATAGCCACTATTTTCCTTATTAAAAATTAATAGTCTCTGTTATTTCCAACTTTTTTCTTTCCTTCCTTAATGATTCAGACAAAGAACCATTAGCCAGTTCTAAGTAAGAAAAGAGAAAGACCTGGCTGTGGTAAAGGGTAGGGAAGCCTCCAAGTGGGTTGCAGCCCACTGGGATTGGAAAACTGAATAAATAAGCAAGTGAATTCAAGCTTTCTCACTGAAAGAGAAAGAAGTATAAATATGAAAGAGTCTAAATCTAGGCAATAAATAGATATACAATATATGTGCTAGGTCTGGACAATGATAGTCTAAAAACAGTGATACCCAATAGCATCAGCATACACATTACTAATACCTACCAGAACTGCTTGGGTTAACTAGCTAATTCTAGAACTAGGAAAAAATGTACAAAATATGCATGGAATGTGTTATTCAAGAAATTAAGGAAATGCACAAATAAAGATGGAACCATGTCAGATAGACACATAAGCTAGCTTGAAGGCGGTCCCCACTGGTCAAAACTGAGAGAATTTATCAAAAGACTCAGTGATAGTAATAGATTATATCCCACTGAATAAATCTATGTCTATTAAGAAAAAAACAAACAAATAAATAAATAAATAGTAAAGGCTTCTATACACTAAAATGACAACTAATAACTGTAGAAGAAATTATGGAATTTGAAAAGTACTATTTGTCAACCATAATCATAATCATAAATCCAGGCAAGAAACATCAACAAAAGTAGTGGGTGAAAGTTGAATAAAAATTGGGATATTTATGTAGTAACCAAGCATCTCCCAACAAAATACATATTAATTATAAAAAAATCAGTTTTACAGTGGAAAAATCTAGAATATATAACTTAAATAATCAGTTAACATTACCAGTGATGGTACAAAACAATTCAAACTGCCATCTGATGGAATGCAGGAAACAGGACACAGAATCACTACTATGACATTCAGAACTTGAATCTAGTAAAAGGAAGCACCAGACAATGCCAAATTCTACAAAATAATCAGCCTGTAATCTTCAAATTTCTTTTTTTTTTGTAATATTCAAATTTCTTAAGATCATGGAGGTCAAGGAAGGGTTAAAGAACAGTTCTAGATATAAGAGAATGGAAGAGACATAAAATCTACAATGAATATGTGACCCTGGATTGTATCTTTTTGCTATAAAATAAGATATCATTGTAACAGTTGGTGAAACTTTTATGAATAGCATTTTATAGGAATTTTCTGTGCTGAATTTAGGACTTTTCTATAAGTTTGAAATTATTTCAAAATAAAAAATCCAACTTCATCACATTTTATGGATGAGGAAGCAAAAGCAAAATGTCTGCCAACATCAAAAAGCTAGTTAGCAGTTTCCAGTCAAGATGAAGGAGAGGTAAACATGGTACTCAAAACCTCCCACAACCACATCAAAATTACAACTAAAGTACAGAACAACCATCATTCAGAACAGCCTGACATCTAGCTGAACAGCAGCCCTTTAAGGATATAAAGAGGAATCCACATGGAGACAGTTAGAGCAGCAGAGACATGGAACAAACTGGCCCCACCCCACATGTGGCAGTTAAAAATCAGGGGGGATATCTTTGCTGCACAGGTCCCCCCTGAGGAGTGAGAGGTCTCAGCTCCACACCTAGGGTTCCAGTGCTGGAAAGAAAAATATCCATACATTCTAGCTCATGGATTGGGGCTGAGTGAAATGAAGGGCTTCTGGAATCCCAGGCATTCTTCTTATAGGGCCCACACATGGACTTACTCAGACTCACTCCCTCTGAGCTCCAGTACTGAGGCAGCAGCTTGAAAGGAATCAGGGATTTGGGGAAGGAAATAAATTATCTGGATGGCTGGAGGACAGCTTCTCCCAGGCAGAAGTGCTGGCAGTGTTCCTTTACTGAGCCCTCCCCACCACAGAGCTGACAGACTGCACCATATCTGAATCTCCTTCAACCTGGCTCACACTTTTCACCCCATCCTGGTGATTCCCTGAGACCCTGCCCCTCCCTACTTACAGTCTCATCCAAGCCATCTCCAGTGGCTCTGCCATACAACTGGCTTTTTTTGTCTTATGCTGTGAATCAACCTGCCCTGATGCATAGCTCCACCTCTCCTGGATACCTCCAAGCTCAACATAAGTAGCAACTATCTGAAGATTCCTTTGTAGCTCATGCTGGATGGCCCGGGAGGGGCACAGGCAGTAGCTGACTTTGTACCTCCCATTAGGCCCCAGAGCCAGTGCACCCACCAAAATTTGCATTATGGAGGCACCAGAAAGAGAAGAGAGAGAGCAAGATATTGAAAACTTATTTGAAGAAATGACAGAAAACTTCCCCTACCCGGTGAAAGGAATGGACTTACAAGTGCAGGAATCACAGAGAGTCCCAAACAAAAGGAACCCAAAGAGGCCCATATTGAGACACATCGTAATTCAAATGCCAAAGGTTAAAGACAAAGAGAATCTCAAAAACAGCAGGAGAAAAGTAGTTAATTACCTACAAGGGAGTGCCCATACAACTGTCAGCTGATTTCTCAACAGAAACTTTGCAGGCCAAAAGGGAGTGGCAAGAAATATCAAAACTGATTTAAAGCAAGGACCTACAACCAAGATTAATCTACTCAGCAAAACTATCATTTATAATTAAAGGTCAGTTAAAAAGCTTCCCAGACAAGAGAAAGCTAAAGGAGTTCATCACCACCAAACCAGTATTACAAGAAATGTTTAAGGGTCTTTTTTAAGAAGAAGAAGACAAAAAATAAATTTAAAAAAAATACACACACACACACACACACACACACACACACACACACTAAAATAGCAATAAATACATATCTATCAACAATTACTTTAAATGCAAACAGATGAAATGTTTCCATCAAAAGATATACTATGGGTGAATGGATAATACAACAAGACCCTTACATACAATGTCTGCAAGAGACTCACTTCAGATCAAAAGAAACAAACAGAATGAAAGGGATGAAAAAAAGATATTCATGAAAATGGAAACAAACAAAAAACTAGGCTAGCAATACTTATACCAGACAAAATAGACTTTAAAACAAAGGCTATAACAAAAGACAAAGAAGGACCCAGCAATTCCTTTTTGGGTATTTATCTGAGGAAACCCAAATCACTACACCAGTTTGGCCAAGTTGTTATAGTGTTGGCACTCAGACCAGGGGTTGCAGGTTTTATTCCCAGTCAAGGGCATATACCTGGGTTGCAGGTTCAATCCTCGCCCTGGTTGGGGCACATGCAGCAGGAAACCAATGGGAGGTAACCAGTAGATGTCTCTCTCTCTCTCTCTCTCTCTCTCTCTCTCTCTCTCTCTCTCTCTCTCCCCTTCCCTCCCACTATCTGAAAAACCAATGGAAAAAATATCCTTGGGTAAGAATTAATGAAATGAAATGAAACAAAACAAAAAAAACATATATATCTATATGTTCATTGTAGCATTATTTATAATACCCACGATATGGAAGCAACCTAAGGATGAATGGATAAAGAAAGTGTAGTGCATATATACAATGGAATATGACTCATCCATAAAAAAGAATTAGAGCTTGCTATCTGTAACAACATGGCTGGATCTAGAGGGTATTGTGCTGAGTAAAATTAGTCACACAAAGAAAGACAAATGCCAGATGATTTCACTTATATGTGAAATCTAAAAAAATAAATAAATAAAAGAACAAGCAGAACAGAAATAAACTCATAGATACAGAGAACATTTTGACAGTTGCCAGATGAGAGGGGAGTTGGGGGGAGGAGTGAAAAATGTGAAAGGATTAAGAAGTACAAATTGGTAGTTACAGACTAGTCATAGTGATGTAAAGAACAGCATAACGAATATAGTCAATGATATTGTAATAACTATATATGTTGTCAGATTGGTACTAGATTTATCAGAATGATCATTTTGTAAGTTATATAAAAATCTAATCGTGTACACCTGAAACTAATATAATATTGTACATTAACTGTAATTGAAAAAAAATATTACATTTAAAAAGAAAGCTAGTGGAGAACCAAGATGGCGGCATAGGTAAACACCTATATTTGCTGCCTCTCACAACCACATTAAAATTACAACTAAAAAGCAGAACCGCAGGAAAGCTGGCTGAGTGGAAGTTCCACAACTAGAGAGATGAAGAAAGCACATTGAGACTGGTAAGAGGTGCGGAGGCGCGGAAAGTGCTGGCACCTGGATGTGCTTCTCTTTTAATTGGGAGAGAGATACAAGCTCCCGCTCGCTCTGAACTCCAGTTCCAGGAAAGACTCTGGGGGACCCAGACACATACGGGCAGAAGCTGGACTGTCTGGCATTGGGACAGGAATGCGAAGGTGGCTTTCTCTCAGAGGTGCTCACAGTGATCATTGTTCCTGCATGGGGGCATGGGACACGGAGACCTGGGGACCTCTTTGGTGCAGGGCTGACTGGCAGCCATTGCTGTTTGCTCTGCCCTGGTGATTCTCAGAGACCCTGCCCCACCCAGTTTACAACCCCACCCAAGCTGTGCGCATCGGCTTTTGCATATGAATGGCCTGTCCTTTCTCAGCCTAAAAGCTGTCAAAGCTGGGTCAGAGAGCTCCAGAGCTTCCAAAAGAAGGCCCAAGGCCCAGCAGCAGCAGCCTGACTTGCTTCACAGCTGGGCCTCATCTGTGTACTTCCAAACCCCATACAAAGAGGAGGAATCTACAGATATCTCTGTAGCTCCTGCTGGGCAGCCCCAGACAGTGGCTGACCTTGCACTTCCTTGGAGATCCAAGAGCCAGTGTACCCAGTGGTCAGAGTGAGACCATACAGGATTACAACTCTTCACATCCATAAGAGACACACTCAAGGGGCAGACTCAGTGAACACCAAAGCCCCACTGAAGCAAGTCCTGCCCCATAAGGGCATCTCCTGCGCAACAGATCTTCCAGTGTAGACACAGCTGGTCATCACAGCCAATTGGCCTGGAGGTCAATTCCTCCCAGTGATACCAACAGCAATCAAGGGTTAACTACAAGAGTGTCCACCTCAGGTGACTGGGGAAGCTGAGCCACAAGGCCCTGTAGAAGGCTGAGCCACTGGGCCCTATAGGACACCTACCACACAAGGCCACTCTATTAACTCAAGGAGACTTAGCAGCTACCCAGTACATAGAAACAAACACAGGGAAACAGCCAAAATGTGGAAACAAAGAAACATGTCACAAATGAAAGAAATGGATGAAAGCAAAATACTGAATATAGAGTCCAAAACCATGGTTATAAGGCTACTCAAGAATCTTCTAGAAACCTCCTAGAAATTTAGTGAGACCCTCAAGGATATGAAAAAGGACCAATCAGAAATTAAGCATACACAGACTGAAATAAAGAATAATATACAGAGATTCAAGTCAAAGATTTGAAATAAGAAAAAGCAAAAAACACCTAACCTGAAAAGCAAAAAGAAAAAAAGAATCCAAAAATATGAAGATAGTGTAAGGAGCCTCTGGAACAACTTCAAGTGTACCAACATCTGAATTATGGGGGTGCCAGAAGAAGAGAGAGAGAGCAAGATATTGAAAACCTATTTGAAGAAATAATGACAGAAAACTTCCCCTACCTGGTTAAAGAAATAGACTTACAAGTCCAGGAAGTGCAGAGAACCCCAAACAAGAGGAATCCAAAGAGGACCACACCAAGACAAGTCATAATTAAAATGCCAAGGGCAAAAGACAAAGAGAGAATCTTAAAAGCAGCAAGAGAAAAACAGTTAGTTACCTACAAGGGAGTACCCATATGACTGTCAGCTAATTTCTCAACAGAAACAATGCAGGCCAAAAGGGAGTGGCAAGAAATATTCAAAGTGATGAATAGCAAGAACCTACAACCAAGATTACTCTACCCAGCAAAGCTATCATTTAGAATTGAAGGTCAGATAAAGAGCTTCACAGACAAGAAAAAACTAAAGGAGTTCATCACCACCAAACCAGTATATATGAAATGCTGAAGGGTATTCTCTAAAAAGAGGAAGAAGAAAAAGGTAAAGATAAAAATTATTAACAACAAAGTGACAACAAATACATATCTATCAACAAGTGAACCTAAAAATCAAATGAATAAAAAACCTAATGAACAGAACAGACGGGTGAATGAAATAGAATCAGGGGCATGGAAAGGGAGCAGACTGACAATTCTTGAGGGGAAGGGGTTGTGGGGGGTGCAGGAAGAGATTGGACAAAGAGCTTATACCTATGGATAAGGTCAGTAGGGCAGGAGGTGGGGGAAGGCCTGGAGTGGGTTTGGAACTGGGTGGAGGGGAGCTATAGGGGGGAAAAATAGGAACATGTGTAATAATCTGAACAATCAGATTTTTTTTAAATGGAAAAAAAGGAAAGCTAGTTAGCTTCTGAGTAGACATTACTCTTCCAAATTACCATTCCAATATTATTCCCACTCCTCTCTGTCTTCAAGTAGGAAGGTATATTAACCCATAAGGTCAGGGGCATTTTTGTGTACACTGCTGAATCCAAGCACCTAAAATTCTGGCAGGCTCATAGCTGGTGCTCAAAAATACTCTGTATTACTGTGTTGTATTTTGGAGTATTTTTGTCTTTAACATTTCAACCTCCATTTTAAAATTTATATTTCTGATCGTAAACAATAACGAAAAACGCTTTCTGCTGCCCTCAGTCTTTACAATCTGTCTAAAAAGTAAAAAAGCAAAAAGTAAAAAAGGAGTCTTTCAGTGTTTTTCAGGAATCAAACGTAGATCATGTAAACAGTAAAATAGCTTTATTTTTTTCCCATCCTCACTCACACCACTAAAGGCTGTGCCAGTCTATTCATTCACTCACAGTAAATGTCACTCTTTGCCCTTTAAAATTTGTAGTGGCCTCTGAGAGTGAGTCCAGACAGGTTAGTTTTCTCATTCCTTCTAGGGGAGCAATATTTAACAACTATAGCTACTTACAAATGATTTATGCTAACTCCTATAACTATAAAACCAAAACAAACTCATAAATTTAGTATGGATAAGACCACATAACCATTAAAATTCAGTTGATATTAACATTTAATGTCATAGATCTTGTTATATTCCAAGCACTACATCACTAATTTTGAATTTTGAAATAGAAAGGTGTATTTATGTGTTTAATTGATTAACTGTCAACTTGATCTTCTAATTTTGGGTATGAAAGACCATTTATTTAAAATACAAATGCTGCCTAATGAAAGTTTTTCTGATGAGTATTTATGATTGACAATGGTAATTTACTGCTTCATTCACTCACTTAACAATATTTATTGCGTGTCAGTCACTGTTTTAGGTAATGAAACTATTGCCAAAAAAAATTCATATAGAAATGGAATGTGAGAAGATAGCTACTGAAAAGCTGAGAATGGAACTGTCACAGATTCTTTTGGAGGCTAGTGTGCTAATCACATGCACCAATTTTCTGTTATCAAATTATTGCAGAACCCTTACTGACACAGTGCTTCATAAAGTCATTTGGCTTCCATTTATTCAGAATTATATTTTAAACACAAAAACAAACCTTTGGTTGCCATGACAATAGTATTTTAGATTTAATTATGGTATATGCATAGTATAAAGTATAGATGCATCTAATCTATACTTTAAGTTTTAGCATTTTAACACACAATATAACACATATCTTACCTAATAGTAGACAAAGATGTAAATTGACCATACCTCCACTACACCACCAGCCAATCAGGAGTGATATGCAAATTAACCCAACAAAGATGGTGGTTAATTTGCATACACAGGCACTGAGAGATGGGGCCGGATGCTTGTGTCATCACCATGGCGACAATGCAGGCATTCTGCCCCACCCCAGGTCTCTCAGGGCCTCTGGGCAGCTTGGGAAGGCGTGGCCAGAGCGGAAAGAGGTGGCTCCAGGACCTGAGCAGAAAGGGGCTGGGCTAGAGTGGAAAGGCGGTGCCGGCAGCCAGGGAAAGGAAAGCCCATTCTAGCATGAATCTTCGTGCATCGGGCTTCTAGTTGATAATAAATACTTACTGAATTAAATAATGAAGGAACAAATAAGTAAATGCTTGTGTCTCTCCCAGAGCTCTAATTTCTTAATTAGAATAGTATATTAACCAAGCTGACAAGACTCATCATATGGCTGCTTTATTAATGTTTACAAACAGAAGTGAGAAATCACATTGCCATATGGCCACTATTGTTATAATCTGGGGGAAGTTTTTAAGGATACAGGGAATCTTAAAGTTGTGCTAATTTCTTGAAATTGCAAAGGGATTTTGCATTAGATGGTATTACTAATCTAGAAGGATTCTTTCCATGATATACCCAACTTGCCTTTTTTGGATGCCAAAAAGCACACAAAACAATCAGCTTAGAGAAAGAAGAGTGTCCAGAGTCAAAGGACTCACAAAATCAAAATGAAATTTAAATTAAAAGGAAGAGAATAACAGATGATACTTTACAGTCTAAAATAAATTGTTGCCAACAGTTTGGAGCAAAACATGATTTCAAAAGTGTATCATGTATTTCACATCAGGAAATCAATTATCCATGTATATTAGTCATAAGACAAGTAAAAGATTCTTTTCCATCTTGATGGCTCACTTCATTAAAGGGAGAGCAGCTTCCAGAGAGGTTATGCTTTTCAAAATAAGAACCGTCTCACTTCAGGGCTCTGTCTGCTCTCAGAGAGAGTAGAACCAATGAAGCGAATACTCTCCAAAGAATACTAATCAGATTTGTATATAAACAGTGTTGTACTCCAATTTCTGGCACTTTGGTGACCAAACATGTTACTGGAGCTTTATATTTCTTCAAAGTGTTAAGGTAGAAGGCAAAGGAGGATGGACAGGGATAGCTTTCCTTACAGTGGGAATTATGAAATGTCCAAGGTGAAAAGATAAGGTTGCACTTTATCTATCCCACTGTGTTTATATAAGTATCAACTCCCATAATGCCATCCTGTAAGAGCTCATTTTATGTAGACACTGTATTTTGGTGATCAAAGCACAGGATTTCTCTCTTCCTCCCTAATGTTGTTACAAGTGGTGAAGTTAGAGTAGGAGGGGAGTCATTTTTCACGGTTTGTTGTATTTGAAATGCCAATATGGACTCCAATAAAAATTTTAGAAATAAAAGTCATGTTCATCTTTTATCTTTGTGATATCTAAGGGTTAAACCAAGTATTATTGTAAGTTAACCTCCTGAGTCATTGCATTTAATAAAATCAGTTTCTGTTTTTCACAGGATCATAGAATAATAGAACCAGCCCAGCCCCCTGACTTGTAGCAAGAGTGAAACTAAACCAACCAAGACAAGGTTACCTACTTGCTTCCTTCTCTTTTTATTCTTGGGCTTTTCCCTCTTTAATCTGTAGTTGTAGTCTTTTTCTATTGTAGTTTCTTTTTTATCTTTATTGAGGTAAAACTGACAAAATAAAGTATTCTATTGTATTCTACAACAAACATACCCAAGCAATTTCCAAAAGTCGGTTTTTGTTTTTTTAAGAAAAATAAATAATTTCATCTACACTATTTTTTGGATAATATACTTATTTGTTTTCAAAAGCACATTTATTAAACTTCTATTTAAGTAAGGTATATTCCTAAGTGTTCTGCTTCCTCTCTTAAAATCCAAGAAATCAAATAACAGTTAAATTCATTTTTCATTTTCGAAATTTGTACAAGTTTTAATCTGATTATAAAGTTTAATTTAAAAGTTACATAAATAAAAAATAAATAAATAAAATAATAATAAAATAAAAAAATAAAAGTTACATAAATATGTAATTGTGATTTTAAGTACCACAAAGGAGAATACAATACTACAAGATAGTTTAGTAGCATACCAGTGATGTTTAAACTGAAGAATGAAAGAACAAAAATGTCACCAATATTTCCCCATGAGAATATTTTAGATCATCACTCATCCAACCAATAGCCAATTTATGTAAATCATATATGTATATTTCAAATCATTTCTACCAGTGTTACTATCACACAAAAAAGTGTTACCTTTATAATGTGTGAATTTGATCATGTCATAGATGAAATAAATGGCCATGATTTGACAATTTTTAAACCTGAGTGATATGTAAAGGGAAGTTAATTATCATTTAACTAGAACTTGTGTATATGAAATTTTCCATAAAAATAATTTCAAAAAACCTTACATCATAACTATAGTAATAATTTTATATTACAGATAGTGTTTCTCAGATATATATTGATGTTAAAATATTTGCCTAGAGTCAAGCAGAACAAGATATTTTTATACCAGTTTAGATTTCTAATGGCAACCTGATCATTCATATTTAGTAAATCATATGTCAACATTTACCTATAGGAAAAATGAATCACTAACAGGAAAATAGGATTAGGGAAGAACAAGTAAAATAGGAAGTCAAAACAGTATTTCTATTTCCATCTCAACCTATATGAATATTAGAATGAATTATTTAACCTTTGAGAACAGCCTCTCCATGTATTAAATTATAGTTATTATTTATTTCAAACATGCCTTAAATTTCTTCCTCCAGTGGCATCATTATATAAGTGCAAGTTGAAGTTAAATAAAACAAATGTGGAGCACAGTGTGGTAAAGCAAACCGAGCAAAACCTTGCAAACTAGCACATGTTCTGGAGACAACTAAAAAGTGGAGGGGGTCAATGGGAGAGAAAGGGGGATATCTGTAATACTTTCAACAATAAAGATAATTATTTTAAAAAGTAATGAAAGAATAGGAAGAAAAAATCATGAGAAAAGTTTAAAGGAATGTGGATTTTTTTTTTTTAAAAGAATGTGCTGACAGGACTCACTTTATTTTTATGACATCAAATATTAAGTAGACTCTATGTTCTCACCACTTCAAGGCAATCCTTTCATATTTTCATAGTCATTTTATTCTCCCAACTACAAAAAGGGGGGGGGGGGACACTATTTCATACCTTCTATTTTCTCCTCACTGTTCTATCACTTTCACCCTGTTTCTCACTCTAAACTGGACTAGCTTCACAATTCACTAGAAAATTAAAAGCAATCAGAAGAGAACTTCCTCATTTTCCTGGCACCAAAGCTGAATACTTACTGGCATTTGCACACCAATATTTAGCCTTCTGTTGTCACAATGGATGCACTATCCCTGCTTCTATCTAAGGCCAACACTCTGTTCATGCACTGCATTTACTGCATTTAGATTCCTTCTTGCATACTCAAGGAATCTGCTCCTACAATTTTCCCTCTCCTTACATACATCAAATTTTCCCTGTACTAACATTTCCATCAGTATATAAACTCCCACTACAAATGTCCTACACTACATAGCAAGAAGGTTGGAAAGACTGATTCTGAAGAATGCTGATTACCTGGGCTGTATTACCACCGCACACCTTACTAGTTGTGTGACTTTAGGTAGTATATTTAATATCGCTGTCTTCAAATTCCCAGCTACAACAGAAATAACAATAGTCTCTCCCCTTGAGCTATTATGAATATTAGACTAGGTTTCTGTAGAGCACATAAAAATGTCTGGCACATTGTAACTGATATATATAATAGAAATCAGATAAATAAATACCATTAGAATATACGTATCTCCTGCTATTGCCTAACTCACTTAAAGAGCTGTGCTATGTATTTGCATTGTCTCACTTTAATATCCAGCATTTCCTCTTGAATTCCCATCATTCAGGCCTCTGGCCTCACCCTTATCAAGGTCATCAACTCCTCTGTGTTTCAAATCTAGTAGTGATTAATGTCTTCATTAAATTGTAACTTCCAACATTTGAATCAGATAATCCTTCTTGAAATACTTTTAAGTTAGCCCCTTGTATACACTCTCTTACCTCTTGTTTCCTCTGTAGCTATACCTTCTCAGATTTTTTAACTAGCTTTTCCTAATTTCTCTGACCTTTAAACTGTGTAGTGGCCTAAGGTGCAGTAAATTCTCTGCTCTATCTACTCTCATTTCCTAAGTTAGCTCATCCACCCCTATGGCTTAAATACTACAAGAGGCTGATAACTTTTTTTTATCGTTTAATTATTACAAATAGTAGAACATATGTCTCCTTTTTCCCCTGTACATCTCTCTCAATGACCACTCACCAAAATCCAGACTTGAAAAGCCAACCAACTTAATTTGGTAAAATTAACATGCTACACACAAACTCAATTTTTTTGAAGCTAACCCCACCCCCATCCCACTTGCTCTTTTTACATTTTCTCCATTTTGGCAAAGAAAAAAAGCAACTCCATGTTTCCAATTTTTCAAGGCAAAAACCTGAAACCAATCTTGACTCCAATCTTTCTTACATCCCAAATTCAACCTACTAACAATCACTGTTCGTTGTACCTTCAAAGTATATCCATACTCTTTTTCTCAAGGTCTCCTCACACTAACCTAGTCAAAAGCACTATGATCACTTTCCTGAATTGAGAGAGAGAGAGAGAGAGAGAGAGAGAGGAGAAAGAGAGAGAGAGAGAAAGGGGGAGGAAAAGAGAGAGAGAGAGAAACTTGGTGTGAAATAGAAACATTAATCAGTTGCCTCCCGCTCGCACCCCAACCATGGATTGAACCCACAACCTGGGCATGTGCCCTGTATGGAAACGAACCCATGATCTTTCAGTGTACTGCTCAAGGCTCCAACCAACAGAGCCACACTGGCCAGGGCACAACAATAGCCTTTTAATTCAACTTCTTTTTTTTCCATCTTTATAGGTTGGGTTATCCAGGAAGCAGATGCTGAGTTGGAATTAGGAATACAAATAGTGCATTGGGGAGTAATACCTGTGAAAGGCAAAGGAAGGAAGCTAGGTTGGGCACAAGTTGCTGTTGAACAATAATGCTTACATGGCAATGTCTCTGCCACCCCATTAGGGGTATTTGAAGCAAAGGCTGCCCACTAAAGAGTTCCCAAATTGAGTAGAAAAGGTTAGGCCCTTGCTCAGTGATTGTCCGGGGCCACTCTGAAAAGAATGTGACCTCATTTAAAAACTGAGGCAGAACCTTGTTGCAACTTATAACTGGAGGTCGTCAGCTAACCACACTTTTTGCATCTGGACAATTAGCCCCTTCTTGAATGAGATCTGAGTGGCAAAAATCTCTATCTTCCAGAACATCCTTACTCCTTACCATCTAGTTTTATTTCTCTACCATTTATTCTAAACACAGCAGCCAGAATATTACTTGTAAAATGTGAGTCTGTTCATGTCATTCCTCTGTTCTAGAGCCTCCACTAGTTTCTCCTGTCACTCAACATAAAATCCATGGCCTAGAAGACACTATAGAACCCCTCCCCTCACTCTCCTTATGACCTCATCCAATCACTTCACTCTCCTTCACTCTAATCCAGCTTCATCTCAGGGAGATGCTCTGAAAGGGCCTTTGCACTTGCTGTTGCCACATTCTCAAGATTCCTTCCCCTGGAGATAACCTTATTTCCTTCTTTTTTTGTTTAAATGTTATCTTATTTGGAACATTCTCCTTTCTATAAATAGCCCATACATATCCACCCCCACTTTCTATCCCTACACACTATGTTGTTTTTCTACATAGTGACACTTGGTAGATCATATATTTATTTTTACATAAGTTTTATGATATCAGAAACTTTTTCATTTCTATTCACTAATGTACTTTCAATTCCTCAAATGGGCATATAGTAGACACTAAATACTTTGAATTAATAATTTTATCCCTATTTCCTCCCATACTTTCCAAAAGTCTAGTCTTAATATAACACCCAGAGTAATACCTTTAAATTTAAATCAAGTTATTAGAGCTCAAACCTTATAATAACTTCTTCCTGCAGTTAGAATGAAGCATAATGTCCTTATAATGTTCTGTGTGGTCTGGTCCTTGGCCACTATCTACCATAATTACCTTCTGCCTTTTCTCTGTCGTTTCACACCAGCCACGTGGGCTTTGTGAAGCTTTTGAGCACACCCATCTTGTTCAAGACCCTTCAGCGCCTTTGCATTTCCTCTTCCCCTAGCCTAGAATGCTCTTATCTGAGCACAACCCCTTCTCTGCTACCCCCATGGACATTGGGTATTGGAAGACAATATAAGCAGTCATGAGCATATAGAAGAGATTTTTTTGCAGACCAAGTAGCCATTGCTACCAAGGAGCCATTAGACAAAGCAGTTCTTCAAAGTAGCCTCACAAAGCAGCTGCATACCAGCTGGTCAGTGGCAACTTATATATATATAAGCTCAAGCAAAAGAGGCGTCTTGCCAAATATTGATATCATTATTTGGGTTACAGAAAGGTACACCTGAACACTGCATACAGTAAAACTGTTGTGTCATTACCTTTGCACATTCGTATGGCAAATTGACCTTGAACATCCGACATGCTCTGATTAGGGTTCCCACAGGTCTCCACAAAGATACTTACGTGGCTTTACTCAGGTCTTTGTCCTAAAGCTCTCCATTGGAAAGGATATGCCAATCTGACCTCTCACCATCTTCTGGTGCTCAGAACACTTGTCATTAGTTAACTTTACTCACAACACTTATCACTACTTGATACAAATACTTGTGTTTATTATGTGTGCTCTTCCTCCAAAATGTAAGTTCTATGAAGGCAGTCTTTTCTTGGTGTTTGATGATAAACAAAGGAAGGAAGACATTCAACATTTAATCTTATAGGTGTCCTCATAACAAATACACACTTGAAAGATCAGTGCAGTTGTTCCACAAATATATCTTAATGGTTAAGACTTGGAGAGACTAGTATTTGGTAGAATTAGAGAACCCGAAATATTAGTATTTTTCCTTCTTTTGGTAAAATCCCTCCCCCCCCCCCCATTAAGACAAGCAAAATAGAAACAGACTCATAGATTGAAAGCAGGCTGACAGCTCAGTGAGGGGGAGCACTGGGCAAAGGGGGAAGGAGAAGGGAGGTTGGAGGGATTGAGAAAAAAAAGAGAGAGAAAGAACTTATGGACAGTGTGGTGAATGGTGATTGCAGGGGGTGGTGGTGTGGAGGTCAAGGAGGGTATGGGGGGATAAATGGTGATGAAAAAATAAAATAAAGAGAAACAAAATTATTAAAGCAAATATTTTATTCTCCTCCCCCCCCAAAAAAATAAAGCAAAGATAAGCCAACTCACAAACTCCATGTTTTTGAAATTTTGCTATACCTTTTAAATTGACTGAAGGAAGTTAATTCTATATCTCTTTTGACAGAAATTAAATTATCAATCTTCCTTGTGACTACCAAACACAGTATAAAAACACCATTTATTTGTTAATGGGTTGGAATCCATTCCAGATCTCCTAGACTTTAAAATAGTAAAGGGGCACATACATACTTCACCATCCAGGTGTTCATGTGGAGAAACTTTGCTGCAATTCAAATTCCTGTCCTTTATTCTTTCCCTTTTCAAATTCCTGTCCTTTATTCTTCCCTTTTTCAAATTCCTGTCCTTTATTCTTTCCCTTTTCTTTCTCTTGTGCAAGGAGGAATTACTCCTCTGATTGGTGAGTTTGGAAGAAGGAGCCCAGCAAGCTCCTTCGTTTCTCCCTTTCTCTATGACTTGAGGCAGCTATCTACAAGAAGCATAGAATTTCTCCCCTCCTTGTGCTAAATTTTACAGTCAGGTTCCCAAATAGGAGATCAATGGCTTTTTAGTAATGACGTTATTGGTAGTTTAAATTCACACATGAAGTAATAACAGGCTTTCTTTGCTATAGGCCAAGCCATATTTTCCCAAGTATCATGTCCAGACACAACTCATGTCTGCTTCTCAAGTCGCTTCCAAATACATGCAGAGTCGAGTTATTCCTTGACCTACTAAGATATCAATAACCACATCAATGTTTCTTTCAGTCTGATAATTGGTATGGCAGTTTGATTAAAAAAGTATTTGTTTGTATGCTTTTATCAAAGTACCATGACTTTAAGATATATAAGTTATGTGTGTGTGTTTTTTTTATTCCATTTTTTTCTTGCTATACTAGTAAGTGTTCAGACACATTTAAATAAAATAATAAGAATAAATGTAAAAGATGAACCAAAGACAGGATTTGATATTATAGAGTGTAGCCTCTTCAAAGGCTTCCTGTTCTTTCTTTTGACTATTATGGGTTGACAACCTCCATTCAGAAGAGAATAAAGAAAAGCATTGCTCTCCCATGAAATTTCCACCTCACCTTGCCTAACCTTGAAGTCTCACATCCCTCATATCAAATCAGTGTGATGAATGACAGTCAGCCCTGGTGACTCTTACTAGAATTTCAATTAATCATACCTTTTTAAATTCTAGTGTTTCCTCAGTGCTTTTTCATCCTTTCTCCTAGAAATTCTGAGAATCCTCTATAATGTTTAAAAGCTGAATTTTTCATGGATATTTTCACAGTCATCTCAATAAGCCTTTCTACTATTTTGAGAATAGAAGTGTGTCTGGAATTTATTGCCTATTAAAAGAAGAATCTATTCAATACACATTAATTATAAAATAAGATATATAACAGGCCTACAAAAAAGGCGGGTAGGGACGGGGAAGTGGCCTACAATGAATGACCTTGATAGCAGACTAAATTGTCAGTAAAAGTTCTTAGGACATTACAAAGCATTGAATTTTAGACCAAAATCTGTACTAGAAAATGAAATATACATGTACTACCTTTTGATTATTCCTTTCTACTCTGGTAGAGCCACTGTGAGTTCTTAGAGAAGCAATAAACTACTCCATAGTCAGTTACTTATAAAACACTGACTTAAAATTTTACATGTATCTTTACTGTAAAAAAATGTTTTTATTTATTTCAAAGAGAGGGAGAGAAACATCAATGATGATAGAGACTCATTGATCAGCTGCCTCCTGCACATCCCCTACTGGGGATCAAGCCCACAACCTGGGCATGTGCCCTGCCCTGGAATCAAACCATGACCTCCTGGTTCATAGGTCAATGTTCACTAGACCGGCCAGGCATCTTTACATTTTTTGTAACTAGCTCAAACAGTAGTTTATCCTGAAATCCTAAGGGACCTGGAATTAAATAAAGTGCATATTTTTGTTCCAATATTAGATGTGAGGAAACAAACCAACTTGTAACAGTTTAGATAGGGTCATTTTATCAAGTGATTAATGTCCATCTAAAGAAATTAGCACTCCACTGAACTATATTTGTTCTAAAGACAAGGATTCCTATGATTTTTGTATTCTGGCTTAAAAAATATGATGTACCTTAAGAGTCTAGAGTTATTTTAAAATTTTCTAGTATTTTACTGTTTCTGATCAGATATGACATATCTAACCTGAATTGCTTTTATTCTAATCTATGTTCATCCTACTATTCTGAGAAAGGCAGCCCTAAACACAGATATCTATATGACAGTTTATGTTTCCTCTCAAAGAGTCACACTGATTATGTAGCCAAGAGACTGGTCCTGTTCCTCCTGACCCTGTCCCTTCTGTCTCTCACATGTCATATTTGCATACATGTGACATGATTTCTTACACCTCTCTGCCAAATTGCTTTTCTCATTAAAAGTCAAATACAACAAATTTCCTCACTATTTCCCTGTATATCCTACTTTCCTCCAAAAATACTCCTCCACTGCCCATCCAAATGCAAATAATAACTCATTATTCTTTGATTTATCACCCTATATAGGGGCATGGTTACCAGCAGAGGAGAAAGAGCACTAGACTGAGAGTCAGGCTTTCTAGATCCACTCCTAATTAGCTAGGAAACACTTGACAAGACACTCAATGTCTCAGTTTCAGAGGGTATTTAGCCAGATAAGCACTAACCTTTCTAGCTCTGACATATTATAATTTTTTCAAAATGAAAAGAAATTGCTTACAAAGTACAAGATTATTTATTTCTAAAATGTAACAATTAAAATAATAGACAGCATAGAGTCTACATTAGTAAAAAGTAGGTGTCATTAGTAAGAATATGATCCTTAGATTGGAATTTTGTTTCTGCTGTTCCACTTATTAATCATACGTTTTCATCACCATCTTATCTAACCTAAAGTATAAATCAAGACAAATATCTTAAGTAGCTTTAAACTGATGGTCCCAACTGAAAATTTTTAACATGGCAAAATCCATCCATATAAACAACATTATCTGAACTTCCTTTCTCTCTCTTTCTTTCTCTCTCTTCCTTTCTTTCTTTCTTTCTTTCTTTCTTTCTTTCTTTCTTTCTTTCTTTCTTTCTTTCTTTCTTTCTTCCTTCCTTCCTTCCTTCCTTCCTTCCTTCCTTCCTTCCTTTCTTTCTTTCTTTCTTTCTTTCTTTCTTTCTTTCTTTCTTTCTTTCTTTCTTTCTTTCTTTCTTTTGTCTTTGTTCCTTTCTTTTTCTTTCTACCATTTTATCTATCATCTCCCTCTCTATCTCTATATCCACATCATTAATAAATTAAAGTTTTATTTGATTGTTGTTATTTTGCTACACAACAATAATAAAAACCTGGGCAGATTTTTACACAAATTGGAGTTTTGAGGTCTGAAGTAATCTTGTTAGCATATGCAAAATTCTTTCAGAATGTCCATGTTATGCACCCCCAAAAGATAGGCAGTCATTCAGGGTACTTCAGTATGTCAAGGGCAGTTACATATGAAGTGTTAACAATATAAACCTTTCACACATGGAAAAAAAAAAAAAACAAGGTAGTTTCAAATGTAAACATCAAATCAAAATTATAAGGGCAGACATTTTGGAATTGGGAAAAACTTGCTGTCAAAGTCTTTCTCAAATGGGGAACTCTTGGAACCTTTCCAAAGTTGAAAGCAACAGAATTTTATATCATCAAACAGTTAATGATGATTCCTCTTAAAAAATGGTGAGACAGCTGGTATTTAAATATTTATTATTTGCCTAGATATAATTTAAAGTTCATATCTGAACACATTGATTCTAGTTTATTTATTCACCAAATGTTTTTGCTTCTGGGAATCAATTGAAACAAATTATGTTATTGAGTTAGAGAGTAAAACAAGATGTGTAAATGCTCTTTTATTTTTATAGAAAACTTTATTAACTATGACTTATATCTCACACCAAACACAAATGTGGAAATGAAGTAGGTCAATCTGAAGTCTCTTTGGCAAAGTAAGAATATAAGACACTAGGAATGAAAAAGAATTGTAAACATGTCCCCTCAAGATATTTCATCATCTTGACAATATTGGTTGTGGGTTTAAAACATGTTTAATGGTCTGAACAAAAAATTCAAATGCACTCAGAGACTGGGTCACCTAAATTAGTTTCATTTCAAACATAGTCGCAGTAATGACATAAAAAGTAATTTTAATGGAAAATAATAACATCAACAAATTATAACTCTTTAATTCATCAAAATCAGCTAGAATAAGTTAGATAACAAGTGACCCAAAAATCTCAGTGAGTTATTACAGCAAAGGTTAATTTTCATTCAAGCTATGGATTCCTCAAGGATTGTTAAAGCTTAGCTTCATGTTTTCTCTTTCTAAGATACAGGTCTGATCTGGAATATTGATGATCTTTGGCAGAGAGAAACAAAACATGGAAGACCACATACAGGCCTATAAAGCTTCTGCCTGAAATCTACACAGCTCATTTCCATCTATATTTCATTGGCTGGAGAAAGTCACATGACCACTCTTGTGTACAGTGGGGCTGAGACAGAAAATCCTCCCACAGACTCCGGACAGGACAGAGGGGGAATGAATCTTCAGGAAGGAAAACTGGACATTCTACTTAATGTCTGAACATTGTTGTATTACAATGTTGTGTTGAGCTTTGTATATTTAAACATAAGTTTTCCATTGGCCAAAAGATGTTGTACACAATATGAAGTTGATCATTACAAATCAAAAGGCTTTCTACAAGAAAAACATGAACTGGAGTGCTACTCATGCACTATGCCTACATTTAATGAGCAGTGTTCCAATCTACCCCAACATTCTAAGTATGTTTGTCTCATTTTATAATATATATTTTTATTTTGTTGTTTTTATACTTTAAATTTACATTTTAGAAGTTAAATTGAGGCAACAATTGTATTAGTTAAAAACACATTAGCTAGAGCCAGAATTCACCAATTCAGATACTAGTTCTACTACTTACTAGCTATGAAACCATGGCCATGTTATTTAACTTTTTTGTATTTTGGTTTCCCCATCTATAAAACACAGATGATACTGTTATCTTCCTTATTGTATTACTGTGAAATTTTAATAAGGAAGTACATATATATGCATTGTAAAACTACCAGCACAAGATAAGCCAAATCTAAGTGAAGATGATGATCTAAAGATGAAGTTACACATTCTGTGTAACATTAAAAAAAGTTAATAGAAAATGAAAAATATGGTCAAAGTATTATTTGACCTATTCTTGTGAAATAATTACTTGTGTGATTTTTTTTCTGCAAAAATGCCATTAAAATAAATTTGAAAAGGTCAGAAGATCCTTAATAAAATAACTTAAGACTCAAATACACATATGACTGATGAATTTATAACTAAAAGAACAAAGCTTAAAATTGAGGTCAGATAATTTACAGTTTGGGACTAAATAGTAAGAGGATGGTATTGCATAATATGCCTAATGTGAATTATTTTATACTCATAAAACATAATTACAGACATTTTGCCTATAATTTTCCATTTAAGAATTTGCTCACTCAAGTATTCTACTCATCTCTACCTTCAACTCATTTCTCCATAGATTCATTCCCTTCTTCCTAAAGCCATACCTCTTCTCCCAAGAAAAACTTCACTTTATACTGCTCACTCTTCAGCTACCATTTTATGTTTTTCCATTTCACTTTAGCAATTCAGAGTATTTTTAAACAAGCAACTAACTCTTTAACAAATACAAGCTGACACATTATAAAAGCTGAACTCTGGTTGTATAATCATATTCCAACTTTCTAAGTCCTCAAATTCCTTCACTTCTTGAAAATGTGTAATACTCTTTATATATATAAATTTGATTTTTCAATTACCATTGACATTTAATATTATTTTGAATTAGTTTAAGGTGTACAGCTTAGTAGTTAGACAATCATAAACTTTACAAAGTGTTCTTCCCTTGATATTTTAAGTACTCACCTGGCACCACAGTTATTACAATGTTATTGACTATATTCCCTATACTGTAGTTTTCATCCCATGACTATTTTGGAACTACTGATTTGTATTTCTTTATCCCTTTTCCTTTTCCACCCCATTCCCCAAACCCCTTCCATCTGACAACCATCAGCTTGTTATCTGCATTTAAGAGTCTGTTTCTATTTTGTTTGCTTGTTTGTTTTGGTCTTTAGATTCCACATATAAGTGAAATCATATGGTATTTGTCTTTCTCTCTCTGATTTATTTCACTTAGCATAATACCCTTTAGGTCCATCCATGTTGTCACCAATGATACATTTGATAAGGTTGATAACCAAAATTTATAAAGAACTCATACAACTCAACATCAAAACAAATAAACAAACAAAAAACAATCCAATTAAAAAAATGAGCAGAGAACTTGTGATAGACATCTTCTCCAAATAGAACAAACAGAAGGCCAATTAACATATGAAAAGATGCTCAATATTACTAATAATCAGAGAAATGCAAATTAAAACCAAATGAGATATAACCTCACACCTGTCAGAATGGCTACCATCAATAAATCAACAAATAACAAGTGTTGGCAAGGATATAGAGAAAAGGGAACCCTCGTGCACTTTTGATGGGAATGCAAATCGGTGTAGCCACTATGAAAAACAGTATGAAGGGTCCTCAAAAAATTAAAAATAGAACTACCTTATGAAAATGTGTAACACTATTGACCAAAGTCCCCTTGTTGAAATATCCTCTTTCATTTGTGGTATCTCAAAGCCTAAGTCATAAACTATTAAGTTTTCTCAATAAATCCCTTTCTTCTTCTATATTCCTATGAGCCTGTAGGAAAACTATCCTATCTAATAAAAGAGTAATATGCAAATTAACCATCACTCCACTACACCTATGCACACCAGCCACGCACACCAGCCAATCAGGAGCAAGTATGCAAATTAACCCCAACCAAGATGGCTGCAGCCACTGAGCGAGCAGGAGGGAGACTTGGGTTTCCCCGGCGATGGAGGAAGTCAAGCTTTCCACACACCCTGGCGGGCCCAGGCCTCCACTCAAGGCTACAAAGTTTCAATTATAGAAGATAAATAAATCCCAACAAAAATGGCGGCAGCCACGAGCTGAAGAGAGCAGGAGGCTAGGATTGCCCCCAGCGATGGAGGAAGCCAAGCTTCTGCAGCCCTGGCATGTCTTGGCCCCTGCTTAAGGCTACAAAGTTTCAATTATAGAAGATAATTCTGTTAAATCCCAACAGAAATGGCTACCACCACAGAGTGAGCAGGAGGCTTGGCTCCGTTCCAGGCTACAAAGTTTCAATTGTAGAAGATAAATAAATCCCATATACCAGGGCCTCCACTTGGGTCACTGGGGGGCGTGGCCAGCCTGCAAACTACCAGAGGCCCCTCGCCCAGGCCGCCCCACGCCCCAAGCGAACCCCACCCTGATCCGGGACAGCCTTCAGGGCAAACCAGCTGGCCCCCACCCATGCACCAGGCCTCTATCCTATCTAATAAAAAAATAATATGCAGATTGACCATCACTCCAACACACAAGATGGCTGCCCCCATGTGGTCAAAGATGGATGCCCCCATGTGGACACAAGATGGCTGCCACAAGATGGCCAGCAGGGGAGGGCAGTTAGGGGTGACCAGGCCTGCAGGGGAGGGCAGTTAGGGGCAAACAGGCTTGCAGGGGAGCAGTTAGGTATCAATCAGGCTGGCAGGGGAGTGGTTAGGGGGTGATCAGGCTGTTAGGCAGAAGCGGTTAGGGTCAATCAGGAAGGCAGGCAGGTGAGCAGTTGGGAGCCAGCAGTTAGACATCCCTCGAGGGGTCCCAGATTGGAGAGGGTGCAGTCTGGGCTGAGGGACATCCCCCCCTCCATGCACAAATTTCATGCTCTGGGCCTCTAGTTGTATATATAAGAAAATATAGATGATGGTATATACATTATCAAACATATTCCCAAAGGCAAATAACAATTAGAAATAGAAATTATATTAAATATTTACACAAGAGTGAAAAAATCTGCAAAGTCCTCTTGAAGGATAATATGCAATATTGAACAACAGAAAATAAGTTATTGGATGAGAAAGTCTGCAATAAAAAAGCCAACTCTCCTCTAATTTAATATTAGCATAATGCAATTTCACTTAAAAACTCAATGTTTATTTGTTTTGTTTTAGAACTAGAAAAATATTTAACATAGAAGAATAAACGTAGCAAAATGGCCTAGGATATTGGGGAGGAGGTTCGGAAGGAAAGAAGTATGTGAAATAGAGAGAATAAAGCAAAAATAGCTTTACTTTAGAGTACAAATTAAGTGTACTCTAAAGCTACTGAGTAAAGAAAAGTTTGGTATTGGCAGAGGAAGAGAGCAAGAGAAAAAATAAAGCTAGGCCTGCTCAATTATTTCCCAAAGTACTAATTCTGGTTTATTTTCTCTCCAGAATATTTTGCTTCCTGATGTGAGTTTAGGCAAAGTTATGTTGTTGAGAGATCATGTAGTTTATGGTTAAGAGCTAACCATACTTCCAGTTTGAGTAACTAAAGAAAAAAACCTATTGGGACTAATACTTATCCTGTTAATGATAATAAGAAATAATTTTTTTAAAGGATATCAAACTTCTTTATTGTACTGCAGAAAATCTGGGAAATGAGAAATTCTCAAGTTATGTGTCAGAAGCATATTGTACCAAAATAAAACTTCAAAGAGCCAGTTCTACTCTGTGGTTAATTAATTGTTGGCTGCAACTGAGCCATTTCTCCTGCCTGAGACTGGACAGTCATGCCTACCACACAGAAGGTTGCTCATAATAAATGAGACAATTTATGTAAAAAACACTGAGCACAATACCTAGCAAATGTGAATGTTCAATGTGTTGGTTTGCATTTGGCTTGGTGATTAATGTCCAAAATAATTCTGCTTTTTATGCTTCTTATAAACCATTTGGGCTCTGTTCCTTTCAATTTCCTTAGTAAACCAAATCTCAACTCTGATATGCCCGAGTTTTCTTTGGCACATAAAGTTCATTAGTTTTATAGCAAACAGATTTGGGGTGACAGTCTTTTAACCGCCAATTTTTTTTACTGAGAATATATTCTGCTGAGCAAAAATAATGCCCAAAACTTGTTTATTCAGCAGTATAACTTCAAGAAGCATTAACAGCCTGCCGACTAAAGTATAAACCTGTTAGGTTTTGCTTATGGAATCTGCTATCACAGCTTCTAGTTATTACTCTCTCAAGAGTCTGGACAAAGCTTTGTACTATGTGATCATGATTCATCCCCCTCAGTGTAACAGTAGTGACAAGATAAAAATTAGAAGCTTAAAAAAAGAAGCTGAATTTTCAGTGAAAAGTTTAGCCTTGTTAAGCATGCAACTGGCATAATTTCAAAAAAAGAGCAGAACTATTTGCTTCTTTGCATAAATAATTTAAGAATCAGCCACCATGGTAGCAAGCCACAGTGAATGTAAATTTCTCTGTCTGCAAATTTAAAGTTCTCTGGCATCAATAATAGACCCTCAACCACACATATCTCACTTCCAGGCAACACTTAGGAGATAAAGTTTCCAAATCAAATATCTCTTGCTTATTTTAGGCTTGTTTTTAAACACTTGGTCTAACTGTTAATACCACAAGATCATTTGTTATGTTAAAAGCTAGAATGGCAGCAAATTTAAAGGGTCCTTGAGAAATTAATAAACCTAAAGGCAGATCTACATGGTTTTGATAAATCTATGATTTTGCAGATATTTTCCCTTTATTTTATTTTTCTGTTTTTATCTTTTCTTTTGAACAAGGAAGGGTGAAAATTAGCTTTTTATAAACTACAGGCTCACAGAAATAGAACAAAAAGTTAGGGTGAACAATTCAATGGGAAACAAGTCTACAAAATTTAGCTATACACATTTTCAGCACAGAAGGGAGTATAATAACTCCCTTGAATTTATGGAGGTTTTTACTTTGTGTCATTCTGTTAGGAAATAAAGTTCTAAGGTGATAAACTGCTTGTGATTCACACATTCGCACCACTTGCGCATACGCGCATACACACACACACACACACACACACACACACACACACACACGCACACACACCTCCTGTATTAGATGAAGGGTACTTCTTCCAGCATCCCCCTCCTCATGCACACCCCCAACCAGAGGAGTTCCTCAGCATCTTGTACACAACCCTACACATTTACAACCAACCCCCTTTCAAGAAGGAAGAGCCGATGTCACATTGCTAACCGGTAGATATTAGATATTGCCTTGAGGAACACAGTATGTCAGGGACCTCCTAAATAGTGTTAGCTATTGTAATTGTGACTTTGATGAATATTTTAGGGACAAGCAGGAGTAAGACTTTGTGGCTCTCCAACAGGAAAAGAAAAATAGATGTTTATCCTCTCCCTGAGCTCACCTCTGCACTAATCCCCTGATTTCTTCTGAGTAGATGTCCTGATAGTTAGATAGTTGAGCCATCATTTCCTCTTCTTCCTAGATCTCTTTACTCCCCCAAAGTTAGCTCTTTTTTATTTTTTCATTATTAGGAAATCCTATATAATAAAGAGATAATATGCAAATTGACCATCACTCCAACACACAAGATGACCGCCCCCCATGTGGTGAAAGATGGCCACCCCCAGGTGGACACAAGATGGTTGCCACAAGATGGCCGGCAGGGGAGGGAAGTTGTGGGCGACCAGGCCAGCAGGGGAGGGCAGTTGGGGGTGATCAGGCTGGCAGGGGAGGGCAGTTAGGGGCAATCAGGCTGTCAGGGGAACAATTAGGCATTGATCAGGCTGGAAGGGGAGTGGTTAGGAGGTGATCAGGCTGGCAGGCAGAAGCAATTAGGAGCAATCAGGCAGGCAGGCAGGCAGGCAGTTGGGAGCCAGCAGTCCTGGATTGTGAAAGGGATGTCTGACTGCTCGTTTAGGCCCAATCCCACCAGGGTTGGGCCTAAACGGACAGTGGGACATCCCTCAAGGGGTCCCAGATTGGAGAGGGTGTAGGCTGGGCTGAGGGACACCGCCCCCCAACGGGTGAATTTCATGCACCGGGCCTCTAGTAGTTACATAAAAGTACAAAGGGATTATAATAAATTTTCACATATCCACTACTCAGCATGGGAAATAAAACATTACAAATAAAACTGAAGTCACTATGTTCTTTTCCTCAACCCATTCCTCTCCTTCTCTGGATGGTGGTAACCACTAGCTTACATTTGGCAATTGTCATTCTCATGTGTTTTTAAATAGTTTTGTTACATCTTGTGTATATCTGTAAACAATAGCTGGTATTTTTCTATCTTTTTAAACTTAAATAAACTGTATAATAATATAGATATCCTTTACAATTCTTTTTTCTTCTTAGCATTATTTTGGAGATATGTTTATTTTTACATTTAGCTTTTATTTTATTTTCTAAAAAATATGTATTCTATTTTATGAATAAACCACAATAGATTTATTACTTACTTTTAAGCAGAGATCATTTTCTTCCATGAATATAGATTGTTGACCTCTCCCTCATCCTGGGATATACTCCATCCTCTGGATTTTTCATTGACCATAATAGTTCCCCCTTCTAACTTATATTTTAGGTTTCACAAGAAAAACAGAGGGGGGTGAAAATTTAAATGAAAGAGACAAAGGGAAAAAATTTGTAATAATCTATAATAAAATTAATAATAATAATAATCACAAGACAACAGATGCTACACTTCAAAGAACTTTGTTAGGTATTGCAGCATTTAATATCTGCAATACTTTGTAAGGTAGTTACCATTCTGTCAAAAGTTAATACACTCCCTCAAAGTTACATAGAAAAAAATAGAAAAGAGAGAACTAAAACAGGTTTATTTGACACCAAATCCCTTGCTCTTATCTTATGTATGACAGTTTCAGAAGACAGGATGGAGGCTTGGGAGCCATTTTTACTCCCTCAATAATGAAAGAACATGATTAAAGGAAAAGCATACACCAGTCCTTATTACTCCCGAATGCCCATTTCAACCATTGGTTTGATTCAATTACACCATCAGTTCAGTTAGAACAGTAGTCAACTCCAACACCAATTACTTTTTATTTAATTTACCAGATTTGTGGCAAACAAAGTTTGAGTAAAAGTAGTACAAAGTGTAGCAAACATCATTGTGCTTTTGTGTTTGGAATATTTTCATTGTGTTGGAAATGAACAACAGCCTTATCTTAGTCACAAAAACACACATATGCAAAATAAAATAAAACAAAAATGTTAACTCCCCTGACTCTGGTTTCTCATAAGCAAAATGAGGATTTGGCAGAATAGTCTCTAGAGCTAGGATTCTGGGATACAAGGGGTGGGGGTGGGGAGATTTTTCCTCAAGTTTTCTTGAAGTCAATCCTGCTACAGAAGGTAGTGAAAAATTGAAATTCTAAAATGTGATATATTTTTCATGTTTTTGTGTGAGGTTATAGAAAACATTTTGGTACATAATTTCATATTTCATTTAAAGAAGTTAAAATATTGATTTTTACATCTTTCCTCCTGTAAACTCTTTCTATGTAGGGCTTATCATTTCTTCAGATCCCCTGGTGTGGTAAAATAAATAGCATAACAATATGAACTACTAAAGCTCCTGGTTTTATTTTGTTTCAAGTTAACACAGTTCTTCACTGACTGACTTTGCCATTTTAGGAAAGAAAAACATAACATCCATTTACATACCCATGAAAAAGCTTTCTATCTCTATATACCACAAGTTACAACAATAAGATTTCCCATAGAACAAAAGAAGGACCTTTCATATCCTAACAGTGGCTTCCAAGGATGACCATGTGAGGAGACAGCTTTGTGCAGTGGCATCCTCTCCAAGGCCTGCAGCATTATATATGGCAGGAGAGCTTCCTCCTTGTATTTTAGTGTCCCTAGATGCCACTAAGGAGCTAATAATGCTTATCACTGATCCCCTTTAGGCAAGGTTATGAAACTAACTAGGAAAGACTTGTAAATTAGTGAACCATCAAAACATGCCCTGGAAATAACAGAGCCTCATGCTACTCTTAGAAATACAATTACACACAGCCTAGTGGATGCCCCTGGCCCAGATCTACACTACGTTACACAACATGCCCCCTCCCAGTATGCTATACAATATCTGGTATACACAGTTATCATCAGACACTCATACAAATAAGTCTCTGCACTATAGCCAGCCCAATTAGATCAGAGAGAATAGTTTGATGTATTTATTTTCATTTGTGTAAAGCTGTGAATTGCTGACTATAAAATCAAACCACCGAGTAGGAAAACCAGGCCACATAGGCTGGTTTTGTTCAGTGGTTTGAATGGTTTCAATTAAACTGACATTCTAGCTTCTTGCCTTTGCTCCTATGTCCCAAAGTAAACAGTCTGAACAGGTGAAGTCAGTAGAGGAATGGACAAGTGACTAAAGAACAGGAACGATCTGTTATTCGAGTTTACTTCTTGCACTAGTCAGTGATCTCTGGAGAAAGAAATAGGGTATGTATATATGCAGATAAAGAGATTTACTTTTAAAAATTGCCTGCAAATCCAACATCTGCAAGGTGAATGCAGTCAGTAGGCTTGAGATCCAGGTAGGAATCAATGTTGTACTTCAAGTTCCAAAGCTGGTGGCAGAAATCCTCCTTGTTCAGGAGAGGTCAGTATTTCTTCTTTTATAATCAACTAAATGGATGACGCCCTCACACATTAAGGAGGGCAATCAGTTTTACTCAAAGTCCATTGATTTAATGTTAATCTCATCCACAGAAACAAAAAAAAGCACATTTACAAAAACACCCAGAATCATGCTTGACACATAAAACTATCATATTTTGTAATTAATGCATTTACACATTGGTTTCATTTGTTAGAATAAGGAAGCAAGACGTATGTGAGCGTCTTCACTGCCTTTGAATGTTTAAGGGCTAGCCTAGTACTTACACTCAAATATTAAGTGCTCACGTATTAAGCTGAAATACTTTGGGCCTGCACTCTGTACTCTTTAGGTTACCTTACGATTCTTCCTTGTGAAATTACCTAGTTAGGAAATGAATTGTGTCTTCCCAAAATCTGTATGTTGAAACCCTAACCCTCAATTGGACTATAGTATTTAGAGATAGGGCCTCTAAAGAAGCAATGAATGGTAAATGAGTCATAAGGATGGGGTCTTAATACCTTGCTGACCAGTCACGAGACAACTGGTGTTGCACTTACATTAATTTAAGTAATTTTAAAACTCTGCATGGCTTTCAGACCTTAAAGTTACTTAAATTAATGTAATTGCAGACACGAGGTATCTCCTTACCCGTCAGCAAGGTGTTAATATGACTGGAGTCCTTATGAAAAGATGAAGAGACACCAAGGATACAGACATACAGAGAGAGGCCACATGAGGACACAGTGAGAAAGGCAGCCATCTGAAAGCCAAGGAGAAAAGCCTCAGGAGAAACTAACCCTGCTGGCATGTTGACCTTGGAATTCTAGCACCCAGAACTATGAGAAAATAAATTTCTGTTTAAGCCACCAGTCTGTGATGCTTTGTTATGGGACCCTGAATAGACTAATACACCCTCCAACACACTGTACCCCAATTCATTAAAAAAACAAACTAGACCAAGCCTGGCTCTGGGCAGGATTTGTGCCTGTGAAAGTTTGCAGTGAAGAAAGCAGATTTCAAGTGAATGGAGCTGGTATGATGTGTGGCCTGCACAGGCAATGCTACGGGATCCCTTTGAGGAAACTAAAAGTCTAAAAGAAGTGGATACACAGAGATTGACTTCCTTCCTGAACCTGCAGAATACTAAGTAAGCTTTCATTTCCCCAAAGTAATAAATGGCATTAAACCCCTTCCTGGAGTGTTTTTGCTTTGTTGTTGTTTTGTCTTGTTTAATTTAAACACCTCAGGAGAGCTCCAGGAATATCATCCCTTTTGTTAGTATGAATTTTTTTTTAATCTACTTTCTCAAATAGCTGAGATTGCCCAAAGTCTGAGAAATGAGAGGAAGCAAGAAAAAAATGAATTTTGAAACAAAAAAAGGCTTAGTAGTAATACAGAGAATAATTCCATGCATTCAGAATTTAGAGACAAATCAAGGAATCTAGGCACTCCTTTCAAAATTTAGTTAGGTTGTTCTTGTGCCAGTACCAGGCTGTTTTGAGAACAATGGCTTTGTAATACAGCTTGATATCTGGTATTGAGATCCCTCCTACTTTGATCTTTCTCAGGATTGCTGCAGCTATTTGGGGTCTCTTTTTATTCCAGATAAATTTTTGGAGAATTCATTCTAGGACTGTGAAATATGCCATTGGTATTTTAATGGGGAGTGCATTGTATCTATAGATTGCTTTGGGTAGTATGGACATTTTAATGATGTTGATTCTACCAATCCATGAACACGGTGTGTTCTTCCATCTGTTTATGTTTTCCTTAATTTCTTTTTTAAGTGACCTGTAGTTTTCCGAGTACTGGTCTTTTACCTCCTTAGTTATGTTTATTCCTAGGTATCTTAATTTTTTTGGTGCGATGGTAAATGGGATTGTTTTTTTTAATCTCTCTTTCTGTAAATTCACTATTGGTGTATAAAAATGCTATAGATTTCTTGGCATTAATTTTGTATCCTGCTACATTGCCAAATTCATTTATTAAGTCTAATAATTTTTTGATGGAGTCTTTAGGGTTTTCTATGTAATGTATGATGTCATCTGTGAATAATGACAGTTTTACATCTTCTTTTCCAATTTGTATACCTTTTATTTCTTCTTCTTGTCTAATTGCTATGGCTAGCACTTCCAGAACTATGTTGAACAGGAGTGGTGAAAGTGGGCATCCCTGTCTCATTTCTGTTCTTAGGTGAAATGGTTTTAGTTTTTGCCCATTGAGTATGATGTTGGCTGTAGGTTTTTCATATAATGCTTTTATTATGTTGAGGTATGATCCCCCTATTCCCATTTTGTTGAGGGTTTCTATCAAGAAAGAGAGTTGGATTTTGTCAAATGCTTTTTCTGCATCAATTGATATGACTGTGATTTTTATCTCTCAATGGAATAGAATAGAGAACCCAGAAATTGATCCAAACCACTATGCTCAATTAATATTTGACAAAGGAGGCAAGAACACACAATGGAGCCCAGATAGTCTCTTCAATAAATGGTGTTGGGAAAATTGGACAGATAGATGAAAAATAAAAGAAACTAGACCACTAACTTACACCATACACAAAAATAAACTCAAAATGGATAAAGGACTTAAACATAAGATGGGAAACCATAAAAATACTAGAGGAATCCAAAGGCAGCAAAATCTCAGACATATTCTGAAGCAATATCTTCACTGACACAAATATTTTCACTGATCTTCCATTCCTAGGGCAATGGAAACTAAAGAGAAAATAAACAAATGGGACTACATCAAAATAAAAAAGCTTCTATACAGCAAAAGAAACCATCAACAAAACAACAAGAATGTCCACTGCATGGGAGAACATATTTGCCAATGTTATCACCGATAAGGGTTTAATCTCCAACATTTACAGGGAACTCATACAGCTTAACAAAAGGAAGATAAACAACCCAATCAAAAAATGGGTAACGGATCTAAATAGATACTTTTCGAAAGAGGACAAAAGGAAGGCCAAGAGACATATGAAAACATGCTCAAAGTCACTAATCATCTGAGAGATGCAAATCAAAACAACAATGAGATACCATCTCACACCTGTCAGAAAGGCTGTCATCAACAAATCAACAAAGGACAAGTGCTGGTGAGGATGCAGAGAAAAAGGAACCCTCATGCACTGCTGGTGGGAATGCAGACTGGTGCAGCCACTGGGGAGAACAGTATGGGGTTTCCTCAAAAAACTAAAAATGGAACACCCATTTGACCCAGTAATCCCACTTCTAGGAATATATCCCAAGAAACCAGAAACACCAATCAGAAAGGATATATGCACCCCTATGCCCATAGCATCACAATTTACTAAGATTTGGAAACAGCCTAAGTGCCCATCAGCAGATGAGTGGATTAAAAACTGTGTTACCTCTACACAATGGAATACTATGCTGCAGTAAAAAAGAAGGAATTCTTACCATTTACAACAGCATGGATAGAACTGGAGAGCATTATGCTAAGCGAAATAAGCCAGGCAGAGAAAAATAAATATCACATGATCTCACTCATTTGTGTAATATAATGAACAACATATACTGATTAACAAAAACAGATCCAGAGACAGAGAAGCATCGATCAGACAGTCAAACCTCAGAAGGAAGGTAGGGGAGGGTGGGGTTAAGGGGGAAAGGTCAACCAAAGGACTTGTATGCATGCATATAAGCCTACCCAGTGGACACAGACAACAGGGGGATGAGGGCATGAGTGTGGGTAGAGGGGACAATGTGGGGATAAGAACACATATGTAATACCTTAATCAATAAAGAAAAAAAATTTAGTTAGGTTAGCCTAATATCTCCTGCATTTTAGAGATAGGCCAGAGTTAATGGTCTTAAGAAGAAAACAAACCAAAATTTTCATGATCATTAAGTTGCTGTCTTTTAAAATGGAGCCAGTAAGAACCTTAATTCTACTGCATTTCCTTTAAAGATGATTTTTTTTCTCATTATCCCTCTAAAATGATTCACTGAGCTTTCTCTTTCAGCCCCTTTGCTGTCCACAGTATTTTTTTTTTTTCAAAAATTGCCCTTTCTCCCCTGCCCTCCTTAGCCATCTACATGGGAGATACCCTTGAAAATATAGGTGAACAACCAGAATTGCTATAAAGTCTTCTCTAATCAGTTCAACTGATAAGTCTCTTTCCTTTTTAACCTCTTTTTGTCCTTTCCATTCATTTGACTCTTAAAATATATACACATTATTTGATTTTTTCATATATTAGTCTTAAATCACTTATTGATAATAATTTATTTTACATCAGGAAACATTTTGTACTTTTGGACCACATAAAGCACCGACTGAGCCTCAACACACACATGTCCTCAGGATCCCTGAGCTGATTGATTAATGGGTAAGGGATTAAACTAACAGTTTATTCTTGCTCCCCAAAGTCTGCTTGTTTTGAAGCATAAATTTCATGCTTAGAATGATTTTTTGTATGTGAGTATATACTCTATTAGATGTCTGCTGTGTAAAGAAACAAGGCACCAAAAAGTTCTAACAGGAATGGAACTGTCTTTGTTTCCTCTGGCTTTTGATTTTATACACAGATTTCTATCCCAGACAGGGATCTGTATGCAAGCCTAATATTCTCTGGACACAATCCAATCATTTATTCATAAAATATTTATTATATTCCTAATAGTGCCATTAACTTGAAAGGTCCTGGAGATATAATAGTATGTGTTGGGGTGGGGGAAGGTTATAATGATTAACAGGATGAAAACATTTGTCTTCATGGAACTCATGGTCAAGGGAAGGGACCACAATGAATGAAAATTCACAAAAATGAAGACAATGGGAGGAAGGTTACAGTTTGATGCCTAACCCTGAATCCATCTTTTGCTCATGCAATATTACAATCGGAGACTCCTACAAAGGGCTTTATCCTGATCTGTAAGAACACAGAGTGCTGGGATTTGGTCACTGTAATAGGCAGTGTATAAAATGGCCCCCAGAGATTCACGTCCTGATGTGTGAATAAACCTAGTACGGTAACCTGCTTCTAATAAAGAGAAGACAGCAAGACTAGGTTGTACAAGAGAAGACTGCTCTCTTGCTTGCGGTCTCTCAGGTTCTTATTTCTCCCTCACTCTGATAAAGCGAGCTGCCCTGGCATCAGTAGGCCTGTGGCAAGGAATGGAGGGCAGCCTCTGAGAGCAGTGTGTGAGGAACTAAATCCAGCCGGAAACCACTTGAGTGAGCTGGAAAGCAGATCCTCACCTCGCTGAGCTCTGAGAGGACTACAGTCCTGGCTGACACCTAGCTTGCAGCCCTGTGGTATCCCCTGAGCCAGAGGACCCAGCCAAGTTGCACCTGGATTCCTAACCAACAGAAACTTTAAGATAATAAATATTTGTTGTTTTAACTAAGTTTGGGGATAATATGTTATGCAAAATAGATAACTAATATAGTCAATGATGTCAGGAAGACTTCTCTGAGGATCCCTTTCATATATTTCACCATAAGCATAAATATATATATTTAGGCAAAAGAGACTTTTCACAAGAAGTTGTGCGATGTGGTAAAGATGTCCAGTAAAGAATCCAGGATTCTAGTTCTAGCTTAGAATCTAAATAGGTACATGACCTTGGATGGACAAATGAAAATGTCCATAACATTTCCTGATTTGAATTTGTTTTTTCATAAATTAAAGGGGAAAAAATCACATTCCTCCCAGAGCTAAAAGTCCCAGCCCATATGAAAGTTTTAAAATAGGGCTGATTCATACTCACAAAGCTGGTTATATTTATTTCAGTTCAGTGTAATTTTCTTTTGAATTGGACTCCTTTGTTATGGGTGCTGGGCCAACATTCTATTGTCTATATCCTAGCAGAGCATCTTTTGTGTCTTCTCATCTCATTCTTTCTATTTAGCTTCTATATCCATATTGAGATTTAAAACCAACAAATTAGACAAACAAGCAGACCTGACCACAATATCTTTCAAAATAGTAAAAAAAAAAAAAAAAAAAAAAATCCACTAATGTATACCAAATCTTAGGAAGGCAGTTTCTATATTAAAAGCATTCATTTTGTCTAAAAACAAAGATTTAGATCTCTAGTTTTATTTTTTCTTTATAGAACAGATAATAGAAACAAAGTGAGGAAAATGGCATAATTTACTTGTGACAGATACTGAACATGTTTTAACAACCTTGGTTGATATATCTTTTGTGTTATTTTAAATAAAAAATACAACTGAATTATCTTACTAAAATGACCCATACCAATGGTTTTAGAACAAAAAAGGTATCTTCCGTGGATGAAGTAATAATTTAGTTTTATCCAAAAATAGCTTGAAAGAAAATATCCAATACTTCAGCTCATAGTTTCTTCCTTTTTACATGAATATTATATATTTGTGTTTCTGGTTTTTCCTCCATAAGTTCATCAGATGCAAGATACATGGCAAATGGTTTAGCCCTAAGATATGATTTACTTATAAATTTTATATATAGTTAGACTAAGAAGTTCTTTTGTAAAAATATGTTTTTATTGATTTCAGAGTGAGGAAGGGAGGAGGAGAGAAAGAGACATCAATGATGAGAGAGAATCATTGATTGGCTGCCTCCTGTACGCCCCCTACTGGGGATCAAGCCCGCAAGCCAGATATGTGCCTTGACCAGGAATCAAACCATGACCTCCTGGTTCATGGGTCAATGTTCAACCACTGAGCCACACTGGCCAGGCTAAGCTAAGACATTCTTTATACCCAATTCCCTATTAGTGGCTGTACACGACCAGGAAATTCTATTGGAACCGGTTCATCCCTTTAGTTGAATGGAATGGGACAAACCAAAAATTTATTTCAATTCACATAAAGAACTTAATGTCCCACTGAAATGCGTCCAAGTCTGGTGATGAGCCTGGTTCTAATCAAAAGTATTCACCCTGAACCACTTTCCTTTCCCCTGCATGTGTATACCCCTGGTTCTAATCAAAAGTATTCACCCTGAACCACTTTCCTTTCCCCTGTATGTGTATACCCTTCTCACATTAGACTCACACAGTTTTTGCTGAACTGGAAAAACAATTCAGTATCAAATGTTGTTTTACAAACATTTATTGAGTTACAATATAGATGAGAACACAATAATGCACTTCGGTTCCTAAGTCCCCTTAATCAGTCTTCATAAAATTCATGGGGTATCAATTAATGTTGGGAATGTCTTTCTATAATTATATTATGCATGTTTTTATCATGTGTTTTATAAATGTGTCATAGAGAACAAGAGGACCAGATCCTAGAAATTTGAATAATGGCCCTTGTATAAACTAGCTTAACTGATACAGTAAACAACAAATCAGATATCAATTTAATGATGGGTTACTTAGTAACAATATAAAATAATTTTAGAGTAAAGCTATCTTTGGAAATATTTATTAGCTTTGTTGATTCTCATGACAAGAAATTAAATGTTTTACTTAAAAGTTTAATTATGCAATACACTAAAAGTTATTCTGAGCTCTGTCATAGAACTTTTTAGGAGCATAAACACCACATTAAGTGGACTCTGTCATGAAACACTTGTAGAAAACACAATGTGGAGATAATCTCTGGTCTAGGCCAAGGAAAAAAATGTGAGGACTATGCCATCATAACAAGATGCTAGATGCTAACAACAGATGATATGGTCCATTTGTTTATTCTCTCAAACATACATTCATTAATTCTCTTATTCATCAACACTGAGTACCTTTTCAGTATTAAGTGCTAAGATGGGTACCAGGGTTTCAAAAGTAAGTCCCATGTTTGATTATGACTAGAGTCTAGTGAGACATATAGTCAAGTAAACCACATCTGAAGCAGAGCAATTGCAGAGGTATTGTAGATATTGGATATTCTGATAATAATTATAGACTCCCTTCCAAGAAAATGCATATTCTAATTAAACCAACATTTAGTATACAATTACAGAGGTTTCAGGACCTTCAAACATTTATCCACAGACCACTTAAATGTTACCACAGAGTAAGAACATGTTTTACAGAGTCTCACTAATTTGTATTTGTGGTGCCCAACTACAGGGCAGCAGCACAACAAAGTTTTCGGTGACATGTGAACATTATCTGTAGGTATAGTTTTCTATGGATAAAAACACCCTTGCCATGGGCCAGCTGCCTTTGGTACAAACAAAGTTCTGACTCAACAGTTAGCTTAAACTTCAGCACTACACGTCTTGTTGTGTTTACAAAATTCATCCGTTTATAAAGCACTGGTCCAAGAAGCATAAAGATTATTCTTATTTAGCTCATTCCAAATCATGTACTAGAAGGAGAATGAATTAATTGTGACATAAGAATAAAAGTGTCCAATAGAATTGTCTATTATAAAGTTTCAGTCTGTAGTAGAAAGAAATATCTCAATGATGTTTCTGGATTCATTCAAGGCTAAACCCAGGCCTTTTTGCAACTTATATCTCTATGTTTAAACATATTTGAGGTTGCCAATGTAGGGACAGGAAAATGCTTCACAGACATTTGGTTACAGAGTAAAGTGTAAATGTTTCTACCTGGCTATAAAGCAAGTCGTGTTCCTGGGCTGAAGAAACTGCAAGGAGGCTAGTCGCTAGGGGGAGGAAGCTGGGCATTGCTACATGACATCATTTCCTGGACGGACACTTAGCATATTAGCCTTTTATATATATATATAGATTGCCAAGATTTGGAAGCAGCCCAAATGGCCATCAGTAGGTGAATAGGTAAAACAGCTATGGTACATTTACACAATGGAATACTATTCGACTGTAAAAAGGAAGAAAATTTTACCCTTTGCGAGAGCATGGATGGTCCTGGAGAACATTACACTAAATGAAATAAACCTGTCAGAGAAAGCTAATTACCATATGATTTCACTCATATATGGAATTTAATGAACAATCTGAACTAACAAGCACAATAGAAGAAGGCTCATAAATAGAGAGCAGGCAGACCACTGGGGATGGAGGGTAGTTGGGATAGGGTGGAAGGATTGAGAGAAAAAGAGAAATGGACAACAGTGTGGTGAATGTGTGGGGGAGGTGGGTGGTAGAGGTAGAAGATGGTACAGGGGGGATAAGTGGTGATGGGCAAAAATATCAAAAGAAAATAAAGAATAAAACATAGTCTAGAGAAGCAGAGGCAGATACAGCCAGATGCTTTGTGAACATGAAGCATATAACACAGGGGAAGAGATTCCTGAGCAGAGATTGAAGGGGAAAAAATCTCATTCAGTTGCATGCTCTTCAGGAATTTACTACTAATATAAGAAATGAGACAAATACAAAAACAACTAAACAAGTAATGTAAGGCAAGTATTTCTACAACTAATACAAACAAATCCAGTAGACCTTCAAGGACATAGAAATTACTTCTGCCTGCCTGAATATATAAATATACTATAAACTTACTAATGGTTTCACATTTGTTTACCAAGATGTCTTATTTATAGTGTCATTAATATCCAGCCCTTTGGCTCATATATTACACACATTTTATAAATGTGTGTTAACTGATCACTGCAGACTTCAAGGAGATGATAAACATTCTAAAACATGTTATTATAGACATTCCAAGGCATGTGATTATAAATATTCCAAATTAAAGGTATTTAAGGGACAATATTCCATGGAAAAATGGTGTGAGATGACATTACTATTATGGTTCTATTATTTCTCATTTTGAGCACTTGCCAATATCACTCTTTGTGTTGTGTATATACAAGTATTTATCAAAACAACATCACAAAACTATTAGATGACTGCCAAAACCGGTTTGGCTCAGTGGATAGAGCATCGGCCTGTGGACTGCAAGGTCCTGGGTTCGATTCTGGTCAAGGGCATGTACCTTGGTTGCGGGCACATCCCCGGTAGTGGGTGTGCAAGAGGCAGCTGATTGATGTTTCTCTCTCATCGATGTTTCTAACTGTCTATCCCTCTCCCTTCCTCTCTGTAAAAAAATAAATAAAAATCAATAAAATATATTAAAAAAAAAAAACTATTAGATGAAAGACCCTAGAAGCCCTAGCCTGTTTTGCTTAATGGATAGAGCATCAGCCCACAGACTAAAGGGTCCTGGGTTTGATTTCTGTCAAGGGCACATACCTTGGTTGCAGGCTCAATCCCTGGTGGGGTCACATGCTGGCAGCCACACATCAATGTTTCTCTCTGTCTCTCCCCCTCCCTTCCACTCTCTCTAACAGTCAATGGAAAAATATCCTCAAGTGAAGATTAACAACAACAAAAAAATTTTTTAAAAAGGAAAAGAAAGACCCTAGAAAATAATCATGAATTTATTTGTAGTTTTTGTCACTGACAACAATCAGATAAAAGCTCCCTTATTCAGATTGTCCCACTCTTAAGATTGTCAGTTCTATGATAATCAAAAGCATTTATGAAGAGAATCCACTTACCCCCCAAAATTTCAACAGTCTCAATTCCATTATGCTATTCATTTGGGAATCAAGAGGTAAATGAGGCCTGCTCAGTCATGTCTGCAAACAGCTTTGGAAAGCAGGCATATTAGCAACTCACTGTGATAGAGTATGATATGGTGAATTCTGCTCTTAGAGCATGACCCAAGACCTATCTGCTCAATCCACATTCAACTTCTCTGTGAAATACCCTACCCTACTGCCATAAATCCTGAAGCTTTTCTATACTAACTGAGCTTACCTTCTTGGTTATGATTAGTTATAGCAAAGACAGAGAAAAGATTCAGAGGAGGCTACCTACTATCTGGAAAGCAGAGGGGAACTCTCTCATAAGCATAGGATCAAAATAACATAAACACAGAAAGTTGGGAGCAGAGTGATATTATTAGTGAAATACTAGAATGAAACACTGCCTTCATTACTGCTGCTTTCCCAGAGGTGCTACTCCTATTCCCAGAGTTACAGTGATTTTATCCTTTCCTAAGAATCCATGGTGATTAAACACAAGAATTCTTGAGGCTGACTGCCTGGATTTTAATCTGAGCTGTTTCATTTTTTAGCTGTGTGACCATGAACAAGTTGCTTAACCTTTCAGTGCTAAGCTTCCTCTCTGGCAAATACAATTATATTATTGCTATCTATCTCATAAGGTTGCTGTGAGGGTTGATGGTGTGATAGACAAACTTCTAAATGGTAACAAATGATCTTCACCTCCGTATTCCCATCCAGGTATAATCTCTGCACCTTACATGTGAGCTGAACCTAGTGACGTGCTTCTAACCAATGGTGTATCACAAGGATGATGGGATAATACTTCCATGACTAGGTTATGAAAGACTGTAATTTCTCTCTTGTTGGCTTTGATGATGTAAGCTGCCATGCTAGGGAAGACTGCATAGCAAAGAACTGAGGCATTCAGTTCAACATCCCACAAGAAACTGAGAGTTTAGAATTAATCTTTCCCCATTCAAGGCTTCAGGTAAAAGTACAAACCCTGGACTGACATCTTAATTTCAGCAATTTGAAAAAACATGAATCAGAAGGCACAATTAAGCCAGGCCCAGGTTTCTGCCCCACAGAAATTGTAATATAATAAATATGTATTGATTTAAGCCACAAACCTTTGGGCCAATTTGTTACACAGCAGTATACTAATATATAAAAACCCAGGGTCCGTAATGACTGACTGTAGGCTTGACTGAACATCAGAAGTTGGTCCTGCAGTCAGTGCTGGATTGCCGTGGCGACCCAGCACTGACTGCCACCAGTGCGCTTGCAGCGACCCAGCACTGACTGCTGAGGGGGCTGCAGATCAGGCCTGGAGAGAGGCCCAGATTGAGAGGCAGGGTCTGATCCACAGCCTCCATGGCAGCTGTTGATCAGCCATTGCCTCTCTCTTTCTCTCCAGGCTTCGCCAGCAGCTGCACCTCTTTTTCTCTCTGGGCCTCCGCCAAGGGCTGCTGATCAGGCCTGCCTCTTTGATCAGGCCTGGAGATAGGCCTGGAGACACTGACTGGCATAGAAACTGACCAAACAGAACCAAATCTGGGTGAACTGTGAGGAGCCAATGGCTGCCTAGGAGGCAGAGCTTTTGACACTGACTGGCATAGAAACCAACCAAGCAGAACTAAATTGGCCAGCAAGGGAGGGCAGTTGGGGGCAAGATCAGGCCAGCAGGGGAGGGTCATTGGGGGCAAATAGGCCAGCAGGGGAGGGCAGTTGTGAGTGATCAGGCAGGCAGGCAGAGGCAGTTAGGGGTGATCAGGCAGGTAGAGGCAGTTAGAGGCAATCAGGCCATCGGGGGAGAGCAGCTGGGGGTGAGATCTGGCCAGCAGGGGAGGGCAATTTGGGGCAAGATCAGGCCAGCAGGGGAGGGCTGTTGGGGGCAAACAAGCCGACAGGGGAGGGCAGTTGGGGGCAAGATCAGGCCGGCAGGGGAGAACAGTTAGGGGTGAGATCAGGCTGGCAGTGGAGGGCCATTGGGAGCAAGATCAGGCCAGCAAAGGAGGGCAGTTGGGGACAACCAGGCTGGAAGGGGAGAGAAGTTGGGGGCAAGATCAGGCCAGCAGGGTAGGGCAGTTAGGGGAGATCAGGCAGGCCAGCAGAGGGGTTAGGGGCAATCAGGCAGGCAGGCAGAGGAATTAGGAGCCATCAGGTAGGCAGGCAGGTGAGTGGTTAGGAGCCAGCAGTCCCAGATTGTGAGAGGGATGTCCCCGATTGGAGAGGGTGCAGGCTGGGCTGAGGGAACACCCCCCCACCCCAGTGCACGAATTTCATGCACCTGGCCACTAGTAGAACTAATACAAATAGTGAAGCACATTTTATCTTGTCTTTCCTATGAATCTCTCTTCACATAATCTAATGTAATTAAGTTTCTGTTTCTTAAAAACAAAAGAGCCACAGTTGAGACATGGAGAAGGGATATTAATAATATTTCTGCCTGAGCACAAAAGTAGGGAAGTTTTTCCAAAGATAAGGACACTTTTATTGGTATTTATAAATGAGCTGAATTTTACCAGACTGAGAAGGAAAGTTGGACAGTGCAAGCGTACAAAACAAAATAATGCAAAGCATAAAAATACTAAGCTTTTAAACATTTTATTCCTTAGATTATTATTCAGGAGATGATGTATGGGCCACAATGGCAAAAATGGGGGTGGAGGGTGAGCATCAGGAGAATACACTAAAAAGTTCAGTTAGAAATAGGATTCAAACATATCTGAGACAAGCTAAGGAGTTTGATATGTTTTTAAATGGCAATGAAAAAATGAAGTAAAAAATTGCTAATAAGAATGGAAGGAGGAGAGAAATGAGGAAAAGACATTTCTAAGATAGAATCAGGAGGGCTTGTTATTTGATATATTGAATCAACAATGGGGAATTGATGATAACCTGCAGTCTCTAGTTTGGTTCCTCAATATACAGAGCAAAACCAGTTTTGAAGGTCAGATGGGACACTTTAAGTTTGAGGTACCAATCCAAGTGAGGATATTAAGTGAAGACATTAATGTGAGGGCAATTTCAGTATAAAGCAAAAAGAGTCAAAGAAAAACATGGAAACCTGGGAGATAGCAACAATTCAGAATAGATTCAAAATACTCAGTTGAGAATGCTGAGAAAAACTAAGAAAAACAGGAGTAGCAGTTTCTGAAGAGGATCAGTGAAAGTTCTGTACATGTCAAAAGGATAAATTTTGAGAAAGGATTACTAGATGTTGTAACCGGGGCAGTTCTATTGACCACTGAGGGCAATTTTACCAAGAAGTTATATTCAGACTTCTGAACTTTGAGGAAGGACTAAGGAACTGAGGTGGGCAGCAATGATAGTGAATTTGTTTTAAAGAGATGGCGGTAAATAGAAGGAAAGCAAACTTGTAAACAAATGTAGGACAAGGTTATTTTTCTTTTTTTAATTTATTTTGTGGCGATTTTGTTTTATGAGAGTCAATTATGGTCAAAATCTGAAGAGAAGGAATCAATATGAATAAAATGGAGGCTATTATAAAAAGATGTCAATAATGGGGCAGAGACCCAAAAGAGATGGGGGTAAATAAAATGATCATTTTCTTACACAGAAATAATAGGAGTAAAAGTTGGTAAAGGTGTAGTTTGGTGTGGTGGGTACTAGGAGAAAATTTGAGCAAGCCCATTATATTCAATCATGATTCAAATTCATTTTTGACAGTGAAGGCTCAAGGACAGATTGAAGAGCTTAAGGAAAAATGGTAATGGTTCCTGACAGAACCAGGTAAAAGAATTGAAAGGGGATAAAGTTGTCAAGAAAAAGTGTTTTGTAAATGGCCAAAAGAAGAGGTGAGCAGAAGCAGATTATTTTCCTAGCGATAGAAGAAAAAGCTTATCGGACTTATGGTTGAAGTTAGATAGATCCAAAAAGGCAGATAACTCTGAAATATGAGCATGTCAAAGAATTTTAAAAGCCATGTTTTCTTATTTTCCAAATACCCTCAATTGCAAGGTGCATCATCAATTAAATGACAACTTTAAAAGATGAATGAAATTTTAGTTATGTCTGGAAAAATCTTTTGTAATCAAAGACTCGCCCAGGTTCTAGAAATATCCTACATAATAAAGAGGTAATATGCAAATTGACCGTCATGCCATCGCACAAGATGGCCACCCCCATGTGGTCACAAAATGGCCACCACAAGATGGCCAGCAGGGGAGGGCAGTTGTGGGTGATCAGGCCAGCAGGGGAGGGCAGTTGGGGGCAACCAGGTCTGCAGGGGAGGGAGGGCAGTTGGGGGGTACCAGGCCTACAGGGGAGGGCAGTTGGGGGCAATCGGGCAGGCAGGCAAGTGAGTGGTTGGGAGCCCACAGGGATCGGGCCTAAACAGGCAGTCAAACATCCCCTTAGGGGTCCCAGATTGGAGAGGTGCAGGCTGGGCTGACAGACAACCACCCCCCCCCCCATCACATGAATTTCGTGCACTGGGCGTCTAGTTAAAATATATTTGAGAAAATGCATTCATCTCCCTAAAGGGGCAGGTCTTCTGTTTGAATCCCTGTATATAGCAGACCCACAATGCTCAGAGTAGGACCTTCCTAAGTTTATTTTGATACATAAATTCTTGCTGATAAATAATTTTTCATTTCAATGAAATAAGGTTTTATATAGAATGGAAAAGAAAATTTGTCATTTCTCCTAATTTAGAATGACAAACAAATATTTCTAAGATTTATTTTGAACTTCAGTAATATGAGATTTATATTCAGGTAGTTACAGCATTAAAAGAAAGCTGATTTTTCAGAATACATAGGGGAAGGCTTAACTAAGCAATAGTCTAAGTGCAATTGCAAGGAATACATTTTACCTGAGTGGGCAAAAACTATTTTAAAGTACTTCAAAGCAGTAATGAATATGAAAACACATTATGCTCTAATTGCAAATCCATGGCTTCTATTCTTAAGACCATCCCTAAGGGGTCACTACTGGGCAATAAGTTTGGTGTCCTAAATTGAGATACTACAACAAAAACTTCCATAAAAGCTTAAAAATAAACAAAAACATTTCATTAAAGTTTTCTGTGAATGCGTATGCTTTTTATTTCAGAGGTTCTTGTCCTGGATTGTTCTGCAATGATAAGAAGATGAATTCTCACTGGACAGCTCAGAGCTCTGAACAGCCCCTGTCCAGCCCCAATCCCATTTCTCCACCCTGTCATCCAACCCAAAGGCTCTCAGGTCTGCCCAATAACTCTAGTATAGTCTTGTGTCCTTATACTTAGAATCTGAATCTCAGCCTTGTCTTTTGGAATGATGCCTCATTTAGACTGTATGCCTCAGATTGTGTTTAAAGATTTATCCCCTCAAAACCATCTTTTAGATTCCACTGATGTCATTTTCTGGGGTTCTCTATGGGTCTGTCCTGCCCTCACAGGCCTCTGTGGATCACTTTGATGCTGAGCTCCTTTAGAATACAATGACTGCTGTATACGGAGGGACTCAATAGTTAATTAACAAATAAATCTAGTCCAGTCCCAGCTATTAGGGCATCTATGTTGCCTTCTGTATCTATAAAAAACCACACTGCAATTACATTAGCACTACTTCCTGCCCATTTAGCTTCCAATAACTCCAGATGGATCTAAGTTTTTTATGTTTGAAGTTGATTAGCAAAACTGGCTGCATGCCACTTCCAAGGGACAAGGATATTGGAATCCCTATAAGATCAGAGCAGTTGGTCAGTCCTCCTGCTTATGTGACCCAAAGGTAACTATTTGGGAGATAAACTGTCTGCTTTTAGCTATTCACGATCTGAATTACCATTTAGGCCACAATTGAAGTCTTTGAAGTTTCTCCAACAAAAGTTTCCTGAAATTTTTGAAACAATTCAGTTTAATTTAAGGCAGAGTGTTAGCATCTTTAATGGACTTTAAATAAAAGTAAAGGGGGTCATGAAATTCAGTGCTCAGAAACTAATGAGTGCTGTGCTTCAAAGAAAATATCTCTTCTGATGAGTTTGACAAGAAGCACCATGATAGGATCTGTACCTGAAAATGTGGTTAGTGAAACAGTTCATCTGTATTACTTCACCAAAGAATGTTATCTCCATCTGGAGCCTAGAAATGCGAGCTCTTCATGGAGAATAGCTTTTTAAAGAGCACAACAATCAAGGGAAATGTCATCTTCATTAATCATCTTCTTATATAATAGAGTCAACTGCAAAAATTGTATTAAGTCTAATTTCCTGAGGAGATGAGGGGAATGGTGGAGCTTAAGCAAGTATCAAACCTAAATGTTAACTAAAGCAAGATCCTTTCCTTGAATGCCGCAGACTGTTATGGCTCCTGCAATTTTCTCTCCCTTTGCTCTTCCCCAAAGAAAGACTATATGAAAGAACAAAAGCAAGGAGAAAACTGACATTAAGTGAAAAGGCCATTTTAGAGAGAAAAAAGTAGTCTAATTATCCTCCAGTTATCAAATAAGACTTACTTTTCAATCTTCCAGAAGTACTGTAAATATCAATTTAAAATAATACATGATAATTTGCACATATTATGATTTTCACAAAAAGAAAATATTCTAGTGCAACCTATCAGAGTTATATGGAACTAAGAAATGGCTCTTCATATACTGACAGTGTTTTCATGAACAAAAATACAAGTTTTATTTAAGCTATTTCACAGTCATCTTTCAGTAGCATCAGGACTATTAGCCATACATTACTGGCTTTTAAGTGAAACTATCAGTTTCCAGTTGATCACTTAATGTAAAATAAATTTAAATACTAGCAGGGAACAGAATAATATATTGAAAAAATGAACAAAACAAGGGTTCAATGTAATGCCAGAAAGACCAAATGCACAGACACACACACTCATACCCAAGAACACCAACAACAAAAATCCTTATAATAGTGCAATCAATAAAAATTTGTAACAGATTCAGTAAAAAGAGTATATACATAAAAAGTAAATTTTTTTGGAAAAACTTTTTCTGTAAAAACACACAGCTGGTAAATATTTTAGACTTTGTAAGCAATATGCTCTTTCACAACTAGTCAATTCTGCACTGTCGTGTGAAAGCAGCCATAGACATACCTACCAAATGGTGGTGACAATGTTCTAAAAATCTCCATTCACAGAAATAGGGAGCAGGCCACATGTAGCCTGGGCACCAAAGTTTGCTAGCCTTGATTTACACCAGTGGATCCAAATTGTCAGGCAAGTAGTGTGCACCTGCTAAAATTTGATTGAATAAATTGGTACTACCTGGAGAGGACTTCTGAACACATGCATACAAATGCACCTATTTCAACAGAAAGAAATTGTGGTTTTTTTTGGTATAACTAAATAATAGTATCTCACCTTTAGAACTGGAAGTGACCTTACAAATATCTATAATTTTACAGATGAGGAAACTGAAGCCAAGAGCATTCACTTGGCAGGTTACATAGATTTTTAAATTGATTTTGAGAGAGAAAGAGATTGAGAGAAACATCGATGTGAGAGAGAAACATCTATCAGTTGCATCCTGCATATGCTCGGAACAGGGATTGAACCTGCAACCTGGGTATGTGCCCTCATCAGGACTAGAACCTTTTGGTGTATGGGAGGATGCTCCCATCAACTGAGTCACACCAGCCAGGGCTACATAGATATTTTTTAAAAGAAGAATGTTACATAGACATTTTTTTAAAAAGAAGAATACACACCAATATCTTAAATAAACAAATTTTAAAAGGCTAAATTAGACCTCTCTAGTTTTAGTGATAAGGGACAGGAGAAACACTATTGTCATGGGATTTTATTATTTGTGATAAAAACAAGCAACAACAATGTTTCTCTGTCATTTTTTATTCCTGTACCACAATTTGCCATAAACTACATTACTTAGAGAAATTACTTTTCCTAACAAAAGTAAGCTGAGTTTACATATATTATCAAGCTGAGCAAAATTGTCAAGCACTGCTTACTCAATTTTATCTGAGTAAGGTAGGATCTACTAATATTTATCATCCATTTTCCCATTGCAAGACTTCTTTGATTATCAGACACATAAGTCATATTATCTACCATCTGATTGTGCTGCTATTTCTCTAAAGGGGGGCTGCATATAGAAAGATTATACAGATATATCTGTATACATCATTGGAAAGGAACATGTTTATATTTCTATTAAATGGTTATTAAGTGAAAAAAAACTTTAGTATAGATAAAATAGTAGGAGAATTTTAAGGATAACTACACAAAAAACAACAACAACAATACTATCTTGTCATTGCATTGGTGTTGTGTGGTATTTTAGGGAAAAACAGGAAGATCTAAAGAGTGATTACTTGGGGTGAAATACAACATAGTTCAGTGCTGCTAAGAACCAATCAACTGATAGGTATCAAATATTGACTCTTTTCCCAAATAACTATCTTTATTTCTGTTTTTTCTTTAACATTCCATGTTAAAATATAGGTCATGGAAAGACAGGCAGATCAATAAACTAACTAACAGAAAGTAAATATACTAAATAAAAAACAAATATCACTAAGTTAAGTTTAAGAATATGTGTAAATTTACATAAATATGTTTATCTGAAAGAGAAGGAACGCCAAGGATAAAGCAGCATATTCAGTAGAAATAACAGTGGTTTACCAGTCAAGGTGAACTACCTTGAGCCTAACACTTCCTCTTCCTATCCTTCAAGTTTTTAGTTCCTGATATGCAGGTTTGGACTAGATGTTCTATAGGTTCCCTAGAGGTCTATAAACTTTAAATGTTTGCTTAAACTCTTCAGTTTTCTAAGTATGATATCATGGAATAAGGAGACATTAGGCCATTGACCATTTCACTTTTTTTTTTATGAGAAAATAAATTTTAACCAAAAAAAAAAAAATCAACAAGAGCCTTTATATATATCACAAACTGAATAACAACTCAACATTACATTTAAAAAGCTTTGAATGAATTAATCATGTTTGGAGAACTTCCAACGCCAATGAAATGCTTGTCTTTGTAAGGTAACACATTTTTCTGATTAAAGTTGTCAGACAACAAGGACTGCATGATAATAGAATAAAATCCTGTTAGTTCATTCAGGTATTACAATGTCACTGTAGATTAGAATGTTGTACTTGGGATAGTATATCTCTGGAAATGTTTAGTTGATTAAATTAGGTAGTGAAATTATTTCTCTTTAGACAAGTTACTGCCTATGTGCCTGTGCACTCTTAGGTTGACAGCTTCGAAAGCTCAAGTATCTCCCAAAAAGTTTAACTCATGCTAAATCAGTACAAGTTTCTAATCCTGTTAGCTTATTCTCCTACCTCTTATAAATTACTATTTCTAGTGATCCTTTTACAATTTTACTTAATCAAAGGCATACTTTTTGTTGTTGTTGTTCATTTGCTTGTTCAGCAAATATATATTGAGCATAAACTATGTGCCATACTATATATATGGTTTAATGATGACTATCACAACATCCAGAAAACTACTTGGGGAGACGGGGGGAGAGGGGATAGCTTCTGATTCAACTGGAGCTAGACATTTCGTTACATAATGTTGTTGTTCCTTTTCTTCTCCTGTGATTAATGGTTTTTCTTCTTTTCCTATTAGCTATGCCTTTGTTTAATGCTGACTTCAACTTACTAATATCTTTAAAACATAGGTGAAAAACTATACCTCCATAAAGTGGTGCACCTGAATGCCTCGTGGTGCTGAGGACTCTCGGTTCCCAGATATGTGATCATCTTAGGTCCCTATTTCTGGCCTTTGAGCCAAGCCTCTTAGTTTCCTAATCCAAAGTCCTTGGATCTCAGTAGTAGAATCCTTAGTTCTAGAATATATAGGTACATATCTCCTAAGACCTAAAGAAACAGAGATGGTAGTAATAAAAGCTAATATTAATTGCCTCTCTGTCAGGCACTATGCTGCTCTTTTTTTTTTTTAATATATTTTATTGATTTTTTACAGAGAGGAAGAGAGAGGGACAGAGAGTTAGAAACATCGATGATAGAGAAACATCAATCAGCCACCTCCTGCACACCCCCCACCGGGGATGCGCCCGCAACCAAGGTACATGCCCTTGACCAGAATCAAACCAGGGACCTTTCAGTCCGCAGGCCGACGCTCTATCCACTGAGCCAAACCGGTTTCGGCTATGCTGCTTTTTACATACAGTATTTCATATAATCTGACAATTGCCCTTGGAGAAGGTATGATCAGCCCATTTTACAAAAGGGAAAGCTGAGGTTCAGAGCGAGCTCAGAACCAGGTAGGTTTAATGCATTTTAGTCTGACAATGAGTCCTATGCTCTTTCAGAGTATTCCAGAATCATAGAATAACCAGTGAGATGGTGGTGAGGGAAGCACACCAAAAAACAAAAAAACAATATACAGCCCTGGATGGTTCGGCTCAGTGGATAAAGCGTCGGCCCGCGGACTGAAGAGTCCCAGGTTTGATTCTGGTCAAGGGCACATGCCCAGGTTGCAGGCTTGATCCCCAGTGGGGGTGGGGGGGTGCAGGAGACAGCTGATCAATGATTCCCTCTCATCTTTGATGTTTCTCTCTCCCTCCCTCTCCCTTCCTCTCTGAAATCAATAAAAATATTTTTAAAAAGACCCATATATATATAAATGCTCCTTCCCAACCTATGTCCAACGAGGGCAGTAACTGGGTCACTTTTGCTGCACACAGCACCTCGCTGAGGACAGTGTAGCCATTTCCTAGGCATTGTTAAATGAATAATTTATAGTCATATTCTTCTTTGCTATCTTTATATGATGCCTTTTATGTTTATTACAGGTAAAATCCAATAAAAATAAATACGGATAAGTATGTATAGGCCGAGCTGTACATTTATCACAGTAAGAAGTGTCAAATATTATAAAAGGTAGATACAAGAAAATATGAGCTTTATGTTTTTAAATGAATATTAATTGGCCTTGGCTTCCAAACTGACAGGGAAGGAGCATGAATAAAGCAGCAAAAAGAACAAAAGAGCTACTGCTAATTATCTCAAAAGATTTTGTTCTTTGGTAATTTCACCAAAATCATGTACCATTTGGATTCATCATTTCAATGATCTTTCTGCTTTAGAAAGGAACACATGTATTAGAAAAGGGATGCTTATGATTCCCATTCTCTTCAAAAATGACTATTCCCTCACCATGCTGAAAAGGGGCAAAATATATTTAAAAATAGAAATGTGCACTTACTGAAGTTGAGAATGTCTGTCATTTCTGCTGGGGCTCCAATTTTTATTTTTAGTATGAATAGAAATTGCTCAAAGTCCTGGTCTTTCTAATTAATATATGCAGTAATATCAGTCTCTAAGCATTAAACAGGAACTGAACAATGGATAGCAGACAGTTGGTCTCTCAAACCTAAATAAAACACCACAAAGTTGAATTATATGTATGATATCAACTCCAAGAATGAACTGGCTTAGGAAAAAGGACACATGACATGTAGAAATAAGGAAAGGAAAGAAAAACAACTCCTCTACACAAATATTCAGCTGAGCAGGGGGTTGGAGAGTCACATGATTCCCAGTCCTCTGTGAAGTGACAGGTGTGTAGGCTAGTTCTTTGGCATTCTCCTTGCCTTCTTCCTTGACTTCTTCACAGGAGCTTTGTTATGGATTCTGTGCAATATATAAAAAGAAATAAAACTATGGGGTCCGAAGGTAATCAAATCTGGCCAATCCAGGCTCCACCACTTAATACAATTTCACCTCAGGAAATTAATCTCTCCAAATTCAATTTCTGCATCTCTAGATTGGAGATAGTAGTGGTTTACAACTTGTTGGAAGAGTTTTAAATGACAATTTTAAATGTCAAGCATTGACAAATCTAGGCATTCCTGAATTAATCGAAGCTGCTGCCCTTTTTGTTGGTATTGGTAGTAATAACAGCAATAGCAGTAATAGGAGTTAATAGTGGTAGCATTAGTAGTAAACTACTTAGCTAGTAACATTATAATACACTCTTTATTATTTAAAAGGCATTTTATTGGAACTAAACTAACCATATTTTTCACTTTTCCTTCATTCCAGTATATGAAAAATTATGGTGTTAAAGCCTTGCGTTCTTTATTCTTACACAATAACCAAGTTCCTTCAATTTAACTAAAACACTAATGATTTAATCACATAGTCAAAGACCACTTCTAATTACTCTGTCCCAGGTAATATGTTCCTCAAGTTGATTCTTCCGTTACTGACAGAGGGCCTGTTCCATGTACTAACCCAGTTGGGGCCACACCCAGTTCACTCTTCAGCTGATAGAATGATAGTGTTTATGAAAAAAAAAATTCTATTTTAATTCATAGCTTTTCTTAGGCAAGCCTTAATATTTAATTCTACAGGAAATTGTGGCCAAAAATAAGATTGAGCATTGATGTCCACTATTAAGTCTACCCAGTCATTATCATAACAGCTAAGGTTTTGAAAATTGGTAACCAATATCTATAATGTATAATGGAACCCATGTGAGAGGAAAAGATTTTGACTAGAATTAAACTCTGAAATTCAGAAAGTGATAAAAACAGAGAAAATTCCCAGTACACATTACTGAAAGGGGCATTCTTTTAAACAGTGCACATTGTGTAATTATCAATAACTTTTAAAAGCTCAATAAAATGTGTTTATGTAAGATCATAACACATAATCTAACCAGAATTTGAACTTTGTTTTTGGTTGAATTCTTAATAAAATGGCAGGAGGGTTGGAGAATCAGATGATTCCTGATCTTCTGTGAAATGACAGGTGTGTAGGCTAGTTCTTTGGCTTATTTCATGCTTATGAGAAGCTCTAATGGGCAGCTCTCTTTTATTATAATATTTAATGAGAAATGGGTTATCTATAATAATAAAAGCATAATATGCTAATTAGACTGGACGTCCTTCCAGACCACCTTCCGGATGAAGCCAGGGCTGCGAGGGGAGCCCGAGTCCTGGGTGCCAGAGGGAAGCCATGTCAGCAGTCAGGGAAGGAAGGCCTATTCTTACACGAATTTCATGCATTGGGCCTCTAGTTATTAATAAATGCGATTGAGCTAGAAGTCTCTTTCAAAATATAAGGCCAATGAAGGAATGAACTGATGAAAGCAACATTCACTGCTGATGAAATTGATAACCATTGATATAGGTCTTAGTTATCACAAAAGAATGTTTAATCTTACATAAAAGATCATCTTTTTTCTAAAAAAGTTAATTTTCAAATTTCTCCTTTTTTCTATCTTGACTTTCATGATAGTTTCACATACTAGTATTAGCTTATAACCTGGAGTTTTAGTTTGAGTATTTATCTCCCTGCTCACTTTTTACTGAATGGTTGGGTCTCTTAATGGGACATTTAAACTTGAAAGCATTTTCTCAGTTCTAAGTAAGAAAATCATTTTCTTGACCCAACTATTCTGCTCTCCTACATTTCTTTCCCTTTCACTAAAATTTTCAGATATAATGCCTTTTTATTTTCTTTTGATTACCTCTCTCTTCCATTCTTCAGTGGTTTGATGTTTTCATTTCTACCTATAAGAACTACTGTGACCCAGGTCAACAACAATATTTTTCTGACTCTTAATGAAAGTTTCCTTCTATCCTCACTTGTCTTGGTACATCAGGCAGTCAAAGAGCAGTGGGAATGGTAAGGACAGTTGGAGCTCCATTTGTCACACTCATACATGTCCAGAAGCAATAGGCTATTTCTAAGTTAGAATCTGTGTGTTACCCCTTCCTCCCCACAGCCTGGCCTTCTCCTACTCCTGCTGAGACTTTGCTAAGTCTCTATTTTGTGTGTATCATATTTTTCAAAATCCTGATATACCCATTTTTTTGGGGGGTCATCCTATTCTCTAGACTACATAAGCTTCTGATACCTTGTCAAAGATTAGAGTGGTTTCCTTAATCTCCAAAGAGGATAAGTCTAGAGGGCCTGCAATTTGGGTTGCTGCAGAATCAACATAGAGGTATCCTTTGGAATAGATGACAAAACCACATCACAATCATTATCAATACTGTGGCTCCTAAAATTTAAAGACTGTGGTTTATAAATTTTTATTAAATATTTTATTATATTGGCTGAATGCAATGTATTAGGACCCAGGCCAGGTGCTAGTAAAATAAACGTGATCCTCTATCAAGGGCCTTGTACTCTGTTACAGGAAACCTGGAGATAAAAATGATTGCTAATACAATGTGTCATGTGGTATGTTAGATGTATACACAGAATATAGAAATATACACAGTATAATTAAATTACAAAGAAACCAGTGATCAAACCCTCAGCAGTAGGAGAGGGGAAAATCAGTTCAACCGAAAGCTGTGTCTTGAAGGGAAGTAGTAGTTTAAACAAAGGGAAGAGAGCATACCATTTAAACTTTCTTATTTCAAAAACAAGAATACATTAAAACTGGAAAACTCTTTCCATTGCAAACAAAAGAGAAAAAGACTATGTTTATCACATCTTCTATTTAAAATTTTCTATAATAGTGTACTAGTCCCTCAATCTCTGTGTAAGATACAATGTACTTTCTAAATTAAAACTACCAGTGTCTCTGACCTCTCTTTATATTTTTCCTTTAACTTTTTATATTCTTCCACATTTCTTCAACTGCTTATTTTCTCTGGACCCTTTCTGGACTACGACTCTTCAATTATCCACAGACATCTTTCTCCATTTCTAACCAGGCAAGTACTATCTTAGTAGCAAAATGCCCAATTGGTTACAACTTCATCTCCAGAGCACTTTTGCCCGGGGGAAATATATTTAGATTGGAGACACTTATTCTGTAGGCATTAATTCTACTGTCCTTTTACCCAACTAGAAGGTTTATATAGAGGAGCTAATTTTATAGCTTGATATTTTGTCTTTGCCTCAACACATAACTTAAGAAACTTTCAGATAAAAGGCACAAAAGTTCTAGCTAAGGCAATTTTTTACTCAGAAAATACAGTAAGACGCTATGGGAATAGTCCAAGTAAAACTTTGCTTTTATTCTACAAGTGTATTCAAAAGTCACTTGATCTTCCTTTGAAACCTTCCAGTTAGTCCATTTGCAGAGTCTCTCTGGTGCTTAAGCAAACAGTTACCACTAATTGTTTCTCACCTTGGGGAAAACATTTGTTCTGGAGGAATGAAAGAGATCAACAAAGCAGCAACTTCCTTTCTTATCCTGGACTCCTACCATCTCTAATCCCCACAAGGTCCTGGCCTTGGAGGCCACATTATCTAGATATTTTTAGTATCCCTTCCAAAATAAAATCTGAAATTCAGTTTATTTTGATTTGGAAATAATATATTTATTAAGTGCATTTTAACAATAGCAATAATAACTCTCACTTTAGCTATCATATATGAATATGTGTATATATGTACATACACACTCATACAAACAAAAATATAAGTTAAATTAGAATAATACCATATAAGAGCTTACAAGGAAATTAGAAGGATGTTCTACCCTAGCTACACTCCCATCTTATGGATAAAAAATTGATTGACAGAAACATTAAATAACTACTCAAAGTCATATAAGCTAGTTAATAGCAGAATTTGCTTAAACTGGTACCAAAGAACTCCTCATTTCTACTCTAATGCAGAGTGGTTTTTACTTTTACCATTTCAGTCAGGACATCAAAAGTAAGTGTTTTGGAACTTGTAGACATCTGTAACAGAGGGATAATTAAATGAAAAAATGCTTGCAAAGTACAGTGCCTGCCGTAGAATAAATTACCAATAAATGCTAACTTCTGTTTTTGTTGTAGTTGTAGTTGTTTTTCGTGGTTATTAACACCCAAATGTGGTAACTACTATAATGATAGGTGCCAAAGAACTATTTATGATTAAATCATTTCATCCAGCATCTCGCAGACTAGGGATTCTTACCCTGGGGTTTCATGAATGTGTTTAGGGGGCTTTTGAATGCCCAGAAATTTATGTCTGTATATTTGTGTGTTGTTTTTTTCTGGGGAGATAAGTGATAGTTTTCATTAAATCCAGTTTCATCCATGTTGTAATATGTATCCATACTTCATTCCTTTCTATTCCCAAATAATTATCTGGGATTACCTAGAAGCAGAATTGCTGAATCAGATGGTTACTCTGCTTAACTTCCTGAGGAACTGCCAAACTGTTTTCCAAAGGTGCTGCACCATTTTACATTCCCGCCAGCAATGTATGAGGGCTCCAATTTCTCTACTTCCTTGCCAATACTTATTTTCCTTTTTTAAAAAGGATAACCGTCCTAGTGGGTGTGAGGTAACATTCCATTGTGGTTTTAATATGTATGTCCCGAATGGTTAATGATGTTGAGCAACTTTTCATGTGCTTATTGGCCATTTGCATATCTTCTTTGAAAAAATAAAGTCTATTTGGATCTTTTGCCCATTTTTATTGTCTAGTGATAAAAGTTCTTCATATGTTCTAGGTACTGGAACCTTATCGCATATATGGATTGAAAATATTTTCACCCATTCTGTGGGTTGTCTTTTCCCTTTCTTGATGTTGCACTTTGATGTATAAGATATCAATTTTTAGGCAATCCAATTTATCTTTTTCTTTAATTGCTTATGCTTTAGCTGTCATACTTTTAAAATAATTGCCTAATACAAGGTCATAAGGATTCACACCTATGTTTTGTCAAAGAGTTTTATAGTTTTAGCTCTTAGATTTAAGGCTTTGATCTGTTTTGAGTTTGTGTACATGTTCCAAGGCAGGAATCCACCTTCTGTAATATTAATGCAATGGCACAGTTGAAGCAGATACCCAAATTATATCTATATCATCACATTTAAGATCGCTTTTCATGAAAGTTTAGTATCTCTCAGTTATACATGATGGGAAATGAAAAACATTTATAACACACAATTTTTGAAGTGTTAAAATTTAGTTTTAAAAAGCTACTGTAAATGACAGACAGCAGGACATGTACACAGACCCACACTGGGAATGCCATGTCATTAACATTTCATCCAATCTGAGCTAATCACCTTTCAGATCACATAATCTTGAGCAGCTCCCAGGACATTCACAGCAGAGAGAGTAAGAATAGCTCCAAAATAATCAAAATGAAAGAAAGCAATATCTTAAGAAATAAACAACTAGACTGTGAATTTTGCTGACCATTTTGTGTGATTTGCATCATAAGTATCAATAAAACTTAAACATTGAACAATTACAGATGTAAAAATTTTATTTTTAGTAAATAGTAATTAAGTCCCAATTCAAGAAAATAATTTCCTAGTAGAAATCAAAGCAAGACACTCAAAGCATCAGAAAAATTTAGACAATTCTCTAAGAGAATTCAGGACTTAACCAAGATAGAAATAGTCAACTTCATTATATCTGGATAGGTACCTAGTCTGAGTAAGGTCTCTTTAGATAATTAGAGTCTTGTTTCTGGTTTTAAGATTAGGTAAACAGCACCACAATGATAGCTGTCTCAAAATGTATAGGTAAAATGATCTATTAAGGTTACAGAAAACAATTAGAGTCTCTACTTATATTTTAATCAAAAGAATCAGAAAAAGCAATATTTACTGGCATTTAACTATTAATGTGATTTCATACTGCTGTCCTCACTCAGTCTATATTCAGATATGTAATTCAGATAACTTCCTGTTATGTGGGCTTGCTGTCCCAAAGGAAGTGTGAAAGTTTTACAACAGAGTTTGACTTAGTACTCTCACTCACTCATTTGCTTTCAGCATAGTATATTAAATTTCAGTGGACAGGAAGGTGAGTTATGTATTATATTTCCAGTTTTAAATAAACTAAGCCTCATTAAATGGGTAACTAACTATAGAATACTTCTGTAAAAAAATATGGACTGATGATATAGGGAAGGGGTAAAATTTAGCAATAGAGATTTGCAGAACTAATTCTTCTAAACCCTACTACCAGCTCCTCGTCAGCCAATGAGAGAGAAACAATAATGATCTAATCATATTTGATAAAAAGTTGCCAAAAATATTGAAAATATCTAGAAAGCTTTTGAAATTTGAATTTATATATTATTTACAATGAACATTTTCATAGAGTACCTGTGACCTTAACCATGAGTAAGAAAGTAATTGGTTTCCAAAAGAACTTTCTGCTATGAAGAGAACATTTTGGAGAAAACAATTTTTTTTAAATATCTGCCCTTATGTGCAGTTACTGTGAAAATTTGTATCAACATTTCAAAGGAGAAGCTTATGTCACTTTAATCCAAAGAAAACATTTTGATATTTATACCATTTATTCAAAATCTAGACTTTTGTTATAAAGAATAAATTCTTGACTCCTAGGGGATATGAGAATTTAAAAGATGAATTCCATCTACAAATCTTTGCGTAACTGGTGAATGCAATTTAAAAGTGAATACCATGTTGCATTAACTGCAACCAATGAAAGATTTCTTCCATTATTTACATATTTTTTTAAATGTACAGCTTTTTTGAGATATAATTGGCATGCATCATTGTATAACTTTAAAGTGGACACCATAATGATTTGGCACATACATATATTGCAAAAATGAAATGATTTCCACAGTAACTTAGTTAACACCTTTACCTCACATAATTACTATTTTGTGTATGAGTGTGGTGACATTTAAAATCTATTCTCTTTGCAACTTTCAAGTAAATAATACAGTACTGTTAACTATAGTCATATGCTGTACATTAGCTCCCCAGAATTTATTCATGTTTTATTATACACTGAACTTCTCCCATTTAAATCTACTACTTCCATGACAGCCATTAAAACCAAGAATCAAAATAAACTGAACTCAAAACCCAACTTTTAAATCACTTTATCAAATGGTATTTAAACCAATATCTTCCAAAATAATAAAGCGTATTAAAATATACTACATTCTCTGAAAATTTTTAATAATAATTTTGGATAAAAGCAGAAAAGGATCTTTGTACTAATAAAAATAAATAATATTATTTTAAAGTGTTATTACTCTTTATATCATTCTTTTACATTTCTATTATGAAAATTATATATTGTGCTTTAATTTATTGATGAACAACTTTAGATTTATTGAGAGTATTCTCAAAATTGCTCATTAGGGTATGCCATGGAAAGAGTTTGGGAATCACTGCCTTAGAAAATATCACACAACATAGGTTTATTATATTACTCTCTGAATGTGTTTTATGGTACATAATCATCTAATATAATGGAAGTAGCCCAGCACTGAATGACCTAGATTCTAGTTCAATTTAAAAAGCTGTAAAACCCCAGGCAAGTCAACTTAAGTCTCTGGGACAATTTTTGCCCATCTGTAAAATAAAATGGTTGGACTGGCTGGTCTCTAATGACCCATCTAGCCCTAAAATTCTGGTTTCAGGATGTTCTTCCTATGATAAAATGGATTTACAGCTACATATTATTTAATCCTAATTAAATAATTCATCATAGACCAAGTGACTTTAACAACAACAAAAGACAAGAAAGCAAAAACTAATTTTAAGAAAATGAATAAAAATGCATATTAAATATCGGATCTCTAGAGTGAAAATTTGATTAATCATTTTACAAGCACTAGTGCCTTCCAAATGTCAGGCAAGTGTTTTGCTTTGGGAGGGATACAAAGATTAATATAATGCTATGCCTGACATTCCAGACTCTCAACTACATTCTACATAATACTTTGTAAATAAGTAACACTGGCACCAATTGAAAGCTCATAGCATTGCTTAATTTTCATTTTACAATGAGAATTATCCTTTTTAAAAAGTGGAGTTACATTCTAATATGCAGAGGGAGGGAAATAAAGCAACATATTTTGATTATTTCAATTAAAATGCATTAGAGGGTACTCTTGTTTCTGGGTGAAATGCACAAGAAATTTCATATATCATTTATCTAGGCTTTGTTTCAAAATATTCAATAACATATATATCACTTCCCAAATCATACTTTTGGTTTACAAAGCACTAAATGTGTTGTTCTTTTGCCTCCTAAGCATTTTCAGTCATTTTACTAAGGGTGATCAAGAAATAGACAGGATTACAAAAGTGTAGCTCAATTATAAAAGACAATGTGCCTAATTTATTATAGTTCATATTTGTAAACATACTCTAGAGAAAACAGTCACCCTAACCATGTATGCTTCTGAGATGATTTGGGGGAAAGAATATTGTAGAAATGATTTAGAGATATTGTTAATCTGATATACAATACATTAAAAAAAACAACAACAACAACTCCCTAATCCACTGGAATTAATTTACTCACTCATCAATTTAACAGATACTATCTAATGTCTTTTCTACATTGTGCTTTGTTGTAAACTTTAGGGATTTATTAGTGAATGAGACAAAACTATTTTCATCCTAGAATTTCCATTCTATAAAGAGAAATAAAGTAATTAACCAAACCAAATAAATAATTCTTAATAGTGATGAGTGCTTTAAGAAAAAATATGCCAAGTTTTTAGGAGTTAGAATGGCTATAATGTACTATAGTAAGATGACAAATATAGAACTCTGATGAGGTGTTTGAAGTTTTAGTGATAGAAGAGATTGGAAAAGTTTAGATTCCCATCTGATATGAAAATCTATGGTCTAACCATCTAATGAGTAGAGCATAGCTTCCCATCTGATATGAAAATCTATGGTCTAACCATCTAGTCAGTAGAGCATAGTGGTTTAGAATGGAATAACAGCCTCTCATACTAAGTGGGCTAGAAACAGGAATATTGATCTGGAGGAGGGATGAATAGAGACACCAGCAAGTAGATTTGACAAGTAGCCAAAGTTTTTGATGAATATGGGAGAGTAACTGAACTTTGAAGAGAGACATTTTTTAAAAGTCGGAGAGCATTGCTGGACTCCATTAGCCTGTAATCATTATTAATGAGTTCTACAGAGATATGGAAAAATAATAATCTCTTTACAATCACTCAAAAATATTTTTAAATGCCTAATTGATCTAGAAATATAGTAAATCTAAAAACATGGACATGTAGAAGAATGAGCAGCATTTGATTGAAATGACTTCTTGGACCTAGTGTCCTAATGGATAAAGGAAATTAGTCAAGGAGGAGAAAGGATGTCAGAAACATTCTGTGAAGAATTGAAATGTATGGAGCAATAAAAAAATATAAAGTTAATTAAAATCACCAAACACTACCAACATACATATATCCTATCTAATAAAGAGGGAATATGCTAATTGACTGTCACGCCTTCACAAGATGGCAGCGCCCACAGCCATAAGATGGCGGCCCCCAGTCCCCTCAGCCCTGCCTCATCCAGCCAGAGTCCCCCAGTCCCCTCAGCCCCACAGGGGACAGCAGTTGGGGGAAATCAGGCCGGCAGGGGAGGGCAGTTGGGGACAATCATGCTGGCAGGGGAGCAGTTAGGCATCAATTAGGCCAGCAGGGGAGTGGTTAGGGGGCTATCAGGTTGGCAGGCAGGCGAGTGGTTAGGAGCCAGCAGTCCCGGATTGTGAGAGGGATGTCCAACTGTGGGATCGGGCCTAAACCGGCAGTCGGACATCTCTCTCACAATCCAGAACTGCTGGCTCCCAACTGCTCACCTGCCTGCCAGCCTGATCACCCCCTAAACACTCCCCTGCCAGCCTGATCGATGCCTAACTACTCCCCTGCCAGCCCAATTGCCCCTAACTGCTCTCCCCTGCTGGCCTGGTTGCTCCTAACTATCCTCTCCTGCAGGCCTGGTCACCCCCAACTGCCCTCCCCTGCTGGCCTGGTCACCCCTAACTGCCCTCCCTTGCCAGTTTGATCACCCCTAACTGCCCTTCCCTGCCAGCCCAATTGCTCCTAACTGCCCTCCCCTGCTGGCCTAGTCACCCCCAACTGCCCTCCCCTGCTGGCCTAGTCACCCCCAACTGCCCTCCCCTGCAGGCCTTATCACCCCCAACTGCCCTCCCTTGCAGGCCTAGTCCCTCCCAACTGCCCTCCCCTGCTGTCCTGATCGCCCACAACTGCCCTCCCCTGCTGGCCATCTTGTGGCGGCCATCTTGTTTCCACATGGGGTTGGCCATCTTTGACCACATGGGGGTGGCCATCTTGTGTGTTGGAGTGATGGTCAATTTGCATATTATCTCTTTATTATATAGGATGTGTTGGTGTGATGGTCAATTTGCATAGTACCTCTTTATTATATAGGCTGTTTTGGGGGGATGTTTAAGAAGTATTCAGTTATCTGTTGTCCAATAAATCAGTGGGTCCAATTTCCCAGACATTAGTGGAAGTGGTAGGGGGGCTCTTGTGATATTTCCAGAAAATGAATTTTCTTAAGACTCACATGAGAGAGTGAATGGCCTTTATTGGCATGGAATATAATTCTTGGGTTATAAAGTCCCATGCCCCTTAATCAAGTCCTGAAAGAGACACAGCTAGGGGTACAGCAGAGACAAAAGTAGGGCTAGTATCCAGAGGTGGAATTGAGTGCAGCATTAGGCTAATCAGTCCATTAGTCCATTGTGTGGGTCTTACATGTCTGTGGGTGAATGCAGGGGAGCTCTTCCCCATGCAACAGGAGTCAGAGAGAGAGCCAAGAGAACCAACTCTCTTTATTCAGGAGTTTAAATATTAAATCTTCCCTTGCTTGCAGTGGCCACACCTATTCTGGCCACTGACTTGTTCCTAGATACAACTGACAGGTAAGCATGTTCCCACGTCACCCAGACATTACTGGGCATGCATCTATTGTCCAGTTCCTTCCCCCAGCGATTTTCAGGGAACAGACCTGGAGAGTGTTAACTGCAGCTTCCTGGCAAAGCTGTATAAATGGCATGCCTATATTATTTAGTCTTCCCTTTGCTCCTTTCCTGTTATTTAATATCCAGGTTATTATAACAGTATCACATTCACTCATTATTTCAAGAACTTTTTTCGAATATCTACTTATTAGTCAAAAACATAATCAGTCTGTTGAACATGGACACACAAAAACATTTGATAAGTTTCAGGACAATTGTGCTAAAACAATAAAACATGCTGCACATGTTAAAATAATAAAATAATTTGAGTTATTCCCCTTCTCTGTTCTGGCTCCTTTTATTGCTACATATTGATTTAGTGGTTGAAAAAGATTGAAAGGTGTATGTTTATTCACAAAAAATCTAGCTACATAACTTCTATTAAGTCCTTAAGCTTTAAATCTGATCCTTATGGTAAAACAAAGAGGATTGGCTTCTGAACTTGTATTATAAACCAGTATGTTAATTTTACATTCATTTCCCACCTTTTTCTGCCACCTTTCTAAGTGTCTCAATGTTATACAAACAAATGTTGTCCTATACTCCATATTAGTCATCTTGTAGCTAAAGCTCTTTTTTTGTTGTTTGTTTAGTTTTGGTTTTGTTTTTGGTGGTCAGATATTTATTTATTTATTATTTATTTATTTATTTAATTATTTATCTTTATTGTTGATAGTATTACATATGTCCCCATTCCTCCCCTATTTTGACCCTTTCTAGCCTGCCTATGCCTTCTACCCCAGGTCTTCAAACTCTTTAATATGAATAAGTTTTTAGATAACAAAAGAGTCTATTATGAAGAAATTTCTATATAAGTTTTTATAGTAATGTATCTTAGTAGTAGCAAACCTTTTCCCATCTCTACTTTTTAAGTTAAACCACATGACTTGTTAACCCTCAAAGGGGAAAATCGTTACGAAGCACTCTTAATTGAGAGGAATAGAAAGATCCTTAACCACCATCCCACCTCTTGAAAATGTTATGAAAATGATAAAATAAAATCTGACCTATACTGAGTAAGAAAAGAAAACAATGTATAGAAACAATCAAACAACAGAAAAAATAAAACTGATCATTTGGTCATTTCAGTCAAGCAACTTACAGTTTCAGTAAAACTAGCTAATTAACTCAAGTTTTTGGTAAAGTTTTGTTTTCCAGTCACTATGACAAGAATTTTTTTAACAATTTAAATTTACATGTATCTTTAATATTGGTGATTACTATTACAACTATATAATAGTGGTGATGAATGTTACAACTTCTCCAAAAAGAAATTTCCAGAGATTTAATATTTCTTATGGGGGGTGGGGGTGGGGGAGGATGGGGAGAATGGTATGTAAGTGAGGATGTGGGGAGAGAGAGGAAGGGGAAGGGAAGAGAGAGAGGAAGAGAGGCTATTGACCACACATGTTCATCCTGTGACATACTGTTTAAGGTAAATAGCTTAAATAGTTTAGTGTAATAAAAGATAATTTATTTTTTCTTTCCCTTTTTATCTACTCAGTTTTCACTGAAAAACTTCATACAACACTTCTTTCAATAATCATCTTAGTAATATATGAGCTCTTTAAGTCAGGATCATGCAGGCTACACAGGCTTTTGGGTCTTAAAGGACACTTTACATATTAAAAGAATCACCGCTAATTAAATCAACATTTATGCTATACTCAGGAACAAAGACAGCAAAATGGAAGAAAGGCATTTCCTGAGATCACTCCCTCCTCACAGAACAGTTTCCACCACTCTGTTAGCAAATACATTATTCTTTTGTTAACTGCAGATAAATTCTTAGTGATCCTCCTGCCTTGCTTTTTCATCCATTTATTCTTTCTGGAGGGCTTGGTTTGTTTTTCCTGACAGCATTTGAGATTTCTAAACTACCACAGCAGTGCCAGCCCATACTGTGCACAGTAAGTGAAGAAGAAACAATCTGGCTGTTGTTTCAACACTCTGCAATTAGTAACTTGTTTCTCCTGCTTGGTTTTTGCCCCTGGACATCCAACAGCACAATAGTCAATCCACTGCATAAAAGACAGGCTTCCCCTGCACCTTCCCCACAGGCAAACGTGACAATCTGAGATGGGTATTTGCAACTAAATGGCAAATTCTAGTTTTTAATCATGCACTGGGATACTTTTACACAATAAGAAATCTGTAACCTTCCTCAAAAGTTTCCTAATAAGTCACTCTTTGGAATTTATGGAAACTACCATAGCAAAGAACACTTTTTCGTTCTTATAATGGGCCCAAATGACAAGACCAGTAATTGGAAGGATTAAGGAAGCAATATAGAAATGTTTAACAGGGAATATCAACCTGTTTAGTTGAGGATCTGAAAGATACGATTTGAAAACAAGAATTGGAAAAGATTTTAGGTCTACCTTATATGTTATTGATTTTACTCTATAGCAACACTTACGGTGAAGTTCCAGAAGTCAGTTCACAAAAATAGAAAAAAAGACACAAAATTGTTACTAAAGTGGTTTCTCCATAATGAGATTATTTTAGAAATATCATAAATAATTATTTTAGAAATAACAAAACATGATATTTTATTAACACATCAAATTAATGAAAGGTTATTTAGATTTAAAATCATAAATGGAGTTCAATCAGATATTGCCTCTTAACATTTACAAAAAATTTCAAAAGTAATTTTAATCCATTTTATATATTTTTTATTGATTTCAGAGAGGAAGGGAGAGGAGAGAGATAGAAACATCAATGATGAGAGAGAATCATTGATAGGCTGCCTCCTGCATGCCCCACACTGGGGATTGAGCCCGCAACCCAGGCATATGCCCTTGACTGGAATCAAACCCAGGGCCCTTCAGTCCACAGCCAAACCAGCTAGGGTGATTTTAATCCATTTTTACACCAGAAATTTGTTTGGCAATATGCGAGAATATATAATCCTGGTTAAAAGCCACTGAATTTAAATTTGACTATGCAATATTAATAATTTTTCTGAAAAAAAAAACATCATAATTTTAGAAGTAATTAAATATTGCATTTAGATCAGTTTATGATCTATAACTATGAAGACTAATAATAATTTTGGATTGGATCACATTTCAAGTGTTCACTTGATTTTTACTGACAAGGGAGCTTTACTTAATTTTTATAAATAAGGAAAAACTAATCTACTACTATAATTCAATATTTAATGGCATTTATGTTATCTAGATTACAGTGGAATATGGGTTATTATGAATTTATTTTGTGTCATAAAATCAATTCTCTTTCCCACAGGTTGATTGTTCCTATATAGTAAATTCCTGAAGGACACCTGGAAGTGAAAACAATGAGAAAGGTGATGTACTACTGGTCTAAATGAAAACTGGATAATAGCAACCCCTTGGAAACTTAATTCAAATAATTTGTCTGGGAATAACTTGGCTTTCTCATATTAAATATAAAATTGAGCTATGTACTACTAGGAAACAGGAGCAGCAGCTTCTCTGGCACCCCTAATAATTCAGATGCTTTTGAAATGAGGGAACCGCCCAGTATTTTCTTCAACATGAGAAAGCATAGTGTAGCTACCAGTTGGGGACAGAATAATTTCTCAGAAAGACCAGAGTTGATGTCCATTTTAAGCAATATGTCACACTAGTTGTCCTAAGAAACCCTCCTGGTACAGAATACCTAAGAATAGTGTACAAAATATGTTTTAAAAGAAAAATATTAAAAATTTACTGGTGAGTTAGCAGAAAAATCAGGAAATTCTCAGAGGCTAGAATTATCAACAAAGTAAAAACTCATGAAGCCCTAAAGCACTAACATTGGCATTTCCAAGGGTTTGATTCCAACTGAGCACACTGATTTAGGGGAGCATTAAAAAAAGCCTGGTCCCCTGAAAGTTGGGAAGTCAGAATGGAGACCTCCACCTAATGCTGGACAACTGAGAGGCTTTCAACCTTAGTGGATGTGATAGAGATATTACATATTCATCATAATCCTTCCTCCTCCTGGCCACAGAGGAAGACTACATTTCCCAGCCTCCCATGCAGTTTGGAACTGCATCACAGCATCTGGCCAGTAGGATGTGGGTGGCAATGATGTACTTGACTTCCAGAGGGAATGTGTTCTACATAGTTAGGTTAAAAATTGTGGGAGGACTGCCCACTCCACATCAGAAATGGCATGAGGAAAAGAAACCTTTATTTTTTTAAACCACTAAAATTGTGGGGTTTAATTTTAACTACTTTTAACCTAATTATCTTGATTATTATAATTAAACCAGGGGGACGAGCGGAGGGGGGGGGGGGCGCGACTCTGAACACAGAGTGAAATAATGGGAATACCTGCTGCAATAGGATATAATGTTGAAATTAATGTCATAGATGCAGTGGGGAAAAAAAGTTCAAACAAAATATTGGTTTAGAGTGGCCCCAAATTATGAGAGCCCCCAAGTACATTGCATATGAACTGCAAAATTTCCCTCTGGAAACAAAATTTAAATCTAGGATCAAGTATTCCCAAAGAACAATTTCAGGATTATATTACAAATAAAAAGCACAAAACACAAAAGTAGGTAAGCACTATCAGCAAGAGAGCAGAAGCAATAAAATGCAGAAACAGAAATGCAAAAGCTACAAATATTACAGTTATCACAGGGAGCATATAAATGCTTACATTAATAAAATACTATTTTAAAGTACAATTAAGCAGTAATAGAGTTTATAAACTTACCTTGCAGGTTTGGGAAGTATAATTAATTGCTAGAAATAAAAATATACATGAATTTTTAAACTCCAGATTAATCACTAGTTAAATTCTGAAGAGATAATAAATTAACTGAAGCATATGGAGAAAGGGAAGAAAACCTGAAGTAGCAATACTTATATCTGACAATACTTATATAGCCTTAAAATAAAAGCTATAGTAAGAGACAAAGAAGGACACTACATAATGATAAAGGGAGCGATACAAGAGGATATAACCCTTGTAACTTTTATGCACCCAACATAGGAACACTTAAAGATGTGAAACAAATCTTGATGGACATAAAGGAAGAGAGTGACAGTAATACTGTAATAGTAGGGGATTTTAACATCCCATTGACATCAATGGTAGATTTTCCAGACAGAAGATCAACAAGGAAACGATGGTCTTTAATGGCAGACTGAATCAGATGGATTTAATTGATACCTTCAGAGCATTTCACCCCTGAACAGCAGAATATACATTCTCTTCAAGTGCACATGGAACATTTTTTAGGATAGACCCCCAAATTAGGACACAAGTCTCAATAAATTTAAGAAGATTGAAATCATGTCAAGCTTCTTCTCAGACCATAATGCTATGAAACTAGAAATGAGTCTCAAGAACTGCCTTATGACCCAGTGATTCCACTTCTGAAAATATATCCATATGAACCCAAAACAATAATTCAAAAGAATATATGCACTCCTATGTTCATTGCAGCATTTTTTACAATAGCCAAGATTTGGAAGCAGCCCAAGTGTCTAACAGTAGATGAGTGGATAAAAAAGTGGTGGTACATCTACACAATAAAATACTACTGGGCCATAGAAAAGAAGGGAATCTTACCCTTTGCAACAGCATGGATGGACCTGGAAACAGTATGCTAAGGGAAATAAGCCAGTCAGAGAAAGATAAGTACCATATGATTTCACTCATATGTGGGGTCTAATGAACAAAATAAACTGGCAAACAAAATAGAAACAAACTCACAGACAGAGAACAGACGGACAGCTGTCAGGAGATTTACCAACAAAAAAGGTAAAGGGATAAAGTCAATAAAAAGACCTCATAGACATAAACAGTATGATGATTACTAGAGGAGAAGGGGGCTGGAGGGAAGTAGAGGAGGGTATGGGGAGGGAAGGAGACTTGACTTGGGGTGATAAACACACAGTACAATATACAGTTGATGTATTATAGAATTGTACACCTGAAACCTATATAATTTTATTAACCAATGTCACCCCAATAAAGTCAATAAAAAAGTTTTAATAAGAGAGAAAGAAACATAAAAACTTTATTTAAAATCTAGCACAGAAAGAAAAATATCAAAAATAAAGGTTAAGAAATGTATAGGATAGAGTCATGTGTTCAGAATATGTTCATTAAAGTTGGCACTGGTGATTAGAAATAGAATCAAACACAAATTCTAGACATTTAAAACTCTTTGATTGGAATTAACAGCAGAATATATATTGCTAAACAGAGAACTACTGCAGGCTTCGCTTTATTGTATTTCACTTCACAGGTGTTGCGCTTTTTTACAATCTAAAGGCAAGACCCTTCACCAACAAAAAGATTACTACTTGCTTTACTCCAATGTGCACTTTAATGTGGTAGTCTGGAACTAAACCCGCAATATCTCTGAGATATGAATGTGATGTGGTGGGTGTATCAGAAGAAACTATCCCAAATGAAACTTGAGAAAGGAAGATGCAAAATACAGACAGAAGAAAGGATTTAGAAGATATACTGAGACAATATAACCTATATTTCATGAGACTTCTATAATGAGAACTAGAGAGAAAGAGGAAAAAGATTTAGACATAACAGAAATTTTCAGAATTGCTAATAGATTTCTATTCTAAATTCAGAAAGCTGAATACATCTCAAGTACATAAAAGTAATAAATCTACAGTCAGACCCATCCAAAGATACAGAATACCAAATATTAAAAAGAAAATATTAAAAGCTGAACAGAAAGGAAAGAACACTAACAAAGAACTTACATTTAGACCAACAATATAGTTCTCAAAAATGGAAGGTAATAGAGAGTTGGATTAAATCTTAAGGCACAGATAAAAAATAACTTACAGTGTATATCCAATTAAACCATATTCAAAGAACTGGGATGAATTAATGAAAATGTTATGCAAGCATTTACTAAAACAGTATTACCACCAACAAATGCTCATTAAGGACTTTCTAAATAATTTACTTGAAGGAGAAAGAAATTAATACAAAAAGAAAAGCTAAGATGTAAAAATGATTTTTGAGGATAAAAAATGGCAAACATAAAAATAAATCTTTGGAAGCTTGACTTTATCAAACAACAATAATATTAACAATGTATAATCAATGGCGTTAAAAACTAATGACAAGGAAAATTCGGTTTTAGAGCAGAATAGGTCAAGGCAGAAAAGCATTCTAGCCGCAAAACTGTACAAAGCCAGATAAATTATAAATATCTTTTTAAACCATCTGAGAACATTAGAAGCAACAAACAAAATTCCAGAGACCACAAACTCTTGATGCTGGGCGCTTGGGGAGGATCTGGCTTATCAGTCAGGGCCTGGACTAGAGAAAAGAGGAACTAGGGAAACTCAGTATTCTGCAGGACAGGTGTGACAAACTGGAAACCTAAGGGGTTTCAAAAGCACAACTGCTCTTCCTCACAAAACATTTGCTGAGTTCTGTTGCTCTGGAATCTGGGGAACTAGGCCAAAAGCTTCTGGAAGGCAAAGTGAAATCTTTAGAAGTCCTGTGGAAGTGACCTAACTCAAACATTCTGTTAGTCTCTTACCTTCAAAGAATCTGCCAGTTTCAAGCAATGTAAGTTAGGAGACTGGAGAGCTGGGCCAAGGTGTCTGAAGGGCATAGCTGAATTTTCTGCAGTCTTCCAAACCTGAGGAGATAAAGATCTACCAGACTTAGAATTTAAAAATTCCTGAGCAAACATTAGCAGGGCTCAAGCAAAAAAAGGGGCTGGGTTTACTAAACTGAAACCCAGCCCCTTGATTAATAGCTGATGGGATGCATGTGCTCCAAACCTCACTATATTTATCAACAAAGAAAGGTAACTCATGTAGAACCTCACGAGTTAATTATATGGAACTAGTAGCCCTGCGCATGAATCCGTGTGCCAGTAGCTCACCAGTAGCTTGCTGCCACCGTCCAGTAGCTCTCCACCTGCTGCCCCGCATAACGACCATTTGCATATTACATCTTTATTATATAGGACTAGAGGCCCAGTGCACGAAATTCGTGCACGGAGGGGGGGTGTCCCTCAGCCCAGCCTGTACCCTCTCTAATCTGGGACCCCTCGAGGGATGTCCGAATGCCCATCTGGGATCGGGCCTAAATGGGCAGTTGGTTATCCCTCTCACAATCCAGGACTACTGGCTCCCAACTGCTTGCCTGCCTGCCTTCCTGATTGCCCCTAACTGCTTCTGCCTGCCAGCCTGATCACCCCCTAACCACTCTGCTGCCAGCCTGATTGATGCCTAATTGCTCCCCTGCCAGCCTGTTTGCCCCCAACTTCCCTCCTCTGCTGGCCCGGTCACCCCTAACTGCCCTCCCCTGCAGGGTTGATCGCCTCCAACTTCCCTCCCTTGCAGGCCAGGTGCCTCCCAACTGCCCTCCCTTGCTGGCCATCTTGTGGTGGCCATATTGTGTCCACATGGGGGCAGGATCTTTGACCACATGGGGGCAGACATATTGTGTATTGGAGTGGTGGTCAATCTGCATATTTCTCTTTTATTAGATAGGATAGAGGCCTGGTGCAGGAGTGGGGGCCAGCTGGTTTGCCCTGAAGGGTGTCCCAGATAAGGGTGGGGGTTCCCTTGGGGCATGGGGCAGCCTGAGCAAGGGGCCTGTGGTGGTTTGCAGGCCAGCCACACCCCCTGGCGACCCAAGCGGAGGCCCTGGTATCTGGAATTTATTTACCTTCTACAATTGAAACTTTGTAGCCTGGAGCATAGCCAAGCCTCCTGCATGCTCCACCGGCAGCCATTTCTGTTTGAGTTAATTCACCTTCTATAATTGAAACTTTGTAGCCTTAAGCAGAGGCCTGAGCCCGGCCAGGGTGTGCGGAAAGCTTTGCTTTCTCCGTTACCGTGGGCAACCCTGGCCTGGTCTCTCCAGCTCCGTGGCTGCCGCCATTCTGTTTGAATTTGTTTACCTTCTATAATTGAAACTTTGTAGCCTGGAGCAGAGCCAAGCCTAGGGCTCCCTCCGCGGCCAGCAGCCATTTGTGTTGGGGTATAATTGAAACTTTGTTGCCTTAAGCGGGTGGGCCCAGCCAGGGTGTGTGGAAAGCTTTGCTTCCCCTGTTGCCGGCGGCAAACCTGGCCTGCTCTCTCAAGCTCCATTCTGCCGCTATTTCTGTTTGAATTTGTTTACCTTCTATAATTGAAACTTTGTAGCTTGAATGGAGGCTTAGGCCTGTCAAGGGCAGGCGGAAAGCTTGCTTCCCTCTGTTGCCTGAGAAACCTTGCTCTCGGTGGCTGTAGCGATCTTGGTTCGGTTTATTTGCATACTCGCCCTGATTGGCTGGTGGGCGTGGCTTGGGCTGGTGGGCGTGGCTTGGGTGTAGTGGAGGTATGGTCAATTTGCATATTTGTCTATTATTGGGTAGGATGCCCAACATGCACTAAAAAATTACTAGAAATGTGGAGACGAGAAATATATGACCAGCTCTCAAGAAAACGAGAGGAAAGATAGCCCTGATATTGTTGTTTGCAAGCAAGGACTTTCAAAAACTTAACGGTGCATACATTAGAAACGAAAGAGAAAAAGAGAGACAAACTAGATCAAAGGGTAAAGAATCCTATCTAATAATAGACTAATATGCAAATTAACCATCACTCCGTGACAAAAATGCTGACCCCATAGCCACAAGATGGCAGCGCCCAGTCCCCTCAGCCCCACTGCTGGAGTGTCCGGCCTATCCACAGGAGCAGCGAGGCTGGATCCGCCTCCGGAGGGGGAAGATCCAGCCTCCCCACTCCACTGCTGCTGCAGTGTCTGGGTCTGTTAGCCCCACCGGGGTTCGGGGGGGACTAAGCAGCGAGGCTTGATCCGCCCCCAGACACGGCAGACAGAGCCCGGACAGCAGGGCATGGAGGCTTCCTTAGTGCAGCGGCAATGGGGAAGCCCCCAAGCCCAGCAGACAAAGCCCAGACAGCAAGGCTTTGGAGCTTCCTTAGTGCTGCTGTGGCAGGGAAGTCCCCATACATGGCAGACAGAGACCAGACAGCAGGGCTTGGGGGCTTCCTTAGTGTGTTGATGTTGGCGAAACCCCCAGGCCTGGCAGACAGAGCACACTGCAGGGCATTGGGGCTTCCTTTGCATGGTGCATGGCGGAGGCAGGCAGAGAGCAGAGAGCAGGGCATGGGAGCTTCATCTCCATGGCTGCAGCAAAACTTCTAGGCCCACAGAGATCAGAGAACCACGGGGAGTGGGCCTAAGCCATCAGTAGGACATCCCCTGAGAGCTCCTGGATTGTAGAGGGTGCAGGTTGGGCTGAGGGACCCCCATGCATGAATTTCGTGCACCGGGCCTCTAGTTTAAAATAAAATTAAAATCTGTAAGTGGGGATCAAATGAATGTTCTGTAAATGAAAAAATAATCTGAAGTTAAAATTTAATAACTGTGTTGAACAGCAGACTGAATGCAGCTGAAAATAGTAAACCTAGAAAATAGGCTGAAAATAGTAAACCTAGAAAATAGGTTTAAAGAAATTGAAACAAAAGAACAAAGGAATTGGAAATCTTGTGGGACATTGTCTTTGTTTGGGTACCCAGAGAACAGACTTTGATGAAATGATTTGTATTCAGAAGATTTATTAGTGAGAACTTTCAGAAAGACATTATTAGAGAGTGAAGCATGATTGAGCAGAGGGAGAATTTGAACTGTGATGTAATAGCAAAAGAGGCCTTAGTCAATCTTGTAGGAGCTCTGGAAATGGGACAGCCTTTCAGAGATGTCCCAACTTAAGGCAAGGACCTGGGCATGTCTACCTTCCTGTGGAGCTGTCATTGAATGCAGTTGCTTCGGAGGAGGAGACATACATTTGAGCAAAGCATCTCTCTTTGGCTGGTGGCCATGCCAAGCAAGGACTCAGCTGTGAGTTGTCAGCAATCAACATTCCTAAGCAGCAGGGGAAACAAGTGGGGCATCTGAGTTCACCACAGACTGATTCGCTACAGCCTCCACAATACCCCGCACATTGTGCGCTTGGGACTTCCTACATAAATTTACCAATCTAGGACCAAGTCCTCCAGGACTCTGGCTTATCTCTTTTCCTGTGTGAATTTATAAGTCTAAAGCTAGGGAACACATTGCATCCCTTACTGTTGCAACTGTTCTTGGAGAGATGATTGATGTTCACTGTCTCTCTCCTCTATTGACCATTCCAGATTCACCCTTGGCTGGCACCCCTGCTGGTTTAGTTGGTTTATGTGGTTGGGTAAGTCAAACACTTATTCTGAGCCTCTGTTCACCAAGCCATTCTTTGACCATGGTTGCTACCCTGATCCATTTGCCATCAAAATTAGGCAAAGCAGTGCTGTAGGACACACAATTAGATCATTTGGGTTCATAACATCTTCTTCCTCTATCTTCACTGTGTAACAGAAGCTCTATCTTCTCCTAAGGATTAGAGTCAATTACCTTTGCCAATATAGTGACTCCTGTGCTTGCCTGCTGGCTTCTTAAAATGAGGAACCCAAAGTGATTAGGAAGCAACCACAGAATAAAGGCAAAAGCAAAACCACATCTTCTTCTTAATTTTCAATGAGAAACAGCTCCTACTTGCTACTGGGCCCTGGAAGAGATTGAATATTTAACCAAAGAGCATCAGGAGACCTTAAATGTGTCACAGACTGTTTTTTTAACTGATCTATCAAGTCCTACTTTGAACATGAAGACAAGCAATTTCCAACCAAGTGGAAGTGGTATAAAATATGTCAGGCTAAAGCAAATCTTCAAGTAAGTCGAATGAGCAGAAGACTAAAATGCCTACAGCACCTAATCCTCTTGTTTTGCAACTTCTCCCTTAGTCCATACTTAAACAGCCTTATAAGATGTTGGTATGATCAATTGATCATGAGAACAAGCATATGCCTAGTTTATAGAAGGTTCTGCAAGTTATTATAATAAAATGGTTTATGTTCATATGACAGAATACCATTCAACAATGAAAATGAATGAACAAATGATTACATGCATCAAATAGATTCATCTCAAAAGCATAATTAAGTGAAATGTTATATTGCAGAGGGATATAGTGGGACTATATTTATAAAAAAGTTCAAGACTAGAAAACAAAAAATTAAAATATTTAGAGATACATGATAAGAAATCAAGGAATGATTAATACAAAATATAGGCTATGGATCTTTGTATGTTTGGAGTGGAGAGAGGAATGCTTGTAATCTTACTAGAGAAACATAGAGGGTTTCAAAGGAATTGGTAACATTATATTTCTTAAGCTTGTGATGGGTATATTAATATTAATCTTATAATTCTTTTTACTAGTTGCTCTCAATTCAGGCTGCACATTAGATTCATTTAAAGAGTTAAAACAGAAACAGAAACAAAAACTAATGTTAAAACAAAAACTAATTCAGGCACCAATTTAATAATACTGAAATATTTTGGTTTCAATATTTTCAAATGCTTTCCAAGTGCTTCAAATGCATAACTAGGTTTGAGAAACATTATTTAACATGCTCTTTTGTATATATTTCATAATTTTTAGTAATCTTTTTTATTTTTCATAATTTTTTTAAAGACCAAGGAAACAAAGAATGAAGCAATTTTCTCCTTAGACTTGCTTTGATGTATTAAAGCATTTTGCTCTGTGCTTCATGTCAGCCAGGTCATGTGTTCATTTATTGGCCTTTAGAGACAAGCCATATATAAAATGTTCTTATCAGGTATTAAGTATTCCCAGCCTAACTCAATCAATCAACTCTATTTGCTCTTTCTCTTTAATCGCCACCCTATCTCCAGATGAATATCACCCTGGCCTAGCAAACTTCTGGTGTCAGAAATCTGAGTATTTTTCTTTGTGCTATTTATTCTCTGAATTTTTAAAAATACGTTCTTATTGATTTCAGAGAGGAAGAGAGAGGGAGAGAGAGAGAGAAACATCAATGATGAGAGAGAATCATATATCTGCTGCCTCCTGCACACCCCTTCCTGGGGTTCAAGCCCGAAACCCGGGCATGTGCTCTGACCAGGAATAGAACCATGACCTCCTGGTCCATAAGTCAACACTCAACCACTGAGCTTTGAGACCAGGCTATTCTCTGATTTTTTTATATTTCTCTTTTTTCTGTTATTGTTTCATTTGTCCCTGCTTTCATGCTTCAGGCCCTATCACTCTCTCTCTCTGCTTCTTTCCTTCCTGACAATCCCATTTAGTACTTTTTTTTTCCTATACCTTTCCTTTGTGGAAACATCTAAGCACTGATTTAGGTCTCTTTCCAATGAAGGTGAATATTTTAGAAAGAAAAGAAAAATTAAAGTTCACTAAGTAAGGCCCTTGTCTTCCAATTAGTAAAAGAAAAATAATTTCATTATGTGAGGCTATTAACTCTGACAGCCCTAGCACAGGTTTTTCCTTTACTTTTATAAGTTTCTAAAAATTATACAGGAACAAATCAATAACCAAGTTTTTTTAAATGTCACTTCTTCAGTGTAGGGCTTTAATATTCCTAAGAAACATTATATTTTAAATATCCCTGAATCCAAATCAAAGATAGCAAATGTGTAGAAATGAAAGTATGACCATTTAGGATGAAACGCAAGGAACCAAGCCCAGTGAAATCAATACTAGCTTTATTTTTGTCATGTAAGCTAAGTGTGAAAATTCAAGCAAATAACACATTGGGGAAATTTAAGACATGATATATTTCAAATTCTCGTTACGGAATTTGAGATGCTTAAATGTTAATGGTATGCTGAGAATAATTGTAACTTTTCACCAGCACTTTAGAGAATTATACTGGGACATAAAGGTTTTTCTTATGCAACATATCGCAGATGAAGTATTTCTCTAACACTTTTGAAGGGTCACCATAGTATCTAATAAAAATAGAAAATGGAATATTTTCTGAAATACTTCTAATTTTTCAGATATTTTTTCTTATTTCCAGACTGTGAGCATCTTGAATATAAGAAAATATACTAGGTTTATTCAAAAGATTATGCCATTTTCCAAAATATTTCCTCACCAGAGACAGTAAAGCATCAAACAGACTTTCAAATTACAGGGGGAAAGTTAGGGAGAGGTGAGGGAGTTATGAAATCAAACGAAAGACTTGTATGCATGCATATAAGCATAAACAATGGACGCAAAACTCTGGGGGGTGAGGGCATGTATGGGTGTGGGGTGGGGGGGTAATGGTAAGATATGTGCACATATAATACCTCAATAAAAAATATATATACAAAATATTTCCTCAAAATATTTGTTAGTAGAAAATAAAGCTGAGATCCTAATTTCCTAAACATAAAAGCTTAACAAGACAAACAAATATCAGTTGCCTAACATTAAAATTATTACTAACATTAGAATTATTACATAAAATTAGTTAACCTTAAAGATTGATTCATTTTAGTATAGTTCAAAAGATTCCTAGCTTCCAGACAGGAAATAGGTCAAAATAGTCTTTTTGGTAAAGAAACTAAGATTAGGCAATTAACCTTTTAATCCACTTAATAGTTGAAATTCCTGTCATTTCACAGTTATGCAGGCAGCACAAAGATAATTGTTGGAGTTTAAAAGAGTATTTGTGAAAGAGAAAGAGTGTGGTGTGTGTGTGTTTGTGTGTGTGTGTGTGTGTGTGTGTGTGTGTGGAGGAATTTGGAAATTAAAAGTAAAAAAGACAAATGCTATATGAGGAGATATTAAAACACTGTAAGTATCCTATATAATAAATGGCTAATATGCAAATTGACCAAACGGCGGAAAGACTGGTTGCTATGATGTGCACTGACCACCAGGGGGATTGGAAAAAATGGCATATTAACAATATTGAGTCTCCTAGCCATGAACATGGAATATCTCTTCATTTATCTAGTTCTTGGAGTTCTTTTATCAGAGTTTTGTAGGTGTGGTTTTTTATATATATAGCTTTTGTACTTATTTTATTAAATCTAATAGTATTTTTAAAAATTAGTCATTCAATTATTGCCAAAAATTTAAAAACTGTCCAGCTAGAGTGATAGCTATATGAGATCAAAGCCAATGACTGCATTGTCAATATGCCATTTTTTCCAATTGATCTATAGATTCAATGAAACCCCAGTCAAAATCCCAGTGAGTTATTTTGTAATACTGACAAACTGATCCTAAAGTTCATATGGAGAGTCAAAAGGCCTAAAATAGTAAACACAATATTAAAGAAGAATGGAGTCAGAGGACTGATACTACCGACTTCAAGTCTTAAATCTGCAGTAATCAAGACAGCCTGGTTTTAGGTGAAAGGATAGATAAGTAGATCATTAAAATATAATAGAAATCACATAGAGCCAACTATCTTTGACAAGGGTGTAAAGGCAATATAATGGAGAGAAGATATATTTAAGCAAATGGTGTTGGAACAACTGAACTTCCACATGCAAATATATATATGTATATACACACACATATATATTAATCTAGACATAGACCTTATACCCTTTTTGGGTCTTTCCACATTAAGTGTTCAGGAATCTGGAGAAGTGCTGTGCATAAATGAATAAACTAGACAAGAAATATAAATTTGGGAGGCATGGGGGAGCCAGGGGAGGCTCCACTTTCTAGTGAAGTGGGCTTTCCAAATCTCCGGACCCAGGGCTTTTTATTCCCACATTTTTTCCCTTTAGCAAAGCAGATATACATATAAAAGATAAGGTTTGGTAAACAATAAAGGACCATCAGGTTAGGGGAATTGCCTTCAGCTATTCCAGCAGCAGGTAACAACATGTAGATTTTTTTTCATATATTTTATTGATTTTTTACAGAGAGGAAGGGAGAGGGCCAGAGAGCCAGAAACATCGATGAGTGAGAAACACCGATCAGCCACCTCCTGCACACCCTCAACAGGAGATGTGCCCGCAACCAAGGTACATGCCCTTGACCAGAATCGAACCTGGGATCCTTTAGTTCGCAGGCCGATGCTCTATCCACTGAGCCAAACCAGTTTTGGCAACATGCAGATTTTCAACCCAGCTGAAAGAGTCCATTCAACCTTTTGAGGACTTCTCACATTTATTATGACCCGCTGGACTTCACCTCCAGCCTATCACCCTTTTTGATTTAATAAATTTAACAAGAATGTGTGCCATTTGCAGAGCTCAGGTCCTTTTAAGATTTTTAGATTCAACGGAAAGGATTGAGTTCTTTCATGTCCTTTTAAATTGCTGCCAGGCATCAAAGGAATCAGTTTGCAGTAAGTTCTTTTCTGGGCCAACCTTTGAGTCCCCTTCCCAATCACTACTGTCCAACAGTTTTTTATGGGGTTCCTTCCCAATCGCTGTCCCCTGTGACATGACAGCAATGATATTCTGGTTCTGGATGGTGAGCAAATGGTGAGCAACAGCAATGCAGGTCCAACCTTCTTTGGCTTGTTCTGGGCAACCAGAAGCGACACACAGCTGCTGACTGCTAGCATGGCAAGGCGTCTTTTCCATCCCCCATCTCTGGACTATTTTTCTTCTGTCTCCTCAGTGTGTTGCTTGGGGCCACCACCATCTGTGGCTGGAGTAGTCTGGTCAGTTACTTTCTTGGATCCATTGTTGCAGGAATTCACACAAGCTTGGAGGAGTTTTCTGGAAATATATAAGCATATTCTCGACCAAAGGTTAATAAAGGAATCCTTTCTATAAATTAGACTTGTTTTTTATTTTTATTTTGCCCAAATCATTTTCCTTTGACTTATTCTGAAACCATGTGTGTCTTGATATCAGCATTACAAGTGAAAAAATGTTTAAAGTAAAAATTTAAGTAATTAAGGCTTGATGTAATTTACTTACAAAAGATTACTCCACTATCCCCCCTTTGTTTGTTTTAAATAATATCAAGAGGCTTTTGGAAATCTTGCAATGCAACCTTGATAGCTTTTAAATCATTTCTTTGCACAGAAATAAGACTAGTTTGGATTCATTGCATGACAAGCAGTTTTACTCTGAGATGAATCAATAGTAAAAAAAATTAGTTAATGCTCCAGGAATAGTTTCCTGCCTAGTACAAACTAAGTTCCCCTGAATATTCACTTATTTCAATTTCCCAATATAAATTAGTTTGAAATAAGGCTTATTTTTTAACTTTACTTGTCCTTGGCAGTAAATGACACTAATTGAATTACTTTTATCAGTCTTTGAGTATATCTACATAAGCTTTGTTAGGGAGGCAAAATGCAAATTACTTACTTTTCTCTTTGAGGCCTAATACATTAACATTTAATTATATTTTTCTACATATTTGAAGGGCATTTTCCTTTATTTCCTTCCAAAATGATTTCTAGGCCACCTTTGAGAGTTTCTTTTTTTAAACCTTTTCCTTTCTTTTACACCAAGCAACAAACATGGTTGCTTTGTAGATGCTGACTGGTACTGTGATGCCTACATATTAAGTGACTATCTTTTTACTTATGGTGACTACCAAGGATCAGATTTAATGCTTGAATAATAACCTTCAGTTTACCCTGTAAATAGTAGTGGAAGAGATTTCAAAATTTTAAAATGTCTCCTTTTTATTAAGCTTAAAATTTACTTTTAAACAGCATTCCTTTTGGCTAGTGTTCATTTGCATACACATATGGCTCATGGGAGGTCTTAAAAACTATTTCAAAGGACTTTACTAGAATCTAATTGTTTATAAAAATATTTGCTTCTCATATAACTGAAGTTATATTAGACCTTGATTACATTTTAAAAAACTAATTTATTAAATAACTAAAGTAGGCATCTTTATTGAAAAAGCAAAGTAAGCAAACTTATACATTTGGTCTATGAAGTATAAATGCTGTCCCATTCCCCAGCCTATTTAAAAAGCAAGCCTCCCTAGGGCTCCTGCTTGCTTTTGTTTTTAAAATTTCACTGCTGAAGGAGAAACCAAGATGGCAGCACAGGTAAACACCTAAACTGCTGCCTCGCACAACAATTTCAAAACTACAACTAAAAGACAAAACGGACATCATCCAGAACCACAGGAAGGCTGGCTGAGTGGAAATTCTACAACTAGAAGAAAAGAGAAAAGCACACTGAGACTCAGAGGAGCTGTAGAAGGCAGATGTACAGAGGCGCACGTGCAGAGAGGGCTGACAACTGAGTATGCAGCTGGCTTTCTCAATTCGGAGGGAGACAAAAGCTCCCGACTGCTCTGAACTCCAGTTCCAGGCGAGACTCTGGGGAACCAGACTCATTCCGGGAGAAAATGGACTGTCTGGCAGTGGGCGAAACTCAAGGGTGGCTTTCTCTAAAAGGTGCTTGCAGCGATTACTGTGGGACAGTGAGACCCAGGGGCCTCTTAGGGCAGGGCTGATGGGAAGGCATTGCTGTGTGCTCTGCCCTGAGACTCCGCCCCATCCAAGCTGAGCACAGAGGCTTTTGCAAGTCTTGTCTCATAAGGGCGTCTCCAGCACAGAAGTTCTCCCAGCATAGACACAGCTGATCCTCACAGCCAATTAGCTTGGAGATCAACTCCCTGCAGTGATACCAACAGCAAGCAAGGCTTAACTACAACAAGACTAAGAAGACAAGCCACAGACTGGGAGAAAATATTTGCAAAAGATATATCTAATAAAGAACTATTTTATAAAATATATTAAAAAAAAATCTTAAAAGTCAAATATAAGAAAACAAACTTTGTGTCTAAAAAATGGGCAAGGACTTCAGCAGACACCTCACCAAAGAAAATATGCAAATGATAAATAGGCATTTAAAAAGATCATCCACATAATATGTCATCCAAGAAATTCAAATTAAAATGAAATACCACTACACAATTATTAGAATGGCCAAAATCCAAAATACTGACAACACTAAAAACTTGTGAAGATGTGGAGCAACAGGAACTGAAATGCAAAATGGCACAGCCAGGTTAGAAGACAGTTTGTCAGTTTCTCACAAAACTAAACATTTTACCATATAATTTATCAATCATGCTCTTTGGTATTTATCCAAATGAGTTGAAAATATGTCCAAAAATTTTCAGACAGAGGTTATAGCAGCTTTATTAATATAATCCAATTTTGAAAGCAACCATGAAGTCTTCAAAAGGTGGATAGATAAATAAACTGCAGTATATCAATCAATGACAGTGCTAAAAAAGAAATTATCTATCGAGCCATGAAAAGACATGGAGGAGCATTGCAAGCTATTACTAAATGATAGAGGTCAACCTACATGCATTATGATTCAATTATATGACATTCTGGATAAGGCAAAACTATGAACACAATAAAAAGATTATTAGTTCCAGGGGTTAGGGGGGAGAAAATTAAAAAAAAAATCAGGGCAACAGAAGATTTTTAGGTCAGTGAAACTATTTTTTTCTGTATGATACTGTGGTGGATACATGTCATTATACATCTATCAAAACACTTAGTACAAAACTTAGTAAACCTTAATGTATGCTATAGACATTGAATGATTATTATATGTCACTATAGTGGCATAGATTATAGCAAATCTACCACTCTGGTGCTAGAAATCAATGGTGGGAGAGGCTGTTCATATGTTGGGGTATGGAGTATACAGGAACTCTGTGCTCGCTACTCAATTTTTCTGTGAATTTAAAACTTATAAAAAATAAAGTTTATCAAAAAATACTATTGGAAACCTAATTAGGTGACTTCTTTCATTTAGTAATATGCATTTAATGTTCCTCCATGTCTTTTGGATAGGAGTGTAGAATATGTGGGGTCCGGAACAGTGGGCAGTGATTCTTGAGAAAATGGCTTCAGACTGAGATGCCAAAGGTGAATAAGAATGCCTAGGCAAAGAAGGTGGACAACACAGGATGGCTAAGGTGTGGGGGCTTTGTATCTATGTCTTATATTTATGTTGTCTCTCCACATCAGTCTTCTTGGGTAGTATGATGATTGCAGACAAATTTAGACATGACAACATTGAGAAGAAGAAGAGATGATCAGTAAATAAAGTTGCTTAACCCAAATTTTAGCTGAACACATGCACCAGAATAAAGATTTCATTTCCCAGCCTTTCTTGCATCCCAGTATGGCCATCCATTTAAATTTTGAGTAAATGGTATTGATACAGAAATACTATATGGCAGTTTCTAGGAACATTAAGAGATAGAATACCTGAGTTCCTTGCCGCTTCTACTTTGTCCTTTTTTTCCATCCTGCTTCTAAGTCAGAGATGGACAATGAGGTTGAGGTCAAATGTGGTGGAATGTAAAGATAGAAGGATCAACATATCCTTGAAAACCCTCATTCAACTTTTGTATAGGAGAGAAATAAACTCTCTTATTTAAGCTTGTGTTATTGGGCTTTCTGTCACACAGGAAACCTTAATTCCAAATCATTTAATGAACAATGACCTTGGGAAATAAAAAACATGGCATATAGCAGGAACTGAAAGATTACCAATATCTTTGGAAAATGTTTTGAGATGAGGTAGATATCATATTATACAAAATACTGTAGGCCATGTTTAAAAACTTGTAAATGATCCTAGGAGCAAAGGAAAGGCATTGAAGAATTTTAAACACAGGAGGGGCAGGATAAAAATCTATGTTTTAATAAGGTCTCTCTAGCTAGTGTGAAGAAAGGATTACATGGGTAGTAGGAGCAGATGTAGTGGACCAAGTTAGGAAGCCATTAAAGTCATCCATGAGAGAGTGTTACTTTAGACTCAGAAGTTGTGAATGGGGATTGAGAGAAATAGGCTGATTTGAAGGCTATTTAGAGAATAGGAAAAAAGCATTTGTAATTATTTGGGTGAAGGGGGTTGTGGAGAATGAAGAATCAAGCATGATGCCCAAGTTTCTGAATTGAGCAATTGTGTTGATCCTTATGGGCTAAATTAGAGAATCTTGAAGGGAGAATAGATATGGGAAGAAATTAATATGCTACCACTTTTTAATATTTCAAGTTTAACAATCCTATGAAGGATACAAGGAGAAATGTCAAATAAATTATATAAAATTGGATACACTGTTTTGGAGCTTCATAAAGGGGAAAATTGATGGGAGTTACAAACTTGGAAGTCATTGCTTAGAGATAGTGAATGAAGTCATGAGAGAAAATGGGTTGGACCTTCATTCTCTTAGTGATAATGACCTAGGAGTCTACTCATTTCCTTAGTACAGGATGTTTATGAAAATACATTTTATATGTAATTTATAATTGTGGTATATTCTTATGCTTAGGCAAACCTTCTTGTAAGATGTTTCTATGTTTCATTTATTTTATTGAATTAAAGCTAAATGTTCTATAAAATCTTTTGTTATAAACTCCACTTTAAATATTTTATGAGATAAATTTTGCCTGGCAACTATATTCAGATTTCTGGTGTCCAGGGTAGATAATATCAGGGAGGCAAACACTTTTCATAGAACACATTTTACAGAAACTATAAATATATGACAATTATCAGTTGCTTTAAAAATATTAACTAAATCTAGTACATAACAAAACATTCTGGCTATATGAAATAGTACATAACAAAACATTCTGGCTTCATCAAATATAACCATAATTATCATGTATTTGCTTCTAAGATAATTTTAGTAAGAAATGTTACCATTTCTATATTTTTTGTAATTATTCTACTCTGAGCCTTTGAAGTCAGACTAGATTCCATTATTAGCTTAATTAATGAGAGAATCTCAGAATTGGAAGAAAACTTAAGTTCTCATGCAGAAATATCTCTTCCAAAATAGAACTGGAGACAAATTTAATCTGAAAATGATACTGTGTGTATTTGTCCAAATATGTAAAATAAATACAAAACAGCGTTAGATTAACATCAATAAACAAGAAAGGCTCATAGTCAAATAATTAGTTTGGGTCCTAAGAGCCGTGCCATATGAAAGATAATTTTTTTGTTATTTTAAATAAAAACCACTGCATAATTAATATCACTAATTATACTGAAATGTTATTTTTTCAGCATTCCTCTGACAAATGTGAAATCTCACATGAGAAGAGGAAACAGATATAGTTTCATCCAAATCTCTTTCTTAACAGGGAAGCAGACTTGAAAGTTAGAGGCTAAGACAATGGGGCAAAAACATGTGAACTATAGACCCAGACTACTTGGGGTCAAGTTTATTTATTTATTTATATATTATTAATTAATTAATTATTATTAATTTTTATTGTCTAAAGTTTTACATATGTCTCCTTTTTCCCCAATTGACCCCCCCCCCCCCCAGCCATTCTCACCCTGGGCAAACCCCCACCGCCCCAGTGTCTGTGTCCATTGGTTATGCTAATATGCATGCATATAAATCTTTTGGTTGCTCTCTAACCACCCCCTCCCCTATCATTTGTCTCTGAATCTATTCTTGTTCATCGGGGTCAAGTTTGGATTTAACCCTTGCAGCTGGCTAGTCTTAAACAAGTTACTTCCTTACTCTGAGGTCGTTTTCTCATTTCTAAAATGAGAATCTTTTAAATATTTAGCTCACAGTGGTTCTTTGAACACTAAACAGATTACTATATGTAAAAGCTTAGAGCACTAACTGATACCTAAGTGCTTACCTAATATCAGCTATTGTTACTTGTTATATTGTTAATTACTTAATTATAAATAAAAGTGAGAGATTCATTCTATTGTAATTATTCAAATCTTTCCCCAAATGTGTTTCTTATAGTGACTCTACTTCCATAGAATGGTAATAGGCTTTTTATGAAAAAAAATTTCAAAATAAAAAAAGACCCATGGACAAGCATGGCAGGGAAAAATCAATTAAGCAAAGTTATACAGATTTTGCTTTAGCAGAAAATTTCAGAACCTTCCATTTGTGAATTGTGTTATTCTCTAAGAGATGGAAATAATATTTAGAAATTTCCAAACTTAGTTGACAAAGAATTCCTATTTTCAGCAGAGCATCATGCATGACAAAAATCCAATGAAATATACTTTGAAAATAATTCAGAACTTGAAGCACACTACCTCACACTGACAGAGAGATTCATTACAACAAATGATTGTATGAAATATTAATCCTACTATACTTAATTAATATGCAAATAGATTCATTCTTCACCTTTCCTCTTATACATATATTATCCTTCAACTTGCTCCTCATTTTTCACTTTCCAAAAATGTAAGGGGTGTTAATTACTTGTTGCCAAGACAGTCTCTCATTTTATGTTAACTCCCATGTTTGATGTCATTCTTAAACATAGTTCAACCTCTGTATTTAAGCAAAGTATATATTGACTTCAGACAGGAGTATCAAGGCAAACAGAAAGTACATATTATAAAATGAACTGTGCTGCTTTGTAGCCTTGAAGCTGGTCTTCACCACAGACAAGTCATATTTAAAAGTCATATTCAGATCAGTTTGGTAGAATATATTTGTTTCAAGTAAATTGTCTTATAAAATCCAACTTCAAATAATTTTTGCAATACAGTGAAATGACAATAGAGAAAAAATTTCCAAACTGCTTAGTTCAATGTAGGAGGGAAGAGAGGAAAATTGGTATTGTAGATGTACAGTTTCTAACTGAACTGTGATACACTGACATTCAAAAGAGGCACTGCATTTGGAAAATTAAGTTTAATCTCACTAAGATGTTAAAGATGATAGAAAGCAAAGAATGCTGTATTATTCTTATGAATAGTACATTGAAAGTTGACCCAGGCTTCCTTTTTCTGATTATATTAAATAAGCTGGCTAATAAAATTATGGAGAAGTAGCCCAGTTCCTTAGTTTATATCTAAAATTAGACACTATAATCAAGCTACAAATAAAAACAGGTTGCCTTCCATTTTTTTCTTCTTATCACAATTCAATACTAAAACCATAGGTCTATGAGAGTCTGAAAAACTATTGCTGATTCACAGAAATATAAATCATCTTTCTTTATCTTTGAGATCCTCATTCAGTAGAAAACTAATATGTGACAGCATCAACAGACTACCTCATTATGAATATGAAAATCCATTTAATGGAAGCACTAGAGAATGAAAGCTTGACCTTTATGCACATGAAAACCCATGTATCTGAACCACTGACTTGAATATATAAAATATTTTAATGAGAATTCCATAATCAATACAGTTAAAGATGGAGAAAATTGTTTAACTTGTCCACCATAGAACCACAGGATTCTTAAATAGCAGTCACATTTTCCATGTCTCTAATTTACACCAATATGCCTTTTGTTGTTAATCCCCTATTGCACTTGAGTTATTAGAGAAAGAGATATTCTGGCTGGTTGTTCAACCTTACATAAATTTACAACTTATATATTTTTATAAGTTCAGGGTCTTGGCCTCAGTTTTCAGATTTTGATAGGGCTTTTAGACCACACTGGAGTGGTCTACAAACCTCTTTAGAAGGAGCTTCCTTTTTCTCCTAATATAACGCATGCCTCCCTCCAACAGCAATACCCTCCAAGCCACTCTCTATCCTTTTACTCCTACTTTTTTTTCAGAGCCTCTATAAGTCTAAATTTTATTACACAAAAGGCTATTCTTAGCGTTTTTGTAAACGTCTGCGTGCACATATTCACAATTTTCTCTAGTTAAGAATCCCTACTATAAAGTATCATAATTATTTTGTACAATGTTTACCTAGATTTTCTCAGAAGTTTTACCATTTTCATTGTTTACCATTTTTCTTTGCTATGAATGGTCCTTCTGGGATCAATTTCCTTATTCATTATCCAAGAAATACATCCTGTAGATAGCCCTTTAGTAAGGAATCTCTTATAAAAGTTCTCACTTTGAAAATACCTACATTTCATCTTCCTTCATGAAAAAAAAAAATCCACACAACTGGAAATAGATTTCTAGAATGGTAATTTTCTCCTAACACTTTGAAGATAATTTGCCTGGCTTTCTTGAGTATATTATTGAGAAATTTTCTATTGTTACTGAGAAATTACCTGTCAGTCTAATTGTAGTTTTCTTATAGATATTTCTCTTTCTCTCTGTGTTTAAGACCTGTCTTTTGTCTCAACTGTTCTATATTTTCACTATGTTGGTTCTTGAATTTCTTTTATTTATTCTATTTGAGATTTGGAGATTGTTAGGACAGGTAGTGTTTCTTGTATCTTGAATTAAGTGTATTTTACCACTTTTAGAAAATGTTCAGCAATTTATCTCTTTAATTATATAACTCCTATCACTGCCCCTCTTATCTTGTCCAAAAACTTCAGTTAGTTGTATGGTGGGACTTCTCTTTCCATTAAATGTTTGCATTTTCTGTAATTTCTTCATATCAATCTCCTGTTCATCACTTTTACCAACTTGGTTTAATTGATGTTTAGTATGTCTCTATGTTTTATTTCTGATATAAATAATTTTTTTTATTCTAAAAGTCCAGGTTGGTTTCTTTAAAAATCAGACTTGTCAAATTGGGCTATCAGAATTCATAGCTTTAAAAAATTATTCTTTCCACCGAGAGTAATGACCACTATGTAAACTTAATTTAAAAATTCAGATAGTGGTTATATTTAATAGCCAAGATAAATGTTTTCTTCTTTATAATGTCAATATAACTCTCTTTTTAAGATGGTAAATACTTCAAATCCTACATGTAACAATTTCTATATCAGCAGTTTTGATAATCTAATTTAACAGTTTGTTATTTCTAATGACTCTCCTGTATGGTATTGTTTCTTTGTATGTTTGGTAATTTTTATGGTGAGCTTATATTCTTTGAAAATGTATCTGTGGAAATTCTTTGACTGGTTTTAAAGTATGTCCCTTCAAAGAATGTTTGCTTTTCTTCTGCCAATTTCTTCCAACCACAAGACAAGACAATCTCTGCAAAATATTTATTTAATTCCTCTACTGAGGGTGTCACTATTTTAGTTTCCTGTCTTTTTGCCAGGTAGTCTGTGCCAAGCATCTGCCATTTTTTTTCTCAAGGATTTGTCTACTGAATTTTGAAAAGTGGCCCTTTAAATGTAGGTTCTACAGATTTCAGGACATGGGGAACTCTACAAGACTAGCAATCTGATTTCTCCAAAAAAAAAAAAATAATTGTGAGGAAAAGATAGTGAGATGATCCCCACGAATTATAAAAGAAATATCAATCAGTGGTAATTTGGATCTTATTTGGATTCTTATTTTTAAACAAGAGAGAGAGAGAGAGAGAGAGACCATTGGAAAAATTTGAACACTGGCTGGATATTTGTTAATATGAAGGAATTATGTTCATTCTTTCAAATATGATAATGGTATTATGGCTATGTTTAAACAAATAATCCTTATCTTTTAGAACAAAAACCTAAAATATTTACAGATGAAATAATTAATGTCTTGGATATGCTTCCAAACAATCCCATGTAGAGAGAGGAAATAGTTTGAACAAAGATAAATGAAATCAAATGAGTCATGAATTGATAATTATTCAACCTAGATGATGGATTCATGTTTCATTACACATTTTTTTCAACTTTTATGTATGTTTGAAATTTATTTTTTAGAAAAAAATAACAGAAAGCCATGCTATAAGCATCTAAGTATTGGCCAACACTATCTAAATAACCAAATCCCAAAAACTGGTTTACATTTTATAGATTTATTTGTTTCCTTTCATTCATAGCCTTTGAAGAATTTCTCTACTTTCAAACCAGATCACCCATATATTTAACAAAATATTTCTTACATTGTATCTAGCACTTCTGGGTATACTCTACTGAGCAGCCTTATTTCAGGAAATATCTCAAAAATAGTTCTTGACAGCCATCCTCTTTTTTTTTTTTCTATATTTTTATTTATTTCAGAGAGAAGGGGAGAGGGAGGGAGAGACATAAACATCAATGAAAAGAGAGTATCATTGACTGGCTGCCTCCTGCATGCCCCTCACTGGGGATTGAGCCCACAGCCCAGGCATATGTCCTGACCAGGAATTGAACCATGACCTCCTGGTTCATAAGTTGATGCTCAACCACTGAGCCACACCAGCCAGGGTGACAGCCATCCTTTTTAGTTGCTCAGTCAGAATCTTGAGCACTGACTTAATACCATCTTTCCCTCCTCCTTCTTTCCATCAATAACTATGTCCTTCAAATTCTACTTTCTAAAATTCTCACTTGTCTGTTCCCTTGAATCTCTCCAACTGTCTGTCACCACCCTAGTCCAATTCACTGTCTTCTCACTTTCGCCACGGCAAGTCTCCTCAGCAGTCTTACCTCATTCAGTCTGGTCCACTCTAATCCATCCTATCTAATAAAAGAGTAATATGCAGATTGACCATCACTCCAACACACAAGATGGTTGCCCCCATGTGGTCAAAGATGGCTGCCCCCATGTGGACACAAGATGGCCACTACAAGATGGCCAGCAGGGGAGGGCAGTTGGGAGGGACCAGGCCTGCAAGGGAGGGCAGTTGGGGATGATTAAGCCTGCAGGAGATGGCAGTTAGGGGTGACCAGGCCAGCAGAGGAGGGAAGTTGGGGGTGACCAGGCCTGCAGAGGAGGGCAGTTAAGGGTGACCAGGCCTGCAGGGGAGGGCAGTTAGGGGCAAATAAGCTGGCAGGGGAGCAGTTAAGCATCAATCAGGCTTGCAGGGGAGTGGTTAGGGGGTGATCAGGCTGGTAGGCAGAAGTGGTTAGGGGCAATCAGGAAGGCAGGCAGGCGAGCAGTTGGGAGCCAGCAGTCCTGGATTGTGAGAGGGATGTCCAACTGCCTGTTGAGGCTCGATCCCGGTGAGATCGGGCCTAAACGGGCAGTCAGACATCCCTTAAGGGGTCCCAGATTGGAGAGGATGCAGGTTGGGCTGAGGGACACACCCCCCCCGTGCACAAATTTTCGTGCACCGGGCCTCTAGTTCTTTATATAAAAGCTTGATTTATCTTTTGATTAATGCAAATTTATATCTCATCATTCCCCTGCTTAAAACTATTATGCTTTATAATAAAATCTAAAATATTTAAATGACCCCCGAGCTCCTCCATAAGCTCACTGTAGCCAAAACTCCAGTTTTATCCTGGACTACTCTCCTGATGTTTATTCTCTAAGATCCAATCTGATGAGACTTGATTTCAATCTTTGTGCTAAGGTCCTCTGCATGCACTTTCTTCTGTCTGAAACATCTCTTCCTTTTCCACATTGACAAGCTATCACCTTATTCTTTTGGCCACAGCTTATATAACTTCCTTAAAGAAAGAGTTACCTAACCCCATACCATATATGTAACCCTCTAATATACACGGAGTGGCCAGATTATTATGATCTCTGAATGCATAATAATCTGGCCACTCAGTGTATATCTTATATAATAAAAGGCTAATATGCAAATTGTCCCCTCAACCAGAACCAGGAGTTTGACCAGCAGGCAGGCCAGGCAACTGCCCATGTCCCTCCCCTGGCCAGGCTGGCCGGACCCCACCCATGCACGAATTCATGCACCAGGCCTCTAATATATATATATATATATATATATTGAGTGGCCAGATTATTATGCATTCAGAGATCATAATAATCTGTCCACTCAGTGTAATTTCTCTAGCATTAGAGCCTTATATCAAGTAAAATCACTTAATCAATATCCTCAGGTCAAGTAAAATCATTTAATCAATATCCATCTTTTTCACTAGTTTGTAAGAGTCAAGAAGGCAGGGACCATAATTTTCTTGTTGACTATGCCATTTGATAGTGGATAAGACAACGATGTCATAAAACATACGCTCAATAAAGATTTAAATGAATAAAAGTCAAGCATTATTCTATTTGATATGAATAGAATGGTAACTAATATAAACACAGTTCTTAATTTCAGGGAACTTACAGTTGAGAAGATGAATAATAAAACATGAAGTTTTGTCCTATTACAAATGTGGCAAGCAATGTGATAAAGGGAATATAGTACATAATGCTTATTTTTTACTTTGTCAATGCTGGGATTAGTGCGACAACTAGTTTGCAGTTTATATTATTCTATGAATTAACAGTAATGACTATTATTACAGTTGACCCCAAAATGTTTGAAGGTCAATATTATTAAACCATTATTGCCTTTTCTATTTGAGATTGCCCTCACCTCTCCACTCTCTAGACACACAACAGACTTGTAATTAACTGGTCTCACCATAGCAACAATAAACAATAACATTACTGATGGGGTAAGTTACAGGACCTAAGATAAGTCTGGGGTAGGTTTCCACCTGGAAGATTGACATTCATTCAGTTGCTACTATGGTTTCCATATCTTCCAATTGATTAGAAACTTGTTTCTCTCACCACAACTGGCACATATTAGTAGCCCAATTAATATTTGTGAATGGATTGAAGCTCTACTGGTGTCGCAATGTAAATATGTCCCAAAGACAGGTGAACTAGATTCAGTTATCTTCTTTTATAAAGCATTTCATCAATGAATAGTGTGCTGGCCTAGCAGCAGAATTTGGAAAGTACTTGATCCTATATTGTTGGCACAATACTTTTGCTGTGTCCCAGTACTTGTGTTCTTCTAACAAGCTTAAAAATCAATAATGGGATGGTTAATTCTGAAGTCTTCTCAGTCTCTGCACTGAAGCCAATGGCTCTGTAATAAGAAAAGTCACCTTTGATTTATTTATTAATTTATTTACCTTTTATGAAACAATGCTTGAGTGTTTATATCATATGTGTAGTGTCTATACAATTTATAACTGTCTTTGTACATGAGCAACAGTTTCCTGTAGAGCTGTTCAGTTTTTTTTCCCTCTTTGTTTCCACAGGAAATGTGTGCCCAGCCTCAGGACTTTTTTCTTTTTTCTTCCTTCAGGACACTGTTTAGAATACTGAGGATGTTTGTCATGATAAGAGGATTCCAACAGGGACTTGTCATAGGCAACTGCATGCAATTTGTTTGAGTATGAGGTTGTGGGTGTGGATTTTGTCCTTGACATAGTGTCTCTGCTAAATTGCTGACAGTAGTTTGTGGCTGTTCTGATTACTTAGGAATACCAAGCCCTGAAATATATTATGCTCTCCCTTTTGATGTCTGGAGCACCCACAGGAGACATAGTATATACTTTCTAAGTTATTCTTTCCATTTTAGACTCAGTTCTTGTCTCAAATCATCTCTGTTCTTTCCTTTCTCATTTATCTGTTTCTTAGTCTCTGTCTTAACTGTACTTTCCTTCCCAAAAGAAGATTTTTCCTTTCATGTTTTCATTTGTAATTCCACAAAGAGCAAGTTCTATGAGATAATGTTTTCTAAGAATGACCTAAGAATGATTCCATTGTTAAACTGGTTTGAACCTGGTAGCTGTGTCCCTTTTGTCTTCTTTTATGTAGCTTCAATGGATAGTTTCCTCTGGAAATCTCACACATTTTTTTTCTTGAACTCCTTTAGCTTCAAAATATGTCTAATAATAATATAAATAATAATTTATATTTTATATTTTTCCTATAATATTAATAGAAACTATCTGATTTAAGTAAGCACATGTGCCTACATTTCTGTAAAATTTGTATCTCTTTTTCTTCATTTTATGAGTAGCTAAATTTTTAAAAATATTTTCATAGCACTTTTCTAACTTCAGAATTCATTTTAGTAATGTCTGCTAGACCAATGTTTACCAAACTTTAATGTACATAGAATTCAGTTAGGGATCTTGTTAGAATACAGATTCTAATTCAGTAGGTCTGAGAAGGGCCTGATATTCTGAATTTTTAACAAGCTCCTGAAGGTGCCCATGCTACTTGTATGCACTGCTCTTTAAATGGCAGAGTGATAGATAGTAAAAGGTACAAAAGAGCAAAGACCTTGACTTTCTTGTTCACCACTACATCTGTTTTATCTACTACTAGAGGCCTAGTGCACGAATTTGTGCACAGGTGGGATCCATCCAGCTGAGCCCCAATCAGGGTGGATCAGAGCTGGGCCTGTCAGGAGGAGGATATGGCGGGAGGTTGGCAGCCAGCCTGCCCTGAGAAGGGCTGATCAGGGCAGGGATGGCCGGGGGGGAGAGGCCACAGGCAATTGGCCAGTGGGCCCAATTGGGGTTGGGAGGCCAATTGGGGGCAGGGCTTGCCATAGGAAGGAGCTGTGGGCAGTGGGCTGGCTGGCCCTGTCCCCGAATGGGGTAGGGGGTGCCGATTGGGGGCCAGCGACCTGGGGGAGGGCCCATAGGTGGTTGGCCAGTGACCCTGCTCCTCATTGGGGTGGGAGGGGCAATATGGGGTGGAGAGAGGGGCTGCAGGAGGTTGACTGGCTGGCCCTGCCCCCTATTGGGGTGGGGGAGCGATCAGGGGTGGGGCTGGCCAGGGGGAGGGGCTGCAGGCTGATCAGGGTGGTGGGGGCCCATTGGGGGCGGGACCAACCAGGGGGAGGGGCTCCAGGAGGTTGGCCTGCCAGCCCCGCCCCCTATTGGGGTGGGGGGTGCGATCAGGGGCAGGGCCAGCCAGGAGGAGGGGCTGAAGGCCTATCGTGGTGGGGCAGGCCAATCAGGGGTGGGGCTGGCCAGGGGGAAGGGGGTGGGGCATTTGGCCAGCCCGCCCTGCCCTTCATCAGGGTGGGAAAGTATTTATTAAAGGATACTTTTGAGAACAGTAACTGGGAAGAATGGGAAAAGAGCAGGTTTGAGCAGAGGAATAAGTAATGCTGCAATGATGGCCAGGGATCAGCCTCAGCTAACCACATAGAGAGCTCTTGGGTCAATGGGGAAAAAAGGAGACATATGTACCTGATCAGGCCGGTTCACTGGCCACAGTGGGTGTCATAGCGACTGGTCATTACAGTCATTACAGTGTTACAGTCACTGGCTTTTTATATATATAGATAGTGTCTACTACATGCTTGGTTTTCAATAGCTATTTATTAAGAGAAAAATTAGCTCCCTGAATCATTCACACAGCACTGGCATAAAACTATTGTTCCCATTTCATAGAATTTCTAAAAAGTAAAATGATTTGCCAGTGGTCTATACAGTAGCAAATGCATGGATTAATATAATTGTCTATTGTCAATTAATGAGGGACAGTAACTGCTCCTTTCTTCAATGTCCACTCACTTATTTTTCTCTTGATGCCAGGGGTTTCCAATGATTTGGGTGTATGTGACTCTGCATTGATTTCCATGAGTTGCAGATACAGTTGTCTAGGAGGAATCAAATTTATCTTTGAAGTGTTTCTGTATCCACATATTGGGTCATTTGTGAATGCCCTTATAAAATTCTGCCTAGATTTTTCCCATAGAACTATTTGAAACAGCAATTTTTAGGGGTGAAAAAGACATGTTTAGAACATTTTAGAAATTTTAAAAATTAAGGGGACCACAGAAGCAGCACAAGGCTGCAGAGCAGCAGAAGGTACATTTCCATAGAGTGAGGGAGCTGGAAACAGCAGAAGGTCTATATTTACAAAATAAAGGGAAGGAAACCCCTTATTTAAAGGGAGAAGAAAGCCCAAAGAGAATAACTATAGTAACCAGTCTAAGGGAATAGTGACCAATCAGAGGGGATATCAAGGCACCAGGATCTGTAGCCTTTATAAACCTTAGTAAAGGGAACTCAGTGGGACTCTTTCCCCCTCCCCACGTGGGAGTCTGTGCTGTGAAATTCTTTCCCCTTCCGCACGTGGGCATCTGTACTTGTTCTTCAATAAATTTCACCTTTGCTATTCCAGCTTCTGTCCGTGGATTCATGGATTCATTCTTCGACACCAACAGACAAAGAGCCCGGGGAAGCCATCCTGCCCAGGGGAATACCACATGTTCCCGACCAAAAATCCACTTCATATTGAACCTGTTGCTGTTTGAATTGTAAAATTTTGAAATATCATTTAGGAGGTAGGAAGAATTAAAATTATAATTTTTAAAAGAGGATCATTTTAGCATCACCATCTCACACCTCCTAAAACGATTCACAAAGTCCAAAAATTCAAGAATATAATTACCTTGTTAAATCTGGAAGTGCAAAGGCAGTGTATTCAGGAAAGAACATGAAGCTGTTCTGTCAAGCTTGTGATTTAGGGGCTGCTATTAGTTGCTTCTGAACTAGTGGGAGTTAATGATTTTCAAATGTGAGAAGCCAATTAACTATAATGAAATATACTTCAATAACAATTAGTAATTCTACTTCAAAGTTTAGTAAAGGATAGAAAATAAACTTTACCAAAAAAGTACATTCATTATGTAATTCTTAAAAAAAAACAAAAAAACACACTTTTATTATCAGGTCCCTTTTGAGTCAAGGTGTTCTCAATCATATTTTAGCAGGTATTCTGACTGTGGGGAAAATCCTCCTGCTGAGTTACTACCTTTTAATTATCCAAATGAAAAACAAAAGTAGAAAGCATGACAAACTTGAAGAGAATAAAAGCAAATCTAAAGTTAAGAAATATATTACTCATGCATTCTAAGATTAACTTAAGTCTCCCACAAGTAGGAGAAAAGAAAATCACATTTATTATTTACAACTCTCCTTACCTCTTTACCTTAAATCTCTCTAAGGAGAATAGATCTTAAGGAAACTCATTTGTCCTTCTGAGTAGAGTGGCAAGTAAAGATAATTTTGGAGAATGCACAGGAGACAGGAGGCAAGAAGAGAAATAAACCATTGCTAAATTATTCCAAATAAGAAAAGGAAGTGTGACCTGTGAAAGGAAGGGTGGGGCATCCTGAAGATTGGAGTTGTGGAAAAAGATTTCCACGTGTGTTTCACCCCTGTTACCAAAACACACAGATAGAAGTAATCAAATGGATTTTAAAGAAGTTTTATAAGGTGATAGGTATTTTTAGGCCTAGAGCCCTCCAATCTAGGGTTTCACAATCTGAGCAGCATTGACATTTGGGACTGGATAAGTCTTCCGCTGTGGGACATTCTGATGCGTTCTATGAAATTTAGCAGCAGGTGCTAGCCACTAGACACAATAGACCTCTACCCCTAATTGTAACAACAAAGTGTCTCTAAACATCGCCAAATGTCTCCTGGAGGGCAACATCACCCTCACTTGAGAACCACGGACCTAATCTCAAAACCTTTGGCATAGGTCTGCATTGCTTATCTGTGCTTTTCCAGGTCATTAAGTATCTGTGGGTAAGTTTTAATTTACTTAAGTGTTCTCATTGTTTTTTCCCCCCTTGGATGTGCAGATTGGTCTCAGTGCAGCCCAAGGCAAGAGTGGAGGTTTCCAAGTGGCTCCAGTTACATTCAATTTAACTCTTAAGGGTTTCTGTCTAAAATATTTGGCCTAAAATGCAGGTGCAGCTACAACTCAGTTTGAATGATCAATTTACAATTGTGTCAAAATTGAACTCCTATAATGACTGTGAAGGGCAAGTCAATGAATATTGAACTGACCAGAGGTGTGATGACAGATCATATGAAATTTAGAATAAGATTGTAGAAAAACCCCCTCAATCACTTTCAGTTTTTGACAGGTGAGAGAGTTAAGACAGTATTCAAGACTGGCTGTTTCTATTGAAAATGCAGATGGACACAATGCTATAAAATCTTACCCTAATGAAATACAGTCATATGCTGCTTAGTGAAGTGGATATATTCTCAGAAATGCACCCTCAGGAGATTACATCCTGTAAACATCTGAGAGTGTAGTTACACAAATCTAGGTGGTATAGTCTGCTTCTATGTATGTGTAGCCTTTCATTGATCGAAACATCATTATGCAGTGCATAACTGTAATCCAACAGAATCCATATGAAATTCTAGACTGGAAATTGCATTTTAACCCAATCTCTCCAGACACAATGTGTCTTAAATTATGTTATTTCCTGAAAAATAAAAAAGTTCAGGTATAAGCAGATGTGTGCTGGTAAATGTTTAACAAAGTCTTTAGAAAAAAAAAAAGCACTGATTTGTAACATATATTTGCCAATTTCTGTTGTGTAAATACTCTCACCATGGCCAATTTCAACAATGATGTCGTCACTAACACGACGTCACTAAAGGTAAGAGGTGCACACAATTGGCTCTATTGAATCAATAGGCACAGACTCCAGCATACCACTAAGAGGCAAAAATGTCTGAAAAAGATATGCTTAAAAGTTATCTTTTGGAGAAAGAACTGTCTGGAGGCTGCGTGGTATGTAATCAAGTAAGTTTTTAAAATACTTATCCACCAGTCTCTATGCCATTTCAAAATCTTTCCCTTTGATGTCTCTTATCGTTTGTTTCATAGAATAGTTTAGCCACCTTTATCACTGAAGTCTCTGGGGATGTTATTACCTGGCACAGACTCACAAGAAACATTGGAGCTTGGACAAATATTTATTTCAGGTATGTAACATATTTATATTTAGTAAATTACAAACCTAAAACACTGAAATCTGAAAATATACACATACATGGGAGTACTGTGTTGGTATAATTAAGCCTCACAGGTAGGCAGGTAACAGGGGTGATCAAAGAATTTATAGGACTTCAGTACTTCCCCAAAGCAATGTCTATCAAAGAACATTGCACTTCATTAAAAAGAACTTAAAAAGATGGCGATATATGTAGATTGTTATATATATACTAGAGGCCCGGTGCATGAAATTCGTGCATGGGGGGTGTGGGTGTCCCTCAGCCCAGCCTGCACCCTCTCCAATCTGGGACCCCTTGAGGAATGTCCGACTGCCCATTTAGGCCCGATCCCAGTAGGATTGGGCCTAAATGGGCAGTCAGACATCCCTCTCACAATCCAGGACTGCTGGCTCCCAACTGCTCGCCTGCCTACCTTCCTGATTGCCCCTAACCGCTTCTGCCTGCCAGCCTGATCACTCCCTAACCACTCCCCTGCCAGCCTGATTGATGCTTAACTGCTCCCCTGCCAGCCTGATTGCCCCTAACTGCCCTCCCCTGCAGGCCTGGTCACCCTTAACTGCCCTCCCCTGCAGGCCTGGTACCCCCCAACTGCTCTCCCCTGCAGGCCTGGGTCCCTCCCAACTGCCCTTCCCTGCAGGCCCGGTCATCCCCAACTTCCCTCCTCTGCCGGCCTGGTCACCCCTAAATGCTCTCCCCTGCTGGCCTCATCACCCCTAACTGCCCTCCCTTGTTGGCCTGATCGCCCACAACTTCCCTCCCCTGCTGGCCATCTTGTGGCGGCCATCTTGTGACCACAGGGGGGTGGCCATCTTGTGCAAGAGTGTGATGGTCAATTTGCATATTACCTCTTCATTATATAGGGTAACTATATAATCTAATAATAGACAAATATGCAAATTGACCGCACCTTCGCTACACCTAAGCCACACCCACCAGCCAAGCCACGCCCACCAACCAATCAGGACGAGTATGCAAATTACCCCAACAAAGATGGCGGCTAATGTGCATATCAAGACAGCATTGAAAGTGGGGGAGGGGAGGAGAAGGGAGGAGCGAAGTCAGGGCTGGGGGCGAACGGAAAAGCAGGCGGGCTGGAGGAGAAGGCGGGGTGGGTGACAAGGGCGGGGCGGAGGCGGGGTAGAGTGCAGCAGGAAATCCTATTGCAGGATTTTTCCTGCAACGGGAAAGCTAGTATATAAATATAAGAGAGAGATTTTTTTTTTTTAAGGTAAAACCTGCTTTATTCAAATATCTAATCACTGGCAGGGTTCTTTTCATAATATACTTCTTTTTTCTTTTTTCTGGGCCAACAGTTCTTTTGAGTCCCAAATTCAATGTCAAACAGTTCCTTATGTGTACATGTCAGCAATGATATTTCAGTTCTGGATGGTGGAAAAATGGTGGTAATGCAGGTCCGACACTCTCTGGTTTGGTCCTGGGCAACCTGCAGCGACGCACAGCTGTTGACTGCTAGTATGGCAAGGCATCATCAGCGTCTTCCATCTCTGGACTGCTTCTCTTTTGTCTTCATGGTTGGAGCAGTCCTGTCAATTCCTCACTGTTGCAGGAATCCACATGGCCTTGGAGTTGTTTTCTGAAAATATACAAACATATTCTCGACCAAAAGTTAATAAAGGAATCTTTTCTATAAATTTGACTTGCGATCCTTTTTCATTTTTTGCCCAAACGATTTTTCTTTGGCTTGTTTTGACACCATGTGTGTTTTTCATAGGTGTCTTGCTATTAGCATTACAAATGAAAGTCATTATATAGGGTAACTATATATAAATATAAGAGAGAGATTTGCCATAAACATTTATGCATAATCAAAAGATTTTGGTAGCAAGATCTGGAAGGTTATGTGGAGTGCAATTTGAAGAATTGGAAGTGATTGGAACAAGTCAGAATGAACAATGTATTAGCACATTGGCACGTGTGCCTGAGAATCTTAGGGTTCTCCAGAGCCTATACAGCTCTCACAGTTTAGTAAAGACACATTAGAAAGAACAGGGATAAAAGTAGGTGTTTACCCTGAAGGAGTAAGAAAGTCATGTGAAACACCAGTGCAGCCCGCTGAGGTAGGCCTGCTTCAGTGACCACGGAGGTCCTCAGGAAGGAGGACCAGTTTCCATCCAAGGGCCCCTCAGAGCCAACCTGAGCCCTCATGCCTGCGTTAACTGTGGTGAAGCAAGATGCAAGCAAGATCACCATGATCGCCCAGGCATTGTTCACCTAGAACCAGACCACAAGGCTGACAGAAAAACCGTAAGAAGTAATATAATATTGGTTGATTTTTTGGAAAGAAAAATCCCCCCTGATTTCATTGTCAGAAAGTAACTCTGAGGAATACCATCTGATCCCTACTGAAGTCATAATCAGATTTAAGAGCTATAGCAGGCAGTTATTATACTCAGACCCATTGACATCCTAATTGGATTTGCATGAGTGCCAAGGCCAGTCTGCGCCACATAATAACATCCCTAAAAGTTTCAATGATAAAGTGGGGAGAGGCTGAACCATTTATGAGAATATATAGTGTAACCCAGTGTAAGGACAATTAATAAATTGTTTTTCACAAAGAGGAACATGACTGGGAAAAAAACCCGACTTATTATGTAAAATAAGAAATACATATTATTGCAAGCTAGTATATACACACAAACACACACATAATCATAGCAAAGTTTTGTAAAACAAAACTTATTATTTTCTGATCTACATTTCAATGAAAACACTATATTGATTTCAGGACCCATTAATGGGTAAGTATCTACGTTTTGGAAACTATGTTGTAAAAAACATCCTGTTTAAAGGTGAATTGATCCTAAGGCTAGTATTTCTACATAATAAAAGATTAGAGACAAACAAGAAGATTTTGAAAGGGCAAGAAGACAGACTGGTGGAGCAACACCATTAGTGGGGAGAAAGAAGCAGGAAAAACTGATTGGAGAGGGAGGTAAGGGGTAGTTGACATAACATCTATCAGATTAAGAGGCACTTGGAAAAAAGACAGATATGATTAAAATATATTTAAAGAAAGTTTTACCATATTAGCAGACCTTAAAGCCATCCTTCTTTTAAAGAATAATATGGAGTATTTCATAGTGTTAATATGGAGTAACATTCCATATTATTCTTTACTGCTTCTATTTTTAAAATTTTTATTGATTGATTGATTTTGGAGAGAGAGGAAAGAAGAGAGACAAACATCGACCTGTTGCTCCATCTATTTATGCATTTATCTGTTGATTCTTGTATGTGCCCTGACCGGAGCTAAATCCACTACCTTGGCATATCTGGACAATGCCTTAAACAACCGAGCTACCCAGCCAGGGCTTTACGTTTACATTAGTCATTTTGAAACCATAAAATCAATTTATTGTTCCACAACCAGCATTTTTAAAATTAGAAAAGAATAGAAAATGTAAGTATACATTGCATGTAATATAATTTTGCAAAAACAATGTTTTAGCTATAGGTGTATATACATGTTTGAGTATTTGTATATGCACTGCATTACATTGTAAAATGAATTCATTTTTGAGGGTTGGAATAAAAAAACTCTGAAAGTCATTGCCCTAGAATACTCTTGAATATGTAACCCAAGAGACACAAACTTTGATAGATAACAGGATTATTTATAACAAAATAAATGGCAATTCTACACATTCTTAGACAGAAAAATGGATAAACTGTGGTGTTTTCACATTATGGAATACTAGACTGCAAAAAAAAAAAAAAAAAAAGAATATGCTACAAAGCAGTACATATGAATCTCAAAAAACATGCCAAATAAAAATTGCTCACAGGATAGCTTATACAGACTTATTTCACATATAAATTTCAAAAAAAGGAATATAGGACTTGAAGATATGGACAGATATGAGAAAACCATTTTTTTAAAAAGTAAAGGAGTAATAAATATATTAGCAGGTGATTATATTTTGGAGGAGGGAAAGGGCACCAGGGTGTTCAGGGAACTGTATGTATTTTATTTCCTAAGCTCATGTGGAGTGTATGTGTGCTTGTTCATTGTTATCCTTTAAATTATATATATATATAGGTTTAAAAGTGAAATATGACTTTGTATATATTAAATATTTTGTAATAAAAGTTTTACAAAAAAATTACTGTTTTTAGAACAATTTTAATAAGTAATGGAAGAATTACTGGTTTTGAATATCTATTTTATATCGAGGCTATTACAGAATTCCTCAAAATTTTAAGAGATTTTCAGTTAATTCAGTGTAGTTATTTCTAGTTGTATAGTTACATAATCTATCAATGTTAATAATTTTGTTTCTTCCTTTTTGTTATACTTTCTTTTGTTGTTTTGTCTAGAAGTTCCAGGAAAATTAAAAACAAAATATTCTTTCTCAATTAAAAAATAGTACTTCCATTTATTCTACATTGTAAAAGAAATGACATTTCACAATGGAGTGTAATGAAGATTATTCCTTTAGGAAAACATTATTATAGGATAGTTTTATGGACTGAAAGTATCCCTCCAAAATTCTTATGCTGAAGTATTAACCCCCAGTTCCTCAAAATGTGCCTTTATTTGGAGATAAGGCCTTTAAAGAAGTAGCTAAATTAAAATGACGTTTTATGGGTTATGCATATGTACAATGAATAGATTTAAAAAATAAATAAAATAAAATGAGGTTTTATGACTGGGACCTAATCCAATACAATGTATTTTTATAAGAATAGGAGATTAGAACACAGACGTGCATAACAGAGAAAGAACATATAAGGACACAGCGAGAAAGCAACCATCTGCAAGCCAAGGAGAAAGGCCTAGGAAGAAGCCAAACCTGCTTGATCTTGGACTTCCAGCTTCCAGAACTGTGAGAAAATAAATTTATTGTTCAAGTCACCCAGTCTGTGGTATTTTATTATGGAAGCCAAATAAACTAATTCAGATGGTATATCCTTATTGACAGAAAAATATGTGCTTGACAACTGGATCTAGACAAACTAGCTATGTGACCTTGGCCACATAATCTGAGCTCTCCAATGCATGAGTTTTAAAGGATGAATAATAATAAAACATACAAAAAAAAAAAAAAGAGTAATAAGGAAATATTCCTGAAGTACTCATAGTAAATTTAGCTATTATTATAAGTTGTTGAATATTTAAATACATCTAAAAATGCATAAAAATAGCTCTATCATGAGGTTTACCCAATGAAAAAAAATTCAGACAAAGATATACACTATAAGATATCCATCACTGTATGCCTTATATTAACACTAGAGGCCCGGTGCACGAAATTCGTGCACGGAGGGGGATTGTCCCTCAGCCCAGCCTGTACCCTCTCCAATTTGGGACCCCTTGAGGGATGTCCGACTGGGCAGTCGGACATCCCTCTCACAATCCAGGACTGCTGGCTCCCAACTGCTTACCTGCCTGCCTTCCTGATTGCCCCTAACCGCTTCTGCCTGCCAGCCTGATCACCCCCTAACCACTCTGCTGCCAGCATGTTTGCCCCCAACTTCCCTCCTCTGCCGGCCTGGTCACCCCCTAACTGCCCTCTCCTGCAGGGTTGATCACCTCCAACTGCCCTCCCTTGCAGGCTTGGTCCTTCTCAACTGCCCTCCCTTGCAGGCCGGGTGCCTCCCAACTGCCCTCTCCTGCTGGCCATCTTGTGGTGGCCATCTTGTGTCCACATGGGGGCAGGATCTTTGACCACATGGGGGCAGCTATATTGTGTGTTGCAGTGATGATCAATCTGCAGAGTTCTCTTTTATTAGATAGGATAGAGGCCTGGTACAAGGGTGGGGGCCAGCTGGTTTGCCCTGAAGGGCGTCCCGGATCAGGTGGGGTTTCCCTTGGGGCATGGGGTGGCCTGAGTGAGGGGCCTGTGATGGTTTGCAGGCCGGCCACGCCCCCTGGCAACCCAAGTGGAGGCCCTGGTATCTGGAATTTATTTTCCTTCTACAATTGAAACTTTGTAGCCTGGAGTAGAGCCAAGCCTAGGGCTCTCTCAGAGGCCGGCCGGCAGCCATTTGTGTTGGGGTTATAATTGAAACTTTGTTGCCTTAAGCGGGTGGGCCCGGACAGGGTGTGCGGAAAGCTTTGCTTCCCCTGTTGCCAGCAGCAACCCTGGCCTGCTCTTTCAAGCTCCATTCTGCCGCCATTTGTTTGAATTTGTTTACCTTCTATAATTGAAACTTTGTAGCTTGAGTGGAGGCTTAGGCCTGGCAATGGCAGGCGGAAAGCTTGGCTTCCTCTGTTACCTAGGAAACCTTGCTCTCTGTGGCTGTAGCCATCTTGGTTTGGGTTAATTTGCATACTCGCTCTGATTGGATGGTGGGCGTGGCTTGTGGGCGTGGCTTGTGGGTGTGTCAGAGGTATGGTCAATTTGCATATTTGTCTATTATTAGAGAGGATAGAATAGCTATAATCCAGATATTTAAAAATAGGATGACAGTAAGTAAATTATGATATAACTGTAGGTAGAATAGTTTGTAGTTATTAAAAAGCACTGTGATAATATTTAAAATACATTAAGTAAAAACAATAAAACTTTATATTAAATTATGACTTTAACAAACTAAAATATAACCAGAGGAAAGGCTAAAAGAAAGATTTTCATTTTGGTCATATATATATATATATATATATATATATATATACACACACACACACACACGCACACATACACATTTCTCTACTCTCCAATATCTATACAATGAATATAAAATCCTATAATGTGAAAACAATAAAAATAATTTCTATTTTAGATTTCAGACTTCCAGCCTCCAAAACTATGAGAAATAAATTTCTTTTATTTATAAGCTACCTGGTCTGCAGTGTTTGTTATAAAAGCTGAAACAGACTAAGATAAGTAGTTTTATAATAAAACCAGAGGCCCAGTACATGAAAATTCATGCACTGGATGGGGGGTGCCTCAGCCTGGCCTTCCCCTTCTCACAGTCCGGGAGCCCTCAGGGGTGGGAGGCAACCCAGTGATAAGGAGAAGGCAATGCCCCCATCACACCTCTGTTGCTGCCACTGCTGGCAGCGCAAGCTTCAGCCGGCCCTGGTTACCTGAGCCTCAGATGGTCCTGGGTGGCTGGCCAGCCGCCATCCGAGGCTTGCCTGCACCTCGGGCTGGCCCTGGGCAACTTGGGGGCTGAGGAGACTGGGGGACTCTGGAGGCAGGTGCGCGGACCAGCTGGATCCACCTGAGGGTGGGCCCGGCCGTGCCGCACGCATGCCACCCCATTGGGGCTGAGGGGACTGGGCGCCGCCATCTTGTGGCTATGGGTGCCACCATCTTTGAGTGTGTGGCAGTCAATTAGCATATCCCCTCCTTATTGGCTGTGGGTGCCACCATCTTTGTGAGGGCATGCTGGTCAATTAGCATATTCCCTCTTTATTAGATAGGATACTGAAAACCACTGAAATGTCTATTACTATAGGATTAGTTAATATAATATGACATACTATGCAGTCATAAAAAGAATAAGGGAACTCTATATAGAATTATCAATATAAGATACCAAAATATGATGAAGCAATATTTCCTAATTGTATAAATAAAGAGAATATGAGTGCTTACCTGAATTCTATAGAATATCCCTAAAGATATGCAAGAAACTAGTGATAACAGAAATCCCGAGCAGCTGCGGGAGAGAGATGAGACAGACACTTGTTTTTTACTATATATTCTTTTGTACTTTTGACTTCATATCATGTGCATGTATTACCTATCCAAAAGTTAAATGAAATTTAACTGAAAATAACTAAAGATGTTAGTGATTATGTCATTTTTAATATTACAAAATAGAATTCAGATCTGTTTTGATAATTCATATGGTATAGAGTGTAAGCACTATAGAACTTAACAGTAACTTGCAGAAATATCTCATTTTAGGTCAATAAATTTAATCAGGCATCTATTATATGATAGACTAAGAATACTAGAGATATAGGGGGGGGGGGTCTTAATAAGAGAACTATAAATATTCCTGGTAGTGAGAATAATACAAAAGAGGCAGCCCTATATTAATAGAGACTAAGTAATTCACTGTATATTTACTATGGAAAATATGCTATACATTATTATTACAAGATTGGAACTATCCACAGTCATATTTCTTAAATAATTTATTTTGTATCACCCACAAGTTTTTATTAATTGCAAATGACTACATATGTGAAAATGGCTACTGTTTTTGTAATATGTTGACATAGGATGAAGAATGACAGTAGAGAGAGTAGTAACAAGGTTCTTACAGGGGTCCAGGTAAGGTATGATGGTGGCTTGGATTAGAGAGGCAGCCATGGGAACTGAAAGTTCTGAATGTAATCTGATCAGGGTTTGCTGATGGATTGGAGGTAGAGATAATGGAGAAAAGGCAGAAATCAGAAATCACTCTAGATTTCTATGTAAGCAAATAAGTGAATATGGTATAATTTACAAAAATTAGGAGAAATAGGTTTTGAGACAAGAGTGTAAAGTCAACTAGTGAATCTGAGATGTGTGAAGTTTGAAGTGCTGTAAGACAGCCAACTGAAAAGTCTACATCTGAGGCTAGATATACTAAAAGGAGAAGGCTGAGATGTAGATATTATTACAGGGTCATTTATCATATTTATTCCAAGAATCAGCTGACCCATTTGTCTTCCTTGCTATAATGTGAACCACCTGAGGACTGCTACATTTCTTGTTAATTGCTGTCCCCCCAAGTTTGTGACACTCGTTTTTGAATAAAAGTATGCATTAATGAATGAATATTATGAACTTAAACCCCAGGCTTCAGCAGGCACATTTTAAATCGTACCATATAAGAATTAATATCCTCAACAACATTTAGCCTTTCCTCATGCTGCCAACAACTGTGTCAATTCCTAAAATTGAGATTAAGATCTGAAAAACATTTTAAGATCACCTAATAAAATTCTTCTTTTCTTAGGTCAGGAAACTGGATCCCAGACAAAGAGTTACTCAAGGTTACAGTTGTTAGAATCAGAGTTAGAAGTAGAATCCAAGTTTTCTTACTCCACAACTGGTGATCATTCTACTATTCTAGATCCTTCTGATCAAAATCCAGGAAAAATGGTTCAACTAGTTTGCATGGCATACATATAACTCAAAGTTTCATAGATGATCACAAACACTGTTTAAATTATAAACTTGCTTATGAAATAAATTCTTCTCAAAAATAGCAAAATGTGGAATATTAACACACCACTTTTTAATTTATTCACTCAAAGGACTTTATAAATTAAAGAGAGAGAGAAAAAACAAGAACAACACCCACATACATGCTAAATGACTAAAGGTTCTTTGGTTTCCAAGGAATTTTCTCACCAGGCCTTAGAGTACAGACATTTATGATGGAAGATGAAGTCACTTTTAAAAAGAAAACATCGGTTCTTTTGAATATATGGAAAGGCAAATGTGTGTCAAGATGCTGCTGAGTCAATCAGACCACAGTAACCATACTAGAACACTCCTCAGTGTTCTCAGACTTCTAACCACCTATTACATTTTCCCATAATAAGAATATACCTAAATGACAACAATAAAAAAAAATGTGTGCAATACAAATGTTGCCACACTCAAGAAGCACCCAATAGGACCCTTACTTCCAGCACAGGGTTGAAGAAACTTGTGTAACAGACTATAAACATTTTGACAAATGGAACTCTTTAGCCTCACATTGTCATTTATAGAGATCTTTAAAATACCCAATGCTGCCTTCAGGGCTTAAAAACGTAACAGATTTAGAAGTCCAGAGATGCTTAAGACACACTTAGAGATAGCTAAGTCTTAGAATATTGTCATCCTATAGGGTTCTCTCAACTATAACTAGGCCAGACATCATCTAAGAAAACAGCATGAGCTCCCTGAAGTTGATCTATGCTTTATATTGACTGCAAATTCAGACATGTGTGGCACATCTCAAAAGATAGTTTGTCTGTAGGAAAAAAAATTGGGAGACTCTTATGAAAAAAATTAATCAGATACATAAAGGTGGTCCAAGGAGATTAGCATCACCATAAATTAAAAATCTTCAACCTCAATCTAGAACTAAATAGTATTCCAATCCTCCATAACCACTATTGTAAACTCTGCTCTCCTAAAAACCTCTAAATCTGCCCCCTTTCTCTTTACAGATGGTTTCACCTCCCACCTCAGAGATATAGTAGAAGCAATCATATATGAAAACCCTCACTTTCCCACTATCAAAATCAGGAAACCTATTGACATCCACAGCCATCCTTTTACCCTTTGCTGAAGTTTCAGGAGATATGACATCATTCTTCCTATTCAATTATCAGTTAATTCAACAATAAATAAATCATTGTTGAATGCTTTGGATTTTACCTTCTTTGGGGAAACTCGCCTATTGGTTATCTTCCCTTTTTCCTGTATCTTCAGGCTCTTCCTCTTTACTGCATTCTTCCCAGAAGCACGTAAACATGTTTGATTTTGCCTCCTCTTAAGGAAACAATTATACCAAAAAAATTATACAATTTTCCCTTTCATCCTAGCTCCCTAAACTTCCAGCTCCTACCTATTTTTTTTCCCTTTACTTCCCAGGTAAACAACTCAAACAAGATGTCTATATATCTTATCTCCATTTCCACTTCTCCATTTACTTTTCAACCCACCCCAAATGGCTTTCAGCCCAACCATTCTTTTGAAAATGCTCACTTTTATATTACCAATGACTTCTATATAGAAAAACTCAAGAGATACTTTTCATTCCTTCTCTTGCTTAAAGTGTCAGCAGTATTCAAAACTGACAGCCACCCCCTTTTTCTGGAAATAATTTATTTCCTTGGCTTCCATGACCTCATATACCTTGCCCTCCAATTTTCCTTTTTTTCTGTCTCTACGGCCTCTCTTTCCCAGCCTCCACTGATAGCACTACATCTTAGTGTCCATTAGGGCTTTGTCCTAGACCTTTTAATCTCTTCTTGTATATTCTATCTAACAATATTACCCACTCTTCCAAATGTAATTATCTCCCACTGATGGGTGTCTCTCAAACTTTATCTTAATTTTATTTTTTAATATTTTAACATTTACTATAATTGTGTACATTAATATGGGTTAAGCAAATATGATTAAAAACATTAGGCAATTAAAAAGAAGCAAAAGTGTAATGCAATCACCTCTCTTCTTTGAGTCTGCAGTATGCCATGTCTTTTAAGAATTGAAAGAGATTGTTTGGGATTGAAATCAATATTGATCTTGCAAGTTTTCTGTCAATATCTTGCATGTTGGTTCTAATTATCTTAATTTTAGAATTCCCTATTGACCATTAGACCCATTTCTTATACATCCTGGACTTCTCTAATTGGAGAAAGCAACCCAAATTATTTTTTTCAAAAATTGGATTAATTGCCTCCACCTATTACCAAAGCTGTCATACAATCCTCATTCCCCACATCAGTACAAAGAAACACAAGTAGTCAAGTTACTCAAGCCAGAAACTTACAGTCATTTGACCTTTTTCCACCCCGTACACCCTCATAGGCAAACTCCCTTTCCTAAACTCACTTTCCAAATAGCTCTAAAATCTATCTACTTTTCGCCCTAATTGAAGTTCCAATCATTGTTCAACTACTCTACTATAATAGCTTCCTGACTGGTCTACCCTTGTGATTACATTCTCAAAACTGTAGACAGACTGAGCTTTTAAAACACAATTTCTACTGTATATCTCCCTGCTTAGAAGTCTTCAATGTTTTTATATTATTATACATATAAGCTTCCATAAATAATAGATATTGTTTTGTTTAGTTCTGTTATTTTTATGCATGAAATATATACTACATATTCCTTGGGAACTAACCTTTTCAACTAAACATCTTATTTTTTAATGCTATCCTCATCAATTCATAAGATCCAAGGTATTTTTTTCAACTGATGAATGGGGTTCAATTTTATGACAAAACCAGCCCTGTGGAGGGCTATTGTGTTAGTACTACTTTTTCAACGCAATGAACAATGCTACAATTAAGTTTCTTGAAACTGTCTCTTGTGAAAATGTATGAGAGTTTCTTTAAAACTTAGAAAACAAATTGCAAGGTCATGGGAATTGCACATTTTGAGCTTCACTCGATGCTTCATCATTGCATAGGAATGACATATTCCAAGTTTAGGATAGTGGTTATCTGAAAAGAAAGGGAGGGAAGGAGGAAGGAAGAAAGATGTGGGTTTTGGATTTTAGCTGAAATGAAACATTATATTTCTTCAAACTATGTGAAGAAAATGCAAAATACTAGGCTCAATGATGATTACAGAGGTCTAATTTAGTAGTTTTATGTTAGTTTGTACTTTCAGAACATTTACTAATTTAAAATATATTAATAAAGCATTCAATGGTGTCTCATTATCTTAGAATAAAATCTGAGCCTTTTATTGTGACTTACAAGGACCCCCTTGATATATATATATATTTTATTGGTCTGTCAGCCTCATTGAAGAAAGCATACTATCCTTATCTGACCTCCTCAGTTAGGGTTTGCTCTCTGGAAATGCATTTTCTTCATACATTTTCCCTCTGCTGAGTCACCATTGCTTTCCCCCCCAATTTCTCACAGAGCCATTTACTTATTCAATTCTTCCTCATATCTCAGATCCTAGCTTAGATGTTACTTTCTTGGAAATCCTTCCCTGACCCTCTGAGGTTGTTTAATTTTCCCTCATTTACCTTCCCATAGCACTTTTTACTTCTCACTTTGCAACAACCTTTACATTTGTAATTATTTCTTCAACATCTATCTTTTTTAAATAATTGATTGAACCCTGGCTGATATGGCTCAGTTGGTTGGAAAATCATCCTATGCATAAAAGGTTGCAGGTTAGATCCCCAGTGGGGCACATACAGGAGGCAACCAATTAATGTTTCTCTCTCATCTCTCTCTCTCCCCCTCTCTCTCTTCCTCTTTAAAATCAATTAAAAAAATAAACAAACAAATAAATAAATAGATAGATTGAGTGATTGATTTGTATCTATGACTACCATGACACTCTTTGATCCCTTAGAGCAGAAACTGTGTCTATGTTGTCTAAACTCTATTTCCAGCATCCAGCCTAGCACATAGTATTCAAGAAACAGTCACTGGAGATTGAAGGTGTCAAAGAAACATTTGTGGATCGTGCTAGATAGGGTGTGCTGGATCCTCCAGATTTGCTCCCAATCCAAGAGACCTGTGGAGATGTAGAGCAAGAGGCATGAAACTTAAAAAGTAATGAAATGAGAGTCACATCACCACAAATATGTCAGAGGCTGAGAGCATAAAGCAGCAAGGCCTTGTCGCCCATGTAAGTACACATTGTTTGGGTTGATGTTAAGTCCATTCCACATCTGGTTTCAGAGTTGGTGCAGGACAGAACAGGAACTAGCACAAAATGGTGTGAGCCACAAGCAGGACCCACCAGATCTGGAATCAAACAGCAGACATTTGAGGGAAGGAGACCTTACCTGGACAATTAGAGAAGTGACCAGATGGTAGAAAGACATGTCTTGGTCAAGAGCTCTACATGTACAAGTCCTTGTGAGAAGGTATCAATTTATCACAGAGTGGATAGGAACAGAATCTATACTAATAAAAGGGTAATATGCTAATTAGACCAGGAGACCTTCTGGACGTCCTTCCGGACAAAGCCATGGTGGTGGGGCCAAGGCAGAGGTGGTTAGGGGTGATCAGGCCAGCAGGGGAGGGCAGTTGGGGGCAAGCAGGCCAGCAGGAGAGGCAGTTGGGGGTAAGCAGGCCAGCAGGGGGGGCAGTTGGGGGTGAGCAGGCCAGCAGGGGGGGGCAGTTGGGGGTGAGCAGGCCGGTTGGGGGGCATTTAGGGGCAATCAGTCTGGCAGGGGCGGGCAGTTATGGGTGATCAGTTAAAGGGGGGACAGTTGGGGTTAATCAGTTAAAGGGGGGACAGTGGGGTTAATCAGTTAAAGGGGGGACAGTTGGGGTTAATCAGGCCAGCAGGCAGAGTGGTTAGGGGCGATCAGGCAGGCAGGCAGGCAGGTGAGCGGTTAGGAGCCAGTGGTCCCGGATTGCTAGAGGGATGTCTGACTGCTGGTTTAGTCCCGATCCTATGGGGTCCCAGATTGGAGAGGGTGCAGGCCGGGCTGAGGGACACCCTCCCCATGCACGAATTTTGTGCCCCAGGCCAGTTGTCTATAATAATAAAAGCATAATATGCTAAATAGCTCAGACAGCCAAACGGCCTTCCAGACAACCTTCCTGACAAAGCCTGGGTTGCAAGGGCTTAGACAAGCCACTGCGTCTGTGAGGGCCGAGCCCCTTGCACGAATTTCGTGTATTGGGCCCCTATTCATAGAAATAAAGAATGATACTCTTATTTCTGCCCTAACATGCAAACACTTGAGTATTTTGTCACTGGGTCACAAAATGAAGACTAGATAAATAAAATATTTTCACAATTTCATGTGTGGTGACGGAGCTGGAAATCACAGGTATATGATATTTGTTTCATCTAAAATGCGGAAATGTAAATTATGTTAGAACTTCACATAAGGACAGATCCAAGGCAAAGAGAAGTCAAGCATTGCAAACAAGCTATGGCTTTTCATAAAAACATCTGTTTTCAATTTTGTCTGTACCTTAGCAGTTGCTGAAAATTATCTACATCCTAAGAAAATACTTATTTATGCTGTAATTGTGCAAAACTGAATAAAGACATCTAGAAAGAGCTCTCCTCCCCCAAATTGATTTTAATAAAATGAGCTATTTCGTCTACCTGATTCTAAATCACTGAATTGACTGAATTAACTAGTTTTCTTTTAGTTATTCTGTTAATTATTTGACTGCCAAGATATCATTTTTTAATATAAACCTCGCATAGATAATGGGAACATAGGCAGTCTGCAGAGACAGCTCTTTAAACCTACCAACTCTCTCACTTCTCTTGCTCTTTCTCTAGTGCTGTGATAAAACGTATTACTTTTCTTCCCTCCAAGAGATTCCTTGGGGCCAATATCCTAGACCCCATAATTCACTCAAAAGCCAAAGTTATTGTCAAGGCAGCAGTTACATCCCCAAGAGTTTCAATAAATAATTCATCAAATGCATTCATTTCCAGAAGATTCACTCAGCTGTGAACCTGGTCCTTTTTCAAGATAGTACAAATATTGCCTCAAAATTGAAGAGGCAGTTCAGCATGGACCAACTATTGGGAAAGGTGAGGTAGCCAGACAAATTTTAGTCTATAAACATTGAAGTAGATTGTAAATGTCTGTTTACTTGCAAATTCATTGTTGTTTTCCAGAGCAGCACTTGCAACCACAGGGCAGGAGAGGGAGGGAGAGAACCCCCAGATTGAGGAGGAAATAGTCTTTTGTGGGCCCACAGCAGTTTTGGCAATGCCCCAGGGAAAAAGCAAAAACCCCGGATGGCTGTTGCTCCTAAGGATATAAGGGAGGTCCAAGATCAGTATTTCTTCAGTTGATGTGCACTCATTTTGTCTCTATAGCCTCACAGGAAGTAAAAGTAACAATCCCTAACCTGCCATTTAAACAAGCAGAACTGTATTCAATTTAACATTTGTCACTTGAGGAATACTATACCTTTCTGCAAAACTAATGGTCATTTGTGTGGCTTTGGCACATTACCAGCATTTTCAGCAAGCCCGTCCCTCTTCTTGCCACTCCTGCCCATTCGCTTTGGCATCGGTCCTCCCTGCTTAGCACAGAGACAAACACTGGACCAGCCCATGTAGGCTCACAGGTCTGGAGACTTCTGCCTCAGAGTTTCCACTGGAGTGTGGAAACCTTTAGAACATCTAGGAGATGATGCACCTAGGATGCTACATCACTAGGAGAGACACTCAGGACAATTTTTGTCTCTTTGCTGAACCTAACACAGTGTCTATCAAAAGGACTTGATCAATCATTCTTTTCAATATTCTGTCTTTTCTATTTTGAATATAAGCCAGGTGAGGGAAGAAACGATCTTTCTTACTGACTATGTGCCTAGAACTTGGTAGTGATCTAAGAAATACAGTATTTGTTGAATGAATAAATATTTAGTGGACGGATGGATGAGGGGTGTACACTTTCTTATAAGTCTTTGGATCTCACAAAGTAATATATTATTTACAATGAATCATGCTGATATTCCTACAAAATGGCATTAAGGTTATATTATTATCCCAGAAAGAAGAAGAAATCCTTGTTAAACCTTCACTTTCGCTCCATTAGGTACAGTTAGTGATATAAAAGGAAGGAAAGCCATTCAGGAACTCTGTGCTTATTAAGCTCACAAGGATTCCTGAACTGAATATCATTTGCATTATATAATTTTTAAAGTTTTAACTTTAGTAAATTACTGTGTGAGCATGTCGCTAGAGTAGGGGAAACCATTTGTGTTTCCACTGGGGTCTGCCATGTCAGCCGCATCCCTAAACACAACAATAGTTCCTGCTTTTAATCAACTTCCAGATCTCTTTGTTCCATAGACTGGCATTTCATGAGTGAGACTATTGCAGAGACTATAAATAATACCTTTCGCGGTGGCAGGCATGTGCGTAAGGAGGGAGAGGAAGGTCACCCTTTTATCAGGCTTTCATATTCTGTCAGTGGGACAGCAACATAATTAGAACCAGGTTTTTGAAAAATCTAAAACATAAATTATTTCTCTCTCAGGTGCCTTAGTGCCATTACCGTATTAGTTTCAAGTGGCATTTGGAGGGAAAGGAACTTGACATGGGTCTACATGTGAACACAATTTTGTTCTTTTCTTTTTTGATGAGGAATCCCTGCTAATATTTAATAATGTGACTTTGCGCTATGAAAATAGGTTCCCTGGTGAAGAATGGACATAGATGACATCCCACGATAGGCAAGGCTAAAAAAAAACAAACCATTATTATTATTACTATTATTAACTTACTTCAATAATACTAGTCTGAGACAACCCATTCCATGGAAAATGTGTGTGGATCTGCACTCATACATAAATAGTGCCAGAAAACTGCAGAAACATTGAACATACATTCATTCAAGGACCCAAGAACACTGCTAACCTAATTAATAATACATCTTGCAGGGGTGCTGGTACTTAGGAGAGAGGCTAATTAAATTTGACAGGTCCTCTTAGATTTGTCTGAAGTTATGCTGAAGATTATTTCACGTCTACAGAGAGGGGGGCAATAAAGAATTAAGGAACAAAATCTACATTACAACAAGGAAAAAGAAAACTGGTGGTCTGATGAGACAGGGTAAAAGAAAAACTGGAATACTGGTCACTGGATAGCATTTGTTGACAATTTTTCCTAAAAAGCAATTCAGAATTTAAGGAAACGTGATGCTGCACTTTGACCTTCACCAGGCCTGTAGGTCCAGGAACACTGAAAAACCTCTTCTCCTAATTGTAAGCTTCATCTTTGAGAATGCAGTAGCCTTCCAGGACTTTGTTTTATGCATAAAGCTATTATCCCCTTTTGTATTGGGTCTGTTGTAAATGTTCATTATAATCACTGCTGCTTAATTTAGCAGATGGTTGGAACTGAACAATTCTTCTCCGAGGAATTAAATGTGGTTATGTCATTTCCCAAGTTGATTTAAAAGAAGTAATTTGAGATCAAGTCATGTTTCAGTTTCAGTATTAGCTCAGAATCATTGCCATAGATGTTTTCTTTTCTCCACTTCTATGATTTTACATATCTGTGATGAACCGGGTGGGTCTTCCATTTTTTTGGCTTTTGATGTTCTTCAATAAAGAAATAAAAATGAATAAAACATTGTACCCAAATCACATGTTTTGCTACATGTTTCATCAGGAGCCCAAAAAAGGATTTTTTCTACTACATTTGCACAGCGCTGTTTCTCATCTGTTGTCAGCAAATACAAGGTGGAGAGAAATTATTTCTTACACCAAATTGCTGGTACATGTTAATTCCATCTGCCATGAATACCTTGCACTGCTTTCAAGATACTGACGATCAAATATAATTATCATGAAACAGAGAAGCTTTATCTAAAAAACATTCTCAAAACCTCCTAGTCAGAATGCCAGCGATGTTGTTGTTGTTGTTGTTGTTCAAGGGGTATTCCATTGGCTGAGGACTATTTTAACAGAATCACACACTTTGAAAAACAAGAAAATAAAAAGGGAGAGAGTGCACATAGTTCCAGATCTATGGGTCACTTCTCTCCACCCCCAGGGCCCTTCTAAAAAGGTAGTATTTCTAAACCAAGATTTCACCATTCGTAAGGGCTTATTCTTACATCTTATTCAACGTTTTTGAACTTCTCATTTCTATGCTCTCCCAACCTCCTACTGTTCCTGTTGATCTTTACTTTGGATGCCACAGGAAGCAAAGGGAGGGTAATATTTGAGGATGTGCATACTAGTAGATGGTTGATTTAGTCAGTTCATTTCTATGCCATTATGTTTTGTATATAGACGCTTTCTCTGAGGAAGTAAAGGATCTTAATTTCAAATAGGAAGTAAGCTTTGCCATTCCCCTGTGAAACTGGCAAATTATATTACAAGAGACAGGCATCTTCTAGACTAGAGTGTTGGGATTGTGATAAAAAGTAGTTAGGAGACCTGGGTTTGTGCTTGTGTTTGCCACTTGCTAGCATTTTAGGTTTTTCTGTTTTAGTGCCCTCTTTGCAACCACAAATTATGGCCATTAAGATTAATGGGATAATGTGTGTGTGTGTATATACTCATATATATAAAATAATGTATTCATATTCCATATATATTAAAGTTCTCTACGAATGATAAAAATATTTTTTGTGTACAAAATAGTTTTAATTATTATTATTGTCAGTAAACTCTCCCCTTTCTGCAGAGAAATTGAGAAAAGGAGTGATAAGATATCATCTGTATCATTCTTGCACCCTGCCTCCGTCTGTTCCCACTACAGCCGCTCTCACCTTGGTAACCCTCTAAGGAGATAAAGGAACAGATGTACAATCTTCTCCATGCATGGTCAGCTAAATGCCTGAATCCCCATCAGGAAGATGGTAGCCACTGTGGTGCTGATAAATAGCAGCCAAGCCCAGCTGAAATAGGTTTGCAGCTGTCTTCCCAAGAGAAATGTTCTCTCGGCCTGGCAGAGGGGAAACAGTGTGTTTTATAGTCAGACACACTCATTCTCTAATCACAGTTTATCTGCTTATCTATCAGCAGTTAGATCTGGGCAGTTACTCAGTCCTTGTAATTCTTGTAATCTCGGTTCTCTCCTCATAAATTAGAAAGAATTGAACCATTCAGGATATTATAAGGGTTAAGCAAGAAGATAAAGTGAAGCTTATGGCACAGTTCTGATCACTTAGTAGGTCTTCATTACATGGTGCATCCTGTCTTTATTTCAACCTTAATTTTTCTATTGTTTTGGCAGCATCCAAGAAGCTATCAGAACCATTCATTGTAGAACCCAGCTTGCTGAGCCAGTCCACCCCACCCATTCCCCCAAACCAGCATCTCTCCTAGAAAAAATATTCTGTGTTTCTTCCTGTAAACATCAGTGACATTCATTGGAAAAGTTATCCTTTTGTCACAATTTCTTGTGGTCCAAAATAGCTTTTCAATCTATTCAGTATTAGAATTATTATTGTGTTTTGCAAAGCAGATGATGGAAGAAAGAGCTAGAGAGTTTTTATGTACTTTTCCTTTATACTGTGGTATTTGGTTTAACTTTTTGTCTTAAATTGAGTTTCATTTGAAACCAAGGCAAAACTTTTTATCTGTAGCCCATTTCTTATAAGGATTTACAAACCTTTAAAGTCAGTTTTGCTATCAGTTTGCATTTATTTTACATGAGCTCCCTAGTGGTTATGCTGAGAATACAATCGTTTATGTGATTCAGAGATAAACTATTATAGCAAACACTGATAAAAGAGCAATGTTATTGAAAGTTTACACAATAAATGAGTCAAGTCACAGAATCAGAATTTTTGAACTAAATGAGAACTTAAAGATCATGTTTCAATATTTTATTTTTGAACAGCTACCATTATTGAGCATTTTCAAATGTCATGGAGTGTTCTGGTAAGTGCATCACATATGCATAATGCTGACGTTAAACAACACATATTGTTTAAAATCCACATTATCTCCATTTAACAGATGAAAAAACTGAAGATCTGAAAGGTTTAATAAATTTTCCAAGGTCAAGTGGCAGAGAAAGACTTGAGATGGCTAACTCTTGGTCCTTTGCACCAAGTGGTGATACGTTGTTTAAGGAAAAGTAAAACAGGTTAAGAAACAGAGCCAAGCGCTCCTAATAGGTTTGAAGAGGATGAGAGATGGAATGAGACATATAGGTTCCTAAAGACCCAAGTCATTCTTCATTTTGACCTTTTTACCTGTTAAGACCGTGGTCAGCAGACTGCGGCTCACGAGCCACATGCGGCTCTTTGGCCCCTTGAGTGTGACTCTTCCACAAAATACCACGGCCTGGGTGAGCCTATTTTGAAGAAGTGGCGTTAGAAGAAGTTTAAGTTTAAAACATTTGGCTCTCAAAAGAAATGTCAATCGTTGTACTGTTGATATTTGGCTCTGTTGACTAATGAGTTTGCTGACCACTGTGCTAAGATACAATGAGATGGGCTTCTGTTATATTTTTCTTGCGAGTTTTCACTTAATATTGAGAAATTAAACAAAAACATGGTTCCATTATTTGTCTTTTTATTTTACACTAGAGGCTCGGTGCATGAAATTCATGCATGGGGGGGGGGTCCCCCTCAGCCTGGCTTGCACCCTCTTGCAATCCAGGACCGCTGGCTCCTAACCCCTCACCTGCCTGCCTGCCTCATTGCCCCTAACCTCGCCTGCCTGCCTGATCACCCCTAACTGCCTCTGCCTGCCTACCTGCATGATTGCCCCTAATTAGCATATTACATTTTTATTATTATAGATTGCCATAATTTTCCATTTGTATTTATGTTTTCTTTTTTATAGTTCTCTACTTCTATTTCTATTGCATCATTACTTTTCATTATATAGGGTCTTTTAAATTTCCTCAATTCCTTATTGGATAGGTAAGAGATCAATGAATGAATGAGTGAGTGAATGAATGAATGAATGCATGAATAGCTATATAAAGAAATAAAAAGGCCCAAACAAAATGAAATCGTTTAGGGCTATAAGAAGTATGGTGTTTTGACTAGCAGATGATGCTCCAACTCCTCTCTTCCCTATATTTTACTCTATACTTTAAAGCATCACAGCCCACTGTGTATCCTGAGTAGTACAGCCAGCCTATAGCCCACAGGGAGTAACTCCTGACACTGCAGGAACTTTTTCAGCAATTGTGAAAACCACCTTGATTTGCTCCAGCATTTTCAACTCACTGCTTGGTTGGATCCAGGTTTGGATTCAGGGATCTTTACCCTCTGGCTTTTGATTTTACCTCCCATGCTTGGCTTGATGGCTCAGTAAGGTTGACTCTCTGGGACTTGGGTCCTCCCAGCTTTTCCAGGCCTTGATTAGAGCTTTGTGCTCCTTTCTCCTCTCCTCATTTCAGGTAACAAATCCTGCTCCCAGCCGAATGAGTACTACTCAAGACAAGAGTGTTCTTCCCAATTAATCAGACATATTTTCCCAGGCAGTGACGATTTTATCCATGTCTCTCCATCATCATATGGTTGCCTCAGAGCAGCAAACATTAAACAACACAAAACTCAATTTAAAAAAAAGAAAGAAAGAAAAGCTCAGAGGGTAAAGGTACCCATAAAGTGAAATAATGATTCCATTGAAATGTAAGTTAAGACTGCCACCTGGTCATATATTCCTCAAGCCTCTGAATTAACTCAAAGAATGTACTTAGGATATTGGCTTGGATGATTGATCCTGACTATCAAGGAAAATTGGACTGCTATTGCAAAATTGAGGCAAGGAATGTGATTAAGTCATCAGAAAACTTCAACAACCCAATCTAGGCAGGACTATTAATGGCTCAGAAACCTCAGGAATGAAGGTTTGGGTCACTCTACCAGGTAAAGAACTACAACCAACTGAGGTATTTGCTGAAGGCAAAAAGAGCACAGAATGGGTAGTAGAAGAAAGTAGGTATAAATACCAGCTATGAACATGTGACCAGTTACAGAAACAAGGACTGTAATTGTCAGGAGTATTTCTTCCTTTCTTTGTTATGAATATTTATGGGTATGTGTGTATACCAAGCAAATACCATTTTTTCTTTTCTCTCTTATTTCCTTATCATGTAACATTAGATACATTGACTTTATAGCATAGTATTCAAAAATTGCATAATGTTTGGCATAATTATGACCTAGATATTGTCATTATTTAGAGATTTGTATGGTTTAAAGAGATATGAATGGGTGCCAAGTTGATGATACTTGCGATGGTTAATTTTATGTCTCAACTTGACTGAGCTGCAGGTGTTGCAGACATTTGGTTAAGCATTATTGTGAGGGTGTATGTGAGAATGTTTCTGGATGAGATCAACATTGGATTGCAGACTGAGTAAAACAGAGTGCCCTCCCCAATGTGGGTGGGACTCATCCAATCCATTGAGGGTCTGAATAGGAAAGGCTGAGTATCAGAGATTTTCCTCTCTCTGCCTGACTGTCTTTGAGCTGGAACATTGGTCTTCTCCTGACATCGGACTCAGACTTAGACAGAAACTTCCAGCTCTGGCTTTCTTGATTCTTGAACTCAAACTCCGACTTGAACTGGAACTATATCATCAGCTCTCCAGAGTCACCAGCAGATCTTGGGACTTTTCAGCCTCCCTAACCTTGTGAGCCAGTTCTTCTCATGAACCAATGCATGCTGTTGGTTCTGGTTCTGTTTTTCTGAAGAACTCTGATATACTTGCTTAACATTGAATTGTTGCTTGTCATTATACAATAATCTGTGAGGTCATTTATAGTCTGACTACATGTCCCTTAAGTGTAGGGATAATAGTAATAGCTATTGTTATTATTATCACAATTTAATAATTACAAAACTATCCACTACAACAACAATAATATCTAAACTTTGTTTTATACCTAAAAATACCAGTCATTGTTTTAAATACTTTACTTATACTAAGTCATGCAATCCTTACAACAAACCTGTGAATTAGGTATTATTATGATGCCAATTTATTGGTAAGAAAACTGAGGCACAGAAAGATTAAAGTATTTAAAGTTATACAGTACACGCTACACCCAGGACTTGAAACCCAACATCTGGATCTACATCTCCGTTGTGAAAACCTTATCTTATGTTATTCTGCTTTATAATCCCATAATGGAAGGTAATGGTTTTCTTCATACTGTATTCCCTGCACTAATACATCAGAGAAACAGCCTTAAAGTATGGTATTAAGTAAGTAGTGTCCTGGAAGTAGAACTGCTGTTTATGAATCCCAGTCCTAAATCGATCACTTTCAACTCTGTGACTGGGGGCAAATTACTTAACCTCTCGGTGCCTTTGCTAGATTCTAGAGTAACAGAGAGGTAAAAGACATGGTGATGTCCTTAAGGCATCTAGAGATTAGTTAATAAACTGATAAACACATAATGGAGTGTAATGAGTGGACCAACCCTATAACCTAAACATAATGGGAGAACAGAGGGTGAGACACCTAACTCTGATTGGGGGGAAATCAGGGGTGGGGGAGGGTGCCATTACCAAACAGTGTTGATGACCTTCTGCTGTGAGCTACTTGTAGTAACAAAGAGAAGAGACTATTCTCATAACCGTTTCTCCAAATGTCAAGATAATGCTGCAGAAGACGATATTTTGTTAGGATGAGCAAACTCAAGTCTGACTTTACCTGTGGAGAGATTACATGGCTATTTACAAATTGCATATTGAACAAATACCAGGAAGAGTCCTCTGGCCCCACAACTCTTTGTATATTATTGAGACCAAATAGGTTCTATGCCTGAAGGAAGAAAGAGAAGGGCATGTCAGTGAGAAGGCATTTACCTACAAGTGACTGAATGCAAATGAAGACTGCCTCACAGACTGGGATGCTTCTCATTAAACAGGTAGTCTGGCAATAGCAGGTATTGGCCTTGGTTCAGCTGCTTAAGAATTTTACCTGGAATGCAGGTCCTTTCCTTTCCCATGTTGGCTTTTACTTTTATATTCATCACCCGCAGTTGCAAGATGGCTGTTCTCACGTCCAGATTTCACTTTCATATTCAAGACCTGAAGGGGAGTTAAGATGCCAGCCTTTGTGAAGAAAGCAGAGCTTTTCCAGAATTCCCCCAGCAGACCTCCGCTTGCATTTCATTGTCACATGGGCACTGCCAGCTGGAGTGGAGCCTGGAAAAGCAAGAGACAGGAGTATCAAGATTGGCTTAGACGAGGGTCGGCAAGCTTTTTCTATAACAGGCCAGATAGTACATATTTTAGGCTTTGCAGGGCATACGGTCTCTTTTGTAATCACTCCATCCTGCCATTCTGGCCTGCAAGTCGCCATAGACAATACATAAACAATTGAATATTCCAATAACACTTTATTTATGGACATTAAAATGTAATGTAACGCTCACATAGTATGAAATATTATTATTTTGATTTTTAATCATTCCAAATGTAGAAAACAATCTGAGCTCACAGGCTGTATAAAAACAGATGGTGGGCCTGATTTGGCCCATGAGCTCATACTTTGCTGACCTCTGGCTTGGACCAGTAACAACCCATCAATTGGATCTATGCAAAAAACTATGACAAAGTTGGTGTTCTAATAGTTCTCATAGTTATCTGTAAGGGAGAAATTAATACTGGATAGACAACTAACAATACTGCAATAAAGGGTAGGTTTAATTTTTTATACAAAATAGGGCTTATATAAAGTATTTGGTATATAAACCAGAGCATGATATTCTTTTTTTTTTTTCTCTCTTTCCTCCACTTTAATGGAGAATTCTTTTTTTATTCATAAAGGCTTTTTCTCTGCTTCATTAGAGCAGCTGGTATCCAGACTTTGGTTATTTAGTAATTAATATTAGGAAAGTCTCTTGGAGGGGTACCTATTTTTTAATCAACATGGGATTGATTACTATCTGTGTGCACACTTTAAAGGGAAAGATAGATAGCCCTAAAATTGTGAATTAGAAACTCTATTTATGTCATAAATGTTTTAAAGTTTTCTTCCTAGGCTTCCAGTGGTGAGGGAAATGCAAATAGAATCCCAGCATAGAAAAGTATATTCTGCATTCTGCTTTGGCCCAATCTCATTATACATTCTCCACTTATAAGAGAGAAAATTTAAAAAGATTTGCAGCAAGCAAAAAACAGGCTCCTTCTTTATACATTTAATTACAAAGGCAATTTCCTTTATAGCCTACTTACAGGAATACCTCTTAGCATGTTGCCAACAGTATCACAACTTGTTTATTCAAAGGTTATGTGTGAATGAGAGCCTTTTGATATTAATCAAGTAATTTGCTAGCATTGCTGGGAAAAGGAAAATGTTAGCTTTATCCTGAAAAATGAAACAGCCCATTAATCAAGTTCACTCTATTGAAGACAATTACGGGGAGAGAGAGGGCAACCAGACCCTTCAGATAAGAAATTTCTAAACTGATGAAACTTTTAATAGGGTTTGGCATAGACCTGTGCAGAGAAAGTGATTAAGTAAACTTTAATTACCTTACAAATTATATATATCATGTATTTATAGACTCAAAGGTTACCATTTATTATTGAAAAAATTCTAGTGAACTGCCAAATTCAAGAGCAAAATCCCTGCATATGGACTATTTTGCTAATGCTCATTTATTATCTCCAGTTAAAGTTAAAAGGTGAAATAGAATATGCATGTTCTTAAACATCTGTCTCATTTTTTGGTTCCCTCAGCAGCTCACTCTCATAGGTTTGAGACTGGGTTTTCATCAATCAAAATTAAATTCCGCAGTAGGAGGCATTTAAAACTATTTGTATAAATGTAACTGAATGGGATAGGGTTGCAAGATAAGGGATATGAAAAGTAATACTGTTCTGAGGCAATATGTTGCATAATAAGGAAGGGGTCTTTATTTTCTTTTTTTCTGACATGATAAATTGCAAAAATCCATTAGTCAAACTCTAACAAAGAGTTAAGTTTTATGAGTCAGGCATTATCTGAATTAGTTAACAACATTAAAACTGCTTGAGAGAAAAGAGAAAGAAATGTTTTATAATATTGCCTCTTACTTCCCCAATTCATTTGCAAGCTTTATTATTAATATAATTAAAAATTAAATAATGGTGTAATGTTAGCCATCAGAAAAAGGCAAATAAACAACTCAATGAGATACACACCCACTAGAATGGCAATATTAAAAAAACAAAAAAATAGAAAAGATCAAGTATGGGTGAGGATACGAACTTGGAACCCTTATACATTGCTGGTGGGAACGTAAAATGCTGCAGCCACTGTGGAAAACTGTTTGGCAGCTGCTCAAAAAACTAAATGTAGAGTTATTCTGTGACTGCACAATTCCACCCAAAAGAATTGAAAACACGTGTCCACACAAGAACTTGTACACAAATATTCATAGCGGCACTCTTCATAATATCTGGAAAGTGGAAACAACTCGATTTTTAAAAAGATATGATGGAAAATGTAGTCTTAAAGACATTTTCAAATATTTAAAAAATTCTAGGTAATCATCATCTTTGAATATCCCCAAAGCCCAGGGGTCCTCAAACGTTTTAAACAGGGGGCCAGTTCACTGTCCCTCGGACCGTTGGAGGGCCAGACTATAGTTTAAAAAAAAACTATGAACAAACTCCTATGCACACTGCACATATCTTATTTTGAAGTAAAAAAACAAAATGGCAAAAACACCCGCATGTGGCCCGCGGGCCGTAGTTTGAGGACGCCTGCCAAAGCCCCTTTGTAAGACGAGTAGTGGAGGAAAATATACATTAAGAGTAGATGCTGGAGTCACCTGTTAATGGCAGAAGTGGCTTTGTTACAGCAGCAGTGCTGTCCTTGAATGCCTCTAGAGGCCACGCAGAAGCAGAGTGTGGGGACAGTGACACACGCGAGAGCAACGTCCTGTGTGAATGGAGCAGCAGCTGCCAGCAGAGATGTGGCCCCCGTTGCCAGGTATCTTGTATTTCAAGGAAAGCCAGAAACTCAGGTGTGGTGTTTTTTTTGTTTTGTCTTGTTTTTAACGTTTTTGTTGATTTTGAGAGAGAGAGGAAGAAGGAAGAGGGATAAAGAGGTAGAAACACCGATGAGAGAGAAACATTGATCAGCTGCCTCCTGCACGCCCTGGGCTAGGGATGGAGCCCACAACCGGGGCATGTGTCCTGACCAGGAATTAAACCAATGACCTCTTGGTTCTTGGGTCAACACTCAACCACTGAACCACACCAGCTGGGCTTGGGTAGGATGATTTGTTTGTTGGAAAACTCTGATTCCTAAACATTTGTTCACATTTTTTCAACATGTGTAGAAGTTAAATTCAGCCTGTGGGCTGCCAGTTTTTAAACTGTTTTTTGGAAAACACCTGGATAATCCGCTTGCCTTATAGTAAGATGGGGCTGCAGGCCTCTGCGTAAGAAGATAACAGGAGGTTTGAGACTGTGGTACAGGCAGCAGAGAGCGCTGCCTGAGAGGGAGAGAAAAACGTGTGGAGAGAGGTAACTGATGAGCAATTCCACGTGTGGCTGGAGAAATTTTAAGAACAAGGATGTTCAATTAAATCCACTCTGTCACCTCCAACCTTTAAAGCTGGCTACATACAAAAATGTGAGTGGTTTGGGGGGAAATGGAAGAAGAGTCTGTTTTCTGTAACCGGTGCTTCACAGAGCAAAAAGAAGTAAAAACCACAAGAGAACAGCAGAAGTGGGGCTAAGAACCCCAAAATGTGAGAGATGGGTAGACACAAAAACTGGGGAGTGGCACTAAAAATCCCATAGAGGATGAATGGCAAATGTCTGTCTGAGCACAGCTGACACCTGGATTGCCAGGACAGAGCTTCAATAGGTACAATATTTTCATAGACACAATTAATACCAACCCCCCCATGTATGAACAAAGAGAGAAAGATAACAGGGCTGTTGGACAAAAGCTAAATTATTTTTGTGAGCCTATGTATTCTTATAACTGAGCAATCTTTTGCTCCTTCCGCAATCCTCTCACCATGCAGAAATGCAGTTTGTCTCCAGTTTTAAGTGCAAATCTTAGATGGAAACTCTCCTCAATCGTATCTGATCCTTAGACACTAGGGCATTGATTGTGCCCATATCATCACCACCAGCCCAGGGTTTAGACTGAAGTTCTAAGATGGGGAGACCGACTGCTTTCATACTGAAGGCGATCCTGGGTGAGTCATGTGCCCTCTCTGAGCTTCTGAATCCTTATCTGGAGTTTGCATTGGAAGATAATTGTATGTTTCTCCTGTCTACTTTGCCGAATTGTTTTCAAGTGCTCAATATAAAGACTGAGAACCCTTTAGAAAACTGTAAAATGCTCTGCATGCAAAAAATATAATGACAAGAGGAACAAAATCTTGAGCATGAGAAAGAGCAAAATAATTAAAATTATGTTCATTTTCATGTGTATCTGTGGGAAGGACCCCACTGCCTTGAAATTCCAAGCAGCAGCAAGTTGAATAGAGGGATCAGGTAGTGGGACACAATGTCACCTGGGGACCTAGGGCCTAAGGAGAGAGATGACACAGTCGGGGTGTCCCACTGCTCACCTCATTTTCATCAGTGTTCAGAATTACTGAGTGTGCTGCTTCCTGTATTAGAAAATCCATACTGTTTGACGATTTGGCTAATCTCCAAAAGGAAGTATGTTTAAAACTAAGACATTCAAAGGTCAATTTGGCAATTTCTTTTATCCTAAAAATGGAGAGCAACAAATCTACATTCGTCATATCTTCTCTTTATCTGTGTGGTGTTTCTTTTTTCCAAATAAGGACTGGAAAGTGACCCATACAAAGGAGTGATTCGATGAATCACGGCAGTAGTTTGATTGTGGCAGACACCGGCGAGTGTGAAAGAGATGCGCCAAGGTTTTTATAACAGTATCTTAAGAAATGTCTGCCCTGATCTCCTTTGACTCCTGCTTGCCTGGGCTTAAATCACTCACCTAAGGACAAACACTTTCATCTCACTTTATTTCCTCTCCTAACCAAAACATTTAAAATATGCCTCATTCCTCATAATGACTTCCTTTCCTGGAGGATCAAATGTATAGATGCTTATGTTTGAACTCATGCTTAGTTGTTGACCTCCCAGCCACTGTGTGTGGTGTGTATGTTTGTGTGTGTGCACACATCTGTGCTTGCACGTGTGTGTGTATAACAGAGAAAAGGTGGCCAAAGTTGGTGAAAGGTTGCCGCAAATATGTATACTGTTGTTTCACTGCAATGGGAAAATAACATGCTATTCATAGTTCACAGTTATTCTCTGACCTCCAAAGAGTTTTCATTTAGCAAGTATGCTCTGAAAACCTTTTATATAGAACAGCCTCCAGTAAAATAAAGGGGGAAAGGCTAGCCAATTTCTTCACAAAGGATCGCAACCAATTTGGTACGTCTCCTGGAATCTTCCACATTGTACATACAGAACCTACTGCAATAGCAAATTAACATTGGATCACAAGAAATAACCAAGCAGTGTCACCAGAGGACTGGAACGGGTCCTTGGAAATAGTTCACTCTACCCAAATGCTTCGGTGTGCCACTTTTACTTAGACCAGCTGTGTTTGGTTAGGTGCGATTCATAAACATATCCTCAAGTGAAGAGTTCTCTTTTTAAACCAGGGACTCAAATTGAATTTAGTGAGATAGGAGTTTCAGGTAGTAATAACTTCTATGCATGCCATCCATGAAAAATCCATGATGAAATCTTTCCTGGCAAGTTTTGTGTCTACCTCTACTCCAAACAAGGGATGTTTTCACCAACTCTATGTGGTTGGTGTTGGGCCATGCAGCTTGAAACCTGCAGCCAGTACTTCAACATTTTACCAGCTACGTTGGATCCACTGTGAACATGAAATCTTAGCTATGTCATTTGACTGCCCCAAACCACAGCTTCTTCATTTGTAAAGTGTAGAAGGCAAAGCCAAGGTTCCCTCTTGCTCTCTGATGTTGTGATTATGATTCCCAGGAGTATTACTTTATGGCCACTTGAGAAATAGTAGCAGACTAACTCATCATCAGCATCACTCACAGAGCAAAATTTTAGAACAGGTAGAAGTCCAAATAATAATCTATAATAATAAAAGCATGATATGCTAATTAGACCGGACATCCTTCTGGACGACCTTCTAGATGAAGCCGGGGCACCTGCCAGCAGCAGGAGGTAAGCCCGGGTCCTGGGTGCCAGAGGGAAGCTGGTGCCGGCAGCTGGGGGAAGGAAGGCCTACTCTTGCACGAATTTCGTGCATCGGGCCCCTAGTGAGTTTTATAAACAGAAGTGACAACAAATTAAATTCCTTGACTCACTTTATAAAAAGACATGGGTTTTGCTGGTATATTCACATTTTCTAAATATAATCAACAGGGTAATTTGGAGAGTTAAACCCAATGGGATATTTAAAAAGATTAACATCGATGTGCTCTTCCATTTCATATAATGCAAAATCTTTCAATTATATTTTGCTATAAAACCATGTGGTAATATCTAAATATTTGGTGGCATAGGACAGATTTCTAAAAAATTTACTTTGAAACATCATAATCCTAGTGAAATTTCCTGAATTGTCATTATCATTAAGTGCAAAGGCCCATTTAGAGAATAACAGTCTACTGCAAAGGAAACATAAAGTATGCAGACATAAAGCATAATGACATATTTAAAATAACACAAAAAGAATTGAAAATTGAAAATCTATTGAGATTGTTAATTGGCTCTATGTAATTTAATAAGTCAATGTCTGCAGAGTTTAGAAGCTAATTATTACTAGATCAATACAGTTATTACTTACCAAATAAGATTAGAAAAAAGGGCCCACATTAAAATCAAAGGCAATTACTTGTTTCCACTCGCCACCTACATCACTCACTCATCCCTCCCCTCCCTCATCGATTCTGATTTTCTGGTAATAAATAATCTTTTACACTGGATAAGAGGAGTGTTAAGCTGAAAAGGAAGGCATTTTGATTATTTTATGATATTTTAAGTATTTTTGGAAACAATTAAATTATTTGATTTCTCTCTCCATACATGTTTTAAAACATTCACTATAGTCTTTAGCTGCTCAATAATATTACCAAGAGAAAGTTCTCAGAGGAGTTATTTCATTTTGAGTCTTCTAGGATGAAAAAGAAAAAGATATAATAGAAAATTGTTAGGAAAAGTGTTTCTAGAATTCTGGAGCTATTACTTGAAATGCAGAACTTTATTCTATCCATCTGACTGGAGAATGGCTGATAGCCTTGTCTGAATGAGTGATATTCCTGTCAAATCCAAAGGAGGTAGGAAAAAAATAAATATATTTCAGATCAGAATAGATAGCCAGTTCTGGTCTAGACTTCAAATTGGTTGAACATTTCTCTAGCCTCTCCTGTGATCGTATCATCCACTCTTTTATTTGTTCCACGATGTTTTCCCCCTACAACACAGTGGCTCAATCGTGGCAGATGTTTGGGCAACCAAAGAAGGACACAGTCTCAAATTGATCTAATCAAACCCTACACCTCTACAACATGAAGTTAATCACTAGTGGCAATTAACAGTCAATTCCCTGTGTGTCTATCTTTTCCTTTTCCACTTTTAGTTTCTCCTTTTGGAAATCTCTAGAAGCTTTTCCCAAATACCATTTTAGATATTACATTAACTTCTTAGATTCCCATAGATATTTTTCTAATGACCTTGCTGGGGGAAGGGCAGATTTTTTACTACCCTTCTAGAATCTTTCAGTTGTCTAATAATTAAATCCACATGAACCCTGGCTGGTGTAGCTCAGTTGGTTGGGCATCCTTTCATGCACCAAAAGAATGCCAGCTTGATTCCCTTCAAGGCACATGCCTGGGTTGACACTAGCCCCCCAGTAGGGGGCGTGCAGGAGGTAGCTGGTGGATATTTCCCTCTCACATGGATGTTTCTCTCTCTCTCCCTCATGATAAATCTGCATGAGACAGAGTAACTAGAGAAAATAACCAAATTTAATTATATACACACATATGGGAACTCCATAAATGACAGAGTCTGAGACCCCTACATATATGAGAAGTTCAGCGACAGAAAACCAAACGAGATATATATGGCATACTGAATTTAAGAATAAAGTAAGATGCCTTGGGGCTTCAGAGGGGTGGAGGGAAATTTGTAGGAAGATAAGAGCAGATGTTCAGTAATTAGAAGTTTACCCTGCCCTATAGATAGGTCATAAAAAGTTATCTCTGGTAATAACTCTTATTATGGGCGAGACCCCCAATTTATAATCTTCTAGGTAGTTAAAGGAGTGGCAGAAGTTTCTTGAGCCTGCAGGGTTTCAACTTCCTTCAGCTCAAAATAATCCACATGCCAAAGCGGCACATCTTGGAAGGCCTGTTCTGAAGCCTTCAACCTCACCACGTTGTCTCGCCTATTTGTAACATTCTCAGTTCTCATTTGACTCAAAGATTTTCTTGCTAAACAAAAGCTCTTCCCTCCACTCTTTGGAAGCAGACCGTTAAATAACACAATAACATCTAAGACCAGTTGTAAGAATTTTGGGCGATGTTTTGGGAAACTTAGAAGAAAAACTTCACAGAAATTTCAAGTTAACAAAAGACTTCGAATTTCAGAAATGCTCTGGGGTGGGAGGGGGTTGGGGGATCTATCTCAAATCTCTATGGAACAAAAACAATAACAAAAGGCCAATATGTGGTGAAGTGGCAGATGAAATGAAAGCCGATTCAAAGGCCTCTGATTGCATCCTGCAGGAAGACCACCCAAAATGACAGCAAGAAAAGCTTCAAGTCCGGGTTCACATGCAGCTTTCTCTATTGCAAAACAGAGTTAAGCACAACTGCACTGCCCTTTCAACATGCTCTCTCCTTACAGAGTGTGGCTGTTCCAGCGCTAAAGCCAAGCTTTCTAGTAATTATCCCTTCACTAAACTGAGTTGGGTGTTAAGTAGTGGGAAGCAAATTATATAATATTGACAATAATATTTAAGGTAAGTGAAAAATCATCTTGAAAAGTTACATACAAATGAATTGGATTATAATGCTTTAATTATCTACAGAAACCCAGGTTCCTTATAATAGAAAGAATAACCAAGACTTTGATGCATTTTCTTTCTTTGTGCTAGAAATGTAGACCATGTGAAAACTGTCATCAATGAGGTGAACATATCAAATCCAAGGAGACATTGGATCCCCAAATCTCAACATGGTAGGAAAGTGATTTTTTAAAATATCAAATTGGTCATGAGCAAATAACATGGAATTTTCATTTATAGTGTATTTTATGTTTGTTTATTCAACAATGTGCCAGGCGGGAGAAAATCAGCCAACAAAGAAAGACATGGCCCCTGCCTCATTGGTTTCAGAGTATAGTGCTTTCATCCAAGTTAAAACTATACCTTGATTTAAAAATGGGATCAATCAGCCATAAAAATGGATGAAATCTTACCATTTGCAAGAGTATTATGCTAAGTGAAATAAGTCAAAGACACATGCCATGTGATTTCACTTATATGTGGAATGTAAAGAACAAAATAAACAAACCAAATAGAAATAGACTCATAGTTGCAGAGAACAGACTGACATTAGCCAAAGGGGAGGGAATTGAGTGGAAAAAAGTGAAGGGATAAAGAAGTACAAATGGATAGTTACAAAATAGTCATGGGGATGTAAAGCACAGCAAAGGGAATATAGTCAATGACATTGTAATAATTGTGTATGGTGCCAGGTGGGTACTGGAAATATCTAGGGGAATAGTTTGTATGCATATGATTGTCTAGCAACTATGCTGTTACAAAATAATACTGAATGTGAACTGTAATTGAAAAATAACATTTAAATTAAAAACTGGAGTCAATTATGCGCTTAGTTCATATAGTAAGACCTCTTACAAACTGTTGTGTAACTGCTACTAACTAGTCTTGGGATCTTGGTTCAGTCGCTGAACTTAGGAGCCTTACGTTCCTTAGGTGGCAAGTAAATGGATTTAGTTACATTAATTTTTTTTTTTTTTTTTTGGCTTTAACTCTCTAAATTTTTAATGTGATTTTTCATGCATCACCTCCATCTTGGTCTGTTTGGGCTGCTATAACAAAATAACAAAAACTGGGTGGCTTGTAGACAAGAGCAATTTCTTTCTTAGAGTTCTGGAGGCTGAAGTCTGAGATTAGGTACCAGCATGGTTGGTGAGGGCCCTCCTCTGGGCTGCAGACTTCTTGTTGAAGCCTCACCTGGACAAAGGGGTAAGAGCTCTTTGGGGATTCTTCTACAAGGGCATTTATCCCATTCATGAGGGCTTCCCCTTCATGACCTAATCAATCCCCTACTTCCCCACCACCTATAGGCATTAGTTGCTTTTTTTTGGGGGGGGGGGGGGGGGGGTGGGGGCATAAACATTAAGAGCGTAGCAACCTCTCCAAGCTTCAGGATCATCTGCAATGAGAGAGGCAGAGAATGCAGAAAAAGGAATAGCTAGAGAAATGCCAAGGAAGGTGAAAAACCTCATCTTCAACTTGGGTTTAGGGTCTGAGTGCTCACGTGACAGGAGACATACAAGCATAGCACAACATGGGGACAGGGCTGCTGGTTGCTAGCTTAATGACCTGAACAAGTTATTTCATACCTCTGAGCCCTGGTTTTCTTAACTAAAGCTGGAACAGAACCTGACACATCCATGGGTTGTTTAGCAGAAAATAAAATCTTTATAGCTAAATTTTATTCTGAAAGAAAAAGAATTAGGCAATACACAATCATTCTATATATGACAATTTTCCCAAGACTATCAAATTCTCCGTCTGTCAGTTTGCACTTTGTTTGGAATCCAAGGTTTCTTTATAACTGACCCCTGAATGTACCGCACCCGCCTCTCAGCAGATTGGGGCTGCGCTTTCCTCCAGGACTAGAGCTGGAGAATCGGGGTCTTCTAATTATGGCCATTTTTTTACCAAGCAACTTGAGAAGCAGGGAATTGGTCTTGCTTGGGATATTTCCTAATACTTTTCTATAGTTCATCTACAAAACAAAACAAAACCCCTGTCATCTTTTCTTTTAAAAAAAAATGTTTTTATTTTTTTTTAATATATAGATATTTTATTGATTTCAGAGAGGAAGGGAGAGGGAGAGAGAAACATCAAAGATGAGAGAGAATCATTGATTGGCTGCCTCCTCCACACCCCCTACTGGGGATCGAACCCACAACCTGGGCATGTGTCCTGACGAGGAATTGAACCCTGACCTCCTGGTTCATAGGTTGACGCTCAACCACTGAGCCACGCTGATTGATTTAAAGGGGAAGGGAGAGGAGGATGGAGAAAGAGAAAGAGAGAGAAACATTACTTGGCTCACACCCCAACTGGGGATCGAATCCACAACCTGGGCATGTGCCCTGACCAGGGATTGAACTGGTGACCTTTCAGTGAATGGTGCATGAGACAATGTTCAACCAACTGAGCCACACCAGCCAGGACCATGTCATCTTTCTGAACATGGAAAATCTAATGACATCAGCAACCCTTATTGCTACTGTAACTACTAAAAGTTAATAATTCTTATACATTAGCCACATTCTGTCTCTATTTGACTCTCAATCTCCACCTTTTAAAAATTATCTCATAGTTCTGCTAACACTCAAGAGAGTTTAAGTGTTGTTGCTGTGGAAGACTGAAAACAGGCTTAAACAACATATTTGTTATCAATGCTTTATTGTTGAAAACAAAATTGAAATTCTCTGGCACATAAAACAATTATTTCTACAAAAGGAAAGCCTACAAATCTTGATAATTTATACAAATAACAGCTTCTCAAAAAATAAAATTTTAATTTAGTAAACTTGTCTTGTGCTCTATATTTTTAGCACTGTCTGCAATAATCCACCATAAATCCCTGAGCGGAGACATTTTTGACCATGTTCTATTATGCCCCCCTGTTACCCTCCCCCCAAGTTGGTCTAAGCCCAGCCCTGTAATAAAAGGTGTCAGGGACATTTCGTTATTAAAGATCCATGCATTTTATGACACAGGCCCAATTATTAATGCTACTTGGGAACTGGGTCAACATGAAGTGCCTCTACTGTGCAATCAGCAAACCTATTAAGAACCAAGTGTTTTGAGAGGAAGAACAATAACAATAAAAAGACATAAAGTGTTAAAACTAGGAAATCATCATAGGTCAATATTTAAATAAATAAAAATGCTAGACATTGAATTCATCTCTATATCCTTATATTAAATTCCTTTTTTATTTATTTGTTTGCAATTGCCAATGCAGTAGAAGATGAAAAATACACTTCAACCCCTATTTTTGGTTTGACCACGGGTTTGTTGTTGTTAAATGTCATTCTGAGAACACAGTGATTTAGTTATAATTTAACTTTTGGCCCCGCAGTGAAATGTTTACAAAATACTACACATAGTAGGAGGGCCTTCTTATTAATGCCATCAACAAATCTCTCTCACTGCATCTGCCCTTCTTACAAAAACACTAATGCCATAGGAACACCACTTCAAATTCTTTATCACACTGTATTCAGATATGCAGAAAAACATATAAAATATGGAGAAAACATAGTATGATGTATTTGCATGTGTAGCTTCCCTTTAATGGGGATGCTGACCATATATTCATGGAGCATGAGTGTAAAGGAGAAAAAGCTAATTTTCAGTTGCAAGGAATTGGCTTGATGAATCAAGTTTTGTTTTGTTATTCTGCTATTGTAGAATAATAAATAAATAAATATGTAGAGCATTGTGTTTCTACTTTATGAAGAAGCTAATAGTGGGCTATTGTTTTCACAAAGTTAATTTTTAGTAGCAAAGTCTGACTGCAAGTCAAAAAATGTTCAAACGTTCTTCTCTACATCTCTTTTACTTGTGAAATGAACGTTGAAGTGGTTACAAATAGGTAATGAAACAAAATACCAAATTTGCTAGTGAGAAATGGTTTTCAACTGTAAAAAGCACTTGGCAGAAGACCTAGAAACACGCAGGCTAATGCTACACTCTACTGCAGCTTAAAATAAGAAGTCATTTTTATGTTTTTTGGGGAAGAGCAAAATATGAAAAATACGATAAAACCAATTCCTTAAAACCATATCAGCATTACTGTTCTGGTACCTATTAGAAAGATATTAGCATTTCATAATGACATTTCCCAAATATAAAGTCATTGGTAACCATCATTACACACTCCTTTGAGCAGACTTGATTTTTTAACCAGTAACATCTGGAAAGCACAAAGCACCTTCCCTTTTGTCTAAGAGCTACTGGTTAGTTATTGGAGCTAGAACACTTTTAAGCTTCCTTTTGTTATAATCTATAATAATAAAAGTGTAATATGCTAATTAGACCAGATGACCTTCCGGATGAAGCCCGGGCTGCAAGGGAAGCCCGGGTCCCGGGTGCCAGAGGGAAGCCTGTGCTGGCAGCCGGGGGAAGGAAGGCCTACTCTTGCACGAATTTCGTGCATCGGGCCTCTAGTCCTTATATAAACAAGTGCATTAACCAGGAATAGCCATTTTAAACGGCAATTTCAAAAGCCTAAGAATTAATACAATGAATTCTCCTAGGCAATTTTTTTGGGTGTTGGGGGGGTGGGGGTGTAAATATTGACGACTTTAAAGTAAAAAATGCCTGCCTGACAAGTACGAGGCCTCCCTAGCCCCTCCTACAATACCAGTGTGAAATGGGGGTTGCTCTACTCTGCATATCCTTTTCAGATCACGAAAAGCAAATGATTCCCCAAAAAGTGAAGACTGACATCCAAATCATAATACGTTATGTGCACTAGTCAGGAAACAAGTGTAGACTCTCACAGGTCCTGACACTGTATTAAAAAAAAGAAGTTTTCTAAGTTGCAGAAATGGATAAGCAGGCTGCCCCAAAGAGGGAAGGCAGCAGCATCGGGACAACCACAACCACCGGCTCCCTAGGGTTCACACTACACGTTAATCACTCCCTGGCAACACTTGACCTTAATAGTTTACTGTGGCTGAATGGACACTCTGGCTTCCTCTCACAGTGTTTAGGAAACAATATAGTTTCTAAATTAGCTTTCAGAAATGCACAAATTTGGAAGTTAGACGCCGTCCCTCTTTAAGAAGGCCAAGAGATCCTTTGTTAAGTGCTCTGGTTTAGTTCTGTGGGTAACAATTACATCCTTCAGGAGGTTTCCAATGTTCCCCCCATTTTTGGTGTTAAAGGCTGTGCCAACAGCTAAGTGGATATTCCCAGAAGTGGCAGTGACCTCGGTGACCTCTGCCCTGGCCTTGGAGTCCAAACAAAGCTCATGCCCTCGCCCTGCTGGGAAGTCCTGTTGGTTAACGAAGCCAGCTTGAAAATGTGGAGGAGGAGGAGGAGGCGCCGCCCCCCTGTCAGGTCTTGGACGTCTTTAAGCCTTGCTTTTCCATGATGTTCCAGAGTTTGCGGAGATTGGACTGCGTGATGACATCATCGGGCTTGAGCTGCAGCGCCCGCAGGTAGTTGGCCTCGGCCTTGAGCAGCCGGCCGTTCAGGTGCAGGATGGCTCCCAGGTTCATCAGCGCAGCCGGATACTAGGGCCAGAGAGAGGAAGGAAACCGATTAAGAGGCCATTGCAAGCTTTCCTTTGAGGAAGACAAAAATCTTCATCCACTAATGCAAATGATTCCCTTATGTCTGGAGGCATTTTATGGAAGCAATTTAGCAACTTATACAAACAGACAACGATAACTAGAAAGGAGGGGGAAAAAAGGTTCCAAACAGCCGCTGTGTACTTTGTACCTTTGTAAAAAGGGCAGGCAGCTAGAGAAACAGTTTTCGTCTTTAATGAGAAAGAATGGGTTACATACGAAAACCTATCAACCTAGTCAGGTGGTACCACCTGAGAAAGAAGTGATACAATTTCAGATGGACAGAATTAAACTTTTGGTCAACTCAACACCAAGAAACACAATATTAAATGGGAAAATCTGACACATTTCTGTGTCCATCCACTTTTTAAAATTCTTTTTTAAAAATGTATCTTTATTGTTGAAAGTCTTACAGATGGACCCTTTGTTTTTTTCCCCATTAACTCCCTCCTCCCCTCCACCTTTGTTCCCTCTCCTTAGCAATATTCCACGCCACTTATAAAAACATAAGTAAGTAAAATATACTGTAAACTTTTACTGATGTTTTCAGGGTAAACTATCCTGAAAAAAAAAAAAATTCAAATAAAACCACTACAGTCCTTTTCAAATCTAGCTCAAGTAATTTAATGAGACAAAGTCTTTACTTTTAAGTCAGTTTGTAACCTTCTAATGGTGTTTACTCTAAATACAGCAAAGTAAAAACACCTAATAATAGATAAAATATGGTACCTTTATAAGAGAAGTTTTATGCTATTTTTTAAAAGTAATTTGCAGATTTTTCTGTAATGTGTGCTAATTGTAATACAAAGTTATCATGTGAAAGGCAAACTTTAAAAAAAAAAAAGTATGTTATGTAGCACTAGTTTAATACAGGGTTTCCCTCCCCAAATTCTCAGACATTAGTTAATAACACTCCTTCCCAAAGGAAAAAATATTTTGCTTGCTATCAATGAATAAGGGCTATACTGCTCTTGTCTTGTCCCTGGAACTTTCTGGCCTACAGAGTAGCTAATATTTTGGCAGTTACATAAATGCATATTTCAAATATCAGATAAAACTAAAAGTGTTTATGCTAAGATTATGTTTTCATTTTTCAGATGATGTCAACTCTTAATTGTCCAGGAAAATCTGATACCACCTAAAATAATTCACAATTATTTCTATGATTTAGCATTTTCACAATGCATGCATTTTCCAGCAGAATTCATATGACTCTACTGTAAAAACAATTATTTCTGAACCAAAGCATTGCTGGGGAGAGGGGTGAATAGCTCAGAATAAACCCACTGGGGAAAAAGGATCAGATTTGGATTTTGAGATGTGGATTTGAGTTCTTGCTCAGCCACTGCTATGACTATATTAGTCCCCTAATATATCTGTGTCTCAGTTCTTTCATTTATGAAATATTGAAATAATATCAACTTTCTGCACATTGTTAGAAAGATAAGAGAAAATAAATGTAGCACAGTACATGCACATTGTAGATACTCTACAAATGTCAAGTTTACCTTTCCTGACTCACTGTGCTTGAGATACAGCAAATGCATGTTTGTGATATTTATGTTGCTATACAAACTTTACAATTTTTATTTCAATGGCTACATGTTTCTGGATGTATACCAAAATTCTCTTAAGTCCTCAACTACTGAGCATTATTCTCCAACTTTTCAACATCCTTTCCAAAAAGAATGTTGCAAATATAAACTATTACTAACCTTTGAAGAACCTTTTAGTCTGGATGACTCCACACTTATCAAGAAAAATACAGATGGTCAATATCTAATTTTAAACACCACTCCAAATAAACACAGCTCCAAATTACATGTGCAGTGAATATCTCCACATTGGAAAACCTAAAATAACACCTCCTACTCTGTCTTCCTAAGAAAACTGTGTTGTCATACCACCATTATTATCTTGAGTTTGATGCTTGAACACACTTCTGAATGATGTCCCCTCACAGAGCTTAGCATCACAACCAATAAACAGCTACTAAACTGATGGTGAAGTGTGTTCACAGTCTGAATTACTAGAGATGCTAAATAGATTAAGTGTTCAAACTTCCTGCTATCCTGAGTAGGAAGAGAGGAAATGGGGAGGGGGAACCAGGGTTGGAGACCATTCCTTACTTCACAGAAAAAGAAGAGGCCCAGTGGCTGGGTGGAGAGAAACCAGATGGCTCTGTGGGATAGCTGTTATTTCTTGAATCACTTTATTACCAAAGTGTCTGTACCTCACTAGAATTCTAACTCAAGGGGATTTTTAAAAACACTCAGAGGTTCAGAGGTTACAAAAATAAAGTTAATATTATTATAGGAAAATACAATTAAGAAGTTAAATCTGTTATCAAAATGAGTCTGAATGCTAATTATATTGGTGTTTTGGAATAACTTTAATTTTGCATTTTCCGCACTAGCATGTTTCTCATTAAACGAAAATAATCAAAAATTGACATTTATAAAGTTAATGTGGGATAACAGATCTCATGGAAGCTTACATAATACTTAATGTGTTCCCTAAAGAATAAAAATCCAAGTAAACTAAAAATGTGCATATTAAGAAAATTATTCAATTTTTAAAATATTTTTTATTGATTTTCAGAGATAGGGGAAGGGGGAGAAAGAAACATCTATGTGAGAGGGATACACTGATAGGCTGCCTCCTTTAACAACCCCTACGGGGAACCCAGGCATTTGCACTGACCAGGAATTAAACTGGCAGCCCATTGGTGCACTGGACAACACCCAAACAACTGAGCACATCAGCTAGGGCTCATTCAATATTTTTAAGCAAATATCTAATTATAAATAGATTACTGCTTTCAGAGGAAACATTGTGGTTTGAATGTATCTATTTTAATAGAGTAAAAAAAGCTATTTTAAAAATCAATGCACATATATTATGTAATGCTTACAGATTCTTATTTGCATAACTGGAAACTGATGAAATTGACATGCTGGTGTGCTCATATGTGACATATGTATCCATTGCCTCAGGTAACTGCTTTGAAAGTGTCATTTGACATAAATAATTTCATGTGTCTGTTAAAAATGTATGACTAAAAATCCAAATAAACTAAAAATGTGCATATTAAGAAAATCATTCAATTTTTAAAAGATTTCTTAATGATTTTCAGAGATAGGGGAAGGGGGAGAAAGAAACATCTATGTGAGAGGGATTCACTGATAGGCTGCCTATCAGGGGTTGTTTTCTCTCTTCAAAGATGGGTTTTTATCTTTTAAGCCCATCATGCCTCCCTTCCACGGCAATCTCATGGGTAGCTTAATGGATGCCCACTGGACTGACTGCCTTCAGGTCATCCAACCTTGCTACAAAAATGAGAGTTCAGGGAGGGGCATCAGCATCACCTAGGGGCTTAATAGAAATGAAGAATTTCAGGCGCCACCTACTGAGTAAGATTCTGAATTTTAACAAGATTACTCAGGTGCTTTGTATGCTCATTAAAATTTGAGAAGCACTCTTCTAGAGGTCATTTCCAGGTCCTAGATTATATGCTTTTACGGCTTCTGAAATGAAGTTTTTTTCTTAATAAGAGAATGAAGTTCCTATAGAACAAAATATGTCAGATCAAATGTCTATCCTCCCATAAAACAGAATTCTTCTTTTGCCCATATAATTATTTAAGGTAGTAAGTATTCAGATAAAGCTTTATTAACAGAGTAGTAAATGACTAAATATTGTTGGACAGAAGAAGAAATTTAAAAAGCCTTTTCATAACCAAACTAGAGGCCCGGTGCATGAAATTCGTGCACTGGGATGGGAGGGTCCCTCAGCCCAGCCTGTCCCCTCTCACAGTCCAGGAGCCCTCAGGGGATGTCCTACTGATGGCTTAGGTCCGCTCCACATGTGGAGCGGGCCTAAGCCGCAGTCTGGCCTCCCTCTGTAGGAGGTGACTGGGCTGATCAGGGGAAGGCGCCACCCCCATCACCCCACTGCTGCTGCTGCCATTGCCGGCCGCTGCAGCCGCCAAGGTGTTTTCATCAACACGGACTCCAGTCCCTTCACCACGAAAAAATGACAACTTCCTTTAGGAATTTTCAAGATGTCTCTTTCATAGAATATGACATTTCTTTCTTTTTTTCTTTTTTTTTTTTTATCCTCACCTGAGGATACTTTTCCATTGATTTTTAGAGAGCGTGGAAGAGAGAGGAAAAGACAGAGAGAAACATCAATGTGAGAGGGACACTTCAATGCCCTTGATCAGAATCGAACCCAGACCCTGTGGTCTGCAGGCCGAGGCTCTATCCACTGAGCAAAACCAGCTAGGGCAGGATATGACATTTCTTAGCCCCTCCAGCAGAGGACCTTTGTTTTTTCCTCCAGATGTGAGGTGGAAAAACCCTAGATCACCTTCTTGGATTCTTTTTTTTTTTTTTTTTTTTAATATATTTTATTGATTTTTTACAGAGAGGAAGGGAGAGGGACAGAGAGCTAGAAACATCGATGAGAGAGAAACATCGACCAGCTGCCTCCTGCACACCCCCTACCGGGGATGTGCCCGCAACCAATGTACATGCTCTTGACCGGAATCGAACCTGGGACCTTTCAGTCCGCAGACCGATGCTCTATCCACTGAGCCAAACCGGTTTCGGCACCTTCTTGGATTCTTATTATGCATGTTACCAAGAATACTGCGAGTGAAGTACCGACAGCTTAGCCAATGAGCGGTCAGAAAAGGTGTTTCCTCTGCAGCTCATGCACAGAGGCCCCCCTGGTGTGTGTCCGCTGGGGTGGGGGTGTATTCCAAGCTGCGCCACGGAGGCTCAGAGCAGGCACCCCTGTGTATTGTGTCTCTGCTCCGGCCCGCCCCCAGCCCCAGCCTCCCCGCGGCTGCTGGGGCTGGGGGCGGCACTCTGTCCCCTCCAGCCCATCTGTGCGAGCAGCTCCCCCTGAGCCGGTCGTGACACCTTAAGGTGTCCCAGCTAATTTGCATATTACCTCTTTATATATAGAGATAAGAGCAAGTAAGGTTTCTAAACAGACTTAAAGATTGCTTCACTGTATTTCAGTGATTGCTTCACTGAAATGCAAAAAGTCCAGGTGACTGGCTGTCTGATTACATATTGGGTGTCATTGCCATCTGCCAGCCATGAGTCATGGGCTGGAGAACAGAAACCCAACTGCAACGGCTGATGTCTTCCCTCACACACATCCTCTTTTATTAAAGACAGCCGATGAAATCTTCAGCATGTTAACAAAGGCAGTCAGCAGCTTGCAACCCAGTAACATGGGGCTTGTGGCTCCAGACAACAAATGACACCACCTCCTACTTCACAGACTAGAAAGAAGAACCAGACTTTCTTGTTTCCTTGAAGAGAACAGATGCTTTACATCAAAGGGGCTGACTGGCAGTCACACTGAGGCAACAAGTGACATCTTTTTTCAAGTCTTTAGGGAATTATGCCTTTATTGTTCATTTACTGTGGTTTTTGGCTTATTTCTCCAGCATTCGAGGAAATAGCAAAACTAAAATAATAGATGTATACTGGGGTGTGGTAGAGCAAAGGCAAGGTGATAAACGTCTGATACTAGACTAATTCCCTTGAGGCTCCCCAGGAGCCCAGCTGAGCTCACAGGGTCTTCTAGGCACACAGGATTGGAAGACAAACTCATTTTCCTGGCCTCTATATATTATTAGTCTTGGGAGGATATCTATGGAGCAAGAACAGTGAGACCAAAAGGAGATTTTGGATGGGGAATTCGTGCTTCTTTGGGGAACAGGACTAAAATGCAGAGCTTTGAACAGAGGACTTAGGTGGGGCCTAGAAAAAGGTAAACAAGGGTTTGTTGAAATATTCTGATTAGGCAAGACATGGAAACCCAGGCAGTAACTGGCTCTTTGAGACTCATTATTAGTCTCTGCGGCCACTTCCCTCTGATGAAGGTAGATCAACAGGCAAGGGAAGCTATGAAAAAGATAGACAGAGATAATACACCAATATGTCTAATTTTATAAAAATATTTCAATTCAGCCCTGGCCAGGTAGCTCAGTTGGTTAGAGTGCCATCCCAATATGCCAAGGTTGTGGGTTAGAGCTATGGTCAGGTCACATATAAGAAGCAACCAATGAATGCATAAATAAGTGGAAAACAAATCAACTTTTCTCTCTCTCCCTTCCTCTAAAAAATAATCCATAAATTAAAAAATAAATATTAAAAATATTTCCATTCAAAGTGTTGCTGAAATTATCTACCTAGTTGCATATTTACTGTTTTATGAACTAAATAACTTTAAAAAAAGGAATGTCTGCGATTACCTTTATCCAGCTAATATTCAATTAATATACTGTACATACTTGGGATGTTTTTAAGATAACCACCTTTAACTTCCCTTCTGAATATAATTTATAAACAGAAATGAATTTGCATGGTCTGAAGTTTTTAATGGATTCTCAATCTTTTTCAAGTAGTTACTAAATAACTTGATGAAGGTTGCACACTGTATTTAGTTGAAATTGCTTACCCAATTGGATTTACTGGAGCAGTAACTGTACCATGATGCTTAAAAATTAATGGTATAAACTTTAAAGAAAAATATTCATGAAAAAGAGTATGCATAAATTTAAGGATTCTCTTTGTATTTATTGTGCCTTGTATATGTCAGATATTTAATAAATAATTACTGGATTAAAGGTTGTTTTTTTTAAGATTGTCTGTCAGGCTTATGAAAAAACTATAATATCACCTGAGATAAAGTTAGATACATCATTTCCCTCATTTTCAATATCATTCCTGTTCTTTTGTCCAGACAGGCCAAGGCCAAGCTAGGAACCTGAATAAATTAGACTTGATTCCTTGCTTTTCTCCATACACAAACATGTACATACATCCAACTGTTAAGTCTTGGCAACTTTATTCCCAAATCTCCGTTAAATCTGTCTTCTGATTATACTTTGTTCCTTTCTCCCAACTTGGTTTAAGTTCTAATCATCTTTTCTTGGGTTACTTAAATAAAATTATTTTTGATGGAAAAGAATAAATAAATGAGTAACTAAATTGATTGGTGGGTGACAGATTAAATGAATGAGTAAATACATGAGTAAAGCCATATGCAGGTTTCTTTTTTAATTATAAACTAGAGGCCCAATGCATGAAATTTGTGCAAGGAGCTCGGCCCTCGCAGCCCTGGCTGCCCCAGCCCTTGCAGCCCCCGCTGCCTCTCAGCCCCGCCCCCCACCCACTGGTCATTCAGGAAGGTCGTTCCACCATCTGGTCTAATTAGCATATTAACTCTTTATTATAGGATAATTTAGGCATATAAAAATTTCAGAGAATATAAAAAAGCTGTCTACTTGCCTAACAAATAAAACTTATAAAGACAATTAAAGATCCCAAATACCTCTTGCTGTCCTATTCCTGAGCTCACTCCCATCCTCCCAAGAAAACCACCTGAAGTTGGTATTTATCAGCCCAGTGTATGTTTTACACTTTTATTTTTTTGTCTACCCATAAAAAAATGCATACATTCTGAAGTTTTAACTTGATCCATTTGTCATTATCCTTCATGGGATGCCATCCTACCAAGCACCCAACTGGAATTTTGTGGGGAAGCAGGAGACTTGGGTGGAAAGTTGTAAGGAGGACTCTGAGAAAAGGGAAGTGTGTGGAAGGCCGCCTGCCCTGTTTATCGGAATTCCAACTTAGGGGAGACTTAGGGGAGTGTCGAAGGAGGTGTCCCTAATTATTCCTTGATTTTTCCAAACAAGTCTGTGCAAGTTCAGGCCCCGAGTGTTTACTGGAATCCTTAATCTTAATCCCTGGATGCCCTTGCCTAGAGGACAATGAAAACATGTGTCCTCCCAAGATTACTCACCCTACTGATTGTATCTAAAGATAAAAATTCCAATAAAAGCCTAATGAGGCAGGCTATGGAGGCTGCTTGGACCCTTGAGCCAGGTAAGCCCCTTAGTCCTCTCCCCCACAGTGGAACTGTGTTGGAGTAATCTGTTCATCTGTCGTTCAGGGGCTGCTGGTCAGCCCTGGCAGAGTTTTTACTCATCATTTTGTTTTTCAAATGTATCCATGTTGATATATGTAAGGTTAGTTCTTTCACATGCATTCCAGTGGATGACTCCCATTCTCCCAAGGATGGAAATACTGACTCTTTAAGAGAGGGCTGTCTCTACACATACTTATGGGAGAGTTTCTTGGAGTGGAATTGCTGGATCACAGTGGATCTTCAACTTCGCCAGATATTACCAAATGGCTGTATCAAATTGCATTAGCATCGGCATGTAACAAAGGTTTCTTCATTCCAGGTCCTTCATCACACTTGGTATCATCTGACCATTTTAAGTTTTGTAAAGTTAAAGTTGTGAAATAGTATCTTATTGAGCTAAACTTCGTTTTCCTGATTGCTAGAGAGGTTAGTAACATTTTCATAAGCTTTAGTAGGTTTTTACATTTTCTTTTCGGTGAACTACCCCTTCTTCTCCCGCTTTCAACAAACTGCTGAGAGCAGGGCCAGCAGTGGGGAGAAGCCCTAATAAAGAAGAGTGAGTGTCAATTAGTTTGGAGAGTAAAATGTCAGCAGTAAGACATCCATGATGTTAACCCTTCGGAGACCAAACCAAAAATGGAAAACAATTCTTACTAAAAATGAAACATATTAATACAATAAACAAAACAAAAATCTCTCACAAAGTTCTGTGATGGAAAAAAGAAACAAACCCACCCACAAGCAATTCAATGCTTCCAACTCAGAAATGACAGCTCATTGTAGTCACATTTTCACTACAGTCATATTTTGAAGAAAGCATCTCTGCAAAAAGATTTACCAAACTGTACATACAGCACTGGAAAATAAACCAGAAATACAGCAGTGACAAGGCAAAGGCTGACAGATGAAATAATTCATTTTGATTCTCAGTTTCAATACAGTATTTGTGTTTTTGAAATAGCTTTTAACAAAACAGATATAGGTGACAAGCAAGACACAAGGCTGTATTAAGGGAGTAGTTACAATTTGTCAGTGACACATTCTATCCTGCACGCTCAATCCTTCTCTCCCACATCTGCTCCATCCCAGCGGGTGTTACAAGAATGCTCATTTAACTTTTATGATGGGTGTGAGTGCCACAGTGTGGAGTGCTATTCATTTTTATGGCAATCAAAATGCCAACAGCTGTAGTTCTGGCGGACAGCAAAGAGTGATGCTAACAGAGTGATTTCCAAGGTGGTGGTTATTTCTAACAGATTTTAAAGTGTATCTACTCAATTAAGACTATGACCTAAGAAATTATTCTTCACTGGTGATAATTCTTTTTCAAACATAGGTTTTCCTGATGTCCTTAATTTCACAAGAACGCCTCTCACGTAATCTAAATGGAAAACCTAGACCAGGGCCATAGCTTTTATAAAATGTAATCACTATATGGTTTATGATTTGAAATAAACACGTAGCTCATCGTTTGCAGTAAAATTATTAAATAAAAAGTTCTTTAAAAAGTGAAAAAATACAGGATGATTCACAGTGCATGCAAATGGGAAAAATAAGAATGCACTGAGTTTGAAGATACTGAAGGAAAGACGCTTAGAAAAGAATCTGCACAATAAGCAAGCATCATCTATATTTTTAAAACAGCAAGAGCGTGCTGTCCTTACTAATATAGACAGTTCTCACAAACCCCTCGGCATCTTATTCTCCTCCTTTTGAACCAAATTCCTTGCCTGTTTCTAAGTTCAAATATGATTTAAGCAACATAATTCACTCTACACTTTATTCATTTCTTTTTAGCATGAAAGGGAGGGAGGAACATATGCATGCTTTCTCAATCATAATCATATTACACAGAAGGAATTTCCAGCTGTACAGGCCATCCAAGTGTGTATGTGTGAAGCGTGATTTTGAATACATTTAATAAAATGATTGCTCATTCCAAGGAGTTGAAACATGTCATTGGAATAATCATGTTGCTATTAAAATGTATTTCAGAGATATATTGAAGTTGATATTTGGGCTTATAGAAGATAGAAGCAGAGAGCTAATTTTTTTTTGGGGGGGGGGCGGTTTCTGGCCTCTTTTGCTATGCAAATTATCATCTGATAAAAAAAAAAAAACAGTACTGTCAGAGGTACAGATATACTGCTTTGACAAAAATCAGAGTTATATTGGAGTAAAGCTCAAAAGAAGCCACAACAATCAAATTCAGGAAGTTTTTAAATCTACGTACAACAGTCCTCCGATTGACTTAAATGTTGGCCAATAAAACAGCTTTGATTTGATGGAGGTCAACAAAGAGATACGAGTTTGCATATTTTGGAAATCACAGATTTGTTCCTGAATAAGACTTATTGAAAATATTCATTTTTTTTTAAAGTATGGGAATGAGCATATCAGAGACCTCAAAACAGTGAATTAAAATTTAGGTTAGGCATGCACACTGTAAAGATGGGTAAGATTTTTTTCCTCTCACTAAGCAGATGGGGACCATGGTGTGAACAGGCAGGATTAATCCAAGAGTGACGGTGTCATTGAGAGCAAGCATATTTCAACATGACATTAGAAGGCAGCAACTGTCCCCCTGCAGGAGGAAGAAACACGTTTCACTGAGAGAATTCACCACAGGCTTCATGCACGCAGGAAGCGGAAAGTTTTGCGAATATTCTGAGTTGGGATGATCAGATCAAACAGCAAGCAGGAGCAAAGCAATTCCTCCGGGAACTATTAATCTTTCCAAGGACTAAAATTAAACTGTAAACACAGTGTCTGATGCGTGACATTCTATTTGCACTTTTATAGGGCCAAGACTTTGCTGATATATGCTTGGAAAAATAATGACTGCAAGGTCTCCACACATCATTTCAGAAAACATTCCATCAGGATACACCAATAAAGGTGAAGCCATGCTACACTCCAAGCCATTCCACTTGCCAAAGAGTCACACCTGCTGAAATGTAACAATAAACATGGCCCGTGCATATCTAAACTCATCGCAAATCAAGGGAGTTTTAAGGGCAGATCTTCTGTCACTCTCATGGTGTAAGCTCGCATATCACCCTCTAGATCTCTACATTCAATTGCACATTTTGTCTGTATTTCTGAAATGGTGCTGTCTGAAATCACCACAGTCAGACTGCATCAATAATCTTCCTTAAAGCCTGCAGAGTCAGCACATTTTTATATCTATAAGGTTTTAAAGACATTTAAAGGCTCAATGACATTTTTTCTATAACAGCTTCTAAAACTGTATATAATACAGATTTTTGTATTGCCATCACCTACTCTACCAATGTCTTAACTCTTCTCTGAGCAACTCTGGTTTTGAAAACACTATACCTTATCTTTCTTGCCTTTTATCCTAGGTTTACCATGTTAAAATAAAACAAGGACTGAAACCAGCAAATAACAAGCAATCAACAAAGCAATCCCATTGACCCAGAGTTCAAGCAACTGCTGGCCTCAAATATATTTATCGGACACTTATTCACCCATACACCACAAATAACACCCCAAACAAAACTTGGAAAGGAAGGTAGAACAAAATAAATTATTTTGGATCCAATGATTCACTTTCTTATGCCAACTCTGATTTCTTTTAGACTCATTTCAAATACTGAGATAAGGAATCATAATGATTCTGTGATACATGTCAAACATATTTACAAAATCACAAAGTAATACATTTTCAACTGCTCAAAAAAATAATTTTGTATTGGCAATGCAACAAACTCTTACAGTGATCTGATATTTGACTATAGGAACACTTGGCCACATATTCATGTCTGAACAAGCAGAACAGAAAGGACTTCTCTAGAAGTACAAGAAAAAGCACATCATTTAAGAAACCAGAGGCAAAATTCTTTTCCGCTATTACATATTAGTTACTCTTAAAACAAAGCATGTTATGAATACTTTGCTAATTAATCTAATTAAATTGTAAGACACTTGTCTCATAAATGCTTAATATTCATTACATATAATAATTAAATTGAAATTCAGTGTCTTGAAATGGCTCATAGAAATTAGGCTATGCTCTAATGCCTATAATTTAACACTTTTATTTACTTCAGTCAAAGACAGAAGTTTAAGAACTTTATTAATTTCTTTGGTTCATCCAAGACAAGTAGGAATTAAATGGTAATTACGAAGGCAATATTCTTAGAAAATTAAGCCTGGATGCTAAGTGAGCGTGATCGCTGACAGGGGCCACGTGAAAGGGCAGCCTCCAGCAGAGGCGGGAGCACAGGCCACTCTCTGAACTGTAGTTTACTTAACTCCCGAACCTGCAGAACCCTGGGACAGGAAGCCTGGCCATTCCGAGAAAAGGAGCTCAATGCATTAAGATATATCCCATTTGACATCAGTTACATGAATGAAATTAAGGAAGCATGAAAAGAAAATTTATAACACTGAGCTAAGACAATTTTAATAAGAAAGTCATGAGGAGCCTCTTTCAGGCAACAAATAGTTAAACTATGTGTGTTGATGATCTCTGACTATAATTTCTAAAATAAGTTTGAGTTCTTCGATTATCTCATCCATTACAGCCAATTTTCTTTACTTCCTTTTTTTAAAAAAAATATATTTTTATTGATTGCAGAGAAGAAGGGAGGAGAGATAGAAACATCAATGATGAGAGAATCATCAATTGGCTGCCTCCTGCATGCCCCCTACTGGGGACAGAGCCTGCAACCCAGGCATATTCCCTGACTGGGAATCAAATGGTGACCTCTTGGTTCCTGGGTCAACACTCAACTGCTGAGCCACACCCGGCTGTGTACTTTACTTCCTTATTAAATGTAATATGTTCATTCACTCATTCAACATTAAATTATTGAGCACCTATATTGGGGCTTCAGTAATTAAAAAACAAAAACAAAAACAGTTAAAAATTCCAGACCTCAGCCCAACCTGCATGGCTCAGTGGTTGAGCATTGACATATAAACCAGGAGATCATGGTTAGATTTCCTGTCAGGGCACATGCCTGGGCTGTGAGCCTGATCCCCAGTGTGGGGCGTGCAGGAGGCAGCTGGTCAATGTTTCTCTCTCATCATTAACATTTCTGTCTCTCTCTTCCTCTCTGAAATCAATAAAAATATATTTTAAAAAAATCCCAGACCCCAATGAGTTTGAATTATATTTGTATGATACAGATAATAAACACAAAAATAAGTAGCATATTATTTTGTAATTCATGATAGGGTAAAAAATATAGCAAAGAAAGGGTTCAAGAAATATATATGAGGCAAGACCTTGACAAACTACAATCATGAGTCATACACATCATACTGCAAGTATTTAAAACTCTACATTGAAAACTCTCGGAAGGAATAACAATACATCATGACCCACAAAAATTACATAAAATTCAAACTTCAATGTCCATAGTTTCCAAGTTGTATTGCAAAAAAACACACTTAGTCATGTATGTTTTGTCTGTGGTTGATTTGATGCTACAGTAGCACAGCATAGTAGTTGAGACCCTATGGCTGCAAAGCCTAAAATACTTATCATCTGTTCCACTACAACCAAAGTTTGCTGAACCCTGGTTTACAATATTAAATAGAGAAACCTGGAAAGGTCTTAGGAGAAGAAAGCGTCTGCATAAAGAACTGAAGGAGATGAGAGAGTAACTGCACACAGTAGTGACATGATCTGACTTACGCTCTGAATGCTATGTTGAAAGTAGACTAAGGGAGTCAATTTCATTATTATAGGTCAGTGTTGATGTCTTTGCCAAGGATAGCTGCACTGGAAGTTTGCTTATGCAACTAGAAGAAGTAATTCATTAAAATGGGAAAGACCATGGAAGAAGAAGGTGTGGGAAGAAGTTTGGACTAGTAGCTTGAAAGGTCTCTAAGAGTGGAGATACTAAAGTAGACACTGGGTAGATTAGTCTGGAGTCCAATGAAGAGATCTAAGGTGGAGATATAAATTTGGGAGCCATCACTTAAAGCTATGAGAGAGGACAAGATCACTGGGAGAATGAGTATACAGAGAAGAGTGAAGTAGGCCAAGAAAGGAGAAGAATTTCAAGGTTAAGAGATTGGATGGATGGGAAGGAACCAGCCAAGGGGACCAAGAATAAGAGGGACCAAACCAAGTGAAGAAAGTGTTTGCAGGAGGAATGAATAATCATGTGTGTTACTGATAGGCCAACATTAGAACTGAGAACAAATAGACTGAATGTTGCTGAGTGCTGCTCTAGTTACTTGACAAGAGCAGTTTTGGTGACATCATTCGACAAAGAGCTTGTTTGGAGTTGGTCCAAATGAAAATGGAAATTTTTGCTATAAAGGAAAAGAGGTAAATGGAGTTGTAGCTAGAGGCAGAAATGGGCTTGAGAGGCTTTTGTGTTTTGGGAGAAATAATATTTTTAAATGCGAGTGGGGAAAAATGCGTAGAGGGGGAAATTTTGTTAATATAGGAGAGAGAACGGAAAAACAGGAAGAGGGTAAAAGGGAATAACCGCAGGAGGATTTTTTTAAAATAGTTGACAACAAAGAAATGAAGAGGTTGGGTTGAGCTAGAAACATCCATAACGATAGAAAAGGTAGCATTTGAAGGCACGGATGCTAATTGATAGATGTGGTGATGGAAGCTTGTGGAAGTTCTCTCTGATTGCTGTTGATTTTATGTGCTCTTGGTCAAATTAGCATTCCTTCATAGGAAAATTTTCTTTCTGGCCTTTTTTTAGGGTATTATCTTGTCTGTGGCATTCTATCCTATTAGGATGCTGAGCCTGTTACAGATTTCTATTTATTTGGGATATATTGAGCTGTGCAGGTTCTCATCATCATACAAAATCCTGGGATATTTACTGCCTTACTCTCTACTTCTGGAGCTCTGACAGGTATTAGATATTCTCATATTCTCCAGGTTTCTTTTTAACTTCTCTCTCATGTTCCTCACTTTCCTTTCCAGCATGGCATCCTAGGTAATGGGCTTACATATATCTAATAGTCTCATTGTGACTAATCTAATCACTGGGCTTTGACTTCAGTAATCATTTTCCTTTCAAGATCATTCTATTATTTTTTTAAATATTTTATACAAAAATGTTCTATAGTCTGTTTCTGACTATTTCAACATGTGTAGTTTTTGGACGTCTAAATATTTTGTTTCTGCTGACTCTTATTCATGGTAGTTACTTCTTTGTGGTCTTAGTGGTCTGGAGTTTTTGTTAATTAATTGCTTGATCTTAATCTTCTAAGGAATCAAGCAGGCCTGGATTGGGTTGCTTTTTCTCCAGAGAGGATTTGCAATTTGCTACCTAATTCTCCCAACCTAGAAAAACACACATTCCCCCTCGGGAGTCTTGACTCAATTACAGGCTCTGCTTCACTGTATTAGTGAAGGCACAAGTTCATCAGCCAGAACACAGGGCTGTGATTGGACGCTGTGCTCAGGATAACCCTGCTTGTACAGGTGACTCCACTAAGAATCCCAAACTTCAGTTTGAAGTTGTTTTCTTTTTTTGGGGGGGCGGGGGGAGAGGGGGGTTCCTCACTCTACCGTCTTTGGAAAAGTGGTTCATATCTCCCTCTTGAAAGCCCCATAGCATTTCAGGAGAACATTACTCTGTCCTCTACCAGGGGAGAGAATCTGTGCTCTGCTTGTATGGATATAAAAGTGGTTCTACAAGTCATTGAAAATTAGCCTGGCCGGCATGGCTCACTGGTTGAGCATTGACCTATGAACCAGGATTCCACGGTTCCATCCCTGGTCAGGGCACATGCCCAGGTTGCAGGGTTGATTCCCACTGTGGGATGTGCAGGAGGCAGCCAATCAACAATTCTCTCTCATCATTGAGGTTTCTATCTCTCTCTCACTCTCACTTTCTATGTGAAATCAATAAAAATATATTTAAAAATAAATAAGTAAATAAATAAATAAAAGTCATTGAAATGTTGACAGTTTTAGGAGTTGGCTTCAAAACTTGAGGGTGGCATATTAATAAAAAATTGGTCAATCAACAATTATGGGGTCTGCATACCGGATGTCAGACCAGTCTATGTAACAGGGGGAGTTAAAAAGAAAGTGAATCTTGCTCTCAAACTGTTTTCAAACTCAAGAGAAGGGAGGAAGCAACAAACATAGACAAGCAACATAAATAAAAGGGTACAGCCAGCCAATGACACACTTTGACATCCCCCTGGAATGTTCTCACTTTTGGCAGTACTCCACTTTGTTTAGCTATCATTGAGAAGCACTACACAACCCACAGTTTATTCATCAGAAGTATGCAGTGCTTCTCTATAAAGAACACTTGTCACATGCATGACCGGTCTGCATTTTGACACAATCCCATTCTTATATTTCAGTGAAAATTCAGTTCGTATTATGTTGTCAACAGAGCAATTTATTTCTTGCCAAGATTAAGTGTAATTTCATCCTCACAGAATGAGAAGGAAGGAATTTGCTTTTCTCCATCCAGTCTCTCCCTTTATCATTAAGCAGCAAATGAGAGTAGCAAACACTGCTACTTCACAAACCAATATTTGTTCCTTTTTTCACTTACAGAAAGAGTAAGAAGTAACATGCTTTTCATGCTGTCAGGACTGATGTTCATATGATGGAGGAGGGACTCATGTGCTTACTTTCCTTGCTGTCTATCCCAAATCAGACCTTTTCTCTTCGTGGGCACAAATGTTCCCACAGGCATATATACACTCCAAGGATCTGAAAGTGGCAAACATCTACTCAGCTGCAAGGACCTAATGTCAGTATGCAAGCTAGTCACGCATGAATTACTGTCAACTGCAATATTTTGGAATTATCTTTATAATATTGATTTGTTACCTGCTTTCTAAACATGCAATTTCCCTAGTGAAACAGCTTTAGATGGCTGTTAACCTCAAACGTGACACGTAGCTTTCATTCTCAATGCAATTATTTGTTCAATAGGCTCTGTAGGCAAAGCCCCTAGACTTTCTTTAGTTTTAGTGTCTTAAGGGGTCAAAAAGTCTGTCTTCTATTAATTATACTATGGATACCTTACATTAGTTTGCTACTTTTACATTTTCAAAGCACATACACTTACATGGTCTCATGATTCTTGTAATGGACCAGAGAGATCTGGATGCTGAAGAATTAAGTAAGTTGTTCCAGGTAACAAAACCAGTAATCAGTATTGCAGGGTCCAAAACCCAATTCTCTCCACTCTAGTTCCTCTTCTCTTTCCACTCTAATATTCCAAATTATGATGATGGTGACACAGTGATTGTTTTCATTTTGGTAAACATTGGTAATGATTCATTTGTATAGAATGGATAACTATAATTTAAGGGCATAAGGCTAACTGAAAGGTGAAGAGAATGACAGACAGAGGAATTGACAGAGAATATCTATTTGTGCAATGACATGAATATTCTATGATTTTTCTGAAACACACTAAAAAGTATTTGGGGTCCATGAAATTATTCTTAATTTAGGCTTTGTTTCCCGCTTCCTGTATTTTAAGAATGAAAATAAATTAATATCTACTTGAAGAAACATGAAATTTATGTCTTTACAATTGTCCCATTGCTCACAGCAGTAGGGTTAAAACTATAATGCTTACATATTTAAAAACAAAACACTATGGTTCATGATTATCTAATCACACCAAATATTCTTTTGAAGTTTTATCTTTGAACTAGAGGCCAAATGCACAAAACTCGTGCAAGAGTAGGCCTTCTTTCCCCTGGCAACGGGCACCAGCTTCCCTCTGGCAACCGGGACCCGGGCTTCCCTCGCAGCCCCGGCTTTGTCCAGAAGGTCGTCTGGTAGGACATCCGGAAGGACGTCTGGTCTAATTAGCATAATACACTTTTATTATTATAGATTCAAAATAATGTCGCAAGCAATAATGTTAAATGCCTGTGTTATTTTAATTTACTTGATTTATTTTCATTTATCAAGTCCTATTTCGTGAAGACTGATCAAAAATGTAATCTACTTGTCTTTAGCTAGCCACGGAAGTACAAGGAAAACTAAGATTATAAAATAGGAACTTCAGTGACACTAAAGCAATCCAATAATAAAATAATGTATTAATTAATTAACATCTTGGATGTGCCATGTTTACTTTCTGGGAGAAGGTTCCAGAGTAGCAGCTATCTGTGTTCATTAGGTGTTATAAGTGGATAGGTGATCTTAATTGTAGCTTATTCTTGCTAGAATTTGTTAATGAGAAAGAAATAGTGTTCCAGATATAAGTAAGATACAGGCTAGCCTCACGTTTATTAGTTAGTTCAGGAAGCATTATAATGGAATTTTTCTCCAAGCTGCTTTACCTATATAATTACATTGTGTTCAGACAGATCATTCTTTCCTGACAATAACAAAGAGATGTCAGATTATCAAGGTGATCATTTCCTCCAGATGAGGAGGAAACATTTTTAGAGATAGCAAAACCATAGACATTTCCCGAAATTGCAAGTGGGAAGAGCTCTGGAAGAGCAGTCGGAAGACCTGGGCCTTAATCCTCAGTTTAGCATTTACTCCTGTGTGACTCTGGGAAAGTTACCCAACAGGGCCAGTCAGTTTCCTTAAAAACAAAAACAAAAGAAAACAACAACCCTGCAAAGATAGTTGCCATTTTCCTTATTAGATATTATAAGAACTAGGTAATAGAACAGGTATACAAACAGTTCGCAAAACTGTGAAACTCTAAAGAAATGTGAGATACTATTTCACAGCAGGTTACCTCAGAAAAGCTGTAATACTTTAGTGGTAATGGGCAAACTTCCAGGGGGTGGTTTTTTAATGGAGGAGGTGGGGTCACATCAAGGGTGAAACTACATTATTTACAGGCAAGGTAGCCCAAAACTGGTAGAAAGGCAACACTTTTTTTTTCTTCCCATTTAATTTGTGGAATATAATTTGTTTTGTGAATCCTTCAGTTGAAGAAGAACCATAATAGATCTTGGAACATCTCTAATCTGGCTTACTCTCAAAAGGCATCTGAGCAGACATAAATATCTGTGTGTAGAGCACATACACAAATGTATTTATTTTTCCTTGCTAATGCTGGAGGAATTTGGACTCTGAGAAAAATGGAAATATATTCATGGAGGCACAAGTAAATTCAAAACAGCATATGCTTAAAGTTTGGCTCTAAATCACAAGAGTACATTTAAAATCCAAAATGAGGAGACTGGGTGGATATTGTGCAGTAAGAATTTTATTAGAGAAAAAATTAAATCATACTCATTCATTTGCCTATAGGGTTGTTTCTATTTAGTTTGGAAAATTTCATTACTGGTATAAATCTTTACAATAAATGCCAAAGTATATCACCTACTGTGTAAGAAAAAAAAATAAAATTAAGCTTTTAGCCAAGAAATTAGGAGCTCCCTGGAAACAGCTGGGAACGGAGAATATGTCATGTTTCATTCTTTTGCAAAGTAGAAATCTGAAAAAAGTATTGCACCTTTACAGCAGGATATTGACATTAAGAGAATCCGATGATAATAAGAAAATCACCCTCAGCCATGGAAATGAATCTCTTGCTCTCAGTATGTCATATTGATTAAGAAGATTCATAAAAAAGATATGACATACCCTAATTTATCTAAATTCACTAAAATGGTATGACACATTGTAATCTAATTTTCTCAGTGGATATTTAGTTTTTTTTCTACTTTCGTTGCTAATTATAAATAATACTGCAATACACAGAGATACTGAATATAAATTTTTAAGGAAGAATTCATGAGGCCAGAGAGAAGAACAGAGCAGGACATGTGAACAGAAGAAGGGTTTCAAAGGAATAAAAGGTAAAGTGCATGGAATTTCAAAGCATGGAGAGCTGGAGGATGATGAGCAGTGCTGGGAGGTCAGGAGAGGACAAGAGGAAGTGCCCTGTGGAACTGTGGTTGCATGCATGGACAGCGGGGGAAGGGGCAGCCTTGCTAAAAACAGCTCATGTTTAACACATTTGGTTTCTGGTAAAACTTTTGTTAGAAAAATGGTTTTGTTTCTAGCAAAAAAAAAAAAAAATTAAAAAGTGGGGAAAAGATTGTGAGCCATGAGAAGTTAAAGAATATTTATAACAGCGATTTGAAAGGAATATGTGTTAGGGAGATGCAGCTCTGATGGCGGGAATGGAGAACAGATCTGAGGGACCTGAGACAGCAATTAGAGTACTCTGAAAAAATTCATAGGAGCAATTATGGACCCCTGAGCTAAGGCAGTGAAAAGATAGATACTGACGGAATAATAAAGCAAGCCATTTTTGATCGATATCTGCCAGAATTTTGGTGATCTGTTGGTTGAAGGTGAGGACAAATAAAATAAAGAAGGTAACTGAAATGATTAGTTTGGCCATTGAGTGGAGAGTAAATGCACTAACAAATGTTTGGAATCCAAGAGGAAGAGATGTTCTAGGATGGAAGGATGGAGCCAGCTATGTCGAACCTTTCCATTTCTTTTCATCTCTATAGTACCTCGCACCAAACAATCACTGTCCAGAGCAGGAATTACTGCAATGGCTGATTAACTGTCTCTGCTATCAGTGTGTCCCTACAATTCATTCTCTCAAGAGGTTTCTGTACTTAAAATAAATTCCAAAGTCATTCCTGTCTATGCCAATTTACCTCTCCAACCTCAGCTCTTGCCTCCCCTTCTCTCACTCACATGCTCCCTCCACAATGGTCTTCCTTCTGCTCCAAACTTCTTTTCATCCTGTCCTCCGGCTTTTACACAAGCTGCTCCTAGCCTCACTTTTGCATGGCTGGCTCATTGCTACTTCACTCCCAGATTACATCTCACTCTTTAGAGAAGCTAAAAAGTAATTACCTAATCTAAAGTATATATCCCCCCATTGTGCTTTATTTCCTTATGGCTTATGCTTTATTTCCCTCATAACATGCATAATTCAATAATGTTATATTTTTATGCCCTTTCCACCGCCAGAATAAAAATCTTTTTTGTAAATAGAAGAGACTTTATCTTGTTTATTGCTCATTCCTAATACCTAGAGCAGTGCTGACGATGGATAGGTAGGTAGTCAATAAATATTTGTTAAATAAAAGAATACATGCTGTGCTGGCAGCGCCCCATGGTACAACCATGAGCAGATAGCTGAAAAGTAGTTTTGAGCGCAGAGTAAATATAAAGCCTGCAAAAACAGCTAAAGGGAGTAGGTACAGTTGCACTATGATGGATCTATATCTTGAAGGCTCAGCTACCACCAGTACTTATGTATATGTATATATGTGTTTGTGCATGTGTGTGAACAATCTAATCTAATAATAGACAAATATGCAAATTGACCATACCTCCGACACACCCACAAGCCACGCCCACAAGCCACGCCCACCACCCAATCAGAGCGAGTATGCAAATTAACCCAAACCAAGATGGCTACAGCCACAGAGAGCAAGGTTTCCTAGGTAACAGAGGAAGCCAAGCTACAAAGTTTCAATTATAGAAGGTAAACAAATTCAAACAAATGGCGGCAGAATGGAGCTTGAGAGAGCAGGCCAGGGTTGCCGCCGGCAACAGGGGAAGCAAAGCTTTCCACACACCCTGGCCAGGCTCACCCGCTTAAGGCAACATAGTTTCAATTATAACCCCAACACAAATGTCTGTGGGCCTCGGAGGGAGCCCCAGGCTTGGCTCTGCTCCAGGCTACAAAGTTTCAATTGTAGAAGGAAAATAAATTCCCGATACCAGGGCCTTTGCTTGCGTTGGCAGGGGGCGTGGCCAGCCTGCAAACCACCACAGGCCCCTCACTCAGGCCGCCCCACACCTCAAGGGAACCCCCACCTGATCAGGGACACCCTTCAGGGCAAACCAGCTGGCCCCCACCCCTGTACCAGGCCTCTATCCTATCTAATAAAAGAGTAATATGCAGATTGATCATCACTGCAACACACAATATAGCTGCCCCCATGTGGTCAAAGATCCTGCCCCCATGTGGACACAAGATGGCCACCACAAGATGGCCAGCAGGAGAGGGCAGTTGGGAGGCACCCAGCCTGCAAGGGAGGGCAGTTGAGAGGGACCAAGCCTGCAAGGGAGGGCAGTTGGAGGTGATCAACCCTGCAGGAGAGGGCAGTTAGGGGTGACCAGGCCAGCAGAGGAGGGAAGTTGGGGGCAAACAGGCTGGCAGCAGAGTGGTTAGGGGGTGATCAGCCTGGCAGGCAGAAGCGGTTAGGGGCAATCAGGAAGGCAGGCAGGCAAACAGTTGGGAGCCAGCAGTCCTGGATTGTGAGAGGGATGTCCGACATCCGGGCAGTCGGACATCCCTTGAGGGGTCCCAGATTGGACAGGGTACAGGCTGGGCTAAAGGACAACCCCCCTCCGTGCACGAATTTCGTGCACCGGGCCTCTAGTATATATATATATACATATATATATATAAAGGCTAATATACAAGGGAGTTTGACAGGGAGACCAGGAACTTGATCGCTCACTATGACATGTACTGACCACCAGGGGGTGGCACGGAATAAAGGAAGGGCCCCACCACCACCACCTGCTGCTGCGGGGAAGACCCCGGCTGGCAGCTGGAAGGCCCCGATTGGTCCTGATTGCCAGCCAGGCCTAGGGACCGTACCTGTGTATGAATTTTGTGCAACGGGCCTCTAGTTTCTCTATAATAATTAGTTGTAAATAACTTCATCCTATTCTTTTCAAGCCAGAGAAGCAAATGAAAACTCATCTCTCCCTGATTTCTCTTTACATGACTAGTAGCCTGAATCAAATCCTTGGCTCGCTCTTTAGTTAGGTGTGTGACTTCAGGAAGATCACCTATCTTCACATATTCATTCAACCAATATTTATTAAGCATTTACCATGAATAGACTCTGTACTAGGTACAATGGATGCAATGTTGAGTTAAAAAAACATAAACTCTGCCCTCATGGAACCTATACTCTTGTGAGAAAAAAAAGATCAGCTAAATAAAGATGAGCTATGAGAAGAATAATAAATAAGAAGCAAAGTGCAGGGAGCAAATAGGGTTCAGAGGTTTTCCTAGATAATGATTGTCAGAGTGAAATCAGATGAATGATTAGGAATTATGGATGAAGGACCTAGAGGTAGAAGTTTAAGTCCTAAGCATGGCAAGTTCAAGACCCTGAAATAAAAGGAGGCTGATGAGTGCTCAGAGAGCAAAGGCAAGGGAAAGAGATGTAACTGCAACAACTGTCAGAGACCAGATCATTCATGTTAAGAACTTTTTCCTTAACATGCTTTATCCATGATCAAGATATTACCAGAAAAGCAAATTTTCCCATCGCTCGTGAGAGCGAGGTTCTTGGGGTACTGCTGAAATAAGGGCAGAATGAGATGTGATCAAAGGCTTTACTCGTGTAGGGTTGCATTCCTTGGGTTCCAAAGTTCCCTACCCCTTAAGCCAGCTCTAAAAAGGTGCAGCTAGGGTTCCAGTAGAGCCAAAACCAAGGCCAGTGTCCAGAGCTTTCATTCCATGTTGCAACTGGGTCTAGTTAAGCATCCAAGCTAATTAAAGTCCATTGTGGGAGTCCCACAAGGCTGTAAGCCACATGGGGGCAGGGGAGTGCATCCCCTGCCAAGGAGAGCCAGGAACCCAGCATGCCAGAGAGAGAAGAGAGTATGCTTCTTTGATTAGAATTTTAAATATTCGAATTTCATATATGCTTGCATTGGCCACACCCATTCTGGCCACTGACTCGCTCCAAGGTGTGACTGACAGGCAGGTAGGCACCTTCCCATGTCACTCAGACCTTACTGGGTTTGTGTCTAAACTGCCTTTTTCCAGTCCCTTCCCCCACCGATCAGTGAGGAACAGACTTGGAGAGTGTTAAATGCAGCTTTTTGTCAAAGCTGTATAAATGGCATGCCTATATTATTGGGTCTTCCTTTTGACTCCTTCCTGTTAATAATAGCCAGGCTATTACAACGCAACACTAAGATCATGCTGAAGGCCACATTCCGGACTTTAGTTAACGAAGGAGCCCCTACATGCTGCCTTTCCAGGTGGCTTCATATCTCACACTGATACTACTATCACAGGTATTTGGTGTGTGACTAACTAAACTTCCTAAATGTGGCAGAAAACATAATATTCCAAACTGTGGCTCTGAAAACTATAAATATACATTGTACACTCCTGCAGATAGGTAGAGGCATATTTAAATAATCTGATGTAAAATAGATTGAATAAAAGCAACTTTTGCTTATATTGGTTCAAGGGATACATATTTAAGATTTTTCTCTCAATTACATACATTGCTCATAAAGTCAAATTTTTATGTAAGAAATCATCATTTCTGACTTCAGATCTAGAGGCAATCTTCCTCATCTAAGTTTCAATTTCCATTTCTAATGTCTAAGAAGAAAGAGCTTGTTAAGCAAATTAATACTGTGAAAAGGGTTTCCTAGAGGCATATTTAACCTACTTTCAAGGCCAACTACTTTATAATACATGGTTTACATGCAAATGAGAAGCCACTAAATGTAAATTAGTTTGTTCATTACAATAATCTAGTGTGGCTTAAAAACCCATTATCATTAGTTAAATAACTGTGATAACGTTGTAAAGCTGCATTTCTATTAAAAATCTTTCATTCTTTATTTCCTTCCCTGACTCACCCACCAAATCTATTCCCGGGGAGTCTTCCCCATCTCAGGAAATGGCAACTCAATCTTTCTGGAAGTTGCTCAAGCAAACACATGGAATCTTCTTGACTTCTCTCTCACACCCTACATAAAATCCATCAGCTATTATGGGCTCTAGCTTAAACGGACATGTACACACGTGCGCACACGCGCACACGCACACACATACACACAATCCTTTCACCTCTTAAATAATTCTTTCTCAGTCACTTTTGTAAGCTTCTCTTTTAACTGGCACTAATACATCTTTTAGGAATCCCAGAACCTCCTGAATATCTTTCCATGGACTACATGTTCTTTTTTGGTTTTATAGCATGACTTCAAAACCTGTATCTCCAGCCCTGATCTTTCCCCTAATCTCCAGGCTCATATTTAGTTGTCTGATTGGAATCTAGGATATCCAAGTAGTCAACTTCAGCACATTATCCTGCCCATCAGACAGGCTCCTTCTTTAAGATTCCCTATTTGAATAACATGTGCCAGAATTACTTGGCTGCCCAAGCTACAAACTCCTCTTTCTTCCTTCTTCCTTGCACCTATTAAGGAGTCATCAAACACCACCCGTCAGTATGCTTATAATTTGTTCATGTTTCCCTGTGATTCTGCTAATTTCTGCTTTGCTTATGTTGAAGATAAGTCACCTCTAAATTTTATAATTTATTTTAAATTATTATCTTTATTATTATGTGAAACCCTACTTATCCCTTTTAATGTTTTTCTTATTAAAGCCTATTAACAAATACTATATTAGTAATACATTTAAAAAACTGCCCATTTGATCTAAATTTTTCTCATATTCTTCTTCCCTCCTCTACCTACTACTGCTTTGGTTTTGAGTAGTTTATTACTATTCTCTTCATTTCCCAGACCTTAATTTATTTTCCCTTTGTTTGGGCAAGATAAGCAGGAGGGAAGTTTCCTCTGCAGAGATGTAGCAGGTACAAGCTTAGAATAAACTCGTCTGTATACAATCCCTTGCTACCTTCTAGACTCTCACAGAAACAAACCCAAAAATAAGCTAAGTTATTTAAAACAGAAAAAATATTTGAAGCAAGGAGTCATAAAAATATTTTAGTGCCTTTTCTTCCTTGTTTTCTGTGGTACATCTGGAAAGTCACTGGAGGTGACTTTCTAAGCAATCTCTTTCACTGAAGTTAGTAGTTTCAATTCAGGCACAAAGGAAATGATAAATTCTGCAGATGCCTAGAGGGTGGTGTTTTACTTTCACTTTTCTTCATTTTGGTCAAATTTAGCCAGGGGAGAAAATATATAATATTTAAAATGTTATTTATAGACTTGATGAAAGGAAATTTAGCTGTTTATCATGTTTCCAAGAATTTTCTTCTCTAATGTTTCATTGTTTGTTATCTTGTAGAACTATTCCACATGCTTCTAAAGTAAAATAGGAGGATAGATGAATGTGTGCATGTGCGTACACACACCCACACACAAGAGTAACACCCTGAATGGGCAACAACTGCACATCTTCCAAGAGACGATGTGAGGATCTTTGAAGCATGGCAATACTTTAATGTTGAACACATCATATCTCGAAAAAAATGCTGCATAACTATCATTAAACTGCAAACCAGTTTGCAAATATCCATTTGCATAACCATAGAGGAAAGAATGCTTTATATTTTTAATTAACTTCACCACTTGTCTATTTTTCAAGATAAGGAAAACCAAGATTTTGCTATCTCTTTATAGTTATAGTAAATACTACTTGATACAATTTGATAGAGGGATGCCTGAGAAGGGACCCACAGTAAAAGGTTTATTTTTAATCATGGGGATAGCAAGAATATAGAAGCTATTTTTATTCAATTGAAAATAACATCTATGCAAATGAACCTACTATAAATAGAAACACATATTTAGAAAGGCCAGATTAAACAATTAATGCAATATAGAAAATATGGTAGAGATTGCTGACTGCTGCCTCACTACAACCTGGTTTTTCCCTTCTTCCTGAGCACATGGCTGTCAGCTAGATGCAATATTTCCCAGTTGCTCAGATTTGGTCGGGTAATTAAACTATTACCAATGAAATGTGAGCAGAATGGATGTGTGCAACTTACATAAAAGGAAAATCTACTCTGAATTTCTTTTCCTTTGATCTCCAGAACATTAGGACAAAGCCATGCCTGCAATGAGCAGTGACCACACAGAAGGGCTACTACTCTAAGGGAAGGCAGAACAACAGAATGGAGTAAGGAGACCCTGAGTCTATCTGAGGCTGGGAGCGGAGGGCCAGTGCAGGAAGGAGTGCTGCCAAAGGGCACCCTTTGGGAGGAGGCAGGATGACCTCTGCAACAAGATGGCAGCCAGGAGGAGAGAAGGCCCGTGGGGGATGCCCTAGGGAAGAAGCACAGCTCTGGAGGAACAGAGGTGCATTTTTTAAAGAGAAAGTTCATAATTTCAATTTCTTTGTCTCCCTCCAAACTAGTAAGTACATGTTGGCACCTATTTTCTCACACATATCCTTCCATCCCCTTCCTTTATGTATATAAGCTGGTAGTGTTAAAACTATAACTTGCAGTTTCACTAATCACATATATATTTCCAGGTGACATCTTATAAACACAGTGTGTTCTTAACAGCTAGGCAGTATCTCTATATTAACTCAATCCTGAAATCACGTCCAAAAATAAATTCCATATAAATTCAAAATCTAAGCTGTAAATTAGAAAAAACAAACAAAAAAAAAACATAAACAAAACAAAACTTCATTGTGAGAAAGGCCTTCTTAAGGAAAACAGGAAACTCACTTGTTATAGTGGAAAAGACAGAAATTTTAATAAGAAAAAAAAACTCAGTAGAAAAAATTGCAAAAGATATGACAGGCAGGTCTCACAGGTGATGATAAACAAATGATTAATATATAAAACATGTGAAAAGATATGTTATCACTGTAGTCAGAAAGGTGCAACTTGAAACAACAAGATACCAACTTTCATTCTTCAGGTTAATGATAATATGAAAGATGAACAGTATTCAGATCTGGCAACTGTGCTGGTGGGATGTGAATTGCTATACCTTTTTGGAAAAATAATCTGGCAGCATAGCAACTACTAACATTTAAAATGTTTATCTTCAACTCAGCAATCATACTTTTAGATATTTATCTTGAAGAAGTAAATACAAAATGTTTAATAAAATATGCAAAATAAAGCATTCTGCTGCACTGTTTATAAGAGCAGTAAGAGAGAAAAAAGAAACAAGTGAAATATTCATCAATAGGGTAAAATTTGACAAAGTGATGCTGATACCATGTTTTTCTCTTTAAAATGAACACTGGTTATACTCCAACATCTTAAAACGTTTAGTTAAAAGCCAAATACTAGTGTCACATGTGCAAAAGGTAGTTAGCAAAGGGAAATGGGGCAAAGCATGCTGGGAGAAGATAAATGAATGGAGGGCAAACATGATGTGATGGGTTTTGGAACAAAGTGAGTTTGGACCAAGAAAGGCTCATTGTGGTGACTAGGAAACTATCCAGACAATTCTATAGAACATGTAACCATTCTTTAGGGGAAATTATGTGAAGGGTAAAGTTCAGTCACTGAAATTTGCATATTAATAGAAATGTGACTTTGACAGTCAGAGTATATTGAGGTCTTGGAGTATCTGGGTTATATCTGATATGACCAACTGTATTTGCTGATCTACCAAAGGAGTAGAATGCAAGAGGAACTCTTGGAGAACTCCTAGAGTGTTGGGTACAAGCAGAATCTGACAAGGGTCAATTTCTTTGCAGTGAGTAATATGACCAGATTAACATTTTAGCAATTTTACTCTTCAGCAACCCAGGAAATGGATGTAAGAAAGGAGACAACTTGTGCAATGGAAGGATCATATTGCGGGCCTGGACAAAAGCAGTATTGGCACAGATGGAAAGAGGAAAGACAGATTTGAGAAATGAAGCATCGAATGCCTAACAAAATGGCAGACTTGGGCAGCTTTCTATGTGTCTTGCTTCAGTGCCTGAGCAGATGATGTACCATTCATAAATTCTGGGAGTTCAGGAAAAAGAGCTTAGCTCAGAGAATCATCTTATCCAAAGAGGTTAACTTTTTCAGGCACTTGAGATATGTCAGCTGCATGACTCTTAATGCATAACAATGGAAATAGAACCTTCAATATTAAATTACAGCAAATGAGTTTTCTCTCCAAAGGGCATGAATGTGACACACTTAGCAGGATATAATGTTAGAATAAAGTACTTTAGTGATTATATTTCATTTGATTTCTCCAACTGTAATTGGTTTCCTTCTTTTCTCTCTCCGTCAGCACAGGGATTTCAGTAATTTTTCCAAGACACAGACTAAATCTAGGAAGGTATATCTACATATAAATTCCCTTCCTAATGCTTATCAAAATTAGATATTTTAATGCCACACTGAAAACACCCAAACCATGGTAATAATCTTATGGTATATTATGCCTGTGCATAGTATTTCCAGCCAAATTATTAAAAGTTTGGTGTGAAAATGAAGGCATAAGAGTGCTAAATATGGGGACAGAAAGATGGCTTTTATTACAACTCAAGTTTGAACCCATGAGCCCCTGCTGAGTGTAATCCTAGGGTCTATGCATTGAATTCTGCAGAATGCAGAGAGTATAAAGAACATAGAAAGAGCACAAGAAATAATATAAAATCTGTCTTTTTTTAATACTATCGAGCCAACTCCTTCTTTTGCCTTTTCAAGTCAAGCTGCATGATTGAAAACCCTAAGCGTTAGCATTGCCTACGGAAAGGTCATGACTTAGAAGCCGTTAGCATTTGGAGTTTCAAGGAGCTTTTTTGCTCATGGCCATGCAATACTTCAAACTGAGGCTGTCATGAGGAGACTGTAAAGATTTTAAGGATTTAAAATTTAAGGATTTTATGGCTTATGTTTTTGTTCTTATACTTCTCACAGAGCCATCATGCTGGCGAGAGAGCAGGCTATTACTTTTTGTTCGATTTAGTTTCAGGTTGCTCATTGTGTCCAAGTGATTACTTATTTTGGTTAAAAGCACATAAAACACACAAAAATAGGTCTGCTGTTTTGTGAATTAGTTATTTTCTGAAACACCATAGCTAATAAAAGCAACAGTATCATAAAGCTAATAAAAGCAATAATAATTAGTGACGTCCGTTGAATGCTTACTATGTGCCGTCCAATCTTTTCAATTAATTTTCACACCAACTCCATGCAATAGATAGAATGAGGCAAAGGAATAGAGTTAATTTGTGTAAGGTGATACAACATTTAAGTGACTGAACCAGAATAAAAGCAAGTTTCACTGAGTTTTATAATAAGTGAAAGAACAAAGGAGCAGATCTTCCAGAACAGCACGCGTTAGGAAGTATTCATAGAGAAGCAATCCAAAGGTTCATCATTATCACTTCCATTTAAAAAATTGAGATGATAATGCTGATGAGAGTTAACCTTTATTGTGTACTTATGTTTTAGGAACGATTTTAAATGCTTGAAATCCATTAACTCCTCAGATTCTCAACCGAGTTGATGATTTAAGTACTAATAATGCTCCATTTGACGGATGAGGACATTGAAAGACAGAGACATTAAGTAACACATCCAAGGCCACTTAGTAAGTGTTTTAGCTGGAACTGACTGATGGAAGCAAAGCAAATCAAGAACAGAATGCTAATCTTTTTACCAGTGGTCCACAGTCTTATTGCACATTAGAATCACCTAGGGAGCTCTAAAAACAAGGATGTGGGGCTCTTTCTTGGACCAATTAAAATCAGAGTGTCTGGTGAGACCCAGGGCTCAGTGTGTTGTAAAAGCTCCCCAGGTGATTCTAATGCAGCCAGGGCTGAGAACCACTGTGTTACACAAAGGCAAGACTACTACTTTTATTCTCAACAAATAACATTTGGTCTCAAGTTCAATGGCAGGAGGTAGATTAAAAAATCAGTAGTAAATAATAGAACTATAACACTATTGCTTAGCTGTGGGAGAAAACTTATTAGCATTGATTGTAAGCAAGAAAAGAATAGATAACTTAAAACCAAAAGTCCCAGAGCAAATGTAGAATCTTGGATTTATTTAATGAATGTCAAAGCCGACTTTCTTATCAGTTTTAATTGGATAATCAATTCACCATATTGTTTCTATAACAGTTCAGGAATACCGTGTGAGGAGAGGCCTTGCAGGATCTTTTTTTAATTGAGCTCAAACAGATGGTTAATCTCTAAAATGTTAATTTCTTTCTGTGAGCTCTATTTTTCATGGCACTTTGATAGACACAGGGCAATGTTCTCAAGGCATGAGAAATACTTCTCTCAATTCGAATGAATACCCTGTTTTATAAGCAGGGTTTCAAACAACAAATGAAGTCCCAAAGAGAAGTCTAGGATGCAAAATGGTTTGTAACATGAAGGAAACTGTGACCACAATTTAAAAACTATGCCCTGTGTCTGTGGGCAAATAAACAGCTCTGAGGAAAAGGTAAGGTAGATAAAGATAATGCTTGGTAAATTTTATCTGTTGAGGGAAGTGAGGTCAACCACTGATTCCAGTAAGAAAGTTACTCAAAGACACAGTTAAAAATGTGTATGTTTATAACCACATTTCCTGATCCCCCTCCCCCCCATTTTAGGATTCTTCAACCACAGGAACTCATAGAAGAACTAATAGCAAGTGTAAATTGCAGGTAGTAAAACTGAGTTCTCTTCTCCAATGATGGAGTGTTGGTTCAATAGCTCCATTAAAAACAAAATATCACAACAAAATCCCCATGCAGTCCACACTCTGGCCCTTGCTTCCTTCCACAAAAGACTCATTATCCATCACACTGAAGGCAGAGTTTGGAAGAAGATTCTCTTCCTGGAAAGCATGCAGACTAGTTTAGCCAATTTGTTCTTTTCATTTTTAAAATTATTTCTTAACCACAGTCAGGTTCCTTTAAGTGCAGACTGTCTCTCTTTCATAGACTATGACCTTTCTCTAGTTCTTATGGTTGACACAAAACCACTGATTCATGGGCTGTGGCTTGTCATATTAGTCTTTGGCACACTTTCCCTCTCACGACAGGTGCATCACCAGTTGTTCTTGTCATTTCCTCTCTCACCGGTGCTTTCCTCCTATTGTGACTCTGAATATCAAAATAGGTCATCCACAGACAATAGTACAGGAAAGTAAATGATAAGATCTATTTTTTCCTTCTTTCATAACATTGACTAATGGGGAGGAAAACTTTTTGGCTCATTATTCACATCCTAGGTTTTTTTCACATACCCTTATTTTCAGCATTGTATTATTTCTGTCATTTTTTTTTTTAAAGAAACCTTAATATACGGAAAATTACCTGTTGAGAAGAAGATTTGCCCTTTAGGGGTAATTTTTTGGAAACCCATTGGCAAATTTTCAGTAAAGTCTGAGTGGATTAATAAAATCAGCTTCTACCTTATTATTTAGTTTGCATTTTTTTCAGAGTAATCTGAGGCCGGTAAAGTATGCATACCATTGGGCCAAGCAAAGAAGTTTAAGGATTATTCTGCTTTTCTAGATAATAAAAAAATGTATTTTACTTGGAACACAGAGCTCTATATCAGTTGTCCCAAAGGTTAATATATATTTTTATTCTACTAGATTTGTTGTCATTTCTACCATGGGCTGAGTTTCAGAATCTGAATGTATAAACACTTAACAAGAGACCCAACTATCTGAGCGATTCGGAATTTCATGGGGTATGAATTTAAAATTTGATAAAGCACTCAGTTCACTGTGATCACTGTCTCCTGATACTCAAGTAGAAAGACTGAGAGAACCAAAAGACCCAGGGGCTGCATGCAGGCGTACAGAGAGAAAATTTCAAGTTTCTGCCTTCAGCGAGAGTTAAAAATCAACATCATTCTTGAAAATCTCTTTAAAAATCACTCACATTGCTCTTGAAGTACACTATAGATCAGCCTCTCAATGTGTGCTTGGCAGTCAGTCTTACTGCGTTTTCGTTTTATTTCCAGCATTATAAAAGATCACAGTGTTGTGTGCTGAGCAGCACATGTTGTAGTTTGCTTGTATTTCAAGGCCAAGTTTTATTGGCGAGGAGGATGTACATATATGTTTAAAGCACTAGAACCACACTCAGTGCTGCAGGAAGTCCACACTATCAAAGGGGAGGAAGCCAGCAGAGGCTGAGAGGACAGAAGGTTCACTGAATCCCTTCACTGCTGACTGAGCACCTACTGAATTCCAGGCACCACTCTATGTGCTGGGGGAGCAGAGTACAGAGAACAAAGGCCCTGCCGACACAGGGCTCATGCCCTAGAGCAGTGATGGCGAACCTATGACACGCGTGTCAGCACTGACACGCGTAGCCATTTCTGATGACACGCGTCCCCTGAGGCGGCCGCATGCCGAGGATGAAACATTTGCGAAATAATGTTTTTTCCTCCAAGTGACACACTACCTGAGTTATGCTCAGTTTTTTGGCGAAGTTTGATACACCAAGCTCAAAAGGTTGCCCATCACTGCAGAGACTGGAGAGAGAGAATACAAATACATAAGAAAATATAGAGACTGTAGATGGTGATAAGCACTAGGGCGGAAAAAAAGGACTGCAGGATAGAGTTGGGACTCTTTGAGGGTGCCGGGAACCTCTGAGCATTTTTTAAAAATATATTTTATTGATATTTTACAGAGAGGAAGGGAGAGGGATAGAGAGTTTGAAACATCGATGAGAGAGAAACATCGATCAGCTGCCTCCTGCACACCCCCTACTGGGGATGTGCCCGCAACCAAGGTACATGCCCTTGACCAGAATCGAACCTGGGACCCTTGAGTCCACAGGCCGATGTTATATCCACTGGGCCAAAGCAGTTAGGGCTTTGAGCAGTTTTTGAAGACAGTGCCTGCACAAGCCATGCTGCTATCAGGAGGAAAGGCATGGCAGTGGGAGGAAAGCAAGAGCATAAATGCCCTGAGGGAGGAGCATGCTGGCGCCTGAGACAGGCAACACCAATCTGCTTATAGTCTATGTGGCTTGGCAAAAAAAAATTCACTTACTTATTTAAAATTATTTTCTCTGTGCTAAGAACATGCAGACAAAATTCCTGTAATGTAAATAATTTAGCACTTCCTATGCACCAGGCAGCATTCTGAGTACTTTATATGTATTGCTTATTTCCCATATCAAACCCTCTGAGATAGTTATTATTACCTCTATTTACAGAGAGAGCAAATTAAACCTAAAAATATTCAGTAAAATGCCCAAGATCCCAGAGCCACAGGGCTTGATTCAGTCCCCATGCCATTGGATTCCAGAACCTATTCTAAGTGATATTGCCTACCTGGGAATGGGACTATGATATAGCTCCACTGGGAGTTCACTATATAGGCTACTCTAGATGTGCTATTTATAGCACATCTAGAAAATAGACAAATCTTACATGCTAGACACATCTATACATTCAGGAAGACAAAACCCAAAGTTTCTTGCTGGAAGTAGATACCTTTTTTACTGCTGCTATATCATGAGCATAATACAACTTATGCCTAAACATTTAATGAATGCTAATGGCATTAACATACACATGATATATATTGTTGATTAATATTTCTACTTTTGAGTTATAGCATTAAAGGCTAAGCTATAGCTACAACTAAAATGTATTAAAATAAACACATGATGTACATTTGAAGGTGCTGTCTATACTATATTAAGGTTCATTTACGGTAGCATTATGCACTGTTACTTTATCAAAACATTTAGCTCAAAATAGTCTTTCAAAACTTGCAATAATGACTTGCCCTTTGATTGTCAGACTCCAGTGAGAGCGTGTATCATAACATTTGCCACTACTCCTGCCTTCAGTAAGGATTCCGACTTGTTTGGAGGCTGTTGCCAACACCTATCTGGCACAGCTATGGTTATTTCCAGACTCTGGCATGTTCTAGCACATTTTAAGTGCCACAGGACGCACATATTTGAGGCGGTAATAAATTTCCATTAAAACAGAGTTGAAAATTCAAACTGAATTTTAAAAACCATTGAGTGTTATATCTTCATGCTATATGTCCTATTACCATATCCAGAAACTTCACTGTAGCTATATGAGAGAAGTATTAAGATCAGATAAATTAAGGACTAAAAGATCAATTGTTAATTATCCAGTAAAACCTTTTTGCAGTAATACTCTATTAATAAAACATCTTAATCAGTGAAAAATGTACAATCAATTTATCATATATCTAAGTTACTTTTTCTTTCAAAAGAAATTTTAAAGCAGAATGTATATTGCTTTGTTTATATGTAGAGGAATTTTAGATTCCAGTGTATTTAAACATTTTGTATGGGACACGAAATCACAACAATGAGCTTCTCCCAAATATATCTCCAGCTCATAATAAACATATATAGTAGAAATAAAATAAAATCTGACATAATGCACCCAGATCATTCTACTGTAGCTCTCATTAAATTTTGCTTGCTTCAGTTTTTCTAAGGGCTTATCAAAGAAAAGGAAATACTATTTTAATGAGAAAACGAGAAACATATTTACTGTGTTTGCCTGAGTCAGTCCTGGGCAAAGTAATCAATACATTTTAAGCAATATAAAAATAATTAACTTTTTTGCTATGTTTCTTGAAGTCTCTAAACAGTCTTTGAAGACACAGCAAGGTGATTGAGTGCATACATTTTTAGGCACTGTTGTATAAACTGTGGAAGATGCAAACTTTCAAGACTCATAACCTAGATAAAGCACTCATAAAAAAAAAAAATGAAGAGCCCTGGCCGGTGTGCTCAGTGGTTAGAATATTGACCCATGCACCAAAGGGTCTCCAGTTTGAGTTCAGATCAAGGGCATGTACCTGGATTGCCAGAGGCAACCAATTGATGTCTCTCTCTCACATCAATGTTTCTCTCTCTCTCTCTCTCTCTCCCTCTCTCCTCCCTCTTCCTCCCCCCTCTTCCTCCCTCCCTTCCACTTTCTCTGAAAAAAAGAAAGAAATTCTTAGGTGAGGATTAACAAAAATAAGAAATAAAAAATAAAATGAAGAAACAATTAAATGCTAAGCCTGCGTCTGCTACATTTCTGACCAGGCAGGGATCACAAAAACCTTGCTTCTCATTGTATCCCCGGTGCCTATTTTAGAAATTGACATATATTTGTTATTCTCCTTCTCTGGCTTTAAAGTGGGCCATTACACTTCTCCAGTGTTTCTCAATCTGGGATCTGTAGACCACGTGGGGTGGAGTAGATACAGGAGTCCATTCAAGGGTCTGCAACTTAATCTCAAGGATTTGTCACTTCTCCACAAAATGATTAATATACAAACATTATGAGTTACCAGATTTTTAATATGTTTTTAATGATATTTTTTAGAGAGAGAGGAACGGAGAGGGAAAGATAGGAACATCAATGATGAGAATCATTGATTGGCTGCCTCCTGCACACACCTTTTGGGGACTGAGCCCACAACCCAGGCATGTGCCGAGACTGGGAATTGAACCCATGACCTCTTGGTTCCTGGTTGATGCTCAACCACTGAACCACACCAGCTGGGTGGGTCACCACATTTTAAACAAGAACTGTCCCTTGATTTCAGTGCCTCAGGTTCATTTGTGATCATTACTGAATTTTTGTAATGATCACAAAAATTCTTATACAAGAATTCTTATTCTAATCTTATACAAGAAGCAGGGAATTAAAAGCACAGGTTCTAAGACCAGACTGCCTGAATTTGTATTTTGACTGCACCACTAGCTTCCAGATACTAAACAAGTTATTCTGCCTCAGTTTCCCATATGTAAAAATGGGGGCAGAATTTTAATGTTTAACTAATGTAGATGTTGTTGGGCTGATATTTCCAACTTTTTTTAAAAAGGACTATGCCCAACATTATCATGTTTATTCTTCTACTAGAGGCCTGGTGCATGAAATTTGTGCATGGGAGGGGGTCCCCTCAGCCCAGCCTGCACCCTCTCCAATCTGGGACCTCTCGGGGATGTCTGACTGCCAGTTATCCCTCTCACAATCCTGGGCTGCTGGCTCCTAATTGCTCACCTGCCTGCCTGCCTGGTTGCCCCTAACTGCCCCCCCTGCCAGCCTGGTCACCCCTTACTGCCCCCCCTGCCATCCTGGTCACCCCTAACTGACCCCCTCCTGGCCTGGTCACCCCCAACTGCCCCCCTCTGCCGGCCTGGCTGCCCCTAACTGCCCCTCTGCTGGCCTAGTCACCCTTACTTGCCCCCTCACTGGCTTAGTCACCCCTCACTGCCCCCCCTGTCAGCCTAATCACCCCAACTGCCTCTCCTGCCAGCCTGGTCACCCCCAACTTCACCCCCCACCCCCAGCCTGGTCGCCCCTAACTGCTCCCTCCCCACTGGCCTGGTTGCCCCTTACTGCCCCCCACCCCTGCTGGCCTGGTCACCCCACGCAGCCTGCTGTTCAGTTGTTTGGTCATCCCTCACTAACCCCCCTGCCAACCTGGTCGTAGGCAGCCATCTTGTGAGGGTGTGCAGTCAATTTGCATATTACCTCTTTATTATATAGGACAAGTTTTAAAGACAGATGTCTTTAAGAAATAACTTATAATAGACAAGCACGTGAAAATGTGGACTTAAAATAGTTATCAACTTTTAACTTTCTCAATATTACTATTCCTGTTTAGGTGAATGCTCTGTTTTTTAAAACATTAAATGTGTATGATAAAGGTTCCTAACTTCCAAACATGGGGACACAGTTTATACAAATTCAAAAGTAAATAATGGGTTTGAAGAATGTTATGGTACTATATTACTTAGGATATAAGCCATCATCTGTTTCCCATAAAAGTTTCCTACAAGTAGGAAATGTTTGGGAGTTACTGTCAATCAGTATACTAGAAAATAAAGCGATAATGTCATATTTCTCAATGAAGGAAAAACTAAGCATATGTGCATGCCTCCAGTAAAGATTTCCAAGACTAATTAAAGTATATAATCCCCCTTGGGTAGAAAATAATTCATTCCATCCTCGAGATCTGAGGATTGTATTGCTCTCAATGCTAGCCTTAAAAAATGGTATCAAAAAGGAGATATTAAAGTAGAGAAACTTAACTAAATATAAGTGATAAATTATAAATTCTAAATAAAAGTATCTTTACCCATAAGAAAATTCATAAGTAAACATAGATGTCCATGTATTTCGGGTTTGTTTTTAAGTAGAGTAAGTAGAAATGCATTTTAAAAATCCTTTAGTCTTTCATCATCTTCAAATGGAGAATTTTTCAAATAGTTTTTCTTCATTTCTGGTATCATTTTAATTATTATCTCATCATGGATAAAGATATATCAATCCATATTATGGATTTATTTATTATTGCGGGTCTGATTTGCTGAGAGTTTGATAGCATGATTGTGGTTACAATAAGCAGTTGGAACAGATAAAACTTATGATTATGAAAATTTAATGAATAGTATAACCATTTGGGAAAAGACAGTTGAACACTGTTAAGAAAAAGGCAAAACCACCATTGGTTTCTGGAATTGTAATGGAAAATGCACTATATATTTAAGAAAAATAATTTGTCTCACAGGAAAACTAAATTAATATATGTTGAGGATTTTTATTGATTTGTTTTAGTGGGCTTTATTAGGATTCATATATAAATAACCAGTGAAAATTGCAATTGAAATAAAGAGATAAATTGTAGTACAAGCATAGATCTCATGGGGAAGATCCAGCTACCTACTATATTATTAAGTAGATAAGGATAGAGTAACTCAGATTGAAAAATAAGAAAAAAATGTGATTGATAGCAGTAGCAGTCATGTTCTACATCTGTCCATTCTAGAACTTGTTGAAATCTGACATATCACACTATCAAAAAACACAGCTGATTATTTCTACGTGTGCTTTAAGGATCTTTTTTTGTTGTTGTTATGAATTGTTGCAAGTAGTTTATTTGTAATTTGGTAAGTTGTTCTAACAAATCTTTTCAAATTGTTTTTCTCTTTAAAATTCAACATTCCTAAGCTGAGCAACTTACTTTTCAAATGAGCTCTATATTGTCATTAAGTGACCACTTAAAACTCTAGTCACAAAATCTCTAATGGCACCACATCTGCCCTCTTTAACTTGCCATTTACTCTTCAAAAGGGCAATGTACATATCCTGTAAAGCTGCATTTCTGGGAGTTATTTCAGTAGAGATCATTTTAAGAAATAGATGAAAACAACATAGGAATAATAAGGGTTAGCCAAACATAAGTGTCCTATTCTTAAATCGAATACTCTAGTTTTAATTTTTTTTAATACATTTTTATTGGTTTCAGAGAGGAAGGGAGAAGGAGAGAAAGATAGAAACATTAATAATGAGAGAGAAACATTGACCGGCTGCCTCCTGCATGCCCCTTACTAGGGATTGAGCCCGAAACCTGGACATGTGCCCTGACAAGGAATCAAACCTTGACCTCCTGGTTCATGGGTCAACACTCAACCACTGAGCCACACTGGCTTGGCAGCTAGTTTAAGTTTTGATGGAACCACACTTGCAGGTCCAGGATCACATAAAACTATACCACTGTAGGCATGTGCTGGCACTTGATATCTAAAGAAATACACTTGATTATAAGACAATGACTGAACAATTTTGTAGCACACACATTTCTTTCCCTCTTAAAGCTGTCACTTTTTTCAGCTCTCTTCTAGACCTCATTAGCAAAAACAATGCTACAGCAATATATTTAATCTAATTCTTTTCAAGTAATAAAGAGAAGCTCTTGATTATGACATGATCTAGTGATAAGAAGTGTAGCATTATAACAACTCAGTCTGGGAGAATAGTGTCATCAAGGATGAAAAAACTCTCCTTCACCAGGGGAGACAACTATCTTTTTGATGAGGCCTCATCCTTGGGCCTTGTCTGAGGCCTGCCTAACCCAGCTGCAGCAAAAACTCTGCTAAGTCAATTTAGTGAGAACACCCCACACCCCCACCTCTTGATATCTGATCAAATTCCCCATCCCCGTTGCTAACTGGCTATAAATCCCAGCTGTCTGCTCTGTATTTTAGGTGGAACTCAATCTCCCCTCTTGCGGTATTCTTGACGCCTATCAAAATAGTCCTAAATCAAATCTTTCTTACCATTTAAAAAAGTTTCAGATTTTTTTTTTTCATTAAGAAGGGCATGGAACTTTCAAGAGAAATTAATCTACCAATTTATTAATTTCCCAGGATCTGTCTAACTTTTACTAGTCTTTAGGGTAAAGTACAATATAATTTTATCTGTTATTATAAATGAGGGTTTGGACAGATAATGAGAGTTAGGAATAGAGGAAAGGTAAGGGGGAAAAAAGTAGATTTTTACAGGCACATTAGAAGATGGAGGGAATAAAGATTTACACACAAACATAACTTTTTGTTAATGTTGCAGTGTGTATTTAGAAAAACACAGCCCCATAGGCCAACTGAGGATCAGCAACATGAACGTGTAAAAGTATAACAGAAATGGGGCAGGCCAGCTGGGCAAAGAACCAAAGGGTATTTTGAAGAAGGTGGTGACTGGGAGTGGGGGATGGGTCATCCTTCCGATGGTGTCAGCCCCAGTCCACCCTTGCTGATACTTCCAGGTAGCCAGTGTGCTTAGATTGGCTGGGTTTTCAAAGTGACCAGGAATCCACTTTCTCTAGAGGAACAAGAACTAAATGTAATTTTAGTGTGTGGTCCCACAATTCAAACAATTATAGCAATAAATCCTGCAAAGGATACCCCCACAAAGAAATGTGAGTAAAAATAAATACGCTTGGAATCAGAGAACATAATTAAGTGGAATTTCCCATAGGTTTTGATGGTTCACAACCGAAAGTACTCAAGCTGATTTTCTTTATCCCCAAGAGCCACTTGAGTTCCTGCCCAGGCCTCGCATCTCCCCATTCTTTTTTGGTGATGAATCTAAAACACATACCATTCATACACAGATTTTGAAAAAATAATGTTTAAAAACGATTGCTTGTGGATCATGATGAATATCAATACCCCAAGGATAGAGAAACTGTAAATTCAGCTGAATTCAGCCCAACTATCTGATCCCAGTCTAGGCAACAAACAGCCCAACCAACAGTGAAGAAGTGGTCTGTACTAACCATCTTTGTCTTCTAAGCATGAAGACTTACACAAGATGATAAACAGAAGAAGAACGGTAACCACTTTAGAAATACATTTTTTCTTGTTTATCCAACATTTTCAAAATAGAAATACAATACAAAGCAACTAAAATGTAAGCAGAGAGAAGTGAATGCACCAAAAATTTGGCTTTGGAACTTGTTAGAAGAAAAGAGCAGCAACATCTAAATAATTCTGGGGGAAAGGCCTACAGTAGAAAGGAAACTGAAGACAGAGATGGGTGTGATGAGACTAAAATGGATCCTGACATAACTGAAACTCTCAGGGAAGTGAGCATCTGTCTTGCTGAAACTAGATGAGAAGAATTAGGTACTTGATTTCTGCTGATGTGTGCAAAAATATAAATAATATCAGTGTGATGAAGCCTATTTATGAACTGAAATAGAGCAAGGGTTTGTTGACTTTATTTGAGTACCTGTGAATGAACAACAGTCGTGTTTCAATGATATCTTTGGGCCTTTTTAATAAAATCAGGTAAAACGTGGGGCAAATGAATGGCAATTTCTCTCTTGATTGAAACCTATTATTTATTGTGGGTTTCTCAGCTTACCTCACTTTGTTTTCTAATGGTAAAATATATAGATGTATTTAAAACTGAAATAACTAGTGATGGTGGGAAATATATGTGCAAATTTTAAAACAGTTTACTCATAAAATCAATCTGGTGATTCTGGGATCCATATATTATTAATGTCTGAAAGTCAAATGACACATGGTATGTCATTTTCCCACATCACAGAAACTTGTGGAAAGTTTTGGAAGAGGCCATATGGTTCTTCCTTTATTTACAATAGAAATGTGGTTTAACTGTTTCCCAGACAAATTATTAGTAACCCTGTCATTTTTTCCCAACAAAATAAAATCTCAGTAATTCCCCCACCCCCAATCCCTTTTAAGGTCAAATCTCAATCTGTCCTGCTTAACTTTATTTTCATGGTCTCTTGTTCTAATTAGGGTTGAGAAATATCTTTTCCAACAGGAACAACTATAACTTACAATATTTTCTCTCATCCATCACAACAGCCCAAATAATTAATTTTTATCCTTTCCCCCCAGATTCCAGTCTTAGTGGTTATTTCTACTGCTCAGCCATAATGCCACCACCATATATTTCCATAAAAAGAGTAGTCCAAATTGAAAGTAATATATTGTAGAATATGTGAACTATCTCATAACGCTGCTGTACTCTCTTATAGCAAGCTCATTTCTTCGAATCCCATATTTATCATGCCAACCCTTTGACATATAATCGTTGTTAATGAACCCAAATGGATAACATTGGCTTTGATTTTATAATAATGCTCTGAAATAATTTATGTTCTAAGTGCCTTATATACATAAGATATAATGCCCTTATGTAATTTTCTGCTGGATAGTCTAATCATCGGAACACATTCCTCTTTAATTCATATACAATGGATGCACATGGAAGAACATTTATAAAATATTATACATATTACAAATATGAAGGGTGAACACATCTAACAAAAGTTGGGGAGCTGAATCAAAACCAGAAGTAACCCATCAGTGATTTCAGAACTTCACTTAGAATTATGACACAATGGCTACTGACTTATTGCCATCCATATCTCACAAAAATGTATTTCTACCAGCATTTATTTATCACACATAGATACTACAGGCCTATATCAAATATTATGTGCACTGAACCTCAGCACATCTAGCTGTCCACAGGTTTTTGATGTTGTCAATTTTGCCCTATTGCCACAGAATCAGCCAATAACCAAATAATGATGATAGAAGTAAATTTACAACCTAAGCTTACGTCTCCCCATTTCCAAATTTTGTTTTTTCCTTCAGTATTTTCATAGTCTACTTTTTCTTCTTTAATCCCTGGGGAGGAAATGATTCTTTAAAAGCTTCAGTTTTGTTTTTTTTTTTTGCCTTCCCCTCTATTTGCACACATTTTTAGTCTCATATGTAGACACACACACACCTTAATAACTATCTTTAATATTTAATATATACATACTTAATATTTCTTTTCTCCCTGTCTTTCATTTACCTCCAAACTTATTTAGAGAAAAAAGGTTATACTCTCTGCTCCCAATTCCCCATTTCCTTAAGGCCTTATAACTCTGACCATATCACTTGCATAAAACTGAACTTTTAAAGTTAGTTAACATTGTCTTATTCTCTGAAGTCAACAAACTTTCTCAATCACCTTTAGCAGCAGTGGAAATTGCTCACCAACCTTATTTCTATGCCTTGCCATCGTCTCCTGTCTTCCTACATTACATTCAAATGTAGAGATTTCCCAAGGGTTTGAAATGAACTTTCTTCTCTCCTTCTGTACATTGGCTCAGAGCCTCCATGACCTTATCCACCTCTTTGGTACTATCTCCTTTCTATAAATGACTTCCCACAGCATTATCCCTAACTGTGGCCTTTCCCCAAACTGCTCACTTGAAAGGCATACCCACAGAAAATTAGAACATCCTACCTCTCACTCAGAATCTGCCTGGTGAAAACATAACAATTCCTTCTTGAAATGAACACCCCCCCCCACCTGCCCTATTTCCATTTAGGGTATTTTTTCCCCCAAGTTATCTAAATTCAAAATTTTAGAACAAGGCATTGGGCCAACTAATTTTCTTACTCACATCCTATCAAATAATCTGCTTATTTCCCCTGCATAATCTTTTCCATTCCACTGTGTTTCCAAATTTTAGGATCTTTTATACCTTCTGTCTATACCATTACAACAACCTTTTATTTGGTTTTCCCAAGACTGCATTTCTCAACTCTACTTTCCCATATGCACCATATACAGGGTGGGGCAAAAGTAGGTTGCCAGTTGTTCATATGAAAAATAATGCAAAAATTAATAAATAATCCTATATAATAAACCCTAATATGCAAATTGACCGAACGGCAGAACGATCAGTCGCTATGACGTGCACTGACCACCAGGTGGCAGACGCTCAATGCAGGAACTGCCCCCTGGTAGTTAGTATGCTCTCACAGGGGGTGCGCTGCTCAGCCAGAAGCCTGGCTCACAGGCTGGCAAGCACAGTGGTGGTGGCAGGAGCCTCCCCTGCCTCCGTGGCAGCACTAAGGATCCCTTGGGGGATGTCCACCTGCCAGCTGAGGCCCGCTCCCCCAGGGGTCCCAGACTGAGAGAAGGGCAGGCTGGGTTGAGGAACCCCACCCCAGTGCACAAATGTTGTGCACCAGGCCTCTAGTAATACAAGAATAAACTCTGTTTCATGTACTCACAATTGTAAACCTACTTTTGCCCCACCCTGTATTCATTACATCATATAAATGGCTATCTTAAATGATCACTTTCATTCTGCCATTCTGTTTAACACAATTCTGGAATACAAACTCCTATTCTTAGTATGGTATTTATGACTTTTATTTTGTTTTACCATAATTTCCAGTTCTGTCTTCCCTTCCCCTTCCTCTCTGCCTCTCAGCGTTGGCAATATAAACCATATCTGCTTATTATTTCTTGGGCATAGTTCATCCTTCCTGAGCTCAATCTCCTTGTTCATGTATATGCCTCAGCCTTCCAGACTCTCTTTTTTCCTTCTTTTGCTAAAATCTTCACCTATGAAGAGCCTGTCATTTTAAGATTCTCTAAGCTTCTCACCTATGGCCTATGCCTTCTAGCATCAGTCAAGCTGAAAGTAATATCTCTTTCTTGGGCATTTCTCTAGTACCTAGTTTATATCCCACAGAAAGCACTTACTATATAGTATTATTTACTGCCCATGTGTTTTCTCTTCCACTCTCTCCCCACATTACATAGTATATTTCTCAAGGTCAGGGTTAATTTTTTTCATAACTTTTAAATCCTACTGCATTTGGTATAGAGTCTTGCACAAGCTGGAACTTGATTTAAAAAATAAGTCACATGAATTCAGAAGAATAGAAGCTATATAAACCTGGTCATTAGGAATTACTCCTTTCTAACTCTAGAGTTTACTAAAGTGGGTGACTTTCTGCTATGCAAATTCTCCATTCCTTATATTTAGAAATCCATACGTTAATGCAGAATTTGGCTTGAGTCCCACAGGAAGAACAAAGCCATTTCATTTAAATGTTCCCTCTAGTCCTCAGGAGTCAGCATTTTTTGATGTGCATAAGTGGGAGAGAAGACAGAGGAACAGTGTTGTGTTTTCAAAGTAACTTCCACCAAAAGATCAATTTTCTTAAAGAAAACAACACTAAAAATAAAAAAATAAAAACCTCAAAATGGCTATTTTGGTAAAGAGTTTCCCCATTATAGAGATATATTTAAATATAATATGAGGTTTAATTTTACAGCACCTCCACAATCAAATTTTTAATAGTGCAATTTTTATAATAAATATATTTCTCTGATTGTGTACTTCAGTGGCAATGTATTGAGTATCCCTGTTGAAGAGACAATATTAGAATCTGAAACTTAAAATTATATGTTCCTGCTAATTTAGATTTCTTTTATTATTTCAGGTTTTAATCAATGGGATTCTTCTAAGTAAATTTTATAGAAAAATATGGCTTTTGTAGAATAGAAAAATTAAATAAATTTATTATGGGACATCTTGAAGAAATGAAATAGGTATGTTATTAAGAGAGAAATAACATACAGAGATAACCAACAATCTTTTTAATAAGATAAGTGATGTGTACAAGGATTGCAGCCACGTATTTTACTTTGTATAGTCATGATCTGACATGAACATTGATAAAACATCCACAGAGACCCCACATTCAACTAATGATTGTTGTAGTTGGTCTTTTAAACAGTGGAAAGAAATGCTTTATGAAAAATAAGAGTAAGAGTAGATTATCATGTAGACAACAAAAATAGAGGAGATAAACTACTTAAATATGGAATGGGAATTAAAATCTGTTATGTTATATAAGCAGGCAACTAAAATTTATTAAGTTAAAGCACAGAAATGACAATGCTTTTATGACAAAGTGAATAAACAGCTATAAGCAAGAGAAATGTTAGATGGATACCTTAATTTAGATCAGATGCTAACTGCTAATAAATCATTACATGGCTATTGTTTAAATAGATCTCTTCATTTCAGGGGGAAAATGTACTGTATTTTATCAGTCTTGCCTTGGTGACATCTCACTTCCCTAGATTGCATACAGAAAACCAAAACACAATTCTTAAAACAGATATGGAAAGATCACATCTGTAGATCCATTGACTGTAACACCATTTACTTACTGTTAAGTATGAACTTTGTATTCTCTCCAAGTCCATAAAATAATTTATCATTACCAGATAAGGGAAGTATCATTTGAATAAAAGCATTTTTCAAGAGCAGTCTGTACCACATTTATGAAGAAACTTTTGGGAATTTCAGAAAAAAAAATGGCTCTGAGTTGGAGATTAAATATTGATTTTATGATTTGGCTAGTCATTTAAAATAAATAATCTCATAAATCAGGCTTAAATCTGGGGTTCCTCAGCGTCTTTAATTTTTTAGGTCAGGTCAAATAGCTCAGCTAGCTCTTTCTCACTGATCCACTATAATACGCTGAAGAAGATCTTTTGATCAACCACTTAACAAAAATAAAAGTGACACTCAAGTGACATACTCAATGAGTAAAGGTTAAACTTAACATCATCATTTATTATGTACATTAAGAGCAATATATTAGGCAATGTAAAGAAAATAAAGAAAAAAGCAAGAAAAACCTGATATAATAAGTTTAAGTCCTCAAATGTAACCCTTTTCTGAGAAATGCCACACAAAGATGCCCAACTCAGGCATTTACAAAGCTGTGCATTTAGCATACCTCCCCCAGCACCTCCTAACTCCCTTTTCCTGCTCCACTTTTCTCCAAAGCGATCACTGTCTGACAATGCCATACTCATCTGCTTCTGCCCCATCACCTCGGCCTAGATTATAAGCTCACAACAGGCAGGGATTCTTTTTTTTTTTTAAATATATTTTTATTAATTTTTTACAGAGAGGAAGGGAGAGGGATAGAGAGTTAGAAACATCGATGAGAGAGAAACATCGATCAGCTGCCTCCTGCACACTCCCTACTGGGTATGTGCCCGCAACCAAGTTACATGCCCTTGACTGGAATCGAACCTGGGACCCTTGAGTCCCCAGGCCGTTGCTCTATCCACTGAGCCAAACCGGCCAGGGCAGGCAGGGATTCTTGACAATTTTGTTCAGTGCTGTGTATCCAGTGCCTGGAATAGCGCTTGGCACTTAATAGTTATTCAGTAAATATGAGAAGACCATTCTTATTTTTGGTTTCCTAGACTTGTGGCCTGCATTTCCTCTCTAAGTGCATTTTTCCATCAAGCTTTCTCTTATGTACACAGTAGCCTAGGTTTTCAATATAATTCTACTTCTTAGATGTGACAGAGGATGAATGTCTCCTGAGCTTCAGCAGAATGGGGATAAAGGAACTACCTGTGGGTTGTTGTGAGAAATGAATGAGGGAATTCATAGGAAGGACTTAGCACAATGTCTGACACATGATAAGTGTTCAATAAATTTTAGCTGTTATCGCTCCTACCATTACAGCTATTAAATTATTCTCTTCTGTTACAAACAGCTCACCAATTCTTAAAAGTACCTCATGATTAATGAAACAAAGGACTTTCTGATTCAGGGCTAAGTTTACATGTGGTTGAATCTCCTGAAAAAAACCTACTTCCTGTGTGGGTTGCTTTCAAGAAGCATTAATCTTCTTCTTGTGCTCCCACAGGACTGTAGGTACCTCTCTATAGGAATCACCACACTGTATTGCGATTAGCTGATTATGTTCAGTCTTCTCTGCTACATCGTGTGGTCTTTTAGGGTGCAAAATCTTCATATCCTATCACAAAGCGGGCATTCTATAGATGTTTGTTTGCCCAATAGATGAATTACTGTACAGAAATGAGACGGATTCCATTTGTAGTCACATCACACATGCACTTTCATTACAAAATTACATTTCTCGATAGATGGTGTAGATCCAGAGAGCAGGATAGGGGTCTTAGTGTCAAATAGTGATGCAGAGAGCAGAGCGGAGTGTGTATGAGAATAAAAGTAATGTAATGGAATTCAGTGATGTGCTGTTAATAAAAAGTGCTTAGAAGACCGATACAAAACCCATTCTTATTTCCTCATAAATGGTTCCTCTATTTCAATAGTAATGACCTAATTTATATCCATCGTACTGTATGGAAGTGTGACTACCCAGGGAAAAATTCAAATAAAAACATACTTGATAACATTGAAAAGCACAGTTATTAGGATTCGTGGAATATTAAAAAGGCACACACCTATTTGACTATATGTAAGAATAAAAAAATACTTATGAGGTTCCGAAGTTCTTAGATATTTAACACCAAAGCAAACAAACTTTCAAGGAAACTAATTTTAAAAGTCTTCCAAACACAAATTATTTAGAAATGCTAACACCTGTATTTTGATGATAAAAATTTATAATGCTTTATGCAGGATAGAAAATAAAAATCTGTACCTCTGGGAAAAGAAAGAAGGTTGAGATTGGCACATTTTATTGTTGAATTAGCCATTTTGTTGATATTCAGAATAAAGGGTCAGAGAGAGAAAACCCAGTATCAAGAGGCATCTAATCTACAACTATCTCATGTTGTGAGTCTGTCCCTATAAGTAATGCTTCTCATCAGGAAAGTACTTACATTGGGCCTCAGCCTGGCTGCCAGATCATAATACTTCTCGGCTGCTTCATTGAGGCTGGCCTGTCTGTTAAAGAAAAAAAAAAAAATCAAACTATATAATTTATTTTAAAATTGCAGATAAGTGAACAGAATCATCATGCAGCAAAGTAATATTAATTTTTAAAAAATTGCAATCATACCAATCAAATAAGTTGCCTAAGTAGAAAAATACCATTAAAAAATGAATGCATGGCCCTCGCTGGTTTGGCTCAGTGGATAGAATGTTGGCCCATGGACTGAAGGGTCTTGGGTTCAATTCCAGTCAAGGGCATGTACCTCGATTGCAAGCTCAATCCCTGGCACTGGTCAGGGTGAGTGCAAGAGGCAACCAACCAATCAATGTGTCTCTCTCACACTGATGTTTCTCTCTCTTTCTCTGTCTCTCCCCTTCCCTTTCACTGTCTCAGGTGAGGATTAACAACAAAAAAATAAATGCATGAAATGTATTTGTAATTGTCTTTAAGAAATTATAAATAGTATCTCAGCACCATCTTATTCAGTCAATATCATTATTTTAAATTTGTATATTAGGAATTAGAAATGTTATTTTTGTTTCCCAAGTTAACCCAAATAATATGTTACAGAGGTGGGATTCTCTAGCTTCAACATGATGTCCCAGAAAAATCTTAATTTTTAAAAATAAATTGTCAAAGTTAATCATGAGTTGCTTGTTTTATAAAAATAGTGAATATTTGCAAGTTATTTTTAAAATGCTGTATCTATATAGAAAGCCACTTTCTTTCCAATTTAGGAGGAAAATCTTCCACTGTATGTAGCCTACAGGAAAAAAAAGTATGCCAGCTTCTCTCTCTCTGTGGTCTTAGGCCACCAGGCTGGGCATATGACACAGCCTCAGCTAACTGGATGTTCTTGTTTGGAAGGCTTTCATTTCTGAGTGAGTGACAGAAAGATGAAGGGATGGCTAGAGTTCACTGACAATAGTGGAAGCGATGGGGCGATGTCCTTGCTAGACTCTTTCAGTAAAGAATTGCTTTTGGATATCCTGAATCTTGATCTCTGGGGCTACCTTGCTTCCTCATACTATGTTTTTCAGCCCATGTTGGATTCAGTAGTTCCCACAGCCTTCAGGTTGCTAGAGTTAGTTTCTCTTTGTTACTAACAAATACCATGAGTGGCACAGTTGACTTCAAATAAGACACACACTGAATTTTATACATGTTTATGCATTGTCTATTCTTACAATTCATAGCAAACCCCCACATTCAGCCATGTGGGTAGCAGAATAAATAAAATGCTGGCATCCTGAGGAAGCCCAGCCAATTAGCCATCAAAACAGTATGTTTTTGATCTTGTCATGTTACTTCAGAAAACCTTCAGAGATGATAGATCGTAAGAGCCAGAAGCTCTTGCAGGCTGTGTTGTAATCTGGTGACCATATTTGAGGGATGCAAAAGAAGTGCTATAGAAAAATATCAAGTCAACTTCATATAATCAATTCCAACTACAATGTGAACAGAGTAGTATAAATGGATTCTGGTCCTACAGTTAAATGCGGTAGTGTTCTCTTGAAATTGTGATGTTAAGAAGCCCTTGAGATACGAAGATGGCAGAGTCAGGAATAAAGAGGAGAAGCAAAAATTAACTTTCTCAATTACAAAACCACATTCAGGTTTTAAAAGAGAAGGCTAACTAGTCATACCTATAAAATTGAATTTGCACTTTGGTCAAGCCAAATAAAAACTATAAAGACATACCCCATGCAACCATATAAATTATAGAAATAACTGAAGATAACATGTCTCTGGAGAGAAAGACATACTTTTCTAATTTTTAAAGGAAAAATAATTAGAAACACTGCTGTTTTTAATGGGGTTATAGAGAAAGTAAAAACCCTTGACCTAAGGCTCTACTGGACTCATGACATGTTACAACGTGCTGCTGCAATTTACTAGTCTCATAAACATTGAAGTTCAATTTCAATATGTCAAGAAAAGTACTTTATTCTAGTATGAAAGACTAAAATTTCCCTCACTAGGGTATTTAATGAAGGTTCCCTCCACCAACTTACAGAATCACTTTGGTGCGGATTCATTTGGAAATTTGAACCAGAATTCATTAGGTCATGCCCTGGAAGGGTTTTCTCCAGGGGAAAATAAAAGGCACGGAGGTAGGAAATTAGAGTAACTTAATACTACAAAGAAGTAATTTACTTTGAAGAAAAATCAACCCATATATGTTTAACATAGAAGGCATAGCTACCAATTATATTCATTTATGAACAATCAAATTCATGAGGTAGATAAGGATCAAAAAAGAAACTGAGAAACTCATTAGATGAAATGCCTTTAAAACAATAATCAACATAAGTAAAAAAAAAAGTTCCCCTCCCCCAAAATATTCTTATGAGTTTTTAAAGTCTTTATTGTCTTCAGTGATTTAATTCCCAAAGGACATTAGTTTAGAAGACTTCATTTAGAAGGCTTAGTTTCTTAAGCTGGAAGTAAAATTGATGATATGCCAATGAAATAGGAAAAAAGTAGAATTTATTAGATTTGTCATATAACTGAAAATTAATTTTTACTCTAGGACTTCTAATATCAAATGGTCTTCATTGACTACTAGTCAGCAGGCATTTATGACAAAACATGGCAAACCAGAGGAAAAAGAGTATGCCAGTTCTATAAATTTACATTTATATCCGTTTCATTCTCTGGACAAGAGAACTCATGAGAAACTGCCTAAGGTCTACTTTATAGTGTATGCTGTATTTCATACTCCCCTCGGCAACAAGTATCCTAGAAGTGCTTAAAACTGAATTGCAAAGATGACAGAATCATTAATCAACATTTGAAAACTGAGGGAATTAGAAATATTCTGCCAGTTGCTTAGAGGATCCTAAGGACTCCTAATTACAGAGAACCTCACCCACTGGATTTTTAGAGAGTAATTTCAGGACTACTGGGATCAAAGTATTTAATGAAAGGTGATAAAATATACTTTTCCTGAATACCAATAGCATTTCTTTCTTTACTATTTCTTTCCTGGAACAGAACATTTCTAAAGTTGCTACTTATGTGTCATTTCTATTACAGATTATTAAAACGAGGCTTAGAGAAGATGATGATTTCCCTAAGGCAGTGATGGGCGAACCTATGACACGCGTGTCAGCACTGACACGCGTAGCCATTTCTGATGATACGCGGCCGCATGCCGAGGATGAAACATTTGCTGCTCCTGAGGATGAAACATTTGCGACTAGAGTCTTGGAGTTAGTTTTTTCCTCAAAGTGACACACTACCCGAGTTATGCTCAGTTTTTTGGCGAAGTTTGACACACCAAGCTCAAAAGGTTGCCCATCACTGCCCTAAGATTATACAGGGGTAGGTGGTTGAGCTAGATGGGAGTCAAGGCCTCCACACTAACTGTCTGAACCACAAAAACATGCTGGTATCTTTATACACACCAAGATGTAGCACAATAATATGTTGTCCAATATAATGGTCATGGCAGATGACCACAACCATTCCTACATCAAATACTAAGAAAGGAAGAAAACGTGCTTTTTTATTATTATGTTAAAAAGTCATAACTTAAATGTAAGAGATGAGATTTAAAAAGGGGAGAAGAGCCCTGGCTGGTATGGTTCAGTTGGTTGAGCATCGTCCCGTGCACCAAAAGGTTACTGATTTGATTCCCAATCGGGAGGCAATTGATCAATGTTTCTCTCTCTCATCGATGTTTTTCTCTCCCCCCTCTCCCTTCCTCTCTCTCTAAAAGAAATCAATAAAAACATATTTTTTAAAAAGGAAATGGAAGAATATGGAGAACATTTGCAATCTCAGGTTTTACTTCTTGCCTAACTCCATCTCTCCAATTGAGAGAAGTGAACCTCACCAGACCAAATTGAGCAGAGTATAGTTTTAAGAACAGAGAGAAATGTACTATTCTGTTTTGCCCCGTGGTCCTCACCTTCGCCCCAAAACAGGGAAGGGTAAGAACTCAGGGTAAAGACAAAGAAATAGGGAAGGAGGAAACACAAGAACAATGCTGAGTGCTCACTTTCTTGGGGACTCAACAGGGCTGAGACCTCCTTTCCTTTTTTTTTTTTTTTTCGGGGGGGGGGGGGTGTCTCATTTAAATATAGAGGGAAACCATAAATTTCCCATATGTCCAAGTAGAAGACTCAGAAGGTGGGGAAAGGGGAAAGCGGAGAGCAGTTAGCTTTGCCAAGAGATCTCCTATGCCAGATGTAGACAACCTTATGCTTTAGCCATAATGCACTTCAAAAGTAAATGATGAGATTGTAAGAAAAATCACTTGTACTAAGAAGCTACACTGGGTCCAGATGAGTGACTATCCCTATCTAACGTGCCACCCTAAGAGTCAACGTTATGTCCCATATGTACAGAATAAGGATTTAATCATTATGCCAACAACAACAATCTCAAATGGAGGCTTCTTTTTTATTTCCAACACTTGCCAAAGCCTACCTAATAAAATAACAATATGCAAATTGACCGCACCTTCGCTATGCCCAAGCCACGCCCACCAGTCAATCAGGATGAGTATGCAAATTACCCAACAAAGATGGCGGTTAATTTGCATACGCTGAGGGAGGGAGGAGTGAAGACTGAAGACAACTTAGAAGGAAGACGGAGGAAAAACAGAAAGCAAGATGGCTGCCAGAGGGAAAGCCCAGGCGGGGCGGGGTGGGGCAGAACGGGGCGGAGCGAGGTGGGTGACAGCGGTGCGTGGGTGCAGGCACGGTGGCCGCAACAGCAGTGGCAGCAGCGGCAGCGCAATCGGCCGCAGCGGCGGCTTGCAGGATTTTTCCTGCAAATGGGCTACTAGTCACATATATAAAGCAATCACCTTTTTCACACTATATGTGGTCTTTTAGGGCCATGAGAGGTAAAAAAGCCCTAGATGGTTTTTGTAAATTGGGCTATGAAGTAAATGATGAACCTTGAATTCCTCCCCCCAATTCATTGGATTGAGCTGATTATATTTTAAAAGTCTTTCGATTCAGTTTTTCTGCCATCAGTGAAAAAGTAGCCTCAGAGTGAAAACATATAGTAACAAAAGTCACAAACAAATACTATTTTTGATTATTATAGAATTCCATTTTTGCACATGGAACTATAAAACTTACATCTGTTAAAAATATAGAAATATAATTCATATATCTAACTTCCCTCTCTGGTGTTATTTCATAATAGAAAATTATTTTTATAGAACATAGGTTTATGGTCCAATTTCTTACAAGTAGAGATGTATAAAAAAAATTTTGGAATTAGTTATATTATGAAACAGCAACTTAATATACCCTGTGAAATGTTTTAGGAAAATCTGATTAAAAGAATCACTTACAATTACCTACATTTTTATGTATTCCATGAGAATTATAAAATTAAAGCTTGCTAAATTTAAAATTACTTCCTTGAAATATAAAAAATAAAAACTCTAGTAGCACTGAGAAGACTCTTTTAAACTACAGTTATTAATAGTTGTGAATTATTAAATTTGAATTAAAAATTATTTAATGTATATATAATAACCACTGTATGACTCATACAAAAGGCAATATTTTATTAAGTCTTTGTGATTATTTTCAAGGGTAACTTATGAGCATTTTTTTTACTAGACAGCAGTTTGTTCCTATGTCATAAAAGTAGAATGAAACAGTAGCTGAGGTTTCCTGGGTTCTTGCCAACTGCTAACCTGACATTTAGCTTTAAGTTACCCAGAGAAGCACTAAATTTTAATTCTAGTTGATAACTTGTACAGTAGAACTAGAAATAGAACTGAAATGAACAAGGACATAAAAATGTATGAGAAATCTTAAAATAGCAAAACCAGAGTTACACGTATATACAAACAGAGGAGCAGGAAAGATCTTTGTAATGAAACTCAGAATATGTTGTTTATGACCACCAACCCTTCTTAAATGAAAACTCTTCTTTGTCAAGACATCAAAAATGGCTTTATAACATGTAGGTATCTGTCTCAGTTCTAAACATAACAGATGGAGAGGTAAAGCAGAAATGTAGCAATTACCATGGTACAGAGGAAAAAACTTTGCTGATGGTAAAATTGACAAAAGATTCCTCTGAGTTAGATATTTCTTGATGCCTCATAACATTTGAGCCCATTCTTTCATGGCCTCCAATATTTCAAGGCTGCTATATTAGAAAGATTATATAACAAAATATACTGAAAAATAAAAGGGAGAAAATATGTATTGGCAATGTCAAATATAATATTCATATATAGTAAATTACTACTAATATTCAATATGTAATGATGGGAAAAAGAAGTTAGGAGGAGTGAAAAGAGGAAAGCCAAGATAGAACTTATATGCAGGGGTGGTCCAAGAACCAACATCATAAGCATCTCCTAGAACTTCTTAGAAGGGTAAAGCCTCAGGTACCACCCAAACAGACTATCTCAGAATGTGCATCTTAACAAGATCCCTAGGTGATTCGCATACACATTAATGCAGGAGAGGCACTGGGTTAAATGATACCCACCTTCAATCGCATCTGCCACTCTTTGCTTTAAAAACCTTACAACCCTTTTCAACCTGGTTGAAATAAGCCCCTCTTGACCAAAAGTTGGCAGTGAAGTACAATTTGAAACTGGAACACCCAATGACTTTTCAAGAGGTCTTTGGTAGTTTTGGAGGTGTTAAAGAAGAAAGTATATGACCTAGAGGGCCTTGGAGTTATATATATTTCCAACAGCTTCCCCAACCCCCACAAACCCCACACACACTCCCAATCTTCTTTGACAAAAGGATCTGATTTTATTTCTTTCTCACTGAAGAAATTTCAATTTTATGTCACTTGCAGTGACATGTATTCAGAAATTAGTATATTTAAATTTTATATTTTAATATAATTAATTCTATAACAGTGTATGCCAGAAGCCAATTCCAGCATGTCATAATTGCAAGAGTTTCATTAAAAGGTTGATGGAACTTGGAAATTCAACAAGGGCTGAATCACATATGTTATCACCTGTTGGGAATGGCTAAAGGCATTTCCCCAAACCTGAAAAGGATGATTGCTTGCTGCCAGACAGCTCAGGGCATCTCAATCTACATGTTATTGCCTCCTGTTGGCCAAACACCTGAACAGATGAAGGCAATTGCCCATTCTGACAATGGACTGTGTATACGAAACCCTACCCTTTGATGTGTATATCTACCTTGCCTTAGGACAATTTGTGTTAATAAAAAGCAAGGGGTCCTGAGACGAGGAGAACTTAGTTCCTTTAGCTAAGTCTTCTCTGACTCCCCATGATGCCTTTCAAAATTATGTTTCATCTCTGGACTCTTGATTAATTTACGCACAGCACCTTCTCCAGGTTCCTGAACCCTTCTTGATGCTGGATCAAGACCACTGGCGTTAAGTGTATTATTTGAGTATAGAAATGGAAAGATAATTCCTTGTCATACATTTACTCTGCTCATTAGATATTATGGCAATAATGGAAGCCAATTTGGGCAGTGTAGTTTTGCTTTTCTTCCTACCTTAGGGAGAGGTGATGACTTGGGCCTGTAGGCCTGGAAAAAAAGGTAAGTGCACATTTATCTCAGCTGTGTGTCCTCCGTCAGACTCTACACCATGATGGTATTCCTAAAAGCTTAATATCCCTTTGAGAGTAAAAACTTGGAGCTCTCTCTCCTATGTCTATAAATCTATTTTCTAAAATCTATCATAAAGAAATAATTTAAAAATATTGGGAGAATCTTGCTATTTAGGATTTATACACAGCTGATAATCTGTTACTCTCGATATATCCTTTCTCCATTCATAAATTGGAGAAGCACAGCTTCTAGTCAGTCACCCACTTATAAAGACAGGAGAAAGCCAAAAGGACACAAGAAGTCAGCATTATACTTGCTCAGAGTACACTAAGTTTACATCCCAGCTTTACCAACTATGGGAAATGCCGACTCTCTTGGAGCCTCAGTATCTTCATCTGTAAAATGAGAATATTAGTGTCTACTTTACATACGTGGAATTATAACTTGACAAATACAAATGCAAAATATGGTGTCAGGCAGACAGGAGATATTTTAATAAATGCTACTTTTGTTCTTCCCTTAATCTGTAGGTACATTAAAAGCAAATAAATAAATAAGAATAAAAAGTAACTTTCCACCAGAGCCCAGGAATGCTGTGAATCAGGTAAAGTTTTTAGTTCCTCTAGATTTCCTCTCAGTTATCAAATATCTTCATGCTCTTTCTAGCTTCCAGTTCTGGGAGAATACTGAATCAATCCATTCATACAAAATGCTTCTAATGGAATAATTGATTCAATACTTTTCTCTCACAACTCTACAGACATGAAACTCTACTGAGTTCTAGCATTTTAAATTCCTTTGATATTTTCCTTTGATGATAAGCAATCTGCTTTTTATAATGCTCTCATCTGGAAGCATCCAGCACTTTTTCCATTTTATTTGAAGTACTAAAAATGTCAACAAGTATAGTCAACACTCATTATGTGAGGCCACTCAACATCTGTGATCACCCTCCCTATAAATATATTGGGTAATGAGGCACAATGTGGATCCCACCTTCCCAATCAAGACAGAAGCTAGAAATCCCCTCATCTTCCCACTTTCTTCAAGCCAAGGTTCCAGCACATAACTCAGGTTCCACCAGTCAGAAGCAACTCAAGAGAATGGAAGTAGGAAGGAAGCATAATGGGGAAGGAACTGTACTCTGGAGAATCATCTTTCAATGAATGGGGCACTCACTCTGCTACGTTCCTTGTGGGTGATGGTGGCAGAGCTCTGGACTGTAAAGCTGCTCAGCCCCAGAGAAAGCAAGGCGGTTGATTATTTCTGGCTGAGTAAATCATTCTCAATGCCTATGAGAGTTTTGGGGCTATAGAAAACTCTTTAGTAAGAGTATTTATTACTGGCAAGAATGAATTCTTTAGTTTGCAACAAAAACCCGTGAGCCATACATAAAGACAAGTTCAAGTACAGATCTGTTTTCATGAATTTTGCTTTCAATATGATTGAAGGCCTTCATCCTTTCTTAGAAATTTTCTCTATCCTATATAATAAAAGGCTAATATGCAAATAGACTGAGCAGTGGAACAACCTGAAGAACCAAACAACCAAACAACTGGTCGCTATGACATACGCTGACCACCAGGGGGCGAGTGCAGAACATGGCAGGCATTGGCTGCGGCGGGATGGTGGAGCAGGTGAGCGGGGATGCCAGACCAACGCGGGTCGCTGTCATCTGGGCGAGCCTCTGGTGGTTACTGAAAATTCTTTGCTTCCATGTGCTGCGGTCCCACCCAGCGCTCGCACCTGCTGCCAGCACCAGAGCCGCCACTCACACTCACTGCCGATGCCAGCCCCACTCACACCCACAGCTGGTGCCGATGCTGGAGCCACCACTTGCACCCACTGCCCGTGCCCGGCGCCAGTCCTGATCACTCAGCGTCATAAGGGGGTGTAAGCGGCTGCTGGTCCTGATCTTTCCTGAGGGCTTCTCCACCTCCCCCTGCTCCTGAGGGGCAATCAGGGCAGCACCCGCTGACGGCACAGGCCCCACTCACACTGCTGCTGGTGCTGGCCCCAATCGCTCTACACCGTCAGCGGGTGCAAGCAGGGCTGGCACCGTCAGTGCGTGGGAGCAGTGGCGACAGGAGTGGGGTTGCTGTCAGATAGGGAACCAAGGGCTGTGGTGGGAGGGGCCGGGCAGGGGTGCGGAGGATGGGCCAAGACCCGCCCGTGTGTCTCCCACAGCCTCGCAGCCCACAGTTCCTTTCAAGGTGCACGAATTTGTGCATTGGGCCGCTAATTTGTTGATAATTGCTTATCTACTCTATGCTTTTCTTTGGAAATGTTCTATTTACATATACCAAATATGTGCATATGTAAATTTATATTTATAAATATGTACATTTAATTATATATACATATTAATATATACAGATAATAACACTATATAGCAATACTACATACACTGAGTGGCCAGATTATTATGATCTCTGAATGCATAACAATCTGGCCACTCAGTGTATATCCTATATAATAAAAGGCTAATATGCAAATTGTCCCCTCGACCAGGAGTTCAACCAGCAGGCAGGCCAGCCAACCGACACACAGAGTGGCCAGATTATTATGTGTTCAGAGATCATAATAATCTGGCCACTCAGTGTACATACTATGTATATACTATATATAAATGTATGTAACTATATATGCATACCTGTACACTATATATAATTAGGGGAACATATACAATTATGAATGCATAGTGTTCTCAATCTATCCTCTAATCTTTTATTCTTTCAGTTATTATTTTCATGTCTTTAGTATTTGACATCAATTTCTTGGAAAATACTTCTATTTAAATTATCAGTCTAATAGCTGTACCTTGCCTCCACTGCAGTCATAAATTTGAAGATCTTATTAATCTCTTAGCCATCTTTCCTGATGTTATATTGTTTCTCTTTCCAACTACTAATTTTATTTTCACAGGTATACACTGTATTAGTTAGGACAGGTTAGGTTACACTGTAGTTAATAAACACATCCCATATCTCTGTAAATTAAGATAACCAAGTTTATTTCTCATTCTAAAGCAGGTGAGAAGGGAGGTTTGTCAGCCTATGACCATTTCACAATTTCCAAGTCAGAAAAAGGGGAAAGCACCGACTCTTAACAAAAGTGACATACATCATGTTCACACATATTCAATGACCAAAATAAGCCCCAGGAAGGTCTTCAACTTTGAAAACGGCAGCCAAGTGCAATCCTATTGTGTTTCTCGAAGGAAGACCTAACCATATTGGGTCACGAGCATTAATACTTCCACACCACATAGTGTTCTTGCGACTCATCTTGCTATCATGAACAATAGATATTCTAAGTGGTTCTTATGTTTTTAATATAAATCTCACTGCTTTGGTGAGGGCCCTTTACTTGGATACATCTGATTTGTCATTCTTATCTGGACTGCCAAATTAAAATCATGTACTTCAGAACTTTCTATGTGCTTATCCTACAGAGAAAGATCAGTATCCATTATTGAGAGTTGAAATGGGTCTGTTAGAAATTTCTCAAGTTTTAAGTCCCTTGATGGTCCCATAAGATAAAGATTTTCCCCTTGATGAGATTTTCCCCAGGCGGCCCTCTCTTCTCTTCCAATCTCATCTGATCTATACAGAATAACTGTTTTTTGCATTTGGGATGAGCAATTTTTTTCCTCATTAATAGATTATTTGGGTATTTTATTGGGAATTAGCCAAGCAAAGGGAAATTAAATGAGTGTCCTCAAACCATACTTGAACTATAAATTTCCTAAATTGCTGATTTTGAATGTCAGGTCAACCATTAATCCAGCTAACCAAGACATAATCAGGGAGTCAGCTGTCCTTTCCCTCATACCCAATTGGTCACTAAATCTTGCCAATTTTATCTCCTAAATATCTTGGAAAAGAACAGAGCTCTTGAGAGAAGAATTTATATCAAACTCAACTTATAACAATTTTGCACATCCAGGGGAAATGCTATATATTACACTAAATAGGCAAAATCTTAATAGCTAGCCATTTTAATAAGGCTGCATTCAGGGGAAAAACCAATAAGTGTTCTTACTTCTTTCAGCAAACCACGTCCTAAATGTTCTTGATTATATAAGAGGTTAGACAGGAAGCATTCAAGAAATAGTTGAATTTGACTGAATCAAAAAAAACTAAGTGAAAACATTTTTGGGGAGTGCCACCAAGTTAAGTAGAAGAATATGGCCAGGCTGCTGTGGTCATACTTGCAATCAATACATATCAATACATATAAAGAGGTACTGACTAGCTGCAACTTAATGAGGAAGGCAGAATGCAAAAAGCTAGAGAGAGGTCCTGAAAAAGAAATCATAAATATCCGTACATCGCCAATATATAACAAAAATTTTCCATTGGTTTCTAGCACTATGGTAACTAAGGAAAAGTTACAAGTAATATATTTAACAAGGACATGTTTTGTAATATACTTATAATGGGTTTCCATTGGTAGACCTTGAATTTCTGATACTGATTTAATATGTAGCAAAAGGCCTTATTCATGAAAGTATCTATTATGATTAAGATGAATTAGCCTGTAGAAACTTGTGCATTCCTATATTTACAATTTTTGTGTGTGACTAAAAGCATAGTGCTTTATTCATGAAGAACAAAAAGGTCCCCCTCATGCAGTACCTAACCTTGTCATGCAAAGTAAGTTGTCTTTTACAAATTATTTTTCCATTGAAGGTTCTTGCAAATTAGCAACAGCTTATTTTATAAATATAGCAATAGTCAATGGAATCCTGATATCTCTTTGTAGGTATCAGATTTAGGAATGTTAAACATTGATGTAGAGTAAGGGCATTCAAAAGAAAACTCAGAGTACAATCTTTCCTTTTAAACAGACTTTGAATTTCTTATCTAAAACAAAAAAAATCCAAGTAGAAAGCCATTGAAATACAGTTATCGTAAGAATCTCAAATTATAAATCCAAAGTAATCTATAAAACTTGCTTTAAATATTGGTTCCTGGGGGACAGGTAGAAATAGCCTATAAAAAAAAAAAGAGGTAATATGCAAATTGACTATCACTCCAACACAACAAGATGGCCACTGCCATGTGGACACAAGATGGCCACCACAAGATGACCAGCAGGGGAGGGGAGTTGGGGGGACAGGCCAGCAGGGGAGGGCAGTTGAAGGGGACCCAGGCCTGCAGGGGAGGGCAGTTGTGGGTGACCAGGCCAGTAGGGGATGTCAGTTAGGGGCAATCAGGCCAGTAGGGGAGGGCAGTTGGGAGGGACAAGGCCAGCAGGGGAGGGCAGTTGGGAGGGACCAGGCCTGCAAGGGAGAGCAGTTGGGGGTAACTGGGCCAGCAGAGGAGGGCAGTTGGGGGGACCAGGCCTGCAGGAGAGGGCAGTTCGGGGGGACCAGGCCTACAGGGGAGGGTACTTGGGGGGGACCAGGCCTGCAGGAGAGGGCAGTTAGGGGCGATCAGGCCAGCAGGGGAGGGCAGTTAGGGGCGACCAGGCCAGCAGGGGAGGGCAGTTGGGGAGGACCAGGCCTGCAGGGGAGGGCAGTTGGGGGTGACCAGACCAGCAGGGGAGGGCAGTTAGGGGCGACCAGGCCAGCAGGGGAGGGCAGCTGGGGGGGACCAGGCCTGCAGGGGAGGGCACTTGGGGGAGACCAGGCCTGCAGGGGAGGGCAGTTGGGGATGAACAGGCCAGCAGGAGAGGGAAGTTAGGGGTGACCAGGCTGGCAAGGGAGGGAAGTTAGGTGTGACCAGGCCAGCAGGGGAGGGCAGTTTGGGGTAACCAGGCTGGCAAGGGAGGGAAGTTAGGTGTGACCAGGCCTGCAGGGGAGGACAGTTAGAGGTGACCATGCCTACAGGGGAGGGCAGTTGGGGGTGACCAGGCAGGCAGGGGAGAGCAGGTAGGGGCAATCGGGCCAGCAGGGTAGCAGTTAGGCGTCAATCAGGCTGGCATGGGAGTGGTTAGGTGGTGATCAGGCTTGCAGGCAGAAGCAGTTAGGGGCAATCAGGCAAGCAGGCAGGTGAGCAATTGGGAGCCAGCAGTCCTGGATTGTGAGAGAGATGTCTGACTGCCCTTTTAGGCCTGATCCCGGTGCGGGATTGGACCTAAACAGGCAGTCAGACATCCCTCAAGGGGTCCCAGATTGAAGAGGGTGCAGGCTGGGCTAAGGGACACACACACACCCATGCATGAATTTCGTGCACCAGGCATCTAGTGTTGTTATAAAAGGACAACACAAGGAATGCTTGTGATGATGAAAACAGTCTATTTTCTGTGGTGATGGCTACAAAAGCTATACAAGTGATAAAAATGCATCAAACTAAATACACACACACACACAGGCACAAGTGAAACTGGGAGATCACAATTAGACCAGTGGATTATATCAATGTCAATATCCTGATTTTGATATTACAGGGTAGTTCTACAAGGTACAGGGAGACCTTTCTGTGTTATTTCTTATAACTGCATATAAATCTACCATGATCTCAAAATAAAAAGTAAAAAATATTTCCTCTACTTGTTCTTGAAAGTTCATGTTTTAAAATCATACAAATGTGAACCAATTCTCCTGTTATTTGTCTTCCCTTGTAAGAGTAATCTACATAATTACAAACCTATCTCTAGACATTATACATTGAACCAAGAGTATAAATGTCACCTAATGAAGCATTTAGATGGTTCAATAGAGTGAAATTCAGGTAAGAGTATGGCAAAAGATGTATCCATATTTCTAATAGAAAAAATAAAACATTTTAAACAACTGTATAGATTATGTCAGTTTCTTTAAAACATCTTCTTTTAACCTAAATCCCACTGAAGAATGCATTGGCTTTTTATATTCACAAAAAAATTGTTGATCTGCCTTTTAATTGTTTCACTATTATTCTAATAGCCTTCCTAATCATTTTTCTGATTATAGAAGCACTAAAGGTCCAAAGATATGCATAGTTGACAGTGCTAATTATTGGGCCATTTTGAGAATTTGAAAGGCCTTAAGTATATTTGTATTTTATAATCTTCTCCACACCAAACATAATCCAATGTAACCACATGGCAAATTCAGTGCAATTAATAAAAAACCCCACAAATATTGAGATGCAGTTGACTGAATGACATATGTTTTGTTTTGGAGATAATTAATTAGACGGTTATTAATTTCAATTGTGCAATTTTCTTTTTGTATTTTATGGCCAATAGTTTTTGAAGGGAAGGAGGAAGGGGTCTCTATAATATTTAGAGAATCCTGAAAAGTCGTGTGCCCTACATAATGTATACATAAACTAGAATGAAAAAAATAGTCCTGATTTTAACATGGCTAAGCAGGATAATCCAATTTATGGATGTGGAATGAGGTAGTATGATGGGGATTTAGTAGAATTAACTGCATTCCCAAAGCCACAGTGCTAATCTTTTAAGGAACAGTTGCAAAAACTAACCTGAGCATGTGGGCAGCATTGAAGACCACATCAAACTCTGTGCTGTCCAGTTCTGCTGCTTTTTTTGCCATCTCAGCTGCTTCTAACAGACGAGCTTCTTCCAGAAGAAATTGACCTGTAAAGTATGAAAGCAGGAGGGCTTCAACTTAGAATACAATAATCCTTTGAAATAAATAAAGCTGCTATAGCAAAAAGTATAAAAGCGGAGATTAAGGTGATATAAAACTAAGAATTACATGTGCTGTATACATAAATGCTCATCTGTACTCATATTTAACAGGCCTTTCTTTTAATTGCAGGACATTGCAATGCATTTATCTTGTACATTAACAATTTTTTCTTAAAATAAAATCCTGTGTAGACTTTTGAAGCAAGAAATAAAATGAATAAAATATATATTACAAATAATAACATAAAAGTTATACCATGTTATGTAAAAATGTAAAAAGAACAATTTTTAAAGTCTTATGGGAAGAATATTATTTTCGTTCCAGTCTTACTAAGAAATAAATGATGCACATCACTGTGTAAGTTTAAGGCACACAGCTTGATGGTTTGATTGATATCTTTGTGAAATGATTACCAAAGCTTTCTAATATAAAAGTGTTTGAGATTTAAGGCATTGTATCAGTCCTATTGCTGAATCTGCAGCTCAAGTGCAATATATATCACTAAGTCACCAATCAACTGGTTTAAACCTTCACCTAAAAATTCATTATATGTGATGCATAAGTAGTATAAAATTTAATTATTAGCTATAAATCTCTGAGCTTCTGGGATGATAGTCCCTTTGTAGGAAAAAAAAAAGATTTACCAATTGGAATTTAATTGATTTTAATTATTCGTCCTTTAAAATAGCTTCTGTCTCTGATGCATATATACTAAAAGGGCTATGCACATTGAGATATATTTAAGTAACAGAAAATTATTAAGAGAACATAGAAAGGTCGGCTTAGCTCTTAATTAGATTGACTGACAAACGTGGAAGAAATATTAACTGATTCAGATTTTTGAGATTCCTTTCAGGCCAGCGCTACAAGGTTAAAATTATTGCAGATAGAGCCAACAAGTCTTTAAAGGCTACCTCAAGAATTGTTATATAATGCTATCCCAGAATCATATAGTAAAAGCAAAGAAAAATACTAAGAGCTGAGCTCAATTTTAAGAGTGTAAATATGCAAGTAGAGAGAATAGATGCTTCTTTAGAGCTAGGGCTTTATTAACAGTAAAAGTAATGATGTTAAGCCTCATCTGATACCACTTTTAAAATGAAAACCAAATCAAGGGATGACAGAGAGATGCAGAAACCATCTGAGAGGCTTCCAGAGCTGTGACCTAATGATTATTTCTTTTTGCTTGGGGTTTCCTGTTAGCAATACAAAAAATAGCTATAAAAATGATTTCCAAGTCCTAAACTACACACAGAAAACAGAAAAAATTAAAAATGGTAAATCCTCCCAGGTGGCTGTTGGAAGAGGCATTAGCTACTGTTCATCTAATAAATATTACAAATCGTCTTCTAACCCACAGAGATCAGTCCTTAATATACCAGGGGAAGTCTCCTGCTTTCAGATTTTCAATAAACCACAGCCACTGCCTATCCATAAGCATTTCTAATATTCGATTGGTAAAGAATGGTAAGTAAAGATAAGCCTAGAATTTCAAGCCTGCATTTTTAAATTAAGTGACAGTTTTAAAATCAGCACTTGGAGATGTGTCAGCTACTTCTACAAAAAACTTTATATCACTTTCTTAGTTAGTCTCCTAACATTCTGTGCCTTTCTCATCTCCCAAAGTAAACATAATTGTTGGGTTAGATAATGATTAAGGAACGGGGTTGTAAATAGTTTCATTTATAAATAGAAAAACACATTACTCATAAAATCCATGTATGTGCTAACTCTACAAATATGTTGATGTGGCATTCAATTTAAAGTGTACATGCTTTACAAAAAGTAAATCAAGAATTAGACAATGTGTAGCATACTGAATATTTACTGTCTTCTCATATATATGAGTAAAGGATACCAGGCTAAATAAACCCATTCTTTAGTTAGTTATGCTTATTATAGATAGTTTGAATTAAAATGTAATGTTAATTGCTACGTGTCTTCAAAACATAATGTTTACCTAAAAAAGTATTAATAAATATATTTATTAATTATGTGACACTTAAACAAAGAATAATGTCAGAATTTATTAATTGTTCTTTTTCCTTTTCAGACAGTTATTAACTCTGAAATGTATTTTGTTATTAATAGTTAGAAAGATGCAATGATTAAATGAATAATGAAAGTTATTTTCTTAAAATTCATCACTAAAGACAGTAGAGGGAAAGGAAGACATATTAGCCCAGATGAAAAAGAGAAAAAAGGACATGATTTCTATACTGTCCACATAGAGAGGGTCAGTGACAAGAGGCCTGTGTGCTATAATAATGACAGTGGCATAAGAGATGAGTTTATATGCAATGCCATGCCCCAGGGCAAAACTTTTCTTTTCTTTTTTTAAAGATAGTTTTAGAAATGAGGAAGGGAGAGAGAGAGACAAACATGTAAACATGGATTGGCTATCTCCTGCACACACCCTACTGGGGCTAGAGCCCACAACCCAGGCATGTGCCCTGACAAGAATCCAACCTGCAACCTTTCAGTGCATGAATGACATCCAACCCACACTGAGTGACTCCAGCAGAGACCAGGGCAAAGCTTTTTCAAGCTATGTTCATCTTAAACACATCTTTAACGATTCAAAATCACCAACAAAAGAGGAACATGAACTAATTGTGTAAAATCAAATATACAACTTTACCATCATTTTTACTCATGCTTTAAGTTAGCTTTGTGAACATGCTTTCTGTAAACAGTTTGCAAATTCCCAAAACAACATGAAACACATACTTTTTTATTGTAAATGGTGACAGAAATAATTCTCATATAGTAATTTTATAACAGTAGAATGCATTCATCATATTAACATTCAGAAAAACAATATCACAACATATCAGTTAGGTATTTGCATAATTCCCCCCATTCTGTTCTTGACAGGCTATAAATCTCAATAGTCCAACATTGATATTATTATTATAAAGCCATAAAATACTATGAAGTGTAAATCATTTGGTATCTATCTTGTAACTGAGTTTGAAAACATGAGCTGAAGTAGAAAGTCAATTCTTATTCTACTATGTTTATAATGATTGTTTTATGTGTTGTTGTTGTTTTAAATATAGCCCAGAACTGATGACAAACAGAGCAATAAGCATTTCAAATACATAGAATGAACATAAATCAGGAAACAAATATATACCAAGTTCCTTCTTAATAACTATCCCAAAAAACCTAAATTGGTATGTTATTGGGGGAAAAATAGGAAACACAATTTGCCCTACTCCTTCCAGAAGACTTTATCTCGAATCACTTTTCCTCAACCAACTTCATTTATTACTAGAGGCCCGATGCATGAAATTTGTGCAAGAGTAGGCCTTCCTTCCCCACCCCCCACCCCGACTGCCTGCATTGGCTTCCCGGGGTTGCAAGGGACCCAGGCTTCCCTTGCAACCCCGGCTTCGTCCAGAAGGACATCAGGTCTAATTAGCATATTACACTTTTATTATTATAGATTGCTTTCACCAGAAATAGGCTGTGAATTACTTAAGCTTTGCTGAGTGTAACCTGCAGCTTTACAGCCTTATTTATCCTGAAGTCTCAGCCTCTAGTGAAGATTTCTCTCCACCCACATCTCTAGTCCTGTTTGCCTATCTATTGTAAGTGGACATCTTTCATGTTTATGCCCAAAGCATGTCCTTCTTGGTGAAACCTTCTTTGATCAATTTTCAATAGTGTTAGAATAACTTATGATTTAAATTTACCATCTAAACCAAAGCACTTAAAAGAATAGGAGGGAGTGGTATTATTATGCTGGAATAAGAACCAAAAACCAGATTATCCTAATTCTGCCCCCTACTTATAGTACCTGTGGCAGAATGGGGATCTCAATTCTCTCATCTTTTATCACTCTTGGAAAGTGAACCATTTTACACAATAAGGCATTGTATCCCCGAAACAAAAAGTGATCAATATTAATAACAGAGAAATAGGTGTTTGTCACTCAAGAATACAAAGATCTATTGTTGTATCCACCAAGATTGAGCCAGGGCTCCCAGCGTGAGTGTGACTACAAATGAAGTCAGGACTCTATGGAGAGTGAAGAGGGTTGGAAAGGAAAGCAAGAGAACTTGAAGGCAGGCACTTAGGGGATCCATTCACATGGGTAGATTCTGCAAGGTCACCTTTCCCTGTGGTTCTCAGGCTTTAGTGCACATGACAATCACCTGGGAGACTGGCTGAAACACAGAGCTGGCCCTGTCTGCACAGTTCCAGACTCAGTGGGTTTGGAAGAAAGCCTATCATTTGCATTTTTAACAAGTTCCCAGCTGATGTTACTAGTCCAGTGCTCATAATCTTAAAATCAGTCTCTTATGAAAACAACAAAATAAATGCTTTGCACCAGACTCTGGATCCATGCCTGAGGTTAGCTGTCAGTGAGACTGAGCGCTTCTGGTTAATTCACTGCATGTGCCACGGCTTTCCCTATATCACAGGCATAATGACCAGGCTGCACACATGTACATATGTATGAATAAGATATACTCATCCTATATAATAAAACCCTAATATGCAAATCGACCAAACAGTGGAACGACCAGTCACTATGATGCATACTGACCACCAGGGGGCAGATGCTCAAGGCAGGAGCTGCCCCTTGGTGGTCAGTGCACTCCCACAGGGGGAGCACCGCTCAGCCAGAAACCAGGCTCACGAGGCTGGTGGCTGCCCAGCGGAGCGGCAGTGGCGGGAGCCTCTCCTGTCTCTGCCATAGCACTAAGGACCCCTCAGGGGATGTCCACCGAGGGGTCCTGGACTGTGAGAAGGCACAGGCCCAGCTGAGAGACACCCGCCCCTCAATGCACGAATGTTGTGCACTGGGCCTCTAGTTAAATATAAAATTACTCTTTCAGATTTTTAAAATAAGGAGATTTAAGAGTTCTATCCCTCATATGCAGAAGAGATTTCTGAGAAATTACTTCTCTTTTACATGCAGTAGACAAATACATTCTTTGTGTTTGATAATAGAGTAGAATTTCAAATAAAGAAACCACAAAAATCTTAAGTAAAATAGATTTTGCTCTCATGGGTGTACTGTGCCACCATACTTTACCATTATTTCTTTGGTGTGTAATTTGTCTTACCCAAGTTAATTATCATAATCTTATTTAACTGTCTCAAATTAAAGGGAGAAAAAAAGAAAAATGAGATGAGAAATTAAAAAGAAGAAAAAAAGACATTTGAGTAGGAAAAACCAGAAGAGAATAAAAAAGAGGAAATGTTCTCTCCAGGTCCAGATGCAAACAGTGTAGGTTTCCCCATAGGCTAAATGGAAAGAGGGAAAAGGCAGTCAATGATTCTGGACTCAGCTGTTTCAGCATCAGAGCTATACCATTTCTTTCTGGACAGTTCTCTAACTGAACCACATAAATTACTTGCTAAATTTTTTACCAATGTTTCAATATGATAATCCTGTGAAGATCAATTCCTCAGTAATTCCTGGATTTAAAATTGATGTCTTAAAGGTAGAAATCCATAAAAATGTAAGCTGGCTTTAAACTACAGGCTCAAACACAGCTTTGTAAAAGTTCTACATAAAAGCCCCCTAGATTAGTCGGGACGGGCATTTCTTACTAAAATATGATGAAAAATTTGCCCTTATGTTCAATGCAACTAAATGAAGTGGCTAAAACAATCTATAATAGGTGTCATGACGCCAGAATTCTTTTTAGAAAAAAACATTCAAATGTCACTTTAAAAAATCTGCAAAGACAAATAAAAATCTTTTATAAAATAACTAGAACATAACATTCGCAGTAGAATAGTTGCCCTTGGGAGAGAACATCAGATTATCAAAATGTATCCAGAATGATTTTATGTCTGCTGATACTACCCTGTCTCAAGCCATCATCTCGCTCTGGTTTACAGCAATAACCTCCTAACTGATCATACTTCTGCCCTTTATTTTACAGGATACTCTCAACACAACAGTCAGTGATCCCGTTAAAATGGAAGATCCAGTCATCATGCAGCTGAGACAGGGAAGGTGCAAATTATTATACAATCTGCTATGATCAGCACTGGTTCTTTGCCCCCAATCCCTGCCTCAGTTCTCTGACCTTACCTCCATTGCCTCTGACTACTCTCCGTTTGGTCATCTATTCAATCTCCATTGGCCTCCAGCAGTTTATCTGACACACAGAAGGAACACAGACTCCTACTCCTCTTTTCCTGGAATGCTCTTTCCCAAAACACCACAATGGTTCACTCTCTTCTTTCTGGCACATTGTGGGGATTTAATAAATATGTGTTCAATGACAGGACTGAATTAACCAATCATATCCCTACCTGACTACTTGTTTCATCTTCAAAAGCAAGTCATAATCCATCCAGCATAGGTCAGCAGGCATCTGTTCACATCTGCTCACCTTACAGTGATGTTAGGCAAGGCTGCAGTGAATGGCCACACATGCTGGGTATTGCCATTCACAGTGAAGTCTCTAGGAACTATGAATGGTGCCTCCTAGTTTTGAGCAACCTTGCAGCCTGGCTTTAGATCTCTGAATTGCCTTGGTATACAACAAATAATCCAGACATCAATCAGACCTTCTAAGATATCTTAATTCTGGAACAGGTCAAACTATGCAATTGGGCTATTTCACTGTGGTAGGAATGAATTCAATGTCTGGGAAAAGAAGAAGAAACGTAATATAGACAATGTAGCTTAATATAGCTAATCCAAATAATGTATAATGTGCTTAGTATACACAAGATATGGGGACACTTGCAGTCAGAGATACAAAGATAAATGAAACATTTATCCTTGAAACAATGCCATTCCAGTAGAGGAAAGAGGATGTTATGGACAGAGTTTAACCACAAAATGGATATACATTTGAAAATGGAGGTACAAGGTAACACAGGCTAAGTGGATAAAGAGAAATTTTTGTTTGGTTTTGTTCAACTTCTAATTAAAGTTGAATGTGCATAAAGCAAAGAGCACAGGTGATTTATCACAAAGTGGCTATGATCCTATAATTAGTAGCCATATCATGACAAAGAACATCACTGGCATCCAGAAGAAATCATTGATACCTGGGGACTTTTCAAAGACTCAGATCATTGGAACAGGGAAAAGACCATTGTAGAAATATTGAGGCTGACTGGCCTTGGTGACATGTAATGATAACAAGGCGGGTGGGTAAAGGGGAACTGAGGCAAAATCTTCATGAGTGTTTCTATTAGGGGAGGTGAATAACGCATTCCTGACAAGACAGAGTGGGTGAAAAGCAGCAGTCAGGATTTATAGCCTAGCCGTCCAAAGGAGATGCTGCTGAAGAAGGCTGGTTACTTGTTAACAGATGCTAATTTTGCCTGGGAGAACTAAAAACACGGAGGAGAATCTTCTCCTTTGCTTTTCTGAAAACAGACTTGCTGAGCAACTCTTGAATTTAGGAATGCTCTCACTCTTTAAAACCAACCTCTCTCCCCTTCCATTAGTTTTGGTTTGTGTTTTTTGTTTTTGGCAGCCTGAGTTAAGAAAAGCTGTGGTTTACTGAGACCCAGTGAATTAGGTATGCCAGAGTTACTGGCCAAATACAGAAGTACACCAGGTGAACAAGCAAAGAACACCCAGGAGATCAATCTAGACCCCCTTATTTTGAGGCTGTGAGGCTGGATCTGTCCCTAAATGAACATGAGAACATGAATTTGCCCTGAATTGGACAGACAGCATGAAAGATGTCTAGTGAAAAGGAGATTAGAGAAACAGCAGTCCAGGGCTCCATGCTCAATTGAAAGGAGGTCAGGAAGGCTTTCATCTCTTCATTGAATTTATTTCTCCCTGGCCCTTTACAGAACAGGTATGATGCCAGAAAACCATTGAGGGATTTATGAAGACTGCCATATGGGGAATGGCATGGAGAAGAGGGAACTGGGGGGACTTGAAGAGAAGAGGTAAAAGAGAAAGGAGGAATAGGGGATGGGACAAGGAGGGGGAAAGCAACACAGTCTCTTTACAGTTTTAAGTAACATGTAGATTCAATAGGGATCATGTGTGATCCAACAAGGAAGAGAACGTCATACTGAGCTTCAAACAATCTGAGATTTATCACCTACGGGAAACACACGAAGGAAAAGACATAACTAGATGAGAGGTAGACCCTAATCAAAGACACAGAGGTGAGGAGCCTCCTTTTGTTTTAGGATATTGTGCATTCTTAGACAAGGAAAGAGACGAGGTAGACAGAAGCACTCACTGAAGAAAGGAGCTTAATCTGGGACTTAATTATGGTGGGCGGCAATGAAAACCGAGAGGTGGCTCAGTGAGCTTACATCCTCTTCCCAAGGAGGGCTCCGTTTTCACATAGTGCTCCCAGGCCATCTGCAAGGGCTTTTGGGAGGTACTGCTTTACAGATGTGTCCACTGAGGCACAGAAGAGTAAATAGCAGGATACACAAACTTTGGAAACAATTGCTTTAATCAGAATGCAAACAAGAATCACAAAGTGCATGCATTAGCTAGATCAAAATAGCTAGGATTGGGAAAATAGTTTCCCTCTCTCTTCCCTTCCCCACTCCATCTCTCTTTCCTCCCCACCTCCTCTCCCTCTGTTGCTATAAATAATTGTTACTTATAATCCTCGTTCTTCTTGAAAGCAATTATTCTCTTTCTCTCTGGTCTTTAGTCTGTATGTTGATGGGTAAAGATTCCCCTTTATTTTTATTCCTAGGTTTTTATTCTACCTTCTCTTCCCTAATTTGTGCTCCTCATTTATGTATCTTATTCAAACATTTTTCTATATGATTCATTCTCCAGGATCGTAGTAGTTTCTATTATAATTTTAAATAATAAATGGTCATTGTTACAATGAATGTACTGAGCATCTATTACATGCTAGTTAGTTTATAAAATGTAAATGAATCCTCACAATTCGAGGCAGTAGCAATCATCTCCACATTAAGAAACTGAGGAGCAGAAAGGCTAGCAGAAGGCAGAACATGCTCAGGGAGATAATTAGCAGCAGGGCTGGGCATGCCTCATTTCCAAATCCATGATCCACTGTCCAAATCCATTACACCATCTACTCCCTAATCAAAAATTTAATTCAGCTCTTACAATCTTGCTTTTGTGGTTTCTTAAGTCCTATACAAAGACAGATTCAAAAGAATATCGGTGAATTGTCGCTATGGTCTGAATGTCTGTGCCTCCTCTTCCTCCTCCTCCCACTCATGTGCTGAAATCTTAACCCCCAAGCCTATGGTACTTGGACGTGGGCCTTTGAGAGGGGCTTAGGTCATGAGGGTAAAGCCCTGGTGAATGGCATTACTGCCCTTATAGAAGAGACCTCAAAAAGCTCCTTGCCTCTTCAAGTACTTGAGAACAGAGAGAGGGCAGCTATAAATGACGAAGCAGGTCTCCCCAGACACTGAACCTGTCAGAGCCATGACCTTGGACTTCCAGTCTCTGGAACTATCCTATCTAATAAAACAGTAATATGCAAATTGACCATACCTTCGCTATGCCCACAGCCAATCAGAGTGAACAAGATGGCAGTTAACTTGCATACGCTGAGGGAGGGAGGAGTGAAGGAAGCAGAAAGCAAGGCAGCTGCATGGGCCGGCAGCAGTGCGGCTGTGGAGCACGGCCATGGTGGCCTCTGAGGCGGTGGTGGCAGTGTGCGGTGCGTGGGGGGTGGTGTGCGCGGCCACGGCGGCCTCGGAGGCTGTGGCAGGCAGTGGCTGTGGGCGTGGTGCACAGCAGAGGTGGAGACGGGGAGTGGCAGGCGGTGTGCGAGGCCGAGGTGGCCTTTGAGGCGGTGGTGGCTGCGGAAGGGGCGGGTGGGGGGGGGGGGCCTGCAGCAGCAGCAGCACACACGGCCGAGGAGGTGGCGGCAGCGGGCGCAGTGAGTCGGGGTGCTCAGAGGCGGCGGCAATGGGCACAGAGGGTCAGGAGTGCAGGGCGAGGCTTGCAGCAGCAGCTGCTGTGTCCCTCGAGGGGCCGCAGTGGGGGAGGTGGCGGTGGGCTGGGTTGGGTGGGCGGAGCAGGTGGGAAGCGCCCCACCCGTTCCGCCCTCCCCGCCCTGCCCGCTGCAGTGGGAGAGGTTGGGGGGGGCAGGAGAGGTGGCCGTGGTTGGAGGGAAACCCACCAGAAGTCTTGCAGGAAATATTCCTGCAACGGGTCCCTAGTGAAAAACAAATGCCTGTTGTTCATAAGTAACCCTCTTTATGGTATTTTGTTATAGCAGCCCGAAAGGACTAAGACAAGTACTCAACTGCAACTTCTGAGCAAAGCATGATGTAGTTATAAGTAATTTAAAACCAAGTGGACTCTATCCCCATGTGAAAAATGGAAGCAGAGAGGAGACCAGGAAGGAGTGAAAGTAACTGAAATCCAATGCATCCTTCTAAATTGGCCACCTTCTCTGTGTGAGGCACAGTGGTCAGTGCTGGAATCCCTGGAGCAAGGAAACTCCGGTTATTCCCCAAACTCTGGTTTTGATCCACAGCTTCCTCACTTATTTAAACAGCAATAACCTTGCTGTGTCATCAGAAGAACTAAACGAGGCATAAGAAAACCCCGCAGCGTGAGGTCTGGAGCCTGGCGTCCGGTCTTTATACTACCCTCCACATGAACGCTTTCCCTTCCTCTGTCCCTTATAGCCTCTCCCTGCCTCGAGGATGGTCCTTCCTTCCTGAGGCCTTAAGTAAAGGATTAGGAGAGCCCCAGTCCTCCAAAACCTCAGCATTCTGGGTCTGTCACCAGTGGGGACCCACCAGGCTCATGTCTAGTAAGAGCCAATATCTTTGAAGGCTCCAGGCAAACCATAAACATTTCATGGGTTTAAGAGTCAGATGAGGTTAAAAATCCTTGCTCTGACAACTTCCTAGAGCTAGAGTCTTCAATAAGTCATACTTTGATACCTTAAATCTTGTATCCGTAATATAATGATAACATTATTTCTGCACAGGGTTAATTACTCAAGTGAGACAACATATACAAAAAAGCATCCAGCACTGAAACCTAACAGTGGAACACTGAGCTTCAATAATAGCTCCATTATTAAAGAGCGTAGAGGTGTCCAGCATACACCAAGCATTTTTCTTTAAGTAAATTCTCAGAAATCTGGAGTCAAGGTCATACCATATTACTTGAATGCATTTAATCATTTTCATATTGTGAGGTATCTTATAATCCTTATATACTTAATAGTTGGGGTTTTTTAAGAGTCATAATAAAACTTGGTGGGTGCTATAGTCTGAATGCTCATGTCCTCTCTAAATCTATGTTTTAAAATCCTAACTCCTCAGGTGATAGTTTTAGAGGCAGAGACTTTTGGAGAGCTCTGCCCTCATAAATGGGACTAGTGCCCCCATAAAACAGGCCACAGAGAGACCCCCTCACTCCTTCCACCAGGCAAGTATAAAGGAGAAGCCTGAAACCCAGAAGAGGGCCCTCACTGGACCATGCTGGCACCCTGAACTCAGACCTCCAGCCTCCAGAACGTTTTGCTGTTTACTCTATAAGCCACCTCGTTTTGGTATTCTGCTATAGCAGCCTGAAGGAACTATGACAGTGGGACAGAACTGATGTTATCTCAGAATCTCAGAAGCATGGTGTTTTCAGCATTTCACATATGAGAAAGTGTGGGCTCTGAGAGTTTAAGACACTTGCTTAAAGTCACACAGCGAACAAGCACCCTTTCTGCGTGACTATGCCAGGCCAGGTGACACCCGACTGCTACCACCACGAGTCAGTTTTTAAATGTGTTTTATGAAAGATGCTAACATGCCTCAAAGTACACACTATATAGGTATTATATGTTGACATACTATAGGTAAGGGTTTTAGTTTTGCTTTGAAAACTAAAATTTTATATAAGGTATATTTATTTTTTAATTAGTATTTTATATAACTTCGTAACAAAGGTTATTGAAAATAACTTTTAAAAGATCAGTAAGTAGTGGATGCAAAATAAGACATATTATATGCATACACGATTCTTTCAGTCTCCTTTCTCAAAAGACAATTCAAGTAGAACTTAAGAATGGAATGCTTATCAAAAATGCACAAATTCCACGAGAAACCACAAACATGAATCAGAAAGGATATATGCACCCCTCTGTTCATAGCAGCACAATTTACAATAGCATAATTTGATGAACAAGAACAGATCCAGAGACAAATGGTAGGGGAGGGGGTGTTAGAGAGCAACCAAAGGACTTGAATGCATGCATATTAGCATAACCAATGGACACAGACACTGGGGCAGTGGGGGCTTTCCCGGGGTGAGAATGGCTGGGGGTGGGAAAGGTCAATTGGGGCAAAAGAAGACATATGTAAAACTTTAGACAATAAAAAAATATATTAAAAAAAACCACCCCGCACAAATTCCATAAATATGTCTCCATCTTCATTTCAGGTCCTTTGTGTCTTCAGAATAAAGAGGGGAAAAATACCAGATAGATAAAGATTGCCTCATCACTACGGGGGGGGGGGGGCAATTGGGGAAAAAGAAGACATATGTAAAACTTTACACAATAAAAAATAAAAAAAAATAAAATAAAATAAAAACTGAGAGGGGAAAAAAAAATGGCCTCATCATTTGATGAACTTAGGACCTTAAATGAGTTGTGCATATTTTATAAGATAAGTAGAAATAGTCTTCTGCCTCTGAAAGCTCCTAATGATAAGGTGAGTGACTCCCAAACAGTATATTTGATACATATTACATCACCTAACAGTATAGCATCCATGGATATAAATAAAATCTCTGTTCATCTTGTATACTGACATAAGAGTCAATGACAATGCAGAGCAGCAGTCAGGAATGCTTCGGTTCAAACTGGCACTGAAACCTTGGGTAATCCACCTCACAGCTTGCCAACTTCATTCCTCATCTGTAACATGGAGACAGGTGACTTCCCCACTTGGCTTTTGTGGGGGTTAAATGAGATGCTATGTGTGAATTTCTAAGGTCTCAAAAGTACTCAGCAAATGTTTGTACTATTATTATATTTGATAAATTCATCATGGAAATATGGTATATAATAAATAATTCAGGCAAGATGCTTTTCTCTACTTTATTCCTTTCTCTTTAATGTTTATGTCTTAAATTTCACATGTTGAGTCCTGTTAAATAAATTTAGATAATTATCTAGTTACTGTAATACTTTTCCTATCTTTCCTACAAATGATCTAAATGATAAATTAAAATACTCATTCTTTTTCATTTTATTAAAGCCTGCATTACTTCATAATGTGCTCATTAAAGAAAATGTGAAATAAGTAAAAACCTTAAGCCTGTCCTCCCCCCGCAAAAAAAAAAAAAAAAATTGGCTACAGAAGTCCAAAAAGCTAAGACATCTATTCTTAACATTATTTATTTTGTTTTGCCTTTTTAATGACACAGTTATGTTGTAGAATTAACCATTCTTTATTTACAATAACATGGGCAATGGTCTCATCACATATTCTTTATAAAGTTAACATAGGATTTATAATAGTTTATCAAATGGGAATAACCTTTATTTAATCATTTCCCACTTCAAGCATTTCCTTGAATAAGCATTTTGCCAAAATAAGCATTTTGCCTCCGATAAATAAAAATGCTGTTTTTCCAAATACTATATTTGTTGATATTTTCAAATATTAAAAAACTTAAATTTCCTTAAGTTATATCATCGAGAGAATAATTACCGAAACTAAGAGCTAGAGCACCTCAAGGGAATTCACTGTTACTTGAATTTAAATTTCTTTGATTTCTAATAAAATTGTATGTTTACCTGCCTTGTAAAGCCTGTTATATTTTCTCTTTTAGGAATTATTTGTTCAAATCCCTTGGTCTTTGTATTCTATTTATTTTCCTTGTAGTTTTAGAGTTTCTCATGTCTTAAATACACTGAGCTTTTGCTTTTATGGAAATTATTTCCTATCACTTTACTATTTGTTCTTTAACTATAGTCCTTTTGTAAAAAACATTAATCCTTTAATTTTTCCTTAGAGAATCCTCCCTCCTCCCCCATTTTTTACTCATGTGAAAGTTTTAATTCCAAAAGGCTTTGGAAAGTATCTCACATAAAACACACATAGGTATGAACATCAAATAATATTAAATTACTAGACACACTGTAGTAACAGGGAATTTTAAAATAAAAAAAATCATAGGTAAGAATTAAAATAGTGTGGAATAACATTTAAAAATAGTATCCAATTCTAATTATGTACCTGTGAATGGCCTGTGCTATCCTTGGGAAACTAAACACTGATATTTTCACAAAATGTTTTGGTCTTAAGCAGTAAACATACCAGTAATTGTAACCTCAAGGTAATTTTGTAAACACTCACCAAAAATGTATTTTCACTTTTAATCAAGGAAATATCATTATTTAGGTCATTATTTAATTTAAATAACTGCTCTTGCAGTTTCAGAAGTGATTAAAAATGAAATGCTATAACACAACCAATTTCAGTTCATAATCATCTTCTAACTACTTTTAATTATGAATAAAAAAAATAACCACAGGCCTCTCAACAATTCAACCCATATTTCAAGCTTCTTCTTTTCTCTTTTTGTGTTCACTGATGAACAATCAAACGTATTTTTAACAGTTTCCCCCAGTACTTATTTTAAAAATGAAATTTAATAGTATATAAACCATCCTGGAGAAAAACAGACTAGTACAATATTAACAGAACATTTTGAACTTAAAAACTGAAAGAGCTGGACTATTCAAGTTTTTCCACAACTACATATATTGAAAATTTCTGATTCACAGGGTTTAGATGATGAAAAAGATCAGAATCAAGAAAACACTGGGTAAGATGATAAAGTGTTTGATAAATGCAGTAAGACATTTTCAGGATGCTAAAATTGATAGTAAAGCCAAATCATAATAATAATCCAGATAATTACAGTTTTTTAAATTTCTATACTTCTCTGTGGGCCCAAGAGAAAGAATGATACACTATCCTCAGTGTTAGAAATAATTTCATGGTTGTCTGGACCAACCCTCTCCCCTTTGAAAATACTTGAATTTTCTCTAATCTATATATATAAAAGCCTAAGTGACTGTCTGATCAGTAGCTATGATGCGCAATGACCACCAGGGGCAGATGCTCAGCGCAGGAGCTGCTGAGCTGTGGTGAATTGGCAGCTGTGGTTCTCGGGTGACGCACCTGGAACCAGAGAGGAGGGAGCCCGATTCCAGGGTGTGTCACCTGAGAACCTCCCTCTTGCAATCCAGAGCCCCTTGGGGGATGTCAGAGAGCTGGTTTAGGCCCAATCCCCACAGGCCAGGCCGAGGGACCCCACTGGTGCACAAATCCATGCATTGGGCCTCTATTCCTATATAATAAAAGGGTAATATGCAAATCGACTCAACAGTGAAACGACTGGTTGCTATGATGCGCACTGACCACCAGGGGGCAGACGCTCAATGCCAGAGCTGCCCCTGGTGGTCAGTGCGCTCCCACAGGGGGAGCGCCGCTCAGCCAGAAGCCGGGCTCGTGGCTGGCGAGCACAGTGGGGTGGCAGGAACCTCTCTTGCCTCCACTGCAGGCAAGCGGTAAGGAGCAAGGGGTGCTGGACTGTGAGAGGGTGCAGGCTGGGCTAAGGGACCCCCCTGGAGTGCACAAATTTCATGCACCAGGCCTCTAGTGTCCTTATAAACCCACATTTGAAAAATCTTCAGTGAGCACTCATTTCATAACCTGACAGCTCTCATAATTTGGATGTTACCCCTTCTATGAAGCCAGAAATGTATTTCCCAAAGCTTCTAGTATGGTCCTAGTTCTGTCTTTGACCTGTTCTCCAGACATAGGCTATGCCTTTTGCCTACTGCATTTTGTGTGTCCTTTGATGTTTTCCATTGCACCCCCTCATTTTTATAGGTTTGTCTGGTGAGCTCCTACTCATCACTCCAATATAGCTTACATGCATTTTGATCGAATGTAGTTCTCCTGGACCCCAGCCACCCAGGTCAAGGCATCTTAATTATACTGTGTCTCCTTTAAAAAACTAATTGCAATTGTTATTAAATGATTATTTACACAATTTGTGCCTCTCTCACCAGTGTGCAGTCTCCATTGGAACCTGTCTTATTCCTTGCCATGTCCCTACATCTAATATAGTGCTTGATAAACACTAGGCAGGAGGAAGAGCTTCAGAACTCCTCACTACATAGCTGAATCCTGGGAAATGCACATCACCCAGAGAGAGTATCAAGAATGAAGAAAGTGAAGCTAAAATCCGCACTCAGCAGCACATGGATAAGAGGCAGATGGGAAAGAAAAAAACAAACATACAAAGTCTACATAAAAGAGCACTTCTTAATAAGGTTTATCGCAATCTGCTCCCTTTCCATTTTTGATGCTTTTGTTCTTAGTATTTAATGAATTCCCGTTTGTATGGGTTTATACATACCAGGTAGTATTGACTCAAGTTGTTTGAATCTACGTCAAATTTACTGCTGTGCACATAAAGAAAACATCTATGATATGTTCTTTCCATGTCTTGACTGTCATTCTTTTGACAGAAGCTTCCTATTGGAACTATAGGGAAAATCCATGGAAAATCCCTTGAATTACAGGCCCACAAGAGATACCAAGGCACCAAGTCCTCACCTTTGACATTTATAAACTAAATTCCATAAAGACTTCACATGATTTGTTTCATATGGACATTGGAATACACTGATGGCGCATAAAGACAGCATTATACTATCCTTGATACCCTCATTTGAAACCTATTTTCTACACACTCCTTAAAATTTTGATGAAAACCAATGAGAGGAGCTCCACAGAGACAGCGCCGGGGCAAGTGTGAGCCAGCTGGGCACGGGGTGACTATGTGCTCACTGAGGAAAAACAATCAAACATGGGCAAACGAGTACCTAAGAAGCCGAGAGACAAAATGTCATCCTATGCTTTCATGTGCAAACTTGCCGGGAGGAACACAAGAAGCAGACCTAGATGCTTCAGTCAACTTCTCAGAGTTTTCTAAGAAGGGCTCATAGAGGTAGAAGACCATGTCTGCTAAGGAGAAAGGGAAATCTGAAGACATGGCAAAGGCCCAGTTATGAGAGAGAAATGAAAAGTTACATTCCTCCTAAAGGGGAAACAAAAAAGAAATTCAAGGCTCCCAATGCACCCAAGAGGCCTCCTTCGGCCTTTGTCTTATTTTGTTCTGAGTATCACCCCAAAATCAAAGGAGAGCATCGACCTACCCATTGGTGACCTTGCAAAGAACTGGGGAGAGGTGTGGAATCACACTGCTGCAGATAACAAGCAGCCTTATGAAAAAAAGCCTGCTAAGCTTAAGGAGAAATATGAAAAGGAGATTGCCGCATACCGAGCTAAAGGAAAGCCTGATGCGGCTAAAAATGGAGTTGTCAAGGCTGAAAAAGCAAGACAAAGAAGGAAGAAAAGGAAGAAGAGGAAGAGGAAGAGGAGGAGGAGGAGAAGAAGAAGATGATGATGAATAAGTTGGTTCTCACAGGTTTTTTTTTCTTGTCCATAAAGCATTTAATTCACCCGTACACAACTCACTTCTTTTAAGAAAAAAATTAAAATGTAAGGCTGTGTAAGATTTGTTTTTAAAGTATACAGTGTCTTATCCTATCTAATAAAAGAGTAATATGCAAATTGACCGTACCACTGCTACACCCACAAGCCACACCCAACAGCCAATTAGGAGCCAGTGTACAAATTAACCCAACCAAGATGGCTGTGGCCACGGAGCAAGCAGGAGGCTTGGCTTTCCCTGGCAATGGAGGAAGCCAAGCTTCCTGCACAACCTGGCCAGCCCAGGCCTCCACTCAAGGCTACAAAGTTTCAATTATAGAAGATAAATAAATCCCAACAAAAATGGCTATGGCCATGGAGCAAGCAGGAAGCTTGGGTTTCCCCAGCGATGGAGGAAGCCAAGTTCTTGGCCTGCTCTGGCCTCCACTGAAGGCTACAAAGTTTCAATTATAGAAGATGAATAAATCCCAGATACCAGGGCCTCCGTTTGGGTCGCCAGGGGGAGGGCCAGCCTGCAAACCACCACAGGCACCTCACCCAGGCTGCCCCACACCCCAAGGGAACCCCCACCCTGATACAGGACACCAGGGCAAACCAGCCGGCCCCCACCCATGCACCAGGCCTCTATCCTATCTAATCCTATCTAATAAAAGAATAATATGCAAATTGACCATCACTCAAACACACAAGATGGTTGCCCCCACGTGGTCAAAGATGACTGACCTCATGTGGACACAAGATGGCCACCACAAAATGACCAGCAGGGGAGGGCAGTTGGGAGGGACCAGGTCTGCAAGGGAGGGCAGTTGTAGACGATCAGGCCAGCAGGGGAGGGGAGTTGGGAGGGACCAGGCCTGCAAGGGAGGGCAGTTGGGGGCGATCAAGCCTGCAGGGGAGGGTAGTTAGGGGTGACCAGGGCGGCAGAGGAGGGAAGTTCAGGGCCACTGTGCCTGCAGGGAAGGGCAGTTGGGGGAGACCCCGGCCTGCAGGGGAGAGCAGTTGGGGGTGGGGACCAGGCCTGCAGGGGAAGACATTTAGGGGCAATAGGCTGGCAGGGGAGGGCAGTTAGGGGCAATCAGGTTGGCAGGGTAGCAGTTAGGCATTAATCAGGCTGGCAGCGGAGTGGTTAGGGGGAGATCAGGCTGGCAGGCAGAAGTGGTTAGGGGCAATCAAGAAGGCAGTTGGGAGCCATCAGTCCTGGATTGTGAGAGGGATGTCCTACTGGGATTGGGCCTAAACAGGCAGTCAGACATCTCTCGAGGGGTCCCAGATTGGAGAGGGTGCAGGCTGGGCTGAGGGACACACACCCCCATGCACGAATTTCATGTACCAAGCCTCTAGTTTTGTATGTTTAATCACACATTGCTGAATGTGTTTTTAGATAGTCCTGTCCTGGTGGTATTTTCAATAGCCACTAACCTTGCCTGGTATGCATGGGGGTTGTAAACTGGCATGGAAATTTAACCCTTTGCACTCACTTGCTTTTTTCTCGAGCTGCTACTGATGCTAACCGTGTCGAGTCACACTCGACATCCGAGTGCAAAAGGTTAAAGCGGGTTCTTGTTGGTGCACAGCACACATTGGTTATATGTGGGGATGCTAGTTTTTTCATCTTCAGTTGTCTCTGATGCTGCTTATATGAAATAATTCTCTTTCTGTTAACTGAATACCACTCTGTAATTGCAAAAAAAAGTTGCAGCTATTTTGTTGACATTCTGAACACTTCTCAGTAAATACAATTTTTTAATTAGTATTGTTGTCCTTTGCATAGGTCTGATATTTTTCTTCTAGAGAGAAAGATAGTCTTGCTTTTGCCCATTTTGGATCATATGATTATTACAGCATTTATCTTTTCACATAGTTAGCTGATAAAAAAGCATTTGTCTCTATACACTGCATACCCATGATGAGGGCAATGAGAATTGAATTGAGACCATTTTCATCCATAACAAACTCAAAATTCTGGTCAGTTGGTAATTTTCACATAGCCCTATAACATTTACAAAGTGTAAAGTAGTCACTCAACTCATAGCATGGAATTATTAGAATCAAGCATTTGAAAGTCTGTCCTTGAAGGACTAATAGGAAAGTTTGTACTAATCTTTACATGAGCACTTGACTTTTTTTTTTTAACTCCCATTACCATGTAATGACTGTTATGTTTGCAGTTCCCATGTTAAAGAAGGCCTCAGAATGTATCCCCAAAAGCGTGAGCTTAAAATACAAGACTGCTGAAAGAAGTTTTCTGTGGACAGTAGTCCTGGCAAAGGCTCTGGGAAAAAAAAAAAAAAAGTGCTGACTATAAATATCTTCTATTTATCTAAACATGGATTGCTTAGGAAACTTGAGACTCCATTAAAGGTATTTTTAATTAATTAGGTCAACTTTTAAAATTGCATGCCACATTTAAAATCAGGTATATTTTCCAATTATAGTTTGCTCCTTTATAAATCAAACTAGAGGCCCGGTGCACAAAATTCGTGCACGGGGGGTGAGTGTCCCTCAGCCCAGCCTGCACCCTCTCCAATCTGGGACCCCTTGAGGGATGTCCAACTGCCCATATAGGCCCGATCCCACTGGCTCCCAACCACTCGCCTGCCTGACTGCCTGATTGCCCCTAACCACTTCTACCTGCCAGCCTGATCAACGCCTAATGCTCCCCTGTCGGCCCAATTGCCCCTAACTGCCCTCCCCTGCCGGCCTGGTCACCACTAACTTCCCTCCCCTGCTGGACTAGTCGCCCATAACTGCCCTCCCCTGCTGGACTGATCATCCCCAACGGCCCTCCCCTGCAGGCCTTGTCCCTCCCAACTGCCCTCCCCCTGCAGGCCTTGTCCCCCACAACTGCCCTCCCCTGCAGGCCTGGTTCCCCCAACTGTCCTTCCCTGCAGTCCTGGGTCACCCCCCCCCCCCAATTGCCCTCCCCTGAAGGCCTGGGTCCTCCCCCAACTGTCTGCCCCTGCAGGCCTGATTGCCCCCAACTGCTCTCCCTTGCAGGCCTGGTCCCTCCCAACTGCCCTCCCCTGCCAGCCATCTTGTGGTGGCCATCTTGTGTCCACATGGAACGGCCATCTTTGACCACATGGGGCAGCCATCTTATGTGTTGGAGTGATGGTCAATTTGCATATTACTCTTTTATTAGCTAGGATAGACATGAGGGAAAAAGACACTTAAACTTTATATCACAGATTGAATTGTCCAATTTATTTGAATTTGATTTTTGTAAGACTCAAAACTCATTAGGGTCATATGTTTATCCTCTTAGCTATTTAGGAAACAATTTGGCAATTTTGTGGTTTTTGACATTATCATTCTCTTACGGTGCCAGTGTTTTAAAATTGTGTTCTTGTAATTTTACACGCTTTTGTGATGAAGTGTTGTTTTGTTACATAATTTTGACTTGGATATTTGCATTTGCATTTGTTTATGTAATTTCAGGAGGAATACTGAACATCTGAGTCCTGGATGATACTAATAAACTATAACTGCCAGACGTTAAAAAAAAATAATGAGAAATTGAGTATATAGTAGAAACACCATGAAATCTGAGAATGGGAGAACATTTTGGAAGCCCACATCCACCTTTTTCCATTTACAAATGAGGAAATCTTAATCCCTGAAACTATAGGTACCAGATGCCTATCCTATATAATAAAGAGGGAATATGATAATTTGTTCGTTATGGTGTCTGAGTCATGACCAGTCAAATGTACATGCACACAGGAGCTGGGGGGAGAGGGGGGCAGGGACAGGGGCGGGGACTTGTGCAACCAGGATGTGAGGCTGCCGCTGGGGGCGGCCCCCAATGGAAGTGTGTGCAGGCCTGTGGCACCACCCGGCCTGGAAGGGAGCATCAGGATGGGCCGCGGTGGTCCCCTCCCCAGCAGAAGTGCTCTCCTCTGAGTGGGCCATCAGGATGGGGGCAGGGCCTTGGTAGGGAGCTCTCAGCATTCCTGTCTGAAGTCACGGGGAGGAAGGGAGAACACATAGGCAGTTAGGGGGTTTAGGCCAGGAGGGCAGTGCAGGTAGGGCCATTAGGGAAGCAGTTAGGGGCATCATGCAGGCAGGCAGGTGAGTGTTTAGGATCCAATGGTTCTGGATTGAGAGAGGGATCCCAGATTGGAGAGGGTACAGGCCAGGCTGAAGGACCCCCAACCCCACATGCATGAATTTCGTGCATCAGGCCACTAGGATTCTATAAAATGGACCAATTTATTGAGTCCATTTTCTAGACTTACCTAGCTTTCTTTCTCACAAGCAACCTAAAGAATAAAAGGCAATCTGCAATGCAATCTCTCCCCCCTTGATACAAAACTAGTGGATTCAAAATACAAGTAATTGATAGTGCTTTGAAATACTGCCTTCTAATTGTGATTGCAGCCAGTTTAAATTCCTAAAATTCTCCCTGTCCGGTCCCAACTGGATGCTATTTAGCAAGTCAATTGTATCATTGATAAACAAATAAAAAACACATAAAATCACCCTGGATAGTGAATTTCTAATAGAACAAAACTCACCTACTCTGCATTTTCACAGGCATTTGACAGAGCATTTTGAAAAGATTCAGAACAACATGCATATTTCATTTAAACTTTTATTTTTAAGCTGAAGAGATATTGTTATTCATCCAATCCATGGGTATAAATATTCCAAGAATATCTATAAATAGTAACTGATATGAAAATCACAGTATGCATCTTCTTGGACAAGAATTAATAAAAATTCTAATGAAATAAACTTTCAGTCAATTTTGGAACACATATCCAATTCTAAAATAGAGAGTGCTCCTGAATTCAATGGACAACTACTGCAGCACATTTCCATTGGCACAAAATGGAAAACAAGTCCCCTTTTTTATTTTTAACTATCTTATAATTTTCTGAAGAAGATAAGTATTTATATTCCCACAACCACTCCCTAGTCCAAGCCACCATCACTTCTTGCCTAAAACCCCAACAGAGCTCCCTTTGCTCTCCTCTGACCTCTCTAGTCCTGTCCTGTTCTTACAGTAGAATAATAAAGTACGAACTCCTCAGTTTGGTCTACAAAGCCTGTGAGCTCTACCTCTGCCTCCTCTACAGTCTCATCTCCTCCTCTTTCCCTTCCAGTTCAATCTACTCCTTCTAAAATTATAGCCTTCTTTCTCTGCTGTGAACGTAAACTTGGTCTTGCCTGTAATCTTTGAACTTACTGTTTCATCTGTTTGAAAATCTTTTACCTCATTCTTCAAATAGCTGACTTAAGATTATGGATTTCAAATATAATCTCTTCAAAGATGCTCTACCTGACTATTTGGTTTCAACAAGTACCCGACTTCTCACCTCATCACCTTCTAAAAATTAGAACATGCTGTTTATTTCCTACATCACCCTAGTCACTTTCCAAAAACAGAACAATGCCTTGCATCTATTAGATTTATCTTATACATGTTAACATTAATAAAAAACCTTTCTTAAGAATTTTAAGCTGTCATGATTTATATGACTTTGACATTCTAAAACTGAACAAAGGGGTCAACTAATAATAATAAAAAAATCTATCTACTTACACACCCATTTGCCTATCTACCAATGTTGCGAGAAGAAATGGAACATATAGCAGAAAAAGCAATAGCGGTTATAAAAGAACCCAAAATTTAGTTACCCACAACTAACTTACACATGTCAACTTCATTTTCCTAGACTTCGATTTGTATATCAAGTGGATTATGTTAGATAATTTAAAAGAAATTTCCAGTTCTAAATTTTAGTCATTTGAAGTACATACCTCTAAGTTAAAAATCATTAATATTCCATTAATGTGCATCTTTAATAACTTGATCCCAGGGAAATAGACATTTCAATCACTCAGTTATGGGCTTTCTATCCATTTGTACCAGTAGATTATTTGTGCTATAATTTTTCCTTTTGATGTCTCATCTTGAGTGCCTTCCATTTCCTACCCAAGATTGGGGGAAATAATATTATAAGATTACATTGAATTATGTAGTCATTCCTCCCTTAGGAAATAAATCTACTTCTGATAATGAATGTATGCCAAGATTTTTAAATAATCCAGGGGTACTAAAAAGAATCAGTTTTTAACACATGTATTTGCTAAACATGTGTTACCACTGTTTTCCAAATAACATACAACAATAAATTTGTTGCACTTTCTGTTAAGACTAAATCCAGCCCAGATGGTGTGGCTAAGTGGTTGAGCATTGACCCATGAACCAGGAGGTCACTAGTTCAATTTCAGATCAGGGCACATGCCTGGGATGCAGGCTTGATCCCCAGTAGGGGCATGCAGAGGCAGCCAATCAGTGATTCTCATCATTAACGTTTCTATCTCTCTCTTCCCCTCCCTTCCTCTCTTTCTAAAACAAATAAAAACATATAAAAATTAAAATAAATCCAAAAATTTCTCATGGGAGAATTACTCACTACTACCACACTGAAAAAAAAAAATCAGAAGTCTGATATAGTATAAAAGTAATAATAATAATACATACAAAGATAGAAGTGGGTAAAGACAGACCACCCAGAATAAAAAAAGACTAAAGGGACTAACTCTTCAATATAATAGTGATATTTTCCATTTCAATTCAAAGGAAGCAATGATAAAGTTTAAAGGAATTGGTTGTGAAAAATCTAAAGTATGTAATAAAATTATGGGGGAACAAACTTAGAAGATGCAGTTAAGTAGAATTAGTTTGAGGCAAAAGGAAATGCTGGCAGCAAGATAAGAAAAAAAAAAAAAGCCTATTTCATAAGATGCAATGACAGGAGGTCCTGCAGCACTCAGAGAGAATAATCATGCGACTATTCTAATGCACAGTAGGGGTACCCACAACAGTATCCATGAGAAAATTCTAACTTAAAATACTTCATATAAGAAAACCTGTAATAATAAGTTCTGTAGCAAACTTAAATTAGTTGACTGCTATCTTAACCTGGCAATAAAACTGCACTGTGAAACAAAAGCAGAAGTGGTTAGGCAATAAGTTGTGTGAAATTACATGCTGTGTTATGCTGGAAAGATAAAGCATCCCAAACCTATAAACATATCCATCCAATGTAAATAAACACATGGACTTGTGGTTGGTTCAGAGTATCCTCCATTTGACCATTTCCATGTTCCCACTCATAGCCTGTCACTGATTTATTGTTACTCACTGGAAAATGCAAAAACAAATTAAATATTGTATAAGCATATTAGCTTTAATTCCTCAAGATTTAATTTTCATCCACCTTTAAGTTTACTACTTGATAATAACTAACACACAGGAAAAAACAGTGGTCAAAGAACATTTTTTTTTCCCTCAAGGGATAAGCAAACGGAAATGTTCTGTGGCTCACCGAAAGCCGTTCCAACTGAAAATCTGGTAGAAATAAGTACATCTTTCACAACAACAAACAAGCTATATTACTTTGCCTCACTTAACACATGACTCACTACTAATGACAGAGTGGAGTGTGACAGAGTTGTTATGTAAGTTCACTCTGGTATGATTAAGGCCCAGGCCATCCTTTACACCGTGCACAGTTGATCCTTGACCTCAATCTCAGGCACGGAGAGGCTGGTGTGCATCCATATCTTCCACAAAGCAAGATTTTGAGGCCAAAATGTAAACCTCTAGAACTTCAAAATGACACATTCCGTAAAAAGTGTGTTATCATTTACAACGAAAAGAGAGCTAATAGTTGGATTATATACGGTACATCAGGCCGAGAGATGTTTTCCCAAGGAGATCTCATTAAAACTCCACAGTGATGTTGAGTGAAACAACTGTGAAAATGCCTTCCCTACTGAAGTCCTATGAAAATGACTAAAGGAAAACGGTGGCTAGCCCTCTTTAAGATACTTGTTTTGAGTGAGAAGGGAAGACTATGGAATGAGGCAACGACGAAGTCAATGTCCTTCCAAATTGCTCTTTGCTAGCAAAACCTAAAGCTCATACAACATTAGTAGGAAATGCGGGGGACATGGAAGAAACTCTCGACCACTCACCATAATGCATGTAACAGTTTCCTTTGGTGGGATCCAGCTCAATAGCCTTCAAGAAGAACTTTTCAGCCTCACTCTTACGACCCTTGAAAAACAGAGAAAATGGATGATTCAGCAGCGGATCATGAGGGATTCTTCTCCTCCTGGGCCCCAGTGAAGTGGACTGATGGCTACTTGATAATCATCATAAAAAATGTATTGTTTTTATCTGAACAAAGATGATCAAGGAGAATGTACTGAGAGAGAAGACTGAAGCCGGAGTCCTGGGAAACACCAAGATTAAAAGAACAGACAAAAGTAAGTTCATCAAAGATCAAAGAGAAGAAGCCAGGCAGGGAAGCAAGAAAGAAAAGTAAAAAAATGGTTTCAGAGAAACCAAAAGGATAAGATAGACAGAAGGAATAAGGAGAAACACCATCATCATTGTTTATTTTATATTCTCCCTTCAATTGCTTCCTTTTCATTCCTTCTTCTTCCTTGTAAAGAATTATGGCCATTTTAGCTTTGGAGAGGATTTTATCTTAATTGCTCACCTTATACATGAAGAAACTAGTCAAATTTGTTGAATATCAAATATCAATACAGTTTATCTAGGACTTACTGCTGTCATTCAGGACTAACATACTGCTAATCCAGGATTCAATCCAAAATTAGGTTATCTTCCTAGCTATAGCTTTAAATAAATATTACTGCCTGCATCTATGCTGACTGCAAGTGGTATCAAGGCACTGGGTAGTGTCCAGTAGCCATGGTCCCAAGCTAAAAACAAAACACACACACACACACACACACACACACACACACACACAAATCCCCACACAATCTTATCTGCTTGTTCCTTCTAATTTATATACTACCTACCACATGAACTTCAAATGATTTTTTTCTTTCTTGAAACCACTATTATGGAGATAAATCTTCCAAAACTAGAAGTGTATAATGAACCTAATATTCTATCCTACATGCAACTTTGATTCATTTTTCCATATACCCTCTCCTTTAAGTTTATTCCCTCATTTAAAAGATTCACTCTTGCTTGCACATGCTCTGCTCACTCATTTCCCAGCAGGTAAGACCTAGCCTACAGCCTCTGCCACCTATAGCTAGTGTTCACCAAATGATCAGAACACTGAGTTCATTTCTTCTTTCATTTTAATAATGCTACTCCAGTCAACAATTCCTCTTTAACTCACACATCTCATCAAATATCCAGTAGTTAAAATTTTAATTCCCTGAAATATTTCTCCCAGCATTGTAACTTCAAAGGAAAAAAAGGACAACACAGGCAAAATGCTTCATACACATATCATACTTCGATGAAGTCAGTAAAAATTCGCAATCATTTTACCAAATTAGGATTCCTAAATGATAAAATCACTGTAATGAGTCAGACAGTCTAACATATGAACTAAGAGCTAGATGCTAGGCAGGCACAGCAGCACCCACATTTGTGTAGCTATGTGACCACCAGAAAATTACACTGAGTGGCCAGATTATTATGATCTCTGAACCCATAATAATCTGGCCACTCAGTGTGTGTGTATATATATATTAGAGGCCCGGTGCATGTATCCGTGCATGGGTGGGGTCCAGCCAGCCTGCCCAGGGGAAGGGATCATGAGCGGTTGGCCGGCCTGCTTGCTGGTCAAACTCCTGGTCGAGGAGACAATTTGCATATTAGCCTTTTATTATATAGGATATACACTGAGTGGCCAGATTATTATGCATTCAGAGATCATAATAATCTGAGCACTCAGTGTATTTCATTTCTTAGTTGGAATTTCTCTATTGCAAATCAGAAGATAGGTGGAACAAAGAAAATATTTAGGGCAGTGGAAACTATTCACTATGATACTATAAGAATGAATACAGGTCATTACACATTTGTAAAATCCCACCCTACCTAATAAAAGAGTAATATGCAAATTGACCGTACCCCGCTACACCCACAAGCCACACCCACCAGCCATTCAGGAGCAAGTATGCAAATTAACCCAACCAAGATGGCTACGGCCACGGAGAGAAGGAGGCTTGGGTTTCCCGGCAATGGAGGAAGCCAAGCTTTCCACCTGCCCTGGCCTACCTTAGCCTCCGCTTAAGGCTACAAAGTTTCAATTATAGAAGATAAATAAATCCCAGATACCAGGGCCTCCACTTGGGTCGCCGGGGGGCATGGCCAGCCTGCAAACCACCACAGGCCCTTCACCCAGGCTGCCCCACGCCCCAGGGGAACCCCCACCCTTATCTAGGACACCCTTCAGGGCAAACCAGCCAGCCCCCACCCGTGCACCAGGCCTCTATCCTATCTAATAAAAGAATAATATGCAAATTGACCGTCACTCCAACACACAAGATGGCTGCCCCCATGTGGTCAAAGATGACTGACCCCATGTGGACACAAGATGGCTGCCACAAGATGGCCAGCAGGGGAAGGCAGTTGGGAGGGACCAGGTCTGCAAGGGAGGGCAGTTGTGGGCAATCAGGCCATCAGGGGAGGGCAGTTGGGAGGGACCAGGCCTGCAAGGGAGGGCAGTTGGGGGTGATCAAGCCTGCAGGGGAGGGCAGTTAGGGGCAAACAAGCTGGCAGGGGAGCAGTTAAGCATCAATCAGGCTGGCAGGGGCGTGGTTAGGGGGTTATCAGGCTGGCAGGCAGAAGCAGTTAGGGGCAATCAGGAAGGCAGGCAGGCGAGCAGCTGGGAGCTAGCAGTCTTGGATTGTGAGAGGGATGTCCGACTGCCGTTTAGGCCCGATCCTACCTGGGCCTAAACGGGCAGTCGGACATCCCTTGAGGGGTCCCAGATTGGAGAGGGTTCAGGCTGGGCTGAGGGACACTCCCCCCCCCTCCGTGCACAAATTTTGTGCACCAGGCCCCTAGTAGAATATATAACACAAAGAGTGAACCCTAATGTAAACTATGGACTTTAATTAATAGCAATATGTCTGTATTAGCTCATCAATTGTAACAAATGTATGTCACTAATGCAAGTTCATAATAATAGGAAAGCTATGTGAAGGGTGGCAAGATGGTGAGCGAGCATATGGGAATTATCTGTACATTTGATTCAATTTTTTTATATCTAACACTTCTCTAAAAATAAAGCATATTATTTCAAAAGAAGATAATAAAATAGTTCATAAGGATATTAAATTTCTGAGGTAAAACACATAAAGTCATTATTATATACTTAGGTACACTGTAATTTTTTAATAAATGTTAATTATTATTTTATATGTACATATATAGTGAGCAAGAGAATGCAGAATTCTGAATGACAAAGTGTATGTTCTTTTATACACACCGCCTCAAAAACACATGGTCAGCTTTAAATCATCACTGGAAAATGATGTACAAAGAACTTGCAGATGATATTAAAAGAAAGATGCACAAAGAAAACTATCATTGGTAGAGAGTCTGTACAAATGTTATATGCAAAGATAAAAAGGATCTGTGAACTTTCTTCCACTTAAGTTTTTTAGGACAGAAGAGAAACAACTGGTTCATCTATCAATGTCATAGTAAATAGGGTAGTAAAATCCTCATCTGTAGTCAACTGGCAAAATAATCGTATACAGCATTAAAAAGAGCCACCAGAACGCAAAGGGCAGTGGTCTCTGGTTACTCCAGGGACCAGGTTATTAAAGGCAATGAGTCCCACCAGTTTCTAGCTACAAAAAAACACACACTGAAGGACAGAACACTCTTTCTGGGGGTAAGTATCAGACAATCATGCAAAAACCTATCTTATTGCCTTGACTACTACTTATTTAGTAAAGTGCCAAATAATAAAGAAGAAAATAATATCCTAACAAGAATATACAAAAATCAAGAGTGAACCAAATGCACAAGCCATGTAGATACCCATATTACTAGCTCTTACAAAGGGATTATGGTGGCTTAGAGATAACACTTGATGACCCCACTTCTAGGAATATATCCTAAGAACCCTGAAACACCAATCAGAAAGAATGCATGCACCCCTATGTTCATAGCTAATTTACAATAGCTAAGAACTGGAAACAGCCCAAGTGCCCATCAGTAGAGGAGCGAATAAAAAAGATATGTTACATTTACACAGGGAATACTATGCAACTGTAAAAAAAGAAAGATCTCTTACCCTTTGAGACAGCATGGAGGGACCTGGAGAGTATTAAACTAAGCAAAATAAGCCAGTCAGAGAAAGACAAGTATCGCATGATCTCAACTATATGTGGAATCTAAGTAACAAAATAAACTGATGAATGGAGTGGATCCAGAGACATGGAATCATGCAACAGAAGGGAGAATCTCAGAGGGAAGGGACTGGGTAGGGATGGGAAGATATCAACCAAAGAACTTATATGCATACTAGAGGCCCAGTGCATGATTGAATCATGCACGTGTAGGATCCCCTACACGCTTTCTCTTTTGATCGCGGGGGAGCTGGGTGCCTGTCCGCTGGTGCACCAGGCCTTTCAGAAGCCTCCGGCTTGGCGGAGCAGACAGGCACCCAGCTCCCCGGCTTTTGATGGTCCGCGGTGGGACGTGAGCTCGCTGCCCCAGAGGCCCCTTCTGTGCCATAGCACAGCCATGGCGCAGACGCTGAGCTGGCCCAATCGGCTATCCCGGCCACCCTGAGTCCCGCCCCCTGCGCCTCCTGCTGGCCCAATCATGGGCATAGCGGAGTGATGGTAATTTACATATTACCATTTTATTAGGAGGATATGTATAACCCATGGACACAGACAACAGTGTGGTAGGCCTGGCAGGGGGGTGTAGGGTGGAAGGGGTCAATGGGGGCGGGGAAAGGCGACATCTGGAATACTTTCAACAATAAGGATACATTTTAAAAAATTACTCTTTCAATTATCATTGCTTTAGAGGGATGGTAGTTAAGAAGAGAAGAGAATAAAGGTTTCTCAGCATGTTTTTCTGGTTGTCTTTTAGATTACATCAGCATTTCCTAAAAGCATTCTGGAGTAACCACTGGTTGTACAAACTCCTCAAATCAAGCACCATTACTCATTTGGTATATTGGCTTGGATTTTTGGACACGTGTGTTGGTTCAGAAAAAAAGAAAAATGGGGGGGGAGGGGGAGACTGTGGTCAACTGTGACAAATAAGGGAAATGTGAGTTAAGAAGCTCGGGTTCTTCTGCCAGTTCTGTGACTCGTTTGTTTGTTTGTTCCTTTACTTTTGTAGGTTAAAAATTATTTATTGAACGCCTACCATTTGCCTTACACAGTCCTGAGAACCAGGGACATAATGATGAACAGAGTGCTTGCCCTCTGTTCTAGTTACAGGAGGCACATAATGAACACATTACCCAGTAGTAAGGGGATTAATCAGTCCCAGAGCACAGTGGGCAAACAATCGCTCCAGTTCTCTTTCAGAGAAACAGCCTAGACAGACAAGCCTGTGTTTGAATCTTGCTCCCTCTACTTACTTAACTGTGTGACTATGAGTATCTTTTGTGATAACTGAGTCTCTTTTTCCTCATTTGGAAAAGTGAACACAGTTTTGAAGGATGGCTAATAAAATCACAAATAACTAGCTTCAGATCTGGCATATAAAGTTCTGGCATCCTTTGATTTTTCTTTCTTCTATCTCTTAAAAAGAATTCGTCCTCCCAAGTTTAATGTCGCCAGTTCCTAATTACCAAAATTCAAAAATCCATTTTAGAATTTCGTGTCATGGTAGCAACTAAATTTCACCATTTCCCTACAAAATGACTCTCACTACTAATGCTTTCTCCTTTCTCAAATAAAAGCTTTTTCAGTTCATATCTAGAGTGCAACAATAGATTTCAGATTTCCTCACTGAATTTCATTTCACCAGATTAATGTTTCTTAAGCAGACTGTTTTTGTGATGCCCTTATCCAAAAATATTTTAATAGCTCCATGTTTCCACTTTTTTTCTTTCTATTTTTTTTTTTTTTAATAATTTTTATTCTTTAAAGTATTACATATGTTCCTTTTTCCCCCCACTGACCCCCTCCAGCCCACCCCCGCCCCTTACCCCAGGCCTTCAACACCCTATTGTCTGTGTCCATGGGTTATGCATATGTGCATACAAGGTCCTTGGTTGATTACTTCCCATCCACCCACCCTCCCCTGCCTTCCCTCTGAGATTCCACACTCTGTTCCATGCCTCCATGTCTCTGGATCCACTCCATTCATCAGTTTATTTTATTACTTAGATTCCACATATGAGTGCGATCATGTAATACGTATTAGTCTTTCTCTAACTGACATTTCACTTAGCATGATACTCTCTGGGTCCCTCCATGTTGTCTCAAAGGGTAAGAGATCCTTCTTTTTTATAGCTGTATAGTATTCCATTGTAAAAGTCTTCCCTCCTCAAAAGAAAAAAAAAAATCTAACAATTCAACTAATTCCTACAAACCAAGATGATCAAATCACTTAATTCTCATGTCCGTTAAAGACACTAACTATACTCTACCAGAGCTAACCTTAATTAGAGGCAAAGGGAAGGGACAGGGCAGGGGTGACTTTCGTGATAAAATATTTTATATCTATACTACCAAAACATTTCCCTCATCAAATTATCACATACCTAAATTTTGACTATGACATTCATATTTTAGGGAGAGAATAATATTTCTTCTGGGATGTATTATAATAGAATAAGGATACTGGACAAAAATGAATGTGGCTGAATAGTTTACTGATAATAGATTGTGTTTTTCTTCCCTGAATTGTCTCTCAAGTCTCATTTTCTATGAATATCAATCCTTCTGGGACCTCTTTTCCTAAACACCCATAGGAGAAGCTTCCTGAAGGATGCCTGGAATATAGTATTGTCTTAAGGCCTAAGTTCATGGAAATGCATCAGATGACACTGAGGGTGGCTAGTGGGGATAGGGAGTTGTTCAGGGGCAGCATCCAGAGGAAGTGTCAAAACCTCAGCGGGGCGGGAGGGCTCTGTGGTATGCCTAGGTCAAGGCTGGGCCCCAGAACCAGGACTCCCAACCTGAGCAAAGCTTCCTTGAAACCCATTCCAAGTGCTACAGTAGAGCCATCAGACTTCCAGGTGAAGGATTCAGCTCAGACCAAGTTGAGGAGGGCGACTTCTCCCCAGCCTTGTGAGCATCATTAAGTCTCCAAGATGTAGTTGAAACTCTGGGAGGAAAGGAAGCCACAAAACAGGCTGAAATTGAATGGCTGACCAGAGCGAGATGGAAGCCTGCAGTACATTGAATTTCATTCAGAGAAGATAAAGTGGATCATTCACATACAGCTGACTTTCTGGCCTGGAAGTCAGACATAGTAAATGAGCAATGGGCACAAAAAAGCAGTGTGCAAATTTCAAAAAATAATGGCCAATATCCCTATAAAAGCATGTTAAACTTACTCAATATTTTATTTACCTAAAATTTAAATAAACACATTGAGATTCTATTATTCCCCTGTTAATAAAGTTCCCCTCAAGATAATAGAACTCAGTATTCTAAGGGTTCATAAAAATAGGTGTTTATATCACACAAAAATAAAATATAATAAACTGATATAGGACCTGCTGGAGAGCTTTTTGCTATATATCAAAAGTCTTTAAATCATTCTATTTCTAGGTATTTATCCAAAGGAAACACCTCTAAATACAAAAGGGTGGCAATTCATCTTCATTGCAGATTGGTTAATATAAACTCAATGTCCACCAGCATAGACTTGGTTAACCAAATGTCATTTCAATGAAACACTATGAATCTATTAAAATGGTTTTGTAGAAAAGTTTTAAACCACAAGAGATCTTCAACACCCACTGCTAAATGAAATACACTGTAGTTTATGTGCTAATTACTTGGATGTTGTTTTTTTAAACTGAAAGAATATTTTTAAGAGGAGATGAAGGATAATTTTACTGCTGGGGTTTCAAAGGTGAATGAAAGTATTGATCCCTCAGTATTTCAAGAATGATGGGGAGAGAAGTACTCATTTGGTGTGGACTGATATAGTGCTGTGTTAGTGTCGACTTGTGTCTTGAGAACACAGTACACTTAGCCTACTGAGAAGGGCAAAAGAAGGCTTCAGAGATGTGACGTTTCATGCCACAGAAATGGAATAAGCTCCTGCTATGTTCTAGGTCTTGGTCATCAAGACAAAGTTCCTGCCCTCCTGCAGTTCACTTCCTAGTGGTGTAATGGATAGTTTGTACAGGAGCAGTTGCTCTTAAGTACTCTGGTAAAATATAACACAGGCCAAGGGAAAAGAGCAATACTCTCCCAGGGGTGGAATTGGGTGATGTTTGATAATGTGGTCAAGAAAGGCATGTAGTGGCATTTGAGAAGCGACCTAAGAAAAGGAAGCAAGTGAGCCATGCAAAGGTTGGGCATGTATGGAGTGTTAGGGCCTCACAAGATCATCAAGATGGCATTGGTGGAGTACACTCCACAAAGAATCATAGGGAATGAGTGTGAGAGATGGGAGGCACCAGATCATGTAGGACCTAGTATGCTCTGTGAGCGGTTTGGAATTAATTTTCTTTTTTGGAAGTGCAAACCACAGTTTCAGTATTGGATGCCACATGTTGCTCTGACTCATATAATTTCCTTGATGTTAACAAGCAAAGGGTCGAACTGTCTCCAGGAACTGCACAAAATTATGGAACACTTCATGAATCTGTGTGTCATCCTTGGGCAGGAGCCATGCTAATCCTCTCTGTATCATTTTAATTTTAGTGTATGTGCTGCTGAAGCAAGCACTAAAATTTCTTTTGATCAGGAAAGAACACAACGAGATTTTAAATAAAGGTACAAAAAAACACTGCAGATTTTGGATGGAAATACTGACTATAGGGGACAAGAGAAAACAGAAAGACCACCTAGGAGGTTATTAATATTCCATGGCTAAGAGTCAAGGGAAGCAGTGGAGGTGGTGAGATGTGGTTAGATTTGGAATCTCCTGAAGATAGGTGGCTGAAGGACGTAGTATGGATGGTTCTAACATAAAAACTAGAGTTAAATACCAAGGTGAATGCAGGTATCACTTCACCACACAGGAAAGACTGGGAAAAAGTGTTGGTAGGAAGGTGCATGTGTAGTGGGGCAATCAAGTTCTGTCTGATGGAGACATTAGGGCAAGAGAAATTGGAGAACTAATTCAGAAAGACTGGCCAGACAGGAGGCCACAGACCAGGCATTGTCAAGGAAAGGAACACCAGCTCTCAGGTACCTTGTATGAAAATAAAATAAAAGAGAAAGACATGTAAGAATGCCAGGGGTCTTGGGGGGTAGGGGAGGGGGAAGAAAAAAAAAAGAAAAAACTAAAAACCCTTGCATTTAAACCATGTTTTGAATAAAAAAGAAAAATATATCTTAAAATCATCATAAAATACAAACATTTAGGACCGTTTAAAATAACTATTTTAAATAAGTATCTTGCTTTTTATAAATATTTAAAATATTTGATAATTTTCAAATATAAATTACATGTTGCTTTCATCAGAGCTTGCATGTTATAGGTTAAGATATAAACACAAAATAGCTAATTCCTAAAATATTATATAACTGAAGGTGTTTAGCTTATTTAGATTTCCTATTATAGTACAAGTTTTCATTTCCTTTCTACATCTGTTCATTTGTGTATTTTCCCTTGAAGCTTAAAAAGGTCATCCACACATACTGTAAGAACATTTCAGCGGGAGATAATTAATTTGACAGGATACAACCACATCGTAAGCTCCATTTGGCCAAATGACTTAGGCTGTTACCTTGCACCGCTATACTGGGCTCAACATCAAGTTAAAACCAATGTCTCCCAATAACTCTTCTCCATGATCTCAGTTATTAAGGACAATTTTCAGATATTTTATTAAAATGTCTGAGTAAGTTGTGGTGAAATAAAATTTATAATTAAATTATAGGCAAAGTATCCTAGAATTTTCATTTAAAGTTATGTAAATCATTATTAAATTTCAAATTTGGCTAATTTTAGACTTTATAATATCTTCAATCACAAACTAAACAGAAACATGCCTATTTCTATTTTACTCTACTTATTTTTTGAAATATATTTTTATTGATTTCAGAGAAGAAGGGAAAGGGAGAGATTGGTAGAAATATCAATGATGAGAGAGAATCATTGATTGGCTGCCTCCTGCATGCCCCCTACTGGGGATTGAGCCTGCAACCTGGGCATGTGCGCTGACCCAGAATTGAACTGTGACCTCCAGGTTCATGGGTCTATGCTCAACCATTGAGGCACAATGGCCAGGCTAAACATGCCTATTTTTAATTAAAATAATGAGATTTCAGGAATCTATTGAATTTATTCATTTTCTTTCTTTATTCAACAAGTATTTATTGGGTACCTACTATGTGCCTAGCACTGTGTTAGCACCAGGATGAACATGGTGAAGAAGAACAGACACAAAGCCAGCCCATGATGCTTCCAAAACTGTAGCTCTTATGAGTCCACACAAACAAGGGTTGTGAATTTCACGGAGAACAGTCGGGTTGACCTAGTTGCAGTACTCGGGGAAGGTTTCCAAAGGGACTGCTGCTTCCTCTAAAAATCTGAAAGATGTGTCTGATTAACTGCCTGAAGGTGAGACACCGTGTTCTAAGGCGAGACCTGCAAAGGTAAAGCCCCAGGGGCAGCAAAACAGAAACACTGTTCGGAGCTCAGGGTGAGACAGGGGAGGGGTGGAGCGGGCCAGGAGAAAATGCAGGGAAGAGTAGAGTACACCTGGCTTACAAGTTACATGAGGGAATTTGTGGTTATTTGTTTTATAAATATCACTCTGAGGGCAGTGTGATTAACATTGGAATGGGAACGGAAGGGATGTAGGCAGATTAGCACAGGCTGTTAAAAAATCACAATGAAGTTGATAATGGAGATGAGGATTAGTGGACTGACATGGGGAATAGTCAAGTAATATAGAAAGGATTGCAACATGGGGCGGGGGTTGGGATGAGGGAGGTGAGGTAACAAGATCTCCTCTATGTTTCTGATTGTGAAACTGAAGAAAAGCTGGTAAATAATAGAAAACAAAACAAAACAAAAATAACAGGTTAAGAAAGTAAATTATGAATCCAGTTTTGAGAATTTTAGAGAATGAGGTACCTATGAGATTCAGTCTGAGATGTCAGGTTGAATCAAGAAGTCAAAGGCAAGATAAAATCATATTTCAAGAAAACAGCGCAGTCAATTATGTCAAATGTTGAAAAATATCCACTAGATTTAGTGACAGAGAGATGACTGGTAACCTCTGTAACGTGTGTTTCTATGGAGCAGGCCTGGAAGCCAAAAGGAATGGAGGATCCTTAGGGAATGGTGGTGGGTGGGGGGGTGGGGGGGAGATGGGAGGGCGGAGGGAGTGATAATGTCAACAGAAGGAGATGAGACATTGAGTGTTTTGAAAAAGAACACAGAAAATCAAAACATAAATCACAACTGGGCTTAAAAGATCATGTCTAGGTTTCTTTTACTTAATTCAATTGAAAATTAGAAAGGAAAATAACTCAAAAAAGGATTTTTTTAAAAAAAGTCTTGGATAACTTTCCAAGTTTTCTCTGGCCAAATTAAACTTGCCCAGAATCCTTTACACTGAGTCTTGGGTTCTCTAAAACACTTGATTCCTACTTTCGTTGTGACACCACATGTACTCCAATTACCATTTGTTCTCTTCTCTTTTATTTGTAAACCCCTTTAGGAGAATTGTTTAACCAACTCTTATTATAAGGGTCAGGTGCATAGTACCTGGTCATAAATGCATGGAAATGGAAATATATTGAAAAAGCAACCACTAAAAACACTTAAATTTTTTTCCCTTTATTGATTTTTAGAGAGGGAGAGGCAGGGAAAAGGATTTATATAAAAGCCCAAGCAACTGTTACAGTGCAACGACCAGAACGACCAGTCGCTATGATGTGCACTGACCACCAGGGGGCAGACGCTCAATGCAGGAGCTGCCCCCTGGTGGTCAGTGTGCTCACACAAGGGGAGCACCGCTTGCTAGAAGCCGGGCTTATGACTGGTGAGCACAGTTACCACGGCAGGAGCCTCTTCCAACTCCACAGCAGTTACTACCAAGCGACAGCAGCTGGCGCAGCGGGCTGGGATGAGCACGAGCAGCATGGCGCCTGGCCTGATTTGGGCTCCTCCCTGGCCACCTGCCGCTTGACACAATGCTATATCCCCCAACGGGTCCTGGACTGCGAGAGGGATGTCCGACTGCTGGCTTAGGCCTGATCCCAGTGCCATTCTCTATAGAAGACGGTCAGTCTGAACAACTCAGTGACTCAGGGAAGCGCAGGGAACTCAGGGTGAGCCTGCCTTTGTGCTTGACTCACCCACTCGATAGTGTTTGCAGGACAAACCGTGGTGGCCCAGCCCATGCATGTGCAGCAGCTGCTGAAGCTCAAGCAGCAGGCTGTGCAGCAGCAGAAGGCCATCCAGCCACAAGCTGGCAGTCGGACATCCCTCAAGGATGTCTGGTGAGAGGGTGCAGGACGGGCTGAGGAACACCTCCCCGCCCCCCCGCTCAAATGCACAAATTTTATGCACCAGGCCTCTAGTAGAGAGATAAAAACATCCATGAGAGTGAAAACATCATCAATTGGCTGCCTCCTGCATGCCCCCTACTGGGGATCAAGCCTACAACCTGGGCATGTGCCTTGGCCATGAATCAAACCAGTGACCTCCTTGGTTCCTGGGTCAATTGATGAGCCACACCGGCTCAACCAAAATACACTTCTTAAATGCATTTCTCATTGGGAAGTATTGTTGCCTCATTGGGAGCGCATAGGTTTCAGTGGTAAATGTGATTAAATATTAAGGCCTACGTGATACCCAGGAGGTAACCCCTATTGTCACGGTCATCAACATCGCTCCTCTACAAAGGTAAAAAAAAAAAGAAACCATATTTTAGTCAGCACTCTGTGGTCCATAGGTGGCACTAAAAGTTCATAGAAAATGGTTTACAATAGGAAACTTTCTTTTCTTAGTAAATTCTTAGCTTTTTTCCCTAATCCTCACCAAAGGACATGCTTTTATTGATTTTTAGAGAGAAAGGAAGGGAGAGAGAAAGAAAAACATTAATCAGTTGCCTCCCATATGCACCCCAACAAGGGATCGGACCTGCAACATGTCCTGACTGACCAGAAATCGAACCCTCAACCTTTCGGTGTCCAGGATGTGGCTCCAACCAACCAAGCCACCCAGCCAGCACAGGAAACTTTCTTTTAGATGGATAAAAAGGTCACGTGATTCTGGTTTAAGGAATTAGCTCAGTTAGAAAGCCATGAATCTTAGGTATTAGCAAGCATATCAACCATTCAGCCAGTCTGTGCAATGGTTGCTTCTTGTTTGTCAAGGCCAGCATCATGAATATTCGCTGGACTGCTCCATCCCCAACTGTTTCATAGCACGGGAAGTGGCTCTGCGGATTGGCGCCCACAGAGATGGCCTTGGCTCACAGAGCTCAGCGTTGACACTCGTGCTGCAGAGGTTAAATCCCGTGGGGATGGTTAGAAAGCTGCCTTGTGAGAGTGGAAAAGCAGGAGCCTCTCAACAACAGCTGCTTTGCAGCTGGGTCACAAAGGAGAGCAAGAAATCCCTAGACACCATAAAAGGTAGCGGATGATGGGAAGGCAAGCTCAGTGCCTCCATTTGTCACTGGCAGGGTGCCACTCGCTCTCAAATCCAAATGCTCTCGCAAGAGGATAAAGCCAGATGTAAATGATTCCCTAATTTTATACTATTTTTGTAGACAGCTTCAGCAGTAAAAGATATGGAGGGTTCTTTAATTTATTTAGACATGACATTCTTTGATGATTTAACCATGGTACTGAACGCTGGATTCAAAACAGAAACCTGAGTTCTACTCTGGTCTTGACACCTAAGGTGAACCACCAAGGAAAGCCACTCATTTGAATAGGTTTCATTTGCAGCTGTCAGTCAAGGGCCCTGGGTTAACTGAACTCTACTGGTTATGATTCTCTGTTAAAGAAACAGAATTAATTCAGGGGAAGTAATCATTGGATTAAAATTCAGATTAAGGAAAAGTCGCATTCTTAATTCATGTCATCCTTTTTTGTCACCACTGTTCTGCAATACATAATAGAGTAGAGGGATTGGCCCCTTCCCCTAACCTAGTGAGCTGACACTGGCACTGGGGACAATAGCTGAGGCCTAAAGTCAACTGTGGTTTATTTTATGTACTAATGAGTGAAAAATGAAGTTGGATAAACGAGCCATGTATCTTCTTCTGAAAGTATTTTAAAGGTAAAGGTGCACATCAAAGACAGAAAGGGTCTTAAACCAACCAGGCCACATATATGCTGAAAGTGTATACTGTGCTTCAAAGTTATTCTGCTTTGCCTGAAACTGCTCTATCTATGCCTGCTGTTCCAGTGTACATACAACAGCAACCCGTCCTGATTGTGACAAATATTCTGTAGTTGCTCTAATTCTTGTTTACCTCTCACAAGTGTTCGCCTCAATTAGATGAGTGAAACAATGGCTTTTATGATACTGCAATGTCCCACCAGAAGAAACAACTAGGCTCCATTAGCAGCATCAGTGAGGTCTCCCCATGACCTCAGCTTTCATTCCCCAACACACTCCCAACAAAGAGCATTAACAAAGACATCCTTTCACAGCACAAGACCATGGGATCTCTGTGGAGCATAATTAAGTTTCCATTCATCTTCTCTGTTTCCCAAAAACGCATTGCTCAAGTAGCCTGTGGTCCTACACTGCAATTCTACTTTCTCTTTATAGGTTATATAATAGGAACAGAGACATTATGGAGCAGATTACTATGTGCCAGGCACCACTCAAGCACTTTATGTGGATTGCCACATTAAGTCCTCATAACACAGCTGAGATGCTATTATTATCCATTTCACAAAATTTAAAAACAAAAAATGGAGGCACCGTGAAGTTAAGCGCCTTGCCGTTGGTACAAAAGCTTGATTTGGCAGAGCTGGGTTTAAAACAAAAATAATCTGGCTTCACGGCTTTTGCTATTTATTACATTACTAGAGGCCCAGTGCATGAAATTCGTGCATGGGGGTGTGTGTCCCTCAGCCCAGCATGCAACCTTTCCAATCTGGGACACCTCGAGGGATGTCTGGCTCCCCCTAAACAGGCAGTGAGACATCCCTCTATCAATCCAGGACTGCTGGCTCCCAACTGCTCGCCTGCCTGCCTTCCTGATTGCTCCTAACTGCTTCTGCCTGCCAGCCTGATCACCCCCTAACCACTCCCCTGCCAGCCTGTTTGCCACTAACTGCCCTCCCCTGCAGGCCTGGTCACCCCTAACTGCCCTCCCTTGCAGGCCTGGGTCCCCCCCAATTGGCCTTGCCTGCAGGCCTGGTTGCCCCAACTCCCTCCTCTGCCACCCCTAACTTCCCTCCCCTGCAGGCTTGATTGCCCCCAACTGCCCTCCCTTGCAGGCCTGGTCCCCTCACAACTGCCCTCCCCTGCTGTCTTGATCATCCACAACTGCACTCCCTTGCAGGCCTGGTCCCTCCCAACTGCCCTCCCCTGCTGGCCATCTTGTGGTGGCCATCTTATGTCCACATGGGGGCAGCCATCTTTGACCACATGGGACCAGCCATCTTGTGTGTTGGAGTGACGGTCAATTTGCATATTACTCCTTTATTAGATAGGATAGTCTTGGTCCAGAAGGTTATTTCCAGGAATCAATCCATTACTTAAAGATAAGCTTTATACAGCAGAGGTCCACACATACATTCATGCATCGACCCATCCATCCATTCTTCATCACGTGTTTAGAGAGTACCTAGCATATGCCTAGTATTGTGCCAGATTGAAGACAAAATGACTCCTGCTCTTAGAGATTGAGTAATATTGTGGCAATTCTGTAGGTAGGCCCTTTTCAATTGCTAGATGATATTTAAAAGGGCTCTTGTTAAACATATGTATGACAAAAAAGGAGAAAACAGAGACCAAATATATTCAGCCAGAATGAGTCAGGGGAGGTCTCAAAAAAAGGAAGTGGCTGGCATACTTCAGCTGGCTCATACACTGAAGACAAGGTGGCCAGGCATCAAGGCAAATATCTAGTCAGTCCAAGGGCTGGTGGCTCAAAAGTTCTCTTTACATGATCTAACTTAATAACATTGAGAAAGCTACTCTAATAAAGAAATTTATTTCTTGTTTTAACACCATTAAAGAGAGCTGTAGCTTACAAAAGTTAATTTGAAATGGACCTGGCCAGTGTTTCTCAGTGGTTAGAGTGTCAGCCTGCATACCAAAGGGTCGTGGTTCTGATTCTCGGTCAAGGCCATAAGGCCATGAACCTGGGTTGCAGGTTTGATTCCTGGCCCTGTCATGGTGCCTGCAGGTGGCAACCAATTGATGTGTCTCTCTCACATTATTTCTCTCTCTCTCTCTCTCTCTCTCTCTCTCTCTCTCTCTCTCCCACTTTCCTGACCCTCCTTCCTTCCCACTCTCTCTAAAAATCAAATTCTATGGCTTTCTTATACATCAATAATAAACTCATAAAAAGAGAAATTAAAAAAACAATACCATTGCAACCAAAAAAATTAAGATACCTAGTAATAAACTTAACCAAGGAGGTAAAGGACCTGTACTCAGAAAATTACAGGACGCTGAAAAAAGAGAAACAGGAAGACATAAACAAATGGAAAAATATACCGTGTTCATGGATTGGTAGAATCAACATCATTAAAATGTCCATACTACCCAAAGCAATTTATAGATTCCATGCAATCCCCATTAAAATACCAATGGCATATTTCAAAGACCTAGAACAAACTCTCCAAAAATTCATCTGGAATAAAAAAGACCCTGAATAGCCAAAGCAATCTTGAGAAAGAAGAACAAAGTTATCAAGCTATATTACAAAGTCACTGTTCTCAAAACTGCCTGGTACTGGCACAAGAACAGACATGTAGACCAATGGAACCAAAGGAGAACCCAGAAATCGACCCAAGCCATTATGCTCAACTAATACTTGACAAAGGATGCAAGAGCATACAATGAAGTTAAGACAGTCTCTTCAATAGATGGTATTGGGAAAATTGGACAGATATATGCAAAAATATGAAACTAGATCACCAACTTACACCATATACAAAAATAAACTCAAAATGGATGTAGGACTTAAACCATAAGATGGGAAAACATAAAAATCTTAGAAGAATCCATAGGCAGCAAAATAGCAGACATATGTTGTAGCAATAGCTTTACCAATACAGCTCCTAGGACAATGGAAACTAACAAGAAAATAAACAAATGGCACTACATCAAAATGAAAAGCTTCTGCATAGCAAAAGAAGCTATCAACAAAACAACAAGAAAGCCCACTGCATGGGAGAACATATTTGCCAATGTTATCTCCCATAAGGGTTTAATCTCCAAAATTTATAGGGAACTCATACAACTTAACAAAAGGAAGATAAACAATCTAGTTTTTTTAAAAAAATGAGTAAAGACCTAAATTGATACTTTTTGAAAGAGGACATATAGAAGGCCAAGAGACATATTAAAACATGCTCAAAATCACTAATTATTGGAGAGATGCAAATTAAAACGACAATGAGATACCATCTCACACCTGTCAGAATGGCTATCATGAACAAATCAACAAATTCAAGTGCTGGAGAGGATGCAGAGAAAAAGGAACCCTCTTCAATTCTGGTGGGAATGCAGACTGGTGCAGTCACTGTGGAGAACAGTATGGAGTTTCCTCAAAAAGTTAAAAATGGAACTCCCATTTGACCCAGTAATCCCACTTCTAGGGATGTATCCCAAGAAAACAGAAACAACAATCAGAAAGGACATATGCACCCCTATGTTCATAGCAGCACAATTTACAAAAGCTCAGATTTGGAAACAGTCTAAGTGCCCATCAGCAGATGAGTGGATAAGAAAACTGTGGTGCATCTACACAACGGAATACTACACTGCGGTAATAAAGAAGGAATTCTTACCATTTGCAACATCATGTATGGACTGGAGAGCATTATGCTAAGCAAAATAAGCCAGTCAGAGAAAGATAAATACCACATGATCTCACTTATTTGTGGAATATAATGAACAACATAAACTGATGAACAAAAATAGAACCAGAGACATAGAAGCATCAAACAGACTCTCCAACCTATGAGGGAAGGTTGGGGGTAAGGGGGTAAGAGATCAACCAAAGGACTTGTATGCAGCACAGGAGCATAACAATGGACACAGACAGTAGGGGGGTGAGGGCATGTGCTGGTGGTGGGGGCGGCCGGGGAGAGGTCAATGGGGGAAAAGGGAGACTCATGTAATACTTTAAACAATAAAGAATTTTAATTTGAAAAAAAATAAAAAATCAATGGAAAAAATATCCTTGGATGAGGATTAATAACAACAACAAAAAACCTTAATTTGATACCAACCAACTCAAAATACATCTACTTAATAAAATATAGCTATTGAGAAACTAAAGTTACCAAGTTTGTACTTTCTATCAGGCCACATAACTCTTGAGTCACCTTCTGTGAATAATAATGTATGTGACTTACAGAGAAAGAAAAACTTACTGAAAACAGCATTGTTTAGTAAGCAACACTCATTTACTTTCATGTCTAGAGTGTGAAGTGACCAGAGATAGTACATATAAGATCACAGGAACTTTTACAGTAGGTAGAAAAAAGAAACACACACACGTGCACGCACGCACACAGAGAAAATGGTCAGAGGCTGGCACATTACCAGCAGAACGCGTTGGTATGTATAAATGCATATGACAAGCATAGCGCCAAACTGGATCATTCCCAAGTCCTAGCAGTACAGTGTGCTAGCTGAAGCTTGCACGCAGGAGTCTTGGCATTATTACAAAACAAAATTCTCTTTCTCTCTTTCCTGCAGTAAGAGAAAATGTGTAATATCACAAGAAATTGTGGGCCACTAATAGGAAAAATGTGAGTAGAGAGGTGACATGGAGACGGAGAATAGAAAGTCTGACCTTGTTTGCCTTTAGATAGACTATTTAATAGTAGTTCGACTCGGCAAAATTATCACTGTCAACATCTCACGCCCTGTTGACCTTGGCAGAAAATATGGGCTGTAAAGGCTGCAGAAAACTCACTAAACATCAACCTTCTGAATTGTCTTTGTCACAGTCTGAAGTTGAATTGGCCACTGAGTTGGCAGGTTTATCTGTGGATCCCAAGAGGGACTGAATTGACACCCCCAATCATATGCACAATGTATTTTTGAGCATAGTAATATGAAGGTACATAAGAGGGCAGTGCAGTCAGCTTGAAACCATTCCTTGTGCAACTGATACAAATACACACAGAGCTGTCTTTGAAAGAAACATCGTGACTTATTCAACTTCTCAAAATGCAATCCATGTGCATTTTTGGATCCAGGGTATCATGCCATGAAAAACACAAGTCATTCTGAAGACCTGGGAGGTAGGGGTGGGGGTGGGGGGGTACATAAATGATTAAATTTAGAAATCACTTAAAGCAATTTTTATTTTAAAACTAGAGGCCCGGTGCATGAAATCTGGGGGGTGGGGGTGGGGGGAGAGGTCTATGAGAGGGCGCAGGCTAAGGGATGCCACGAGTGCACAATCGGGGCCGGACAGGGACGCAAGAGGCTGGCCAGCCAGGGAGGGACTGCAGGAGGGCTCCAGGGTATGTCCGGTCTGTCGTGCTCAAACCCCAGCAGCAAGCTAACCTACCAGTTGGAGCGTCTGCCCCCTGGTGGTCAGTGCACATCATAGCAAGCGGTTGAGTTGCCTTAGTATATCATTAGTATATTACACTTTGATTGGTTGAACGGATGACTAGACGACTGGACACTTAGCATATTAGGTTTTTATTATATAGGATAAGCATAGATAGGTTATAAAAAGGGAAGCACTGGCATAGAGGAAAGAATATAGACTCGGGAATCACATAGATCTGAGTTTCACCATCTCCTAAGGAACAATCCCTAAATACTAGTAACTGGGCTACTTAGGCAAGTTTTTTCTTCTGTCCAGATTACATTACAGGGGCAAGAATGGTATGTCCTGATGAGGTTTATAACTGAACATTGCATGTAAAACTCTTACAACAGTCAATAGGACATGGGAAGTACTCAACAAATGTTAGCTATTCTGAAGTTTATGTAAGGACAGCGGTAACTACTATGCAATATCTTAAAAGAATTAAATGATGTAAAATTTATTTAAAAAGCATGACACAGCAACACATTGTGAGCACTCATAAAAAAGTTAGTTCTCTTCTTAACTAGTCCTCTTATACTTAAATCCATTTACCCAAAAGTAAGTCATAGAAGTAGCTGATTATTTTTCATTTGTTTAAAACAGCATTCTTGTAACACAGTCACATGAAGAACTTCAAGATCCAAAACAGTTATCAACCACACTGTCTCTTGTTCTGGAATGTCTTAGATTACTGTGGGTAAAATTTTCCTTTGAGATCAGAGAATTTGAAGAAAAAAGAAATCAGTGAGAATACCAAAGTTCGAAACTGAAGTTTCAGTAAAAAAACAACAAAAAATGTTAGGACCACGTTTGATCAAACTGGAAAAGCCACATAAATACTGGTGACAGTTTCAGAATACATTTTCCCCCATCCAGAAATATGTATTTTCCAAAAGGTCCATCCCTTTTGAAATGCTGACCTAATTTGGCAAGTTCAGGTTGAAGTAGTTAGCGTGGTTCAAGCTGCTACCAATCTTAGAATAATAAGAAAGTAGAAAATGACAGTTGACACTCAATATTGCAATATTCAGATGCCGGGTATTTCACAGAAGCAAAAGTTTAGTTAATCAAAACATATTTTATTCAACTCTGTCCTATATCACACTTCCCATTCAAAGTAAATGGTTATAGATGACCATATTATATCATTGTTTTAAAAAACATATAATGAAATAAGAAATACTGGATAGGCAATGGAGGACAAAACAAAAGTACAGAAAACACCCAGAGAAGATGTTATTTCTAGCAGGTAGCTTCTGTATTGAAGAATAAGCAAGAAATAGTACAAAAGGCAGTTTCTGGAGCTGCCAGACTAAGTAGATTAATTAATGAAGTTAGAAAAGAATGAGACTAAGCTATGTGCCTAAACAAATCACTTAAAATAAATCATATTATTTTAAGAAAGATTTTATATAACAGTAATATTCATTCTTTCAGGGATAGTGATAGTTTTATATTTGGTTGGCTTACAATAACAAGACTAATCCATTCATTTCATAAATATTTGGATCTCTACAATGTTATTCTAAAAAATATATATATTCCTCACAATTCCAAATAAAGGTTTGTTAAATGTTACTTAATACAAGTTATTTTAATATTTGTTTAAAATAGAGTGAGCAATATTGTGTTAATTAAAAGTTAATGCTTTCTAAGATCACAAATGAACTCCAGCAAAACTATAGCAAAACCAAAAAAAGGCATACTTCTTCTCTAATCATCATGTGTAAATTCAACCTAATCATCTCCTGTAGAAAATATTTCATATTGCTCTACATCCCAGAAAATTTATATATCAAGCTGATTCTTCAAGTAAATCATATAATGATTATGATAATTTCTTGAAAAGATTGTATTATTCCTGGCTGCCATACATCATACTTAATAAAATAAAAGAATAGAGGATTATCTGTATTATATTATACCTGTCAGAAGAATACATATTCATTATCATCACTACCACTGTTCATAAAATTCTACAAACTCCCTCTGAAATGAATGATTTATAGGATGTACTCTGCTGAGAGTACCTTCCCAGGCTATCAGAACAAAACAGCCAGAAGATGCTGCTCCACTGTGTTATCAAATGGAAAAACAATAAAGGAATATATTCAATTTTACATTTTTTATTCCTATCTTTCAATAATGTGCAGTTCTATAGTTATCATTTTTACTGAGACAAAAAGAAATTATTTTACAGCCAAAATGCTGTTATCCAACTTTTATCCAATTCTTTAAATTAATTCTTAAATCATTTTTTTTTAATGCTGAGAAGCTGACATTTTAAGCCAGAATGAAACAAAAAATTTAAGTTCTCATATTTTTTACTTAACTTTTAGTTACTCAAAACATCACTTTTTCCCCCTTTCTGCCTAGGTACTTGTATAAACCTTCACCTGTGTCATTTATCCTTTCAATTTTCTATTTTTATTTTTCTCACTCTTTCCTTCCACCATACAACATTAAAATAATTTATTGGCTCAACAAATAGTTACTGCTTTACAAGGTCTTCCCTTGGCATCTAAAGTAATGAATGGGACCCACGGGGGCAGACAGCCATAAACATAGCTAACAATAATAGGAGGTGATGGACCTATTTTCATGCGAGCACAGAGAACAGAAGAATTAAGTCCGTGGGGAAGGGCAGTGATGGTCAGCGCTCTACCCTGACAGAGTACTTTATGTGAAATGAGCCAATCTCTGCCTCAAGTCATTTCACTCATAATGAGTCAACACACATTCATGAAGAGACAGGGTCCCTCCTCTCACTGTCTAAAAAACAACAACAAATAATAGTAATACACAAGTATTCAGCTATCATGGGGATATTCATATGCCATAACAATCCTGGAAGAGAAGCCCTAAGGCTGCCTGGAAGGAATCAGTAACTATTTTAAGAAAGGGCGGGTTAGAGATGACACTAAGGGGATGGGTCAGATGTTTCGAGGTGGAGAGACCGGAAAAAGGCAGCAGTCTGTTTGGAAACATGGGGAACACGGTACTGGTCTGTTTGGAAATGAGGCAGTATCTAAAACAAGGAGGAAGACACTGACAATATGAACAGACCTTTAGTTGACAAGGATTTTGTTCCCCCCAGGGGGGGTACAAGGTAACAGTTCTAAAACAACTACATGTGAATACTGGAACATGAACTGTTAAGAAAAATGTATGGGGGATGGTGAAGGCAGGCTTCTCACTGAATGGGAAGTGTAGATAAACAAGGGGAGGAGGCTAGAAAGATCCCGGCGGTAATGGATTAGGATGAAGACATCAGTATAAACGTATGTTTAGTTTAATATAAAATATAGTTACACATAGGATATTTATATAATATACATATATATTTACATATATACTGGCTAATATAGACACCTATCTGATTGCTCTGTCATCTGAGGGAGCCTCTGAACAAGGACCCCCAGTAGCACTAAGTACCTAGAACCCAGATCTTAGGTTCTAAACCACTTGCCAACAAAAGGATCCAGGGCTCCTTGGAAAATGTCAGATTCTAGGACTTGGGCAGAAAACATATAAGACCAGTCAGGAGCATGTTATAGTGACAGAAAGTGAGAATGCACCCAAAGGAAAACACACACACACACACACACACACACACACACACACACACACACACACACAATGGAGGTAAGTCGAAGGGACATAGAAGCCTATGAAAGAACTCCCACTGATCAAAACTATGCAACAAAATAAACAGAAGAAACACATTTTAACCCCAGGTATAAAATAAATATCCCTGAATCCACCCTAATCTACATAAAAATATCAATAATAATTAAGGAGAAGAGAAGAGACCAATCGCCATGCAGAAGAATACCAAATAATCTATATAGGAACTCTGTCCCCAGAGAGCAAGCATAACTCCCACTCCTTAAGTGTGGATTACATGTGAGTACAGTATGGAAAAGGGAGGGGGGAAAGAGTGTCTTTACACTGGAGAAATGCAACAAAAACCCACCTTCAAGCCAGGTTATCCAAGGTCACAAAAACAGTGAATGACAAGTCACGTTAGTAGTAAATAACATGGATATGATGTGAGATAATGACACTTTATCTCTGTGGTCTTCCTCCAAAACCTCACTCCGTCTAATCGGACAAAACTCCAGCCAAATACCAATGGCTTCTACAAAATAATGACCAGTACACCCCAAAACTATTCAGATCAGCAAAAACAAGTGAAACTCGAGAAACTGTCATAGCCAGGAGGAGCCTAACGTGACAAGACAACTAAGTAAAATAGGTGGGATCCTGGGACACTGAGAACAGAACACTGTTGAAGATACTGGAATAAAATATGTGCTTTATTTAATAATAATATATCAATATTGGCTCATTAGTCATTACAAATGTGCTGCACTAATACATGATGTTAATAATGGAAGATACTGGAACTTTCTGTACTAACTTCTCAATAATTCTGGAATCTAAAACTATTCTAAACTAAAACGTTCATTAAAAATTTAATTTCTTAAAAATATAATGTAAATGCCAACAAAATTTTAGCCGCTGTTCTATTTGAATTAAAAATGCATAAGTATCTGTTGCAACATTCTCTCTTTTTCCAGATGTTTAAAACAGTTTGTAACAATAGCAAAGTCCTAAGATAATTTTTTTTTTTAAATACCTAAATGGGAGGGTGAGAGTATGGCAGCCAAGGAAAGAACTCAACCAAATGTTAAGTGCTTCCTCTGACATACTGCAGGGTGAGGCAAAAGTAGGTTTGTAGTTGTGATTACAAGAAACACAGTTTATTCTTGTACTATTATTTATTAACTAGAGGCCCGATGCATGAAAATTCGTTTAAGAATAGGCCTTCCTTCCCCTGGCTGCTGGCACGGGCCTCCCTCCAGCACCCGGGACCCGAGCTGCCGGCACCAGCTTCCCTCTGGCACCCAGGATCCAGGCTGGCTTCCTTCCGGCCCTGGCTGCATCAGGAAGGACACCCAGAAGACGTCCAGTCTAATTAGCATATTACCCTTTTATTATTATAGATTATTGTATTATTTTCCATATGAAAAAACTGTAAACCTACTTTTGCCCCACCCTGTATTCTTTGAAGGATATAAGTATTAACATTTAGTACAGAAAAAGATTTTAAATATTGACATGATCAAATGCTATTTCTATATCAGGAATTAAAAAACAATGAAAAGATAATTTGCAGCTGGTCACAAATTAATAAAGTGAATTTCCTTTTCAAAATTATGGCTTAACTTCAATGAGTCTAAAAACAAAGTTGTTTTAATGGAACTCCCATTTGACCCAGTGATCTCACTTCTAGGAATATATCCCAAGAAACCAGAAACACCAATCAGAAAGGACATATGCATCCCTATGGTCATAGCAGCACAATTTAAAAAAGCTCAGATTTGGAAACAGCCTAAGTGCCCATCAGCAGATGAGTGGATTAAAAAACTGTGGTGCATCTACACAATGGAATACTATGCTGCTATAAAAAAGAAGAAACTCTTACCATTTGCAACAGCATGGATGGACCTGGAGAGCATTATGCTAAGCAAAATAAGCCAGAGAAAGATAAATATCACATGATCTCACTCATTTGTGGAATATAATGAGCAACATAAACTGATGAACAAAAATAGATTCAGTGACATAAAAGCATTGAACAGATCGTCCAACCTCAGAGGGAAAGCAGAGGAGGGGGGAGTTAAGAGATCAACCAAAGGACTTGTATGCATGCATATAAGCATAACCCATGGACATCAGCAGTAGGGGGTCAGGGCATGTGCTGGGAGGTGGAGATGGCCAGTGAGAGGTCAATGGGAGAAAAAGGAGACATATGTAACAATAAAGAATTTTAAAAATACAATATTTCAAAAATAAAGTAGAATACATGAAATATATAACTAATAAAAAAGGAATAGGAAAAAAATAAAACGAAGTTGTTTTATTTTACCTATATCCTGGAGATTGCAAACAGAGCCTAAGCACATTATAACATTTCAACTGTAGTTCAACTCGATTGGGTTTTAGACAGGTTTAAACAAATGGCTATTTTTAAAGTAGCTCTACCCCTAATGATTTTTTTTTCTTCCAAAATCTTGAACTTGGTGATACCTGCATCCTAATTTCCTGGAACTTCCTTAGTATCTCTGTCCACCCATCATGGAGGAAAGCAAAGAATTACACTCAATTTTTACTAAATTCTTAGATGTGTCAAACTAAATGACTACTTTAAGAATGAACTAAATTATAAATTACTAGGTTAGCAACACTCAAGTGTTCTTGCTCCAATGTACTGGTCTATCAGGTAAAACTCACTGTCTTTTTCACTTTTTGTCTATTTCCGGAGTTTCTGTACTCTGTCCCATCCCTTGCAGTTTGGGTTTTATAAAGTTCCCCCGAGTTTTATAAAACTCATGAGGTCAACTTTAAAAAAGGGCGCCATAGTAAGTATTTCAATAAAGGCTTTACTAGTAAATACGAAACAACTTTCAGGTCCTCTAATAGGTTGTATGCATATTCACATATTTTAAGAAAGAAAGATAGTATTCAGCTTTGCCACACTAATTTAACTTTTTTTTTTAAAGAAACATCTAGAATTACTAATGTCAATGTAATACATTTGGAGAATGTCTTCTGGATCTCTTGGGAACTGCGTTTTAATAGAAACTATCAGAGCAATAATGGCAGTGGTAAAATCTTGTTGGCACCCCCAAATTTCATCACATTTTAAACCTCCTCTTTCATTATCAAGTAAAAGCAATTCTTGCCATGTAACATTATTTAGTGAGTCAGCTTTAATATTTATAGTCAAAGCAAGGGTATCAAATCCAATAAGTGCCTAATATAAATAAGCAGTTATTTATATTTCTATGTTGAGCACTGCTGAAGTGGTGAGGAGAAGATGAGTGAAGATAATTACCACTTGTGGGGAATGTACACTCTAGGGGAGAAGATGAAAGCAGACCTCAGGAAACTATCTAAGCCAAAGCAATAGATTTCAACTTAATCCGATACTGCTGCTGAGGCAATAATCTTTTTAGATATGCAAAGACATCTTAAAACATAGGACCATAGGCTCCTGATCAGTCATTTTCTGCTTAAAGTGCATAAATTTCTGATTCAAGCAGACAGAAATCCTGTTCTTCTAGCTACTGCTGTTTCATTTCAAGAAATAAGAAATAGTGCACACAATATAGGAGATAATGTCTTCAAGCTCCATTTCTCAGAGACAAAATTTCCCAAAGCGACCATTACATCCAAAAACCACACTACTTATTTCTCCATCACATGACATCATAACGCAGGGCTTTATACAACGGCCAGTGCCCATCTGAAACCCAGTGCCCGTGGCTAATGTCAAACTGACCAAAGTGTCCTAATCATGTGTAAACCCTCACGTTCCACTGGTTCCCACCTAAAGTAATTACAGTGCACACTGAATCACAGTGTGGGCTCAAGAATGTACCTTATTCTGTCTTTTTGACAAAGGGCCTCAATTATACTTCAGAAATGAGCCTCAATTATATATGCATTTTCAGCCTTTTTAAAGAATTATGCTTTCCACTGTGAGAAGAAATAAATTTCTAGGCAGGTAAGTGCTCAGGTACTCTGGCTCCTACTCAATGTTCTACTAGTTAAATGTTAACGAGGTAAAGGCCGGTGGTCACTTCACTTGGGCCTCTCACCCTGCCCTCCCTTTTAGTTTGGAATACCACATTTCCTCAAGACTTAAAATATGAGAGAAACTATATTCCACATATAGTACAACATACACGGCATGTTTATATTAAAAACTAGAGGCCCGGTGCATGAAATTCATGCATGGGGGGGGGGGTGTCCCTCAGCCCAACCTGCACCCTCTCCAACCTGGGATCCCTCTCACAATCCAGAACTGCTGGCTCCCAACTGCTCACCTGCCTGTCTTCCTGATTGCCCCTAACCGCTTCTGCCTGCCAGCCTGATCGCTCCCTAACCACTCCCCTGCCAGCCTAATTGATGCCTAACTTCTCCCCTGCCAGCCTGTTTGCCCCTAACTGCCGTCCCCTGCAGGCCTGGTCACCCCTAACTGCCCTCCCCTGCAGGCCTGGTCCCCCCACAACTGCTCTCCTCTGCAGGCCTGGGTCCCCCCAAACTGCCCTTCCCTGCAGGCCCGGTCACCCCCAACTTCCCTTCTCTGCCAGCCTGGTCACCCCTAACTGCCCTCTCCTGCAGGCTTGATCGCCCCCAACTGCCCTACCTTGCAGGCCTGGTTCCTCCCAACTGCCCTCCCCTGCTGGCCATTTTGTTGTGGCCATCTTGTGTCAATATAGGGACAGGATTTTTTACCACAGGGGGGCAGCTATATTGTGTGTTGGAGTGATGGTCAATCTGCATATTACTCTTTTATTAGATAGGATAGAGGCCTGGTGCATGGGTGGGGGCCAGATGGTTTGCCCTGAAGGATGTCCCGGATCAGGGTGGGGGTTTCCTTAGGGCATGGGGTGGCCTGGGCGAGGGGCCTGTGGTGGTTTGCAGGCCAGCCACACCCCCCAGTGACCCAAGCAGAGGCCCTGGTATCTGGGATTTATCTATCTTCTACAATTGAAACTTTGTAGCCTGGAGTAGAGCCAAGCCTCCTGCTTGCTCGGTGGTGGCAGCCATTTCTGTTGCTATTTATTTATCTTCTATAATTGAAACTTTGTAGCCTTAAGCAGAGGCCTGGGCAGGCCAGGGTGTGCGGAAAGCTTGGCTTCCTCCATCGCCGCGGGCAACCCTAGCCTCCTGCTCTCTCTAGCTCCGTGGCTGCCTCCATTTCTGTTGGGATTTATCTTCTATAATTGAAACTTTGTAGCCTTGAGTAGAGGCCTCGGCCAGCCAGGGTGTGCGGAAAGCTTGGCTTCCTCCATCGCCAGAGAAACCCAAGCCTCCCTCCTGCTCGCTCAGTGGCTGCAGCCATCTTGGTTGGGGTTAATTTGCATACTCGCTTCTTGATTGGCATGGCTGGTGGACGTGACTTGTGGGTGTAGCGGAGTGATGGCTAATTTGCATATTACTCTTTTATTAGATAGGATTCAACTAAACTTCACTATTCCTATTTCCTTGTTACTTCACATATATAAATACCTAAATCCTTTTATCAATTACCTATGTTAAAATTCTTTTTTTTATTTAATGACTAGAGGCCTGATGCATGAATTCGTGCACAGGTGGGGGGGTCCCTTGGCCTGGCTGGTCATCAAGGCCTACAGGGGGGCAGGGGCTGGCTGGCCAGGGGGAGGGAACCAGGAGGTTGGCCAGCCGGCCCCCCAATCAGGGTCTATCACAAGGGGGTGGGGAGGGGACCAGCCGGCAGGGGGGTGAGACCGCGGGAGGTTGACCCGCGGGAGGTTGGCTGTGGGAGCACATTGACCACTAGGGGGCAGCTCCTGCATTGAGCATCTGCCCACTAGTGGTCAATGAGCGTCATAGCGACTGGTCGACCAGTCGTTCTGATCATTCTGGTCATAACAGTCACTTAGGCTTTTATATATATAGATATACACAGACATTGTCTTTTCCCTTTAGAAATGTATTATAAGAAATCTAAAAATGGAAAAAGATTTGCTTTAAAAATAAGCAAAATTATGCATTTTGAAGTTAAGCTTTTATGCACATAAAATACCACATATGCATATTTTGGCATAATAAATAAAAGGCTACAGAGCAATTTAAATAGCTCAGCTCTCAGAAAATACAAAGCCTAGTAGTATAGGCTTTGAACACAGATCTGGATTTAACCTCTGAAGCTCAGGCTCTTCATCTCTACACTGGGTGTCTAGATTCTGGGATTTGTGAGGAGGTGTTGGAATAGCATAGTTCATCAAATGATAAAGTGTCTAGTTCATCATGTGATAAAGTGTCTGAGCTAATCCAGGAGGGACTGTGCCTGGGATGATCATTGAAGAGGCAGGGTACAGGGCCAACCTATACATAATATTTACTTCTTTGTTAGGTAGGAAAGCAATAGATTCATGGCAAGGGAGATAGGCAATTAGTGAGAAGTTAGCTGATCCTAGAAGCTCAGGACTTAGATTAAAATCAAGCTGAACTAAATTAACTGCTGCTTGGAAGAAGTATAATTTTACTATAAAACTAAGGATACAATCTACAGCTCTGCAGGCTTCATACTGCAAGTTGCCAAGGCTCATGGCCTCAATGTAATGTGGGTAAATATAGGGGAAATGCAAAAGCCTATGGACTTGTGAACACATTCATAGCTGGGCTGCTTGTGAACCTACTTATGAGACTGCAAAAACAAAAACTTTCCAATCTTAGAACAGATGTGGCTTTCTTTATATATTTGCATGTGTGTATATGTGTATATGTATATGAATATGCATATATATCTATACCCAGATTCCACAGAAAAAGGGTAACCTCCTTTGGTAAAGGTTAAAGATATTTGCGTTTGAAAACACATACATTTTGAAAATGCATGTTGCCTATATCACCTTTCCTAAAGGAAACATACTTACATCATGATGCTGTTTTAACCAGAAAAGAGACTCAAATTTTATCCTATTAAAAAAATTTATCAAGCTAAGAAAATAGAAGACATAAGTTAAAAGTAGAGTTTACCTCAAATTAAAATGTGTCCATGCTTTCTTACATGTCAGGAGAGTCACATGGTGTAGGAGAAAGAGTATTAACCTGGAAGTCATGAGCATGAGTCCTGCACTGTATGCAGCCCATCAGTGGGGTGCATAGCAAATTAAAGGACTGTCAAGTGAGGAAAGAGTGCTTGCTAACTGGTATGAGATCCAATATCTATAATAAAAACGAAAGATTAAGGAAATAAAATTAAGGTACCTACAAAACTGTCCTTTCCAAAACAAGCAATTTCCTCCAGTCACAAAGCAAGGCAACCCACCACTGAAGCAGCTATCCGAGGCTCTTGGACCGATTTCTCCTCAACAGAGTGCACCGAGGCCTTCTTGAGACCAAGGAAATGCCCTCTTTGTCTCTGTATCTCCACTGTTTATTACAGAGCATAAGCCAAAGTGCAGGCTCAGCACCTGTGTGTCAAATGCAGGTTTTATAAAGGAGTGTGTTTTTAAGGGCACACCACTTATCCATCTACATCCTTCATATCCGAGTTCTGGGGGAGTATGAGGGCCTGAGCCTGCTGGGCTACTTAAATTGCACTAAATGATTAACTACAGACCAAATACAAAAACCAAACAAACAAAATAGTAACAATGAAATATAAGTTAATTCAAAAGCAATATCATTCTATTTATCACTACAAGAAAGTAACATTTGTTTTCAAACATAGGCATGCACATGTAGATATGAAGCAACTAGAATTATTTCATGTAACTTTTAATGCCTGAGAATTTGAATATTTTAATTTTTACTATTTCTAAAAATATCTGGCAAAAGGAAATATTTTTGTTGCTGTTGTTGTTGTTGTTAATCCTCACCTTATGATCTTTTTTCCATTGATATTTTAAAGACAGCAGAAGGAAGGGGTGGGGGAGAGGGAGAGAGAGAGAGAAGAGAGAGAAAGAAACATCAATGTGCCTCTCTCTCATCGATTGGTTTCAGTCAAACACTCAAACTACTGAGCTATGCCAGCCAGGGCAAAAGGAAATACCTTTAACAATGACTTCTACTGACATGCAAAAGCAAGAAATAGAAGCCTGAGACATTTCGGATATATTTGAGTGGCAATAAGTAGAATGATTATAAGACTGATTCTAGATAAAAGTATCTGTATCTTGAAGTGAGGGGTTGGTCTCTAAAAAATGGCTATCAGCCCTAGCTGGTTTGGCTCAGTGGATAGTGTTGGCCTGCAGACCCACTTCTCTTTCTTTCATGGGTTCGATTCTGGTCAAGGGTACATGCCCAAGTTGCGGGCTCGATCTTCATAGAAGGAGTGCAGGAGGCAGGCAATCAATGATTCTCTCTCACCATTGATGTTTCTATCTCTCTCTTTCTCCCTCTCCCTGACTCTCTGAAATTAATAAAAATATATTTAAAAAAATTAAAAAATGACTATCAGATCCATTATGCTTCAGAGTAAAAACAATACAATAATAACTATATTATCTCTTGAATACTAAATCATAAAGTTTAGATGAGGCAACTTTATATAAAATGCTTACCTGAATACAGTATTGAAATAAAGTTTCTTCTTTATTCATACAATATTTCAGTAGCATAATTTATATTATATTTACTCCTCTTTTCAAAGAATAAATTTTGCAACTTGAATTGGACAGATACATAACAATGTTAGAGTCACAGAAAAAACTATTTTCTGTTCCCTCTCCCTCTAATCTAAACGAGGCTGTGCGGTGATTACCATGAAGTCTGCTCTGAAAAGGACCCAATGAAAAAATAACCCCACCTCTAAATAGTAATTATTACAAAAGACCCAAGGAAACAGCACAACACTTGAGACAAATTACACAGCACTACACTACTACCGTATTCTAATCCTGGGGTAGGAAATTTTGCTATCAAATCTCAAGAACTTTCACAACTGGAGTTTTTGTAGTATAATTAACAGGAGCTAGACACAGAAGTCTGGCTTAGTGTTTACTTGCAGTAGCCAAAATAAAAATTTTCTGTATCAAGAATTACCGTCAGAGTCTCCCATATCCTTCCTTCTCTCTTACTAACTAACCTAAATCTGTTAGTAAAATAAGCTATCAGCCAAACAGCTTTTAGTATAATTTAAGTCAATATTAATTTCACTGGCTCACAAAAACTGCAAAATATTTGGCTTAAATAAATTGAACAGGACAAACAGGAAGGAAAACAAAAAAATCAAAATAATTATAGAACACTCACAGCTTTAGAAACAACTATAAACACCTGAAATAGCATAATAGTAGAAATGTTATTTCTTCCCTTCTCCCTTAATGCATGCCCTATTTTAAATTCATGGCATTAGCCCTAGGTAACAAAGTTCAAACAAGAAATAAATCACAATTTTAGAGGGTGCCCCTGTGTAGTATTTTAATTGGACATGATGTTGGTATGAAAAGTTCCAGATATTTTAAAGAGATGTCACCCAGGCCCAACTATGGTATATTTAAATATGGACAAGACCAGTGACCCTAAGGCAGAACTACTCCCTAGAGTACCTGGGAAAATTTGTATTTTGTTATAATGTAGGACCTAAAAGTGCCAACAGCCAAAAACAGAAGTCCTAAGTTCATGACCTATGATGCTTAATAATAAAAATCTGTTTAACCACTCAAACTAACCTAGTATATAGAGGTAATATCTAAAAATGAGTTATAAAAAGGGAGAGAGAGGAAGTCCTGGCATACTTTTAGAATCTCCTATCAGGTATAACAAGGAGAAAAACTCCACACTTAAAATTATGTAATTTAGAATGAAAATTAATGATGCTCAATTCAGAAAACATTGACACTGTATCGAATTCTACTACTTAGTAGCTAAATTATTCTTGGGGATGTGCCTTAAATCTTTAAAACTCAGCGTCCTTATGTATAAAAAGAGGAGGATATTCATTTTAAAGATTCACAAAATAACAGATGTCAAGCCCAGGTGCTCAAGAGATGTATACCCTCTTGTGCCCATCTCTCCTTCTAGGGTCTTGGAAGATTACTCTGTGTGCAACTTATAATCATGCCATTCTCTTTCATTTATTCAGAACATATCATTGGGAATTACAGTGATGCCTAGCATAGAGTAATAAGTCTCATACATGTGTTAACCAAATGAAAGGAATGAGGAAATGAAAATTGGGCTAAGGAAACAAAAATATTCAAAAGTTACATACCCAGCCCTTAAATAAAAAGAGAAATGCACAAGGAGGTTACAGGTGTAGTTACCAAGATAGTGAATCGCCTGAAGAGATAAAAAGATAAGATTTAATTCATGTCCCACGTCTAGGGTCAAAAGGCAGACATAGATTTATTTCTGCCATTCAATCTGGAAGCACTATTATAAAGATAATGAGACCATGGTATGGAAGCACAGAGAAAGGAAAAAACAACTTCTTGAAAGACTCGGGCAAGACTTCACAGAGGAAATAAAATCTGAGCAGGTAGAGAGAGATAAAGGACATGTTTTATACATTCTGGGAGATGATAAATCATTTTCAACTTTTCTAAATACTATAAATACTATACAAATTCTTAAAGAAAAATCTGTACCAAAAAGTACTAAGCAAATCACTCCACTGGCTGTAATAAAGGCACCAATAATCTGTTTTTTATGTCTAATAAAAATATAATTTTTATATGAAATCCTACTCTACAGTCTGTCTAATATAGTTGAATATCATTTTTACATATTTGCCTTTGGTCAGTTTTGACAAAACAATAAAAACACCACTCCATCTTTATTTCTCTTCTCTTGAGACTAATAGACAATTCTATTTTACAATATTTAATATATAAAGCATTCAGAAGTCAAAATGTGTGGCATTTTTCATCTTGCCAATTTCATGTTAAGTCAAGGGCCTATTACCAGGCCAAGAAACCCAAACTTAGACAAAAGCAATCCATTGGGATCAGAAATTTGCCAAATCTCATAATTCAAAAATAAACTGTTAAAGATGGTTGTGAGGTTTTGGCACTGTGATTTCAAGTCATTCCATAATAGGGTTTGTATTTCATCTAATCAGCAAATCGGAAACTATAAAAGTTTTGGTGGTGTGGGGGAATTAAAATTTGGATTGTAATACAGAAGTCTTTCCTTCCCTTCCATATGTTTAAGTGAGTTAAAACTTCTAAATCCCGTTTTTTAAAAATGCCTTATAAAAAATAAAGCAGCCTGTAAAATCATATTTTTGGTACAGGAAACTTTAAATATTAAGCCTTGAAATGAAGAATTTGGAAAAAAAGAACATACAGTTTCTACAGCCAAAGTAGTGTCAGACTCTAGGTATATTCAGAACTAAGTACATTTAAGCTTCCAAAAATTTTTTTTTCTAAGTGACCTTTTCCTTGTTTTTGAAAATCAGGCATCTTATACTTGTATCAATATTTTTCAAAGGTGGTCATTTACCAATTTAATTAACAATGATGCCATTTGAAATCCTTAAGAACATCTCAAAGATAGTAGTTGGAGCAAGAGATGTAGATGAATTATATTCTTAAGTAGAGCTAAATGAATTATCATGCTATCAAAATAATAAAAGAAAATGGTTTTCATAAGTTAAAACATTTTTTTCTAACTGATTAAACTCAATATATTATAACCTCTAAATGGCAGAAATAGCAACTTGTCCCCATAAACTTTAAGTAATGTTCTCCTTTTCCTTTCTCTATTTTTTTTCTGTTGAGCTTTATATTGATTTCTTTCATAATTTCTTAATTTTATTTCCTTTTGTTTTTATATGGAAAAATTTCTTCACCTTTATTCTCCTATCCTTCAAATGAAAATTTTTCTGATATCATATTTTTTATTTTATTTTATTTATATATTTATTTATTTTCAATTATGGCTTACATTCAATATTATCTTATACTAGCTTCCAGTGTACAACATAGTGGTTAAACAATTATATACTTTACAAATTATATACTTTATGATCGCCCCCCAATAATCCTACTACCCACTTAGCACCATACATAGTTATTATAATATTATTGACTATATTCCCTATACTATACTTTATATCCCCATAACTATTTTGTAATTACCACTTTGTACTTCTTAATAACTTCACCTTTTTTACCCAGCCCTTTCAGCTCCTCCCATCTGGCAACCATTAATTTATTCTCTGCATCTATGAGTCTGGTTTTGTTTGTTCATTTATTTTGTTCTTTAGATTCCACATATAAGTGAAATCAATGGTATTTGTCTTTCTTTGTCTGACATATTTCACTTAGCATAATACCTTCTAGGTCCATCCATGTTGTTGCAAATGGTAAGATTTCATTCTTTATAATGGCCAAGTAATATTCCATTGTGTATTTATACCACATCTCCTTCCTCCAATGGTCTACTGATGGAAACTTAGGTTGTTTCTATATTTTGGCTATTGTAAATACTGCTGCAATAAACACAGGGGTGCACATATCTTTTTGTATTAGTGTTTCCAAAAGCTCTTTCTCATTTTTCATTATTTAAGTTTTAATGACATCCTGCTTCATGAAATACTTCACTGCCATCTCTTTCTAACAATTTAAGAAACATTTTTTATTTCTCTTTCTTTCATTGTCCTCTTAATAATTTTTATCAGTGCCAATCTTTTACATTTGAGGCTTTCATATTATGATTTATGATCCTTGATTGCGCATATATAAATGTTTTTTAAATCCTCACCTGATACCATGTTTTTTAGTGATTTGAGAAAGAAAGAGAGAGAGACCGAGAGAGACAGAAAGAGAGAGAAAGAGAAAGAGCGAGAAACATCAATGTATGAGAGAAACATTGTCATTTGTCTCCCCTTTTCTCTCCCTCCCCCCATTAGAGAACGAACTTGCAACCTAAGTATGTGCCCTGACCGGGAATCAAACCCACACACAGCCTTCTGGTATATGAACAATGCTCCAACCAACTGAGCCACCTGGCCAGGGCCTCTGCCCATTGATATTTAGCAGTAAGTTAAATAAAAGCTGAATGATGTTCCTTAGGCACAGATGTGCTTTCTAGACTGGACAGATTCACTTCTGTGTATCTGCTTTGGAAACTATCATTTATAGGGCCTCTCCAAAAGTAGGTATGTGAAAATATTTTTCTTACAATGATCAGTTTCTCTAGAAGATAATTCAACAATTTCTTGGGAGGCGGGATGTATGTGGGGTGGTGAGGTGGGGTAGCTGATGGAGTATAAACTCTGTGCTGTTGGTGTTCTGCATGTGGTAGGGGAAAGGTACGGACTATGGAGTATCCACTGGAAGACATTCAGCCAATCTTTTTTTCAGTCCCTTTCATTCCACTTTCAATTGCGCAAGCTGTTGCTGAGTCCTGACCTCTATTATTCAACAGCTCTGCCATCATGAGCTTCCTTTCCCTGGCCTTACAGGTGAAGTGCCTGGTTGGGGCATTGTGTACATGGGGGAGAGGTCTGACTGTTCGTTACGTTATAACTGATTACCTCATTTTATGCTCTTTAACTCTCTTCTATGCTAGCTGCCTCAAAATCTTGAGTCGTCTCCCCAGGTTTCTTTTTGAGTATGTAATATTTCTTTTCATTGTTATCCCATCCCAAAGCTAGCTCTGAGAAATCAGTTGTAATATCTCCTTCCACTTTCTGACTTCCAAATTCAGTTTAAATGGCATCTCTTCTCTCACTCTGATCATTCCCATAAGATTATTCTTTCTCAATGTTTTATTCAGTAGAAGTTTATTCTAAACATAATAACCATTACTTTGTTTACTATTCTTTCCATACCTCACTAAGTAATTCCTTCTAGATTTGTTTTTTTTGAAAGACATCTATAATTTATTTGGCAAACACTTTTAGTGGGCTGATTTTTTTATTTAATGTCTTGGCCTAGAAATTCCCTGATCATGCAAATAAAGTAAATTCAAAACCCAAAGCCTGGTAGGAAAAGGACTTAGGATAAACTCCCAGCAGAGACTTCCTTCATTCTCCATTCAGATCCCATGCTGAGACAGGCCGCTTTCTTGTATCACTATGCAATCTTGGTATTATCCTTTCACTAAGAACACAGATTTCTCTGCTTTATTAGGCATCTAATTCCTAGCCTTCCACCCAATCCGAAGCTTTGTCTCTTATTCCAGCAAGAACAAAAACAAACAAATAAACAAAATACCTCTTCCCTTCCCACAGGTTGTCACAAGCAGGAAACTATCCCAAATCAGCTACATGACAGACTACTGTTCACTGTTTTGGTGTTTAGTTATTTCATTTCTAGCCACAGGGAAATTCTCTTGCTACTTTTTGAGCTCAGCTATGCATTAAGAGGATATGTGTTATATTTTACTTGGCATATCTAGACTTCTATTAGGGAGATGTTTTCTGGTTATTTAGTCTGCCCATATAATTTCTCAAATAGCATTTTAGTGATATCTTAGAATAGATACATTTTAAGTGTTTAATCTAGCATCTTCTGTGAGAAAGTAAATGCTATTACTTTTACATGATTATAAGATACATTTCTATGCACTCACTTAGAAATCACTTTCCTGACCTTTTGCTCTGTATTCCTTATATTCATTTATTTTTATTAATTTGGAGAAAGATCAGATGATGTAACTAAAGCAGTATAGGTAACAGATTTAGATTAGGATTGAAGGCTATTTCTATTGAGTAGCTGAGTGAGCTCAGAAATTTCACGTATTTTGGACAATCATCTATTGTATCAAATAAAAATATTAATAATACTTTGAAACACATGAAATTTCAATATTTGTAAGTCACAAGAGTAGAATATCAGCAATTTCTTGTGCTTCAAACTAACACTACTTTCATAGAACTTGGCCTCTAAGAGTGCTTGTCACATAATGAGTGGCCAAATGGTGGCTCCACTTCTTTTATAATAATTTCAGTTAGAAGAAATTCCAGGTGATACTGATCCACACATATGCAACAGTTTGCCTATTTTAAAAGAATTAGACTTAGTTTTACATTACAGCCAGTTTGGGGTTAATATTGGCTTGTAGAACTACAGTAACGTAAGAACATAATCTTTGTACAAATATTGTTATTATAACAAATTCATTATGTAACCACATATTGGGGATTCTCCATGTATATGTTTTCATTAACTTACATCAGGGATCATGACATGTCAAATTTGATATAAAGCAAAACCCACAGTCAAAGAAATACTTTTTTCCACATTTTCTATGTAGGGTTCTAACTTAGTATTGCTATCATTATGTGTCAACTGGCTAAGAACCAGCACCTCAAACCACATCTAGCTCAGTCTGCATGGAGAAAACCAATTTCTAAAGGGTGAGGAAGGTAGGTACTCACCGTTAGAGCTAAGAGTTTCCCATAGGTGAGATGAGCAGGGATGTGATCAGTCTTGGATCTCAGTGATTCCATATACCAGTACTCTGCCTCTGGGAGTTTGCTTAATCGCATATACGCTTCACCTGGAAAATGAAGCATGACAATCAATCTGAGGACACAGCTCTCCAACAGCCTTTGCAACAGCATCTCATCACCATGCTTATGTTCCATGACATTTCCAGTACTTTCATCTGCTATCTCATTTTATTCGCTACAAGTCATCATCATTCCGTTTTACAGAAGAGAAAACATGTTTGGAGAAATTAAGTGAAATGGCTAAAATAAAAAGTCTACTAATTGGTAAAGCTTTAATTTTTAATCTAGGAACATCTGATTCCCAAGTATATGTGCTTTGTCACCATTTCTGTGTGTGTGTGTGTGTGTGTGTGTGTGTGTGTGTGTTTTTCTTAAGTTTGTTCTTTCTTATGTATAATCATTTACTTTTTAAATTCATATTCATTCATTCCTTTAGAAACACAAGCATTTAGAGAATAACTACTAAGTGAAGAGCATTATGCAGGACCTAGAGGAGAGAAGTTTAGGGTCATACCCTCCGAGGTTTACAGCCACATTGAGAAAGTAAGATTAAATGAAGGAATGAAAAACTTGTGGATTATGCATTAATGCTAGATTTTTTCCAGAATTATTTTCACTTTATATTTTAATAAGTAAATAAACTTTATCACTTTCATTTTTAAAATCTAATACATACATGACAATTATTTATCATGCCCAGCAACAACTATAAAGCTAGTCTGAGGCCTTTGAAGCATCTGTTATTACTTTCAGCTTATATGAATTTTATCTACCAAATAGCATTTCACTAATAGCTAAGTAAGAGGAAAATAATTGGAAATAAAGCCAAAAGTATAGCAGTTGCCCTTTTATTATAATGCCTCTCTCCCTTATATGATTATGAAGAACATTCACCCAATGGAAAAATTATATTTTAAGATAATTTGTGTATTTAAGTTAAATATTGTAGCTTTAAAAAGCACTGCATATGTAGAAGCTATTTCAGTTTCTGAGACCAAGCAATAGACTGGTAACCTGCATTATTTTTCAGGCAGACTTTTATAGCTTAACTAATCATCATTATGATAGCTTTTTCCATTTATACTCATAATCAGTTGTTTTTTCTATATGTATTACCCACATTGATTGTACATCCTTATATCAAGGATGAGCTAGCTTCCTTTTATTTTAATCATATTCTTCTTCTATCAGTACTGCATTGTCAATACTAATATGTTTGATGAATTGAATTAATTTGAGTCTCCTGACCTTTTGAGTGCCCTTTGCCCGCTGGTCAGTAAAAAATATTGGTGAAAAGTATATGTATCTACTTACATACATCTATGTGTTTCTAGTTCTAAGAACAGTCCTTACATCATAAAAATAATAGCTAGAAAACATTTTGTATTGTTTTACTAAAACTTAAAATGTGTTCGCACTTTAAAATAATTTGATTAGATTAAATCTCATGCTTGGGGTGAGATGCAAGAACTACTGAAGTAAAGGCCGAAGATTGCAATGAAATACACAAAATGCTCACAGTTGTTAGACTGGTAAAATTAGAAATGAATATTTTAATTTTCATAATTTTCTGTAATAATTATATTGTTTTTTGTTATAATATCTTTATAAAAACTGAAATGCTGTCAAACAGTTATTTATTTATTTTTTTGCCATGACAAACTAACAAATGTTCCCAAATAAAGAAACAGTAATTTTTCTTAGGAAAAGTGAACTGCTCTTCACATTAAAACCATTCTAGATATAATTTATATAACAGGAAGGATGCACAATATCTAAAGTACTGAAATTTTTTAAAGCAATTAATGGTAAATCGTATTCAAATATTTATCTCTAAAATTTATTCTAAAGCCAGCAGAAAACACATACTAACAAGAGTTACAGCTGAAAGTGGGCTTGTTTGCAGGTTGTTTGAAATCAACCTGAAATTCTACTTTAGATCTTTAAGTGTTCGTAAGTCACTTTTTAGAAGTTGTACAATCATTGCATTTAATATAGATTCTACTTTTTATTTATAACAAATACAATTAATTTGTAGAATAATAACAGTAGGTTGTCTGTCTAGAAAAAGAATGCAAGAGAACCACAATACCAGAGAGCTTCAGATTCAAATATTTATATTTAAGTTGATGATGTCTGAAAATCACTTCAGTGTACTTTCTAAGTCAGAAATCTATCATTATTAAAACCTCCTTTTGAAATGAAATATTATTAATTTACTAAATAATTCATGGCTGGCCCATTGTCTTCAGTAAAAACTCATAAGCAATTTATTAGTTTGTAAAGCTTATGAGATAGAGAAATATCAAAGGACTAGAAATAAAAAATATAATCTAATAACACATCTTGAAAAATGTATATAGCCAACCTACTTGGGTACTATTCATTACAACTCAGAAAATCCTAAATAATAAAAGGCTAATATGCAAATAGACCAAACAGCTGAACAACCGGTCACTATGACGTGCGCTGACACCAGGGGGCGTGCGTGGAACATGGTGGGCATCGGCCATGGTGGGTTGGTAGAGCAGGTGAGCAGGGATGCCAGAGCAAGGTGGGGCGCCAGTTGCTATCATTGGGGCGAGCGTCTGGTGGTTACTGAAAATTCTTTGCTCCCATGCGCCACGGTTCAGTCCAGAGTTCGCACCCGCTGCTGGCTCCGGAGCCCTGCTCGCACCCGCAGCCGGTGCCAGAGCCGCCACTTGCACCCGCTGCCGGTGCCCGGTGCTGGTCTCGATCACTTGGCGCCATCAGCGGGTGTGAGTGGCGGCTGCCAGCCCCTATCGCCCTTGAGGGCTTCTCCCCTCCCCCTGCTCCTGAGGAGCGATCAGGGCAGCAGCTGCCACTCACAACCACTGATGGCGCCGGACCCGCTTGCACCCACTGCTGGTGCCGGCCCCAATTTCTCTGCACCGTCAGCGGGTGCGAGTGGGGCCGGCGCTGTCAGCGCATGGGAGCAGCAGCGGCAGGAGCAGGGCTGCTGGCAGACAGGGAACCAGGGGCCGTGGCAGGAGAGGCCAGGCAGGGGTGCAGAGGATGGGCTGAGACCCACCCTGGTGCCTTACCGTGGCCTCGCAGCCCACGGTTCCTTTCAAAGTGCACGAATTTGTGCACTGGGCCCCTAGTGTTTATATAACCACTCACAGATATAAAAATGATTACAATGACAATAATTCACTGACGTTTAATATGAATCAGAATAGCAAGCTGGGGGATGGGTAAATTTCTGATTTATGTGCACCCACGCCTCACATTCTGCATCTTTGGGCATGCAAAATGTTTCCTCATTTCCCTCAAGAAGCCTTAACTAATTACCACCATTCAATAACTACCAACTATTCAGAGTAGGTTTGTAAAATGAAACATGTTTTCAGTCTATTAGTTGCTTTATATATGCATCTCATTTTTTATTAAGAAATGTCATTACCTGGACTTTACAAACGAAGAAAGTAAGAAGCATAGTGGCTAAATAAAACACAAAGACTCATAAATGTGGCAAATGTAAAGCTGCGATTCAGCCCAGGACTACCTGGCCTCAGAGCACACTGCCTCACCCAGCTGGTGCAGACTAATCACAAACTTTCTGAAGCTCTGGCTCAGGTGAAAATTACACTCTCTTTCTTACTCCAAGAAAATTGTTTTTTAGTCTGTGATACATTTGCCATGGAGTTTATTTCACTTTGCCTTGGGCTTATCTCTTGAATTAAAGGAATAAGGAAGAGCAATAATAATCCCTGGATGACCTTTACCAGGTGTACTGGTTAATAATGCGGATTTTGCCATCAAAGAAAACACAATAATTTCAAGAGAAACATCAAAAGTGCTTTATTTAAAGTAATGTCCATCGTTAGCTACACATTTCCCCATCTTTCAGGTAATTTGTGGATACTGTCCCAACAGAACTTTTCTTGTTTTGAGGCAAACCATTCAGAGACCCAATTTTCACTTCTTCCTACGTTTTGAAGTGCTGCTCAGAAAGTGCGTGTGCCATCCATCAGAACAAGTGGTAATCTGAAGGAGCAAGGTCCGGTGAATACAGCGGGTGGGTTAATACTCCCAGGCAAGATCTTTTAATGTGTCTTTAACTGGTTTTGAAGTGTGTGATGGTGTGCCATCATGAAACAAAATTACTTTGCCGTGTCTTCTGGCACATTCTGGTCGTTTCACGATCAAAGCATGGTTCAAATTGATTATTTGTTGTTGGTAGCGATCAGTATTAACAGTTTCACCTGGTTTTTGAAGCTCATAATACACCACACCTTCCTGATCCCACCAAACGCAGAGCGTTGTCTTCTTTCTGAAGCGATTTGGCCTTGCAGTTGATGTTGATGGTTGATCTGGATCAACCCATGATTTTGTGCATTTGGGATTCTTAAAATAAATCCACTTTTCATCACCAGTCACAATGCAATGCAAAAAAGACTCTCTCGTGCCTTTGAAGCAACATTTTACTGATGACTTTTTCGGTTTTCCATTTGTCTTTCATTCAGTTGATGTGGCACCCATTTTCCTTCCTTTAAAATCTTTCCTATTGCTTGTAAAAGATCAGAAATTGTTTGCTGAGCAACGTTTAATCTTTCTGCAAGTTGTTTTTGAGTTTGACATGCATCTTCATCCAATAATGCTTGTGATTGTTGGTCTTCAAACTTTTTTGATTGACCTGGACGTTCTTTGTCTTTCACATTGAAATCATCACTTTTAAAGCGTTTAAACCAGCGTTCACAAGTATCTTGAGATGGAGAATGTTCACCATAAGCTTCCCAGAGTATATGATAACTTTCAGCAGCACTTTTCTTCAAAATAAAGTAATGAAGTAAAAACTTCCCACAAATGCTCTTTTCTTGGCATGAAATTTGACATTTTTAAGTGTAAAAAATATCTATGATGTTAACAACTTCAGCAAATTTGATATATGAAGTTTTGAAGTTTGCTGTCAATACAACAAAATAGCATACATATCAAATCACATATATATCAACTTTTGTGTAACTCCATCAATTGAAAAAAAATCCGCATTATTAACTGGTACACCTGGTAAAAGTGGTAATAAAATCAAGATGCAAAGCCTAAAATGCAAGAAGCCTAAAATGCAATGGTCATATATCAATTTAAATTTGTTTAAATGGTAACTCATAAAGATTTAAGCAATAAACAAGTACTAACAAGGTAGGGGCTTCATATTTCTCATTTCTAATTCACAGAAGTTAGAATACTCATTTTATGGATGAAAAGGAGGCTCAGGTATGATAAGTGACTTGCAGGAGGACAGATAGAAATCTCATCCAAAAAGGTTTGAATGGCCCTAGAGCCCGTGTTTATTTTTTTTCCATTCATTGCATCAAGCTGCCTATCAAATAAAATTTATTATTTATTGACTACCTACTAAGGTCTTTAATATGTTATCTGGTACTTTTACAGTATGCCTACACTGCAATTAATATTTGTCTCATTTTACAAATGAAGTGACTGCTGCTCATTGAGATTAAGCAACTTGCTCAGTATTCAAAAACAGGCAAATGCCAGAGTCAGGATTCAAATCAGAGTTCTCCCTGACTCTTTCCACTATACCATTCTGTCTAAATACTATGAACAGTCATTAGAGAGTGGATACAGTTACTGAAAAAAGTCCTGTCACTGGATTCAGTTTTAGGAGAGAATGACATATGTTAATACTTTAAGCTTGATCAAAATGATAAAAATTCCATGAAAGAAGTGGCCCCAGGAAAAGAATAAGCAAATTCAATAAGTAAGGAAATGAAGATACTTGGTTGGGAATGGGTATAGGGAGGGGGTTAAGTCAAGTCATCTTCTCTGGTACTATACTTCTTAACTTACAATTACAGAAAAAAAAAATGTTTATAGTACCCAAGAGGGAAAAATAAAAAGCAATGATGATTATTTTTCCTTCTCATCCTGCAAGAAAATAAAAATGACATAATAGAGGCCCTTTCGTCAGAATGAGAAGATCTGCTGTGCAATGATGTAGTGATCAGGTTTATCACTCAGATTTATTTCCGATTCAGGCACAAACCAAAGGAATTTGTTGTCTCCAGGTTGACTTTCTCCCTAAAAAGCTTGTGTATAAATAACCCAGGAAAAACTTACTCCTTAAAGGAAAAAATGCTGAACTACTGATGATGTAAGAGGCCAGATCTCACTGATTCTCATGACTCAGGTTTCTGGACAGCTGCAGCTTGTAGAGCATGTAGTGGGGCATAAAACCCATATTTGTCACTGTTTCCTTTTGTTCCTCCTGCCCTTGCTCAAGATAGTATATTTCTAAATTAAGATTTGATTTGAATACCCTCTTTTTTTCAGTTTTATTGAGATATACACTGAGTGGCCAGATTATTATGATCTCTGAACACATAATAATCTGGCCACTCAGTGTATATCCTATATAATAAAAGGCTAATATGCAAATTGTTCCCTCAACCAGGAGTTCGACCAGAAGGCAGGCCGGCCAACTGCCCATGTCCCCTCCCCCTGGCCAGGCTGGCCTGACCCCACCCATGCACGAATTCATGCACCAAGCCTCTAATATATATATATATATATATATATATATATATATATATATATATATATATACAACACACACACACACACACACACACACACACTAGAGGCCCGGTGCACGAAATTCGTGCACGGAGGGGGGTTGTCCCTCAGCCCAGCCTGTACCCTCTCCAATCTGGGACCCCTCAAGGGATGTCCGACTACCCGTTTAGGCCCAATCCCAGGGGCCTAAACGGGCAGTTGGACATCCCTCTCACAATCCAGGACTGCTGGCTCCCAACTGCTTGCCTGCCTGCCTTCCTGATTGCCCCTAACCACTTCTGCCTGCCAGCCTGATCACCCCTAACCACTTTGCTGCCAGCCTGTTTGTCCCCAACTTCCCTCCTCTGCCAGCCTGGTCACCCCTAACTGCCCTCTCCTGCAGGGTTGATCACCTCCAACTGCCCTCCCTTGCAGGCCAGGTGCCTCCCAACTGCCCTCTCCTGCTGGCCATCTTGTGGTGGCCATCCTGTGTCCACATGGGGGCAGGATCTTTGATCACATGGGGGCAGCTATATTGTGTGTTGCAGTGATGATCAATCTGTATATTACTCTTTTATTAGATAGGATAGAGGCCTGATACAGGGGTGGGGGCCAGCTGGTTTGCCCTGAAGGGTGTCCCTGATCAGGGTGGGGTTCCCTTGGGGCATGGGGCAGCCTGAGCAAGGGGCCTGTGGTGGTTTGCAGGCGGGCCACGCCCCCTGGCGACCCAAGCAGAGGCCCTGGTATCTGGAATTTATTTTCCTTCTACAATTGAAACTTTGTAGCCTGGAGCAGAGCCAAGCCTGGGGCTCCTCCGAGGCCGGCAGCCATTTGTGTTGGGGTTATAATTGAAACTTTGTTGCCTTAAGTGGGTAGGCCCGGCCAGGGTGTGCGGAAAGCTTTGCTTCCCCTGTTGCCGGCGGCAACCCTGGCCTGCTCTCTCAAGCTCCATTCTGCAGCCATTTGTTTGAATTTGTTTACCTTCTATAATTGAAACTTTGTAGCTTGAGTGGAGGCTTAGGCCTGGCAAGGGCAGGCGGAAAGCTTGGCTTCCTCTGTTACCTAGGAAACCTTGCTCTCTGTGGCTGTAGCCATCTTGGTTTGGGTTAATTTGCATACTCGCTCTGATTGGATGGTGGGCGTGGCTTGTGGGCGTGGCTTGTTGGTGTGTCGGAGGTATGGTCAATTTGCATATTTGTCTATTATTAGATAGGATATATATATATATATGAGTAGCCAGATTATTATGCATTCAGAGATCATAATAATCTGGCCACTCAGTGTAATTAACATACAGCACTATATGAGTTTAAAGTTCCCACATATGCCCTGACATATATATTATCAATGATTACCACAATAAGTTTAGTTAACATTCATAATTTCATACAGATACAAAAGAGATTTTTAAAAATTTTTTTTCATTGTGATGAGAACTTTTAGGATCTAGCAACTTCCAAATGTATCACACAACAGTGTTAACTACAGTCATCATGTACATTACAGCCCCAGAATTTTAACTAGAAATTTGTACTTTTTGACCACCTTCATCCAATTCTCCCTGTCCCAGATTCCCTATTTTAAAAAAAAACAAAAAAAACTTTTGTGACCAACATTACCAAAAGTGATCATCCCTTACAGTAATTTTTTTCTACAAAATTATTGAATAAATATTTTACATATCAATTTAGGTTAACCAATATGGATCATGCATATGATGGTAAACATAAAAGTTATCTCTCATTCCTGCCTGTATGGTTCTTGCTGTAATCTAGTGACAAATAAATACTAGTATACTTATTAGCATTTTCCAAGTTCAATTTTTAAATGCACAGGAAACAAAATACACAAAAACTTTTTAAAAAAATTTAACTCATTTAAAAAATGTGATTTCATAGTTATCAGGGTTTGGATTGAAAAAAATATCAACTTAATAATAATAAAGGTGGTAAGTGGTTAGGAGCATGTTTTGACAGCAGAACAGGAGTAAATGAGGTGTGAACAACACTGACTCACATATATCTAGCTATCATTGAAGAAATTATAAAAGTTTCAAAAGTATGTTTGTAAAAAAAATGCTACACCAGCACAATGGAGAGAATATCTATTTTTGTAAAAGGCCTCACAGAGGTTATAGCACTTTTCTGGCCTCTCAGGAATAATGGGAGCACTCATAACAGGCCCCACACGACTACCAGCGGGCTTTCTGTGGCTGATACAGAGAAAGGATCTCATTGCCAATACTCCAAATGTTGGAGTACTTTGCTTGAACATCAGGCATTCTAGATAATCTTTCTAATTTCTAGGCTTTCCAAATTTGAGGACTTACCTGGTCACTAAGGTAATCCTCCATTTTCCAGAAATGCTTATTTTCCATTTAAGATAGTAGGTTTACTTTGGTGGTTTTTATACTTAGTGTTTTGATGTCCTGGCCATTGTTTTTAAGGATCACTTTACCAATCTTCACATTTTTATGATTATTTCTTTTTGTATGCTACTTTAAATTCTTTTTTTAGAAATTAATTTTTGCCACATAATTTTAAAATAAAGTAAACCATCTTAATTACTTGATTAATTTGTTTCATCTACCTGTTGAAATCATTTACAATTATGATGCAGCATTAAATTATGAATTACATAACAAAATAGTAATTAGATGACTGGGTTTCAAATTTTAACTTTACTATTAAGTAGTTGTATGGTTGTAAACAAGTAATTTATTTGCAGAACCTTGGTTTTATCACCTACAAAATGAGGGGCTAAGAATAAATAACTCCTTTGTCTCCAAAATGATATAGATGATCAGTTGTAGAATCACCAATGTTGTATAATTTATACATTGTCATTACTTAAATCAGTGACAATATCCTAATCAGTTTAAAAAAAGAATTGCTGTGTTCATGGATTTTTCTAGATGATCTATTTAAGAGTGACTATATCCTGATCAAGTCCTGATCATTTCTTTTTTTATTTTTAAATATTTATGTATTTGCTATCTAATTAAAAGTATATCTGTTCATTACAGAAAGTCTGAAAGATCAGAATTTTATTACATTGTATTAATTCTATCACTCATAGATAGCAACTGGTAAATTTTAGTGTTTTTCCAGAATTTATTTTACATACTGAAAAAAATCAATTATATAACTAATGAAATGTTGGTAGTTTTAATAAGAGTTTAATTTCTTTCTAGCGTTTTCCTATATTAAATAAAAATGTGATAATTTTTCCAATATTCAATTTTCTCATTCAAGATCAATATTCAATTTTTGTTTATTTAAAAAAATCCTTCCCACATTTTTATGGAGGTGCTATACCAACTTCAGCAATTACCATCCTACTAATCTCCTTTTATCTACATGTCTCTTACTATTTCCTTAGAACACATATGTAGCAGCTGAATTCTCAAACTAAAAAGCATTAGCAAATTTAATATTTAAGATAAAATACTTCACTTTCTCAAGTAGTATATGAGAACAATTTTTTTTAAAGACTCATCAAATGAGATTCTAATGCTTTTTAAAATGTCCATTGGAAAAGATAAAAATGCTTTCATTTAAAGTTTTTATTTTAATGATTAATGAAAATGCACAAATTTTCATTTTTTTTCACAAAATTTTACCCATGAATATTTTTATGTTAAGGTTATTATTTAATGGATTTAAACCATTTTTTTAATTTCTGTATTTATCTTTTCTTTATGATATTGCAAAAGATGGTTTAAACAGTTTTTTGTTTCAGACTATTTTAATTTTATGTATGCAAATCAAGTTGAGTTTTGCTTTGTAGGTTTATCACTATCTTTTATGCACAAAAACTATTTTTTTCATCATAGGGTCATACATTCTCTCCTAATTATATAATTTCATTATTACAACTGCTACTTATTTCATAGGAAATACATTTTGCCATATTGTGTGAGGCAAGTATTGGATTTTTATTCTTCCCAAACATTATCACTTATCCCAGATCAACTTTTATTATAAGAACTGCCTTCCCTTACCAATATTTAATTCTAAATTTATTACCTACAAAAGTGTTTTGTATGTTTTTATCTGTTTCTAGGGTTTCGCTTCTGTCTGGTTTTCTATCCTTATACAAGTACAAAACTGCTCTAGTTACTGTAGCTTCTTTTAATATTTTAATATCGAGTACAACAAATTATTCTTCCCCTCATTTGCTCTATTTTTCTGTTAAGTTTATCAGATTAACTTTGGAAGAATTTTGTTAAGTTTTTGATAAAATTTTTGTTGAAATGTTTATTGTTATTGAATTATAATTTGTCAGTTTAAGAAGAAAATTTTTACAAACTTATTTCCTTTAATTAAGATCAGTACTCAATTCTTCATTTATCCAAACTTCCCCACCCTTGTTTATGTACCTGGAGGACCTAACTGGACAATTATAAGCTTCCCAATCCCAAACTAGACTCTGAGATGTGTAGAACCAGACATAAAACCATTCATCTCATGGTCAGTCCTCCAACCTAAGTTCAGAAGCCTCTGGCTCAAAAGAGTTTGAGAAATATCTGATAAATATTTGATCACATTATATATCAACTTGGATTTAGATGTTACATTTTTATCAAGTATATACTTCTTCCAGAATCAGTGGTCGGTCAGAACCATATGACATCAGGAGTCTATTATTTCAAGAGCTTAACTTGCTGCAATTTTAATTCTCACTTTTTACTTGACAGTGCTAGCATTAACACAGAAACATTAGGAAGCCTGGCTTTATTAAATTACTTATACCATAAACTTATTATAACTATTGGCTGTCAAATTTTGGGAATCTCTTATAGTTACATCCTTATCTTATCTTTATAAAAATAACACAGTCCACCTGCCTTAAATATATTAATTCTGATAGGAAATCCTCAATAGCTAATGTGCAGAGCAGAAAAAGATGAAGAATTTTAAATGATTACAGAAATAAGAGATTTTATTTAGTATCTGACAACAGACTTCAATAACTCTTTTCCATTTGGGTGGAAGAGTTGGAAGTAAAATAAAATATGACCCAAATCTTAGAATTAAGGAGGCTTATGAAAAGGATCAATATTTAACACTTCACCAAGTCCAGTAGCATCAAACTTAAGGGAAATCTTAAAGCCTGAAAGAAGAGTTTTAATCCAAAAAGAGGAAAGGTGGGGGGGTGGGGGGGGTGGAGAAGCAAATATACATTTCTTTAAGTAAAACACATCAAGAAAGGGGTTAAACTTCGGTGAAAGTTGAAAAGGTTCCTAATTTCTAGTGTGAGGTTATATACAGGAAACAACTGATGTGCCAGCAAAATTTAACTTGGAAAAAAGCCAGGATCCTGTGTCAATATTTCTCTACTTACAACTGGGGATCCTGAAGTTCTCTAGGCTAATCAATTCCTTTTATGTTTTCAAAGAACTAAATCACTGAAAATAATCCATCAACCACTGTTGGAGCCAATCCTGTTAAATGCTCAGCATTTTCCAAAAAAGAAAAAGGAAGACTGTGAGATTGTGTGTGTGCGGGGGGTTTGGGGGTGTATGTTCTTGTGTGTGTTGGTAGAGTTGATGATCCTCTCCCCTAAAATATAATACTGTCCTCAAGAGAATGCAATGGGCCCTGACTGGGTAGCTCAGTTGGTTGGAGTTTCATCTCAATACACCAAGGTTGCAGGTTCAATCCCCAATCACGGCACATACAAGACTCAACCAATGAATCCATAAATAAGTAGAATGACAAAATAGGCGTTTCTCTCTCTCTTCCTCTTTCTCTCTCTCTCAACTCAATCAAAACTAAAAATAAAAAAGAGAGAATTACAGTGGAGTAAATGAAATGGCTTAATATAATTAGAGAACACTAGAATTATCAAGGAAGTGCTAAATTGTGCTTAATTAAAAAAAGGTTTATACCAGAGAAAATAAAAAAAATAATAAGTAAATATTCTACTAGCCTGGAAAGAATTAATGAAAATAGTAGTATTCAGAGAAACAGGACTTGAATATTTGCAGGCAAATGTCAAAGGAGTATAATAAAAGCATTTTCAGTTTTACATACATCTTCTTATGAATACATTTCATATGTATTTCTGGATCAAGCAATATGTCTCCATAATATGCAATGAATAATTTATTTATACTATAATTTTATATTAATGTTAATTAAATTCATACTATTTTTAATGAATACTTGAAAATAAGACTCAATGACAGTTCAAAAAATGCATACCCATAATTAGTATGTGGGCAAAAAAGACTTATATTTTGGAACAAAACTTTGTAAGTTCTTTTTTAACTCTTTATTCAATTTGAGTATAGCAACAGTTTCTACAGGAGATATAATTAAAACAAAAGAACAGCTAATTAGGGAAGTTAAATGAAATTTTTATATAGCAAAAACCTTTTCCTTATATATTAGGAAAAGCAGACATAAGTACACATATAGCAAATATAGACAGTTAAATATATGTAACACTAAAATATATTTAATTTTAACTTAATTTTTATTACTTGCCTACTCTAAATATGTGCAATGACTATATCCTTCATACAAAATTGTTTTCTCCCTCATGATTATGTCCATTTCATCTAGTCACCAAAATAGTCATCTTTTAAGAATGCCTGATTTTGAAATCTAGTTAATAAAATTCCAAGTATAACATTATATCACCTTGATTTGATAAGATAACCCAACAATCTTTAGTAAAAGGTTCATTCCATGGACATTTCCCAAAGAAAGAATAAAATGTATATTTTCTTCTCATTTATTTTTATTGAAGCCTCAGAAAACAAATTTTCCAATCAGAACATACTGAAATTTTTTGGGAATCAGAGAATAAGAAAGATATAATTAAGTATTAATTTTAGTGTATTCATTTCCTCACAACTCAATTTAAAAGTAAAGTGTTAAGCGCCAATTTTTTCCTTTACCATTAAACAGGCAAAAGTAAGAATTAATGTTAACAGGTGGACTTGTATGGTTTTAATAGCAATGAAATATAATCAACTGTCTCATATCGTATTTCCAGGAAAGCAAGTGACACTAGACCTAACTATTATTATTGCCTTATTATTGCCACGAAAGTGTTACAACTCCCCACAGGAACCATATATCTTCAGGCCCTGGGTTTAATTAAAACTTTAAACAAAATATATTGCCTATTTAATGCAGCTGAACTGAATGCTGCTGACCTTTGTAGTGTATAGACTAATGCCTAGCAAATTAATGTCTGCAACCATGGCACATAATGTCGAATTTATATCAAGCCTGAAGAGTAAAAAGAAAAATTAAACCACTACAGTTTATAATGATAAGTGAACTTCTGGAAGAACATTTTATAAATTTTGTACATAAATTTTATATATTTATTCTTTTTGCTATACAGCCAAAAGTTCATGATTTCCTTATCTTGCTGGCTCCACATCTTATAAAGTGAACTTCTAAAATCCCTCAAAGTTACCTTTCCCTTTTCTGGATTGTCATACCTCACACCTAGCACTGGTTTCCTGGTCTTGTCCTTTCTGATGATGAACAAATGAAAGTGATATAAATAGATTTACCTTTAAAATTAGAAGTCAATATTCTGAAGGTTACATAGATCAATGGCTAACCCAGTTGTAAGGCCATCCTTACGTTTATAGGACTGACGCACTGATTTTCAAGAGTGCCAATGGAAGGAATCGTAGAAAATTCACCAGAACTCAAAAGAGAGGAAACGAGTGGGTATAAAGAGCTTAACACTGCTGAAGTGTTAATGCTTCCACGCTTGAAAGATGTGAAGTTCAAATCTCACAGTTAAAAACCATCTCTTTCACAGTCAGCATGCTAAATGCCTCAATCGATCCAAACGCAGTCATAGAAGAAAACATGAAGGATGTAAAGCATCCTGTCAAAAATTTACTGTGAATATCTCTACTCTAAATATATTCTGGATCAAGGTGAGGTAAAGAGTTTATAAAAAATAAATGATTCAGCTAAAAAAGCAGCCACACAGAAGGCTGAGAAAGAAATAAATTTCTTTTATAGCCATTCTACCAACTAAACAGTCTATAGTGTACATACTTCAAGTAGAGTTAGGATAAACTTACAAGTGAACATTTTTTATTTTGTTTTCCAGGGGGGTACATTTGACATCTCGTTTGTCAATTCTTCTTACCTGAATAGTAGCGGTAATAAGGAATAGTACTAAGGAATGGTGGTAAGGAATATAAATACCACTGATAGCCATTAACTCATTCCACAATTTTCATTCTCAAAAAATTACAATTCTAAAACTTGGACAAGCTTTTAACTCCAAAAATTGGTCTAATAAATTCACTGTGTTTCCTCTCAATGACTCTTTCCTCATTCACTTGAAATAGCTCAATAAAATTGGGGAAATCTCCCATAATTAAAGAGCTACTTTCATGAAATAGAAAATTAAATCAGTATTTCTCCCTTTTTATTAGAGAATATGAAAAACATCTTTTCTATTTCAAACCTATGTAAGTAAAAGATCTGCTATTTGCAGGCTGATGAAGGAAAATACATTTTCTAATACTGAGCTAGGATTTTAAAAGTAACAGGATGTGTATAAAGAACAAACAAACTAGGAATTATCAGGGATAAGAGAATCAAAACAGTATGATGAAAATAAAGACAAACAAGGCATAAAGAGCAATGGGTCATTATCACACAATTCCCCTGGAAGTCGTATACAACCTTTCCCTAAAAAAGCATATTACCCAAAACAAGCACAATTTTTTAAAAATACGTAGGAAAATGTGAATATATATGCAAACTGACACTGGTGTCACATTAGAAATAAAAAAGCTTGATATTTTCCTTGTTTGTCTGCTTTGGCTTGGTTTGTGTTGTCCAGTCAACTTAGCACAGCCTATATCAGTATGGACAAAATATTTTCAAGGTTAAAGCAGTACAGTTTTCCATTTTATTTATGGGCATTTCCTTATTAAGGAAAGGCATTAAGCTCCAGACCAACTGTGAAATTTCCTAGAAAGTTCTCTGACAGCGGGAACTTTCCATTTCATACCACCATCACCTTTGTACTGAGTGGGAGATATGTGACTTAAAAAAATTATTTTTGCACGCAAAAATTATTCTAAACATAGTGATTATAGACTGCAATGACAAAGCAGTAACTCTAGGTTCTCTCTTACTTCATGTAACACATTATGTCTCTTTGTCCTCAGGATAAATTACCAAGTGAAATGGCCTAAATTGCTTATGTAATTAAACCCAACAATTACTTTGCATTGAGAAAGCAGAGTGATTTCATTTTAAATAGTAAATAGGCTTAAAATGACCACTGGGGTTTGAAAGGGCTCTAGCTGATAAAAGTAACTGGAAGTTACAGCCGAATTTAGTTCCCCATAATCTTACTCAAAAACAATGTTTAAGTGGACATTTTAAGGAAAATAATTATAGAGGATAGACAGCAATTATCCTACATTTAAAAAAAAAAAAAAAGAAAAAAAGAATACCCTGCATGGTTAATACATCTGTGATGAAATCACAATATTGTAGGTGGTTATTCTTTTTTGTTAAGATGAAGAGGTTTTTGTTACATATCTATGTAATCTATAATAATAAAAGTGCAACATGCTAATTAGACCGGACAGCTGAACGACCTTCTGGACAACCTTCTGGACCAAGCCGGGGCTGCAAGGGCCGGGGCCCTTGCACGAATTTTGTGCATTGGGCCTCTAGTAGATATATAATAAAAATATATCTATGAAATATATATATATTTCACTGAATTTTAAATAGGTAAAGAAAAGTTATATTGACACAGTACAAAACATGCCAGTTTCAGTAAAGAAAAGTTATATTGACACAGTACGAAACATGCCAGTTTCCTAAATAGGAAAAGCACTTGAATTGAAGTCAGAAAGCTATACTGGTTCTAATACAAACTGTGTAATTCTGAACATACACTTTGAGTGTTTATTTTTATCCTGCAAAATAAAAGCGATTATGTTAGGAGGATTTTAAGATATGAGTCTTCCAACGTCAATATTCTCTGATTCTAAAATACACCTATACTTTGAGAATAAAAGAGAAATGGAGATTCAATAAAGACCTGTACTGTATGTTAAAATAAAAATAATTTTAACTAAGTCTAGGGGGGAAATATGCCATGATAAGAAAAACAGAAGAAACTCTACCCCAAACATGACAATTTTAATTTAGAGGGAGTACTCTATTAATGAATTTAAGTTAACCAGGCATTAGCTGAGTAAGCTGTTTCACTTTTGGTTATCATAGTTAATGATCAAAGAATGACTTTGATTATGGTTGCTAAGGGACAAGGGAAAATAAACTTCTAGAGAAAATACAGCAGTTCTAGGACAGAACTAAGTAGAATCCTCGTTGAATCAGCAGTGACTGTAAGGCCATCACTATGACAAAATCTTATCTATAGAAGAATAATATTTACATGGGTAAGTACAAAAATAACTGATAGAGAATACAGTCATTGGCTTTTGGAGCTTAAAGATCCACAGAAATGGTAATGATTATAATGGAGGTAACCTAAATACACTTCCTAGGTTGGGCATTTGATCCAATAACTTTACTTTCATTATCCCAATTAATCCTCAAGCTGATACTACTATTACAGCCATCTAAGGGAGGGGAGAGATGAGGCTTCACTTAAGTAATTTACTCAGCTAGGAAGTGTCAAAGTCATCACTTGAACCTGGGCTATCTGACTTCACACTATACTGAATCTCCATTTAGTGGTTATTTTGTGATTTGATCTTAAAATATTTTATGTATTCTCATACCTTGCTAATTATAACCACCATCTAGGTGAAAGTTTAATTTTTGTTTATAATATTTAGCATCTGCTTTCCATTATTTTATGTTTATAATTTACATAATTTTGAATGGGATGATACTTCTCAATTGTTGTTATTCAATCACCTAGGATTTATGAAATCGAACAGAATAATGAGAAGATATTTTAAATAGTTTTTAAAAATTTACTTATGAACTGCCAGAGTAAAGATTAACAATCTTAGAATAAAATATACAAAAAATTAAATTGGGAAATAAATCAAACATGTTTTTCTATTAATACACAATTAGGAAAATATACTTGCTCATTTAGTATTCAGAATAAGTGAACTATAAGCATATGGAATAGAGAGTGATAAAAGTTTTTCATAAAATGTTCAAGGGAAGGGAAAGTGCAAAGAACTAGTGTGTTTTTGTGTGTTTTTCTTTTTAAAAAGCAACTGCAGTGAATTGAGTTATTAAACTAATAATAACATTCAAATGTGACTGTATTTTTTCACAAATATTCCTTTATTTCTCCTAACCTTCAAAAAAAAAGATAAAGCAGGATGGAAAATAATTTTTGTATACATACATATAAGTGTTTGCAGAAAGTGGTCATTAAGGGGGAAATGAATGAGCCATGAGAAAAATGAATACTTACAGGTTAAATCTAGCCAGACATTATAATCCATCACTGATCCCTGAAGGGCACTAATAATATGTAAATGTGAGAATTAGAAAACACATTCAAGGCTGTTGATAAACTTGATAGGATAATCAGCACATGCTGACAGACTAATGAAACTGATGAACTGATAAGGCAGTTTATCTCCTTGGCCATTTTTTTTTTCTTGTCAAATGGAAGCTAATCAAAATGTATTAGGAGTTAAAGCAAACACTCAGAGGATTTCACCCATTTGATTAGGAGGTGAACTCAGTCTCTGAGAAAAATTATAGTTTCGTAAATAGTTGAAACTACAAGCCTGGTCAGATAACAGACCTTTATACAAAATTGAACAGAAGGCAACCACAATAATTAGGGGAGAAATCTGCAGTTTTAAATTATATTGGGATTCTCCCCTTGAAAATTGTTAGCGTGCTTTTCAGAGTCTGGGCAAAGCTACTCCCTCTTTCTATAATGGAAAATAAGACAAAGGACTAAACAATAACCCTATGGACAAACTTATCTTCCACTGCCTGTGTGTGCTCAATATTTGCGTAACCATGTAACCATAGAGAGACAGATCCCAAGGTACCAGCTGAGTTTTCAATCAATTAACATAAAATAATTGAATGGATTTTCTGAAATCACTAACTATAGTGAATGCCACACTTCCTATTAACAATCAAGATGCCAAATGCAGTCTGCTTCCAAGGATCTCAGAGTCCTTTCCCAGTTTAAAGAAAGACATCTTATTTCTTAATTGAAGGAAATTGGAAATAATGGCCTTCCCAAGCATTAGCATTAAGAATAAAATCATAAACTAAAATCATTGTGCCTCTTTAGATAAAACTAGGAAAAATGATCCTTTTAGTATTCACTTTGACAGAAATAACCATCCAGTATTAATATTTAAAAGTTAATTCTAATAAATCTAAACCAGGCGTCCTCAAACTACGGCCCGTGGGCCACATGCGAGTGTTTTTGCCATTTTGGTTTTTTACTTCAAAATAAGATATGTGCAGTGTGCATAGGAATTTGTTCATAGTTTTTTTTTTTTAAACTATAGTCCAGCCCTCCAACAGTTTGAGGGAGAGTGAACTGGCCCCCTGTTTAAAAAGTTTGAGGACCCCTGATCTAAACACTCTAAGCACATACTTCCTGGGCATGTACATTTCATCTAAGTAGATAGACTGATGGTAAAATGCTGGCTAGTATAATGCACTGTTTTTAAATTATAAGAGTTTAAGGGCAAAAGTACATTTAATGAAGGTAAATTTTAGCTTTTAGAAATCATAGCAAAGAGGAAAAAGAAGCAACAACTAGAAATACTCCAATGTCCTTTTTAATATGAGCATTAAATTATTCCACGGCTGCACAGGCTAACTGGGGCAGGGGTTCCAGAGTCATAGAATGAATATATTAAACTCTTCCAAATTATAATTTTTTTTTCTGTTTATTGACCCTTGCCTCATTCTGTCTCTAAACTATTTCTTAAATTCTGTCATTTAGAAAAAAGGGAAAGTGTGTGTCCTTGCCAGGCATATATTCTTTCTTTTTTTTTTTTTTTTCAGAGAGGAAAGGAGAGGGAAAAAGAGATAGAAACATCAATGATGACAGAGAATCACTGGTCAGCTTCCTCCTGCATGCCGCCTACAGGGAATTGAGCCTGCAACCTGGTCATGTGCCTTAACCAGGAATCTAACCAAGACCTCCTGGTCCATAGGTCGATGCTCAACCACTGAACCACACTGGCCAGGCCAGGCATATATTCTATAGTTTGGGAGGATTTAAGATATTTTTTTTATGTGTGTGTGCTCAAGCCATACAAACTAGTGTCAAATCTCTCAAATAATAGAATACAAAAGCATAAAATAATCCTGGAGACCATGTTGTCTGATTACTTTTATACGCACGAAGAAAGCCTAGAAATAGTAAGCAATTTAACCAGTTTAATAAAAAGAAAAATCTGAGTTTGCAATTTGTGCTCTGGATTTTAAAAATATATATATTTGATTTGAGGACAAAAGCAATCCCTTCTCTTCCCTCCCTTATCTGGAAACAGCCAAGTTAACCAATCAACAGAGCACCTTAAACTCAGGGACTCTTTCCAAGAGTCACATGCTGAATGGGCAGTTTCCATCCACCATCAAATAGCTGTGGTGACAATTCACAGTCACAAATCAATTGTAAGTGATAGATATTTTATTAGAAATTCTAATTCTTGAGCTCTTGCACTTAGAAAAATCAATGCCCTAGCCTGCATACTTTCTAATAAGAATATTAAGGTAATTATCCAATGTAGAAAAAGGAATGATTGTAGTAGCACATTTGCAGTTTTCACTGTATTGTTTTTACTCTAAAATACTAACTCAGAAAAAAAAAACCTATGAAGATCCAAGGCCTGATCAATGAAAACCATACAAATTGACTCAGTTAATCTCATCTGTTAAAAGCACCAAAAAGCATTCATCTCTACATCATAGCATGTTTACTTTTGGGGATCTTCTGCTTAAGCAAGTAACATGATTAAAAAGTATCATGAATTTGATAACTTCACTAAAATCTGTGGACTTTATTCATCTTTTTAAATCTCCAGAGTTAAGCTAATGCTTAATACCCAAAGGGGCTTGTGAGCCCCTGGCAACAACTCTCCGATCTGGACAATTTGTTGAGAACCAATATGATAATCCACATATTTGCTCTTCTTAGAAAAAGTATGCTATGTGAAAATTTAAATGTGACACCCAATTGTGAATAAAGAGTTTTCTGGTGAGGATCAATGCTATAACTTATTAGAATTCCATTTAACAGAAGCACAGGTTTTAATTTCCCCACAGGTCCCTGAAATAGCAATTGAAATATTAAGGTCTGACTTACCCATCATGTTGTATAAGCTCTGTGGAGCAAACTGCCTTGGCATTTTCTGAATTGCTTCTTTATATACACTAAGGGCTTCCTAATTTAAGAAACAAACAAACAAACAAAAAAAAAAGGTGAAATACAAGAATATTCACCAAAAATAAAATAACAACATCCTTCCAAAATTTCAAAGTTCCATTGCTATTTCTAAATGGCTCATTGGAGGGAAATAATTCAGCTGTACTTTTATGTCATACTACTACAATTTCATGAATAAAAATACTCAACCCAGTGAGTGAAGAAGGTCAGATAAAAATTTAGTGTAACAAGTAGCTGAATATTACCAAGCTCTTTTATTTTAATAATTTTAATATAAAATTTCAGTTCACATAGATTATTCAATTAAAGCACTAGAAAAATTCATATTTGGAAATCACCCATAGTCATCTATACTCTGTAATTAAAATCAGGCCACCAAGTAGGATCTAAATAAAATATAAAATAACAAACCAAGATACTGCGACCCACTGAGATTATGAAATGCAATAATTTTAAAAGTTGTGTCTCTATATTGCATTGTTGGTACCACAGGAAGGAGTATGTAGGGGTGTGGTCTGAAAGAGGGGAGGAGTGATGCTGAATGTGAGAAGACACCCATGCAGACATGCTTCCTGTGAGAGAAAGGGAGGACAAGACAGTCAACCTCCCAGCTCTCTGTGCTAGGTCCCATCTCCATCACTTTTCTTCTCTCTCAATTAAAAACAAATAAACAAATTTTCATTTAATTATTGTTTTAAAAACAAAGGAAATGGGTAGGATTTATATCATATTAATACTTAAAACTCAGAGTGCAATGTATTTTGTAACATCAAACACTGGAAATAAGGAAACAGTCACAGTGTGTCTTAGATCATAAAACGAGAGATGATAAGCAAATAAGCTTGTGGAGCAATGGTTGTAATTTCCCCTTTTTGAAGAGTTGCTCTGAGAAATTAATAGTAAAGAAATCTGTTGCCATGGCCAGTGTTATTCAGTGGTTACAGTGTTGGCAAGTGAAGCATCTCGAGTTCCAGATGTGAAGCATCATTTCCTTGATACCCAGTCAAGGGCATATACCTGGGTTGCAGGTTCCATCCCAGCCCCAGTAGGGGCATGTGAAGGAAGCAACCAATCAATGTGTCTCTCTCACATCTCTCTCTCTCTCTCTCTCTCTCTCTCTCTCTCTCTCTCTCTCTCTCTCTCTCTCTCTCTCTCTCTCTCACTCCCTCTCCCTTCCACTCTCTTTTAAAAATAAAATCAATGGAAAAAATATCCTTGAGTGAGGATTAACAACACAAAAAGAAATCTGGTAAGTATTCTTTTCTGTTTGTTTTGTTAATCCTCACCTAAGGATATTTTTCCCATTGATTCTTAGAGAGAGTGGAAGGAAGGGGGAAAAACAGAGAAACATTGATGTGAGAGAGATACATAGATTGGTTGCCTCCAGCATGCACCCCTACCAGGGCTGGGGATAGAGCCTGCAATGGAGGCATGTGCCCTTGATCGGAATCAAACCCAGGACCCTTTAGTCCATGGGCTGGCACTCTATCCACTGAGCCAAACTGACTAGGGTGGAAGTGTTCTTTAGCAGAGGGTTCCCCCACCCCCAGATGAATTTCACCTTGAAACTCTTTTAATAAAACAACATCAGCTTCTTAAATGCTCACAGTGCCCTTGTGATGAGATCATAAGGTAGAAAGCACTGAGACGGGATCAGAACAAGGGGGAAGGAAAAGGGGAGAGAGGTCTGGGCCTGACCTCATAGTGTCCCTGCTCATGGTAGAGTTTTCCCAGGTTGTACAGACAGCTGGTCACCGAGCTCTTATGCGCGTGAGGGTCCTTTAGGTTTTCATCAGGGATCTCAGAACACTTTAGGAATGTACGTCGGGCTTCTTCTGTCTTTCCTTGGTTCATCAGAATAATACCTGTGTTTAAATATGCAGCTGAGAGAAAAACATGGAAATATAAATGTAAGAAGATGATGTGCACTGTGGATACAGTAAGTTACCTAACCTTTATTTCAATTTACTGTCTATGGATTATTTCTGATTTTAAAAGAAACCAAGACATAAATACTTAGGCAACAAATACATATGGGAACAATTAATATAGTAAGAAGTGTTGGTATCACTGAAAAATACCTGGAATAGTCTCTGTTCTCAAAAAGTTCAAAACATTCTGAACTTACAATCTAGATGAATAAAAGTTGTATTTATCTGAACATATTAAGAAATGATAAACTGATATCAAAACATGATTAAAATGAGAGATATAATTGTTAGAGGCTTATAATTTGATTGGCAAGTTTTCAAAAAACAGGAGCACCATGCTTTTTTCTCTATGAGGTTGTAAGTCATCAAAATAATTTTCATGCATAAAGAGGAAAAGAAAAAGATATTTAAAAAGAAAAACTAAAAAATAAATAAATAAAAAGAAAAAAGGAAAAGAAAAACTTGACTGTTACTTACAAGCCAGCGTAGGCCTGCTCCCGATCGCCAGTTTATAATAATGTAGCGCTTCTGCAAACCTGCTGTTCTCCTGCAGGAGTAACCCTCTGCGTGAGGAAAGAGAAATTTGGAGATAGGACCATGTTACTAGACATAAAACCACAAATCTTTATTTTATGTTTTGAAAATAAAAATGGTTAAGGGGCCATAAAAATGCTGACCTGGTACTATAAAAATAAATTCTAAATAGAAGGAAATTATTCCTCAGGAGAGAAAATGTTGGAGAGGTATCAGTTGCATTTATGTTGCATCAGAAAGTATTAAGAAGTATTTCCAGCCCTAGCCCTATCTGGTATGGCTCAGTGGATAGAGCATCACACTGTGTACTGAAGGGTCCCAGGTTCGATTCCAGCCAAGGGCGCATGTCTGAGTTGTGGGCTCCATCCCCAGTGGGGGGCATGCAGGAGGAAGCCGATCAATTATTCTCTCTCATCATTGATGTTTCTATCTCTCTATCCCTCTCCCTTCCTCTTTAAAATCAATAAAAATAATTTTTTTAAAAAAAGGAGTATTTTCAAAAAGCCCTTTATCCTCACTGAACTTTCCTCTTTCTCACAGTCTTTTCTCTCCCACTGGACAGAAAAACCACCTACATTTCTTCTTGGAGCATGCATATTTTTTCATCACTTCAGAAAAGAAACCTAAGTTAAATACATATATATGCATATGTGGTTATATGTGTATTTATTTAAATATGAAACACCTCTCTCTCTAGCCATATTGTTTGGGAAATACTGGTCCATGACTGCCCAAAAGACAAAGTGCAATCTAGGTCCACAGGATAAAGAGTCAGAATTTAATCAGAAACCATAAAGACACAAAGAGAAAGATTAAAGACTATCCACATTGTTATTTCCTTATTTCAGAATATTGGGCACATTTCAGTTCACTACAGACCCTCAGACTCCACACCCCATACTCCTAAGAGGCTCATGGGCAGTGGCCACATGGGTTACCCCAGCCATTCCAGACCCCACTCTCATGACCTATTTGAGAATCAATTATAATCATGTCTCTGAAAATACAGTGTCAGGGCACTGGACCTAGTTGAAAAGCTCTCACTGAGGCCTTTTTGGCTGATCCCTCTCCTCTTGTAATCAGCCAGTATCTTACAGACAGTTGGCACCTCTCTGGGGCCTGAGTACTGCTGTTATCAACCACAAATTGCAGATTCTACATGCCAGCTGCTGAGGCTTTTGAAAGGCTGTTAGAATGGAGCTTTGAGAAATGAGAAGGCTACTGATAAAAGCTTATCATTTTAGAGAGTATTTCAAAATCCTCAGTTTATTATTTAATGGGCATCATTAAAAAATATCTAAAGCAAATCATTTTGAAATTAAAGGTCGCTCACTCCTGTCATTAGCATAAATTAATTTCATAATTATTTCTAATACTGTTTGTTAAAAAGGACATCTGTAATGGTGACAACAAATGAAAAATTTAAAAAGTCACCCGGCCTGCATGGTTTGGTGGTTGAGTTGACCCAGGAACCAAGAGATCACAGTTCTATTCCAGGTCAGGGCACATGCCCAGGTTATGAGCTCGACCCCCAGATGGGGGCATGCAGGAGGCTGCCAATCAATGACTCTCATCATTGATGTTTCTATCTCTCCCTTTCCCTTCCTCTCTCTCTAAAATCAATAAAAACATATTTTAAAATAATGAATAAATAAAAATAAAAAATAGTTTGAATACAGCAAACCATTTCCAAGCACATGAACATCACTTAGATCTATACATAAATGTACATTTTCATTAAAAAATTTTAACAATTAATTTGATGATAAAATTGATATGCTTTGCTGTTCAGTGTATTTTTCAGTTGCTGAGAACAAAGAATAGTTTTCTGCAGTACTCAAGAGTTTGTGAAAATGCTCTATTGCCTTTAAAAATAGGTAAACTTGATAAAGAGAAAACACATACTTCTCAAAAAAGGAATAATACCCTTTATAACAATAATTTTATTGACAAAATGCTTTCCGGTTAACTAGCTCATATGCTGTTACATTATCTCATTTTAGAAACTTATCTACGACGTTGTTTTCGTCCTTTTCCTTTGAGATTCAGATAAAGAGCTGCTTTTCCTTTGATACAGGCTAATGACACCAGAGGACAAATACCATCCAGTCTTTAATCTCTTCTTTCTACCTTTTCTAGGAATTCAAATCTTTCCATGAGACTCTCATTATCCAGTATCTTCCATCTCTTTCTGCATTATAGTTTTCTTTCCTTTAAGACCACAAAAAATGTTCATGTGCCTGTTAGCACAAAGGCAGGGAAAAAACCACTTTAAAACCTTTATTCATTCCTTCATCTACCACCGACTACTGCTTATTATTGTTCTTCCATTAGACTTCCTTTAAGAATGTCTATGGTGTACATGTCCAATGGCTCAACTTTCATTTACCCCTAAATCCAGTTTCGGCTCTTTCCCAGAATTCCACAGAATGTCAAAATGAAATTTGTACTAATGACCACATTTTAAAAATAACATGTTGATGTGAACCACCCATTCAACTGTAGCATCTATGACTATTGAACTCATCTTCCTTCCTAAAACTGTATTTCCTTGGCTTCTGGAAAACCAGTCGCCCCTAGTTCTCTTTTATCCCCGGGACCATCCTACAGAAAATGAAGAAAGTGCCTCTTATTCATTTATTCCTTTAAGGGGAGTTGGTGTTTCACAGGACTTAATTAAGTCTTTTTCTCTTTTCATGATACATATCATCTCTACGTGACATCACGCACACATGCAACTCACATGCTGAATTCTCTCTCCTGACATCCAGCTCTGTTTTCAACAGTTTACTGAGCCACGTCAACCTAGGTGCTCAATGGAATTTCAAAAGCAATACATCCACATCTTAAAAACAGTATCTCCCAATGAAAAGAAGGAAATTAAATCTCCTCAATAATTAGGCCCATCTGGTTGCTAAAATCAGAAACCTGGTTATCACTCTTGACTCTTCACTTATCCTCAAAATTCCATGTTTTATAAAGTCTCCAAAGCCTACAGACTCTCCTTTTCTAAGATTCTTTATTCTGCCCCTCATGGTTCATCTTTATGGCAGTCAGAGCCCCTTTATCTTTCCTATCACCTAAATAACTGCAATAGCCCACTAATTAGTCTCCACATAATTACATTTCTAAAGGGCAAATATGCAGCTAGGCTAGACAGAGAGAGCATGAGAGATGAGCACATTTCTTTGACAATGTGCCTAAAGTCCATAAACTTTGAAAACTGATATATGTATTCAGCCTCATGGCCTCCCCAGTACTGATGCATGATATTCCTGTCATTTTCCAATTCATAAAATATACAAAGAAGAGTAAAAATAATTGGCATGGTACCCAGATCTAGACAATCCTGTCCGGCCTGCTTATTCTTTGGAGCAAAATACGCACATGGAGATTTGTAGCAGGCAAGTGTCCAGAATTATATAATGTGGCTCTTTAAATTAGAGCATCATCCTCTGCATCATCTGAATAAAGTTAGCAATGGAGTGAGTCCAACCAATTGAAATAGCTATTGTGACTAATTTATCATGGCTAAGGATTTAATTGAGCATCAACTAGGCCCTAGTTTGCATGCTGCAGATGTGAAAAAGACAGAAATGCACCTGCCGATGATGCTCAAGCTACTAGGGGAAACAAGAAAGAAAATAAATGGTATGGAAAATTGCTATGATAGAGGACGGAGGACCAACACCACTGGACAAAGGTTCAGTGGTGGACAAAGGTTCACAGAGTCAAAGTGACAGTGACAGCAGCTTGAAAAGCAAGCAGCAGTTGGCCCGCAATAAAAAGTGTTATCAGAGGCCCCGTGTTACACAGGAAGAAAGAGCGGTCCACAGAGAATTTACCAGCTAGCTCTAGGTCTCGTGGTTCATAAGAAGACAAAGGCAGGGTTGGAGCAGGTTCTCTGATACTAAATCTCATGCTATTTCTAGAAGAAAAATAAAAGAGGAAATAATTAAAGTCATTCAGTTCCAGATACATGCGTACCAGGTTATGTTTCCTTTGCTCTAAAACTCTCCAGATTTTTGTATAACACTAACTTCTTTTGATACTCAGAGAAGGAATCAAATGCCATTTTGGCAGGTCTGGATGAATTTGGGTCAGTCCTAGCACTATGACAACCAAGCTTCTGTTACGGCCCTTCTCCACATTTACAGAACCTATTCTTTATTTTACTGAAGATATGACAGGAGAGAACCGTTCACATTGCAATAGTTATGGTGGTAATAATAATACCAGCTAAACTTATTGAGTACTTACAATGTATTATGCACTTTACATATGTTAACTTATGTATTACTCAATGATAATCTTCTGAGGTAGGTTATTCTTACTAGCTCCATATTGTAGATGATGAACCCAGGGCAAGAAAAAGTTCAACAATGTGCCAACGGTCACAAAGCCAGTGAGAAGTGTGCTACAATTCAAGCCCAGCAACCTCATTAGTATAAGTAGGATTTGTGTCTCTTTAGATCACTCATACCAAATGACTATTGAAAGTTGATGACATAATTTGTTTACATGCTGATCAATATAATCTTCTGGTTTCTCTGTTTATAGTATTAAAAATAAGAACACATTTTAATATACCATGAAGCAAGAATCTAATGGGAAATAATTTTATTCATGTTATATGAAGTTGCCTTTCAATTAATGAAAGTGGGCTATACTATACATTAATGTGAAGTTAAAGTGTTTTGGGGTGAGAAATTGAAATAATATTATAAGAAATAAGTTCTCATGTCAGTCACATATATGAACTATGTAAAAAACAAAAAATATAAGAGAGCAAACATTTGGATGGTGGGCACACAGTGCAATATACAGATCTTATAACATAGAAACCCCCACCTGAAATCTATATGATTAAGTTGACCAATGACACCCCAATAAAATTAATTACAAAAAGAAAGCAAACTACAGGGATTAAGTAATTTTCAATAAAAATCTAATCTACCATCTACACTAATAAAAGAGAAGAATGCTAATTGACCGTACCTTCACTACGCCCACAGCCAATCAGAGCGAGTATGCAAATTAACCCAACAAAGATGGCGGCTAATTTGCATACGCTGAGGGAGGGAGGAGTGAAGACCGAAGACAGCATAGAAGGAAGAGGGAGGGAAAGCAGAAAACAAGGCAGTTGCGGGAGGGAAAGCGCAGAGGGTCGGGGGGCAACGGCATGAGGAAAAGTGTGGGGTGGGGGGTGGGGGGTGGGGGGCAGAGGCAGCAGGGAAAGCGTGGGGTGGGTGGGCAGGAGAGGTGGCGGTGGCAGGAGGGAAGCCCGCCGGAAGCCCTGTTCTTGCAGGAATCTTCCTGCAACAGGCCCGTAGTAATTACATAAAAAATAAAATTTTCTAAAAATTAAAAAGAAAAAGCATGCCCCTCCCCACCACTATCAGTACATCTAAACAGCGATCAGTGTCTCCCTGTAATAGACTGCCCTCTGAATGGTCCTAGCAAAACACAAATATTCATGTAAAGCTACCTTTGCCTCAGGTTCTCAGAAAGGTCTTTTAAAAAGGTTGAAATCTGAGGTACTCAAAAGTTATTGAGAAAGCACATCAAATGAAAGGTATATTTTTCAAGAATATGCATTGCAGTAATTAAGCTGACATCTATGCAGAACACAGGTGAAACAGGGTGCGGTCCACATAGAGTCATGTACCTTTAAAACTATGGAAACAGCCCTAACTGGTTTGGCTCAGTAGATAGAACTTCAGCCTGCGGATTGAAGGGTCCCAGGTTTGATTCCGGTCAAGGGCATGTACCTTGGTTGCTGGCATATCCCCAGTAGGGGGTATGCAGGAGGCAGCTGATCAATGTTTCTCTCTCATTGATGTTTCTAACTCTCTATCCCTCTCCCTTCCTCTCTATAAAAAATCAATAAGATTTGTGGCTAATATGCACTCACTACTGCACACATTGAAAAAACACAAGTCTTTCTTTTAAAAAATACAACAAAAAACGATAGTTGCTTGGTTTCTTCTTTTGATTTCATTATTGAATAACATGTAGCACTATCACAACATATTAAACATTGAGAATACAATCACCAAAGAATGAATATTTTTTGAAGGAACTGTCTCATGAAGACGGTGAAGACAGACAAGCAAAGAATCACAATACAGTGTAAATAAAGCATAACATGTTTTGGGAACCCACAAAAGGTACACTGGCCAAGGTGACAGGTCAGGTGAGGCTCCAAGAGAAGTAAAGAATGCAGGTAATGAAGTTCCAGACACATCAAGCTATGGAAACTCAAAGTTGCAGAGGACAACATTTTTATCTACTCAGGTTACAGAGGATAACATTTTAGCAGTAATAACAGGCTTCATGGAATTAAATGACTATTTAGGAAGCATTCTGGAAATTGAAAAGTTAAGAACTTAAAATTAAGATTATATTATTTAGAATACTTCAGTAATAATAGTTTGGCTATTCCCTGGGCAAAAGTACTTAGTAATCAAGATAAATCAGATAACAATGTTTACAGGTAATGGTTCACAAAATCAAAGTTATAATCCCTAAGGCCCAATTACTAACAAAGATATCATGTTCATCTTAAACTGAGATATTTTTCTGAATTTTGCTCAATTATCTTTAATATGTGTAGGTACTTTAAAAGTAATATTTTTTTTCTCCCTCAGAGATAAAATATTATAAATTTTTCATGTTCAACTTTTTATAAGTGAAATTAATTAGCATTGGTTTGGAGCCACATTTGAACTTTTGCATTAATTCAAATTTCCTAATAGAATTGGCTAATTTAGCTAATGACTCCAATAATGAGATTTTATATAATTTAACTGTGAAATAGCATTACTGTTGTCTTTTCATTGTTTTCACAAGATTCATGCTTAGCTTTAGGCTATGTTTATATAATAGGACAACTGAAAAAATAAATTTTTAATTTCTGGTATAGAATGGAATAATTAATAGCATGTCATACTCATAAAATACAAATGCCCCCTAATCTTGCCTGATAAAATAGATAAAAGGCAAAAATCTCAAGTGACTATAACAGGAAGTCAACAGAACCAAACTCATATTCCTTTTGAAAAACAAACACTGTAAATAAAATAAGTTACTACTACATGAATCAAATGAAGTAATTCCAAGGGTTAGAGCAACACAAAAGCTTAGGAGATAAGTGGCTAATATGCACTCACCACTGCACACATTGAAAAAACAATACACAAAAAACATGATCAGTCAGGCTTGGTCACGTGACTAAACTCCGCCCAAGGAGATGAAAGCGCAGTGAGGACATGTCCTTACAGGGAGAGCATGTTCCTCAGACCCTTCTGCGCTGCTGACTACAAGGCAGAAATCCTGCCCTGAAGGTGGTGGAGAACAAACTAAAAGGAGCCCAGGAAACAGCCCTTCATGAAACTGCGCTACACACCTGGGACTACATTCCTCGGGACTACTGTTTGTAAGAGAGAAAATGTAAACTACTTTAAACCAGCAATTTTCAACCTCTTTCATGTTATGGCACACATAAACTAATTACTAACATTTTGCAGCACACACAAAAATACATTATATTTTTTGCCAATCTGACACAAAAAAAAAAAGGTATAATTTTGATTCATTCACACCAGATAGCTCTTGTAGTGTTGGCTATTGTCTATTTTTTTTTTTTAATAAGGGAAAAGAAGTCAGTGCCCCTAACAAAATAGTCAGGTATTGATTGCACCTTTTAAAAATTCTTGCAGCACACCAGGGTGCCTCTTGGGGCACAGGGGTTGAAAATTGCTGGTTTAAGCTGAAGTTATTTTGGGTTTCCTATCATTTGCAAACCAACCTCTCCCCAACTGATAAAATGTCACATGCATTATTTTGTTTTGTTTTAATTATATAAGGTCATAAAATAAGTGACATAGTATGGCTCTCACAGATCATTTAAGGAAAAATTTTTTTTATTACATTTCAAGGAATACAAAGTATGAGTTTGGTTTTCAGTGATAACCAGAGTAGGCAACTGTCAAGTATCAAAGTTGCAATTAAAATAATTAATTAAAATATTTGAAATTGTAACTCTTAGATTAAGCTCCTAGACATCAAAGTGGTCAGAGTTTTCTCTTTGCCCAAAAGAGTAATGATATCAATAGTATTTTTTATTTAAAAATTAATTAATCCTCTCAATTCCCAAATAGCTAGAAAGAGGGAAACCCACATTAATTATCAAGTGAAATAGAAATAGGTAGGACTGTTACCAGAGAAAAAAGATTCAGTGAGATATAAATGATTGAATTTGAGCTTTGAGGGAGATACCTTTCACAAAGTTATTCATATTTTCTGATCTTACACAGCATTTCTCACCCTAGGATAATAGAGTTTGTATTTGAGGACCAAGCAAAAGAATTTTCTCTACTCATATTTTTTCCCTCAAATCATTCTTTCTTTCTCTCCCTTTCTTTTTTATTTTTCCTTTTAATAGGTAAAAATGACATTTTTACAAAGATGGCTATGGGTAGAAAACCACAAATAGAGGAAGTGAATAAAGTGGTTACTTTTTTATTTAAGACACATAACCTCAACTTATTAGAATAGTAATATATCTGCTACAAAAAGCAAAATTTAATTATATACTTAATTTAAACTACTGTTAAATTATTACACATGATTATTATATACAATACTAGAGGCCTGGTGCATGAAAATTCATCCATTTGGGTGGGTACCTCAGCCTGGCCTGTGCCCTCTCACAGACTGGGAGCCCTCAGGGGACGTCCCACTGACAGCTTAGGCCCACTCCCCCCCGATCGGCCCACCTGTTCACCTCCCACAGAGGGAGGCCAGCATTTGTCAACCTAGAATAATAGAGTTTGTATTTGAGGACCAAGCAAATCTGGCCTCCCTCTGCAATCTGGCCTCCTTCTGTGGGAGGTGGCCAGGTGGGCCAATCAGGGGACGGCGTTGGCAGGTGAGCAGCCGGCCCCACCCCCCCATCGGTGACCGCCAGTGGCCTCCCTCTGTGAGAGGTGACCCAGCGGGCCGATAGGGGGATTGGTGCTGGACCCGCCCCCCCCCCCCCAAGTTGTTCCACCTTTCAGTTGATTTGCATATTACCCTTTTATTATATAGGATGTGCTGTAAGCAAACTAAAAAGATGTCCTTTCTAGAAAAGGTTAAATTCTACTGGAAAGGGAAATGAGCTAGTTGTTTTCCCACTCTGTGCTGTTTATGCATGAAGAAGAATGGAAACAGAGATGGAGAAGAAGAAAACAACCATGCAACGTGAACTAATTTCTAATGTCACGTAACTGCCAAGCAGTTTTCAGAAAATCTAGTGAAGCCTCCTCTTTGCTCTGACACAGACCTGTTTATCTGTTCTAAATTGGATTTTATTTATACTTTGACAATTAAATAAAGTGGAATGACAGCCTACCTCATAAAGAAAAGGTTTTATTCTAACCTGTCAAATATGGAGCAGTAGGCGTCTGATCAAAATGATTGTTTAAATATTTCAGATGCATTCGCAAACACTTTATCAATTAACACTAGGAGAAAATGAATAAGTAGTAGCTCTTTTTTAAAAAAAATATTTTTTGTTTAGGGTCTAAAGAAATAAATATAGTCTCACTATAGTACCGAGTCTTCAAAATATGTGAGGTCTCAAATTAAATGGAGCATTCATTACAAAGGTATTTCTATTCTGTGACAGGTCCAGAGCAAGATGCATCATTACTGCTATCTGATGTAATTCTCATAATAAACTTATTTTACAAATAAGCTCCATTTTACAAATAAGGATCTCCAAAATCAGGATGGTTATTCACAAATCTATGTTGCTAATTATTGTTAGATCTAGGATTCACAGAACTATACTGTATATGAATATATGCATAATTTGTTTTATACTTACCTGTCCTCTGAATATATAATTAAGGCTATATTTTTCTTTGCATATCATAAAATAATTATAGGTGTGAATATACTTTCCTAATTAAAAAACAGTACCTAAGAGGAAGAAGGACACTTAATATTGGGTGCCTTCATGATAGCATTTCCCATATTATATTATTTATTTTCACCCATACAATTAACAATGTAATATATTATTGCTTTTGGCTGTAGAGACATAAAAACATCAGGGAGAAAGGTTAAAACACTTGCCCACAAAAACACAGCTAACAAGTTTCAAGATGAGATTCAAATTCAGAGCTGCCAGGCTTCGAATAACACTGTCTTCCCATTACCCCACATATGTCTTCTGGGAATATGTCGCTATTCTCCATTTCAGAATTAATAATTGCCCTCTCTCTCTGGTTCATGTACCCAATGCTTCTTCATTGTCCATATCAACATATTTCTCTCTTTCCTTATTTATACATGTTCATCCCAATAAACATCTAGCAATTGCTTCAAATGAAGATCAACTATAGCCTCCAATGCCAATCAACTTTACCAAAAAATACATAATGAACAATGTGCTTGTGTGATTGATAATTTTATGTTTTCACTTCACACAGGATGACCAGCTATCTGGTTAGACATTCTTTCTGAGTGTGTCTGTGAGGATGTTTCTGGAAAACATTAGCATTTGAGCCAGTAGATGGAGTAAAGCAGATTACCTTCCTTAACACGGGTGGGCAACATCCACTCTGAGGAGGGCCTGATTAGATCAAAATGGAGGAAGGGAGGATGAGCTTTCTCTCTCTGCCTGAGCTGGGGACACTGATCTTCCCTGAGACCTCCTGGTTCTCAGTCTTTCAGACTCAGACTGGAATTTACACCAGCCTTTCAGGCCTTCACACTACTACACCATCTGCCTTCCGGAGTCTTCAGCTTGCAGAGGCCACTTGCAGGACTTCTCAATCTTCATAATGATGTGAGGCAGGCCCTTACAGTAAATCTCTCACTCATATACACTGAGTGGCCAGATTATTATGATCTCTGAACACATAACAATCTGGCCACTCAGTGTATATCCTATATAATAAAAGGCTAATATGCAAATTGTCCCCTCAACCAGGAGTTCAACCAGCAGGCAGGCCGGCCAACCACCCATGTCCCCTCCCCCTGGCCAGGCTGGCCGGACCCCACCAATGCATGAATTCATGCACCAGGCCTCTAGTGTGTGTGTGTGTGCGTGTGCGCGTGCGTGTGTGTGTGTGTGTGTATGTGTATGTATGTATATATACTAGAGGCCTGGTGCACGAAATTCGTGCATGGGGGGTGTTGTCCCTCAGCCCAGCCTGTACCCTCTCCAATCTGGGACCCCTCAAGGGATGTCCAACTGCCTGTTTAGGCTCAATCCCAGTAGGATCGGGCCTAAACAGGCAGTCGGACATCCCTGTCACAATCCAGGACTGCTGGCTCCCAACTGCTCGCCTGCCTGCCTTCCTCATTGCCCCTAACTGCTTCTGCCTGCCAGCCTGATCACCTCCTAACCACTCTCCTGACAGCCTGATTGATGCCTAACTGCTCCCCTGCCAGCCTGTTTGCCCCTAACTGCCCTCCCCTGCAGGCCTGGTCCCCCCCAACTGCTCTCCCCTGCAGGCCTGGGTCTCCCCCAACTGCCCTTCCCTGCAGGACCGGTCACCCCCAACTTCCCTCCTCTGTTGGCCTGGTCACCCCTAACTGCTCTTCCCTGCAGGCTTGATTGTCCCCAACTGCCCTCCCTTGCAGGCCTGGTCCCTCCCAACTGCCCTCCCCTGTGGCCTGATCACCCACAACTGCCGTCCCTTGCAGGCCTGGTCCCTCCCACTGCCCTCCCCTGCTGGCCATCTTGTGGTGGCCATCATGTGTCTACATGGGGGCAGCCATCTTTGACCACAAGGGGGCAGCCATCTTGTGTGTTGGAGTGATGGTCAATTTGCATATTACTCTTTTATTAGATAGGATACACACACACACACACACACACACACACACACACACACACACACATATACTGAGTGGACAGATTATTATGGGTTCAGAGATCATAATAATCTGGCCACTTAGTGTATATACTTCATTGATTAATTTCTCTTGAGAACCCTGACTAATACCACTTGCAAAGAGGTTCCCTTGAATTACTCTTGCACTCAAGACCCACTCCTTTTCATGAAAGTGTTTACCAGTGAGTATAGGTATATCCTCCAAAAGTATAGCCAGTGAATAATTAGAAAGAGAAAAAAATTAACAACTAATAAAAACTTCTATTTTTCTTATTATATAATTATATCAAGTTTCCCATCATTTTTTAAAATCTTTACAACAGCACTAGGAGATGTCATAACCCAATTTTGCAGAGGAGGAATAAGGATGAAGTAAACTAAGGAAAGTCTGTCACAGGATAAATACATGGGAGGTTTTAATATCTACACTAATAAAAGAGAAATATGCAAATTGACAATCACTCCACTACACCCACCAGCCAATCAAGAACAAATATGCAAATTAACCCAACTAAGATGGCAGCGGCCATGGAGCTGGAGTGAGCAGGAGGCTTGGGTTGCCCCCGGTGATGAAGGAAGCCAAGCTTCCCACCTGCCCTGGCTGGCCCTGGCCTCCGCTCAAGGAGGTGCTGAGAAAAAAAAAGAAAAAAAGAAGGGGCTTGGAGCCTGGATCGCTGGGGGCATGGCCAGCCTGCAAACAGCCCTCAGCCCCTCACCCAGGCTGGCCACATTCCCATGGCATTAGGGTCCCTGCTGGGGGACTTGGCCAGCCTGCAAACAGCCATCAGCCCCTCACCCAGGCTGGCCAGGCACCCCATTGAGGACCCCCACCCTGAAGAGGGTGTGGCCAGCCTGAAAATGGCTCTCAGCCCCTCACCCAGGCTGGCCAGGCACCCCAGCAGGACCCCCCAACCTGAAGGGGCTGTGGCCCACTTGAAAACAGCCTTCAGCCCCTTACCCAGGCTGGCCACGCCCCCTCAGCCGGGACCCTCACCCCATGGTGGCGTGGCCAGCCTGCAAACCACCATAGGCCTCTCACCCAGGCCGCCCCACGCCCCAAGGGAACCCCCATCCTGATCCGGGACACCCTTCAGGGCAAACCAGCTGGCCCCCACCCATGCACCAGGCCTCTATCTATAATAATAAAAGGGTAATATGCTAATTAGACTGGGAGACCTTCCAGGAGACCTTCCAGACATTCTTCTGGACAAAGCCATGGTGGTGGGGCCAAGGTAGAGGCTGTTAGAGGCCAAGAGGGGAGGGCAGTTGTGGGTGATCAGGCTAGTGGGGGGCGGGGCCATTGGGGGTAAGCAACTGACCCCCACTGACGGCCTGCTCGCCCCCAACTGGCCCTGGGCCAAGCAGGCCATCAGTGGGGGTCAGTTGGAGGTGATCAGGACAGCGGAGGGGGGGCAGTTTGGAGTGAGCAGGCCAGCAGGGGGCAGTTGGGGTGAGCACACTGGCACGGGGGGCAGTTGGGGGTGATCAGGCTGGCAGGGGGGCATTTGGGGTGAGCAGGCGGCAGGCAGAGTGGTTAGGAGCAATCAGGCAGGCAGGCAGGCAGGTGAGTGGTTCGGAGCCAGCAGTCCCGGATTGCGAGAGGGATGTCCGACTGCTGGTTTAGGCCCGATCCCTGTAAACCAGCAGAAGGACATCCTTCGAGGGGTCCCAGATTGGAGAGGGTACAGGCTGGGCTGAGGGACACCCTCCCCGCCCCATGCACGAATTTCGTGCACCGGGCCTCATATATATATATTTATACATATATATATATATACACACACACATACACACATATATATATAATAATTATTATTATTATTATTGATTTCAGAGAGGAAGGGAGAGGGAGAGATAGAAACACCCATGATGAGAGGGAATCATGGATCGCATGGGAGGTTTTAATTTAAGTCTGTATAATACCTAAGTCCATGCTCTCAAGTATTTGCCTCCATGGTGTAAAGGTACCACAGACTTAAATTACTCAAAAAGGAAACTTTTTCCTCTCCTTCCTTCCCTCCCCATGAAAACAAATACTATTCTGGTAGACCTATATTTTATTTCTAGTGTTGCAGCCAAATTTCTTTCAAATATTTCCTTCATCCTATAAGATCACAGTATGATTTAAAACAAACATAGTTAAGAATTGAAAAGTATCTAATACAAACATTAAAGACATTTGTCCCAATGGTTTAACTTTAAACCTATATATAGAGATTTTCTATTTATTCTTTGCTGTTTACAGGAATTATCCAACATGGATGACATATTATGCAATTTCTTGAAGGAGAAACACCAGTTGGATGGTGTGTAATCCCTCTGGAGGAACCCCTAAGTTGAGATTCAGGCATAGGCCAAAGTCTGATCTACTTAGTGGAAGTCAATGCCATTAGACTGTTGATTTGTTCATTCATTCATTCAAAATATATTCTGAAAGTGCCATTATAGAGATTTGATTACTAGCAGAAAAGAGAGACGATTTGAAAAGCAGTAACAGAGCTGTATTCAGGGTTCTATAATAAGTAGTGTGGAAGTCCATAGCCAGAAAACTTCACTTAGACTCATTTGTTCAGGCAGTGTGTGTGTGTGTGTGTGTGTGTGTGTGTGTGTGTGTGTGTGTGTTGGGGGGCTGGGGGGGGCACATTTGTGAATTCCACAGGAATCAACATGCTCAAAAAAATATTACTTAAAAAAAAAAAAAAAAGCTTCAGAGCCCGATTCCGTCATAGATATGGTTATAATCTGGGTTAGAGATGTTCCCATGGGCACCGCATGATTTAGTGCACTTACTCACTTTAAACATAAATGTTCAACAAAGTGGGTGTTTTCTTTGTCCCTTAGCAGCAGTGCTCTAACAAAAGTCTGCTGTTGAAGCAATAAATTATGAAAGGGGAAAAGGTATCATGTATCTCACAGACCAGCAGGAATAGGTGTTAGGTCACACAAGCAGTTTCTAACTTAAGAACAAGCAAGATGAGTTCCAAATATGCAAGTCTATCTCTTTTTTTGCTTGGAATGGATTTTGCAACCTAGAAACAATTCACTCATAGGCTTATCCTGAAGTACTTGTAGGAGAGAAGGGAAACACCATTTATAAAAATGTTCCTGAAACTGCCTTTGCAGATTTAATTTTGGTGCTCAGAAAGAATGCCCTTTCACTCAACACAGGGGTCAGAGAGAGCAAGGATCCATTCATAGCAGTAGTCATCACTTGCTGGTACCAGCAGTGGGAGCAGGAGGCACATCGGTGCTTAAGGCTGGAGATAGGGGGGGGAAAGCTGGAGGGGAACCAAAAGACATGAATGGAATGATGGAAGGTTGGTGGCTGAGGTGCCAAATGAAGAGGAAATTGGTTAATATTTTCAGTAGCATTGGTTTTATTCTCTTTTCCATTCACATTCACTGCACCCTTATGTTTTATAAAGGTACTGGCCTAGCCCCAGAAAAAATTCTCAGCCCTGAATGCCTCCCTGTCTCTCTCCCTCTCCCTCCCTCTTTTCTTTTTAGAACAGGGCCTAGAAATTGGCCAACTTGCTTGTCTTTCCTCCCCATCAGTCGCTGCTTTTGCTTAAAATTGCACTCTCTTCCCCAAGCCTAAGTTGCAGGAGAATGTGTATACATTCCAGGAGTGCACCCATCCCTAAATCTGGCCTTTGAGAGTTAGAGATTTTTATAAAGATTTTTACTTCAAACAGGAATATACACATACACATACAATCACAAACAAAACAAAAAGGCTGTTCATAGATTACAAATAGTGTTGGAACCTGGTCTACCTCTAGACTTGAGGACAGCTCAGATTATTCTCCTAACCTGGAATTTCTATTCTCTAAGAAAGAGCCTGCCTGTCATTTTCTGAGACTGCTGATGAGATGGGATACACTAAACAAGCTGGATGAAGTTCTCCTTTAAAAGACAGGAGAGAAATTTCCTAACACTGTTCTCACGATCAGAACAGCAAGATGGGATCATTCCTTCCTCTTGCCTTTCATCCAAATACCACCTAGTCACATCCAACAAGGGCCCGAAAGGTGAAACAAAAGTGGGGGTACTATAATGAAAAACAGTGGAGGCACCAACGTGGACATACAGAAGTCCAAGAGACATATGAAAACATGCTCAAAGTCACCAATCATCACAGAGATACAAAATAAAATGACAAAGAGATATCACCTCACACCTGTCAGAGTGGCTATCATCAACAAATCAACAAATGACAAGTGCTGGCAAGGATGAGGAGAAAAAGGAACCCTAGTGCACTGCTGGTGGGAATGCAGACTGGTGCAGCCACTGTGGAAACCAGTATGGAGTTTCCTCAAAAAATTAAAAATGGAACTGCTATTTGACCCAGTGATCCCGTTTCTAGAAATATATCCTAAGAAATCAGAAACACCAATCAGAAAGAATATATGCACCCCTCTGTTCACAGCAGCACAATTTACAATAGCTAGGATCTGGGAACAGCCCAAGTGCCCCTCAGGAGATAAAAAAGGTGTGCTACATTTACACCAGGGGTGGGAAACCTTTTTCCTGACAAGGGCCATTTGAATATTTATAACATCATTCTCTGGCCATACAAAATTATAAACTTAAAAATTAGCCTGCTATATTTGATCAGACATCTAATTAACACATCCCCAATGCCCTGGCATGGTCAGAACAAGTCATTTTGAGGCCTTATATGGCCCACAGGCCTGATGTTCCCCACCCCTGATTTATACCATAGAATTCTGTGCAGCTATAAAAAAGAAAGATCTCTTACTCTTTGAGACAGCATGGAGGGACCTGGAGACCATTTTGCTAAGTGAAATAAGCCAGTCAGAGAAAGACAACTATCACAAGATCTCACATATATGAGGAATCTAATGAACAAAATAAACTGACAAACAAAATAGATCCAGAGACATAGAAGCATGGAACAGACAGACAAATCTCAGAGGGAAGGTGGGGTGAGTGATGGGTGGGGAGAGATTAACTGGGGAACTATCATATGCATACTAGAGGCCCAAAGCACGAAATTCGTGCAAGAGTAGGCCTTCCTTTCCCCAGCTGCCGGGCACCAGCTTCCCTCTGGCACCCGAGACCCAGTCTTCCCTCAGGTGCCGGCAGGCATGTGGGACTGGAGCTTCCCTCACAGCCTGGGCTTTGTCCATAAGGTTGTCTGGAAGGACGTCCAGTCTAATTAGCATATTATGCTTTTATTATTATAGATATGCATACCCCATGTCGCAGACAATAGTGTAGTGAAGGTGTGAAAGGGGCAGGTGTGAGGTGGAGGGGGTCAAAGGGGAAAAAGAGGGGGGGGACATCTGTAATACTTTCAACAATAAAGATAACTTTAAAAAATAATAACAAATAGAGAAAAGTTCAGCTAACATTATTTCTGAGGCAAATATGAATAATGCTGTCTTTGGAATTAAAATTCATAATTGCTCAATTTGCTTGTCTTCTCAGCCTCCAAACCCCCCAAAATAATAACTTTTTAAAATTTTTTTTACTTAAATAAACAAATTCATGACACATTAAAGAAACAAAAAACAATGGAGGCATAAAGCAAAAAAGGGCATCCTTAGGTGCTTTTGGATTCTGCAGAGGTAAACAGGGGCAGAGGAAGACACAGAGAGTGGGAGGAAATTTTCTAAAATAATCCATGATGCACCCTTTATACACGAGGAGTTTAACAATGTATGTCCCTAAGTTATGGACCGCATCCTATATAATAAAAGGGTAATATGCAAATTGACCCTAACGGCGAAACGACCAGGAACAATGGGTCACTATGACAAGCACTGACCACCAGGGGACAGACACTCAATTCAGGAGCTGCCTCCTGGTGGTCAGTGTGCTTCCACAGGGGGAGCACTGCTCAGCCAGAAGCCAGCTCATGGCTGGCCAGCACAGCAGTGGTGGCAGGAGCCTCTCCTGCCTCTGTGGAAGCGCTGAAGATGTCCGACTAACGGCTTAGGCCGGCTCCCTCTGGAGCGGGCCTAAGCCGTTAGAAGGACATCCCCTAAGGGATCCCAGGCTGCCAGAGGGATTTCTGACTGCCAGCTTAGGCCCAAACCCCAGGGAGCGGGCCTCAGCCATCAGTTGGACATCCCCCAGGGGTCCTGGACTGCGAGAGGGCACAGGCCAGGCTGAGGGACACCCCCCTCCCCAAGTGCACAAATTTTCGTGCACCAGGCCTCTAGTGTATAAATAAATATACATTCAAAAAACATTTATTGAGTTTGTACTGGGAACTAAGCACTATGCTAGGCACTCAGGATATACTGGTATACAAAAACCTTGCTTTCATGGAGCGTGCGTGTTAACAATATACAAAAAATTAACTATAAATTTGTATTTAATTAATATGACAATATATAGTTAGGAAATTATATTGTTCATGAGAAGGTGATAAATATGTAAAAAAAGGAATCAAGTAAAGGAAAGTAGAATGTAGGAGTGATGAAGGGGCTGTAGCTTAAAGAGGGTGCAGCTGGGAATCCTCAAGCGATTCTCTGAAGCAAAGAACTAAAAAAAGGAAGTGATATCAGATGTAACTTAGCCATAGAAACTATTTAATATGTTGTGTCAAAAATAACATATAAAATTAAAAAATAAGCAGATGACAAGATATTAATTTTTAAAGTTCATTTTTATCTTAATATTCAGATGTCCTCAAACTTCAATTATACTTTAAGCAACTTCTCCATCATACAGGCAAATCAAAGATAGCTTCTTTATAAGAGAGTAAATAAAATGAAAGGAAGACAAAAATCACTGTATTTCCTGGTGTGTCTAGAAAATAATTTTTAAGTCACAGGAATTGGAAATCTGCAGAGGACTGGCTGGAACCACACAAGTAACAAATATACATCTGTTCATTTTTCTCAGGAGCAGAAGAAAAAGGATACTTTCTTTTTCCATAATGCAAAACCTCCGTCTAAGAAAACTGAAGTTAATTTACTTGAAATTCTGCTGCATATCAGCCTATACTTTCCATGTGAGCATAATTTTAGGAACAACAAAAAAATGCTTCTAGCTATTTAAGCAACCTTCAATCAGTTATAAAGTTAAACCAAACAAAAGACATTAAAACAGGATATGATTATGAATTTCTTTATAAACCTCTTTTATGGGCTTTCTAAATCATATCCTCAAATTTACCTACAGTGCTCTGGATGAAAATGACTATAAAATTAAAGGCCATTTTAATGAGATTTCAGAAAAATGCCTTTCATCATTTTTCCAACATGGAAAATAGTTTAACTCTCTTAACACAGTTAATCTTGAATGAATATTTCTACATGGGAAAGCATGACCCACACAGTGCCATTTAAAATTACATTTGTAATAGAAAACCTAAAATACAAATGAGTATTAGAATGATTTAATCTTCTTTCTCTTGCCAGGCTCCAATTTCTCTGATTTCCCACCAACTTTACTTTGGGTTAGGGTGGGTAGGGCACGGCTTAATCGTTTCAGCAGGCAATCCTCGACACCAATACTACAATGGGTAGCTCCCATTGGTATAAAAGAAATAAGTGTGAAATAGTAAGTGGTTTAATTTAATTCTATTCAAAAGCATTTGTTGAGATCCAAGGAGGTACTAAGAACTTCACTACGTGCTAAAAACAAAGACAAATAATGTACATCCCCAGTTCCCAAAGAGCTCTCGTGTGAATTTCAGTGCTTTAGTCATTGTGTCCATGCATTTTATAGAATACTATTATTCTCTGACATATCCTGTAGCTTTGGGATGGCAAAATGCTTTATTACTATACTACATTCAGAAGAAGTGAGTAATATATCCAAATTTTTAAACCCGTGATTTATGCCACTATTTTTTTTTGTGTGTGTGTGTGTTTTTATTATTATTATTGTGGGGATACAAAAGTCCCATAGAAATACTTAACCTCATAGTACATGATCTTTCGCCCATTTTCACTATTCTTACTGCCCAATCTATCCATCAGCTTCAATCACATCCAACATCTGAGCCTTATTTCCTTCTCCTTGTGCACACCTTATTCCACTTCTCTACCAAGCTCCTTAAATATGGGTATCCTCCAGGATGTCACTCATGGTCCTTTCATTTACCCTTATACATATTTCAAACACACACACAATTTACTATCAGTTCCAAATGACCTACTTAGATAATTATAACTCCAAAGTCTACACTTCTATCCCAGAATGCTCTCATGAGCTGTAGAAACATATTCCAGTTGCCTAGAGGAAGCCCACTAGTTATCTGAAACTTACATAACTAAAACTGAACAATTTCCCCCAAAACCACATTATTTGTTTGTTTTCCCAGTGTAACTCCTCTTTCCTTTTTCTTTTCATTATCTTTTATCTCCAGGTTGAGTTAGGTCTCTTTGTCTGTCTTCTCATGATAATATCAGCTTATCCCTTAGAGAAAATGTTACTGTATTACTTACATATTTTAAACCCAAACTTAAAGTTACTTGAGGGTAGAACTTATAGTCTTATTCAGCTATTCCTGCCATCTAATACAATACCTTTCACGCTGAAGGCACTCAATAGTCATTAAATATGAATAAATCAGTGAATCCTTATTTCCAACACATGGATTTGCAAATATGCTTATATCCATAAATGTACTCAGAAGAGTAATCCATATTAACGAGACTTAAAAATGGTCATTATTTTATCAGAAATGTGTGAAAACTAGTGATATTTGACATAGGTGTTATAAAAATTGGGGATGGCAAGAAAAGATATTTCACCTTGAGAGCTAAACAGTAAAATCAACTCACAATGAATCAGAGAACAAGTATACAAAATTAACTGTGGAAAGAAGATGGCTTCTAGTTATCTGACTATATTAACACAACAACTGAATACAAAATGGAAGTGTGAATGGAAGAGCAAGTAGGATTACTTTGAAAAAAGCTCTATAAATGGGAATTTACAGAGGCAAATGTCAACAGCACCTATTCCAGCCCTTTCCAGAGAAGGAAGAACTTTAGCCAAGGAATTTGATAGCATCAGGCTTAGACTAATATATATATATATATTAGAGGCCTGATGCATGAAATTCATGCAAGGTTAGGCCCTCGCAGCCCCGGCTGCCAGGGCCCTTGCGGCCCCAGCTGCAGGGGCCCTCGTGGCCCTGGCTGCCTCTCAGCCCCGCGGACCCACCCCCTGCCCACCCCTGCCTTGGCCTGGTGCTGAATGTGTCTGCCACCACACACTCCTGGTTCCCCGGTTCCACAGAGCCCCACTGCCCTGATCAATCGCTCTGCAGAGGGTGGCCTGGGCCTCCCTCTTTGGGGCAATAGTGGAGCTCCCTCTCATCAATCACCACCTTGCCGGTGGCCTGGGCCCCCCGCTGCAGGGCGATCATGGGGCGATGGCCGGCCCCCGACCAATCACATGACACCTACTTTGGCTGGCCTGGCGCCGTTGTGTGTCATAGCGTGGTCATCCAGATGGTCGTTCTGTTGTTCAGCCATTTGGTCAATTTGCATATTATGCTTTTATCCTAATATATAAAAAGCCAGGAGTTGTCACAACCTAAATGACCAGACGGATGACCAAACAGCAGGCTGTGTGGGGCGACCAGACTGGCAGGGAGGTTAGTGAGGGACAACCAAACGACTGACCAGCAGGCTGCGTGGCACGACCAGGCCAGCAGGGGGCGTGGCAGTTGGAGGTGACCAGGCCAGCAGGGGGGGGCAGTTGGGGGTGAGCAGGCTGGCGTAGAGGGCAGTTGGGGGAAACCAGGCTGGTGGGGGGGTGGCAGTTGGGGGCGACTAGGCTGGCAGGGGGGCGCAGTTAGGGATGACCAGTCTGGCAGAGGGGGGGCAGTTATGGGCAATCAGGCCAGCAGAGGAGGGGCAGTTGGGGGTGACCAGGCCGGCAGGGAGGGCAGTTGGGGGAAACCAGGTTGGCAGGGGGGTGCAGTTGGGGGCGACTAGGCTGGCAGGGGGGGCAGTTAAGGGTTACCAGGCTGGCAGAGGGGGGGCAGTTGGGGCCAACCAGGCCTGCAGGGGGAGGCAGTTAGGGGCAATCAGGCTGGCAGCAAAGGATGTTAGGGGTGATCAGGCTTGCAGGAGGGGCAGTTAGGGGTGATCAGACAGGCAGGCAGGTGAACAGTTAGGAGCCAAAGGTCCTGGATTGTGAGAGGGATGTCCGACTGCCGGTTTTGGCCTGATCCCTGGGATCAGACATCCCCCGAGGGGTCCCAGATTGGAGAGGGTGCAGGCTGGGCTGAGGGGACCCACCCCACCCCATGCACGAATTTCATGCACCAGGCCTTTAGTTACTATATAAAAGCCTAAGTGACCATTTGACCGGTAGCTATGATGCACACTGACCACCAGGGGGCAGACGCACAACACACAGGCATGGAAACATGGAACAGATGGATGAATCTCAGAGGGAAGTGGGGAGGGGGAGGATGGGAAGAGATTAACCAAAGATCTTTTATGCATACTAGAGGCCGGGTGCATGGATTCGTGCACCAGTTGGGTTCCTCAGCCTGGCCTGTGGGGATCGAGCCAAAACCGGCAATCCGACATCCCCTGAAGGTTCCTGCATTGCAAGAAGGCGCAGGCCAGGCCGAGGGCCCCCATCAGTGCATAAATCCATGCACCAGGCCTCTAGTTTCATTATAAATTAATTCATCCAATACTCCTTAACTTGAGACTCTAATACTGTAAATTGAATGGTTTCAATACACAGGTAAATAGGCTCACCAAATAACTTGTGATTCCCATATAGCCTTGACTGGACTTTCAGTCTTTCTAGTACTAATGACCATATAGTGCAGGAAATTCCATGAAAACACCGACACACAGGGTATTTCTAATTCATCTGTTTGTTTTTGTTATCTAAGTAGGTCTCTCTGGGAATGATTACCTCAGTCAACTAAGCACCAGGCACCTGAACAAATCCAAATTTTTCCCTTGGACCACTTGCAGAACCTCAGTGAATAATACTACTGAATGCTGTAAGATGAGCTCTCATGTTAAATACAATTTGTTATTTTAACTATTTAATCACATATGATGCTTAACAACATAAAATCTATAGTAGAAAATGTTTTATCTTGTGTTTGTTTGTTTTTTAAAATTGACCCGGATATATTCTAATCATAGCTTCTCCGTAAAATCATTTCTGACTTCCTCTTTACCACCCTGCAGACGTCCAGTTCATTATATAGTAATCATTTTGCCTTAATCTATTCCGGCATCTTAATAAGACAGACATGGCCAAATTTCTTCAATATAGTACGCCATGGCTAAAACTCACCTGTGGGTAATTTAATACTAAAATATATTCAAGAATTTAGATGCAGAGCCCCGGGTGGCTCAGTTGTTTGGAGTGTCATTCCCTACGCCAAAAGATTGTGGGTTCAATCCACAATCTCTCTCTCTCTCTCCTCACCTCTTCCTCTCTCTATAAAATCGATAAACATATTCTCAGGTAAGGATTAAAAATAAACAAAATAAAAAGGTTTATATGCAAAAATTGTATATATTTGGGTTGATGAAACAATTAAATATAATTTTCCCTAGTTTCACTAATAATTATTATTTTTAAAATATATTTTTATTGATTTCAGAGAGGAAGGGACAGGGGGAGGAGATAGGAACATCAATGATGAGAGAGAATTATCGCTTGACTACCTCTTGTAAGCCCCCTTCTGGGGATTGAGTCCACAACTCAGGCATGTGCCCTGACCAGGAATCAAACTGTGACCTCCTGGTTCATAGGTTGATGCTCAACCACTGAGCTACACCGTCTAGGCAATATAATCACTATTTTTTACCTTCAAAAATATTCTCAATAAAGGCTAAAGTTATATTCTTAGCCTGTAGATTTGGTTAACAATACAGTACGACTGCAAATTAGAATTGAAAATTACTGAATGGCAAATTTAAATATGTTCAACAGAAGTCAATTGTATAACCACTTATATCCAAATAGAATTTTTAAAGGCCTATTAATACTTTAAGAACCCTGAAACATCTTATTCTATATTTAATAAATCAGAATAGAATTATATGCTTTATTATTTGCTATTTTTTTCTGATTAACAATGGAAATAACCAGAATTTGTTTTGTTGAAACGTCCCTTGGCTGGCTTTCCAGTAAGTAGCATATTCTTTATTTTCTCTTACCGATTCTGAAAAAAAGTTTGTGTTCAATGTAGTAATAAAGAAAATATGTCCAGGACTTCTGGGAGAAACAGGAAGGGAACTCAAGTCATGACACTGGATGATATGATATATTCCAGAATCTTTATCCCATGTCAGTATGTATACAATAACCATGTCTCTGTGAGGAAATTTTACTGCTTGTATGTTTTTGGACAGTGACTATTTTCAAATACAGATATGATGCAAACAAGTAGAATACATCAATATAAAGAGTCAGCTAAGTAAACATGGCCAGTAATACGAGTTGGGGAAAAAGTAGATCACCTAGGTATAATGGGCAGGACACAGGATTGTTGTCCAATAAACTTAAACTCTGTTGATGTATTTTCATTCACTAGTTTATTCATTGGTCTATTAATCAAATAATGGGTTAGTTTAATAATTCATTCACTAGTTGATTGAATGAATTTAATAATTCATTCAATCAACATATCTATAGTGTAACTCATTTATTAGCTTATTCATCAACATGTACATAATGTTAAGCCCATTTGCCTGGCATTGTGCTTGGCACTGGGGCTAGAAGCTTCCCCTGGCTTTAAAGAGCTTATGCTCTAATTAAGAGGAACATGGTATCACAAATATTATTAGGACTCAGACTATAAAGAGCCAAGTAGTACTTGCTCTGGTGAGATTTGGTAGGGGTACCTATCTTCCAACTCAGAAAAAAAGGAGAGGTATCAAGAAATCTTCCCAGGAAAATATTTGAGCTGAGATATAAAGGATGCTTAGGTATTAGCCAAGCAGAAAGGATGGGGAGTAGGGTGGAAACAGATCAGAAGGGGAGAAGATGGCAGAGAATGCTGCAGGCAAAATAAATAGTATGTGCAGAGGCTTCCTAGGCAATGAGAATATGGAATATGACATAGTTGGGAAAACTCTAAATAAGAGGTTTCAACTAAAAATCAGAGCAAAACCCCAAAATGAGACATATTTTTCAAAAAATAAATTGTAAACAAGCAGGAACAACCAGTTTAAAATGTTCTTGCCATGTAAACAGGTGGTACCTATAAGCTGCCCCCCCCTCCCTCCGCCCCATTCCAGGAATCAGTAAAAGGCCAGATGAGTTGTGTGCCCAGAGCCCTGGTGACCCCAAGGCAATGGAATTTCACTGAAATCTCTCAGCTCCATTGACTTTATATCAGACATGCCAGGCACTTCCAGGTACTCCTGTCTGATAACCTCTAATTTTAGTCTGCTCACCTAGTATCACCTGGACATCCTCCTCTGCTCCTCTGTCCCCAGAATAAAACACACATAAACATACACATACACAATACACATGCACATACACATACACAATCACACACATCTAGGGAACTTAGTGGGAAACCGTGTCCTGAACTCTTGCCATTTGGCCCACAGTTACTTTCTCTTTCATTTTCATATCCGCACTTCTCATGGGTTTCTCCTGCTGGTTTTCAGCAGAGCTCACAGGATGGCTCAGCTTCTTGTCAGGGAGCACCATTTCCATTCTGTAATCTTTGATCCTTTTAACCTCTCAAAGGTTTTCAAAACCTAGCCCTGCATGAACACATACATTGATCCGTTCTGCACCCGTTTCCCCTCTCCTGTATCCTCCTAAGTTACTTCCTCCTAGGACAGAGTTCTTAGCATCGTGAAACATATAAACTTGTTGAAATTCTATGCAAAATTTTAGCTTCATAAAGCAATCTTTACCCAGCCCCCTCCCCCATAAAAATCCACTGTCTGAGCTCTCTCTCTCCTAAATGGAAGCTCCCAAAAGGCAGCTGTTATTGGTTAAATTGTCTCTTCAAAACCAGGTATCTTGTAATTCTAACCCCCCCAGTACCACAGAATATGAAATTCTGGGGAAACAGGGTCTCTGCCGATGTAAAATGTCAAGTTACCATGGGTGGGCCCCTAATCCTATGACTGGTAGCCTGAGGATGTGAAGACAGAGAAACACAGGGAAAATGTGATGACAGAGGCAGAGATCAGAGTTATGTAGCTGTAAGCCCAGAAACGCCAAAGAATGCCAGCAAACCACAGCAAGAAGCAGGAAAGAATTCCCCTACAGGTCTCAGAGGGAGCATGGTCCTGTGGACACCTTCATTTCAGTCTGTCCACATCCAGAACCGTGACACAATACATTTTTATTGTTTTAAGTCACCTAGTTTGTGGTACTATGTTATGGAAGTCTTAGCAAACTACTACACACAGCAACCCTAATAGGAATGTGTTTGCTTCTGAAATTGCAAGAAAAAAAATAACTCTAGATATCTAATTCAAGAAGGGGCTTTATAGCTTCAACTAATTTAGTGATAATGATCAAAATATATTTAAACAATTCAAAAACCGTCGTTATCTAATACCCATTAGTAATCTTATCACTTACATTGACAATTGGGATCTTCTCTGCTCTGATATGGATTTAATAATTAATTCATAAAACCAACAAATATAGTTAGTACTCCTATAAGTATGGGAAGATACAATAATCAATAAGAAATTGCCACTACATCAACAAGCTGAATATGAATGAAAATGGCCACTGTGCGTCAATATTAACTTTAGACAGATATTCTTTATGTTACACAAGTATTTATTTATTCCCAGCTTATTTATAAGTCTTGTTCTCTGAGGCAGATGTTGATCAAAAGGCTTCATGGCATTTCTAGAGATGATCATATACTTTTCCTCTTCTGACTTTTTAAATTAAAAGAATAGAGTAACTGAATGATAATATTGAATACCATAAATCTAAAAATAAATGCCATCTGATAGTGGTGTTTTAATCTTTAATATGCTGCTGCATCCACTACACTAAATTTAAGACATGTCAACAGTTACATTAATAAGTATAATTGGCCTGTCCTGGTCCTGTTATTTTGTTCTTGCTTGTTTGCTTTTTGTTTTGTTTTGGGTTTTCTGGAGGGAGGGGATGTTGGGGAGTTGTTATTCTCTTTTTGTTTTTGGTGTTAAATCTAATCAGACCTTTTGCTATCAGCATTATCTAGCTACACAAAAATAAATGAAAAGTGCAACTATGTGCAAGAAATACCATTTCATCAAAGATTTGACAGAAATCATGAAATCCCTAACTTGGTTCCTAGTGTAAAAGATTCTTTAATGTGGTTTTCAAAATTTTCTGATTTTTTTTTTAAAATTCAGATGCCTACCTCTTCTTGTGCCAATGTTGGCCATTTCTATTTTCCCAAAAAAGCATTAATCTACAGATTTCATATATCTAAGACTTTCATATATTTAATTATATTTTGTTATTTTAACTTTCCATATATCTAGTTGTAGCCCTTTTCTGATTTTCAATGCTGAGATTTTATATCTTATTCCATATTACTACTGACAGAAATTATTCATCTTTTAAAGAACAAGCTATTATATTCTACTTTATTAATATTCTCTTTCTTTTTATTTCCTTTAAATTTATTGGTTTATTTTATTGTTCCTTTCCTAGCTTCTCAGATTGGATAATTACTTAGATTCTTTTAACATAGGAAAGGCAACTAGCTTAAAGTGGCAAAATCTCTATTATCCACAAAAATTATCTGCTCTGTTATGTAAGATAATCAGAAACTGATTAAACCACATTATACAAAGTGTAGCAAAAGTAGGTTTACAGTTAGGTGTGAGTATATGAAACAGAGTTTATTTCTGAATTATTATTTATTAATTATTGTATTACTTTCCTTATGAACAACTGTAAACCTATTTTTACCCAACCCTGTACTTATTACCTGCATTGTAAAAATCTAATCCCTAATGAAATATTTAATGTTCTATTGGATTATTATTTAAATATCATTTGGAACAGAGTGTCTGGGACAAATCTATAACAATAATGAAAGAACATCAGTTGAGTATTTTTCAGCCTAGAAATCAATTCTATTTCAGATGTCAGTGAGTGGTGTAGTTACAAGGTTGAAAGCTGACTATGTATTTGTGAAATTTAACAGTGTAAATCACTGAGCAATGGTCCATCTGCTTTAGTTTCTGAACATTTTCTATACTTGAAAATAAAAACGAGCATCATAATGCAGATCTATTGTACCAGGTCTTTAAAAAACTTAGTCATGTAAAGTATTGCATTTCAATAAATTGGGCAATTGATTAGAAGGCTGAATATAAGACTGTGCATTGAGGGTACTATATCTATTGCTATTAAGAGTAGAAGTAAGTACTACTTTAAATTTCACATTATATGACTATTATCTATAAGCATGGATTGAAGTGATATCAATAGTTTATAATTAATGAATTTATTTTTTTAAGAACTATTTTTAAAAATTGAATTTTAGGGAATGAGGAAGAGAGAGGGAGAGAGAAACATCGATGTGAGAGCAAAACATTGATAGGCTGCTTCCTGCATTCCCCCGATCAGGATTTGAGCCTGCAACCTGGGCATTTGGCCTGACCACAAATGGAACCTGCAACCTTATGGTGCACGGACGATGACCAACAAACTCAGCCACACCGGCCAGGAATAATTCAGACATTTAAAAAGGCTTTTTGATGCAATTTCTTCTTAAAAGCAACTCTTACCTCAGTTGTACAAACCCACTGATGATCTTTCTAACAAAATTATACAGCATGAGTTCAGTAAACACAGCAACTGACATAAAAATTAATTTACATTCTCTATTAGATTTAATTTCAAATATTCTACCTGTAAAGGTTATTTGAATTAATGTTTTTTTCTGAATTTGAAAGATATACATTGAGGGTTTTTTCTCACACCCTTTGTTTATTCTATAGAAATGTGATTTTATGGATGTAGAGTTAAAATCTCTTAAGTTCAAATTCCAGCTCCTCTACTCTTTGTGTGACTTAGAGAAATTGCCTCTGAGTTTCATTTTACTCATATTGTAGGCTTCATTTAAAGACAATCTGTGATAACATTTGTAAAGAATTAAGAAGAGTGCTTGGTATATGCAAATAATTCAACTAACTGCTATCAAGAAAAAATAATTAATATTATCCCATTCATTTATTTAAAAGATATGTAACCATTTATATGCACCGCTCCTATATAACTTGATATTAATCCTGAAAAAAAAACTGTCCTCAAAGTTTGAAGATATTATCAAGCAAGGTTGCCCAACTTCAGATATAACCAAATTTCATTTATACTATTATTTACTTAATAATTTTTCAAATCATTTATCTATCCTGACATAGAACAATATTTAGATGTGCTTTTAAATGTGCTAGTCTTATTTTTATTTTTTTCATTTAAACATAAAATTCAATATACAGGGACTAATTTAGGATTCTCTCTGACCTCCTAGAATCATCCTGTGGCAGGTCAATGTTGTTGTACCCCCCTTTAGTAATGATTGCTTGTTGGGTTTTTTCTAATTTATCTTGATTGTTGAAATTATTACAGAAGTCCCTTTTCCCCTCACTGACCACCTTCACCCTGCTCCTGCCCCTTCCGCAGGCCTTCATTGCACTATTGTCTGTGTCCATGGGTTATGCATATATGCATATAAATTCTTTTGTTAATCTCTTCCCACCGCCCCTCTTCCCTTGAGATTGATCAATCTGTTCCATACCTCTGGATCCATTTTGTGCAGTTACATAATCATATGTATCTTCCTAGTAAAAATTTCTAACAATATGAAAAATTTTAATAATTTACAAAGCAGTAGCTTTATGAACATTGAATTAGTTTTAAAAAATCTAGGTTACTGATTAAAAGTACAGGATTTAATAGAAGTGTATAATTTCCAAAAGCTTTTAAAATTCATCAGTGAATGAGTATTTCATGCAACTAATACATATTCATTCATTTCAGGCTTTGGTCATAAAGCATTTTTAAGAGACATAACTATAACTGATGATATGAAAAGTAATTAAAACCTGCTATTACCACAAAGGAGCATTATCAGGTTAAGTTTACTTACTGATAAGATTGAGCAAAGCAAATTCATTTTCTTTCAGGATTTAAAATAGAACAAGGAGCAATTTCTATAAATTAGAGAGCATTATGTATTAAAAATAGCATATACTTCTGAAAAGAAAAGTTTTTCCCAAATATTCTCTAAACTATCTTTGAGAAAACTTCCTACCTATGTAAATAAATAGAAAAGAAAAAGTTTGTTCCTAAATATGATACCATCTATTTATAACTAGAGGCCCGGTGCACAAAATTCATGCATTTGGGGCGGGTGGGGGGGTGTCCCTCAGCCCAGCCTGCGCCCTCTCCAATCTGGGACCCCTCGGGGGATGTCCAACTGCCGGTTTAGGCCCAATCCCTAAACTGGCAGTCAGACATCCCTCTCACAAACTGGGACTGCTGGCTCCCAACCGCTCACCTGCCTGCCAGCCTGATCTCCCCCTAACCACTCCCCTGCCAGCCTGATGGATGCCTAACTGCTCCCCTGCTGGCCCGATCACCCCAACTGCCCTCCCCTGCTGGCCCAGTAACCCCCAACTGTCCTCCCCTGCCAGCCTGGTCATCCCCAACTACCCTCCCCTGCAGGCCTGGTCCCCCCAACTGCCCTCCCCTGCAGGTCTGGTTCCCCCCAAATGCCCTCCTCTACTGGCCTGATTGCCCACAACCACCCTCCCCTGCTGGCCTTGTCACCCCCAACTGCCCTCCCCTGCTGGCCTGGTTGCCCCTAACTGACCTCCCCTGCTGGCCTGATTGCCCACAACTACCCTCCCCTGCGGGCCATCTTGTGGTGGCCATCTTTGACCAAATGGGGACAGCTATCTTTGACCACATGGGGGCGGCCATCTTGTGCAAGGATGTGAGGGTCAATTTGAATATTACCTCTTTATTATATAGGATATTATGGGTTGTAAAAGACCTATCTTGGTGCATTTTATTGATATTTGATTTTAAAAACCATTGAAAAATTCCCTATTCTGAAATATAATTATTGAATATCAGATTTCTGTCAATGACTTGGGTTATATAATCTAAGATGTTGAAATCATTGCCAACACTTCTTGTTGGAATTTAAGCCATTCCCTTTGAGTTAAAAGTTAAATGTAGTTTAAAAAAAACAACAACCCTGTCATATTAGTAAAAATATTATGGAGCTATCTATGGCATTTATGACATAGCTGATTTTCCTACATTTAGTGGGGGGAAAAAACAAAACCTTGATCGTGTTATTTGTTAACAATCATTTCTCCAACAAGGATTTTTTCATTAGGGTTTGGTAAGGTATATACATATACTTTCATAGTTTATATATGTATCTAGATAGTGGAGTTTTAAACATGCAACTTTTAGATTACATGTAAATTGAATTTATCAAATAAAATAAATTTCTCTTCTCAGAAAAGAATAAGCCTAGATAGTTACATTTCCTTTTTTCTTTCAACTTTTGCCCAACAGGTATCCACAAGAGTTAGAGAACTGTGGATAAAAGAGAGAAAAATACGATCAAAACAGAGATGCTAATTGTTCAGCTTATTTTCTCCCCCAAAATGTATGAAAAATGAACACCATAAGAAAACTCTCATCCCATATTGCAAGGCAAGAGGCCCCTTTGACAACATTACTTTCATATACAAAAAAAAATAAAAAAGAGGAACATTTGTGTAAATTTATCAAGCTGATAAGGTTTTTTTTCGTGAAATAAAGATTCTATTAACCAATAATATAGTAACATCACAATATTTAGATGGAGGAGATGTGGGAAAAGACTTTGTAGGAATATCAAGATACATTTATTCCAGTAAAAAAAACAACAACAATGTAAACTAAATTATTTCAGGGAAAAGGATGGTGATCTATTTGGTGAGCATGAAACACAGCAGAGAGCATCAGGGGTTGTGCAAGCTGGAAAGGATGTGCTCCATCTGAAAGCCTTCCAGGTAAAAAAAGAAAAAATTAAATCTGTGCAGGTCAACATACAACACACGCTGACCTTTAAACCACAGGACATGAGACTGAGACCCCAGTGTGAAGGTCTGGGAAGTTAAAAACAAGGTAAATGCAAAGAACTTGTATGCATACCAGTATATGCATAACCCATGGACACAGATACAAGGGTGGTGAAGGCCTGGGGTGGGGGTGGAGGGACCGGCTAGCAGGGGAAAAAAGGGACATATGCAATCCTTTCAACGATCAAGATAAAAAGCAAAGCAAAAACAAGGTAAATATATAAACAGGAAATCAAACTGAGCTCACCCTGTCGGCTTGATGTTAAAAATCTAAATCTTTTTTCCTGTTAACTTTTATTTTACCTTTTTATCTGTGTTTTTAGATTTAGAAGTACAAATACTTAGATGCAACCAGGGCATAAACACAGACTAAACATCAGAGCAGACAGATAACTTTGATATTGTCAATATTATATAGCATTCATTAGTCACAGCAGTAGACATCTTATTCTGCCTGGTCCCTTCCAGCAGGGAATTGATACTCCATCTCCTCCCCTCTACTCCACCCTTCCACTCCACTCCACTCCCCTCTCCTCCCCTCCCCTCCACTCCACTCCCCTCCACTCCACTCCCCTCTACTCCACCCTTCCACTCCACTCCACTCCACTCCACTCCCCTCCCCTCCACTCCACTCCCTCCCCTCCACTCCCCTCCACTCCACTCTACTCCAGTCCACTCCAATTTTGGTGGCACTGTCAACAGTGGTATCTTACAGCCCCTGCCACACTGCCCAGTGTTTCATCCAAGAAAGGACACATAATCCCAGGAAGATATAGCAAGATCTTCTTTGCAAGATTAATAGAGACATCAAGACAATTGCTTCTGAGACTGAGGAGTTAGGATGCCATACACATAACAGTATCAGAATCACCTTCCCCATGGATATACTAGTAGACAGAGTTCCACAGAGAATGAAGCGAACCCAGAGGAACCAGAGCCACAAAATGACGACAAATCCTTACAACATAATAAAGCAGTTGGATCTAACTGTGCCACATCTAGTTAACGCCAGGAATTTTCAGTTATGGGAGTTAATAAAATCTCTTCTGCGTTTAAGCAAGTTTAGACTATGTTTCTATTACTTATAAACAAAAGAGTGTCATAAATATAAGAGGCCAGAAAGGGGATTTGGGTTAATTTGCATTTATCCACTCACATCTCACTGTACCCCTAGGGACTTTTTATTTAAAGAACAAAACCAATTTTTCCCCTAGGGATTTTTCTAATCCACTGTACACAAATATTCTAAATTATCCAATTATCCCAAACTAATTATTAGTACCATTGGAGAGGGGACAAATAAAAGAAGAGCCATTATCTTAGTCACTAATACATGTTCTACATATACTTGGAAGCAATTTTTTAATAGAGGACAAAATCGATTATTACTAATAGTCAAGATATCAATTATATAAATTATCAAACATAGCAAGTTTATTTTATGAACCCATCTAAGTATTAATGAAACAAACTTTTAAAAAATTTAAAAGCATTTAAACCAATTTTTGTTACATGGCACAGTACTTCAGCAGTGTCACATCAATACACATGAATATCAGTGAGGTGGCCCATAACAAAGAAGTCACAAATACCATCTACCTACTAGTCTCTGAGGTATGATTAATGAAAAGACTATTTCAGAAAAACAGTCATCATCTCCATCTCCAGCAGTTAAATCAATAGTCCCTCTAGCCGCAGGTTTCAAAGATGAACCAAAGCAAAAAAAGCATTGCATACTCACAAATTATAAAGCATGTCAGCCATGTTGCTACGGTAGTACAAAGCATTTCTATAGGCGCTTTCAGCTTCGGAAATTTTGCTCTGACTCTTCAGAACATTTCCAAGGTTACCCCATGCTGCCAAGAAGAGAAAGAAGTATTCAGGCTGAGTATCAATCCAATTATACGTGACATAGTATCAGGCCATCAGGAAGTACCACGGGGAGAGAAAAGCTTCATAAAACATTTTTAAGATGGAAAATTTATTTCCTTTATACTCTAACATTTCATCAAACCAGAAGATTAAATGCAACCAAAGCCTAAAAAAATTTAAAGTAATTATTATGTCTCAAAGCTGATACACATATACAGTTCATCATAAGGCCAAGAACAATGTTATCTTAAGATCACCTACAAAGACTTCATGGTTTTTCAAATTTCAGTAGGGGTCTTCATGGCCTGAAATAACTGTATGCTTACTGAGCCAGAAACGGTAAGAAATCACCTTAAAATAAACAAGATCTCATTCAAATATTTAAAAACTGATAAATGACATAGAAGAACTGGGAATGAAAAGCAGGAAAACTAAACAAGATCAAAGCTATAAAGAGGCTTAATGGGCACTGGGACATATCAGTAAAACATGCTTCGTAAAACAGTTAAGTATAATAAAGTTCTTTTATAACCTTCCTGCTAACAAACACATTTGTGTGAAAAGCAGTATCCCAGTACTTCCACATATAATCATATTAAAAGAATCTATATTTTGTGTGCCCTTTGTTTTTCACTTCAAATAATCATGATTTCTCAACATTAAAAAGAATAAAAGTCATAATTCTTTTATCAACAGCTGCCCATATGGCCTGACTCTCAAGTAGAACTAGCTCTCAAACTGGGATGTTTCTCTTGTCTTCCTCCCTTCGCACAAAGAAAGATGGATGTTAAGTCCTAAAACTAGAGTCCCTCACAGCTAGAAAATGGGGATGGGAAAGTTTATGTGTCAAGATATATTTGGGTAATTACTGAGTCTACCTGAAGAATGAAAGCAGTTTTTAAGTATCATTTTTTTAATGCATAAGAAAGTATAGAATCTTGCAAGCCCAGGTGTATCTATGTGCCCTATAATTTAACAGTCTGTGTCTCAGTTTACTCATCTGTAAAATGGGAATTAGTGTCTCGTGGGCTTTGTGATATTAATAAATTAGTTAGCCAGCGTGGCTCAGTGGATGAGCATTGACCTATGAACCAGGAGGTCATGGTTCAATTCCTGGTCAGGGCACAGGCCTGGGTTGCAGGCTTGATCCCCAGTGTGGGGTGTGCAGGAGGCAGCTGATCAGTGATTCTCTCTCATCATCAATGTTTCTCTCTATCCCTCTTCCTTCCTCTCTGAAATCAATAAAAATATATTTTAAAAAAGTTAGTAATATATGTAGGCTGTTTAAGACAGTGTCTGACACATGGCGAACAACAAACATTTACTATTAACACTGATGTTGTGGTTGATGCTCTTTGCAAATTACAGTGTCAAGCATTGATTATAGAAAAAATGTCAGATGTTATACACTTTATGCACTTATATTATCTACACAGAATAATAATCTTGTATTTGGAAAATCAAATACCTCCTTTTGTTGCTGACGGAAAAAAGAGAAAAAGGACTGAACTTAATGATTGTCCAGACCTAATAATGCTTCATGCACCATGCCACAAACTTAAATACATCAGCTGAATTCTCAACACAGTCCTGAACACAAATATTATGCCCACTCTGTGGATGAGGAAACAGACTCAAGGACAAGTTAATACTGGAGTATTAATTACAGGAGGGATTCCAAACCAAGGCTGGCTGTTTTCCCCCCTCCACCTAACATTTTAATACCACAGTTCATCTTCCACTGCAAAACAACATTCACACACGATGCACTAGGCCTTGATATTATGTCTATAGAAATGGAGTCCTTAAGTTGAAATATAAAAGAGGTAATTTAAATTCGAACACTAAATGCAACAACAAGAAATGCAAAGTAGGGAAAACAAATAGTAAAATAAATTATAATTATTTTCAAACTTATTAGGCATAACACCATGTGTATTTTATACATAGGCCCTCACCTCCAAATTAATGAAGTATGACTCTGTGGAAACTTCTAACACCCAGGCTATTTTTCAACCCACCTCACCTCTCCCAAAGTTCTGATTTGATTGTGACATTTACAAATGAAAACATATTTACATTAGAATCACTCCAGAGAAATGCATCCAAATGTTATTTTAAGCACCAGGAAAACATCATTATGGTGCTATACCATCTAAACCATAGTCCTAGACCATGCTCAAAAGAACATTATATTTTAAGGCGTATATCCAGAAAAACAGATTGACTTTTTTTCAGATAGCTATACCTCAATTAAATAATAAACTAACAAGCATTCCTCTTGTTAATAGTCAACAGACATATGTATAGAATATATGTTCACTCATTCGGTTGCTTGTTCATTTACTCATTCATAAGTATATTCATTTACTAAACTGATCTTTGTTAATCCCCTCTTTTGTGGCAGGTACTTCCTTAGGGGCTGCACACTTAGAAATGTACAGACATGCAAGTTCCCACCCACTCAGAGCTTATGTGTGAAGTGGGGAGTGAAGTGAGATGGGAAAGGGAGGACCACACAATAGAACGAACGAACGAATGAATGAATGAACGAACAAATGATAAGTGCTACAAATAATATAAAACAAAGACAGAGTACATGAAGCTAATTTAGATAGAGATAACTTACAAATATGGAAATAGGTTTGATCTCTAAGGAATAAAGGATAAGGAGCCAGACTTGCAAAGACTGATGATTCCAGATAAGGGGAATCGTTAGAGTAAAGGATATAAAGCAAGAGTGCATTTGATTATTCCCAAGAACAAAAAAGGCCAGCCAGTTGAGTAGTGGCAAGATGAAAAGCCATGATGAAGTCACAGAGGCAAGCAGGAGTCCTTCGGGGTCTGCTAAGCCATAGTAAGTCTGAGGGTTACTTTACTTGCAACGGGTGGGGGAGAAGTTGCAGAGAGTTTGGTGATTTGTCTTAATGTATTTGAAAAGATCACTCACTGCAAGGGAAGAGCAGAATGAACAGAGACCAAAGGTAACTGCAGTGAATGAAGCGGGCAGGAGGAGGGTGGCTTCTACCGCGACAGGCAGCAGAGGGAGAGGGCTATTTCCAAGTGAGAATACAATTAAGAAATTAAGCCCTAGCCAGTTTGGCTCGGTGGATAGAGCATCAGCCTGTGGACCTAAGGGTCCCGGGTTTTATTCCGGTCAAGGGCATGTGGCAAAGCTACAAGGTAAAGCTAACTTTCTTGTTTTTTATCCAAATGAAATCTCTCACAATCTCTCACATCTTTATAATTAAGTCACTACCCTGGGTGACTGGGGTGGGGGTGGGGGAAGTAAAATTCTGCAATTCAGCATATATTTTTAAACGATTTTAATTACCTCTGGATAAGAGAGGAAGAGAAGGAGGGAGAGGAGGAGGAAGAGGGGAAGAAGGGAACAGGTTGGGGTGGAGGGAGGGAGAAACATACACAATCTGATAGAACACCAGCTTGAGGTCAGATTACTCTGAGACCATGATAAATAAGAAAAAGCAAGACTACTTTATAATTTTATTAAAAGAAAGGGAAAAGAGTCACTGTATAACAATCTACAAAATATCAAACATCCTCGCTTGCTATAAATAATTTATTTATCCAGTCATAGAATGGTCTCAGCATCAAGTCTAAAGGACACCCCTCATTCCTTACAACTTCTCCTAAAGCACCCAGCCCAAGTCCAGTTCCTACTGCAGGATATGTAATGACACACCGCAGGGTCTCCCGGGTACACTGGTCCCACAGCGTAAGAAGTAAGGCACCTTCCGTACCACAGGAAGGTGGTCATTAGATATAGCGCACTGACATTAAGGATTTCATCACACTCAAGTATGAAAATAATCCCATTTAAAAATTCCCTCTTCCTTAGATAATTGTTCTTCAATACAGTGTTTGTAAAAACATATTTTAGGTTTTTAAAGTAAGAGCTGCCAAAACAAAGCCTAAAACTGTCACACACATTTCTGACATAAAAACTGCCATCGCCATTTCAAAATTTTCAAATTTAAAGGTGACTGATTTTTGCATCAGTGCTACCAAAACTCAATGCTAACCTAAAGATTAATACAAAAAATACAAAAGTATCCTAAACCATATGAGCTAATAACAATCCCATCAGCAAACAAATAGTAATTCTTCTCATGAAAGCTGTTCATTTATCATGTTTCAATAATAAAACAAAAGTAAAAATCATTGTTGAACTGAGAAATCATTTAAAATCTAGCTTAATGCAGATATATTCCAGTTTAAAGAAAAGTATATTAATGTGGAATACAAAATGTACATCTTAAGTAGGCTAATATGATGATTTCATGTGTACATAATTAACCTATGGAGTTAACCTATAGAGGAAAGACAAAATAAATACCAAGCACTTTAACTAATACTCAAATTTATTAGCAACTCAGAGAAATGCAAATTATAACAAAATATAATTTCTACTCAGTGTGGCAACAAATAGAAAGTTGGATAAATATAAGCACGAGTGGGGGAAGGACCCTGTGCAGAGCTGGTGGCAGTGCAGCCCGGGCCAGCCATTTGTCACACCATCTGACAATACTCCGTCAACTCAACAGATGTCATTCATAAATCAAGGACAAACCCTGACCAGCAATCCCATTCCCAGAGAAATTGTCACCTAGGAGAACACGTAGAGGGTGTTTAATCTTAGTTTTGCTTGATACTAAAGTAACCGATTGTCTACCCTGGGAGTACTATGTGGGACACAGACTTTATGGATTACTATGCAGCAACAAATTCCATGCAAACACTGCAACATGAACGGACCTTAAGAAGCCTACAAAGTGACAAAATATTGAATGCATTCCGTGTCACAGCACCAGTTATAAATATTAACATTTCATTTGCACCCAAAATATCACCACATAATTTACAAGAGTATATCATAAATTGAAGGGTGCAAATTAAGTACATTAAAGGAGCTGCCTATGGTACAAAGGGAAGATGAACTTAGCCATAGAGATAAAAGCAAATAAATATATGAATCAAGGAGAGGAAGCTTGCAGGGATCATCCTGAAAACATGCCACGAGCCAAAGAAGAAAATTAAACTAACACTCTGCAGCTGGGTTCAAGGGGAAGGGAGAAACGAAAAATGAAAGTCACACCCACGTTCTTTTAAATAGAGATGGAGTCATCCTATACCCTACTTAAGGAATAAAGGGTTTTAACATTCACTAAACTTTTTCTTGTACCAAAACAATTCAAAACAGATGTTTGGGATTATCTTCAAATTTTCACTTGGTAATTATACTTTGGACCAACAGAACTTAAAAGATCTTGTATTTTCATTAACATGTAATGTCATTTACATGTTTAACATTTTTAGGTCCATTATTTTATTTAGGTGTTCAACTCGTGGTGATTTTTAAAAGTACAGTTTTATTGAAATAAAATCCTCAAATACTAGTATTCTTCCAAGAAATTCTGATGAAGCCCAAAAATAGTACCCATGCTTTTAAAGTCTGTATTTCAGTAGACAAGTGTGGACAGATGAATTCAATTCACACTTGAAACTCAGGAGATAATATAATAAATCACTTATCTGAAGTTCAAAAATATGTAATTAGTTTATTCTAAAATATCAGAATAACTTTTATCAGTTTTTCCCAATAGTGTTTCAAAATATTTAGAGCACTCATTTTATTTCTGTTGTTTTACAAAATTAACATTATAAGAAATTGCTTTTATATGGGGTAGAGGGGCCTGCTGTCCAATCTCATGGCTTTTCCTTGAAGCACTATAAATCTAAGTGGCATTAAAGAAAAGGAAAAGAAGGGACAAGAGTAGGTAATTAACATTCGTATATATATATAAGTCAAGGACAAACCCTGACCAGCAATCCCATTCCCAGAGAAATTCTCACCTAGGAGAACACATAGAGGATATATATATATATATATATATATATATATATATATATATATATATATATATATTAAAAATCATAATGGTGTTTTCACTTACTTAAAACTTACTATTTGCTGGAATTCCCATTTGACCCATGATCCCACTTCTAGGAATATATCCCAAGAAACTAGAAACACCAATCAGAAAGGATATATGCACTCCTATGTTCATAGCAGCACAATTTACAATACCCAAGATTTGGAAACAGCCTAAGTGCCCATCAGCAGATGAGTGGATTAAAAACTGTGGTACATCTACACAATAGAATACTATGCTGCTGTAAAAAGGAAGGAACTCCTACCATTTGCAACAGCATGGATGGACCTGGAGAGCATTATGCTAAGCGAAATAAGTCAGTCAGAGAAAGTTAAATATCACATGATCTCACTCATTTGTGGAATATAATGAACAACATAAACTGATGAACAAAAACAGATCCAGAGACAGAGAAGCATCTATTAGACCGTCAAACCTCAGAGGGAAGGCAGGGGAGGGTGGAGGAAAAGGGGAGAGATCAACCAAAGGACTTGTATGCACACATAAAAGCATAACCAATTGCCGAAACCGGTTTGGCTCAGTGGATAGAGCGTCGGCCTGTAGACTCAGGGGACCCGGGTTCGATTCCGGTCAAGGGCATGTGCCTTGGTTGCGGGCACATCCCCGGTGGGGGGTGTGCAGGAGGTGGCTGATCGATGTTTCTCTCTCATTGATGTTTCTAACTCTCCCTTCCTCTCTGTAAAAAAATCAATAAAATATATATTAAAAAAAAAAAAAAAAAAGCATAACCAATGGACTCAGACACTAGGGGGGTGAAGGCATGAGCAGAGGGTGGGTGGGGGGACAATAGGAGATAAGGACACATACTAGTAAGCAATACCTTAATCCAGTGATGGGCAACCTTTTGAGCTTGGTGTGTCAAACTTCGCCAAAAAACTGAGCATAACTCGGGTAGTGTGTCACTTTGAGGAAAAAACATTATTTCGCAAATGTTTCATCCTCAGGAGCAGCAAATGTTTCATCCTCGGCATGCGGCCGCCTCAGCGGCCACGTGTCATCAGAAATTGGCCGCGTGTAATCAGAAATGGCTTCGCGTGTCAGTGCTGACATGCATGTCATAGGTTCGCCATCACTGCCTTAATCAATAAAGAATTTTTTAAAAAATTAAAAAAACTTACTATTTGCTTGACAGAGTCCAGAATTTACTTAACCTAATTAAAACTTTGATGAGAAAACTGAGGTTAACTCATTTAGTAGCAAAGCTAATGACCAGGAAGATCCAGATGTTTCTAGGCATTGGAATCTACTTAGAGGTAAGGCTATCTCACGCTTTCAATATTGCACTTGAATACAAAGTAGAATAGTGTATTATAATAATACTAGGGGCCCAGTGCATGGATTCGTGCACCTTGAAAGGAACTGTGGGCTGTGAGGCTGTGGCGGGCACAGGGGCGGGTCTTGGCCCATCTTCTGTGCCCCACCTGGCCCCTCCCCCCTTGGCCCCAAGTCTCCTGTCTGCTGGCAGCCCTGCTCCCACCACCACTGCTCCCACATGCTGACAGCGCCAGCCCTGCTTGCACCCACTGCTGGTGCTGGCCCAATCGCTCCATGCAGTCAGCGGGTGCGAGTGGCAGCTGCTGCCCCGATAGCCCCTCAGGAGCAGGGGGAGGTGGAGAAGCCCTCAGGGGCAATCGGGGCCAGCAACCACCACTCGCACCCCCTGACAGGACCGAGCGATCAGGACCAGCACCGGGCACTGGCAGCGGGTGCAAGCGGTGGCTCCAGCACCAGGTGCGGGGGTAAGTGAGGCCGATGCCAGCAGCAAGTGCGAGCGCCAGGCAGGACCGTGGTGCACAGGACAAAGAATTTTCAGTAACCACCAGAGGCTCGCCCCAATGACAGCGACCTGGCACCCTCATTCACCTGCTCCACCATCCCGCCACAGCCGATACCCACCATGTTCCTCACTCTGCCACCTGCTGCCTATGCCCGCCATGTTCTGCACGCGCCCCCTGGTGGTCAGCGCACGTCATAGTGACTGGTTGTTCAGTTGTTCCACCGTTTGGTCTATTTGCATATTAGCCTTTTATTATATAGGATTTTTACATATCTAATTGAGGGACTAAAGTACAATATGAAAATAAAATAAATCATCCAAAAAGGTCATCCCCTCTGAACTGCTAAGGGTAAAATTAAACTAGCTGGTCCCAATTTTTACATAATATATTTTCCATACCAAATAATATATTAACTATTTTACATCTCTTTGGGAATTTAACTTTAAGTATATCCCATTTGCAGTTAACTCACTGGAAGTAGAACATCCTGTACCTGTGTAAACAAATGGATGCTGCTCAAAGATGCTGGAGACTTAAGGAACTTCATTACGATTTTCTAAGTGTCCTGAAGATGCCTTACGCATGACAGAGATGTAATAAGCATAGTTTAACAAGTACATGACTTGTCTAACATGATTTCCTAAGATTAAGCATATATGATTATAACTTGAACGGAAGGCAAACTGACACTACTACATATTGCTGGAAAAGCTTTAGAAAATCTGATCTGTGAAGTTACTTTACTTTCAAAAGTAAAACTAAATTTTTCTGTTAAAAAATCAGAAAGGGAAGAACCAGTAGTAATTCTTATATCTCAAGGGCCCTTCAAACTGATACTCAATTGTATCCAAAAGGTATCCATTTACTAAGAAACTTGACCTTAATTCACAAAGAAAGCTCCTCTTGTACTGAGTCCAAAATCTGCCACAGTTTATTTTATGCTCTTTGAAAGGCAGAAAAAACAATTAAATACTCCCATCTTGCTAAAGTTGTTCTAAAGAGAAAATCAAATGTGAGTGCCTCCTAGAAATGTCATATACAGCAATAAATACCTCCATTCAAATACATAGTAGTTCCAAGTTTACAGAGCAAAAACGAACTTACTCTAAAATGACTACTGCAATTTCTTATCTCTGATATAGTTCACAAAAATCAATGTAGGGTGTTTAGAGCAATTTATTTCAAGAATATTTTTTAATTTACATAAAACGTTTAAAGGTATCATGTATATTAATTTATTAGAAAAGTTAAAATAATTTTCTTATAATTCTGGCATACATTGCTCCTAAAAATTAGCTAAAATTATGATTTTCTTAATGTTTATTACTTTAAATTTAACTACATAATATTCAGGTCTATATAAGCAGTTATGTTTCTTTGGATTATAACATCAGCATTTTCACTTCACTAGTTCACTGAACACAGTCGTCAAAATCAGTAAGGACTCTCATTTTTCACTTTTGCCTTCAGCTTTAATTTATTTTCACCTCAGAATTTTAATATATGTCTTTAGTTCCTATATCAAAATCTGGAGTTCTATGCAAAGTTTGACAAAATTGAAGCATTTAACTGCATTAAATAAGCTGGTAAATACTAATTTTTGTTTCCTCCAACTTTGAATTACTTATTTGAAATCAGCATGATACCACCAAAAAGGGTTAAAAATTGAAACTTTACCAGTTATCTGGGCCAGACTAGCTGCAAAAGAAAATAAAGTCAGGAGTGTCTAATGTATTTGATAAGAATTATTTCTATTTAGTTTAAAGACCTATTTTTAATTTTGTGTATATATTTTATATTTTATTCCTCACAACAAGTAATATCATCCAGTTGATATTAGATGAAGAAACTGTGATTCAGAAAAGTGACACTCAAAAGGGACACTCTAAAACCAATAAAAACATATTTTAAATTTTTAATTTTCAAGTAAATCTGGGCCAATCATAACAAAGCTCAAGGCAACATTAAATACTGTAGAAGCCAATTTTAAAAAAAGAAAAATAATGGACATTTTCATGGTTATATTTTATAAAAATTTCTACTTCTGATACACAAATATAATATATCTCAAATTCAGATCAATACACTGAAATCTGATAAAGAGAAAAAAAAAAGGATAAAGAGAAGAAAGGAAAGGAAGAGAAACACATTGATAAAGGAGAGACATGGGTTGTCAAGGTTAATATTACTTAACCTCAACAGAGCTAAAATGTCTTTCTGGTTCCAAAGCTTTTACTTTTAAACTCTGTGGAACACCTAGATTTGTCATCCAAAAAATGATATTACCAAGGGCATAATTTAAATAAATATTTTAAAACATAAGATTAATTATGTTAAACTTTTTAATCACAATAGAGGGGGCAAAAGAAAAAAAGAAGGCCAAGGGAGGGGGAAAAGAGCCACTTAATTCCATGGAACTTAAGATAAACGTGACTGTTGTTTTTTTAACCACAGTGTTTTCCCCATACTTCTCTTTGTAAAGCTTGTAGCCTGGGCTTTTCTAATTCGACAATAGTCATTTCATGTGACCCCCGGGAAACAGGAGCCCTTATAAAAGTCTGAGAATTTGTTTTTCTTAAAGTAATTAGACCTTAGATTATTACAAAAAAGAATGGTAAGTGGGTTTAAAAAACATGTGTAGTTAAAATCTTAAGTGAAAAAAGAGGAAATAATTTAAAGATTATGATTACTATGACATCAGAATAACAGAATACTTACATATAATTCTAATTTTAATAATTTTTTAATATGCAGTTATTTCTCGTTTCCCTATCTTTGGCTATTTCAGGTAGACCTGAAATTAAATGTATTCCTAATAAGGGAAAAATGTATTTAAAAATGAAGTTAATTAGTATTTCAATAGTATGTTAATAATATTAACCTTGACAACTCATGTTTCTCTCTCTCCTTTTCCTTTCTTCTTGCTCTAAAACCAATAAAAACATATTTTAAATTTTTAATTTTCAAGTAAATCTGGGCCAATCATAACAAAGCTCAAGGCAACATTAAATACTGTAGAAGCCAATTTTAAAAAAAGAAAAATAATGGACATTTTCATGGTTATATTTTATAAAAATTTCTACTTCTGATACACAAATATAATATATCTCAAATTCAGATCAATACACTGAAATCTGTTAACTTCTATATATTAACTTTTGACAGTCAGTTTATCAACTCAGCACTAGTATTTAATAGGGAAAAGGCATAGTTAGTATCAGAGAAAATGAGATTAGAAGTAAATAATCAGTAAAAATACAAATTTAAAGAATAACATATTTACATGTGTAGAAAAATGTTTATGCATGTTAATAAGAGAAAATTATTTTTAAATAAGTATGAAATTTCTAAAAATAAATATCAATCACCTTTGCCATATGAACAAATCTTGGGAAACTATCATTTTAAAGTAGTTTCTTCTGTACTTTCAGCTGACTATTAACAGAAGAGGGGATATTAATTTTCTTTGCCTTTTTTTCTGCTGGACAAGAAGATAAAGGTTCTTGAAAGGCTATGTGAGGGGGACCTAAGATGGCAGAGGTGGAAATTGGACTTACCTTTTACCATGACCACGTCAAAATTACAACTCAAGTATAGAACAATCAACCTGTATGAACATCTGAAGAGTAGCTGAACGGAAGAATAAATAAACTCAGAGAGAACTTACATAAAGAAAAAGTAAGCATAAAGAAAGTATAGAAACTGTAAAAAAAAACACAGTAAGAAATAAAAATACAATAACTAAGGTGAAGAATACACTTGAAGGAATCAACAGCAGGGATCAAATCAGCAATTTGGAAGACAAGGTAACAGAAAACACTCAATCAGAGGAGAAAAAAAAAAGAATTAAGAAAAATGAGATAGCTTAAGGAACTTGAGGGAGAACATCAAGCATAACAGCATCTGTATCACAGAAGGAGGGAAGAGCATGCAAGAGATTGAGAAACTATTTGAAGAAATAATAACTAAAAACTTCACTAATCCGGAGAAGGAAAAAAAAAAAAAAAAAAACCCACAAGGACAGAAAGCAGAGAGTCCCAAACAATATGAATCCAAAGAGGCACAAACCAAGACATCATAATTAAAATCACTAAGGTTAAAGACAAAATCTTAAAAACAGCAAGAAAAGCACAGATAGTTACCCACAGGGGAGCTCCCATAAAACTGTCAGCTGATTTCTCAGCAGAAACTTTTTAGGCCAGAAGGGAATGTCATGAAATATTCAAAGTGATGTAAAGCAAGGACTGACAACCAGGACATCTACCCATCATTTAAAATTAAAGCAAAAATAAAGAGCTTCCCAAACAACAAAAAGCCAAAGGAATTCACCACTACCAAACCAGTATTACAAGAAATTTATTTTTTTTAATTATTATTACAAGAAATTTTAAAGGGAGTTTTTTAAAGAAGAATAAAAAGAAAAAATTAGGAACATAAATACAAATGAAAAAATGGCATTAACTAAGTACCTATCGATAATAATTTTAAATATAAATCATTTAATGATCCTATGGTAAATGGTTTAAAGACACAGGGTAGCTAAAAAGATTAAAAAAGAAACAAACAAACAAATAAAACACAAGACCTACATATATGCTGTCTACAAGAGACCCACTTCAGATCAGAAGACACACAGACTGAAAGTAAAGGGATGGAAAAGGTATTTCATGCAAATGGAAACACAATAGCGAGGATAGCAATACTTATATCAGATAAAACAGACTTAAAACAAAGGCAATAAGGAGCAAAGAAGGACATTATCCTATATAATAAAGATGTAATATGCAAATGGTCGTTCCACTGTGAAGTGTAATGAGCGATTGCATAACAACCAGATCACAGATCAGCAGGAGCATGGGGCAGTGAGCTACACACAGGCGGTGGAGAGCTACAGGAGAGGGCAGGGCAGCAAGTTATGAGGAGGGGCAGGGGGGCAGAAGGAGCTACAGGAGGGCAGGGCAGCAGGCGGAGAGCTACTGGAGGGTGGCAGTGAGCTACTGGCGCATGGATTCGTGCACAGGGCTACTAATATAATGATAAAGGTCTTAATCCAACAAGAGGATATAATCCTTATACACATTTATGCACCCAAGAGGGAGCACCTAAATATAAAAGGCACATTTTGATGGACATAAAGGGAGAGATTGACAGTAACAAAGTAATAGTAAGGGGGTTTAACACCCCACTGACATCAAATCAGCAAGAAATAGTGACCTTAAATGACACAATAGACCAGATACATTTAATTGATATTTTCAAAGAATTGCACCACAAAGCAGGAGAATATACATTCCTTTCAAGTGCACATAGAACATTTTACAGAAAAGACCACATGTCAGGCCATAAAACTAGGTCAATAATTTAATAAAATTAAAATCATATCTAGCATCTTCTTTGGCCACATTAGTATATAACTGAAAATTAATTACATGAAAAAAACTGAAAACACATGGAGGCTAAATAAAATGTTACTAAACACTAAGTAGATAATAAAGAGATCAAGGAAGAAGTCAAAAGATACCTGGAGACAAATACTCAAAATCTATAGGACACAGCAAAAGCAGTCCTAAGAAGGAAATTCATAGCAATACAGGCCTATCCAAAGAAAGAAGAAAAACCGGCAATAAATATTCTAAACTTACACCTAAAGAACTAGAGAAAGAATAACAAAGCCCAAATTAAGAAAAGAAATAATCAAGATCAGAGTGGACATACATGAAATAGAGTCTAAAGAAAAACAACAAAAAAGATTAATAAAGCCAAGAGCTGGTTTTTTGAAAATATAAACAAAATTGATAAGCCTTTAACCATACTCATCAAGAAAAAATGAAAGAGTAAACCAAATAAAATCACAAATAAAAGAGAAGTAACAACTGACAACAGAAATACAAAAGATTATAAGAAAATACCACAAACAATAACATTGGCAATCTGAAAGAAATGGATAAGTTCTTAAAAACATAGAAATCTTCCAAGACTGAAAAGAAGAAACAGAAAAATTGAACAGACCAATTACAACCAACAAAATCAGAGCAACCATAACAAAAAAAAAAGTCCTAACTGGATGGCTTCATAGGTGAATTTTACCAAACATTCTAAGAGGAATTAATACTCATCATACTCAAAGTATCCCAAAAATTCAAGGAGAGAGAATATTCCCAACCTCATTTTATGAGGCCAACATTATCCTGATTCCAAAACCAGATAAAAACACTACAAAGAAAGAAAATTATAGGCCAATATCCCTGATGAACATAGATGCAAAAACCCTCTACAAAATACTAGCAAACTGAATACAGCAATGCATTAAAAAGATAATAAATTATACCATATTCAAGTGGAATTTATTCCTGGGATTCAAATGTTGACCCAGTATCTACAAAGCAATTAGAATGATACACCACATAAAAAAAATAAAGGATAAAAATTATATGATCATATCAATGGATGCAGAAAAAGCATTTGAGAAAATCCAGCACCCTCTTATGATAAAAACTCTCAGCAAAATGGAAATAAAAGGAAGTTAATTCAACATGATAAAGGCCACAGATGAAAAACCCACAGTTAACTCATATCCAATGGGGAAAAACTAAAAGCATTTCCCTTAAGATCAGGAAAAAAAAGAGGGATATCCATTTTCACCACTCTTATTTAACATAGTACTGGAAGTCCCAGCCACAGCAATCAGACAAGAGGAAGAAATAAAAGGTATCCATATTGGGGGGGAGGGGGGGAAGTAAAACTGTCATTATTTGCAGACAATATGATATGACATAGAGAGAACCCTACGCCTGGCCTGTGTGGCTCAGTGGTTGAGCATCAACCCACGAACCAGGAGGTCAAGGTTCGATTCCCGGTCAGGGCACTTGCCCAGGTTGCAGGCTGAATCCCAAGTTGGGGGCATGCAGGAGGCAGCCAACCGATGATTCTCTCTCATCATTAATGTTTCTCTCTTTCTCCCCCTCCTTTCCTCTCTCTGAAATCAATAAAACACATATTTTATAAAAAGAGAGAACACTAAAGGTCCCACCGAAATACTACTAGAACTGATAAAGGAACTCAGTAAAATTCAGGGAACTGACACTGTATAAAGAGAACCCTAAAGGTTCCAAGAAAATAATACAAGAACTGATAAAGGAATTCAGCAGGATACAAAATAAACATTTGAAAATCAGTACTATGTTTATATACCAATAATAAACTATCAGAAAGAGAAACTAAGCAAACCTTCCCATTAACAATTGTATGAGCAAAAATTAAATACCTGAAAATAAATTTACCCAAGGAAGTAAAAGACCTGTACTCAGAATGATAAAACATTAAATAAATAAATTAAAGAAGGTAAAAATAAATGGATGCATACTAGTATACCATGCTCATGGATAAAAATAATTATCATTAATATGTCCATACTTCCCAAAGCAATCTATAAATTCAATGCAATTCCTATCAAAATACCAATAGCATTTTTTTCACAGAGCCAAAAAAAAAAAAAAAAAATCTAAAAATTTATATGAAGCCACAAAAGACCCCAAATAGCCACAGCAATCTTGAGAAAGAAGAACAAAGTGGGAGGTATTCTGTTACCGATATCAAACTATACTACAAGGCTATAGTAATAAAATTTAAAAAAGTATGGTACTAGCATAAAAACAGACACCTAGATCAATGCAACCCAATAGAGAGCCCAGAAATAAGTCCATGCCTATATGATCATTTAATGCGTGACAAAGAAGACAAGAACATACAATGGGGTAAAGACAGTCTATTCAATAAATGAGGTTGGGAAAATTGGACAGACACACGCAAAAAAAACTGAAACTAGACCACCTTCTTACACCATATACAAGAAAAACTCAAAATGTATTAAATACTTAAATGTAAGACCTGAAACCATAAAACTCCTAAAGGAAAACATTGCCAGTAAATCTCTGACATTTCTCTTACCAGTATTTTTCTGATATATCTCCTCATGCAAGAGAAACAAAAGAAAAAATAAACAAACAGGACTATATCAAACTAAAAAGGTTTTGCACAGCAAAGGAAAACATTAACTAAATGTAAATACAACCTACTGAATAGAAAAAGATATTTATGAATGATATATCTGATAAGGATTTAATATCCAAAATTTATAAAAAAACTCAGACAACTCAACACCAAAAAGAAACAAACAACAAAAATTCAATTAAAAAATGGGCCAAGGACTTCTCCAAACAGGATATACAGATTGCCAATAGACTTATGAAAGGATGCTCACTATCACTAATCATCAGAGAACTGCAATCAAAACCACAGTGAGATATCTACCCCTCACACCAGTCAGAATGGCTATCATCAGTAAACCAATAAACAATTGTTGGTGAGGATATAGAGAAAAGGGAATCCTTGGGCACTATTGGTGGGAATGCAGATTGTTGCAGCCACTATGGAAAACAGTATGGCAGTTCCTCAAAAAATTAGAAATGAGACTGCCTTATGAGCCAGGAATTCTACTTCTGGGTATATATCTGAAGAAACCCGAAACACTAATTCAAATAAATATATGCACCCCTATGTTCATTGCAGTGTTACTTATAATAGCTAGATAGGGAAGCAACCCAAGTATCCACCAATAAATGAGTGAATAAAAAAGTGGTGGTACATATATACATATACAATGGAATATTACTCGGCCATAAAAATAAAATCTTACCATTTACAACAGCATGGATGGACCGAGAAATGTATTATGCTCAGTGAAATAAGTCAGACAAAGAAAGACAAATACCATATGATGTCACTTACACATGGATTCTAAAGAACAAAATAAATGAACAAACAAAATAGAAAAAGACTCATACTTGTAGAGAATAGAATGATGCTTGCCAGAGGGGGCGGGGTTGGGATACCGGGTGGAAAAGGTGAAGAGATTAAGAAGTACAAATGAGTAGTTACAAAATAGTCATGGGGGTGTTGGGTACAGCATGGGGAATATCAGCAATAATGCTGCAATGACTATGTATAGCGTCAGGTGGGCACTTGAAATAATGGGGGGCACTTTGCAAAGTATATAATCATCGAATCACTATGCTGTACATCTGAAGCTAATACAAAATAATATTGAATGCAAACTGTAAATGAAAATATTTGAAAAAACAGTTAAGATTATAAAAAGAAAGGCTATGCAACAAATACTTGAGTATGAGGCATTTTTGCATCCCTTGAAAATCTTAACATTGAATTAAATAATGTCGTTACTCATTGAACAGTCTTAAATGCACAACTCAGAAACTTCTACTGCCAGGCAGTGAAAGACAGCCAATCAACGGAGGGGTAAGATAAATGGGAAGAATCAGGAAAAGCTTTAAATTCAGAAGCATCAATGTGCTGAAATGACATTATCACATCAAGTGAGCACTATAAGAAAGAGAAAGCTGGCCCTCTCCTGCAACCCTAATCTTAGCCAGACTGGATCCCAACAGGGCATTCTCAGAGCCATGAAAGGGTCATCTGTACCAAGCACATCTACTGGATACATATTAGTGATTAACAAATATTGCCAACTAGTAATTATGACCAGATATATGCTCTTACAGGCAGAAGTCCTATAATCTATCCATGAGTCCTAAATAATGCTGACATTCAGGCTATTTATATGTCAGGTTGATTAAAACTCACAGGGAAACTGTATTTTCCTATCAAATGACCAGATATGGGGTTAGGATGTACCTCCTTAAACCGAAGTTGTTAACGTGAAACCTCAAAAACAAGTATCTACTCCAAGCTCAACTGGGAATGAGCTGAAAACCTACAGGCACAACCAAAACATGGCGGGCCTCTGACCACAGCAGAGTACGGTGCGGGGAGGGCTGTGGGGACTGCACGGGCCTGCAGGAAGTATCTCAAAGTCGTTGGAAATGTAACAGCAGAAGAGATTTTAAAATCCTGTTGCATGGCTTCCAAATAACAGAATTTCAAGAGCAAAAGTAATTTCAATTATATCCTTGTGACTGGAGAAAATATTCAGATTATCCCCAAAACACTGTAAGTAGAGATATGAGGTGCTTCTATACCATTTTTGCAAACCACAAAAGCTTATTGTAAAACTCAAAGAAAGTAAGCCAACTGATAAAGTAAAACCAGATGATATCTTCAAAATTACTTCAAAACTTCTCATCTTTGCTGGTGGTCTCATGATATATAGTCTGAGAAATTTACTCGTTTCCCAAAGAACAAGAATAGAAGGAGAGAGAAAAAAATAGTGTTTATCACATTTCCTTATTATATAAACTCTAAGTTGCAATACACAGAACCGCAAACATTGTAAGACTGTAAATTTCCTCTGCCGTCAGCCCCAAACATTGTAAGGCTAAGTTGCCTCTGCCACCCAGGCAAACACTGCACTTAAGAAAAAAAGTACACTGATACCTCAGTAATCCGTCCTTGTCAAAACCTGCCTCTCAGCTGTTGTATTGCATATCTAATCCAGTTTTCTTTCTACATTCCTAAAGAGGAAGTTTTCCTAATTACAATATGCCTACACAACTTCCAAAAAAGATATTAATGTTGTTATTTTAATATAATATCCCATGGTATCTTGCATGAAGGAATTAAATTAAGCTGTTTAAAATGAATGAATGCTCAGAGTAGCAGCTAGTATTATTGGGGATTAGAATCCTAAATACAAGACACAATAAAGTTTCTAATATAGTTCTGCCCTCAAGAAGATTTGCTTGTTCTTTTAAATTTCTTTCTGTCTTCTGTTTGATCAAACCAGATTATGCTTTCTGACTTGGAAAACAATATTATCATTTTTTAACTCAAAACTTTTAATGTTTGATCCTCACTTCATTTTTAGTAAGCACATAATATGCATGTTCCTGCTAAAACCCCCTGGTTGGTAATATTTTAAATTAAAAATGAATTTAACACTATTATTCAAAGCTAAAGATATTTTCAACATCCATATGTATAACAGTGGGTCTCACACTTTGTATTAGTCATCTTTTTACATAAAGTTATATATAAATAGTCCTCTACAGCCAACCACTTTTCAATAATTATATGATTTGAAACATATAAGATTTTTCTGTAATCCCTGAACTTAACTGAAATGTTGTCTTCTTTTAAATCCACTATCAATTACAATAGGTATGTATGCATACTAAAGATAAAACTAAAAATATACTACATGTCTTTCTGAAAATCTGCTACATCTGTAAAACTATCTGAAGTCATATTACAGCAGGAAATAAACATATTTTCTTTTCCCCTCCTGTGTATTATAAGGTCAAACACCTGCCATTTGATTTTGCATGAGATAGTGCTGTAATATACTTTATAGCTTACTCTAGCAGCTTAGCTCTCTTTTGTTGAAGAATTAAAATTTTTAAAGTATCTGCTATGATCTTAAACATACAACTCTATTCTCAAATATAACTTCTTTATATATATATATATATATATATATATTTTATTGATTTTTTACAGAGAGGAAGAGAGAGGGATAGAGAGTTAGAAACATCTATGAGAGAGAAACATCGATCAGCTGCCTCTTGCACACCCCCTACTGGGGATGTGCCCGCAACCAAGGTACATGCCCTTGACCGGAATCGAACCTGGGACCCTTGAGTCCTCAGGCCGACGCTCCATCCACTGAGCCAAACCGGTTTCGGCTCAAATATAACTTCTAACATAGCTAATCATCCCTGAATAGATGCCAGATTTGAAGATATTTCTTATGCTTCCCTTTCTGGTGGCATAGAACTCAATGTTCAGAGAGTCCCTCCTTGTGGAGAACACATAAAAATGCTAGATAAACAATAAAAATATCTGTTAATCAATGCGTTGAGAAAAAAAGTAAACATCCCCAAATCTAGAAACTGCATGAAAGCAACACTCTGATGAAGCAGGACTTGGCCTTTCCATAGACTTGGCTTCAAATAGTAGGTTGGGACAGAAACCACATAAACGCTAGACCCCCAAAAGGAAACAGACTGAGTAGATGAACTAAAAACAAACAAAAGGAAAGGTGGGTATATTGTCTTCTCAACATATTTGGACAAACAGAAAAAAAGAAAAAAAAAATTCCCTGGAAATTCCTTTACACAAATCACCTTCACAAAATTTGAGGCAATACAACACCTGTCACCCAAAGAGTCTCAAATCAAAAATATGTTTTAACTAAACTGAGGCAGATATATAGGGGGAAAAAAAATCCTGAGAACATTATTTATATAGCTTTGTGTAAACACATTTGAAACTCTAGTTGAACTAAACAAAATCCGGGGTGCGGGGAGGAATGTTTAGCAAAATTGATCCTAAAGTTAACCAGAATGTTTCCAAAATCATAAAAGAAATTAAATCAATAGAAACTTATATACCTTCTCATAAGTGAAACATCATGCTTAGTCATTCTGCCAAATGACTAAGTATACAGGTACATTCTACCAAATATGTATGGGAAGTAGTAACTCTAATGTCTTATAAAATCTTTCAGGAAACAAAAAAAGAGGTGATACTCTCAAACTGATTCTGTGATGTTAATTGATTCTAAAACCAGAAAATGACAGCACAATATTGGAACTGCCAACCTCACTCAGGACCATGGGGGAAAAACAAATTTAGAAGAATATAAAAATGAAAATACATCATAACTAATTCCTCCACCTATTCCAGGGATGCAAAGCAACTTCAACATTAGAAAATATGTTAATATAAATTATCAAATTAACAGATGGAGTGTAAAAATACATGTCATTATCAATACAAATTCAGAAAAAAAAACTAAACTAGAAATAAATCTCTATAAATCAAATTTATCTACAGAAATACTATAAAATGCACATAGTTAATAGTGAAATATTAAAAATTATTTTTAAAATAAGAATGAGACAAAACCTGTTGTCATCACTTCTGTTTAACATCATAATGAGGTTCTAACATAAAGGAAGAGAAATGAATTGAAAGAAAACTGAAATAAGAAAAGGTATGAGGGCAGGACTTCAAAAATACTGGTAATACTCAAGCTGAAAAATGGGTATTTGTTTTAGCAATATTCTTTAAACAGTACACATATATAGTGTATATGTGTACATGTATCTCAATGAACAATATATTTCATAAATATTTAATAGAATGTTAGAAAATTTTAAGGATCAAACAACAGCTAATATGGATATGGAATTAATTGAAACAAACTTTTAAAAATTGTATGCTAGTTTCAATTCCTTTAAAATATAACTGATAAATTTATTCAATCTAAAACAATACTAATTTTAGATCTGAGAATTTTTGAAAGCCTGTAAAGGTTCTAAAAGTTGGTTATGGATAACCTCAAAGAGATTATTATTGCCTGCTTCACTGATAATGCACCACCATAGGGCCATTTTAATTGAGTCTGTTGTGATCTGGTTTTGAGTTTTGTTTTTTTTTACAACACAACCTACTCACAGTCATTAGAACTGGTAGAAAAGAAAAGAATTGTGTGCCACTCCATTCTTAGTGGCAAGAAAACCATACACTTTGAACTTCTGTGAATACTCCATTTCAACTGAAAAATAATCACAGTTGATATCTTCAAGAATTAAATGTTTAAATGGAGCCTTAATTTAACAATTCAGCAAATTTACTTTTTAAACTATTTTAGTCTAGATTGAGTGAATGACACATTTTCATTTTATTCTTGTCAGCCCTATTATTTTCTATTTCTTTTTTTAACTCAAAAGAAATGAAAAGAAGCAACACAGAATTTCTTTACCGTACAGAAGTCTGATTCAACTTTGTACTATTTCTCTCTCAACCAGCCTTTACTGGTGCCATTAGCTACCACATCTCCTACCACATCTCTGTTAAAAATGAAAATCTGTATCTTATAACTCTTTGATTAGGCCAGTCAGTCTTAACAATATACTATACTGATTCCCTTCCTGACTTAACTGCCAAGTTTTATTCATTATAAAAATCTGAACCTCTTTTGAAAAATGTTCATCTTACTTTAGAAGTAACATGACATTATCAACAAAATAATAAAATTTAGTACTTCATTTCAAAGCTAGCTGGTTAATTGCAATTCACCGTAGAAGATATTCAATTAAAGGTAAATGAAAACTTAGACTGTAAAATCCACAATGAATTAGTCAAGTTTCACATGACTTAGAGGTTTAGATTTCACTTGAATTATGAGTTATTTCCTGAATAAAATTATATTCCATCAACATACTTGTTTCTGGAAATCTGAAACGATGAGAAGTTGAAATGGGAGTATCAATTTTACAGAAATCCAGGACGAAAGAAAAATTGTCTAATCTTGCATAACTGAAACAATTATTTGTGTCTCTCTTTTTTTTAATCTAAATGAGCAATATTTGTTGTTTGCATTAGGATGGGATGAATATAAAATGTTTGCATCATCACCTTTAGAATTTCAAATATGTGCATACATATTTTATGTCAAGCATTTCACATATTTACATTAAAAACAGATATTAAAAGTAAACATTAGCTTCTTAATAAATTTTTTTTGGATTGACCCTGCTTAATTTTTCCTAATTATTTTTTAAGATTTTTTTCAAACCATTAAAAATCATAGCTATATATTCTTTAAAGCAAACTGATATAGAATTAATAAACTTATAAAGAACTGGTTTGATTTTGAATCTAACTTTCAAAATGTAAATGTCTTTTAGCATAGCAGATATGCTACCTATATGCTATCATTCTCTTTTATGTTTATGTGCTCACTGATCTGTTTACCTATAATAACTTTGATAGCCTGTGCTTATGACCTTAATTAGCAAGAATGTCAGCAAGTCATTGGTTTCAGGGAAGATAAGCGAGGAGTTTGAGATGCTGGCAAATCACCCAGGTGAAGAAGTTCCACACAGATATGAGGTCATGGGGAAAATACCTTAGAAATTCAATGACCCATTTATTGACCCATGTTATTTACCAGACAGTGTTGTTAATTCTACACAGAAAGGAAAATAAAGGCAATTTTTGGACAGAATCTTGATGAATCCATTTGAAGAGGAGGCAAAACTGCAGAAGAGAGAGCTGTAAAAAATGAAAAGATAGTGAAAATTGGGTAGTGTCTGAAAAGCCATTGAAGCAGAAACCAATTGTGCCAAATTCTATAGAGCCAAAGACACATGGGGATTTAGATGGGGCCAAGAAGAAAGGTGATCATACATTTAGCCACTTTGTAATGAATTTAAAAATGCTTTTTTAAAGCAAATATTAATCAATATAGTTTATAAAATGTTAGTTTAAACAGAAAAAAACCCACACCATTTAAATATTATGTGGCTTGCTCATTAAAGCAGTCATCAGAGAAAATTTCCTCTTTCCTAAGCACAAAAATGCAAAGAGTCATTGTGAAATCAGCAAACTACAGTAATCAATCATGTCTAGTATTTTCCTGACATTATCAACCACATAATGAGATGAGACTTGTGGTTTACATAGTCCAAATCAGCTATCATTTCTCCGCTATCCCGATTTAAACCATAAATTAGCGGCACAGTCACTAAGACAGGCTTTACCCATCGTCATTTGCATCCAATCAGTTAATGACTGGCAGCTGTCTATAGTACCGATTACGGAAGGCAGCAGCTTCATGTATAATGCTTCGTGAGGCTTAAAATCATATTCAGTTAAAGCACGTGGTAGACTGAAGAACTCCAAAATTTGCAAAGGCTTTCAAAGGAAGGGGAAAAAAACCTAACAATGAAATAACTATATTCTCAGACAACCTGAGGAAAGACTGGGTTTAAAGGGTTTCTAATCTTTTGCCAGTCTCAAATAACATAAAAAAGTAAAAAAATTGCCTTTAAGAAGATTACTGCCAATCTCATAATTGCTAAGGAATGAATGCTAGACAGAATTATTATAAGCAGGTTCTAAATAGAAAAAAAAAAAAAAAGAAGAAGAAGAAGAAAACTGGATTTTAAGAGTTTTTCCTTGTATCAGAAAGGAAGCATATGTCACAGAGGCAGCCATGGAATCCGCTCCCAATTCTATCCCTCCTGTAATGAAGCACGCCTCAGTGCACAGGATAGCATCAGCCTAATATTTTACATGTTTGCCTTCTTTAGGCATGTACACCTTATCTCTAAACAGATTATAAATCCTCTTTAAAGAGAAAGATGATGACTTTAACATTTGTTATTCAGTGTATTCATTACTGAATGTCTTTTCTCTACCAGGCACTGTCCTAATTGCTACATACATGGAATTGTAAAAATGCAAAAATCTCTGCCTTCATGTGTCTTACATTCTAATGTACGCTGGACATATGTTCAGACAACAAACACATAAACATGGACAAGGTAGTATGTCAAAGAGTAATAATAAGTGTTATTAAAAAAAAAGCATGGGAATAGGTAGGGAATGCTGGGAAAGGAAGGTAGTTGCAATTTTTAAATTGTTAGGAATTTAATTGGCTACCTTTTCCTAACAAGAAGTGTTTCCTAGGAAAGGGTAGCCAATTTTACATGCAGCAATCCTATCTAATAAAAGGGTAATATGCAAATTAACCGTCACTCCATCACAAAGATGGCTGCACCCATAGCGGCCAGGGTGGGACGCTGGCAGTGTTACCCTGGTGAAGTGAGCCCAGCATCACGTGCCCCAGCCACACAGAGGGATGGAGAAGCCTCTGGCTAGAGGCCGGGGCGCAGGACGCTGGCATCATTGCAGGCTGGGCTGAGGGACCCTCCCCCACCCCACCCCCCATGCACGAAAATCAAGAATTTCGTGCACCGGGCCTCTAGTTTACTTACAATGCAACATTTGACCACAGTCCTCAAGATGGTGAGGGAGACCAAGGAGAGGATATCCCAGGGAACACATTCCAGGAAGAAGCAGTGACAGGTGCAAAAGCTCTGAGGCAGGCACTCATGTGGCACATAGAAGGCACATGAAAGGGGCCAAGGACTGGATGATAGAAGTATAAGGTCCAGTCCAGGATGGTGTGCTTTGACTTTAAGACAAATGGGGACTCAGTAGAGGACCAGAGGCCGTCAGTACCAGACTCTGACTTGGGTTTCAAAGGGATCACTAGGGCTGCTGGTTAAACACTGACTCTAAGGATATAAAATGGAAGCAGGGGTTCAGGTCAGACTTGTAAAGAGACTGGAAGTCCTCACTCCCATCCTTACACCAAGAAAAAGCAAAATAAATAAAAAAGCCAATGACTTGGCTTGTAGCTATTAGTGAACTGAGGTCGTGGGGCAAGCCATGACCCTAAAATTTGGAGAGATAAGCAAATCCAGAGTCACAGCAGAGATGCGAATACCTGGAGTAGAAGCTGTGGGAGATGGAAATTGATGGGAACAATTACCTTGTAATTGTGAGGAGTTGCTAGAGCAGTGATGGGAATCCTTTTGAGCTTGGTGTGTCAAACTTCGCCAAAAAACTGAGCATAACTCGGGTAGTGTGTCACTTTGAGGAAAAAAACATTATTTTGCAAATGTTTCATCCTCAGGAGCAGCAAATGTTTCATCCTCGGCATGCGGCTGCCTCAGCGGCTGCGTGTCATCAGAAATGGCTACGTGTGTCAGTGCTGACACGCGTGTCATAGGTTCGCCATCACTGTGCTAGAGGCTGAATGTGAGAGTGAGAAACACATGGGACCACAGCAAACTAGGGGCCTCTACACTTCTGTGAGTTTTACCTTCATGGACACCACCAGGTTCTCATGTAAAGAGCTGAGAAAGACGCCCTCCTGGCTCTGGAGGAGGGAGCACAAGAATAAACCTTTTGAAAAACAATAGTCCCCCCTTATCCACAGGATAAGTTCCAACACTCCAGTGGATGCCCGGCACCCCGGATAATACCAATCCCCATTCAGTCATGTGTCACCAACAAGAAGTACATGGTGAGAAATGCATCATTAGGCAATTTCATCTTGTGGGAAGATCACCGAGCTCATTTACACAAACCTAGACCCGTGGTGGGCAAACTGCAGCTCGCGAGCCACATGCGGCTCTTTGGCCCCTTGAGTGTGGCTCTTCCACAAAATACCACGGCCTGGGCGAGTCTATTTTGAAGAAGTGGCGTTAGAAGAAGTTTAAGTTTAAAAAATTTGGCTCTCAAAAGCAATTTCAATCGTTGTACTGTTGATATTTGGCTCTGTTGACTAATGAGTTTGCCGACCACTGACCTAGACCATAGTTTAATGTGACTGGCAGTGTAAGAGGTTTATTTACAGCAGCAACACCATCAGTTTACACCAGTTTACACCATCACCACTAACACATGAATAATGTCTTGCACTAGGACTTAATCACAGCTACTACCTCTCTAGCAATAGGAAGTTTTCAGCTAAGATATAATCTTTTAAGAACACTTGTCTATATGTAGTCTGTCATTTAGAGAAAGCTCATAGACTACACATACTGTTTGTTCCTATACGTACATACCTATGATAAAGTTTAATTTATAAATTAAGCACAGTAAGAGATTAAGAACAATAACTAATAATAAAATAGAACAATTATAACAGTGTATTGCAATAAAAATTGTGAGTATGGGGCCTCTCTCTCTCTCTCTCTCTCTCTCTCTCTCTCTCTCTTCTTATTGGGAGGAATCCAGAGAAAAGCCCACGCAGACTAGGGGAGAATGTGCAAATTCCACAGACAGTGGCACAGCGGGGAACTGATTTTTTTTTTCTTTCTCATCAACATTATAACCAAATGCCATTACTCAAGGACATGCTGGTAAGCATGGATACAGTGGACAAAGGAATGATTCACATTCCAGGCAGCTTGGAGCAGGAGGCATGAGATTCCATCATACCACCTGGAATGGCAAGCAATTTAAAACTTAAGAATTATTTATTTCTGGAGTTTTCTACATAATATTCTCAGATCAAGAGGTGAACCATGAGTAACTGAAAGCACGTAAAGCAAAGCCTAGGTTAAGGAGAGACTACTGTAGGCCCTTATCTTTCTCCACAACAAAGGTCTATTCTTCAGGGGAAAGACCTTGCTGAATGGCATTCCTCACAGTCCAGACCCATCTAGCCTTCCTCTCTCAACTGGAGGGGGAGACAGAGAAAACTAATAAACATGCAGGAAGCTCAGAGTCCAGAGACAAAGAAATTTAACTATGAAACAGATACAACACTCCCCTCCCTTTACCAACATTATCAACAGGCCTCCAGTATGATAACAGGGAATTACAGCAAAACGAGATGCAAAACACAGACTCAGTTCTTAGAGAAGCCCAAAGACAACAGGAGAGACAACAGCAAGGACATCAGGTAAACTTGATGCCTCTGGAAACAGCCCAACTCCTAGCCAGACTAAAATTAGACCTCACACTCAGCCCATTTACCTCAGTTCCTATTACCCATACATCAGGTCATTTTTAATAAAACAGCCCACAGCATGCTAAAGACAAGAAAACAGAGGCAGGGAGATCAGGTCACACACTTTAAGTGATGATCCGATGAAAGGTGAAGTTGGCTTGGCCCATGGTAGCAGTGGAAGTGGTAAAAAGTGGTCAAGATCTGGAGGTATTCTGAAGACAGCAGAGATGAATTGCTAATGAAATGGAGGTAGGATGTGAAAGACAAAGTGGAGGTAGGGATGACTCCAAAGTGTGGGCCAGTGCTGCAGGGAAAATGGGACAGTAAAGGCTTTGAGTAAAACAGTTGGCTAGAGTAAGGGTTCAGGAATTCAGAATTTTTGAGGGGGTGGTTAATACTCACCTGAGGATATTTTTCCATTGATTTTTAGAGATAGTGGAAGGAAGGGAGAGAAGCAGAGAGAGAAACATTGATGTGAGAGAGACACATCTATCGATTGCTTCCTGCATTCTCTGACCAGGGCTGGGGATCCAGCTTGCAACCGAGGTATGTGCCCTTGACCGGAATCGAACCCAGGACCCTTCTTCACACAGGCCGACATTCTATCCACTGAACCAAACCAGCTAGGGCAGGAATTCAATTTTTAATGTCAATTTTTAATGATATAATAAATACTGGTCAGTTGTATATTCATTTAACTAATAGTATTTGGAGTGCTTAATACTATAACAAAAAGGCATAAAAATATATTGGAAATCAAGAAAATGCTTAATAATTATTTTACCAAGTACATGGATAAATAAACAAATGATCAAATATGTTAACCATGTCACCAAAATAACTTCACCAGAATCATAATCATCACTGTCAACAGGAAGAGCAGGTAAGGCTGGAAAACATCTAGGAGTTTACAAAATGCCTCAGCCAAGCCCAGGACGGAGCCTGTTACAGACACTCCTGCCCCTCCTTTTCCTTCAGAGTAAGAAACTGCCTGGGTACCTGCCTTCCCAGAATAAAGATACCATTCCCCAGCCCTCTCTGCAGCTAGGTGTGGCCAATAGTCTGTGTGCAAACATGGGTGTACAATCTCTGAGGTATGCTCTTAAAGACAAAGGGTATACCCACCATTTGCCCTTTCTCTCCCTCTTCCTGTTAGCTGAAGTGCTGAAGTGACAATGAGCCATTTTGGACCATATGGACAGGGTGACACTACTGAGATGGCAAGGGAACAAAAGAGAAGGGGCTGGGATCCTGAAAACCCATGGCGCCATCTTATCAGCGCTGGGCTGCACTTGCTTATTAGGTTGTTACATGAAAGAATAAGGCTTCTGTCTTACACAAGCCACTGTTATCATGGCTCTTTGTTACAGGAACTGAAAACTTAACCAATAAATCTAATAAACCCTCAGAACAATCCTGGGAGGCAAATATTGTGCTGATATTTTTCTTATAATTCGTTATTATGCATCTGTTTTAAACAGCAGGAAAATAAACTGGCAGCACAGCCTTGTTTTATATATTTATATCTACCAGTGAAGAAAAATGAACTGAAAAGTATTCTGTGAGAACTGATTGCAACAATTTTTACAGCAAGATTTAGGTTCAGGCATCCAATAAACTATAGTACTCACTACCTACAAAAGCCACAGGGTGAAGATTTTTCCATGAGAATATGCTATGCACTGATTTCACTCATATGTGGAATCTAATAAACAAAATGAACTAATAAGCAAAACAGAGACAGACTCATAGATAGAGATCAGGCACACAGCTGTCGGGGTAGAGTTGGTGGGGGTGGAAGGATTGAGCAAAAAAAAGAGAAATAATAGAAAAAACAAAGTTTCTAGTCCCCTTAAAATTCCTGCAATCTATTAAACAGTATAAGTACCAACAATTAGTTCCTTGGCTTCCAGACATGTATAGATGCTCATTCACAGTAGGGGGCTTGCAGGAGGCAGTGATCAATGATTCTCTCTCATTGATGTTTCTCTCTCTTCCTCTCCCTTCCTCTTTGAAATCCATTGAATATATATATATATATATATATATATATATATATATAATATATAATTTTTAATGCAATACCTGACTATTTAGTCAGGGGCACTGACCTCTTTTCACTAAGACTGTCAAATAAAAAAATGACAACAGCCAACACAATAGCCATCTGATGTGAATGAATCAAACATATACCTTTTTTTTTTTTTTTGTCAGATCAGGCAAAGGGTACTTTTTGATATGTCACAGAATTTTAGCAATTAATTTATGTGTGCCATGACATGAACAAGTTGAAAATCACTGGTCTAGATCATTGTGAATATATCCTGATATACATCAGCAGGGCACTCCATACAATTGGAATGGTTTTGTACTTTTAGTATTTAAATACTGGTACAGAATTGTGTTAGTAAGAGTAGAAGACCAGTTCAAATGCAAGCAAACATACTTTAAAGGATACATAACTGAAGAATGGATTATGAAGAACATGAGTATTTGGCACTATTTACTATATATCTGCACTTAAAATGTAACCTTATTTTCATTCAATTGTTTTCAAGCTTCCATCACCATTTAATTGCCTAAACCAGAGAAATCCTTTGTAACAGCTTTTGACTATTCATTTATAGATCGTGAGATTTGCTAAAATAACTTCCTAAATCAAAAGCAATTAAAAAATATATAAACAATCTTCTCATGGTACAGTGAAAAGTTTATTTCCCCAAGTGACTTAAGAACTCAAATAAGAATGTGCTCACTACTTGGCAGCACCCCAGTTATTTGGCCTCTGCAAAGCTAAGGGTGACTCACGTTTGCATGCGTAAGCACTGACACCTAGAGACACAGTTCCAAGGTTCAGAGGTAGGCTTACCTCCAAATCTGCTAAATATGTCAATGTCATTCTTGTGTTGTTTACTCAGGTGATGCTTACAAAACAGAAGAGCTCAAGTATACTTAATTGTTTTAACCTGACTTTTATTACAGGCTGAAAGAGGTAATGTCCATCAGTATTTTAAAATGTGGAAACCATGCATTTTTCTAAAATCTTATGGTAATCAATATTTTTACATAACAAGAGTTCTAATTCCTCTGGACAAATGTAGCCAAGGACATTGAAAATACTTCTCTATTCCAAATATGGAATGCTGATATGTCTCTAAATTGTCCTGCTCATCTCTTAAAAGATAAAAAGAAGAAAAGATATGGGCATTGCATACAAGGACCTCTTCATCCTTAATACTGTGTTTTAAGGCAAGAAGCATAGATATAAAAAGGCAGAAAGAGTAAACTGTCTAGGTAAAAGCATAAAATAAAGTATTACCTTTAGCTGGATTTACTTTTATCCCTGACCTATACAGCATTTCCTCATTCTGCCAGTCTCCATTCCTGATTGCAGTCTTGAGTCCATAGAAAACAATTAATGTAGCTGTAGCATAAAAAATCAAGCTCTTGAGAAACCGCTTTTGGACTTTGACATAAAGGGCTCTGGCACCCACTGTAATGAGGAGGCAGAAGCCCATACTAGGAATATACAATACTCGCTCTGCAATTACAAAGCCGACATAGAAAAACAGGTTCGTGGCAGGAACAAAGGGTATTATTAACAAAGATAAAGACAGAACAACAATGTTCTCTGTAGAAGGAAGCTGTGTTGTCTGTGGTACATTATTTTTAATGCCATTTTCTACTTTGGATGCAAAGCTGGGCTTAATCTCTGAGTTCCGGTACTCCACATCTGAATGGCAGCTATGTCCATTTGCATTCTGCTTGCCATTTGTTACAAATTTCCCATAGCATTCTCTTTCCACGCTTGGGCTCTTTAAACCACAGTAGGCAAGGAGGAGGAGTCCAATATAGAAGGCCACAGTGTGTAGGTTTCTCCAATCACAAATTGTTTTGAGCAGAGGCACGGCATCCATTGACCAATCAAAACTGAGGGTATCAGGGCAGAGTAACAGCCAGAGGTTCTTGGTTGGCAAGTAGAAGAAGGTGAGTGTGCGAGCCAGGAGACTATCAGAATCAGCAGCTGGGTTGTCAGAGTTGGAAAAGCTTGGTGGTTTGTTTCCCATCCAGTATAAACGGGCACCCAAAAGGGAAGTCCCCCAGAGAGTTAACAAACTAATGCTGAGGAAAAGAGACAAATTCTTCCCCTGAAACCAAAAGAGAGGGAGGGAAAAATTAAGATGATCATCAATACAGCATGGTGACACTTCACTTAACAGTTAGAGATGAAATAATTTTTAAATGGACAGTTAACACAGCATTATGTCTTAAATATATGACTTCATCCACCTCCTTTTTAAACACGTTAAGGAAAATTTTAACCTAAAAAAAAATTGACTGTGGAATCCTACTTTGTATATAACTTTTGGTGAGTAGTTTTTCTTCTCATTCCTTTTCTAAAGTACCAATAACCAAAGATTCAATTTCTTGACCTCTACAAAGTAAGTTGTATATATCTCCTTCTTGGAATTAGCATCAGGTCAAAATAAGACAACAATGTGAAAGTACGTAGCATTCTTAGTAGGCATCTAATAACTGAGTTCTTTCATTTTATAATTTAGAGACGGGGGAAAACAAAGAACAGTCATGACAAAAAAAAATATGGGCAGAACAGGATTCTGCTCAGCTCGAAAGTAGGAATAGCATCTAGCCATGTCTATGCCAGTCCTGATTTCACTGTCTTGAATATCCTTGCAGAATTTATAAACCAGGCTTTCTTTCACCTGTTACCTCAGGCTGCCACTGGCATCAGTGACATCCACCATTTAATAACACTCCTCACAAATGTGAAGTTTTTCACGTTGATGACAACTTTTTAAGAATACAATGACTTTACAACAAACTTATTTTATGAGAAAGAAAATTGTGAGATGAAAGCCAAAGGACATCCTTGTTACTGAGAATATTGTGGCAAACTCTTTCAATCTCAATAAGAACTTAGTGACCTCTGCCGAAGCCGGTTTGGCTCAGTGGATAGAGCGTTGGTCTGCGGACTGGGGGGTCCTGGGTTTGATTACGGTCAGGGGCATGTACATTGGTTGCGGGCACATCCCCAGTAGGGGGTGTGTAGGAGGCAGCTGGTCGATGTTTCTCTCTCATCGATGTTTCTAGCTCTCTATCCCTCTCCCTTCCTCTCTGTAAAAAATCAATAAAATATATTTTAAAAAAAATTTAGTGACCTCAAACAATCTAAATCCTGAGAATGAAAAAAATATTTGCAAATAATACATTAATATCTAAAATATATACATAATTCATACAACTCAATAGAAAAAAACAAATACAATTACAAAATGGTCAGAGAATCTGAATAGACATTTTTCCAAAAAAAGGTATAACAGATGGCCAATAGGTACATGAAAAGATGCTCAACATGACTAATCATCAGAGAAATGCAAATCAAAACCACAACCAGATATCACCCCACACATTTCACAATGGCTATTAACAAAAAGATAAGAAATAACAAGTGTTGATGAGGATGTGGAGAAAAGGGAAACCTTGTGTACAGTTGGTGGGAATATAAATTGGTGCACCCACTATGGAAAATAAGCATGGAAATGCCGCACTAAAATAGAATTACCATCTGATCCAGCAATTCCACTTCTGGTTATTTATCTGAAGAAATGACTATTTCAAAAAGATACCTGCATCCCCATGTTTACTACAGCATTATTTGTAGCAGCCAAAACATGAAAGCATCCCAAATGTATATCGATAGATGAATGAATAAAGAAAATGTGATATAGCTATCTATATATACCTCAAATGGAATATTACCCAGCTATAAAAAGAAGAAAACTCTGCCATTTGCCACAACATGAATATACTTTAAGGGCAGCATGCTAAGAGAAATCAGTCAAACAGAAGAAAAATTATGTATTACCTCACAGGCAGAATCCAAAAAAACCCCCACAAACTCACATATTCAGAGAACAAATTGACGGGTGGCAGAGATGGGGGGATGTAAAGGAGTAAATGGCGAAAGTGGTCAAAAGGTACAAGTTGCAGTTATCTATATATATAAAAGGCTAAGTGACCATTGCATCCGAAACAACTGAATGGACGACTGAACAGGCTGTGTGGGGCAACCAGGCCAGCAGGGGGGTTAGTGAGGGGTGACCAAATGACCGAGCAGCAGGCTGCGTGGGGCGACAAGGCCTGCAAGGGGGGGGGGGGGGGGGGAGGGGCAGTTGAGGGCGAACAGGCTGGCGGGGGGGGCAGGCTGGCGGGGGGGGGGGCAGTGAGGGACAACCAGGAAGGCAGAGGGGGGCAGTGAGGGGCAACCAGGTTGGCGGGGGGGGGGGCAGTTGAGGGCAACCAGGCCAGCGGAGGGGCATTAAGGGGCGACCAGGCCAGCGGAGTGGGGGCAGTTGGGGGTGACCAGGCCAGCAGGGGGGCAGTTAGGTGTGATCAGGCAGGCAGGCAGGTGAGCAGTTAGGAGCCAGTGGTCCCGGATTGTGAGAGAGATGTCCGACTGCCGGTTTTGGCCTGATCCCTGGGATCAGACATCCCCTGAGGGGTCCCGGATTGGAGAGGGTGCAGGCTGGGCTGAGGGGACGCCCCTGTGCACAAATTTCATGCACGGGCCTCTAGTAAGATAAGTAAGTCTGAGGATGTAATGTATAGGGTGGTGATTACAGTTAACAACACTGTATTATTGTATATTTGACAGTTGATAATAGACCTTAAACGTTCGCACCACAATAAAAAATAAAATTTTTATAACTATGTGTTACAAAACTTAACTTACTGTGGTAATCATTTCACAATATATACATATATCAAATTATTATTTTGTACACCTAAAACTAATATAATGTCTATGTCAATTATATCTCAATTAAAAAACAATCCACAAAGAGCAATATGTCTTGAGCACAACTTCCATTATAACCATCTCTATATTATAAGCAACTGCTACTACACTGTCCTTCCCAGACTCTTCTCATTCACCTCTCTCACTGCTGGAAGCCACATAACTGGTCCTAGACCATCTGCTCTTTCTCCACTCTAAACCTAATGATCTCAGCAAGATTCATGATTTTAAAATTATTAATATTTCCTAATAACTCCACCTGCATCTCCCTTCACCTCCATAGTACTTTATTCAATTGTATGTTGATCATATACACTTAGGTACCTCAACTCTAACTGCCCAATATACAACTTGCCTTCCTACCTTCTCCAATGAAACAGTTCCTCTCCAATCATTACACCTGAGATAATAGTAATACTATGTAAGCAGTGTCTTCTTCACAACCTCTCTCCTTCTCTCCACATTCCATGCATTACATACACCAAGTCCTCTCACTTTCACTTCAAAATATATCCTGATGTGTCCATTTCCCTCCATTTCTTCTGTCATCACTCTAGTTCAAAATGCCAAGACTTGACTTGGATTGTCAGAATAGACTCCTCCTAACTGGTAATCTAACCCTTTCCAACACAGATAATAGTGTTCCCAAATTTTAAAATCATTAATGGAAGCTTATTCTAAGATTTTAGAAGTTTTTATCTTTAGAAAACAAAAAGTTTATAGTTCATTTCTTGATGGTATGTCCACTTTTATATTTCAAAATTATTTTGAACAGTATTTTAGATATTTAAAGAGGGGTAATTCTGGGTATAAAAGACAAGAAGTAAAGAAAGAGGAGGTTAGAAGCTAAAAATTCAGAATAAGAAAAATTAGAAACAACAAATAAATGGAAATTTTAAGAGGTGGGATTGTTGGTTAATATCAAATCACAATAATGCTAAATTCATAGAATTAACTGTCTCAGTGTTTTAAAAACTTCTTTGGTGGCCCTGGCTGATTTGGCTCAGTGGATAGAATGTCACCCTGCAGACTGAAGGGTCCTGGGATCTATTCTAGCCGGGGGCACACGCCTGGGTTGCAGGCTTGATCCCCAGTAGGGGACATGCAGGAGGCAGCCAATCAATGATTCTCATCATTGATGTTTCTCTCTCTCCCTCTCCCATCCTTTCTGAAATCAATAAACATATTTAAATAAAAATAAAAACTTCTGTGGCAGACCTCTGCTCAAAATTAACTTTTGTAATGCTATTTGGAATTTTTAATGGCAGGGGAATAATATGTTCAGTCATCACCAATCTTTAAATTTCATGTCTCTTCTAGAAAAAATGAAATGATTCAAAGCCTCTTTATCATCTAAAAGTAAGTTTTGCAACCCATTATCTGCCTCTTCTGAAATTCTGCACAGCAAAAAGCTTAAAATTTCTGGATTATAGGAGAAAAATTAAACCACACAAAACCAAATGTTAAAAGTTGTAAATAACTTGGTGGATCAAGGACATAATTGAGTAGTCTTAGATTATAAAAAGGAGAAACATATCATTTGGCAAAAGTAAATGAGAAAAGATATCATGAATAAAGAAGACTGAACTTGAAAATAATTCAATTTTGAATTTGCACCAAAAATCCATTTTCAAAGTGTAACTGAAGGCCATGCTATTATAATGTCTTCTGGGAAGACTGCGTGGAGAGGAGGAAAGGAAGAATAGCTGCAAACAAGCAAGAAGTAAAGCAGAGCAGCAAGAGAACCACACACATAGGGAGGGAAGAACAGTGAGTTTCTTTGCTAATCATGAAACTCCAGGGTAACTTGGCTTTAAGAATTACATAATTCTATTTTGTTCCTAAAGTCAGAAATGGCATAATAAGGCAAAACTAACTTATTCCTTAATTTGTAATAAAAGCATCTTTAATAATTTATTAAATTGTAATAAACTATCATCAAAATAAGACATTGAGATTTAAGATGCGATAAAAATAACTCCAGGCCGAAACCGGTTTGGCTCAGTGGATAGAGCGTCACCCTGCAGACTCAAGGGTCCCAGGTTCGATTCCGGTCAAGGGCATGTACCTTGGTTGCGGGCACATCCCCAGTAGGAGGTGTGCAAGAGGCAGCTGATCGATGTTTCTCTCTCATCGATGTTTCTAACTCTCTATCCCTCTCCCTTCCTCTCTGTACAAAATCAATAAAATATATTTTTTAAAAAAAATAACTCCAGTATTTGTGATGATGGAAGAATTTTTAAATACAATAAACTACAATATAAAATATGAGTAATGAAAACTATTCCATGGTAAATTTTATATGAGTCTAAATGCTGGGAAAATAGTAATCTATAATAATAAAAATGTAATATGCAAATCGACCGAATGGCTGAACAGCAGAATGACTGTCCAGATGACCTTCAGGACGAAGCCGGGGCTGCAAGGGCCAAGGCAGCTGGGGCTGCGAGGGCCTACTCTTGCACAAATTTCGTGCATCGGGCCTCTAGTATAAACATAAAAACCATAAGTAAATATAAAATTATAGCATTAGTTTATGTAGAATTTATATACCAAAACAGTTCATTCTAACTTAATGGTGAAGTAAGGGCCAAATAAATGAAAAATTAAAGAAAAACTGAACTAACAGGTAAAAGAAAATCGATATGAAAATGTTTAAAGTGAGCTTCTCAGACTTCGTGATTGACTACTACATTTTACGTATCAGTCTAAATTTGAAATCACAGCTTTCAAGTCTCTTTAATGTTTTCTAATAGAATTCTAGTGAAATCTATCAGTTATAAAAACGGGATTCTGATGAAACCAATTTCTCTTGTAAACTTATGGCCTTAAAAATAAGGTAAAAGAAAAAAGGCATGGAAAAGGTTTTATTTATTCATTTTAGCTTCTGTGCTCTGATTTATGAATTAAATCAAATTAACAAATTGTTATTGAGCTATAGCTAGGAGCCAAGTAACTATACATTTAGCCTTAGCATCTCTTTGCTCCTGGCTGGTGTATGAAATTGATTCAGCACAGGTATTTCTCAGATAAGGCACCTGAGTTCTGAGTTGCCACCCCAGACTTCAAAGAGAAAACTGGTGAAAATTCATACAGAGAAGATGCAACTTCAAAGTCAGGGAAATTTAAACATCTGAGTATAACCTCTGGTTGGGAGCATTAGAAAATGATTTCAGTGTAATAGGGAAAGCATAATCAGTCATTCAACATTTCATTAAGGCTGCTGCATGCCAGGCACTCTAGTATGCGCTGATATACACCCGTAAGAAGAGAGACGAGACCTTGTATTCTTAGAGCTTCATATATCCTACTAGAAGCCCAATGCATGAAGATCCGTGCAAGAATGGGCCTTCCTTCCCCTGGCTGTCAGCACTGCCTTCTCTCGGGCCGGAGCCTCCTTTTCACCTTTGCTCTGGCCCAGAGCTGCCTTTCCACCTTCCCACGCTGCCCAGAGGCTCAGAGCGGCTGGGGTGGTGCAGAACACCTGCATCGTCGCCATGTCCGCCCCTGACCGCTTGGCACGTGTGTATGCAAATTAACCCTCCATCTTTGTTGGGTTAATTTGCATGCTCACTCCTGATTGGCTGGTGGGCATCGTGAAGGTATGGTCAATTTATATCTTTCTCTTTTATTAGTGTAGATTCCAGAAAAACACATCATGAGGAAAAGAACCATAGGGACTTAAAGGACAATTTTCAGACCTACAGGACCATCCATATTAATTGTGAGCTTTTAAAAATACCAGTGCCTTGGTTTAACTAAATTCTCCACAGGAGATTGATTCTAATGCAGTTGCAGTTGAGAATCACTGCATATTTGTACAAGTCTAATTTTTAGTGATACTAAAAATACGGTTGGCCTATGGTTTTCATTTCACAAAGTTTTAAAGCTTATCTTCCTCAATCTAAATGAATAAACTATAATGAAACATAACGTTTTCTCTCAAGCTCAGGGCTAAATTGAATTCTTAGTATAATAAGGGAGTGGTGAGCATCATGAAGGTCAGGCTACAAAGGAACTGAGATCATTGTAATAAGTAGAACTCAAGGTTGAAATATTTAAGTGCTGTTGCACTATACAGAAGACAGAGGATTTGTTCTCTGCGGGGACAAATAGACTTCTAAATATGAATCACAAAAAGCACATAATCCAATAGAAAAAAATTTTAAATATAGAGAGGAAATTAAGGAAAAGGCAAAAACATTTGAAAAAATGTTCAATTTCATTCATCAATAAAAATGAAAATCAAACTGAAAAAATATATTTCACATGAATCTAAGTGGGGGGAAAAATAGAAATGGAAAAAATTGGATATAAAAGTCACTGACTTTTGGGTAAATATTGGGTAAATATAAATTGTATAGTTTTGGTGAGAAAATTGGAATTATTTAGAAAAATTAATACTTTGCATCCCATATTATTTGATAATCTGGACTTAGTTACCTATTCTCTGAAAAGAAAATCTCTCTTAGATCTAAATGTAAGGACATCTAATTCATCACTGTTTATAAATGCAAAAATAAGAAAATAGCTAAAAATTTCAATAAAGCAATATGAAAATAAACAATGCTTTATCCATATCTTTTGAATATATAATGCAATTGAGAGGAAAAGGATACTTTTTTACAAAATACCATAAATAAATACAAAGATACATAAACTGGCTTTATGAAAATCAATTTTTTCTAAATGTTTAAATATGTTTTTCATCTTTTTAAAAGTTCTTCTTAAACATAAAAAGGGAAATCAGCTCTAACCTCCGTTTTATTGAAAAGAAAACATAAACTATATCTTTCTTTTTTTTTAAATTACATTTTATTCAGGTGGCATTGGCCAACATGCACATATAGGTTTCATATGTGAATTTCTAAGTTACAAAATTTTAGAGGAATTCTTCTGTAACTGTCAGAAACAGAAAATCATAGGATGGAAATCACTTAAGAATATAATGTTTATGGTTCACAATTTTATTTCTAGTCTTTGGGTACACTAAAGAAACAAAAAAACCTACTCATTAGTTAATCAGTTAATGATGTGACATTTATCATAAAACATCAAAATCTTTCCCACATATCATCTGAAAGATGAAGTGAAGGCTGATGAGAAGACCCTGCCATATTAATTAGTGATGATGCCTTTTAAGAAGCCCTATAGTAAATTATTTCCTTCTATGTGAGTCTTTGACTAAAGAAAGAACACAAGAAAAAAATGAAAATCAACTATAACAACTCCCTTATCATTCAAGAAAAACTGCCATGCATGCTGGCAACTTCAATATTGTATTCTATTTCATATTTTCTGGGGCATAAAAGAAACTGAAAATAAATATTTTAGACTCGATGAAAGAAAAATGTAAACATTCTGGTGTAGAGTATGAAAACCATCATGAGACTCACTTTTTGGCAAACTAATAAAAATAAATTACTTAAGCAATAAGCTGATTTAATTCCAAATTAAGCCCTTGGCAATGATAATAGAGTTATAATAATAAAGACGATAAAAATCAGTATCTGAAAGTTTTAAGAACAACTGAGAGAAAAGGCTATCCAGACATAACAAAAATCCAGTATCTTTCATTTTGTAGCCATCATTATCACTGAAGTCATAGGCTTTCCTCATGTCAATAATGTAGGCTTCCTCTTTGCTGTCCTCCTTTCCCAAAACAGTTCTCATTAGAGACTCACTCTAACACATGAATATAAAAGTATACTTTACTGAATTTGTGACAAGAAGTAATGCATGGCTAAAGGATAATTAGTAATTGTTCTTAGCACATATTCATATAATTAATCAAAGTTTTGCCATAATAAAGTTGTCAGGATACTTCTGTTTCCCTTCAATGGAAAAATAGGTTTCCTTATTAATAATTACCCTCTATATAAGATTAGAAACTCTTTTTCCACATCAACTAACAGATAAAATAAAATACTTTTAATGTTTGGTATATCAAACTACATAAAGAGGTTCAATGGACGGACATCTCCAGTCTTTGTGAGGAAAGAATTTCAAGATGTAGGGCATAGGAAGCATGGTATAATACTGAGAAATTTATTCAGCACTTTCGATTATGAAGAATCATTTATTCAGCCGAAACCGGTTTGGCTCAGTGGATGGAGCGTCGGCCTGCGGACTCCAGGGTCCCGGGTTCGATTCCGTTCAGGGGCATGTACCTTGGTTGCGGGCACATCCCCAGTGGGGGGGGGGGGGGGTGCAAGAGGCAGCTGATCGATGTTTCTCTCTCATCGATGTTTCTAACTCTCTATCCCTCTCTCTTCCTCTCTGTAAAAAATCAATAAAATGTATTAAAAATAAAAAGAAAAAGAAAAAGAATCATTTATTCAAGATGACTCTGTAATACACCATAATACTTTATGATGAGTTCTAAGCTCTATCAGAAAGCATTTGTACATGCCCAGATAAACAAATAACAGCTTAACAAATCAGTTATAGATTTCATTTCACTGATGAAAATTTAGATTTTTTAAAATCAGATTATCATTTACCAACAAGGCTTCCTCAAGGGAGATTATGGTTACTTCAAAATCCAGAGAGTGTCAAAGCATATTCATGTATCTGACATTATAAATGACACGTGTTACTTATCCAAAGTTTAAAATCAAATATATTTGTATTGATTTGGTACTAAAAGGTCATTGGAAACAATAATGTATTTTTTTCTTATTTCAGTTACAATCATAACTATTAACCTACTTAAAATTCCTCATAATCTTCATTAATACATGATACGTAGCTAATGTTGGTAAAAAATGAATATTTAGAATATTAAACAAATGTAAATTAAAGAGAAGAAACTTAAGATGACTATGCATTCTTCTTTTACTTAATCATACTTGAGGTTCTTCTGAATTTTACTTAAACATTTGTTTTATTTACTTTGTCAATGGTGTTATCTAGTGTCTGCATCTTGATATTTTTATATATTTTATTGATTTTTTACAGAGAGGAAGAGAGAGGGATAGAGAGTTAGAAACATCGATGAGAGAGAAACATCAATCAGCTGCCTCCTGCACACTCACCTACTGGGGATGTGCCCGCAACCAAGGTACATGCCCTTGACCGGAATCGAACCCGGGACCCCTCAGTCCACAGGCCGACGCTCTATCCACTGAGCCAAACCGGTTTCGGCTGCATCTTGATTTTTAATACTATTTTCTAATAAAAGGAACTAGGGTTCTTTGAAGAAATGAACTGATTTTAGGACTAGGGCAGGAAATACACAAGATGAACGAGAAAGTGAGAAACTGCTCAACACACACACACACACAGTGTCAAAGGGACACAGGATTATATTTAAAGAGCTCCCAATGGCAAAAGCTGGGACAAAATGAGCAATAAAATAAGTAAAGCGGTATTAAATTATAGCCCAGTGTATAAAATAAATACCCATAAGTCCATACCAAGAAATGATTCAAAAAATAAATACATGAGGGTGAAGAGACAAATGTCCCTCACAGACTTTCAAATAATTGACATCCATACTCCACCCTCAAAGAAGGAAAGCATAATTCCCCACTCTATAAATATGGGCCATGCCTTCTGACTTCCTTCCAAAGAACACAGTGTGGAAGGACGGAAGTGGGAGGGATTAACTCTATGGTGGAGAAACATGAAAAACACTATCTCAGGCCAGATGGCAAGGTCCACGTTAACAGTGATAAGTCAGGTTGATATTGCGTACCTTTGGTATTATCATTATATCTGTCTTCTTCCTCTCAAAACGCATGAAAATATAATCATGAGAAAAACATCTGGCAAACTCCAATGGAGAACATTTCACAAAATAGCTAACTAGAAATGCTTAGAAGTGTGAAGGTTATAAAAACAAAGTCTGAGGAACTGTCACAGGAGGAGGAGCCTAGGAGTCATGACTAAGAAGGGGAATGTGCTATTCCAGATGGCACCTTGGGACAGAAAAGGAACATTAGGTAACAATGACGGAAATCTGAATGAACCTTTAGTTAATAATAATGTGTCCACATTGGTTAATTAATTATATATACTATAACAATGTAAAATGACAATAATAGGGGAAACTGGGTGTGAAGTATATAGGAACTCTGTTTCATCTTCTCAATTTTTCTGTAAACCTAAAACTGTTCTAGAAAATAAAACCATTTAAGGAATGCTTTGTTAGCAGAATAAAAACGTTAGAAAGCAAGTAAAATTAAGTAGATGGGCTTCGAAAGATCAATATCTGAAAGCTTCGAGCCAAAAAATACAGTCAATCCTCTGTATGCGTGGTTTTATATAGCCTCAGATTCAGCCAACCACGTATCAAAAATTTCAGGAAAAAAAATCCCAAAAGTTCCAAAAAGGCAAAACTTGAATTTACCATGTGCCAGGCACTAAGCTGAATCCATGCAAATGAAGTGAGAGGTAGCATACCCTGTGTAGCCTAGAGGCAAATATAGGTTATGTCCATTTTATATAAGTGACGAGCACGCGTGGATTTTTGTATTCACTAGAGTCCGAGAACCAATCCCCCTTGTATACAGAGGGATTACTGTATTAACACCAATGTTAAGTGCATATTAACATTTTAACTGCTGTCTAAATTAATTCAAAAAAGATGGAACATAGAATGAAGTAAAATTCAGGTTAAGTGACCACAGTTGCATATATGTATTGTATGAGAGATGACATAGTGATTTCAAATCCTGTTTGGTTTTTGTCTGACACTCTATAGCATTTGTCATATACCTACTATAACACCCCCCAAAGAGTAAAGTATGGAGGAAAGGATGCTTCTAAACCCATTATTACGGTGCTTTTGTTGACATAGTGACCCACTCTTCCTCATTGAACTAATTCCTTGCGTACCCATGGCAAGCTCCTTCTAGAGCTAACACATAGAAACTGAAGTACCCAACGTGTTCAATTGCTGGAACCGCAAGGGGTGTGCCACAGACCCTACCCCATTACACTAAAAGCAAGCCCCTGAATGCCAGCTTCCACAGTAATCTTGTTTAGCTTAAAATAAGAGGTTTAACACTTGCCACCAGGCAGTGCACTATGGTCAAATCAGGGTAGCCATGAAACAATCCACCCTTTATGAAGAAAGTATGTGAAGAAAATATCCTCTGTGATCTAAGAAACAAAAGAAGGCACCTCTCTTTGATTATCAAAACCCTTTCGGTTTTTATTAAACTCCTTTCTCTTCTCCCTGAGAATACAAATAGTAGGAAGAGAAATCAAAATAAGAGAGCTACAAATGAATTGAATTTGGAAGAGGAACTCTTTTCTATCCATCTCTCCTTAAGTGGGCAAGAGCATTACAAATGTAGTCCCCATGCCAATGGATTAAACTGCAACATTCTTTTAACTCTGTGTGGCTTTAGTGCAACAAACCAGCCATTATCCAGTCTCATTAATGAGTTAAGCATGTGAGGCCAGCATTTTGAAAACATAAAGAGACAAACTATAATGAGACTTCCCTCAGTGGGGAGGCCAAGATACAGCCGTCTTCTCTCAAAGATATCATAATGGACAGCTATTTAATGAGTGTGGGAGTTTTCCTATGAAGATACAAAAGATACCAATAAAATATTTTATATACACAAATAAAACTTAATACACATACCTTATAGGTAGGTGATCATTATAAGCACCAGTTCAATGCTTAGTGTTCTTAAGTGGAAATATGCTCCCACTTTATAATTTCATTTGTCTTCTGATGAATACAAAGAGCAATTCAGTGTAAAAATAGACAAATGGTTATTTACTTTTTCTTATAAATAAAAATGCAGCCCTTTAACTATACATTTCTCAGGTGGAGTTTGTATTTATTCTCAAAAATGCCACATTGACTTCTAAAACAACACTAGCTTTGTTTGTTTGTTTTTTGTTTTGTTTGTTTTTATTGGGAAACTGAGGCAGAGTAATTGGAGTTTTTGAAAGACAATTTTCACTTCCAGAAACATGCATCAATTTTATAATTCTTCTTTCAATACCTGGTAATTACAACTATTCAGAAATTCCCAGACAATACTGTGGCACACACTTAGGCGTTATAATTAGCAGTCGATCAGAGCAGAACCAAACAGAATTGGAATCCCTGCAAGATCAGCTGAGCAGAACATTCTGGGTTTACTGAGCAAGCAGAATGGTCATCACCTATCCCCCCTCCCCGTGCCTAAACGACCATGCCAAATTGTCAAGTGCATCAGAGTAGTAAAGAGAGTTATGGTTAGTAGAATCTATTACAGAAAAAAAAACCCTCTACTTCCAAACCTTTGTTGGGTAGAATATTTTCTTTGCTCCCTTTAATATATATAGAAGCGATATAAGGAGCAGCAAAGAGGTGATATCAGCAGTAACCTAAAACTAGTTATCTGAAAATACACAACATTTAGTTTTCATGAAAAGAAGAGTGATCTTTTTAGACCAATGCAACCTTTGAAAGTGAATTTCTTTTTGAAAAGTAAAACAGTAAACCTAGATGGCAATATCTGGTTTAAATAAATTGAATACCTTTCCTAAGAGTACAAATTAATATTAGCATCTACAAATAAGCATTTCTTAAATGTATATCTTTATTAGCTGACCCTCAAATTATTTTACAAAAAAATAAACGAGTTGCATATTTCATATTATACAGACATAGAAATGCTTGATATAGCTGCCAAGTGGCCATAAGCCAGATATTTGGGAACAAACTAAAATACTAAAAAGTTTTGCAGTTCAGGTTCTTTTCTGATAGTCCCTCCAAAAGCATCTTCCTGCCAGAAGTAACTTGGCAAAAATGCGATTTTTGAAGCCTATTGGTGGTGGCTACCAATCTAAACAGAGGAAATCTTTGTGTAAACGTAATCTGTCTCATGTCTTTCATTCTCTTTTAATGTGAGATTTAAAATTAAATTTTAATCATATACTAACTTTTCAAGATTACATATGGGAATTGAGGTGTTCAGAAAGTTCACAGGCAACTTCACAAGAAGGTTTTAAAACTGGAAGAAACTGGAAACTGTGAAACCCACATAATCATTGCAGTATTTGTCTTCTACTTGAATAAGACTTCAATACACCCCCGAAGTTTGATCTTACTTCAAATTAGTTAAAAAAGAATTCTGCATTTACTAAATACCTTTTTAAGGGCCATTAAAACTCTCCTCATTAATCTTCTAAGAATGTCTACCTTTTGTAGCTATCATTAAATATTTCAAGTAATTTCAGACAGGGTTAAAATCTGGGTTTTTTTTCCCCCGAAGATGTATATCTTTGATTTTTAGCAGCATTTAAAATAACCTAGAATTAAATACGATTTACTGCAAAGCCCTCTCATGAGTCTTCAAAACATATTTGGATAATTTTTTTAGTTCAATGCAGCACCAATTAGTACTAATCATTGCCATGCCCTAATTATTTAAATTAAATAAATTGAACTTACACGTGCAAACATTTTGCAATTCACCCCACATCCACTTCTCTTTTCAAGTTAACTCACAAGATTAGACAACTTGTTTTAATAGATTATTATCATTGGATTAGGTCCAAAAAGCATTCCTCTAAAGGGAATTCTGTCTGCTTTAACAGTTGTGGTTTAGTGGACGCTCTCTGACTCAAGTGTCAATCATTTTTTTTGACAGGCTCCTGGCCCTTAGAAGCCTGCTGTGAGACCAGCAAGACGTGTTTTCCAGGTGCATGACTGGCACTCTGTAAGTGTGAACTAAGCAAAGGGGAAGTGGGAGGGATTGGTTAAAATACATGACTAGCAGGCTCTGTCTCCGTGCTCCCTACTGAACATGCCCTTGGTCAAAGGCACTGGTCTTCCCTGTCCCCTCACGCTGTGGCCGTGTTCGGCACCTTCTATTCAGCAATGAACACCAGCCCTATTATAACTGCAGAAAACTCATACAACCCAGGCCATGGGCAGTCAAACATTAATAAAACAAAAAAATGAAAAATCTTAACACCATGCTATAAATTTTGATTACCAGAAAATAATAAAAATTACAGAATGTGTTGGAATCTTTATTTAACTTCTGTAATTCAAACAGTCCTTTTTAAGTAATATCAGGAAATTCCATTCATGACTATGTTTCCGTAAATACTCCTAAATTAAACACACAAGAATTTTTAGGCTGAGGATCATATTTCTTAATAAATCCAAGTCTGTTCTGTTCTGCAACATATCTCAAATCAACCCACGTATCTTGTTCCTTCAACAATCTAAACAAATGCAGGTCATCTAAATGATATGCTAAAGCAAGTACAAATTAAGCTCCATTAAACTTTCCATGAGAGACCAGATATTATGAGCAAAGTGAGAATTGTATATAATTGCCTAATGAATTCGAACACCTGTTAAGTCATTTTATACCTCCCAGATGTGGTCCTGGCATCCAGTGAAGAGAGCAGTGCCTAGAAAACAACATTCTCCTCTGTCATTATATTTCACTATGGAATATGGGGGAAATCATTTATTGGTAGTAGTAACACTAATTATGAATGTTCATTAAATATTTTACAAAATGTCTTTACATATATTATTCTCAAGTAATTCTTTCTAAGATGTTACAATGTTTGTAAACTTGGTAAATTAGTATTTTCCAAAAGGGCAGGTAGAAATCAGAGAGGAAAAGTAGTATTGCCCAGACTCCCAAAGCTAATGGATAGAAAGACGGGAATTCAAAGCCATATCCTTTATAAATCCAGGGTGCTTTGCTCCTACCCCACCCTAAACCACACAGTACCCACTTCACAACCACTATCTCCAGTACGTCACCATCCAGATTCCTTGACTGCTCTGACCCTCTCCAATCTCAAGGTGACACCGGACTTAAAATACCACTAACTTCTACAGGAAAAGCTCATAAAGCCACAAGTGGGTAAATGTTAGAGAAATCTAGAGATCAGAATTTTATATTTGTACAATCTCAGAACTTTAGAGGGCATCTCCTTAATATGTATTTTGCAGTGAAAAAACTGATGTCCATAGAGCTTAATTAAATGTGCTCCCCAAGGACAGTAAGCTATTCAGTCATGATTAGCACTAGAAATTTTATCTTCCTTTGTGTTTATGACACGGTACTTTATGCTTTTGTTTATATTTTTAATCACTACTCTTCATCAAGAATTTATATATATAAAAAGCCAGTGACCAGAATGCCGGAACGACTGGAACGACTGGTCCCTATGACACCCACGGTGGCCAGCAAACCAGCCCCATCGGGGTCAGCCAGCTGGCCAACATCCCAGGGGCCCCCCCCCCACCCCAGCTGGCCCACCCATGATCAGCATCGGCCAAGCCCCCCTCAGCTCTTTCCCCTGGCCGGCCCTGACCCTGATCACCCCCTCTACCCCAATAGGGGGCAGAGCTGGCCGGCCAACCTCCTGCAGCCACTCCCCCAGCCCAGCCCCACCCCATATCGGCGCCCCTACTCCAATCACAGGCAAGGTGGGCTGGCCAACCGCCTGCAGCCTCTCCCTCCAGCCATCCCCATCCCCAATGAGCTCCCATCACCCCAATAAGCCCACAGCCCCTCCCCTAAACCAGCTCTGCCCCAGATTGGACCCCCCACTCCAATCAGGGGCAGGGCCAGCCAGCCAACCACCCATGGCCCCTCCCCACGCCCAGCCCCATCCCCAATCAGCCCCCATCACACTGATCGGCCCGTGGCCCCTCCCCCAAGCCAGCTTCATCCCTAATCATCCCCCCACACCAATTGGGGGTGGAGCTGGCCAGCCAACCTCCCATGCCCCCACCCCCCCCCCCCAGCCGGCCCAGCCCTGATTGGCCCCAATTGGGGTGGGCTGGCCGGCCAACCTCCTGCTGTCTCCTCCTCCTGACAGGCCCAGCCCCGAACTGCACCCCACCTGTGCACAAATTCATGCACTGGGCCTCTAATCTATATAATAAAAGCCTAAGCGACCATTACAGTGGAACGACCAGAACAACTGGTCGCTATAATTCTCACAGAACACCAGGGGGCAGACACTCACTGCAGGAGCCGCCACCTGGTGGTCAGTGCACTCCCCTATGGGGAGCACCGCTCAACCAGAAGCTGGGCTCATGGATGGCAAGTGCAGCTGCCGTGGTGGGAGCCACTCCCAACTCTGTGGCAGCAGGCACAGCGGGCTGGGGTGAGTGCTAGCGGTGCGGCACCCAGCCCCAATTCAGGCTCCTCCCTGGCCGCCTGCTGCTTGGCACACTGCTACATCCCCTGAGGGGTCCCGGACTGTGAGAGGGCACAGGCCAGGCTGAAGGTACCCGCCCCCCAGTGCACAAATTTCATGCATCAGGCCTCTAATCTATAATAATTCTCTAAAACAAGAATAATTAGATTCCAATGTCTCTGGCCTTGTATTAAAAGCTGTCCAAAATTTGGTTCATCTTTACTATCTCTAGACTTCAAACTTCCCTAATATTGATATCTTTGTTAGAAACTTTAAAATTTCCTCAGTGATACTGGTTTCTTAATGTTCTGTAAATAAATCAAATTTGCATCCATCAGCCTAATGTTGCCATTTTCTTAAATGTTCCCCCTCACTTGCAAGTTAAATTCCAACTCTTCCACAAGACTTCCTCCAATTTCTCAGGCCACATTAAGCCCTGCCTTCTCAAAACTCTCTTATAACTTATACCATATATGAATGACATCATATATTGCAAAGGTCAAGTCTGAGGTTAAGGCCCAAAGGGACACTAGGCATACATAATCCTAATGAGTGTCACACTCCTATTGAAATGAGTCTAACTATTCCCATGTGAATATAAGCTCCTAGATGATAGGAACTGTCTGTTTTGTTCACAAAAGTATACTGTCCACAGCAACTAGACAGCATCTGGCACAGAGCGCGCACTCCATATTGGATGGATGAGTGAGTACATGAATGACTGAGCAAATGACTGACTGAATGTACAAAAGAACAATGAGCACAAGACAACAGACTAGAAGGGAGCTGTAAAGCCAGTATACTAGTATAAAGGCAGTTTTAGATACACCAAAATCATGATACGATGATCACAATCCAATGAGATCTTTCTGGTGTATGTACCTACATAGCACAATATATATATGGGATTATTTACCCAGAGATTTTTTGAAGTCTACTTGGATAAGTGATACTGTAGCTCCTTATTTCTTTGACTTATAACATAGATTATGTCAGTGTCCATAGTTTCTTTAACAATTTTATGTTTCCCCCTGGTGGGAGTCAGATCAATGGTATAGTATTTAAAGCCCCTATAGCAAATAAGACCTATCCCTAATGGTAGAAAAAAAATGTTAAATGTATTTTAAATATATTTGAACTGTGAAGGCAGGTCAAGTTCTTATATAATCAATACAATCAATGAAGATCAGGAGAAGAATACAATGTCTTGAGGAAGGAAAAAAAAAAAAAGGAGAGGAAGAAACAGAGAATGAGGTAGAAAAGGAATCAGGAAGACAAGCCTTAGTCATTAGACATACAAGTTCACCTGAACAAGATGAAAGAAATCAAATTACATAATACCTCTGGGCATTTTCAGCTCTAAATAAATAGCCTTAAAATACCCACTTCACTTCCTGAGGTCTTTAGGAGGTGATCTGAAGTGTTAGGAGGATTTGTACACAATATAACACCAGACAAATGTAAGGCATTACGGATATGAGTGATACAGCAATGTCAGTTCCTTCAAAAGGATGTTATTGTGGGATCTGAGAAACTTCTATGTAATTGCATACTTCCCAGTGACTGGAAACTGTGGTCCCAAGGAGGAAGCTATTTTTATTCTCATTTCTAAATATCCCTTTCAAAAGTACAGCCACTTTCTAGGTTAGTGTTGTAGCAAATAACAAAATTTAATGATTAATGAATATAAAAATAAACTAATATCCTTGCAACATTACATAATAGCTTGAGTATTTCTATAATTCCTATAATGAACTATAATAAACTCTGCCTTCTAAAAAGGTAAACTAACAGGAACAACCAAACATATGATCTTTATAGCACATATTTTAAAGCTAGTCAATTTGTAGAGAATGTGATCATCTTAAAATAGACAAAAATAAAAATGGCTCACATTAATTACTTACTATGTGCTAGGCACTCTGAGATTTTAATGTATTAACTTATTTAATCTTCATAAAAACCCTAGATTTGAGGGGTACTGAGATATAAAGTGGTAAAATCAGAAGAATTCCCAGGTCATGCTGCTATTAAAGCAGCAGGCATTATATTTCCTCATGCAACCAGATATCTGTTTAAGAGAGGGAAGAAAATGTTACAAATCATTGCAAAAAAAAAAAAAAAAAAAAACTTGGAAAAGGGCCAAATTAAAAGTTACACTCACTAAGAACAATTAAGAAATAATCATTAGAATGTATTTACAGAGCATTCAAGATTTGAGATGCTGTCATGATGAGTTTGAGAAAAAAGAAAAATACATGTTAATTTCACATTGATTTTTGCAGTTACCTTGAATTTTTAAAATTCTGAGCCAATCATTCTAATGGTGTTCAACTGCCCTAAGTGCTCTTCATTTGAACAGAATGAAAGGACCTATTTTTAAAGAGTCAGGAGGAGAGCTATGACACAGTAAATATAACACTGTCACACTTTTTGCCACCTCTCAACTGAACTATGTCACAACCACCAATGCATTTATCACCAAGATATTAAAAAAAAAAAAAATCACTGTCAAAGTCAATCACGTCACATCTACTGGGGAGGTAAACGCTCTAAGAAACACACCATCACCCCACCACCAACTCTGTCCAAAAAAAGTATTAAGCTGGTATAAGATTTAGTTCTCAATTTCTTTTCACTAACAGTTCTCCTTCATGAAAAAGAGTTTGGGCCTTTGTATTAAGAGCAATAAATAAATATGCTCACTTTTCTAAGTAATGTTCCCCCTCCAAAAAAAAAAAAAATCAAAAAAGATGAAAAAGAAAAACGCAAAGCACCCTTATATTACAAGCTGAATTTCAACCGAAGATATATTTTTACAGCCGCTATGAACTTCTAGAGCTGGTTATTCTTGGAAACCATCTGGTGATTACTTGGGCTTCCTTTACGGGAGAATTGTTACCAAAGTTTACTTTGTATGAATCTTTTGAATGAATATGATGTCCAGAGAGTAGTTATAGTACTAAGTGTATACTTGAATTCACTTTCAAAATTCTAGGGTAAAGGAGATCCTACTAAAACGCAGGGTTGAAAATACCTATTGAGTGAGCTCATTAGTACTCTGATAAAATATAGAGCAGGAAAACAGAATAAAGATCGTGTGCTCTCAGGGTTACTCCAGGCAAAGTACACCTGTCTAGGTTTACTCCACTGTAAAAAGGAGAGATTAATATTCTCAACAGAGAATACAAAATCCAGATAAAAATGAATGTGAAAACACTTTGTGATTCATACTATTGTACATATATTACCCTAAACTTGATCTTTTTGGAGTGCCTGTATGACTGAATACACATTGGGTGTATAAACTAAGTCACCAGATAGAGTCAGCAAAATACTGCCTATGGGCCAAATCTGGTGCCTAAATGTGTGTTTAGATAAAGCGTCACTAGAACACATCTATGCCCATGTGTTCTCAGCAAGCCAGCATATTGAACAGGTGTCTCGGAGTCCACCTGGCCTACAAAGCAGAAAGCATTTACTATCTAGCCTTCTGAGATGGAAGACAAAGTATGGTAAGTTCTCACAGTCAAGATTCCTGTTTAATACCTGATATTTCTTTTAGGTTTTTTGTTTTTGTTTCTTTTTTTTTCTTTTAAGTTTTTTTTTTTTTTAATTTTCTTAAAGAGAAGGACAAATTCATTTTGGTATTTAAGGAAGGCATGCTATTTTTCTTGCATAAGGAGAAGGATCACAGTCAATTTCTAATGATATGCCTAAAATGATAGCACAGCTAATGTAAAAATGACTTAATCCACTATTTTGGTTTGCACAGCTATTTCATTAAGAATTAGAAAGTATGCCCAGCTGGCATGGCTCAGTGGTTGAGTGTCAACCTATGAACCAGGAGGTCACAGTTTAATTCCTGGTGGAGCACATGCCCTGGTTGCTCAATCCCCAGTGTGGGGCATGCAGGAGGCAACCGATCAATGACTCTATCTCATCATTGATGTGCCTATCTCTCTCTTTCTTCCTCTCTGAAATCAATAAAAGCATGTTTAAAAAAAATAATTACAAAGTATGATTAACTTCTGAGAGAATCCATTTCAGATAATCAAGTGTTAATAGTATTTAAGTTTAAAAGATAATGAAAAAGACAACTTCAAACCATGATACAAGGATATCATATGGAGGTATTTTAAAACAAATTAAAAAAAAACAACAACAACAGAGTCTCGAAGGTGAAACAGAACATACAGCCCAATTCAGTTAGCAGCAAATAGGTAGTTCTCAAAATAACAACAAAACAACCTATTATTTTAAGTACCCTGGGACCTGATCTTTTGTTCCTTAGAATGAATGAAGGAAGAACTTAATGTCTGTATACTCAATCCATCTCTCCAACCAGATTATGTCAAAGACACAGAAAGTTAGGATTTTACTCCCAACAAAGATTAGTAGTAAAATTACTTTAAGAAATAGAATGATATAATTAGATTCTTGAAGCATCCACAAGAAACTCCCATATTAGGAAAAATAACCCCTGGGGAGGTTAAATGACTTGTCCACAATGACATAACTAGTGGCAGAAACCGTGTGAACCCAGGGCTCCTGATTAGGACTGCAGAATGTATGTCATTATACCATACAGCCACACTTTTCACAGCATGTTCCCTTTATCTCAGAAATCACAGTTTCTCTCAGAAACATTTCTCAGAGGCTTTTGTGTAATTAAACTAGAAAAAAGGCTACCAGCTGCACGCAAAGGTGTAGGTTCAAGCAACCTTTATATAAATCTGACGTAAATCAGAAAATGTCTTAATGGCATATTAAATTTTTATAAAACCGTTCTGCCACAATTAACTTTATGTTATTGCTCTTTTAAAATTGCTTAGAAGTGAATTTGCCTCTTAGGAAGCAAGCGGGGGTATATGTTAGGATAGCCATTACTTTAAAAGGATAAAGAAATACCTCACATTCAGTCCCTTCTTTAAATGTTTATGTCTAAAAAGGTTTCTTTTTTTGTAAGGTAATAGAATGAAAATTGAAATTGGGCTTAACTTAGATTTTTACAAGCACCTTTACACTTTGATAAAACTTCTGGTCAAAGCGAAAAACAAGTCAATTAAATGTATTTAAATACAGCTAAGTATTTCTGCATGTATAAGACATTATGACACAGCACTGAGAGGCAAATACATGGGAAAAAATAAGAGGCCCCCAGGTTCCTATTTACACTGTAACCACTATTACTCCTTCAAGAATCAAGGGCTGCACAGACCAAGCACAGCCAAGGAAGCAATCAAATACTGATGTCAGAGTCTTACTCCAGAAAAGCTAATTGATATAAGTGCCTACAATTTATCATAGTTTTGAAAACCAAAATAAGGATCTAGGCATTCTGATCGAAACATAAGGATACCCTAATTACCCAACTCCACTACCAATTTGTTAGACAGTAAACAGGACAGGCCAGAATATAAACACCACCAGTGGAAATACTCACAGTTCTCAGGAAGAGTTGGACCAGTTTTGCTGACCCACATGGCTCGACGTCAAAACTGTTCTCCACAGATCTTGTTAAACTAGTAACCACAGTAAACCAGTAACCTCCTTTATCCTTAATTTAAAAATATGGAATTACTAGAGGCCCAGCGCACAAAATCGTGCACGAGTAGGGTCCCTAGGCTTAGCCCATGATCAGGGCCATGTCCGATGCCCCACAATGCTCCGGGATGCTTGCTGCCCCGTGAAGCTCTGTGGCACTAGCCTCCACCACCCAGGGACGCTCCTCGAAGCTCCCCACCCCGCAATGCTCCCCGACACTCGCAACGCTCACCTCCACCACCCCGCGACTCTCTGCGACACTCTCTTCAGCCACCCTGCAAAGCTCCACGATGCTTGCCTCCGCCGCCTGGCTACGCTCAACGCTCACCTCCCCCGCGACACTCCGTGATGCCTGCCACCCTGCGATGCACCTTGATGCTCCCTGCCCCACGATTCTCCGAAAAGCTCGCGGCTGCCACCCTGAAATGCGCGCCGCAGCTTGCTGCTGGACGCTCACTGTCTCTTGTCGCTCACCGCCCTCCGCTGCTCAACAGTCCCCAGTCCCACCCCACCGCCTTGGTTCCCCATTCGCCATGCTGCAATCACAGCCTGTGGGGCGGGGTGGAGGGGACGGAGAGGTGGTCACTGCCCCTCATGGCAACTGGTCGAGCGGTCATTCCGGTCGTTACGCTTATGGTCCTGGCCTTTTATTATATAGGATGATCACGGTAATAGTTGCAAAAACTCAGTAAACATACACTGGAAACCGATAAACTATACACTTAAAATGGATCAACTTTAAATGTGAATTATATCTCAATAAAACTGTTAAATATAAACACAAAAACCTGACCTAAATGAATAAGAAGCATTTATAACCTTAATTTATTCTACTTACTGTAAACATTCCTATATTTCCCTTCGAAAATACTAAACCTTTCTTACGAAATGCTGCCAGGTTAGGGGTGTTACATAATACAGAGCTTATGCACCCTATCACCTTTGAATAATTTTTTAAAGGTCAGAATCACATCTGGTCGTGAGTTTTAGATATTAACCAGTGACTTTGTAGCCCTTTTTTATAATAAACAGAGGAAAGCTCAGATTCCAAAAACAGTCTTTACAATCCACATTAAACAAGACCTGACGTCCTGAGCAGTTTAGGACAGTCACACAGGCACTCCTTGGCATCAAAACATTGCTTTACGTTCTGAATCATTTTATATTTTTAATAAAATTTGCAGGAAATTTTTTTTTTCTGTTTGTCTGTTGTTTTAATATATATTTTATTGATTTCAGAGAGGAAGGGAGAGGGAGATAGAAATGTCAATGATGAGAGAGAATCATCGATCAGCTGCCTCCTGCACACCCCACACTGGTGATCAAGCCTGCAACCTGGGCCTGTGCCCTGACCGGGATTTGAACCCTGACCTTCTGGTTCATAGGTGGACACTCAACCACTGATTCACGCTGGCTGAGCAGAAAATACAGTTTTTATCCAAATTGTAACCAATGTAGCACAGACTCATTCTTTCCTTTATAAAGTCGTTAGGAATAAACTGCCAGTCAAGGACACAGAAGTTAATGTGTTTGATTAGCAATGATGCAGCAATATGAAATTCAGAGCCAAGCCAAATGCTTCAATGTGAAATGACTCCAGATAACTCTTTTTTTGCATACTTCTGAGAAACACTGTGCATTTCGGAGGACACAGAAGTCAAAAGGAACTTTAGAAGATCTAACCCAGTTCAGCTTCAAAGAACACATCTACAATGCATCTCTTTTAAGTCTGTTCATTGTAGGGCAAAGTCATAGTGGGCATGGTATGCCCTTGCAGGCCAATGTGATGTTGATGGTTAAACTTGGAATGCCAAGATTTCCATGCCTGTTCTGGGACAGGGGGTTGCAAAAGAAAAAGGGTTTCCAGTCCTTGATCTTAAGGAGATTTCTAAACCAACTACTGTACACACATCTATCAGTACCACTCATTTAATACTTTAACAAATCAGGCCACTTTTTACTGGAAGGAACTCAACTGGGAGACAGTGATCTGCACTAGAAAGAATCACTAGATTTACAATTAGCATTGCCTTTGAAATCCAGTCTTACTGCACCTTGATGGGTTCAGAGGTGTTCACTCAACCTGTTGTAAAACGGGGTGCAAATAATAACCCCACATGACTACTGTGACCGTTAAGTTAGAAAATAAATGTAAATTCCAAAAGAGCATAAATTTTGTTTGTTTGTTTTCAATATTTTATCCTCAACATCTTAGAATAGTGTCTCATATCTAGAAAACACTCAGTACCTACTTATCAAATTTTTTTTTTTAAAAAAAGGAAAGCATCTAGTACATTTCTTATCACATGATAGGCATCAGAAACCAAATGAAATACACAAGCACAAAGTGGTTTAAAATAAAAAAAATAAACAAACAAAACAAAAACTCCAGGGTGAGCTGAACTATTTAGATGCCACTCCTTTTCTGTCCCTCTCTCAGACGCTTCCATAACCAGGCTAAATTAAGTGGATGGACTCCTGTGCTTCTCTGGAACTTCATATGAGATTCTCTTCCCACTTAGTGCAGAGACGATTATTGAATACATGCTCTGTGCTTCCTAAGGGCTGGGAAAATACATTATCCATCTGTGTATTTCTAGCACCCATAAAACCCGCTGTTGCATGTGGGAGTGCAGATTATTTGTATTTAAAGCTATTGCAGGTAAATATCATTGGTCCCAAGGCCAAGTAGTATGAGAAAATGGTTGTTTCTTTCATACATTATTTGGATCTTCCAGTGGAGCTCAGCTTGTATAAAAAAGAGTATAATGGGAAGACCATACATGAGCATTACAGTTAGACACTAGGAATGAGATCCCTTTTCCACTATGTACTATCTGTGAATCCTTGGGCATGCTATTTTACTTCCATAAACTTCAATTTCCATATCTGTAAATGAGGTTAATAATACCTACTCTCACAGAATGGGACAAAATAATGCACAGAAGACACTTCGCTAGCACACAGTAAGCCTGGCTAAATGGTGATTGTTATCATTATTACCACCAGCTCTGTGTATATGCAGATGAAGGCTAATGAATTCAAATGGGTTATTTCTCTTCCTTTTTAAACAATAAGGAAGTCAGCACAGCCTAGGAGAAGATTACACTGCAGAGTGCAAGAGAATCAGAGTACAAATTATCCTGTCCAAGCACCAGAAACTTTAGGCCGCTGCTGTGACAACTTCAATTCAGCCCATTTTCTCACTTGGCCAGCCCATTTTTCAATTGGCACCTCCACATTTTCTCCTTTCTTGCTATTTTATCTCTGAAATACATTCATTTTTGGAGTCATTCTCACTTTTGACATTAGGATTTGAATATTCACCCCCCAGTGAGAAACACATTCCAGGAGTTAAGAGGGACAGGGAGAGAGGCTCTATGCCCAGCTGATGTGTCTAAGGCTAATGCCTAAAATTCCCCTCACCCCCCAGTTGGGTGCCTTGCCAAGTGAGAAGCGGGTTAAGTGGAACTGCTTCACTATTTATTAATTCTCCACTCTTAGACCAGGCTCAGGCTCAGCAGCTTTAAAGAGAACACCCCTCCATTCAAGGGAACCTATCTGAAACAGTAATACAGTGTCAGTAAAGGAAAGTAACCAAAATAGGAAGAAAAGTACAGTGATGTCAGTCTCTCCGGGTTAAGCTTCTGACAGCCAGAAAAGTAAATATTCCATTTGAATGGGAGCTTAAATCAAGCTGGGGTCCTAGGATGACAAAAGGCAAACACACTAATTCTGCAATTGAAGCGAATTGTGGGTAGGAAGGGGAGGCAAGAAAAGGAGGGGCCTGAAATAAAGGAAACAACCACAACAAAACAAAACCAACAATGCCATTTCAAAAAGCACCCTGGAATTATTAACATAGCAATAGAGAATCTTATGAAGGTCAGAGTCTTAAGTAATGATGAACTTGAGGGATGGGTACATGGAGGTAAATTACTAGTCTCCAGTCTTAACTGGCAGATGAAAATTATTTCCATAGTAACAAAATTTTTCATAAATTAAAGAAGGGAAGCAAAATTAAAGGAGGGTTTATAAAATCATTAGACCTAGAGGAAGAGACTCTACCCTCGACTAATCCAGTGCCTAATTTCTGTGGGCCTCCAGTTCTGTTAAAAGAGAAGAGGTAGTATGTAGACAATTTCTAATATCCTTCTCCAGCTACAAAAGTTTGTTTTTATGAAAATTTTATGTTTGATAGTACCATATGAGAGTATCAGATTCTCAATGTTCACAAGTGGTTCCCAAACCTAGCTTATTCATTAAATCACAGGGATTTAATCCTGCTCCCTCTCCACCGGTCTGCACTCAATGCCTCAGAGGGAAGGAGGGGCAGGGCTGTGTGGAGGTGGGCAAAGGAGGTGGTGGGGGGAGAGGGGTAATGGGGACATCTGTAAGGGTGTCAATAATAAAAATTAAGTAAAAATAAAAAATAAAAATTGCCGAAACTGGTTTGGCTCAGTGGATAGAGCGTCGGCCTGCGGACTCAAGGGTCCCAGGTTCGATTCCGGTCAGGGGCATGTACCTTGGTTGCAGGCACATCCCCAGTGGGGAGTATGCAAGAGGCAGCTGATTGATGTTTCTCTCATTGATGTTTCTAACTATCTCTCTCCCTTCCTCTCTGTAAAAAAAATCAATAAAATATATATTTTAAAAAATAAAAAAAATAAAAATAAAAATTAATGAAAAGTAAGCAGACCAAAAGATTCTTATTCAGTAGCTTACAGTTTTGTGCTACAATCTCTGGTTTAAACTACTTTTTCCATGGCAGGCTAATAATCAACCACATTTGGAATATTCCAAGGAAACTCATGATTAATCCTAAAATCTTTAACAATCACCCTCTCCCAACCCACCCCATGTGTCATCTATCAAATAAATCAAAACTTTAAATATTGAATTTTCTGAAATCAAAACCAGTTTTACATATGGTTGTCTCTGCTAGCCAAAGTTTAAGATTTACATTTCTGTAAAAACAATTTGGTCTAAATGCAATTCAAGTATCCAAAATATTTTATAAAATTTTTGGTAGCCTGAAAATAGTATTACTTTAAAAAACAAGATTTCTTTTTGCCTTCTATTCTCTCCCTAGGAGGTGGGGAAATAAACTAAACCATTGAACCACTATAAAAGCCAGCCTCACCGTTTTTCTCTGCAGAGGTTTGTTATAACAGATATTCTGGAATCAGCTGCAAAGATATTGCTCGCAAGGGAGGGGGAGGAAGGGGAAAGAAGAGATTAACATTCACCTAAAGGTGATAACAGTGCTTCTTTCTCCAAAAAATAAAAAATGAGACTTGCATGCAGTAAGATATTGGCAGCTACTGAACTAATCTTCCTTACTATAAACCTGGCTAAAAGGAAATATATAGGAAACAGGGTGGTGGGGGGAGGAGAGCAGGAAAGCCAGTCTCCCCTCCATCTTCAGATATATAAGCAACAGCACCATCCTGAGCCCAGAGTGGAAAAAATCAGGCTATGAAAATCTGAGATGATGGCAAGGTATTGGCAAATGAAGAAAAATATACACATAATTGTGTTCAATCAATTAAACAAAGGATAAATGATCGAATCGTGTGTTTGGAAGAATTATTCTTGAAAAGGATTTTTCTTCAACATTCTTTGAATTGCCAGCATTGGTGAACCACCATATAACAAAGACTCCAGTTTTTGTTGCTTGACATTTCACCCTGCATCCCATTAGAAAAGCCACAGCCACACTGAGTGCTGTGTACAATGACAAAAAGTGCACTACTACCCGAAGGCTGTGGAAACACATTAGAATGATGATGACTGTGGTGATATCTACTGTAGGAAAAGAATTTGGCTAAAAAGTGAACATTCCTATATTCATATCTAACAACTACCCTAAAGGCAAACATTATATTCCCATTTTACAGACCATGTGACCGAGGCTCCAACATGCTTAGTGATTTGCCTAAGGTCACATGCTTAGAAAATGATTTAAATCGAATTCTGCAGGCTGCAGTCCTATGACCTTTCTACAAGAGTCTTAACTTGTAACTATGCGTGAAAAAAATTAGCCAAACACCAAATGATTATTTAAAATAAACATTGTTGTTTTCACAGTATTAGATATATTTAATATTTTACCTCACTATGTCATGAGATCTTAAGAAGAAAGAAACTACACTGAATAGAATACATCAACTGGCAACATTCTGACTGAATCCTAAATTTAGGATAAATAAAAATTCTATGTAATTTGAATAATTTGGAGTTTTCCATTACATAAAAGTTATGAAATACACCCAAATCATTCATGTATAATCTAGCTATAATTTGAATAAGTTATATAAGCTTGTATTCATGCATCCTGATCTGATGGGACATGTAACACACACACCTTTTATAGGGAGAGGGATTAAGATAATGCTAACAGGTATAACTCAAAATTCATAAATTAAAATATTAAGGTTTTCCTCTTTAGTTTTTAAATATATAAAATTTCATTATTTTTAAATATGTTTTTATTGATTTTAGAGAGAGAAGGGAAGAGAGATGGAGAGAGGAAGAGAGAGGAAAAGAGTGCAACATCAACCAGATCAGCTGCTTTCTGTATGCTCCCTATTGGGGATCAAGCCTGCAACCTGGGCATGTGCCCTGACCAGGAGTGGAACTGACAATCTCTTGGTGCAACTGAGCCACAGCAGCCAACAAAATTTCATTATTTTTAAACACAATTGATATTGAAGCTGATGAACTCTATTAACTGTACTTGATATTTTAATGGAATAGCAATATTTTAATGGAAATTCTACATATATTTTCCATTTCTTTACTTACTAAAAATGAAGTCATTTATTTGTGTTTAAATGTCCTTTATTTTCCTCATGTTGTCTCTGCTATTTTCTTTGAATCTTACATTAATTCTAAGAAAAGTGACAATCATATGCCCAAATGCAGGCATTACAGATTCCCCCATCATAGCAAAGAGAAATATTACACTCTTTGCATTTTATTTGACTTCCTGAAAATAAATGAATAAACATGTGGAGAAAGAAAGTGTCCTTTGGAATGAAAACACTGCCTTCACTAATCAAGGCCATAATTACTGGAGAAACATATAATAAATTCGGAATTCATGCTATTTCACTTGATGCTGGAGTTATAATCAGACCAACAGAGCATACAGGAGCCATCTGGGTGCTGCAGAGCTGTAAGGACAAACCCAGAGGGCAAGGGCACGTCGACCTTCCTGGCTCCAAGTCATCTCAGACTTTGGCATTCGGACTTCTCTTTTGATTTGTTATTAACCTTTTTGAAGAAAGAAATACTATGATCAATAGGTATGACACTTGATGTTTAAAGGGAAAATAAACATCACACCATGCGACCTTATCACTGCAACACATTTCATTCAGATTTTAACTATCAATAAATTTGATTTAATACTCAGTTTTATCTACCCTACCTCCTGGTTTATTCTTGTCTTTTAAGGAATCCCTAATGCACTCATGGAATATGGCTTTCTATCGCTTAAATTTCATTTGAAAAATCAACACTAAATTTACATTTTTATTATTCCAGGTATTTAGACAGGAATCTGACTTCCGGCAAGGACACTGAATTTCAAATTCGTGCAAACCACGTCATTTCGTTTTCTGGGAAACTGACAGTACCAGTTGAAAATGAGTAATCTGATAATCACAAGATCCTCCTCAGTTAGTTTGATTCCTCTGAGGCAGGTTATCGAAAATTGAGCCGAGTGATGTAATACACATCACAGACTGTTAAGAGAACAGCATAGATGATTTCAATGAGACTCATTATTTATTCATCACAATTTGTGTGTCATTTTCACTGACGGTATAGTGATTAACTGGTTGAAGTTCAGTGCTGACAGAGTATTTTATTCTGTACTGTAAAAAAGGGCCCTTTTCAATCATTGTTGTCTTCCTGTAGAAATGAGTGCAAAACAAAGAGGGATTCTGTACTTGTGGCCGTTCAGGGTAATACTGGAACGCTGTGCAGCAATGCTGGGAGAGCAGACACAGGAGAAAGCCCTTAAAGACTCCCTGTTTTTCTCATTAGGAGTGTATAGTAATATGCCAGATATTATAGAGCAACAAGTAAAATCATACTAGTCTTCAGAAAACAAATGTTTATTTTAATGCTACAGAACAAGATAAACACTGATCGGAGAGACCCTCACTGAATTAGTTATAACACCCACTCCTGAGTCTGATTCTTAATCTCATCACCAAAGGGACCCTTCCTTGGGTTTAGGAGAAGGACAGGGAAAAAGTCCCCCCAAGTGGCAAGAAGGTGCTAGTCTGCACATCCCCAAGCTTCTCCCAAGGACCATTTGAAGTGCAAGCCCACTTAAAATCCACACATTGTCTCCAAACATTATTAGAGATTATGTTTATAATTATAACAATTAACATATCTTAAAAGGCCCCTACACTGTTGTACACACTAGCTATCTCAATGTACCTACCTCCACACCAGCTATCTCAATGTACCTACCTCTACACCAGCTATCTCAGTGTACCTCCACACCAGCTATCTCAATGTACCTCCACACCAGCTATCTCAATGTACCTACCCCCACACCAGCTATCTCAATGTACCTACCTCTACACCAGCTATCTCAGTGTACCTCCACACCAGCTATCTCAATGTACCTACCTCCACACCAGCTATCTCAATGTACCTACCTCCACACTAGCTATCTCAATGTACCTCTCTAAATTCCTGCACTCTCTGTCTGCCAAAACAACAGCTCAGTGGTCTCCAGGAACTTCCTGAGTTCCCCTCTGCACAATGCACATGCTCTACCCACCCCTTTTCCTCCCCTCTCCAAATATAATTGCCTATATTCCAACTATCCTTCGGGGCCCTGCACAAAGGTCTCTGCTCCAGAAGTCCCTTCCCTGATGCCCTGGCCTGAAGTAACCTCCCCTTCATCTAAACTCCCCTAGCACTCCCAGTGCCGCACTACAACCCTCACTACTTTCCAGCTTGAATTTCAGTTCCATGGTTACAGGCACTGTTCTCAACTTCCTTCTACTCTCCAATGTCTTTAAGGACAGAATTTTGTCAATTCATCTTTGAATCCCCACATTGCCAAACACAGAGCCTTGCACAAAAATGAAAATGATGATTTGTGAGACTAGATTGCTGTTCCAAGGACTAACACTCTAATGCGAGCATCACCAAAGCCTGTGAGGCTACCCAAATTTAAATTACTCGATTCGAGTACAGAATCCTCTTAAATTAGCTCAGCAAAGAAGCCAACCTGCAGGAATAAAATACCTTATTAATCTTTGACTTTTCCACTGTAAAGTATTTTTGAAACTCGACTTTATTTGTGGTATTATCTGGTTAGCAGTGCTGGCAGCTGCTCAAAGTTTTAAAGGACTATAGGTCATGAATATTAAATGCTACAACTAATTTACTGGGAGGAAATCCAAATTCATTTGTAAGTGCATGACAAATAGCCCCAGTTTCAATATTGCTAGGAACTACTGTGATCAGAATCAGACTATCTTGCTCTAACTGGATTCTCAAAAAGTCAGGTGTAAGGCAAATAAAGGGAAAGAAAATCAGAAGAAAATAGGAACAGGACTTGAAGTGTAGCACAGATGTTGATTGAAAAAAATCAGAAACAGAAATACATATCACATTTCACTCAGTGCAATAGACATGAGGGTCACATCTTGAGTAAAATCATAACCCACCCTAGAAAAGGGACAAAGCCTTAAATGATAACAGATTCTGCCAATCCCATCCCCAGCAGGTAATCAAATAAAAAGGCACATGTGGATTCAATGTGTAAATACCTGCAGGCTATTCAACTGGCTTTCAGGCTGTTTTGTAAATGGGGAGTCACACAAAATGTCAGCTGTACAGAAGTACCATGTTTAATCTCTTCGGTGTTCAAATAGTGACAAACCAAAAACCTTCAACAGAACATTAACTCCCACCCTCAGAAACCATTCTGAAAATAAAACCTTGTAAACTGTTTGGAAATATGGGGTTGTTGGCTAGTTTAGGGTTGATCACTGCATTCTGATGTGAGAATAAAGATAATAAAGATTAAACTTCACTCACCATAAGCTACCTCCATCATTCACACCATGCTCAGTATTAAAATTTAAAAAGCATATTTATAATGAACAAGATATACTAACAAACAAAATAGAAAAAGACTCATAGATACAGAGAACAGACTGACAGTTGGTAGAGGGGAGGGATTAGGTAGCTGGGTGAAAAAGGTGAAGGGATTAAGCAAAGGAAAAAACTCATAGACACAGACAAAAGTTTGGTAATTACCAAAGGGAAAGATGGTGGGGGGAGGTAGAAGAAGGTAAAGGAAGAATAAATTATAATGGAAGGATACTTGACTTGGGGTGGTGAACACACAGTACAATATACAGGTGATGTACTATAGAATTGTATATCTGAAACATATAAAATTTTATCAACCTGCAGGAGTTGTAACCTCAATAAATTCAAGAAAAAAGAAAAATAAATAAATAAAAAAGCATATTTAGAGAAACTGTTAAAAGATCAAAATAAAAGCGCTTCATTTTTCCAAATTATCTTAGGCTATTATTAGAATTGCTTACACTGACTTTCAGATTTCCTTTAATTTTTTTTATTTTCCACCTGTAACTGAATAAGTGATTATGAGGCTAATAAGGGAGGAAAAAGATGTTTCCACATTAAAACAGTTAACAGATGTTAAATAAGCACAGAAAATGGCCACTAGACAAGCAACGACTGATGTTGGGTAAGTAAGAAAAACGTTGCTTTTACTGATTTTATTACCCATGTACCTCCTGGGGCCATGAGAGACTTGTAAAAAATTTTGTGGGCAGATAAAAGTCTAACATTTATTTGCAAAGCTAGTTTAAGTATATTTCAAGGGTCTTCCCTACCCCCACCCTTACTTTTTGACCATATAAAACTAAATAAGTGAAAGTCATCAAAAGAAGGCAAAAAACAATCACTTGGTGAGACTTGGTCAAGAAAACGTATTTTTCAACATTTTTCTGACATGCATTTCTACCAACCCCACCTGCCAGACCTCATTAACCAGGAATGAACTCCTCATCATATAAAGGAAAGAGCACAGAATTTCACTTGAACATATCAAGCACATATTTTTAAAAGATAAATCTTAAACAAGTATAAATTCATTAATGTACTAGAACCTACTATGTGCCAGACAGTGTGCTACATTCCAAGGATAATGTAGGAAACATTCTGAAGCTAAGAAGTAGGAATATTTTTAAATTTTGTGTACTATGTTATGAACACTAATTTTGTTCATACATATTTCGGAAGATTTTATATTTAGTGTTGTTTTTACAAATCTTATTTCATGTCATATTCAACCATATTATTTCATAAATCATATGACTTCCAATAAGCATTTAAAATTAAATGTTAATTTTTAGCATATTCAGAACAGTACCTGACAGATATAAACACGGTGTTTATTAAATACTAAATAAAATATCTACAATATATCAGGCACTTACTATTTTTCACATATTTTATTGAAGAAAATTATAAATTTCACATGGGCTTTGCAGAACTGCAAAAAACCTTATATATTGCCCTAACTGGATAGCTCAGTTGGTTAGATCATTGTCCCTGATATGCCAAGGTTGTAGGTTTGATCCCTGGTCAGGACACATACAAGAAACAACCAATGAATACATAAATAACTGGAACAACAAATCTCTCTCTCTCTCTCTCTCTCTCTCTCTCTCTCCTGCCCTTCCTCTCCCTCTAAAATCAAATAAAAATTTTTTTTTAGAAAACCTTATGTATAATATAGACATGCATATCATTTGCATGAGCCTTATAAATAAAAAATGACAGCCAAAAACTCTGGTCAAATTCAGCCATCCCAAGGATTTTTGTCTGGCCCAATAATAACCAACATTAAAAAAACAGAAGATGTCATAGAAAAAAATCGAGATGTCTATCTTCTCAGAAAAATCTTAAAGTCTACCAAACCAAAACCTTTATTTACTTATTTATTTCTTTTTACTGCAGTGACGGGATGGAGTACTAGTTGTAGAGCAGCACCTTCTGCCTGGCCCTGCTACACATTTGAGTTTGGGGACCAGGATCTGATAAGAGGTACAGAACCGAATCCACGGTGAAGAAAGAAGCTGAGGGTGATTGCTATGAGAAAAATAATACTGACAAAACTGAAAAACTGCGAATCTTGCTCCTCTGGTTCTAATAAACTCAAGCTTTCAGAGGACCTCCATTTTTAGATCTAGAGTGTTGACTGGTTCTCTAATTTGCATAATAGAGTTAAACATTTGTACACTAGAGTTTTCTGTTTATATATGTGTTACATTTTTATGAGGCAGAAAAGTTTATTCATCTGGCAAACCCATGATAACTATGTTGCAGAGTTAATTGGTAAGATATTTAGGATAATTATTCTTTCAAGGTTTAAAAGAACCTTCTAAAGTTTTAATCCACTTCCTTCAGTCTCTTCCTACTCACCCAGGCATTTAAAATCTATATATATATATTTTAAAAGAATATGGAATTTTCTATAACTTCCATATGTAATCTATGCCAGCATTTATAAGCCCCAGAGTCATGAGATTCTAAATGAAAGTTTGTGCTTAAATGTGCATGATTTGGCTTCGCTAGATCTCTAATTCACTTGCTTTCAAACCACTATACATTTAAAGACAACTAGACAGTGACATCAGAGGAATGGCAGTGTGAGAGATCCCCTCGGCCTCCCCCCTTGATGTTTCAACAATTTGAACAGCTATAGTTCAACAAAGTCTTCCCTGCTCAATGCACAAACACACCTGAGAGAACTGAGCACTGAGAAATCTAAAGGTAGGCAAGTGGGAATGAACCAGGGAGGTGAGAAGGGAAAAGGGTTGAGCTGAGCCACCTGTAGCCAGGAGCTCAAGGTGGGGCTCAGCCCAGAGAGGGGAAGAATCCGGTTTTGGCACTCCCTTCAGTCAGGAGGAGCAAAGAGACTCGGGGGACATTCCTGCAGGAGTTGGCATTAGGAGCTACCGCTGAACCAGTTGTCTGGTGGTTGGCACCCAGACAGAGAAACCAAAGTCGAGGAGCCTGGCTGCCCCTTCACCTCCTAAAGCTTGCTTCCTTCACCCTTGGTTGCAGAGCACATTATCTGCAAATCTGAGAATAATATTACAGAATCACTTTTCCCCAGAGCAAAAGGCCCACTCTGTGAATGGTCTCAGGATCAGGGCATGAAAAGAATTCCACAGAGGTCCGAGGTCACAATTGCCGGAGGGCAAAGCAACTTAGAAGGTGGACAGGTTACCCCAGTCCACCCTCCCCCCACAGGTCATGGCTATACTGACAGCAGTGTCTGGCGGTGGCGGACAGCACTGAGATTTCACAAATTTGAAGCCCCACGGCCCACCACGTTTGTTCACTGGCAGGGTTGGTTCCCTAGGACTGGGGTGACCAGATCACAGGGGAGGCACCCACCTCCCATTTTCCATCACCCCAGGGATCTAAAAAGCCAAAGAACAAGAGCTAAAAAAAAAAAAAAATCTTGATTCAGCGCCACCTACTGGAAGATAATAGGCCTTCTTTGTATCAATCTACTAGAGAAGTGCCACTCATACATATATGCCTAGACAGAGGAAGGAATCCATCAAACACCAGGAATAACCAAGGTAGTGAGGCAGCTAAGAAAGAAAATAAAAATCTCCAGAAAATAAACTGAAAGACAAGGAAATATGTGATTTAAAGACAAAGAATTCAAGATTGAGAGATTACTATCTAGGCCTCAGTTATGTTCAGCTCCAGGCCCAGAAAAGCAGGCAAACCAGAAGTAGTAACATCATGGCTGACATCAGGGCCAAATGCACTGATCAACAACCCCACCCTAGCACCAACAAATCAACAGAGACCACGACCTTGACCATGACCCTAACTCCCTTGGTCATTATAATTAATTATTTTTTTCCTCTATACACTCCAACCACTAGAAGTCTTTGGGAAGCCAGGTCTTCGAGCATTTGCTCACTTGTATCTCTGGGGCTAGGCCACTTCCTAAAAATAAACCTTTAATTTCCCTGCTGCAAACTACGGTTTGATTTTATGGGGCTTTGATGCTCACAGGCAAATGGACCCCTTTGGTCTGGCAACAATGGTAAGTGGAAATTCTTTATAAGACACCACAGTGTTGCATAGATTTCAAGGCAAGGCCTTGAAACACCCAGAGTCTGCATCTTCAAATAGGTCTTGTTGGAAAACAAAATTCTGAGTAAATTTGAAGATCAAACTGGCTTCATTGAATGATTCATGAATCAAGCAACATCCCACCACGGTAACAGAAAGGAGCTCCAAAGACCTGTACAAAATGGAAGGCTTCTTGCAGGCAAAAGGCAAAAAAGATAAGGAAAGAGTGGGGTTACCTCATCCTATTCTGGGGGATAGAAACAGTCTACAAGGCAGATTACCTCTACAGCGCTAACCAGGTCATTCCAGATTGACTGAAGTTCACATTTTTGAGAGAGGCTGAAATTGCAATTAAGTCTTGAATTGCAGCTTAGAAGGTGGGCTTAGCTGAGGTGGGCTTAGCACAGGTGACTCCACTCTGAACCTTTTCTTTAACAGCCCCAACCTCCATGGGATAAGAACCATGATTTAAACTTATTCTATTTATTTATATATCAAAGAAAAACAAGAAAGCTTGCTATTGTTAATGACATGGTTTTAAAGGAAAAGAAAAAGATTACTCTCCCTATTCTCCATAAAAAAATAATTAAAACTGATTTGAAATTAAGAGCTTGACTCTCAAACCAGATGTTGTTTGCTTTTCTTTTAAGGTTTTAGCATTTAATTGAAATCACAAAAGAACTTCATTAAGCCCTTGATACTTGAGTTCTAACTGAAAAGGTTAAGCTTCCCTGCAGAGAAGCATAGCAGTTAATTGCTTGCCTACTAAAAAAAAAAAAAATAGCCATTTTTTTAAAAGTACAGTCAAACCTTGGTTTTCCAACGTCTCCCATTTTGAACCATTCGCTTCTCAACTAGACAATCCTTTCATACTGATACCTGTATGATCAGTCTCAAACCTTTTAGGTAACAAAGGAGTGAATGTGTGTGTATCAGTCAGTTTACCGCTAAACATCATGTTGTTAGCACCTCAGGGAATAGTGCTGTGAATATTCTCGTGTTTTTTGCTTTTGTTGCTGCTTATTATTACTAAATTTTCATTTTTTACTGTACATTTCATGTCCTTTTTGTCATTAAAGTGTTCATTTATAGCTTAACCCTTTGCACTCGCTTGCTTTTTTCGATTCCTTTATTCTACTGCTAACCGTGTCAAGTCACACTTGACATCCGAGTGCAAAGGGTTAAAACGTAGTACATTAGACATGTACAGTATATATGAAAGGTTAAAACAGGGAATCATTTGGGGGTCTGGGATGGATTAATTCAATTCACATAATTTCTAATGGGAAAAATGATTCTGTTTTCGAACAGCATCTGGAACAAATTAAGTTTGAGAACCGAGGTTCCACTGTAAATGTCTCTGTTTCTATTTCCTTCCATTTTTTAATTTAATTTCTTCCCAATTCAATTTCAAGCAAAATAGGGAATTGAGGAGGGAAAAGTTAGTCAATACTAGAAAACTTGACACACCTTTCTCAGGGTAAATATCCAAATCTGTAATTCCTGGCTTAAGTGTCAAAGAAGCAGCAGGAGCTGGCCTACACCATGGCCGAGGTTTGCAAGCCCTGGCCACATGGAGTCTGGATACTTAAAGCCAAAACAAGGGAGTTTATTGCGAGTGAGTGAGGATGGGGCAATAGGTAGAAGGCACTTTCTCAAGAGGCTCCAGTTTACCCAGTGCCTCCCATGAACACTCTAGCAGCAGACTGTTCAGATCACTTTAAGGGTATGGGATCCCTAAGTGCTTCTTTGACCTTCCAACAACTTGGCATTTGAAACAAATATTAAGCCCAGAAGCAAAGGCCTTAATTGGCCTCAGGGCAAATCTTATAATAACCACTTTCTGTTTTGACTCTTTTATTCCCATACACTACAAAAAGGAAAAGGTGAATACAATTCATTGTTTAAGAATCTGAGTTCTTAGCACACTACAGAGAAGGGTTCTTTTCCATAGTCAACTCAGGAAACTAATATTAACAAGGCGAAGGATTTCCCCTGGAGAGTCTAGTATCTAGCTCTATTACCAGCTGTGATATATTTACAAATACACATTATGTATAGGAGGCAATGTATAGGATTAGAGAGTTGGAGCAGAATTAAGGAATGAATAAAAATAAATTCATTCTAAAGATGCATAATCTTTACAAGGCAAAACTATCCTTCTACACCTCCTTTGAAATCATGAAAGTAAGTAAAGAAATCTGAGAAATCAGTGACTGAAACCCAGGTTAGCAGGGAAAGGTCAGAAAGGACACTTCCCCTTACTGAAGATCAAAAAGTTACTTATGTTAAATTCTCTTTGAAAAGGAACACATTTGCCTTTTCAATGGTAAAAATAGGACCAAGCAAGAGATTACTCAGAAGTCCAACGCGTGGGCACCAACAATCACTCACTTTGTAAATGGTAGGCAGGATCTGTTTCATTTTCAGCCTGTGAAAGACGAAGACGTCGTAAACCGCTGAGACTGCGAGAACAGTCACTCCTTGTTCCTTCCACAGCATGCTGCATCCCGCACACAGTCCTGTCCCCAGGAACCAGCCCCACGTCCTGGCGGAGTAGCCTCTGGTAGAGCAGTGTTTAATGTAGCAGAGCAAGGAGAGGAGGAAGAAGAGACTGGCCCCGACATCGGCCCGGCCCACGATCCCTGCCACTGCCTCCGTGTGGATGGGGTGCGAGGCGAACATCAAGCCCGCCATGAAGGTCCAGTATCCGTCCCCAAGGAGTAGCTTGGAGAAGCTTGTGAAGAGACCAGTGACTGCCGCATGCAGGAGGATATTGACAAGATGGTAGCTCCAGGGATTCAGCCCTCCGATGGCATGGTTCAGGCGAAAAGAAAGCGTGCAGAGTGGCCGGTAGGACTTGTGGCTGCCACTGTGGGTTAGGAGAGTCCCCCAGAAATCATTGTAGAAAATGTGCGTCCATGGCGTTTCTGGGAGAAGGTCCTGATTAGTCTTGATAGCACGGCTAAAAAACAAAATGTTTAAAAAAAAATCAAATGAAAAATACAGGAAAAAAAAATTAGGTGATATTGATAAGATATTATCTTCCTCCCTAGCCTTGTCATGAAACTTTATGCTGGAATGCCAGGAATGCATAATTAATGCAAATGAGCTTTCCATATAGATTGAATTGAGACCCTCCCCTTATTTCTTGCTAGCACCACAATTAGGATTGTATTTCTTTGCCTCAAAAGCTTTCTTCCTTGTTTGAATACAAGTATGTTTGAAGAATAAATGCAGAGGTTCTATCATTGATTTAAGCCTTAATGCAGAGGTTGCTAAACAAGTGTCTTAAACATCACTTGGCGCCGAAAGCGGTTTGGCTCAGTGGATAGAGCATCGGCCTGCGGACTCAAAGGTCCCGGGTTCGATTCCAGTCAAGGGCATGTACCTTGGTTGCGGGCACATCCCCAGTAGGGGGTGTGCAAGAGGCAGCTGATGGATGTTTCTAACTCTCTATCCCTCTCTCTTCCTCTCTGTAAAAAAATCAATAAAATATATTTTTTAAAAAATCAGTTGGCATACTGACTAAAAATGCAGAGTCTAGGCCCCAGGTTGATGTGAAGCCTGAGAATATGCATCTTTAAAAGCACAGCCCCAGCTGATACTGGTGCAGGAGATACACTAAGAGCAAGAACTAGCCCCCCCCCCCCCCAAGGGAAATAAATTTTAAATAGAATATCTGTGCTCGGAGCAATGCTTCTCAAACATACATATCATCTGGGAATCTTGTTAACAGGCAGGTTCCATATTTCTAACAAATCCCCAAGTAAAACTGACTCCGCTGGTCTGTGGACTCCACTTTGAGTAGCAAGGACCTATACAGCTGGAGAGATGAGTAAGAATGGCTTTCCATCTACCCAAATATTGCCCTTCTTCCTACACTCCAGTAAACTTCAGCCTTTCCCCCTTCTGAGCTCTCACAAGACTTAGTGTCATCTACACCAGATGCCACAATGATGCACTTCCATGTCTCTTGCTTTTGAGGACTAGTAACTTCAAGGAGGAATGACCTAGTATTCGCTGAGCACTTCCTATCTGCCAAGCATTCTGCTGGTCTTGGCTGTATCTTCTTGGTTAGTTCTTAGAATAACTGATGAGAGAGATATAATTATGTGCATCTCTCAAATGAACAAATTGTGATTGAGAAAGTTAAATTAATAAAGATCCAAATTCACACAAATCAGAAATAACAAGGTCAAGTTTCATGGCCCATGCTCTTTCCATATGATGGGCTTCTCAAAATATAATCCACAAACCACAAGGAGTATGTGAGAAAATACACAAACCGTGTAAAACTCTTAATGGCTATATTGGTTTTAACATATATTTGAAACAAATTTTAATTATCACATCAAAGCTGGATTTCATAGATATCTAATCAAAATTAAGCTGTTAAACATTAAAAAGTCCATGTAAACACAGATATGAAGGAATCAACAGTTCTGGTGTACGTGGATAAGGTACAACTGTGGAAGGCAGCACATAAATGACTCCGTTTGGAGGATTCCTGCTCTATGGCATTACACCTGCCAGAGAATAGGGTGGCATCTGGAGTCTTCTGTATCTCCAGTGCAGCTATCCCAGTACTTACAGAACACGAGAGAGGCACATGAGTCAGAAGAAAGCAGGAATGAGACACTCAAGTAGAAAACTCTTTCCTACTCTGATGTCAGGCCTTTTTAAGGGGATGTGAGCATATGCGTAGCTAAAGAATATATGGTGGGCGGCCACTCTGAAGACCTTTACCTCTAGCCACTCCACCAGTTCTGCCTTTCATTGTGAGGCAGCCATGATTAAAGGAATTTCCGTATGAATTTTACCAAAAATCAGGTTGCAAAAGCCTTGGATTAAGGAGAAATGCCCCTGAGTCCCAGCTCTGTAATTTACTGAGTGACTTTGAAAACAAGAGTATGGAACAGATTAAAAACTCATCCTAGGCTTGTAATGGAAATAGTAGAGTTAGTATCCCATTTGAGATCAATGGCTGGTCAATGCTGGTTTTCAAAAGCTTCTCTAAACGGCCTCCCAATTAACCTCACTGAGCTTCAATTTCTGTAATCATAATGGTTTTACCTTGAAGTCATTTAACAAACACTTGTAATTGTCCATTTGCCTTCTACGCAGAGAAGCAGAGAACACTGCGTTGCAGATACACCAGTGTTCTGGAGACCTAGAACAAATGCCATCTCAGTCCTGCTAGTGGCTGCTGTTACTCTACGAAGACTGGGGTAAAATTTAGAAAAAGTCCCTTATTATAGTCTGCTTGACCCACAACCTCTGAACTTGGGTACATCTGGGGGTAAAATTAAAACAGACTGCCCTAGCTGGTTTGGTTCAGTGAATAGAGCGTCAGCCTGTGGACTGAAGGGTCCCAGGTTCAATTCCAGTCAAAGGCACATGCCCAGGTTGCGGGCTCAATCCCCAGTAGGGGGCATGCAGGAGGCAGCTAATCAATGATTCTCTCTCATCATTTTTATTTCTATCTCTCTCTCTCCTTCTCCCATACTCTAAAATCAATAAAAATATATTTTAAAAAATAATAAAAAATAAAACAGACTGATCAGTAGATGATAATTTATCTACTCTCTGTGAAACGCCATACTACTGTTTTTATATCTACTAGTTGGCTTTTCTAGATGCTCAATAAAAAGGCAGAAGGTCTGTTAAAATCATGTCTTAAAAAATACTCAATGTTTTAGGGATAGTTGTTTCTCCATGTCTATTTCCAGCCTTTTCCCATACTCTTAGACCTTCTGTTTTTAATGGTATATGATCCCTAGAAAAAAGATTTCATTTACTACCTTCCATTGCTGCTAAAGATGATCATGCGACTAATTTTTGGCCAGAGGAGCATAAGCAGAGTTTTATGTACTACTTGCAAAACGTGACCTTAAAAGGGGAAAAAAAGCTTCACATTCTTTGCCGCCACCACTACCTCCTTCCTGCTGGAACACAGATGCAATAGCTGGGGGTCTAGCAGCCATCTTGGCCCATGAAGTGTCCTTAGGAATAGAAATCATGCCCAGCACAGCAATAAGACTGAAGGAAATTGAGTTCCTGTTCCAGTAGAACACCAACCCTGGGCACCTACCTCCCCATTGCATGAGCGTGAGAAATAAACTGCTATATTGTTTAAACTGTGATATTTTGGGTGTTAGCTAGCGGCAGCTGAACCTAGCTGTAAGTGAAATCCTTTGTTCACAGAAGTGCGAGTGTCCCATGTCCCGCGTGGTTCAGGGTTCAGGTTCGGGCTCTGGAGGAGGCCACGCGCAAAAGACAAGAAATACTAATTTGGAAATTGGGGGACAGGCGGAAGCCCAAGGAAGGACCCCACTTTGCTCTGGCCTTGCCATCCCTTTTATTCAGGTTTGGGATCCACCCATAGCCTTAGGCAGGCAATTCCAGGAACAGCTCAGTGATAGCCTATCAGCAAGGATTTAAATAAGACTAAAAGGTGGAAGTTGCTTCAGCTCCCTTTGTCTCAACTAGACAGTGGGTGTGTGGCTCTGACCCTTGCCAGAGCCTCAAGTTTGACCAGCCTTCCGGGTTCCTTGTCAACCTCTTTCTGCTAGTGAAGGCAATGGGCAGCTTCCAACACAGAAGACCTACTATATCACAGTGGTTTGATTTTTCCATTTTTATTTTTATTTTTACAAGTCTCCATGTATTGACTCTATATTAAATGAATTTCCATGTAAACTGACTTTTAAAATATTAGAAACAGATGTTATTCTGGATTTATTAAATTAAAACACCCTGCTATGACATTCATCAAGAGTCTAACTCAGAAGTAATTGCTTAAGACTCGATGAGTTATAATTAAAATTTAAAAGAAATATGAAAAACTGTTGTCAGAGAGAGCTGACTTCAAGCAATTCAGAATGAACACCCAACTGGCCTCTGCTAAACAATAACCTAGATATTGATGTGAATTTCTCTATTATCAATGCAGAAACGCTCATCTATTCAAGTCAGGGCAGTGGAAAGCTCAATAGCAAAGCATTCTGGGATAAGGCTTTGCTGCTGTAGTAAGGAAGGCTAGAAAGCAAATTCTGCTTAGGACAATACTATGCCCTTTCACTGGCAGATCCATAGGCTAGAGAACCATGTTCTCCAAACCAGGTTTTCTACAGGCTATTAGCTCATCACCATAATCAACTCTGTAAAGACTTTTTAAGAAAAAAATAAAACCCATACTTTAAAAAAAAAAAAATGTTCAAACCTGCCAGAATTTCTTTTATTTATAGCAATAAGTCTAGTAATAGGAAGCAGCCAAAGCTATACTACATGTCTAACTCTCACAAAACAAGGGTTTCAAAAAAAGAACAAAATTAACAAATCTCATAATTTCACTGTGAGAAAAAATCTTGATGAGGTACAGCCCTAAATTGTAGGGAAAAATCTAAAGGGGAAATAGTATTAATAAAACCAAAGTGGAAGGGTGAGAGAATCCCTTACCCATGTGCAAAACATACTATCCAAAGGGAGACTTGAGTATGATAAAATTCTCTGACAGGTGTCACCTGCTTAGGAAGGTTTTTACTTAACTGATGAACATTATGGCAAAAGTACATGAAATAAGACTAAATTGTACTGGGCTTTACTACTGGTATATGTCATGTCACATATGCAAGTCAGTGATAAGGGATACATTACACATCCCTCACATCATTTTAAGAAAGATAAAGACCAAAGGGGCTTTATTAGAATCTGAAAAATGCGCCAGCAAAATGAGACATAAAGATAATCATTCAATACGAAGCATAATAGATTTTCATCCATTTGTGTTTTCTTACACAAGTCCAAATGGAAATAGTAAAATCTCTTCTTGGCTAATGAAAAACCTTAATTCAAAACAAAATTTCACACTGATATATTTTCCGAGGTTATTTCTGTGAACTGGGACTGAAATTTAGGAAGGCACTAAGAAATGAGGAAATCTTCCACTGCAGGAAAGGTAAAGAAATCAGAGCAGCAGATCTGAAGGAGAAACCACTGGAAGCAGAATTCTCCAGGGAACACATGGCTGGGACTGTCCCTGGAGGCACAAAGGTCCAGTCTCTCAGATCTTCAAGGAGTTCTTACCCCATTCCCCTTTTGTTCATTTGTGGCTCTTTGTTTTTGCTGCCTTGTGATTTTTCCCCTTAGGAAATGCTGGCAAAGGCCAATGCTATTGTGAAACATGAATGATGTGACTGCCATCCCAACTGTCCTCATCTGGGTTTCTCTCACTGCTATTTTTTTTCTGTCCACTGACCTTTGCAGTCAAAAGCACCCACATAAATGATGACTGGTCCTCTGAGCAGGAAGGAGGCTCAGACTCTTCAAACATCAAATGGCACACTCATGAAAAAGAGCACAATTCTGAAGCCAAGTGGACTAAATTAAGTTCGAGCTATGACACAGTGGACAAACAGAGTTATTTCACCTCCCCATACCTGTTTTCTCATCTGTAAAATAAAGATTATTAACTGTACTTGCCACATGGGATCATTGCCAGGAGTAAATGAGTCAGTAAACAAGAAGTACATTGTTATACGTAACATAATGTGTACATGTAATATACGTAACACACATTAGCTGCTGTTATTATTATTATTACCATCAACACCAAACAATTGATGCTAGCCATCAATGGAAACATAGTGCTCATTTATCATGTTCATAGCCTTCAAAATCTATGGATCATGGTCATGAGTATTTCACTTCAAGTTCCCTTAAGCTTTAATGACCCTCTCAGAGCACGATCATGACCATGTGTGAAGCTTTATTTTTGGTCTTTAACGCATTCCTTTTTTCATTCTCCTATCTTTGACTACCTCTTTCTAACTCTCTAACTCTCCTTAGCTAGCCTCCCCTTCAGACTTTTCTCCAAATGTGGATGTCTCTCTCTTAGTTCTGTCCCTGACCTTCTTTCTCTCTACACTTTCCACCTCTGTGGTCAGCTCTTACACCTGCTACTCAGGAGGTGCCTTCTTCCATCTGGACCTCAAGCTTGGATGTTGCTCATAAGGCTGCACTTCTAATGGCTCAGGCGATGTCTGCACCTGACTGGAGAAAAGAGTAATGAACTTCTCATTCTTCTGCTGACAAAAAGTGTGTTACCTTTGGCCGCTTAGCCTCTCCAAAGCTCAGCTTCCTTACAATGGTTGGTGGATAATAATAATAATGCTGCTTCTCACAAATTGTTGTGTTAGCAATCAAACAAGGAAACATTAACTTAAAATGTTTGACATTTACATAGCCTTGTAAATTTGTAATAGAAACTTGCTGTTTTTTTCCGGACCTCTTCTTCTAGTTAACAGTCTCCTGTTTTTCCTTTTGAAAACAGCTCACATCCATTCTCAGTCCATGTGGACAGGGTGAGGCTAACCTGACCTCATGATGAAAGGTCAGCAAATGACTTGCCGGTTAGTGTACTATATCCCCCATCCTCATTCCTGGCCACAACAATTGACTTAGCAGCCAGCCAGGCCAATCAGAGTCAAGAGAGCCCCAATAACCTATTGGGAGAGGTCATCCTCTTTTGAGGATGAGATGAAATCCTAGGGCTACTAGAACATTCTCTGAAGACAGAGCCTGCCTAAGAATGAAGCCAACACGAAAGAACCCAGATCAATTACCAAAGAGGCAATTCCTAGTTCAGCTGGATCCCGTCATGCCTTAAGCAAACACTGTTAAGTAAGCCAGTAAATGCCCTTTACTCATAAGCTAGTTTGAACTGCTGACATCCCCAATAAAAAGAGCACTAAATAACACAGCACTGTATAACTATCAAGTAATATTGTTAGTTGCCCTTTCAGTGTCTTAAGCTTAGTAAGTCTGAATCCAAATAACTTTCCTCACAAAACATCTCCTCTGTCATACAAGCTCTTCGTTAAGTACCATCATTTCTCCATCACTGGCATAGAAGTTGTGCATGTTGGCACCTTCTCTCTTTGCTTTTACATATTTTTTAAAATATATTTTTTATTGACTTCAGAAAGGAAGGGAGAGGGAGAGAGAGAAACATCAATAATGAGAGAATCATCAATTGGCTGCGTGGGGGATCAAGCCCACAACAGGGCATGTGTTCTGACAGGAAATCAAACCGTTGACTCCTGGTTCATAGGTTGACACTCAACCACTGAGCCATGCCAGCTGGGCTATTTTTAAACTGGCTAAAAATATGGTAAAGCTGTTCAGGACCTCAGAGAAACTCACAAGTTTCCCTTGAATCCCATCTAACTTTGCTTTTCTACTACCCTCATTCAGGCTTTCATTATTTCCCACCGCACTGCTTTGCATGCTTGCCTGTTCATTTTCCTTTTTCTCTCATTAGCATGTTAAGTCCCCTCAGGGAAAGAATTATGCCTTATGTTTTCTCCCAGTGCCCAACACATATCAGGTACATAATAAATATTTGGCAAACTGAACTCAACAGCTATCCCTGCCTGCTTGCATTCCACCTTTGCTGCATTACACACATGCTATGGATAGAGAAACTTCCTGAAATATAAGTCTAACGCATCTTTATTTATCTTTTGGAGACTAGCACACTAGTAGTACTCAATATATGTTTGAATTCTAATTAGAAATGATTCGTACTGATAGGATGCACTCACCTTTTAGAAAAAGTCTACATTGTTTTACGTATGTAGGGAAATATCACTTTCCCCTAAAAGTTTACTCACTCTGAGTACTAACCTCTGCTCACCCCATAATAATCAACTGTGAAAAACCATCAGGTTAATTGGCTTACCCAAATGTCTTTGGCACTCATTTGCCACTTAACCTATAATCTTTTCATTAGAGTCCCTCTTTAGGGATAAGTCATTATATTTTGAAAACTTCACTTAATATGCAAATACTTGGCTAATGTGGTAGGGGACTGAGAGAACTACTGTAACATCTAGAGCTTGTCTTAGTTTGGAAATAAGCAATGTATTTCAGATTCCTAGAGGACCTTCAGGTAGAGCAAGTGCATTTCAGCATAGGGTGCTAGACTGTTGGGAGACAGTGTTAGGTTTCCAGTTCCCAGTGGAAATGGGAAGCTTTAAGCTCTAGGCATGAATCTATCATTACACCTATAACACTTGACTAAACTTACTTTTTTCTATCTTAAATCTCCCCCTACTAGACTGTAAATGCTTCAGTGGCAGAGATGATAACTTCCTAAACAAAGAACACTTAAAAAAAAACTTTTTAAATTGTTACCATATAGGTATTGAATGAAAAGAGGCCACAGGAAATAACCAAGACCCTGTGGTCACACGTCCACGGGTCAGAGCGCTCAAGTAACTGCAAGGAAAGGAATATTCTCATAGACCCTTCCCTCTATCCCTGCAGGAGTCTTTCCTAGCAGCTTCTGACTAAATGTGGTCCCTGCTTCTGCTAAACTCAGCAGAAGCTGTGCTCCGGGATACGGACCTCTCGGAGAGTTTTCTGGATGAGGAAGCTCCCTGCTCACCCCAAGTCTAGAATTTACCCAAACACTCGTCTTTTAGTGGGAGAAAATGAGAAGGAGAAACCTTGGTTAAATATTTTTAAAGTATCTTTAGTTCTTCAGATAAATTAAACCTGTCATTTGCAGATTTCTATGGGAAAATTTTTATATATAAAAATTTCCCTCTGGCCCTGAAAACTAATTAATAATCCATTCAAAAGAAAGCTGATCATTTAAAATTAAAACTTCAGTTACCTAAAGGTATTTTGAAAAGTATTTATATGAAAAGCATTTTGCAAGATTAAAGCAAAAACTAACAACATGAGATTATCAGAAAAACTATACTCCAAGCATTTAATTTCACTGATTAAAGGAATCCTCTACCTTAATATTTACCTGTTTAACAACTGAAAATAATTTCCACTGCCTTGCAATTTGTATGATGATATACAATATTAGTATTTTCTATATAATCTGCTCATTATATCCATATTATGTCATCCTAACATTAATAAAAAATGTGATTATCCAAATGCACCTCCTTCTCATTGTGCTAAATTTAATCAGAATTCTCAAATTAAACACTTAATGAAAATATCTTTATTCCTAAATCTCCAAACTTGAAATCAGTAACCACTAGAAAAGATACTTAGGAAGATTTTTCACTTCCAAAAGTTAACTCAAGTATAGGAATCACTTTAGTACACTATGTAATTTATGGATTTCAATCAGTTTCATAGGTTTTCGTAAATTCACAATCTACAAAAAGGTGATTTAAAGAAAATTTTTTACATCTCATACTGTTGCCTTTACAATGGCTCTTGAACATTACCAATACTTTGTAAAGTATGACTGGTTCCTTAAATTTGTCTACTTTAAAATAATTACAAATCTTTAACTGTTTTTGAATAGAAGAAATCAGTATCAGATTGCAGTCTTTTTATGAAATTCAAAGGCTTCAAAAATGAATGGGCTCTATCGGACACCAGATTTCAAGTAAGAAATACAAGCATAACCATGAAGATTCCAGACCACCATTATTTTGTTTTCAAATTCAGGGTTCTTTATATTTACTTTTTAAAAATTTATTGTTGAAAGTATTACACATGTCCTCTTTTTTCTCCCATTGACCCCTATAGCCCGCTCCCCCGCACCCCCGCCTCAGACTTCCACTACCCTATTGTCTGTGTCCATGGGTTATGCACATATGCATACAAGTTCTTTGGTTGATCTCTTCCCACCTACCCCCGCCTTCCCTCTGAGATTTGACAGTCTGTTCCATGCTTCTATGTGTCAGGATCTATTTTGTTCAACAGTTTATTTTGTTCATGAGATTCCACATATAAGTGAGATCATGTGATACTTACCTTCCTCTGAATGACCGAACACCTACTTTGTGCAAGGTCTTGTTCTGTGAACTTTCACAGAATAAAAGAAGACACTATCTTTGTGCTTAAGGGTTTGATTATCCAAACGCACTCTAAATAGGTAGGCATGGCAAGCTGAGAGTATACCTCTTCAGCTACAACACTTGCCTTCTTGCATCAATGTGCTATGTAAATTTCAGTACTGATATACTACAGTACAAGGTAGTTTTTCCAACTACACAAGTATTACCTCATTTTTAAAAATCACATCCTTTGAGGAGGGGCCATCATCTTCACTTAAGGGAATCAGGGAGAGTGTCTCCTGGCTATGGCCACTGCCTCTGAACCCGCTAAGGGTGCTCAACCTGAGCACTGCCAGACCACGAAGTTAGCGGGGTGCGGGTGGGGGGGGGGGGGGTTAAAACGAGACACTAACATGCTCTGAGAAAACAGGCGTTGGGGGTAGGAAGACATTCATGTACATTATCCAGATGTTTGGCTCCTCTGTTAGCCTAACTCCTGTCTTCTCTGAATTAAGTCTTAACCAAGTCACCTTTCTTTATCCATGCCTCTCCTTCAGCCAAGGAGAAGAGCCAAGAGCTTCTTTCAGCCAAATGTTTGCAAGGATCCTTTGTCTTTTCTCCTTAAAATTTTCCACATGTTGCCAATGCATCCCTCACAGGTATTCATGTTATAATAGCATCTTGCATTTGTCTCATGCTTTTACATATTACAAAATGTGCTCATGTGCATGATGATCCTGAACCCTTGTCAGCACCCTGGGAGTAAGCGGATGTGAACAGATGCGGACGTGAGAAGCTGAGTCCTGCCTGAGACAATCGCAGCAGAAGATCTGAGCCGCCCACACAGAATCAAAAATCCCAATCCTCACGGGAAGAAGAAATCTAGACACAGAGAGAGACACTGGCGGGGCGTGCACACAAAAAAAAAGACCATGTAAGGTAGCCATCTGCAAGCCAAGGAAGGCCTCAGGGGAAACCAAACTGGCCTACACCTTGGTCTGGAACTTTGAACCTCCAGGACTTGGAGAAAATCAATTGTTGTTTAAGCCACCTAATCCGTGGTGTTTTGTTCCGGCAGCCCTAACAAACAAATATGCCAAAGAGACCATCATATATTATACGCTCTATCCTGTTTACCCTTCTAGTTTTCACACAAAAGTCAAATTTCTCCAATACTATTTCAGGTGTTCTGTTTTTTTGACAGTGGTTGGTTGAACTGCTTTGTGAACAGTAAAAGAGTTTTAAGAGATATCTTATTCTTACTGCTACCAGGATGTATCTATGTCCTCTACCAGAAAAATAATATTTTTCCTGACCATGTCAATGGGGCAATAATGCTAATTAAACACACATAATAAAACACTAGTGCGACTTCATACTTGCACTGAAACTGACAAAGCTTACAAAGCATACAAACGTGATCTCACAAAATTGCTATAAGCTATGAACCCGGAGCTGCAGGGGTTAAATTAAAGAAGAGCACAAATTAGTTAGACACAGAGAAAGACCTTGAACACTGTTCTCCAACCTACTCCTTTTAACCTTAAAAGCAACTCTGTTCCTCCGCACGGACAATAAATCTCCAATGAGAAGTGTTTGTAAGACAATTTGAAAGTAAAATCCTAGTCTATTATTGCATTTTGTCTGGAATCCATATATCTGCCCTCAAGACTCAATAAAGCTATAGAAATGCTTTGTGCCATATTCTTTTAATTTCTGCAATTCAAAAAGAAAGTCTTCTTTTAACACTAAGGAGTCTTGGAAAACCTGAGTCAAAGGAAGGTGTTAGTTGTCTTCCAGTGACGGGTGGAAAAGGCAGCTTTATGAAAGCCAAAAACGAACCTATAATTTCATATTGCAAAATATAATAGAAAACATATTCTGGAAGAAATTTTGCTGCTTGCATCCCTTTTCAACTATAAAATAGTTACACACACACACATACATCTGAGAAAGATCAGACTTTGAACATATTGCGGCAACACACACGCACAACACGGGAAGTTTCACCAGGGTTGCCTGTGATGACAGGATACACAGACATCCCTACAATAAAATCAGCCTCACAGCTAAATCAGAGAGTCTTTTTGGACACAAGAATATATGAGCCCTGATGAAAAACAGATAGGCAAGGAGGAAAACACTCTAATTTAAAACTAACACAGATGAGCTTACCCAAAGTACCCAAACATTTGGTCCACAAACCACCAGCAACACTCTAATTTGTCATGGAAGGCAAGAGATATTTCATCCAAGAATAAGGAGAGAAAGGGAAATTAACTCCACCATTAAAGTGTATGGGCATTCCAATATAAAATACTTTCTAATACAGATGTCATTTACTGAATGACAATCAAGAAATAAATTAAACTTCAGGGAGCTCTGTAGCCCTTTAAATAAATCACATTGTACGCACTCAAAATACATATGCTGAATGTTAAATGAAAACTTATCAGCTCACTCAGATCTCATGTTATGAACAAATTATGAAACACCAATGTGTCCCTTTTAGCATCTCAAGCATGGTATATTTTACCCTCTTCCTGACCCCCAAATTCTCAAACTTAGAACAGTGGGATATGTGGAGTGTTCTCTTTAGCGCTCCATATCTATGACCAATTAATCACCTAACCTCCATGAGACTGGAAATCCCTAAACCAGACCACAGATCATTTTTATTCAATCCTGACCATCACTGTCTTTATTACACATAATTTCTGTCACACTAGCCATTGCCAATAAAAGAAAATATTTTCAACATATAAGTAACTGTGCTAACTAAGTAAATTCACAAAGCATGGAAGAGCAAGCAGAACCTAAGTCTGAGAATGGAAAATGGTATTCAATCAAAGAAATCTAAGCATAACTGATACAACTTTTCACTCCAATCTGTAGGGGGAGAAATACTATCTTCACCTTTCATCTGAAGCAACGCCTGAAATCAATGTTAAGTGTTACTAAACACTCACACTCCACGCTTTAGAGTTAGCCAAGTCTTGATTTGAATTCTTCCTCTTGAACTTACTAGCTATATGATTCAGTTTTCTAGTGAAGATAAAACTACATAAGATAAGGACACACAGTAGGTGCTTAATGAATGATTGTAAGTACAATGAATCACCTCCCTTGTCTCCCTAGATTCCATAAAAGAGTACTTTTATTTTGCTGAAATGTCAGTCAGTACCACTACAGCTCGCATTCAGTTACGGTGTCATTTATCATTTCTCTTAGCATGTCCTCCAGGACCTCTGTTCCTCCCTCCCCCAGCGCACCAACATGAAATTGTGCCTGTATTAATCATAAATTAAGGCCATTAGCCAATCTGAGAGCTCAAGAATGATGTTCACAGCAGTCTAACTCATCTGGGAGGATGGATGACAGCAAGGTTAAGTGAGGGGATCAAAAAGCATAAGAGAAAGAAGGAAGAGTCACAGGACTTATGCCAAGGTGCACAGCCTAATTAGGACATTCTGGCAAGCCGCTTCTTTGGAAGGACAACAGTTGCATACCACCAAAGAAGCCGGGCTTGGTATTTCTTTTTTACTAAAAAACATCCATCCTAACAAAGCAACTATAATTCGATTGGAAAACTAATATTTTTAGCTGTCTAAAGCCTATTTTTTCCTGCACAAAGTTAAAAAAGAATTACTCCATGCATCTGCAATCACACACACACACACACACACACACACACACACACACAGCAATATGGTTCAAAAATAGCAAGTTCTTAAAAGCATGACACTATATATTAAACCTTTTGTATCTTTGCTGATAAAAAAGGGCAACATATATTTAAAAATGTCCTCTTTACAGTCTTCATCTAAGCCAACCCTATGCAGGTGGACAGTAAATGGGCTATAATTTGTGGTGGCCCCGAATGGAGTCTGGAAGAGTTTAAAATCAGAAATGTGATCACTTTGTGAGAAAAGGCAATGTCACGCACTCTATCATGGTCACCCTACTCACAGTAGATGGATTTTCACACTGAAAAACTAACATTAAAAGTTGCCTTGGGGAGGAGAACAAAATAGGCATCCCCAAATGCTCTATCGGCCCTGTCTTCTAATGGTTTCTTTTCTGAAGGCGTCCTGGAGAGAAGTTCAATCTTTCTAATGGGAATATAACTGTACTACAACTCTCCAAGGGCATTTACCACTTTAAAAAGGAACTCTAAACTCTGCTGTCTTTAAAAGGCAAGGAGGTCACTGGGAAAAGTCATTTTTCAAAGCTCCAGTGAACTGGCACTCTGCTTTGCTTTCAGCCACAGAGATAAGGCGTGCAGTCTTGGTAACAGAATCGCCTTTCTTTAATTTTTAATGCCTGTCCATTTCAGGGCTCCCAGGGGGAATCAATGACTTACTCATGGCATCCTAAATGGCTTGGACTGTGTGCATGCATGTGTTTTAACAAAGCAAGAAGCAACTGCTTTGTTCCTTTGTTCCATCCATCAACTATTCATTTTCGGTGAACATTGGATAAAGGCTACACGAGTACAACATAAAGGCATCTTCCCATCCATCCCAAAAGGAAAGAAAAATAATAATCTCATCATTGTCACCCCTCAGAATTTAAGAGAAAACAAAGCTCCTAGAAGGGTAGACACGTGTTTTTTATTTCCCACTCGGAAAGCGCACACAGGTATAAGCATGCTCAAATGGCAGTGAATTCATCTGGAATGTGAAAGACCATGGGGTTCACACATATAAAGATCAACAGTTGTTTTAGAAATTAACTACACCACATCTTAAACTTCTACACAAGTTCTAAACTGATCCAGGTGTTATCATCAGGGTAGAAACAGATGCAGTGTTAACACATTAAACTGTGAATCCAACTCCAACCCTGCTTAATGGGCTCCACATGCTGAAAGTGATCATCATGGTAGGAAGTGCACTCAACCATAAGCCTAACTTTCAAACAAAGCAAGAGTTTCATTATCTGCATTATGCTCACACACAACTACTCCGGGACTAACACTGTTTTTACACGGATTATGGTGCATTAATAATTTTGAGGGCAGGAAAAGATATTGGGAGATTAATGCAACATCAGCACAACAAACCCACAGTTGTCACAAGGGTGTTGACAGCATTTCAGTAGTGCTGTCACCACAATAAAGTCGATGCCGGTTGCACAAGCCAGTCTCATCCTGTGATTCTATCTGGAATCCCAAAGTGGCTAGAGGAGGTGAGAAGAATGATGGAGAAGTTTATATAATAACCACCATTACTTTATGTATAGAATTTTCTAGTTTTCAAAATATTATGATTTGCATCAGATGATGTCACAAATGCTTTTCCCATCTTCTTAGTGAAAAAAAAATAAAGACTCCCATCCAAGGTCACAGAGTGAGGGAGGAGAGAAATTAGGGAAAAATAGTTCTGCTGCTCTACAGTGTCTCCAGTCATGAAATCTTTGCACTGGGGAGCTCTTGGCCCCCATTCCATTTACAAAAGACAAAACAAACAAACAAACAAAATACAAAAAAAAAAAAAAAAAAAAACAACAACCCTGGGTTATTCTAGAAGACTAATGCACAATAAAGGAGCACAACTGTGTTTCAGTCAATTCCCTTTGGCCCACCCCATTTCTTTTGCCACTAACAGCATTGACTAAAAGGTCTAAATGGTGCTAAATTAGTGCAGCATACAGGAAAGCTGTCTGGGAGGCAAGGGATTTCACCATGGAGCGTTCTGCATCTATTGACTTTTCTATTGACCCAAAAGCCTTACATTCTTTAAAAACGTCAAAAACAGATGATTAAAGTAATACCAGACTATTCTTTACAGTTTTTCCTCTTCCAGAATTCAACTCTGATGAAATTAATTTTCTAACTCTACTGAGAAGTCACCACTGTATATTTCTTGAATTATTTAATTTTTGCATCTATCCTTATTTCCTAAACTTCAGCCTTAGCACTTATTTTGCATCAAGCAGACCTCAGTAGATGGTTAACCCCAAGGCAAGCGAGCTTCCAGTATAACTCATATTTAGAACAAAAGTTGCTGTTATGACAAGTAAGCAACATATGTTCAAATCATATCCCAAGAGGGGCTTCAAGAATAGGTACTAAGAGCTTCTGTCAAAAGATCATTCTGAAAACTGGCTTCTATATTTATTCTAACATAGTCTTAATTTGTCCTTTTCGACTAATGCATATATTACACAGATTTGAAACTAAGTGAATTTGAGGATGAAGAGAAAAAGAAATGATGGCAGAGAAGCAGCAGGGAATTTTGAGTAGACCTGTGAGAGAGAACACCAATCACACAAAGTCCCAAGCCTTCCTGTCTCAACAATGGAGGAATGGGAGCAGGTTTTGTTTCTCTGTCCTCTGGCTTGTACTTCTCACTACAAGAACTAAAGCTAGTTAATTTAATAATTGGCAAAAAGGGTGAATTGCAACTGCAAACATAGATATTGGTGTCTGTTTTAGTTTCCTATTGTTGCTGTAATAAATTACCACATACTTAGTGGCAAAAACAAAAAATATAAATATATTATCTTACAGTTCTGGAGGCCCTAAGCCCCAAAATGGCTTTCACTGAGCTAAAATCAAGGTATTAGCAGGATTTTACTCTTTCTGGAGGCTCAAGAGAAGATTACAGTTCCTTGTCTTTTCCAATTGACAGAGGCCATTCCTTGACTCATGGGCCCTTCTCCATCTTCAAAGCCAGCAACTGCTTACATCACTCAACCTCTGCTTCCAATTTCTCTTATTCGGCTGACTCTGGCTCTCCTGCCTCCCTCTTTCCATTAGAATAACTCTTGAGATTGCACTGGGCCCACCCAGAAAAAAACGAAAAAACAAAACAAAACACAACAACAACAGAATAATTTCCCATTTAAAAATCCTTTCTTTTATTACATCTGTAAAGTCCTTTTTTACCATGTAAGATAGCATATTCATAGATTTTATTCTGCCCACCAGTATCCCATTTTGCTAGGCTTACTGAAGTATATTAAGAAGGTTATCAAAATAATTTCCTCACTAAAATATACAAAGTACTCATCTCCATAGACATGCAGAAGCAAGAATCAACAGTTTGTATGTGCATATAAATGAATGACAATTACCATTATATATTTTCTACTACATTACCAAAGGAAAATGTAACACAATTGCTGGATTAGCACACAGATAAAACAAAGTAAAATGAAGAATATGCTGAGCCAGGCCAGCATGGCTCAGTGGTTGAGCATTGACGTATGAACCAAGAGGTCACAGTTTGATTCTCAGTCAGGGCAAGTGTCCAGGTTGGGGGCTCAAAGCCCAGTGAGGGGGCATGCATGGGGCAGCTGACTGATGATTCTCTCTCATCACTGATGTTTCCATTTCTCTGTCCTTCTCCCTTCCTCTCTGAAATCAATAAATATGTGTATATATATATATATATATATATATATATGTGTGTGTGTGTGTGTGTGTGTGTGTGTGTGTGTGTGTGTGTATACATATATATATATATTTTTTAAATAAGCTGATATGTAAAATAAATAAAGTCCTGAAGCTATTCCTAATTTGAGAGGCATAATTTTCATAGCAGAGCTTTCATCACTCAAAACTCCTTCTAAAATCCTTCCTGCATCTCAAGTACAATCTAGAAAACTAGAAATTGTAATTAGGTAAGTAGTCAGTTCATGGTTATGAAGTTCACACATATCCTTCCTATATAATAAAAGCCTAGGCTGCTCTCACGTCATCACAAAATGGCTGCCACAAGATGGCCACCACAAGATGGCCAGCAGGGAAGGACAGTTGGGGGCAACCAGGCCTGCAGGGGAGGGCAGATGGGGAGGGCAGTTGCAGGCGACCAGGCCTGCAGGGGAGGGCAGTTGGGGCGACCAGGCTGGCAGGGGAGGGCAGTTGGGGGTGACCAGGCTGGCAGGGAAGGGCAGTTGGGGGTGAGATCAGGCCGGCAGGGGAGGGTAGTTGGGGGCAATCGGGTTGGCAGGGGAGCAGTTAGGCATCAATCAGGCTGGCAGGGGAGTAGTTAGGGGTAATCAGGCTGGCAGGTAGAAGCAGTTAAGGGCAATCAGGCAGGCGGGCAGGCAAGCGGTTAGGAGCCAGCAGTCCCGGATTGTGGGAGGGATGTCCAATTGCCAGTTTTGTGGGATTGGGCCTAAAGTGGCAATTGGACATCCCCCAAGGGGTCCCAGATTGGAGAGGGTGCAGGCCGGGCTGAGGGACACCCCCCCCCCATGCACGAATTTTGTGCACTGGGCCTCTAGTCATATTATATCCAGCAATAATATTAAAAATACTAACAATTGCTTCAGAATGGGAACTGGCTTTAGTACTAGAAGAGGGTGTTATAGGGCCTCTGCTATTTTTAGTGTTAACCTTTAAGTAGCTGGATGTTGGGGAAATCCAGGTGATCTCAGGTGAGAGCACAGAATAGTCAAGGAAGAGGAGAGCCTCAAGGAAGTAGTATGTCCTACTGCAACTGCCACACCAGTGAGAAGTGGCTAACTATTAGTGCCCCAACAGAACTGATAGAGTTGTTCACAGATAGCCACAGAGAGTATGTATGCATCATTACATTTCTATTTAGGGAAATAAAGTGAGATGGAAAAGAATCTTTATTTAGGGGGAGTGGGAGAGGGTGTTGCAGATATCATTTTAAGTAGGGAGGAATGACAAGATTAACAGTGCAGTATCCAAACAAATCCTGCCAGGATGAAATGACCAATAGAAGTGAACAAAGTTAAGTTTTATAGGAATAAGGATTATTTCTTAAGACCTAAAATTGGGCCCAAAGCCAGCAGCAACAGGATGGGAAGATGTGAGTCAGCAACATACAGATGGAGAAACATTTGGAGATTTTAGAAAAAGGAAGACTCAATGAGTCAGTGTGATGTAGCCACACTCGCACACACACAAACACAAATACAAACTCAGACTGCAATAAAAACAAAAACATTACATAATCACAAAAGGAAGAGGATGATAAGTTTCTTCAAAATACTGAAATTGCTTCACACCAAAGAAGGATTCGGCTTAAACTATACGCATCATGAAGACAGACTGAGATCATGGAATTACTACCAGCTAGATGTTGAGCTATACAGAAAAACTTTAACTGTTGTATATCTAGTGATGGAGCATTCCATCTGCTCAGGGGTTAGTGATTCTCCATCATTGGAAATCCTAAAAGAGAGGTTACATGATTATGACAGAACTAGAGGCCCAGTGCATGGATTCATGCACATTGAAAGGAAATTAATTAGAAGAAATATTTTAATATCACTATTCGCCCTTTCTTTATAATAGAAGCATCAACCAAATTCATGATTGACAATGACAGATTGAAACACACGCATGCAATTGGCACCAGCGAGAGCTTTGTATGTATCACACATCTGCAAGTCAACTTAGCCTTTTATATATATACTAGAGGCCCAGTGCATGATTGAATCATGCACGTGTAGGGTCCCCTACACGCTTTCCCTTTCGATCACGGGGAGCTGGGTGCCTGTCCGCTGGTGCACCAGGCGCCGGAGGCTTCTGAAAGGCCTGCTGCCTGAGTGGACAGGCACCCAGCTCCCACGCTTTCCTATCGATTGCTGGTGCACCAGGCCTTTCAGAAGCCTCCGGCGTGGCGGAGGCTTCTGAAAGGCCTGCTGCCTGAGCGGACAGGCACTCAACTCCCCTGCTTTTGATGGTCCGCGCAGCGGGACGTCAGCTCGCTGCCCCAGAGGCCCCTTCTGTGCCGCAGCACAGCCATGGCGCAGACGCTGAGCTCTTGCCGCTGCTGGCGACGCAGCTCAGTGTCCCGCCGGCCCAATCAGCTACCCCGGCCACCCCGAGTCCCGCCCCCCGCACCTCCTGGCCAATCATGGGCATAGCGAAGGTACGGTCAATTTGCATATTTGTCTATTATTAGGTAGGATAATAGACTTTCTTAATTAGACCTGCTCTCTGATTTAGCTAAACTTTTTCCAGCCCAGTGAAGCACCCCAACTTCTCTTTCAGGTAATTGTTAGAAACACAGCAGTAAATATCAACATGAAGTAGATTATTATTATAGATCATGCAGGAAGAACAAAGGGTAAAATATTTAACTGCAGGAGTGTTTGACTATATTCTGCGCAGTGAGAAAACCTGAAGTCATTTTCAAGGTCCACCATTTCTTACTTCTTTTCAGTCGGGTCAAGTTTCTAATCTTTCTAAATCTCCATTTTCTGGCTAATGAAAAGAAAATAGGATTCCACTTGAGTCTCCTATCTACCGACTCCAGGACTTCTGTGAGGATCAAATGAGATGAGGCACGTGAAAACACTTCACAGACATTTGGTTAAAGTGTAAAATGTTTGCACCTGGCTATAAAGCAAGTCATGTTCCAGGTCTGAAGAAACTCCAAGGAGGCTAGTCGCAAGGGAGAGGAAGCCGGGTGTTGCTATGTGACATCATTACCTGGCACCCACAGCCACTGTTTCTGGGATGGGCTGAGCTATGGGCCACATTTTGCACCACGGGGTCTTGGCAGTGTCAGCTGAGATTTGGTGGGCTGTTGCTCTGGAATGGTGGCGGGACCTGTGTCCCACATGTGGGAAGCCAAGTGCTGCTTTGTGGGCGCCAGGTCCGCAGTGCCATTTCTTTGTACATGGCCAGTGTGTGTCATGGCAGCTCCTGCATTGAGCATCTGCCCCCTCATGGTCAGTGCACATCATAGCAAACGGTAGGACAGTTGGACACTTAGCATATTAGCCTTGGATAGATAGATAGATAGATAGATAGATAGATAGATAGATAGATAGATAATAGTAGATGATGGCTAGATCAGACATATTTCAAGGACACTCCACATCTTGGGATTCAAGGAGTCTACTTCTGTAAGATATCATTTCTAAAGCAGATATTCACAATGCAGTTTCCCTCTCATTAGTCACTTATATAGATCCCCCAGGATTTCTGCCACACTCACGTACTAATTGTACTAGTAATTTACTTAGTATCATCCTTTTAATTGTCTCACTTTTATTTTCACTGTATTTTGCCTTGTTCTTAACAATAATATCCATAAATTACCTGGCATGCTAATAATATTTTTAATTAAAAATCTTTAAATAAATATTAAGATAAAATGTTTCTATGAATACCTCCTAAATCAGTAGCACACAGACCACACTTTATACACACTGTTGTAACTTCTCAGTATCAAAAGTGCATACATTTTTTTTAACTAGATATTTCCCCCAGATTTCTAAGCTTTGAAAATCACCTTTAAGCGCACTTACATTTTGGTACAGTGCTAGTATTATTGCTGTATTTGTTTGTTTGTTTAAGAAAGGGCAGTGGAAAAACATTCCCAGGTGTCCTACTTACTTGGCTTATTTGCCTCGTGTTTTGGAAACCAATTATTCATATAATGGGTAACAGCCTTAAGTGTCAAGATAGAGCTCTGGTCACCATTAACATTTTGTAGAATTGAACTCAAAAACCTTGAATACATTATTGAATTTGTCAATATTCCAGTTAGCTAAGAGATTAACAGCTGTATATTTGGCCTATTTGTTTGGGATTTCCTTACAGACTTATTTGGCAATATACTGTATATTTTGTGAGAGTGAAACAACTGAATGAATAAAGAAGCATTTTAAGCACGGGGAAGTGGGGGAAACAGATGTGTCTAGTTGTTTTTCTTCTACAACCTCTTCAAAAAAGAATCTCAACAAAGAGCAGGGTCCAAACTAATGAAATTTTGAAACATAGAAACTTTTAGTTGACTAATTCTTAGTTGACCCTGCTTTATTGGCTCCCTAGTAACTTGGAAAGTATCTGCCATAAACTAGGCTCTTACCACCTGACCAAGCTCAGACAGGGATTCAGGCTTTAGCACCTATTTAAGTTGCTAAATAATTGTCCAGCTGGTTTCATTAATTTCATAATTTATTTCCCATCTTTCTACCTTAACAAATAAACAACTTTGTCATTAAAAAACACTCTAGAAAATCTGGCAATATCATATGAATAAATTTTATTGTCATTTTGGAAAAGAAGACAAAAAGAGTAGGGAGAAGGGAACCCTCCACTGAGAGAAAGCAGGCAGATCTAACTACAGTTAGACTGAATTTTGTGCTAGAATGAAGCCAGGCATGGTTCTTGGACAGTACTAAATCTCTTGGATAGTTCCTTGACAATGGCCCATACTTTACATTCAATTTCCCCGAGGGGTGGGATCACCAGGGAACGGGACTGCAAATCTGGAACTAAAACATTTGCTTCTATTATATCTCTTTCTGTCCTATGTGCCTCTTTCCTCCTTTTAAAGAAGTTGGTTTAAAAAAGAAAAGAAGAAGCTGCTTCACTTTTCTGGATGAAAAATTAAGTTAAAGCTATAATTCAGAGAATTTTAAAACTTGCTGCTTAGATCCAAAAGCTGCTTTGAATTAGTAGCTGCCACTGGCACACAATTTATTTGTAGTGAAGACTTGTGCCTTTCAGTAGATTTTTTTTTCTTTTCTTTTTTTTTCTAAGCCTTATAAAGTAATGAGGGTTTAATAAAACTTTATCACAACTTTGGAAAAAAAAAAAACTTTAGTGGGATTATAGAAGACTAGGGGCCCAGTGCACAAATTCGTGCACCCTGAAAGGATCTGTGGGCCACAAGGCTACAGTGGGCACAGGAGCGGGTCTCGGCCCATCCTCCGAACCCAAGCCTGACCCTGGTCCCCTGTCTGCTGGTAGCCCTGCTCCCGCTGCTGGCGGGGAGCGATTGGGGCCTGCACCAGCAGTGGGTGTGAGCGGGGCCAACATTGTCAGTGGGTGTAAGCGGCGGCTGCTGGCCCTGATCGCCCTTCAGGAGCAGGGGAAGTTGGAGAAACCCTGAGGGACAGTCAGGGCCAGCAGCCGCCCCTCGTACCCGCTGATGGCGCCAAGCAATCGGGGCCGGCACCAGACGCCAGCAGCGGGTGAGAGCAGCAGCTCTGGTGCTGGCAGCAGGTGCAAGCAGGGTCAGCACCAGCAGCAGGTGCGAACGCCAGGCGGGACTGTGGCGCGTGGGAGCAAAGAATTTTCAGTAACCACCAGAGGCTCGCCCCAATGACAGTGACTGGCGCCCCCGCTCACCTGCTCTACCATCCCACCACAGCCGACGACCGCCATGTTCTGCGTGCGCCCCCTGCTGGTCAGCGCACAACATAGCAACCAGTTGTTTGGTTGTTTGGTTGTTCCACCGTTTGGTCTATTTGCATATTAGGGTTTTATATATATATAGATATTCTCCAGGCCAATAATGTAGGACAAATTATCACTCAGGACAAAACACAGAGGTACTTTTAGTCCCTTACAAAGGTAACATTTGTGATATAAATAACTGATAAAATAGTCCACAGTAGTATATTATTTATTCAGCCTGAAAAGTTGTAGTACAAGTTCCACTTATAAAAGAATTGCACACATAATTAGAAATAGCAATATATATTAAATAAAATGTGCATAAAGTATGGCCACGGTAAGGAAGTGGGGATAATGATGCAAGTTTAGCAAGAAGTTTTGCTACAGAACCATTAGGCTTGCAAAGTTATGTTTTAGAGTTTCTTCTTTTTAACTTTATAGCTAAATGAATTCAACTACTTGATTGGTATAAGAAAATAAGATACCAACTATGTTTGATTCCATGAAAAAAATGGTTAAGTTGGCTGTCCAGCCTCAGAAGCTCACCCAGATCTTAAAAAAATAGTAATGGTTGGGTATTTCACATATAAATATTTTATATAAGTCATTTCCTATCAATTATCAAGGCAATACTGAACTATGGGTCTAATTTTATTCAACTGATGACATAAAAATACTAATGGATGCAAAGAGAACTTTTATACACCTTAGAAAAGTTTCTTACATTTTTTAGCCTCATCAAAATTTCTTGCTACAACCCTTTAGGGGATTTACTGTGCGGATTATATCCCAGAGCCTTTTGGGGAGGAGGCTGGAGGGAGAGGGGGATGGGGAGGGAGAGAGGGAAAGGGGGAAGAGAGGGAGAGGGAGGGACAGAAAGAGGGAGAGAGAAAACAGAAGCAAAAATCAAGGACTTAGAGGTACAGTGTCAGAAGCTGTTTGAACATCTACTTCCCCATCTGGGAAAAAAGAGTTCAAGATCAATGATCTCTCAGATCCCTACTGGTTCATTAAAAAAAATTATGAAAATTTCTATACTCAGCATTTTAATAAAAGTACATCATCAATGAAGACATTGGCCTGAAGATAAAGCTCACACACAATTACAAAACAAACCTCACAAAATAACTGGGACAATCCATTCACCTTTGCTGAAGATCCATCCATTCAACAAATATTTATTAAATACCTACAATCTGCCAGGTCCTGTCCTAGTTGTGAATTTAGCCCAGGCTCTGGTCAATGAGACATAATGGACTCTTCTGAGAAATATTTTCTCATTGATAAGAGAGTAACATAATCCCCTTCCCACTTTCGTGACTTCCTGTGACAGCTGATGTCTGGAGCTACCGCCACCTTACAAATAGCAGAGGAACTGCTAACACTTGAGAATGAGCAGACCACGAGTCCTTGGTATCATGGTTGAGTCACTCTGAGACCACTTTACTCCAGACTTCTTATTGAACAAGTAATAACCTTAAATGTTTTTAAGTACATCCACTACTCTTGGGACAAAAGTTTAAGCCACTTTTAATTTGCCACTAAAGTCAAAGCAACTGACAATATGCTCATTTATCTATTTGATGTTTCAGATATATTACTCACCATCCAGAACTAACAAATAATCAATTTTTGTAGCATTTCAATTATGCTTTTCTTTTAGAAATAAGAGATCATAATTAAAGTGTACCTTTTAACCTATCTCTATTCTATTCCTCACCTTCCCATTCAGAAGTTACCACCAGCTTGAGGTTGGTTATGATTCTTCTACCTGTGTTTTTATATCTTTACTACTTAAATATTTTTCCATGTAAAACACATGGCATTGTTTTGTGTTCATTTATGTCTTCCAATTATGAACTAAATCAGAAAAATTTAAAGTAAAGACACAGGGTTCATCTCTTTGGAGACTATGAGAGCATGGTGAGATTGCATAGCAAGAATAAAAGGTTACCGGGGCACACAGTTCTTCAGGAAAGCATCACTGTTATCTGATGTTCTACTAACATAATCCCCAGCTATCTGTAAATTTGTGTCAGTATCACCAATGAACTATTCTCAACACTACAGGGCAAGGCCTAACGTGCATCAGCGGGGTCCTGCACAGCTAGTTCACCTACATTGCAGAGACATTTATATTGACTAAGAGAAGACTAGGTCAAAAATCACTATAAGGACACTGTGCTGGGCAGAGACACAAAGGTACAATTATAAAAACACAACAGAATTCAATTTGAGACAGTGCAGTTTCATTTGTATAAATGCAGTTTCAAACCTTCCAATCTTGCATTCAGCATTTGGAAACCAAACAGATTCCCCTTAGAGAAAATGGGACTAAAAAGCAGTCAGGTTGCATCTGCAGCAAATCTGCAAATCACATCTGTAAGTTCATCCTTGAAAATGTTCTTAAGTACATGCCATTGCTCTTGGGACAAAAAAGAAAACCTTTAACAATCTCTACATAATCCAGAACTACACAGCCTCTGTTAACCTTCTCAGCTACATCTGATGCCAGTTCTCCCTTATTATCAAACCTCCAGTCACATCAGACTTTTATCCTTTCTCTCATGGAATTCTTAATGCCCTCAGTATCTTTTAAAGACCATGTGGACTCTAGATGTCAAATTCAAAGGCTAACATGGGCCAAATAAATGAGGCTGAGAGTTTGACATGCCTGATCTAGAGCTTTCCCGCCCATCTTAAGGCCATTCATCTTTACCTTGCTAACTCCCTCTCATCCTTCAAAGTTCAGCTTCAAAGTTGATTTCCAAAACCTTCAGAACATTTCTGAGATGAGGTCATCTTGTTTTACCTTTGTAACACCAATCACAATAATAAATATTTGCATAAGGATTGTCTCCTCCACTAGACTATCAACTGTAAGGGCACAGATCATGCTTTTCTACCACTATATTCCTAGATCCTAGAAGAGTGCCTGAAACATGCAAGGTGCTCAAATGACTTCTCAAAATCAATAAAAATGCTACAAGGCATATTGTCATACTTTTCAATGCACAGTAGACATTCCATAAATGCTGGCTGAATGCACTATCATTTTATCCTGATGTGTGCACAGTCAGTATTTCCACTTATTCTATTTTCAAATAACATAGAGTTGAATTAAAGACAGAATAAAGGCTAAGTGTAACTACATTAAAAAAGATCAATCACTGTCCAGCCAGCGTGGCTCAGTGGTTGAGTGTCAACCTATGAACCTGGAGGTCACAGTTTGATTCCTGGTCAGGGCACATGCCCGAGTTGCGGGCTCAATCCCCAGTAGGGGGCTTGCAGGAGGCAGCTGATAAATGATTCTCTCTCATCATTGATGTTGCTATCTCTCTCTCCCTCTCCCTTACTCTCAAAAATCAATAACAATATTTTTAAAAGATCAATAATTTAATATTTATAAATTATAATTTTTATTTGCCAATTTCAAATATTGAGATTTAATTTTTTTCTCATCTCTTCTCTCTCTAAAGAACCAGAAAGCATGAATCACGTATCATCTATTTATTATATACTTAATATTTATTTACTTATTTATTTAGAAGTATAATTGACATATAACATTATATTAGTTTCAGATGTACAACATAGTGATTCAAAACTTGTACATACTGAGAAATGATCACCACAATAAGTCTAGTTAATATTGGATTTACTTATTTAACAAAGACATTTATAGCTTGTGTTATGTGCCAGACACAGTTTTTAGAATTTTACAAATATGAACTCATTTAAACTGCTTAAAGTTTAAAATGTTGAACCAAAAAAGCAAAAGTAATTATATATAAACAGTATTAAGTTGTCTGTGTATAATTTTTTAAAAGTAATATGGCTCATTTAGGAATGACATTTGCCAAAATTAGTTAATGGCACTAATTTCTATCATTCAGCTGGGATTGCTTTCAGGCCTCTTTTCTTAAAGTCAATGATCTCTTAACTTGTAAAATATTTATTTAAGTATTCCCAGAAAGCAAAAACTTGGATAGTGTAAAGTCTCTTTTATATGAAAACAAAAAAACACTGTGAAAACAAAACTCAAACAAAATCTTAGCAGATAACCTCTGGTTTGCTAACACAAGCTGTGTAGGAAAAGGCCTTTTTCCATCTATAAAGGAGGGATCAGGACAGCTGACTATGAGTCTCCTTCTAATTCTAGCACTCTATGTTTCTACAATATTACCACGAAAATTATTCAAACACCCGGAAGTAAGTCTGGTTCCGATTATAGATTTCTGTGATAACCCTGAAAAGCTTTCTGGATCAATTATGTCTCTGGTTCCTCAATTTTAAACAAAGGAAACAAAAATTAAAGAAGGTTGGTAAAACCATAGTACAGTCAGGAAATTAAAAGTGTTTAGAACTTACTGCCTAACATGGACAATCCGGACACCACCTAGAAAAACATCACTGTCAAAACAACACAACATTGGTCAGAGTCCTCCTGGTTACAACCTGGTTCTATATCCATGTCTAATTATTTTTCCCAAATTTGTTTTTCTTTAAGGTTACTAAGAACACTACTGCTTTTCAATAAATGATAGTACTTGTGTATGTATTTTAATCACTATATTAGATAGCATATAACTTCCTAAATTATTATCCCTAAAAATAAGGACTTTCTGAATTTCAGTCTCTTGACTGTCTAGGTTTTTCCCCCCCTTAAGTCCAAACAGCTATCATCATGCTGTGTGTTAGCCAATTTAGCAACCGTTTGGACACGACGCTCTATTGAACACAGACATGGTTACCAGTTGACCCTGCCCCATGAAAAACTTATTGACCTTCTCATAAAATTCTAGATCTCTGATATGTATTCTCCCATAAATGATAGGATAACATTTAATCTGAGTTTTTCAAACTAAATCATATCTTCAAACTTCCCAGAAGTTGCAGAGGTGTGCCCCTCTTATATTTAAAGGCAGTTATCATTTGATACAAAGAATAATAAAAAGTTGAATGCTGGCAAGTATGAGACCTGCCCTAGCTTGGTCCCTTACTAATTCAGTGAACATGGGCCATTTCCTTAACTTCTTTAAGCCCCATTTTCCTCAAGTGCTAAACAAGGGGTAGGTTCATGTGACTTACCTCCCTCTCCCTCTCCTCCTTACATGAAGGAAGAAGTAGGTATTACACCTTTAAGGTTTTTATTTCTACACCAAACAAAACCAGCTTACTATGGCTACTTAGTTAATATATCATGGTTAGCTAAATTTCAATATCTTTGATATTTTATATCTTACTGCTAATATTCCTTTTGGCCATTTATTTAATAGGCCTAGCTATATTAGAATTTCACCACACAATTAAATTACAGAGGGTTGTATTCAAGTCATAATGTCAGCAATTTTAAGAATTACTTTATGCAAATCATTTAACATCATTACACCCCAATCTTTGCATCAGTAAAATAAGGGAATTAGAGCTCCCTGAAACCTCTAGCTTTAAAGTAGATATGTAAAAGTTAAGATGAAGCATATTGATAATATCAGCAAATTTTCAAAGAAAAGGAGGTCAAATTGCAGACACGAATACTTCACAAATATGGACAGGGCTCCAGGAATTAGGCCTGAAAGCTTCTCATAGGTTTAATTACCAAAGAGATATTCCAATCCCCCGTAAGCAGTGCATGTTACATGACCACATCAGAGAGAATTTCAAATAGCTCATCAGAAAAGCCATGTACATTCAACCAGAGGAAAAAATCAGTCCATCCAGTAATTAAGAAATACTTTCTACTACCACCAAAGATGTGCAATGATTTGAAGCAAATGATGCTGCATAATTACATATGAACATAATTGAGGCTCTCCATCTCTGCAAGTCCTTTTATGTGACTAAATGATTCAAAATGGGATGCAAAATTAAAAATATCTTTTTCAAGCAGACCATTAAAATTATACTTTGGATTCTAAAACGTAGCAGAGAACATGAAAAAAAATCATTAGAGGTGTGAGAAAAAAGGATGCAAATGTAGCACAAAGTTTAAAAACCTGAAGATTACATATGTAGTAAAGCCATAATTGGAGTACTGGAGTAACGTCAGCATGTTATTCTAGGGTTCTAGGGTCCTAACATATGAAAACAGAAAGCAGGTCAGAGTGCTCCCACATATGCTTCAATCATAATTAATAATTGCCCTTCTAATAAAAAATCTTCATAAGAAGGAAAGCTACACAGGATGAGTATGGGATACAAAGTACTGTAAATAAAGCTGAAAACACAAGGAAGTATGTGCTCATTTACCAATTTCCTTCACTAGATGAAAAGATATTTAAATATATTTCAGGATAGATTAATAAATTCACATTCTTTTTTTAAAAAATGAAGTTTCGGCCTGGCTGGTGGAGCTCAATGGTGGAGCATGAACCCATGAACCAAGAGGTCACCGGTTCAATTCAGGTCACATGCCTAGATTGTGGCTTCAATCCCTCGTAGGGGGCATGAAGGAGGCAGCCTATTGATGTTTCTATCTCTCTATTCCTCTCCCTTCCTCTCTCTCTAAAAATCAATTAAAAAAAAAAACATTTTTAAAAAATGAACTTCGATACAGCCGGTATGCCTCAGTGGTTAAGCATTGATCTATGAACCAGGAGGTAATGGCAGATGCTGGGTTGCAGCTTCAATCCCCAGTGCGGGGTGTGCAGGAGGCAGCTGATCAGTGATTTTTTTCACCCTCTCCCTTCCTCTCTAAAATCAATAAAAATGTATTTTAAGTCCTAGCGTGTTTGGCTCAGTGGACTGAGCATCGGCCTGCGGACTGAAGGGTCCCAGGTTCGATTCCAGTCGAGGGCACATGCCCGGGTTGCGGGCTGGGTCCCCAGTGAGGGGCGTGCAGGAGGTAGCCGATCAATGATTCTCTTTCATCATTGATGTTTCTATCTCTCTCTCCCTCTTCCTTCCTCTCTGAAATCAATAAAAATAATAATAATAATAATAAAAACACACACAAAAAAAACATATTTTTAAAAAATGAAGTTTGTAAGTCAACTTGATATGTGTAAATTTATCCAAATCTAGAATTATCTGCTATTTCCCTTTAATTTACAATAACCATCACTTTGACATAAGTTTTCTGAAGCTGTGGTAAAAATTTCAATTGGTTATTATTAATTTATGTGTACTCTCTCATTTATTAATAATGAGAAACTTGGTCAATTTCTAGCACCCTGGTGGTTTTCATTTACTTTTTGTCTATTACAGAGTGAACTAATTATGAGCACACAGTAAAGAAAGGCAACAAAAAAAATAAAATCTCACAGATCCAGAACAAAATTTCCTAGTAGAAGAACATTTCCATTTCTTAAAGTTAAGTCTTCCACTAAGTATGCCATTTGATTACTTGAATAATTATGTTTATGTAACATATGTAAATACACACAACTATTTGGGAGAGCTTATTTTTGTTGCTGTTATTTAAACATATAATAGGGTTTTTTCATCCCACAAGATTGGGAGACAGTACATCAGACTGTCTGGAAGAGAAGAAATTAGAAAAGGAAGCAATTACCTATAAAATGCATGAAAAGCAAAAAAAGAAAGCACCAGTGACAGGAGAAACTACTGGTGATGAACTAAAAACACTTTGTTCAATTGAGAAGTTGAAGTTATTCAAAACAGAGCATTGTTCTCATGTCTTGGTCCTACACCCTGACTCGCTCTCTATCCCCACGGCTGACTGAATCTGGGAGTACCATCACCCTTCCCATTCAGGTTCAGAGGAAAAAAAGGACACCCCACCTCACATTGCCAATTGTATCTCCTATTTTTATTGCTACTAATAGTTCAAAAATATTTCAAGTAAATTTACTTCAGTTGTCAACTTTGAATCAATTTAAGAAAGTTCCCTTAGTTTCCTATCTCTTCTGTCAAGGGAAGAACTAAATCATAATGAAACATATACAGTGGTTCCTAAGGCATTGATATATCTATTTTAATAAATTATTTGCTGAAAATAATCTCATTAATAATTAGCTTCCTCCTTAATTAACTAGAACGTTTAAATTCACATGTAAATTTCAAATCATAGAATCTATAGCATCGATGTCTAACATCCTAGTGAATAGCAACTTCCCAGGCTATTTAATGTTACTAAATTTTTACAAGCATGAAATTCCTACTAATTTTTTTAACCCATTCTATATCTCTTCCTTATACAAAATCCTGACATTGGTCCTTTTCTTCATACACTGACATATGTGAATTAAGTTAATTTTCATTCAAACACATACCTGGCATTTCATTTGTATTTTTATTGAGTGCCTGCTAGACGCTTTGATTTGATAGGGGAGTTACAGAACAATCCTGAACCAAAGTATTATAGTCAAGTGTGCACTTTTATTAGTGTATCAAGGTCACACTCTGACCCAATTGGGCCACCAAACCTTATCAGCCATAAAAGGGCTCTGGGTTCTGCTAATAGACTGAGCCTGCTGCATAAATTATGATGTATTCTCTCTTCAAAGATCAACTTCCTGCAATATCAATTATAAGATCCATATGAAATATCTGTTAAGAGATGGAATAACTAGAACCTAGGCCAGGACTTAATACTTACACATTATAGTTGATCCTTGAACAACAAGGGTTAACTGCACCAGTCCACTTATATGCAGATTTCTTCAATAAATGCTACTCTTCCTCTCTCTGTTTTTTTTTTTTTTTTTTTTTGGTTGTTTTTTTTTTTGTGTGTGTGTGTGTGTGTTGTGTGGGGGGGGAGTGGCGGGGGAGGAAGCAAAGATAGGGAGAAAGAGATACAGAAAGGAGGGACAAGGGAAGTACAAAAAAAGGTTCATGAGATAAGAAACATCTACCCATCTCCTTCAGCTCAAGTAGATATTCAGAACTAGAATATAAACACAGAAGAAGACATATCTACCCATGCCCCTTCTCATGAGCAGGGCTACCTGGGATTTCCCTGTGGAAATAAAGTGAACATTAGTAATAGCTATCAAATTATCCTAAAATAATTGCATATTTTACAATAGTAGATTTTTACCTATACCCCTTTGAGCCAAGGAAATTCTAATAAACTGAACATGAGAGAGAAAATAAATGATGGTTCAAAATGCTAGAATACTATTTAACATTAGAGCATATTCATTAAGCAACTATTAGTGAGCGATGCCATACTAAATTTAGAGAGATTCACAGAGCCCTAAAAATGTTAACAATCAAACCATGGAATGCCTTCTCTTGACATATTTACACATAAAATAAACACAAATACTTCACCAACATCCATGCTCATTCTTACCAATGACCTAGAGAAATGTGCATTTAGCCTTTCTATTAGTTCATGGTCTATGGCATGTGGATGAGTGCACTGGAAGGGTTCAGGCAAAATTTTGTTATATGGTTGTTTGAGAAGAACGGAAGCATTAAAGTGAAACCATCCATCATGTTTTTAGACCTCCAATAAATAAGAAACAGTTTTAATTTTGCAAAGGTTTACTAAAAGAAACTTAATTGAGAAGAAAAGATCACACCTTGAGCAAGGACAAAAATAAATCATTTTTAATGATATACATTGTCTAGGAGTATTTGGAATTCTATGTTTTTTACTGCTTCACTTACAAAACAAACAAACAAAAACCAAAAATTCCAGTCAGCAGTTGTATGGCAATTTCTAAAATAAAGTAAAAAAAATAAACAGGCCTTGGAAGTCCAAAAGTTAAACTATTTTCATGAAGCAAAAATGAGATAGAAGCACTGAATGATGAGGCACCAGGGGGGGGGAAAGGCGATTTCACTGCCCATCATAAAATCACAGCTCTACCTAATTTCTTCCTTTATGTGTATGTGTAAGTAAAATGTACTGCCTGGTAGAGTACAGAAAATGCTACAAAAAGCAGAGAGGATAGAAATTAGAGTCCTAAAATTTCCCATCATCCCAAAGGTATGACTATTGTGGTCCATCAAGCTTGAACCTGCCAGTGAAGAAAAGCAGAACCGGGCACTTGAGTTACTCCATAATATGGACTTCCCTACTTTCAAATGAACCCACATTGATGAGTCGACCCTGAAGACTTTTGTTTTTCACTTCTTTTTTATTTTCTCTTTTTCCATCACCATTTATATCCCTCTGACACTAGTGACTTCTTACACTTCTTACCTTTTCCCTCTCTGCATTTCCTCACTGGCAGGCTCAAGTTGGTAGCACACACCAGTGGTTCTTGGATGTGTAGGTTGACCTTTGTGATAATGGAAAATTTTAGACTGCAATTTCTGTCTTCTCTATTGTAGAGAGGCAAATGGCAACTGCTCTGGAGTTTAATCAGCTAACTCTTATCAGGGTCATATAATCAACTTGGGTTCATTTAGAAGTAGGGAAGTCCATGTTATGGAGTAACTGAAGAGCCAATTTCTTCTTTTATAGTCTCACTGTGTGCACTCGCACTGAGGCATGAGACAAAGTTTAATGACTGAAGACACAAATGACCTAATGAATAACGGTGAAGAATTTGATTCAAGCAAGTTACTGGTAATAAATACTGACACACACACACACACACAGATTCTTTTTTCCTTTGCCAAAGGCTATAGATTTTAACAGCACAAATGACCTTTCGTCATTCCATTTACAGAGACTCACATTCAAGAATTATTACATGATATTGTCCAAATGGTATTATACAGTATTGAACTACAGACTCAATTTCTGAAAGAATATTATAACAGTAAAATAAACACAAAAGATTTCAGGCAAAGTAGAAAACTTCATAGATACCAGGTAAAATATACAAAATAGATTTCTATAGGAGAAAACAGACTTCTATAGAAGGAAAATTCTCAGTTCTTCTGACTTTTGTCCTATGTACATACTGTGCTTTATCTATTTCAACCTATTTCTAGAGGGTGGACTGAATAAACAGAAGAAAGTTTTATTTGCCTAGGCAAATTTTATCCAACCTTTCTTCCAAGAGATGATCCAATTAGAATTTCCTTCTATTTTCCTAATCTCTACTAAACATTTCTAGCAATTGGAAATTTACTAACATGCAAACCTGCCCTTTCCATTTTTAGAGATAGCTACAGGACAAAAAATTAAAAAAAAAAAAAATAGTCCTTTTGGCTGTTGTAATAAGTATCTAAGCCCAAGATGGAGCTGCTCCTGCTCAGGGTACCACTTCAGCAAAACAAAATTTAGATAATCTGTGTGCTCCTGTAAATGCTCCGACTGACCAGAAGCACAGTATATCCAGTCGGCCAATCCCTAAAGGCACAGACAACTCTGTGCCTTCTCAACACCCCACTTCTTTCCAGTTCTGCAAAAGGAGACTGTTAGGTCTGATCAAATAATTGAATCCAAATAATTGAATCAATACTCCCTCCCCTGGGAACTGACCTTTAGACCACTTCACAACGGACATTCCCTTTCACTTAGACCACATTCCACTTGCTAAGATCATTATCCTTCCCCTCAGGACCTTCCCGGAATCAGGACCTGCCCAAAGAATGCTCCACCCAGAAAAAGCCCACCTAGATCCCTTAATACCTCTGACTCGCCGTCCCTGGGCACTGGTACCATTTGGGGGCTCAACCCACCTGGTTTTCCAGATGACCTAATCTATACTAATAAAAGGGTAATATGCTAATTAGACCAAATAGACCTGACGTCCTTCCTGACAAAGCCAGGGGTATGGCCAGCCTACAAACCACCTGTGGCCCTTCACCCAGGCAAGCCCCACCCCCCAGGGTAGACCCCTCGACCCCAATCCAGGGTCTCCTTCAGGGCAGGCCAGCCAGCTCCCACCCATGAACCATCCTCTATCCTACATAATAAAAGGGTAATATGCAAATTGACCCTAACGGCAGAACAACCAGAACAACTGCTGGACCAGTCATTATGAGGCGCACTGACCACCTCTTGGTCCCTTTCCCCAGCCGGCAGGATTCGATCACCTGATGGCCACCTGCAGCAGGTGCGGGGCCGGTGAGTGGGCGGGAACAGCCAACCTCTCAGTCCCTTTCCCTGGTCTTCAGGCACTGATCACCCGATGGCGAATGGGAAACCGGGGGTGGGTGGCGGTGGGGAGGGGGGACAGGCTGGCTGTGGGCAGCTGGGGAAGATGCCCCTGATCGTAGGCCAGGCCTAGAGACCACACCCGCACATGAATTTCGTGCGCCGGGCCTCTAGTAAATTCATAATTCTTTACCCCTTTTGGCCTCATGCGTTCCTCCTTCGGCAACCCTAACAGAGACTATCCACTTCATGAAGTGTAAAAGTCTGTCTGTATCACCTAAATTGTCTCCTTTAATCATTTTTTTAACAACCTTAACCTCAGCCCAATGTTATTTGAAGTAAAAAGAGCAAAATTTGATGGTCCTTAGATATTGGAGCTAACATGCGGGCACGCACACGCACACACACACACACACAAAGATAATGGAAGCCTACTGTACTGGGCACACACTCAAACTTATTACAGACTCATACTAGATCTCAGAGGTCACAACATGTTGAAATCATCACCAAGGCACTACCTAAACCATGCCTTTTGTGTGTTTTTTCTTAGATATCCTGGTAGTCTCTTAAAAATCCCTAAAGGAATTAATATTAACTGATTATAGGGTGATGTGAATAGAGTATGTGGCATTGCATACGTGCACCAAACAAATATCTTTCCATTTTAAATTAAGCCTTCAACAAGTGAAGCTTAATATTACTAAAAGAAATTTAGCAACTAATATAATTGGTCATTTTGAAATGATTTAGGCTTCCCTAATGTTCTGAGTTTTATAAATTTTATAACAAGTAAAATGTTCTCTAAATGGAAAATTTCAGTGTTCAATTCTAAAATGAAGAATTAGAAAAAGAACAGCTAGTACATTCAGCTCAAACAAAAATTTTAATGGGAAAATTTCCTAATAAATAAAATGTGTCCATTCATGTACTTAATACATATCTACTATACCAAGTATTATGCTCAGTCATGGACATTCAAAGATGAGCACAATCTGCTCATAGAGGGGACCGGGGAGGGGTGAAGCTAATGTAGGTCTATTAGAACCCTTAGGAAGTAGAGGAAGAAAAGGCTTTCTCAAACTAAACCACTCCAACCTCAATCCATGTACTGTGAAGAATCATCGATATAATGGAAGTTAATGAAGCCCATTATTCTCTCCTGGAATGGGCAGTATTATCTTCCACACTGATTCAGCCTATCAATCTGAAGCATATTGGGCTCTTTACATTTGCTGGGTCACACCTTCACTGTGCAATTAAACGTTTTAGTCAACAAACTCGTCCTGCTTCTTCCTGCCATAGAGTAAGCAAAAATGTATTGAACATCAGCAGAATAGTTGCCAACATCAATAAAACTTGAAGTAAAGATTTCCCACAATGGGATTGACAGTTATGATCCCTTTAAAATGCAAGGATAATAGAGAATTCAGTTCCTGACCCTAAGTGTCAGAGGAGCTACACTTTCCCCTCAAATGTTAAATGTAAGGTCAGGTGAATCCCCAAGGGAATTCTTACTTGTTTCTTTAAAGTCTGTAAAATTTAAAGCATAGTATTTAAAAGAGGATGACAAAATCTTTTCAAATGCAATACTCTTATCACTAAACAACACAAATATGACTGATTGCCAGAGAGGTGTGTTAGGCCATGGATTTCTAAGACTCTGAACACCATACAGGAACTCCTAAAAATCATTATCAAATAATAGAAATCAAGCTACATTCTACAATACAGATAAGCTACAATGCTTTACAGAAACCTCAGTGAAATCAGTAGACTAAAGCTTCCTGATGGTGAAGCATACATAGGATTGTGAGCTCCAAGATGTTAACTAGATAAGAAACATTCAGACCCTATAATCAGAAGAGACATTAGAATTTACAGATTACAAAAGGAAAGAGTTCAGAGAAATGAATGAAAAATTTCAGCCAAGTGATGAAAAGAATAAAATTAAGGCATGGATCTGGGTGTTACATTTAAAGTAAAATCTCAAACTCTGGCAAAGATAATAGAATTAGCATCTGGTTTTAGTAACGAAGTGTTTGAGGTTGACCAGCTCATAGAATAAGACATAAAAAGTCAGGAAATGAGTGACAGAACAGAAAGAGTTCGTCCACCTGGCACTAGCAGAGCCAAACACTAAACACCGAGAATCACAGTGGAGAAATATCAGCTGTTTTATTATGAACTAGGGGCCCAGTGCATGAATTCATGCACCTTGAAAGGAACTGGGGGCTGTGTGGCTGCGGTAGGCTCAGGGGCGGATCTTGGCCCATCCTCCATGCCCCCCACTCGGCCCCTCCCACCACGGCCCCCAGTCCTCTGTCTGCCAGCAGCCCTGCTCCTGCCACTGCAGCTCCCACAAGCTGACAGCACCAGCCCCACTCGCACACGCTGACAGCGCAGAGCGATTGGGGCTGGTGCCAGCAGCAGGTGTGAGTGGCAGCTGCTACCCCGATCACCCCTCAGGAGCAGGGGGAGGTAGAGAAGCCCTGAGAGGTGATTGGGGCCGGCAGCCACTGCTCTAACCCGCTGACGAAGCTGAGCTATCAGGGCCAGCGCCAGGTGCAGGCAGCAGGTGCGAGCACCAGGTGGGACCACGGCGCACGGGAGCAAAGAATTTTCAGTAACCACCAGAGGTTCGCCCCAATGACAGCGACCGGCAGTCTGCCTTGGTCTGGCACCCCCACTCACCTGCTCCACCATCCCGCTACGGCCAACACCTGCCATGCTCCGCTCTCTGCTGCCTGCTGCTGACGCCTGCCATGTTACAGGCACGCCCCCTGGTGGTCAGCGTACGTCATAGCGACCGGTTGTTTTGTTCCACTGTTCGGTCTGTTTGCGTATTAGCCTTTTATTATATAGGATGGCACCACCCAGGAGAACGAGAAGCTAATGCTCAAAAGCCAGCATGATGGTGGGTAGGTTACATATTATATAGGGAAAAATCACAAGGCACTGTGGGTTAGAGGTTCAGGGACATGCTGGGGTCTGACTGATAGGAGGTGAGGTAAGGGTGGTGAGTCTTGAGGACAGCTCTGAGGTCTGTCCCTCTGGTTTCATGGGAAAGCAGTCTGGGGGTCGGTCCAGCTTAGAGCTCAGGAAATGAAACATAACTTAGGTCAAGATGCTGTCATTAGCCTGCCAGAGGTCCAGATTGTGTCCATTAGTCAGGTCCAGGCTGCCTCAGGGGCTGCTGCTTATCTGGAGGAAAGGCTAGGACTCTGAGGGGTATATGCAGGGTGGGACAAAAGCAGGTTTACAGTTGTGAGTACGGGAAACACAGAGTTTATTATTGTGTTGCTATTTATTAGTTATTGTATTATTTTCCAGACAAACAACTGTACAGCTACTTTGCCAATCACTGTATTTATAGAGAGAGGTGATTTCCAGAGAGAGAATTTACAACTCAATTTAATCAAAATCATAAGGGCCTTTGGTTTCAACTACGTGAAGGAAGGTTTAAGTTGAAATTACATACAAAGTCCCTAAGAAGATGCCAAGCTATTATCTGTCACATGACACTTTCAGAAAGTCCCAGTGGTCATCTCCAGGCTTAGAAGCAGCCTGCAATGGCCCCTTCCCCTTCATGCCTCATGCACTATGTCTTACACCTTTACCTCTACCACCTCTATCTTCTTCGCCATATCACTAATCCTTAAACAGCCTATTAGATATTTCCATCTGGATTTCACAGCAGTATTTCAAACTCAAAATTTCTAAAAGTCAACAGCTCCTCATCTTCTTAAAAGAAAGAAGTTCCTCAACCACTTCTAATGATTTCTGTCAGCAGCATCTTACATTGAAGTTACCACTTCTTGCTTATTCCAGGATTCATTTGGTTGCAAAGGAAAAATTCGAGCAAGGCCCTGCCTTTTGTATCTGTCCTTTATTTTATGTTCCTCCCACTAATAACTAGTAATTCTGGCAAATTACCTTTTAATTTGAAATAGCCCCTATTTTCCCCCCACTGATTGTTAATTATAAGTTTCCTTTTTAATCCTCCCAAAATACTACATAAAGACTGTATTTGTAAGGCATGAATGACTACGGAACATCCCTCCTCAGAAATCATTCATGAATTCCTATTACTTACCAATAATACACTTATTTCACATTGACACATAAAGATAGTCAATCATCTGTCCCTGGTGTTTTTTTTCCTATTTTATATTTCTCAACATGCTCATATGTATGTCATAGCCAAACTACACAAGTTAATAAATTCCACTTGATTTCAGTTCTAGCCACGTTTGAGAATGATTTGATATCACTTTAAATATACCTTTTATTCTAAAGAGTTAGTTAAGTCTGTTAACATTTTTCATTAAATGGGCAAGTTGTACTACATGCAGTAGTACTGCTAGTTTGTACTAGTTTGGCCATTACTTTAAGGCAATCCCTTACCTCCTATGGTTTTTTTATTTTTTTAATTCCCAAGACACTTAAGGACTTATGAATCAATTTTCTCCATACAATCACTATAACAGAGAAATGCAGTTGAAAACACCCAATGACAGCTGGTCTAAGACAACTACAATAACTGATTTTCTTCTAGTATGTTTTAGTCAGTGAGATGCAATAGCTACCGAAGAAGAAAAAAATAAGGCACTAACATTCTCCTAAAATTTCAGATATGTTAAAATATCTTAGGAAGTAGATCATGCTACAGAAATCTTCAGATAAACCACAACAAAACACACTTAGTAATTTACCTGTAGCAATATTAAATAGTTATCATGATATAAATGATTCTTTCAGAAAAATATACATAAGCTCTTACACCATTATAATTGAAATAGTTATATTTTGAGTTTCTAAAATAATTTGCAAACATAAATGAAACTTCATATCTGTCTTGATATTTTTCTAATTAATGCATTATATTAGCTTAAGAAATATGTATGATGAGCAACCAAATTAATACCATTCTTGTGAAATCCTATATAATAAAGAAGTAATATGCAAATGGTCGTTACGCTGTAATGCCTAAAAACCGATCAGCAGGAGGGTGGGGCAGCGAGCTACCTACAGTAGAGAGCGACAGGCGGGCGGGGAAGCGAGCTATGTGCGACAGAGAGCCACAAGCAGCAGTGGGCGGGGCGGCCAGCTGTGGCAAGCGGCAGCAAGCTACTGGCGTATGGATTCGTGCACAGGGGCACTAGTATAAATATAAAAGAAAGTGATGAAAACCTCATTAATTCTTTAGAATATAATATTTTTGAGGACAGACTTTTCTGTACCACAGTGCGTAGAAGAACATAATACACAGTATTATGCTCAACAATTATTTTCTGCATAATATGAATGAAAAACTACTGATTTCTGTTTCATAAAAATCTTTGTGGAAAATATAAAACTTCCCATGTTCTACAGAAGATTATAGACCCAATTTTGGGATCAATATTTTGTGAATAAAGTATTGGTTTTGTAAAAATTCTGTATTTAGTGTAAATTATAATTAACTAGAGGCCCAGTGCACGAAATTCATGCACTCAGGGGTGAGGGGGTTCCCCAGCCTGGCCTGTGCCCTCTCACAGTGTGGGAGCCCCATGATCGATCTCCCCAAAGAGGTAGGCCCTGCCCACCCATCTGGGGCCCCATGATGGATTGCCCCAAAGAGGTAGGCCGGAGCTGGGGGTCCTGCCTCCACACTGTGCGAAGCCACCGGGACCCGCCTCTGCAGCTCTGCGTGGAGTTCCCAGGACCCACCTCCACGCAGCGCATGCAGTGTCAAGTCCCCGCCCACCCACATGCACCCGTTGCACATGCAGCCGCCTGGTGATGGATTGTTATGGTGTAAGGGCATCACGGCGTGAGGGCGTGACAACCACATAGGCTTTTATTAGTATAGATTCTATGTTGTTTAAAACTTGCAATGTGAAATTCATATAAAAATGATGTCCTTGCCTTTTACCAGACAAATTAAAAATATCATCCACTATACTTTAAAGAAAATCAAAACCTAACATTTGACAGTAATCAGCATAAGCTTCCATTTACCACAGCAGAGGAGGAAATCACCCGTATTTACTAAGCTTTTAAAGAACGTGGTGTGTAAACTATATTAAAAAAATAAAACTTAACAAAAAAGAACATGGTGCGTAAGAACTGACTATATTTTCGTCTTCTCTCTCTCTCATTAGGCATGTACAGATTTTGATTATGAGATGTTTTCTCTTCAACTAAATAAAAGTAAATATCCTTACATATAACCAAAGTATTCCTTGTTTCTCCAGGACTGAAAGAGCAGTTTCAGCTCCTCCAAAGTTAAAAATAATATATTAATAAGGTGAAATACCTAGAAAGGACTGGCCTCATTTAAATAATATTCCAATACACAAACCCATACCATAAGAATTCTATCCAATACATAAGACAGCTGAAAGAAATACTGTACACCCCAAGTATGGTACTCCTATGTTTCTTCTCAAAGCCACCAGGCACAGGAAAATTTGTAAGAAAGGACTATTTCTTATATGACAGTCACACCTGTCATGAATTCTCAACCCACCCTCACACTCGAGCTCCAAAACTGATTACCTTCAACCCCTATCTATGCCCAGAGACTGTAAGTTCAAAAAGTAAGAAAAAATACAAATGAATAGTTAAGTATTTGTAAGAATGTCTAAAGGCAATAAAACTTTTATTTAAAAATTATATTTCTAGCCAGACTTATGTCCTATACACTTACACTATTTCTGTTCTCTTTTTATTCTGGGGTACCATCTCAAGATGTGTATTTCTCCTACAGAAATTTCATCCTTTAAAATGAGTTTCAGTGCAACTTTCTCTCTAAACCTAGCAAAAATGCACCAAGAGAATTTAAGCCTTCCTTCTGTGCCGGCAACCTTATTGGACTTATTGTTCTCACCTTTGTGATATTAGCTATGTAATATACAATTAATCTCTTCCCAATCAGATTACAATGGCATTAAAAGCAAAATCTGAGGCTTTTTCTTTTTGTTTATCTTCAAAGTACCACCTACCATGATACTACATAGACAGACACTAAAGAAAAGTTCATTCAACTGGACTTAGACTTGTCTTCCTTAGTCCAACTGGTGACTAGCTTTAATGTCCTTTATTTTTTGCCATGGATATGTTCACTTACTATTTCTAAATACTAGCAGAGTTATAAATATATAATTTCTGAATCATTTTCTCTGAGGGTAAAAAGTCAATTGAGATATCTATCTTTTTCATTAAAGTAATTAACTGAGTAATGAATTAAAGAGTGTAAAAAATCTTGAAAGTGTTGGCTAATGCCAAGTGGAGATAGAGAAGATATGAGTTCTAAAGTATAATATGATATAGCAATGTCTTACACAAATTTACAATTGAAAAATTGATTATAGAAAACCTACACACAAAAATGTTAACAGAAAAGAAAATATATGTATTACCAAAGAAACTAAAACAAATTTAAAACTGCTTGTTTTTAATTTCTGAGCAAAATGAATATGAAGTGATTACCTAAATTATCATTTTGAACGGCATTTGAGATGCAGCACATAGCAGGAGGAAAGAACAGCGGATTAGAAACGTCAAAGTCATGGCACAATTTTGCCTCCAGTACTTATAGAGGGTCTCCTGTCATATACAGGGGTGACCAATAAGTATCTGAATGATTAAAAAAATTAATGAAAGGAGAGTATATAACATGCTTGGTAATTAATTAATTTGGTCTTCCAGTTTGTTTCCATATCTACAAGCCAACATTAATAAATCCTTCCTTACCTAGTGATTTTAAAGATTAAAGTATAAATATAAGTGCTTTTAAAACTACAAAGCAATATGCAAATAAAAGTAATTTTATTGTAATTAACTTACATATAGGAATAAAATAACATTATCAACCTTTTAAAACAAGCATGATAACTAAAATCTGGCAAATTTTGTTAAAGGGATATATGTACACTAACTATGCCATCTGCTTCATTTTCTGAAACATTTCAAAGAAAGTTCATTATTTTTAGATAATTTACTTAATAATTTCTGAAGTATATGGAACTGTAATGAAAATTTTGTTCAATTTCTATTAATGGTTTCTGATTATCCAATTAAAATTTATCCAAGTCTTTATTAAACAGTCTCAAGTAAGACAAAATTTCTCAGCGCCCATTATAAGTTAAGAAAGGCTAATAACTTTCAGATAGCTACAGATATAAAATGTATAATTCCGTTTTTAATCATCCATCTGTATTTTAAATAGTTTTCATTTAATTTTACTCTCTTGTATAGTCTCTTCAATTCAGACAAATCCTTTCCAGTATAAATCTCAATTTGAATATATCTATTAGGATGAATCCATCACCTACTGTACTAATATTTTGTCATGGGTCTTGTGTGCTGTCCACAATAAATTAGTCTGAATATTTTGTGTTTATTAGTTATTTCAGTGACGTTGGGTTTTGCCTCATATGCTGCTCCATATACCCTCACTTAAGTTGCCCGCACATTCAGAAGCCATATGTAATTTATCTAAAGTCCATATATATGTATGAGACCTGGTGCACAAGATTCATGCACTCGGGGGAGTCCCTCAGCCCAGCCTGTGCCCTCTCACAATCCAAGAGCCCTCAGGGGATGTCTGAATGACAGCAGTCAGATATCCTTAGCACTCCCACCACCACTGCTGTGCTCACCAGCTGTGAGCCTGGCCTGGCTTCTGGCTGAGCGGCACTCCCCCTGTGGGAGCCCACTGACCAGCAGGGGCCATCTCCTGCATTAAGCATCTGTCCCCTGGTGATCAGTGTACATCACAGCAACCGGTTGTTCTGCTGTTCAGTCATATTAGCCTTTTATTATATAGGATATATATATATATATATATATATATATATATATATATACACACACACACACACACACACACACACACACACACACATATATACACACACACACACACACGTGTGTGTGTGTGTGTGTGTATATATATGTCATGAAACTATACACTGCATCACAGATTACCCTTCTGATGCATATAAGTCTACATTTGGTGTATTACATCATAGATAAAATTTATACTGCACCACCTACTTTATCTCACAGAAGTAGTGCTTACATATAATACGAAAATGAAATGACATTTTCCCAACAACCAACAATAAACCAAAGGGAGCCAGTTCAGAGGCTTATTCTTAACACTGGTTTCAGCTTCTCACCCCTCTAGTATTCTGTCAAGGAGTTAATGGTCTGGAAACACACAGTCAAATGCACTGGGTAAACTACCTAATTAAAGGAACCCTGGGTAAATCCCTTTATAAAGAGAAAAATTACTTGGCAATGAATACAATCACCTCCTATGTGTCAACTTCCTATGTGTTAATGTCATAGAATTAAAAATTATACATTGAGGTGAGGCAACATATTTGTGCCCTATAATATTTCTGAATATTTCTGTTACTCTTTAGGATTTGAAGATCTAAATTCCCATTTCTGTTTGCTTCTAATAACCTCTAAATCCAGCATCTGTTTTAACCTGAATAGGTTTCTGTGTTACGTGTCATAAAGTCTTGGGTAGATTTTCTAAGAGAAGATAAAACATGTACACAATCCATGCATTTGTAAGAGTGAAGCATACATATTCACATTCCATATTCTCCTCCCTCTGGGAAATAGAATAAATAGAAATGCCAAATACCACGGATAAAATAAATAGAAATGCCAAACACTATCATTTGAATATTTATTTGACCCTTGTGGGCAAGCTGAAGAGGAAATTAACTATAGTTGCCATGGAAAATCATCGTCAAAACTCCTAACTATTTGAATTAAGTAATTCTAAGTGTTACTGAACTTGTGTGACTAATTGAGTCATTTCTTCTCTTCCTTAAAGAAAAAATGCTGTTACAGTTCACAGAAATATTAAAGGACGCAGAGTTTTTGGAATCCTTTATCATATGTGAACCACTTAGGTTGTGGCTATTCAACAATGTTTAATTCAACTGCACAAAATAAAAGACCGCCTCCCAATTACCCTAGCTTTTCCCCTCCCACCCTTTAGATGCCCCCACAGCACTTTGTTCTTAACCTATGGCGGTAGAATAGTGATTTATCTCTTTACTTTTGTACAAAACAGAATCTCAATAACGGTTGGTGAGTTAATTTAAAACCAAACACACAAACAACAAAAAAAACATGTAGCATCATTAATGACAGCAATGAAAGGCAAGAGCTAAAGAAAGAAAAAAAAAAAAGAACATACAAAAGGGCAACCTGCTGTATAAACACAGGGCCCCCGTCATGTCACAGATCAAGGTAACCCAGTGGTCGGCAAACTCATTAGTCAACAGTTTATCAACAGTACAACGATTGACATTTCTTTTGAGAGCCAAATTTTTTAAACTTAAACTTCTTCTAATGCCACTTCTTCAAAATAGACTCGCCCAGGCCGTGGTATTTTGTGGAAGAGCCACACTCAAGGGGCCAAAGAGCCGCATGTGGCTCGCGAGCCACGGTTTGCCGACCAACCTGTAAGATTACCAGGATTCTGAAGAAGTCCAACTTCCAGTATCTTCAAGTGCAGGATTTCTTGTAAAAGCTGAGTTCCACTTAAAAAAAAAAAAAAAAAAAAGTTCTGGAAATCAAAGTCTAATTGCATTATCTGTTATTGGAATAAGTGATTCCTTTTAAAAATTTGGTCTTCCATTTTTAATTGACATAATTTGATCAATGGGCATCTAAGAGCCTTTACTTTGTAAAAAGCCCTTTTATGTTCATGAAAGGATAAGGCTGGACAGAAGAAGGACTTAAATACATATTTATTTAAGTACCTATTATGTCCCAGGCAAAACCTGCCCTTTGTTATGAAAACCAAAATTTAACCATCATTGCTTTATAAAGTTCACAGGGGCAAAGAAGCAACATTCTTTAATTATAAACCTCAAGATTTGTCTTTTAGAATCTTAGGTTCCAATAAACAAAAATAATCCATCAAGAAATTTCAAAGAAATTGTTTTTAAAAATCAGGGGGCAATTCATTACAAGCAGTTTTCACTTTTTGAACTCCACACCTTTGGCCAGGAACTACCCCTTCCTCTTGTCCAAAACTTTTTTCATAAAGTGGCCAACCTCCTTAATCTCACATAAACACATAACATTGTCAACTACTGCATTGCTTCTTAAAACTCTCCTCTCTTCTGTTCTGTGATGCTGCGCTCCTTTCTATTCTCAGAAGCCCATTTACTCTTCGCTTGTATTTTACACTTCCTCCTCTACATCCACCCACAGAACTCAAATGCCTTATCTTGTCAATGAGGATGAACCCAATATTTATTCTACCAATCAATTCTCTTTCATATTTCCAATCGCCTTGTTAGGTGTATCCATCTGGATGTCATTGTGTCATCTGGTCACTCAAATTTAACAATTCCTCATATTCCTTACATTTGTATATTAGGTCATGGTACCCAGCCTTCCCAGAAATGCTGTATCAAAACACTAGGGCCATCTTTGATTCCCTCTCATATTTCAACCTAAATCAAGTTCCACTGATAATACTTTTACAATATTTCACACATCTATATTTATAGACTAGAGGCCCGGTGCATGAAATTCATGCACGGAAGGGGGTCCCCTCAGCCCAGCCTGCACTCTCTCCAACCTGGGACCCCTTGGGGGATGTCCGACTGCCGGTTTAAGACCAATCCTGAGGATTGGGCCTAAACCGGCAGTCGGACATCCCTCTCACAATCCTGGACCGCTGGCTCCTAATCGCTCACCTGCATGCCTGCCTGGTTGTCCCTAACTGCCCCCCCCCATGCCAGCCTGATCACCCCTCACTGCCTCTGCATGCTGACCTGATTGCCCCTAACTGCCCCCCCTTGCTGACCAGGTCGCCCCCAACTGCCCCCTCCCTACCGGCCTGGTCACTCCTAACTGCCCTCCCCACCAGCTTAGTCAGCCCTTTCTGCCCACCTTACCAGCCTGGTCACCCCCAACTGCCTCCCTATGCCTGCCTGGTCGCCCCTAACTGCCCCCCCCCCGCTGGCCTGGTCACCCCCAACTGCCTCTCTATGCCTGCCTGGTCACCCCTAACTGTCCCCCTGCTGGCCTGGTCACCCCCAACTGCCCCACCTTGCTGGCCTGGTCACCCCTCATGAACCCCTGCTGGCCTGGTCACCCCACACAGCCTGCTTGTTCAGTCATTTGGTTGTCCCTCACTAAGCCCCCTGCCAACCTGGTTGTAGGCAGCCATTTTATGAGGACTTGAGGGTTAATTTGCATATTACTTCTTTATTATATAGGATAGATAGATAGATAGATAGATGATAGATAGATAGATAGATAGATAGATAGATAGATAGATAGATAGATGATAGATAGATATAGAGGTAGATTTCAGAGAGAAAGGCAGAGGGAGAGAGAGATTGAAATATCAATGATGAGAGAGAGTCGTTGATTGGCTGCCTCCTGCATGCCCCACATTGGGGATGGAGCCTGTAACCCAGATATGTGCCCCTGACCGGGAATCGAACCATGACCTCCTGGTTATACTCAACCACTGAGCCATGCCTGCCAGGCAATATTTCACACATCTTGTCATTCTCTCTATTTTTCAGCTTCCATTAATAACTTCAGGCTCTCATGTTTACAAACCAAAAAATACTATCGAAGCTCTGCAAAAGCTCTCCCCATCACCAGGCTTCTTCTCTAAGTCTCCTACACTGGGAGCTGGCCTTCCCACTACAGAGCCTGCTCTAAGTGGTTTCTCATTTGCTTACCACAAAGTCTAAAGCCCTTTGCCTGCCAATTCTAACCTTCTACAATCAATTCTCACTCTGCTCTCCCAACATTATCTCTAAACTTTATTCATCCAACCAGGCAATTCACTTTTGTATATGCCAGACCTTTTACTTGGCATTCCCTTTTATGTCTTTTTTTTTTGGGGGGGGGGGGTGTCAAAATTGGTTTCACTCTTTAAGGAGAAAAACTAAAAAAGTTTCTTTGAATTTCCCAATTCAAAATCAGTTATTTTTTTCCTTCAAATGCCTTCAGCCTAATGCCTATGCCCCTTAATACACTGGAAGTTTTCCTCATCCATGCCCCGTGCGTACACAAGATTCCTAAAAATGGTCAAATATTTTGGAAGTTGTCAAAATTCTTGCCTCCCCTTAAAAGTTTTAAAAACAAATACAGTTGATAAAAAAAAAATACATAAAAGCTACAAAAATACAGCCTGGTACTCTGAACTTCCATTAACATGCCTGCTAAGCATGCCAACGTGTGTTTCTGATTTAACCCCCTCTTTGTTGTTTAAAAATGATCTACAACCAACAGGGACAGCTCTAAGCCACACACAAACACATTCCATATTTCCAAGTAAATGTTAACAGGAAAAATGTGTTTGTGTAGGATTCCACTCTACCCGTTAAAAATCAACAAGGACAAACCTTGTTCTCTCCGTACTCCTGCAACTAGTTGGACAGGACATTATTATTTCATCAGTGAGAATAAACCATAAGTTACCAAGTTCACAAGTGTGAGGACACTGAAACTACTAAAATTGGGGGCATGTTAACTAGCATTTATTACTTTAGGAGCTTGTGTAAATTCTGACACACTTTTCTCTTTTCCTCCAATAAGCTGCTTTAAAAAAAAAAAGTAGCCCTGATCTGAAAACACAATAAATGAAATAACTTGAAAGAGAAGAAAGAAACCTGATGTCCAGCTAGGTATCAAGGGCTGATATCAAGGCCCAAAACAAAACTAATAGAGCAGAGACCATGGCAACGTAAGGGGTTGCAGCAGACACAGGAGAGGCAGCACTAAGCTCTGCGAAATGCCTGCTTCCCAACATCCACAGGGCAGCAGGCCTTTCTGTGCCTCTTCTTATTAACTACCATTTACTGAGACCATATTGCAAGCCAGAGTTTTACTTGGAGGTTCAAGAGTATTACATCATGTAATCCTCAAGCAGTCCTCTGTAAGATTCTACTATTACAGATGAAGAAATTGAGGCTAGAGAGGTTAAGCAACTTGCCTGAGGTCACACAGTAAGTAATGTAAGAGTTAGAAACCAGGTTAAGTTCTTAACCTCTCTACGTCATGCCTACAGACATGTGTTATATCGGTTTTTATTTGTTTACTTTATTCTTTATCATGATTATTTTGTTTATTCCTATGTGTGTCTCACAAAAGGCTGGAGAACTTGCCCTGGGGCTCTTGACAATAATAGAAGCCTGACTGCTGGCCTGTGTGCTGGTTAAAGCTTCAGAGTGATGCTTCTTCATGCTCCTCGCTGGTACAATGCCCCAGGAAGCAACTCTGAGGGTTGACCTCTGTTATGGTTTGAATTGTGTTCTCCACAAAAGATATGTTGGCGTTCTAATGCCTAGTACCTCAGAATGTAAGCTTCTCTGAATTTAGGGTCTTTGCAGAGGTAATCAAGTTCATATCAGATCATTAGGGTGGGTCCTATTCCAATATGACTAGTGTTCCCATAAAAGGGGGAATTTGGACACGGACAAACACACACACACACACACACACACATGCACACACACACATGCACGCACACATGCACGTACACACAATGTAAAGATGAAGGCAGAGATCAGGGGATGCCTCCACAAGCCAAGGAAGCCTGGTGATTGCCAGCAAACCCTGAGAAGCGTGAAGCAGATACCTCCCTCCCAGCTCTCAGAAGAGATCGCTCGTGTGGACAATTGTTTTTTTAAATTTATTTCAGAGAGAGGAAGGGAGAGGTAGAGAGAGACAGAAACATCAATGATGAGAGAGAATCACTGATTGACTGCCTCCTGCACACCCCACACTGGGGATCAAGCCCACAAGCCCAAATGTGCCCTGACCGGGAATCGAACTGTGACCTCCTGGTGCATAGGTCGACGTTCAACCCCTGAGCCATACCAGCTAGGCGCTATGGACATCTTGAGTTCAGACTTCTGATTCCAAAACTGGGAGTCAGTAAATGTGTGTTTGTTACACCATGCAGCTTGTGATACTTTGTTATGGCAGCCCTAAGAAACGAACACACCCTGCTTCCCAAAATGGAAAAGATGTGTTACCACAGTAGCAAGTAAGAGGCCATACCCCTGCGTGTATTCCCGCAGAAATGCCTGTTATTACATAAAGCTCACTTCTCACCTCTGGGAAACAGCGGGGTCCATCCGCTCTGCCCATAATAAGCAGGTTGGAAGCAAGAGAGCCACGGCAATTCCCCATCAAGGGAGGCAGGCCTCTGCATCATTGGTCCATAGCGGCCTGATCTCTGCAGGACCAAGTACATTTTTCATCCCTGAGTGTATTTTTCATCAGTGTTACCGAGGGTGTAATAATTCTAGGTAAGTTTTAAAATTATAGATAGCTTCTACAGATATTTCCCTGGTAGTAATTCTCCCATGAAAGTATTTTATAAGCTAGACTCTCAGCAAGAATGATGCATATGCTGGCAGAAGGGAGTGACCTTATGTTGTAAAGGGGAGAAAATATATTTTTGCTGGAGTTACGAACGCAGCACGGACTTTTCTACATGTATCGAGTAGGATCCTTGCTCTTGAGAGCAAAATTTTTCCTGCAAATGTCATCACTGCTTGGACTTGTTTCACGTGTATACTTTCCTTTCCTCTGGCTATTCACAGTCACCTTTTCTACATCTTTCATAATAAAAACTGCATGGAATTATTCTTTAAAAAACTGCTCTGCAAACAAAACTTTAGAGACATTCATAGTATCTAGGAATTAGAAGCTTCCCAGCATTGTACATAAACCACATGATGCAGACTTCCCACATGAGCCTAAAATGACTTAATATTGTGCTGGTTCTGTCTATACAAAACTCTTCAAAACATGCACCAAATATGTGAATAAGCCATCAAGCCATTGTCAGATAATTCAAAGGCTGATGAATTACAGCCTATTACCATAGGAACTGATTTACTGTGCAATTCACAGGCTATGGAAAACAGAGGTACTAAGGTATGTTTTTGACATGACTTTTTTTTTGTTTGCCTAGACCTTATTTCACACAGCAACCAATCAATATATATAAAAGCCTAATATGCAAAGTGTCCCCTTGGGAGTTCGACCAACTGGGAGTTCGATCGCCAGCTATGACATGCGCTGATCACCAGGGGGTGGCACGGAACGAAGGAAGGTCCTGGTCGGCAGCCCGCAGTTGGGAAAGGGAGGCCCTGGCCGGCAGTTGGCAGCCGCTAGGGACCCTACCCATGCATGAATTCTGTGCACTGGGCCCCTAGTATATCATAATAACACTTGAAGAAAACAGTGATTCCTAAAACGCCACCTATCAGTATAGCACATGGTCATTTCTATGAGAAATTCAGCCACTTGACACTTTTTTAATTAAAGTATTAATTCATTTTAACAATAAGGAGGCTTCTTTCTCTGAAGTGATTGCCTGAGTCATTATACTACCAAAGTATAAGGACTGCCTTGGTGAATAAAACAATGAATAAGAAGACAGCCCCCGCCATCTTTTTGAAATTATAATTAGTAACACATAACCTCACAGTAGCAACTGGACCATATGGGATAACATTTCATCAAATTATTTTCCAAAATGGTATAAAAAAAGTCACTTGCAGAATACCCATAATGTCATGAAAAATGACAATCGGTGCTGCAGAAAACAAGGCAGGGAAAATAATGAACATATAAAAGTACTAGAGGCCCAGTGCACAAATTCGTGCACAAGTGGGGTCCCTCGGCCCGGCCAGCAATCGAGATACTCTGTTGACATGTCATAGCATAAACCAACATTTAACCTTGCATTCCATACATAATAAAAAATTTTTATCATTTTTGCTAACTTTTATTTCAAACTGATTATATCTGATTTTATGATGATTTACACAGAATTTCACAAAAACATGAGATAGGAACTTTTATATTCCCATTTTATAGGATGTTAAACTGGGGCTTAGAGGGTCTGAGTAACCTGCCCACGGTCATGACCTATAGCTTGGAAGTTATTTAACCTGCACTTACATCCCAGACTAACAAGATAAGTTGCTCTAGAGACCTTTCAGGCCACTCCACTGCTTAATAGAACCAACTGGGAAGAAAGGGGCTTGGGCAGAAGTTTCAACCAAGGTTTCACCAAAGAGACTGCCCAGGACGATACTTACAGGCTCAGATGAGGCCCCTGAAGGAAATGCTGAAACTGATCCCGGTGGCCCTTTTGAGTTTAGCTAGATTTGGAGTGGCTGGACACCCCCTGATGTAGTCTCAACATCAAAGGGGGAGGACTCTCCTTGAAGTTAGCCAGACAAACCTAACCTACCAGGCAGAAGACCTTAGAGCAGGATTCTTGCTGGGACTTCAAAGATGTTTTTCTGATAACAAAATCTCTGACAATCAAGTGAAGTGCATATGCTTAGTTAATATAAGTAGGTGTTTAGCTATATTAAAGGGAAGGAGGTAATGACAGGAATAGGTAAGAGACTAAAAAAATTCAACACACATCTATTAGGCTAGATGCTCTATATTGTGCAACGTGCTTTCAAAGACACTGTCTAATGCAGAAGAAATAGAGGAAACTTTTTTCCCCTTGTGATTTATTTGTGTCAGGTACTATGATGGACAGTTAACACTGAGGTTCTCCAAGGTTAATCATATTCATCAAGGTCACATGGCTACTAAGAAGCACAGGATCTAACCCCAGACTTGTTTGATCCCATCACACCGCTGTGCCACACCAAGGAAACACAATGACTACCCAGGACATGAAAAGGCTGTATTTCTCAAAACAGCACTGCATTATTCAAATGTACCACATTAACACGATCCTAGTAAAGAAAGGTTAAAGAATGAAAGCTAGCCCTGGCTGGTTAGGCTTAGTGGATAGAGTGTCAGCCTGAGGACTGAAGAGTCCTGGGTTTGATTCCATGAAGGGCACATGCCTGGGGTTGTGGGCTCCATCCCCAGTGGGGGCGTGCAGGAGGCAGCCGATCAATGACTCTCATCATTGATGTTTCTATCTTTCTCTCCCTCTCTCTTCCTCTCTGAAATCAATAAAAATACATTTAAAAAAAATAAAGAATGAAAGCTAAATCATGTGGTTAATGTACAGTCAAAATTAAAGACAAATAGCTTTATCACTTTTCCTTCACAAAATTAAGTTTGCTTTATCAACTAAATGTACACAAATCTTCTATAATTCTTTGCCACTTACTTTTAAAAAGTCTACTCTCCAGTGGTTACATAGATTACACATATCAGTTGAATTACTATTTTAGATATATAGAATTATGCCTCACTTCAGAAAGACACATTATATTTAACGTGTCTCTAACTTAATACAACTTTATTACATAGGCTATGCAGAATACGTTGTTTTCCCTAAACTATCTATCCTAACAAAGTTATTCTTAGATCAACTACTTGAATTAATCTGCTGGAACAGGCTGAAATTATTTTTATCAATTCCTTTTACCAAAAGATAAAGGAGGCTGTTGAGTAAGTTAAATATATGTAAAGGACCAAAAATAGTTGGCTAATATATGTGTTAGACTAATTCACTAGCTTTCCCTGAAAACTTTCTGAGTAAAAGCAGAAGCCATAGGGTTCAATTTACCACCAGAGCCTTCAGCTGGTGTCAGTCTATTATAAAACTTATTTTTTTTACAGCAAATAAAATCATTCTTAGGCCTTGTTTCAAGATACCTTAGTAACGAGCTCTATTTTCTCCCCTCTGTGGTGCTAAGGGCTTTCACTGAAAGGCAGGGCTGCAAAGAATCCGGCCAGGTCACCTTGACTACAAACTCTCTCCTCCCAAGAAAACTTCACCCCCATCCCACCCCGTCTTATTAAAATCCAAGGACTCAAAAGGCCCACAGGAGGCCGCTCATACTCATCTCAGACACACACACACTGAGTGTCTGTCTTCTTTGTAGCTATGACTGTTTCAAGTTTCTGGTGTTCAGAACACACCTGGTATTCTAATACATCTTGTCACTTCTGAACGGCCAAAATCATGGTCAATAACACATAAACCTTTATCTACAGCATAACAGTGGAAAGCAGGGGAAATTATTTAAGCATGCTCTCCTACTGTAAATCTGTGGAAACCAACATTCAAGTAAGGCAACCCTATCTCTACCACTCAGATACAAATACGAAGCTGAAAACAGCACCAGGAAATCAAGGTAGGAGTTTCCACATTAGATAGCATTTATGGAATAAGCAGGCTACCTTACCATATAATTATTTCCCTCTGGTTCAAGGAATTCCTTAATGAACGATTCCATGTTGCCTTATACGTCTTAGGATCCTAGGGTCCTTTTCTGTATTTTCCCAAAAGGTTTCTCTCAGCATCACAGCTACCTTTACTTGAGTGCTTACTACATGGCAGAGACTTACTGGTGGCTTCATCTGAGTATTCACAAGGATCCCATGATTACTGTCTTTTCACAGATGGAGAAACTGACACTTAGAGTAACTAAGTACTGTGCCTGAGGTCAAACAGTCAAAATTAAGGCAAGTCTCTCTGGCTTCCCACTCTAATCTCTTAACAAATTTACTGTCAAGAGGCGGTTAAATTCACCTTCTCAAATTAGGATACCATATATTACAGTAATTGAAATATCATTTTCATATGTGCATAATAGAAGCCTTTATAGAAAGTAGGAATACAAATAACTCTTTTGACCTAATTCAAAATAGAACCAGGAGTCGCTTTCACTGAAAATGTGTAACAGCTAAGTTCACAGGAGGTACAGTCCTCCACTTGTTCTTGGAATCAACATCCTCTAGGTAAGGCAGAGCCCGGCCAAGTCTCCGAAATGCCACTAACAATATCCCGCAATTTTATCTCCCCCAACAGAAACCCCTTTTGTGTGCGAGTGGGCAGATGTAGTGGAAGAGGGGAAATGTGCATCATTTATACCTTTCAAGAACAAAAGACGAACCAAAGCTCGATGACAACCAGTGAAAAGGGAGAGGACAAAGGCTAACGGGAGGAGTCGGAGAGAAGGCTCGAGCCCCAGGAGTCGGCACTAGCTGAACAAATTGCAGGCCTGTGCCCCGTCCCACATGCCAGCCAAGGGCAATGAGGTGCCCCAGGACCAAGTCACATGTGCCCTCTTCTCACGCATCAACAGACCCTGTGCAAATAAGTGAATAGCTGCAAGTGTGTGACTACGGCCCCCTGCGGACATCGAATTGTAAAGAAGGTTTTCTATCAGAAAGCTGAAAATCAAATATGCGCAGTTTACATTGTGGATACAAAGCAGCTGAAGCTGAAAAACTTCCCTAAAGATCAAGGAAGCATAAAAGTTAAGTCATTTTCCCAAGTCTCATATACAGTAGATAAGCCTATTAAGAACATTGTAAGCTATGCTAATTGGTTCAGGGGTTATATATCTCTTTTGTTTGTTCCAACTGAGCCTTCACACACTGCAGTGAATTGGTGAGAAACACGGTGTAATAAATCTATCCAAAACTAAACAGTATTAGGGTTTGAAAGATGCTAATGAGCTCCAGTGTTCCAACTTGAAAAACTCCCATTCCCACCCCTACAGGGTATTACTAACTCCTAAGTCATTGCTTTCTGACATAGGAAGAAACATGTAAAAATTGTTCAAATCCTCATGCTGCTAATTCCTTATTATAATTAACATTTTTAAAGTAAAATCAAGTGTCATTTGAAATTGTAACACTAATTTAGTCACACAGAATACAAGCATGTGTTCCAATGGACATAAAATATTAGGGATAAATTGGATTTATATCATTTCATTGGAAAACTCAATCAACATAAAATAATGCTTTCAGAAGTTACTATTTTCAAGTTAAATCTGTAACTTTGTAAATGAAGATGTGTTTTAATTTTAAAAAAACAACACTGAGTTTATTATTTTATTATCCTGAAATAAAGATTGAATGAAACACGTAAATGAAAGAATGACACAAAATACAAAGTCCTTTACAAATGTTAAATATTATGTTGAGAGCTTAAGAATCCAAGACCTAGAAGGTGAAAGAGTAAGGTTTCCAAAAAAGAATATAATGTTCTATCCTTTATATCACCAGTAGTTATTAGTTCTGTGAGGTCATGCTGCAAACTCTTCAGAATAATTAACCAATGTTATTGTGCAGTTAAACACTGAAATGGTTGTGTGCATATATATGTGTGTCCATTCTATCAAAAGGTGTTAAAGTAAAGATAAAAATACAGCACACTTCAGGAAATCATAAAGTAATTATAACAACTGTACAACATATGCTAATTTTCGGCAAAAACTGACCATGTTTTGTGGTCCAATTAGATCCATGGCATATTTTAATTTGCCATAATTAAAATATGAATTGTACACAAATGACACGGCAAAGTACTCTGATTCTTTAGAAAATCCAAGGTGTATATGATAATATTCATCTCCTGATCACTCTATTGATCATGTGGAAAGAACATGTAAAGTAACACTGAGGGGCATAGGGAGGGGGAGACGGGAGATGCTGCTTCATGGAGGCAGGGTCTCCTTTGGGGGTGTTGAAATGTTTTGGGACTTAATAGAGGTGATGGCTGCTCCACACTGTGTATGGATTGAAAGCCACTCAATTGTGCACTTTCAAATGGTTAATTTTATGTTATGTGTATTTTGCCTCAAGAAAAATTATAATTCTGGACTCTGATTAAAAACATGAAAGGTTATACAGAACATCTTGTTCAGTCTTTATAATGATGCTAAACTATCATTATCCCTATTTTTAGATAAGAAAAACCAGGCTAAAAGTGGACACATACCTACATGACAGTAGACAGATTTTAAATCAAGCCTGTTCATACTCTTTTCACTGTATCTTGTCCTTGCATCTGTGAGAAGTCACCAGCATCTGTGAGAAGTCACCAAGCATGGCCAAGACTGGAGAAGTGTGTGTGGGAGGGTGGGGGGAGCGGGGGGGAAGGGGTAAAAAGGAATTCTTTAGATAAAGTCAGAACAACTTAGGAAAGCACAGGGCATGGAAGTACATGTCATGTTCTGAAAATGACAAAAAGTCTAGAAAAGTGACAGTGGGGACAAGTGGGTCATGAAGACAAGCTTAGAGCAGTGGCTATTACACTGAGGCATAAGCCTGTCAAAGGCCCTACACACCCGGGAAGGAGCATGGAGTTTTTGTCCCATGACCTACAGAGGTAGTTCTCAAACTGCGGGAGTATCGGGATCACTGGAAGGCTTCCTAAGTCACAGATTTCCAATTCCCTTGGTCTAAGGTGGGGTCAGGGAATCTGCATTTCTAACAAGATCCCAAGGAATGTTGATTTTGCTAGTCTTGTGACTATAATTTAAGAAACTTTGGCTGCATAACCAGGTTTTTAAGCAGGAGAGCAATGTGAATATATATATATATTGCTCCTATTGCTAATGCCATTAATTCTTCATAGCAATATTTATTTATAGAGTCCACGTGTCCCTGTATCTATTTTTCATATATATATATGTAAGAGTCATATATATATATGTAAGAGTCTGGTAGCAGAGAATAGACAAGAGGTTATCACAATATCCAAAGTAAAAACCAATAAAAACTTGTACTGGAATAAAAGCAAAAATGGTTCAGAGGTAAGGATATTTATGACCCACAGCTATATTAATAAAAAATAAATTTAAAAAGCACCTAGCAACGTGGAAGGTTAAAAAGCTCAAGAACTGAAATTATACATTATGAGAATAGGCTTTATGGAAGTGACTAACTAGAAAGTAAGGCATGTAGAAAGAATAGTCAAAGATGAGACAGGTTTTCTAGGCTGTTGGTTAAATGAAGACAGGTACCTAGTCTCAAAAATAAGAAATCAGACACACTACTAACACAAGCATGATCCTTACCATAAGAAAAGTGATTTTTTTTTAAAAAAGTATCCTATTTTTAAAAAGGATAACTTTTCTAGAACCATGGCTTCCCTCCTGTGTCTCCTACTGAAAGTGCTTCCTAATCAAAAAATCTATTAAGGTTTCACATTCTTTCACTGAATGTTGCTAAGTCTGGGTAAGAATGGAACTGTATTATTAAAGTTGAAAACATATATTCTTGAGTAGGCTTCCCACCCAGGAGCAGAAACAAAACACACCCTGGATGACCTGGCTGTACTCACGGAGTGCCTGCAGACAGGAGCACCTGATCTTAGCGCAGAAGCCCAGGTGATGCCCACCCCACCCTCAGCTCGTCATCCTAGTGGATGGATGAGCTCATCCGACCAGCTCTCCTGATCAGGGGTTGAGTGGCTCTACAGCACCCCAGCAATTATTACATTTTTTTTTTTGCAAATATAGATAGAAAGAAGCAAAAAAAAAAAAAGGCAGGGAGGGAGGAAAAGAAGACATTATTTTCTAACACATTAAATCTGGTCCAGCAATTTAGTTTTCCTTAACAAAGTCAGCATCTCCATTCTAAAGGGAAATCACAAGAGGGGAAAAAATGCTATCAAATGACATTTCCAAACCAAAGCACATCAAAATATTGGTATTAGAGAAATTTCAAATTTGAGTCATTCAAACAGGAACAGTACACCACAGCCAGAGAGAAAATCAACTGCTCCTGGCCCAACCCACACCTCCACAACTGACAAAGCCTGGGCTCAGCAGCAGAAAGCACAGGATTAGGGACCTAATAACAGCATGACCTTGGGCAGTTTCCTCCTCTGTGAAAATGAAGGATAATATTAATAACACTCGCCTTGCCTATTCCACAGGTTAAATGTGAAAAGCAAATACAAAAGAGCATAGAAAGTAAATTGAAGCCATGGTGAATCACAAACTCTTATTCTATGTATTCCTATCATGTTCTTACAATGGACTCAAGATTACATGAGATGAAACAAATGCCCATCAATCAGGATTTTTTTTCCTGTAGTATTAATGGCACACAGTTCTTTAGATCCCGTGGCTTCTTTTCATCACTACTGTTTTTCCAGAGGTGATCAGGAACCAGAATAGCCCAGAAGAAGAGCCTGACTCAGTCAACATTCCTACACAACCTGAATCAGGCATGGCATTTTACTTCAAGTCAGCATTGCTCATACTAGATGGAAAGACAAACTTTGTTTAAGGAATCTGTCCATTGCTCCTATTGCTAATGCCATTAATTCATCATAGCAATATTTACTTACAGAGTCCACGTGTCCAGTGTCTATTTCTCATTTTAAATATTTCTTGACCATTATGGTATACATTTATCTACTCATTCTTCCCTCTTAACAACTTCTGGAATTTAGCATACACAATTATAGCCCATTGGCTTTTCAATTCTTTTTTCCTGGTGCTGTTTTAGATGATCCTGATTGCTTGGCAAAGCCCCCTTTCCTATGGGTGTCATTCACAAGATTAGAAAACCCACTTAACTTTGTTTGTCCCAAGTTTCAGTGGCTGGTTTCAAAATGACAAAGGAATAAGTCTGGAGACTTTAGGAAGCCATTTGGTAAAAGGCAACGAACGCTTTATCATTTGAAAGGAGCATTCCTCACTGAGTTAGGGACATCTGGTGACAGACATAAATAAATATGGAACAGGCTTGCCTTTAAACATCAATTCAGAAATTCTTGTTTCTGAAAGTGAAGAGAGAGAAAACAATGCAGTGGTTTAGAACTCCAGGTATCCAGAAAAGAGGATGGGCCAAGAACGGAAGAGCAATTAAGTGCCTACAGGGAGTGAGTGCAAGGACATGCTAAGGATATAATTATAACATATATTATCCAGAGACACTGAAGTACCAGCTAGAAAAGAAGGGCTTAATAGTTCCTAAACATGCAAAGTGCCAGGGCCAGGTGTGAAGGGGAGAAGGGAAAACAAACTAAGGTAGTAAATTTTTTCTCATCATATTAGCAAGATTGCAACTAAACAAATTATCAAACAGTGAAGAGACTTGCAAACTACAAAGAAACATGTAATACTAGTAAGAAGAATTAATGTGGGGGCTGCAAAGGGGAAAGGGGACATATTCACAATCCCAGCATTGCCAGTCCCCACCCAAGCAACCCACTATGTGCTTTACTGCTGCTCCCAGCCTACCAAATACCGTATTGCTATTTAAAAAAAAAAAAAAAAAGTCACGTAACCATGAGAATTAAATCCTCAACAACTATGTGCCACCTAATCTCAATTGTGTCAGTAGTTCCAGGTACCTGCAATGATGTAAGCATTTTTACTATTTCCATTGAATTTGTGGGAAAATACTTATTTCCCTTATTTCAAATATCTGCATAAAGGGTCAGAGGAAGTACTGTTATATCATCTCTGCACTTGAATAATATTACCATAATACTCTCCCCCAAATAAAATGCCCTTCACCCAAAGGATGTTTCCAAAATGTTACATAATAAGATAATAAAATTATTTAATCGGGTCATATATAAAATACAGATTTGATTTTTTTTTTTTTCCTAAGAAACCCATGACAGACATTTTTAAAAGATATCATTAGAACACTCCTGGGACCCTGGGAAGCTGATTCCTATCTCACACCACCGTGCCATTTTTGGAAAACATACATTACTTCCTTAAAATAGGACACGTTATCGGGATGAAGTGAGGAAAGAAAAGTTTAGCCCACTGTTAGTCAAAGGATATGTAACCTTCAATATCTGTTTTTAATCAGCTAGAGAACAATATAAACACAAATCTGTGCCAAGGTGATAAAATGAATTAGGTCAGAGAGAACTGTAAGGGATACAAAGACTTTCAGAAGCAAATCTAGCAAGCAACAGTCTGGGAAGGTTTCACAAATACTAACACTGCAGGGGGAAAAATATAAATTCATTTACATATAGATGGTTTCTGTATTATTCAAACCCTTTAAGAGTAAAGTCTACACATCAATATAAACAATTCCTTAATGGTATCTTCTTTCCAATTCAAAACCAGTAAAAATAGCAAACAAGCCATTCCACATAAAGTAGAAATTCAGTTCAGAAAATAAGTCCAATGCCATTTCATAAATTTTATCCGTTAGCCATATCACTCTACTCACGCCATCTAAAATTAACTCTGGGAAGAGAAAAAACACAGACATATAGAACAGTGATAAAAAACTGCTTTGCCTAGTAGAAAATATAAATATGAGAAACATTTTTACCAGTCTCCATTGGGTACAATATTTAAATATACAACCCCATGTCTCAGCCAAAACATTAAATGTTAGAAAGAAACAGGCTGATAAAAACTCATTGAGCAAATAAGGCAGTGTTAGGGCTGAACGCAAGCTGTACTGTTATATAAGCTTCTACAGCATGATAAAGACAAATTAACATTTGCACACATGTAGATAGATACACACAAATAAAACAAATTAAGCACTTTTCGCTTTCACTAGCTTGTATTAAGAAAATAGGTATGCATGAGGAATTCAATTTTAAAGGCCATATACATAAATCATAAATGAAGAGTAAAAATGCCCTTAGAAAGAAAAAAAAAAAATCAACAACAAGATCCATTTCCAAGATACTCGCAGAGACAGAGGGAAATTTCTCAGTAAAAGCCCTAAGGGGCTTGAGACATTTTACTCAAGGACACCAGACAGGGTCACCTATGGAGACAAAGGGAAGAGATGTAGCAAGCAATATTCTAACCAAGGAATACTCAGTAAATGAGAGTCTGCAAAGTCAACATTTAAGGACTAAAACTCAGTGCTATTTCAAATTAATGGCACATGCTCATATTTTGTTTGTCCCCCAAACTTATTCAAAGATCCAGTTTCCTACCCAGAATACCAGCTGGTGAAAATAAATCTTAAAGTACAAAATAGAGGAAATTAATTTAGTACCACTGATCTCTATGTCAACATAAATAAAATGATTGGGAAAAGGGGAAAAAATAATCCCTGCTTCTGAACTGTGCGAGCCACTACAATTTATAGGGCAATATATAATGTACCACACCTCATGACATCTTTGCATTATAGGTTATACTGTTCTTTAAATTGGGAAGAGGGGATAATTACCTTTCCAGGTGTGCATGTCATAATTTATCAAGTAGACTAATTCCTTTGAAGAAGGAAGATTGAAAGTTAGATATTTCTTTGTATTTTCTCTAACTTTTGCACACATGTAGACAGATACATACAAAATGAACTGGTCTATTGCTTCATAATGGGGAAAAAACAGTAAATAGAACATGGAAATCAGGAAAAGAAAAAGATATCAGCAAAACAACAATCAGAGCAGCTTAACTTTCTGAATTCTACAGGCAAAAAAAAATTAAAAATACCTTAAGATAGTAGTCGCTGCAGTGACCGAAACTTGGGAAGATACTTAAAAATCAGAAAGGATGCAATACAAAGCAGTCTTGCCTCACTCCGAATTTAATACAGCAAGCCCTCCATATCTTTGGATTCAAATGACCCCCACATTGAAAGTATTGGGGAAGAAGTTACCCCGTTGCTGAGGTGTGCTACATGATTGCTGGTTGCATCTGTATTGATTATGTACAGACTTTTTTCCTCATCATTACTCCCTAAACAATACAGAATAGCAACTATTTACAAATGCTTACACTGTATTCATCATTATTAGTAATCTAGAGATGATGTAATGTACATAGGAGGATGTGCGTAGGCTATAATGCATAGGTGTAGTGAGCAAGCAAACACTACAACATCTGATACAAGGGACTTGAGCATCCCTGCATTTCGGTATGGGAGGGGTGTCCTGGACCAATCCCCAAGGAAACTGAAGGACAATTATATTTACTCAAATCTTAAATTGGAACACAGACATAAATTCCTACCCAGGGCTCTCCACCTAGAAGATACTTAACAAATACCTGCAGAAATGAACGCTATCCTCCAAGGATCAGGGGTCAGCTCTGAGTCCTGGTCTCTAGAATCATGAAGACTAGAGAATCCTAAAGTAACAAAGAGAGCCAAGCTTTAGGCCTGCAAGTCGGGTTCGATGGTGAGAGACGGTCATTTTTTTTCTTCAATGTCACTTTGTTCTTTAGGGCATCTGGGATAATAAAATAAATGTGGTAATAAACATTCCTTTTGTTGCTATACTACCTTGGGAAGTCTGCTTAAAGTATGCCATCCAGCAATAAATAGCTAGACAGACTGACATAGATTTATATATGTGCATATATGTATTTATGTATATACACATGCATATATATATATATACTCAATACTGATGTGCATATATACATGTGTGGATATATATAATATAAACAACTACAAGTATATTCCATAATATTTAAATTCTGGATCTCAGAACCAACTCCCCTCTATCTGAAAACAGTGACGGGGTGAGGAAGATAAAGAGAGGGAACAGCTCTATGTCAAGTCTACCCATCAAAAAATAACTAATAATAAGTTTTCTACAGTTTTTAATTTATTGGCAAAATTAATAATTGGTTTTAAAAGCCCATTAGTGGACAAGCCATATAGGAAATGAAACTGATAATAATCTATTTATGAATAAATTTTAATAGAGAAATTAATAAAATGTAAGTAGTAACACTTCAAAATATCGAAAAGATTCCTTTAATTCACAATGTTTTTCATACAAATCAATCCTGAGGGCAAAGGGGAAGAAAACTCTCATCAAAATAGTCTTTTATTTTTACAAAATGTATTTTCCTGTTTGAAAACAAAGAGCTCCACTGCCAGTGACTTGTAAACCAAATGATATTAACATGACACAAAGGGAAGAAAAGGTTCAGTCCTCACACCCAGGGTGGGAAGAACATGCTCCGGTTTGTTTTGTTTGGGGTTTTGTTTTAAATGTTGAATAGTTGGTACCAAGAGACAGAATAGGAGGGCTCATGATTAAGCATGGGATACAGAAATTCCCTCTCAGTAGCATTTCCCAATTCTGACAAAAATCAAAGCAAAACGGAGTTGCCCTTAACATCTTCCCTAATGTTCTGGTGCTCAAGGAATTCCCCGGCAGCTTCAGGCCCCAAGGAAAGGCTGCAAAGTAAATCTGAGTCCTTTCCATTGACCTGAATCTTATTGGACACTGTATCCCTAAGAAAAACAAAAACTTCAAGGGAGGAAGGGCAAATCTCTTCCCTTCTGTGACAGGTAACAGCCTTCCATTACTCACTCTTGTCATTCCCAAATAAAAAGTTGAAATAAAATAAAAACTATAACCTAAGTTGTTTGCAGAAGAATCTCTAGACTGACTGTAAGAAAACACACACACACACACACACACACACACACACACACACACACACAAAATTGATCACTCTCAGAAAGCTCCAGGGCAGAACTCTGTAATAAAGCCGAAGTTCTCCACTAAGGAAATTAATATGCTATTAACTCCAGCTGAATATTTGCTGGGAAAATTATAAAGCCAAAGCTACACAGTGAAGCCTGGAATAACCCTGGTAAGAGGCTAATCCCACATTTCCTAACCACTTTTGAACTTCCAGATGAAAGTTCAAAGGAAAGCAGCCTGGAGGGAGGGAGGCAGTGAGGTGGCCCTAAGATGCTTGAGGAAGAGGAAGGCTAGAGCTAGAGGGTCACTTCCTTTTAATGTCCACAACTTCAGCCACACCATCGGTCATAAAGCATAATAAGACCTGGCACAGGATCAAAACTGTGGCCCTCTATTAGTTTCTGACAGGGTAGAAGGCAACACCAATTCTATGAAGCCAGGGGAGCATAGCTGTTACATCATACTCAACTCTCAGCGCCACCCAGGGCCCATACTTGCCAATAACAGACCGTGTCAACTTCAAGCGCCATTCCACTTTCTAGACAGACAGGTCCTCCTACAACGCAGCGCATCTCCTCCAGGCTGCACTCCCCTCGCCGGTGCTGTTACAGGGGGTTTTCAGACTCCCCAGGAGGAGATGTGGTACAAGATAACCAACTGAGATGTAGGATAAATATGGAAGCTTCAATTTATCATCTTTTTTGTTTACATTTTTTTACACTTGTAATACACAAAATACATTACTCCAGTATAATGTGTATGTAACATATATTTAAAATATATAAAGTGTACATGTGTTCCCAAGTATTTTGGAATAATAGGGCAAATTGGTTTAAAAAAAAGGGGGGGTGGATAATAACTATTCCAGCATACAGACAGACAAGCCTACACTACACATTAGTGTCTGCTGAGGGTAATTAATGTGAAATATGGTTGTAATCAGAATTCTCCTCATCCTTGTGCATTCCATTTAAGATTGCAGAGTCCTATTATAAACATCACTGCATTTTGACTTATCACACAACCCTATGGCATAGCAGGTAGATGGGGGTGCAATCCCAGTTTTTTCACAGCTAAGAAAACCAAGAATTTGAAAGAACCATCTGACGTTGATTGCTGCTTCAGTCCTCTTTCCCAGCCTGCTCCTCCACTGCTTTACTTCATCTGCTGCAGGTCTGTATCCTTGAGAGAAAAATCACCCCACCCCCTTTGAGAATCCTTCAAGTGGTGGAGAAAAACCAACAAAACATACTCTTCATGAAAAAACAATTTGGTAGTGAGCCCTTTCCCCTAGATTTTCACGACATAACTGTTCTTCCAGCCAGATTAAAAATTGTGTCAGTCTTTCATTTAGAAGAATGATAACTTAGGTAGAGAGAAAAATCAATGACTTACTAAAGAAAAATGCACACTCAGGTGGGACACATTTCCACTCACTGCCTACAAATATCCTAGTGTCAGGTCAATGCCAATGAAAGAGAAGGTCTGTCTCCATTCATCCCCTTCTAATTTGTATTTGAAAGGAAGACAAAACCGAGGGACAAGAGGCAAGGAAGGACCTTTAAGTTGATCTTAGGACCACTCAGAGTGAGTGAGTGTGTTTCTCTCTCTCTCACACACACACACACACCCATCCACACAACTTTTAATGCCACGATTGTTCTAAGGACTTTTGTTTAAATGACCTGCCATACTTGTTTTTTAGTACCTATTAATTATCTCCCAAATTCAGTAAGTTATCAAATCCACTTAGCATCCAAGATCATTTACCCTTTTTTTTTTTGAAGGCACTGAAGACATACTTTTTTTTTTTTTTTAAGTATTACAAATAGTAGTAACTTTTGGTCGAGAATATGTTTGCATATTTTCAGAAAACAACTCCAAGACCATGTGGATTCCTGCAACAGAGAGGAATTGACAGGTCTGCTCCAACCACAAAGACAAGAGGAGAAACAGTCCAGAGATGGAAGACACTGACAATGCCTTGCCATACTCGCAGTCAGCAGCTGTGCGTCGCTGCAGGTTGCCCAGGACCAAACCAGAGAGGGTCGGACCTGCATTGCCACCATGTGCCCACCATCCAGATATCATGGCTGACATGTACACATAAGGATCTGTTTGACATTGAAACGGGGACTCAGAACTGTTGGACATTGAAATTGGGACTCAAACATTTTTTGTTATTACATGTTTATTTCTAGTCTGCAGAGGCAAGATTTTTTAAAGGAAAGAAATGGGGAAAAATAGATACAGAGGCAAAGAAGCATTGAACAGACTGTCAAACTACAGCGGGAAGGCAGGGGAGGTTGGAGGGGGCGGGGGGTTGGCTGTAAGAGATCAACCGAAGGACTTGTACGCATGCTTATAAGCATAACCAATGGATACAAGACACTGGGTGGGGGGCAGGTGAGGGCATTTACCCTTAATTGAAGCATTTCTAAAACAAAAATTCTGATGTACCCTATTCTCATTGTACAAAAAAAACTACATAAACAAGTTTATCAAACCAAATAGCCTTTCAACATGAGATTTAGTATGCCCATGAAAGTCTTAAATGAAAGCATTTCCCCTCATAAACTCCACATATTCTTTCTGTGCAAGAAGGAACATTCAACATTTTTTGTTAATTTCATTGCAATAAATATGTCACACTATCAAAATTAGGAATAAAGAGGCTACTTAGAAGTAACTCAAAGTTAATGTGCATCACAAAAGCCTTGAGTTCTAACGCTTTTAACGGCCATCTACAATGCACTTAATCTTGGAAGGGTAGAGAATATCATTGTCCACAGGACACAGATTTCTTTCCATTGTCCTCTTTTCAAAGAGTGGCTTAGTGACCATGCCAAACATTGATCTCAGAGGTTCTGTTTCAAAAAGTGGCCTTGTAACCAGCTCTTCAAAGTGATCACTGGTGAGGTCTTTGACTTGCAACAGCTTCAGTTAACACTTCCCTAAGGTAAGAGATCAACCAAAGGACTTGTCTGCATGCATATAAGCATAACCAATGGACGCAAGACACTGGGGGGTGAGGGTTTGTATGGGAGTGGGCGGGGAGAGGCAATGGGGAGATATGGACACATATGTAATACCTTAATCAATAAAATTTAAAAAAAAATAATGGCAAAAGGCACTATTATGGGTCAAGGCAGGCTGTAAGGTATTCCTATCCTTCCATCAACCTAGCACCAGGTAGGCCCACAGAACTCTCAGCTGAAATGCAGACGCAATGTCTATCAAATAAAGCCAGTAATAAATTCTGGGGAGCTATATTTACCAAGGTCAAACACACATCATTCGTGAGATCCACAGAATTTTTTCTTTGTGTTCAATTAGTTTCATCAAACTGTACATAACAACATCGAAAATATTTCCTAAACCTGGGGTCATTGAACCTGCCCTCTCTTTTTCAGCACTCTTACCGTACCTTTATACAATCTTCACAGTTCACAATGTCCATGTGGGGGGCTGAGATGATCTATTGTTTGAGGACCCCGCAGTAAAGGATTAAAGCAGTTAGGGCCTAAGGAATATCCAGCCATCATTAAGAAGCACTGAAACATTAAGGTCAAAAATTCAGTTCTTCACTATTGATATATGTTAATGATGTGATTGCTACATATTTCTACCTAAAGAGAAACGTTAAGAGGCTTTTCTCTGGGAATGGGGGGGAGGGAGGGTCTTATCCTAGTTGCTTAAGACCACCAATGTGGCCTTTGGAGAGGGCCCTGCTTTCTAAAGCACACAATTGTAAACAGCAACTGGTCGAAGGCCTAATTAGCATTAAACAGGCCCCCGGAATGAACAGCAAGATGACAAGGGTCACTAAACTAAAGAAAAGGTCAAGGGACCCAGTCCCGCAGGACAATGCCCAAGGGACCCATGCAAATTAGGGAAGCAGCCCAGGCGTGTGGGGGATGAGCAGTGGCACTAAAACCTCCACCCCTCCTTTCACATTCCTCTCCAAAAAAAATAAAGAACAAAAGGAAAGAAAACCAAATGGCCCACTTCTTCCTGCAGTGTGATTCCTAATTAGTAATCACTTCTGTCCTGGAGAAACACCAAATAAAAGGCAGCTAAGAACATAGCAATGGCAACCAAGAAGAATGGCAGAGCACAATTGGCATCTGTGTTAAGATGGGCATTGGTTTTCTCCCACAACATCCCAGCATTCCTACCACAAAGGGAAAATCTGTACAACCAACTGCCAACTTGGTGTTTTTTTTTTTTTTCAGTTGAAATAAATGATAAAGAACAAATTCCACACACACACACTCTATTCAAATATAACAAAGAACCTCTTTCTCAAAATGTACTCTAGGACTGTTGGTTTTTCCATTCTAGCAATAAAGCCCTTCCTTCTTCAAATTACTGCAAGATAACTGCAGAAATTTGATTTGGAAAAGTTGGAGAGAGATATTTTCAGCATTAGGAACCCCACTACCTTTGATCTGATCATCAACCATAATCCCCTGCCCTGTTTTGATTTGGGTGTTTTTGTTTTTAATCCTGCTTTTGTTCAAATCCAACTTGGGAAAGTTTTCAGCCACTCTGAATGACAAGAGACTTGGTATCAGGCAGCAAGTCATTTAAGGTCAGAAAATATTTATAATTACAAAGGCAAATTTTTTCCACGGTAACTCAAAATGAAATCTAACGTTCATGATTCGAGCCCTACTTTCTCAAATAGAAAGTTGTCTTTGTAAAAAAAAAAAAAAAAAACAGATGAGAGACATAACCCTATTAAGAAGCTCTTCCTCCTATGAGAGGGCACCTTAAAAAGCAAGTGTTTGCTGCCAGAAAGCCCATTAGTGTACAAAAAAAAAAAAAAAAAAAACACAAAGCAAACCTTCTTATATGTTGAGAAATCAATATTAAAAAAAAGATAAGCTAGAACATTTAAATATGTAAGTACATTTTAAATCCCATGCATTCTTTAAGAATTACCTCTGAAAACACAAATACATTCTTACCACAAAACTGAAAATGCTAGTTCAAATTTACCATGGAGTAAACAACGTTGTTTTTTTTTTGTTTGTTTGTTTATATTTCTAAGAAACTTTTTAAAAGCACCTTTCCTAACAATTCTCAGTCATTCCATTTGACAGCTAAGGAGTGTGACAACTAACTTTGCAAGCTTCTTTTATATGATGCTACTTAGACTTTTTCTATATTTATAGCACAAGGTATCAGTACAATACTTAGAATTTATATCATGTATGTAACAACATCTGCATAATATAAACATTCAATGAAAGAGGTGGTGATTGCTGTCAAAAAGCCACACTGATATTTTAGGGAAATTCTCTCAGAGCCACCAATTCATTCACAATCTTACAGTGGATATGGATATGCTAAAGGCAAACAGAAGACTGGGCAGCTAACTAGTAAAAACAATCTTTCCTGTTATTAAATATTTACAAATAAATGGTACAGAAAATAGCCTACAAAACATACATCTATATAGGAACAACCCCTACTGTGGACGTAGAAATCTAATCGATGAGACTTCATTAATGCTGGAACTATGACATAAAACATCATAACATAACTACTTTGTTTAAATGCTCTGCTAAATGAAATCGCTACAAGACCCCATCTATGATCAACATCTTTACTTTCTTGATCACAGAATAACCTATACCTGCTAGTATATACATTCTGAGTAACAGAGATAGTAAGCTTATCACGGTAGGCTTTACAATGCCAGCAAATGTGAGTTACATACGAAAGGCTTATCGTATAAAACATTTCTACTTGCTATGTTCTATGAGTGACTGCATTAGAATCATATATTTAATAGATCCTATTTGATATGCTGACATCCTCCAGTATCTCCCCTTTGGCAGGGTTACAATAAGCCCATCAATATCTGGTCTTTGCCAACTTCCCACCTCAGCTACCATCACTCCCAACTTCATCATCCAGCTCTGTAACCATTTCAAACTCCCTTACACTTTCTACCTTGCCATGCTGTTACGATGCTTTGCCTTTGCTCATGTATGCTCTCTGCCCGGAACATCCTTGTCAGCCACACTGTGAGAGCTACTCAGCCTTGAAGTGTCAGGCTGTGCAAGAATTCCTCGTTGACTGACAACCACAATAAAAGGAACTCTCCAGTTTAATACTTAGCAGTTCTTATTTCAAACTTCTTCAGAAGGATGAAGCTAAAGAAGAGAGAAAATTTTGGATAGACTTAGAATGCTCAATATTTAATAACTAGAGGCCAAGTGCACGAATTCATGCACCAGTGGGATCCCTCGGCCTGGCCTGTGGGATTGGGCCAAAACCAGCTCTCTGACATCTTCCAAGGGGTCCCAGATTGCTAGAGGGCACAGGCCAAGCCGAGGGTGCCCACTGGTGCACGATCGGGGATGCGGAGGGATACGGGAGGTTGGCCAGCCGGGGAGAGACCGCAGGAGGGCTCCAGGTCGTGTCGCTCAGTCTCAATTGGCCAGACCCCAGCAGCAAGCTAACCTACTGGTCGGAGCGTCTGCCCCCTGGTGGTCAGTGCACATCATAGCGAGCAGTTGAGCGGCCTTAGCATATCATTAGCACAGTGGTCGGCAAACTCATTAGTCAACAGAGCCAAATATCAACAGTACAACGATTGAAATTTCTTTTGAGAGCCAAATTTTTTAAACTTAAACTTCTTCTAACGCCACTTCTTCAAAATAGACTCGCCCAGGCCGTGGTATTTTGTGGAAGAGCCACACTCAAGGGGCCAAAGGAGCCACATGTGGTTCGTGAGCCGCAGTTTGCCGGCCACTGCATTAGCATATTATGCTTTGATTGGTTGAACCGACCACTGGATGACCAGACACTTCGCATATTAGGCTTTTATTATATAGGATGTGCCCATATCAGCTCTCTGGGAATGGCTGGGGGATAATGAAACATTTTAAGAGATCGTTTTTGCTTTTAAACTATGTAGAATATTGTTGGGGTGGTAAGACTACTGTAGATAAAATAAGTAGAAGATACAAAATCTAACCAAAAGCAAGAGACTGGAATAATAATGATGAAGATTTATATATTATTTTATAATTTATAAGTAATTTCCATCAATCACCAAATGTAATCATTGTATTTGGGCGAAGAAGTGATTTATATTATACCCAACTCATTAAAAATAAAATTGAATCTCAGGTTATACAATTCTTCCTAATGATGGCTCTGGGACACTACTGTAACTCATTATCACTTCACATTCTCTTACATGGTACAACCCCCACAGAGAAAGGGCCTTATATAAGATTTGAAGAATGGAAAGGATTTGGATTCGGAGAAAGAGAGAAAACAGCTGTTTCCATTGAAAAGCAATGAAAACAGTATGAACATCAACAGTTTAAGAGATGGCGAAAAGATGGATATGCAGGAGCAAAACTCAGCTGGGGAGTGGGAAATGGATGCAGTTTGAAAAGAGATGCAAATCCAAAAAAAAAAAAAAGCACTTGGAATGAGATAGTATGTAATAATTTGCAACTGGCAGTTTGTGAGCAAGGCAACATCAGATGTAAAGAACTTACGAAAGACATTTTAAATAATACTCTCCAGAACATTTTATTGGAAAATCCTCAGTAGGATTCAATATACGATTAACAGTTTAGCAGCTGAAGAAACTTGGACTTGGACACAGCGGAGTGGAACATTCTGCATCCTTTGTAGAGATGGCCACAGCACAAAACATAAATGCATCCTCTGAAGATTTCTTTTAAAAAATACACAGTATGGAAAGAAGAAATCAGTCTTAGTATATTTCCCTTTGATTCCTTTGTTTCACTGCCTGGCTGCAAAACAACAGAAATGCTTTAAACAGAGAAACTTATTTAATTAACCTAATTCGATAAACAACCAGGGGGTATGTTGATTGCTACAAGTAGGAGAACCATTAGTGTCCCTCTTCCCAGGAAAACACAAGTTCACGTGCGTTGCGATGGTGTAGTTATAGATGACGTCCCCTTTCACTCTCAAAAATATTCTAGCTTGGACAATAAATGATAAAGTCATTCTAGCTGTAACACACTACAATGAACATAGCACTTTCTCTGTTACCGGAGACATCCTGTTCCACACCCCGAGGGGAACCATACACTGAAATGTCTGAGCATGGCACCCCGAGAGCTGTGCAACACGGAGGAACAGGAGACCATGAAGATCAAGGGGTGTTGGCTGGCTCCTACTTCCTAGGAAGTTTAAGGCATACGTTTTAAAGCTTACTTAACACGACCCACATTTGTCCAACAGATTTTCCTGTCCAAATTCAATTCCCAGCAGGAAATGAACAGAAATTAAATGTGCAGGTGATCCCCAGCCCGGCACACACCCGGAGTGGAAACAGGATGCTGTGCTACCACCCCCGGGGACCAGTGACAGCACCACAGCATCGGCCAGTGCCCAGGAGCCACCAGGAAGGCCTCACCCACTGTTCTCTCTCTGCTCCACGCCACGCTATGTTATGTTTAGCACATATACGGTGTTTTGTTGTTGTTGTTTTGAAAGGATCTAAATATAAAGGCCCTATTGGAAATGCTAACATGAATATGCTAAGACATTCCTAACATACATTAGCTAATATTGATATTTGTGTATGTATCACTGGAAATTCAATAGAAGTTGGTTCAATTCAATGGGATACTCTATATAGATACACACTTGATCCTCCTGGTAAAACCAGAAATTGGGTTTCATGCACACACATGCAGACAACCCATTTCTACTTTTTCCTTGATTATGTTTCCTCTTAAAAAAAAAAGAACAAAAAAAAAAAAAAAAAGAACACAATCCTCTCAAAGAAGGAAAATCTGCCAAGCCTTCAACTAGAGGCTAAAGAAATTGAAAGATTATAAATGTGTCAGGGAAAAATCAAACCAAGCTGAAAAGGAAAACGAGCTGAATTTTGTCTCCTTCCCCTCGATACGACTCGGTACATCTACATTCCCTACCACAGTGCTATTGAAAAGGGAAGAAATATGAGCATCATTATATGTCACAGGCTTTCATTGCTGCTCGAGACGAAGGCTGGCCTCGAGCTGAACATTTTCATCCTCCAGGAAAAATATTTTCCTTTTTGAGATGGTGAAAAATTTCAGTGACCATTACTAGTTACCTAGGATGCCATGGGCTTCAGGAGGTCTAAGGTCAGCTCGAGTCACTTCACACATCCTCTCCTCACTGTCCTGTCCTTTGCACCCGCCCAGGGTTGACTCGCAGAGACCCGCACCCATGCCTCCTGAGCCGGGGGAGTCCTGATCCCGTCTCTTTATTTAATGCAGGCCCTACAAAACAGGGAGGCCCTGCTTTCATTGGTTTCCTTGTGATTAAGATTTTTAAAAAATTAGTAGCAAGATAAACCCTAAAATAAAGTCCTGTTTACCAATGGCATTTTGGTGTCAGTCTTACCCATGGCAAGATTCACAATTATTTGAAAGCTGAATGGAAATCAAGTGGTTGGTGTGTGGCAAAAGCAACTTCTTCCCCGCTATACTTTTCCTCTCATTCCTTTAGAGCAGAACACTCAGCGTGGGCAGAGCACATGAATACTCAAAGGCTATTTCTCAGCCTCCCTGCCAGCTATCTGGGACCACAGGATAAAATTCCAGCAAAGGGGACCCAGTCGACGTGAGGAGGACAATGGCCAGGTCCTGCCCTTGAAGGAAAGTGGGTGCCATTCTCTTCCCTCTTCCCAGCCCTGCCCAGAATGAAGACAAAGCTGGAAGGCCTGGCGGCCATCTAAGACAGGAGATGAAAGCCCAGTCCTTAAGGAGCTCTGTCAGCCCTAGACAGGAATTTTTATGTGAAAAAAAATAAATAAATAAACTTCTATTATATTGAGGCCATTGTTATTTGGGGATTGTTTTTATAAATTGATGAGTAAATTATTTCCTCTCTTTGTTTCTCTTCATTGGTCTTCATTTCTTAGATAACATAATAATAGGAAAAAGTTAAAAATATCCTGAATGAGCCCTAACCGGTTTGGCTCAGTGGATAGAGCGTCGGCCTGTGAACTGAGGGGTCCCAGGTTCGATTCCGATCAAGGGCATGTATCTTGATTGCAGGCACATCCCCAGTGGGAGGTGTGCAGGAGGCAGCTGATTGATGTTTCTCTCTCATTGATGTTTCTAACTCTCTATCCCTCTCTCTTCCTCTCAGTAAAAAAATCAATAAAATATATATATTTTTAAAATCCTGAATAAAAGAGGTATTCTTCCTAACCATTGGAAAGACAATTCTTTCATTTAGAAAAAAAATATATTTCCATAGCTTATAATGCAATGGATTATGCTGTTCATTCTGACACAGAAAAATCTTCCTTATAATTCTAACCTCTAAAACTGCCAAGGGGGAAAAAAAGTCACATCTGCCACATCTGCTTTAAGAAAATTGGGGGGGGGGGGGAGGCTGAGGAGGTCTCCAGGGGGTACTTTAGGACTCAAGCATTAATATCCTGGCCAAAGAAATATTCTTCCTCATTTTGTTGTAGATAAATTTTCTTTGGTCCTTAGGACATAAACCACTACCTAGGAAACTCCAACAGTCCAAACAATATTAATTATTTATCACAAATCAACAGATATTTTATCACAAATTACAATATAATCAAAAGAGCATTAGGCTGAACAGTAACAAATCACTGTCAAGTTTATGACTGTATATAACTTGAAACAAGACTCTAAAAATGCCAAAAAGACATAGAAGGTGGTAGTCGCTGGTGACAACCAATATAACTAACTAAGGAATAACTGAGAAGAGAAGTGGCAGAAAGTTTAGATGCAGCAAAGCATCATATAACACTTTCACTTGAGCTCAATTTTCCCGTCAAAAAAGCGACATGGCATATAAATTATGTGAAGAAAAAACATAAACTACATATAGATAAAAATAGCAAACCACATTTAAAAACAAAATCAAAAAACCTTCTTTCAAACACTTTTTTTGTCAAGAACAATTTTCTAAAGGAATTAGTGATTATCCTGCTGCTTTCTTTTATACCTAGAAAAGAATTATCTCTGCCTACACCAACATGGGCTAGCTCCCAATTTACATCAACAGCTGATTAATTCCACAGATTATTAACAACAACAAAAAAAAGAAATCAGTATAGAAATTGAGTAGTTGTAAAATTCCAAAATATCTTAGGAACTTAGTAGTATTTGGCTTAGCTTTTGATTGGGGGTGGGTGGAATTAAATGTATTTCAGGTAGGGAGGAGAGACAGAACATACTCTTAACTACTCACTGTACACCTCGACAGAACTCAAACTTTTTCTGCCTCCTGAAATGATGTCAACTGCTTTGTATGCCTACCATCAGTAACTTCCCGCAATGACAGAAATGTTCTCTCCTTGGTGGCCACTGGTCAAGACAGTTTACAAGCTCCGGAAATGTGGCTAGTGCCAGGGAGACTGAATTCATTTTATTTTAGCTTAATTTTAATTGTCATGTGTGGCTAGTAGCTATCATATTGGATAACACAGGTCTAGACGCTGCTCTACTCCCACCACCTTTCGAGGGACCACTCAAATGCTATCTCCTCTATGAAACACTTCCAGATCCTCTGGCCTGGAAGGTAGGCCTCTTTTCTCTGTATACCACAGCAATTTACTAGACATAGAAAAGTTGCACGAGGTAATGTCAGCATATAAGCTGAAAATTAATTTAATCAACATTACTTTTATATTACCTTATAATGAAGATCTGAGTCTAGCCAATTTTTCTCCCAAGTTGGAAACAAATTCCTGTTTATTCAGTTAAACACCAAATGCAGTAGCAGATTTGGTCATGATGTTAGAAAAATTCACATCTAAATTTCCAATGGACAGTAGTAGGCAAGGCACAAGATAAATGAGACCAACAGCTGGAATGGAAGATTCACTTACAACCGTTATCACACTCATTCTGATGAAAATATGGATGTGGTATAAGGGGGACCCATGAAATAGCAGCTCTTTTTCTTTCCTTCTATACTGTTCCCCTGTTCCTTTCTTCTTTAACTACCTATTTCCTGTCCAGTCATCCTTTCTGTCTTTCACAACCATCCTAGATATTTCAATTCATGTAAATTAAAGGTATGATGGAATTCCACTAAAATAGCACTTATCACTTTCTACTATGGTTCATTAGTTATTTATGCTAACCTCTCTGTCCTACTTAATTATTTATCTTTATCTTACCCTTATGTCAATATAATGTGTATTGTTGTCAAGTGCAAAAGCATTACATGTAAGCTATACCATATTTTTTTCTTATTTAGAATAAGATTAAATTTGGAAACAAGGGTACAAACTCAAAAACCCTCAGTGACCAAGAATCAATTAATCTATCTCTCTATCTATCTATCCATTCATCTATCAATAAAGGTATCCTATCTAATGTGTGACAGCCATCATCACTCAGTGCCTGCTGCTGATGGGACATGGTGACATGGGGCCAGGGTTGCCAACTCTTTCCAGTTTTCAAGGGAAGCCAGAAACTCGGGCTTTTATTTGAAACCCAATTTATAAATGTTTAACTTATTCAATTAAAAGGAAAATAAATAAAAAAAAACTGAATGTATCAAACAAATGTCTTCTGGCAAGATCCTGCAGAAGGATTTCTGATCTCTGCCCTAAAGGATAAATGCTAGGCATTTCTTGCATTCAGCCATCCTTTACTATTCAGCCAGGTGGGAATATTTTGGTGAACAAGACATTTAAGATACCGGTACTTGCTCTGGCCTTGGTCAGGTGGCTTAGTTGGTTGAAGCACTGTCCCATACACCAAAAGATTGCAGGTTCGATTTCTGGTCAGGATACATACTTAGGCTGGAGATTTGATCCCCAGTTGGGGCACATTTGGGAGACAACTGATCTCTCTCTCTCTCTTTCTCTCTCTCTCTCTCTCTCTCTTTCTCTCTCTCTCTCTCTCTCTCTCTCTCTCTCTCTCTCTCTCTCTCTCTCTCTCTCTCCCCCTTCCTCTCTCAAAATGCATGGGAACATATCATCGGGTGAGGATTATTAAAAAGAAAAATGATACTTGCTCTAAAACAACTTATATTTGGATGCAGTAGACAAATAATAAGACACAAATTAATAGGGTAATTTTAGATAATTGTAATTGCTGTATCTAAAGTAAGCAGAGTGATTAAAAAGAGATGGGCTCATTTAGAGCAAGTGCTCAGGACAAATCAATGTCACCCTTGGTTTTTCTTACACAAATAAAAAAATTACCTCAAGGGAAGACTTAGCGGTGGCTATTTCAGAGGTCAGTGGTTGTACTTATTTCCTTGCTTTGGGGATTAATACACACTCTTTGTGGACTAGACTGTACGGAAGAATATTAGTGAACCCTCACACAGAAAAATGCTCCTGAACTGGAATAATGACTTACTTTATTATTCTGTAATAAAGTAAACATACCTGAAAATCTGAAACCCTAAGTCTCTCAGATACCCTTATAAACAACTGGCCAGGAGGTACTAGAAGAAAACTAATCCATCAAATGCATATGTTTAAGAAATTTCAGTGCCTCATCATGGACTACAGTTATATTAAGTGGGATACTAAATTTCACACTGGAAAGTAGATTATTTCCTAGGCAAACTCAAGTAAAAGTCACAATTTAACTTGCAGTTAGGCATTTTATTAAGGATATAATAATAAATTATTCAAGGAAACTTAAATTCTAATGGGATTCACATCCACACACAAAATTAAATTCTAGTAGTAGAACTTTATACTTAGGGTAACATATATATTTTTCAAAAAACAGTCACAATATAGACATCTTGGTTCTTTAGGTTTTGAGAGAACTATATTAAAAGAAAACAAAACTCAGATACCCATGAAAAATAAGTGTTTCTTAGATCACTTACCACATTATGCTCCAGAAACATACGGGGAAGATGATGGTTTGAACATATGTGACTTCTAGGTCAGCATCGTAATTGTTCAGTAGTTACACTGCTGTTAGAGTAATACTGCCGGACGGGCATAGCCCCTCCACTGGGCCTCCTGAGAGACAGAGACCTGCTGGATGGTGGCCTGGGGACAGAGCTGGGCAGAGGTGGCTCAGGCCCTACTGGGCCCTCTTTGGGATCCACGTGCTTGCAGAGATTATACTTGTGGGTTTATTATCTAGGCCACAGCAGCTAGGCCGACTCTGTGCTTGGAAGAGTCATGTACATGTAAGCTATACCATTATAGCTATACCATTATAGCTTTTGCACTTGACAACAATACACATTATATTGACTCATGCTGCTTGGGGCTGGATGTGGAAGTCTTACTAAGGAAAAGGTATTAGCACTCCTAATTGTCACCATCTAGGCCACATTCAAAACAGACTTATCAGTAACTCAGCAGAGAGTAATTTCCGATCCCTGTACTCGCTCTCTAACTTGGTTCTGATCCTAGATACACACAAATAAAACCATAGCTCCCAGAACCTCACCTGTAATGAGCAATACGTACACAACCGTAGAAGTCCGGCATCAGCACTGCGTGTGAAGGAAGTACACCTATCAAGATGCCAGAAACTAAGGAAGTTCCTGGATATACTGCACATGTAACCTAATTAAAAAGACATTAAGGGACTAACAAACTGGCCACACTACCAGAAAATTACTCAGTGTTTTAGGAAGTAAACAAAATGTGTCTGGCAGAATTCCACCAAGGCATCTGAATGTGCCGGGTTGGGAGCTGGAGGTGTGGACAGGCCACTGGAGGTGGGTCACACACTCTTTAGCGTAATTCAGAGCAGCTGTGCTAGAAGGCTCACACAGCCTCCACAACTTACAGAAAACAAGTGTGCTGGGGCTTTTCCTTCCATAAAAAGCTGAACTACCAGAAAGGGGGTTAGAAACAGTCATAGCACAATCCTGGCGTTGAGGTCAAAGCAAAAACACTGACTTTAAGTGTGAATTCTGGCATTACCAGTACAGCAAAAGGCAGAGGGAAAGACAGCAGACACAAAACTCCTGCTGGACTTTGTAGAACTCCCTCTTCCTCTGTGCTTCACCCTTTAACTTCTAGAATCTTCAACCTGTATAGTTGACTTCTATCAACTAGCACTCCAGCACAAGTTAGCCTTCCTGATAATCCTGCAAGACAGGGAGACCAACTTCAGTTCTGAACAGCAAAGATGACTTAGAATGGAAAAATAAAAAATAAAACTATATATGAAGTAATTTTAAAACACACAATAATATGAAGACAAATTTATTCTTGAAAAATTATTCAACTCACCATTGTATTGTCAGAATTTGAGAAAACGTGGCCTCTATGAAAGAACAAGAAAGGAAGAGCTGAGGAAGGAGTAATATTTAAAGGTAGCTGGATTTCTTAGGAAATAGGCAAATGCAAACTAAAAATTCAATAGCAGAATTTAAATCCTCATATAAAGAAATAAACCAGTAGAAAACAAACTTCCTCCATCCCAAGGAAAAGACAAAGAAAAATCAGATGAAGAAGAAAGAAAAGCTGGGTGTGGAGTAGAAAGAACAGATATCAATCTACAGGTAACCTTACAAGGGACAGAAAAATGAAAAGGAAGAAAATATCAAATATTTGTGGGGGAAAAACCTTTCACACGCTAATATAAAACTGAAGGACTCAGGACCAGGCAAAAGTAGTAAGAATTGACCCATGTCTGGTCATATCCTAGTTCATCTTTAAAGTGTAAGAATTTTTTTTTTAAACTTCTAAAATCATCATGATAGAACGTTTAAAATCCACATAGGAGAACATCAAAATAGCTAAAACTTTCCCAGAAGCCCAAGAAGCAATACTGTAACTCAATCAAATACTCGGACAAGTTGTTCATTCATGACTGAAAACAGAAAACAGAGACAGATATGCTAGGGCCCTCACATACTTGTATGAAAAGACAATATGCATACACATACAGCGTCAATATAAAGATGAAATAAGTAGCTGTTGTAAATGTTGTCACACAAAAAAGAATGTAAAAGGCACAAGTAATTTCTAAAGAAAAAATATGAATCTATGAAAACATAAAAAGAAGCATTAATAATATGCCAAAAAGAAACAGAGGAAGAGTAATAAAAGGAATACTGTAACTATTGTCAATTTTAATAGAGGATATTGATGTATTTTTTATAAATCAATTAATAGGAAAATATATGTTCATGTTCTTTAAAAATTTAAGGTAGGTATTATTGCAACTTATAAAGATGCATTCCTCTCAAATAATTTAAAAAAACAAAGCCATCAATAGCATCCAACTACATGAGAGAGAAAGATACAATTATTTCAGTCAATATGTGACATACTCCTACATTTAAAAACAAGTGTCTTAGGATGAAAAGACAAAATAAATGAAGATGCAACACAGATAGAATGCAGTGATGTATGTGTACAAGGGTGGGGAGAGGGAAAGGAGGGAGACATATATATATAGGATCTATTCTATGAACAATGATAAGGACTGTGATAAGAACATCTATATATGACGTTTGCACATTACTAAAATCTGGGGAGTAAGTATTACCCCATATTATAAATGAAAAATTTGCAAATTAGAGGTTTCATATAGCAAAAAATAAAGTATTAAAAATACTTTAAAAAGAAGCAAATATAATAAATAAATAAATATAATAAAAAAGAAATAAATGCAGAAATGTAATAGGGTAGAAAATATTGACATTTCTTATTCTTTTTCCACTTAAACTTAAAGGCAAAAGAAATAGATATTCAAAGAATTTAAATATTACAACTGATAAGTTTGCTTTAATTAATATATAAGGGGCAAAAGTAGGTTTACAATTGTGAGTACCCAAAATACATTTATTCTTGTATAATTATTTATCAACTAGAGGCCCGGTGCACGAAATTCATGCACTGGGGGGGGGGGTGTCCCTCAGCCCAGCCTGCACCCTCTCCAATCTGGGACCCCTTGAGGGATGTCCGACTGCCCGTTTAGGCCCGATCCCAGTAGGATTGGGCCTAAATGGGCAGTTGGACATCCCTCTCACAATCCAGGACTGCTGGCTCCCAACTGCTTGCCTGCCTACCTTCCTGATTGCCCCTAACCACTTCTGCCTGCCAACCTGATCACCCCCTAACTACCCTCCCCTGCCAGCCTGATTGGTACCTAACTGCTACCCTACCAGCCCAATTGCCCCTAACTGCCCTCCCCTGCCAGACTGATTGCCCCTAACTGCCCTCCCCTGCCAGCCTAATTGCCCCTAACTGCCCTCCCCTGCCAGCCTGGTCACCCCTAACTGCCCTCCCCTGCCGGTCTGGTTCCCCCCCAACTGCCCTCCCCTGCTGACCCAGTCACCCCTAACTGCCCTCCCCTGCCAGCCTCATTGCCCCTAACTGCTTTCCCCTGCCAGTCTGGTCACCCCTAACTGCCCTCCCCTGCAGGCCTGCATCCCCCCAACTGCCCTCCCTGCAGGCCTGGTCCCCACCAACTGCCATCCCCTGAAGGCCTGGTCCCCCCCTACTGCCCTCCTCTGCTGGCCATCTTGTGTCCACATGGGGGCAGCCATCTTGTGTGTTGGAGTGATGGTCAACTTGCATATTGCTCTTTTATTAGATAGGATTATTGTCCATATGAACAATTGTATACCTACTTTTGCCCCACTCTGTATTAAGTTCTACACTCTCTAAAAGGTACACCTTTCATTGTTAGGGAGTACTTTTTATTTTTATTTTTTTACATATATTTATTGATTTCAGAGAGAAAGGAGAGGAAGAGAGAGAGAAACATCAATGATGAGAGAGAATCATTGATTTGCTGCCTCCTGCACGCCCCCCTACTGGGGATCAAGCCTGCAACCAGGCATGTGCCCTTGACGGGAATCAAACCTGGGACCCTTCAGTCCACAGGCCGAGGCTCTGTCCACTGAGCCAAACTGGCTATGGCAGGAGTACTTTTTAAAATAATCCTATATTATAACAAAAACAAAACTTTAGCACATTTTAAAAGGAAGCCTTTCTTTTATAAATTTATTTATAAGTTTTAAAGATTACTTTATTAAATAATAAAAATAAGTCAAAACTAAAAATTGAAAATAATGATAGAATCAACACCTATGCTTTGTTGCCAAGTTGTAATGAGAGATAAATTTATAACAAAATGATTTTATTTCTAAGGGCTATAAAGTAGAAAAAGTTAGATAAGCATTTAAGTACATAAGTTAGAAATATAACAAGGGGAAAAAAGAGGTAAAAATCAAGCTAGAAATTTATTAGAAGATAGAAAAAAACACACACTGAAACTGATTAAAACATCCAAGAACAAGTGTTATGAAATAAAAGTATATCAAAAAGAGAACCCCCTACATCAATAGTTCTTAATTTTACTGTACTTACAGATTACTAGGGAAATTATTAAAAACATATTGACTCAACTACAAAAGATGGGGGATGGTGTCCAGAACTAACTGCTTTAAACTATCACTCCAGTAGTTCTGATACCTGTGGTCTGAGGACAACCCTTTGAGAACTTGAGAAATGTTTTATATACCCAGCCCAAGTCTATTAAAGATAAATAAGCAAATAAAACAACTCAATAATACAGGGACAAAAATATATGGCAAAGATTTTTCAAGTTATAAGAAAACACTTTTCACCATTTTATCCTAATAAATTTTAAACACTCAAAGACATAATTTATTCCCCAGCAGAAGAAAAAAGAATGACTAAAAAGGAAAAATAAAACTGAACAGATGAATAGCCACAAAAGCAATAAAAAGTTGTCAATGAAATACCTTCTGAAGAGAACCAGGCCAATATGATTACATCAAGTCCTACGAACCCAAGGGACAGATATTAGTGTCAAAATGTTTCAAATAGCTTCCCAAATAATTTTATGATGCTAGCATAACCATGAGAAATACAGCTTAAAAAAAGAAAACCACAACCAATCTCACTCAAAAACAAGTACAAAAATAAACTACTTACAAATATACTCTAACAGTATATTAACATATCACCCTGTGCTTATATTGGTATTATGCACAGGTGCAGTATTCATTTAGTCACCACAAAATTATTAGTGTAATTCTTCACATCAATATGTGAAGGCAAAAAAAAAAAAAACAAGTGGGTAAATATATATATATGATAAAAGCTGTCTGTTAAAGACAGCAAAGTGAAAACACGTGTTCCTGTTGCTCTGTCACAAAACCCCAGAGAAACATAAAAATTAATAAAGGGAAAAGTCATTTAAAATACTGTTAGGAGGACAGAAGGGGGAGCCCTATCACACTACCATTGAACATCAATTATAGACCTCAGCAGGAAGAACTGTCAGTTAAGGACTCAGCAGGAAGAACTGTCAGTTAAGGACCTCAACAGCAAGACTAGCATCTTGCAAGGCACACTGCTTCAGGACTCCTGCAGGAGGAAGGAAGAGTCCTTCCTTGCCCAGCAACTCAGTCAATAAGAAACCATCACCACCCTGAACTCTCATTTTCCTCCAATGGACTTTCAACAATAAAGATTTAAAATAAAATGTAAAAAACAGAAATAACCAAATAACGGTCAGAATTTTTGCTAGAAAGATGCCACAGATGTCTTTGTAGAGATTCACCTAAAAGAGACTTCTCAAAAATGCTGACTACACATTTTAAAATAAACATTTAGAAAATAAGACAGTTATTTTCTTTACATAAATGAGTTGCTTCCTAAATTTACTTGGTTAGTTTCTATTTTTAATCCTGAGGCACCAATCTGGACAGGAGTAACAGTATGACTTAAATAAGGAAGAAATTAAAAATGAAGAAAGGACAAAACACAGGAAATAATCCAGTGGCATCACCACCCACGTCACGGTTATTTTCTAAATATGTCTCTACATACTAGATTGAGATAACCCAAAATTGTTAAAGTAATATTATTCCCATTAGCTTAAAGGAATACCAAAGGTTTAAACACACTCACTTTGATCCAGGTCACTGTATACATCAAATTCCAGGTTTCTAACTCAGAGTAATTAATTCACCCAAGCACCAACTCAGGGAACATTTACAATTTATTTACAATTTAACAAGAAAATTTTACACTGTCATCTATAAAAGGAAATAGCTTCTATTTGTTACTAGATCTTTAGAAAACTGTCAATTATTTTTTAAGCTTTTAGATTTCCAGCTTTTCACAGAGCAAGATTTTAAAATTATTACTAATAAAGTTTATAATATACCAGTTGAGTACTAGCATTTTGCTGGTACTTGAGCTAGAACTCGGCGCTTACATATTAATCACATGAGAAAACTACTGATACACAGCATCCAGACCTCAATGTTATAGGGCATCTCATCACATAAAAGTGCTTTTGTGTCATTCTTGGGAATTATTCCGTAGAGAATAAAGGAAGCATTCAAAATTTATAAATAGAATCTTATCTCTCTTTTAAGATAAGTTTCAGACAAGTCATCTGAAGGAGGAGAGGTTACTTTAAATTCTGAAGACAGCTTCTTCATCATTTTATGTAACGAAAGAAAAGCAAGTTTGGATATTAAGCAGGGTTCAAAGCGTTCTTTAAAAAGACTGTTTCAATATACAGTAGGACCCTGAGACACATTCTCTAGATATGAATGTTCAAGAGACGTGACTGGGATTTGCTTCCTAGAGCAGGGTTCTTCAAACAATAGTGATGGTAACAATCATAGTAAACCCTCACTTGTACCCTTCATAACTGAAAAGTATTTCCCCATACTCTATTTCACTTAATTGAAAAACAGTCATGGAAGCAAGTGTGACATCATCATCCCTATTTTGCCAATGATGAAACTGATGTTCAGAGTTTAAGAACAGAGGAGGCTTGAGAGGTAGAGCACTACACAGATCCCAATTCTTGACAGAACAATCCAAGAATCTTCCCTTATCGCTACACTGCCTCCTACAATGACATCTTACTACAGCAGTTTGCATCTCTCAAATCAAGTTCATGTTAAATGTTTAACAATTGGGAAGCTCTCACTGGATAGATATTTTCACTAAACTAACCAACATTACTTTATGCTGTCCTCAGGGTTTTTATTATGGTTAAAACCTACTCATACTTTGAGAGATACTATACTTTTAATTTAAATTGCTGTTTGAGTGACAATTATTCCACAGCTTTACTTTCAGATGAGTGGTATTAGTTACAAGTCATACATTTACCCTTCTGTACTACACTTATAAAATAAACCATCATGGGTAATTTTGTAAAATTTATCATTCAAATTCATTATTCTAGATCTAGGATCTTTGCCTAGGAATGAAACCATACAAACAACTTTATGAGCTAATGCCAAACAGTTTTTCAAAGTTTTATAACAATTTACACTCATAAACACAATAGTATAAAAGAATTCCCATGAATCCATATCAATTGTATCAGTAATATTATAGAATATTATATGACAGTATAAATAAGATAGAGCTATATACCACAACAAGGTGATTTTTAAAAATATACTGATTTTTTTAGGAAGTAAATGATAAAGCTGTCACAGAACTAAGTAACATTTTTATAAATATCAAAGCCACACACACACACATTTATGGCAAAATTACTTGTAAAAAAAAAACCCTAGGGAAATAATAAACACAAAATCTGGATGGTGTTTTTTCCTGGTGAAAACAGAAACATGAGATTTGGGAAAAGTACTTAGATATTTATGTTACAAATATTCTTTTGTAAGTATAAAATAATGCACATTTGTATTTTTAAAAGTGATAACGGCACCATACAAGTCTTAATTCACATTACAGTAAAATCTTAAAAAGATTTTTTCTGCTAAAATAGTCAAGAATTTTTATCTTTCTGAGAGTCTCACCTAATCCTTTAATATTTCAATCATACTCTTTGGGATGATCTCTCTGGTCATTATCTATAGTGACAATTGCCTGATCCACTCCTGACATACCCCATTTGTGCAAATTTATGTGTTAACTCGGCTCTTACTGAGCCGGTTCCACTGGCTCCACGGAAACCTTCATCCTTTGCAAGATGTCCAATTAGATTTGTGCATTTTGCATGGTATTTGCCTGTGATTTTGAAATGTTCACAGAAGACAGCAAAAGACTACCCACTTGATGACAAAGAATGGAGATGCTGGTAGGACTAACAGAGAGATTCACAAATAAGGACTAACTTGACAAATCATTAATAAACAGCTTGTTTTTGAGAGCAACCTCATAATGGCAGGAACTGTGATGATAAGCACCGACAACTTGGATTCCTAAACATTAAGCACATTTCCTAACCTACATAGAGCCTCAGATTTTCCTCTTCGATGAACTGTCTGACAGGAACTACTGGCCCCTCAATGTTGCTATAAAGGAGGTAAGACAATTTATAAAAAACTCTGTAAACATTCAAGTACATTTAATCAAATGTTAATATTTTAAAGAGACTTCATTCATGAGAAAATTTCAAGAGAAAACAGTCACACAAATGAAGCCATATTTATTTTGACTTAGAGCCAAATGAACAAAGCACATCACAACAAATAATACAGGAATATTTCATTCACTAAGCATTTCCCAAAGATCACTAGAGACGGCTCCTAATAGAGTCCCAGGGGAATGATTTAAACTACAAGCTCCCAGTTGAAAACAGGATCCACTTGGCTTTCAACTTTACAGAAACGTAGGTATTAAATAATATTAGGGCCATGGGTAGCCATCCCAAAATTGAGAATGTTTGGGGTTTGTCATATGTTTTCTTTTTATGGCCAGAAAGAGGTGTTTTATTTTAGGAAAAGAACATGGACTAAAAAATGCAAGAGGTGAGGTACTTTTCAAATAGCAATATTTTTATTACCACCACTAGTGAACTGATTCAAATTTTCTTCCCAGGAAGGAAAAGGCCCTCGAGGCAAAGGGCTCAGTGAGAGCCATTTGGGTGAATCCTCCAGCAGCAGTGTGATATTTGGATTGGTAGTTGCCCATCTGTGTAGGGCCATCACTTCCACTATGTGGTAAATTCCCTTAAAATAACTAAACGCTGTCAAAATCCACAAATGCCTCCACATTCAGTTCTACAAAGCTGGTGACTATTGCTAAGTCATTCCCCAAACCCAAATCTCTCCAGGCTCTCTGTCTGTTTGCTTTGTTTATATCCCATCACTGTTCAGGATACTATGCTGACGCTAATTGTTCAAAGGCAGGAAGGGGGTCTGTATGTTCCTTTGTCCCATGCTGTGACCAAATCTGGAAGCAGTAATACCTGCCAAAGCAGCCAGGCCACATCAGTAAGGTGAAGGATTCACGTAGCTTTGCTGGCAGGATGATTGCTCCCAAGCACAGCCAACCTTTTCTGTTGCAAAGAAAATGCATGCTTTCCCCTGACTCTTTGACACAGACCATAATAACCTTGCTACTCGGCTATCAAGGATTTATCTGTCCTTGGAAGTATTTTATACACAACACCTCCAAGTTTTGACACTGCTACATGGGAAAATTGTAAACGATTATAGATGCAAAAAGCACTGGGGGGGAGGAGGTGTAAGGGGGAGCCTAAGTGTTACTAACTTTTTAAAATCTCACATGCTTTTATTAGTAAACTAGAGGCCTGGTGCACGAAATTCATGCATGGGGGTGTGTGTGTCTCAGCCCAGCCTGCACCCTCTCCAATCTGGGACCTCTCGAGGGATGTCCGGCTGGATCCTAGTAGGATCAGGCCTAAACGGGCAGTCGGACATCCCTTTCACAATCCAGGACTGCTGGCTCCCAACTGCTCACCTGCCAGCCTTCCTGATTGACCCTAACCGCTCCTGCCTGCCAGCCTGATCACCTCCTAACCATTCCCCTGCCAGACTGATTGATGCCTAACTGCTCCCCTGCCAGCCTGTTTGCCCCTAACTGCCCTCCCCTACAGGCTTGGTCCCGCCCAACTGCTCTCCCCTGCAAGCCTGGGTCCCTCCCAACTGCCCTTCCCTGCAGGCCTGGTTGCCCCCAACTTCCCTCCTCTGCCAACCTGGTCACCCCTAACTGCCCTCCCCTGCAGGCTTGATCGCCCCCAACTGCCCACCCTTGCAGGCCTGTTCCCTCCCAACTGCCCTCCTCTGCTGGCCATCTTGTGGCAGTCATCTTGTGTCCACATGGGAGCAGGAACTTTGACCACATGGGGTCAGCCATCTTGTGTTGGAGTGATGGTCAATTTGCATATTGCATATTACCGGCCTCTAGTTATTTAAATATTTTACTTTTTCTAACTTTTTAGCTTGGGAAGTTGTATATTCTTGTTTTCCTATATAATAAAAGCCTAATATGCTAAGTGTCTGGTCATCCGGTTGTCCGTTAAACCAATCAAAGCATAATATACTAATGATATACTAAGGCCGCTCAACCACTTGCTATGACGTGCACTGACCATCAGGGGGCAGACAGTTGACCAGTTAGATAGGATAGAGGCCTGGTGCATGAGTGAGGGCCAGCTGGTTTGCCCAGAAGGGTGTCCTGGATCAGGGTGGAGGTTCCCTTGGGGCATGGGGCGGCCTGGGCAAGGGACCTGTGGTGGTTTGCAGGCTGGCCACACCCCGTGGCGACCCAAGCGGAGGCTCTGGTATCTGGGATTTATTTTATCTTCTATAATTGAAACTTTGTAGCCTTAAGTGGAGGCCTGGGCCCTCCAGGGTGTGTGGAAAGCTTGGCTTCCTCCATTGCCAGGGGCAACTCAAGCCTCCTGCTCTCTCCAGCTCTGTGGCTGCTGCCATTTTTATTGGGATTTATTTTATCTTCTATAATTGAAACTTTGTAGCCTTGAGTGGAGGCCTGGGCCCACCAGGGTGTGTGGAAAGCTTGGCTTCCTCCATTGTCAGGGAAACCCAAGCCTCCTGCTCACTCCGAGGCTGCAGCCATCTTGGTTGGGGTTAATTTGCATACTCGCTCCTGAATGGCTGGTGGGCGTGGCTTGTGGGTGTAGTGGAGTGATGGTTAAATTGCATACTCTTTTATTAGATAGGACTAGAGGCCCGGTGCATGAATTTGTGCACTGGTGAGGTTCCTCGGCCTGGCCTGCAGGATCAGGCCAAAACTGGCTCTCCAACATCTTCCATGGGGTACCAGATTGCGAGAGGGCACAGGCCAGGCCGAGGGACCCCACAGGTACATAATCAGGGCCGGGAAAGAATGCAGGAGTTTGGCCAGCTGGGGAGGGACTGCGGGATGGCTCCAGGGCATGTCCAACCCGTCTTGCTCAGTCCTGATTGTCCGGACCCCGGCAGCCAGCTAACCTACCTGTCAGAGCGTCTGCCCCCTGGTGGTCAGTGCACATCATAGTGACTGGTCAACTGGTCAACTGTCTGCCCCCTGATGGTCAGTGCACGTCATAGCAAGTGGTTGAGCGGCCTTAGTATATCATTAGCATATTATGCTTTGATTGGTTTAACGGACAACCGGATGACCAGACACTTAGCATATTAGGCTTTTATTATATAGGAAAACAAGAATATTCAACTTCCCAAGCTAAAAAGTTAGAAAAGGTAAAATATTTAAATAACTAGAGGCCGGTGCACAGATTTATGCACCAGTGGGGTTCCTCAGCCTGGTCTGCGGGGATCAGGCCAAAACTGGCTCTCCAACATCCTGAGGAGTCCCAGATTGCAAGAGGGCAATTCTCGGGTGACGCGCCCCGGCCCGGGATCATGCTCCCTCCTCTCGTCTCCCAATGTTATGTCACTTTCTCTTTGTATAGGCAGTCCTCGGGTTACATCAGACTCGACATACATCGTTTTGTGGTTTCATGGTTACGTCACCATCTCCCATTTATTTATTGAAAAAAAAAAAAATTCCGTCACATTTATTGAAAAAAAAAGTTCCGCCATTTCAACGTATGTACATATGTGCTTTATGTTTTTTATTATTTATTTACCACAAGTAAAGGTCAGGAATTGTTATCTTTTAATTTTTTTTTTTTTACTGTTTCACTTCATTACTGCTGTGTATGTGCTCCATTTGAGAGACATAGGTGCTTATGTAGATGGGTTCTGAGTTAATGGATCTCCGATGTAACCCGAGGACCTACTGTATCTGTCTCGCTTCTTTCATCTCACTTAACCCTGTTTGGTGGTAACTGACGACTTGTGGGCATTTAGCTGCAAAATGCAATTATTTAGCAAACAGGATTTACTTAGCCTGGAATCTAGTCAGCCTAGGGCAGGACCCTGCTCAATGTCAGGCTCCCGCCAGGCCCTTCCATCCAGGCAAAGTCCTGTGGTGGTGCAAACCTCCTCTTTCCTACCTGAGCTGCTCCTTCGCCTCCTTCCCTCCCCAGAGGTTGCCCACTGGCGCTACTATCCACCTGGAAGGAGGGAAACCATGGCCAGTTTCCAAGCAGAGAGTGGCAGTAGGAAAATGTGCTGCCTCAACTGGAAATTGATATTAAGCAGATGGGCCTGTCCAGGCACCAAACATCGGGGCCACAGCCAGTAGGTCCTATACGTCTCATCAGTTAGCTAATCAAGTCGAAAAGTTTCTGTAAGGGCCAGACTCACAACCTCTTCAATGGGCTAGAGACCCGGTGGGGAGCCAGACCCGAAGTGGGGAGTCAATGGGCTACAGGCCCGGTGCATGGATTTGTGCACCGGTGGGGTCCCTTGGCCTGGCCTGCAGGGATCAGGCCAAAACCAGCTTTCTGACATCTACCAAAGTGTCCAGGGTTGTGAGAGGGTGGTTCTCGGGTAACGTAGCTCGGAATCGGGCTCCCTCCTCTCTGCTTCTGGGTGAGTCACCTGAGAACCACAACTGCCAAGTCACTGCAGCTCAGCAGCTCAGCAGGTCCTGCGTTGAGCATCTGCCCCCTGGTAGTCGGTGTGTGTCATAACTATCAGTTGGATGGTCAACCGGTTGCTTAGGCTTTTATATATAGAGAGAAAGGTATGAGTAGTTTTACTGATAATCTTAGCATACATTGAAAGAATAGTTGTACTCTTACACAAATATTTTCACAGAATAGAAAAAAAAAAATGTTCCCTTGACTCCTTTTATGAGCCACCGTAACCCTGACTCAAACTAGACAAAGGCCATTCTAATGTCCCAGATAAATATGGATATTAAGAGTTTTGTTTGCTTGTTCTTTTTATTGTACCATTTACACTCAGTAGTTATTTACTTTGTGATAAAAAAGCTTTTAAGAAAAATTATTGACCAAAAAAATAATGGCACACACACCAACCAAAAGTTAGCTTTAAGAGTGAATCTGATAATAAACTAGTAAGAGTCTGTCAGTCAGGTGTATTTCAGTGACAGAAACCCATCTAAACTGGATTATATAAAAACGGAGAACTCGGTGGCTCTCCTATCTGATGAGATGTTCAGATTAGCTGTCAGGGTTCTGTATTTCCAGCTCAAGCTCTGACTTCCTCTCAGGATGATGAGCTCCCACTGACACCAGATCATCTTGCTTCCTACTCACTAAGAAATTCCAGGGGGGGAAAGTTAGTCTCCTTTCCAATAATTCCAGTGAAAATGCCAAGAACTGATTCTCACTTGGCCACTATTGGTTACTTAAGTGATTAGTCCCGATGGGCAGAAAATGGGTTCCTGGTCCATTACAGGTGCAAGCAGTCCCTCCTCAACAAGACAAACTGAGAATATAGAAGAGGTTTCCTAAGGGAAATTCCAGATACTAGAGAAGAAAAGGGGAACTGATGCTAGAAAAGCACACACCACAGATAGCCACCAGAGTCAATACCTTAAAAGAACAAAGAAAAAAAGAAAAAAGACCCCCCCCCCCAAAAAAAAAAGACATAATGAGCAGCTCAACTCACCAGCCCAATTCCTCTTCTCTAACAAGGCCCCCAGGAATCTGAATTTAAATTACATTTGCCTACAACAATGATGAATCTGAACAATTTTGCCCTCAGAGTGACTGGGAGTTGGCATTTTGGCAGGCAATCCAAATACAATAGTATACAGATGAACTTTGATTGTTACTCTCTATCTTGCAGAAGCTTTGAATTATGAAAGCTGCTCATATAGTTCTTAGAAAATAGTTATGCCTTGCAATAACCCCTTTTTCTGAGAAGCTTTCTATAGCTCATTTAACCCATCCCCAAATATTCCTGTTCATATGGAGGTGAGTGCAGCTGTACTTGCTCGGAGAAAAGTCAACTACAAGAAAACCCAATTTCCAGGTCACGTAAATTCCGGCATGCTTTTCCACATTTGAAAATGAGACAATACTGCATGTACTGACTCTGTACTGACTCAGCTGAAGTACTTTTGAAAAACAAGTACCTCAGTACAATCCAAATATTTAATTTACAAAGTTTTGTTCTACAAGTAAAGTACCTACTGTTTTAGGTAAAGGCTGTCTACTTCTTACAATACAAAGTTGTTAAGCCTAACATCCCATGGGTTTTAGTTTTTGTTTTAAAAGGGTTTTCTTAACTCAGTAAATTACACTATTGGTGAGGAAAATCAGTATCAGAATATTTGTTTCTAAAAGCCACCAAGAAAGGAGTGCATTTAAAACAGTGAACTCATTCTTAATTATCGTTCTCTAAGAAATGCCTTCATTTCTCAGTCTTCTCTCAACTTATTTCAAAAGGCAAAATAATGGAAATATGAGCAGATGTCATTCCTTTGGGATATCTCCTGGAAAAACAAGAGGACTCCAGGGCATAAATCTCCATCTCCTGATTCTGGTGACATCTTCATTTGTCCATCCGCAGATGTAACTGTAAGGTCCCAGAATGTCCCAATGCTTGACAGAACATGACCTACTAAGACTCCCTCAAGAATCTGCTCAATCATGGCTCTAACTCTATCAAGCTTTCCTAATTAATAGGGTACAATTTATTTATACCTAGGAGGGCCAACCACTTTCATCACCATTAGACACAGACTGACATCTGAAATCAATTAACTTTTCCATCAAAAACCTGGAAGTGCATTTTAGAACCTATTTGAAAATGTAAACAGGTTTACACATTAATTAACCGGATCTCCCAGACAATTTATTATGCTTTGGCTCCCTCACAAAAAAAGATGCAAATTCAGAAGTTATGAGTTGAGTTTTCATACCTGCTTTGAAAGAAATAAGCTTTTGAAATTTTCTTTTTTTATACATTCTTCTCAATTCAGCAAACAAAAATGAATAACTATTTTCCTAATCAGTTTCCTCCAGTTAAAATTACTAAGCTACCCATTATATAAAACACTGGCCAATGTAAGAAATTAGTTGATAATAAACACATATTATAATGACATTGTATTGACTTTTTCTAAAATATATTTTTATTGATTTCAGAGATAAAGGGAGAGGGAGATAGAAATAGAAACACCAATGATGAGAGAGAATCGTTGATTGGCTTCCTCCTGCACGCCCCCTACTGGGGACCGAGCATGCAACCCAGGCATGTGCCCTTGACCAGAATCGAACCAGAACCCTTCAATCTGCAGGCCCATATTCTAGCCACTGAGCCAAACCAAATAGGGCTGTATTGACTTTTAAATTTCAGCCTTCCATACTGTGAAGCCTCAATGACAATATCACATAAAGAATATTTATAAACGAGCAGTCTTTTTGCTATTATGAAAACATCTTCCTTCATTTAAAAAAAAAAAATGGCATTTTGTTGCCCGACCAGTGTGGCTCAGTGGCTGAGCACCAACCTATGAACCTGGAGATCACAGTTCAATTCCCGGTCAGGGCACGTGCCTGGGTTGTGAGCTCAATCCCCAGTGTAGGATGTGCAAGAGGCAGCCAATCAATAGTTCTCTCTCATCATTGATGTTTCTAGCTCTCTCTCCCTGTCCCTTCCTCTCTGAAATCAATAAAACTATATTTAAAATATAAAAATGACATTTTGTTTTCAGTAAGCAAACTGGCATGATAATATCAAGACTGCACCAAAAATTATTTCCTTCTTATGCTAAAAAAAAAAAAAATTAGCCCCGGCCAGTATTTCACAGTGAGCATCAGTCCATGGACGAAAGGGTTGGGGATTCCATTCCTGGTCCAGGGCTCGTTCCTAGGTTGCAACTTTGACCCCCATTGTGGGATGCAACCAATTGATGTATCTCTCTCTCACATTGATGTCTCTCTCCCACCCCCCTCCCTTCCACTCTCTCTAAAAATCAATTGGGGGTGGGGGGAGGAATCCTCAAGTGAGGATTAAAAAAATTAAAAAAATAAATAAACTGTACACAGTTAATCTATGGAGACTACTTGTCACCTGAGTATAGGCAGGCAAAAGTAATGAGTAAAAATAATAATAATAATAATAATAATAATAAGCAGCCTATAGGAGCAACTATATATCTGCTATATGTCCAACCAAGTCAACAAAGTATATGGCGTATCTCGTTGGCCTGAGAAAGCAGTACTCATTCAAAGAGATGATGAAAAGTCCTAGAGAGAGAAACTCCCACCTTAGCAGCCCTCAAGGGCAGCAGAAACAACTGATCTAGGTGACATGAGCTGGATGCCTAATGAAAGCAAGAGAGTAACACCTGACATGAGATTTCAGCGCTAGCTGTGCTCCCCCACAGCGCGGTGACAAGTTGGGGGAAAGAGAAGATAGAAGGATGTACTTAATATGTCGCTAAAATTATCCGCAAAAGTCTTAGGTGTGCATTTATGAAGTTCATGTTCCTATTTAAAGCAAAGCTCTGTTGTTACATTTATTTTCTTTAAAGTTCTACATCCCAAATGTTTACTCATGCCTGTAAGATGTTATGAAGTCACATATCCCTAATTCAAAATTAATGTGGTAGAGGTAGTGGTTGGTCTTTATATTTTCTATATGTTTTTATTGATTTCAGAGAGAGGAACAGAGAGGGGGAGAGAGACAGAAACAACATCAATGAGAGAGACACATCAATTGGCTGCCTCCTGCACGCCCCCTACTGGGGATCAAGCCTATAACCCAGGCATGTGTCCTGATCAGGAATCGACCCGGTGATCTCCTGATGCTTAACCAACTGAGCCACACCAGCCAGGCAGTGATTGGCCTTTATAAATTCTTTAAACAAATGCACCAAGAGAGTGGGTAACTGCTCCCTAGTTTATGCCCCCAAGAATATAAACAGCTTGCCAATTAGAAAAACTCAAAATAACCCAGTCCTGAGATCCCTGAACCAGATAGAGAGCAGAAACATCAAATAAATTTTAAAAATGACAGTCCATGGAGTAGTACAGCTGGTTATTAACCATTTGGAGAAATGTTTTTTCACCAAAAATACAGACTGCAAGTTAAAAGAGCATGCCCCTTTTCCTCTATAAAAATTAAAATAATTTTGAAAACTAAGAGCCAAAAATATTGGTTGGAATACAGTACATGTTCTCAATGTTTTGTAGGCAGCAAAATGTAGTGCAATCCTTTTTGAAATTCTGTTCACCCCTTTAACACAAAATTGTTTAATTGGAAACATCCTAAATATGTTTAAGTATCAAAAACATATTTCAGACCCTGCACAACATATCCGTTCCTAACTCCAAATACTTTTTGTGAAAGGAAAAGAAAAAAAAGTATTAGGAAACAGCAATAGTAGGAGCTAATGTCAAGAAAATTTAAAAATCCCTATTTTAATTATATGTTATATGTTATGAAGTAGACACTAGCAAATTTGCTAAAGCTGTATTTGCCATTTCTCCTTCTTTCAAAGGAATAAAAACATTATTGAGTGTGTCACAGAATCTTAACATATTCATATATAGTCCCACATATATACTATTATATTCATGTATATTCATATTTTCCCATAAATAAGCAATATGCACATTATCCATGATTTCTTCAAGATTAGGCACTCTAAATCCATAGCTTCTCCATTAAAAGATGATTCACAACAGTTTCAAAATAACGTTTTGACAGTTTCCAAAATAACTTCATACTTTGTATTTCAGAAACCTAGGATTAAACATTATTCTGGCTCAGAAGTTAACAGTATCGCAGAAATTGATTAACCAAAAAAAGTAAGAACTCTCACAGCACATAGACAGATTACAGGCTCTGAAGTCACACTTGCCCAGGTGCAAATCTCAGCCTCACCATTGGACCCTGGGCAACTTATTTGAGGTTTTCTTTACTTAACAGTTTCCTCATCCAAAAACGGGAAATCTGTTCATTCAGTAACTGAGCACCTACCAGGCTCCAGGCATATAACAGCTGCCATCCTAGGAATTCAGCCCAGAAGAAAGAAAGAAAAATAAAAAATAAAAAAGTTGCTGCCCTCATAGAGCTCATATGCTGGTGGAATAATATCTCATAAGGCTGTGGTAAGGAATTAGAAAAATAATAAACAAAAATAATTCATAACAACAGGGTTTTTAGAAATGCATCATTAGGCGGTTTCATCCTTGTTTAAATATCATTGAATGCACTTACACAAACCTAGATGGTATAGCCTACTACACACCTAGGTTACATGGTATAGCCTATTTATTGTTCCGAGGCTACAAAACTGTTACAGCATGTTTCTCTACTGAATACTGTAGGGAACTGTAACACAATGTTTCTAAACACAGACATGATGGAGTAAAAATATGGCATAAAATATAGAGTATTTTATATACAGTGCATGTGTGTTGGGGAGGCAGAAGTTGCCAAAGGGAAGGAGAGCATGTGTCAGGAAGGAGGGAGAAAGGAAGAGAGGGAAGGAAGAGAAGGGGAGAGAAAGGGAGGACAGAGATCTCAAAAGAGACCCAAAGAGATGAGAAATAATAAAAGGGAGAGAAAGAGAGAGCAACAGGACTGAGAGGAAAGAGAAGTAAAGAGGAATGGAGAAAAGGGAAGTGAGTTTGAGCACACAAGTGTGTTTGTATGCACAAATGAGTAAAGGTAGGGGTGCGCTCGAAAGCTCCTCAACAGCATATTAAACCTCCTTGTCCATTAAACCCCCAGAGCCGACTGATGTTAGCAGGGAATTCAACAGTGTAGTGGGCTCCAGCCTTTTCTTTCATGATAATCCTATGGGACCACTGTCATATATGCGATCTGTGGGTGACCAAAACACCGTTATGATGCATAGAACTGTAAAGCACTCTTGTGTTTTGTCTAACACAAAGATACACTCAATAGACAAGAGCTATAAAACCACAGGATTGATAACAGCTATTATCTCACAGGACTGATGACAGCTATAATTATGCAACAGGATTGTTATAAAGATTAAGTAAGCTATCATACAAAAGCACTTAGCCTCGGGTTTAAAAAGATCTCTACACATATTAGCTATTATTATTAAAATCATTAACATTATGATTATTTCTGATGTAATCTCTATGCAGTGGGGGTGGTGGGTGAGGAGAATGGAGTAAAGAATGCCAGTAAGATCTTTTAAGTGCTTTCAGAAAAGGCAAACACCATGCTCAAAGGTTTCAGGTCACCTCTCAAAAGCATGAGGAAAAGATGTCAAGAACCATCTAGTCCCTTCATCTGAGTCATGCATGCTGGTTTTCAACACAAGCCTCATTCCATCAACACCACAGGAAGTTTTAACATCAATCATTCTTTTCTGTTTGTTCTTGTGTGTGTCATTTTTTTGTTAATCCTCACCTAGGGATATTTTTCCATTGATTTTTAGAGAGAGTGGAAGTAAGTGGAAGAAGGGTGGAGGAGAGGGAGAGATAAAGAGATGGAAAAACATGGAGATGTGAGAGAGACACATCAATTGGTTGCCTCCCTCATACACCCCAAATGGACCAGGAATGGAGCCTGCAACCAAGGTATGTACCCTTGACCTGAATCGAACCCGAGGCCCTTCAGTCCTCGAGCTGACGCTCTATCCACTGAGCCAAAATGGTTGAGCAGTGTCCCATGCACCACAAGGCCTCCTTAGATTCCCAGTCAGGGCACCTGGCTGGGTTGCAGGCTCAAACCCCAGTAGGAGGCATGTAGGAGGCAGCCACCTGATGTTTCTTTTTCACATTAATGTTTCTCTCTCTTCCTCTCCTCTAAAATCAATTTTTAAAAAATGGTGCAACCTTTAGAGCTCAATGATATTAAACTTAGGAGGCACTTCGGAACTTGTTGAAGTAAATACAAAGGGAAGGCCAAAAAACTACAAATAAACACAGTGTGTCATCATACAACATCTGAATTGGCCTACTGCATGTTTTCCTGGGACAACTATTTTCTTTTCCATCAAAAACATCTTTAAAATAAATAGTTTCTATCTGTTGGCACCATCTTAATCCTCTTTCCTAAAGCATTGGCCTTATTACCGCTTATATCTGCTCTAAGGGCTAAGTAGGACCAGTAAGGTTGAATAAGATCAAGAGAATTGGAGCCCACTTGGACCAAAAGGAACCAGGACACTGGGTTCTCTGTGCCGACGCTCGGCCTCGCAGTCAGGAGTTCAACTACCACACCCAAAAACAAGTCTAGAAAGTGAAGCTGTGCACACCTTTCTAGAGTAAGGTAGAAGGGTCCAGGCAGGTCAATTGTGATATTTAAAAAAGTGTCTGCCTCTCTTACTAGAATATAAGTTGAGGAGAGGAGATTTCTTTTTGTCGGTATGTGAATATAAATGTATCAATAAATATTTGTTTCTAAAGTAGAAGCAAGTCTAAATTTTTTTTTCTAAATATATTTTATTGATTTTTTTTTACAGAGAGGAAAGGAGAGGGATAGAGAGTTAGAAACATCGATGAGAGAGAAACATCAATCAGCTGCCTCCTGCATGCCTCCTACTGGGGATGTGCCCGCAACCCAGGTACATGCCCTTGACTGGAATGGAACCTGGGACCTTTCAGTCCACAGGCCGACACTCTATCCACTGAGCCAAACTGGGCAGGGCAGAAGCAAGTCTAAATTAAAGGAGTTTGGCACACTCAAGAGAAGCCAGAGTGATTCCGTGGCTACATGGGTCTTCTGGGCAGGAAAAGAGAACCACCCACTCCTCTTCCTCCTCCAGTCAGCAGACACACTCTGGGCCACGACCAAGAAGGCTCTACACAGATTTTCTGCGAAATAAGCCAAGATTGGAATGCACTGGGAATTCTATTTCTTGGGTTCACATTAAACAACAAGCTACCCTTATTGATTAAACCTAAGCATATCATGTAACTACCACTAAAAATAGTATTTTAAGAGCAAACTGTGTTTAAGCACACACTGTGTGCCACATTTCCACATAAGAGGTTCACACAACTTGCAGCATTTAGTCCACTTAATTCATTCGCTTACTGAGTAACTCCTGTGTGACAGACATAAAGCTAATGCTGTTAGTCTCCATTTCACACATTAAGAAATCAGGGTCTGCAGAGGCTGAGTACCTCTCCCACCATCCTACCGCTAGGGAGTTGTCAAGACAAGGTTCCTCTCTCTCCAAAAGCACATGTTCTGTTTAACGGCTCACCAGACAGAGGTACTCACTGCAGTTATTGCCGACATTGTTCCCAATGACTTCTAAACTTTTTTAAAAACTGTGGTCATATTTAATTTCGGGGGGAAAAAATAGGAAGGACCATCTTAACACATGAGCAGTATTTTCTTTTTATTATATTACCCAGACCAATTTTCTCATCTATTACACAGACTGATTACCAAATCCGATTTGTCATATTACAACTATCCAAAAGCTATTTGGAAACAATATAAAGTTAACCCTCAAGTGTCAAATAGCTGCTATCACTGAGGATGATCAAAATAAAGTGCTAAATGTGTTTAAGTAAAAAAAAAAAAAAAAGCCATTCAAATAAAATGCCAGAAGAATAATTGGAAGAACTCAGCCACAGGCCCATGGAGAAGGGAGCTCTACTCCACTGAATGTGTCAATGTTTTTATACTGGCTAACAAACCAGGCACAGCAATGCATACCACACTTGTTCCATGCTTTAGAATCTTTAGGTAAAAAATAATGCTCTCCTGAAATTACTTTTCTTATTCTTTTCCTTCCTTACAATTGCCATTATTTGGCTTTTGTTCCACTTTAAATCTGGCATTCATTAGGCACCACAGTGAGATATAATAGAAACAACACTGAACCTTGCATCAGGATACATGCTCCTATCTCCGCCCTACCACTAGCTAGCTCCAAAACCGTAGACAAAATCTAACTTTTCTAGACTTCTATTTTCTTATGTGTACAATTAGGATATAAAGTGTAAGGCTAAAGTTCTGTTAATGTTATCTAAGTCATGAGGGAAGGGGTTGTCCTAAAATTTGAAATTAATTCAGTGTCACTAGTATCTCCTGGCATCGAGGAAATGACCACCCTCTCATTTAGTTTTGTTGTTGCATAATCAATTACCACTAATGTAGGAACGTATAAGACAGGTTTATGAGCTCACCGTTCCCTAGGTGGGAAGTTCAGCATGACTCGGTTGGTTTTCCGCTCAGGGTCTCATACCAAGCTGAAATCAAGGTGATGGCCACACTGGCCTCTTATCTGGAGGTTCTAGGGAGGAATGAACTTCGACTACACTCACTAAGGTTGCTGGGTGACTTCTGTTCCTTGTTGTGCTCAGACTGATGTCACCATTTCCTTGTTGCCTGCCTGCTGTGAGCTGCTCATTCTCAGCTTCTAGAGCAATCTATCTTCCTTCTTACATGCCCCGCCTCCTTCTTCAAACCAGCAATGGCCAGGTGAGTAGAGTCCCTCTCAGGCCTTGAATCTCTCTCACCTTCTCTTTTGACACTACCAGAGAAAACGTTCTGCTTTTAAAGATCTCACCTTTTGGGGTCAAGCCCGTTTGGATTATCTCCATATCTTAAGATCAACTGATTTGGGACTTTAACTACATCGGCAAAATCCCTTCACAAAAGTTTCTGGACTTGTGTTTGGCTGAATAACCAGGGGACAAAATTATGCCCATTGTGTGTGTATGAGTACTAGTATGTGTGCGTGTGTCGCTTCACAAAGCTGGCGTCTTGATCATTTTTGAATTCCATTCCAATGTGCACATAGGTGCTGAAATAAGATGTGTCCCATATATATCTGTACTAATTCAACAAAATACTACCCAGGAGACAAATGCAATGTGGGCCCTGAAAAAGAAAATACCTATGGAGAAGGGCTCCTAGTGGCTCACTGGGCTCAGCTTTTAAAGACAGAGCCAGCAGCCATTTCTATCCAGGGGCCTCTCATGCAAACCGCACTTCAGGGGGAAGCCTGCACTGAGCTGCCTGCCCCCCAGAAGCACTGAACTGCTGCCTGCACTGTATTCCTACTGGATGAGCCAGCCTTTATGAAGGAGTTCCTAGAATTTTGTTTCAACCAATAGGACTAAGGCCCCATCAGCATCTCTATCAACCAATCAGAGCAGCTCCATCAGAGCAGCTCCATTCTGACCAATCAGGATAGTGCTTTTTAGACTAACCAAACTGCGAGGATTCGAGAGTCTTCATTTGCGTGAGGCCGGACCAATGAAAGGCCATGGGCAGGAACCTCTGTCTAAATAAGTCAGCTCCCCTCTGGCTAGGAGAGCGAAGTTTCCATTTTCACTGAAGACTGGGTTTCCCCAAATGGAGTTGAAACACTGAAGACATCTCCCAGGAGCAGAGCAGAGCTGCCTGGAGCAGGTGGAGCAGAGCAGCGCTGTAGAGCAGGAGAGGGGCCTCACTCCAGAGCAATCGGCCCCAGGGCCTCCTTAAAAGCTGCTGTTTCACGGCCATGCTGCTTCATAATTGAGCTGTAACACTTAATTATGGAGCTATTCCACAACTATGCTGTATCACAACGGAGCAATTGTATTGAAAAAACTCTCCTCCTTCACCACGCCCCACACTGGGGATTCCTGTTGATGGTGCATTGGTGCTAAGGATCCTTGGTTGAAACACACATAGTGCTAAATGCTATTATTGAGTGAGCCCTGTCACTCAAGATGAAAGAGAAAATGCAATGTGCCTACCTCAGAGCATATACTTTATTAGTCTGATGGATGAAATGTTGACGATGTTAGTTGTTTCAACAGGAAAATGCCAGGTAGGATCAAAAGCTAAAGAACTGAACAAGCGAAGAAAGAAAATTTAAAAATTACACATACAGTTCTGGGTTATTCCAAAAACTCTAATGTCCCATACCTTTTTCTAACAGCTACAAAAGCTTTTTGCATCACTAGAGGAAACTTCTAATACAAAGAGAGGCCTCTATATAAGAATTCTTCAATGTATTTCATAAAGCTTTCAGCAGCCCAGGAACACAGGCAAACAATGTCTCTCCAGCCAGGGCCAGTAAGTTACAATTTAGGATCAGCACCTTGAACAGTGCCGACGAGCAAACAGACTGCCCATGCGAATAGCCAGACAAAAGAAGCAAATCATTCTGCCACTTCCTAATTCAGAAGGCTGAAGCATTTTGCAGTATTTCTTGAATTTAAAAAATAAAATAATAAATAAACCGGTGTGTGTGAGGGAATTTAAAACTGTTCACTATATTCTTCAATGCTTTAAATAAGCCACTGAATATCAATTCAAATAATTTCTTCTTTAGCAGCTGTTGGCCTGTTGTGCATCTTGATAAAAACAAAATGGTAATTTTTTTTTTCCCAAAGCATAAATAATCTTGTTCTATTGCAGGCTGATGTGACATCTGCATTAAGATAATTCCCCTCTCCCGCTTTTATCTATTTGCCCATTACCAAAGGGTAAGTGGTGTTTTCTCCAGGCTCTTGTGTGCTGATATATACACGTTTCCTGGCAATACCCATTTTAAGCTACTGAAGAGCAGCTTCAAAAGAACATGAAATTAGCTAAACGTACATCACAACACGGTGGGATTTGCAACAGGCTCCCGCAGATAATGAAACTTTACTTAGGACGCCTTTTCTGTTCCGTCAACACATGTCAAATACTATTAAAGGGATCGCACCTTCAAAGAAACCTCAGCTGATGTAATTTAAGTTTCTCTTGTAGCACAGAGGAGTTACAGCATTCTTTGTGACAGTTTTCTTTTCAGATACCACAAAAGGTTTTCTGCAGCAACTATTACCTGTCCATCTCCCGAACGGCCAGGTAAGATTTAATCATCGTGTGCTCCAGGCATGAGTGGCTTTAATTTGGGGTTGCCTGAGCTCTGCTTGGAATGAAAAAAATTAAAGGGTGCACACATGATCAGAAGGGGAAATAAATTCCTGTTGTTTCTTTCAAGATGATCACTGGTACCTTATTCTCTTTTTTTTTTTTTTCTCTCTCTCTCTCTTTCCAGCAGTAAAACAAGGATTTAAATTCTGAGTTCTTCGATCCAAACCTGAGATAGCAATGTATTCGACAACAAAAGGAAAGCCAATATGCATCAGAAACCCCTCAAAAGAAAAGTGTAAACTTGTCTTCTGAAAGTTAAATTAATAGTTTCATTAGCCTAAAGCAGGGATGGGGAACCGTTTTTTCTGCCAAGGGCCATTTGCATATTTTTATCATCATTTGCAAGTCATACAAAATTATCAACTTAAAAATTAGCCTGCTATATTTGGTCAAACATTTAATTAACTCACCCCTAATTCCTTGGCAGGGCCAGACCAAATGATACTCAGGGCCTTATATGGCCGCAGGCCAGGTGTTCCCCACCCTGGGCCTAAAGAGTTAACTTTTTTCTGAGAGATATGTAGCTGAGGGCACTTCCGGAGTGGGGTTTTGGTTGGAAAATAGCTAGTTAAGCTGCTTGTGAGGCATCTTGTTGGTGTCTTTCCCACCCCTCACTTGCAGCTCCCTGCTCCCAGTCACCCTCCAGAGAGGGTCACCACTGCAAGGAGATGTAACTAGAGGTTTGCTGGCTAGAGTTCCATAAAAGTTTATGTTGACTCTATAAATACAAAAAATGTAAAGGCAAATGTGCCTCTTTCTACACTTAGCCTCTGCCACTGCGCTCTGCCCAGAACAAGGACCTGATGCTAAGAAGTGTAGCCACCATCAGGTAAGAAGGAAGCAGCCTGTGGGAGGATGCAGGTCAACACGCCCTGGATGACCGAGGAGAAAGGAAGGTCTGTGATGTTGAGACGCTCAAGGTGCTGGCTTCGGAACTTATTGTTATTTGAGAAAAAAATAAACCCTTATTTGTTTAAAGTCTCCAGAGACAAGGTTTCCTGTTATTTGCAAACAAAAGCATTTCAAACTGAAACAGTACTTGAGTCATATTCTCTTTGATGAAAGTACTAACAGTTCAGATTTCAAAAGATTTCCATAATATTTGCTAATGTGTTCTCAAACACACAAATACTAAATGCTTTTGACAGATATTGCCATAAAAAAGTTTATGGAAAGCAAATACACATAATAGTTATTACTGGTCAACAGTAATCAAAGTTTTATATTTATGTAACAACTGGTTACCAAACACTTAATATATGCTTGCTTATTTATTTTTTTTAAAAGGGCAAAAAGACAACAAAACCATTCTCTCCTGGGGGGGGGGGGGGCGGAGGAGGGGAGGAATGGGAGGCAAACAGAAAAACAATGGGAAAAAAAAAAATACAAAATATATACTAGGAAGACATTGTAACTAGGGAGTGAGATTTTCCTATGGTGTTATAAGAGTTATATCTTCTACTAGAGGCCCAGTGCACGAAATTTGTGCAGGGGGGGAGGGGTTGTCCCTCAGCCCAGCCTGCGCCCTCTCCAATCTGGGACCCCTCAAGGGATGTTCGACTGCCCGTTTAGGCCCGATCCTACGGGGCCTGATCACCCCCTAACCACTCCCCTGCTAGCCTGATTGATGCCTAACTGCGACCCTGCCAGCCTGATTGCCCCTAACTGCCCTCCCCTGCAGGCCTGGTCGCCCCCAACTGCTCTCCCCTGCAGGCCTAGGTCCTCCGCAACTGCTCTCCCCTGCAGGCCTGGGTCCCCCCCAATTGCCCTTCCCTGCAGGCCCGGTCACCCCCAATTTCCCTCCTCTGCTGGCCTGGTCACCCCTAACTGCCCTCCCCTGCAGGCTTGATCGCCCACAACTGCCCTCCCCTGCAGGCCTGGTCCTCCCCAACTGCTCTCCCCTGCTGGCCTGGGTCCCCCGCAACTGCCCTTCCCTGCAGGCCCAGTCACCCCCAACTTCCCTCCTCTGCCGGCCTGGTCACCCCTAACTGCCTCTCCTGCTGGCCTGATCGCCCACAACTGCCCTCCCTTGCAGACCTGGTCCCTCCCAACTGCCCTCCCCTGCTGGCCATCTTGTGGCAGCCATCGTGTGTCCACATGGGGGCAGCCATCTTTGACCACATGGGGGCAGCCATCTTGTGAATTGGAGTGATGGTCAATTTGCATATTACTCTTTTATTAGATAGGACAGTGTTAGGAAGTTAAAAGAAAGAGTAGATTAATAGAAAATAAAGCTATCAAAAAGGTACCTGTAGAACAAATAGGGCTTGTGATGGATTCTAAAGGACGGCTAGGACTTAAATAGACAAGGCAGAGGGAGAAAGGACCTCAAAAATTGTAGCATAAAATTCAAATTTTAGAACCAATATCAAAATTGGATATGGAATGCTTAGGGAAGTATGGACACCATTCTAGCTGAAAGGGAAGGCTTGTGTTGGAGAACAATAAAAAAGAATAATAACTAAAACTCCCATTTTTTGAGAGCCTGATAGTCCTTGCCTGCCTGTCAAGGTGGTGACTGCTATATATCTGTCCTTTCATTTAATCCTTACAATAATCATATGAAGCAAGTATTATTATCCTTATTTACCAAAGGTTAAACCAAGGTTCAGAAATTAAGTGGTCTGGCTACTCAAAGCTGCAAAAGAATTTTCATAATAAAGATGGATAATAGGTAAAGACATAATCAAATTGTTATAGAAAGGTAACTGCCTACATACGAAACAATCCCAATGCAACAGAGTGGGTAGAAACTAGAGGCAAGGAGGTGACATGGTCTGTGTATGGATGGTGAAGAAGAGGTAATAAAGTGGACTGGACCCAGGGAATGAAGAATATACAGGATATAGTGGAAAGCCATCTTCTTTAGAAGCCAGCTATTTCTCAATTCTAATTTCTTCTCATTTAAATGTTATCCAGTTATTTCCTGTTCTTATCTATTATACGATGATGACAAATAATGTACATATTGTAGGTATCACAATATTTTTTTAAAGACCTCCTGATTAGGTCCCCTTGTCTCTTAGGCTTAGCCATGAAGCTGGAGATATGAACAAGGATGACATGACACAGGGGAAGCTTCAGAAAAAAAAATAAATAAATAAAAGCATGTGTCTGTCACCCTGGCTGGGTAGACCTGGTACCTCTTTTGTGAAGCGGCAGCTGAGGAGACTGGTGCTCGCCATGGCCGATGGAAAGCCCAAGGAAGGAGTCAAGACTGAGAACAACGATCATATTAATTTGAAGGTGGCGGGGCAGGATGGTTCTGTGGTGCAGTTTAAGATTGAGAGGAACACACCACTTAGTAAACTAAGGAAAGCCTATTGTGAATCACAGGGTTTGTCATGAGGCAGATCAGATTCTGATTTGACGGGCAGCCAATCAATGAAACACACACTCCTGCACAGTTGGAAATGGAGGATGAAGATACAATTGATGTGTTCCAGCAGCAGACAGGAGGGGTCTACTAAAAAGGGAACCTGCTACTTTACCCTGGAACTCTGTTCCTCCAGACCAAGAAGACATTCTCAGTTAGAAAACTGCAATCGGGTTTTAACACATCTGACTGCCACAGTATAGTTTTCGTTATTCTTTCATTTTCCCCTTCCCCATTCCTTTATTGTACATAAAGTAACTGATGGATGTGCACAAGAATTTGCATTTTTTTTAACTAAATGGTCAATGGTATGTTTTGATTGACATCAAATGGATATTGGATGGGAAAAAATACTGGTTTTGTGAAAACACCCCCTTTCTCCATTAGTGGCATGCTCATTCAGCTCTTATCTTTATACTAGAGGCCCAGTGCATAAAATTCATGCACCGGTAGGGTTCCTAGGCCTGACCGGCGATCAGAGCTGATCTGTGGGGTGACGGACCAGCGGGGAGACTGGGGGGTGGGGGGGACTGCTGGCACCCGCCTAGGCTGGCCTGGAGCCTGTGGGCTGGGGGCAGCTCCTGCATTAACTGTCTGACCCCTGGTGGTCAGTGCAGGTGATAGCAACTAGTCATTCCACTAGTCATTCCGCTATTTGGTTGATTTGCATATTAGGCTTTTATTATATAGGATTCCAGTAAGTTGTTTTCCTCTCACTGTTTAACAAAAAAAGGACAACATAAAAATTCTTGCATACCTTGTTTGGAGAATTTTAATGTTTTTCATTTATCTTTGTAAAACCAAGGACAATTTTATAACTTTTTTGTACGTAGCTGTTACATGTAGGGCAATCTGTCTTTAAGTAGGGATAAATTACTCTAAAAAAATGAATCCCAGATAGTTTTCCCTTCAAGTCAGTGTCTTGTTGTTTAAATAAACTTCTTGTTTAAATTGAAAAAAAAAAAGAAAGCAGGTATCTATCTATCTTAAAGATGCAGAACACAGAAGATTCACAAAAGTCAAGTACATGCTGTGGTCTTGTACTGACTAGGGAAGGGAGCTGCTTTAGGAGGAGCCCTAAAGTATTAGGGGTAATGACAGTCATCTTTGACCATACTAGATTCACCAGGGCTTCTACATGGTATGCACTGGCCCCAGAATTTTATGTTACCCAGGAGGGGAAATACGAATGATTAAAAAAAAAAAAAAAAAGAAAACAGCCCTAACCAGTTTGGCTCAGTGGATAGAGGTTGGCCTGTGGACTCAAGGGTCCCAGGTTCAATTCCAGTCAAGGGCATGTACCTTGGTTGCGGGCACATCCCCAGTAGGGGGTGTGCAGGAGGCAGCTGATCAATGTTTCTCTCTCATCAATGTTTCTAACTCTCTATCCCTCTTCCTTCTTCTCTGTAAAAAAAATCAATAAAATATATATATTTTTTAAAAACCATATGTATGCATTTAGGTATGCACGTAGGTATGTATGTATGTATGTATGTAAAAAGAGAACTGGCATCCAAACAAAGGGATTTGTTCAATACACAGACAGAACAGAACTAGTTGCATCTCAGCAATCACTTATCCTGATCACATAATAGCGGCAACTGAAATAAATGAAAATTCCAAGGGCTCCATGCAGACCTAAGGACCCCACACCCTTCTCCGATGTCCCACTTCCTCCGCCATTCACCCAGATGACTTCTTGATGGGGTGCAGATAGGAAGGCAGACCCTAGAGTCTCCCCATTTTACCTAAAGCTATCATTTCATTTCGCTGGACCAAGTTCCTTCCATGTGACTACGTAGTGTTTCCCTTCCCTAATATCCAGGAAGCAAAGAAGGCCAGATCAGTTAATGGAGTAATAAAAGAGCTCCATTTTCTCTGTACATCTGGGCCAACCTTCAAAAATCTGGCCAAGCACTGATACCCCAGGAAAGCCCTGTTGAGAGAGAACACAAATAAACAACGTTTATATTTGGAAAGCATGTGTAACTGGATATTAAAATAAGAATTTTGTTCCAGGCCTCAGATGATAAGTATGAGATACACAGGGAGGTAAAACTGAAATGCAAATTGCAAAGTAGGGTCCTTGTTGATCTGATGGGACCAGAAGTATCAGGTAAGAGATTGAGAACAGGAACAAGAGTGCTACCTCCTTCACCTCAAGAGAGAGGAACCGCAAGCCCACACTGACAGCTAGTTATGACAGCTGTCCCCGAGTTGGAAATCACCATTTACTCGCATCTCTACCCTGAGAAATATCAGGTGGCCTGGGGCAGCACTACAAAGTGCTGTGTCTGCGAAGTACCTGATGTTTTTCGCTTCTCAGAAGAGGTCAAAGATGGGCAAATGTTCCCCATGGATTAGCAGTGGGTCTGGAGAAAGAAGCGTCAGCTTGGAGACACTTGGGGTCCCACCTAAGAAGGCCATCTGGGAGGGTCACTAATAGAGAAAGACTGTGGCATAGGTCACCACAACACAAGGGCTGAGGGCAAAGCATTGGTCTGAGAGAAAAACGAAACAGTCCAGGGAAGCTGTGGCTGGAGGGTCCCAGCAGGGACGGCTCCCATGGATTTGGAGATTCACATAAGATAATGAGTCCGCTCTGAATAGCTGTTATGTCCAGGGTTTACAAAGCCAGTGTGAATCCACAATACAAAAAAAAAAAAAAAAAAAGAACTTTCCTGTGGACCCTTTACACTATATTATTTTAGTTCACAAGCATCTATGACAGCACCTGGTGAATGGCAGAAGAAACAGTAAAGGAGAAAGAAGTAGCCACTAGAAGTATACTCCAAGAGACAAGAGTTCTCTGTCTTGTTTTGTGCTAGAACTATGCCTGCTACATAGAAACTGTTCAAAAAGCACTGGTTGCCCATCTTTGACCTCCTATCACACACAGCCCCATTCCAGAATACAGATTCCCTTCTCTAACAAAGTCCACCAGAGACAAAGATTTTCTTCCCAACTGATACTATAATTACAATTTAAAGGGATTAAAAGGCTCTCTAGTACCAGAAAAGTCAGAGGACTTGCTAGAATTTTCATTAATAATGGGAGATAAACGTTCCCCTCTGAACATATTTTAAATAGCTAGTAGAAAGCATAATTTAAATTTGCATTATGATTTCAACCCGTAAGTTGTACCTACTTAATGTGCTAATTACCCAGGATATGGTTTACAAAGCAATTTACCATACATGTTCCATTTCATCTTTATAGCAATCAATCACACTTTCATAGTTTAAAGAATTAGAGCTCAAGGAATAGTAAGCAACAATGTTGTTTCTATAACACAGGTTTATAAAGCCAACTCCAATACTCTTTCCAATATACCTCCTATTTTTCTTTCATTTTTCTGAGTCAGTCTTCCTGATATAGTATCTCCTATCCACATAAAACTAGACTCTTGCCTTAATTACACCCCAGCTATTTCTAACAGATGGTCCTTTCAATCATTGCTCGATTCATTTAGCCTATCCTGGCCTCCTGACTAATGATTACAAAATTTGTCTCAGATTTTAATATAGGGTTCGGCAAAAGTAAATAGAACTCCCAAAATAATAACCCATAAACAAGATGGGATTTCAAACCACCTACATAAATATACACTCTAGTGCTGGAAATGGCAAGGCTCTGATAATACTGGACACCAACAGACTCCTTTCTTTTTGCTCTGCTTTAAAAAAAAAAAAAAGATTTCTTATTGATTTTAGAGAGAGCGAAGAAGGGGGAGAGAGAGAGAGAGAGAGAGAGAGAGAGAGAGAGAGAGAGAGAGAGAAACATCTATGTGAGAGGAAAACATCAATTGGTTGCCTCCTGCACACCCCCTACCAGGGATGGAGCCCACAACCCAGGTATGTGCCCTGACAGGGAAGCAAACCATTAACTTTTCAGTGCAAGGGACAATGTCCAATCAACTGAGCCATACAGCCAGGGCTGCTCTGCTATTTTTGACTCATGGCATCTGCTTTCCGACCCATCTTGGTCCCACTATCACACCTACATTCTAGCCAACCGCAAACGGGAAAGGAAACGGTGGGCATCAAGTTAGACACACCTCTTCTTCCTACATCCCATTGTCCAGAACTACATCACATGGCCACACCTAACCACAAAGTGGCTAGTCTTCAAGGGTTCAAAACATGCCTGGCACTGTTTAAAACACTGCCAATAAGATTCATATAATCACTGTCATATTCATTCATAGGACAAGCATAACTCAAACACTTTTCTATGTACCATTTTTAATTAACTGAAGAGAAGACTTACTAAAGCTAATCTTACGAATTTTTCACCACTGATCAAAACTGGTACCACTGCCATTAAAATAAGTAACAAAAATAGTTGGTTCTGCTTTGCCAGAATAGCCTCAAAATGTTTAAATATTTGGTAGTAAATAATCTGGAATTCTCACTCCATATGAATGAGAGCATGTTCAACTATTGTGTTTTCCTACGAGGTCAACAGACAATTTATTCCAAGTGACTCAGAGGAAAATGTTCCCTTGTCTTAAATAAAACTCATCACACAGCAATAAAACTTGAAAAACACTATAAAACTAAAATGAACACCAGAGCCATCCTGTTGCTTGTGTCTATCTATCTAAGGAAAAAAACAAGTAATATGAACAATTCCTATGCAATCATTTGGAATGCAAATGTCTCTGTCACTCAGTAAGTGATCACAAAATTTAAAAAGCAACAGACACTCTTCATAATTAAAATCACAAGACATAGCCTCCTCATAGGTTAAGTGAAAGGTAAAAAGTCTGACAATGTAGCTTAAAGCGCAGGATGAAAATCAGTTCCTCCATGACACCCACTCTAACAAGTCACCATTGGTAAAGATGTGGTCTTATACTAAAGATAGTATAGGTTGGTCACCTGACATAACAATTTAAGGGAACACAATAATCACAGTCATTTGTTCTTTTCAAACTTGCAAATCAAGAAAAAAGAAAAAAAAAACTAATTATACTAGATCAGTGGTCGGCAAACTCATTAGTCAACAGAGCCAAATATCAACAGTACAACAATTGATATCAACAGAGCCAAATATCAACAGTACAACTTTTGAGAGCCAGATTTTTAAAACTTAAACTTCTTCTAACACCACTTCTTCAAAACAGACTCACCCAGGCCGTGGTATTTTGTGGAAGAGCCACACTCAAGGGGCCAAAGAGCTGCATGTGGCTCGCGAGCCACAGTTTGCCGACCACTGTACTAGATCAAATGACTTATTTTATTTAACTTGAAACTATTAGAAATTTCCAAGAGCAGAAAAATAAAAATACCACAGCAATTCAATGTCACCTAGTAAATTATTGGGAAAGTTGAGAGAGAATTTAAAGCTTGCCTTCCACACCAATGGACTTTCTTTCCTTTTCCCAACATATATTTATTGTTCCACATCATTCCCTGAAATGCTTTATTTTGAATGTGGTCCTCTGAAGAACATCAGGGAATTATCTCCCTTCGGGCATTGGTATTTAGGCATTAGAAAGGTAAAATATTCCCCCTTTGAAAAGCATTCAAAAAGCCTCAATAGGCTGGTTGTTTGTGGCTTACTATCAGTAAGTTTGAGCAGCCCAGATTTAAGTCAACCTCAAATTTCTTTACAAACAATCAAAACTGCAGTTGGAGAGTTCTGTACTTTTTTAATGTTCAACTTCTATTTCTCCATTTATATTTCCTGAACTATTTGCAATATGTATATAAACAAAACCAAGAGGCAAGCCTATTATGTTGCTTACAGTGGCATCTACTTCCTGCTCCTTTCCTGGGGTAGACAGAGCCGCTTGCCATTTTAAATAAATATATTAATGATGTGGGTATTTTTTAAAGTTTCCAGGGTCGTTGCCTTAAAGCAGTAAACAGAACTATCTAGTCTCACAGTGTGTGGATGCTTTGAGTATAGGTTCAAATTCATTTCTAAACTAAGCTGCACGAAACAATTGTAATTATTAACATTACTCTCCCAGTTAGTGTCAAGTCAGACCTGACATTAGGAAGAAAAAACACACAAAAAAAAGCATGTGTTAGACTGTTCAGTTGAACATAATATAGGATGAAATTATTTAGCTAAATTAGTGTTAATATTTACTGTTATTTAAATTTATCATTATGTTAATGTGTTTTAAGTTTCTCAAAAGGACAGAGATTACACAATACCATAATTTTACCAGTTGAGTCAAAATTTTATTAAGGAAAATATTCATTTAATGTGTCATTAAATGCTTATAATCATTCAGAACCATTTCTAAATGGAAGTTTTATTCCCTCAGTCAATTAATACTAGTTCCCCTGATAAACACTTTATTATAATGGTCATAAATGCTAATTGATCCTTAATTGCTTACATTTTATCTGATTTAAGAATGTCTCTAATCATTGGTATATTTGTTTATACAAATGGAGTATTTGTTATTTTTAAAGTAAAAAGGAAATTAGTAAGTCTCCCTACTGGATCTTAAAAGAGGTATAACTGTGATGTTCATTAAAGTTAGAGACTTCATTCCACCTTGGATTAGCCAGAAGCAACCAATATTTTCCTTTTCCAACTATCTATTCTTAGATAAAGCCTATTGAATGGAATACATTCAAAACAGCAAGTGGCAATCTTGGTTGGTACTTCTCAGAAATGTTAAAATGCTAGCAATAATACAGTAATCATGGGACTAAATAGCCAACACGGGAATAATGCCCAGACCACAGAAAATGTTAGTCTTTCTGACAAGGCTATGCAAGGAAAACATAATGGAGTAAAGATTTAAAATAAAAAAGTCATTCTGATATTATGTTGTAGATGCCCTAAACCATCACATTACTGGAAATAATGCAATAGCTAAAAGAACAACAATAAAAATATCAAAGAGGAATTAAACAAAAAAAGTAAAAGCTGACAGATTTGTCATTATATGGATGTGCTAATGGGACTTTATTGACACTGGAAAATGTTTAAAGCAACTCCAAGAAAAAAGGGAATTCTGTTCTTTATATATAGGACATGTTGGTTAAAAAAAAAAAAGTTAATTATCTTAACAACTGTTGATAATTATTTTAATAAATGAGGAAATAGAAGAACTACAGAGAAGAATACCAGGATGCTAACCTAAAATAATATTTAAATGTAGTCAAAATAATATTCAAACTTAAGTATAACTTTGATTGAATTTTCTGTGCCATTTATTTCATACTTCTATGTTCTACTTAGAGGTTTTCATCTCAGAAACAAAATTTAAAACTTGTAATCAAGATAAATAAAATAATACAATATTTTTTAAAATCAAAGTTAATGCCAAAAAAATGTTTAAATAAAGACAGACTCAGAACTACTGATTTTTCCTTTTGCCTGAGATGGCAATATGGCTCACAAATGGTTACTGATTCTGTCTTTATTTTAATATTTGGCTCATTATAAATTTTGGGGCATTAATCTTATTTTTTAAGCACTGAATTAGCATATAATTTATCTTATACTGAGTTTTTGGCACTGCGGCTCTCCCTCCTTAAAATTTTATGCTCATATCAATATCTTCCTTACTTCCTCCTAGACTCAGCCGTGCTGAGTTAATTTATACAGGATTCAATAAATACCTGTATGAATTAACCTATGTCAATATTTCCTTACCACCTGCACCAAATCTCAGACTCTTTTCTTAGCTCCATTTATGGGCACCCCTCTTTGTCAGGGACTTTCTATCCACCTCTCAGAAGAACCCTTCAAAGTAAATATCACTCTCCCCATCTGATGACTGAGGGAAACGAGTCTCTGACAGAACAATGACTTGCTCCTAACACAGGTCACCATAAATATTGGTTTGATAATAATGACAAAGCAAATAAGTAGAGACCTCGACTTTAACCCATCCCGGCAGCTCAGCATCGCCAACTCTAGACAGCCATTTTTAAACCTCTCTAGCTGGATTTGGGTGTTTTCTCTTCTGTTTCCAATAACAACTGTGATAAGCAGAATATTAGGATGGCCCTTATGATCTTTGCGTGCACTCCCCCACCCCTGTGTCACTCCTCTGATTATGGCAAAAAAAGTGATTATATGGGTGGATCGAGCCTAATCACATGAGGCCTTAAAAAGCAAGGTGTTTTCTGTGGCTGGTAGTGGAAGGGATGTCAGAGAGATCCCAAGCACAAGAAGGACGTGGCACACCACTGCTGGCTTTAAAGACGGAGGAAGCCGCATGAGAAGGAATGCGGGTGCCCTCTAGGAACAGAGCAGGACCCCAGCTGTTGCCACCAAGGAAACATGAACCTCAGGCCTACAACTGTGGTTGGCAGTTAGACAGACATGAGCAGAGCAAGGACAGTGGGCCATGTACAAAAAGTCACCAGTGCAGAAAGCCCTTGGGGGCCCAGCAACCAGCAAAACTGGGAAAACAAGGACCGCACCCCCAGAGTAACCTTTCCTCCCCAAAACAGCTCTGGTCATGCAGTTCAGAACCCCTGACATTTCATATTGCTGCTCATGCAGTTTGGACCCTCCCCTGACCTTTCCTCCCTGGCATGTTGCTAATCATGAAGGTTAAACCCTCTTACAGGAGGGTCCAACAATGGAGCTGTCAAATAGACCCCCACATTAAGCCCCCAGGACAATGAGGTTCTGGCCAGAATCAAATCCAGGCCTCAGTTGCATTTAAGCTCCAGACCCAGAAAAGCAGCAAAACCAGAAAGCAAGTCCCGTGGCTGACATCAGGACCCACTGCAATGACTATTGACCCCATGTCCTGGCACCAACCAATCAGTGGAGACCCTGACCCTGGAAGACACACCTAGAAAACTAATCAATATTCTATTGAGATCCTCCCCTGGGACATCCCCTAAAATCACACCCTTAAAAGCCCTTAGGATGGAGGACCCAGGATGCTCTCCCTCTCTTCCAATCGCCCTCTACTTCCCCCAGGTGCATTACCTTTACCTTCCTCTCTCCTAAGCCCCAAGGGCCCTTCTTCTGCCTCTGTAACTTGTTTCCTGAGCCCATTTCTCCTGCAGCTCACTTCTTCTACCTCTGTGTAAACTTTATCTTACATTTTGAGTCTTGGCTCTGAATTCTTTCTTAGCCAGAACTCAAGTACTGAGATTGCTGAACCAAGATCTGGTCTGACCCCACTGGTCTAACACGTGGTGCTGGTCTCACCAGGCCAGCACAACCACACAGAACTAGACTCAGCCAACAACCCGAATGAACTTGAAAAGTGAACCTTTCCTAGAGATCCCAGCTAAGAGGCCAGTTGACTCCTCAACTTGACCTTTGTTAGACCCTGAGCAGAGAATGCAGCCGAGCCTACTAGGACTTACGGTCATAGTTTAAATAGAAAACCTATATATCAATCTGCGCATAATTCCCTCATAATATCAAGAAAAATAACAATTATCTATTCATCTGGCTCCTCATTATCTAGGCCAAGGGATTTACCACACACCTGGTATAACTTGCCCAAGGCTAGACTCTATAGGTGCACAGTTGATATTGAAGAAACGAATGAATTCACACACTAGTGTTCAATAAAAGTTTATAGTAAGGTCCTCTATTAATATTCATGGGATAAACATTGCCATTTGCATCCTGGTTTAAAATTTGAAGGAACACATATTTCAAGGACCAGTTCCATAACTATGTAAATGTGAGATATTTACTTGGATAAACACTCAGCCTCATTTTATAATCTATAAAGAACTACAGAAGTTTAAATATAGAATTGCTTTTGCATTGTGTTCCCTACAAAGAATATATGCAAAATATCCCTAAAGTCACTATGTTCCTTACTTCTCTTAACTTCAAATGCCCCATCTTGCAGCTTCTACTTTGCTCTCATGTAACAACCAAAATCATAATCTCTAAAAAACTTCCCTCAAAATTGCCTTATTCAAAGGCATATCATTCACAAGAAAAAAGAACATGAAATAAAACTAATCTTTTACACTGACTGCCCATAAATAGTTCTTAGAAAGATACACTCCAAACTCACACACACACACACACACAAAAAAAAAAAAAAAAAAACACCTAAAATCACTGAAGTAGCTCCTTAATGTCAACCTCCATCCATAACCCTAAATTCTGCAGAGAGAGGGAGCTGGCATGCACTCTGTATATTTATTTATCTTTGAATCCCAAACACTTATCATGATACCTGGTAACACAGTAGGTACTCAATACATGTTTACTGAACTGAAATAGCATTAGAATCTGTGATTTTTTATATCCTTAAACACTTATGCTATCCTCATCTTACAATCAATTCACTATTTATTATTCAGCAAGCTTAAAATGAACAATGTTTTCTAATTTTCACCATTTCTTAACTCATCATTTTTATTATTCAATTTGCTTTCTTAACTGTATTTATATATTATGAGAAATACTTCACAAATGGAAAGTATTATGAAGAAAATAAAGAGATGCTCTCTGAGAACAGTTAAATTCAAAATATTTTTAAAGTTTCATTATATATTCGTCAATGTTATAATTATATAATTACATAAATTGTTGTTATAATTCTATAAGTACAGCTCACTAAGATCCTATAACGATGCTGGCATTAGTAACATCCACACTTTCTTACAGCAGGTCCTCTTAGGGCAATTAAGGTACCTATTGGTATGGTACCCAAGAGGAATGTTATGTTTTATCATATTCTAAGCTCCAGCTAACAGTGTTTTAGATGGGTGCTAGAATATTCCAAATTAGAACTATAAAATTACTTAATTGTGTGGCCTACAGAAATACAGATAAACCAATGCTTCCACACAGCTGGAGACCTACATTAGTTCTCATGTCTGAGTATAACCACTATGTTCAATTCTTTACTGAGCCTTAAAAGATCGTGAAAACCAAAATGCAGAGAGGTTATAGCTTTTCTTCAATAAAAGAGGAACCATAAATTTAAAAAAAAAATTTTAATAAGTCTCATAGAAATGTTTACTCTGATATAAAAATCCATAGTAAAGCATGCTATAGAATTAAACCAGTATTACACAGCTAGAGTTAACTTGAAATTGCCTTTGGTAAAGTAAAGAAAGCCAACTAATTGTTTAAATACATAAACAACTAATTCTGAAATTTAACACCAGCAAAACATTTTAACAATTCTTAACCTCCAAAACTACCAGCCAAAATCACTATCAAATAAATTTCCATCACTCTCCCACCCTAAACCTTTCTCAACATCACCCCTGATTGACATGAAAATGAGCAGGGGAAAGGGAGGAGATAATGAACAAGGAAAAAGAGGGGGAAACCCTCATGACTTACAAATTAGGTAAAGTTCCTATTAATCAAGAATTGGCTCTAGATTGGTTTTGCATATATTAACATGATCCAAGAACTAAAACTGAGCCTTTTACTCATTTACAACATAAACCACTCCTTACAAAATAGGGCCTTGCCAGCTAAACACTTACTTGGTTTACTAGTTCCTGATTACACAGCATAACTAATTACGGTACACACACATAACTAAATTGTATATCTAAGGCATTACTTTGGCCAAATCTCACATTTGATATTTTTTTGACTTTGCCAAAAATAAAGGGTATTATTTACAAAGCCTAAAACTTTCAATAAATTGATAAGCAAATTAATATACATATCAAGTATTTAAATGCAGGCCTCTGATGCATACACTTTTGTTAAGAGCAAACAGCTATAAATTTCTAGCCAAAAATTCCCACTGTTCTAAAATTTGTATATAACCTACTAAATATGTCTCATAAATTATGTCCTGACAGCATGTTATTTCTACTTACTGAAAATATTACTGTACTCACTAACATATAATTTTCTTCCTTAAAAGATCAGGAAAAACCCTGAACTCACACATGCCAAGTCTTACCGCCACACGGCCAGACACTCTGGAGCCCCATGTTGGCAACCCAAGAAGTAACGTTTGCTCTGTTCAGCGATAAGCCTGTTAGGGTACCGGCCACAATCTTTTGTGCTGCACATTGCACAGCGACAGTAGGTGGTGACAACTATCAAGTGGTGCGCTTTGCAAATTCTGAAACAATGCACATTTGTGAAGGTAGCAGCCAATATTAAATAGATTTTTTTTTCATTCGCTGAATATGTGAACACCGATAAATCTGGCACTTGATTCTAAATTCGCAAACTATAATTACAAACACATGTGCACATTACACAGCTACAGATGCACTTAAAATAATTACCTTATTGAAGATGTCTGCTTCCCCACAAGCTACTAGAAATAGCTGCTAGCTACTCGGAATGCCATCGTTTTCCATGTGAAAACATTAATCAGAACAACTTACATACTTGGAAAGGCAAAGCAGATTTCTATGTGCCTCACTTCTTCATTTTTGCCACCCTAGGAAATTTTCTTCCAGTTTCCAAAGTAGATCTTGCTTTCCAAGTGTGCCCCTCAGAACTCTCAAGGAGAAGATGCATGCACTAAGGCAGAGGGTCCTGACCCATAGGGCTGCAGCTTTCTTTTCAGGTTGGCTCCATTCAATTTATTTCTCATTCACTATCTCAGATTCTAAGATCACTTAACCACCTCACTCTCAAATTAATATTTTCACTAAAGAATATTTATATGATACACAGCTGAACAAAACAATGTGCTAAGGGTGTTAATCTCTGTAGTGGACATGGGTTAAAGAGAATGGTTAATGGTCACAAGCATTTATTGGGACCCAAAAATCTGTCTCCACGAAAGTCAATGTTGTTCAAAGTGGATAGAAAGTTATGGCGGGCATCAGCACCACTTCTTTTCTAAGGGCACACAAGTGGTAAGGGCCGTGCGTGGGGCCACTCTCTTATTAGTCCAATATACAGTTTCCATAGCAGAAGAAAAACTCAAAAGAGATGAAAGTGGTTGTTTTGGGGAAACAGAACTATTAAGAGAGTGGGTGAGGCGGGCAGGGTCTGTTTTTCATTAAAAACCTTATTGTACTTTTGACTTTTCAAATTAGAAGGATTACTCTTTTTAAATCCTCACCCGAGGATATGTCTTCTTTAATGATTTTAGAGAGAGAAAGAAGAGATAGACAGAGAGAGAGAGAGAGAGAGAGAGAGAGAGAGAGAGAGAGAGAGAGAGAGAGAGAGAGAGAGAGAGGCATCAAGGTGAGAGAGAAACACTTGATAGGTTGTCTCCCATATGCTCCCAGATCAGGGATTGAACCTGCAACCTAGGTTATGTGTCCTGACCAGGAATCAAATGCGCAAGAGTTTGGTGTACAGGATGACGCTCCAACCAACTGAGCGAACCAGCCAGGGCAAAAGGATTACTTTGTAATAAAAACAAATTTTTTATATAATCTCAAACCAATTTTAAGTAATAAAGTTCCTCCTATATAACAGGCCCTGGGGTACACAAAATGAAATACAGAATAGGACTTCATCTCTATGACCAAAGTTCTCACAAGCAGAGGGCAAGCAGAGAACCAGGCCCCTCAAGTATAAGTGATGCTGGGGGCCACTTGGGGGCAGGGCGCCTCCTGGGGGCAGGAGGCCTAGCATTCCCAGCTATTCCGAGGACGTGTGTGTTGCAAATGCTGCAGATGCCTGGTACCCGCAGCAGAACAGTCAAGAGGAGAGAAGACCAGACCCTTACCAGATCCTTAGGCTCTGCCACTATGTAAGGAATCTCACATCCTCGATGCAGGCTCGCAAAACACTACCCCAAGAGTTTTAAAAAGAGACACCAAAATAACAGACATGAAGGTACTTAAGAGCCATAACTTGTTCAGCCATTTACTATTCTGCAGTTTTGTTCTTTCGTCCCTTCTTTCTTGTTTTAATTTGTTGAAATACCTTGCCCCTGGTGTGCTTTAGAGTGCAGCTATGTTATGGAGTAATTTCTTCCTCCACTCCTTAGGTTTCTGGGTAAAGGCTTGAATTAAAAATATACATATGCTTTTTTAAAGTTGTGGTTCCCCTTCCTTGGGAATAAGATGCCAGGCACCTCTGGATAAGAGTCTGTCACACCAATAAAAAATAATCAAGTTGTGCCCTGGCCAGTGTGCTCAATGGTTAGAGCATCGGCCTGTACACCGAAGGGTCTCGGGTTCGATGTCCAGTCAAGGACATGTACCTAGGTTGCAGGTTCAATTCAGCTCTTTCAGAACGCATGTGGGAGGCAGCCAATTGATGTCTCTCTCCCCTCTCTCTCTCTTCCTCCTTTCCTTTCTCCATTCCTCCCTCCCAATCTCTCTCAAAATCAATGGGAAAAATATCCTAGGGTGAGGATTAACAACAACAAAAAAGAAACAAGTTGAAAATTCAAAAGCCCAACATGCAGAATGCAAATGGCTATGAATAAGTGGTGCAAGTTTAACCTCAGTAGAAGAGATAAACCAAACATACATGGAAAAGGTTAGAAGAAAATATAACGAAGGGTTAAAACTGATTATATGCATTAAGGTGGCAGAATTACAGTTTAATTCCTCTCTTTTTTCTATTTCCTATAATAAACATTACAATGGGAAAAAAATAAATGTTAACAAGTCTTTCTTTATTTTATTATTTTAAGAAAGCCAACACAAAAGGTCACAATTAGAAGGGAAACAAAGAAAACATCAGACTTTCCTTCTTCAGCGGGTCACAAGGGTGCATCTGGAAAGAAAAGGGGCTTTCCTGAGGATACACGGCAATTCAGTAACTGGTATAATTGGTGAAAAGTGTGCTATTTGAGCTCAAATCTCATCTTTGCCACTTACCAGCTAGGTGACCTTGGGCAAATTATATAACATCTGGGGCTTTGGTTACCTTACCTAAAAATACAGATAACGACAGAACCTTTCTGCCAGAGACGTTGAGAAGTCTGTGGGGGAGACAGTGCATGTCACGTGCCTAGGCTAATACTTGGCACATACGAAAAATTCAAAATAAAAATTTTTTTTCTCCCCCCTAGGAAAAAGAACCGCGAGTGTCATTACCATCTCACTACCATCATCTGGTATTCACTTATTCGTCTCCCTACGGTCTCCCCGGGGTCTGAGTCTCTATCTGTGTGCACTATGAATTGTTGGGAACCACTTCCAGTCACGAGCCAAGAGAGGCAGAACAATTTTTCTTGACTTGGTAACAAAGTATTCACGGGAATAAAAATCTTGTGAACTACTCATTCCCAAAAAATATGACCCATAAATCATAATTTCAGCTTTCTACTACAGCAACTTGTTCAAAAGAAAACGAACACCCAGAACAAATGGATTCACACTTATTGAAAACACCTCCAGGTATTAGGAAGCTGACAGAAAATATAAGTCTAGAAAAGTGACTGGTAAAATTTGTACAAATTAGAAGACCTTTTTTAAAATATGTCTCCCCTAACCCCACTTCCAAAGCTGGATGCTTTCCAAAAATATCCTCTACTGATGGTTTTTAAAAAAGGGGGCGGGGGGGCAGTTTATCGTTATTTATTTTATTTTTTAATATGCTTTTATTGGGTATTTTTTAGAGAGGGAGAAAGAGAGAGGGAGAGATACAAATATTGGTGAGAAAGAAACATCAGTCGGTTGCCTCCTACACAGCCCAGCTACCCGGGCATGTGCACTAATCTGGAATTGAACCGTGAGCTCTTGGAACATGGGTTGACAATCAATGAATGAACCACACTGGCCAGGCGGGACATTTTATTTTTAAAACGGAAAGGACTCTTCTCTAAATCTAGTTTATAATTTCCCTTCCTGCTTTCCCACTGCTAGAAAAGAATACTCTGAAATTCTAGATAATTAATAGTAAGAGTTCTCAAAAATTCTAGATGATCAGCTTAGCATTACTTTTACCTTCCCCGACTTCCTGATGCTCTACAATGTGCGTGCATCACCCCCTCCACACCAGGAGCAGAGAGGTTTTTTGTGCAAGCATGACTATTATCAAAGGTCAGGAGTCACTCAATACTTTTGCTAGGAAAGTATAAATGGATGCTGCAATCTACAAGAAACAAAATATGAGACAGTAACGTCACTCAATAATGGCCATCTGATCTCAGAGGGTCACGCCAGTCTATCTCTAAAAGATTGATGATGGAATATAAGCCTGACAGTTGCCTACCAGTCTCTTTCCAAGTTTCCATCTAACAATTTTTATCCCCCTCAAGTCTAACAAGTAGCGTAATTGTTATGCTCCTCCTGTGTAGACTGACAGATGAGAGACTCTTACTAAACAGCCAGTCTCCCTTTACTTCTCGTAAGGTAATGCATACCATGGCACTTACACTCCAAAAGTAATAAATGAGTATTTCTGAATTTCTAGAATAGTCACAGTGCCCTGTGCTTAAACTTGAGTTATGTCAGATGGAAATTGGACAAGATTTTCCTTCCTGAGGGTATTTAACCTAAATTATCACTAGTTCATATAATGAACTATAGGAATAATCAATTTTTATAATGGGCCCAGAAGTTCTTGTATGCTCATTTTGCTGATGAGGAAATCAGAACTCAGAGAAATTAAGTGATCTATCCAGGGCCACAGAGCAATGAGTGACAATGTCGGGGGGGGGGGGGAGGCACTCAAATGGTTATTTGGCTACAAAGCCTCTACTCTACCTTCCAGGGCACTGAGCAGGCTAAATGTGTTTGCAGAAGTCCTGGGATGCTTTGTAATGTATTCTAGCCTATACTTTGGTTTGGGGATGAGGAAAAGGATGTATGAGATCCCATCCATCCGTCCGTCTGGTACAACTACAACTAACAGGAAACAGAAAACTACAGTGGGAATTCCTAAATTGATACAACTGGAAACCTCCATGCCTCAGGCTTTCCCCCTCACAAACAGAATCCCTGCTTTGGAGTAGGTGAGCTGTACTCTCATACTCTAACCCCCTTTTGCACTAAATTGTAAGTCCTGAGTTCTATTAATTGTTATCGTTACAAATTTCTTTTCAGTTCTGCAATGATGTTCCTCCTTCACAGCAGATGATGACCAACTGAATCCTAAATTCACTCAATAAGTGCCTACTATGTATCAGGCTCTGTGTTAAGCACTATGAAGATGCGATAAATAAATACTTGCCATAAAAAACCTCGTCTTACAGATGAGTTAGAGTCAAATGTTATTATCTGACGTCAGGCAAAAAGTGAGAGTTGTTGGTCAAAATCCACTTTGTTTCTTAGGAGGGATTTTACTGACGTTCAAAAGAACTAGAACTTTTTTAATGCCACTGAAGCTAATTTTCCTTTAGAACTATCTCTATTCCACAGTTTAGTAAATCACATTCTTGAGGTGGCAACATTCTATGAGGTTTCACATTAGTATTTAAATCATTCTTTCACAAACAATTTTAGGGAAAAAGAAAAACTAGTAAGAAGTCCTATATTTCCATGTGAGAACTCTCTTTAACTCCAAGTCCTTTGATTTTTCTTTTCTTTTTTTTAAGTCAATTGCTATGCATAATTCATTAAGAGAGCCTTTAGAATGGCAGGAGTGGGAGAGCTGGTGAACAATTTGCAAAATACACAAAGAAACAACCTTATACTTCTTCCAGAAGCAATTCAGCGACACTGAAACAGCTAGAGTGTATGAGAAAAAGCACTGATGATGTGAAGGGACCCCGATTCTATTCCTGCCCTATCTGTACCCAAAAGACAGCTTTGGGTAGATCATTGTCATCTCAACACCTCAGTTTCTTCATTTCTAAAGTAAGGACGATACTTGTTTGCCCCATTTATATCAGATAGTTCTCATGAGGAGGCAAGCACAATACTGAACGGGAAAGCACTTTGGAAAAATATTACATACTACATAATGGTCACACTCATTATGGAAATCATTGAGATTTAGTCAGGGCAAGACAGTGACTTTTCTATAAATGTTTAAATAGCTTGCATATTTTAATCCCTATTTCTGTCTTCTCTCACCAAAATTAACTTGGAATTTTTTTTAAGGAGTTTGCCAAAGCAGTCCGTTGTCCTCTTACTGCATTATTTTTAGAAATTATCTCAGAGAGTCCATTTGAATGCAGAGGGTCATTTTTAGACAATAGAATCGTTGCATATTTATAGATACAGTCCCTGTTCAGTGGGAAACTATAATAAAGAAGCCTTATTTCTTGGTTTTTAAACGTTAACACTGAAAGTGACCAAAATAGAATTTTTTAAATTCAGAAAAGAAAAACAAATAAAAAAAATTTAAACCATAATTTAAACTATTCCGAGGGCAAAAACAACTGGAAAATCTTTTACTTTCCCTGTCCCTTTGTCAAAATGCCCATATTTTCTGGTTCATATGAAAACTGAGCAAGGGTGATTTCTTCCCTAGCCTGGTGGCATACACCAGTAAACCTACCCATCAGCTGCTGTGTCAGAGGAATAAGGACGTAAAATGATCTTCTGATGAGTAACTTTTATTTACGTGAAATTGGACAGGGGGAGGAGGGTCCCAGCTATTTTACTGGAAGGTACACAGATTAAACCCAATGACTTGTATGCCCTTCCAAATTAACTCCACTTATAAAAACTCTCATTAAATGGAACATAATTTAAGTCTGTATTGGAACCACTTGTATTTGTTATTCCTCTCTTGATGAGCAATTAGTTCTATTCTTGCTTTCCTTTCCTGATCTACTTACACCTAAAATATAATGGAGGTGAGAAACAGTTATTAAACCATCTTTTGCTGAGTTTTCTAGATCTAAATAAATCTCCCTCCACCCAAATCCTGGACACCGGGAATTGGACAACACAAATAAGATAAAAATTACAGCTTTTTATTTTATTCAAAAGTCATAATTGACAGAGACATATAAAAAGATGTTCAACAGCAGTAGTCACCAAGAAAATGCAAATCAAAACCAAAATAAGATTACTTCACACCCATTAGAATGAAAAAAAAAAAAAAAGATAGTAGTAACAAGTGTTGATAGGGATGTGGAGAAAATGAATGCTCATAGACTGCTAGTTGGACTATAGAATGGTCCACTTTAGAAAAGTCTGGCAGTTCCTCAACTGGTTAAACAGAGTTATCATTTGACCAGTAATTCTACCCCAAAGAATATATCCCAAAGTACTGAAAACGGGTATTCAAACAAAAACTTGTATAGGAATATTCACAGCAGCACTATTCACAATAACCAAGAGGTGTAAACAACCTAAATGCCCATCAACTGATGAATGGCTAAACAAAGTGTGGTACATTCATACAATGGAATCCAAACAATGGAATATTATTTGACCATAAAAAAGAATGAAGTACTGATGCATGCTACAGCATAATAAGCCTTGAAAACATTTTGGTCTGTGAAAGAAGTCAGTTACAAAAGATTACATATTATATAATTCCATTTATGAAAAGTGCAGTACTGGCAAATCTATATAAAAAGGAAGCTCAATGGTTGCATAGGGCAGGAGGGGATAGGAGGTGACAGATAATGGATATGGAGTTTCTTTTTTAAATAAAACCACTGAACTGCACAATTTTAATGGATGGACTGTATGATGTGTAAATTACATATCTCAATAAAGCTATTACCAAAAAAGAGACAAGGAGAGGAGGCAGATATACAATTTTGGAGATCAAGTAAACTAATCAATGTAGTTCAAAAATGAAACCACTTTAATTATAAATATATCATTATACAAATCATATCAACAAACAACATACATAATACTAGAAACTACCATTTATCCAATCTCAACCATTTTCCAGGTATTTTACACACTTCCCTTAAACCCACCTAGCATGCAAATATTATTTCCATTATGTAGATAAGGAAGTCTAAGAAAATCCATAACTTGCTTTTGGTCACACAGTTAGAAAACCAACCAGAACATGTACCCCAAGGTTACCTGATACCAAAGCTATGCTCTTTCACCTATATTATGGGAAGGATGGATGGAAGGAAGGAAGGAAGGAAGGAAGGAAGGAAGGAAGGAAGGAAGGAAAAGGAAGGAAGGAAGGAAGGAAGCCATGTTTCCTCTATCAGGCATATATACAAAGGAAATTATTATTACATAGTAATCAGTAATCTTATATAATAAAAGGGTAATATGCAAATTAACCATCACTCCATCACAAAGATGGTGGCGCCCATAGCCACAAGATGGCAGTGCCCAGTCCTCTCAGCCCCACCGGAGTCCCCCAGTCCCAGGAGGCAGCTGCTGAGAGTGGGCAGCGTGAGCAGCCTGGCAGAACGCTTGCCTCATCGCCAGAGCGATGATCAAGCGTTTCACCCGGCCTCGGAGGGCCTCTGGGCAGCGGGCCCGGAGCGGCTATGGGGGGGAGGGGGGGAAGGGGCGGGAACGCTTGCATCGTCACCCCGGCAACAAGGCAAACGTTCCGCGCCTGGCCACGGATGGGCCTCTGGCCAGGCCAGGGCACGGATGGGCCTCTGGGCCATGGAGAGCCTCTGGGCAGCAGGCGCGGAGTGTCCAGGCCCCGCAGATAGCTACTGGCACAAGGATTTGTGCGCAGGGCTACTAGTCTACACTAATAAAAGAGAAATATGCAAATTGACCATCACTTCACAACGCCCATCAGCCAATCAGGAGTGAGTATGCAAATTAACCCAACAAAGATGGTGGCGGCCCCACCCCCCAGCCACTCTGGGCCTCTAGGCAGCATGCATGCAGGCGCAGAGCGGCCTGGCAGGGCAAACACCTGCTATGAGGGGAAGTGCAGGGGGTGGAGGGAGCTACAGGAGCGGCGCTCTGGCCAGAGCAATGACTGAAGGCTCCAGCCAGAGTGAAGGCCTGAGTCCTGGGTGCCGGAGGAAAACTGGTGCTGGCAGCCAGGGGAAGGAAGGCCTATTGGCCTCTAGTTTAGGTATAAAGAAGAAAAAAGCATTTGTCCAATTATTGCTGTACCTGTATTACATGACATTTTCACTCATTCCTTAAATACATATTTCCTGATAGTCTATTTGCAAAATAGAGAGATGGCTGTTAAAACATTTTATGTGAATATTGTATTCATTTTCAGTTTTTGCTTATTTATCTTATTACTGTATTTTGGGAGTCAGTTTTATTTAAAATATAGTGATGAAAAAGCCATAAAAATGTAATAAGCTCCATATACTAGCACTCAAAAATTCTGAATTTATGCTAAAGTGGAAAAGTGCTGCTTCCTATTTATAATCAAGAGCATTAAACTCTCCAGAATCCAGAATGGGCACAAATGTGATGTTTGTAGGCCTAAACCTAGGTCTCTATACTCAATCTGCTCATTTAGATTCACAACTTCTATTTATATTTTTACACATTTAATACACTTATTAGTAAAACTTCCTATTTCCATTTTCCCATGAAAGGTTAAATCTCTCTAAACATAAAGCAAAACAAATCAAACACATGGGTGAATGGGTAGATCTCTTTAGAAGTACTCACTAAACGACATGAAATCGCTGATCTTTGACCATTCTTAACAGACAAAAACACCACTGTCATATGTTTCATCCTACACTTAAGAATTATATATTTTCTCTCCTGCACTGCTGGTGGGAATGCAGACTGGTGCAGCCACTGTGGAAAACAGTATGGAGTTTCCTCAAAAAGTTAAAAATGGAACTCCCATTTGACCCAGTAATCCCACTTCTAAGACTATATCCCAATAAACCAGAAACACCAATCAGAAAGGATATATGCACCCCTATGTTTATAACAGCACAATTTACAATAGCTAAGATTTGGAAACAGACTAAGTGCCCATCAGCAGATGAGTGGATTAGAAAACTGTGGTACATCTACACATTGGAATACTATGCTGCTATAAAAAAGAAGGAACTTTTTACCATTTGCAACAGCATGGATGGAGCTGGAGAGCATTATGCTAAGTGAAATGAGCCAGTCGGAGAAAGATAAATATCACATGATGTCACTCATATGTGGGTTATAATGATCAACATAATTTGATGAACAAGAATAGATCCAGAGACAAATGGTAGGGGAGGGGCAGGGGTTAGAGAGCAACCAAAGGACGTGCATGCATGCATATTAGCATAACCAATGGACTCAGACACTGGGGCGGTGGGGGCTTGCCCAGGGTGGGAATGGCTGGGGGAGGGGGGTCAATTGGGATAAAAGAAGACATATGTAAAACTTTAGACAATTGAGAAAAAAAAGAAAGGAAAAAAAAGAATTACATATTTTCTAAGTTGGGGCTTAATATTCGAATTGTTAGCCAGCCCTTGATCTTCACAGTGTTCCAAAAGCGCCAGCACCAGAAATCAGGGACCAGGGACCAGGGTTCTAATATGGACACTGTCACTTAGGTTTGTGACCCTCAGTAAATTATGCTCAGAGCCCCCATAGTTTCCCTTCCTGAAACCTGAGATTCAAACACCTGCTTGAATTTACAAGCGTGTTGTTGGGATGTACTGGTATAATTCAGGCTTCATAGATTTTAAGGATTTTCACATGTAGGACATATTAGTTTAAATCTTGCTTATAATACTCTGCAACATGAAAGAATAGAAGGAACTTTCTTGCTTTTTAATTGGATTAGATGAAAGTTGAAATCTAACTCCACAATGACCATCTCGTATCCTTGGGGATGCTGCCTAACTGTTCCTTAAGTTGTCTCATCTATAAAACTGATAATGAGGGGCCAGCCACTTCTTTCTGCTCCTGCTAATTGGTTCCTGGCAGGAATATGAGCTCACTGTTGTCAAATTCCTTTTAATTTCTTTATGAATTAAGAAAGCTGTAAATATGAATCAGGACATAATAGTGTACTAATTCTTTAGGTGTCCACTACTACCTGTTTTTTTGTTTGTTTGTTTCATTTTGTTTTTCTTTGCTTTTTTTCCCCCAACGCAATCCATGATCAATGAAAAACTGGGCTGCCAATTTACAACTTCAAACATACCCAACACATTGTCTGTGCTAAACAACCTACTGAATGAATGCCCTCTGGATAATTAAAAAGAGGTCCCTTGAAGATTTCAAAGTATTTTGCGTAGTTCATTTCCTGCTTTGTATTTTCTGGTTGTTTCCAATTTTTTTTTTAAGAGCTGATTTTTATTTGTTCAAATTAGATGCCTAAAATACGTCTCTTACAGTCCACAACATAAAAATGATCCTTCACCTGTTACTCTTATGAGTAAAATCAGCCAACACATAATAAATTTGTCTTGGGAGCAGGGTCACACTGGTGAAGAATTTTATCACTGAGCTGCTGAGGGACCTCACCTTCCGGGCCCACCAGGGCAGAGGTGGTCCATTCCTCATGGACACAAACATCGCAGCAGTCTAAACCCCCTCTCATCTCCCACCCTTAGATTTGTGATGCTTTAAATACGAAGACATTTCTGGTGTGCAGAACCAGGTAAATGTTATCTCCTCGGTACGTACATTTCCTTCCCTCTGCCCTGTGTCTCAACAAATCACATAAAGAGCAATGCTTTTATGTAAGAAGCAAAAAGGCTCATGGGCATTTCAATAACTAAGTCTTGGTTTCATGCATCAACCTTATCATTTTCTATGTAATGAAGGTTGCAATATATGGTGTCGTTGCGCACAGCATTAAAGACACTCAACTTAGATTCTGTGATAAACACAGACATCTGACCTACGTATGCCCCCACATTTCATTGGCATCACAGAAACAATTCACCAAATATTCCAAAGCAGCCGAATGTGAGTGCACCACAAACATTTGACAAGTGTCCACTGATTCTGATAATAGCATCATTATCGTTTTGAATTCCACCACCAGTAATTTGCGCTATTCTTAGATGGCACAAATAAGACACAGATGATTAGAAATAAGTGCTTGCTGCTTAGAACACAATATTTAAACTAATACATCAAGTTGATATTTTACCCAAAGATGTATCAGATTTGCCAAATATTTACCAGAAAAGTCTACTGATTCAAAATTAGATTCATTTGACCAAAAAAAAAAAAAAAGAGAGAAAAAGAAAAAAATGACTGAAACACCAGGTTTTCCAAAATAAATACAGCACAAGAATGAAAACACCTATTATTCCTCTTCTATTAAATTTTATATAACACTGGATAATTTATCATACCACTTGATAAAATTAAATAAAAATAAATGATGATAATGTGACAGGATTTGGGACAGGCAACCAGGGAGGGGGAGGGAAGGAAATAACTGCTTTTGTTGTCAATATCTCGCTTCTAGGCGTTTCAGAGTTAATACCGTCACGGGGAAACCTTTTTCATTGATTATAAAATAAAATGTGAGCTTTCTATGTTCAAATCCCATGAACCAAGAAACAAACCAAGCCCAATAAACAGAGAAGCAACCCAGTAAAGATCCTCCCTTGTCTCTATGAGGGAGGACTCAGAGCCAACGAGTCATTGCTGTCCACTGATATTTAGAGAAAGAGAGAAATACTGATTTTTTTGTTGTTCCATTTATTTATGCACTCATTGGTTGCTTCTTATATGTACCCTGACCGGGGATGAAACCCGCAACCTTGGCACATTGGAACGACGGAACTAACTGAGCTGCCGGGCCAGGACTACCACTGGATCATTTTTAATATCTAATTTTAGGATGCCAGGAGAATGTTTTAGAATTATTTGAGATTGTTTAAGAATTGAAAATGTTTTAATTATTCTCTTTTATCTTTAAATTCCTAGTCCCTAACGCAATTTCTGACTATAGAAGGAAGGAAGGGAGCAGAGGAGAGCAGGAGGGAGGCACAGACATCTTAACCAATTCCTTATCCCCAAAGGAGATTAGAAACAGCCAAGTTACTGGAGGCAACAGGAAAATGCCTCCCGGAGAGTAATCAAGCAACAGCTGAAAGACTGGCATAAAAAAAAAAACCGAAACACCTTTTTTTCCCCCTTTTCTTAAGTACAGACACAATTTTGAGGAACATCATTTCTGAACCACTCTTGACATGCCTTGATACCTTTAAGAGCATTTTTGCATTGAGTCCAATGAAAGCTGCTAAAATGAAATATTTATAATGATCTAACTCCAACCACTTTTTTCACAACTTTATTGAGTTTTATTTTATACCATAAATTCACCCATTTCGAGTGTACAATTCAATGATTTTTCAAAAATTTACCGAGTGGTACAACCATCACCTTAAATCAGTATGAGAATATTTTCATGACCCTAATAAGATTCCTGATGTTTATTTACACTAACCCAATTCCCATTCCCATGCAAGCACTCATCAACATTCCCTTTTCCATAGAGATTTGCCTTTTCTGGGCATTTCATATAAATGGAATAAGAGGATACTTTGCCACTTTCTAAATATGTAACTTTAGTGAAGTCATTTAATTTTGCTATGCCTCATTTGCCTAACAATAATCGTACCTACACCTCACAGAGCTATTATAAGGCATAAGATAAACCATATGAAATGCTTAGGACACTGGCTGACACATATCAAGTGCACAATACACTAACTGCACAGCCGTTAAGACCCTACTACTGTTTGCTTGTAATTCTACTACAGGAGCCTCAAATTCAACATGGCCCAAATGAACTCCCTTAGCTCTCCCTTCAAAAGTGCTTTCCTCCTCTGTCCCTTCACACAGGGAATACTGAGTGTCCAGACCATCATCGGAAACTTCAAAAAAAGTCTTAAACGCTTTCTTACCCAATTCTCACATCCAGCCTGCAAGCTCTAGAGTTCTCTCTACTCCCTTGAATTTGCCTCTTTCTCTTCATTCCCTCAGCTTTAATTACAGCTCACATTTTTTTCCTGATTTGGTGCAAAAGCTTCCCTCCCTTCAGATGGGTTTTCCTCTAATCTATCCGCCCTACTTCTGTCAGAGGATTCTCTCTTAAAATGCAAGTCTGATCATTTCATTCTCCTGCAAAGTCTCCACGCCTAGCTTTCAATTTAGCTCCTCTGCTTGTCACCCAGGGCCCATCAGAAACTAATTTCTATCTACTTCTGTATTTCCATCTCCGGCCAGTCTCCAGAATACACCCTTGGTACTGGTCATTCTAAACAACCTGCAGTTTTCTGAATGTGGGAGACTCAGGGCTTCCGGGAAGCGAGCCAATTTCCAGCACCTCCAAGAATGCCATTTGCCTTTCCCAAGTCTTAGCTTAAATATCACTTTGTTTATTAGATTCCCTGGATCACCTAGCATGATTTGGAAATGCTTCTTCTGTCTACAGCTGAATGAGGTAATATACAAAAAGATGCTCTCACACTGCCAGCAACTCAATGAGGTCACTCTTTTTGAGCCCAAGTTCAGCATCACTTGAACTTGGTGAATGGTAGGGGAAGGGAAAGAATGGAGCAGGGAGGGAGGTGAGTGGTGAAGGGAGGAGAAGCAGAGAGAGGAAACTAGGAGAGGAAAGAGAGAGAGGATATAAAAGGGCAGGAAGGGAGGAGGAAAAATAGGTCAGATAAAGGGTGCTGAGGCCAAAGCATGAAAGAGAACAGGAAGGAAGGGTATGACCTACTTCTCTGAGGGGCGCCTTTTCCTTTGAGCATGAGCCTTTAATAAAAATGTGAACCCTTTCTGTTACTCCTACCTGTGCTGATAGCCACACATTTCTTCTTTCTATTCTTTTGTTTCTGCAACACTGCCACTCACGGTGATTCTAGCTCTAAAGTGGAGGAAAAATTTACACACTTCCATCTGCTGGAGACAAAATTTCATTTCCTTTCTAAAGCATTCTCCACATATACTGTCAATCAACCAAGAGTTACTTTACAGGTTTTCCATCTGTGTTTATATTTTTCTTTTCTTTCATCAGAATCCATGGAAAACTAGACTTATTTCAATATGCCATAAGTACCAAGGATATTCGGGTGAAAGGACCAGAGTTAAAAGATATATTAAAGATTATCCAAATCAGTGGTTTCCAACATTTTCTCCACTGACCACTATAAGTATACCCACCCACATTCAACCCCAGGCCTGGCTTTCAAATAGTTTCTATGCGTAACTTAGTCTTTTCACAATTTATCTTCCAATTTTATTAATAAAAAGTCAAGACTAACAATCAGATTTTGTGATCAATATAAGCTATGCAGTGCAAAGAACCTTGAATTTATATAATTATTGATTAAAATCCAAGACAAAACAAACAAAATCTCAACATTTTGTTAGCCTACATGATCCTGTGTTGGATAACTGTAAGCTTTGAGGTTTTAATGGAAGTCAATGATGGACTCTGATTTTGAATTTCCATGTCCTTTCTGGGCATCAACTACTGTCTATAGCCAAACCCTTCAAGTTTAGAGGTAAAACCCCAAGAAATCTTATTCTACTCTACTTTTGATGACCCTTATTTTCTGCCTTCTTTCTTCACAGGATCTTAATTAATGTCTCCTTGTCTTACCAAGGGTTCTCATCCTGCAACATACAGAGAATTTAAGGAATCCATGAACTTGGATGGAAAAAAAGGGCATCTTCGTTTTCACTAGTCCTAAGGAAATTTAGCATCGCCTTTAATTATGAATAAAGCCCAAAGAAACCATGGCTATGATTTTTATCACCAGTAGGAACCCCAGATGTTTCCTATCACAGTACAGGTATTACAAATTTCTCAAAAAATTGTTTGCACTCATCACTCCTTCAATATCATGACAGTTAATGAATCTGCCATTTGGTTTTGTTATTTAATGGGTCAACAGAAAAGGGTACATGTGATGACACAATGACTTGGAGTTTTAGGATTTTGATAAATGTATTTCCATTTTGGGCTTGTGTATGTTTTTGTTTTATGCATTAGCCCTTTGCACTTGCTTGCTTTTTTCGATTCCTTTATTCTACTGCTAACCGTGTCGAGTCACACTCGACATCCGAGTGCAAAGGGTTAAAGACCATCTTGGGGTAAGAAGTCCATAGGTTTCACTAGATGGCCAAAGAAATACATGACTCCCCTCTCCCCCCCCCCCCCCAAAAAAAAAGGCTTCTTTCAATGCAAAATTCGTTCAGATTCATCTCTTGATGAATAACAAGATAGGGTAATACAAAGTAAATACTTGCTTGAGTAACTTTGAAAGCTCACACAGTCAATGGGAGAAAAACAAAAGTCAAACTCAGATCTCCTGACCTTCCTCTTTCTAGTGCTTTCACAGAGTAAGGGTCAGGAGCCTGAACTACAGAGACAGATACATGTGGGTTCAAATCTGATTCATCATTTAATGGCCCGAGGATCTTAGGCAAGTGGCTTAACCTCACAGAACCTGTTTTCTAGTTCATAATAACTGCCTTATTGGGTTAAGAGGGTTAACTGAAATAAAATATGTAAAGAACTTACTATGATATTTTGCACATAATTTAATTATTAAAAAGACATAATAATCTACTAGATGCCTAAATACCTTTTACAGAGTTTTCATTATACTACTTCTAAACTGCTTTACCATTTTCTAAAACTTCTTCATTGCCAGTCTGATGGCATGCCACATAACCCTCAAAATTTGAGCCTACCTTATTCTCAAAAGAACTCACTATGGTGCTCCTTAGCAAGATCTGAGGCTAAGGAGCACCATCTCCCTGATCCTTGCATCCATCTTCAGATTACTGTGAGAAAGGTCGCTACTACGTCCATCTGTGAATTCCACAATATCAGGTCACACCACTTCCTCCTGCCCTCATTATGTGCTAGGCCAAGGATCACCATCCTAGGCAGCTTGCTTCTTTTTATTTTTATTTATTTTTTTTTTTCATCTACATTAGCCATGCTGAGGACACATGTAAAACTCTACATTCCCAGTTTTGAGGTTTCCACCTAGAATTCTATCAACCTGACATTTCCTCCATGAATCTTTTTCCAGTCTCATCAATTATTCTTTCGGGCCCCCTCTGTATATCCTCATACCTCAGCTAAGTGTTCAGTCATGTAGGAAATCAAAATATGTGGTAACTGTCCATCAGGTTTTTGAGACCCTTAAAACCAGAGACCACATGATTCACCACTTGCATGTCATTCCTCTAACATAGTGCCTGATAGACTTAATGGAAAATTAAAGTGCATGACACTGAATTGGATTTCATGCTCATAATAATCCTATGAGATCAGGAATTACTGTCCTCTTCAGAAATAAGCAACCCCACATTCAGACAAGTTGCTGAATGTAATACAAGTTGCTGAATGTAATGACGTGACCAATGTAATACTTCCAGAAAGTAAAAAAAAAACACCTGAAGAATAAACCCAAGCACACCCACTAGTCAATGATCCATCATACTTGGTTTTAACTTCTCTCTTTTTCACTTTTAACTTCTCTTAACAAAAAATATTTAGCCCATTTTCTCAATTTCTTCTTCTCTTGGAGAACTAAAACACACTTCTAAATACTTCTCTTTCCAATGCATTATTTCTTTATCATGTTCTTAATGATCGTGATTCATTCAGATCTTGACGTAGTTACACAACAGGTGAACTGGAGTGACTTGAGATGGCAGCACAAGACTGCCGAGAAGAAAAAAAAAAAAGAAGAATCCTCGCTCTCAGAAGCAAGAATCCACACCTACGCTTGTTTATAGCAATCACCCTGGACTAAGCAAAAGAGATGAATGATGACAGCCAGATCTAAGAGGAGCAACAACAAAAAGAAGACTGCAATATACTCTGAAACTTTGTGGGAGAAAACAGAGCATCCATGTTGGAAGCCACATTTTCCCTAACGTTAGTTCAAAATGACCACTGTGATTAGCACAGATATGTAGATTCACACATGACATGAACCCCTGCCAGAGGGAACTGCGTCTCAACTGAACGCACTGCACCAAGCAAACCTCTAAATATGGAAGGTGAGATGGGGTTTTATGATATAATTTCAACAGTACACATTTTCCTATTACTCCCATAAAGTATTTCACTGATACCAAAATACCTCCAGGCCTTACGTAATATAAGTGCTGCCTGGACACGTTCACGTATCACCGTCTCTTCGGCTCACAGCAACATCAGCAATTCACCACTTGCATTTTGAAAAAACTACAGAATTGCAATTGGCCTAGAAGTGCCACCAACAAGTTTACTGCCTCTGTGTTATTTGTAAATTGGTTGTTTTTTCTTTGGCTTGTTTCAAGTTGAAGATTGCGTATAAATGCATATATATTACACATCTACTCATAATACTTAACATTAGGATTGAACTTCCCCCAAACTCAGAATATTATGATACCCTTTAAATATTATGTTTGATTAAATGTGTCTCACCTAGCATAATTTTTTTAATAGATTTCACTAATTCCAGGTCAAACCTTTTTAAATAAATGTCTGCTTTTACAGAAATTGTTTGCTACCTGTCTTACAAATTAAGAATTTTTAATAGGTTCTTATTGAAAATCAAATTGTTTTTGGTGTTTTAAAGTAAAAAATAGGTACCTGTTGGCTAAAAATACAGGACATTTATCAGGCCCTACAATTTCATTTCATATGCATTGATAATTAGTTATTTTTCAAATTTGCTATTGAAAATAACACCAAAAACAGCATTTTCCTCAATAAGAATTAATGTACATATTACTTTAAATCTGCAAACCAACCTTTGAGCTACAAATTTTGAAAAGCCAGGTATTACTGTTTTGTAAAACCCCCACTTCTAGCCCCATCAGCCAACCATATTTCTAAAAGCACCAGAATCATGTATGACTATGCAGCAGGCACTCTTGGTCCTGACACTGATTTTTCTACCTGAGGACAACCGTATCCAAACTGCAACTATTTGACAAACAGGGACTCTCAGAGTGCGGATGATGGCAATCCAGTTCAAAGCAGAAACATACGCCCTTTTTCCATGCCAGTCAGAAAAAGATTGGTATCAGGGCAGTACATTACCGAGCACATTTTAGCAAGGGTGCCTCCTGGGGAGCCCAGAGAACAAAAAAGCAGGAAGACGAGGCTGTCAACAACCAGGCAGTGACGCAGAGTCACATTGCAGGTGTCAAAACCTCAATCCCAGAAAATGAAGCCCAGTGTGCAGACGGCAGGAGAAAATGGATACCAGAAGAATACCAAACAGCTGCTTAGAGCTGAGCTAAGGCAAGGCAGATACCCACCGGGAGGTCAAGCAAAACCCTGGGAGAGCACATTGAAGCGGAGCCTGAAACAATGTTACAAAGAAGCAGACAGCTGGGCAACAACTGCTTGGAAACACAGGCTTGTGGCCACGGAGGCAGGGGGGCAGGTTCACAAACAGCTACGCAAGCATCCTGGAGGCCGCCCCTCTGAGATGAAGCAGCAGGCACGTCCTGCAGGCCCACCGTGACCATGACCGTGACCGCCAGGGCCGCGTGGCGGGGGCCAATGGCACAGACACACACAGACTTACTGTGGCAGGAAACACACTTCTCACCAACCGGCTCAGGGCCGAGGGGCAAATCGCGTACCGCTCGCAGAGATGTGGCTCCATGCCATCTAGTCACTCACTGCTGTCCTGGTCTCCCGGGCAGCACTGTGCCAAGTTCCTCACAGAATCACCGAACAGTACTCACTGAGGTGTCGTCCAAGAGAAAGGGAAGTTGGTAACGTTTTACATCGGTAAGTCTGACCTTGGGCTTTAACTCCTAAATTACACCTTTGATCCGTCTGTCCCATCTCATGTCAGGAAAACCCTGAAAGTGCCCAGATACGCTCTTAGCAATCTCAGTAAGGTTGCTAGAAGAATTCTAAAAGTATGTTTGTCCATTTAGATCAGGGGATGGCAAACCCTTTCACTTAAGGGCCAGACAGTAAATATTTTAGGCTTTGCAAGCTCCAAAGTGCCTGTTGGAACCACACAACTCTACTGCTGTAGAAAGAGCCATCGACAATATATATACAAATGGGTATGGCTGTTTAAAAGCAAGCTACAGGACCGGGTTTTGCCCAGAGGCCATGGTGCCCATACGCATTCTGGATGATAATCCAAAATACACACACACACACACCTATATAAATGGTCTACATCATATGGGTGACCACCTCATAACAGAGTAAGGTCACATGACTTCTAAGATTGCATTCATGATCAAGTTGGCACCAAAGAGCACTACTCAAACTCTCCAGGGTACTAAGACTAGACTGGAAATAGACTCATGGGCTCCATAGGCTTCTGTGGACTCCCTCTCTTCCCAGAGCACCTTGCTTTTCTTTCTCCCAGAGCCCCTCTTTCCTGTGGTGAACCTATTGCAGCACCTGATGTGGGACAGGTAAACCTGCCTCTTCCCCACTCAGATGCCAGACCGTAAGTTCCGCCACATGCATGGCCCAGGTCTAGCCAAAGTGCCCCACTATTCCCCTAGCCTGGCACTGTGCTTATCCCGAGGCAGGAATAAAATTGTAACTGAAGTCAGGATAATCAGGGGCCTCCGTGAGGCATGTCTGAGAGAGCTAGGGAAGAAGCCATCATGGCCACAGTCACCAGGACAGCCAGACTGAGAGAGATAGGAAGTATTCGTGGCCTCATCGCAGCTCTTGCGCTCAGAAAAGCAAGAGGGTCTACTTTCCCTGAATGGGCTTATGTCACTTACAACCAAGAGTCCTTCTTATCAAAATAAATAATATGCTAGCAAAAAGAAAGGGTCATCGACACGTATCAGTAACCGTTCAAAGCAGCAATTCAGGCACACCGAACTCCAAAGCCCCACACCATCTCACCTCTCCTCTTACTCGCTGAGGGAGCCAGGCACATCCTTCCAACTCCTTCACCCCAAACTGATCCACTTGTGTGCTTCCTTTTCTATCCACGTGCCCAAGACAGAAATCTGGGAACCATCTTTAACTCCCCTCCCTCCTCCAAGCCTCCAGCATCAGCTAGTTACCAAGTAAGATCAAGTTTTCTTCGCCTTTCCATTTCTAATGCACCCACAGTTTCCCTTATCACTTCTGTCCCCACCTTATTTTAACCCTCACCACTGGTAGGAATACAAATCCTCTACAATAATCCTATAGATCATATATAATCCTACACAGCCAATACAATCCTATAGCGGACACCTTTCTGGTCTCTCTGCTTTGGATTTCACCCTACTTCAAACGATTCTCCAAATTTTATCGTGGAACACGAGGCCTTCCCGACCTGGCTCCTGTCTACCTTGCCAATTCATCTACCTTCCCTCCCTGCCCCTACCCTCTCCTCTAGCTTTGTGTCCTGGCTCTTTAGACACCAGGCCTTTCTCTTCCTGTACATTTCCCCCCCTCATATTCCTCCCACTCTCACACCTTTAATAAATTAATTCTTCCTTGTTCAAGTCAGCTCTCACAGTGCCTCCTCCACCTCTCCTTCCCCGTCTGTGTCCAGTGCCCCTCTTACCTACTCACTCAGAATCATAGGCATGTCTCCGTTTTAGACAAACTGTCGGTTTACTTGGTGTCCCCACCAGACCCTAAGCTCCTTAATATTGTGGACTGCATCATCTTCTCGGGTGGGCGCCCCCAATATTTAACATGGTTCCTGACACAGCTAAGCATTTACAAATGCTTGCTAAAGGGATACAGGAATACCGCTCATGCTATGAGCTAAACCGTCCCACAATGATGGTTTCTGGCGAGATAGCACATTTCTAGATAAGAGTGGTTTTCACGCTTTTAAATCAAAGGCCAATGCCTATTTGAGCTAATTTCCTGAATTTAAAATAAGCCACATTCACATCTTTCTCCCAAACTCTGAATAGAATTATCATATTTTTACACTATAATTTGCAGAAGTCAGACTGCTTAAATGGTAAACATACCCTTGCTTTTCCTTTCTTCCCATCACTTCTAGTAACAGCAGTCATTTTGGGGCCTGGAAGATAAGTGCTCAGAATACACAACAAAACAATTTCCAATGTCATTGCTAAATATTGTTAAAACTTTTGATTGACATGTGTCTAAGGACAATTATCTACTTATAATTCTCGCTGCTTTCTTAATTTCCATTCATCTTCCTTTTCTAGTATCAAAATTGATAAAGAATAGAAGTTAGTTTGTGAAGAGTGCCAATGAATTAGCAGCACCTGACATAATTTTTTTTGGGGGGGGAAGGGGGAATCCTTAAAATACAAATAATTTTCTTGGAGTAAATGAAAACCAACAGTATTTTACAAAATTAATTTCCATTTACTCAAGATTTTGAGGGAGAACACCATTCCAGTTTTCAATTATAGCTGCAGTGTTACTTTGGCCTACTTCTACAAATTTCCGCCTATCCTGGTGAAACTCTTTCTGAACACATAAACGGCTTGCAGGCAGACACAAAGAATTCCTTCAAGTGCAGTAGGTAAGCTGCATGCAAAACATTTACTCTGTTTTTATATAAGATGCTTAAAGGAAAAACAACTGTGCTAAGTGTTTGTGTTTAAGTTTTTATTCAGGTTTAAAGAACAAGCCAAATCATGTTCTTATCAAATCCAGTGATTTACAGGAAATCTCTGAACTTCATTTTCAATTACTTTTCATAAACAATGATGAGACAAAGAGAAATAAAAATGAAAAATTTAACTTAAGATTATGCTTAGTATTAAAAACAATTTTAACTTTCAAATGACATCCATGGTCTCATCTATAAGGCCTCTGGTATATAAATAAACTGTCCAATTTAACATTAACTTTACTAATTCTTTCAGGCTTCAGTTGAAAAAATAAACCCAACCCCCAACCCCAAAAAAATAAATCCTCAGAATTCAAATTCCAAGTACACAACGATGAGCATATGGGTATTTATTATGGTAGTCTTTTTTTAAAAAAAATACAAGCAAGCTGCTATTTTATAACTCACACACCAAAAATTCAGCATGCAATCAAAATATATTGAAGAGTTTTTTAAAACACTACAGAGCTACCACCACAAACAGAGTTGAATTCAGCAGACTTCCTCCATTCTCCCAATGATTCACCTCTAGAAGCTGGCATCCATTTGCTGCTCTGATTTCGGTTCACAAAGATATCCAACAAAACGACCCGTCTCTCACTGCAGTGCCTGCTTTCCCCCCACAAAAAAGAAGTCCCTCCAAATCTCTGCATAGTCATCCCTCCTCGATATCATAAAAGGAAAGCAGCGTAAGCAAGAAAGGAGCAAAATCTTCAAGTCAACTTTTCTCAGTTGCACCACAGTGCATTTTACAGGGATATCATACTTACTCTTCCCACCCAATCCGTCGCCCTGGAGAAATCCAACTCTTGTTTTCCGTTCAGTTCTAAATATCAGCCGCTGAGGCGTGTCTAATAAGGTCCTAAATGATTGGTTTCTTGTACTAATTTAAATTAATTCCAGAGAGTTGTGAGCCATCCTGCAAAAGACATGTGTTGTTATCCTTTGCTAAATTAAAAGGAGTATGATTGATTTTTTTTTTTTAAACCCATGAGCAACAGAATCTGGTTTATTAGAATACTGGGTGAATTTTCACCTGAATATTCTCAAAATGTTCCAAGGAACAGATGTGCACTAGAGAAAACTAGGCTGCAGGCCAACAAGAACCGAAAGTGTTCTTTTTTGGAGCTGCCACTCGCTGTTAGAATTTAGTTATCAATAGGACCAGAGTAAACATTCCAACTGAGAATAAGGTAACCCAAGAAACAAAATGATGATTGTGACTGCGTTGATACGGTTTGTTGTGTTAATGGACCTCCTTTTCCATTGTATGTGCGGCAATATGGCCAATGTTTTACCTAAAACGTTATTAACTGCCCCCAAATTTCAAATATATATATCTCTCAAGCAAATATAGCCAAACCTATTTCCCTAGAATTGTGACCAGTTTTCAGATGGCAGAGACCCTAGGGAATAACTAGAGCCAAGCCCTGACTTTAAAGAAAAAGCTGTGGCCCTGACTGGATAGCTCAGTTGGTTAGAGTATCGTCCTGATACCCTAAGGTTGTGGGTTTGATCCCCAGTCAGGGAACATATAAGAATCAACCAATGAATGCATAAATAAGTAGAACAAAAATAATTTTTTTTCTCTCTCCCTCCTTCTCTTTCTATCTAAAAATCAAAAAATTAAAACCAAAAAAAGAAAGAAAGAAAGAAAAATATGGTAGACCTGTATTATCAATATGGTAGACCTTCAAGATACTTAGCTTACCTGAACTTTGGGGGAGAAAAGTTTTTCTTCTTCTAGGGGGATAAAAATGGAAAAAAGAAGTGCTAGAGTTAGAAGGTTATGTTTTCTTTGTATAGGAAATCACTAGAAAAATGTTAACATGTGAAAGATCTGTTTTAATTAAGAGAGAGATCAATATTCTTAAATGCAGAACTACCTGTAAATAAATTAATGCAAACCCTAGCAGGTTTGGCTCAGTGAATAGAGCATCGACCTGCGGACTGAAGGGTCCTGGGTTCGATTCTGGTCAAAGGCACATGCCCGGGTTGCAGGCTTGGTCCCAATTAGGGGGTGTGCAGGAGGCAGCCAGTCAATGATTCTCTCTCTCCCTCATTCTCATTGATGTTTCTATCTATCTCTCTCTCCCTCTCCCTTCCTTTCTGAAATCAATAAAAATAAAAAATAATATTTAAAAAAATAGTCACTGATCATGAATAAATAAATAAAAATAAATTAATGCAAGTTGTAGGTCTTGGTGAGAGTGCAAGTTAATGAGAGAAAATAACAAACTTCCCAGAAAAGATTTCAAAAAGCAAACAGAACTTTTTGTATCAGTTTTGCTCGCTGTCAAACAGAAGGTACATAAAAGTATTCCTGGGATTTTAGCTTTTTTGTTGTTGTTGTTAATCCTCACATGAGGATATTTTCCCATTGATTTTTACAGTGAAGGGAGGGAGAGAGACAGAGAGCAAGAAACATCTATGTGAGAAAGACACATCCATTGATTGGTTGCCTCCCGCACAAGCCCAGATAGAGCTGCAACTGAGGTATGTGCCCTTGGCCAGAATCAAACCCAGGACCCTTCAGTCCTCAGTCTGACGCTCTATCCACTGAGCCAAACCACCTAGGGCTCTTTTTTTTTTTTTTTTTAATCTTAATTGTCCTCTTCTTTCCCCCCATTTCCCTCTACCCCACAGCTCCCCCTCCTCAGGCCTTCACCACACTATTGTCTGTCCATGGTTATGCATATAAGTTCTTTGGTTACTCTCTACCAGTCTCCTCCCCCTTCCCTCTGAAATTCGTCAGTCTGTTGCATGCTTCCATTTCTCTGGATCTATTTTATTCGTCAGTTTATTTTGTTCATTAGATTCCACATATAAGTGATTTCATGTGATACTTGTCTTTCTCTGACTTATTTCACTTAGCATAACGGTCTCCAAGGCCCTCCATGCTGTCTGAAAGGGTAAGAGATCCTTCTTTTTAATAGCTGCATAGTATTCCATGGTGTAAATGTACCACATGTTTTTTATCCACTCACCTACTGATGGGCACTTGGGCTGTTTCCAGATCTTAGCTATTGTAAGCAGCACTGCTATAAACATGGGTGTGCATATTCTTTCTGATTGGTGTTTCAGGATTCTTAGGATATATTCCTAGAAGTGATGGATCACTGGGTTTGGCTAATTCTTAAATCAATATAACTGGTCAAGGGATTTAGACCCCCTGACCTTTCACATCATTGATCATGCAGTTCAGACCCTCTCCTGACCTTTCTTCCCCTCATATGTGACTAGTTATATGGCAGATCCCCTTAGAGGAGGAACAAGGGGCCAAGGAGTAGCCCAAGTAACTCCCATGTGGGCCTTTGCCTGACCACTCCCCTAAGCATCACCCCTAGGGCTAACTTTGACGCCTCAGTTGTGTTTCAGCTCCATGCCCAGAAAAGCAGCAAAACCAGACATCCGATCTCTTGGCTGACATCAGAACTGCACTGACTAATGACCCCCCTGGCACCCACCAATCAGTGTAAAGCATGACTGAATATTCTATTGAGATCCTCCCCTTTGACATCCCCTAAAATCCCGCCCTTAAAAACCCTCGCTCTCTTCCCTCCCTCTCTCTCTCCGCTTTCTCTCCTAAGCCCCAAGGGCCCTTCTTCTGCCTCTGTAACTTGTTTCCTGAGCCCATTTCTCCTGCAGCTCACTTCTTCTACCCTGTGACTGTCTAAATAAACTTCCTCTTATAGTCTGAGTCTTGGCTCTGAATTCTTTCCTAGCCAGAACTCAAGTACTGAGGTTGCTGAACCCAGGTCTGGTCTGACCCCACTGGTCTAATACCTGGTGCTGTTCTCACCACCAACAAAAACTCTAGTTTTTCACTGTTTAAGCTTTTTCATTGTCTAGATACACTTCATAGAGTGAAACAATTCTTACAAGATGCTAAGAAATTATAAGTTTGCATATGCTACTATGTAGTATAATCTAACTCAAAGAAGAAAGTCGCCCTGACTGGTTTGGCTCAGTGGATAGAGCGTCGGCCTGCGGACTGAAGGGTCCCAGGTTCGATTCCAGTCAAGGGCATGTACCTTGGTTGTGGGCACATCCCCAGTAGGGGTTATGCAGGAGGCAGCTGACCGATGTTTCTAACTCTCTATCCCTCTCCCTTCCTCTCTGTAAAAAATCAATAAAATATATTTAAAAGAGAGAAAAAAAAAAAGAAGAAAGTCAATTATGGTAAAGAACATAGAAGACATCCTAGTTCTGTTTTTCATATGTACTTTGAATAGAGTATATACTGCAAATATTTTATTGGCAAAATTTGCATGTGTGTGGGTATGTGCATGCATGTATGCATGTGTGTATAATGCTCAAGTTTCAACATCATTTCTCCAAACCTATAACTCAAGATAAAAATTAAATTAAAAAATTAGTAGTTATTTAATAGAGTTCATTGACCCCTTTCAAATATCCTAAATATATCTGAACTGCTAACTTAAATATTACTAGAAATAAGTTTAAATTCTGAATATTGGCTTTTATAATACTTTATGATGCTCTATAATACTTTCAGATGTTACTATACAGTGATTTTAAGCTATCAGCGATGGAGTTAATGAAAAATTTCTTAAGAGAAATATTTAATAATTATCCTGGACACCAGACACTGGACCTGGCACTTTATATAATTTATCTCATTCTATTCTCCCAACAACTGTATTAAGTAGTTATTACTGCCCCCATTCTATACAACAAGGAACAGAGGCTAAAAGAGTCTTAGTAGCACAATCAAAATTACACAATAAGCAAGTAATAGTTCCGGGATTAGATCTCTAGATTATTTGATTCCATATATCTGTGGTCTTTTTACTTTTTTCCACTCTGTTGATTGAAAGGGTCTAAAATTAAGAAATATTTTCTAATTACTTACAAAAATGTATCGCCAGGGTTAGGTACTAGATGTTACCATTTTGTGCGTTTACTTGAGTCAAACTGTTGAGAAATGACATGTGACCATCTAGTACATGCGCTAAGCATACTTACTCCAAATTCTCAATACAGGACTGATTAACATGAACACTTCAATGGAGGAAAAAACAGCTTATCTGACATACTGCTTTTCTAATCACCGGTTGCCAGAACTGCTCTGAATCTGAACATATTCTTAAAAGAAAAAGAGTTGTCACTGGAGAGGGAGACCATGAGTACACCCTGCCAAGCAGAACCAAAGTACCAAACATTATTTACAGCCGGTGCACTGTAATTGGTGCTTTTACCCTGCAAAAGGAAAGACTCAGATGGACCAGAAGGTCTATTCAAAGTAAGCCTTCACGCAGAGACAAGACACACAGGGAAAGCACAGAAAAGAAACAGAGGAGAGGAAGAACTGCTTATGCAGGAGGCTTCGAACATCAGAAGCAGAGATGGGTTGGGGCAGTGGTCGGCAAACTGCGGCTCGCGAGCCACATGCGGTTCGTGAGCCGCGGTTTGCTGCTCTGTTGACTAATGAGTTTGCCGACCACTGGGTTGGGGGTAGGCAATAGAAGCTGGGACAGTAGGAGTTCCATTGACTCTGAGAGAAAAAGGTAGCAATAACATGGAGTAAAACACAGCTCCGTTCTCAGGGGAGAAGAGAGTCAGATACAAATGTACTGAGCCATTGAGCCTCTGGTCCAACACGCTTGTTAATGTGAAAAACATTCAAACCTGTGAAGAATTTTTGCGAGTTTATTTGAGCCAGATTGTTGACAAATGCTGGGAAGCAGAATCTCAATGGATTGAGATAATGCTCCGGAGAATGGCAGTTTTGCATCTTGTTTAATACATTACAATCAAAAGAGGAGACATGAGTGTGTTATATGAAATCCACTGGTGATAGGAGAAAGCAAAGTGGGGAAACATCTGGGGTTGGATAAAATGAAAATAATTGACACATACTTCTTTTACTTAGGTGGGTGCGAGATGGTTAACAGTCAACAATTAACTCAATAACAATGAGTTTATTTGTGGTCCCCCTAGCAGTGCCTGTGCTTTGAGGGGTCTGAAAAAAGGAAAATTACTTTGACATTCCAACGATATGTTATCGTAGATGCAAAAAGACAATAGGCTCGGTTAAGGTAAAGATTTACCTTTGTCAGGGAAGATGCTAGCCTAGGACCGTGGTCGGCAAACTGCAGCTCGCGAGCCACATGCGGCTCTTTGGCCCCTTGAGTGTGGCTCTTCCACAAAATACCACGGCCTGGGCGAGTCTATTTTGAAGTGGTGTTAGAAGAAGTTTAAGTTTAAAAAATTTGGCTCTCAAAAGAAATTTCAATTGTTGTACTGTTGATATTTGGCTCTGTTGACTAATGAGTTTGCCAACCACTGGCCTAGGACATGACTACCCACCATAAACTGCTTTTCAGTTAAAAATGTTTTCATTTCAGACCATCCTTTGTAGTTAGGTCTCTGAGTTTTTAAGGCCACCATACGGGCCTTCCCTGAGCTTGTCAGGTGAGCAGGTGGCCCCTTTTCGTCCACTCTTTACATCTAAATCTGGAGCCATGAAGCTTTTAAAACACAGAGAGAACATTTCATTTGATCCCTACTCTGTGGTAGGCAGTTATTATTGCTACTTTCACTCCCTAAACAATTAGAACACCAAGTCTTAGAGAGATGAGTGGCTGTAGTACCTAGCTAGTAAAGTGATAATTAACTCCAAGACTATAACTCTCGTCTCCTATCTTGGCCTAATGTTTTTTTGCAATACTGCCTCTAGGCCACAGTACAGTATTTTAAAAAGAAAGGAATAATTTTAACTCATTTTAGAATGAGCTCTTTAAAAATATTCCTATTAAGTAGGAATGTAAATTTTCAGAATCATAGGGCATTCACTCATTCAGAAACACCCCTCTCACCACTCCTGTTTGACATAGTACTGGAAGTATTAGCTATTGCAATTAGACAAGAAGAAGAAATAAGAGGCATCCAAATTGGAAAGAAGAAGTAAAGCTGTCCTTATTTGCAGATGACATAATATTGTACATAAAAAACCCGAAAGTCTCCATCAAAAAAACTAATAGACTTAATAAATGAATTCGGCAATGTAGCAGGATACAAAATTAGTGCCAAGAAATCTATGGCATTTCTATACACCAATAGTGAACTTACAGAAAGAGAGACTAAAAAAGCAATCCCATTTACCATCACACCAAAAAAATTAAGATACCTAGGAATAAACTTAACTAAGGAGGTAAAAGACCTATACACGGAAAACTACAGGACACTGAAAAAAGAGATAGAGGAAGACGTAAACAGATGGAAGAACATACCATGTTCATGGATTGGTAGAATCAACATCATTAAAATGTCCATACTACCCAAAGCAATCTATAGATTCAATGCACTCCCCATTAAAATACCAACGGCATATTTCACAGACCTAGAAAGAACTCTCAAAAAATTCATCTGGAATAAAAAAAGACCTCGAATAGCCACAGCAATCCTGAGAAAGAAGAATAAAGTAGGAGGGATCTCAATACCAGACTTCAAGCTGTATTACAAAGCCACTGGTCTCAAAACAGCATGGTACTGGCACAAGAACAGGCATATAGACCAATGGAACAGAATAGAAAATCCAGATATCAACCCAAACCACTATGCTCAATTAATATTTGACAAAGGAGGCATGAACATACAATGGAGTCAAGACAGTCTCTTCAATAAATGGTGTTGGGAAAATTGGACAGATACATGCAAAAAAATGAAACTAGATCACCAACTTACACCATACACAAAAATAAACTCAAAATGGATACAGGACTTAAACATAAGACGGGAAACCATAAAAATACTAGAGGAATCCACAGGCAACAAAATCTCAGACATATGCCAAAAGAACTTCTTCACTGACACTGCCCCTAGGTCAGTGAAAGCTAAAGAGAAAATAAACAAATAGGGACTACATCAAAATAAAAAGCTTTTTTACAGCAAAAGAAACCATCAACAAAACAACAAGAAAGCCCACTCTATGGGAGAACATATTTGCAAATGCTATCACTGATAAAGGTTTGATCTCCAACATCTATAGGCAGCTTATGCAACTTAATAAAAGGAAGATAAATGATCCAATAAAAAAAATGGGCAATGGACCTAAATAGAATCTTTTCAAAAGAAGACAGAAGGAAGGCCAAGAGACATATGAAAACATGCTCAAAGTCACTTATTATCTGAGAGATGCAAATCAAAACGACAATGAGATACCATCTCACACCTGTCAGAATGGCTATCATCAACAAATCAACAAATGACAAGTGTTGGCGAGGATGCGGAGAAAAAGGAACCCTCGTGCACTGCTGGTGGGAATGCAGACTGGTGCAGCCACTGTGGAGAACTGTATGGAGTTTCCTCAAAAAACTGAAAATGGAACTCCCATTTGACCCAGTAATCCCACTCCTGGGAATATATCCGAAGAAACTAGAAACACCAATCAGAAAGGATATATGCACCCCTATGTTCATAGCAGCATGATTCACCATAGCTAAGATTTGGAAACAGCCTAGGTGCCCGTCAGCAGATGACTGGATCAGAAAACTGTGGTGCATCTACACAATGGAATACTATGCTGCCATAAAAAAGAAGGAATTCTCATCATTTGCAGCAACCTGGATGGAATTGGAGAACATTATGCTAAGTGAAATAAGCCAGTCAATGAAAAAAAAAAATACCACATGATCTCACTCATTTATGGATAATAAAGAACATTATAAACTGATGAACAAAAAGATAGATACAGAGACAGTAAAGCATCAAACAGACTGTCAAATTACAGGGGGAAGTTTAGGGAGAGGTGGGGGAGATAAGAGATCAACCTAAGGACTTGTATGCATGCATATAAGCATAACCAATGGACGCAAAACTCTGGGGGGTGAGGGCATGTATGGGAGTGGGGTGGGGGGGACAATGGTAAGATATGTACACATATAATACCTTAATAAAAAATTTAAAAAAAAAAAAAACACCCCAAAGTGACAGGCTAAAAAAAAATCATAGGGGCCCAAGCATTTCTACTTCTATGTAGATACCTCTACCTGATAGCATCACCCAGTGCCTGGTTATCATCAATAAATCTTTAGCTTTCCCACTCTCAGCTTCCTAAATACTTGTATTTTGCTGCCACCCTATAATTTATAAAGCCTTCATGCAATGTAAGCCAAATTCCCTAACAAGGGATTGTTTAACAAAAGCACAAACTAATGAAGGCCCTGACTATGGAGACTCAGTTAAGGCATCTATTCAAGTCATAAGCCTAAGGTGACCACCTATCAGTTTGTCAAAATCAGCACCCAATACCTGTCTCCACAGTAGTGTTACCAAGAAGATAACATTGTAATACAAGATGGTGACAGATATTTCCATGGAGATCACCTCCTAGGGTTTCAGCAGGCTCTCTACCTTTTCAAAATCCACACAATACCTCAAATCCACATGACTAATTTAAAGGAGATGTGATTGAACAAAACAGAGAGAAATGAAATAAAATGGCTAGACTCATACAAAGAAGAGAGGTACTTTATCCTTGATCTTTTTTAATCCAGGAGTTTAGATAGCCTTTCCAAGTATCTAGGTACCTGTCCAACACACTGAGCCGATGGTGCAATACATTTAAATGAAATAGAGCCTTACTACTCTTATTACCGTGTGGTCCATGAACCAACAGCCATCTGTCATACCTGTGAATGACAGAGATGCAGGCTCTTAGGCCCACTCCAGGCAGAATCTGCATTTTCACAACCCCAAGTGATTTGCTAGTAGACTGATCTAGAAATATATACACACAGCAAATGGAAAGAGGCCCAGCTCAACAATGGCCCTTTAAGCAAGGCATAGGGAGATCAATTGGATTCAAAGAAACTGGGGATTTAAACTACGTTTTGAAAGATTTTTTAAAAAAGGCAATTGTCCATATCAAAGGATGAAGGCAGGGGGGGCAAGTCCTGAGAAAGGACAAGGCCTGCCACAGGCATCCTCAATATCATTTCTGAATCTGAAAGTAACTACTAAAGACCTTCTCATAGAAACGGCTTACATTATTTAGGTTGATGACATACGAGAGGTTTTAAAACAGTGAAATTTCACTTTCTGTTCAACATGTAACAAAAGCAAAACACACCACTGTTTTCAAAAGAAAAAATACCAAGAGTCTTACATAGACAGATGGAGGAACCAAAACTAAAGAATATTTTTTTAAAAAGAAGACTCCATGTGGCAAACTACAGTCAGTGCTTTCAGGCTGCACAGTGTTGTCTTGAAAAGGTTTTAATTCAAATCTTAAATTCATTTTTCTTTGGTTAAACCAATCCATATCCCTAGAGAGCGGGTTAATGTGTAAAAGCTTATTTCTTTAACATAAGTTCAGTGACTATTCAGCACCATTTCTTTTTTCTTTCAACAGAATAACAAGAATAACCTTCCTATTTTAAATGAGGTTTACCAAATGGATTCAGGTATACCACTTCTTCACATCAGCTATAAATAATTGCTTCCCTCTAAAGGGCCCATTTCTGCAAATAAAAATGTCTTTTTGCCTGATTAAACTTCTTCATCATCTGAGAACTTTTCTTCTGCAAAGTTATAGTTGGAATATTTGTCACAGGAAGCTTTCTTTGTCAAAATGAGCTTTCTCAATTGCTTTGGGAGAGCAGTCCTGTAGTTAATTATTGGAGGAGGAGGGGGAACGACCTGTTCTAAAAGAAGTACACTTGGCAGAGAATTTGGATCCCCGTGCTCTACCTTAAGACATCTTTGACAATCCAAGCAGCAGGCTCAGTATGTACTATGCCTTTAGAAACCTGAAGACAGAAAGGCAGAGGTAGCCACAAGGCAGTTTATAAAACAATGAGCACGGTCCCCAGAGGAACATCGCAGGTGCGAGCCCTACCTCAGGAACCCCTTCTCCCAGATGGCTCGGTAATGGCAAATGGCCCTCCAGACTGAGAAAAGCGGTCAAACCTATGAATGTATCTCTAGACCCACCATCTAAGGCAGTCCCCGGTGAGAACACAATTTGCAGTGATGTCACTTTCACATGCACTGACTGACCTTGTCAAGAGTAAAACTACTGACTCATTTTTAACCCAAGAGATACCGGTAACAGAAAAGAAAGCTGGGTGTGCGAGCCTTCGCTTAAATCCCTTGCCTGCCTCTCTCAAAGACTAGTTTTATAATCTTCAGTTTATAATAGAATTAACAAAATGCTTTACAACAGTGTTCTAAACACTGTGACATATAACCCAAATGAGAGATTAAAACAAAAAACAAGGCTGTGGTCTGCATCCTTTCAGTCTCTTTATAGAACGCGTATAAGCAATTGAAAAAAGAAAACAAAATTTCCTAACACACAGCCGTAAAACTTTTACTAGCCTTGCTCGTCCTTCTTTTAAAAAAAAAAAAAAAAAAAAAAAAAACCTTATTTTTAGGAGGCAAACTTGTGAACTGCATTTAAAATTAATACCCAAAGAATTCCAAGTATGCAGGGATACGGACTGTCATTCTCCCCACTGGATTTTTAAACAATGTTGCAACATGGCTGTTTGAAATACTTCAATGTCATCATTTAACACTGCTCAAAATGTCAAGAGCCATATTGCGCCCCAGTGGCCACTCTTCAGCAAACAGCACATCCTTTGAAGTTAAAACACCCCTAAATGATGTCAGGGGAGAACTTCTAGGCTAGGACAATCAAAATTTTCTACTTCTAAAGAAAGCAATGGTCTCTGGAACCACAATTAGGGAAACAAGCACTTTCACTAATTACCAAAACTTGTGACTTTTTTCAGTTTCAAATGTCAATAAATTCCTTTACACCATAGTAATATTTTTGTACATTGTTTCTTAATTAAACCATTGGGCACAGCACCTAGCTCACAGCTGCTATTCCAGGGGCACTGATGTGTGTTTCGTTTGACAAATCATGTAATTTAGTCAGTCTCTTTGATGATAACTGCATGCTGCGCCACACTTCATACCCTGCCTCACTCTGATATCACCAATGCCCGGCAAAGAAATCAAGAAACAAAAGCTTACATGAAATTACCATAAGCAAATAGCATCTCCGCTGCCAAAAACTACAGCACTTTTAAAACAGACACAGTAGCGCTGCCCTCAGCAACAAAGCAGGCATATAGCCTTGGAATAAATAAATGTTCATATAATTTAATTCCACAATAAAATGGATCTAGAGGTGGAGTTAGAATTTTCCATATTAATTTTTTAGTCGTGAGCAAATCAAAATCTCTCTCCCTCTCATCCATAAAATCATTTTTAGTTGACCAAATTAACTGTATTTTATGAAATGCTTGTAAACAAAAAATATACTACTCTAAAAACATAACAGCAACTCTCAATGATTTCCCATTTACCTGTAAAGACAAAAGGTCATAGCTGAACCCAAATTTGGAATCCCAAAAAGGTCTTAAAATACTAAAATGACCATGTATACCTTTATTCTAAGAAACATTGAATATCAGAGGAACTGCCAAGTGTGATTGAAAAGGTAAACTGTCAGAGAGGAGGAAAAGAGATCAATAGAAATTTAATAGTGCTGCATCTTGTTAGAATTAACTGTCTAGAAAATACAGCCCCCAAAACATCTCTCTCGGGCAAAAGTCTTCAATCCCTATGACCAGTAGAGGCAAATCTAGTTAACTCCAAGAGTTCAACAGCTACAAACCTCCAAGGAAAACAACTGACTGGACAATTAATTAGAAAGGAGACATTTGGGAGAAGTAGTCTAAAGCTTCCCCACATACAAATAAAGTGCCCATGAGCACCAGACCCAGAACAACACCAGTTCAAACCATCTACCATGGATCCTGGGCACCAATGTCCTGGGAGGAAAGCTGATAGAGTCCCAGTAAAAGTTTTAAAATATGAGTATTAGTCAAAATAAACATGAGTAAATGCAAGTGAAATTCTGCTAAAGGACAAGCTATTGGCATTTTTATAAGTCTACCATCAGACTCTCAAACACTCTGTAGTACCTGCTACAGTACAGGTAAGAAAGGACAGACAGGTATGGATGCTGCTGACAAGAGTGAACAGCTGCTGCTTGTATTATGCACCATATGTATGAGAAGCCCATGTCTAGTAATATTCATAACTAGTGAATTATTGAATGTAGTCATTTTTCCTCAAAAGCACATACAAATCAAATCTTCAAAGAAACCACTATGTATAATTACATCTGTAATTACTCAAAATATTATGCCTTTTTCATCCTACGAAAACCAGAAGGTAGTGCAGTTCCTGGTGCTATGCCTCTACACTTCTTTTTCCCCCCCAACTAGGCTCTAAGTGAGGACAGCTGCTCATAGAGGAGAGGCCTTTACATTCAACAACCCACTTTTCTTTCCCATCAAGGCTGCCACACTTGCCACTTTTGTGAAGCTATTAAATAAGTACCCAAAGCTGATCAAATAATTATCTTCCAAGAGACAAACAATCTTAAAAGTGAATGCTACAGGTATAAACCATGTTGGGTGAGGAAAATCCTCTATAATAAAAGCCTAATATGCAAATTGACCGACCAGCAGAACGACTGGTGGAATGACCAGTCGCTATGACACGCACTGACCACCAGGGGGAAGACACTCAATGCAGGGGCTGCCCGCAGGCCCCAGGCCAGCCAAGGTGGGTGCCAGCAGGGGGCCCCCTGATCGCCCTGCCAGTCGGGCCCTGATCACCGGCCAGGCCTAGGGATCCTAACCGTGCACGAATTTCGTGCATCAGGTCTCTAGTAAAGTTGTAAGAAACTAGGCTTGTCAGCCCTGATTTTTCAGAGTGCCTTAAGGGTAGACTTGGACCCTTCCTCTTATGAAGGTGCCTGTTTTAGAGAAAATGTACCCTTCGCCTATTACAAACAGCTGCACCATCACCGGCATTTTAAACAAGTGCCTTTAGGGTGCTAAACAACAACAAGGAGATGAGAGAGACAAATCGTGCTCCTATCTCATACTGGAATCCAAAAGGTTGTAGCTATTTCAGAATTACAACAGGGGCACAATAACACTGAAAAACGAAGTGCAGATGACAAGACAATGTAAATAATCTATAATAATACAGCCAAAACATACACATCTACATGGAAACCATTAAGAGACAGATGGCTGGCAAGCAATTTTCCCTATGGCGTTTGTAAATGTCCACCCGGTGCTTGTATTTGGGTCATTTGATAGCTAATCCCCATGTGGCAGTCTCAATGGAGGTGAGGCAAAGTGGTCTCTACTGGCTTCCCCTAATTTTAATTTACTGTTGAGATGTACTTGTTCAGCAAAATGAACCAATTCTACACAGATTTGATTAAACAATCAAAACAGCTAAAAAATAAAATGTCACATAAAATATTTCATAAACTATAAACTGGGTCCACTTGCATTTTTTTGGTGTCTTATAAACTGGGAAGGAAATTAGAGTCAAAAAAAACAAAACGCTCTTATACACATTGGCTTCTTTCAGTATAGTCTTGATGATATATCCTTTGATTCAAAGCAAACTTCTCCCTTCTTTACTTTGATTTTATAAGTAATTCTTTGTAAACATACTTTAAATACCAGGCATCCCTTCAATGGTTGCACACACTAGAATTTTAAGGTACCAATAATATATTGGTCGAAGGCGAGTTATTCAGGGGAACTTTCTAGAGGCAAGATAACAGTGATTGATCATTTCACAAAGGATCATACCAGGTCAAAAACTCAAACTGACAGTAACATTAAAAGATGAAGGAGAAGGCATAGTTGAATAGCTTTGGAAAATAAAGTTTTAAAAAAACTTGTTAACATGCCTTAAATCTTCCACTCCTTCTTTTAAAATATTGTTAATCAATGACTTTAAGGAAGAAATGTCTTAACTAGTGTTTCCATAAAAATAAAGATTTACTTTTGTGCCCAAATGAAAAACTAAATTAGGAATGTGCTATTAAGAGCTTGGAATAGTTTTAATTCAAGAGCAGAAATTTCTGCCATGGAGTTGTTTCTCCAAGTTTCACACAATTATTGCAAAATGGAATTGCTAAGAAACATAAAGGTAATGTTAATGATCATGGTTGGGTTTAACAAATGCAAAATCAGCAATAAGGAAAAAAATGTTCAAAGCAGCCACAAATCCATTTCCCCCTTTCAAAACCTCAAATTGACTTTTTTTTTTTAACGAGTGCATTATTTTACTCATGTGAGAATGAAAACATGTACCAGTTGCAGTATCTTATTTACTAGTTATATGACTTAAAGGAAATGCCTTCAATTAGATGATAAGTCAAAATGAAATCGGACTACAAAACAATAGGGTTTACTTCTATTGCTTTGAAGTATACTGACTCCTCTTTTAGTGTTATCTCTATGCAAAGCATATTAACAGTACTATTTTTAAAGAGGATGAAGGGAAAATGATGTAATGTTATCCTTGCCAAATACATAAGAGACCAGAGAATTTGGGGTCAGCCAGTTTTTTCCACTGACCTAAACACCAAATTTCTCCAGAAAATGAGAGGGTCCTTCGAGAAGTCATATGCAACATGACTTAAAGTCTGGCAAAGAATGCACATTTATAATTCCAATTTTACTCTAACCACAACTTAAGATTCAATACAGTCATAACTAGATTGAAGGCAAGGGGAAGAGGGATGACGTTGAGACCATTTATGCTTTTTTGATCAGATAGGATGAATTCTACTCTTTTACTGTTTGTTTCATCACATCCTAGCCATATTCTTGAGTTTAGCCCAGAAAAACTTGTGAAATATTAAATTTTACCATAGGGAAATTGATTTTGCTATAAAAACGTTTCAGATTACCACTTAATTTCAACCAAACTACATCAAACACTGAAAGTAATTATATATATATATATCGTTTATAAAGTAAACTTGATCACTATACTTAAAAGAAATGATAACTTTGAGAAGTACCACAGCAATAATTTTTAAGTTGAAGCAATATAAAGCCCTCCTACAGTAAAGGCCAGATTCTTCGGCTAAAATGCACAGTCTTGATTTAGTTAAGCAAGTCAAGCGTAAGAGCCACCTCCCTCCCTGAGTGCAGCTCTTTGCTTCCAGCACTGCCCTCCTCACAGAGCTGTATTTCACAGACGTTCCTGGGGGGCCAGCGGAATCCACAGATGTAGTTTAAACAACGTTTTAAACTTGCGCCTTTGTAGTCTGAAATGGAGTGATGGAAATAAACACATTATCATCATCCTACAGTTCCCACTGACTGCCAGCCCTCTTCCCCCTTCACACCCTAGTGAGTTAGAGTAGTTAGAAAGCACTGTATCTGAAAGCCACAACTTGCAGTGCACCTTGGCACCGAATCACCTGAACATGCCGTGCAGACACCGACTTCCATGATCCTATTAATATGTATTTCACCGTTTCATAAAAACCAAGACACATAAAAACCAAGTTTAGCCCTAACCGGTTTGGCTCAGCGGGTAGAGCGTCAGCCTGTGGACTGAGGGGTCCGGGTTCTGATCAAGGGCACATGTCCGAGTTGTGGGCTCAATCCCCAGTAGGAGGCATGCAAGAGGCAGCTAACAATGATTCTCTCTCATCACTGATGTTTCTCTCTCTCTCTCTCCCCTCTCCTTTCCTCTCTGAAATCTATAAAAATATATTTTAAAAAAAACACACAAGTTTGATACTTTTAAGACTTCATACTCTCAGGAGTATGTGATTGCATATACAGGTCTGCCACTTAGAAAATTAGAGTAAAGTACACTTCAAATTGTAGCAAAAGTATAATTTGTATTTACAGACCCTCAATATCATATGTCATATATAATATCTAGATATCATATACTGAGCATGCTATCAACTAGATGACATGGGCAAATCATCACATTAAATTCATCTAAGTAGCGAGGTAGAGGTCAGCAAATCTGACACTCCTTTCAGCCTATAGCATGTAGAGAATTAATAGCAATTGTCCACCATCAAAGCACAACTAATTTATCATCACACTTGCACCATTTTTCCTTAAAGTTACAAAGGCCTAACAATTCTGATTGATGATTTAAGAAACACAAAATAAGCACTAAGTCTATAGAAAAAAATGTACATGAAAATTTAGTTTCAGCTTTAACCATGACAGGCTAGTTTCTTCTGACAAGTACTTTTCAAAGAACTAGACAGCAAAAAAAAAACCAAAAAACAAAAAACAGTAGCATACAAGAGCATGCTTGATTTACCACAGTGATCTACAAAAGTTACAATATCACAGCAAGTTACTTTTTCATAAGCTGTATATTCTTGGTTTAAATGCTTACTATTTGAACTGTCCCCAACAGAGCCAGTCACTGCCCAGATTTGTCCCTGAACTTATTTTGTGAAAAGAAGCAAGAGATTTTTCTTCCAATTACCCTAGAAATAGCAGGTGCACTGTAACCCAAAATTGGAGGGAACAGAAGCAGCCCCTCTCACAGACCACTTATTTCTTAGAGCATGTAGCATAATTGCTAAAATCTGCACATTGCTTAAAAATTGAGGGAAAGTTTATGTCTAACAGGGGCTTCCTAGCAACTAGTCTCTGATAGACACTATATCAAATGCATTAAGAAGGGTTTGCTGGATGTCTTTGCAGGGACTATCGGGGGATTTCATAATAGACATGTGGATGTGAACCAAAATTCGCTGACTGAAGGTATACATCCATGAACATGCTTTTAGTCAGAGAGCGGGCACACCAGAGAATATAGAACATGCCTAATTACTACCAGGAGAAGATTTTGCCTTCACCTCCCCTCACTATCAACCACTTTTCCTAAGTTCACTCACTGCCTCGCCCCGACCCTAGGGAACCATTCACTTTGCACAGCCCAGAGAGGCTGCTGAAAAGCTGTCAAAGTAAATCTGTGCTCACTTTTTGGATAGTTTAATTTCAATGGAGCATGAAACACCCCAGGACGGTTAATAAGTTTAGCCAGGCGTGCTGTTCTCCCTAATATATTTTAATTATGCATCTGTTTTAATTGTAATCAGATTAAATCACTGGAAAGGCACAAATTGGAATTTTCCCTAATGGCTATTGGAGCTTTTCATCAGTTTCTAAACACTAACAACGTTTAAAAAATAGGTAGAGCCACGAGCACAACTATGACATTTTTCCAGAAATCGATGCAGTTTCTTTGACAACACAGTTCAGGTCTCATTAGCCACCCAAACTAACCCAAATGCAGAAGACAACTTCAGTCTCTAGGGGCGTCTTCTTCCCCAATTAGCACAAAAGAATCACTAATGCCTAATGTGAAACTCACAAACAGAAATGAAAGCCAGGCCTTTATAAAGTGCTACTCCATCGATTAGTGAAAGAGGCGGGCGGGGGGGGGGGGGGTAGAGAGCAGGAGAGACCATCAGCAGCACTATCTTGGCTCCAAGTCAAGTACGCTACACGTCAAAAGGGAAAGTTGAAGCAGAGTACGATCCTCTTTCCATTATTTTGGCAACAGTCGAAGGCGTGCGTTAACCTCGGGAAATAAAATTGCCCGTCCCATCAATAAACGGAAACGTTACCGGGAAGATCTATTAGGGGGCGGGGAACGGCGTCCCAGCCCAGACGTAAAATCACTCAGTGTGCTTTGGTTGCACCAAGCAATACCTAAGACGTTGTGTGTTTTTTTTTTTTAATACGTTCATTAAACAGTTTCCCAAATTGCTGCGATTTCCGCTAAGAAATTTAAACGTCTGCCAACAGCCGAGAGTCAAGGGAAGAGAACCTGCTGCAAACTAGGAACCCAAACTCCTCCAGCCCGCCCAGCGCGCTCGCGTCCCCACTGTTTCTGCTCTAGGTGTTCACGTTTACGCGCCTCCTAATTCAGGTGCCGGATTAGTTCCTCCAAGACGGCACTCCCAGCCTCAAAGCGGGACGCTTCCGAGTCACCGCGGAGTCCCCACGCAGCCCTCTCCCCCCCTTACCTGTCATCGTAGCAGAAATCCGCACTTAGGGTGTTCAGATACAAGGCGAGCCCCAGGGCGCTGCTCACCAACTCTGCAATCATCTCTCCACCGCCTTCCCTCCGGCTCGGCTCCCGGCGCGAGGGCAGCAGCGGCAACAAAAAACAGAAGCATCAATCCCCACCTTCCTCCGCCTTCTCCTCCCGGCTTCACTTTTCCCTCGCTTCCCCACCCTCCCTCCTCTCCCTCCCTTCCTCCCTCGGGTCCTCCCAATCCACGCGCTCTTCCTCCACCTCAGCGCCGTCGCCGCAGCTCCAGCGTCCTCCCCGGGGGTGCGGGCTCACACCGCGCTCCCCATGCCCGGCGCCCGCGAGCAGCGTGCGGGCTACGCGCCCTCCGGCGGATGCACAGGGCTGGTCTTTCCCGCTGCTCGAGGCCCCCCGCCCTAACCCATGGCAAGTCGGGGCGCCCTAGGTGAGGAGTGGGGCGCGGAGGAGGTGGAAGAGTGCGGGATGGGGGCAGACGGACCGGACCGAGCCGGGCTCTGGGACCACCAGCTGGAGGAAGAGAGAAGAAAGAGGGGCGGGTGGGAGGGACGAGACGAACCGCCTCCCCTCGCCGCCTCCCGAGCGCAAGGATCGGGGGCCGCTTGGGCTGACTCCGGCCGCCACAGCGGCTGCAGCTCATTCACTCTTTATTAGCTCCCGGCCCGTCCCAGCCCCTTCGCCAGCGAAGTGAGAAGCGGTGGTTGGAGACTAGAAGCTCCCGCGTGGGGTTCTCGGCGCTGCCCCCCGCGCCTGCGTGGCCAGCCCTCCTTCCCGAGTCCGCCCAGCCCCTTTCTCCACCCCGACGCCCTAAGGCCCCTCCCACGCCACCCCCTCCCCGGGCTGCAGGCTCCGCCCACCCGCCTCCCGCCTCCCTCTGGTTTCTTTCACCTTCGATTTCACTGTGGAGAGCCCGGGAGACCCCAGGGCGACGGCGGGGACCCAGCCTGCGGGGGGAGCTAGAGGAGAAACCAGACCGAGGGAGGATGCGCTCGCCCCGCTGCTGCCCGCGGCGCCTGCCACAGGCTGGTCCTCAGCCCAAGCGCTGCCAGGCGCGAGTCGGGTCAGCTGGAGACTTCTGGGGACCGGGAGAGGAGGAACAGGGGACCGGGAGAGGAGGAACAGGTCTGGCCAGTTCTGCAGCCTCGGTTGCCACCAACACACACGCGCGACCTCTCTGTTGGGGTTGGTGGGGAGGATCTTAGGAGGGAGAGATTTCAGTTCCGCGCGGACCGTTGTCTCGAATGTCAGTGGAAAGACGTGTAGGGAGGAAGAAAATATGCCCGCAGTAGGTTAAAAAGAAAAGACCCCCCCAAAAGAGGAAAGAAAGACACGACATGCGGGGGCCTTGCATGGTTTCAGGGGAACTGTCAAGCTGACCCTGAGAACGTGGAGAAGAGCCGCCTCTACCGCTCTCTAACCTAGGAAGGCGGGAAGCTAATGCTTTCCTTTCCGCCCGGATCCAGGACTGGATGGAAGGCGTCCAACTTGATGAAATGCGGTAGAAGAATGGCCGTGTAGAACGAGCTCTGGATACTAAAGTTGCGAGACCAAAAAGGACCGTGGGCTGCCCGCCACGCCTCCTGGCTTGGCCCTTTCCGCCGGCGAGCGGCTCTCGCGGGCTACGATGAACACTACTGCAGCGGCGCCCCCTGCCGCCTGGCAGCCGCCCCGCAGGGAAAACAAACCTGTGGTGTGGGCTGACTTCCCCCCCTCGCGCCCCCTCCCTCCCAGGGCAGCACCTCACCAGCAAGCTCTCCAGAACTGCGGCGAGAAATTGAGCCCCCCGGATGTCTGGCAGGGGCCTGAAAAGCAAATACTGCGGGTTGGGCGTCTGCAAAACAAGTCTCCATCTTTTCCTAATTTCACACAGATGAAATGATGAATATTCATTGCACCTATTATGCCATGCAGGATGGGCCCATTTTTGTGCCTTGGGAAAAACAGGAAGTAAACATACCTAAAAGAAAATTGTATGTTTTAAGGCAGGGACTGGTCGACTTTCTTTTTTTGTTTGTTTGTTTGTTTAATTGATTTCAGAGAGCTGAAGGGAGAGGGAGAAGTAGAAGCATCAATGATGAGAGAGAATCTTCCATGGGCTGCCTCCTGCACGCCCCCTACTGGGGATCAAGCCTGCAACCTGGGCATGTGCCCTGACCAGGAATGGAACTGTGACCTCCCGATTCATGGGTCACTGCTCAACCGCTGAGCCACACTGGGCAGGCTTACCTTTTTTTATTTCTCCATAATCTCTGCTCACTGTTGAAAAGTTTTTTTAAAAAAATCCTACCAATTGATTCATCAAGGCCCTCTTCACAACACTTACATGATCCTAGTACACTAGAGTAAGAGCACCCTACATCTTGAGTCTCTACTCTGCTATTATCATTTTCAGGGGTCCTCAAACTTTTTAAACAGGGGGCCAGTTCACTGACCGTTGGAGGGCCGGACTATAGTTTTTAAAAAAAAAACTATGAACAAATTCCTATGCACACTGCACATATCTTATTTTGAAGTAAAAAAAAACAAAACGGCAAAAACACCCGCATGTGGCCCGCGGGCCGTAGTTTGAGGACGCCTGATTCTAGGCCACTTTGGCCAGTAACAACCTCTCTGAGCCTCAGTTTCTCACCCGTAAAACAGCAATGATAAAAATACCTAACTGTGGGTAGTATTATTATGAAGATTAACGTAGTTAGATGAGTTCTGAATGCAAGAGAAGTGTTCTCTATTATTATTACTATTATTATGATCTCCAACTTCCTCCTTTCCTTTTAGTTGTTAACCAAACCCTGGACATTCACCGTAACATCTGTACTACTGCTATCCTAGTCCAAGCAACCCACATTCCCTGCATGGACTAAGTCAGTAGCCTTGTAAGCGGTCTTAATTCTATCTTGCCATTGCACCTTCCCTCCAGTGTTAACTTCAGGCATTAGACCGAAGATTCTTTTGAAAACCTACAATTTCCCTACTTAAAAATGTTCAGTGACTTTCTGTTGCACATTGAATCAAACTAATTCTTACCATGGTCAGCCCGGCCCACGTTGGCCCAGATTACCTCTCTCCCTTTACATGAGTTCCAGCACCTTCTCCTGTGGAATTTGCCACCTCCTCTTCCTCCTACATGGCTGCTTTCTCTCCAGATGTTCTCAAGCTCCTTATCAGCATTCAAGTCTCAGTAAGGCAGGACAAGTGGTACAGGGAAACTGAGACAAATAGCTGTGTTATCGGAGAATTGCATGGATTGCCCTTTTCCTTTGCTAATGAGAATGGGGTTCTTAGGGTACCACTGGAATAAGCATTTCTGGAGGCCCCCACAGGAGGGTGAGATGTGATAGAAAGCTTTAGTTGCATGGAATTACATCCCTGGGGATTAAAAGTCCCATTTCCTTTAAACCAGTCCTGAGAGATGTGCAACGAGGGACTCAGCAGAGCTAAAAGCAAAGCCAGTGTCTGGAGTTTCCATCCCGTAGTGAAGCTGGATCCGGCACAACCTCAGACTAGTTACAGTCTATCAGCCGGATGCGTGGAGTCCACGTGGCTGTGAGCCATGTGGGCGAAGGCAGGGGATCACATCCTCGGCAACAAGAGAGCCAGGAGCCCAGAGAGCACGCTAGAGAGAGCTCCTTTATTTGGAGTTTAAATATCACATCTTGCCACGCTTACAGTAGCCATGTGTATTCTGGCCAATGACCTGTTTCCAGGTGTGACTGACAGATAAGAACCTTCCCTACGTAACCCAGACTACTGGGCATGCATCTAGTTGGCCTTCCCTTTGCTCCTTTCAGGCTGAACAGACTGACAGAGCAATTTACAGCAGATACAGAAGGTCACCTCCTTAGAAATGACATCTAGCCGAAACCGGTTTGGCTCAGTGGATAGAGCGTCAGCCTGCGGACTCAAGGGTCCCAGGTTCGATTCCGGTCAAGGGCATGTACCTTGGTTGCGGGCACATCCCCAGTAGGGGGTGTGCAAGAGGCAGCTGATCGATGTTTTTCTCTCATCGATGTTTCTAATTCTCTATCCCTCTCTCTTCCTCTCTGTAAAAAATCAATAAAATATATTTAAAAAAAGAAAAAAGAAATGACATCTAGGCCTCAGTTGTACTTCAGCTCCAGGCCCAGAAAAGCAGCAAAACCAGGTGGGCAACACCTGGACCAGCGACAATGACTAAAGACCCCCTGCCCTGTCACTGACCAATCAGTGAAGACCATGACCTTGAAGGAGCACACCTAGAAAACTGATGAATATTCTGCAGAAACCCTCCTCTGATGCCTCCTCTAAGATTCCTGCCTGCATAAAAAAATAAAAGCCTCAAGACGAAGGTCCCAGCTCGTGCTCTCCTGCTGGGGAGCAGCATCTGCCATTCCCTTTCTCCTCCTCTTCCCCCACAGGCATGCACCTCCTAAACTCTAAGGGACCCTATGAGACTTGCAACCAGGGAAGCAATGGGCAGTGGCAGTTTGTCCCAGGCTAACCCCTAAACTTGTTCCCAAAGCGCTCTTTTCTCTGACTTCCCAGGGGGCTAGGATAGCCCAGCCTGGGCTCTCCTGTTGCTTCATCTATGCCAGTGGTCGGCAAACTCATTAGTCAACAGAGCCAAATATCAACAGTACAACGATTGAAATTTCTTTTGAGAGCCAAATTTTTTAAACTTAAACTTCTTCTAACGCCACTTCTTCAAAATAGACTCGCCCAGGCCGTGGTATTTTGTGGAAGAGCCACACTCAAGGGGCCAAAGAGCCGCATGTGGCTCGGGAGCCGCAGTTTGCCGACCACGGATCTATGCTAACCCCTTTCTTGTTTTACTGTCCCCAGCTTTAATAAACATTCCCTCAGAGTGACCTGGACTCGTGTCGTGAAATTTCTCCTGCACGTAGTCCAGAACCCACACACTGCCAGCAGACCCACTCAGGGCCAGATCCCTGTTTTCAGTAACGTTAGTTCAAATGTCATTGTATCGGGAAGGCTTTCTTAGCCAACATATTATAAAGTAGCCTCCCCCATCTCTATCCCAACACCCTGTGCTATTTTCTTCATAGTAGGCATTGTATCTGAATCACCACTAAACTGGCAGCTCTAAGAGGGCAGGACTTAATCAGTCTTGTTTTCCACACAACACCCAGACCCTTTAACATCTGGACAGGCAGGAAAAACTAAAAACACAAAACAAACAGCAACAGAAAGTTGACAATAAAGGAACAAATACATGTGCTCTGCAGAAACTGTATAACTACTGAAAATCCACAAATTGTCATCATGAGAGAACAAACTGATTTTTTTTCAATGTTAAAGATACGGAAGAATTAACAAAGGAGAGAGGAAGGAAGTAGGTTAAAACTTCTAAAGAATGCATCGATTCTGCAGGGAAGCCTATGGTGGGAAGTCACACAGAGACAGCTCTCTGCAATAATTAAGAGGACTCAGAGGCATAAAAAGTATAAAGTTTGGGTTCAGTGTGCTAAAAGCTTATAAGCATTTTCCAGCGCTGTCTTCGTGTTCAAGGCTCCATGTTCAATAGTTTTAAATATTTGCTATACTCCTTCATCTCCTGCTTTTCTCTGCTCCCCACCCCAGCCTAGAAGACTGAGATATGCCACCAAGTGGCACATCTTGCTTTCCCTGATGAATGAAAGGCTGAAAATTTAGCTGTGTTTGAGAAATCTAGCTGCTTTTAACAAATTTTCCTATTATAATTTAACATGGGTTTCAATATTCTTCCAGTACATTAAGCCTGGGTCGCTTTCAGACTGCTCGCTAAGGACTGAGAAGCAGCCAATGCCTCCATTTTCTCCCTCACTTGAACAACTCTGGGATGGGGTGGCGGGGGGAGGGATTAGATTAAAGATGTCTTTGTTATCGGTGGAAGTGGGGCTGGAAGAAGCATTTCCAGAGGCCCCCATGGGAGGATGAGATGTGGTAGAAAGCTTTATTTTCGTGGAATTAAATCCCTGTGTTTCCACAGTCCCATTTCCTTTAGTCCAGTCACAGAAGAAGTGTAGCGGGGCTTCAGCAGAGCTAAAAGCAAAGCCAGTGTCCAGAATTGTCTTTCCATGTTGGAGCGGGGTCCAGTTCAGCATCAGGTCAGTTGCAGGCCATTAGTCCATTGTGTGCGGGGCTCACATGGCCGTGGGACATGTGTGCAAATGCAGGGAAGCAGGAGCAAAAAGCCCGGCAAGCCCACAGACACAAGAGTCCCAAGATCATGAGAGCGAACTCCTTTGTTTAGGGGATTAAGGATCCCAAATTTCCATGCACTTGCAGTGGCCACACCCATTCTGGCCAACCATCTCTGTTCCTAGATGTGGCTGAGAGACAGCAAATTCCCTGTCACCCAGCTTTACTGGGCATGTGTCTATCTTCCCTTTGTCCAGCCCTCTTCCCCCCAATGTATTAGGGAACTTGCCTATAATGTCTGGCCTTCCCTTTGCTCCTTTCCTATTATTAGTAACTAGAGGCTCTATGCACGAAATTCGTGCAAGGGGCTGGGCCCTTGCAGCCCCGGCTTCGTCCTGAAGGTCGTCGGGGGATGGTCGTTCTGCTGTTCAGCCTAATTAGCATATTAGCTCTTTATTATATAGGATTAGCTGATTACAACAGTATCATCTGCACTATCCTTGGACATCATATCACATGTAGTGACACTGCCTCTTAGTTTAAGGTGAACTTACTCATTGTGAGACTGCTGCCTTGGTTCCGAATATGTATATGGTATTCTATTTAAAGCTACCGTTGCTCTCCACAGATGAAGGAAATTAGGCTAGTTGGCTTGAGTTTTCTACCTTAGACACAAGAAGGGCCAAAAAAAGTGCTAAGCCCACATTTTCCTGAAGTAAGATTCCACACATCTGCTACTTCACCACTTCCTCAATGAATTCTTTTTTATAGTTGCCCCGACCTACCCTGCATTTGTTCTGCATTCCCAGTCCTTTGTTGTATAATTCATACCTTTGCAGCACCAGTTCCTCGGGGTAAGGATTTCCTTATTTGCCTAAGACATTTTTAGTTTATTGTGCAATACCATCTTCCCTGTGGGTGTTGCATAAATATTAACTAAAAATCCACATCTGGTCTTGGTCGTCGTTTCTATTTGTCCTAATATAACTTCTCTTTGAACAATTCATTTGGAAAGTGTGCCAAGGGTGAGATGTGGCACATAAATTATCCTGCTGCACAGAATGCCTTTTAAAATGCCCACAGATTTGGTTATTTATGAACAGAAGATTTGTACCTCTTCCCTGCCCTCTCAATTCTAAACTATACCACGCCAAAGTCATTACGGCCTCCCATCTGTTTTGTGAAAAGGTATCCAAGAATCTCCCGCTAAAATCTTAACAGATTGACTAGGAATCAGAAAAACACTGGCCCAGCAGGTGAAACTGCTTGCTTAGAGAGGTCAGAACAGAGCTCGCTGCTGGGGGACTCATAAGCTCTGGGCTTTGTTCAGGAAATAACCCTGCAGGGGAAAAACAGCAGAGCGTGGATGAAATGTGGGTCAGGGAGCTGAAAGAGGCACGCGGGCTGCTTGGGTAACTAATGACAGTAAATGCATTGGCTACACATGTTATATGGAGATGTTTCCCAGCGTTACCATAAAATGCTGCCCTGCAGACACTACAATATGTAACATCACTTTATCCCCAAACTTGTGATCCATTAGGAATATAATTAGGACAGTGCAGCCTCAGAAACAGATCCTGTCACCTCTGTCACAAACCTGGGGCTGTTTAAGAACCAGCTGCTGCTAAAATAATGATCACTTTAAGAATCTCACAGTCTCCCAGCTTCCAATTCAGAGGGTGTGGGGTGGGGGAGGAGCGGAGGAGGAGGCGTGGAAATCACATGTTAATAACCAGATATGGATAATTGCAGAGATGTTGAGGCTAATGATAGAATTCAGAAACTCAATCAAGAAAAGCAAGGACACCTCCTTCGTAGAATCTCTTTGAATGTATTCACTTGCACTGGTACTAACAGCTTGAAAAATTGCACAGCATCTTGAATAACAGAGTTTTGATAAGCCTCAGATTCTCTAGAATAACAGATAAATCAAAGGGTAAAGAGAAAATTAGAGATGGACATCAGTTAAATTAAGCAGTTATTCATGAATGTTGCTGTGATGTTAGCCCAACATGGACCTTTTCTAAAAAATCTTTATTGTTGAGAGTATTAAGGATGCCCCCCTTTCCTCCCCCTAGCCCCCCACCACCTGGTTCCCGCCCTGCCCCAGGTCTTTACCATCCTATTGTCTGTGTTCATGGGCAATGCATATATGCATATAAATTCTTTGGTTAATCTCTTACCGCCCAGCTTCCTGCCTTCCCTCTGAGATTCATCAGTCATGGATCCTTTAAGGCAGCATTATCCAGTGGAACTTTCTGCCAAGGTGGTTTTATATCTGTGCTCTCCAAAGTGGTTATTGAGCACTTAAAATGTGGCTAGTGTGGCTGAGAAACTGAATTTTAAATTTTGTTTAATTTTAATTAATTTAAATTTAAATAGGGACATTAGCTAGTAGCTACTATACTGGACAGCACAGCTTAAGCTATCAGGGCCGCCCTGCCGGTTTGGCTCAGTGGTTGAGTGTTGACCCATGAACCTGGAGGTCATGGTTCGATTCCTGGTCAGGGCACATGCCCAGGTTGTGTTTTGGGCTCGATTCCTAGTGGGGGTTGTGCAGGAGGCAGCTAATCAATGATTCTTTCTCATAATTGATGTTTCTCTCTCTTTCTTCCTCTCCCTTCCTCTCTGAAATCAATTAAAAAATAAAAGCTATCAGGGCCTCCTAGCCAAGCCCCGGCCCCTGTGTCTTACAGGAGAGTTTAGGTAAAAGCCAGCTGCCTACTCCTCCCACTGGTCAAAGCTTTAATCCCCAACCTCTTGCTCTGACCCACACCCTGTACTGCATCCATGTGTAACTTCCTTTTATTTATAAAACAGCTACCAGCTACTGAACACTTTTCAGGTATTGGACATTTTACTGAGCACCTATGTCTGTGATCTCATTTAATCCTCACAACAGCCCTGAGAGAGAGGTGCCATTACTATCTCTGTTTTACAGGTAAGTCGAGGCTCAGAGAGGTTTAGAAAATCAGCCACAGTCTTACATTCTCTATGTGGTGGAGCTGACATTTGAACTTATGTTTTTAACTCCAAAAGTCTATGCCTTAACCACTACTCAGTATAGTCTTGTTGCTCTTTCTCTCATTCAAAAGGCCATAGCCCCAGGGTCTTCTTTAGATAAGGAAATTCCTGGCTGCAGCCAAGATGTTTTGATTAAATTCATAGTCTTCTTCCTCTATCCTTCTTCAGATGATTCAAGATATAATACTGTGGAAGTCTTTCTTCTACCACTTCTGCCTGATTTTTCCCCAATTTGGTATAGAAACCTATAAAGACTATACTGTAATGTACAATAAAAACCCTCCCCTGTAAAATAAACACACACACATATATATTTAAGAATAAATGTATTCAAATCATGCATAGAAATTTTTCCTAACATAATTTAAATCATCTATTAGTAGAATAGTTGGGATAAGTCACATAAACCAAACTACAACACAATAATGAAAGCATTAATGTAAAGTACAATTTGAAAAATCAAATAAAAGTGACAATATTATGTTAAAAACCCCACTACAAACTTGCACCTCATAAGGCATATATAGTTCATTTATTGTTCAATGAAATGACTAGAAAGTCTGTTTATAGTTTGTTAATCTAATTTAACAAACTATAAACAGACTTAATCTAGTCTGTTCTGTTAATCTAATAATAAATGACAGTAATCAATCTATTTAAAGCTTTTGCAAAAGACAAGTTGCCCATTTAAATGAATACATATTTTATAATTTGTAATACTTAATAATTATAAGTGACATATTTAGAGCCTTATATATAGACTTATACTACCTTATATTTTTCTTTCCAAATGCTCTCTATTTGTCTCATCTTCTTTTATGTCCTCAATCTATTCTTTCATTCTCACATATTAGCTCTGACAAAAGCATTTAAATCTTAATGTACAAAACAACAAAATCCTCCTAGCACATGTGAAGAACTGCCCTGAGATATACAAATTAAGAAGAAAACAGGTTGTCTGCAATGTTAGATTTGAAGCTAAGACATTTATTTTCTTGACAGTCAGTGCCAGAAAGTCAGTCCTTGAATTGAAGTGGACAAATGATGAAGACATTGAATTCATCAATTCCAAGCTGAGCACCAATGGGAACATTGGCCAGAAGCCTCTCATCCCTCTAAACCTCTTCCCCAAAGTTAACCACATGCCAATGCTAAGCCAGAAGGTTGAGATCCGCTGCCTATGATTGTTTGAGCCAATGTCTCCCCTCACTTATATCGGGAACATGTGACACAGGCAACCACTGATCTGCTTTCTGTCACTATACATGAATTTGCATTTTCTACAATTTATATAAATGGAAATAACACTATGTACTTTTTGTGGGGTTGGCTTCTTTCAGTAAGCATAATTATTTTGAGATTCGTTCATGTTTTTGTGTGTATTAATAGTTTGTTTCTTTTTATCTCTGAGTAATACTCTATTTGTATGACTATACCACATTTGCAAATCAGCAGTGTGTGGAGTCCTTAGAATGCTTCAAATCTCTCTGATTATTTTTGCCCATTTTAAAAATTATAGTTTGTTTTCTTCTTATTATAGTTTAAGATTTTTTTTACTCAAAACAGAAGTTCTTTTAAAATATATATTTATATATGTGTAATTTATGTTTTGAATAAAGAAATCTTAAAGTATATATATTAGAGGCCTGATGCACGAAATTCATGCAAGGGGCTTGGCTCTCACAGCCCTGGCTTCATCCAAAAGGTTGTCCAGAAGGATGTCTGGAAGGTTGTTCAGCTGTCCAGTCTAAGTAGCATATTACGCTTTTATTATTATAGATATTGATTTCAGAGAGAAAGTGAGAGGGAGAGAGAGAAACATTAATGATGAGTCATTGATCAGCTGCCTCCTGTATGCCCCCTACTGGAGATTGAGCCCACAACATGGGCATGCACCCTGACTGGGAATGGATCCGTGACCTCCTGGTTCATAGGTCGAAGTTCACACCAGCCAGGTTCTATATTTAGACATGTAATTTGCAAACTTGTTTTCTTCATGTATCTGTGGATAAACATTCAAATTGTTTACAGTTTGGGATATGCAAACAAAGCTTCTATGAACATTCATGAAAAGTCTTTGTATGGACATATACTTTCATATGTTTTGGATAAATACCGATTTAGTATGGTAAGTTTTGATCCGTAGTTTTTAATATTTTAAGACATTTTTCCAAAGTGTTTATACCATTTTATATTCCCACAAGCAGCTTATGAGATTTCCATTTACTCCACATCTTTGCCAACATTTGATAGGATCAGATTTTTACATTTTATACATTGTAGTAGGTATGTAGTGGTATCTTGCTATTATTTTAATTTACATTTTCCTAATACCAGTGATGTGGAATACCTCTTTATTTGTTTATTTTCTACCCATACATCTTTGGTAACATGTCCAAATCATTTGCTCTCCTTTTCCTTTCCTTTTCTTTTTAAAATATATTTTTATTATTGATTTCAGAGAGGAAGGGAGAGGAAGAGTGAGATTGAAACAACAATGATGAGAGAGAATTATTGATCAGCAGCCTCCTGCATGCCCCACATTGGAGATCGAGCAGCAACCTGGACATGTGCCCTGGCCAGGAATAAAACCATGACCTCCTGGTTCATAAATCAATGCTCAACCACTGAACCAGGCCAGCTGGGCCCTCCTTTTTCTTTTATTATTGTTGTTGTTAGCTTCTTAAACCAACACAAATTTATTAGCTCACAGTTCTGTAGTCAGAAGTCCAGCATGGCCCAATTCGTTTCTCTGTTCGAAGTCTCACTTGATGAGAATTAAGGGGCTTACACAGCGGGGCTCTCATCTGGAGGCTCTGGAGAAGAACCTGCTTCCAAACTCATTCAGGTGTTGGCAGAATTCAATTCTTTGCAGTTATAGGACCATTTTTTGTCTCTTTAATCTTAGAGCTCCCCACCCCCCTTCTCATGAGACCCCCTTCATTTGCAAATCAACACAGTGCATGGGATCCTTACAATGCTTCAAATCCCTCTGACTTTTTTTGGGGGGGAGCATTTTTAAAATTGCATTGTTTTTTTTCTTATTGAATTTTAAGAGTTCTTTATTCCAATACAAGTTCTTTTTTAGATATATAATTTGCAAACATTTCTTCTCCACCTATGATTTGTCTTTTCAATCTTTTAATGATGTTTTTCAAAGAGCAGAAGTTCTTAATTTTGATTAAGTACAATTTATCTTTTTATAAAATCATGTTTTTGGTGTTTTATGTAAGAAATGTTTGTCTAATCCAAGGTTACAAAGATTTTCTCTTGTTTTTCTCCTGAAGTATTGTAGTTTGGATTTTAGAGTGACACCTATGATGCATTTTTGCTTAGTTTTTATATTTGGGATGAGGTATAGCTCAAAGTTCTTTTTTTGTTTGTTTTGTTTTGTTTGTTCTTTGTATAGCCAATTATTCCAGCACCATTTGTTAAAAAGTTTGTTTTGTCCACTGACTTGCCTTTGCATCTTTATCAATTGACATACATGTAGGTCTGTTTTGGATATCTATTATGCTCATTGGTGCTTTGGTCTACATTTATGCCAATATCAAACCATCTTGATTACTGAAGGTTTATAAGTTTTAAAGTTGGGTGGTATACTTTTTACAACTTTGTTCTTTTCAAAGTTGTTCCCTACCTCTACTTAATTACAATATTTTTAAATGTATTTATTTTTGCTATCATAAGCCCTTATCATTTGGCTCTTGTTTCCATCCACTTCTTGATTAATTTACTTCTTAAGTGTATCTATACTAATAAAAGCCTAGGTGGCCCTCGCGCATGACATCATCACAAGATGGCCACCACAAGATGGCCACCACAAAGATCACTGCCACAGGTGGCCACCACAAGATGGCCTCCACAAGATGGCCTCCACAAAGATGGCTGCCACAAAGATGGCCACCACAAGATGGCCACATGCACAGCGGAGGCGGGGCCCAAGCGGCCACTCCACTCAGTGAGGCCTGGGAGTCCTGTGGCTCCATGGGGCACGGAGGGGGCCACTCCTGGCGGAGGAGGCGGGTCACCTCAGGGGAGGGCAGTTGGGGGCAATTGGGTCAGCAGGGGAGGGCAGTTGGGGGCAATCAGGCTGGCAGGGGAGCAGTTAGGCATCAATCAGGCAGGCAGGGGAATGGTTAGGGGGTGATCAGGCTGGCAGGCAGAAGCGGTTAGGGGTAGCCAGGCAGGCAGGCAGGCAAGCGGTTAGGAGCCAGAGGTCCCGAATTGTGAGAGGGATGTCTGACTGCTGATTTAGGCCTGCGGGATCGGGCCTAAACCGACATTCAGACATCCCCCAACGGGTCCCAGATTGGAGAGGGTGCAGGCCGGGCTAAGGGACACCCCTCCCATGCACGAATTTCATGCACTGGGCCACTAGTTTATGTATAAGTGTGTGATTATATATCTGTGAGCATTTAGGTGTGTAAGTGTGAGTGTGTCTGTTCCCTGAGTGTGTTTTTCTTTATGAGAAGTAGAGTGAACATTTATGGTCTAAGATAGTTAATAAAATGGACAGAGCTGGATTTCGATATGGGAGTATCACCCCTTCTAACCAATATCCTTAAAACATTTGTTCAGCATGTATTTTCCTTTATGTTCAAAAAGAGAAATTCCTTATATGCCTTGAGTGTTACATTTTAACTTAGCAGGAATTATCACTCAAATCTGTACTATCACGTGGATTACATTATCACTAGCATTCACAAGATAGTAATTTTAATGGATATAGTTATAAGTTCCTTTCTAGTATTTAAAATGTCTCCTCTTTACCATTCTCTCAATTCCTCTCTCCTTCCTTCACTACCCGCTGCATTCTTGCCAGCAAAACATTTCCCATTTACCTGTGGATCCTGTTCTATCGTCAGTTTTACTTTTGTGACATTTGAGAACAAGACAACATCTTTAGAAACATCTTACAATGTTTCAACTTTAGTTGTATCACTGGTTCTCAGCAAACAGCACATGTCCTGTGTTCTAGTCCGTATTAACATTTTAGCTGGCAGCATGTACAGACCTCAATCTTGGGGCTAGTGGCCTGGTCAGTTATGGCACTATGCCACCCACTTCACAGAAGCATGCCACAAAAATACCCAATGCAGGTAGGTGGATTCTGATCCAAATTGGTTTTTGAGTTGCAATTCAAGGGATTGATCATCTTGACATCTTGCCAGTTATGAAAGGAGTCAATTGTGCAAGGTATTTCTAATTTATTCCAGTTGAGATTTGGCATTTGAGTGGATGAGAGCATCCTTTCACCTGGCTGTAGATACAGGTGCCAATTCCTTTGTCCATAGCCAGCGCTATCGCTATCTACATGTATGCCTATATCTTATTTGAATGTAATATTTTTCCTAATCTCTTCCCTGTCTCCCTTATTGTCTCTCTTACCCACTGCCAAATTAAGTAGGGTTTCTGAAGCAGGAACAGTGAAATAAAGGTGTTTATATTTGTTGAACACCTACTATGTCCCAGGTATCCTATCTAATAAAGAGGGAATATGCAAATTGACCATCACACAGTCACAAAGATGGTGGCGCCCATAGACACAAGATGGTGGCGCCCAGTCCCCTCAGCCCTGCCGGAGTCCCACAGTCCTTTCAGCCCAGCTGGGGGGGCGGCAGGCGCACGGTGCGGCCGGACTCGCCCTCAGTCCCCCAGCTGCCCAGGGCCAGCCTGAGGCACAGGCAAGCCTCGGATGTTGGCTGCCCAGCCACCTAGGGCTGGCCTGAGGCACAGGTAAGCCTTGGATGTCGGCTGCCCAGCTGCTCAGGGCCACCTGAGGCTCAGGTAACCAAGGCCGGCCAAGGCTTGTGCTGCTGACAATGGCAGCAGCAGAGGTGTGATGGGGCATCACCTTCCCCTGATCACTGGGTCGCCTCCCACCCCTGAGGGCTCCCAGACTGTGAGAGGGGGCAGGCCAGGCTAAGGGACCCCCTCCAGTGCATGAATTTTCATGCACCTGGCCTCTAGTTTTAAATATATGTACAATATAAGCATTCTCACAATAGTGTGGCCAGATGGACATTATTATTGTCTTCTCAAAAATGACAAAATTGAGGGTCAAAGACATTAACTTGCTCTAGGTGACATAACTAGTAAATGATGATTCAGGATTCTATATGTCTGTCTTGTTCCAAAAGTCTTTTGTTTTACTTTAAATTGTATACAATGTCTGTCTATCTATCTATCTATCTACCTACCTATCTATATTTGATTTTTTACAGAGAGGAAGGGAGAGGGATAGAGAGTTAGAAACATCAATGAGAGAGAAACATCGATCAGCTGCCTCCTGTACACTCCCTACTGGGGATGTGCCTGCAACCAAGGTACATGCCCTTGACCGGAATCGAACCTGGAACCCTTCAGTCCGCAGGCTGACGCTCTATCCACTGAGCCAAACTGGTTATGGCTACAATGTCTATATTATTAACACTACTAATAACCATTTAGTAGAAGGTATTTTTTTCATCTTCTCTCCTTCTTTAAGGCCTTTGTAAAGTGGTAAAGGAATAACTTTTGGGAGGACTTCAGTGTCTTCTTTTTTCTCTGGTGAGATGTTTGTGGAATGATGAAATGGAAAGAGATAGACTTGGGCCATACAAAGACAATAAGATTTAGGTTTTGCATAAACAAAAAAATGAAGGCAAAGTCCAGATGGCTCCTGAATTTTTGAAGGATATTAAGAATTTGGAACATTAAAGATAAAGATACTAATGGCAGTGAATTCCTACACAGAACACCAAGAAGCTAAAAGTAAAAAATGCTGACTCTCTCTGTTAGAAATTTTATCTCCCAATCTATTTTTGAGAGACAAACAAGGTATTGCCACCCTGCACAGATAGAAATCAAAGAATACCTTTCCCCCCCCAACTATTACGTAGAATACTTTGAGGCCAGACACAAAAATAAAGAATACAATATATACACAAAAATGCATAAATTACATTTTCTATATCTTCCTTTTATTAAAATTACCTCTTAAAATTTATGTTTTATAACAGAAACACCAGATAACAAAAAAGTAAAAATTGACTATTTATCCCTGGAAAGCTTTCAAAGATGCTGGAAACAATTATTCAGTAAAAGCAATTCAAAACAAAACAAAACAAAAAATTCATCACTAATATGGATAGATTATTTTGAAGAATTCTAGAGTTATGGAATATTCAATAAAGCACCATTCATGTTGGAAGTGGCTGCCTTGGAGCTGGGGGGAGAGGGAAATTGGGAGCTGTTGTTCAATGGGTATAGAGTTTCAGTCATGCCAAGTGACAAACTTCTAGAGATCTACGGTCTAGAGATGTGCAGTTGTAAATTGTCAAGAGGGGAGATTTTATGTTATGTGCTTTTTACCACAATTTTTTTAAAAGAAGTGGTGCTGGAAAATCAACTTTAAGTGATAACTAATGAATAATTGCAGAGTACCTTTTTTATGCCATTTCAGGTTGTCAGATATCATTGGAATTAATAATTATTATTTACTTGTGTATGTTTTTAAGTTACCCTACTGAATATATTTTAAAAATACACATTACAGCATATCTCTGCATATCTCTTATTTCAATAAACTGACTGTCAGCAGAATGATTTTGTAAAACAGGAATCCTATATAATAAAGAGCTAATATGCAAATGGTCTTCGCCAGGTCCCCTGGCGCGGGGACTGGAGGACCTGAGGCTGGGTCAGGGGACCTGAGTCCGCACCTCCTTCTCCGGAGCCGGGCCAGAGGAAATGAGGCCAGGCCAGGGGACCCAAGGCTGCGTCCCCTGCCCAGCAGGGCTTGACGGGAGACCTGAGGCCACAACCCCTGCCCTGGCACCGGGGGACCTGAGGCTGAGCCGGAGGTCCTGAGGCCATGCCCCCTGCCCTGTCACCTGGGCTGGGGGACCTGAGGCCGCACCCCCCCACCCCAGTGCTGGGCCAGGGGACCTGAGGCTGCGCTGAGGGACCTGAGGCCGCACTCCCTGCCAAACAGGGCTTGATGGGGGACCTGAGGCTGTGCCCCTGCCCTGCAGGGCTTCACGGGGGTGGGGCCAGCCGGGTCTGGGTCTGGCGCAATTTCAAGGTGAGCGTGGGTGGGCAGAGACTTGACTCTGGGTCCCGCGTGCCCCAGACTCTGATAGGAAGGGAGATTTTCATATACATTTTATTAATTTTCTTTCATCTCTGACACTTCTATTATAGAGAAAGGGCAAATAGCAATATTAAAGTATTTCCTCTAATTAATTCCCTTTTAATGTGCACAAATTTCATGCACCGGGTCACTAGTCCTATATGATAAAGAGCTAATATGCAAATGATTGCCATGCCCTCACGCCATCATGCTATAATGGCTCAGACACTCAACACTGGGGAGAGAGGAATGGGGACCAGCCAGGCACAAATAAGCTTGCGAGAGAGGAATGGGGACCAGCCAGGCTGCAGCTCAGGAGAGGGACAAGCCGCCCGTCCCGGGTGCCAGTGGCTGCACCTGCGCCTGTGGCCCAGGAGAGGGACAAGCTGCCCGCCCCACAGTCCCGGGTGCCAGCACCTGCGCCTGCGGCCCACAAGAGAAACAAGCCACCCCCTTTGGTCCTGGGTGCCTGCGGCTGTGGCCTGGGCAAAGCTGCCCACCCACCATCCCCTGCGGCTGCGGCTGGCTCAGGCAAAACTGACCTGGGTCCTGGGTGCCTGCGACTGGCCAGAGGAAGGAATCCTGGGTCCTGGGTGTGGGGTGAGGCAGAGGTGGTTAGGGGCAATCAGGCCAGTAAAGGAGCAGTTAGGAGCAATCAGGCAGGCAGGCAAAGGTGGTTAGGGGTGATCAGGCAGGCAGAGGTGGTTAAGGGCAATCAGGCAGGCAGACAGAGGGGTTAGGGACGATCAGGCAGGCAGGCAGGTGAGCAGTTAGAAGCTAGCAGGCCCAGATTGCGAGAGGCAGTTGGACATCCCCCAAGGTGTCCCGGATTGGAGAGGGTGCAGGCTAGGCTGAGGGACCCCCCATGCATGAATTTCGTGCACCAGGCCTCTAGTATGATTATAAGCAAGAATAATACAAAACTACAGTTAAAATCAAAGTGTTTCCCTAAATATAAGCAAGATAAATCTTCTACAAAAACATTTCTTATGAGAGGTCATTTCCTAGCTCAGATCAGTTAGTAAAGCTAAAATATTATTTAAGATGGGATTTTTTTTAGAAAAAGTCAATAAAAGTTATTTCCATTTGCTATGATTCACAGGTTGCCACTTATTAAAGTGTAGGGTCCCTAAAACTACGTGTCTACTTAGCTACTTGATTATGCTTCTCCTATGTCATCTAAAGACTAAATCTTTGGAATGTAAAAGCCAGTAAGAACAGTATACTACGCTGTTGTTGCCAGTCTCTGGAAATCCAAGTTTCAAATCCAAAATTTTTTCTTTGAAATCTCATCTAATGTATCACTGACAGCATCTACACTAATAAAAGAAAAATATGCAAATTTACCATACCTCCACAATGCCCACCAGACAATCAGGAGTGAGTATGCAAATTAACCCAGCAAAGATGGTGGGTTAATTTGCATATGCAGGCATGGAGCAAAGACTGAAGGCTCCAGCCTGAGCGAAGACTGAAGACTGAAGACTGAAGATGACTGAAGACTGAAGACTGAAGAGGCTTGGCTTCTCTGCTGTGGCCGGAGCAAAGGGGTGAGTCCCAGGTGCCAGAGGAAAACTGGTGCCAGCAGCCAGGGGAAGGAAGGTCTATTGCACAAATCTTCGTGCAATGGGCCTTTAGTTTAGAATATAAAAGTAATCTAGAGTTATCTTTCAGGACTTGAAAGAATATACCTTATCTTTCTTTTCAGATCTTGTGTTGAGAAATGTGCCTTTGCACGGACAGAGCTGATCCATGTATCAGCTTAGTCTCATAATAAAGATATGTTTTTATACTTGATACTAAAACACAGTACACAATTCCAGCCATTCAGCATTGTCACAAAACTATCCATATTAAGGTAATTACGATCATAGGGTTACAGCCCAGAATGACTCATAGGGAATAGCAATTCCAAGAGTCTTAAAAAAAATTTTTTTTTAATATATTGGGATGACATTGGTTAATAAAATTATATAGGTTTCAGGGATACAATTCTACAATACATCATCTGTATATTGTATTGTGTGTTCACCACCCCAAGTCAAGTCTCTTTCCATCACCATCCCGCTCCCCCACTTTGCCCTGTTTGTCCTCCCTCACCTCCCTTTCCCTCTGGTAATTACCATGCTGTTGTCTGTTTCTATAAGGTTGTGTTTTTTTTTTTCTTTGCTTAATCCCCTCACCTTTTTACCTTTTTCTTAAGATGTCTTAAGATCTATAATAAAGATTTCCCATAACTGATTTTATATGTATGTTTATCTGAAATAAATTAATGAAAACTTACATAATGTTTTAATGCAAAATCTACCCTAAACGTCCTATACTTAAAATTAAAGTAAGCTTCACCAATATATTGGACCTACAGATTAAAACCAAATAAATCATTTTCCCAACAATCCTAGGTATGCATTTAGCAAAATAGATGCCATATTATGGCATCTATTTTTAAATGATTCAGCCCCTACCTTCTTGAACTCCACTCAACTATAATCCCAAATCACCTTTCCATTTGGATTCAACCTCAATCAAAACCAGGAACAATTCTCATCATGAAAGAAAATACATCTGCACCATCAGCAAGTAGAGGGGGCCTTGGGTCCTCATACTTCCGTTTCACCCCCACCATTTGCCTACTGAGTCAATGCTCTCCCTCTAACCCCAGTTGTGTTGGCTAATCTATGTATATATCCAGACATCTGCTTTGGTTTTCTCTCACCATTTAAAAACCCATCTGGATATAGAGCTTTTCCCTGCACCCAAGCCCACTTGGCTGAGGTCCTGACATCCTGCCTAGTTCTGACAGTCTTGTCAATGAAGGCTGAGCTCTCTTACCTGGACCCTCCCACTACTCAAGAAGGTTCTGCTATATATCACTTGAAACCACAGTTCCATCCGTCTCTTGACTTTTACTATAGCCTGATGCCTATGGACTCTTTTGGCTGTGTTCCCACACAGCAGATTAAATCTCCTTGGATAGCCATACCTGCTGGAATCAAGCCCAAGTTCATCAAACATCTTTGGACTCTGTATGTTGGACTGCAAGAGAATTCCCTCATGAAGTCACCAAACAGCTGGCGTAGGTTTTTGTTCGACAGTAACTGCTTTTTTCACCACCCTCAACCTTCTTTGCTGCTTCGGTCTCAGTGTGCCTTACTTCTTTATACTTTCCCATTCATGATTCTGTAAATACCCACAAATTTAGTTGTGATATTCTCAACTGTTGTACATGGCAGCTGAAAAATGTTATGGAATATTAAACAATTTATTTTTTTTAATTTGCATTTGTAGGTCTACTAATAAAATGTGATACTAATTTTTCACATTGGCAACTACATAGACCTTGAATGGTAAGATTATTAATGGATTTATTTTTGTAAAATCAATAAGATTTATTTAAATAATTTTGATTTTAAGTATTTATATTTATAATTTATATTTCCCCTTATAATGAATATTTTAGAAGAAACAATTTAGTTTGAAAATGAAATAATTTAAATGTATAAAATTTATAATTTGATGACAGCATATTTAATTTTTGTACATTTTAAATATGATTACTTATTTAGTACTTAAAAAAATGTTTTTATTGATTCCAGAGAGGAAAGGAGAGGGAGAGAGGGAAAAACCCCAATGATGAGAGAGAGTCATTGATCGGTTGCATCCTGCACGCCCCTTAATGGGGATCGAGCCAGCAACCCTGCAATCCGGGCATGTGCCCTGACCAGGAATTGAACTGTGATCTCCTGGTTCGTGGGTCGATGCCCAACCACTGAGCAACACCAGCTTAGCAGTACTTTATTTTTATTGTTGTTTTTTTAAAATATATGTTATTGATTTTTTTATATAGAGGAAGGGAGAGGGAGAGAGAGTTAGAAACATCGATGAGGGAGAAACATCAATCAACTGCCTCTTTAACACCCCCTACTGGGGATGTGCCCGCAACCAAGGTACATGCCCTTGACCGGAATAGAACCTGGGACCCTTCAGTTCACAGTCCAATGCTCTATCCACTGAGCCAAACCAGTTAGGGCTATTTTTATTGTTGATACTAGAGGCCCAGTGCATGAAATTTGTGCACGGGTGCTCTCCCTAGGCCTGGCTGGTGATTGAAGCGCAAGTGTCTGGCGTGGAAGGGCAATTCTCAGCTGACCTCTGGGCTTTGGGCAGCATCTGGGCCCCTGGGCCCCCTCGCGCCCCCCTCTGCCTGAGTCATCAGGCCCCCACCCGGCTTCCTCAGCGCCTGGGATATGGCTGACAGCCCTGCCCCCGCTGCTGCCGGGTGATTGACAGGGCGATCAGGCCCCGCTCACACCTGCCTTGGCTTGGCACCGCCCACTCACCTGCTCCACCATCCTGCTGCGGTCCCGCTCTCGTCAGGGCCCATCGAGGCCAGCAGTGCCTCCACTGCCGCCTGCTGCCAGCGCCGCATCTCCGACGCCCACCATGTTTCGTGCCACCCCCGGTGGTCAGTGCACGTCATACCAAGAGGTTGAACTCCTGGTTGAACTCTTGGTCGAGGGGACAATTTGATTATTAGGCTTTTATTATATAGGACTAGTACAGATATTCCTATCTCTCCCACCTCCTTTGCTCACCTCCACTCAGCCCCCACCCCCTTCCCTTTGGCTATCACCACACTGTTGTCTGTGTCTGTGGGTTATGCATATATGTTCTTTGGCTAATACCTTCACTTTCTTTCATCTGGTACCCCCTTCCCCTCCACTCTGACAGCTGTCAGTCTGTTCTATGTATCCTTGCCTCTGTTTCTATTTTGTTCATCAGTTTATTTTGTTCTTTAGATTCCACATATAAGTGAGATCATATGGTATTTGTCTTTTCTGACTGGCTTATTTAATTTAGCAAAATAATCTCCAGGTCCATCCATGCTGTCAAGAAAGGTAACATTTCCTTCTTTTTCTTATGGCTGAGTAGTATTCCAAAGCACAAAGGTACCACAGCTTTTTAATCCACTCATCTACTAATGGGCACGTGGGCTGTTTCCAGATCTTAGCTCTTGTGAATAATGCTGCTATGAACATAGGGGTGCATATATTCTTTCTGATTGGTGTTTCTGATTTCTTAGGATATATTCCCAGAAGTTGGATCACTGGGTCAAAAGGCAGTTCCATATTTAATTTTTTGAGGAAACTCCATACAGTTTTCTACAGTGGCTGCATGAGTCTGCATTCTCACCAACAGTGTACTAAGGTTCCGTTTTCTCCACATCCTCGCCAGCACTTGTTTGTTGATTTACTTATGGTAGCCATTCTGGCAGGTGTGAGGTGATATTTCAGTGTGGTTTTAGTTTGCATTTCTTTGATGACATTGGGCATTTTTTCATATGTCTTTTGGCCATCACTATGTCTTCTTTGTAGAAGTGTCTATTCAGGTACTTTGCCCGTTTTTCAGATCATTACCGTTATCAGAAAACATATAAAAATCTTGATTTTAAAAACAGAATTAAGAGTTTGCTGAGATGAATGCAAAAACTAAGTACATTTTATAAAAAAATAATGCATAAATTATGGTTGTTTGTTTTATGACTTATCAAGACATTACTAGCACATTGACTGAACATCCAACATGAGCAACAGTAATTAAATTCATTCAGCTTTGGTATTTTACCAAATTCAAGTTATATATATGAGAAAACATAGCTTTACACATGTTTTCTGATTTTATTGTTATGAAAGTATAGTTGTCAAAGTAGACATAAAGAACTATTTGCTTGATTTAAAAGGTAGATGGCATATCCTGACCAGCGTGGCTCAATGGTTGAGCATCAAACTATGAAGCAGGAGGTCACAGGTTCCATTTCCAGTCAGGGCACATGCCCAGGTTGCAGGCTCGATCCCCAGTGGGGGGCGTGCAGGAGGCAGCTGATCAATGATTCTCTCTCATCATTGATGTTTCTATCTCTCTCTCCCTCTCCCTTCCTCTCTGAGATTAATAAATATATCTATATATATAAAAGCCTAAGCGACTGTTATGACTGGTCAATCGAACAACCAGTCGACTGGTCACTATGATGCGCACTGACCACCAGAGGTCAGATGCTCAATGCAGGAGCAGCGCCCGGTGATCATTGTGCTCCCATAGCCAAACTCCCTCAGCCGGCCAAACTTCTGGCCCCATTGGCCTGATCAAGACTGGGAGAGATGGGCCCCAATGGGCCCTGATTGCCAGCCAGGCCAAGGGACCCCACCCATTCATAAATTCATGCACCAGGCCTGTAGTAAATATATAATGATAGATGCCATATAGGCCTCCATTTATACTTTTGCCTTGGGCTCCATAATGTTAGGGGCAGGCCCAAGTTCCATTTTGTTTTTTAATCACAAGAGCTAAAAAATAATGTGTGCTTAGTATATAGAGTAATAGAATTTTGTCCTAATTTCTTATCTTTGTTTGTTGCTATTATTTGTATTTGTGTTGATGAAAGTGAAAGTGGAATTCTACTTTCTAGACTATCATGTATGTGAGCCTCTTATGTTAAGAGATATTTTAAACAGCTTTCTAAAGAATGTCATAGAAATATTCATTTATTTTGTTTGATTCTTCTATGGAGTCAATATTTCATATGAGAATATTTCTCTTCATGGGTAGGTCTCCTGCACTTGAATCAAAGAAATGCTGTGACTTGTCAGAATGTGATGCAGGTGGAGGGGTTATGTGTGCGTCATAATCTGTGTATCTTCATTTCTTGGCAGCTTCATTGTCCAGTAGAAGAAAAACTTAAGGAATAGCTGAAATCTGTTTCTTATCATCATATTTTCCAGAGAATGGAGCAAGTCCTCCTGTCATCTGTTGGCTCAGCATCCATCTATGCTGTTCGTTCTGTAAGATTTCCCTTGAGATAAAAATGTTGAAAGACAGCTTCATTCCTTTCGTGCTCCAGTTCTTTGCATAAGACCTGCTCCATAAATGCACATCAGTAGAGGAGGATTGTACGTGGTCCAATTCTCAAGTGATCTATTTTAAAATTTTAATTTATAAAATAAAAATACTTTATTTAATCCTTTCACCATACTATAACCCAACTATGTTATCTGTCCTGTTATTTATCTTTTCCTGTGTATTCTGTATAAATCTGGGTTTTTAAAAGATGAAAATGACTGTAAGGAAAGATTACATTTCCAGAGGATGGCATTTATATATATATCGCGCAGGGCACTTCTGAGCAATCCTAAACCATGGCAAGTCATTATGACGAGAGGCAGAGGACTGTCTGGGAGAGAAGGACTTCAGTCAAGTCGATGGCATTTATGACTTTGTGCAGTGACATGGTCCTTTCTCTGAAAACAAAAAGTATGAGCTGCAACATTCTGGATGCATTCCCTGTTGGTCAATGGTATGTGGCCTCTCTAAATCCTGCCACTTCAGTTACATTCACTGTCCTAACACACTTCCTATCAGGAACGGTTGTATTGATGTGCCAGCTAAAACAGCTGTTGCATCTGATGTCTGAGAAGCTGTGATCAGGAGAGCAGAGAGATTCTCCCATACACTGCCAATGTCGAAGTTAGAGATTTGCCAAGTAAATAAATAAATAAATTTCTTTTGAAGTATCCCCAACTGCTCCTCATTTGCTTTAATATATTCCTTTACCAAAACTTGTTTATTAATTTTCAAAAGGCAACCTGGTTACACTTATTTTGAGCTTTCAAGATTTCCCAGACATTCCAATTAAAATCCACAGACTGACTCCTCTTGGTGATTATACTAGAGACGGACTGCCTTTGTCAATTGTGTTGTGTATATAAAAACAGCACCACAAATGCATACACTGAACACTTTTTGTTAGCATGATGCTATTTTACCTCACACGATTGCCGCCTTTAGGTACACCAACATTTTGTTTCCAATAGGTACTTAGATCACAAAATAATCGTTACTTTGCTTCTTTAAATAATTAATAAGACCTATCTAGTTTTCCATTTCGAAAACAGAGAAGAAATAAGAACTATGTCCTGACCACACTTAAGAATGTGTATTGTTTGATCTTTTCCTCCTCTTCTACATTGAGCATAAAGATTTTAAAAAAATTCCAACACCTGAAAAATCCAAGTAGATTGAAAAAAAAACCCAGAAGTTTGTTCCTCTTATCATGGTTAAAGGCAAATCCCCAAATAGGGCTGGCACCCAGTGGTTTCCTAAGTGCTTGCTGAGCTGAATTAATTCATGCATTCCCTGCATTTATCTCCACAAAAGGTGGTTTAAAGAATCAATTTGAGGATTGATTTTTAAAAAAAATTTGGCTTCTATGATAAAGTCCACTGAATACCATATGTTAAATCGTTAACTTTATTAGAAAGTGATGAGTACCAACAGTGGAGAAAAATATGCTACAGTTATTTATTTATACAAGCAGTCTTCCTATTTTTATTTTTTTTTCAGTTACTAAAATAGAACAATAAACCAGAGGGCAACACATTCCATTTCTCTACCACCAGATGCACATGATAGAACTATTGCTCACAAGGAAGATGCTTGTTATTCATATGTGATCATCAAGAAACCCATGGAGAGTCCTGCTGACCTGTTTTAAAGCAAATAAATGTTCATCTGTATACTCTTAATTTTGTTTTGAAAACAATGATCACTTAGAAAGAGCAAGAGAGCTTCAGAAAATGTATGATTATCATAGATATAAAATGATATTGGGAGGTTAGGCTCATTTAGCTCGGTTACACAAACCTTGGTGGAAGTACGTGGACCATTGTTTAATGTATAAGTGAAGTATCTAGGAGATGTCCCAAAGATTTTGTACAAGGTAGAATTTATTAGACTGTTCAGTTCACCACATGTTTGCAGAAGTTTTATTGAGTACTTTCTACTTACAAGATGCTAGGGGTATAAAGATGAGTCTGACGTAGCATAGTTTCTATCAGCAAGGAATGCAAAAGTGAGATGGCTATCATTACCCCTCTGGTAGTTTGCCATGGATAGCACAGCTTAAGCCAAGTTTCTGTGAGCAAAGGCACTTGGTGAGTAGCTGTCCAATTGGTAACTATGATGCAGAAGCTATGGTGACCCTCTTCAGGACAGTTAACAAGATAAATGGAAATGCATTACTTCTGCCCTTTGGCATTTAAACCCCCCAGTGCTCTTACTCCTCAGTCGTACTTTGGCATCCCCTCCTCTCCTGCGCAGACTTCTCTCCTTCCCTAATGGTTTATCACATTTGGCATCAATCTCTCTTCCCTCCCTCCTCTCTCTCCCTCTAATGCTATTTTAGTGGATGCAAATCTTAGTCCCCCAAATAAGGTGAGCAAGGAACATCACATTGTTTAATTAACTTAAATAAAAAGGATAGCTACTGGAGTTGTGTGGGGAAGCACGGGACTTGGTTGGAAGGTCTGTAAGGAGGATCCTCTGAAAGGTCTGGGGCCTCTGGGGGACCTTGCAGAAGGCAGCAGCCCCTACCTTGACTTTTCCAAACAAGCCCGATCCCCCCCCCCCCCCCGGGTGTTTTGCTAGAATCTCTATGTTTAGTCTTTAAAGACCCGACCTTGTAGAAGCATGAACTTTCTCAAGGATACTTACCCTGCTGCTTGTATCTAGAGGTTAATTTTAGTTCAAGCTGTTCTAACAATAAAAACCTAAGGAGGCTGGCGAACAGGGCTACTTGGCGGTGCTAGCCAAGTGGTGCCTTAGCCCTCTCTTTCACAGAAACGTGTGTTAGAGTCATCATTCATCCGTTGTTCAGGGTCTGCGGTCAGCCCTGGCAGAGTTGGGTCATTTGGAAATTAAAACTCAATCATTTGGTGGCCAGCTGCTTTCTTTTCCTGAGCTTATGTGGCTGACAAAAATGGAAGGGAAGCCCATCCAGCATGGCTCAGTGGTTGAGTGTCGGCCTATGAACCAGGAGGTCACAGTTCGATTCCTGGTCAGGGCACGTGCCAGGGTTGTGGGCTCAATCTCCAGTGGGGGACATGCAGGAGGCAGCCATACAATGATTCGCTCTCATCACTGATGTTTCTATCTCTCTTTCCCTCTCCCTTCCTCTCTGAAACCAATAATTTTTTTTTTTTTTTAATGGAAGGGGAGTCCTTCATGCTCAACTTGTCACGGTAGCTGGAGATAATTCTCATTGCCTAAACCAGTCGTCGGCACACTCATTAGTCAACAGAGCCAAATATCAACAGTACAACGATTGAAATTTCTTTTGAGAGCCAAATTTTTTAAACTTAAACTATATAGGTAGGTACATTGTTATTAACTTAATTAGGGTACTCCTTCAATCGCACTGTACGTGCGCGCCCGCACATGGTATTTTGTGGAAGAGCCACACTCAAGGGGCCAAAGAGCTGCATGTGGCTCGCGAGCCGCGGTTTGCCGACCACGGGCCTAAACTAATATAAGTCCTTGAAGGTGAGTAGCCTTTCTGCCATGCTTGGGGCCCAAAAATCTCATTGGTACCAAAAATCTCAAGGCCAAATGTTCAGTTTTCAGGGTCCACCAACCTTTTTTTAATATCTGTCACTTTCTTCAGGTACAACAAGGAAGTGGGTTCAAAATGAGAGAATCGCTACTAATCCCATGAGACTTCAGATACTAATCCCATGAGACTTCAGGTTCCTCTTAAAACAAGGGAGCCCAAAGACCCTGGATAACTTCTTAGCTCTAGATAGGGGGTAGAAAAGTATGAAGAACTAAATATAAAATCTCACAATCTTGTTTTTCTCTCTCTTTCTGGGGACTTAACCATCTGCTTCATCTGATTTCTTTTTTTTCCTTTAACATAATAATTGAATGCTTTATTATTAATCAATAATAATACTTAATATAGTTTAATTAAATATTTAATACATAAATATAATATTTAATATATTTATCAATATTTAATTTATATATAAAATATTTATTATATTTATCAATATTATTGATCCCATCTGAAAGTTGAAGAAACTGAAGGGCAGAAAATATAAATGAAAGAGCAGAGCTGAAATTTGAAATTGTGTCTGTTTACCAACTTCAAAGAAAGTGTAATTTAAATGGGGGAAAAATGTCCAACATGGAACCATAACTCCAGCGCTGCCACCCAAGCTCCTCCAAAGTGGGAAATCTTGACAAAATTGCTTAACCTCCTAGCTCTCCACTTTGCTTATCTAGAAATTTAGGTACTTGCTTACAGAGTTTATTTGGATATTAAATGAGATAATAAACAATAAACTACCTTGTGAAGTACTGTACAAATATGAGACCTTTAGATCATTCTATGATATTAAGCTCTACAAGTCACACATCCAAGGTGATCAATATTTGATAATGATTAGTGAGCTGATTGAGATATCCCCAGGAAATCAGCAAGAGCGAATCTTTGTACAGAATAATAGGAATCTGATGGTAAGTGAGGAGGAGGTTAGGTGACTGTTCAGAGTACCAGAGGGTTTGACAGAGAAGAAAGTAATTGGCTTCCTTGGAAGATCTAAAGTTATGTTAATTCTTAGAGTAAGAACAGCATTAAAAATCACCTTCAGCGACCCCGTTTACTAATGACACAAGAGAGTCTCTAGCCATAGCTGAACACCATTTAAAAAGTAGAGATCAAGTGAAGAGTCATCTGTGAAGAATCCATGTACATTAATTCAAATGTAAAAATGTAAGCATTCTTATGGAGCATGTTATAGACTATAATGAGATTAGAATGTCAGTATGTGTCATGACTAAAAAGAGTACAGTGAAGATAAGTGTTAAATGATCATGAGTCTCAATTCCATTTATATTCAGTCCAATTGAGACATTATAGACAGAAGTCAGAGAGATTGAAACCAGGCCATTTTTTTACTAAGAATTGTTCATTTTTATTGAGCATATACTAAGTGCTTTACAGGGATTGATTAAACCAATCTTCTAATAATGCTTTGAGGTGTCCCCATTTCACAGATGAGGAGAAAGAAAGAAAGGGAGAGGGTGAGAGAGAATGAGAGAGAGAAATAATAGGTAAAGAAATGAAATGGGCCCCGGCTGGTTTGGCTCAATGGATAGAGCATCAGCCTGCAGACTGAAGGGTCCCGGGTTCGATTCCGGTCAAGGGCACATGCCTAGGTTGTGGGCTCGATCCCCAATAGGGGGCGTGCAGGAGGCAGCCGATCCATGATTCTCTCTCATCATGGATGTTTCTACCTCTCTCTCCCTCTTCCTTCTTCTCTAAAATCAATAAATAAATATATATATATATATATATATATATATATATATATATATATATATAAATAGAAATGAAATGGACATATAGTAAGTGCCAGACCAGTATTTGAACCCAAGAAGTCTGGCTTCAGGACATGGCACTTAACCAGTATATTATGAAGCTGGATTGGAGAATTTAATTTATCCCTGAAGCCAGAAGTGTCCTAATATAACAGCCCAGTATAGATCTCTGCACTGACACTTTGTGGGTTTGGGCTTACCGAGCATCATAAAGAATTATTACTCAAACCACATCAAGCAGAGAGGCCAAAAGTCCAACATCCTGAGAAACTACTGAATTTTCATCCAAATCTCTGACATGTGCCATTCTGAACCAAGGATTCTAAAAAGGTCTTTTGTCCCTCCACACTGTCTTTCTCTTTGTCCAGTGGGATGCAGCTAACTACAGGCTAGGGGACAGCAGAACCACAGATTATAGGATTCTCAGCCTCTGAAAGACATTGTGTTAAAATATACCCACTAACCAGGAACACCTGCCTTGGATTGTTATGGCAAGAGAAATAAACCTTAATTGTAATTTAACCATAACACACATTAGGACCTATTTGTTATTGCAGCTAGGCTTACCTTAACCAAAACAGAGGAATATAGAGAGAAAGGCCACATGTGTACACCAAGCTTTAACATATTTTCTCTGCCCACTAGAGAAACATGGATTAATGGATGGCAGGCTCTCTTCATTTCACCAATTATATAAATTGCTTCTTATCCTATGGGAACAAGCCAGTGAGAAAGATGAAAAAATGAGCAGAAACCTTTAATCCAATATTAGAAAAGTTTCTATGTTGAGACAGAAATGTGTGGAGAGTGAGAAAATTTGTTTTCCCATTTTGTAGGTATTATTGTCCTTGTTTGAGAGTTGACAAAATTGAGGTACAAAGAGTACCTAAAAAAAAAAAAAAAAAAAAAACTTGCATATTCTTGCTTCTATTTAAACTTTCATTTGTAAGATTATAATTTGATTACACAACAGCAAAACAAAAGGTCTGAACAGCAAAATGAGTCAATATGAACATAATTATGTTCATTCATTTACTAAAAACCAAAATTAAAGAAACCTTTTAAGCAAAATATCTTTGACAATAAAAGTATAAACCAAAATACAATTGATTTAGATATTATATTCCTATAAACAGTAATCCCTGTTATGTATTTAACAATGAACTGCTTTTCTATTAGAAAAAAAAATATCCAGAGAACACAATAAGAAAATAAGGCTTGACTCCTTGGTTTTAAGGAAGAAAGACATATAATAGAGCAGTAAGGTTTCCCACAAATTCAGAATCTTGACCTTAAAGTTGGGTCTTTATTGCCAGGTAATTATTAACTCATGCCATACTGGGTCCCTAGAATTTCATATTAAAGCTGATTCCCAACCATTTCCATCCTCCTTGACATCTGGGTCTCTCCAGAACCTTTGAATAATGGAACCTTGCTGATGGCTCCATGGAAAGTTGGGATACAAAAATAAAGTAGTATGAAGGCTGGAAGTGGGGTTTGCAGGAGAGATTGTGGCTGGATGTGGCCCTTGGATAATGACAAAGGCTCTGAGACTCTCCTGTGCGGTTCTGAGAAATCCAAATAAATTGACGAAAGTGAGATAGTAGCAGAATCTCAATTTATTGATGTAAAATACAAAATACAACTGTCTCATTCACACGATCGGCACATTCTTCCCCAGGTGCACCTGTACAGGAGAATCTACATCAGTCTCAGAATTTATTCCGCGGAAGGGCTGGCGCAGCAACAGGGCTTGCTAGCCCAGGAGGAGTGCTTTCTCTCCCTGTAATCAGGTCACCCTGAATCTGAAGGTTTCTTGGAAAGCAGGAACCTGGGATAGGAAGTTTGGAATAAATGTTGAACCTTCTCCAGCTGTTCTCCTGGGCCCTTTTCTTCTTATTCTCTATCCTTTCCTCAGGCTACCTCACCCACACACATGACTTACATGACTGAATTGAAGCAGATTCAAATTTGTATCTCTTGGGCTCAACCTCTTCTCTGAATTCTAACCGATCTCTTTAACTGACTTACCTGACATTTCCACTTGAATGTCTCAAAGGCATCTCACATTTGCTCTCCAAGCCAACTCATGAGGTTCCCCCTCAAAACCATCTCCCCCAGTATTCTGTGTCAGTGAATGGCACTGCGTTCATCTGGCTGCATAAGAGGAGACATCCTTGATAATGGCCTCACTCTGACCACCTTGATAAACAAATTCTTTCCCAAGTCCTGTTGATTTTAGCTTCCACAAAAATCTCACCAACCTCTACACTTCAATCTGCCACCATCAACAAAATCATGTTCAAATTATCCTCATCTCTCACCTGGACCATTATAAGAGCTTCCAACAGATCTCCATGCTTTCATTCTCCAATGCATTCTTCATATTTTAATTATAATGGCATATTTAAAACATTTATCGCTACCTCAGGCCCCCACCAGCAATAATTTCCCACTGCTATTAGGATAAATACAAATTTCCTAAATGCTATTTGAGGTTCTGCATGGTCACAGTGTCCCTTTCCAACTTCATCTTCCTCCACTGCCCTCAACCCCACAGCTCCAACCACCCTAGTGTGTCAGTTTCTCATATTTGCTACCTCTCATAGGCACAGCAACTTGGCACATAATGTCCCTCCTGTCCAGCACCCCCTCGTCCCTATCCCCTCTTCATAGAGTTACTGCTGCACATCTTTCAGATCTTGGCTCCAATAGCACATCCTCAAGGAATCCTTCCCTGGCCTCCTGACTTGGACCAACTGCCCTCATCTAGGCTCTCAGAGCCCCATTTATCTCTTTCGCAGCACTTATCACCATGGCTGTTTCATATTTGTAAGCTTTGTGATGGAAATAATTGTGTCGGTTTTTATTCATGATTTTGTGACCCAGAGCTTTTTTCTTTGCCCATAGTAGGTACTCAATAGTATTTGTCAAATGAGTACATAAATAATGATGAGTAGAATATATACTGGTGGCACCAGGATGACATCGCTTGATGCATCTCTCTCACCCTAACAATGGACATGGATTAAGAACCAAACATTTGAAGTCAGATGTCTTTGTTCCTTGTCCCAGGATGCCCTGCTGATATCTGCATGGGCCCTGGAGCCAGGCTGTCATGATTAGAACTCATTTTACACCACTTAATTGTGTGGCCAGCGCAAGTTATTTAACTGCTCTGAGTCTCAGTCTTTTCATCTATAAAATTGGAATAATTTGGTACTTAAATAATTGGATAATTATGAGAAATAATACCGAGGCTACCCACACTAAGTTTTCAATAAAGGTTAGCTATTATTACTATTATAGGTTCCTCTCTCTCTCTCTCTCTCTCTCTCTCTCTCTCTCTCTCTTTCTCTATATTTCTAAGTCTGATCAGTAGTTTGCTACCAGTGGGTAGAGCTCCACATCCCCATCTGTTGCTTGTGGGAATAGAAGTCTTGTGATAATGATGGAGAATATAAGACATTTTTTGGGGGGGGGGGGCTAGCAATCTGAATCTGTGCTAGTCACCTGCCTTCTAACACACACTCTTTTTTTTTAAATATATTTTATTGATTTTTTACAGAGAGGAAGGGAGAGGGATAAAGAGTTAGAAACATCGATGGGAGAGAAACATCGATCAGCTGCCTCCTGCACACCCCCCACTGGGGATGTGCCCGCAACCAAGGTACATGCCCTTGACCGGAATCGAACCTGGGACCCTTGAGTCCGCAGGCCGACGCTCTATCCACTGAGCCAAACCGGTTTCGGCCTAACACACACTCTTGCTAGCCGATAATTAACTCCATTGATGCCTGTCCTGTCTTGCAGAACCTGTTTCCCAGAATACTCCCATTTTACAAAGGGGCCATAAACAAAGAATGTAATAACTTAGCTAGAGGGGAGGTCACAGGCACCACCCAGATCAGGCATTTAGATACAATCTAACTTCCCCATTCTAACTGATTCAGGAGGGGCTGTGGAAGCCCACCCCAAAAGCCTGGTAGTTAGGAAACAGACAGAAAACAAAGAAACCAAGGGGTATAAAGGGAAAGCTTCCTCCATATTCACTCACTCAGGATTTGGAGAACTGACCCCCTAAGTCACTGTACTAGTACATCTGAAAATAAATGGGTTTTCCTGGATCTCCAAGTACTCCCTGTGTGTTTTTTGGTCACCTGGTCAATTCTGTAACAATCCTATCTAATAATAGACAAATATGCAAATTGACCATACCTCCGACACACCCACAAGCCACGCCCACAAGCCACGCCCACCATCAAATCAGAGCGAGTATGCAAATTAACCCAAACCAAGATGGCTACAGCCACAGAGAGCAAGGTTTCCTAGGTAACAGAGGAAGCCAAGCTTTCTGTCTGCCCTTACCAGGCCTAAGCCTCCACTCAAGCTACAAAGTTTCAATTATAGAAGGTAAACAAATTCAAACAGAATGGCGGCAGAATGGAGCTTGAGAGAGCAGGCCAGGGTTGCCGCCAGCAACAGGGGAAGCAAAGCTTTCTGCACACCCTGGCCAGGCCCACCCGCTTAAGGCAACAAAGTTTCAATTATAACCCCAACACAAATGGCTGCCGGCTGCGGAGGGAGTCCCAGGCTTGGCTCTGCTCCAGGCTACAAAGTTTCAATTGTAGAAGGAAAATAAATTCCAGATACCAGGGCCTCTGCTTGGGTTGCCAGGGGGCGTGGCCGGCCTGCAAACCACCACAGGCCCCTCGCTCAGGCCACCCCACACCCCAAGGGAACCTCCACCTGATCTGGGATGCCCTTCAGGGCAAACCAGCTGGCCCCCACCCCTGTACCAGGCCTCTATCCTATCTAATAAAGAGTAATATACAGATTGATCATCACTGAAACACACAATATAGCTGCCCCCATGTGGTCAAAGATCCTGCCCCCATGTGGACACAAGATGGCCACCACAAGATGGCCAACAGGAGAGGGCAGTTGGGAGGCACCCGGCCTGCAAGGGAGGGCAGTTGAGAGGGACCAAGCCTGCAAGGGAGGGCAGTTGGAGGTGATCAACCCTGCAGGAGAGGGCAGTTAGGGGTGACCAGGCCGGCAGAGGAGGGAAGTTGGGGGAAAACAGGCTGGCAGCAGAGTGGTTAAGGGGGTGATCAGGCTGGCAGGCAGAAGCAGTTAGGGGCAATCAGGAAGGCAGGCAGGCAAGCAGTTGGGAGCCAGCAGTCCTGGATTGTGAGAGGAATGTCCGACTGCCCGTTTAGGCCCGATCCCACTGGGATCGGGCCTAAATGGGCAGGATGTCCGACTGGGCCCGATGTCCCAGTGGGATCGGGCCTAAACGGGCAGTCAGACATCCCTCAAGGGGTCCCATATTGGAGAGGGTACAGGCTGGGCTGAGGGACAACCCCCCTCCGTGCACGAATTTCGTGCACCGGGCCTCTAGTATCATGAGAAAAAGGAATTTTCTGAGACTCGCACAGGAGGAGAAAGTATTGTAGAAAGCTTTATTTCTGTGGAATTGCACCCCTGAGTTTCTCTGGGCCCGTTTCTCTTTGTCCTGCCAAGGAAGAAGGGTAGCTGGGGCTTCAGTAGACCTAAAATAAAATCCAGTGTTTAGAGTCTCTGTTCCATGCCAGAACAATCTAATCCAGCATCGAGCTAACTTAGTTTGCATTCCCGGTTTCAATCCATCAGTCCATTGCATGTAAGGTCTGCAGGGCCACATGGTTATGGAGGAAACATGGGCAAATGCAAGGAAGCAGGAACAAGAGAGTCAGGAGCACCAAGAGCCACAAGCCAAGAGCCAAGAGCACCAACAGCAAACTCCTTTATTTGGGGGATTAAATCTCCTCAAATTGTCCTGACTATTCTGGCCATTGATCTGTTTACAGGTTTGACTGACAGGCACCTTCTCTAGTCATCCCGGCTCGCTGCACATTCATTCATCTCCTCTTTGTTGGGTCCCTTCCCCCGGTGACCGGTGGCTCCCTGGGGAGTGTGGAATTGCAGTTTCCTGGCGAAGCTGCCCAGATGACATGCCTAAGATGTCTGGCCTCCCTTTGGCTCCTCCCCTACTATTAATAGCCAGCTAATTACAACAATGTCAGTTTCATACTCTGAGTCTTTTCGTAATTAATGTTAGTATTTACAGTCAGTATCCCCTGTCTTTTGAGAGCTAGAAGCTGCTGGTTTGTGGTATAATGTAAAAGGATAAAGACCCCACCACTCCCCCAAAAGGCAAAACCATGCTTCGCATATGTGAATACAGATATGTGATATATGCAACTTATAACCCAATCTTCCTTACTGCCACTCCTCTGAAGGGACAGTCCTCCTGCAGAGGGCTTTGATAACTTTCCAAATCTTCTCTCCTCCAACAGAACAACCCAAGTTCTTGTCCATATACTTTCTAAAATTTGTATAACTCTATTCACATCCTAGTTCAATTACATTTCCTCTCATGGATGCTGTGTCCAGAACTTAGTGCAATGCATGACCTTACTCACCACTGGTCAGTAATAAATAACTGTGAGTATGTTTGTGGATAAAGCTCCACTAATGCAGCCTATTTTACTTTTTTATTTATTTTAATTTTTTTTAAATTTAATAAATCTTTATTGTTCAGATTATTACAATTATTCCTCTTTTTTCTCCCATAGCTCCCCTCCACCCGGTTCCCAGCCCACCCTCTGTCCTTACCTCCCCCGCACTGTCCTCATCCATAGGTGTACGATATTTGTCCAGTCTCTTCCCGCACCCCCCACATCCCTTTCCCCCTGAGAATTGTCAGTTCACTCCCTTTCTATGCTCCTAATTCTATTATATTCACCAGTTTATTCTGTTCATCAGAATTTTTATTCACTTGATTTTTAGATTCACTTGTTGATAGATATGTATTTATTGTTCATAATTTTTATCTTTACCTTTTTCTTCTTCTTCCTCTTCTTAAAGAATACCTTTCAGCATTTCATATAATACTGGTTTGGTGGTGATGAACTCCTTTAGCTTTTTCTTATCTGTGAAGCTCTTTTTCTGACCTTCAATTCTGAATTGCTGGGTAGAGTAATCTTGGTTGTAGGGTCTTGCTATTCATCACTTTGAATATTTCTTGCCACTCCCGTCTGGCCTGCATAGTTTCTGTTGAGAAATCAGCTGACAATTGTATGGGTGCTCCCTTGTAGGTAATTAACTGTTTTTCTCTTGCTGCTTTTAGGGTGCTCCCTTGTAGGTAATTAACTGTTTTTCTCTTGCTGCTTTTAATATTCTCTCTTTGTCTTTTGCTCTTGGCATTTTAATTATGATGTGTCTTGATGTGGTCCTCTTTGGATTCCTTTTGTTTGAGGTTCTGTGCGCTTCCTGGACTTGTAAGTCTATTTCTTTCACCAGGTGGGGGAAGTTTTCGGTCATTATTTCTTCAAATAGGATTTCAGTATCTTGCTCTCTCTCTCTTCTTCTGGCACCCCCATAATTCGGATGTTGGTACACTTGAGGTTGTCCCAGAGGCTCCTTACACTAACTTCAAATTTTTGGATTATTTTTTCTTTTTGCTTTTCCGGTTGAGTGTTTTTTGCTTCTTTGTATTTCAAATCTTTGACTTGATTCTTGTGGTCCTCTAGTCTGCTGTTGGGTCTCGGTATAATATTTTTTATTTCAGTCAGTGTGTTTAATTTCTAGTTGGTCCTTTTTCATATCCTCGAGGGTCTCACTAAATTTATCGGCCTTTTCTAGGAAATTCTTGAAAAACCTTATAACTGTGGTTTTGAACTCTATATCCAGTCGTATGCTTTCCTCCATTTCTTTCATTTGTGATCTGTTTCTTTGTCTCCTCATTTTTGCAGCTTCCCTGAGTTGGTAGAGTAGCTTTGTGTGGCAGGTGTCCTATAGGGCCCAGTGGCTCAGCCTTCCCAGTTACCTGAGGTGGACACTCTTGGTGCACCCCTTTGTGGACTGTGTGTACAGCCTTGTTGTAGTTAAGTCTTGATTGTTGTTGGTATCACTGGGAGGAATTGACCTCCAGGCCAATTGGCTGTGAGGATCAGCTGTGTCTATGCCAGGAGAACTTCTGTGCTGGAGATAGCCTTATGAGATAAGACTTGCAAAATTGCAAAAGCCTCTGTGCTCAGCTTGGATGGGGCAGAGTCTCAGGGTGGAGCAGAAAGCCTTGGCTTCCTGTCAGCCCTGCCCTATGAGGCCCCTGGGTCTCAGTGTCCCTCAGTAATCACTGCAAGCACCTCTGAGAGAAAGCCGCCCTCGAGTTTCACCTGCTGCCAGACAGTCCAGTTTCTCCCTGAATGAGTCTGGTTTCCCAGAAACTTGCCCAGAACTGGAGTTCAGCACAATCGGGATCTTCCGTCTCCCTCTCACTTTAGAAAGCCAGCCGCGCATTCAGCCGCCCATGCACTCAGCTGCCCATCCTCTCCATGCACATGTGTCTCCATACCTCAGCCTTTTGCAGCTCCTCTTAGTCTCAATGTGCTTTCCTCTTTCCTTCTAGTTGTAGAATTTCCACTCAGCCAGCTTTCCTGTGGTTCTGGATGGAGTCCGTTTTGTCTTTTAGTTGTAGTTTTGATATTGTTGTGCGAGGCAGCAGTTTAGGTGTTTACCTATGCCGCCATCTTGGTTTCTCCCTCTGTAACGCAGCCTATTTTAAACTGAGAGTCAGGAAAGGTGATTGGGTTGAAAAGTGTCTCCCTAACATTCATGTCCTTCTTAGAATCTCAGAATGTGATCTTATTTGGAAATAAGGTCTGATAGATCCTCCCTTCCCCCAACTGGTGGACAGAGTATGACCAGCGTCTGCAGCACATTCCTGAGCCATTGAACCACCAATCAGCACGTGCCGAGTGCCCTGGGGCCCACCCCTTCCTGTTCCACCCTGGGCCCCACCCCTTTCTGTTCCTCCCCTCAAAAGGCATGTTCACCGCTGCACATGTTGCTGTCTCCCCAATCTTCGAGGCAGTCTGGCTGGGTCCTCCTCCTCCTCTTCTTCCACCTCCTCTAATCCTGGTTTTTCTACTCCTCCGTAATGAATATCGCTCGTTAATGCAGAATAAACTTCCTCTTTAACATGCCTTGTTCTCCAACTCCTGTTTCCTGTGCCTCGAACCTTACAAGGTCATTGAAGATGTAATTATTTAATATGAGGTCATGCTGGAGTAGGGTGGGCCCTTAATCCAATATAACTGATGTCCTTATAAAAGAGAAGAGAAACAGACTGATACAAATAGGAGAATACCAGATGTGAGGGCGATCTGGCTGCGACATCTGTCACCCCATTGATCGCCAGGGTTGATTCAGCTGATCTGGCTGGTTAGGTGGGTGTCCCCCTCCTCCCTCACCGATCCATGTGCGTCCCTCTGGAAGCTGTGCACTTGGTCTAAGAGGACCACCTTCCCCCGAGAGGATAGGACTGGTCTTCGGTCAAGGGTATATGAGTAGCCGCACTCCCCTGCTAGAACCTCCAAGCAAACTCTCAAATAGTTGAATACGATATGAAGACACAGATCCGACAAAGAATGACAGCCATATGAGGACAGAAGGAGAGAGGGTGATTATGCAGCTGCAAGCTAATGAATGTCAAGGATTGCCAGCAACTACTGGCTCCTTCTGAGCCCCCAAGAAGGAACCAATTGAGGCAACACCTTGAGTTTGAGCTTCTGGCCTCCAAAACTGTGAGAAAATAAATTTTTTGTTTTGTTTTAAGGCTCAAAAATTTTTTTTGCAAACAAAAAAATAAAGTTAGCATCCCCTGTAAGTAACTTCCACTCCCTCCTCCTCCCCACCACTCTACTTGTACCTTAAACAACAGACTGCTTTAGGTGACTTTGCATATCTTGGGTCTACTGTGTGTTGGTCTCAACATTCCTCAGTATTCAGAGTCTCCAGAGGCTGTGCCACAGACCAGATAACTAACCACAAAGGAAAATGTGGCTGGACCCATACTTGACTCTTGCCACAGGCATTCCAATTAATACTATGCTTACCTTAATGACAAATCTGAAGGCTTTTGAAAAATGAAACAACTTTATTAATGCTCCTCTTAGATTATTCTAAAAACATTTTTAAAGAACTCTGAAAATATGGACAAATTTGACAGATTTTTGCCTCTTCCTCCTTTTCGGTTATCTTATTTAGGCAGTAAAATGAAAATTTGGCACATTATTTGCATGTGGTCAAGAGCACGACATTCAGCTTCCTGTATTTTCTCTTTCTCCCTGCGAATCATCATCTCCATGGCTGTTATGAGCTCTCTGCTTGCCAACTCTAATAGTCTCTCCCCTCCCTTCTGCCCAGGTTGAGCCTTGGGAAGACTGTGGTCTTCATTTTCATCTCAAATACAGGGCTGTCTCTCTAAGAAAATGTGTTTGTAAAGCATCTCAGTTTCACCAACCTGCTGCTGCTGGCAGTGCTGCCCTTCCAGCTGCGGGAGAGCAGGGATGCTGCTGTGATTGCGCGTTGGGTTTTCTACCACCACTAAGTCACACTTGGCTTCGTTTGTGGCAGCAAGTATTTATTCCAGCCTGGCTGCGTGCCACGCGTGGGGCAGGATAATAGAATTCTCCTTTGCTCAGGGGCCTGGGACCAGTGGCCAGAACAGGACTGACCCCGAATAAAGCAATTCCGACTACACGCACTTCCTGAAAAATCTACATCTACAATAACATTGCGGTTAGAAAGCCAGCATACATTCAATCTTTGCTATAAAATGGGATGCCAAAAACTAAAACCCACCATAAAAGCCAGTGACTTTGCAGTCTCAGTAAGGGACTGTCAGAAGGAAGAATTGTTGCTATTAAAAAATTATGGGAATAAGCAGAGACATTAATTTTACATGTCTTATATTACAGTGTTTACAATCTGTTATGTTTTAGATAAAAGTCTAGAAAAGATTTCTCATGCTTTGAATGCAGCTTCGTTTCAGTGTACTCCTCCAGGGGAAAATAATAAAGGAAAAATCAAATAAATATGTTTGTGCATAAGGAAAAAATAATTTGGTTGCCAAAGGGAAATTTTATCAGGTTGAAAGTTACTCCCGAGAGATAGTTTTTGTGAAATCAAGGTTTGCTTTTTTCTTCTCTAAACCTGCTTTGATCTTCCAACTTGTCATTTGTGGAAAAGCTCAAAGTCATGAAAAGTATCAAAATGTATAATCATTAAAAACCACAAATTCTGAAACAAAACATATGTAAAATATCAGGAATTCAAGTCCTAAAAAAATACCTAATGTATCCAAAATCAAAACAGACTGTTATATCGTTGAAATTAAGATAAAAATTGCAAAACACTCTGTGTTTCTTTATAGCAGGGAGATTTAATCTCCTATTTATAGGGAATCTCTGGTTGGATGATGGATTTGCAAGGTGGTGAGGGAGCGGGGGTGTTACCGAGTCTCATGAATTTGATTACTAAAATTAAAATGTGGGCATGTTCACTTTCTTCTGGGGCAAGAGTCTACTATTTTATCAGATTCTCAAAGGTCCATCTGAAAATTAAGATCTGCTGTAAAGAAAATTCCACTCCAAAGTTTTTAAAATACAAATTTGGATTTTTATTACTAAGGTAATAATTAAATATTAGAAAATCAAAATATTATTTTCTTTGGAATATGGGAAAAATTAAGGTTTGCTGGCTTATTTTCTTTAAACAAGGTAAAGAACAGAAAAAGGAAAATAGAATATTTTTTATTAGGAAGATGCCGCATAGCTACACCTTAGGTAAAGGAATGAGAGGCAATGAGTTAAGGAATCCTAAAACCTTCAGTAAATTTTCCTAAAGAAAATGATATTTCATCCAATACCTCCTGGATTAATTACCATGCCTATTTCTGCTAATTTCTAAAATTCTTGAAAATATTCTTTTACTCTCATTCTATTCTCTCTCCTTCTTAGGATGTTTGCAATTATCTGTTCTCAAATGAACCTCATAGTTCTTCTGCTTAGATCTCTCATCAGAGTCAGGGACTTTCTGCATCTCTACTTTTTGACTGTAGTTCATTGTCTAGTCTAAAAATCATATTGTTTTTTTGCAGGTGGATGTCCAGTTTTCCCAACACCTTTTGTTGAAGAGACTGTCCTTTTCCCATTGAGTGTTCTTGACTTCCTTGTTCATTCAAGATCAGCTGGCTGTATATATGTGGATTTATATCTGGGCTCTCTATTCTGTTCCATTGGTCTGTATGTCTGTTTTTATGACTGTACCATACTATTTTGATTACTGTAGCTTTGTAACATATCTTTAGTTGATGTTGTTGTTGTTAATCCTCCCTGGAGGGTATTTTTTCCCACTGATTTTTAGACAGAGTGGAATGGAGGGGGAGAGACAGAGAGAGAGAAACATTGATGAGAGAGACACATAGACTAGTTGCCTCCATCATGCGTCCAACTGGGCTGGGGATCGAGTCAGCAACTCAGGTACATGCCTTTGACTGGAATTGAACCCAGGGCCCTTCAGTCCACAGGCTGACACTCCAACCACTGAGCCAAACTGGCTAGGGCTGTAACATATCTTGATAGCAGGAAGTGTGATGCTTCCAACTTTGTTCTTCTTTCTCAGGATTGCTTTGGCTATTTGTGGTCTTTTATGGTTCCACTAGAGGCCCGGCACATGAAATTCGTGCACAGGTAGGGTCCCTAGGCCTGGACTGCTATCAGGGCTGATTTCCCCGGCTGCCGGCACCGGCCCTGCCCCCACTGCTGATGCTGGTCGTCCTCAGTGTGTGGGGCAACCAGTGAGTCAATCGGGATCACGCTCACTCGCACCCACCATGGCCTGGCGTCTCCCATGTCCGCCGCAACCCACCCCCGGTTCCCCGTTCTCCATAGGGTGATCGATCGGAGCCTGCTGGACAGAGAGAGGAACCAAGAGGTTGGCTAACAGGTCCTGATCAGGGCCTGCAGGCTGGGGGCAGCCCCTGTGTTGAGCGTCTGCCCCCTGGTGGTCAGTGTGTTTCATAGCGACCAGTTGTTCTGCTGTCTGGTCAATTTGCATATCACACTTTTATCCTATCTAATAAAAGAGTAATATGCAAATTAACCATCACCCCATTACACCCACAAGCCATGCCCACAAAGCCAATCAGGAGCGAGTATGCAAATTAACCCAACCAAGATGGCTGCGGGCACGGAGAGAGCAGGAGGGAGGCTTGGGTTTCCCCGGCAATGGAGGAAGCCAAGCTTTTCGCACACCCTGGACAGCCCAGGCCTCCACTCCAGACTACAAAGTTTCAATTATAGAAGATAAATAAATCCCAACAGAAATGGCTGCCGCCACAGAGCAAGCAGAAGGCTTGGCTCCCCTCCAGGCTACAAAGTTTCAATTGTAGAAGATAAATAAATCCCAGATATCAGGGCCTCCACTTGGGTCGCCGGGGGGCTTGGCCAGCCTGCAAACCACCACAGGCCCCTCGCCCAGGCCGCCCCATGCCCCAAGGGAACCCCCAACCTGATCCGGGACAACCTTCAGGGCAAACCAACTGGCCCCCACACATGCACCAGGCCTCTATCTTATCCAATAAAAGAGTAATATGCAGATTGACCATCTCTCCAACACATAAGATGGCTGCCCCCATGTGGTCAAAGATCCTGCCCCAATATGGACACAAGATGGCCACCACAAGATGGCCAGCAGGGGAGAGCAGTTGGGAGGGACCAGGCCTGCAAGGGAGGGCAGTTGGGGGCGATCAAGCCTGCAGGGGAGGGCAGTTAGGGATGACCAAGCCAGCAGAGGAAGGAAGTTGGGGGTGACCGGGCCTGCATGGAAGGGCAGTTAGGGGGAACCCAGGCCTGCAGGGGAGAGCAGTTGGGGGGGACCAGGCCTGCAGGGGAGCAAAGTTAGGGGTGACCAGGCCTGCAGGGGAGGGCAGTTAGGGGTGACCAGGCCGGCAGAGGAGGGAAGTTGGGGGCAAACAGGCTAGAAGGGGAGCAGTTAGGCATCAATCAGGCTGGCAGGGGAGTGGTTAGGGGGTGATCAGGCTGGCAGGCAGAAGCGGTTAGGGGCAATTAGGAAGGCAGGCAGGCAAGCAGTTGGGAGCCAGCAGTCCTGGATTGTGAGAGGGATCCCAGATTGGAGAGGGTGCAGGCTGGGCTGAGGGACACCCCCCGCCCCATGCATGAATTTTGTGCACCAGGCCTCTAGTATATATATAGATATGATTGTGAGATTGTTTTTTCTGTACATTGTAGAGTGTATAGTTAATAATTCTTTTTTTTTCTTTATTGATTAAGGTATTATATATGTGTCCTTATACCCCCATTACTCCCACCCCCCACCACACTCCCGTTCATGCCCTCACCACCCTGGTGTCTGTATCCATTGGTTATGCTTATATACATACATACAAGTCCTTTGGTTGATCTCTCCCCTTTACTGCCACCCTCCCCTACCTTCCCTCTGAGGTTTGAGCATCTGATCCATGCTTCTCTGTCTCTGGATCTGTTTTTGTTCATCAGTTTATGTTGTTCATTATAATCCACAAATGAGTGAGATCATGTGCTATTTATCTTTCTCTGACTGACTTATTTCACTTAGCATAATGCTCTCCAGCTCCATCCATGCTGTTGCAAATGGTAAGGATTCCTTCTTTTTTATAGCAGCGTAGCATTCCATTGTGTAGATGTACCACAGTTTTTTAATCCACTCATCTGCTGATGGGCACTTAGGCTGTTTCCAAATCATAGCTATTGTAAATTGTGCTGCTATGAACATAGGGGTGCATATACCCTTTATGATTGGTGTTTCTAGTTTCTTAGGATATATTCCTTGAAGTGGGATCACTGGGTCAAATGGGAGTTCCATTTTCAGTTTTTTGAGGCAACTCCATACTGTTCTCCACAGTGGCTGTACCAGTATGCATTCCCACCAGCAGTGCACAAGAGTTCCTTTTTCTCTGCATCCTTGCCAGCACTTGTCATTTGTTGATTTGTTGATGATAGCCATTCTAACAGGGGTGAGATGGTACCTCACTGTCATTTTGATTTGCATCTCTCAGATGATTAGTGACTTTGAGCATGTTTTCATATGTCTCTTGGCCTTCCTTATGTCCTCTTTCGAAAAGTATCTATTGAGATCCTTTGCCCATTTTTTGATTAGGTTGTTTATCTTTCTTTTGTTAAATTGTATGAGTTCCCTGTAAATGTTGGAGATTAACATTGGCAAATATGTTCTCCCATGCAGTGGGCTTTCTTGTTGTTTTGTAGATGGTTTCTTTTGCTGTGCAGAAGCTTTTTATTTTAATGTAGTCCTATTTGTTTATTTTCTCTTTAGTTTCCATTGCCCTAGGAGCTGTATCAGTGAAGATATTGCTTTGGCATATGTCTGAGATTTTGCTGCCTGTGGATTCCTCTAATATATATATATATTTTTTGCCTGAATTTTTCTTTAATTTTAAAATGTTTTTCCTTTTCTTTAAAAAAATTAATTTTGACATTATTGCAGGAGTCTCCCTTCCCACCCCCAAGACAGTTTTATATTTATAGAAAAATTGCAAATATAATACAAAGTTCACATATTCTCATGGTCACCCAGATTTTCCTCTAATATTTTTACGGTTTCCCATCTTATGTTTAAATCCTTTATCCATTTTGAGTTTATTTTTGTGTATGGTGTGAGTTGGAGGTATGGTTTCATTTTTTTGCATGTATCTGTCCAATTTTCCCAACACCATTTATTGAAGAGACTGTCTGGACTCCATGGTATGTTCTTGCCTCCTTTGTCAAATATTAATTGAGCATGGTGATTTGAGTCAATTTCTGGGTTCTCTATTCTATTCCATTGGTCTATATGTCTGTACTTGTGCCAGTACCAGGCAGTTTTGAGAATAGCGGCTTTGTAATACAGCTTGATATCTGGTATTAAGATCTCTCCTACTTTGTTCTTCTTTCTCAGGATTGCTGCAGTTCTTCGGGGTCTTTTTTTATTCCAGATGAATTTTTGGAGAGTCCGTTCTAGGTCTGTGAAATATGCCATTGGTATTTTAATGGGTATTGCATTGAATCTATAGATTGCTTTGGGTAGTATGGACATTTTAATGATGTTGATTCTACAAATCCATGAACACAGTATGTTCTTCCATTTGTTTATGTCTTCCTCTATCTCTTTTTTCAATGTCCTGTAGTTTTCTGAGTACAGGTCTTTTACCTCCTTAGTTAAGTTTATTCCTAGGTATCTTATTTTTTTTTGGTGCAATGGTAAATGGGATTGTTTTTTTAATCTCTCTTTCTGTAAGTTCACTATTGGTGTTTAGAAATGCCATAGATTTCTTGGCGTTAATTTTGTATCCTGCTACATTGCCGAATTCATTTATTAAGTCTAATCATTTTTTGATGGCGTGTGTAGGGTTTTCTATGTACAGTATCATGTCATCTGCGAATTATGACAATTTTACTTCTTTTCCAATTTGGATGCCCTTTATTTCTTCTTCTTGTCTGATTGCTGTGGCTAGCAATTCCAGTACTATGTTGAACAGGAGTGTTGGAAGCAGGCATCCCGGTCTTGTTCCTGTTCTTAGGGGAAATGGTTTTAGTTTTTGCCCATTGAGTATGGGGTTGTAGGTTTGTCATATAAGGCTTTTATTATGTTGAGGTATGATCCCTCTATTCCTACTTTGCTGAGCATTTTTATCAGAAAAGGGTGTTGGACTATGTCAAGTGCCTTTTCTGCATCAATTGATAAGATTATGTGATTTTTATCTCTCAATTTGTTTATGTGATGTATCACGTTTATTGGTTTGCAGATATTGTACCAGCCTTGCATCCCTGGAATAAATACCACTTGGTCATGGTGTATGATCTTTTTAATGTAGTGGTGGATCCAGTTTGCTAGAGTTTTGTTGAGGATTTTAACATCTATGTTCATCAGGGATATTGACCTGTAATTCTCTTTCTTTGTGTTGTCTTTATCTGGTTTTGGGATTAGGGTAATGCTGGCTTCATAGAAGAGCTTGGAAGTGTTCCTTCCTCTTGAATTTTTTTGAAATAGTCTGAGAAGGATTGGTTTTAGTTCTTCTTTGAATGCTTGGTAAAACTCCCCTGTGAAGCCATCTGGTCCAGTGTTTTTGTTTGCTGGAAGCTTTTTGATTACTGTTTCAATTTCATTGGTAGTTATTGGCCTATTCAGGTTTTTTTATTCTTCCTGATTGAGTTTTGGAAGCTTGCATTTTTCTAGGAATATGTCCGTTTTGTCGAGGTTGTCTAGTTTGTTGGAGTAGAATTGTTTATAGTATATTTTTACAATCCTTTGTATATCTGTGGGGTCAGTTGTTACTTCACCTCTTTCATTTCTGATTTTGTTTATTTGGGTCCTCTCTCTTTGTTTCTTGGTGAGCCTGGCTAGAATTTCATCAATCTTGTTTATCCTTTCAAAGAACCAGCTCTTGGTTTGATTGATCTTTTGTATTGTTTTTTGGTCTCTGTGTCGTTTATTTCTGCTCTGATCTTTATTGTCTCCTTCCTTCTGGTTACTGTGGGCTTTTCTTGTTGCTCTCTCTCTAATTCTTTAAGTTGCAAGGTTAGATTGTTTTTTGAGGTAGGCCTGTAGAGCTATGAACTTCCCTCACAGGACTGCTTTCATTGTGTCCCATAGATTTTGGATTGTTATGTTTTCATTGTCATTTGTTTCCAGGATGCTTTTTATTTCTTCTTTGATCTCTTTGGTAACCCAATCATTGTTTAATATCATGTGATTTAGCATCCAAGTGTTTGATTTTTTTCCATTGTAGTTGATTTCTAGTTTTATGCCATTGTGATCTGAGAAGATGCTTGATATGATTTTAATTTCTTGAATTTGAAGAGACTTTCCTGTGTCCCAATATGTGGTCTGTCTTTGAAAATGTCCCATGTGCACTTGAGAAGAATGTATATTCTGTAGCTTTGGGGTGAGGTGTTCTGAAGATGTCAATTAAGTCCATCTGATCTAGTGAGTCATTTAGGATTGCTGTTTCTTTGCTAATTTTTTGTTTAGAGGATTTATCCAATGGTGTCAGTGGGGTATTAAAGTCCCCTACTATGACTGTATTGCTATCTATCTCTCCATTGATATCTTCCAGAAGTTGTTTTATGTATTTGGGTGCTCCTGTATTGGGTGCATATATGTTTATCAGAGTTATGTCCTCTTGTTGAATTGTTCCCTTTAGTATTATGAAGTGGCCTTCTTTATCTCTTGTTATGGCCTTTACTTTGAGGTCTATTTTGTCAGATATAAGTCTTGCTACCCCAGCTTTTTTCTCATTTTCATTTTCCTGAAAAAATTTTTCCCATTCCTTCACTATCAGTCTGTGTGAATCCTTTGTTCTGAGGTAGGTCTCTTGTAGACAGAAAATATATGGGTCATGTTTTCTTATCCATTCAGCTACTCTTTGTCTTTTGATTGGAGCATTTAATCCATTTATATTAATGTCATTATTGACAAGTACTTGTTTGTTGTCATTTTTATTCTTAATGTTTGTGTTTCTTCTTGCCTTTCTGCTTCTTTTATTTACAGCAATCCCTTTAGCATTTCTTGCATTGCTGGCTTGGTGTTAATAAAGTCTCTTAGCTCTTTTTTGTTTGTGAAGCTCCTGATTCCACCTTCAATTGTGAATGATAGCCTTGCTGGGTATAGTATTCTTGGATTCAGTTCCTTGCTTTGCATCACTTTGTATATTTCATTCCATTCTTTTCTGGCCTGGTGTGTTTCTGTTGAGAAATCAGTTGATATTCTCATGGGAGATCCCTTGTAGGTAATTTTCTGTCTCTCTCTTGCAGCCTTTAAGATTCTTACTTGTTGTTGATGTTTGCCAATTTAATTATGATGTGTCTTGGTGTTGGTCTTTTTGGATTCCTCTTGTTTGGGACTCTATGTGCTTCTTGCACTTGCGTGGGTTTTTTTCTTGCCAGTATCAGGGAAGTTTTTTGTCATTATTTCTTCACATAGGTTTTCTATTCCTTGCTCAGCTTCTTCTCCTTCTGGTACCCCTATTATGCAGGTGTTTTGTTTTGTGTTGTCCCAAAGCTCCCTTAGGCTCTCTTCTTGCTTTTTTAGTCTTCTTTCCAGTTGCTGCTGTGTTTGTGTGTGTTTTCCTACCTTGTCTTCTAATTCGCTGATGTGGTCTTCAGCCTCTTCTAGTTTAAGCCTTCCATTGTGTTATTTATTACTGCTATGTCATTCTTCATTTCCTCTTGGTTCCTTTTCATTTTGGTGACATTCTCATTCAGCTCCTTATAATTCTTATTGAGTTGTGGGTCTTTGTCATCTAGCTGTTTGAGCATCCTTATAACCATTACTCTGAATTCTTTCTCTGACATGTTGCTTGCCTCCATTTCATTTAATTTCCTTTCTGGTGATTCCTCTTTTTCTTTACTTTGGGGATTGTTTTTTTGTCTCCCCATTTTTTTTTTGCTGTAACGTTTTAATTGTTTCTGTGTCTCAGATCCAACTGCTTTGCTACCCAGGTTCTTTTGGGGGTGGTGCTAGAGGTGCGGTCTCTCAGGTCTCCTGGGCTTGGTGATCTAGCGGAGTTCCCTACTTGAGCTATTTGGGTTCTCTTGATGTAGTTGGATCTTGAATGTTAGTTTCTTATTCATGGATGAAGTCTCGTCATGGATTAGCAATGTGACTCACCTCCAGCTTTGTTGTGAAAGCTGTTTTGGATGTGATCATAGTTCTGGCTCTTGTGGAAAATGTTGTCTGAGGTCTCACTGGTATATGCTCCCTGTGGGTTCCCAGAGTCCACGACCTGGGAGGAAGGAGTCTCGGGGCCTGAGTATCAGGTACAGTGACTTTGGCCTGTGTGGTGTGACTCTTGCTGGATTAGTGTCACTCTGCAACTCACTATGAGGTCCCAGAGCCCGTGACAGTGGGAGGCAGGTGTCTCGTAGTCTGTGGTTGAGGCAGTGGGACTCTAGCCAAAGTGATTTCCCTCTCTGAATCACAAGGGGGTTCAGGATCCAGCAGCTTGGATGTGGGAATCTCTGGGTCTGGTGCTGAAACAAGTGACCTTGTCCATGGAGGCAAGTCCTTAGTAACTCACCAAGCTGTCCAGAGGTAGGTAGTCAGGATGGGGGATGTCATGCATCCTACTGAGGGAGCTGTGTGCCCTTGGTTGGAGAGGCACATGCCCAGTGGCAGCAAACAGAGGGTCCCAGGAGCCATCTTCAAGGGGTGTGTGCTCTTGGGATCGGAGCACTGGATCAGAGCAATTGTGATGTGCCACCAGCCCCGTGGAGGGAGAAGTCCAAGTTTCTGCTTTGGGAGATGTGTGCCCTTGGTTGGATACACACACCCAATGGCTGCTTACAGAGGTGTCCAGAAGCTGTCTGCTGGGGCAGTGAGCTCAGGGCGCCCTTGTGCTGGAGTGGCACTATCACAGGGACTGGATACCAATGGCTGGGGTTGTGCCTTGTGGTGGCTCAGAGAAGCACCCGGCAGTCACCTGCCAGGGCAGTGGGCTCAGGGGGCTTGCACACTGGATCAGTGTGACTGCAGTGACTGGAGGTCAGCAGCTGAGGAGGGGGAAGTCTGAGTTTCTGCTGCCAGAGCCATGAGCCCTTGGTTGGATATGAGTGTGTCTAGTGGCAGCTCACAGAGGCACCCGGGAGTCGCCTGCTGGGGTGGTGTCCTCAGGGGGCCTGCGTGCTGAAACCACGTGACCACCGTGTCTGTGGGTAGGCAGCCGGGAAGGGAGAAGTCCAAATTTCTACTGCCGGGGCCGTGCACCCTTGTTTGGATACGAGCAAGTCCAGCTGGGGCTCAGGGAGGCACCCAGGAGCCGCCTATAGGGGCAGCAAGCTCAATAGGCCTGCGTGCTGGAAAGGCACAACTGTGGTGTCTGGAGGTCAGCAGCCAGGGAGGGAGATGTCCCAATTTTTGCTGCCTTGCACCCTTGGTTGAAATCACGTGTGCCCAGTGGGGGCTCACAGAGGCACCCAGGAGCCATCTGTCGGGGTGGTGGGCTCAGGAGGCCTGTGCACTGGAAAAGCGCTACTATGGTATTCTGAAGTCAACAGCTGTGGAGTGGGAAGACTCAGTTTTTGCTGCCCAGGCCTTGCGACCTTGGTTGGATTCCCGCGGCGCCCAGTGGAGGCTCACAGAGGCACCTGGGGGCCATTTGCCAGGGTGGTGCACTCAGAGGGGCCCTTGCGCTGAAGCTGTGTGACTGAGGTGTCTGTGGGCAGGCAGCCAGAAGTGGGGGGAGTCCGAATTTCTATTGCTGGGGCTGTGTGTCCTTGTTTGGATATGAGCGCACCCAGCGGGGGCTCACAGGGGCACCCAAGAGCCACCTTTGCAGCCTTGGGCTCAGGAGGCCTGCGTGCTGGAAAAGCATGACTGTGGTGTCCAGAGGTCAGCAGCTGTGGAGTGGGAAGACTCAGTTTTTGCTGCCGGGGTCTTGAGTCTTTGGTTGGATTTTCGTGTGCCCAGTGGCGGCTCACAGAGGTACCCTGGGGCCGTTTGCCAGGGCAGTGCACTCAGAGAGGTCCTTGGGCTGAAGCCATATGACCGAGGTGTCTCTAGTTAATAATTCTTATTGTAGACTTAAAATTTTGTTAAGAGGGTAGGCCTCATGTTAAGTGTTCTGACCACAATAAAATAAATAAAATAAAAGCCATATTAAAGCAGCATATCCTAAATTAAACACACTCTCTCTAAGCTTGGACTTCATCCAACGGCCCCTCTAAGTCTGGACTTCGTCCCATGGTCCTTGTCTCATTAAAGGCCTCACCATTTGCATAATATGCAAGTTGAGGATCTATTCTTGACACTTCCCTCTCCTTTATCCTCATGTCTTATTTTTCACAAATTCCTGCCTGTTTTAAACATCTCTTCAATTTGTTCCCTTTTCTCTAGCTCTGCTATATCCATCCTGCTTCAGGCCAGTCTCATCACTTACCTGGGTGAGAAATATTTCATCCTGCTAGCTTCATATCTTGTTGCTTTCTTATACACCATCCTGTGGCAGCCAAAGTTATTATTCAGAAACAAAAATCTTGTCTTCACTCATAGATACAAAATCCTGAGTACTGTTGCCCCTGACTTGTTCCCCATATACTCTTTCACCATCCTCCTTGCTCTCAACAATCCAGTTTCACTAGTTTCTAGCTTTCTTAAAACCGTTAAGTTCTATGTCTGCTCAAGGTCTTTGTACATTTTGTGCTTTGCCCGAGACTTCCATACAGTCACATGACATGCTTTCCCTAGCCCCACTTTCCCTCTGAGCTACCACTCCCTTCCTTCAAACCTCAGTACGTACATCACTTCATGAGAAAGCTTTAATTGACCCCCTCCAAGGTCAGTTAGCCCCTCCCTGCTCAGAGTCGCTCTTTTTTCTAATTACAGGTAAGACAGTTTGCAATTTTATATTTTTGTGATTATTTGAAAACTGTCTCCCTCCCCCTCTCCCTTCTTAGCTATATGCTCCAACATGGTTTGTTTTGCATATCAATGTGATATAACTGCAATTTTATTTCAAATAAATATTGAAGAATGAATGAATGGATAGTTCTGATCTCTATGAAGAAATTACACAATATGAATGTGAGAACTCAAAGAGTGTAGAAAGACCCTACTGGCTTCTCCCATTCTTTTCCTCATGGCCATTTTTATAATCATCCAGGCAGATCTTTTAGCTCCATTGAGCCAAAGACCTATTTGCTTTACCATTTAAAAAATAATAATAATGCCATTTTAAAATAATTTGCTTGGGGATATTATGTCAGAGTTTCAGCAGAAAGCAGGATACATTTAAAATGAAAAGACTAGTTGAAAAAGTTCTTATTGAGGTATAGGCAAGTGAAGGGAACCAACAAAAGATGGTGAAGCCTCAGAGACTAGTATCAAGAGGAAACTATTACTGCCCTGAGTTCAAAAGGGAAAAGAGGAGGAATAGTGACACCAAGGCTCAGAGGGAGTAGGAGCTGGCCTCAGGGGCCTCCCAGTGGAAGTTAGGGAGGAGGGGGAATGGGGAGTCAGCCCTATGTAAGTACAGTGCCAAAGCAGGGAGGGGGCAGGAGAGAAATACTCTATGCTCTCTTCCTTCCCTTGCTTGTCTCGCACTGGTTGAACCCATTTAGAAGCCAGATATCCTGGGATTTGCGGTTTACAGGGGCAAGCCTATTGTGCAAACAATGCATGACAGACAAGAGCCGGGAGTAGATCTGTTTCAGGGTGAACACCAGTGCATATTCTTGATTTATACCTTAGGCTCAAAAGTGTCTCCGTTAGGGATGAAGGCTTTTATTTTACTACTAGAGGCCCAGTGCATAACATTCGTGCACTGGGAGGTGGGGAGGGCATTCCTCAGCTTGGCCTGCACCCTTTTGCAGTCCAGGAGCCCTCAGGGGATGTCCGACTGACAGCTTAGGACCGCTCTTGCAGGGAGCAAGCCTAAGCCGATAGTTGGACATCCTTAGCACTGCCACGGAGTCAGGAGAGGCTCCCGCCACCACCACTGCGCTCACCAGCCTTCAGCCTGGCTTCTGGCTGCGTGGCACTCCCCCTGTGGAGCGCACTGATCACCAGGGGGCAGCTCCTGTGTTGAGCGTCTGTCCCCTGGTGGACAGTACGCATCATAGCGACTGGTGGTTCTGCCGTTCAGTCAATTTGCATATTACCCTTTTATTATATAGGACAAAAGGAGGTGTTTAAAATGTCACAAGTTCTGAAAGCTTAGAGAAATGTGGTTGACAGTATTTGTGTCGTAATTAAATCTGGGTCACAAAGATGATTTAGACACACAGAAGATGATAATACATTTTTAAATTCTTTTAAAATGAAGACTTTGTCAAAAAGAAAAGATTTACCTTAGCTATAGGAGATAGAAGAATGAACTTAATCAGCAGTGAAGAGCTAAAGGATAGGTACCAAAGGTATAAATATAGTCATAGAATGAATCTAAGCACTGGTAGTGCCCATGTAACATCTGTAAGCCTAGTAGGCAGAACAATGCCTTCCCCCATCCAAGATGTCCAAGTCCTAGTCCTCGAAACCTGTGAATATGTAAGGGTATATGGCAAATGGCTATTAAGTTTGCAGATAGAATTAAGTCTGCTAATTAGCTAACCTCAAAATAGAAAGATTATCCTGGATTTTCAGTATGGGCCTAATGTAATCACAAGCTTCCTTAAAAGTGGAAGAGGTGGGCAGAAGAGGAGCTGAGTGATGCTGTGGAAGAAGGACTTCAGCCCAGCTGGTGTGGCTCAGTGGCTGAGTGTTGACCCAGGAACTGAGAATTCCCCAGTTCAATGCCCGGTCAGGGAACATCCCTGGGTTGTGGGTCTGATCCCCAGTTGGATGCGTGCAGGAGGCAGCCGATCAATGATTCTCTCATTATTGAAGTTTCTCTCTCCCTCTCCCTTCCTCTCTGAAATCAATAAAAATAAAAATATATGTTAAAAGAGAAGGACTTCAAAGCTGCTATTCCTGGCTTTGAAATGGAGGAAGAGAGTAAGAGACAGGAATGGAAGCAGCCTCTGGAAGCTGGAAAAGGGAAGGAAACAGATTCCCAGAGCCTTTAGGAAGGGGAGCAGGCCTGCAGGCACCTTCACTTACCCAATGAAATCCGTGCCGGACTTAGAGCCTACAGCACTGGAAGATCATAAATTTCTGCTGTTTTAAGCCACTTAGTGTGTGGCAATTTATTTTATTTTATTTTATTTTTTTACAGCTCCAACAGAAAACTTATAGTATCCTCATTTGTGAAATGGAAGGAAGAATACTACTATTGAGAAGAAATTTAAAATATGACTGAACTCCAACTCCAAAACAAATATTGTAAGGGTAAGAATTGAGGCTTATGAAATGGTAGACTGCTTCGTAAAGACACATGCTCATTTATAGTGCAGAAGATTTCTCTAAAAGGCTCGCTGGCTGAAATACAGAGAAGACAGTTCAAAAGATTTTTCTTGCTTGTGGACCACAACTGCTCTACATCAATCAGCCCAATTGGGGGGGCGGGGGGGGATGGTGGAAGGGGACATATATAATACTTTCAACAATAAAAATATAAAAATTTAAAAAATGATAATAAAAAATAAATAACTCAGTCAGCCATCCATAAGGATCCTATTTTTAAAAACTAATTAATTATTATTTGTCTCTTGGTAACGACAAGAATAAAAACTAGACAGGTTTATAAAATAAATTAATCACAACATGTAAAGTAAATTTGTAATGTGTTCTATTAGTTAAGGTAGAGTAGCCTGTAGAAGTGACTAGATTTTGAAATCTCATGTTACCGTCCAGGCCAGCTGCTCAGGTAGCCAGCGTAACTCTCCTCTGGGTGCTGTCCTTCTCGGCTGCCCTTGCCCTGCACCTGAACACTGCTACATCCAGCCTGTGGAAGAGGAGGGCTTGGGGAAGCACCTGGGGGAGGTTTTTGGACAGGGTCTGGAAGATGCACATGGCCCTTACTGTGGATTAACTCAATCCTTGGATACACCTCACAACAAGGATACTTAGAAATGTACTCTAGCCACATGTGAGTCCACAAAGAAGAGAGACCAAAATTTGGTGAATGGCCAGAGGTCTTCATCTTATGCATAATGTAACAAAAGCTAAAAATCTGGCACTATCTATAGAAACCATCTCATTAATTCAGCTTTGAGACTTTACCAATGATTACTTTAGGTTTTACTGGTAGTAGTAAAGCCATTGGGGATCGATGACCAGTGGAAACTGTTACTTTCCAGTTTTCCTCTAAGGCCTATCTCAGAGTTGTCTGGGGATCGGGAGTGGTTACATACCATCAAGCTTGGCACATAGTAAGCATTCCATTAAAGTTGGATCTAATATATTATTAAAATCATTTTATATTTAAAATTGTCATTGTTTAATTTGTGACAGATAAAGGAACAAAAAAAGTTAGTAAATTGAGAGCAAAAGAAATATTTTAAAACACAACTGCTAAAGATAAAAAGAATCTGCTGCAAGCGAGTCACCCCAAGATGTTCTTGTTTTTAGCTAAAGGCAACTTACGCTACTGGCTCAGAAGGGACTTCTGCCCCTCCCTGGACTATCTGGAAGAACTTGGGCCTTGTCCATAATGGGAGACTATCAGAGATAACTTCTTTTCACCTACCTGTAGGGTGAGACAAACTTCTATTTACTAAATATCTGCTCTACTTATCACCCTGAAATTAGCCTTTGAAACCCCCAATGTGCATTACCTCCTGCCCAGCACAGAATGTCTTATATACCTCAGCCCCCCTTTCTATCTCTGACTCTCTCATATATACCAGGTTCCCATACATATGTATGTATTAAATTGGGTTATTTTCACCTGTTATCTGTCTTGTGTCAATTTGGTTATCAGACCAGTCTTAGGAACACCTAGGGTAGAAGAAAGTTTGTTCCTCTCCCACAGTAACAGGTCAGGAATGAGAAGCTAATCAAGCCTGAATCAGAAAGCTGTCCCTCTCAAGATTCTCTAAGTGGATCTGTGGTAGGCAGTTAGACAAGGGCAGAGCAAGGACGATGGGCCAGGTACAGAGGTCAACAGGGTGAAAAGCGCCAAGTGCCTAGTAAAGGACAATTGTAGGCTGAGACCTCATCCCCAGGGGGACCTTTCCTCCCTTAGCATATTGCGGGGCATGCGGTTTGGATACCCTCACCTTTCCTCCCTAAAGATAACATTTAGGCCTCAGTTGCATTTCAGCTTCAGGCTCAGAAGAGCAACAAAACCAGCCAGAGACCTCGACCTTGAAAGAACACACCTGGAAAGCTGCTGTATATTCTACCGAGATCTTCCCCTGGGACCTCCCCTAAAATCTCACCCTTGAAACCCTTAGGACAGAAGACCCAGTGCGCTCTCCCTCCTGGGAGCACGCCCATGCCTTTCCCTATTCTCTTATAGTTGGAGTCTTGGCTCTGAATTCTTTCCTAGCCAAAACTCAAGCACCGAGGTTGCTGAACCCAGGTCCAATCTGACCCCAGGGGTCTAACACACAGTGCAGTTCCCACCGTCTACAACAATAGCATTTCAGTGGCAATGCTGGCCTGAAAGACACCCCTGGACTGAGTGCTGAAAGTGATTCATTTAAGGCTTCTAGGGGGTGGTTCCATAAATTTAAGAAGTGTTTATTTATAGATTAAGCAGTACATTAGATATGTACTGTATACAAGAAAAGTCAAAAGAGAGAATTATTGGTGGATCTCAAACTGATTAATTCAATTTACATTATTTCTAATGGGAAAAAATGATCCAGTTTTCGAACAAATTGCTTCTTGAATAGTCTTCCAGAATGAATTAAATTTGAGAACTGAAGTTCCACTGTATTTTCATTTTGAGAGATACTTTAGTATCTTTCCAATAAATCCACCATTGCAACTTAACTTCTCAAGTTGAGTTCTGTTACTTGCAACTAAAAAGCTAAACTAGTACAATATTACTGTAGATGCAAATTTTTTGAGGTCTTGGTAAAAAGTTTTAGAGAAGTACTAAAAATCTTTGTTACACAAGAATGAAGATCTACTCTCCTAAAGAGGGGAAAATGTGAGATAAATAACTAAATAAGTATATCTACAGAGAAGAGAATTATTTATAAAGAAAGGAACCAGAAAGTTGAAAATTGCCTCAGGACAATTCTAAACTGCTGGGTTGCTTATCAGTGTTCAGATAGCACTCCATTCTCCATGCTAAGATGTGGAGGCACCGCAAAGAAAAATCTTATTTTAGCCATTTGTTTCAGTTGCGACTTTATGAGAATTCCTAGTAAACAGCAAAACTGATTTCATGCCCCTTCCCTTCCCACTAGATCTTTGAAGGCATTAGTCAATTACTAAAATGGCAAAGGACACAAAACCAAAAGAGACAAACAAAAAGAACAAAAAGAATGTCTAATTCCCAATTTGAAAAATTTATGCCAGGTAACAGAGATGACTGATAATGGAGCTAATGGATAAAAGTCTCTTGAGATAGTAGTCTGGAGAGAAAAAAAGAACAGCGGAAGTTGAGGCTAACATTTTGGTCATAATCAGGTACAGGGGAAGAAAAATGTTTCCTCCACCTTCTTTGGGTCCCTGACTGGGTCTGAACATTAAACTGACAGATTAACAAGAGAAAAGCATAAAAATTTATGTAAGATTTATATGACACAGGAGCCTTCATAGGAAATGAGGACCTAAGAAACAGAACTGAGTATTTTTCTGCTAGATTTGATGAAGAGTGAACAGCCCTGAAGAAATATGATAAGTTAGAGTATGAGGCAAGTGTAGTAAACTGGAGAATTTGGAAAGTCCTGTTTGTTGGGAATTCTTGTTAGAGTCCCTTTGTCTTCGAGATAAGGATGCTATTCCTTTCTTTCAGGAATAAGGATGGAACCTCTAGGAGGAGGGTTTTATGACCTATTTTAGGGGAGAATAGTGGGGAAGGTCAGAGTGACCTTCCTGTTTCTGCTATTTTCTCCAACTCCTTCATCTTAAAATCTTCAATATACCAAGGTGTCATGTTTCAGGGTAGTATGTCCTGAAACCCCATCTCAGGTACTGACACATGTAATTAAAATAACAATGAAGAACATTCCAGAAAATTCTAAAATTATGTTAGTGGTCTCTAAGTAAAAATAGCACCTCATTATGAAGTTTTTTACATAGTCATAGAGACCACCAATGTGATAATTTATTGTCACCACAGGCTTTTTTTTTTAAAATATATATTTTATTGATTTTTTTACAGAGAAGAAGGGAGAGGGATAGAGAGTTAGAAACATCGATCAGCTGCCTCCTGCACACCCACTACTGGGGATGTGCCCACAACCAAGGTATTTGCCCTTGACCGAATCAAACCTGGGACCCTTCAGTCCACAAGCCGATGCTCTATCCACTGAGCCAAACCGGTCAGGGCCACCACAAGGCTTTTGGAACTGACTTCAGAATAAACCTTCTCCAGCCATCCCTGTTTTCGTTGTTTTGTTTTGTTTTGTTTTAATATATTTTTATTGATTTCAGAGAGAAAAAGAGAGGGAGAGAGAGATAGAAACATCAATGATGAGAGAGAATCATTGATCAGCTGCCTCCTGCATGCCCCATACTGGGGATCAAGCCTGCAACCTGGGCACGTGCCCTGACTGGGACTCGAACCGTGACCTCCTGGTTCATACTAGTAGGTGGGCGCTCAACCACTAAGCCACGCTAGTCGGGCCTGCCATCCCTGTTTATAAACATGCGATGAACAGGGAAGTTGCTGCCCTGTTCTGATCTTCTATTTGAAATATAGACTTGCATGCCGGAAGGCAGAATTATACAGGTGTGGGTAGCAGTCAGTACATGTGCTCAGGGCTAGATTAAGCGCCAGGACAGGCAACTCACTTCCAATTAGGTACATCTGTTCACCTAATTGGGTAATAGTCAGCTGCATACATTACAATGAATCTCCACTATGGATCAGAAATATATTCCAGTGTTTATTTTAGGTTCTGGTTCTTTCAAGGGAGGGGAGCAATTGGTATTTATAGTAAGTTATTAAATTCTGAAATAAACAGATGTTGTGTGTTAAATTCTGAATTAAAATGACACTGGCTGAAAAATAAATGAACAAACAAAATAGAAACAGACTCATGGATACAGAGGCCAGACTGATGGTGTCCAGAGGGGAGGGAGTGGTGGGAGGACTGAGCAAAAAAGATGAAGGGATTAAGAAGTAACAAATTGGTAGTTACAAAATGGTCACAGGGATGTAAAGTACAGCATAGAAAATGTAGTCAATAATATTGCAGTAACCAGGAGGGTACTTGAAATATCAAGGGGACCACTTTGTAAAGTACATGATTACCTAACTGTTGCAGGTGGCTGGAATGGCACTGGGTGTCACACTGGTGGGGTCAGAGCGGACCTGGGTTCAGCAACCTTGATGCTTGAGTTTTGGTTGGGAAAGAATTCAGAGCCAAGACTGAAACTGTAAGAGAACATTTATTTATAAAATGGCAGAAGTAGAAGTAATTCATACTATTAGAAGAAATGGGCTGAGGAAACAAGTCATGGAGGCAAGGGAAAGGCCCTCAGAGCTTGGGAGTGAGGAAAGTAATGGTAATGCACCCAGCGGGAGACGGGGAGAGGGAAGGAGGAAGAAAAAGGGAAAAGGAAAGGAAAGGCATGGGCGTGCTACCAGGAGGGAGAGTGCTCTGGGTCCTCCGTCCTAAGGGTTTTAGGGTGGAGATTTTAGGGGAGGTCCCAGGGGAAGATCTCAATAGGATTTTTAGCAGTTTTCTAGGGGTGTCCTTCCAGGGTCTAGGTCTCCACTGATTGATTGGTCAGCACCAGGGCAGGGGGTCATTCTTCAATGCTGCTGGTCTTGAGGTCAGCCTTAGAGTTCCTGGTCTGGTTTTTCTGCTTTTCTGAGCGGGAGATGAAATACAACTGAGGCCTAGATGCTATCTCTAGGGAGGAAAGGTGAGGGTATCCAAGTCGCATGACCAGCAATCTGCTAGGGGAGGAAAGGTCACCCTAAGGATGAAGTCCCTCCCTACAATTGCCCATTGCTTGGCAAAGGTCTTTCCTTGCGTACCTTGGGTACCTGACCCGTCATCCTGGTTCTGCTCATGTCTGTCTAACTGCCTACCACATCACCACTCTGCGGTACATCTGAAATGAATACAAAATAATATTGACTGTAAACTGTAATTGAAAAATAAAATAAAATAAATAATAAAATGACTGGCTGAAACAGAACTTTAAGACTTTTTAAATTGTCAGTGAGATTAGGGAAAAAATAGTGAGTAGTATTACACACTTTTGTCTTCTAAGTTTTGGACACTTCTATTTACCCTTTTTTTTGGGGGGGGGGGGGACAAAACTAAAACATGCAATGGGCTTTTTAGTGATGAAATGGTAGAACTAGACCCTCACATTATCCTGAAGGAAGATACGGAAATTACTTGAATGCAGACATTTCAGGTCTAAGAAGTCATTTGTTCCATTTGGAAATGTAAATTGCGTACCTGGCCCGCGTGGATCTGGTTTTCTCTGGAAGAAATGTTAATTTTTTAAAACTTTCCAGTGCTATGGATTATTGCTCATTCCCAGAGAGCTGTGGGTGTTCTCCTTCAGGCAACAGTTTATAGGAAATCTGTAACTGAGCCGGTAGGAGAGCTGGAAACTGCACTGGCATAAAGCCGCGCTGGAGGACACCCCTCCCAGGACACCTCGTGCTCCACTGTGGCTTATCCACACCGAATACCTTGACTGAAGGCAGGGACAGTGGACTACTTTGTTGTGCTGAGTCACAGAACCACACCCTTTTGGGCGGGGTTTCCTGAATAACTCCTTAGTGAATGTTCCCGCAGCCTCCACAGGGAAAGGTTAGACTGGGGACAGGAAATGAGGCAAGCCAGGGTGTGAAGTGGTGTCTGAGAAAAGCAGCTCTCTGTGGGCAGTTTTGTCCAGATTTCTGAACCGTGGAAGGAAGTCTGGTTGCTGAAGAGTTCAGAACAAAAGCTTTGTAAACCAAAGTTAATTTGGGGCTGCAATAAAGACTAAGCATGTATTTGAGCAGAAGGAGCTGCAGCCCAGGTTAGGGAAATACCTAAATGATGTTCCACGGAAACAAAGAGGAGGGCTCCTTTTATAGTGGGAGTTCCCGCCCACATTCTCAATTAGGTTTGTTTATGTAAATGAGATATCCAAATTGCGTGGTTCCAACTGGATAATGCAGGTCTCAGTCCTTTGGTAGAAAGGGAAAACCAGGGTTTCCCTGCAGTGATTAACTCAGAAGATTAACAAACAGCCAGAGTGCAGGAGCTATAATCTGAGGCTCTTCCCACTGTACAGTATACAGAGTACGTGAGAGGCCCCTGTCAGCAAATGGCCTCCGGACCAATTTATTTATAAAATTTGGGCCCTCAGCTGACCGTGGGGAATCCATCTCAGCTGATAAATTCTTTCTCAGGGTTCACATTAGATGACTCTTTCCTCTCGGGGTCTACCTTGGAATCAAAAGAATCATGATCTGCTATTTGGGAATAAACTGCTGAAGACGGCTGCTCAAAGTATAATCTGTGCATCAGAGTTGGTCCAAGAATTGTGTGTTGTCAATTAACATTGAGAAAGTACAGAAAAGTAGAATTAGAAACTTTTGGAGTAGATGAATTATTATTATTATTATTATTTGTTAATTCTTCCCTGGGGATATTTTTTCCATTGATTTTTTTTTTAGAGAGAGTGGAAGAGAGAAGGAAAGACAGAGAGAAACATCGATGTGAGAAACACATCGATTGGTTGCCTCCTGAACGAGCCCCAACCAGGGCCTGGGCCGGGGAGGAGCCTACAACCAAAGTACATGCCCTCGAGCAGAATCGAACCCAGGCTCTGGCCACTGAGCCGAACTTGCTAGGGCTAGCGTAGATTTATAAAGTAAATTTATGGCTTCTCAATCTAATAATAAATAGGTTGGGGTTGTATTTTTATAGCCTTTTCACCTCATGTTTTTAGTTTTTTTACAATATGTTTTTATTTATTTTAGAGAGAGAGGAAGGGAGAAGGAGAGAGAAACATCCATGTGAGAGAGAAACATCAATTGGTGCCTCCCATATGCACCATGACTGGGGACCAAACTGGCAGCCTGTGCATGTGCCCGGACTGGGAATTGAACTGACAACCTTTGGATGCATGGGAAGGACATTTTTAAAAAAATTAATCCTCACCCTAGGCTTAAGTAATCCTCACAATATGTTTTTGTTGACTTTTGGAGAGCCACTTTGATTTGGAGTTACCTCCTGCACGTGCCCCAACTGGGATTGAACCCTCAACCTAGATATGTGCCCTGACTGAGAAATCAAACCTGCAACCTTTGGGTGTACGGGATGACTCTCCAACCAACTGAACTACCCGGCTAGGGCTCATGTTTTTAGTTATTTTTAATTAGTTATAATATATTTTTATTGTATTTTATAAAATTTGGTTAGTGACAGATTGGAAATAGAGATAAAACAATCCTTACCATAGATAGTTTGAGAGCACTTGTGTTAACCTATTTATTGAATTTACTTATCTGGAAAATATCACAGATTTATTGTAAATAATAAATGAGATGATGTTTGTAAAGTGCTCAGCCTGATACCTGGCACTTAGTAGTCATTCAGTAGACGAACTAATTTAACATATGTAATCTCTTGCTATTTAAATTGGGACTTAGATAATTGGGAGGAATTCACCAGATAAAGAAGTTAAAGGTGAAGAGTAGAGCGGGACCAGGATATACAAAAATATTAATTTAAGAAAGGGCATGTCAAGCTGGCTGAAACCCTGAAAATACAGGTCAAAGCCCTAAGAATTAAAATATATTGTGGCCATTACATATCCTGGAGTTTTACCAACAGTCAGGCCTATTCTAAGGTCCTCAAAATTCCAATATGTATATCTCATGTATTTTTCCTAATTTTAGTTCTTGAAATATAGTAACTCAAAGTATTGGTAGTGTTTGACGTTCTCATATTAATGAGATTCACAATTATAACATACTAGAGGCCTGATGCATGAAGATTCACGCAAGAATAGGCCTTCCTTCCCCTGGCTGCCGGCACCCGGGACCTGGGCCTTTGCTCTGGCTGCCGCCTTCTGCCTTCAAGCGCTGCCCAGAGGCCCAGAGTGGCCAGGGCGGGGCGGAATGCCTGTGTCATCGCCATGGCGATGACACAAGCATCCTGGACTGGCCGCCGCCATCTTTGTCACGTCAATTTGCATATTCCCTCCTTATTGGCTGTGGGTGCCGCCAGCCATCTTCATCACGAAGTGATGGTCAATTTGCATATTCTGTCTTTATTAGATAGGATGGCATTGGAGTTTACTTTCATATGATGCTGAATGTATCCAAATGCAAAAACAAATTTGTGTTTTTTTTTAATTTATTTACTGTTAGTAGTATTACAGATATCTCCCTTCTATATCCTCCCTCCTTCCCAAAACTAAATTTGTTAAAAGATTATAAAGGAAATATTGTATACATTTAAGAAGATTAAATTTTTATCAGCACTCCATTATACTTTTCACATAATCAATGCTCTTAATTACAAACACACCTCAATTATAGACCCTTTGTAACCTCTGCTTGCAAGAACTTCATTATTCATTACATGAAGTGAGAATATGCCCTAGAAGGTAATAAATCTATGTTTTTATAGATATCCCTCAATTACTTTTCTTAATCAAACAATTCAGAATTATGGAGGTGTAAGTGCAGATGCTCTTTTGTTGTAGGAAATGACTCAATAACATTTTACTTTGCATTCTTTATATGTGTCACACACATCTATGATGTAGGAAATACACTATAATTCTCTGCATTTATAATACAGTTGAATAAGAAGTACAAATAATAATGAGTTCATAGCAGAAACTGCATAAAAACTCTTGACTCTATTCTTTGTTGTTTTTCCTTTTCCTGCTGTGACAGCCTGCCTAACATTTGGGAAGGTAAGTTTCAATTGTTATTTGCATTCTCCCTCTTCTTTGACTTGCATCCCTTCTAAACATATTCTCATCTCATTTTAACTAAAAACAAATGAGTCTCTCATTCTTGTTAATGAGTTATGGTCTCTGGTTTTAATGTTAGAAAGTGATCTTCCTTAAGAAAAATTCTAACAGCAGTACAAAGGCTCTATTAGCAGTTGCTGGGGGTATGGTCTCCCTTCCATGACTGTCACGGTTACGTTGTTTGATGTTGTGGAATTGGCATTGTTTTCCTGGTAAAATGCATGCTGCAGATGGTGGGCAGCCATATCTTGTTGAAATAGGCAATTGTAAAATGGACTGAGTCCTGAAAAGCCCTCAGCCAGTGCGGTGAAGTGTTTATATTATTTCATTGAGGAAAAAAAAAAGATGGTAATTTGGGCCCTGAATGACTTGAATAAATCAGAAGCTTCCCTCACTTGTACACTACATTTCACAGGGAGATTTTGCTGGACACAAAATTGCAAATCGTCTCTGAGTTAAAGGATATAAAAATTAAAATGGCCAATTAAATGCAAATCATCACTGTGCTCAGGACAGGTGCAGACTGACCTAGTAGGTAAGACATGCTTTGATGATTATAGCAGTCATTTCCCTTTTAATACAGAATGGAATTCTAGCAGACATCATACACGATGATTTGTTCCGTGAACCTGTCCCCTGCTTGAAGCAAGATTTCTTTGTAATTTGCATGGCTAGCTCCTTCTCAATGCTCGAGTTTCTGACCAAGTGTCTGCTCCTTGAAAAGGACTTTGATCTCCACTTTATCTAAAATAGCATCCCTTGCCAATCACTCTATGTTTTTATTTATCATAACTAGCACCATGTGATATGATCTCATTTATAAATTTGATTACTTGCTATTATCTTTCCTCTCTAGATACAACACATATTTATGAGGGTAGGAACTACATTTATGTTTTCACTGTCTCCAATTCCTGGCTCAGCAAGTACTCAATAAATTTGTGTAAATAAATAAAAGAATATTTTAAGCGTATGTATAAGATAACTCTTTAAAATAAAAATTATCTCATGTTTTTTAAGACCAGGCACAAGAAAAACTATTAATTGTTTTATAAAGCTTTTTCTTAGAACCATAGGAGTTCTAAGACCTTGCTCTCTTTCTACCATTTTTGAAATATGAAGAATGACATTTTTTTTTAAATAGGAATTTGGTTTAAAAGGATTATTGGCAGAAAAAAAGTGCTTTTCATAAACAGGCACACAAAAATAAAACCATTAACCATAATGCATAACTATATAGTTATTTTCCATTTGTTGTTTTTCTCTAGTTGGGAATTTAAGCATACAGTAGTATCATTAATACCAAATTATGGGAGGGGCATGGGGATGCCATTATCATATTATAAAACTCTCTTTATAATAGTCTCTCTCTCAATAGCTAGTATTTGTTCTGAGTCAGTTCCTATTATTCATTCTACTTAGCCAGTACTGAATCTTTATTGATCTTTTCTTCATAAAAAAAAAAGAAAAATCAATGTTCTATTATGTTTGTTAAACAGGTAGAGTAGGATTGTGGTGGGCATGGCAAATGAAGCAATGGATAATGATTTGCTGAGATGTTCAATTTCATACAGTAAAGGGAAACTAAGAATAAGATAATAAATCACCACTTGACATCTACTAGTACGTCTGTTTATCTTAAACATCCCAAACGTGTGTGGATTCCAATGTTAAAAAAAATTAAAGTAATTTTTTAGAGAGAAAACAGATATTATTAAAAACTAGTAGCCCGTTTGCACGAAGATTCGTGCAATAGACCTTCATTCACCTGGCTGCCTGCACCAGTTTTCTGCCGGCACCGGGGACCCAGGCCTTGGCTGTGGCCACCGCCTTCTGCCTTCTTTCAGGGTCCGGGCTTGGCCCTGGGCGGTGGCCTTGGGCTCGGCTGCACCCAGCGTCCCGGCTACCCGATCGCAGGAGCCGACCCCCAGTGGTCTCCTGCGATGGGCGCTGGCTCCCCGCTGGCGCCCAAGGCCGGGAAACCCCCGGGCGGCTTTCCCGGCCTTGGGCTCCGCCACACCCAGCGTCCCTGCAACAGTTTCCTGGTGGGCGTGGTTGATGGGCGTGGCTTGGTTGGTGGGCGTGGCTCGGGCGTAGCGAAGGTGCGGTCAATTTGCATATTTGTCTATTATAAGGTAAGCTATCTGCGATTTATATTTCTAATTTTAATATGTCTTCAGTGTGCATGAGTTAGAAAACAAAATGAGTATAGGCACTAAAAGATATTCCATTATTCCAAGGAATCTGGCCTTCAGCCGAGGTGAGCTACTTCTGCCCACCTTTTAAACACAGCGCTCCCAAGGCAGCTGCGCTTACACGTCTGCCATTCCTCTGCTTTTGACTTATTTAGAAGCTGAAGCTCATGTCATTTCAGTGGTCAGGGATTTGTACTGTTCATTACTACTCAATTCTGGAAAACAACACCATGCAAAAAGGACCTGTTCCACAGTGTTGCCAGTCTACAACTAGACTTTCCTTTTTCTAACAGAAAAAAAAAAAAACAAAAAAACCTGCCTTTTTAACAAGGGACATACGGCAGAGGACATTTGCATGCATTTATTTTACATACCTGTTGAACATCCATTATGGGCAGATTACTGGAATAGTCACTGGAATACAAGGGATTATGAAAAACGGATCATTATGTTCAGAGCTTAAAGTCTAAGGGGATGGTGACACATCTGTGAACCTTGTGATGACATATGTGATAATTAGAAAAAAGGTTCTAAACCTTTCTCAAAGGAGAGGAAACTATGAGATAATGCGAAGTTCCTATAAGAAAGTGATGTATACTGGCCTCTGTGTCTGCCAGGATTAAGTAAGAAGAACAGGGCAAGAGTTTGCACATGGGAGCCATTTAAAAGCAACAATGAACTTTGTTTATAATGATATTCTGCCCATTATTAAAACATGGGCAGCATTAAACTCAATTACTTGTAAAATGTGGCTACGAGTAACACAGGCTAGCACTATTATCGTCATTGCCCTTAGTCTATTAAGTAAGATACACTGTGTTCTCTCAGTAACTTAATCCACAAGAGCCGGGGGAAGTGAAGGCAAAGAAGCCAGTAAAATGTGTACAGTGTCCTGAAATTTAAGATGGAGCCTTGTCAGGGCAAGGCAGAAAACATAAACCTCTGGTGTCTCGCTCATTACTGGCCCTACCATGAAGCATACCTAAGAGATTGTCCTGGTCATTTGCAACTCTGGAGCCTTTTGCTGCCAGAGACAGATCATCACCAGAAAGTCAGCCAGTGGGAAGGCTCTGTTGTCTCCAGTCCATCCCAACACCACGCTTAGGGCTGATGCTCATTACCCTGGCTGTATATTGGAAATATCTGGAGGACTGGTTAAAAATGCTGATGTGTGGGCTCTGTTCTGAATTAATTTAATTGCTCTGAGGTAGGACCTTGGACACAGATTGGCACTAGCTTTCCAGGTGATTCTAATACGCAGGTGAAGTAGGTAATCACTGTTCTAGGCAAAGAAGTGAGACCCCCCCCCCCTCCCAAGTAAAAGGTTTGGGCCAAGCCTTGCTTTTTTAAAACTCCTTTGAAGCTGTCATTTCATGACTTTCTCTCTTCAATGCTACCCTTGATATTTATTTGACTCTGATTTCTTATAAGTAAAGGGTTTAGGTCATTGGCAGAAGAGGCAGTGGAGTATGTGTGTGTGTCATTCACACTGAATTTCTCAACCTAGTGGGAAATCTACTTTTGGCCAAAGTGCCCAACTTGGAACAAATCAGGGCATTATTTATTTCAGGTTGGAAAGTGACAAAGGACATAAAACTAAATGTATTTCAGGGATCGAAAATTTTCATGTTTATGAAATAAATGAATAACCGGCAAAAAATGTTGGTGTGCATATTTACTTTGGTCTGTCAGAGAAACAGAATGTTTTTATTATCAAACAGACCTGGGTGCTAAGAGTCTTGGAGTCTGTGGGACTATTCTAGATATTAGAAGTCTTCGTTAAAAGCACAAATGAGAAACACATTATAACACAGAATCTGAATGTTCCAAGCTCAATGCGTCTATAATCGTGATCAAATCCTTGGAAAGGGAAAGCTGCAGCTAGATTTTCAAGATGCCCAGATTTGGGGGTCTGGACAGTATTAATACAGGGGAATAAACAAGAGCATTTGGATGTAGTAACAGCTGGATCTCTTCCTGCCTAGCTGGCCACCACAGGTCAGCTCCATAGCTGCACAGTGTGTTGTCTCTTTTGATTCTTTACTTGCAAAAGTGGATCAGCCAGGTGCACACATTCTGAGGATCATCAGAAAGTCCAGACCCCACATCGCTATGTTTGCCTTGCTGTAGCGGTAAAAATCCCCAGCAATGTACAACAGAAGGGACTGGATTGGAAGACGTGGGTTTGGATCTAGAATCTGCATCTAACCAATTGAGAAAAACTCTTAGTGTCAGTTTCCTCAAATGTAAGGTAAAACACATTTTAAAAAGCTCTGCCATGCCTAACTCCCAAATTTATTATAAACTGAATATAATTCACAATAAATTTTAGTGTGTGCAACTTGCAAAGTATGGTGAGATGGGAGAATATCAGCATTATTAAGACATCAACTCTGCAAACTCCCTTTTGAAAATTATCATGAAAATAATAACTAAGGCACCTGTTATCTTATTCCATAAAAAAAATTATCTCAAAACTTTATTATGCTTATACAACCTCTTTTTTTTTTTTGTTAATCCTCACCCAAGGATATTTTTCCCATTGATGTTTTAGAGAGAGTGGAAGAGAGAGAGACAGAGAGAGAAACATTGATGTGAGAGAGACATACCTATTGGTTGCTTCCCGCATGCATCCCAACCAGGGCCAGGGATTGAGCCTGCAACAGAGGTACATGCCCTTGACAGGAATTGAACCTGGGATCCTTCAGCCTGAGGGCCGATGCTCTATTCACTGAGCCAAACTGATTAGGGCTATACAACCTCAGGATTAGGAATTTGGAAAGAACTCAGTCAAACCTTTCTTGCTTATCATTTCTCCTGGTTGCAATCAGATTTCTGCTGGAGCTCTTCCGTCATCCAAAGGCATGACTGGGACTTAAAAATTTACTATCAAAGTAATTCATTCCATGGCCAGCAAGTTGGTGCTGGCTCTTGGCCTTAACCCTTTCCATATGGTTCATGGGGCTGCTTGAGTGTCCTGACAGTATGACAGCTGGCAACCACCATCGCAAGCAAACCAACAGACCATGGTGAAGTTTCATTACCATATGTGACTTAACCTTTGAAATGTCACACAATCACTTCCACTTTGAGCTCTGATTCAAAGCAGAAGGTACAATACAAGAGTGTGAATTCCAGTAGGTGAGAATCAATGGAGGCCGTCTAGGCAACTTACTACTGACACTTAGCTATTTATATGTTTCTACAAAGTAGATTATCAAGTGCTCTCAGATGGAGTTTGACAGGGAAAAAAAAGAAAAAAAAGAAACTCTGACTGTGAAATCTGTCCAAAGAAAGGCTTGTATGCATCGCCACAGAAAGTAACCCAAGACAAGGATACTTAGAGGACAGCAAACCAAATTGTAGAAAACCTTGAAAAAGAAGATGTAGACATAGTAGATATAATCAACAGTATATTACATGATATTTTTTAGACTAGTCTAACTCACAAATAGTTCAAAAGCGGTCTGTGTTCAAAGGTCTTATAACCAAATCAGGCTTCTAATTGAGGATAAAATATTCATGAACTAAACAAATTACTATCACTTGATAGTAGGATTTGTAGTACAATTTTGAGTAAGCAAGTTATACTAATGATTTGAAGGTTCCCAGATCCATCATCCACCCTTCCTTTGGTTTTCTCTGTATTGCAGGTAACTAAACTCTGCCAATGATATTTCTCAGGCTCAGAAAAAAGAGAGAATTTCAGTGTGGAGCATTCAGCCATGGTGAGCTCCGTGCAAATCCACCAGCTTAAAAAAGAGTAAGTTCTTTTATAGAAGGGAATAGGGAGCCAGGAGGGCTATTATAACCAAGTAGTTCTTCCTGGAGGGCTTTGAGATTGATGTAGGAGTAAGAATTCCCCCTACAGACCCTCCCAATTCCAATCTTGGTTTAGGTCTTCTGTATTCATATTTTACTAGTACATGGGTACATATAATAAATACTAGTGGCCCAGTGCACAAAATTCGTGCGTGGGGAAGGTGTTTCTCAGCCCGGCCTGCACCCTCTCCAATTTGGGACCCCTCGAAAAACGTCCTACTGCCGGTTTACAGAGATCAGGCCTAAACCAGCAATCAGACATCCCTCTTGCAATCTAGTACTGCTGGCTCCTAACCGCTCACCGGCCTGCCTGCCTGATTGCCCCTAACCACTCTGCCTACCGGCCTGCTCACTCCCAATTGTCCCCTGTGCCAGCGTGCTCGCCCCAACTGCGCCCCCCCCGCTGGCCTACTCGCCCCCACCTGCCCTCCCCACTGGCCTGCTCACCACCAACTGCCCCCCTGCTGGCCTGCTCACCCAAACTGCCCCCCCTGCTCTCCTGGTCACCCCCAACTGACCCCCACTGATGGCCTGCTCACCCCCAACTGGCCCCCCTGCTAGTCTGCTCACCCCCAACTGCTCCTCCCATCACCGGCCTGATCATTCCCAATGCCCGCCCCCCCACCCCCACTGGCCTGATCACCACAACTGCTGTCCCATCCTGGCCTGATCACCCACAACTGCCCTCACCTCTTGGCCTATAACCGCCTCTACCTCAGCCCCGCCACCATGGCTTTGTCCAGAAGAACGTTCGGAAGGTCTCCTAGTCTAATTAGCATATTACCCTTTTACTAGTATAGATAGAGGCCTGGTGCATGGTGGGGGCCAGCCAGTTTGCCCTGAAGGGTGTCCCAGATCAGGGTGTGGGTTCCTTTGGGGTGTGGGGCATCCTGAGGGGCCTGTGGTGGTTTGCAGGCTGGTCATGCCCCCATGGGGTGAGGGTTTCCGCTGGGGGGTGTGGCCAGCCTGGGTGAGGGGATGAGGGCTGTTTTCAAGCTGGCCACACCCACTTCAGAGTGGGGGTTCCTGCTGGGGTGCCTGGCCAGCCTGGGTGAGGGGCTGAGGGCTGTTTTCAGGCTGGCCAAGCCCCACGGTGACTCAGGCTCCCAGCCCCTCCTTGAGCGGAGGCAAGGGTTGAGCGAAGGCCAGAGAGGGCTGGAAGCTTGGCTTCTTCCATTGCCAGGGGCAACCCAAGCCTCTTCCTCGCTCCAACTCCGTGGCCACTACCATTTTTGTTGGGTTAATTTGCATACTCGCTCCTGATTGGCTGGTGGGTGTAGCAGAGGGACGGTCAATTTGCATGTTTCTCTTTTATTAGTGTAGATAACTTACCTAGAATATATACAAACAAGTTGCTCTAAGGCAGTGGTCGGCAAACTGCGACTTGCGAGCCACATGCGGCTTGTGATCTGTGCTTTGCCGCTCTATTGACTAATGAGTTTGCCGACCACTGGGGCTTAATCACAAGGAACAACAAAAGCTTGTAATTATTGGAATCGAGAGTCTAGGCCAGTGGTCAGCAAACTCATTAGTCAACAGAGTGGCAAACCGCGGCTCGCGAGCTGCATGTGGCTTGCGAGCCGCAGTTTGCCGACCACTGCTCTAAGGGCTCAGAGAAGAAAAAGACACTTTAGTCTCAGGGATCTGGATGATGGATGCTGGATAGGGAATTTTCAATAGGACCTTGATGGATGAGTTGATATTAAAAATTTAAAGATGGGATAACAGTTTTCCAGAAGTAAGGAGGAGCAGGCGCAAAAATTCAACAGTAAAAAAAAAAAAAAAAGATGAAAAATTTACTTTTTATAACAAAATATCTAGTTGGACTGAAATACTAGAAGATAAATGGAGCACACCCAGAAAATAAAGCTCTATAGATGGCTGGTCGTTTTCCTGGCTCATGAATGATCAAGGGCCCAAAGGGCAGCGCTTGAAAGAAATCTACATGTGGGCAGACTTTTAATTAATATCTTAAAGAGAAGGGCTGCAGTGAAAGAATTTCAAAGCTAAGGTGATATTTCCAGAGCCCTAGATCCTACTTCTTATATAACCATGGCTATAGCTAGTATAGAAGTAATACTGTTGGTTTAAGTACAACAATATGATAGTAAGGACTTTGTTTTGTTTACTGCCCAACCTAAAGTGCCTAATAATTTACTTGACATAGTAGGTGCTTAATAAATATTTGTTGAATGAATTAATGAGGCACAGTCTTTGTATCACAGTTCACAAGAATTATAAAACTATTTACTCATTCATATAAGGATCAGGCACATGCTAAGTGGAGGACATTATTTAAATGTCTTCTCCAAACATTTCACAGAACAAAGCACAACATTAAAAAACCATTCTAACTACATTATCAAGATAACTGCCAACACCTCTCAAAATGTGAGCTTGAAACACATGAGTCTGTGAGACCTTGAAGATTATTTAGTACAATTCTTTTTTAGCACAGTCTGGGCTTGGGTTCAACAGGATTCAACACTTATTTATCCCTTAAAAAATGTTCATACTGAAATGTGCCCCTAAGCAGGGGTTAATGGATCTTCAAACTGGAATGTCGTTCCAAACGTACACAGCTGCTCTGAGTGAAAACACCAGACTCCCAGATGCCAGGCCTGTGTGACAGAGCTCTGGCACCAGCTGAGTTTGCTATTCATCATTCCATTGTCTCCCAACACACCCAGAAAACAAAGCCCTATAGAAGGCTGGTCGTTTTCCTGGCCCACGAAAGAGCAAGGGTCCAAAGGGCGGTGCTTGGAAGAAACCCACCTGTGGGTAGGGACTTTGAATTGAAATTTCAAAGACACTATAGAGCTCTGGATGCCACTTCTCAGAGCTATTGCTGTTCTTCCCCCCACGAGGCACGCCTTTGCTCTGACTTCTGCAAGGCTGGGAAGCCATCCATACATCCTGCCACCTGGTCAATGTGGCTTCTGTGAGACACTCACCGAACAGTCTTTGGGAAAACCGTTTCTGACCATGGATGCTTGCTCGGAGTCCATCCATTTTACTTAGTGAGATTTAATTTTGTCTTTAGTTTCTAACTTGGTCAGTTTTAAACAAGCAGCTAAAAACTCCAATCACTATGAAGAAAGTTTGCGTTCTTTGTAGTGGGAATGTCCATTTACCAAATGTTGTTTCAAACTAGGTTGTTTTGTGTGTTTTTTAAACAAGTTTTCATCATAAGGGGATTCTGTATAGAGATGACAAAAGGTTACATTGGTAATTGTATCTGGGAAGAAAGAGAGAAAGAAAAGTTTGTATGGTGGCTGCTTATTAAACTATTGCTGAAGTTCTATATTGTAGTTCTATATTGTAGTATTATATTGGAAAACAAAGGTTTTTTGTATATTAATGAGTGGATACCATAGATGGAACACTCTACATATGGTAATACTCTAGAGATAGAACTGAGGAGATATTTTTACTTCTTACTCTTATCTAAGACCAAAAGATTTTATTTGCCAATGGCCAAGTTTGGCTTAGCAGTAAAGAAAGTACTAAGAGGATTCTAAGACATGAGATCTTGTCACTCTGAGAATGGGTCCTGGTGGGATTGAGACTAGAGAAATTGACAAAATTTCTGGAAATCCAAGGTACAAGAATATTCTAGAAACCATGATCATGACCATGAGGCTCCTATCACCAATGGTTATCACACATGATCCTAATTAAAACTTCAAACATCTAAGATCTGTCTGAAGAAGACTTTGGCATTATAAAGTCCCTATATCTATTTCTGTTCAACTTCTTTCCTTAATATGTGGGGATAAGTAAAGGTTCAAAAGTTATTGCCTATTCAAAATAATTGATACTCCTAAGCACACTGGGTAGAATATACCTATTACCAACTGGTGCCCAAGGCTGGGTTCCCTGGAAGCAGAGGCTAAGAAGAAGTTTGGGGACCAAAGTCACTTATTAGGGATCAACACATGTGCAGGGAAAGAGGAGGAAGCAGCACCGGGCAGTGGAAGAGGTCAGATGGTGATGTAGCTCCAGAAAAAGCCTTGGCCAACCCAGTGGGGAGCCCAGGGGCAAGTAGTGCCTGTGGAGGGTCCTACATGAAGCCCTCAGGTCTACTTGACCAGGGAACACAGCCTGCCCCCAGAAAGAGTGCCAAGGGAAGGCATCTCCGTGCAACCGTGGCTGTCCTTGAAGGAGCTGGCAATCTCAGGCTGTCTTCTGACTCATTTCCATTGGCTGGGCATCAGGTCCTTCCTTCTAAGGGAATTTGGGTAGTGTGTCTCCATGCCCACTATTGCAGGGGTCTTTATTTGCAGAAATATGGCCCCAAACCCAATTCCTCTAGTAGTGTTATCAAGTCTAACAATGAAAACATCTCCCAGAAGTAGCTTATGTAACCTCCAGCAAAGCAAATTTAGCCTTCCTCTGACATCTTTCCTCTAGTTTAACAATTGCTTTAGTAACTTGATTGCCTTGTAGTTTTAGAAATGTATCCCTGTCACTATGGCATATGGAAGGTTTTCATTAATCATCCTTTTTGTAAGTATTGCTTCATTCCTTTTTGTAAGTATTGCTTCCATACATAAAAGCATAGATTCAAAGTTGGGAGAAGCCCGAGAGCTCATCTAGTCTAATTCCTGAAAACACTGGCTTCAGAGGTAAAGTTCTTGTTCCAGGTTCACCCAGTGGGCAAGCACTTGTCCCCTAGCCCCTAATATGATTACTGTTTTATAAGAGATAAAGTGGGATTTTAAAACTCCATTAAAAAGGGTAAATGATGAAAAGGTACCCCTAAACCTAATCTCATAAAATGTACCCTCAAGTGTGTGACATTTCAGTTTATCATGATAGTTTTCATTATAAATACTGTCATTTGAATAGGTGATTGCCAAAGAATGAGACCATCTTAAATGTGATCTTACATAAAAGAGGTGAGTTGTCATGTTGCTCTAAGAAATTTAGCAACATCTAAACGCTTTAGAAACAGAATTTAAAAAAATGATATTTTATATTCAGTTTAGGCTATCATTGTGGGAAATTTTAGAAAACTGGAATTCAATTTGAATCTAGTTTTTGTCTTTTTTAAGTAAGAGATCTGTTGCTAGCTATGTAAAAATTAAAATCCTGGAAAATAAAAAAACCCCAAAGCCTACTCATATCGCGTATGTCTTATGTATTTTCATGGCTACAAAATGGAGAGCAAATACCCTGAAGAATATGTGTGGTGATCTAAAGGGTTGAGGGGTACCAAATTTGATACCGAGCACTGAGTCTTAATAGAGACACAAAACCTGGTTCGTCTGTCACCTCTTTACAGCGCCCCTTTGGGTTCCTTGAGCAACATAGAGAAGCCGAGACCAGTGTATTTCAGAGAATCTTTGGAAATTCTTTCAATGTCTTTATGCTCCCAGGACTCTCAGTACTGGGTTAGATATATCTCCCACCCAACTCAGATTTTACTTTATATGAAAATATTTCAGAATCCTGTCTTAGTATCTGTGCCCTTCCATCACCATGACAACCAAGGGTATTTTCAGAGAAGTCAGCCAGTCACTAATATCTTTCCAGTAAATTCCAAGACATGAGATTTCAGAACTCTCATCTGTTTTTATGAGTTTTTGGAATCTTGTGACAGCTGACACTAACCCATAAGTATCAACATCTTGGTGTCAACGTATAGTTAGTCAAGCTTTTGGTTTCAAGTGTGAAAAATCCAACCTAAACTGGTTTAAGGCAAAGAAAGGAAATTGTTTGCTTTTGTGATTGAAAGTCTAAGCAACAGTGACTTTAAGCACTGGGAAATGCAAGTTCAACGATATCTCCATTAATCAAGATATTCCCTTTTCTCCATCTCTAAGTTCTGCTTTCCTCTCTGATAGCTTCAATATTATATAGGCATCGAGTGTTCCCAAAATACACACTGGCAGCTTTAGACTTACATAGACATACTTATAAATAGCAATCCCAGAGAATGGAGGGATCCTTTTTCTAGATAACTTCAGCAAAATCTCAGGGGAATTTCTAATTGGCCTGGTTTGAGTCGTGTGCCCCACAAACCTGGTGCTTAGGAGGTAGTCAGCACCATCCAAACCAACTGGGCTTAGAATGAAGGAAGAATGATTCTACAAGGAGACATTGGGCATTAATAAAATGTTAACTAAACAAGCATATAATTTGGGTTGTCTCTCATGAATAACGTAGCATTGAAACAAACAATATGCAAATGTTACATAGCAACCAGAGGACAGGAAGAAACATTCTAGTCCAAAAGCATGCAGAGAGTTGAACATTACATAATCTTGAATAATCACAGAAACACTATTTTATCTGGAGTGGATGTGACTCTATACATTCCCTGAAGTCACATGATTGTTTACTAGGATTGTACCACAATTTAATTTCTGTTAGTTATATCACTCTCCATTTCAAGTGAAATAAATCAAGTTAAAACTTGCTTAGCCCTGGCTGGTGTGGCTCAGTTAGATGGAGCATCATCTCCTACACAAAAAGGTGTCAGGTTTGATTCTTGGTCAGGGGACATACCTAGGTTTTGGGTTCACTCCCTGGTCAGGGTGTGTGCGGGAGGTAGCTGATTGATGTTTCTCTCACTCATCAATGTTTCTCTCTCTCTTTCCCCCTTTCTCTCTCTAAAAAGAAAAACTTGCTTAAACAAAAGATGTAAATAATTAGCTCATGTAACAGTAAAGACAGGGCTTGGTTTCAGACAGAACTAGGTCTAAGTCTCAAACATAGTCATTTGGACATTTTTTCTCTCTCCATATCTCAGCTCTACTTTCTTTATATTGTTTTCAAAAAGTCTTGAAGCAAAGCTTCTCATCTCTGATTTCATAGCTTGGGTCATGCACCATCTTTGAACCAATCACTGGGCCAGAGGGATGTGGTACTTCAATTGGCCAGACTCGAGTTACGTACTCATCCTGGATGCCAGGAGCTGAGGTCAATTTTGTTCAAACAAAATAGATAGGGATTGGGGATTATGCAAAGAAAAATAATAATGCAGTACCAAAAGGAGGAAAGGAAGTTATTCCGTCCATAAATGCTACGCAAATATATATATGGCATAGCAACCTGGAAACTGCAGGAGAGGATGAGATCAGGGTTTAGTTGGAAAAATTTTGGAAGACGTAAGTCACTCTTCCGCCACATAAAGATAAGAATGCCTGGGTCACCAATGACAAACAAACAAACAAAAAAACTTGAAGCACAATATAACAGTATACATTTAGAATCTTGGCTCCCTGTGGCTCTTCTGACCAAATCCATTTTCATCACTAAAATTTAATGTCTTCCCACTTGGCTATAAATGCAGCTACTGCAGCTCTGTTTTCATTCCATGGCTTCAAGTTTGGTGTCTCTCTTGTTCTCTCAAATCCTAACCTACTCAATCCTGTGTTTCTCCCTTTTATCCAGGCATCCTGTCGCCCACACCTGTCCCTCCAGCTGCATTTCTACGATATCTCAACCCTGCTAGCCCACAATCATTACTGTTTCCATCACTCCTTATCATCTCTCCCTTGCCTCCATCTGCCCATGAGCAGCAGGAATCATTCTTCCTCCTGGAACTTATGTGTTATTATCTCTTTAAAGTCAGAAAGGACTTAAACTATTAGGGTTTTGGCAGAATTACCCTTTAGGAAAAAAAGAAGACTTCTTTTTTATGCATACCAAGTGCAGAGGCAATACAATGATATAGAGAGATGTTGAGGTGGAGAGGAGAGAAGTGGGAAGCACTAATGTGCTACAGCCTCCGTCTTCACAGACACACAGGAGTGAGAAACAGATGCTCGGAGAGACGGAGGAACAGTCTGCAGAAACAGCTGTGGAGAAGTGGTAGGTAATCCCTCAGATGACTGAAATATCATTGAGCTGCTGTGAGAGCCCAGCTGAGGTCACATAGCATAAAAGTATGTTGCAGAAGGAAATATATTGCATTTTCTTTCTCTTGGTATTTGAAGTTATTTTGAATATTTGTACATTTGTGCACAACTTTTATTAATATTGGTATCAGTTGAATGGCATAATCACTTGCCTTCTAGGTTAGTAAAATTACCAATGAGCCAATAATAAATTTAGCCTAAAAATAAGTTTGTGACCTTTAAACATTTTGATCAAAAGGTTGTGTAGAAAAACCTGAGACCTTTAAGACAGTTTTGTTTTGGTTCTTAAATTTTAGAGCCGATAAGCTTACAATTGTTTAACAATGATTCTTCAAACTTTGTGTTCATAAGAATGATTCTAATCCAGTAGCTCAGTGTTGGATATCCTGCATTTACATTATTGAAAGCCCTTATGATTCTGACAGTTTGTTTTGTGATGAGGCTTTAGACTAAGGTGACCAGATTTTAACATTGGTAAAGCGGGACACCATTGACCGGGGGGGGCGGGGGGTGGGGGGGTGTTCTTGATTAAAAATTTGGTCTATATGGAGCAACAAAAATTTTCATAGAATGCAAAAATAGTATTGTAATATTTTTTTTTATATTTTAACATAAGTACAATTTACAAATATAATAAATAAAAAATTATGTATAGTATTATTTTATTCTTTGGCATATTTCTCATTTGAGTGAATTCTTTTTAGTAGATTGCTGTCGTTGTTTAAAAGGTCATGAATTTGCCGTAACGTAAGTCGTAAGTGTCACTTTCAAGGCCGACGCTAGACTTTTTGCCGCCACTATAAAATATAAATAATACGAGTACTGTCTGCTAAATTCAAGAAAATTTGTGTATTTATGAAATAAATAAATAAATTACTTACCTAAATTATCTGAATAGCTGATTTGTAATGACATCACTTGTTTAACTAGCTTACTAGCACGCAGTACGATGTGTATCGTCTGAGAGACAGTTACAAAATGTTTTTGTCGTTGCCAATCCCAAAAAATGCCATTGTTCATTAAGTCCAAACAATGGTGGTCGAATTCTAACAACTGATCAACAATGCGAACTTTGATAAGCAGTTCTCGATAATCAGTTCTCAACAATTATTTGTTATTATTAAAGTTTAACATTATAAAATTAACAAAAATAATATAAAACTCATATCCTGGCTAAATAGCCACATGGCCGCCGAAAACCATATATTCCCTTCCCGTTCTCCCGCCGTTCCCTAGCTTGTCGTGCATTCTTTACAAAAATCAGGACTTTTTTAAAACGCTGCGGGACGCGGGACAAATTGTTAAAAATCGGGACTGTCCCGCCAAAAGCGGGACGTCTGGTCACCTTACTTTAGACACATTGGTGTGTGTGGAGGGACAGCGGCATCTCTGACAGCCTATGCAGTCTCTGTGCTGGAATTGGCCCATCGAATCCCCTTTAGCACCAATTTTCTACTGATGCTGAGGGTCAGACTTATTTCTTCTTCTTCCTTTTCAGTGAAGTGCTATATGTTTCACTGGCTTGCAGGAATAGAATATGGATCCCAGTAATTAGCAAGGCAGTTCCAATGGCAAACATATTTATGAAGGAATCAAAGATGATAATGAGCAAAACTAAAAACCTCAGGCATCACAATTTAATGGTTAGATGATAGAGGCCTCTGATAATGATAGCATTTTGTCACCACAGTCCAATAAAGAAATTCATCTTGAAAGATTGCCCACATTCCTACACATGCATTTCCTAGAAGTGATAAAGTGATCATAGAGATAATGGCACATTTTCCATACAAGAGCTTATTATGATCTATGTGACTCTTACAATATGAAGCTGGGGACTCTGAGCTATAATTTAACAATCTAAGAAGGGGAAGCTGCAACTGTGATGAAACATTTGTTATGAGCTTAGAATAGTAACTCGAATCATCTGTCTAATGTCTCTAGCAGAAAGAAATGTAACCTGGATCAGAGGACGCTTGGATATCTCAGTTTGTGAAGCACAGAACAACCAGTGGAACGCTGTGCATGCTCCCCGCACAGAGAGAGTCTTAGAGTCTGATTTCAGGTAGGATGAAAAAGAAGAGACATGGTCTGATTCATTTTTTAAGCGATAAACAACATTCATTTTACTTCATCATTTCTGAGGGCGTGCACACTGCTCTGGAGAGCTCCTGTTGGACATGTTTAAAATCCAAAGGGAAGACAGAGTGCAGAGAAGGATGGAGACAAGTGATGGGACAGATTTAAGGATGGAATGGAGACAAGATAGGAGACAAGACAAGCAAGTATATTGATATGTTGCTCATCCTCTCATCTCAAACCATTAAAACCCAATAGGCCCTGAGCAGTGTGGCTCAGTTGGCTGAGTGTCGTCCCATGCACTGAAAGGTTGCCAGTTTGATTCCAGGTCAGGGCACATGCCCAGGTTTCGGGCTCAATCCCCAGTAGGGGGCATACAGGAGGCAGCTGATCAATGATTCTGTCTGATCATTGATGTTTCTATCTCTCCTCCCTTTCTCTCTGAAATGAATAAAAATATATTTTTAAAAATACCAATAATAAGAGAGTGAGAGAAAGAGAGAGAGAATAATTTTAACATGAAACATAGGACTTAAAGAATTCTATAAGGTTTAAGGTTTATGGGATGTTGAAGACTTGAATATGATATGTCAACTAAATGGAATATTATTCAACCATTAAAAATGTGACTTAAACATACAAAATGTAAAAACTGCTTATAATATTATAGAAATTAAAAAAAACAAGATGTAACATAAAGCAAGGCATGTATTAAAAACATTGTGAATATAAAGACAAAGTAAATTAATCAAAATATTAACTTTGATTGCGTTTAGGTTGGTATGGCCATGAAAGTCCCACCTTTCTCTTTTTTTCCTAACATTAAAAAGAAAAATATGTAGGATCTATTGGAGAGTCTCTAAATTTAGCTATATATTTTAAGCATATACCACTGCACATTCCATTTGATTTTTTGTTACTGATATTAATAAATAACAAGATTTTTAAATTTTATTTTTCAATTACAGTTTACATTCAATATTAATTTGTTTTAGTTTCAGGTGTGCAGCATCATGGTTAGACAATCATATATTTTACAAAGTAATCCCCCCTATATTTCAAGTATCCACTTGGCACCATACACAGTTATTACAATACTAGAGGCCTGGTGCACAAAATTCGTGCATGAGGGTTGGTCCCCTCAGCCCAGCCTGAACCCTCTCCAATCTGGGACCCCTTGGCAGTCGGACATCCCTCTCACAATCCAGGACCACTGGCTCCTAACTGCTCACCTGCCTGCCAGCCTGATTGCTCCTAACTGCCACCCCTGCTGGCCTGGTCACCCCTAACTGCCCTCCCATGCTGACCTGGTCACCCCTTACTACCCCCCCCCCCCGCCAGCCTGGTCACCCCCAACTGCCCCCTCCGCTGGCCTGGTCGCTCCCAACTGACACCCCGTCCCCCCCCGCCCCCCCGCCGCTGGCCTGTTCGCCCCACATAGCCTGCTATTCAGTTGTTTGGTCATCCCTCACTAACTCCCCCTGCAAGCCTGGTTGCCCCATGCAGCCTGCTGTTCAGTTGTTACTGTGGCGGAGTCCCAAAAATTTGCATATTCCTCTATTATTAGTATACATTATTGACTATATTCCCTCTGCTGTGCTTTACATCCCCATGACTATTTTGTAACTACCAAATCTGTACTTCTTAATCTCTTCACCTTTTTCACCTGGCTCTCTACCTGCCTCCCCTTTGTCAAGCATCAGTCTATTCTATGTATCTATAAGTATGTTTCTATTTTGTTTGCTCATTTATTTTGTTCTTTAGATTCTACATATAGGTAAAATCACATGGTATTTATCTTTTTCTGTCTGAATTATTTCACTTAGAATGCTATTTTCTAGGTCCATCCATGCTGCTACAAATGGTAAGATTGCTTTCTTTTTTATGGCTGAGTAATATTCCATTGAATATGTGTACCTTAGCTTTTTTATCCACTTGTCTATTAATGGACACTTGGGTTGCTTCCATATCTTGGCTATTGTAAATAACGCTGCAGTAAACATAGGGGTGCATATATTTTTTTGAATTAATGTTTATAACCTTTTTTGGGTCCCAAAGCCTTTGGACCCAAGCATATATCACATATCTATTTATTGTGTGTACATCCCATAATTATTACCTAATAGCAGAGAGAGCCACAGATCAGCAGAGATTATGAGATTATGGTACAGCAATCTCTCTCTCTCTTTCTCTAGCCTATATATCTATACTAATAATAGCCTAGGGCCATCATGACTGGACAGATGACTGAACACCTGCATCCCGGCAGCAGCAGTGGTGGCAGCGGGAGTCAGGCCTGGGTCCTGGCGGTGACGGAGGCGGCGGCGGAAGTCAGGCCTGGGTCCATCACCAGTTAAAAGGCATCTCATGGTGAGGACCATCATCTCAGCCAGAACTCAAGATGGTCACCTGGCCTGGCCTGGCCCCTCCTCAGAGGCAGCCCCTTTCCTCCATGTACACTGCAGAGGACAGACAGGGATGCCTAAGAGGCTGGGGCCATGGTGCCCCATCCCTACCCTCCTCCCCTGGCCTCCTTCACCTATGGCCCCCACAGAAGGGTGTGTATGAGAGCCCTTCCCCTCCTACCTCTCACCACTGTCTCTGCCATCCCTCACCACACAGGCATATCGGCTTTCAAACTTGCCTTACTCACTTCCTCTCACCCCCTTCCAGGGCCTCTGCTCTGGATGGGGCCTTTGGAATCCAGGGCTCTAGGGGTTTTACAACAGAGCTGGGGTGGGAAAGGGTAAACAGCACCAAAGATGGCTGATATGGCCACCCACCTCTGCCTCAGCTTGAACAATTAGTTCAGCCTTAGAACATGGCACTCAGAGGGGATCCCTACTTCCCCAGCAATGTCTCTAGGACCTCGGCCCCAGTACCAACCTTCTCTCCCCCTTGGCCCTCCCCACAGCTGGTGCTTGCTGCAGCTCCGTGTGCCTTACTTAACCACCCCTTCCTTCCCTGTTCCTACAAAGGAGGCTGCATCTTTGTATGTTATATTCATATAAACTTTGTAACATTTGGGGGGGAAAAAAAAAAAAAACAAAACAATGACCAAGAGAATGCTGCAGTCAATGTCCGGAGTCCAGCTCAGGAGAATGGAGAGAAGGGAGAATTCCATAAGTTGGCCGATGCCAAGATATTTCTGAGTGACTGCCTGACAGTTGTGTGACCGCAAAGGAAGGAGTCCAAGTTTCTCAGCAGAACACCAAGGACTTCTTCCGTGTTCTGGACCTTTGCTTTGGTTTTCAGAATTCCCTGCTCCCCATCTGTTGGCTCCCTCCCTCTGAGGGGTGCTGTCATCATCACATGGGTGCAACTGGAATATTGTATCTCCAGAGGATTGCCCCAATGTACGTATCCTTTTATCCAACGATGAAAAAATCCCAAAGAATGAGAATGGAGATAGACTACTGTCCTTTAGGCTTAAAAAAACTCCGGAAGTGTCCTGTGAAGAGCTGAGACTTGGTTCTGTCCACACACCTCAGAGAGATTGGATGAGGAAATGGCCCAGTTTGGCCCTGACTTTACCCACTATGTTACTCTTGAAGGTGTCTTTGCCACAATGTGAATAAACTGCCACCTTTTGGAATAGGGGCTCATACGAAAGTCTGCATTCCCAACTTTTCTTGAAACAGATCTATGTTCTGCAGCTGTGGCCACTGTCCTGAGACCAGGTCCTGTCGCTGGGAATCAGGGGGCACTGGAGTGGAGGCTCCCCCGCTCCCATGCCCTTTTACAGTCAGGGATTGAGCTGAACTCACTTTGGGGGAGGCCTGGCAAGGGTGACAGGTATCACAGATGGAAGGATGGAGAATGGAGAGGTGGACACCCTGCTTGGTCCCTCCCTGGGTGGGGTCAGGCAGATGAAGGCTGGCCAGCCCACCCCACAATTGGGTGAGATAGCATCCTCTGTGTCCACCTCTCAACCCGTGGGCCCAGTCACTCCCCTCAGCTCTGGGCAGCCCTCTGCATTCCACAACAGCATGCTCTGCCCTCACATGCTGCTCACCCTAAATGAGAAGGAAGAGAGCAGTTGGCCCACAGACAATTACACAGAAAGATAGGGCTCACATCTGGCGAGTGCAGTGGCAGTGGCAGGAGCCTCTCCTGCCTCCATGGCAATGCTAAGGAGCAGCGAGCCAAGTGGTAAGGAGCAGTGAGTAGGTGGGCGGTAAGGAGCAAGGGGTTCTGGACTGTGAGAGGGATTTCCAACTGTTGGAAACAGGCCTAAGCTGGCAGGCAGACATCCCCTGAGGGGTCCCAGACCGCGAGAGGGTGCAGGCCGGGCTAAGGGGACCCCCCTGTTGTGGAGTGAAAGCAAGTGAATGACCACTGGAGTCCAGACCAAATTAAAATTTAGGGAGCCTTTATTAGCCGGCCGGCGACTGCTCTGCCTTTCTCCACTCAGGGAGTCCAGAGAGCAGCCCCGACCCTTTGTGCAGGACCACTTTTAAACCCATTTACCACATCTTGTTTTTGCAGAGTAAGTAATTTAAGACAGTTTTTCTTAAGTAATGTCAGGGTCATGTTATTGACGACCATGTTATTTACAGGGTCATCCTGTTCTCAAGAAAGCTGACAGTGTTCTATGAAAGAAGGCCTACGTGCTGGGAAGGGGCCATGAGACCCTATCTCAAGGCATGGCCTGGTGTCAGCACTGACAACTCTATCTGGGGCATAGTCCACAGCCTCTCTGGAGTGCTCAAAAAATTCCCACTCTCTAACACCCCCAGTGCACAAATTTAGTGCACCGGGCCTCTAGTATATATATAAAAGGCAAAGCAATCAGCCAACCAGCCAACTGGTTAGTAGCTATGATGTGCAGTGACCACCAGGGGGCAGACGCTTAACGCAGGAGCTGCCAAGCAACAGCAACTTCGCAGAGTGCCCTCTCACATTCCAGGACCCCTTGGGGGATAGTGGACTGCTGGTTTTGGCCCGATCCCCACAGGCCAGGCCGAAGGACCCCACCTGCCAGAGGGACCCTGCTCACCACGCAGATGCACCTTGGAGCCCTGGTGCTGCCCCAGGTGTGGCTGGCCAGGGAGAGACCGCAGGAGGTTGACTCCAAGGCGTGTCTGGCCCATCTCACCCAGTCCCGCCCCACTGGCCACCTTCTAATATTTCCTTTCAATGTGCACGAATCTGTGCATCAGACCTCTAGTTTTATATTAAAATTCTAATTTTAATAAAGATTGCCTAGGAGTACAACATAAAATAAATCTTTTCAGTGGTTTTGCAGTTCTTGAATTAAGCAGTTTCCAGGTGTGTTAATGTGTGGGTTTCATTTACATGAATTAAACATGCAGAAACATGCTTTCCAATAAATATTTGAGACATTTGACATAACAGTAGAAGTTGAAAATAACCATATTTGGTTCAAAGACTTTCTGTTCTTTATTTTCTACTCTGTGTACTAATTTTAACATGATCAGTAACAACTCATTTACTTAGTCCAGGTTGATAACTTGTAGTCATTAAGATGGTAACTTTCAGTATTTGATCCTGTGTTTCTTCATAATTATGCACAGAATCTGGCTGAGGGATAGGTTTGGTGTGTTCATATGGAATATCCACAGAAGGATGGTAGCAAACTATCATCCTGCCATCAGATGTCAAAGCAGGTTCTACTTTGCAATTATAGTCATCTGGAAGAGAAGAGTATGTGGATTTATGACAAACACAGTATAAAGCTCCATTTTGGATTGGAAATAAATGTTTCAAATAGTTCTGTTTGATATCGCCCATTTCACTGCTGATACAGGCATGGTGAATCAAGATGCTTATCAGGTGGTATGAAAAAAGATTTAAGGAGAAAATGCTTTTAAAATTTGCTTCTAGGTATACCTATTTTCATCCCCTGATGGCTGCTCACCACAAGCCTGAAAAACAGATTAGAAGAGAAAGATGAACCCTTTGAGCAAGGACCCATGATAGAACAACTTAGCAAAATGTTCTTTACTACTAAGCAGCGTTGGTATCCTCATGGACGGTATCATACACATCGTAGGAAACTGAATCCTTCAAAAGACAGATAATATTGAGGTTTTCAGTAAAATGCTGTCGTGTTTCTCATTTGCCATTTAAGAAAATGCAATCAGGTATATTCACTACTATGTCATAGAATAAAGTAATAATGACATGTCTTTTCATCTAAAAAGAAAGATGGTAACTTGAGCTACCTGTAAATAAAAATATTTTTAAGTGGTAGAAAAATATTTTTAAGTGAACATAATGGAACAAACATTTCAAATACTTGAGAAATGGATGTTCGTATGTATATTGGAAACTCTATTGTTTTCCCAACCCACCATGGCTGGGGTCCGCTAAATATCTTCAAAGTAGGTTTAAACTAATCTGCACTGTTTTAACCTTAGTTCAAATGAGCAGGATTTAAAATAGCAGGATATAAAACATTCAGGATAATGATGTTTATACTCCATTGTACGTGCATGAGTGCATATGTGCGTGAGTGTGATTGCATGTTTGAGAATGTGTGTTTGCCCTTCCCTGATGTAGAACTGAGCATTGATGGCACCAAGAGTGGCTTGAGAGAGTTTAGCTTCCCTTCCCATTTCCATCAAACCCTTTTATATATATTTCTTATGCCTGATAAATGTTTCCTTAGTCTTATGAGAAATGCTATGCAGATGCAGCTTCACGATTCATCTCACTTCTTTCTCCAACTAGATGGCAACCATAGATAGCACTCATAACATCATGTAAGTAAACATTCTGGACTCTCCTCCCAGGGAGACCAAAGACTCTGGAGATTCTTGGGCAGAGAAGCCTTGCTTCTAGTACCTTCTGCTGGACAACAGGTAGAATTCAGCATCCCATGGATAAAGATACATTTTTGTAGGGTTGGCATCTCACTCCCAAACTGCAGTTGTGGAAGAAATCAAATGAAATCTGACTTTGAACCTCTGTCCTTCCCAAATAGTAAGAAGTGTAATATAAGTCATCACTGATTTTTTTTCAGGGGGTATAGAGGTGAGGCTTCTCATTCCTTAGAATCCCACAAAAATCCAAGAAATACATATAGTGCCACCCAAAGGAGAGATTCCAATTCAGTTCATCATGTTCTCCAATGATTTTATTCATTAATTCATCAAGTATTAAGAAGTTACTGATGGGAAAACATTGTTCTCGGCAAAAGGACACATCTGTGAGGTAGACATTACCATCTGGGCTCACTTGCACCTTTGTGGGCAGGCGGCCTTTTGTTGAGTTTGACCACTGGTGGGTTTGCTGATGCTGTGTGGCCAAGCCCAATGTCCAGCTTTTCTAAGTCTGCTCTGCAGCCCTTTCCCACTGAGGTCTTGCATCCTCCAGAAACACTGCCACTCTCTCTCTCTCTCTGAGCTCTCTTTACGCTCTTCCTTCTCCCCGCTCTATACAAAACGCACTCTCCTCTTCTCCCTTCCTCTAATTTGTTTTCCTTCAGAGAACTAAAGCCCAGAAGGCAGGTTATCTGTAAGCCCTGTTTGTTTTTTGTCTTCTAACACAAAGCCCTCTCTGGCAAGCTGGCACAAAGGTGGCTTGGAGGAAAGGGTGTAGGGGAAAAGGCATGGAGGAATGAAAGGTAAATTTATCTCTATATATAAAAGCCTAAGCGACCTTTACGACTGGACGACTAGATGATGGATCTACTGGTCATTATGATGCACACTGACCACCATGGGGCAGATGCTCAATGCAGGCGCTGTCTCCTGGTAGTCAGTGTGCTCCCACAGCAGGAGCGTTGCTCAGCCAGAAGCTGGGCTCACAGCTGGCGAGCGCCGCTGCGGTGGCGCGAGCCTTTCCCGCCTCCATGGCAGCACTACCAAGCAGCGGCAGGTGCAGCGGGGCCAGGCCAGGATGAGCAGGAGCAGTGTGACACCTGGCCCCGGCTTTTTCTCCTCTCTGGCTGCCTGCCACTTCACACACTGCTACATCCCTCAGGGAATGCCGGACTGCCAGTTTTGGCTCGATCCTGGGGATCAGGTTGAAACCAGCAGTCCGACATCCCCTGAGGGGTCCTGGACTGCGAGAGGGCACAGGCCAGGCTGAGGGACCCTCCTGGTGCACGAATCCATGCACTGGGCCTCTAGTATCACAATAAAGAACCTTGAGGGAAGTGTGCTGAGATCCTAGAGTGCCTTTGTTTTCTCAAAGCCCATTCACCGTTGGCTTCCCAGGGATTTCCCCCGCCAAGTTTAGTCTGACCCTTAGGGAAATTGAGTTTATTTTTTTCAATAGGTCAAAGGATTTAAGGTCAGATCTCGTGAAGTTTACCTCAATTCTAACAGTTGTGTTATTCTAGGCCTTATTTCTTTAACCTGATCTAAATTAAAAATAGATGAACCAGAAATATTCTGGGCTCTTAATAGTCTATTTTTTTTTCTCTTAAAGCTTCCTAGATTCTTTGCTAATTCTCTATAACCTGGATATATTTAACACAATTATCCAATGATCAAAGCTATTGAATGTAAGAGAATAACATTTATAGTTGCTCCTGCAAAAGAAAAATTCTATCTACTTTATTTATATATCAGATAGAAAAAGATATTTAGTCAGTAAGATAAAGGCTGATCAAACAAATCATAGGAAATTTCAAGAATGCATGATACTCAAGGCATTCTGATAGTTTAGCTCCTTTAGAAGCAAAAGTTAAACTTTGGGGTTTTGAAGCCAACACTATTTGAGAGTCTAGTCATCAATGAACTGATGTGAGTAGGAATATAATTTGGTCTTGGAATGAAACACAAATAGGAGTGTGGATAAATGAGGGGTACAAACTCTATAATTTGCTCAATTTTCTAAACTATTTTCACAACTAGTTCCATGGAACATAGCATTTAACTTTGACTTTTGATAGCTCTGGTATTTCTGTACTTGAGGGTGACTATCGATTTCTTGAATCTTAAATCATACCTACTCTTTTTTCTATTTCTCTTTTTCTCTGACTTCTGGTTCAGAAGAAAGCCTTATAAATGGGGTAGAGATCTTTTTCTGGTAAATAACATATTTTTGCCCTGGATAAACTGACCTTGCAACCTCACCCCAAATACTCCCTTGCCTTATTTGTTACCTGCATGTACCCCATACAACCTCCTTTCCTACAGTCCTCGGAAATAATCTGTTTTCATTTCAGGTCCTAGACATTACAAAGAGTAACATATGAAAACAAAAGAAAAATGTCTTTAATGCATGCTGGCTAGGACATTTGGTAAGCTTAAAGATTTATTACCCTCAAAGGCAAATGTTTAAGAGGTCTCTTTAAAAATAGGGTTTCTATGGAAATCTAATATTTGCTTTGAAATGATTTGTATATTAATCATTTACATACAGCTGGATATGTGCGTAAGAAACTCCACAGATCCATCTCTGCCGTGGTGGCAGGTAGGAAAAGGGAGGGTGGATTTGCTGATTTGGTCTTCTATAAATATAGCCATGGAATAGGCATCCCAGGTCAGAAGTAGTGGTAACTTTATCCCAAGGGTAATATTTTTGAGTGTCAGTTTTTGCTAGAATTTGGCCTGCAGAGTATTACTTAAGTTTTCATAATACTAGTTGAAATTTCTTACACTTCTAAACAATTTAACCAACATTTACTGTATCTTTTATGTGACAAGACTGCTTCCTCAGATCCTTTGTAGAATGAATCTGGAAAATATTATGTGAAGTGAAATAAGCCAATCTGAGAAAGACAAATATCACATGATTTCCCTTATTTGTGGAATCTAGTGAACAAATTGAATTGACCAAGAAAATAAGACCTGAAGCATGGAGGCATGGAACAGACTGACATACCTTGATGTGGGGTTCGGGGGCCAAGAAGAGATAAACCAAAGAACTTATATACTAATATGCATAGCCCATGGACATGGACAATAGGGTAGTGAAGACCTGGGTTGGGGGGTGTGTGTGTTGTAGAGGCTGGGAATGGGAGATATCTGTGATACTATCAACAATAAAAATATATTTTAAAAAGAAAAGAAAGGAAGAATAAAGAAATTAGGGAGTGAGAGCAGACAAAGAGAGGAGTAAATGTGATTCAATGTATACAGTGCAATGAACTTTTCTCGGTATTTTCATAAGTCATTTCATAAATTAATATAATTTGGGGTTAGATTCATGACAATTTTTATATTTTTGGAAACTTATTTTGAATCCAAGAGCTTACAATTTTACACATGAGCCTGAAATATTAATTTACTTGCAGAAGCACCTTAATCAGCCTCAGTGTCAAAACGACCTAGAGCAAGTGGACATAATAGAGCTGAAAAATATCAGACTTTCCTTTTCAACATTATACTTAACTAGAGGCCCAGTGCACGAAATTTGTGCACTGGGGGGGGGGGATGTCCCTCAGCCCAACCTACACCCTCTCCAATCTGGGACCCCTTGGGGGATGTCTGACCGCCCCTGGCTGCTCGGTGCCTGTGTATGCAAGTTAACCCACCATGTTTATTGGGTTAATTTGCATACTCACTCCTGATTGGCTGGTGGGTGTCACAAAGGTATGGTCAATTAGCATGTTACTCTTTTATTAGGTAGATATGAATGTAGAATTGAGGCCAGAGAAGAAAGAATGATGTTTAACCCTTTGCACTTGCTTGCTTTTTTCGATTCCTTTATTCTACTGCTAACCGTGTCGAGTCACACTCGACATCTGAGTGCAAAGGGTTAAAAGAGGAAGCATCTAGAGCCTTGTGCCTGTGTCAACAAGGTTGAAATAATTACAGATTAAGTTCAAGCAAAGGCAGCACTTATGAGCTGGTCAGTTCACCAAGCCCAGGCAAATCCACTGAAATAGAATAAATGATATAAGACAACATTAATTTATTTTAAGAACACTTACTGAGTGTATCCTATTTGCCAGGGAGAGAGACACGGGGCACAGATAGAGATGAGACTTATGGGGTAAAGCAGAGAACATATAATTTAGAGATCTTAAATTATATATATAAATATATATATATATTCATTGATTTCAGAGAGGAAGGAGAGGGAGAAAGAGATAGAAACATAAATGATGACAGAGAATCATCAACCAGCTGCCTCCTGCATGCCCCATGCTGGGGATTGAGCCCACAACCCGGGCATGTGCCCTGTCTGGGAATCAAACCATGACTTCCTAGTTCATAGGTGGATACTCAACCACTGAGTTATGCCGGCTGGGCTATATTGAGATGTTAATTGAGATCATTAAGATGCTCAAGGGGCCATCTGATTTTAGGCATAGCTTGACTGGGGGCTCAAACAATGTCACCAGATATTCCCCTACACCCACCCCCTAGCGACTTCAGGCTAATGTTTGCCTTTCCTTTGTCCTACAGATAAGAGGTTGAGAGAACTCAAACTCACAAGAGTACAGAGTTCTGGAGTTGAATATTATTGGCTCTGATTTTCCTGGCTTGGGAGTACTCATCCATGAAGCAGTCACTATGGCTAAAGGGATGGAATGTACCCATTGGCTTAGGCCAGAGCAAGTGCTGTAGCCTGGTGCCTACAGGTGGTGGAGTTGGCATAGGAGGCAAGGAAATGGAGACTAGACAAACCAAAATCAGGGTCTTAATGTCACAAGAAGAGGGAATGAACCATTGGTGACAAAAACAAATGTTCATCATTTGTATGCAAATAATTATTTCAATTGATTAGTCATCTAATAAGGGAGAAAAATAAGAGGGCAGGAAGTTTCTAAATTTATTATACATGATGTTTATGCTTAGTCCTGGATATAAGTAGAAATAAGTCAGACAAATAGGGAAAAATGAATGCTATAGCAATGGTAAAAACAAGAAGAGGGCAGTTTGGGAGAATAATGTAAGGACTGTGTGACTGGAGAATTGGCTGTTTAAATTGTGCAAATGACAGAGGGAAGGAGAAAGTAGGGAATAGGTAGGTAGGTTTGTGGTCTCTTCATAGGGAAGATCATGACTTTGGACTTCATTTATACAGTGATGTGGTTCACTGAAGTTTTTCAAACAGTGTCCTAAGACAAGAGTTGGCAAATTTTTTTTCTGTAAAGGGCCAGTTAGTAAATCTATTAGGTTTGCAGGCCATATGGTTTCTCCTATTCACCTCTGCCACTGTAGCATGAAAGCAGCTGTAGACAATACATAAACAATCAAGCATGGTTGTGTTTCAACAACTCTGTTTTTATGGACATTGGAAACTGAATTTCATAAAGTTTTCATATCTCAGAAGAGATTATTCTTTAAATATTTTCAACCATTGAGAAATGTAAAAACCATTCTTAGCTTGAGGGTAAAAAAAAAGAAGAGGTGGGCCAGATTTGGTCTGTGCACCTGTTCATAGTTTACCAACCCTGTTCTATAATGATCAATCCTATGTTTATATAGATTTAAAAAATGAAAAAAGCATTGGAATGAAAAGGAAGGAATTGAGGAGAGCATTGCACTAATTTAGGTTGAAGTTGGTTCATTTTAGCTGAGTAATTGAGAGTCTTGATTAAGAAAGGTGACAAGGTAGCCTTTGTTACAGAGTTAGGCCCATGAAGCAACCTGGAGTCAGTAGAAAGAGGGTGGGATGGAGGCTGGTGATTCAAGCAGGGAAGAAGGGAATTACACAGAAGTGCCCCCTTATCCACAGTTTTGTTTTCTGTGGTTTCAGTTACACATGGTCAACTGGGGTGTGAAAATATTAAATGGAAATTTTCAGAAATACACAATTGATAACTTTTAAGTTGCATGCCATTCTAAATTGTACATGAAATTTAGAGCCATCTTGCTCTATCCTCCCAGGATCTGAATGATCTGCTTGTGCAGTGCATCCACACTGCATATACTACCCATCTTGTATCAGACCGATTGTTGAGCGATCACAGTGCTTGCGTTCAACTAACCCTTATTTTACTTAATAATGGCCCCAAAGCACAAGAGTAGTGTATGTTGGAAATTTGTACAGGGTGGAACAAAAGTAGGTTTTCAGCTTTTTGTATGAAAAATAATACAATAAATAATAATACAAGAATAAACTGTTCCATGTACTAACAACTATAAACCTACTTTTGCCCAACCCTGTATATATAAAAGTGAAGCAGTAAAGTGCTTCCTTTAAGTGAAAGATGATTACAGTACAATAAAATATTTTGAGAAAGAGAGACCACATTCACATACTTTTATTAGAATACATTGTTCTATTTTATTATTAGTTACTAGAGGCCTGGTGCACGAAATTGTGCACTCGGAGGGCGGGTCCCTCAGCCCAGACTGCACCCTCTCGCAGTCCAGCAGTCCTCAGGGAATGTCCGACTGATGGCCTTTCTCTCCTGGCCTCTGTCCAGGCCTGATTGCAGCCCCCTTCGCAGTCAGTGCTGGATCGCTGCGACCCAGTGCTGACTGCAGGACTGACTTCTGGTGTTCGGTTGAGCCTTCAGTTGTTTTGGACGCTATGGACCCTGGATCTTTATATATATAGATAGGTTCAATACTCTGCATGGTTTTAGGCACTTACCAGGGTTCTTGCAACATATCCCCTGTGGGTAAGAGGGGACTATTGTATAATCCTGGAGGGTAGGACATATTTCCTGAGACTTGAGGGATGTGGCTGGGGGTGAGGGTCTGTTCTGTTGTGGAAATACAGAAAGTGCCAAGACCTTGGGGTGTAGACAGCTATATAGACACTTAGAGTTAGGGACTGAGGTTGGTGCCCAAGGAATAGATGCTGTTAGAGGAAAAGATGGTTTTCAATTGCTCTTTGGTGGCTTAGAGAAGAAGAATCTCAATGGTAGCCATTATTGACTGAATACCAAAAGTCTTCCCTCTTATCCTAGATTTTATAAGTCTTTGTGTTCTTTAATACTTTTAAGAGAAGAGAAAGTGTCTTTACAAACAAACTGAGTTGGACTTTTCACTATATGGTGGGTAGATCCTGAGCCAGATTAAATTTCAAGAAATGTGATATTTTTTGAATTCTAGTGCTGTAGACAAATTCACATCAATGACTAATAGACTATTTGATTTTTTGCTAAAAGTATTTTAACTGTGAGATTGCACTAAATCTCTGCTTACTGATTCTAGTTGGTCAGAATTTACTATAGGATAAGCATATTTTATCTTTAACCAAATAAAAAAATTCCAATTACATATAGCAGCAAAGAGGCATCTCTGTCATCTTGAAAATGCAGTCTCTGTGTATAAAGGGAGAAAGTGAAGATTACTTGATATAAACATAATCCATCCTGGAAAAAGAAACTCCAAGCTTTGGTCCTTCATCCTTTGAACCATAACAGAATCCACACATATGTAGTATAGTCTGTAACTAAAGTGTTCATATTTGAAGCACAAAAAGGTGCTACAATGAATGTAGAATTCCTTTGTATGATAATTTTTCAAGTAGAAAAGAATTCATAGGCATAAGAGAATGCTTACTTTAATGCATTTGGAACCTTTATTTGATTTGTAGTATTCTTTAGATTAAAGTTAAATTAAAAAGGCTTTATAAGATTAAATTATTTCTGAGATTTTTTTTTCAAAGGGGCTATTCAATGAAGTATTGCTAATGGCCACTTAATCATCCAACTAAGTCAAAGATATAGTACTGTGGAAAGTAAAATAGTTTGCTCAAGGATACTCTATTCATGTAAAAGTAAGTGGAAATCTTAACATTCCTAACTTAGCTCTTGTCTCTACCATTATTAGTGTCTGTTTTCTCGCCCACAATTTATATGAGCATATATGCACCTTTATCTTTTGAGGTAATTTCCTTTTCCCCCCACTGAGATGAAAACCTTTTATTGAAAAACTAGCTTTCCCGTTGCAGGAAAAATCCTGCAATAGGATTTCCTGCTGCACTCTACCCCGCCTCCGTTCCTCCCTTGCCGCCCGCCTCGCCTTCTCCTCCAGCCCGCCCGCGTTTCCCTTCGCCCCCGGCCCCGCCTCTGCTCCGCCCTTGCCACCCGCCCCGCCTTCTCCTCCAGCCCGCCCGAGTTTCCCTTTGCCCACGGCCCTGACTTCGCTCCTCCCTTCTCCTCCCCCCGCCCCCCTGGCTTGCTTGCTTCTTCGAAGCTTTACTCCCTTTTGCAGCTCTTGGCTTCTTTCGACACTGTCTTGATATGCAAATTAGCAGCCATCTTTGTTGGGGTAATTTGCATACTCATCCTGATTGGTTGGTGGGCGTGGCTTGGCTGGTGGGCGTGGCTTAGGTGTAGCGAAGGTGCGGTCAATTTGCATATTTGTCTATTATTAGATTAGATAAAAGCAAAATTTAACTGACATAACATATTAATTCCAGTTTAACTTACTAAACTATTTTTTTAATTTAAATTCTTTATTGTTTAAAGTATGACATGTCTCCTTTTTCCCCCATTGACCTCTCCCCAGCCATTCCCAACCCCCAGCACATGCCCTCACCCCCCTACTGTCTGTGTCCATGGTTATGTTTATATGCATGCACACAAGTCCTTTGGTTGATCTCTTATCCCTGCTTCCCTCCCCTGCCTTCCCTCTGAAGTTTGACAGTCTGTACGATGCTTCTAAGTCTCTGGATCTATTTTTGTTCATCAGTTTACATTATATTCCACAAATGAGTGAGATCATATGATATCTTTCTCCAACTGGCTTATTTTGCTTAACATAATGCTTTCCAGGTCCATCCATGCTGTTGCAAATGGTAAGAGTTCTTTCTTTTTTTACAGCAGCGTAGTGTTCCATTGTGTAGATGTACCACAGTTTTTCATCCACTCATCTGCTGATGGGCACTTAGGCTGTTTCCAAATCTTAGCTATTGTAAATGTGCTGCTATGAACATAATGGAGCATGTATCCTTTCTGACTGGTGTTTCTGATTTCTTGGGATATATTCCTAGAAGTGGTATTAGTGGGTCAAATGGACGTTCCATTTTTAATTTTTTGAGGAAACGCCATACTGTTTTCCACAGTGGCTGCACCAGTCTGCATTCCCACCAGCAGTGTAAGAGAGTTCCTTTTTTTCTACATCCTTGCCAGTACTTGTTGTTTGTTGATTTGTTGATGATAGCCACTCTGACAGGTGTGAGATGGTACCTCATTGACCTTTTGATTTGCATCTCTCAGATGATGAGTGACTTTGAGCATGTTTTCATACGTCTTTTGGCCTTCTGTATGTCCTCTTTCGAAAAGTGTCTATTTAGGTCCTTTGCCTGCTTTTTTATTGGATTGTTTATATTCTTCGTTTATACGTTCCCTGTAAAATTTGGAGATTAAACCCTTATGGGCGATAACATTGGCAAATATGTTCTCTCATGCAGTGGGCTTTCTTGTTGTTTTGTTGATGGTTCCTTTTGCTGTGCAGAAGCTTTTTATTTTAATGTAGTCCCATTTGTTTATTTTCTCTTTAGTTTCATTGTCCTAGGAGCTGTATTGGTAAAGTTATTACTACGACATATGTCTGATATTTTGCTGCCTATGGATTCTTCTATGATTTTTATGGTTTCTGTCTTATGTTTAAGTCCTTTATCCATTTTGAGTTTATTATTGTATATGGTGTAAATTGATGGTCTAGTTTCATTTTTTTGCATGTACCTGTCCAATTTTCACAGCACCATTTATTGAAAAGACTGTCTTGACTTCATTGCTCTTGCCTCCTTTGTCAAATATTAACTGAGCATAATGGCTTGGGTTGACTTCTGGGTTCTATGTTCTGTTCCATTGGTCTATATGTATGTTCTTGTGCCAGTACCAGGCAGCTTTGAGAATTATTATTTCCCCAGATTTTTTTTCTTTTCCATTTGCCTAAATTTTTTTTTTCATTCCTTCACTATCAGTCTGTGCACGTTCCTTGTTCTGAGGTGGGTCTCCTGTAGACAGCAAATATGTGGGTCATGTTTTCTTATCACTCAGCTACCCTATGTCTTTTGATTGAAATATGTAATCCATTTATGTTTAAGGTTATTATTGATAGGTACTTGTTTGTTGCCATTTTTATTATTTATGCCTGTGTTCCTTCTTCCCTTTCTATTTCATCATTTTACAGCAGTCCCTTTCAAATTTCTTGCATTGCTTGCTTGATATTAATAAACTCCCTTAGCATTGTGTGTGTGTGTGTGTGTGTGTGTGTGTGTGTGTGTGTGTGTGGGTGTGTGTGTGTCTGTGAAGCTCCTGATTTCTCCTTCAATTTTGAATGATAGCCTTGCTGGATAGAGTATTCTTGGATTCTCATTGCTTTGCATGACTTTGTATATGTCATCCCATTCCCTTCTGGCCTAATGTGTTTCTGTTGAGAAATCAGTTGATAGTCTAATGGGAGATCCCTTGTCGGTAACTTTCTGTCTCTCTCTGACAGCCTTTAAGATTCTTACTTGTTGTTGATGTTTGCCAATTTAATTATGATGTGTCTTGCTGTCATTATTTTTGGATTCATCTTGTTTGGGACTCTGTGTTCTTCTTGGACTTGTGTGAATTTTTTCTTCCCCAAGTCTGGGAAGTTTTCTGTCATTATTTCTTCAAACAGGTTTTCTATTCTTTGCTCAGCTTCCTCTCCTTCTGGCATTGTTAGTATGTGGATGTTGTTTCATTTTGTGTTGTCCCAATGCTCCCTTAGGCTCTTCTCCTGCTTTTTTAGTTTTCTTTCCAGTTGCTGCTCTGCTTGGGTGTTTTCTACCTTGTCTTCTAACTCGCTGATGCGGTCCTTAGCTCCTAGTCTGATGTTGAAACTTTCCAATGTGTTCTTTATTGAAGGAATGTCATTCTTCATTCTTCTTGGTTCTTCTTCATTTTCTCTTGATTCTTACAAATGTTGTTGAATTTGTCTTCTATTCTTTTCAGATTCCTTATAACCATTGCTCTGAATTCTTTTTCTGACAAACTTCTTGCCTCCATTTTGTTTATTTCCTTTTCTGGTGACCCCTCCTTTTCTTTCATATGGGGGTTGTTTCTTTGTCTCCCCATTTTTGCTATTCCTTTGTGATTGTTTCTATGTATTAAATCAAACTGCTATGTCACCCAGATTTTTTGAGTTTGTGGGGCCAAGTGATGCAATCTCTCAGGTCTTCTGAGCTGGGTATTCTAGGGATGCTCCTATTCAAGATATTTTGGTTCACTTGGTGTAGTTGGGTCTTGAGTATTATTGTCCTGTTCATGAATGTAGTCTCCTCTTAGGGTGTCTGGTTATGTGGCTTTCTCTCTACCATGTTGACTGAACAGCACAACATACAACTCGACAAGACTACCACAAAGGAAACAAAACATGAATATACTCAGGACACTGATAACCCCAATAAAAGTGTCCACCAGAGAAAATAGAATTTGGAGAGGAAAAAGAGAGCAAAAATGATATCAAGAAAAGGAAAAATGTAAGAGAGAAAAGAAAAAAGAAGAAAAAAGAAAAGGAAAAAATATATATGGGAAGAAAACACCAGAAAACAAACAAATAACCCCCCCCCCCAAATGCAAACAATAAACACCCAGAAAAAGGGGAGGGACAGAATCTGTAGAAGCAAAGCTTATATACAGAAAGCAAGGTTCAGAAATTAAATGAATAGTGGAAGGACCATAGTTCAGTATAGAGGAGGTAGAAAGAGAATGAGTGGATAAGAAGAAAAGAAGAAAGATAAAAATTAAATAAAAAGATAAAACAAAACAAATTAAATTCATCTACTTATTTATTTTGGGAAAAGGAGAATAGAGGAGAGAGCAGATAGGCTTGAGTTTAGTGAGTGAAACTAATTAGGAGAAGAAGAGAGTGAGAGAGGAGAGAAAAACAAAAGTATAAAAATTGACTAGTGAAGAAAGAGAAAAGAGAAGGGTGCATGGACTTAGAGCATGGGAGAGGAAATTAGAGATATGGTTAAGACAACAGATTATAATAATAACTGCCAATAAAGCAGATAAAGAAGATCAATTTTTAACAAGGTGTAAAAAGAAAAAGAAAAACTAAAGCAGGGATAGGAGAAGAGAAAACAGAATGAAAAAGGGTAAAGTGAGGAAGAAAGGGGAAAAAAGAAAAAATAAGATAAAATAAAATAACAATGAAAAAGTAAAAATTGAAGGAAGAAAAAATAATACAAAAAATAAAAGATAAAAAAACAAACAAAAGAAGAAACAAACAAAAATAATTTTTAAAAAAATGATAAAAAATAAAAAGGTAAAGTGTTGTTAGCTTTAGTAGAGTTTTAATGCCCCATGGGGGCTAGTTTAAGACTCCAGTCTTCTGTCTGCCATTTCTTAGTTTCCCGTTAGGTAGTCAGCACTGTATTGAAGACCCAAGCAATCCACTGTGTCTGTCTCCACAGCCTTGGCTGCAAGCAGGTAGACCAATCTGCCCACTTTGCCTGTCTGCCTGCTTTCAGTCTTAATCCCTCAAGTGACTGTTTCTGACAGGGCTTTAGGTGGGGGTGGTGCTGTTTCACTTTCTGGGACTGAACAGCCCCTTTTCAACCCAGTCCCTGAGGGCTCTTTGGGGCTATTCAGATTCTTTGTTTCCTTTGAAAAGCTCTAGGTATAGGCTGGGTGTGGCTGTATTAGCTTCCTTGAGGCTGCTGAGAGGGGCTGGCTCTTTTGGAGAAAAATGGCTACTTAGGTTTGGAATATCTCAATGCTGGATTTCTGGTCACCTTCCCCTATCCTCCCCCCTTCCACAGCCTCTCCTCAGACTCCACAAATTTGTACCTCCACCTGCACAGCAGCCTTCGGTGAGTGTTTGTAAATGAAAGGTCCTATGAACTAGGTTTAGTGAATAAAAAGAAGGACAAAACAGAGGCAAAATAACCACACAACTCAACGATGAGTGTCTCTCCTGGCACTGTGCAGCTCAGGCAGTTCCTCGGGCCTTCTTTCTGGGCGCAGCCTCTTGTGGCTGTGGACTTAGATCTAGAATCCCCAACCTCCAGCAGCACTGTGGACTTCCTTTCCCCAGTCGGATGTTATGCCTGTCCCCAATGGACATGGTCTTGGTGCAATGCAGCCTCCTTCTGTCCCTCTTGGCCAGGTGGTTGCCTGTCTCTCTCCAGTCCAGATCCCCGATCCCACTGCTCTCCAAGTGTCCTCTGCCCTTTCCAGCTATGAACTGTCTCACCAGTTGTGTCTAATTTGCCAATTCCAGGTGGATGTTATTTGACTTAGTTGCTCCTTCTATCTGCTACAGGACAAGGCACAGGACACATCTGCCTATTTGGCCTCCATTTTTCAGCTTATTCTTAATACAGTTTTATTTTTTGTTTCCTTCTAGGCAACAAATAAACTGCTAGACCTGATAAATGAATTCAGTAAAGTAGCAGCATATAAAAAAAAATTATCCAGGAATCAGTTGCATTTTTATACATCAATAATGAACTATAAGAAAGGGAAACTAAGAAAACAACCCTATTCAAAATTGCTTCAAAAAGAATACCTAGGAATAAATCTAATCAAGGATATAAAAGACCTAAACTAAAAAAAATTATAAAAAACTAAAGAAAGAAACTGAATAAAACACAAATAAGTGGAAGCATATACTGTATTCATGGATAAGAAGAATTAACTGCATTAACATGTTCATACTACCCAAAGCAATCTACAGATTTAACACAACTTTTATCAAGTTATCAATGACATATTTCATAGAAATCGAACAAATATTCCAAAAATCTATATGGAACCACAAAAGATCCCAAGTAGCACCAGCGATCTTGTGAAAGAAAAACAAAGTTGGAGGAATCATGCTACTATACTACAAGACCATAATTATCAAAACAGCATGGTACTGGCATAAAAAAACAACAGTCATTTAGATAAATGGAATAGAATAGAGAGCCCAGAAATAAACCCACCCCTTTATAGCCAATTAGTATTTGACAACAGAGGCAAAAACATATAAGGGGTTAAAGATAGTCTATTCAATAAATGGTGTTGGAAAAATTGGACAATACTTGCAAAAAAATGAAACTAGACCAGTTTCTTATATCACACACAAGAATAAACTCAAAATGGACTAAAGATTTAAATGTTAGACTTGAAACCATAAAAATCCTAGAGGAAAATAGGTAGCAAAATTTCAGACATTTCTCTTAGCAATACATTTTCTAATATATCTCCTCGGGCAAGGGAAATGAAAGAAAAAATAAACAAGTGGGGCTACATCAAACTAAAAAGGTTTTGCACAGCACAGGAAACCATCCACAAAATGAAAAGACAACTTAATGAATAGTAGAACATATTTGCCATCTGGTAAGGGCTTAATAACCAAAATTTATAAAGAACTTATACAACTCCACACCAAAAAACAAACAACCCAATTAAAAAATGGGCAAAGGACCTGAATAGACATTTAACAAAGAGGACATGCAGATTGCCAATAGACATAAAAAAATGCTCAATGTCATTAACCAGAAAGATGAAAATTAAAACCACAATGAAATATCACCTCACACTTGTCAGAATGAATATCATCAGTAAGTCAACAAACAAGCGTAGGTGAGGATGTGGAGAAAAGGGGACCATAGTGCACTATTGATGGGAATGCAGATTGGTGCAGCCACTGTAGAAATTAGTATGGACTTAACTCAAAAATTAAAAATGGAACTGCGTTATGACCCAGCAATTGCATTTCTGGGAATTTATCCAAAGAAACCTGAAACACTAATTTGAAAGAATATATGGACCCCCTATGTTTAGTGCAGCGTTACTTACAATAGCTTATATTTAAAAGCAACCCAAGTGTCCATCAATAAATGAGTGGATAAAAAAAGCTGTGGTACCTTTACACAATGGAATACTACTCAGCCGTAAAAATGGAAATTTTACCCTTTGCAATAGTATAAATGGACCTGGAGAACATTATGCTAAATGAAATAAGCCAGTCAGAGAAAGACAAGTACTATATGATTTCATTCATATGTGGGATTTAATAAACAAACTGAACTAATAGACACAGACTCATAGATAGAAAGCAGGCTGACAGCTGTCAGGGGAGGGGAAGTGGAGGGTGGGAGGATTGAGCAAAAAAGAAAAAAAAGAGAAAGAACTCATTGACATGGACAACAGTGTGCTGATTGTGGGGAGGAGGGGTTGAGGGCATGTGGAAGAGGGTCTGGGGGTCTAAATGGTGATGGAAAAAAAAAAATAAAAAATTTAAAAAGGCCCACCTGGATAATCCAGGCCAATCTTCTCTTCTCAAGAGCCTTAATTTAATTATATCTGTAAAGACTCCTTTTCCAAATAAGATAATATTCATAGGTTCCAGGGATTAGGACATGAATATTGGGAGGGGGGTGGTGGTTACCACCATTCAACTCACTAAAGGTCTTGATATTTTTTCTCATGAATGTAAATAACTTTTATTTTGTTCTCTATAATGGCTAATTAACCTTTGCGTATTTGATAAAGAATATTTTGGCAAGTGGCAAGAAATACATATTTCCAGAAAAACATGAAGAAGCCCAATCATTCAGTTTTCGAGAAAGCAGGTTATAGATATATACAACTAAACACAGGCTTGAGGAGGATAAGGAGATTCCTAGAAAATCTTTCCCTGTTAAACCTTTAGGTACATTCTTAAATTCAAACTTGGTGACTGAAGTTAATGTTTCACAGAAATTTTATGAAAACTATGAAAGAAAACATTAAGCAAAAGCTCAAAACCGCATTCAATTCTTAGAAAGCCTTAAGTGTGTGTCACCTATGAGTATCGCCTTTCTAGATTAATAAAAGGTATTCTTCGCGTGACTGCTAGTAATTTACATATCATTGCCTGTGGTAGCTGCGTGAAAACAAGTGGCCTTGAAGAAGCAGAGCTGTGTTTCACATAGCAAAACTCATCAGAATTTGGCACGCTCTGTGCCTTTGTGGGGTGGCTGTTTGCAGGAAGATGCTGTCCCTTCCTGTGGGGGGGCAGCTGTAGGGATGAGGACACAGTGCTGTGTGTGACAGCTGGCCGCAGGTCACAATGGACAGCAAAAGCTTACAGGTGGCCAGTGAGAGGCTGTGGCCTAGACCAAGGCAGAGGTGCTGGGGAGGACATGCAGTGGTCTTAGTGAAAGATGGACCTGGGTAGCAACATGATGCTGCAGCAGGGCAGCCACGTGCTGCCCATGTTCCGAGGCTCCGTGGGGAAGCTGCAGCGGCAGCTGTGCAAGGGCGAGTTCGCCATGTTCAAGGACATTCTCATGTTTGAGAGTGACTTCATCCAGATCAACAAAAGAGGAGAAGTGATCGGCATGCACAACAATGCGGGGATGGTCACCGTGGGCATCGCATACACCAGCCCTGACCTCACAATACCTGATGTCATGCTGCTGGCACGACCCACTGTGAGCTGTGTGGACTGCACGGGACATGACCGACGCACCCGTGGCAAGGGACTCAAGTCAGCGAAGATCTTGGAGCTGACCAGGCTGCTTCCTTTGAGGCTTGTCAAGTTGTCCATCCACAGCCATGAGAACAAACAGCTCCACTTGAAGCTGGCCAGTGGCAGCTCTTTTTACCTACAATTATACTCCCCTTCAAATGCAAAAGAAGATCTGTTTGCACACTGGGAAGACCTGGTGTTCTTCCTGAGACCGCCCGTGGAGGCTTACAGCGGTACCCAGGCCATACCAGCTTGTGACATGATGGACATACTCATGTTCCAGGCAGAGGACAGAAAGAGCCCAGCCGTAAGTTTTTGAGGAAACTCAGAGAGGGGCCCGAGGGCTTTGGGAGGGCAACTGAAGGCTCTCCGGCTGCTCTCCTGGGCTGACTGGGGAAACATCGCCTGTGGAAGGGCTCTGGCCAGATGAGTCACTATGTGGAGGCCTTGCCACATTTGGGGCGGGGGGCGGGGGGCGGGGCGTGAATGCTTCTGAATATCCCAGATCGCTTAGATGTCAGCTCCTCTGACCTCATTGCTGATATTACACTGAGTGGCCAGATTATTGTGACCTCTGAACACATAATAATCTGGCCACTCAGTTTATATCCTATATAATAAAAGGCTAATATGCAAATTGTCCCCTCGACCAGGAGTTCGACCATCAGGCAGGCCGGTCAACTGCCCATGTCCCCTCCCCCTGGCCAGGTGGCCAGACCCCACCCTTGCATGAATTCATGCACCGGGCCTCTAATAATATATATATTTATACACACTACACACACACACACACACACACACACACACACACACACACTGAGTGGCCAGATTATTATGCGTTCAGAGATCATAATAATCTGGCCACTCAGTGTATAATGCTGCCAATAGCATCTGTTCTGGAACACATCTGCCATGGACTCAGGCAGTCTGATCTGTTGTGGGACATTTTTAACTATGAGAAAGCCCTTTCTTTATTTGCACCATGAACTGATTTTTGTATAAATATGTGGCATTGTAGCATGCTTTGCACACAGGCGCACAATTTGTTAGTAGCTATCAGAATGTAAAATGGCCATAGCTTTTGCCCAGCAGTCTCCCTTTAGGGATATTTTTTTGTATAAATGCTAAGACAAGTGCATACAATAAAAGTGTGAGGATGCTCCCCGGTGAGTCACGCTAGTGTTCTCTCTGGCACTGGAACTTGTTTGTCTCCAAACAAAGCCGCAGTGACCCTTGTGGGGATGCCAGAGGGGGTTCCTGCATTTCTGGGAGGATGGACTTGGTGACAGCCCTCTCTAGTCTCACTTATTTACTTCTCTACTTCCTTGTTTCTCTTCTCGGCACAGGCCATGGAGTTCCATGGAGAAGGTGCCCACGACCAGGTCAGCATCAGAAGCCTTCACATGGCCACTGAGGTGTCTGGGGCCACCTCTCTTGCTTATGCTGGTGGGGAAGGAGGCCAACAATATGCTTCATGGGACAACTTTGTGCTTAAGGACACGCTGTCTTTCCTAACCCTGGCACCGGCAGGGCCTGACCAGGTGGCAGTACCAGAGGCAGCAGCAGTAACATCCGAGGGCAGTGTGATTCCGGTTGCAGGAGGGGAGATGACCAGCAGACCTGTTACAGAGACCTTGGAAGGTCCAGGAGCTGGGCCCTTCGTCTCAGCCTGCCAGAGTAAAGACAATGAAGACCAGAGTGAAGAGAATGGAGACCAGAGAGTCTCCCAATGCCAAGCTGAAGCCCTTAAGAAGGAAAATGAAAAGGAGAAAACTCCCACCAAAAAGCCCTCCCATTCTGGTAGGAAGTGGAAGGACAAATCAATCCCAAGATCCCATGGAACCACTCAGGGAGATCAAAAGAAGAAAGACCAGAGCAGCCCAGGGGGCAAAGGGCATGGCTCTTCCCCCGAGGAATACAACAGCCTCAGTGTCACCCAAAAGAGGTCTAGATCATCTCAAAAGTCAAAAAGGAGCTGATCTAGAACTAGTTTGGGGAGGGGCGTCATAATCCAGAGATCTGTTCCTTCTCCCTCCCCCATTCTGCAGCTCTCCCGCGTTTAGGAGGGAACACTCTAGCCATTATGTGCATATCGACTTGAATGGATCTCCAATGTTATCATCCACCCACCCCTTTCAAGATGGGAAAACAGCTTTTCTGAAGTGGGTCAACTTTTTCATTTCTTGAAACTATATATCCCTTAAAAAATAAAGAATTTATAAATTGGCCTGATATGGCCTCAAAGAATTCCAGTCTGGCTCCCTTCTCCCTATCTAAGTTGAAGTGAGCATGTGATTGCTAGTATATGCTTGGTTGTTTGGACAAGAAAATCAAAATGCCCAGAGTTTGGTATGCTTGGAGGTATTACTGTGCATCAGATTGCCAATATGTTGAGCTTGCCAGTGTGTGAAAAATGACTATATCTGAAGTATTACATACTGCATGTTAGTAATAATTTGTGTCCAGAGATTTTAGTGGATTTGGAATGGTCCATTTGTCTAGAGTTCTTGTTTTTTCCAAATATTGTTTGTCTGGCACAACTGTGTGTTTGAAGAGGTAACTCTGTCTCGATTATTAGTATGTATAGAGTTGTACATTTGTTTGGGCGCATTTTAGCACTGACCATACTATTTGACTTACCACCACTTCTCCATCCTATAAAGTTTCAATCATGGCCTGTCCTTCTAGCTGGTGTGACCCAAAGCAAACATGGTTGTTGGTCTTGCTGGGATGCAGTTTCTCAATACTCCAGCATGATCCCTGTGCAGATGTCAGGCCATCGGAAGCATCCCAGCCACATGAGATGGCGAGTCCATAACTATACCCTATCGTAACAGTAGCCTACTTGCCACAGCTCTGAAGCACATAGTAATCCCATAGGGAAGGCCGCCATTAATTCTGCCCTTGAGGGTCTCACATTCTAGACTCTCATCCTCTCATTGGAGCTCTACCCAAGATTGGGGGTTTCTAAACAACTGTCGCCCAATAGCTCCCTCCGGCCTCTGCATCTGCACATGGTGAGAGCTTGTATGAGGCTGGAAATCAGGCTTTCCCAGAGGGAGTATAAAACCGATGAGATAATTTGGGCTTCATGCCCATCTTTCCTATTGGAAGGATACCTGACCTTGAATGTAACATTTAACCTCTCTAAATGTTAGGGATGGTAGTCTATAATAATAAAAGCGTAATGTGCTAATTAGACCAGACATCCTTCTGGACGACCTTCTAGACAAAGCTGGGGCTGTGAGGGAAGCCCGGGTCCTGGGTGTCAGAGGGAAGCCTGTGCTGGCAGCTGGGGGAAGGAATGCTGGGGGAAGGAAGGCCTACCCTTGCATGAATTTCATGCATTGGGGTTCTAGTAATAATAATAATAGTAATAAAGGGTGTTGTAAAGGTTAGTCTTGAGTTCAATTCAATTAGTCACAATGCACACTTCCCAAAATCCTTGGGTGCCACTGGGAACACAATTCAAGCACAGGGGTTATTCAGGCATCAGAGGAGTTGGTTTCAGAGTGGTGTCAGGAGATCTGGTAGCTGCTTCAGAGCCCCACATTGGGTGCCATGGAATGTCCACTGCCAATTCAAAGGCCAACAGGAACCCCAGTTTGGGATACGATGAAGAAGGAAAGTTCATTTAGTGTGAAGCTCCACAACCGTGAGTCAGCTGTGGGGCCAGGCCCCCTTCAAGGAGCAGCTCACTGTGCTGTGCTCCAGGGCGCCGGGTGCTTCTGCTCTGCTGCAGCAAGACCACTTCAGTGTTCCAGTGCCCTGGTGTTCCAGTGCCCTGGGAAACACAGTCATCCGTCCTCATCTTCAGTGGAAAGTGCACTCTGGGTAATTTCCAACGAAGGAGAAATAAAGCTATTCTGCTTAACATGCTTTCCTCTCTACTTGGAATTTTTTCATTCCGTAATTTTTTAATTTGAAAATAGGTCATGAGTACCTTTTTCAAGAAAAGACATTGAACTAGATGTTTGGGAAACAAAATCAATAATAAGGAAGCCAAAGCATAGTCTAAAGCAGTGGGATGCACAGGATGGACAAGGATAAGCTTCATTAGCATTAGTCTGGAACTTGTTAGAAATGCAAAATCAAGCCCCAAACTTCACCCAACAATTGATGCTTTAAGAACCCCTCCTGTGATTCTGATTTACATGCAGGTTTGAGAACCAGTGGTCTAAGGAAAGTAAGAAAGCCCAATAGATTTACAAAACAGTTTGATAAGGTGAGTAAGAATTATGTATAAATTCCTATTGGGGAAGTTTCTAATCTCTTCTACTTTTTATTTAGAATATACATACATGCTTTATCTAAAATGCATATAAGTTCTTGGCATCTTTCCCTGACATGAAACATTTCACTACTCTTTATCGCTTTCAGTATAAATTTCAAGATGTTTAGTATATCATTTGAGGGGTTCCAGGATTTGGCCCCCGTCTTCTCTCCTGTCTCATCTCTTGCCACTCTATCAACATTGTACAGCTTGTTGTAAGGAACCCCCCCACACACACACCTGACACACACACACACACACACACACACACACACACACACACATCATACTATTTTTACCTCGCCTCTTCCCAGAATATCTTTTCCTCATTGCCCTCTACAACTTTGGACAAAATTAGGACTCCACTAAGAAGAAATTTCCCCAGGGAAGTCTTTCCTAACTTTCCTATGGCCATTACAGCAGCTGCATATTACTCTGTCACAGAATTTATCACATTGTATTGTTACCCAGTTTATCTGTCCATCTCTACCACCTAACTGTTAATTCCTGCAAACAAGAATGTTTCCTATTCTTTTTTGTTGTTGTTGTTAATCCTCACCTGAGGATATTTTTTCATTTAATTTTAGAGAAAGCAGAAGGGAGGAAGGTGTAGAAAGAGAGAGAAGGTGAGAGAGAGAGAAACATCAATGTGAAAGAGGCATATTAATTGGTTGCCTCTCACACTTTGCTCTGACAAGGGTAGGGATTGAACCTGCAACCCAGGTACATGCCCTTGACTGGGAATCGAACCTGTGATCCTTCCTTGCTCAGGACAGTGCTCTGATCCAGGTGTTTTAATGCCTGGGACCTATTGAAGTAAAGAAGGTATTTAGAAGTGTAAAATAGAAGTATAAAAGGTATTTAATGGATGCATTTAAAAGAAGAAATATATTTCTTTGTAACAAGTTTTTGTATTATATGGTTTGTCACTCAGGTAAGTATATTCTTGTCCTTTAACTTTGGAATTATTACGACATTCCATAGATATGAAAGTTCCTGTCATTTTCAAACTCTTTGAATGAGTTTGTTGAAAAATTACTGAAAAAAAATTTTAAATAAGAATTTCATATATTCTCATTGATATTAATGGCAAGAATGTTTATAACTTTGGGTGAAATTTTGTGTGGGGATATCTGATAAAATGCTCCACTCTCAGTTGGCAGAATACATTGCCCAGACTAGAGGATTGTCCTTGTCTGAAAAGGGCATTATTAAGTGACTCCCTCACCATCTTGTCATGTTACACCAATTTTAAGGTTCTGTGCAAGCCAACAACTTTGTCTTTGTCAGTTTTACATAATATTTATTCAAAGATTTAAAGGATATCTATTATGTGCTAGGCACTAGAGGTACAATATAAATAACTTGTATTGGGAGATTATGTGATAAGCATTGAGAATACTATATACATACTCTGGGTGTTAATTCTACCCATAACCCATGGGGTTGGGACCATAATATCCTTATTAAAAGAAAGATTAAATAACTTGTTTAAGGTCACATGCCTAGTAAGTTAAAAGACCTCCCAACATAAACTCAGTTTGCTTTGACAATATTATTCTCAAATAACTATTTACTGATCTTCTTGGGCCTCTTCTAGGTTGCATACAAACTTGGTTAGATATGTCTTACTCTATTTTTATAGATGCCTTTGTCATCATGTACAACATTTTGGAATGCCTAGTAATTAGAATACAGGCAGTCCTCAGGTTACGCCGTATGTCGTTTCATAGTTACGTCGCCATCTCCCATTTATTTATTGAAAAAAAAAGTTCCGTCATTTCGACGTATGTACATATGTGCTTTATGTTTTTTATTATTTATTTACCACAAAGTAAAGGTCAGAAATTGTTATATTAAAAAAAATTTTTTTTTTTTTTTTACTGTTTCATTTCATTACTGCTGTGTATGTGCTCCATGTGCATGACGTAGGTGCTTATGTAGGTGGGTTCCGACTTACGGCAAAAATCGCAATACATCGCGCCATAGGAACAGATCTCCGATGTAACCCGAGGACCTACTGTAGAAACTTCTAGAGGTAGATGCTATCCATTTCTAGGAAACTTGTACAAAGAACTAATCTTATTGTAGTCTGTCATGTATGAGCAATGACTTTAAAAAAAAATTTAATTGATTAGACACCACAAGTTGCTTCAAATTCAATGTTCATGCCATTCATTTATCCCACAAATGTTGATTAAGTTACTACTATATATGAGATATGTCTTGGCCCTGGAACTATATACAGAAGGAGATAGGATTTCTCTCCTTGGAGAGATTATATCAAATGGGCAAAGACAGACAGACTACACAGAGTGATGTGTCTTGGGAGCAATAAGCACAGAGTACTGTGGATACACATGGAAGGACGTGTGACCTAGACTTGGGGCTGGAGGAAAGTTACAAATGGATTCCTAGAGAAAAATAAAGCTGATACCTTCCACTGAAGGACTGATGGATATCATGCTAAGGGAGGAGAAGATTATTTCTGTGTAGATGGAAATGTGTGGACAAACGTCTGGATGCCAAAAGTCACATTCACAGTGCATGTTGGGAAAAGTGAGGTTGAAGGGTATGCTGGAGGTCTTTTATTTCACAAATTTAAACCCTGTCCTAAGAAACATGGGAAATTCATGAAGAGCTTTCAGTGGTTAGAATGACAGATGTGAGTTTTTTAGAACTTCTTCTGGTTGCTATATGGAAAATCAAAGGGATAAAATAAATACTTGAAAGCAAGGAGATCCATTAAGTGGTTGTAGCCCTAATCCAGCAGCAGGTGATGTTGACCTAGGGGAGAGGCATTGGTATTAAGAGAAGTGGGAAGACTAAAAAGGTATCTAAGAATTAGAATTGACAAGACTTGGTGGAGGATTGTAGATGGGGGAGGAATTTGAGGTGATGTCCAGATTTCTGACTTAGTCAGCTGTCACCAGGCTAGGGAACTCAGAGGATGAATGCTTTTTAGCGAGGAACATGGTGAGTCCTGCTTTTGAAAGGCTGAACCTGTGAAGCCTATAGAACATTTTACAGTAGACTTGGACCCTGCTGGTCACAGGGAGTTTATGGATGATTTAAAGAGGATAATTATCAGGAATGAATAAAATGTCTATAGTGGGTCAAATGGTTTTTTAAAGCTTAAATTATTATCAGAGATTAATTCTTTCAACTTCGTGTAAGCCTGAAGTCGAGAAATATCCTTATACTGCTTACAAATAGTAAGTCTATATCTTGATACGATGTTTAGTACCCATTTAAATGTAGTTTTGATTGTCATGGTTCCATCAACTAAGACCATATAATTGAAAATAGATATCCCCACATGTCTTCAACAATCAGCCATCCCAAAGACACCACAGAACAGATATTTTCTTCATATTTTAGAATGCCTGAATTCAAATTTTAACTTTCATTGGTGATCAGGTTATTGGAATGAATTCTAGAATAGTCTAAATTTAAGATGAATATTTTGGGGTATTTTTAATATTTGAAATATATAATGTATTGAGGAAAATAATAAACAAGCTCACTATTTCAGAAGCTAGTATTTTTTTTTTTTGCTTACTTTCACAAAGCTTTAATCTCAGTGGAATCCATCCTCATCATTTTATTAACCTTGATAAAACTAGTGAAGAAATAGCTCATCACCAGTAAATGGGAAAATGTCAATGAATCATCAGTATCTAACAAGTCATATTGTACTTTACTTTAGTCAACTCTAATAATAGGTATTATACTCTGTGAACTGGCTGATGGTAAATGCTGCTTTCAAATGTTGAAGTTAGTTCTTCACTTTATGTCATTTTGAATACATGAGTGCTGTCCTAGGTATGTCAAGAGCCCTTGCCAGCTCATATGGTGAATCAGCACACCCAACTGTGCACCCACAGAGGCCTGCTATTGTTAGAATGTTGACCCAGGTTTCTATGGCAATACAATAGCCCTCCTAGAGAACACATCAGCATGTACAGTGTCAATACTGACTGAACACAAACAGACTCAATCTCTGTCATAAGTACAATCGGTCCGGTGAAAATGATTTGACTCAAAGCCCTGAACAAAAACTGTGCAACTGATAAATTCAATTGAAGCATACACTTTGCAGGTCTCAAATAAACTGTGATTCGCTCCCAGTAAAAAATAACCCTCGTGGGACTTTTATGTTCATCAGGCAGTCATTTAGTTTAAATTGACCAAAAGTGAACAGCACCCAGCAAGTGCCATTGGGTTTGAAATCTTTCTGGATTTCATCAGAATCTTCTAAAGTCCCTTTTCAGTGCTGTATCAACCTTATACTCAAAAAGGCAGCAGAGAAACAAAGTAACATAATCAGAGCGTATTTTAAGGTTATTAACAAAGTACTTTAGTCACATCAGTTGAAGGGAAACAGCTGTGGATGTTGAACCCCTTAATAAATTAACTCTCCTGTTGGTTTTTACAAGAACTCTCTGTCATCATGCCTGTTGTGTCTGTCATTTGCACCTGGTATGAGGGGCTTTGGAAGTGATCACGTATAATTTACATGTTATGCAGCCAGGCACCGTGCATTGTAGAATCATTATTTCTAATGCTGACTCCTTTAAATTTAAAGGAAACAAACCACAATGATTTGAATACAGTTTAGAAGATTACACATTACATTGAATTTTACTTACTGGCTTATAGATAACCTTACAGTTTTTTTTTTTACTTATTGTGTGTTTTGATTGGTGATGCTTAATTAATCCTAGTCATTATAATATCTAACTGTGATTTAGAATGTCACGCAAATGTGTGCCTGTGCTCAGAATGAATACTGTCAATCAACTTTATATACATGTATATATAATAAAGTTTTTAATATATATTCATATGTATAAAGTTATCTATATATATAAAAGCCTAAGCGACTGTTAGGGTGGCACAACCAACTGGAATAACCGGTCACTATGATGTGCACTGAGCAGGGAGGTAGGCAAGTGGTTAGGGGTGAGCAGGCAGGCAGGTGAGCGGTTAGGGGCAAGCAGTCCCAGATTGCAAGAGGGTGCAGGCCAGGCTGAGGGACCACTCCCCTGCCCATGCACGAATTTCATGCACCTGGCCTCTAGTATGTATATAAAACAAAGTTTTACTTTTCTTTCTTTTTTTATTTTTCCCCATGATCTTAGGTTGTTTAGAAAAAGTAGATTTCTCTGTTCTTTTTTCAGATCTTTTCCTCTCGTAAGGCAACAATCTTGTTGAAGTGTGCAAAGCTCTTTGAACAATGTGGAACCTTTAAACTCAACAATAGATAATTACAGCAATTAGACACTGATCAAACATACACTTTTGCACCTAGTTATTCAAATTTCTCAAGCAAGAGGGAGCTCATGAAGAAGGATATTGGAAGAAGAGGAAGATAATGAGGGCCAGGGAGGCAGAAAAATGGCTAACATACACCAATAGTGTCTTCCTTGCTCCAGGTTCTATGTTGTCATGCTTGGCTGGACTCCCAAAGACATTTATTAATTTGCAACTATCCCCCAAGTCAGCCCCTTCTTTGCAGACTTGTGCACCCACAAGGGCTTCTTCGCTTCACATTACAATCCTCTCATCTACAAATGAAAGACATCAGTCATCACTGCGGTGTCTGACTTCTGCCTGAGGTTTCTGCTGTTGGCAACAAGTCTCTAAGGACCTGCTGCCTCCGAAAATAACCCCATAAAGTTCTCATGCTGCATCCCTCAAACATAAATTTCTCTCTAGTTTGAAATCCTTCTGGATGATCATTTCTGCTGAGGGGAGAGCATGCTGTAGATAAGGTTGCTTTAGTCAGTCAGTGGCCAAGGCGCTCATGCCAATGAGAGCCAAATAGATGGTTTTCAGTGACGTGCTTTACGTTCCCTTTTCATGCATTTTTGTTTGTCATTGGTGAATGTCTGTGGATACTGGGAATGAATGATTGGTTCTCAGAAGGCCCTGAGCTCTACCCTCTCTAATTTTGGATTTGACATACCCAAAGCTCAATCACATTCTGAGGGAGAAAGACTCACTGAAGTCACCAAACCCATATCACAGAAAGAGAATTTCAACTCCTACTGCCACTCAACTTATTAGGACACACTAGAACAGTGCAACACATTTATTTTAGCATGTTCTCAGACTAAGAATCTCTCTTATTTAAACAGAGTGATCCAAGGATTGCATTATCTAGAAATGGGTCCACTCAAAGTCCAATGCATGGTGATAAGTATGGGGTTTTACCCATATTTATAACTAACTATGGAAAAAGTTATGAAGTGAGGTGTATTAGTCAGGGTTCTCTAAAGAAACAGAGCCAATTGATATATATATGTATGGAGAGAGAGAGAGAGAGAGAGAGAGAGAGAGAGAGAGAGAGAGAGTTATGTTGGAATTGGGTCATGTGATTATGGAGGCTGGGAAGTCCTCCAATCTGCCATCCACAACCTGAAGACCTAGAAAAATCAGTGGTGTAATTCAGGCTGAGTCTTAAGGCCTGAGAACTTGGGGAGCCAGTGGTGTAAGTTCCAATCCAAGTTAGAAGGTCTGAGGATCAGGAGGCTGATGGTGTCAGTCCCTGTCTGAGTTATGTTAGTACATGCAGACCCAAGAATAGGCCCAGAGACTAAAAATCTATCTCTGTGAGTGGAGGGCAGGGAACGGGCTGGCCACTCTAGTACCGTACTTAGTAGAATTTATTGGGGGGAAATTATGTACGAGGTGCTCTTGGGCAGATGGAAGACGAAATAGATCCCTGTGCCACTTGGCAGACACCGAAGGATTATATAGGGTAAATAGAGGAGGGGGAGATAGTCAAGGTACTAGTGTCTGAATGCTACCAGGCACAGGAAATTACTCTACGTGCTTGAACAGGTCAGGACAACAGCCTGTTCCAGGAACCAGCACATGGTGGGAGGAAGGGGAGGGGTGCTGCCTTACGTCAGAATGAACATTGATTATGATCAGACAGTCTCTAAGGGGGGTTTGCAGTAAGCAATCTCCATTCTGGCCCAGGCCCAGCACATGGGTCATACAGTGGTCACATTATGAAATAGTTTTTCTTCCACAAATATGAAGGCCTGAGAGCTGGGAGCATCGATAGAAAAAGGCAGCAGATGGATGTCCCAACACAGGCAAAAACAGAAAATGTGCATTTCCTTCTGTGTTTTTGTTCTGTTCGAACCCTCATTGTGAAGGCAGTCTTCTTTACTATTCTACTGAGTCAATGCTAATCTTTTCTGGAAACACCCTCCCAGACACACCCAGGAATATTCTTTTGCCAGCCATCTAGGTATCCCTTAGCCCAGTCAAGTCGACACACAAAATGAACCTTTTTATAAGGGCAGTGGTGGAAGCTATAGATTGGCTCAATTAAAACCATTTCCAACCCCGAAGTGCATGCAGAAACACACACATTTCTCAGAAAGCCTGGCAGCTAGGGCTCCTGACATGACTTAAGTTTCACCAGCTAGATGTTCTAGTGCAAGATTGAATCAGAACTGAATTCCCTGGGAAGAGAAGCTAATTTGCAGGCATGGATCCTGGCAGAGGCAGCTTGTTCTGGACCCAATAACCCTAGGGCAGCATCCCAGTTTAGCAGGTGATATGCTGCTGTGTTAGTATTCCTCCCCCAAGTGAAGGCAGCATTCCTGATGATGGCAGGAGAGTGGTTCTGCAGGTTGGGTTTATCCCCTGTGTGCTCCTCCAGCCCAGCTAAAGGTTTTGCAAAACCCAACTCCCTGAAATAAATCCTTCTGTTTATAATAGGTTGAGGGGTTTTATCTGTGATTGAAACCTGATGTAAAGAAGTGCCAAGAGAAAAGAAGACTAAACAAGACAGCCATTAGTATTTGTTGACCACTCATTTCCCATTTACCAATCTAATCTAATTTCAATTTCTGGAACAATACTTTTGACTAGGAATTACAGCTTCACAGAAAAGAAAATTAATTCACAGAGCAGTTAAGAAATTTATCTTGAGTCACACAGTGTACAAGCAATAAAGCCATGATTTTAAGCCAGATCTGTCTTATAGCAAGTCCCATGATCATAATCACTATGCTGTTAAGCCTCCCCAGGAAAAAGGAAAATGGAGTCATTCACAATAACTTGTCAGGAATGATGGAGGGCAATTTTGTTAAGACTAAGAAACAATAATTTATTATGTTCTTAAATACTATTGGGATTCATCATTACTGATTAATATTTAGATTTGTTAAACATTACATATTGCCTTACTCCTATTCAGGAAACAATTGGTCACTTTGGATGGACTCTTTATGATTTTGCACATTGATGGCTTGTGGTTTAAGTGCTAGGTTGGTGCATCATCTCTGTGCTCTGCTGGTACTTCTGTGTTCAGCATCTGGCCTTTAGTTTGTCCCGTCAATAAGACTGGGTTTGTACTTAGAATGAACAACCATTCCAATTTGCCCAGGGCTGTCCTAGTGTTATAAATGAAAGTCCCATATCCTGGGAAACTCTTTAGTCGGAGCAAATAGGAATGGTCCTTACTCTATTTGTACCTCCCTTCTTAGTCTGCTGTTATCTTCCCTCTCCTCCCTGCGCTAACAGCTTTTATTACTGGAAATGCACCACAGCTGAGTTTTGTTGTTTTTTAGCTACTAGTCTTTTCAGAGAGCAAACGCCTGTCACCTTTGTCTACTAATGAGCTCGGGTCCCCTGGGCAGGGATGTGTTCTTTGATTCTTTTCCCAGAGGACCAAGCAGCCCAGCCCAACCTGGACTGCCTCTCTTCCTTGAGGCACACATGGCATAAAATATCCCCCAAAGCAGAAATAACTGACGGCAGGCGCAGAGTTTACTTTTGGTAGCATGGCAACCACTGCGGGCAGTTTTTGAAGCTGCTTGTTAGTGTGAGTTATTTTGCATACAGTTATTTGTTAGCTGGGCTAGAAACGTCCAGCTCCCTGCAAACCTTGTTTTCTTACAGATGATTTCCCCCTCAGAAACCTTTATGATCCAAGAGAGATTTGAAGATATTTCACAAGTAATAAGAAATATCTGCCAACACCCTTTCAAGTGGTTGAGAGTATTCATGCATCCCCAGCTTAAATTACTTTAGATTATTTCTTATTCCTTGACTAGTAAATTATAGAGAACAAACCTGTACTCAAATATTCTTTTCTATTCGATTGAAGATAATAGCTTACTCTCCATCTCATCCAGTTGTATATGCTTCACAATGACAACTGGAAATTATTCGGGGAATTTGTTTGGCAATTACCTACCCATTCTCACCCACAACTAAAAAAAAAAAATTACTGGTTCTAATAATTTGCAACCTATCCTTAATTTACTTATACAGTTTTATTTTCCACCACTCTCCAATCCATTTTACATTTTAGGTAATCTCACTGACCTAAAAATAAGCACTCACAATCATTTTCTCTGTCCACCATTGGCGTATTCTCTCCTCTGTTCTTTGTTGATATCACCTCAGCTCAGGTAATTACTATTATTGATATCATTGTAATTAACCCAGTTATTAATTAGCTGGAAAGAAACAAAGGGAAGGCCAAATATTATAGGCATGCCCAGTAATGTCTGGCCGACATAGGGAAGGTACTTGCCTAGCAGTCACACCTGGGGACAGGTCCTTGCCCAGAATGCGTGTGGCCACTCCGAGGGTGTGAAATCTGAGAAGCGTAAGCTCCTGAACAAAGGAGTTCCAGCTCTCTTGCTTTTGATACTTTCACCTGACCAATGGCTTGTGAGGCTCTCATGCTCTGCACTGGTCACATGGGTCACAGCCATGTGGATCCCACACACGATGGACTGATGGACTGGAACTAGTCTGATGCTACTGAAACGCGGAAACTAAACTGAAACACGTGGTTTCTTTCTGGGCAGGATGCGAAGGTGATTTCTTTCCCCAGTTCTTGTCCAGGTGGATTTGAAGAATGAAGCCATGGACAAAAGGTGGTATAAGAAAAGGTGGAAATTTATTGGAAATAAGTACAGACTCCCACATGGGGAGGGGGTCTTTTCAAAAAAATATATTTTTATTCATTTCAGAGAGGAAGGAAGAGGGAGAGAGAGATGGAAGCATCAATGATGAAAGAGAATGATTGATCAGCTGCCTCCTGCATGCCCCCTACTGGGGATTGAGCCCGAAACCCTGGCATGTGCCCTTGACCAGAATTGGACCTGGGACCCTTTAGTCTGCAGGCTGATGATGTATCCACTGAGCCAAACCAGCTAGGGCTCATTTGTCTTTTGATACTAATGTGATTCCTTGTCTCCAGGTTAGAAAAGTAAAGTTGAAGATAGGGCTCTGGTTGAACTATTACTTTTCTCATTTTTCAGTGGGATAAATTTGCCTTTCCATCAGGCTTTTGGACCTGTGTCCGACTTACTACCTTTAAAAAACTTTCCCTAGGCTTTTTGTTTTACCTTAGGTTTTTGTTTGTTTGTTTGTTTGTTTTTTCTGGATTATTATGTTTTCTTGGCTTCTATCTGAGAAGTTAGGTTAATAGCACTGATTTTTTTTTTTTTTAAAGATAAAGTTCCCTGACCAGGTAGCTCATTGGTGGAGTGTTGTCCTCTACACCAAACGATTGCAGGTTCGATTCCCACTCAGGGCAAATGCCTGGGTTGCAGGTTCAATTCTGGGTCATTCCCTGGTTGAAACTTGTAAGGGAGACAACTGATTGATGTTTCTTTCACCTCTCTCTCTCTTTTCTCAAGTCAGTGCAAATGTCCTCAGGTGAGGATTAAAAAAATAAATAAATATAGGTAATTTGCTTAAACTTAAAAAAAAAACCTGAAATATTTTTATTTTTTGCTTAAATAATTCACTAAAATAAACTAGAAAACTTCTTGTAGAATTAAGACTTCTTGGAGAAGGGCCAAGTACAAATTCATGTTTGATATTAATTCTCAAGTGATCTTTAACACACGGAAGCATTTTCAGAAAAGTATGTTACATTCATTGTCTCTTGTTAATGGCAATGTGAAACCTGGGCAGCTAGAAATGAACTATATAAACTAGCATCTTGATTGTCTAGAGATATTAAGAATTTGGGAAATTTTACTAATGTACTCAGGCTAAAGACTGAAAACTTCCTGCCCTGGCAGGTGTGGCTCAGCTGGTTCAGTGTCATCCCATGAGCAGAGAGGTTGCTGGTTTGATTCCAAGTCAGGGCACATGTCTGGGTTGTGGGCAATCCCCAGTAGGGAGCGTGCAGGAGGCATCTGACTGATGTTTCTCTGTCATTGATGTTTCCATCTCTCTCTCCCTCTCCCTTCCTCTCTCTCTCTAAAATCAATAAAAACATTATTTTTAAAAAAGACTGAAAACTTCCCTATGTGCCTCACTGGCATAGAATGTTTATTTTTAGAACCTGAAAATAATTACATAATGTAGCCTAAACTCCTACATTTGAAAACAACCCAATGCAATGAAAGTTCCAGCTTTGCAAAAGTTTATTTGATATTGCTATTTGAGGATAGAGAAAGGAAAAGATGCTTTCCTTTGTAATGAATCCACTTGGGAATTATTTTAATAGGGAAAAGGCCATAATATTACTTCTTTAGTGTCTTTACATAAGATATAATAAAGTTTTGGAAATATAGGTGTTGAAGTCAAACAATATTAATTTCAGTTCAATGTTTTCTCTCTTGTTAAGTTTTTCAATATCTCTTGGTATAAGATTCCCCACTTGTAAAATTAAGTTGATAAAAACACAGTTTTATGGTAAGGATTAAAGGAGAAAATTTTAACATTATTCTTGAAACATATTAGGCCATGAAATATATATTTCATATTCCTCCCTTCTTTCTAAAGCATAATTCTGAGTTTATTCCCTTAATCCAGAAATTCTGACCCCTCATTCATTATCAAATGTCTGTAATTTATTTACTTAAAGTCAGTGACAGAGAAACAAATGGGGAGAACCCGAGACCCTGAAAACGCCATCCTGTCTTTCCACAAGTCACCCTTGTTCTGTAGGTCACCAAGAAATGAACTATAGAAGCTTGCCTCTTATCACTCCGAGGCTTTGGCCCTAAGCCACAGTGCAGCACCTTAGAGGTGACCTACACTGAACACCATGGGTGACTTCTTTTCATAGTCCAGTGGCATAGGTAGTGCCTCCTTTCTCCTCACCCCTATGTGAATCTTGCCTTGCTTTTTATTTTTATTTTTTTTATGAGTTTATTTGAGCCAAACTATTGACAATTGCCAGGAAGCAATATCTCAACAGATTGGGATAGGGCTCCAGAGAACGGTGGTTTCTCATCTATTTTTATACATTGCAATAAAAGGAAGGGACATAGGTGGGTTACATGAAATCCATTGGTGATAGACTAGAGAGGCAGGAGAAAGCAAAGCAAGAAAACCCCTGGGATTGGATAAAAAGTAAAATGATAGACACACACTTAGGTGGGTGCAGGAACAATTAACATGATAACAATGAAGGAATTTGTGGTATCTGTCCTGGCACCCAGGCACATTAGATTGTGCCCCAAGGGGTTCTTGCTTTGCTTTTGATGCTAATCAAAGGATGGTGAAAGTCCTTAATAAGCATAGCTGTTCTGCTAGGGGAAACGATTTTTCCCCTTCTGAAAAAAGTGCCACTGGCAGGACCCTCTGCCCCTCTCCACCCCCTAACTCTCTCATCCCATGGGCTTGGGGGCAAAGGACTGAGCACAGCTCAGTCAATCCCTGCCTCTCAACCTTCCTTTTGGGAGCCTGCTGCCTGCAGGAAGGATATGCTCTCCTGTGTTTCTTCCTGCTGGAAGTTCAGGGGTGGCCTGGTGTCACCAATGTAAGGTTCAATGTAGGGAAGTGCATTGCTGCCATGCACCTATGCCGTGTTTCCCAATACGGCGTAAATATTAATAAGATGGTATTCTTTCCCTCCCTCATCTGCCATTTTGTGTAATCTCCCTCTTGGCTCAGGGCTTTAGTAGTCAATCAGATGTGTCAGCCTCATGCCTTCTTGGCCCACCTTTTCCTCTAGCCATGCTGAATAACCAGCTTTGGGTAAGTGTACCCTGATGGCAGTTTACCTCAGATGCACTTACTGCTCACTCCCTGCTCCAGGCCTTTGGATGCCTAAGAAAACTTTGCCAGCAACTACAATGGCATGGCACTCATGTATGACAACCTAGAAGTGCAAGGGAGTGAACACACTTTCTGTCCTGGTTTCAATCTCCACCCTTCAATACCATTCCCTGTAATCACTTCCCAGAAATGAATTATCTGCCTGCAAGCCCATGTCTCGGGCTTTCTCTGAGAAAGAGACCTAGGCTTAGAGAAGCAGATAACTATTTATGTCTTTCCTTCTCTACAATATCTCTGGTAACCATGGAGTTTGAGGAACAGAATTTAGTAAAATTTGAGGATCAAACTAATACATAAAACATTTGTGTTGTGTTTGTTTTCCTGTTGCTTCCAATTAAAACACCTACATTAACCTAATACATTGGTCATATTTCCCCCTTTTCAGCTTTCAAAGATTTGTTCATGAGTTTTTTTCCATGCCTGGAATGTACTTTTTATCATATCTACCTATTGGAAATTCTACTTCCCCATAGGCCTTCTCTCATTTCCTCAAAAGTGTGCTTACCCTTTTCACCCTGGTCCCAGTGAATTTTTTGGTGAGGATTTTACCCCTACTTTGGTTGGTCACTGAACCTTGATTGCTTTAATCCACGAGCAAAGGCAATTTTAATAATGGCTACGCCAGACTTGAGAGCACACTTGTGTCTCAGGCTGCTTTGGTTTAATCTTGAAATGTGCAGGTAGATTTTTCCTAAGCTGGTGTGGCCTGAGCAGAGTTTTGATGAATAACTTTTGGATAACAGAGGCCAAAGAAATGTTTTATATTTAACTATATTATTGAAAAAATTAGATAAGGCAAAGCTTTAAACAGCAACTAAATTTTCTGTGGGCTACAAGAGTTCTATAAGCTTCTAGCTTCAAGTCATTTTTGCCATACCTGGGTAGAGAGAGGACTTATCAGGGTATTCTGCTCATGGTCTCACAGGTCAGACCAGGATGTGGGTTGATTTGGGCTCTTACCTGCAGGCTGTGAAGAAGAATATGCTCTCAGTCTCATTCAGATTATTGGCAGAATTTAGTTCTTTGAGGTTGTAGGACTGAGGTCCCCATCTCCTTTCTGGCTGTTAGCCAGAGTTCACTCTCAGCTCCTAGAGATGAATTTCTGGTCCTTCTATATGGCCCCTTTATCTTTAAAGCCAAAATCAGCACATCAAATTCTTCTTGTGCTTCAAATTTCTCTGACTTTCCCTTCTACTACTGATTATATTAAAAAAATTCTCTGCTTTTGTTTTCCCCTAAAAAGCTGAATAATTAAATTAGGCCCACCCAGATAATCTCCCTGTAGTCAACTGATTAGTTACCTTACATACTAGTACATCTACATAATCTGTTTTGCCATGTAATCTAACATAGTCATGGTCATGGTCTCTCATCATATTCACATCCTGGAAATATGGGTGGAGTAATATAAGACACTTTATTGAAATCTACCTACTATGTGGGCCAATCTTTGATAATACTGCTTTCCTTTTGAGGTACAAGAAGGTAATAGAGCAGGAGTCCAGAATCTAGTACCGTGGTCACTGGTAGCAGTGGTGTAAGGTTTGGCCACCAGCGCCCAATTATCAGGTAGAGTATGGGGAGGCATGATTTCCTCATGAGATCAATTTCTCTGTGTGTGTATTACTTCTGGTTCACAAGTCTGATTCTCTTTACCTCAAGAGTGTGTGAAGTACTCAATATCCTCTAATACATTTATTTTCTGATCAAATTTGTGTTGTGTTTGTTTTCCTGTTGCTTCCAATTAAAACACCTACATTAACCTAATACATTGGTCATATTTCCCCCTTTTCAGCTTTCAAAGATTTGTTCATGAGTTTTTTTCCATGCCTGGAATGTACTTTTTATCATATCTACCTATTGGAAATTCTACTTCCCCATAGGCCTTCTCTCATTTCCTCAAAAGTGTGCTTACCCTTTTCACCCTGGTCCCAGTGAATTTTTTCTTTTTCTTTTTTAAATTTTATTTGGTACTTATCACATTTTACCTTGATTTATAGTTAAATGTTGTGTCATATCATCACTGGAATCTATTATAGAGCTTCAAAAGTCTTTAAGGATATTGTAGTGGTTGAATGGTGGCCCCCAAGAGATAATTCTATGCCCTAATTCCTGGAACCTGTGAATGTGACCTTATTTGAAAAAGAGCCTTTTAATGTAATTAAGTTAAGGATCTAGAGATGAGATCATTCCGGAATTAGCATTTGCCCTAAATCCAATAAGGAGCATTCTTATAAGGGAAAAGCAAAGGGAGATTTGAAATAGACATGCACTGAGACACAGGGGAGAAGAGCATGTAAAGAGGGAGCCAGAGATTGGAGTTACACAGCCTCAAGCCAAGGAATGCCTGGAGCCACTAGAAACTGGAAGAAGAAAGGGAAGATTTGACCTTAGAGTCTTTAGAGGAAGTACACTCTGACTTCAGACTTCTGGGCTCCAGAACAGTGAGAGTAATTTTTTATTGTTTTAAGTAACACAGTTTGTGGTCATAGTAACTATACATGGGTCAGGTGGGTACTTAAAATATTGAGGGGTCCACTCTGTAAATTACATAATTGTCTAATCACTATGCTGTACATTTAAAACTGATACAGAATAATATTTAATACTAGAAGCCTAGTGCACAAAATTCGTGCACGGGGGTGGGGCCCACCAGGATCAGACCTAAACGGGCAGTCGGACATCCCTCTCACAATCCAGGACTGATGACTCCCAACTGCTTGCCTGCCTGCCTTCCTGATTGCCCCTAACCGCTTCTGCCTGCCAGCCTGATCACCCCCTAACCACTCCCCTGCAAGCCTGATTGATGCCTAACTGCTCCCCTGCCAGCGTGTTTGGCCCTAACTGCCCTCCCCTGCAGGCCTGGGTCCCCCCAAACTGCCCTTCCCTGCAGGCCCGGTCACCCCCAACTTTCCTTCTCTGCTGGCCTGGTCACCCCTAACTGCCCTCCCCTGCAGGCTTGATTGCCCCAACTGCCCTCTCTTGCAGGCCTGGTCCCTCCCAACTGCCCTCCCCTGCTGGCCATCTTGTGCCGGCCATCTTGTGTCCACATAAGGGCAGGATCTTTGACCACATGGGGGCAGCCATCTTGTGTGTTGGAGTGATGGTCAATCTGCATATTACTCTTTTATTAGATAGGATAGAGGCCTGGTGCATGGGTGGGGGCCAGCTGGTTTGCCCTGCAGGGTATACCGGATCAGGGTGGGGGTTCCCTTGGGGTGTGGGGCGGCCTGGGTGAAGGGCCTGGGGTGGTTTGCAGGCTGGCCACACCCCCTGGTGACCCAAGCAGAGGCTCTGGTATCTGGGATTTATGTATCTTCTACAATTGAGACTTTGTAGCCTGGAGCGGAGCCAAGCCTCCTGCTTGCTCCGTGGCTGGCAGCCATTTCTGTTGAGGTTTGTGTATCTTCTATAATTGAAACTTTGTAGCCTGGAGAAGAGGCCTAGGCCAGCCAGGGCTGAAGAAGCTTTGCTTCCTCCATTGCTGGGGGCAACCCTTGCCTCCTGTTCTTTCCAGCTCTGTAGCTGCTGCCATTTCTATTTGGATTTGTTTACCTTCTATAATTGAAACTTTGTAGCCTTGAGTGGAGGCTTAGGTGGGCAAGGGCAGGCAGAAAGCTTGGCTTCCTTTTTTACCGGGGAAACCCAAGCCTCCCTCCTGCCTCTCTGTGGCTGTAGCCATCTTGGTTGGGTTTATTTGCATATTTGCTCCTGATTGGCCGGTGGGCGTGGCCTGTGGGCGTGGCTTGTGGGTGTAGCGGAGTTAGGGTCAATTTGCATATTACTCTTTTATTAGGTAGGATAAGCTGTAATTGAAAAAAGATATATAAATAGTATATTACACATATGTACTGTATTTTTATGTAACATATCTATATCCTATCTAATAAAAGAGTAATATGCAAATTGACCATCACTCCAACACACAAAGATGGCTGCCCCCATGTGGTCAAAGATGGCTTCCCCCATTTGGACACAAGATGGCTGCAACAAGATGGCCAGCAGGGGAGGGCAATTGGGAGGGACCAGGTCTGCAAGGGAGGGCAGTTGTGGGCAAACAGGCCAGCAGGGGAGGGCAGCTGGGAGGGACCAGGCCTGCAAGGGAGAGCAGTTGGGGGTGATCAAGCCTGCAGGGGAGGGCAGTTAGGGGTGACTAGGCTGGCAGAGGAGGGAAGTTAGGGGCGACTGGGCCTGCTGGGAAGGGCAGTTGCGGGGGACCCAGGCCTGAAGGGGAGAGCAGTTGCGGGGGACCAGGCCTGCAGGGGAGGGCAGTTAGGGGTGAGCAGGCCTTCAGGGGAGAGCAGTTAGGGGTGACCAGGCCTGCAAGGGAGGGCAGTTGGGGCAATCAAGCCTGTAGGGGAGGGCAGTTAGGGGTGACCAGGCCAGCAGAGGAGGGAAGTTTGGGGTGACCGGGCCTGCAGGAAAGGGCAGTTTGGGGGGATCCAGGCCTGCAGGGGAGGGCAGTTAGGGGTGACCAAGCCTAAAGGGGAGGGCAGTTAGGGCCAAACATGCTGGCAGGGAAGCAGTTAGGCATCAATCACGCTGTCAGGGGAGGGGTTAGGGGGTGATCTGGCTGGCAGGCAGAAGTGGCTAGGGGCAATCAGGAAGGCAATCAGGCAAGCAGTTGGGAGCCAGCAGTCCTGGATTGTGAGAGGGATGTCTGTCTGCCCATTTAGGCCCAATCCCGATAGGGTCCCAGATTGGAGAGGGTGCAGGCTGGGCTGAGGGACACACCCCCCCATGCACGAATTTCGTGCACCGGGCCTCTATTATATATATAAAAGCCTAAGCGACCGTCTCAACCGAAACAACCGAACGAGTGACCAAACAGGCTGTGTGGGGCAACCAGGCTGGCAAGGGGGTTAGTGAGGGATGACCAAACGACTGAACAGTGGGCTGTGTGGGGAAACCAGGCCTGCAGGGGGGCAGTTACGGGTGACCAGGCTGACGGGGGGGGGGGCAGTAAGGAGCAACCAGGCTGGTGGGGGGGGCAGTTGGGGGAGACCAGGCTGGCAGGGGGGATAGTTGGGGGTTACCAGGCCATCAGGGGGGGGCAGTTAGGGGTGATCAGGCAAGCAGGCAGGTGAGCAGTTAGGAGCCAGTGGTCCCAGATTGTGAGAGGGATGTCCAACTGCCAGTGGGATCGGGCCTAAACCCTCAGTCGGACATCCCCTGAGTGGTCCCAGATTGGAGAGGGTGCAGGCTGGTCTGAGGGGACCCCCTGTGCACAAATTTCATGCACTGGGCCTCTAGTAGATATATAATATATACATTAATATATATTATATGCAGATATATAATATATACTAGTAGCCCTGCGCACAAATCCATGCACCAGTAGCTTGCCAGTAGCTCTCTGCCGCCCTCCTGTAGCTCTCCGCTGCCCGTTTGTAGCTCACTGCCCACCCTCCATCTGATCTGTGATCTGGTAGTTATGTGGTCGGTCGTTATGCTTCATGGCGTAACAACCATTTGCATATTACATCTTTATTATATAGGATTATATATCTATATATTAATATATATAGAAAGATTTGTTAAAATGGCACTGAGCTATCTCAATTAATTCAAAGACTAGAGTGAGGTTGCTGGGCTTAAAAGGCAACTAAAGCTGGCTGGTATGGCTTAGTGGTTGAGAGTCAACCCATGCACCAAGGGGACACAGGTTGGATTTATAGTTGGAACACATGCCCGAATTGAGGGTTGTGGGTCCGATCCCCAGTAGGGGGTGTGCAGGAGGCCGCAGATCAATGTTCTCTTTCATTGATGTTTCTATCTCTCCCTTTTCCTTCTGCTCAAATCAATAAAAACATATTTTTAAAAAGGCAACTAAAACTAGGCATGTATATACTATCAAGATCACTAATGTGCCTGAGCCAGCTCTACCAGTTCACTAGAATCAGGAATTTTGTAAGCTAGTTGTAAAACACAGCCATTATTAAAAATTAAATTTAAGAAATTTACATTTAAGTAAATTATTTAGGTACTAACTAAACAGGTCTTACCATTTTTTAATTTCTTTTAGTATTATCAATTTTAATATTATCTATTCATATTTTACTGTTACCCATGCCCTTGAAATTATTTACATTATTGTATCTATATGTTGGAAATACTATGTAATGGTATGTGTGCTATTGTGTTCTCTTTCCAATGCACATTCAGTGACATCCCACTAGTAGTTTGAAATCAGCCATGATAAAAAATATTTACACCACAGAAAATGAAAAGTGCTGCAATTAGTGTTTTCTTGTTCTTTGTGTTTTGTTTTGTTTTTAAACCAAGGAACTGGTTGTTAACCATTATCAGCATATTAGTTTTCAGGACTCTCCTTGCCTTTTTTCTCATTTTTAAAATGTTGTTGCTTCATTATTCCTTTCTCCCTATTGGCCAGTTATCTCTGTATTTTTTGTATGTGGAGGAAACATGGCTACCCAGAAGCTTTAAGATTCACAATTTAAGTCCAGGCACTCAAAGATAGTGCTATGATGATAGTACTTGTGACAACCCAGGGATGGGCTGAGATAAGAGGAAATTCCCAGAGCAGGGATTCCGGGTGGTAATCTCAAGATTACCCATCATATTATCATAGTTGCATCCCCTGTTTAGAGCTTTCCCTTAAAAGATTCTCCCATAAGTTAATTGCTTTGGGTATTGTCAGTAAGTTCATCTCACAGTGTCCTAATTGTCTTCTCTTCACTCCAGTCTTTCACTACTGTTCTCAATGCAAGTTAGAATTATTTTGCCAGATTCAAATAGCTAGATTGGTCTCTTCCTATGAAAGTGGAACTTTGACACAAGTTTAAGGCAGCGTAGTCTTTCAAATTCCCCAGGGAGGGCTAATAAAACAAAAAGATTCTTTTTGAAAGCAAGTTAAAATCTCACTAAGCCCAGGAAGTTTGGAGGATCTATTTCCCCAAACTCCCATAACTTTGGTCAATTTGTTAAAATGTATTCTCTACAAAATGAAGGGTTCTTTTTCAAAATTGTTTCAAAGATGAGGAACTCTCCTGAGCTTTGCCCCCAGCCAAGATAATAGAAAAATGCTTACTGGACAGAATGATGCAACTACAGTCTCTCTACTAAAATGATGTATTACTCCAATTACATGTCAAAGCTGCATATAATTTCTTTGCTTGATATAGAAAAAGCAACCACTGCAGGGGTTCCTTGTTGGATCTGTCACCTGAGATTAAATTCCATAGTTTCTATTCTTCTTTAAATTTTTTAAAGAATCATCTGACTCTCCTAGAAATCCATTTGTGACTAATGACAAAATATATATTGCTCTTCTGGTTGACTTTCATCCCAAAACAATTTGTCTGCAATAGTTTTTTCTTTTTTAATATCTGTAAATGAAATACCTGCCAATCAATTTAAAAGGTTCATGTTCAAATACTGAGTTTTCTGATTTTTCTTTTAATTCTAATAATTATATAGAAACTTGACTTTCAAATTAAAAACACATAAACCAATTGAGACTAAACCATGTTATAATAAAATACAAAAATATACATTTTAATTTCCAAAATTAAAACTCAACATTCTTCTTAATATGGATCATGTCCAATATTTATATTACTACCTATTAGATATTTAGATAACTAAGTCAGAGCTCTTTCTCGTACTTTCTATTTTTCCCCTTAGTACTTTCTTCTAAAATCTCTGCACAGTTAATCCAATATAATAAAAGGGTAATATGCAAATTGACCCTAACAGCAGAATGACCAGAACAACCACTGGACCAGTCACTATGAGGTGCACTGACCACCTCTTGGTACCTTTCATGGCCGGCAGACTCCGATCGCCTGATGGCCACCTGTGGTGGTGGTGGGGCCGGCGAGCGGGTGGGAACAGCTAACCTCTCGGTTCCTTCTCCCGGCTGTCAGGCACCGATCACCCAATAGTGAATGGGGAACCGGGGGTGGATGGCAGCGGGGGGGGTGGGGCCAGCTGTGGGCAGCTGGGGAAGGTGGCCCTGATCACAGGCCAGGCCTAGGGATGGTACCCACAGATGAATTTCATGTGCCAGGCCTCTAGTTTATATATAAGAATGGAGCCCTAGCTTTTAAGGGAATCAAATCCAGGACAGAGATTCTAAGGTCACTTCTAAATCAATAGTACCTATAGCACCTAATGCAGTATTGAACCTATAGTAGTGCCCAATACATCGTGGTTGAATAAGTAAATAAATGCACATCAGATACACTTCTTGAGATCACTTTGGACTTCAATGACAATATATTTGTAATCCTTGTGAATAATGATTCTATAGTTTCCATGGTAGTTCAAACTAGCAGTTTTTCCTCACATGAGCAAAAACAGAAATATGGAATAGCTGAATTGGGTGTGTCACATCATTATGTGGTTTAATATGTGTGTGGTGTGTTGTTGTTTTTTATAGATTTCAGAGAGAAAGGGAGAGGAGAGAGGGATAGAAACACCAATGATAAGAGAGAATCACTGATCAGCTGCCTCCTGCAAGTCTCCACTGGGGATGGAGCCTGCAACCTAGGCACGTGCCCTGACCGGGAATCGAACTGTGATGTTCATGGGTCGATATTTAACCAATGAACCACACCGGCCAGGCTAATGTGTCATTCTTTAAATGCTTTCTACTAAACTGGTAGACCTAGAGGCTTAATTACATACATATTAACAAATTTATTGGGCAATGATATTTCATGGATGGTACTATGTACTTCCTATAGCATCACGTTAGAATAAAGGTGTCAGGTCTGGTTGCTCCTCTTTGAGTGACAGGGGGATTAATAGTGGTTCAAGGAATGTCAGTCTAATCCAAGCATGTCAAACTCAAAGACTAACACGGGCCAAATGAACAAGGTTTAAGTTTATGTGGGCCGCAAAAAAACAAAAGCTTCAATTTTTAAAGAAATGTAGGTTTATTTCTGTAGAGACATGCTGAATACAAAGGGCAGGAATAAATGAGTCATCGTTAACATAAAATAATAGAACATTTTAATAAAAATTAATATTTTTTCTTGAACATCAACTTACCAGACACTGAATAACTGCACAAATTAATTAATAAGTGTAATACAAATAAACTTACTTTTCTTGTTCTCCGAAAGCAAAATATTTCCTGTTTTGCACACCAAACAAGTCAGTCCAAGACTAATGACGTGGCCATCGGCTACTAAAATATTCACTGCTAGTATTAGTGGAGAAAAATGGTGCGCCTGTGGGTAAGGCACGTAAGGGAAATGAATGCAACACGATTATAGTGATCAGTCATTAGCGAACGTTGTAGTTCTTATTAATAATTATGTATAACAGGATATTGTAAAAATTAAGTTAGGAAATTTTTATTAAAACATTTCTTACATACCATTATATTGGCCGGGCTGCAAAAATATTCATTGTGGGCCACATGCGGCCCATGGGCCGTGAGTTTGACATGCTTGGTCTAATCCATCTGTCATAAAGTTCCCCATCAGCCTTTACCTAATGGTCTTAGCAGCCACTGATGATCTTTTCACTATTAAAAGTTTACTAAGGATTGCAAAATGTTGACTTTGCTAATTTTCCCATGAATTATGTGTTCTACTGGAAGTAATTTTTCCACATTTACTATTTGGTACCTTGAGACATAGTTTGTATAGGAAAGGCAGGATAAGTGCTTCATTTATTTTCTTTATTTACCAATTTTCAGAATAACTAGGGGATGCTCTAGCAAACCATCCAGGCTGCCTCTTTTGGTTTTAGTATCATGAAAAATTCATGGCTTTAAAAATATTTGATCTATTTTATATAGTGCACTCGTTATTCCTTTTGGTGCTCCATTTTTCCATTTTATGCTAGTAGAACTTCTTCAAGTTGATTCATGAGACATTTTGACATGACCTCTATAGTCTTGGTTTCCTTGCTTTTTAGTCCAACAAGATATCCCAGGGTTATGTTGTGTATTATCTGCCGTAGATTTGGAATCAGTTTTAAAAAGATACCCAGATCTTCTTAGTAGGAAATTATATTCAGAGACCAAAATCTAGGTACTTGGGTTACTCATTTCTACCCGGTTGGTATTGTTTCTGGGCATTTTCAATACAGACCAGTATGAAATAAGGCATTTTGCTTTTGTTACTTTTAGCAAGGTAAAAATAAGCAAGCTGTATTAACATTCTAGTAAAAACCTCACAACTTTTCCTTAGTTTTCTTAATTTTGTTTTTCTGTTTTTTATTTTATAAATATTGGTTCTGAAAGACATGAGCACAATTGTTTATTTGCTCTGCCCTTCAACATAGAATAAATTCAATATAATGATACCAGTATCATTATATAATACTGTCTAATGATTTTTATGTTTTTCTTTTGTTCTTAGGATAAATCCTGTTAGGGATGTACAGTCAAATGACTATGTTTCAAAGTCACTTAAACTAATTCTTTCTTTTTTTTTTTCATTTTCTTTTTTACTATAATATCTCAAATCCCCACTTTGTAAGGTGAAAATAAGAGTGTCTCTAGCTTTTCTTTCATCTTTTTAATTCTTTATCTTAGTCTAACTTCTAACAGTTATGCTTTTCACTTTAGATTTTTAGGGTTTTTAGCATGCATAATTGCTCTACATCCAATTATTAGAATTTGTTGTTTGGTTTTGCTTTTTGAAGTTTCTAATTGCCTTTTTTTTTTATTGATGTATTACTCCAAGAAGGGTGTTTGGGAGGTACTCCGGACTCCATTAAAGCTCCCCTCCGGATCCATGCAGTCACTGCTCTCTCTGTGTGCCTCAGTCATCTGCTTGACTTCTTGCCCAGAGCAACCCTAGCAATGGCTCAGTCCATTCCCACAAACTTAGAGCCAGGTCTCGGCTGCAGTTGCTATCACAACTATAGTATTGAAGAGGCTCAAACATGGTGCCAGCTGGCAAGAAGAACTTGACCAAGTGGCTTTATTGAGCCTGCAGCGGTTCCAGAACCTGCGCAGGTAGGTGGGTAACACATCTCGAGGTGCTGTGATGTGGGTGCATTTAAACAAGGGAGACTTGGGAGAGAAAGAAGCTAACAGATTATTCTTTCATTCCTTTTCTCTGACTATGGAGTTCTGGGACACAGTAGTTCATATGACTCTCAGAAGACCCCTCTGAAGCCAAAACACCAGTTGCCTAAGTTAAAAAGCTGTGGCCAGCTTGGTGATGCTCCACTTTAATTTTCTACTTTCCTTTCCTGCTTCTTGCTCTCATTCCTGCTTTCTTGCAATTAAACTTTCTAATACAATATTGCTACCTTACCTTTATTTCTATGAGTTTATCCCTATTTTTCTTCTGTATTTCTATACTTTTACTTTAGAGATATAAAATTACAGGACTACAGACAGGTAGTAGGCAACTTTTTCAACCAGTTTGCCATTCTGAACAGCATATCCATTTTAGAAGATATGAGTATGACTGGGCAAGTATGTGCATTTGGGCCAAGGCAAGAGTCAATTTCATTCATCCATTAGTCAACAAATATTTATTTGTGATAAACCCATACTAGATGCATGGAGTTCAGAAATAAAAGATTTATTCTCCTCCTCAAAGAGATTATTTCTAATGGAAATACATATGTGTTCTGAACCAGTCCTCCGGTAATTTCTCAGTCATGGTATACCTTTCTTGAAGTTTAATTTTTGTCAAAACTCTTCCCAGAGCTTCTGTTCTGTTCTTATTTCTAGGAGCTGCATAACCCTAAGGCTGGCCTTTGAAGCTGGCCACAATCTCCTTTTCTTTAGCTCTCTGTGTTTCTAAAACCTCTCTCTGCCATGGCTGAGAAATGGCTGTTCATAACAAAGGCTGGAAATGATGCCGGAGGGAAAGTAACATTTTTCTCCTGATCTTTTTTCTCAATTTACTAAACTATCACATCCATTTTCTCATGTATTTCTCACAACTCAGGGAGGTAAGCAGAGCAGTGTTGTTCATTGTACAGAAGGGGAAATGGAGACCCAGAGAGATTAACTGTCTGGCTCAGGGGTGCTAAATGCAAAATCAGGCAAGAATCCCAGTCACATCTCCTGGACCATTTTTTTCTAGTAACATTTTAATAGAGCTTCAAGGCCTGGGAAATAGATGGAAAAAGTACAATAATCTCCCTGTGTCTTCTGTTCTTAGTGCTACCTATGGACTCAGCTGTGCCTTATACTAGAGATCAATTTCAGAATTTTCCAGAATCAAAGAAAGAGTGTCAGAACCACGCTCAGGAATAAGAAAGAAGTGGCTCCAGGGATCCAAGTGGCACAGTCTTCCTGAGGATCCTGTTCTGACAGCTCTCTGCCCCAAGTCATTGGGCCGTACTCACGGGTCCCACTTTCTCTGCTTCTGGCTGTCCAGCTCGCCTAGTGAATCCCTGACATGTATTAACGGGATCTCGTTACTTCTCTTCCTTTGTATGCCCACAGGTTATCTCAGCCTGCCTGCCACAGAATATATTTTTTAATATGTATTAAATCAGGATATGAATGTATACCCCTAATCTGAAATTCTGCTTCAGTCTGATTTTATAAATCTTTAGTTCTGTCATTTCCTTTCCTTTTTACTGGTTCTTTAAATTTTTTTTTATCTCATGTCCTGACATGTTTTATTCCTATAAGCAGAATCAGAGCAGCAATTCCAGTTTTCCAGCTTAAGTAAAAAAAAATGGACTCTTCTGTGCTGAGCAAAAAGATTAAAAATATAATAACAGCAGCCAAAAGAAACGTGAATACGATGGGATGATTTGAAAACACAGAGAAAGTGGAAGATCTGGGCTTACAAAAAGCAAGCATGAGGTGGCCCCTGGAATCCAAGCAGCTGAGTTTAAGTGGCAGACTTGTCACTGCTGTGCGATGATTCAGCCCCACCAGCTGCCTGTCCTACCATCAGTGTGTTCAGGATTCACAGTCCCAGAGAGTGAGTCAGGTCTGTCAGGCATTTGGTCACATATTCAAGCCCTACATGGGGGGGACTTGACCAACAGTCCCCCACATCTGCAGACAATTGGCAAGAACCAACCCCCCCTCCCAAATTTAGAACATTATGACAAAAAAAAAAGGGGGGAAACATTATAATCACCCTAGTTGCAGAATATATTGCCAAAAGCAATAAACTGGAATTAGGGAACTTGGGTTCACATTTCAGTGTTTCTATGACTTAGCTGTAAGACCTCTGTATGCTCTTTCTCCTTCCTTCCTTCCTTTCTTCCTTCCTCTTCCTTCCTTCCTTCCTTCCTTCCTTCCTTCCTTCCTTCCTTCCTTCCTTCCTTCCTTCCTTCCTGCAACTTTGTCAGTCAAACTGACAGCAATGCTTTCAATCTTATTTTCCCCACCCAGATTAATTATATCCATAAAAAAAATTTAAACAGTTTTGCTTTCTCTATTTTATCCAGAATAGACATTGAATTGATTCTGAATGAAAAGTTGAGACATCCTTTCTTCCCACCTTCTTTACACTTTGTTAATGTCAATACCAACCGTCATGTATTTTTTAATACTTTCAACACTTATGGCAGCTGTAGCTGAACTGACTCCATGTACTGCTTCTGAGCAAATTAAATTCTTACTCCTTTATCATGTAATTTCCATTTTGTATTAGCCACTGAGTTCAGCTCATTACAAATGTAATGATATACAAGATATAACCCCTACCCTGTAGGATCTTATATCCTAAGATTTTTGAGGGGAGATGGAGTATAACAGCTTCCTAAAACACAAGACTAAATATAATGATTGTCATAAAATAGTAGCAACCCAGTGTCGCACAGGGTAAAGGAGAGAGAAGCTGTCTCCTTAGGATCCAGGTAAGGAAAGAACTGGTCTTTATATTTCACTTTAGCTTCCCAACAACCTATTTCTTAAATAGGAACAGTGATTAACAAGTCAATTGGTTCCTGACTCCTCTTCAGTCCAACTGCCCGATGACTTCTCGCTGTGCTAGGAATAAAACGTGCACATCTCCCTATTTACAAAGCTCTACACGAATGGGTTTGTTCTCCTCAAATTCTGACACCTATCATCTTCCAGCCTTGCTGGCTTTCTTTTTAAGTCTCAGATATAGCAAAGAACATTTGCTGTAGGACACCTGTTTTTTTGCTATTTTTTTTTAATTTTTATTTTTTTTGCCCAGCATTCTTTGCCCCAGATCTTTACATGACTGGTGTTTCTTGTCATTTAGGTTTCACCTCAAACATCACAGCTTTAATAAGGCCTTCCATGAACCCAATCCAAACTAATGCATCTCCAAGACTCTATTGCATCACTTTAGTTTGCTCCTTTCAAACTACCTAAATTTTCATTGTTTATTCATTTATTTACTTTTCAAAATTCCGCTTTTCCCTGACAAGAATTTATTAACAGTTATTATATAACTAGAGGCCCAGTGCACAAAATTCATGCATGGGGGGTCCTTCAGCCCGGCCTGCAATGACGCCAGCATCCCGTGCTCCAGCCTTTGGCCAGATGCCCTCCCTTTGCGTGGCCAGGGTGCAGGACGCTGGGCTCGTTGCCGGAGGTGACCGTGAGCCCAGTGTCCCGTGCCCCGGCCTTTCAATATTGTATACACTTTTTAAAAACAGGCAACACACTATTATAATGATTGCAAAATTAGTGAATACATTTATTCTCAAACCATAATAAAAGTGCCCTATATCATTCTTCTCCTTATTTTTATTATGTCTTGTCTTGTTTTCTTAGGTTTCCATCAAAGCCCCTGCCTGGGGCTTTAAAACCTTGCCTGAGCTATAGGAAAATGGTATAATTTCACAGTAACCAGGTTTTGGATATGGGTTATGGAGGGTTTAATTTTTGGTTGGAACGTGGCTCCAGTTGAGTAGTTTAAAGTGATTTTGAGGCTACTAATCAATAGTAAATTCATTTTTATAGTAAAATTCTAATCATTATATCCTGAGACTTCTAATTTATTTTCTTTATAAAAGCTTTACTTTTTTGAGACTTGGTAACTTTCCAAAAAGTAAGGATTCTTCTAAATTTTTTATCCTGTCCATTGCCCTGTCATGTTGATGTATTAGTATAGTTTGTTAGTACTATTAAAATCCTTTGCATTTCTTATTAGTATTTCATTATAATTAGTTGGACCATCAAGAATTGCCAACTCCTAGGAGATGAGGGATTGTGTCTGCATAGTCAGCTTTACTCTTTTGTACATTTGGTCAATTTATCATTTTGGAACACTCTGTTGAACCCTCCTTTTACTTGATTATTGTGTGTGACCACTGAAGCTGATTAGCTGTGGACACTCTTGGAATCTGATTAATTCTAAGTGCTGATCAGGCCTTCCTTTGCTTGCTACTGAATCTACTTTTGCTCAGATAACTTGGCTTTCTTATGTTCTCTGTGTTGATCAAAGAAAGTGCAAACCTAAACTTTATAGCAAGATATTTAATTAATACTTTGTATATTAACAATTCAGATCAATAAAATATTAAACATATTCTATTCTAGTCACTTACTTTTTGTGTATTATAATGGCTTCCTGTAATCTTATATAAATTTTTCTTTATTATTGGGAACTTAGACTTTCTTAGATTCAATCTGTTTAGTTAACTACTATAATTGGCACAGTAATTATTATCATTAATCTTATTTTAATGCTCAAACTGTATAAATTTGGCTAATAAGGGCCCCTGTAATTTGTCTCCCTTTATTTCACACTTTGGCTGACATTTTAAAAAGTATGCTTGTGTCTAATAACATCCTTTAAAGTTTAATTTTCTCCTCTGTGAAATTAGTAGTGACAATAGGTATTCCTAAGTCCATACTGATATTTTTCTGCCCTAAAATTTGGAATCATCCACGTTTGAAGGAGTCCTCATCCTCACTCTGTGTGCATGTAGATTAGAGACCAAATATGAGATTTGAGTTACCTATAATAGTTACAAAGTTGGAATTAAGGTCTGTAAATCTCCTTCAACATGTCACTCAACATGTCATATGGCTGTACTGTTACACACATGTATGTGCACATAATGTGAATAAAACTGTATATTATAAAGTATATACATAAGAAAGAATAAAAATATATAAAAGCATAAAACCAAGAAAGATTTTCAAACTTTTAGTAGATGACTCTAGTGGCAGTTTTTTAACTTCCCCAAACCTCCCCATATAAACAGGTACAGAGGCTGGGACAGTGAAACCTAAAACACATGGACATCTAACACTAAACTAAAAATGGGTTAACTATAAACCCCCAAATGAAAGCAGGTGAAGACCAACCATCATCTGCTGACCAAGAGGAACCACATGGTGTCAGCAAGACATGAGAGAAAGCAGAGGAAAGGCAAAGAAGGTTCTGAGGCTCCCAGAGCTGAAGGATACCCAAATTGCCAGCAGGTCCTCCCTGGTAAACGCATCAGGGCAGTGTGGGGCTAGCTGCTGGAACTGGGAAGGAGATTTACAGACCTGAACTCGCAGAGTGAGCTCAGGGACCACGGCATGCAAGATGGTGCTGAAGAACTGGGCTTTATAAACACTTAACAATCATCAGCTACAATCCCTTCCAGAATCAAATCCTGCATCAAGTACAAACTACTGACCCCAACAGGTAAGGTAAAGAGAAATTTGGGGAGAAGGAACCAGAGTTAGCAGATCTTGGGAAAACATCGGCTTTTGTTTTTTTTAACACATTTTGAAAATAATAGCAGAATGAGTTCTACAGCCAGGAAGCTAAGAAAGCTACCTGATCCCTCCCTCCCTAACAAGGGAGAATGTATAGCATATAAAAAGCACCACAGAAAAGGATTTTTGTAAGAAAGTTTTATAATAAGAAGGAGAATGAGCAAAAGAATATCCTTACAGGCAATGAAGGTATGCCTGACAGTTCAAACACAAAGATAGATAAAAACTGTAACCAAGTTTTTCAAAGCGAGATAATATTCTTTAAGCAAATGTTAATAGCAATGAAACAATATAGATCTTAATTCTAAAAATTCAGGAATAAGATCATTAGAGAAGAGAAAAAGGAATAGGAAGGTTGAAATTTAAGCTCACAGAATATAGAAACTTATTAAAAAAAAAACAAGTCATTTTAGAATTTAAGAATACACCAGGAAGAACACAAGAGGGAAACAACAAATATGCACTGCATGCTTTAAGAGAAACACAAGGTAAAAAGTGGGAAAAAAAAAAGGGGTGTTTATGTGGGGTGGAGGGGTCAATGGGCGGAGGTGAGGGGGAAGGGGACGTCTGTAATACTTTCAACAATAAAAGTAAATTCAAAAGAAAAGTTTTTGAGAGACATGATAGTTGTAGATGATAGGCAAAAATAAATAAATAAATAAATAAATAAATAAGTAAATAAATGGCTCAATATTACATAAAAAGGAGAGCCTGAGGACAAAACAGACTAGAGGTCAAACACTAGAAAATATAAATCAAGAGAACTTTTCTAAAATGAAAGATGACTTGGAACTACCTTTTGAAAGGGCAACTTCATTCCTGCTTATGAAACAGCTAATTCTAGTCTGAGCTTGTCTCTTTTTTTGTAATATTTTGCCAAATTCAGTCAATAGAAACTAACACTTGCTACGAACAACCTTTGTCTTTCAACTTCTTCCCCTGAGGACTCAATTCTAATAGGTACATTAACTGTCTTTTAATTTTTTTTTTTCTGGTGACAGTTGTACCATATGTTTTGCTACTGCATAATATGGATCTCCATCCTTACAGATTAGATTAAAGTTTTCTCAGTGACTACCACCCAACCCCTAACCTAACAACGCATATTCTTTTCTTTGCAGCACCCCAATTCTGGCACTAATGCTGCATGAGCCAGGATCATGATCAGTTATGCAGTGGTTATAATAACCCCATAATCTCAGAGGTTTCAACAATAAGACATGCTGTGACGCCACATTTGCCGCAGGTTGGTTGGAGATTCCGCTTTGTGGTTTTCTCATTCTAGGACCCAGATTTCCAACTGGACAATTGCCAGTAGCCATGACAAAGAGAAAGTTACTGAGGCCTTTGGACCAACAATTAACTGTTACAATTCAGAATTGACTCATGTCTTATTGATAACTGATTTACAAACACTAGTAACATGGCCCTGTCTCAACACAAAGGGGTCAGGAAAGGTATTCCTATCCTGGAGCTGGAAGGGGATGAAACAGAATATTTCTTAAATAGCACTAATGACTTCCAACGCAAATAACAACAAATGCTATTTCATGTTTTGCTTTTATCAGCTAACAATGTTTTAGAATTCTTCCTTTCGGCACATGCTAACACCATTTTTCACAGCTGCATAGTAATCTGTTTTACAGCTATAATCATACTTGGTTTCATCTTTCTGCCGTCGGAGAATATTTAGAATATTTTGCTATAAATATTACTGTAGTGCACATCTTTGTACATAAATCTCTTTGAACACATGGAAATATACCTTTAAGATATGAGAAGTAAGAGGACAGACCCTGACATCACTTAGAGCTAGGTTTTAGTGTTATTTGAAGCTGGCGTGACACTCACAGCTAGGTCATATTGTTCTCCTGAGGGACATAAACAGTCTCATGGAACAACAGCATCACATAAAGTCACTCTGAGACCATGATAAAATTAGTGAACAACAAGAAACAAGGTCATGGTCAAACACCACAAAACACCAAACATCCCTTCTGCTTATTTGGACTGTTTCTCTACTAATTACAGCTTTAGCCTCATTCTAGTCAACTCTACCTCTAGATAAGATTGAGATAACCATAGGTTTGTCCCAACTTTCTGACAGCATCCAATCTAGAACAAAACCCCACTTCCTTGGACTGTTCCCTTCATCATTCAATTGAAGCCCAAATCCCTTAACAAGGAGTTAGAAATGACACCCTCTTGCTAAGACACCTCACAGTTCACTTTCTCCTTTCCTTGCTGTAATAAATAATAAATCCAAGTAGTACAACTACAGGTATGATTCTGGTGCTCTTTGACCGAAGGGCATTCATTGACAGATGAAATATTTGGAGTCAAATTGCTTAGTCCTAAGATAGTGCATGTTAATTTTGATTGCTACTACCAACTGTTCTTCCAAAAGATTGTACAGTTTATACTCCTACCAAGGGTTCATGAAAGGGTTTGTTTCCTCACAGCTTTGCCACTTTGCATAAAACCAACTTTTTTTGCTCTTTAGTCATCTAATATGTGAAAAATAATGTTTACATTTTTTGATATACATTTCTTTAATTATAACTGATGTTAAGCATCTTTTCTTATTTTAAGCCATTATTTCTGTTAATAACTTATATTCAATTTCCTCGTGGGTTTATCTTTCCTTTTGATTTGTAAGAGCTCTTGAAAGATTAAGGATATCATTTCTTTGTGTATCATCTGAGTTGTAAATATGTGTGAGTTTCAAATGTTACCAGTTTGTCTTCTTTTTTAATAAAACAATGTTATTGTAGACATGTAGAATTTTAAAGTTCTATGTTGTCAAGTTTATTTAGCTTCTCCTTTATGGCTTCTGAGTTTTGTATGGTAACTAGAAAGACCTTACTTTCAAATGATAAATATAAAATTATTTGATGGTTCCTGCTAGTACTTTTACAGTGGGTATTTTCTCTTCTTGTATTTCAGGTCCCTGCAATAATTGCCTTTGATCTCCACACTTTTCACATTGACAATTTCACATTTATTGGCACTATCTTTTCTTATATTTTTTTCTTCCAAATAAGATGGTTAACTTTCCGTTTCCTTAATAGTTTTATTTTAATCTGGTGGCTATCATTGTAACTCTAACTTCATTTCCCTTTCCCTACAGCAGCAATCCTTAAAGAAATATTGTGAAACTACTCTTTGCTAGGGTCAGCTATGATTATTGAGTAAGGTTGTTCGAGGAGAGTCCCTGAAACTCTGAGTAACTTAAGTTAAATGGTGATCCCATTTCTTGGCCATAGTAGTCCCAGGTAGGGCTCACAACCTCACTGGAGATAGTTACACACAAAGAGGAACTTTGTACCCTTTTTTGGAAAGAGAAATTTACTCTCTTCTGCAGGAGATACATAATTTTTTCTTCTCTTAGTAGGTGTACTGTGAAGGTGTAAAATCTAGAACAGTGATTCTCAACCTTTCTAATGCCACGACCCTTTTTTACAGTTCCTCATGTTGTGGTGACCCCCAACCATAAAATTATTTTCGTTGCTATTTCATAACTGTAATTTTGCTACTGTTATAAATCGTAATGTAAATACCTGTGTTTTCCGATGGTCTTAGGCGACCCTGCTAGCGGTTCTCAACCTGTGTTGAGAACCGCTGCTGTAGAGCCTAAGACCATCGAAAAACACAGATATTTACATTACGATTCATAACAGGCTTGTTTCTATGTAGAATAAAAAACAATGACCCCTATAGAACATCTCTACTACTTTGACTAATGTCTATTTGTTTTTCTCAAAGTATCCAGGGAATTTCCATTCTTACAGAGAGTACTTAATTTTAAAAATAATTGAAAAATTAAGAATTACTTTTTCAAAACTGATGAAATGAAAAGGCAGTTAGTGTAAGAAGGCTTAGAGTTATTTTCTTCTGCTTAATTTGATATATTATACACAGAAAAACCCATCTCATAATTAAATGCTACTTTAATGAACGTGCTAATGGTGGCATAAAGCTTTTTAAATTTAAAAAGATCTAAAAATATCACTCCATTCTTATCTTCAACACATTCTACTTTATATAAATCCAGAGTGATTGAGTCTGACAGTCAGAGGCATACTTTAGTTCTTTGTAAAAGGTTGCACTAACAAGCAAATGTAATTATATGATGTTATCAGCCCTCCAAGCAAGAGAATGAAATCCGCTCTAGGCTGGTGACCCATCTGGGAGGGTTGGTTGCCCTCTCTATGTCAAAGAGGACAGGGATAATTTATAAAACAGTCCGGATTCTGTCCCAGTAAACACGAGGCACCTTGGGTCCTGGTGGATTACCACGGGCAGCTGTAAGGAACGGTGTTATACAGATGAAAGCTTTCTTTTTTAAAATAAAAATCTACCACACTTTAAACTTTGTTTTGGTAGAATATTGGCATTTGAATAACATGTAAATCTAGTAAGTATGTTTAATATTTGCATTCTAATGTAAAAATGGACTTTAATAAATATTCTGCAAATAATTTATAAATGTCATTCATGTATTATTTTCTTAGAAGAAAGCTGTGTGTTTATTTACTTGAATTAAGGTTAGAATTAAAGACCTACAAATTCTGCTTAGTGTTCAAAATCTAATCCTTCCATTGATGAGTTGAATATTGAGTTGAAAATTATGAAGAAGAAAATGAGATCAAATGCTACTAAAGCAAAATAATAGCTACCAATACTAAGTACTTACAAAGTGCCAGGTATGGTATTAAAAACTCTATATGCATTTGTCATGGAGTTTTTAAACTCACATCCTATTATTCCAATTTTATTTGCCAGAGGACTCTAGAAGGGCTGGAATGTTCCTATGTTGTGGGGGCGGGTGGTGGTTGTCTAGAGATTCTGGCTCAGAGATCAATAGGAAGATATAAGAGGAATGCAAGTAGGAGACATATCTATGCATCAGATAATTCAGTAGCAAGCTACTTTCTCTAGAATTTCCCTTTGATTATCCATTAGGTCATGTTTCTCAAAAGACCTAGATAACCACAAAATCTGCTGATAGTTATCTCCATCAAAGTTAGTTCATTACCCACTGTTATTATTATTATAGTACAGGCCCAGTGCACGAAATTCATGCACTGGGGGGGGGGGGGGGGTTGTCCCTCAGCCCAGCCTGCACCATCTCCAATCTGGGACCCTTCAGGGGATGTGCGACTACTAGCAGTCGAACATCTTTCTCACAATCCAGGAATGCTGGCTCCCAACTGCCTGCCTGCCTGCCTGATTGCCCCTAACCACACTCCTGCCGGCCTGGTCGCCCCTAACTGCCCTCCCCTGCAGGCCTGGTCCCCCACAACTGCCCTCCCCTGCTCACCTGTTCACCCCCAACTGCCTTCCCTTGCCAGCCATCCTATGGTGGCCATCTTGTGACCACATGGGCACAGCCACCATGTGACCACAAGGGGGCAGCCACCTTGTGACCACATGGGGGCAGCCATCTTGTGTGAGGGTGTGATGGTCAATTTGCATATTACCTCTTTATTATATAGGATTATTATATGTTTACTGAATATCACATTGATAGAGTCTGAATAGTGTCCCCGAAAAAGGTCACAGGTAGATATTTATAGGGTTTGAGTTCTGGGCTTCAGTGGTTTTAGTCCTTATTCTTCAAGGTAGAGATCTGTTTGGGAAAACTCATGATATACATAGTTTAAGCTGAGTGGTCATAGAGAGGTGAGGATTTTGAAGTGCTATTTAATGGGTAAGCAATCATTTCATCAGTAAGCAGCTTGCCCAGATAAGCAATCTATTGTTTTAAGAAGGGGTTTGGTTGAATAGTTTATTTATGAATGAATTCTCAGGAAATTCCTGAAATACATTGAAGAGCAGCAGCATATGCCACCCTAAAATATGCCTCTTTAGTATTAGAATTGTTTTGAGCTGATTATGTTAGATCAGGCAGTTAGATAAGTAACAAAAGAGGAGGGAACAAATGGAACAGTCACCCTAGAGGGTAACTGGCATCATTCTGACAAATGGAGCAAAACATCCTGCCTAGTCAAATAGGATACAATTCCATATCAGAATGATGACACTGGGGATTCAGGTCCATCTCTACTTTAGAAGAATCAGCCAATGGCCTCATGTTCCAGTCTCAGATCCCATTCCCTTGTCTCTCTTAGATCAGGCAGGAAGAGACTTCCATTCCTTAGATAGACAGGGACCACTGCCCTTGTCAGCAGGAAGCAGTTAATGAAGACAGACCCTTCCTAATCCTGACTTTACAAAATCCATTTTCCCCATGTAAAGGCTTTCCTCCCTCCTCTAATATTTCCCTCCTTTCTTTGGCAGATATCAAGAATCTCTGGGCCTGGGGACAGGCAGGACTACACCCCTTGACAGCTGGAAGAACCTACAGAAGATGAGACCTCCACCCATTTACCTTTGCAAGATTACAAGGGCCCAGAGTTCTTGAGGGAGGAATGTTAGAGTAGGCAGTTAATTAGATAATTAACAAAAAAGGAGGAAATAAACGCAACAGTCACCTCTGGGAGTAACCGGCATCATTCCACCAAACATACCAAACATTCTGCCTAGTCAACTAGGTAGGAAAGATAGCTTTACAACTACCCTCGCATCTTCTGTCTGGTTAATGGGGGGGAGGGGGGATGCGGAGAGACAATGAGGGGGGGAGTTCCTTTGATGGAGTGCATGCATAGTAGAAGCCAAATGATGAAGCAGAACTATGAGGAATGTCCAATAGGAGCCAAAATAGTGAATGTAAAATGGGGAGGTCAAAGCCTGGGAAAGTCTGGGAAAAGAATTAGATAGGATAAGGGAACAAGCCCCTGAAAAATTCAGGAAAGAGACTGGATATGGGGAGGGCACAAACAGAAGCCCGGGAAAAGCCAGGAAAAGATTGGGCAGTCTACAAGAAAGCTTGCTCTTTCCAGAACCCAAGGAAATATGTGGAATTTAGACAAAGAACCAGCATGCGCCCTCCTTGGAGCACACCTGTGCCCTTCCTTCTCTTGGGCATGTACTTTTTGCCTTCTTTTCTCTGAAACTCTAAGGGTCCCCATAAGACTTGCAACCAGGGGACAAGCAAGCAGTGACAGAGGATGCTCCCTTTGCCTCTGTAACTTCCTTTCCTGAGTCCATGCAGCTGCTACCTAGCCTGCTTGCTCTGTCTCTCTGAGAGTATAGTTCAGCTTTTCTCTCTAATAAATCTTACCACTATTTTTCAAAACTCTTCCCCTGTGAGTGTCCCTGAAAGTCTTTTCCCATGACACCACTGAAGAACCTACTTCCTCTGGTAACAATTACTTTTAAAAAATTGCAGACACAGACGAAGCTCTGAAAACAAAGAAGTATCCTATTGTAAGGAAAATCTACCTTTATGAAGGAAATTAACATCAGAAGGGGGAGGGAGGGGCATGTGTCTGGAAGAGAACTATTACCAGAAACCACCTTTTTATTGATAAACTTACTTGTGTGGTAGGAAAATCTTTGTGTACCAAACATTTTTTTCTCTCACCCTTTTTCTGAGTGAGAAATGCTTCATTTGAATCCTCAGACCCTGTCCCTTTCCTTAACTCAGGAGATATAGAAGCCTCAATCATCTAGCTGCCTTTTGAGTCTTATGTCTTTGTGGGGCTCCCTTATGTGCATACAAATTAAAAGTTTTTTCTTCTGTTAACCCTTTTTTTTTTTTAAATATATTTTATTGATTTTTTACAGAGAGGAAGAGAGAGGGATAGAGAGTTAGAAACATCGAGAGAGAAACATCGATCAGCTGCCTCTTGCACACCCCCTACTGGGGATGTACCCGCAACCAAGGTACTTGCCCTTGACCGGAATCGAACCCGGGACCCTTGAGTCCGCAGGCCGACGCTCTATCCACTGAGCCAAACCGGTTTCGGCTAACCTTTTTTTATTATAGATGGTTCCTAGCCAAGAACTCAGAAAGTAGAGGGAAAATTAATTTTCCTCCCCTACAAAGCAATGAAGTAGTTTACTGGTCTATAGTCTTACCTTCCCAGAAAAAAACAGAAAAGCTATATTGATGTAAGCAACCTTAGTTCTGTTGAAATAACTTTCTAGGCCCGTGATGGAGCTGCTCCTGCCTGGGGTGCTATGTTAGCAAACCAAAATTTAGATCACTTTTGTGTTCCTGTAAATGCTTTGCTTGGCCAGAAATACAGTATATTCAATCAGCCAGTCCCCAAATGCCAAGCCAACTCTGGACTCTATACTTATTTCCTTGTTTCCTATGCATTTTCTATTTTTTCTCTTCCTTGTTTCTTTTTTCCCCTTTATAAAAGCTTGCCATTTTCTCCCTTGCCTCAATGCTCTCTGAAGAGAGACTGTCCACTTCATAAAGTGTTACATAAAATTCGTTTGCATCACCTAAATTGTTTTCTTTCATCATGTTTCACAGTTCTTGTTTTGGTAGTAAAATTATGTAGCTACATATAATCTTATTTGTCAGGGATATATAAAGATATTTGGAGAGAAATCCTGGTACTATGGAATAATCTAGGACTTTGGAGCTACTGAGTCCTTGGAAAATTACTAAATTTCCTCATTTTTGAGAATTGATAGCAACTGTGCCAACATGACTTAACTATTTATTTCAGGTAAATCTTCTCCAGGAAGATAGGAATATAAACTAATACAAAATTTCACTTCTGCTTCAAGAAATTCTTGAAAACTAATTTTTTTCTGGGCAACAATTTGTTCATTCTGGCTAACATTTTGTCAGAACAATAATTACTCATCTGGGCAGACAGACTTATTAAAAAATTTTACTATCAAGACTCTCTTTAACTTTCATCTAGCCTTGTCCTCCAATTTTGAACTGTTATGCCACAAACTTTGCCCAATCCTAGTCAGTTTCCTGCCAGGGAAGACCACACTAAAACATTTAATTTCAGTATCCAAACCCTACTAATACCCTTCCCTACCCTTTTAAGCTGGTACTAGGACTAAGTCAAAGTGGTGTTCTCTCTTACTGTAGTAAGGCTACTAAACTTAGTTTTGCTTGATCAACAGGTTTTTATGGAGGTCTGTCTTGGGAGTTAATAACTGACATTTTAAAAAAGGGAATGGTAATAAATACCTTCCAGTTAGGTTATAAAGATTAGAATATGTACATATAAAAGTACTAGGTTTAATGTCTGGCATAAGGTAGGGACTTTGTAAATGGTGGTCATTGTTATAGGTTAGTTTCAGGAAGATTATATTTTGCTCATCAGCCCCAAACCAGCAAAGATGGCCTCTTCCAAATATAAGGGTTATGTTTCTGAAAATCCCTTTGGTAGAATTCAAGAATTTAAGAATATATGACATTAATAAAAGGAGGGTTAAGTCTTGGGAGATTACATGTGAACATATGAAGGTCCTTAAAAATGCTTCTTTACATTTACCAAAGTAAAACAATAATAATGTATAATACATGCACTAAACTAAGAGAGTACTGGTAGTTGTAAATACAATTAAATGTAATTTCTAATTATCACTTACAGCTGCCTAGAAGAAAAACCAGATTTTCTTTCTTAGTTTCAAAGAGGTAATATTCACTTGGTTGGCTATAATATGCTACCCAGAATTAACTAAACTCAAGGTTAAGGACAGTCTTCAGACTGTCAAGTCAGTCCAAGAGTTCAGACACCAAATGCAAGTTTGTGGGTTTCCCAAAACTACCATCAGTTTCGATAATTCACTAGAACAATTTACAGAACTCAGGAAAAAGCTACACTTAAGATTATAGTTTTATCATAGCCAAAGGATACAAATAAAAAACAGTCAAAGGAAAAGATGCATAGCAGAATCTGTGGTTGGGAGGTCACCAAATGTGAAGCTTCTGAGTCCTCAGGGATGTGAAACCCTTCTGGATGTGAATGTGGCAATGCATGCATAAAGTACTGCCAATCCAGGAAGCTCACCTGAGCTTCAGTTTCCAGAATTTTTATTAAGACCTCATTATGTAGGCACTATTGATCAAATCATTGCCCATGTGGTTGAACACGCTGTCCACCCCCATCCCCTCCCCAGAGGTCAGGCTGATGATACATGGCTCAAAGCCTCAATTTTCTAATCATATGGTTGATTTTTTGGTGTGGCCAGCCCCCATCTTGAGTCATCTTGCTACCATCCATTATCTAGGGGCTCACTATGAGTCACCTCATTACCATAAAATATTAGATGTAGTCTGAGGGATGTACCATGAATAACAAAGATGTTCCTATCACTTGGAAAGTTTCAAAGGTTTAGAGGTTACTTCCCAGGAGCAAGGACAAAGTCCAGATCTTTCTTTGGGTATAGTTCATTATTCACTATTTATATGCATAAAATACTATTTATAAATTATTGTGTACCTGCAATGTGGCAAGCACTTTATATATTACCTCTTAATTTTCACTAGGATTGCTATGATAAAGTATTATACATCACATTTTAATGGGTAAGAAACTGATTGCTTTACCTAAGACTATAAACTAGTACATAGCTAATCTATAATTAGAATCCTGATCTATGTAACTTCAAAGATCAAAGCCTTTTTATTACCTCTAACCTCTTTTTACTGTTAACAAATATAGACAAATACTCTATGCTTTATCATGATCCCCACTGCAACACCTCCTATGACTGGTCATCCATCCAAATATTCAAACTTTATGGGTATTTTGTTTGTTTGTGTGTGTGTGTGTGTAAAGGAAAAATACCTAAGTTACACTCATTAGATAAGAACAGAGTGACAATATAATACACTCTGTAAACTTTTGCAGGTAAGGAAAAGCATACATGTAAAATTTAAGGGATACATCTTTTAGTGTTCTCTGATTGTAAGGAACAAAAACCACTTCTGGATAAGAAGTGCAAAAAAGAAATTTCTTGGAAGGATCTGAGGCAATTCACAGAATTAAAGGAAAAGCCAAGGAACCAAGTAATAAAATTCCCTGGGCAGAGGGGCCATTGACCTAGTTTGATCTATGTCCCTAAATCTTGACAGCCATAACCGACCTTCATGGAAAGGAGAAAGGGTAATTCTCCATAGAAAAATCAATTGCTACTATTGTAAGAAGAAGGAATGTGTGCTTACAAGAAGAAAAGAGAGAGAGAGTTTTCCACACCAAGGGGATTAGTGACAGGGGAAGTGCATACATACAAATAAACGTAAGAGGGACATTAGTCATAATCTTCATTGAAGGTTTTTTTTTAAAAAAAGCCTTTACTTATATGTACACAGAATAAATTTTGAGAAAATGTCACAATATTAGGTTAGAGGTAGTGGAGAAATTTACTTAGATAAACAAAGCTCTGAATTATTAAAATATACCAAAAACTTGAACTGGTTTATCTGATTCCCCCTCCCACCCCCCCACTGTGACTTACAATATAAATGACGTTAGTAGCCATAGTACCCAAAAAGGAGATACCACCACATCTCCCTTAAAAACAAGCTATGTAAAAGCAGGTACTTGCTGTGGAAAATGCAGCTTTAAGCTGTAGCCCCCTCGTTCCCATTTCCACCAAGTTTGTTGTGCTTTGTGGTTAATTTATTGCAACAACATCCCTATGTTCACCCTGTTTGAGATGTGACTCTCCGGTCTCTTCCATGAAGACCTGAAGTCCCTTTCCAAGTCTTGAAACTCGCTTTGACCATGAGAATGTGACATAAGGAAAATCGTTCTAGTTCGGAGCCTTGGCCTCAAGTGGCCTTGTATACTTCAGCTTGCTGGATCCCTGCCACCACCGTGCGAACAAGTCCCATTAGCCGGCTAAAGTGAAGTGAGAAAAACGTGGAGGTGAACAGGGTTGTCCCCGCTGAGGCCATCCTGGAACAGTCAGCCACTAGCTGGGCTTCAAGCTGGCTGCTGAAGCAGAAGCAAGCCGAACTGGGACGAGCTGAGCCCAGTCCAGCTCTGCAGTACTCCAGCCAAGTCATATATTCATAAGAAAGAATGAATGTCTATTGTTGTACGTTCCCCTGAAGTGCTGTGTTTGTTTTGTACACAGCATTATCGTGGCAATGGGGAACTGATGCGCCCTCCCGCTATGTAACAGCCTCTGAGAGGAAGAACTCAGAGGCCTGCTCTGGTTCTTCCAAGTGTCCTCTTGCCAATACCCACAGATCAATAGGGAAGGAGAACTGAATGACACTTTTTGACTATCCTGGTTTTAGGGAGAGGGAAAAAGAATACAAGCAAACCAGAGCGGCTAAGTTTTATGAAACCAACTTTCCTGAACAAACATATAACCACAACCTAAATTTACTTGATCACTGTCAACTTTCCTCTTCACTTTGTGGCTTCTTAGACCTAGACACAATGTCTACTTAAGATAAAAATACTCATTCATGGCATCTTAAGGCATAGCTATAAGCAAAATTTTAAAAAGAGGATTTTATTAAAAATGATTTGCCTATAAGCTAAGTATATAAATGTTTCTTTTTAAAAATACATTTTATTGATTTTTTTTTTTTTAACAGAGAGGAAGGGAGAGGGATAGAGAGTTAGAAACATTGATGAGAGAAAAACATTAATCAGCTGCCTCCTGCACACCCCCTACTGGGGATGTGCCCGCAACCAAGGTACATGCCCTTGACCGGAATCCAACCTGGGACGCTTCAGTCTGCAGGCTGACGCTCTACTCACTGAGCTAAACTTGTTAGGGCTATAAATGTTTCTTTTCCAACCCAGACGACACACTAAAAGTATCTCCCGAAGCTTAGAAATTACTTTTCTTGAGATAAAACAAACAAGCAAACAAAAACCAAAGTGTGTAACTTGAAGTTGGAGCTAAGAATGAACATTTTAAGTTTTCTGAGTAATATTTTTAATATATATTGCATGCCAATGGGTCTTTCAGAACTGTGCAATATACCCATATACTTCTGTCTCATTTTTATAAATCTTGAACTCAGCTCCTTTTTAAGGTTCCTTCTGGAGCGGAAGTTACTCTGCACATGTTTTTATGGCAGGATCAAATTGCATTGACTGAAATCTTAACAGAGATTTTGAGTCTCTTCCTTTCCCAAATATCTCCCTCCCTCCATCTTTTTCTTAAATCAGTCAAGATTGTTTTATTTTTTAAAACATATTTCTATTGATTTTAGAGAGGAAGGGAGAGGGAGAGAGAGATGGAAACAACAATGATGAGAAAGAATCATCGATCTGCTGCCTCCTGCACACTCTCCACTGGGGATGGAGCCTGAAACCCAACATGCGCCCAACCAGGAATCAAACCACGACCTCCTGGTTCATAGGTCAATGCTCAACCACTAAGCAACACCAGCCAGGCCAGTCAAGATATTTTTAAAAGCATCACTCCTAAAGTTATGAGTAAACAATTTCCAAGTGCCTTTTACCCGAATGTTCTCTGGAATGCTATTTTTGTTATAGCAACTTTTATAATAGGTTAATAAATAATCATTTGAAACCAGATTATATTCTTGATAGGCTATAATGAGTGGAGTCAATTTTCTGAATAGAAATAGATGAAATTTTTCTCTTTGAATACTATGATAGCAAGCTTTTTAATTATGAACTTTTCATTGTAGTTCAACAGTCTTATCAAATAATTATTTTCTATCAATTTCATGGAATAGCATTCCCAAAGTACTAAATTTATTAACTCACATTTGATAGAGAGCTATTTTGTTTTGCTCACTTACATGTTTCAAAGAAGTGATGGGGATGCAACATATTCCCTGTGCCCCAAAGCAATGATGAAACTGAACAGCTACTCCAGCTCGGGAGCGAGGGTAAAGGGCCAGTGTGCTGAAATAGAACACAGAAGTGCATTAAAGAGAGAACCATGGGGACTCCCAAGAACAAATTGATAATTTATCTTTTAAGGTGTAAATATTCCTCATGGATACCTAAATGGAGATTTGAGAGGGCAATACTAATGAGATATCTAGATTTTATGTTAAAAAGGAGCTCTCAGGTTGAGAAGGTCTTGCCTTGACTTGAGACAGTTGATTTCTAAAGGACTAGAATTATGGAATGGTAAAAGATGTTTTCAAAGAAGGTCTAAAAGGGAAAAAGAACAGAGAAGATAATATCCAGGCTCAGTCAAAGAAATTAGAGTCTGGGGAACAGCTGGAAAGCTGGAACTAAAGGCATAGACTGGAAGGGGAGACAAATTAAAAAATGACTGTCATCAGGGCCTGGCCTAGGGGAGACTGGTAAACATGGTCAAGTGCATTGGTGAGATATAAAGGCAGAGAAGAGAAGTCAGTTAGGGATGTTCCTGTGACCCTATCTAGGTAGGTTCAGAGTTCCCATAGGAACCTAAAGGCAGGCTAATAAGTCATTTCCTGGGCCCAGAATAGTAATTAGGAGTTAAATGGAATATCCAAAAGTCCTACAACTGCACTTGGAAAGTATAGAAGGGCAGATACATAGTATAGGAAATGATTTATTTATGTGTCAAGAGACATGGCACCGACCAGCCTTGTGCCCTTGCATAACTCTTTCAGTGTAGTTTCTTCCCTTATAAAATGAAAAGGTTGCACAAACTCACCCCTTAGATTTCAGCTTTCATATTGAAGAATCTGACCCTAGTACTAAATCCTGGTTGCATTTAACCTGTAGACCCATTTCTTAGTAGGAGAGTAGGCTATTTTGTTACCCCTCTTCCCACCACCAGAGGGATATTTGGCAATATCTGGAGAAATTTTTGGAAGGCAGCTATGCTCACCACTATACCACCAATGCTGGAGAAATTTTTGGTTGTCACAACTCAGAGAATGCTACTGGAATATCACGGGTACAGGCTAGGGATGCTGCTAAATATTCTACAATGAACAGGGCAATTCCCCTTTCCCCTCCAATAAAGAGTTATCTAGTCCACAATGTCAACAGTGTTGAGGTTAAGAAACTGCCCAAATTACTTTGCATCCAGTTCTTATTTACTGACCAGTTAGTTCTAGAGTTTTTCTAAGTAGAAATATTGGTGTAAGCATTCAATTAGTGAGAACATACATAAGTGGAGATTAGAGATTTCAGAAAAACGAGAGCTTAACCTAAAAAAAAAAAATCTGCTAATGATATATTTCATAGACTAGTAATGTGTGGGGAAGCCTGGGACTTGGTTGGAAGGTCTGTAAGGAGGATTCTCTGAAAGGTCAGGGGCCTCTGAGGGGTCCTTGCCAAAGGTGGCAGCCCCTACCTTGACTTTTCCAAACAAGTCCGATCCCTCAGGGTTTTTTGCTAGAATCTCTAGGTTTAGTCTTTAAAGACCCGACCTCATAAAAGCATATACTTTCTCAAGGATTCTTACCCTGCTGATTGTATCTAAAGGTTAATTTGAGTTCTAGCTGTTGTTACAATAAAAAGCCAATGAGGCAGGCAATCAGGGCTATTTGCTCCTAAAGCAAACTAGCCCCTTAGCCTTCTCTTTCACAGAAACGGGTGTCAGAGTAATCTGTTCATCTGTCGCTCAGGGTCTGCTGGTCAGCCCCAGCAGTAATGGAAGGTAGTTGTGTCCTTAATTCTCTAACAAAGTCTTAGTAAAGCAATGGGAGCATATTTGGAATGTAAGGAGATATGGATTCCAGTGTGTTTGTTCTTATGCTGTCATTAATCAATTGTGATTGGAGTAAGTCACTCAGTCAGTGAGAATTGTTAGCCAGTAATACAGAGTAAATATCTTTTATCTTCCATTAAGATTGCAATAAAAATTAAATGAAAGGAGCTCAAAGTGATTTGAGGAAGCTATGCTATAACTAGATAAAAAACGATTCGTGCTTATGTTTGATATTATTTAAAGCATTTTCTCTGGCTGAGTCTTACTATGTATCAAATTGAGCTAAACAAAAACTTGAATTTCACTTTGGGAAAGCATATATTAGCTATTATGCAGACAAAGACAAAACAAAAGCAACCATTTCTCTTTTAAAAAAGATTCTGTTTATAGGATTTAAAGCAGGTAAGTTTCTGTTTACTGAGGTCGATGGTTTGGAAAATGTATCAGTTATCTATTATCACAAGAAGGCTGCATAAAAATAATTACAAAACCTAGGTGTCATACAACATTAAGCGTGTATTGCTCATGTGTCTAGGATCAGCTGGGGTTTAGCCAGGTGGCTCTGTCTTGGCTTAGCTCACTCATATATCTGGAAGTTGGCTAGTTGTCAACTAACCTAGGATGCCTTGGCCCTGCTCCATGTGTCTCTCATTCCTGTGTAGACTAGGCTTGAGCATATTCTCATGTTGATAGGTGAGGGCAAGCTTCTGCTTACATCTTGACTGCTAACTTCCCACTGGTCAAAGCAAGTCATGTGGCTGGGCTCAGAGTAAAAGGGTGGGCACAACATTTCATCCACAGTGAGCAGATGCAAAGATAAATAGTAAAGGATGTGGATAGAAGGAGGGGTTAATATTTGGGCCAATGATGCAATCTGCTTCAAGAAACAAACATAGTCATTAGACTATGAGGAGTCACATCTATTCCTGATGGGGATGATTATGCATCACCCTGATTTTCTGGACTTTGAGTTGGATGGAATTACTGAATGTGACTCTGAGTTGACTTCCTTGAAGAGGTAATGAGTTTGTTTAACATGTTAGTAGAAGGATAATTACATGTGGTTAGAGAGATGGACTGGGGAAAAGATAGCTAATTATGCTTCAAAGTTTGTGTTTCTGTTTTTCCATAAATCTATATGGGATTATATGATTCATTCTTTCCAATGGAATATAAGCAGAAGCAATTGTGTCATTTCCTGGATAAGGTAGTTAAGAAGTAGGTGTGGATTCCCTGTTCTTTCTTTTCTCTTCCCCCAGCTGAATGCAAAACACTTTAGGCCTTAGGAGATGGAGGAGCCAGAAGATGGATAGGAGCTGAGTTCCTGAATCTTCACATAGAGGAAAGTCACCTATCAAAAATCAATAACAGCAGGAGACCAGGGCATGAATTTGAAATAAATGATTGTGCTAAGCCACCAAAATATTTAGACTTATTTGTTAGATCAGCTAACATTATCCTAATAGGCCATAATTTAAATATAACACTGTTATTGATATAAAATAAAATAAGAAGTCTTAAAACCAGTCTTTCTTAGAAGTTTAGTACATCTTCTCACCTAACCCTGAGAACTTAAATCTCTAATATATTCTCACCAAGTGAGTATCTAATCTATTTGAGTATTTCCAGTGATGGTAAGGTCACTAACTTCTGAAGCAACCATTTCTCTTTAAAAAAATTCTGTTTATAGGAAAAGCTTCCATTAGTTTGAGCTGCATATCACTATATGTCTAACCATTTGTCCATTCTACAATCACTAAGCTTAAGCCTATTCTCTCTTCTAAAGGGCAGATCTGTTCTTATTTCAAGATATCTATACATTTTACTTCCAAACTATAATGTCATTTCTTCTCAATTCAATCATGCCTTAAAGAAAATAAATTGAACCTTAAACTATCTTTGAGAAACCCAGCAGCAGTAATTACATATCAAAGCTTCAATATTCTTTGTAAATTGTGAGGATCACTAGTTACACTAACACTATGACAAGTTTACTTTTATTGTGTAGTTGAGAAAACTAATACATTTTAAAAAATCTAATTTATAGAATTAAAATCACAGAAGAAGTTGATGCAAAAGTAAATATTTGAGAGTTTTAAGAGTTCTAAACATAGTGGTAGAAAGATACCACCAAATATACAGATTTTACAAATATACAGATTTTACTGTGTTGAGACTTGAAAACTTTTTGAGGTTTTCATTCCAACATTTTGACATAAAGAAAGATTTATATTAACTAAGTCAACTAGAAGAATTTTTATGTAATTTCTAAGAAATTCTATTTTTTGAAGTTCCATAACACCAACATCTTGTATCCATTATTTTTATTTATACTTTCCTCTGACTTGAGCATTGGTTCAATTATGCAAAGCTTCCAAAAGGAAAGCTTCATATTGAAAACTTCTGACCTCTTTGTTCATTTTCTAAGGAATCAAGGAACTAAGGAATCAAGCATTCAGGCTGTTTTTCCTTTCCTACAACGCTAGACCATGGTAGATGGCGACCTCTTCTGGTTCCTAGATAATGTCGTCAAAGTCACTGACAGTTTTGGCAAACAGCAGCCGCTTCTTTCTGATATATGGGGAAAATTACAAGTATCAATTGAAAAGTAACTGGTTAAGAAAGATAACAGATAGCTGCTGGTTTTAATGCAGTTTTAAGTTTTATATTTAATAATTTCTTTAGTTTAAGAATGTGTGAGGGTTTTTACGACCTCCCATTTGTGTCTTATTTTCTAAGAATAAAAGTATAGCTGCTAGAGAAGTAAAACATATTTCAGATTTCAAAATCTTTACCTATTAAAAAAGGAATGCAATCTTGATTTTTTTTAAATCACACTCTTGAATGATACTAGTATAAAATAGAAAGTCTCTTCATCAGCACTTCCCCTTAGTCTACTTTCCAGATTTAATTTACCATGAAAAAAATTATTTTTGTATGTAGATTACCTGGTTTTGGATTTGAGGCTTAGTTTGGGGGGATGGAATTTAAGAATATATTGGCTCTTAGAGTAACAGGGTAAGGAGGGGAAAAATACTCTTCTTCCCTGCCCTTAAAGAACTTAACACTCAAGAAGATTGCCGACTGCTAGCATCAGAGGGAGGATTTCAGTTCTTTCTCTTAGAAATGTTAAGTGCTAATATTAATTTTCAAACAGACAGGGAAAAGAACAAAGTGAACTGGAATGTAGGTATCCCAAAGCTAGGTTTTAAAAAGTTAGTAGAGAATACAACCGATTTTTAGACTTGCCTTCACTTTCAGTGGAAAGGTATTCCACCAATGTTAATAAAATTAAGTTCTTTCTTCATATTAGGTTAAATATTTAAAAAGATCAGAACATCAAAAACCTCTGAATTACAAGGATTCTTAATTCTCCTCCTATAGATCATTTATCACTAGACATTCAACATAAGATAACGCCCCCCCCCCCCAACAAAAAAAAAAAGACAGAAAGAAGAAGAAAGAAAAAAAGGAAGGAAGACAGCCCAAGTAATCACAGTAGTTTATTGGAGATAATGTTTGATTTAACCTGTAAGAAAGAACAGGTGTTTAAAGACTTTTCTTATTCACGATGGAAAAAAAAAATGGGCAAAATTAAGAGTGGTCTGTGCATGTATATTAGAAGTTTATTAGTATTTCAAGATATGTCAATAGTTTTAAAAGAAACTATTCAAAGATGGATAAAATCCTAGCTATATCAGGTCCTTGAAAATGGGAATAAAAAGTAATGTAATTGCATTCTAAGGAATTTATTGAATTGGTACAGAAGAAAATACCATTTCCCAATAAATGTAAATATTCACTAGAAGATTTAATCATTTTATCCTAAATTATAGGAGTTTGCTTTCTAGTTAAATATTGGAAGTTCTTAAAAAAGATTTTAATGGTATGGAGATGTAAAGTACAGTAAATAATATTGTAATAACTATATAGGGTACCAGTTGGGTACTGGAAATATCAGGGGGAACACTTTATAAAGTATATAATTGTCTGCTATGCTATACATCTGAAACTAATAAAAATAATATTCAATGTAAATTTTATTGAAAAAAGATTAAGGAAATTTAAAAAACAATAACAATAAAAGATTTTAATAGTAGCTTAGGGTACAGAACTAACTGATGCTAATGAAGTGAACCAGGCTATTGGTTTATTGGGGATTGGCAGACCAGCTCTGGTTTGCCACAATATTTTCACTGGTCCGCAATGATATTGGAATACTAAGAAAAGCCAAGATAATTTTTCATAAAGCTAACTACATTAAATTTAAAGACCCAGACTTTAAACTATGTCTGTGCTGTCAATGATCTTTTTAAATCCTATCTAATAAAAGAGTAATATGCAAAGTGACCATCACTCCAACACACAAGATGGCCACCCCATGTGGACACAAGATGGCTGCCACAAGATGGCCAGCAGGGAAGGGCAGTTGGGGGTGACCAGGACAGCAGAGGAGGGCAGTTGGGGCAGAACAGGCCAGCAAGGGAAGGCAGTTGGGGAGGACCAGGCCTGCAGGGAAGGGCAGTTGGGGGGGGCAGGCTTGCAGGGGAGCACAGTTAGGAGTGACCAGGCCTGCAGGGGAGGACAATTAGGGGCGACCAGACTGGCAGGGGAGGGCAGTTAGGGGTGACCAGGCCAGCAGGGAAGGGCAGTTAGGGGAAATCGGGCCGGCCGGGGAGCAGTTAGGCATCGATCAGGCTGGCAGGGGAGTGGTTAGGGGGTTATCAGGCTGGCAGGCAGAAGCGGTTAGGGGCAATCAGGCAGAGGCAGGCAAGCGATTGGGAGCCAGCAGTCCTGGATTGTGAGAGGGATGTCCAACCGCCCGTTTAGGCCCGATCCCACTGGCATCCGGCCTAAACAGGCAGTTGGACATCCCTCTAAGGGTCCCAGATTGGAGAGGGTGCAGGCTGGGCTGAGGGACAACCCGCCCCCCCCCCCCCTGCCCATGCACGAATTTTGTGCACCAGGCCTCTAGTAAAAAGATAATAGAATAAAATTAAAATTAAATAAAGAAAACTAGAATTAAAACTGATATTATTTGGCAAAAGAAAGTGTTTACAATTCCCTGGTCCCCCTCCCCTACTTTTGAAATTTTACTTATCTTTAAAATACCAAAGACTATAGTAACTGGCCTGTTCATCTTTCACTTTAAGTTTATTGAAAGCCATCTAACCCTAACATCTCAAGGGTGAAACTTCTGAAACAAGTTTCCTCAGGTCAGAGTTGGTCCAGTACTTACAAAACCCTCTATTTCACAGGAAGAATACTGCCAAAATACCTGTGACATCATAATTCCAAAATAGTTACAACTTTTGCATTTGTGGAAAGGATTTTCTTTTTTTGTCATATGGTTTTTAAGAAACACTTGTGAAATCCACACGTATATCAGTGGGATTTATCTTTCAAAATTGAGAAGATATGTTTTGCCAGTCACAAATGAACTGTAATCCCCATAGACTCAAGTTTAATTCAAAAACACTCTCTCCAGAGCTGCTAAATTTGGCAATCCACATTCTCTCCTCCATATGCTATCCTTAGGGGATTCTACATACATTGTCCATAATGGTTTCTACTTAGGTTGTCTGGAAAAGTAGATATTATGGTCACAGAAGGGCCATTAAAGAGAATTTGAAAACAGATCTATTAAGTTGAAGTATTCAATTGTAAGAGTCTTCAGTTAGATGGACTCTACTAATTGATATTCAAGGAATAACTCTATCTACCCACTGCTTATATTGTAGTCTTTAACTACTCATGCTTATATCACTTACCAACCTGGTTTTGGTGTTCTCCCTGGAGAGAGAAATAGTAGCAGAGCACGGTGTGCATAAAAAGTCCAGCAGATAAATAATGAATTGTCCCTAAATGTGGACCTCATTTCCATTCCATTCTGTTGTTCAGTGCCTTCCCTGCTTCAAATAGCCATCTTTTTTTCATTAATTACATCAGCTCTGCTTTTGTTATGTCTTGTTGGAAAAGAGAAAAGAAAGTTTCCATTATTTCTCTTCTAGACCATGGATCTCAGCAGCTGTTGTGTTTTGCAAACACCGAGTTGTATCTTAGAATCTTTGGTCAGTTTCAGAGTGGATTTAACAATACTTTTCTGCACTGTTATGCTAGCTTTCCCTGAATTTGTGAGTTTGCTTCTTTTCTCTCGCTGCTCATCTTTTGTGGACTTATTCTCTTTTCCTCCACCTGGCTCTCATTTTCAAGCCTCATAATAGTTCTCAAGAGCAACACAAGTATCCCAAAGGTTTCCCGGCTTGGCCCTGTTTCAGAATACAACACTAGTTTGGAGTTTTTTTTTTGTTTTACTTTTCTTAGTGTATGTGAGGATTGTTGTTTTTTTTTTGTGTGTGTGTTTTTTTTTTATTTTAAGTTTCCTTTCTTTCTGTTTAAATGATTCTCAGGACACATTCTCTCTTCTGCCATGCCCAAGAGCTGCTCTCTGTAGGACATCTTTGTGGCTCTTGTCATGTGACATTTGGCTGAGGATGAACTTGCAGTTTTCCCATCTCAGCTGCCTTCCTGAGATGGGAGTAGCAGAGTCACAATGGCCCCCTGAATGGGGACAGTACTTCATGATTCTAAAAGTTCTTACCCATCCATTGTCTCATCTGAGCTCACAAGGATCCTGAAAAACAAATGGGATAGATGGTATTCTCCTCATTTGATAGACGAGGAGAAATAGGGCCTTAAGGAATACTGGTCCAGCAAACTCTGAGCACTAGTAAGTGGTGGAAAGGAACCAGAAGGCAGAAGGCCGTCTTCTGTCTTCAGGGTTTTCCCTGGGTCTCTCTTTTTTTGGTCTGTAAAATGGGAAAAATACTAACTTTGTGTTGTTATGAGGAAAGAATGAAAGAATCTGGGTAAAGCCTTAGTAAGTGCTCAGTAAATGTTTATTATTTTTTTATTTGTCATATATTACAGATAAATTGGCTGAATAACATACACAAGCAGCTGCTATCTCCATGCACACATGAGGGTATATTGATCTATAAAGGAGAGCTTTCAAGTAGCCATTAACTGAAATACAATGATTGGAAATTTATGTTTTGTTCCAGCTGGTCAGCAGCAGCAAGTTTTCTCCCTGCTCCCACAAGGAATATCACACACGTAGGTTGATTCTTCTATTTGTGTTTGATCCAGCTAATCCAAGCACAGAGCACATGTGGATAACAGATTCTGCATCCATAACCTGTCTCCTGATTTACAGGATGGATGATTATGGTTTGGACAAATGATTTAACCTCTTTGTGCTTCGGTTTTCCTATCTGTAAAATGTGGCTATCGAAGACTATAAAATGGGTTTGTTCAGGGGGCTAAATGAATATAATGGGGATGTTTTATTGGGATTTTTGACCAAGCACAAAGATATAATATCATATATAACAGGCTTTCAAAATGCAAATTTACAAAGAAAATACTTGTGTCCATTATGATTATGAACCTTTTACCCAGGGGTCCTTCACTCAGAAGGGTGGGACTTGGGTGGATCTGTCAGGAGACTTTCGTAGGTGAGAGCTGCACTCTGACTGACCCCTGGGGAGGGGTGTGGTGGCGCTGCCTCCCAAGCCAGGTCAGGTGAGAGAGGCTTCATTCACTGTGACCACTCCGAGAGTGTGATTGGTGCTCCTCCTGGGCCTCCCCAGACTGTGGCCTATCTCATGCCTGAGAGTGTGAAAGCAGCTGATGACAGCAGAGCAGAGGGCTGCTCCCGAGAAGTCAGTGCACTGCCCTGTCCTGTGGCAACGAAAGGTGTATGGAGCTCTGGGAAGGAAGTGCACCTGCTCTGTCCTCTGTCTTTGTCCTTGGACCCCGGGACAAGATGTGGAAGCAATGGTTGTGATATCATCCTCAGGTGGTTTTGAAAGGGATCCCACTCAAATCCATGGTCTGCCAGGAAAAGGAGATGGTAGGCACATGTGAGTACTAGCCGGGGCAGGGACCAAGGGGAGGATGGGGGAGCCCACCCAAAGCTGAGGCCCAGCCCGTAACAAGGGAGTTGCAGTTGGAGAGTGTCGAGAGGGCGTCCTCAAAAGTGTCTCATGAGCAAAGGAGTCATTGTCAACCCCCACCTCCGCCACCTCTTGAGGACATGCAGCCATTTACAAAAGTGCCTGTTGAGCAAAACTTGCCCTCTGCGCCCTGTCTTTCCTCCCATGGGACTTCTTGCATGGAAAGCAGCAACCCAAGGCAGGCTCGAGCCAATGGGGGTGTGGAGGGAGGAGTGTTTTCACTTTAAATCAAGTTCAAACTTTGATTGTAACACAATAATGGGTGTTTTTAATTATAAATTAAATTGTGTTTGTGATTTGAAGTGACTGTAGGCCTATTAAATATAACTTGTGAGTCATAGGCTGACCAAGACCTCATCCAAATACGGAAATGAATAACCCCACTGAGCAGAAATAAAGGGAGAAAGAAAAGCAAAATTAAGATTATTTTGTAATTATACCCATGGCTTCTAAGATCAGTTAGGTATAGGATCGTGAAAATAGTATGTTCCCTAAAGTTTTAGTACTCTTTTCTTTGTTCTACAGGCCCATTTTCTTAACTGAAAAATAACAATTTGAATACAAAAGATTAAGAAGGAGATTTTAAATAATTATATCCTCTCACCCAATAGAATAATAAGATAGCCATCAAGTTTCTGCTTGATTACTTCCAGTAATAAGAAACTCACTACCTCATTCAATTGACTATTGAAAACCTATAAATGTTAGAAAGTGTGTTGTTATACCAAAACAGAATTTATATACATGTGATTTTTATCCATTTGTCCAGGTTCCCAGAGGATCACAGATCATGTTTAGCTGGAATTCTGTGGTCTTAAATTTTCCCCCTCTCTTCCACATAATACTAAAAGATGGACAGTTATGTCTTCTTTTATTCACTATTTTCAGCCAAATGTTACTGTTTCCTTCACCTATCCTATATAATAAAAGCCTAATATGCTAAGTGTCTGGTCATCTAGTCCCATGGTCGATAAACTGCGGCTTGCGAGCCACATGCGGCTCTTTGGCCCCTTGAGTGTGGCTCTTCCACAAAATACCATGGCCTGGGCGAGTCTATTTTGAAGAAGTGGCATTAGAAGAAGTTTAAGTTTAAAAAATTTGGCTCTCAAAAGAAATTTCAATCGTTGTACTGTTGATATTTGGCTCTGTTGACTAATGAGTTTGCCAACCACTGGTCTAGTTATCCATTCAACCAATCAAAGCGTAATATGCTAATGATATGCTAAGGCCACTCAACTGTTCACTATGACGTGCACTGACCACCAGGGCCAGATGCTCCGACCGGTAGGTTAGCTTGCTGCTGGTGTCTGACCAATCGGGACTGAGCAGCTTACAGTATGTGTAAGGAGCATCTTACACATACATTAATGCCCTGGAGCCCTCTCGCAGTCTTTCCCTGGCTGGCCAACCTCCCACGTCCCTCCCTGGCCCTGATCGATAGTGCACTGGTGGGGTCCCTCCGCCTGGCCTGCACCCTCTCTCAATCCGGGACCCCTCGGGGGATGTCAGAGTTGGTTTTGACCCGATCCCGCAGGCCAGGCCAAGGGACTCCACTGGTGCACGAATTCGTGCACCAGGCCTCTAGTGTTTTATATAATACTAGTGGCCAGGTGCATGAAATTCGTGCCAGGGGAGGAGTGTCCCTCAGCCCGGCCTGCACCCTCTCCAATCTGCCCTCCCTGCCAGCCTGATCGCCTCCAACTGCCCGCCCCTGCCGTGACCTGCCTCCTCTGTCAGGACCCGCCTCCTCCATGTGAGGCAGCGGAGATGCCGGGACTGGCCTCCTCTGCGCCGCGTGGAGCCGCGGGACCCCCAGGCCTCACTGCACAGAGTAGCTGCTGGGCCCTGCCTCCGCTGTGCGCACAGCCATCTTGTGGCAGCCATCTTGTGACAACGTCGCCCATGAGGGCCACCTAGGCTTTTATTAGTATAGATAGCATATTTATCATCTTGATCTCCCTCTGTAGGTTTTCCAGTTTGTCAATGTCCCTCGACCCTAATTGAACATGAGGCCCAGAGGTAACCTAAGAGCAAGGCTAAGTTAGCAGTCACATAACATGCATATTAGGTTTGTGATCAACTCAAACTCCTCAAGTTATTTTAATAGGAAATATTCTCACAAGTCAGGCTTTTTTCATCCTGTACTTATAAAAAGTGAAGAAAAATATATGCATTTGTTATACATAATTTTGTTGGGTTTACCCCAGTGATCCAGGCTTTCACAAATATTCAGAATCTCTCTTCTGATTCACACTGACTTCTTATAAATTGTTTTAAGCCGTTCTATAGTTTCTAAGCATTTTTTAATTGCTCACTTAAGTCACCGATGAAAGGATTGCAGAGGACACTCATTTTCAATGAACATCTTTGGATATGGAGCTCCTTGTGCATCCTGAGTGAGATTCCCCTGGCATACACGCCAGAGTGGAATTACTGGGTGATAAAATATAAGCATTTTCATTTTTATTAGATGTTGATCAAGGGCTCATTCTTTAGATAAGTTAAATACAAACAATTTGGTTACAATTAACTTCCTTTATATGATGGAGTTGCTATTGGGAAAATAACCTTTACAATGAATATTTGTAAAACAGGCCCTGGGATGCATGTGGCAATGACACCCAGTATGCAGGGCTGAGCGAGCGAACTGCAAGGTCCAGGTTCCCCTGGTGGCAGTGATGGTGGTCTCATTAGACTGGCTTGCAGCATGATTTTGGCTCTGGTCCGACCCTATTTCTGCCTCATGCTAAGCTTGATTTTCTGGCTTTCTGGTGCTTCTCTGAGCTGAACTTTAGTCTTTTAACAAACCCCATTTCTGTTTAATATAAGGGCAGAATTATTTTCTGTCGCTTAGAGGAAGGAGAATATCACAATTAATTTCCCATTGCTACTTAAACACTCATTTGCAATTATTTCTTCCCCCAACAGTTTCAGAGCAAGATTTCACACCTCATTAATATGAATATTCATAGATGTTTAGATGCTCCTGAAAGCTGAAGGATTGCTATTACAAATGAGATTTGCTCAGCTTTATTTTTGAACGTCCAAGCTGCTGCCTCAGCTAGGAGACCCAGCGGAAGAGATTTCACAGCCTTCCCAGGCTCTCGCTTCTTCTCTTCCTTCTTACCTGGCCCATCCTTTCATTTGGAGTTTGTTTCCATGTTTATTTGGCAGAAACCAAATCAAAACAAAATAAATCCCAGAAATAAAGAAACAGGGCACCGATGGCAGTTAAAATGAGCAAATTTAGCAGTGATCAGTACTTGGAAGGGAGTAAGTGGTGTGTGGATGAAAAATATTCTATAGTCCTTTTCCTGTTGGAAGTGAAAATGTTCGGCACCAAATATACATGATAAGTCGCAAAAATAAAGTAATAAGAGTACATTGCATATTTATTTTCCTGCTGCCCTTAGCTCATTCTGGCTCCTTTTGTCTGCTTTGCACATTTATATTCTAATCCATTCATTGTGTCTGTCATAATTTGTTTCTCAAAGAGCAATCTTAATTCTTTTACTTACCAGTTTTGCCATTTTCTAGGGAAAGGAATATCGTTTTTTGGTACACAGCTGCATTTTAGTAGGAGTATCTTACACATACATTAAATGGTTGAATTGGGTGTGGGGGTGGTCTAAGTTCTGGTCACCAATTCCAACGGGTGTGTGAGGGAGGTGTTTCCACACTGCCAACAAGCAATTCTCCAGCACCAGCTGAGTGTCCTAAAATGCAACTCAATTCCGACACTATCTACCTAGAGACAGCATCAGGTCCTACAGATTCAGGGCTGAGTATCACCTGTGCTTCTGACTGACTAGCTATAGACTGAAGTTTCCAACACCTCCCCACCTGGACCCCAAACATAGGTTCAATTAATTTGCTAGAGCAGCTCACAGAACTCAGAAAAAAAGTTTGCCTATCAGATCACTAGTTTATTATAAAAGGATGTCCCTCAGGAACAGCTTGATGGAAGATGTGCATGGGGTCAAGTACGGGGAAGGGCAGGGGCTTTCATGCTCTCTCCAAGTCTGCTGCTCTCCCCAGATCTCCACGTGTTCACAAACTCGATAGCTCTCCAAACCCCGTCCTTTGGGTTTACGGAGGTTTCATTACACAGGCAGGATTGATTAATCATTGGCCATTGGAGATTCAACTTCCAGCCCCTCTCCCCTTCCCAGGGGTGGGAGTGGGGGTGGGGCGTGGGGCTGAATGTGCCTACCCTCTAATCAGACAATTGGTTTCCTTAGCAACCAGCTCCTATCCTTAGGTGCTTACAAAAGTCACTTGATTAACTAACACAGGATCAGGTGTGGCTGAAAGAGATTTGTTCGGAATATTAGGACACCTTTGTTGCTCTTATCACTTAAAAATTTCCAAGGGCTGCCCTGGCCGGTGGCTCAGTTGGTTGGAGATCTTCCTGTACACCAAGACTGTGGGTTCAATTCCCAACCAGGGCGCACATCTAGGTTGCCGGTTTGGTCCCTCCCGGTTGGGACATGTAGGAAAGAAGGCCAATTGATGTTTCTCTCAATTGAAGTCTCTCTCTCTCTCTCTCTCTCTCTCTCCTCCTCTCTCTCTCTCTCTCTCTCTTCTCTCTAAAAATCAATAAAAATATCTTCAGGTGAAAATTAAAAAAAAAAAAAAATTCCAAGGGCTGCCCTGGCCAGTGTGGCTCAGTTGGTTGGAGCACCCTCCCACACACGGGAAGACTGTAGTTCCGATTTCCAGTCAGGGCACGAACCTGGGTTGTTTGTGAGTTTGATTCCTGGTCTGGGCGAGTTTGGAAAGGCAACCAACCAATCAATGTTTCTATCTTACCTCATCTGTCTCTCTCTTCCTCTCCCTTCCGCTCTCTCAAATCAATAAGCATATCCTCAGGTGAGGATTAAAAACAATTCCAAAGGATTTAGGAGCTCTGTGCCAGACATTGGGAGAAAGACTAAATATATATCGATTTTATCGAAATATCACACTCTCGTTAGTTTCCAATAACTTACACCTAAATAGACTGAATATCAGAATCAAGCTACCAAATAAAAAAGAAAAGTATTTCAGACTTCAGCCCCTTGTTCCTGCACCCTAGAAAGGCTTCTGAGGTAAGCATCTAATCAGAATCTCTGAGGGTATGCCTCTGGCATCCCGTTTTCACAGACACCCTCAGCATTTCAATGCACAGCCATCGCTGAGCATTAAAGGCCTGTTATATGGTTTATAACATGGTGGTGAACTTACCGCGGTGTCTGCCTGGCATTTCTTCTGTCTTCTGGAGCAGCCCTCTGTATTTCCTTCTGGGGAGCCACCCTCCTCCACTCACACCAATGGTTCAAAGGGACTGACCACAGGCTGCCTGCTCCAGGGGGAGATAGGAAACCCAGGCTTAGCCAATCCATAGTAATTGATTTTGGATAGGATTTGATACAAGCTAGCCCAGTAAGACTCCATCGCAAGCCTTCTGTCAGAACTGTGGGGGAAGAGCAACATTCTTCCCCCGGGGATTTCATTAGGATCAGGCACTACAATCACCAGAAGCAGCTGGTGACCTAGAATCACTACGTCAGCCTGGGATGGGGCATAGGTGGGGCCTGGAGAGGATGCTGAACTGAGAATGAAGTCAAGAGAGGCAGCCTGATGTTAGACTCCATCTGGGCCTGCATTAGACTAACCCAGGATTTTCAGAGCCATGTTGTGTTTTATTCTTCTCAGGCAGCCATAACAAAGCACCAAAATGGTTAAACATCAGAAATTTATTTTCTAATGAGGAAAAAATGTACTTCTCCCTTTGGAGCAAGATTCTCTGGAACTGCTGACTTGAGTTAGGAAAGAAAGATGATAATTGTGCGATTTTGCAGCCAGATTTACATTATAAATTAAAATTTGGGTTGGTGAGTCTCAGAAGCCGACTTCTCTTTCTTGTCATGGAAATGGATTTTTATGCCAAATAAGGGATGATGGTCATCAGAATTTTTGTTTCTATTAAATTTTTAATTTCAAAATTATTCCTATAAAATTAAACAATAAAGGCAGGTTTAAAGAAAAATATAATCTTTCATCCTCTACTTTCTCCTTCAGTTTTGCTGCCTGAGGTAACAAATGTCATCAATATATTTCCTTTTAAATGAAAATGGGATCATATTGTACACATTACTCTGCATTTTGCTTTTTTGTTGTTGTTTTTTGGTTATTGGTATGAGCATCCTTGCTCCAGGGCAGTACATGTAGCTCAAACACATTCTTTACACAGTGACATAATATTTCAAGCAAGCATGCACCCGAATTTATTCACCAGACCAGGTAAGTTGCTCAGATTTTATTTTATTTTTGACACGACAAAGAATGTTTCAATAAATATGCACCTGTTTCTACCTTGACAAAAACACAAAATGAGATTTCTCTAATGTGCCGTTATTTTAGGGTAATTTCAAGGTCCTACCACATCCCTCCAAAACAATAAAAGAAAATAATGACCTCTGTTGTCAGGAGACTTGGTTAATAAAAACAAAATAATGCAAAGACTAAGTTTAAATAACTTAGGTCACAAGCGATCCCATTCTCTTTTGCAATGCGGTACTTGTTATAGTCAACCTTCATAAATCACTTCTAGGTTTGCAAGATGGCCATGAAGTCTCCATATTCATTTGAAGGCCTTGGGTAGTTTTGCAAAGTGTGGTTCCTAGAGCCACACTAGTGGGGATAACACACATGTTCACAGAAAAGAGTCCATTGCTCACCATCCGGATATTTTTATTCCGTGGGTTTGGAGTGGGGCCCAGGTAGCTTCATTCTTCAACAAAAAAATTTCCAGGTAGAATTCCCGGGAGAAAGCGCTGGAGTTTGCAAGGTTTGGACTAGATCAAGGATCAGCCAAATTTGGCCCTACACCTGTTTTTTTATAGCCGGTGAGGTAAGAATGGCTTTTGCATTTTTAAATGGTTAGGGGGGAAAAAGAAGAACATTTCATATGTGAAAATTACATGCAATTCAAAATTCAGTGTCCATAAATAAAGTGTTAGTGGAACACAGCACGCCCATTCATTCCCTATTGTCTAGGCTGCTTTTGAGCTGCAACAGCAGAGTTGAGCAGTTGCCATACAGAAACCATATGGCCACAAAGCCAAAATATTTACAATCTGGCCCTTTGCAGAAGAAGAAGTTTGCCAACTCCTAGGCTAGATGATCTCTAAGGTCCCTGTCATTTCTAAATGTATTTTATTCACCGTAATTATTTACCTCCTTCAGTATGCAAATACACGGCCAAACCCTAGAGCTGGTGCAGACCCAGGGAGGTACAAAGTGTGGCTGAAGGCCAGACACCATGATGAATTTCCTTTTACCAGTCACTTATAAATTAGGAGACAATGTGAGCAACATATAATAAATTATGCATCAGCTAATCAGAAAACGAGTAACAACTGCAATAGCTAACATGTACGTGGCACATTAAATACACCAGGACCCATTTTCAGTGCTTCCCACAATTGACTCGTAGAATCCTCACAAGAACTCTGTGATATAGATACTATTTTTATCCTCCTTTTACAATAGAGGAAACTGCATAAAGAGGTTAAGTAACTTGCCTAAGGACACATAATTATAAATAGCAGAGTAGGAACTTGAACCTATGAAGTCTAGCTACAGCATCTGGGCTTAAAATCACTAAACTATTACTGCAAGCAATTGGGTCAAAGAAATTTATAACTAAAAATCACTATGTTTGGATTCAGAACTCAATTCCAATTTTAAAGTCAGGGGAGTGGGCCCTGCTTGTGTGGCTCAGTGGCTGAGCATCGACCTAGGAACCAAGAGGTCACGGTTCGAATCCCGGTCAGGGCACAAGCCAGGCTTTGCAGGCTCGATCCCCAGTCGGGGACATGCAGGAGGCAGCTGATCAATGATTCTCTCTCATCATTGATATTTATATCTCCCCCTCCCTCTCCCTTACTCTCTGAAATCAATAAAGATATATTAAAAAAAAAAAAAAAAGTCATTATGACACCATTTTACCCAGGGTCACAAGGACAAAAATCCTCTAGGCCAGTTAGGAACATCAATGAATGAAAAAAACTGCCTTCTCAAACACAGTTTCGTTTTCTACTTTGACCAGCACTGTGGAAGCAGCCTTCTCCTCGGAGGGAAACAGCTGTGTGCGGAGGGATGGTGACGATAGCTGCGGGGCAGGGAAACCATTGCCTGTGGTGGGGACGGCGTACAGCAGGAGAGGACATGCCCCATCAGCAAAGGGCCGGCTACTCATACCTAGCTTGTTGCTAGGTATAAATGAGGGCATGTATAAATGAGGGCAATTCAGGACTTTATAGTGAAATATCCCACTATTTAAAAGTTCAACACCTAATTCAAATATTAAAATCAAACAAACAAACAAAACACTCTAGGCCAAACAAAATAAGACTGCAAGTCACCAGCGTGTGACCCATGCTTAAGCAATTTTCTTTTGAGGCTAAATCCCCTTTAATTCCAAACCTTTCCAAATGGATCGCTAAGCCCGGACCTTTAATCAGAATCTTGACTGCCCCTTGAACTGGTGCCAAGCTTTGCAGTCATCTGCAGCTGATGAGCGTTACAAAGTTCTGTTCAGAAGTTGGAGTTCTACCTGGCAGACAGTTAGGCTATGATCAAGCCTAATGCCCTCCTCATGTGTGTGATAAAACATGTCTGCTTTATGTTAGAGTAGACAATCTTTAGTAGGACCAGCAGCATTGATAAGTGCTTTTCCTTAATGGAAAAGCATATTTTCATAGCTTTTCCAGGAATACCTTGGTGCTTTTAATGGAACCATAAACCATTCCCTTCTTTAATCTTCAATCATACACTGCTTATTTCATTGACTATAATGACTCATGCACATTCACTAATGGCCCCTGAATATAAGACTTTTTTAGAAATATAAATTTGAAAGTGATTCAGAATAGAGTACACAACAAGGAAAAGAACAAAACAAAAATGCCAATTGTTTAGTTGAAGTGAAAAAAAATGTTTGGAGTACTGCAGACTTGAGTTGTAAATCACTGTAATAAAATCATTAAAAAATGTCATCATTCTGACAATCTGAAATAGTATTTAAATTGTTCTGATATTTCACTAAAAATCTACCTAAGGAACTTTCAGATCCCATAGGAAACAATATTTTTATAAAACAATATTTTAAAATATTTCCCGTGAGAATCTATTTAGAAAAATAGTACCTTAAATGGAATTTCAAAATCAATCAAAATTTATTGCTCAAATTTGACATTTATGTGCTCTGGTTAGAGTTCATGGACTCTGCACAAAGTAAGCATTATTTAGAAAATTTTCAGTTACTTTAATATATAGTGTCATAAATAAGGGACAAATAGTCTTCAGAGGTCTGCCTAGGAGTTTGGAGTGTGAAAAACATGGCACTTTGGCACTCAAACACAATTCTCAAATGAGAATGAAATGAATATATAGAAACACAAAGAGGACACTGGATTCAGAAATGTGGAACTTTATAAAACATCACAAAACACTAAATGTAATGTGGTATCCTGGAGTAGATCATAAAAAAGAAAAATGACATTATTAGAAAACCATTGAAATTTGAATAAAATCTGGAGTTAAGTCAATATTAATGTACCATTGTTGGTTTTTTAGTTTGAAAAATGCACCATGGGAATGTAAACTATAACATTAGAGGAAAGTGGATGAGCAGTATATGGGAACTCTATTTTCACAACTTTTTTGTAAATCTAAGATTGTTTCTTTTTTGTTTTTATATATTTTATTGATTTTTTACAGAGAGGAAGGGAGAGGGACAGAGAGCTAGAAACATCGATGAGAGAGAAACATCGACCAGCTGCCTCCTGCACCCCCCCCCCCCCACCGGGGATGTGCCCGCAACCAATGTACATGCGCTTGACTGGAATCAAACCTGGGACCCCTCAGTCTGCAGACCGACGCTCCATCCACTGAGCCAAACCGGTTTTGGCTAAGATTATTTCAAAATACAAAGTCTATTTGAAAAATCACAAAGCAGAAAAAACCAAGATGGCGCCATAGGTTAAACACCTAACCCGCAGCCGGGCACAACAATTTCAAAAATACAACTAGAGGTCAGAACGGTCATCGTCCAGAACCACAGGAAAGCTGGCGGACTGAAATGCCCACAGCTGGGGAGAAGGAGAAGGCCACGGGGACAGTCGGGGGAGCCGCAAAAGCCTGAGGTATGGAGAAACGGACGGAGACACGAGCACGCGCGCCTGCGGGGAGGATGGAGCCGGAGAGGAAGGGGCGGCTGACGGCCTGGCCGGCGTTCACTGGCAGGAAGGAGATAAAGGCTCCGGATTGCGCTGAGCGCCGGCTCCGACTGCACTGAACCCCGCTCCGGGCGAAACCCTGGGAAGCCAGGCGCAGGCTGGGGGAATGAATCTGGGCTGTGGGGCGCAGGCACAGAGGAGCGGCGGAAGGCAGAGCTCCAGAGGCGCGCGCAGGAAAGGGCGCAAAGGACGGACTGTTGCCTGCGCCACTGAACTGCCCTAGCGGGAAGGAGACAAGGGCTCCGGACCGTGCTGAACCCCAGTTCCGACTGCACTGAACCCCAGTTCCGGGCGAAACCCTGGGAAGCCAGGCACATGCTGGGGGAATGAATTTGGCCTGTGGGGCAGAGGCACAGAGGAGCGGCGGCTCCAGAGGCGCACACGGGAGGGCGCGCAGAGGAGGGACTGTTGCCTGCGCCACTGAATGGCCCTGCTGGGAAGGAGACAAAGGCGCCAGACTGCGCTGAGACCCAGTTCCAACTACATTGAAACCCAGTTCCAGGCAGCGGGCGAAACTCCAGGGCGCGTTTCTCTCAGAGGTGTTTGCAAGGAATACAGAGGGACACAGACACAGGAGCCTCATGTCTCCTGCACAGCAACTCTTCCTATATAGACAAAGAGGGTCCTCATGGACAATTGGCCTGGAGGACAATTCCTCCTAGTGACACCAACAACAATCAAGACTTAACTGTAGATACTCACTCAGTTTCGCAACTGCGCCGCCCCCGCAGGCCGCCCGGCCCGGGGCACTGGGGACGCCGCGGTGGCAGCGGCGCCCGGAGCCCGGCGGCCGCCCAGCGCCCATCCCCACCGCGAGGCCCCCGCGCGCCTGGTTCCGCGGGCCGCGCGCTCCGCACACCGGACGGAGGCCCGGGCGCCCTCTCCGTGCACCTCCCGGCGCCACTAGACCTCAGTAGAGTTGACTGAATTCAAGGGATTAAGAAGAACAAATTGGGGAATTCGAAAAAGATGACGGCGGAGGTGAAGGCTGATGTGTTGCCTCACATGGCAGTTTCGGAAATACAACTGGAACATGGACTAGTGAGGGTGGCGACTGCTGCTCGCGTCTCCCCAGACCGGGCGGCTGCTCCTCTCAGTCAGCACCGCAGCCGGGGCCATGGGCTCGTGGGCGCCGCAGCAGCTGCTGTGGCGGCGGCCGCGGACTCGGCGCAGCGGCTCTCTGTGAAGGAAGAGACCATCTTTCTGCAGGAGGGGCGCATCCGCGCCACCGACCTGGCCGAACTGCGCAGTGAGATCCTCGAGGCCCCGGAGGCTGCCAACACCGATTTGGAGGATTCTTAGGAGTTCTCATCTTACATTCAAGCCCTTTAAGCCATTTTGACAGAGGAGAATCAAGAAGGCGGCTAAGTTAAACAAAGGAACTGCGAACTCCACCGCGCACAGCAATTTCAGGGGCACGAATGGAGGACAGAGCCTCTGCCATCCAGAACTACAGGAGAGATGGCTGAATGGTAGATTTATAGCTAAGAGGGAAGAGGAAACCAGCGAAATCGGAGGGGATGAGGTGTGGAGGCGCGTGGGTCTGGTTGGTGGCGGGGGAAAGGGGCTTTTGTTCCAAACCTAGGGGAGATTAGCTCTCCATCACACTGAAATCCAGCTTCTGGGGACCCGTGGGAGACCCAGATGCCTGCGGGGAGAGGCGGGACTCTTGCGGAGGTGCCAAGCGCCCCTGGGTCTGGGGGAGGCCGCGCTCCCCTGGGTCCGAGTGAGGCCAGGGGTCCATAGATCCAGGTGAGGCCTCGCGCATCTAGGCCCGGGTGAGCCCAAGTGGCCCTGGGTCTGGGAGAGGCCAAACATCCCTGGGTCCAGGTGAGACCATGTGTCCCTGGATCGGGTGAGGCCTCGTGAACCTAGGCCCGGGTGAGCCCAAGTGGCCCTGGGTCTGGGAGAGGCCAAGCGTCCCTGGGTCCGGGTGAGACCATGTGTCCCTGGATCCGGGTGAGGCCTCGTGCACCTAGGCCCGGGTGAGCCCAAGTGGCCCTGGGTCTGGGAGAGGCCAAGCATCCCTGTGTCCGGGTGAGACCATGTGTACCTGGATACGGGTGAGGCCTCGTGCACCTAGGCCCGGGTGAGCCCAAGTGGCCCTGGGTCTGGGAGAGGCCAATCGTCCCTGGGTCCGGGTGAGACCATGTGTCCCTGGATCCAGATGAGGCCTCGTGCACCTAGGCCCGGGTGAGCCCAAGTGGCCCTGGGTCTGGGAGAGGCCAAGCGTCCCTGGGTCCGGGTGAGACCATGTGTCCCTGGATCCGGGTGAGGCCTCGAGCACCTAGGCCCGGGTGAGGCCACGTGCCCCTGGGTCTGGAAAAGACCAAGCGCCCCTGGGTCCAGGTGAGACCATGTGTCCCTGGATCCGGGTGAGGCCTCGTGCACCTAGGCCCGGGTGAGCCCAAGTGGCCCTGGGTCAGGGAGAGGCCAAGCGTCCCTGGGTCCGGGTGAGACCATGTGTCCCTGGATCCGGGTGAGGCCTCGTGCACCTAGGCCCGGGTGAGCCCAAGTGGCCCTGGGTCTGGGAGAGGCCAAGCGTCCCTGGGTCCGGGTGAGACCATGCGTCCCTGGATCCGGGTGAGGCCTCGTGCACCTAGGCCCGGGTGAGCCCAAGTGGCCCTGGGTCAGGGAGAGGCCAAGCGTCCCTGGGTCCGGGTGAGACCATGTGTCCCTGGATCCGGGTGAGGCCTCGTGCACCTAGGCCCGGGTGAGCCCAAGTGGCCCTGGGTCTGGGAGAGGCCAAGCGTCCCTGGGTCCGGGTGAGACCATGCGTCCCTGGATCCGGATGAGGCCTCGTGCACCTAGGCCCGGGTGAGCCCAAGTGGCCCTGGGTCTGGGAGAGGCCAAGTGTCCCTGGGTCCGGGTGAGACCATGCGTCCCTGGATCCAGGGGAGGCCTCGTGCACCTAGGCCCGGGTGAGCCCAAGTGGCCCTGGGTCTAGGAGAGGCCAAGCGTCCCTGTGTCCGGGTGAGACCATGTGTCCCTGGATCCGGGTGAGGCCTCGTGCACCTAGGCCCGGGTGAGCCCAAGTGGCCCTGGGTCTGGGAGAGGCCAAGCGTCCCTGGGTCCGGGTGAGACCATGTGTCCCTGGATCCAGAGGAGGCCTCGTGCACCTAGGCCCGGGTGAGCCCAAGTGGCCCTGGGTCTGGGAGAGGCCAAGCGTCCCTGGGTCCGGGTGCGACCATGTGTCCCTGGATCCGGATGAGGCCTCGTGCACCTAGGTCCGGGTGAGCCCAAGTGGCCCTGGGTCTGGGAGAGGCCAAGCGTCCCTGGGTCCGGGTGCGACCATGTGTCCCTGGATCCAGATGAGGCCTCGTGCACCTAGGCCCGGGTGAGCCCAAGTGGCCCTGGGTCTGGGAGAGGCCAAGCGTCCCTGTGTCCGGGTGAGACCATGTGTCCCTGGATCCGGGTGAGGCCTCGTGCACCTAGGCCCGGGTGAGCCCAAGTGGCCCTGGGTCTGGGAGAGGCCAAGCGTCCCTGGGTCCGGGTGCGACCATGTGTCCCTGGATCCAGATGAGGCCTCGTGCACCTAGGTCCGGGTGAGCCCAAGTGGCCCTGGGTCTGGGAGAGGCCAAGCGTCCCTGGGTCCGGGTGCGACCATGTGTCCCTGGATCCAGATGAGGCCTCGTGCACCTAGGTCCGGGTGAGCCCAAGTGGCCCTGGGTCTGGGAGAGGCCAAGCGTCCCTGTGTCCGGGTGAGACCATGTGTCCCTGGATCCAGGTGAGGCCTCGTGCACCTAGGCCCGGGTGAGCCCAAGTGGCCCTGGGTCTGGGAGAGGCCAAGCGTCCCTGGGTCCGGGTGCGACCATGTGTCCCTGGATCCAGATGAGGCCTCGTGCACCTAGGTCCGGGTGAGCCCAAGTGGCCCTGGGTCTGGGAGAGGCCAAGCGTCCCTGGGTCCGGGTGCGACCATGTGTCCCTGGATCCAGATGAGGCCTCGTGCACCTAGGCCCGGGTGAGCCCAAGTGGCCCTGGGTCTGGGAGAGGCCAAGCGTCCCTGTGTCCGGGTGAGACCATGTGTCCCTGGATCCGGGTGAGGCCTCGTGCACCTAGGCCCGGGTGAGCCCAAGTGGCCCTGGGTCTGGGAGAGGCCAAGCGTCCCTGGGTCCGGGTGCGACCATGTGTCCCTGGATCCAGATGAGGCCTCGTGCACCTAGGTCCGGGTGAGCCCAAGTGGCCCTGGGTCTGGGAGAGGCCAAGCGTCCCTGGGTCCGGGTGCGACCATGTGTCCCTGGATCCAGATGAGGCCTCGTGCACCTAGGCCCGGGTGAGCCCAAGTGGCCCTGGGTCTGGGAGAGGCCAAGTGTCCCTGGGTCCGGGTGAAGCCAGAGCCTGGGTCCGGGTGAGGCCGTGTGCCCCTGGATCCATCCGGGTGAGGCTGGGTCCCATGCCCGGGTGAGACCACGCGCCCCTTGGGTATGGGTGAGGCCACGTGCCCCTTAGTCCGGGTGACGCCGTGCCCCTGGGTTCGGCCGAGACCAAACCAGAGGGAGTCGGACCTCCGTTACCGCCATTTGTCCACCATCCAGAGCTGGGGGGTCAGTGCTGACATGTACACATAAGGAACTACTGGACATTGAAATTGAGTCTCAAAAGAGCTGATGGTCCAGGGGGAAGCTCGCTACAGACTGATTCATTTGCCTGTCAGCATAAATATTATTGCTCGTCTCACATTCAGTGCTTATTAGTATATATCTAGTGACATATGATCTCGCTCATCTAGGGGAAATGATGAACAACATAGACTGAGGAACAAGAACAGAACCAGAAGCAAGGAGGCATCGATCGGACTATCGGGCCTCAGAGGGAGGATAGGGGAGGGTAGGGGGAGGGTGGGGGGAGGGGGAGAGTTCAACCAAAGGACCTGTATGCATGCATATAAGCCTATCCAACGGTTAAGTTCAACAGGGGATTGGGGCATGCGTGGGGAGAGGGGAGGGATGGGAATGGGGGGATGAGGACAAATATGTGACACCTTAATCAATAAAGAAATTTTAAAAAAAAAAAAAAAAAAAAAAAAAAAAAAAAAAAAAAAAAAAAAGAAAAATCACAAAGCAATCAATAAGAGTATTAATCTGTGCCCTTATGCATCCAAGAGCATAAGGTAGGCTGGTAAAATTCACATGCCGTTAAGTGCCATTTGTGTATGCACATGTGAGTGGTGTGTGTGTGTATGCTGAGTGGACAGATGGGGACGTGTGGACACAATTAACACACTTCAATCTTTTCTTCAGCCAACAGCCCTGCTGCTCAAAGTTTAAAAGGATAAAATGACTGTGGAAAGTAAGTTCCTAAACATTTTACTAGTAATATATATGTATAAATAAAAAAATATATTGGTATCTATTAGTAATATATATTTAAACTTTAGGAACTCCTCTCCTTATCACAGTTTTAGAAAAGATAGGTCATCATAACTGGATAACTTCCAGCTTTTGCTTTTTTGTGTGCTTTTGCTTTTTTTAAAATAGTTTTGTGGCTTTTTGTAGCATCTTCAAATATACAGTGTGGGGCAAAATATATTTATCATTTTGAGTATGGGAAACACAGAATTTATTCTTGTATTATTACTTATTGACTACTAGAGGCCTGGTACATGAAATTTGTGCATGGAGGGGATTCCTCAGCCCGGCCTGCACCCTCTCCAATCTGGGACCCCTCGGGGGATGTCCGACTGCCGGTTTAGACCCGATCCCTCTCGCAATCCGGGATGTCTGGCTCCTAACCACTCGCCTGCCTGCCTGCCTGATCACCCCTAACCCCTCTGCCTGCCGGCCTGATTGCCTCTACCTTGCCCCCCCTGCCTGCCGGATCCCCCTAACCTTTCTGCCTGCCTGCCTCATCACCCCTAATTGCCCTCCTCTGCCGGCCTGATCTCGCTCCTAACTGCTCTCCCCTGCCTGCCTGATCACCCCTAACCTTTCTGCCTGCCTGCCTGCCTGATCACCCCTAACTGCCCTCCCCTGCTGGCCTGATTGCCCCTAACTGCCTCTGCCTTGGCCCCCACCACCATGGCTTTGTCTGGAAGGAAGTCGGACGTCTGGAAGATGGCCAGTCCACCCGGTCTAATTAGCATATTACCCTTTTAGTATAGATAGATTATATAGGATAGAATTGCTTAAATGCAGTGGAAAAGCCTTTTTCAGCAGGAGGAGATGCTCTTGGCAGACAAAAACACATAATCCCTATATCGGGACTGATAGCCAGCTATATGCACTATACTGCCAAATCAGTCATTAAAAAATTGAATCACTTTCTTACACCTTACACCAAACAGCTGTTTGCCTTAAAACCCCTCCTCAGCCCCCACCTTAGGTTCTGCTTTTGCAGTTCACCCAGATTTGGTTCTGATTGGTCAGTTTTTATGCCAGTCAGCGTCAAAAGCTCTGTCTCCTAGGCAACCATTGGCTCCTTGCACTTCACTCAGATTTGGTTCTGATTGGTCAGTTTCTAATCCAGTCAGCATTTCTGGGCCTATTTCCGGGGCCTGATCATAGAGGCAGGGCTGATCAGCAGCTGCCCCAGGCTGCTGGCCAGTGGGCTGAACTGCTGACCTCTGGGAGAGAGAGAGAGGCTTGGCTGCTGGAGAGGCCTGGAGAGAGAAGCAGGGTCAAATCACCTGCTTCTCTCTCCGGGACTCTCCAGCAGCTGCTCTGCTGCTGATTAGCCCCGCCTCTCTCTCTCTTTCCCCGAGAGGTAAGCAGTTCAGCCCACTCACCTGCTGCACATGCAGCCTGGCATTCAGTCGAGCCTCCGGTCATTGTGGATGTTATGACCCTGGCTCTTTATATATATATAGATTGTATTATTTTCCATATGAGCAACTGTAAACCTACTTTTGCCACATCCTGTATAACCATGAAAATGATTATAGTTTGTTTCCAAACTCTACAAAGCACAACTTGATATTCATTTCTACCCCTTCAGCAAAGAGAGTACAATGTGATAGGTTTCCCCTTTGCTGTACAGAACAGAGGCATTAATGAGGTGGAGGAGACATATATGTCAGCATCTATAATAACCTATAATATTAAAAGTATAATATGCTAATTAGACCGGATAGCTGAATGACCTTCTGGACGACCTTCTGGATGAAGCCGGGGCTGCGAGGGCTGAGGCAAGCCACCGTGGCTGCGAGGGCTGAGCCCCTTGCACGAATTTCGTGCATTGGGCCTCTAGTGTTAAAATAAATGTAATAGGTCTGATTTGGGGCAGGATAGCAAACCAACCCTTATACTGCAACAATCAAAAAAAGAAAAGAAACTACAAAAAAAGCATATTTGTAAATGTATCAGAGAGTAAGGAAATAACATAAACAAAAATTCCAGAGAAAAGAGAACCACTTTCTGAAATAAACTAGTCATTGTTGGCCATCATTTTCCTTAGGCTCTGAGGGTTAATCTGGACTGATGCAGAGAGCTTCTGCTGGGGAATGAGATCCTAGCAACTCCTATTTTCTTGAGAAGCTAGAGCAGAATGGGGGAATGTCCGGCCTGAGGGCCATATAAGGCCTGTGAAATCATTTGGTCTGGCCCTGCCAAGGCATTAGGGGTGAGTTAATTATATGTTTGACCAAATATAGCAGGCTAATTTTTAAGTTGATAATTTTGTATGGCCTTCAAATGATGTTATAAATATCCAAATGGCCCTTGGCAGAAAATGGTTCCCGCCCCTGAGCTAGAGGAATCAAAAGGACCCATGAAGGGTCTCCATGACAGATGATAATGTTGGGACATTTGAAATGCAAGTAGAGTCTGGACTTTTGCCAAATGAATTTTGACATGGTTGAGATCTCAAGAATCAGGGTTAGGCACATACTGATTCAATTCACACACGACTGTACAGAAACAAAGGGTGGAGTGGAACGGAGACAGCCTGTTAGTCCTACCTCCTCACCTCCTATGACCCAGCAGCCACTTTCACCTCTACAAATGGAAACCCTCAGAAGAGTGCCTCTGGGGTCGTCAGTGATGTGATTGTGGGTGCGGCTCCTTCCTGGAGACAGAGGCACCTCAGATGGGAGAGGCACAGGATGTGCTCACCTGCAGTTGTTCCCTCAGGTGCTTAGAAGAAACTCCACGTTTCACAAGGGAAACATATACTCGTTGTCAATACAACTTTATCCGAGATGACATAAAGCCCGGATGGCTGGGCTAGGCCTTTGACCCCCTGAATTAAATCGGCATAACTTTCTCTTTCTCTTTCTCTTTCTCTTTCTCTTTCTCTTTCTCTTTCTCTTTCTCTTTCTCTTTCTCTTTCTCTTTCTCTTTCTCTTTCTCTTTCTCTTTCTCTTTCTCTTTCTCTTTCTCTTTCTCTTTCTCTTTCTCAGTAAAATGAATTGAGGCCATTTGCCTTGACAAAGGAAGTAGAATGTTCATACGTAAAGCTGCATTGGGCACCCACAGCGGCAGCTCGTGCCGCACATTGTGCAGAGGACTCAGAAGAGAAGTAGTGTGATGCCTAGTGACTGAAAGGTGGTCTGTTCTTGAAGGATTTGGTCAATATAATTTTTTAAAATAATTTGTTTTTAAACTCCATTATTCCAACATGCATTGTTCTAAAAAGCTGTGCAGAGAATGTCAGATTCTGGTTTACTTCATTTGTCACTGTAAAAGAACATTGTTAACCTGAGTCAGCAGAAGAATTGGTTCCTGGGCCTGGTAATTTTAGTGAAATTGAAGAATTAGAACTCAATGTCATGACCTAAGGAAATATTTCATTCCTTTACTTCATCCTCATCTTGATGTAAAGGCAACCATATTTTACAGTATGGAGTTTATTTATTGAAGCAAAGCAGGTATATGGCACATGATTTATCTCTAAACAATTTCAATTTGGCTTATTTGTCATTCAAGGCATGTGTTTGGTTTAGAATTGCTTCTGTTCACTCAATTTTCTCTTACCTGCTCAGTGATTAAATATTTAGCTTTATATAAAGTTATTGATGCCACAATAAATAAGGCCATATTTAAATGAACTGCAAAGATGTCCTCAGAAAATCAAATATAATCTCGAGGAATATTGCCAATATATGGTAAGATAGTATAGTGTAAATTTTTATTTTCACTGATTATGTATATACCGAGTTCTCATAAATGAAAAGAGGTCATATGTTCTAAAAAAAATCTGTCACATTAGCTTAGTTTTAGGTGCATCATATTGCTTTGTTTAATGAAGGCCTCAATTTGAATTTTAATATAAACAATAGTGAGTGGGGGCCATTTTAGGAGTTAGTCTGTGGCAAGTTTTTCTGGTTACAAGGAAATATGTAATATATACACTTTTATTATAAAAGGTTCTATGGGGGATGGGTGAAAGGTAAACAGACTGAGAAGTACAAATTGGTAGTTATAAAATAGTCACAGGGATGTAAAGTACAGCACAGGGAATATAGCAAAAAATAGTGTATTAACGATGTACAATGCCAGGTGGAATACTAGACTTACCAGTGGATTACTACATAGATTATAAAAATGTCTATCCATTTTGCTGTACACCTAAAAGTAATATAAAATAATATTGAATGTCAACTGTAATTGAAAAAAAAAAAATTGGGTCCTAAAGCTTCGGCAGTTGGCCCAAAGTCAAATGGCCAATAGGCTAAGCTTCGTTTCAACTCAGGTCTGCCTTGCTCCAAAGTCTGTGCTCTCACACATGTTCTATCTAGTGGTTCTTTTAGCAATAATAAATCTCAGATCATTTCCAGAAAAAAAATGTTTTAGTAGAGAAAAATAAAACATCAAACATAAATAAATATTATTTTAGCAAATATAATTTTTTATCAGTAGATGTACTATTATTTTATATCTATAAAACAGATGATATAGACAAACAATCCAATTAAAAAAATGGGCAAAGGACCTGAATAGACACTTCTCTAACAAGGACATACAGCTGGCCAAGAGACGTATGAAAAAATGATCAAGGTCACTAATCATCAGAGAGATGCAAATTAAAATCACAATAAGGTATCAACTCACACCTGCCAGAATGGTTACAAGCAATAAATCAAAAAATAACAAGTGCTGATGAGGATGTGGAGAAAAAGGAACCCTCATGCACTGCTGGTGGGAATGCAGACTGGGGCAGCCACTGTGGAATCCAGTATAGAGTTTCCTCAAAAAAATTAAAAATGGAACTGTCATTTGACCCAGCAATCCCACTTCTGAGAATATATCCTAAGAATCCTGAAACACCAATCAGAAAGAATGTATACATCCCTATTTTCAAAGCAGCACAACTTACATTAGCTAAGATCTAGAAACAGACCAGGTGCCCATTAGGAGATAAGTGGATAAAAAAAGCTGTGGTATATTTAAAAAAAAATTTTTTTAACTTGGGCAGTGTGGTTCAGTGGTTGAGCATCCACCCATGAACCAGGAAGTCACTGTTTAATTTCCAGTAAGGGCACATGTCCAGGTTGTGGGCTCAATCCCCAGTGGGGGGCTTGCAGGAGGCAGCTGATTGATGATTCTCTCTCATCATTGATGTTTTTATCTCTCTCTTCCTTGCCCTTCCTCTCTAAAATCAATAAAAACATATATATTTTTTAAAAAGCTGTGGTACATATTTACACAATGGAATACTACTTAGCCATAAAAAGAAGGAACCCTCTTACCTTTTGCAACAGCATGGATGGGCCCAGAGATTATTATGCTAAGCAAAATAAGCCAGTCAGAGAAAGTCAAATATCACATGATCTCACATATCTGATGAACAAAATAAACTGATGGACAAAATAGGACCAGAAGTATGGATACATGGAACAGACTGACAGATGTCAGAGGGAAGTGGTGTGGGGGGATGGGAAGGGATTAACCAAAGAACATATATGCACATATGCATAACCCATGGACACAGACAATAATGTGGTGAGGTCTGGGGTGGGGCTGGGGTTGGGTGGAGGGGGGCAAGAAGGGAGTATGGGGGACATCTGTAATAGAGTCAACAACAACAAAATCAGATGCTATAAAAGAATGTAATCTATTTTAATATAAATTTCTTTAGGATATTATCTAGATTTATTAATTTTTACAGTGCCTTTTTAATGGGTTAGCTGGAAAGTCTACAATAAGTATATTTGCCATCTATTAAAAATAATTATTAGATACAGATAATTTTTAATATTTTTTAATCCTAACCCGAGGACATGCTTTTTTTTAATTGATTTAAGAGATAGAGAGGAAGGGAGAGAGAGTGAGAGAAACATCGATGTGAGAGAGAAACATTGATGGGTTGCCTCTTATAAGGATCCCAACCGGGGATTGAACCTGAAATCTAGTTATGTGCCCTTCCCCGGGAATTGAACCCACCACCTTTTAGTGGGTGGGACAGTGCTCCAACCAACTGAGCCAGGGCAGGGCAAGTAATTTTTAGAATCAAGGCAATCTTTTACACCAGTTTAAGTGTCTTTATCACTTCCTTTCATAACATCCTATCTTTACCCATTTTATTGTTAAATTATAATAATTGATAATTAATTGTGTAAATTAGATATACTGCCTTTCTTGTTATGTTCTGAACTCCACGAGGGCTGGGCCTATGTTTTCTTGTTCACCATGCTATCCTTCACATTTAGCCCTGTGCTTAAAACACAGACATGCTCAATAAAGATGTGCTAAATGCAAAAGGGCTGAATGACCTGCACCAGAGGTGGCCAAACTGGGGCTCAAATCCAGCCTGCTGCCTGCTTTTTTACAGCACTTAGTTAAAAACGGTGTTTCCGTTTTAAATGAATCTGCTTTTCAAAAGGTTGTATAAGTACCTAAATAGTAACTTAATTTTGCCCATTGGCCCATAAATTCTAAAATATTTACCATCCGGCCCTTTAAGAAAGAAGTTTTCTGACCCTCATCTAGACCCTCACTGCCCGATGGAACTGTTGTGATCATGGAAATGCTCTACTGGTGCTGCCCAGTAGGATAGCTGGGAAACACAGAGAGCTACTGAGCATGCAAAATTCGTCTAGTGTGACGGAGAAACTGAACTTTTTACTTTATTTCACTTTCACTCATTTAAATAATCCCATCTGGCTAGCAGCTAGTGCGTTAGACAGCAGCAGATCTCGATATGCAGAAGAATAGACCCCATGTAAATACAGTAAGCAGTTACTTAGAGATCACAGAAAAAAATAAAAAAAAAATGCACCTGAATTTTGCAGTTAGTTGTTCTTTCTGGAAAAAAAATTAAAAAATAAACTAAACTTCTACCTTTAGTTCTTTAAAACAGCTAATGCTATGACAACACTAAATGTAAAAATTAATTCATTAGATAGTTAAACAGAAACTCATTTCAAATAAGAGATGGTTCTTCATTCTATGAATTGTGGGTAAGAAAAGAATTATTTTGGATAAGACAGATAATGTTAATGTTCTATTAACAAACAAATGAAGAACATTGATTTTATAAAGGATTTTAAATATTTGCTTTACTGAAGGAAACCACTTATCTATATATATAAAAGCCTAATATGCAAAGTGTCCCCTCAGGAGTTCAATTGCTCACTATGACATGTGTTGACCACCAGGGGGAGGCCTGGAATGAAGGAAGGCCCCAGCCGGCAGCTGGGGAAGGGAGGCCCCGGCTGGCAGCCGGTAGCCACTAGGGACTCTACCCGTGCACAAATTTCGTGCACTGGGCCTCTAGTATTAAATAAAAAATGATTTGGAAGCAAGATGTTCTATAATGCCTTAGGAGAGCATTATAGCACACAAACAAGTAAAAACACTGATATCCTACCTAATAAAAGGGTAATATGCTAATTGACCATACCTTCGCTATGCCCACAGCCAATCAGGGCGCTATGCAAATTAACCCATTAAAGATGGCGGCCCCCACGCGCTGCCCCACCCCCCATCGCTGAGCGGCTGACAGACCCGGCCGGCGGGAGGGGCGGGGCCTCCCACCGCTCCGATCGCTGAGCGGCTGACCCCGGCCAGCCCTGGGAGCCCAGATCACTGCTGGCGGCACTGCCCTGGGCCAAGCCCCAACCCTGAAAGAAGGCGGAAGGCGGTGGCCAGAGCCAAGGCCTGGGTCCCTGGTGCTGGCAGAAAACTGGTGCAGGCAGCTAGGTGAATGAAGGTCTATTGCACGAATCTTCGTGCAAACGGGCTTCTAGTAGTTCAATAATATCCTTGAATAGTTAGCATTAAAGTACGAATTAAAGTGGACTGAGAAGTAAAGATTCAAACTGCAATGTGAAGTTTATAATGCCTACATTCACCAACTATTTCAAGTCTTTAAGTTGAAAAGCACTTAAAAGGAATTCTGACTTTTGTGCTATTTAGGATCAAAATTGTTTGCTGCTATTATTTATAACACTGAAAGTAAGTTAAAATTAAAAATTAAAGTATAATTTCTTTTTTTGTTTATACTTTTTCCTGATGTGTCTATGTATGAAATAATATCTCCCTGAGTAAAACTAGTTTGGCTGCTCTCTTGTATTTCAAATGATTTTATCATTAGGGAGAAATTTGAAATCGCAGTGGACAAATAATCCCTTAATGCTTTTCCTGGCTAGCAAGTAATTTGTCAAAACAATCCAATTTCCAAATAGCACACAAACTCAGTGAGACACTGAGCCAATGCATCTGTTCCTCTCTGTATTTAAAGTATACTCCAATGTCTCTCATTTGGGGGGGAGAAATCCTGAGATTCAATTCTCTAAAACTATAATTTAGCTCTAGAAATGAAAATAATTTATATTTTCTCTCTGATAAACTTTGTGTCTTTTTTTAGTTTTTTTGTTTGTTTGTTTGTTTTGTTTTGTTTTATTTTGTTTTAGGTCCAGCATTTTAGTAAACTGAACGATTTCATAGAAAAAAATCAAAGCTGAAACTTCAATACCCCAGCTGCTTAAGTTTGGTTCCAAACTAGTAGAACTTCTTTCTCATGATGAGGACATGCAATGGGCCCTGACTTACTCAATACTCATGGTGGCCAGGGAGGTCTTCCATCTGCTCTCCTGCTAGTTGGAAACATCATCTCAATCTTGGCTTTGATGGGAGGGACTGACTGCATTTGGCAATTTTTTTTGTTCCTAGGATCTGGCTCCTTCATTTTTCTGCTCCATGTTGAATCAGTCTAGGCCCATCCTCTTCCAAGTCCCTCCACAGTGACAAGAGGTGGCTGTATTCTGCTGCAGAAACCAGGAGGGGGTAGCCCAGGTGTCCTCAAACTACGGCCCGCGGGCCACAGGCGGGTGTTTTTGCCGTTTTGCTTTTTTACTTCAAAATAAGATATGTGCAGTGTGCATAGGAATTTGTTCATAGTTTTTTTTTTAAACTATAGTCTGGCCCTCCAACAGTCTGAGGGACAGTGAACTGGCCCCCTGTTTAAAAAGTTTGAGGACCCCTGGCCGGTAGCCAGTTGCAGATCTTGGGCATCAGCACCAGATCCTCTCTGAACCCCATCCTTTTGGGGTTTTATTGAGGCTTCAGTTGAGGCATGATTGATTAAATCATTGGCCATTGGTGATTCAAAACTAAGATTTTCTAAAGGTCAGGATTCATTGAGATATAATTTACATGCATACTATTCTTCCTTTTTACTCTAAGTGTACAGTTTAATTAATTTTGACTAACATACAAGTTGTATATCTACCACCAATATTAAGATATGGGACATTTTTATCACCCAAAAGTTCCTTCATGCCTCTCTGTAGATATCTTTCCCTTCACCCTTGGCCCACTGGCAACCAGGGACCAATGTGTTTTCAGTTTCTAGTTTTGACTTTTCATATAAATGGAACCATACTGCATGAAGTCTGTTATATCTGACTTATTTCACCTACATCCTTACTGTAATGCTTTTGAAATTCATCTATATTATCTGTACCAGTTCATTGCTTTTTGTTGCTGAGAAGTATTCTGTTGTATGAATGTACCGTAACATTTTTATTCATTTGCCTGTTGATGAATAAAGCAACTATTAACACGTGTATGGACAATGTGTATTCATTACTCTTGGTTAAATATCTATGAGTGGAATTGTTGGGTCATATGGCAAGTATATATTTAACTTTAAGGGACGATACTCTAATCAACTGAGCCACACCGGCCAGGGCTTGAGTTGTATTATTTTCATGTATTCTGCATACAGTCTCGTTAACAAGTATGAAATTTGCTAATCTTTTTTTTACCAATCTTTGGCCTGTCTTTTCATTTTCTTAATGTCTTTTGAAGAGCAGATATTTTAAATTTAATGAAGTCCAATTTGTCATTTTCCATTTATGGTTCATGTTTTTTAATCCTAACAAATCTTTCCTTTACCAAAGGTCACACATATTTTCTCCTACATTTTATTTTAGAAGTTTTTTTTTTTTTTTTAAGGTCTACAATATATTTCAAGCAACTTTTTGTATGTGATATGTAGTAAAAGTTGAGGGTTGTTTTTTTGTTTTGTTTTGTTTTGTTTGTTTTTTTCTTTGCTTGTTTGTTTTTGCTATTCAATTATTAGCACCACTTGTTGAGAAGAGTGCTTTCCTCCATTGAATTGTTTTGGCACTTTTGTCACAAATAAACTGACTGAATATGTGTGGATCTATTTCTGAGCTCACCAGTTTGTTCCATTCATCTATAAGGCTATCCTTAAATACCACACTGTCTTGATTACTGTAGTTTTATAGTAAGTCATGTGAACTTTTACATTTTAAGTAAATAAAGTGAATCTTGATATCCTTACCCCTGAAATACGTAGTTGATATTATCTAGGGTAGGCTTACACTGATTTGGGAAGATACCATTCCTCCAAAGATGGAAGAATTGCTATTCTTAGTTGTTACTTGAGGTGGTCTGTTTTCCTGTGTTGCACAAACAGGGGTTTTACTGAATCCAGATGATGCACACATTTAGAATTTAGGTCTTGGGTCTTTGAGAAAACTTACTTCTTTATGTTCACTAGCCTCTGATTGAAATTCAGTGTTTTCTTCAGTTATAAATGTGGACAACAAGTCTTAGTAGTATTGGCAGTACCTGTACCTTAGGAGGTACAGATATTTTCATGTTACATTACAGTTGTGGCTGATATCTTCAAATATTGTTCACATTTATTACTACCTCAAAATTATAGATTTTAGAAATGCTACTTGACCTTGTTATTTAATAAGTTAGTAAAAAAATACACATGTAACTAAATTATGATTTTAAATGCTTTTGGTAGTTACCTCAATACAATTGATTTCCCTTGCCACATTATGTATTTTACTATGTACTTAAAAATTGTTTGAAAAAAGGTCCAAAGGCATTTCTGGACTGACTACTGCCAGTTAGCTTGTCACCACCCTGGGAAGTCCATTAAAATTCTTTAATTCTTCAGTTTAGAATATTACCAGCTTTGCCTTATTTCATTTTATACTATAGAGGCTCGGTGCATGAGATTCCTGCACTCAGGGGGGGGGGGGTCCCTCAGCCCGACCTGCACCCTCTCACAGTCCAGGAGCTCTTGGGGATGTGGACTGATGGGCAGTCGGACATCCTTAGCACTGCTGCAGAGGTGGGAGAGGCTCCCGCCACTGCTGCTGCGCTCGCCAGCCGTAAGCCCGGCTTCTGGCTGAGTGGTGCTTCCCCTGTGGGAGCGCACTGACCACCAGGGGTCAGTTCCTGCATTGAGCATCTGCCCCCTGGTGGTCAGTGCATGTCATAGTGACCGGTCATTCTGCTGTTTGGTCGATTTGCATATTAGCCTTTTATTATATAGGATAATATAATTGTAATATAAAATTATATATTATAAAACATTATATTTTTATCTTATTAATAATTGTTCAATAAATCTTTATTAAATATGTGAGATTGGACAACACTTCACATCAGAAACTGAAGATTCAGAGGTGTATCACATGGTTCCTGCCTTTGAGGAACTTAGGTCCAGATTAAGCAGATAGGGAAGCAGTCCTGACAATCTACTGTTTATGTGCTCTAACGAGCAAACACAGGAGGGTCCTCGGTGATGTTCTTAACCCTTCACCTGGGTGGTGGTAGAGGTATGGGCAGAATATTAGCAAATGCTTCCCACCGGAATTGACAGGAGAAAACTGGAGAATAAGAAAGCATTAACTAGAATGGGAAGAGACTGTTTCGCACAGAAGAAACATGCAAGCATCAAACTCAACTCAGCCTGGAGTCCTGGGGAGACGAATGGCCAAGGGAGGAGTTGTGCATTGACCCCAACTCTCCCGGGATGTGTCAAGGAAGACATTCTCATAATGCAGGAGGCACAGTGGCTTCCCACTCTGGGATAGAATATTCAGCTTCCATTCACCATTCTCTTCTGGCAGGCACAGTTCATCACAGTCCTTTTGTCCTCTAGAAGCTGTTAGGAGGTTGATGGAGACCTTCTGGCAAGGAACCCTCCCTATTTATTGAGTCTTCTTCAGCCCACCCTCCTCCCATGGGCTCCCTCAGTGTGCAAGCTTGGCTTCAGCCAGGACTGGTGGTGGTGCATGACTGTTCTTAGATACAAATGGTAGGGAAACCTGGATATAGACGCACAGGCCCAATCTCTCCTTCAGCACTTCAGCCCGTGGATCCTGTCTAGAGCAGTGGAGGACCTCTCCCATCCTGGATTAAATTAATCATTTATTACATCCTAAACAGACATTCCTGCTTAAACTGTCCTCAGGCAGTGGCTGCTCAGTTCATTAGGGACTAATTGACTCTTTAGCACTCTTATAGGCCATGACCGAGCCTTTCTGCCTGTGTGTGCCAGGTCCTGGGACTCTTCCTCTGTGAGGGGCTCCATTTTCACCTTGTTCATTGGGACCTAAATGGGGAAGTTCCAGCTGCACATTTACTACATTCTTGCTCAGATAGGAATGTAGATGAAAAAAATCTTTATATTTTTGAAGGTTTCTCTTTAGTTTGGAAAATTGTTTCATCTTGCCCCGTTATCCTTATGGGAAACAGGTTGCCTGTCTTTGAGGGGTTTCTGCTTCCAATTGCTGAGGTGACATTACACTTTATGGGAAAGAGGATGGTGCCCTTTCTTGCTCTCTGTGGGAGAGGGTGGGATTTTTTGGAAGGCATTTTTAATAATGACTATAAAATTTCATGACTTAATTTACCCAGCATTATCCTTTTCTCTCAGAGAATAGGCTAAGATTTTTTTTCCAATGAAGGATCAGTGTATTCATTGCCTTCCTTTTCTCCACAGCATGTTCTCAGTGCTCCCACTGCTAGGCATAAAACAGTAAAAATGATATATTTTCCGCCCCCTTCCGCTCCCCAGGTAGAATAGAAATATACAAACATTTTAAAGTTGAGTGCAATAAAGTGATAATGATGTTGCCATAGTCATCTGTCCAAAGCATAGTTGGGACATAGTAAAAAAAAAAAGTGATTTAAATGTGGGGGCAGGATCATAAATATTGAAGGACAACATAGGAATGTGTTGACAGGAGGAGAGAAGGATGCTAGCTTTCCTGGAAGAGGGATCACTGGGAGCAAAGTCCAGATGGAGGCAACAATGGAGATATTATGGAAGTCACAGAACATTGGATAATTTGAAACTGGGGTTAGATGGAGTTCAGCGAAAGATTCTGTTGATGAAGCAAACAGGGGAGCATCAGGGAGGATTTGGATGCTTTACTAAAGAGTTCGGATTTTCCTGTAAGAAAGTGTGAAGGCCATGGAAGAGTTATAAGCAAGAGACTGATGGCAAGGGAAGCAAGAGGGCAGTTATGAGGTCCTGAACTTAGACAGTAGCAGTGGGACTGGGGAGAAGAGGCAGTGAACAAAAATGCAAGAGGTTGAATGAATATGACCCAATGTTCAAATGGATTGGAAAGAGAGAAAAATGTAGGATGAACTTGGTTTTTAACTGAAAGTTTACTTCACTGAAAAGGAGCATTAGAGGAAGGGTAGGTTTGACAGGAAAGTTTTAATTTTGATTTCGAGATGCTTGTAGTATGCTCATAGTGAGTGACAATATCCATCAGGCAATTGATAGACAGGTCTAGAGCTCAAGAGAGAGCGTCAGGACAGAGAGATAGCCTAGAAATTAAGATTTAAGCATCATCAGATACACTTCATTTTGGAAGCCATGACCATGTCCTTTGGAAAGTGTGTACATTGAAAAAGGCTCAAGGACCGAGCTCTCAATGGAAAAGACTAATATTTAAGGAACAAATAGCGGAGAGTCTGTAAAGAAGGCAGGGAGGGAACAGAGAGATGAAGGAGAAAACTCCAGTAGGAGTGGCTCTTTTGGTTTCCAGAAAGCAACTCTTGGAGATTAGATGTTCCCTTTATCTCTCTGAGTCTTATGCCCTTTCTGTCCCTCTCTTTATATTGGCTTTATCTCTTCTCTCTCACAATCTCTTCCTTTGCTCATTCATAGTCTCTGACCCTCCTAACTTTGGCTTCCCATGGTCAAGCATTGCCTCTAGAATCTCTATATGACATGACCTTTCAGCTACCACACCATGGTGTTTTCTATTTCAAATTCCTGAGAAGAAAAGAACCTACTAGGTCTAACTCTTCTTTTTGAGCCTGTCTCATCAGGGATCTAGACTGCCATGACCAGGTGTGCATTTCCACGCCCATCACCTGTGGTCCTGAGAATCTGGGGTATAAAACATGGCTGCCTGGGTTTACCCCTTTGTCAGGAGATATGGGCAAGGAGGGGAAAAAGTGATTAGTTACTTTGAATATCTGTAGTTTAGGGACTTTATGGAAGGGAGTTCTCAACAATGGCAGATACCATAGATAGCATGGTCAAAAAAGAGTTCTTTGGATCTGTTGATCTGGCTGCTAGCTGAAACACTGGCCAGTTGCTGGGATGGTGGGAGGCATCTGCTTGTGTGAATTGGCAAATAAATGAAGGAAGTGGAGACAGAGTAGTGGCCACTGCTCAACCAGGATCTTTACTTCAAACTTTATAAGATAAAAGAAAGGAATAGGAGTGGTGTCAATACAGGACACAGAGTGTAGTGGGAGTTGTCCTCCCCTCTCCCCCATCTCAAACATATATGTTATTGTTTTATTTTTTAAAATTCAGATATATTTGGTATACAATTTTATATTGGTTATATCAGTTTCAGGTGTAAAATATAGCGATTCGACATTTTTATATCTTACAATGTGATCACCCCATTAATTCCAGTAATCATCTGTCACTGAGACCTGGAGAGGTTAGGTGACTTGTGCAGTGTCACATACCTTGTGGCAAAACCAGGAATAGAACACAGGCTTCCCAACTCAAAGCACAATATTGTTATTTTCTTAAGTGTAACCATTATCCTACTAATTTCATAATGTCTTGCCTATACCCACCATATGCCCCTAACCAGAGCACTGTATTTGAATTAGACTGGCAAGCCCACTGTCCTAATCTAAGTCAGGGTCCAGTCTGCACTTGGCTATACTGGCATAAGACCTATTATTACTGGGTAATCAGAACATAGAATCTAAAGCAAACCTTATCTCACACAGGCTTTTATACATTCTTTTGTTTGTTTGTTTTACATAGCCTTTTTTATTTGTTTTGTTAATCCTTGCCTGAGGATATTTTTCCATTTATTTTTTAGAGAGAGTGGAAGGGAAAGAGGGAGGGGGAGGGGAAAGAGGAACATCGATGTGAGAGAGACACCTCTATTGGTTGCCTCCCACACTCGCCCTGACCCAGCCAGGGATCAAACCTGCAACTTAGGTATGTACCCTTCACTGGGAGTCAAACCTGAGACCCTTCAGTGTGCTGGCCTACACTCTACCACTGAGCCACACTGGCCAGGGCTATATACCTTCTAATATTGTTATGTTTCACGTTGTCCCATAGCTCCCTTAAGTTGTACTCCTGTTTTTTTCTTTTTGGTTCTCTGATTGATTTTTTTTAACCCTGTCTTCTAATTCACTGATTTGATCCTCAGCTTCCCCTAATCTGCTATGTATTCCTTCCAATGTGTTCTTTATTTGTGCTATGTCATTCTTTATTTCTGTTTTCATAGTAACTATATCTTTTCTCATGTGGTTGAGCATCTTTGCCATCATTATTCCTAACTTTATATCAGATAAATTTCTTATCTCCATTTCATTTATTTCTTCTTCTGGAGAATTCTGTTGTTTTTTCATTTATGGGTTGTTTCTTTGTCTCCCCATTTTTTGCCTGTTTGGGTTTGTGACTCTGTATTAGGTAGATCTGCTATGCCTCTACATCTCTGGTGCAGGACAGTGTGAAATGCTGTTTCTCTACATTTTCTTAATTGAAATAAAAATGACCCTAAAGTAGAAGCTAAATTTAGTAGTCATGAGTTTCTTCCCTGTTCCCAAGGGAGAAGAGGAACAGTGATAATAATGAAATATTGATTGGGGAGTCAGAAAATATGGGTCATCTTTGGCAAATCATATACTTCTCTTTGAATTCCACTGTAGAGTGGGAATATTTCACCTACATGGCATCCAAGGTCTTCCATGTCTAGGACCATGTCAATCTTGCTGGTTTTTATCTCTATACTCACCATTCACATTGATCTTCTTTTAAGCCCTTATTGGAGTAATGCTGTCTCATGTTTTTGCAATAATTGTTGCTAATTCTTACATACCCAAACTTCTATTAATTGATCTACTCATTCTCAGAACCCCGTGTGGTCAGTTACAAATGAGAAACTGAGGCATAGTTTCCTAACCAAGTAACCTAGCCAAGGTCACATAGCTAGTGAGGAACACAACTGGGATTTGAACCCTATCAATCTCTCTTTCGAATCAATTCTTTAAATCACTCTTTATAGCTCTCTCAATTTCCCTTCTTCTGGAAGACCCTTTTTTTCTTTCTTCAGGTAGCTTACTTCATACTTACTCTTCATCCACTGAATCTGGCTTGTGCTTTCATCAAAACTCTGGAAAACATCTCACAAAAATATCAAAGTTGAACTCCAAAGAGAATTCTTCCATTCTCTTCTTACTTGATCTCTTAAATGTTTTCAATCATTGATCACTCCATAGGACTTTACTATCTTCATCCTTGGTCCATGTGATGACATGCTTGTGGTCTTTCTGCTTTTCCTCTGGATGTGCTTTCTCGGCCTCCTTTGTTGTTCATCCTTCTCTACAGAACCTTCATAATGGAATTACTAAAGATTCAGTCCAAGTTTCCCCATTCTTGTCTCCCTATGCTTTTGCCCCAGGGATCTCATCCACGTCCATGTATATGTTGGTAACTTCTAAATTTTTATCCAGGCTTCCTCTTTGTTCTACAGACCTTCCAGACCAGTGCTTCTTTAACATCACTTGAATTTCTCAAAAGAATCCTACACTCAACATATCCAAAATGAAATTTTCAAGTTTTCTCCCAAATATTGCTCTTCAGTGTACATCAGAATCATTTTTCACCTAGTCAAACATTGTAGAAAGTGTTATCAACCATTAACCAAAGAACACTAGGAACAAAATTGTAATCCAAATTAGATTTATTTCACTTACTTCAGCTACAGGGAATAAACTCCAGAGAAACTGTGGGTTGTCTCAAGAAAGAAAATGTTTGCAAGCTTCTGACAGGATTTGAAATTGTACTGCACAGTTGTAGGAAGGATTTTAAAAAATGGGATCCAGGTTTGAATTGGAGGTTGTCAAGAAGCTATAGAAATTCAATGGCTGGTCTTACTTTTTAAAAATTTTTTATAGGAGGCATGAGAATTAAAGTGGTCTGAGAGTAGTCACTGCTAAAGAAAATGCAGTTACATGTTAGTCAGAAGAGAGGATGTTGAGAATGGCCTTCTGTGTCTTGTTCCAGACATGTCATTGAGTGGCCTGATCTGACTATTGTTTAGAATTGTCATTTATTTTGAATTTTAGCACCTCTAAATTTTAGCTAGGTAATTTTGGAAAAGTGACTTGAACTTACAATTTTATTTTTCCAATATAATAAATAAAACACATAATTATTATTTTAGACAAAACTTCAAAATCACTTTTTATATGAGTTAGTTGTACACATATTTTCCTTCATTTTAATAATAAAACATTTTTTAGATTTCTAAGAAAAAAAGCTCCAATATTATTTTACCCATTTGCAAAAATAGTTTGACCTGCTTGGTAGGTAATGAGACCTACACATTTAGAGGCAGAGCAACCAGGAGATTATCAACTGCTTGAGGTCTGTAGGGTTATACATCCACAGATATCTTGCCTTTCTCAAGAGGAAACTGAAAAAAATGGAAGACTAACACAGAAGACCCTCAAATAATCAGGAGGTAAGAGAGTATCTGTAGTGGGTAACCAGTTAGACACTCAAGCCAGAATGCTTGGATTTGAATCTGACTTTACAATCCACGCCTCTCTCCCTTAGTGTTTGACCTCTTTGTGTCTTAATTTCATCTTCAGTGAAGCAGCAGAAATAGTCTCTCTTAGAATTGTGAGGATTAAATAAGCTAATAAATATAAATTGGTCAGAACAGCATGTAGCACACAGTAGGCACTCAACTATTTAGTTGGCATTATTACTACAATTCATTATATCATTTGGAGTTTAAGAAGCCTTTTAAAAATTGAATAGTTGTCAAGAACACTCTGTATGAGAGGTATGTATGTATGTAAGAGAAATATAAAGTTGGAGTTATCTCTAAAATTTTTAAGATAGATCTGGCCACTCAAGAATCTTTCAGAGAGAGCTGCGCAGATGCCAGCACACTTGAAAATAGTGAGTCAGGAATTATGTTAACATATTGGAATCTTTCGTGGAGACTGGGATGGCAAAAGAGTAATATGAATTGTAGACTTTCAAAACTGTCAAAGAAATTGATGATGTACCCTGCTTGCCAGGAAGGGGCTTATGCAATACCTCTGGACTGAATATAAGAGGAACTTCTGGTGTGATTCCATGAAATCTATAACTGAAGTGGCCCCATTCTTCTCTTCCTGTTAAGCTGGCCATTTTGACATCTATTAATACATGTAAGTTCGATAAAAATGTTTTTGATTATGACATCTGTTTAAATTGGCCTTCTGTGTCTGTTCATAATTTCAGTTAAACTATATGCTTTTAGCATTCACTATATTGGAGGTCGTTTCTTTGGGGCAGAGGAAAAAAAAACAGTGTTTGCAACAAAGATTAAATTACAGGTTTAAAAAATATAATGCAGAACAAAGAGAAAAGCTTTGTATTTATTCTTTTTTTTAAATTTTATTGATTTTTTAGACATAGACAAAGGGAGAGGGAGAGGGAGGGAGGGAAAAGGAGAGAGAGAGAAACATCAATGTGAGAGCCAAACATTGATCAGCTGCCTCCTGCAACCCGGGCATGTATCCTGATTGGGAATTGGGCTGGCAACCTTTTGGTGCATGGGTTGATGCCCAGCCAACTGAGCCACACCAGCCAGGGCTGTATTTATGCTTATATTTGGTGACTGATCATTTATCTTTGAATGGTGTATTTGAATTAAGTTTATTGGCACATTTATGTTGAATACTAGTTATATGAAGTGTCAAGTCATTATTAGATTGCTTGCCTATATTTACTTGTATTTTACATATAAATATGTAGATACACTATTTAAAATTTGCAGTTCATTTTCATGGATTCTGTGTTTAACCACCAATGACTTCCCAAGCTGGAATCTATTATGAGAAGAACTAAATCCAGGGTTCCATATATTTGTTTTAAAATAGGAACTTCAGCTTTGGCAGTTTTAAAGGGGCAAAGAAAAGAAAAGAAAAAAAAAAAGTAGAGTTCCTAAATAGTAATGTATACAATATGTTATTATCAGCCTTACACTAGCTATCCTACTTCTACTTCTGGGACTATATCCGTAGAGAGTAAATAATGGAAAAGAATAATGCTTTATGCTCAAAGGCATTCACAGCAGTCTTCGGTACAACAAACAGCAAGAGGTTAGAAACAACCTAAAGGTCTAACAATAAAATAATGGGTAAAAATATACCTCATTAAAATGGATTATCATAAAGACAGTATAGAATCATGGAAAAAATTTCTTACTAGAGGTCTGGTGCATGAAATTTGTGCATGGGAGGGAGGTGTCCCTCAGCCCAGCCTGCACCCTCTCCAATCTGGGATCCCTTAGGGGATGTCCGACTGCCTCTCACAATCTGGGACCACTGGCTCCTAATCGCTCACCTGCCTGCCTGCCTGATCTCCCCTAACTGCTCCCCTATCGACCTGATTGTCCCTAACTGCCCCTGCATTGCCCTGCACCTGGGAACCAGGATTCTCTCCCTCTGCCTAGCCACAGGCACCCAGGACCCAGCTGGCTTCACCAAGGTCACAGCCGCAGGCACCCAGGACCACGGGGCGGGCAGCTTGTCCCTCTCCTGGGCCACAGGTGCAGGTGCAGCCACTGGCACCCAGGACCGTGGGGCTGGAGGCTTGTCCCTCTCTCAGGCCACAGGTGCAGATGCAGCTGCTGGTGCCCGGGACCATGGGGCAGGTGGTTTGTCCCTCTCCTGGGCCGCAGCCTGGCTGGTCCCCATTCTTCTCTCTCGAGCTCATTTGTGCTTGGCTGGTCCCCAATCCTCTCTCCCCAGTGTTGAGTGTCTGAGCCATTAGGGTGGATGGCATGAGGGAGTGACAACCATTTGCATATTAGCTCTTCATTATATAGGATATGATGTTAAGTAAAAGAGGCAGAATATAAAATTTGTTGACTGCTAAGGCAAATATAAGATGTTTTTTTTTTTTATCAATATATGCATTTGGATCAACTGAAAATAACTACCTGGTGATGGTAATATGAATACTTTAAATATATTTTCTTCTTTTTTTTAAAGAGAAAAAGTAAAGAGTTTTAAACAACATGACCAGATTATTCACGAGCCATGTTTCTTGTTCATTTTTTCATAGATTTGTAAAAATGACAGCTTGTTTGTTAAGGCAATTTGAGCTTTAGCCCAGAAACCTGATTTGTTTGCTTCAATAGATTCACTGTATCTTGATTTTCTTAATAAATCCTGTACAAATACCAATGCCAACTGGTTTGGTACCTTTATTAACATGCAAAGATCCCGAGGGTGAAAAGATACCATAATCAGAGATAAACAGGAAAAGTGACACATGTGGTCTTTTGAAGAGTTGTTCCTAAGTGCTATATAGTTTTCTTAGAAGTCACAGTTTTAAGGTAGATATATAGATAATATACAACTTTTTCCAATTCTTAGGTTTTATCTTTAAATTATCTTTTACATTATAATTAAAAGACATAACCATAGTCATTTGTGAGAAATAGTTACCAACTTCCTTCCCCCACCCCCAAAACACACACACACACACACACACACACACACACACACACACACAAAACAAAAACAAAAAAAACAAAACCATAATTCAAACCCAAAATTTATTAACAAGTCCTCTGTTAAAAGAATGTCAGCTGAAGGAAGAGGAGATTTGTGGAATTCTGGTATTCATTGTCTTTATTCTTTGGCAGTGTCTGAAGAGAGAGGGATCTGATCTTAGATACACACCTTGAGCAGGAGCCAAGATGTGGGTCCATTTAGGGCAAGGCTGTGAGTGAGTAGCCTTGGGATCTGCATGCTCCTAACCTCAGAAGGCAGTAGACACTATGGAGTATGGCAGAATCCTCTATCTTCTGGTGAATAAAGCTTTCTCATAAGAGCCACTTTAAGCCTGTTTTCAAATGTTAAGCATTTGGGAATTTCTTTAAAATACCCATTCTGATTGAGTAGGTTTGGAATTATGCTCATGATGATAATCATGCTGATGATCCAAGGACTGTTTTTGTTTGTTTGTTTTGTTCTGAGAAAAAGAAGTAATGCAGGGAGTTTCCTGATTAATCTTTGCTTTCTATATTATTTCTATGACTGGAAGAAACTAATCTTTGAGCAAGGAAGCATGTTATTGGAGTTGATTCCAATTTAAAAATAAGTATTATTGTCTATAGAAATAACTTCTTCTAATTTTTACTTATCATTTTGTGCCCAGAAAGATCAGTATTGGTATCTTAGGCATTGCTGTATGCCCTCCAGTTTGTGTGGATATCTGTTTGGTTGGCTGTTTTAAAATTTTGCTTTGGAATTTTCAAATTTAATTTATAAATAAATCTCTTCATAAAACCCCCTCTCTGATTCTTTTGGTGGTTCTTGAATGTGTATATAAAATGCTAAAGTATTTGGTATTTAATAATAAGCAATTATCTTTAGGTTTATTTTTAGTAATTATCACAAGATTTCTTTTAACATTAAGGTCAAAATCTTGTGCAGAAAGTTCCTTGGTTTTTATTGATCTTCCTAAGTTATAATTAACCACTATCATTAGTGTTCAATTTTTCTAAAAGTGGCCTCTGTCTGAAACTTTTAACTTTAAATTGCTAAGTTCTGATTATAACTTATGCTATACTCATGAGACAGTAAAAGCCAAGCAAAAATATATTAAAGTAGTAGAAACAAAATATATTATTTTAAATACTAGAGGCCCGTTGCACGAAGAGATTCCTTAGGCCTTCCTTACCTTGGCTTCCAGCACCGGTTTTCCTCCAGCACCCGGGACCCAGGCCTTCACTCTGGCCAGAGTCTGCCTTCTTTGTCTTTGCTGCAGACTCCGGCCAGAGTCTACCATCTTCATCTTTGCTGCAGACTCCGGAGTCTGGCAGTCTTGTCTTCACTGTGGCACTCCGCTCCTATAGATCCCTTGGCCTCCCACCCTCCCTCTCATAGCAGGCATCCTTCCCCACCTGGCCACTCCGCACCTGGAGAAGCTGGGCGGCCGCCATCTTTGGCCTTCTAATTTGCATAATCACTCTGATTGGCTGTGGGCATAGTGGAGGTACAGTCAGTTTACATGTTTGTCTATTATTAGGTAAGATAAATGGGATTCTTATGATTGAATCTTTTTTTTTTTTAAGCCTGTGAACAGTGAGCTGAAAGATCTCTCATGTGTTTCCTATGAGAAGACATTTTTGTGGAAAATACATCTAAATGTTGTTGTTGTTTTGTTTACTTGTTTTGTTTTGAATATAGGACTATACCCTAATTCCTTGGCCTACCCAAGTTTTGAGACCTGAGGCTAGACAAAAGAAAAGAACAAAAGGGAAGTCTGTAAGCAGATATTGCAAGGTAAAAAAATTCCTAAAGTGAACTATTTCAGAGAGTTACCGCTTGCTCCTGGGGTTTAGACTACTGTTTTTCTATTAAGAATCTCTATCCTGATGCATGTAAATAGATTAGTTTGTTCTGAGGAATGAAGTTAAGTATGAAAGCAACCAGCACAGTACCCATTTCATAGGAAATTTTTAATGAAGCGTTTTTGGACTTTATGTAACTTGGTCAGAAACACATATACCCTGTTCTTTAAGAAGTTATAGAAATTTGGACTTCTGTTTCCTATCTTTCTAAGATAACATTTCTGTTTTCACCCCAATAAACAGCTATCCTATCCTTCTTATATATTTGGATCTTATGAGAGGCTAGAATCTAAAAATTAAGACATAAATTAAATGTGTGTATGATGTAATTCCACTAGGCTACTAAGACCTTCAGAAGCTCTGTAAGATTGCTTTAATTACTTAACTGATTAAAGCTCCATGAGATTTAGCTTTAATTTTCATAATAAAAGAAAGGTAAGGAGATCTTGGTTGAATTTACCATTGTTTCATTACTCTTAAAGGTAGGAGCTATGCTATTAATGACAGCAATTTTAATGAAATCCTTTATTCTCTAAGCATCTGCAGCCAATTTATTAGAATAAAAACACATTAGCAATAATCTCATTAACAGAAATGGATATTAAAACTGCTAGGATCTATATATAATATGACGTATACTTTACTTTAAAAGAATTTTAAACCTGTTTTTTTTTTTAAGATAAACAACAGTATTTGCCATTAATGTGAAAAGTTATCCAAGAAAATCACTTACCTTGCAGAAGCTTTCAGTTCTTATACTTTAAATGTTGACCCTCATAACTTGCATTGCCTTTTTTTTTTTTTTTTTAGAGAGAGAGGAAGGAAGAGGGGTAGAGAGATAGAGTGAAAAACATCATTGATCAGCTGCCCCCTACTGGGGATCAAGCCTGCTACCCAGGCATGTGCCCTGACTGGGAATCAAACCAGAGAGCTCTTGGTTCAGGGGTCAACGCTCAACCACGAACAACACCGGCAAGGCGATCCTCACAACTTTTAAATATCATTGTTCAGTACAGTAAAATCTGCTGTTAAGGGAGGGCTTCCCAAACTTCCTAAATTTAGCATAAATTGGTAACATTAATGTGGATCCTTTCAAGCCATTGTTGAGATACACCAGGGTCGGGGAACTTTTTTTCTGCCAAGGGTCATTTATTTATAACATCATTTGCTTAATATAATTCACTTAATATAAATGTATGTTGCTATGAAAAAAGCTCCTAGATTTATTGAATTTCAAGTCCCACCTGCGGTTGCCTTGGCAGGGCCAGACCAAATTATTTTGAGGTCCTGATACAGTCTGGGGCCAGACATTCCCCAACCCAGATATACACAAAAAACGTTCAACATCCTATACATTAAAAGTGAACCCTCTTTTGCTTTCAATTTTTGTCCTGTCCTTTTGAGTTAGGTGGAAATAGAGCATTATTATTATTTTTATTTAAAATCTACCCCTTATGGCTTAATTCACAGAGATTTACCTACACAGAGTTAGTTATATTGTCTACTAAAATTAAATTAGAAATATTTTGAAGTCACCAGAACACCAGATATGTCTGTTGTTACACTCAAATTTAGTATCTGGAATTGTTTTAGCTTTCCCTTAAAACATTATTTGAGTATACTTTGCTTGATGGAAAACCATCATCAAGTCTTTTTCTTTCTTTTTTTAAAATATATTTTTATTGATTTCAGAGAGGAAGGGAGAGTGGGAGAGAGAGATAGAAACATCAATAATGAGAAAGAATCATTGATCTGCTGCCTCCTGCACACCCCCTATTAGGGACCGAGTCCACAACCCAGGTATGTGTCCTTGACTGGAATCAAACCCAGCAAGTCATTTTCTTAAAAGAGTTATATGAGTATTAGAAGACTGGATTCTTTCCTGAAAGGGTAGCTAACTCAGAATACATGTGCAATTAGTTCAGGATGGTTAGCTGACATGATACACTCTAAGTCTCATGTTGACCAAATGGAAAGCAATATGGTTAATTTTACATTGGAATTTACATACCTTTTCCATTTTTCCAAAATTTGACATGGTTAATCATAACTGTTTGAGTACAAGTTATAGGACTTTTCCACCCATGATATTTAAATACATGCTACTTTGTTCTGTGCTGAAATGTGTTAACTCTCTTATTCTGAATTGTACATTGGAAAATTCTAATAAAACAGTACAATTTTTTTAATAAAACAAAAGGTCTTCCATGGATAGAACATCTGCAAACTTAATGAGGGAATTCATTGAGATAAATACCTCAACTAATAAATTCCATTGCGTGCAGCCAGAAGCATCATTGGCCAAGTACAAACCATGTGGGGCTATTTGGAGACTTTCAGTTTCTGTGGTCACAGGTAAACCAGAGGACGTATTTCACATAGCAGACTGCTTCTTAAACAGTCCTCCTTCATGCAAACAAGCCCTTCTACTGACCACACTTAAAAACAACATAGGGAAACTATAATTAAGGGGAGAATGGGACAGAGTGTACAGTTCAGTACAAAGTTCATGGTAGTGTGTGCTTATGCAGACACTTTCTTTTTCTCTTCCCATGTATCATTGTCTAAATTTTAACTCTTCCAATGTGCCCCCTATATGTGTTTCAATGACTAGAATATAAACTCCTGAAAATTAGAAACTGTCATAGCTTTTAAATCTATCTCCCCAACCTTTACTGTCTAGCATAGCCTTTTTAAAAAAGTTTTAAAAAATATATTTTTTTATTGATTTCAGAGAAAAAGGGAGAGGGAGAAAGAGATAGAAACATCAATGATGAGAGAGAATAATTGATCAGCTGCCTCCTGCATGCCCCACACTGGGGAACAAGCCCCCAACCCAGGCATGTGTCCTGACTGGGAATCGAGCCATGACCTCCTGGTTCATAGGTCAATGTTCAACCACTGAGCCACACTGGCTGGGCTAGCATAGTCTTAGTCACATACTTGTGAGCTAATAGACAGTGGTGGATTGAATCATTCCATCATGTACTTTTACTGAAATGTAGGGCATTAATAATAGATTCAATTTAACAGTTATATAATTATTCATGTTTTGTTTTCCTTCTTGAGACAGTTTTGGCATATTGTATTTGAGAAATTTTTCCACTTTAAACACATGTTCAAATATCCTATATGATGAAAGCCTAATATGCTAAGTGTCCAGTTGTCCAGTTGGCTGTTCAATCAATCAAAGCCTAATACACTGATGATATGCTAAGGCTGCTCAACCACTTGCTATGATGTGCACTGACCACCAGGGGGCAGATGCTCTGATGGGTAGGTTAACTTGCTGCTGGGGTTCAGCCAATCGGGACTGAATGAGTAGGACCGGACATTCCCTGGAGCCCTCCACAGTCCCTCCCCTACTGGCCAACCTCCCACATCCCTCCCTGGCCTCAATTGTGCACCAGTGGTGTCCTTCGGCCTGGTCTGCACCCTCTTGCAATCTGTGACCCCTCGGGGGATGTCAGAGAGCCAGTTTTGGCCTAATCCTGCAGGCCAGGCTGAGGGACCCCACTGGTGCACAAATTCATGCACTGGGCCTCTAGTATTGACATAAAGTCATTTATAATATTCTTATTAACTTTCTAATTTCTGTAGGATCTATAGTAATGTTCCCTTTAACATACCTGATTTGGGTTATTTAAATGTTCTATATTTTTTAATGACTGGTCTTGCCAGAGTTGTATCAATTTTATTAATCTAAGAACCAACTTTTGGAAGTGTTAATCATTTCTCTGTGTGTTTTTCTTTACTCATCTTTAATATTTAATCATTTTTTTTTCAAATATATGTGTTGAAAGCTATTTTTTGTGTGTGTACCTTATGGTTTAGCTTATATCACAAGTTTAATTTTTTATTATAATTCAATTATTTTCATTACTAGTAAAATGTTTCCTATTTCCACTGTGATTTCCTCTTTGACTCAAAAATTATATAGATGGAATTTTTTTTTAATTTAAGGCATATGGGAATTTTCTATTTATATTTAAAACAATTATTTTTAGCTTAAATGCACTGTGGTCAGAGACTACATAATTTTAATTTTTTGAAATTTGTTTTGAAGCTCAGCAAATGGTCTAATTTTTAAAATTCCATGTGTGCTTGAAAAAGTAATATACTATATAGTAGTTGGGAACAATCAATTTTACTTATTACATTGTTCAAATCTTGTATCTTTACAATTTTGTTTGCTTTTTCCATCAGATAGATCATAGAGTAAAAATACTCCCAGCATTATTATAGATTCATCTATTTCTCCTTGTAGTTGTGTTAATTTTTGCTTTATACCGTAATTTTCCATGTATAAGATGCTATTTTTTTTTTTTTCTAAAATCGTTAGATTGAAAATCAAGGAGTGTCTTATACACAGAAACCAACCAAAGAGGGAGTCGTGGGGCTGCATAGCTGCCCATACCTTGTCAAACAGGCTTCCTCCAATCATGAGCCTTGTTACTGACGTCAGCTGATGCCGTAATTGGAGGTGGAGGTGGAGAGTGTGCAGATGCAACAGGGACTAGAGCGTTCTGAGCCCATAAAGATGTCAAAAAATAAAAAGATAAATATCAGTAAGTGATTGCCTTACTCTACAAAAATCAAACTGAATGTAATCAGCTTTGCAAGAGAGCATGGAAATAGAGCGGCAGAGAGACAATTTGGACCTCCTCCCACTGAGTGTATGATCAGACAGTGGAGAAAACAGGAAGAACAACTCCTTAAGATGCCAAAAAAGAAGGCCTTAAGAGGAAAACCAGCAAAATGTTTCAAATATTTATTTCTTAATTTTGGGTTGGAAGAGTGGGGGGGTGCCTTATACATGAAAATATATAGTATATTTTGAGATTGTCATTCATGAAATATAAATTTAGAACTATTATAACTTCCTGGAAAATTGCAATGTTTTTCTTTATGAAGGGTTTTTATTTTTAAGAATACTTTTTGCGGAGCTCCAGTGGCGCAATCGGTTAGCGCGCGGTACTTATAAGAATACTTTTTGCTTGACATTAATTAAAATCTACTTGGTATTAATATAGCTTTCTTTTGATGAGAATTTTCAAATATGTCTTTTTTCTTCCTATTAACTTTGAACTTCTTGTACCCTTGTTTTAGATGTGTGTCTTCAAGCATATTGTTGGGATTTATTTTTTAAATAAGTCAATCTTTGTTTTATAATTGAAGCATTTACATTTAATGAAATTACTGATGTGTTTGGATTTAAGTCTACTGTCCTATTATTTGCTTTTTATATGGCCTGCCTACTCAGCTATTCAGTGTTTCTTTTTCTCTCTTTTATTACCTTTTTTTTTTTTTTTAAGAGGTATTGAAAATCAGTAGACCTAGGCAAGCAGGGCCCTGTTCTGGACCCCACACTTCAGGGGTCTCTGTAGTATCCTCTGGTCTCTTGGGCCATCTGGGTTGACAGTGCCACCTGGGTAGGGCAGCCCAAGTTGAAACTGGGAACAGTTTGAGTTCTAGTCTCATTTCAACCCTTTGGGTCACTCTTCCTACCTTCTACCCGATGTGTGGCCTCAATCTGACATCCCCCAAATTCTGAGATTTGTTCCTGAAATGTGAGCCTGAGGCCCATAGTTACGGGAGGGCAGCCAGGTAAGCAGATTGCTCCTGCTGGGTAGCACAGCATTCCTTCCATGCAAGATTGGGCTGGCAGAATGGTACTGACAGGCTAATTTTGGATGACTCACATTGTTTATGTAAGGACAGGCATCCTGAAAAGAATTGCTCATGATTCTGCTCATGCTTGGGGTGGCCCCATTTAGAATATCATTTCATTATTTTCCTTGTGTTATCTTGGAAGTTATATTCTTTATAATTTTTCTCGTGGTTACCTTAGTACAGTGGTTGGCAAACCGCGGCTCGCCAGCCACATGTGGCTCTTTGGCCCCTTGAATTTTTAGCAAAGGCCAGCTTAGGAGTACCCTAATTAAGTTAATAACAATCTACCTACCTATATAGTTTAAGTTTAAAAAATTTGGCTCTCAAAAGAAATTTCAATCGTTGTACTGTTGATATTTGGCTCTGCTGACTAATGAGTTTGCCGACCACTGCCTTAGTATATTACAACTCTCAAGTTTAACTTATTAAAGTCTGATAATAATTTTTGCTATTGTTCTCTTCCTGGTCAATGAAAGGACCTTATTAGAACATTTTTTTAAAATTTACTTTTTATTTTAAAATATGAGTTTGCATACAATATTATATTAGTTTCAGATGTATAATCCCATTATTAGACACATATAATTTGCAAAGTGCTCACCCTGATAAATCTAGTACACATCTAACACCATATATAGTTATTACAATATTATTAACTATACAATATTATTAACTATACTAGAGGCCCAATGCACGAAACTCGTACATGGGAGGGTGGGGTTTTCCTTAGCCCAGCCTGCACCCTCTCCAATCTGGGACCCCTCGGACATCCCTCTCACAATCTGGGACCACTGGCTCCTAACCACCTGCTTGCCTGCCTGCCTGATCACCCCTAACTGCCTCTACCTACCTGCCTGCCTGCCTGCCTGATTGCCCTCAAACACTTTCCCCTGCCGACCTGATCGCCCCCTAACTGCTTGCTCCCCGTTGCTGGCCTGAATGCCCCTAAGAGCGCCCTCCCCCCCGCCGGCCTGATTGCCCCTAAAAACTGCTTGCTCCCCCACCAGCCTGATCACCCCTAAATGCCTCTGCCTCGGCCCCTGCCACCGTGGCTTTGTCCGGAAGGAAGTTGGACGTCTGGAAGATGTCCGGTTGACCTGGTCTAATTAGCATATTACTCTTTTATTAGTATAGATTCCCTATGCTGTACTTTACATTCCCATGACTATTCTGTAACTACCAATTTGAACTTCTAAATCCCTTCAACTTTTTCACCTATCCCTCGCCAACCCCTCTCCCATCTGGCAACCATCTAAATGTTCTCTGTATCTATGTTTCCATTCTGCTTGTTTGTTTTTTATATTTCACATGTAAGTGAAGTCATCTGGCATTTGTCTTTCTGTGTCTGACTTATTTCATTTAGTGCAATACCCTCTATGTCCATTTATGTTATTGCAGATAGCAAGATTTCATTCTTGTTCATGACTGGGTCATATTCCACTGTATATGTAAGCCACATCTTATTGATGGACAGTTAGGTTGCTTCCATATCTTGGCTATTGTAAATAATGCTGTAACAAACATGGACGTATATATCTTTTTGATTTAGTGTTTTGGGTTTCTTCAGCTAAATACTCAGAAGTGGAGTTACTGGGTCCTTCTTTGTCTCCTGTTATAGCCTTTGTTATAAAGTTTATTTTGTCTGGTATAAGTATTGATTGCTTCCCCACTCTTTTATTTTGTTTCTATCTTCATGAAATATCTTTTCTATCTCTTTACTTTCAGTCTCTGTGTGTCTTTCAATTGGAAGTGAGTCTCTTGTAGATAGCATATGAAGGGTCTTATTTTGTTATCCATTCAGTTACAGTATGTCTTTTGATTGAAGCATTTAATCCATTTGCATTTAAAGTAATTGTTAATAGATATGCATTTATTGCTATCTTATTATTCATGTTTTTTATCTTTTTTTTCTTCTTCTTAAAGAAGACCCTTTAACATTTCTTATAATACTAGTTTGGTACAAACAAACTCTTTTAGCATTTTCTTGTCTGGGAAGCTCTTTACTTCCCCTTCAATTTTAAATGATAATCTTTCTGGGTAAAGTAGCCTTGTTTATAGGTCCTTGCTTTTCATCACTTTGAATATTTTGTGCCAATGCCTTCTGGTCTGAAATGTTTCTGTTGAGAAATCAGCTGACAGTCTTTGTCTTTAACCTCTGGCATTTTAACTATGATGTGTCTTGGTGTGGGCCTCTTTGGGTTCATCTTATTTGCTTCCTGGATTTGTATATTTATTTCCTCCACCAGGTTAGGGAAGTTTTCCACCATTATTTTTTCAAATAGGTTTTCAGTTCCTTGCTCTCTCTCTTCTCCTTCTGGCACCCCATAGTGCAAATGTTGGAACACTTTAAGTTGTCCTAGAGGCTCCTTATACTATCCTCCATTTTTTGGATTCTTTTTTCCTTTTGTCATTATGACTGGGTGTTTTTTGCTTCCTTATATTCCAAACCACTTATTTCATTCTTGGTGTTATCTACTCTGTTGATTTGCTGTAATTTATTCTTCATTTTAGTTAGCGTATCCTTCATTTCTGAGGTTCTTTTTTATGGTTCCACTAGAGGCCCAGTGCACAAAATTTATGCATGATTGGGGTCCCTCGGCCTGGCTGGAGATCAGGGCTGATTGTAGCCAGGCTGATCAGGGTTGGGCTGGAGAGGAGGTGACAGTTGCTGGGCAGGGTGTGGAAGGAACGAATGCTGGATGCTGATGCTGCCATCATCAGTGCTCTGTCACTGTGTGGTTCCACCTTCCCCGCTCCTCCTTCCCTCACTGCCACGCCACCACCATAGTGGGTGGGCAGTGGCCCGATTGAGGCCTGCTGGCTGGGGGGAGGAACAGGGAATGGGAGGTTGGCCGCTGGCCCCAAGGAGGGAGCTGGCCCTCAGCCTCCCTGGGAAAGGGGTCATGTCCACCACCACCCACCCCCTGGTTCCCTGCCCCAGCCTTGGGCCCAAAGGCCCTGGCGGAGTTGGCGATGGTAGCTGGGCTGGGTGCAGAAGGAATGGACACTGGATGCCGATGCTTGCCATCATCAGCACTCCGCCACTGTGCAGTTCTCCGTCCCCGCCCTGCCTTCAATCAAAAGACATACTGTAACTGAATGGATAACCTCACCGCTGCACCACCACCACAGGGCCTTTGGAGCTGCTGCCCTAGCACTGGAGCTCAGAACAACTGAGTCTGAGTAAATCCATGTGCTGGTCCTTCAAGAGGAATGTCTGGGACTCTAGGAGCCAGGGGGAGGGACAGAGCACGGGAGGTTGGCCACCGGCCCTAATGAGGGAGCCAGCCCTTGGCTTCCCTGGGAAAGGGGCTGCATCTGCCACCACCCACCCCCTGTTCCCCATCCCAGCCTGGGGTCTGGCCCTGATAAGGTCAGGGCCTGCCAGTCAAGGGGAGGGACCGCAGGAGGTTGGCCAGCTCGGGGAGGTTGGCTGTGGAAGCACACTGACCACCAGTGGGCAGCTCCTGTGTTAAGTGTCTGCCCCCTGGTGGTCAGTGTGTGTCATAGCAACCAGTTGTTCTGGTGGCTTAGGCTTTATATATATATATATATATCGTATTTTCCGGCATATAAGACGACTGGGCGTATAAGATTTTCCTGGGTTAAAAAGTTGTCTTATATGCTAGAAAATACGGTATTTCCATCTTAGAGGTGAAGTGACTTGTGCTCAAAGCGGCATAGATATTTACCATATTTTCCAGCATATAAGATGACTTTTTAACCCAGGAAAATCTTATATGCCCAGTCGTCTTATACGCCGGAAAATATGGTAGATGTCCTTTTTAATGCTGTTTAAGTTCATACTAAGCAACCTTATAACCACTATTTTAACTCTGTATCTGGTAGTTTGCTTGCCTCCATTTCTTTTCTTTTTCTGGAGATTTCTCCTGTTCTTTCATTTGGTACCTGTTTCTTTATTTCCTCATTTTGGTTGCTTCCCTGTATTTGTTTCTATGTATTAGGTAGAGAGCTACTATGTCTCCCAGACATGATAGAATGGTCTTATGTAGTGTCTTGTAAAGCCCAGTGGTGCAGCCTCCCTGGTCACCTGAGCTGGGTGCTCTAGGTGCACCCCATATGGGCTGTGTGCACTGTTCTGTTGTAGTTGAGTCTTGATTGCTGTTGGCATGTCACTGGGAAAAATTGATCCCCAGGCAAATCAACTGTAAGGACCATCTGTTACTACAGCAGAGTAGCTGTGCAGGGGCTGACCCCATGGAGTAGGACTTGATTCAGTGGGGCTTGGGTGCCCCCTGAGTTTGTCCCTTGAGTGTGTCACTCGTGGAAGTGGTAAGATTGTAATCCAGTGTGGTCTGAAGCTGTCCCCTGAGTACACTGGCTCTGTGGTCTTCTGGGAGGTGCAAGGTCAGCTATCACCTATGCCATGCCTGAGGCTACCCAGCATGAGCTACTGAGCAATCTTCAGAAGGCTACTATTTGTGCTAGGCTTGGAGGTTCCCAGGAGAGGCCAACCTGCAAACTGAGGCTGGCTGCCGCTAGTGCCAGGTAAGGGTTTCACAGATGCCAGATGCTGCTTTTTTGAGAGATTTTAGGAAAAGTCTGCAACATGAGACAAGAGAGCCATTTATGTGGAAAAGCCACTGGACATGGCATGGGTGGGCACACAAATTGGGTGGGCCCAATGAATCAGTAGGGCGGGGCAAACAATGTGAACCAAGTTGCTGGAAACTTCCTGCCAGCTCTGTGCATGGGGGGGGGGGGGGGCAGGGAGGCGGGGGACGGAGGGAGAGGCTCAACAAAGGAATAGAGGCCTCTGCCAGGACTCCTGTCTGAGATAAAGCTACCATTCAAGCACTCATCCTGAAGCCAGCCAATTCAGTTCCTCCTCATATGTATCTGGCGCCTTTGGAGCTGCTGTCCCAGCACTGGAGCTCAGAGCAACTGAGTTGGAGTAAATCCATGTGCTGGTCCTTCAAGAGGAATGTCTGGGACTCTAGGAGCCCATCCTCTCACTCAGCCACAATTTATGCTGGCTCTTACAGCCAGGAGTTATGGGGACTTCTCTTCAGGGCACTGGAGCCCTGGGGTGGGGGTTCTGATGTGGGGCCAGGACCAGTCAGTCACTCCTTAGGGGGGACCTCTGCAATTTTCTTTTAGTCTCCCAAGAGGATATGTTTTTATTTATTTTAGAGGGAGAGGAAGGGGGAGAGGAAGTGAGAAAGAGAAACATCGATGTGAGAGTGAAACATTGATTGGTTGTCTCCCAATGCCTCCTGACTGGAAATTTAATCCACAACCTCTTTTTTTTTTTTTTTTTTTTGGTGTACGGATGATGCTCCAACCAAGCTAGCTGGTAGGGGCTATCCCTTCCAATTTTTAACTGCCTCATGTGGGTGTGTGCCCAGCCTGTTCTGCATCTCCTCCCCTCCTACCAGTCTGGATGTGGCTTCTTCTTAATATCCTTATTTATAGGACTTATGTTCAGCTAGATTTCAGGTGTCCTGAATGATGGTTGTTTTGTAATTTAATTATAATTTTGATGTTGTTGTGGGAGGTTCTGAGTACTGTGCTTATCTATGACAGGAACTTGTTTTTCAACTTCACTAAATGCCAGGTCATTTTTTTTTTCTAGTGTGCCAGACACTGTATTTGCAAAATTGTTTGTACAAATAATGTGAGGCCAAGAATGATGCTACTATTTCCAGGGAAGATTAATGTTTACTTCTACCAATTTCCTAATCTATACAATGGGACAATGGAAATAATATACCTACTTCATGAGTTGTTCTGGTTATTAAATGAGTTAATACAAGTAAAGTGCTTAGGATAGTGCCTAAGCAAAAATCAATGTTTTATAGTATATAAAGATAGAAATGTATCAGATAATATTCTAAAGGACATTTTGGTGAGTGATTTAAGGTAGAACTGATACATTCATTAAGAAATACTTGTCATGAACGTTTTATGCTGTAGGCATGGTGTTGGGTTCTGGGTTTAAGAAATGTGCCTGATAATTGTTGGGAGATGCAATCCACCTTGGTTACAGATTCCTTCTGTGGAATACACAGACATATTCAGGAGCCTCATCTGTGTTTCTTGATAATTTCTATCAATTCTAGACCTCCTGAATATTAATTAAGTCAGGATCATCAATAGTGAAGATTAGAAGCTTGTCCACCTTCACATATTTTAACAGTATGTCTCTGGATTACATACATTTATGAAGAATTAATGGCATCAGTGTTTTTAAATGACTTTAGAATAATGAAGTAAAGTTAAGATTTAAACAAAATATTTAGATGTGTTTTGAAAAAAACTTTAAAGAATGTAGAAGAGCAGCAGAATGCTGGGGTAAAACAAAACAAAACAAAACAAAACAAAAAATAATCAATTTAGTTCATAGCCATATAGGAAAGGATTGAACTTCATACCTCATGACGAAGACTCTAGAATAACTATGTATGTTGAAAGGGGATAATGATAATAAATATGAATAATAATAATTATGCACAGTGGCTAAACCTACAAATCAAAGAACCATTTTGGAATGCATGTAGTATAGAAAAGCCTTTTGTACAAGTCTCTGCATTTATACTTTTGATGTGGAATATATGCTAAGTTAGAAATTACCCTATGAATAAACATCTATCTTAACAGCTTATTTCAACAAGTAATATTATATGTAAGTCAATGCTTTTCATCCAACAATCAAGTCCACATTGTTTGATTTAGAACATATTTTGTATCAATGTTATAAATATGGTTAATTTTCCATTTCTATCCCTCTAGGGCAGTGGTTCTCGACCTTTTTAATGCCGCGACCCTTTAATCCAGTTCCTCATGTTGTGGTGACCCCCAACCATAAAATTATTTTCGTTGCTACTTCATAACTGTAATTTTGCTGCTGTTAATGAATCGTAATGTAAATATCTGTGTTTTCCGATGGTCTTAGGCTCTACAGCAGTGGTTCTCAACCTGTGGCTCGCGACCCACAGGTCGAGAACCACTAGCAGGGTCGCCTAAGACCATCGACCCACAGGTTGAGAACCACTGCTGTAGAGCCTAAGACCATCGGAAAACACAGATATTTACATTACGATTCATTAACAGCAGCAAAATTACAGTTATGAAGTAGCAACGAAAATAATTTTATGGTTGGGGGTCACCACAACATGAGGAACTGGATTAAAGGGTCGCGGCATTAAAAAGGTTGAGAACCACTGCTCTAGGGCATTTAACAAATACAGCTATTGCTTTTATATTATGCACAGTGTCTGAAATTAAGTGCTTTCATATTGAGAACTGCAAGCATCTGCATCAATAGGAGAGAGCAATGGTGTCTAAGAACTGAGACTACCTGTGTCAACATGATTCATTTGTTTGTTACAGGAAATCTTTTCCCAGAAAAGATAAAGCTGTAAACTACTAAATAACTTCATTGTTTGTTTCAGGAAATTCCCATATATTCATTTATCTCAGACAAACAATCTTCTCACCTTGGCAAAGAGTTCACTTACTAAGCAACAGTTTGCTTATCAAGACTTGCTTCAAGACTCTTGCCTTGCTATAGATACTAATCATAAAACTATTGTGTCATGAACTTTTTCAAATCCCAGTCTGTTCTCCACCTAAACCACTTGAGCCCAGACTCCCAAGTTCTATGAATATCCTCCTCAGACTTGCCCCTTCAGAGACTGTCAAGATTGTCACAGCAGCCTTAGCCAGTTTGGCTCAGTGGATAGAGTGTCAGCCTGCGGACTGAAGGGTCCCAGGTTCGATTCTGGTCAAGGGCACATGCCTGGGTTGCGTCCCCAGTAGGGAACATGCAGGAGGTAGCTGATCAATGATTCTTTCTCATCATTGATGTTTCAATCTCTCCCTTCCTCTCTGAACTCAATAAAAACATATTTTAAAAAAAGATTGTCAGGACGGAGTCTTCTGTTATTGCAGAAAGTTCTAATAAACTATAGTTTTGCTTTATTAACCAGTTATCTAACAATATTTTAAGGGAGTTCAATAATATATTTTTAATTCTTTTAATCCTCATAACACCCTTATTAATATAGGTTCTATTATTATGTGCCTTTTAGAGATGAGAAAACTGAGGTACACTGAATAAAGTGACTGACCCAAGGCCACAAAACAATTTAATTCACAGGAATCTAAACCACGGTACTAATGTTACTGCACCATTCTTCCCCTAAGCCAATCAATTTGAAGAATCCCCGAAGAATTCTATTCTCTGACTCTCTCCGCCCTAAGCCTCTAACTACTGTAATTAGTAATTTTATTGTCTGTCTTCCTCATGGCACTGGGGCCTCTTTGTGGATAGGGACATACTATAATCTCTGCTATATGGTAGGCATTCATAAAATAAATTTTATATGAAACTCCACTTTACAACAGAGGTTCTGAGATATTAGCTCACCCAGAAAGGAACTGTCAGAAGTGATGCTCCCACCAATGCACCACATTCTCTAGCTCAACTGAAAATGAGTTCTCAAAGAGCAGCTTTAATGAGACGAAAATCTACAGACATTACAGTCCCACCGAAGTATTATATTTCTTTGCTTTTGCTATAATATTATCATCTCAGTGTGATCAGACAGGCCATCTCATGTTGATTAGATGCCTGAATCATACATGTGCCTCTGATTAATAAAAATTAAAAAAACAGTAATTAAAAATTGCAAAAATATTTTAAAACATAGGGAAGTTCTATGTAGTTTCATTGATATTGAAAGAGTTGTAATTTTCTATTCTAAACTGTGCTTTATACATATAAAGTTCTTTTTTTCTTTACTATGATGAGAAATGAATGTCCTATAAATATTGGGCAGCAGGGAAAAGTTTAAAATTTTACATATAAGGTATGTTATGAAAGGAAAGAGAGTGGGCTGGAAAGGCTTTTTGCGCATTCTGAGATAGCTACTAACATAGTAAACAATATGAGAAAATAATACAAAATAAACAACCTAAAGACACACATCAACCAAATGCAAATATGTAAACCCCATTTTGATTCTGAATTGAACAAATTGATATAAAAGACTTTGTGAGCCAATAATGGAAATGTGAATAGAGGTTATGGAAAAAAATCCATAACTTAGAAATATATACTAAAGTATTTATATAGAATAATAAACTGCTTGAGATTTGCTTTAAAATTCTCAGGGGGCGGGTAGGGTTGTGGTGGTGAGTGTGTTTGTGTGCATACTCAATGTGTAAATATGAAACAAAATTAGTAAAATGTTGATAATTGTTAAAGTTTGTGATAAGTACATGGGGATTCATTACAGTCTACTCTCTATTTCTACATATTTGAAATTCCCCAGAATAAAAAATGGCTAATTTCACACGTATTATAGTAGGTATACAAAGCATCTGATCATTCACATATATATTGGCTGCAAATTCCAGATTAATACCGAAATTCAAAGCAAAACATTCTTCTCATCTGTGGATAGAGTCCAACATTTATGAAAGCAGTTATATCTCAGGTTAGGATAATTTTATACAGTCTCTAGCTAAGCAACAAGGAAGACTCTCCAGCTGTTCACCTCTTCTGAGTGTATTAGAAACCTCCAGTTTTCTGCTAATGAAAGAGACATGTACCACACTGGGCAGAGTGCTGGCCTTCTCTCACTCACTCTTGCTTTACTCAGTGGCTTTTTACAGAGCACAAAGCAATTTCATTAAGTGCCAACCTACCCCTTTATTTTAAGATAAACAACCTTAAGAATCCTTAAAAATAAATATCTCACTATAAGATGCATATTCCTTTAAGAGCATAGAATATTCCATCATGTAACTTCGATTAAAACACAATGTAAAATATAATTTATATCAGGCACTTTCTATGTCTGGCCTGGTTCCTGGGCATTTCTTTCCTTCAAATGTGGATTTTTACCTTCTGATAACATGAAAAGTCTTTCCAAAATGTGAAGAAAAAGGCAAATAATCTTCAGTACAACTAATTTTACTATACCTATACCTTTCCTCTTTTTTAAAATAAATTAAAGGCAAATGTGATATATAGTAAATATCAAGGGTCTCAAATATTGAACAGAAAACAAGGCTCAGCCAGATCACGTAACTTGGTTGAAGCGTCATCCCATACACCAAAATGCTTGTGGGTTTGATTCCAGGCCAGGGCACACACCTAGGTTGTGGGTTTGATCCCCAGTCGGGGTGAGTATGGGAGGTAACCAATTGATGTTTCTCTCTCACATCGATGTTTCTCTCTCTCTTTCTCTCTCTCTTCTCTCATTCTCTCTCTCTCTAAATTCAATGAAAATGTCCTTGGGTGAGGATTAAAAAAACGACAACAAAAAAGAAAACAAGGCTCAAAATACAATGTCCTATTTATGTACTAAATCAGGAATGTAGATCAATCCTTTTATAATATTTTCATGTGTTATATTTATTAAATGTATGCTTTGACAATGAGAAAATGAATTATGGTATTCTGTTGTTAGCTATTATTTTATTGTTTATTTCAAATACAAGGAAGGCAATGTTTTAAAAGTATTTACATAACATGACATAAATGTTTAGAAAAGAAAAATTAGGAATAGGTTCCACAAACAGATACATCTAATACCTTTCTTCTATTGACATCATTGCTGCTGCTTCAGAGCAATAACAGCATAACATCTGGGAGATTTCACAGGATCAAACAACTGCACAAGTGTCGACCATGAAATATCTCCCTGCAAATTGATAAGTGATTTAGAAATAAAACCATTTGTTGAAGATAAAAACGAGAGATAAGTTAGGCTATATAATGTAATATTAAAAACTATGTAAAAACAAACCATATAAAATAAAACTATTCTTTGTTCAATAAAGTTAACATTCACAATTTTACCTTCAGGAATTTATGCTAAGAAAACAATTAAAGATGTACATAGAGAGTGAACTATAAGGTTACTCTTTGCTGTGATTGTGAAAAACTGAAACTTGCCAATAACAATTGGGTATTACTTAAATTATTATATGATGAAACATTATTCAGCTTCTGTAGTAAATTTAATGAGATGAAAAAATTTTAAATTAATGAAACAAATTAGATGCAAATAGCATTTATAATTTGATTTCAATTTTAAATAAAGTATAAACTATGTGCACATATATAAGCAATATATATATATATATATATATATATATATATATATATATATATATATATATATACACACACATACAAGAGAAGCACTAAAAAACAAACCAAAAATTAAATAGTTAGTGCTTAAAGGTGGCATCATTGTTATTTTTAATTTTTTTTTTATATTGTTCATTTTAAATTCCAAAATAAATATGCATTAATTTTATAAGGTATTATTAAAAATATTAACACATGAATATTTCTACGATTTCTATTATCTCATTACCAGTCTATTAATCTTTGTGCATACCACTTTTACTACCTATTATACTTAAGTCAATAAAAATTGTTTTGAAAAGGGAAATGATGAGTAAAGTAGGACTGATTCTGTCACCTACAACTGAACCAAAGCTTTGCAGTAATTTTTGAGTTAGTAGCTTAGGAAAACACATCATTTTATAAATATTTAAAAACTGCCTTTCTCCATATAAATACAAATTAGAACAAAAGCAAACATTTATTAAAATCCATTTGTTCCAAGTAGCCTGTTGAAAAGAAGAAAGCAAAGCTCCCCATATGATAAAACAGAATTGTTAAAATAAAGGGTCTATATAGTGGAAACACAGCCTGAATCCACAAATGGGTTTAATTTAAACAGTTCACAAAACTTTTATTTTGATCAAAGCTGAGTAAAATCTGCAAAAAAACATTTTCCCTAAAGATAGCCAAAAGGACAATATTTTTAGTTATTCAACATAGATAAATAAGATTGGAAAAAACTCCACAAAAAATAGAAGCAGTCTTCACTGAACAGAAAGAAGTTTCTGACTGCAGAGTGCATATGTCCCAAAATTCAAAAGGGAAATAAAAGGCAAATTCTTACAAAATATAACATATATATATCTTTTATGTCTGGTCTTTATTACTTTTAGCTGTACAATATGGAATATATGATAATTTGTGCTCACTGCCTACTGTATAGTAATTATCATACAATTAAAAGAATGTAAGCTTTATTATGGCAGCATTGCTGAAAACATCTGTTATGCACATGTTTATGTTTTAAAAAGATGGAATGAATATTTAAACTTTGAAAATATGATGAGAAAGATCACCTTATGTTTTAATCTTAAGTTTTATGTGAAAGAAACTTATCCTATATATAAGTGGATCCAAATTACTGAATTTAATAAAGATTTTTATTATGCATTTAAAAATAACACAACTTACCTGCTCTTTCAGGTAGCAAAGTCGATCCAGAAGAATCAATGTCTCTATACAAGGAGCCAGAACAACTTTCAACTAAAGAATTAGATAAGATGGTGTTACTTAAAAGGAAAAAAAAAAAAAAAAAAGACTAGCCAACTAACTTAATATTATGTTTAAAAAAATGTATCTATAGAAGTTTGTATATGGCCAAATCTTCAATACCCATTGTACATCTACAGAAAATGAATACTGCAGAGATCAAAAGCTTTCTTTAATAATAGGAAAAGAATGTCCTTTAAGTGACTTTGAGGTAGAATCCAAAGGCTATCATACATATGTGATGGAAAGCTTTTAAATGGGCACTAAGAATGAAATTCATTAAAAGGAATGCTTGTGAAATAACAGAATTGAGAGCAATATGTGTTCAAAGAACTCAGAAACTTCTTTCTGTGCATTTATAATACACTTTAAGAGAAATCTACCATGTGTTCTCTTTATTACATTACTAACACCTAATATAGTTCTGAAATAGGAAGTGATCCCAAACGGTTTTTCTATAATAAGAGAAAAACAACATAGATTGGTTGGCCCCATAATAAAATTTAATAGGATCCTATTCAAGTCTAGCAACAAACCCAATTTAAGATGTTTAATTCTGAGATTTACCATATTAAAAGCTTCCAGCTCATTCATTCTAGGCTTATACTTCTCATAGTAGTCCATTATCATTTTTTCTGGCAGCTTCAAGATAAAACAACAACAATACATTTAACAATAATTAACATTTTTTTCTTATCAAACACACCCAAAAGTAAAATAAACATAAAAATGTAAAGGTGTCTGAAGAGCTCTGAGGATATTCATGAAGCAAGTCAATATAAATCTAAATTATTTTTACTTAACTCTGCTGTACCAATATAGGTTATTTAGCACATCACAAATAAAATTACCAATAACATCCTATTAATATTGTTTAATTTCAACCAGTAGTGATGAAATATTTACTCTGATTTGTTTTTATGCTAGGGGTACATAGCAGGAGCTCAATAAATATTTTTTGAATAAAATTAAGATTTAAAACACTCTATCTAAAACTATACATTCTAAAGAAAATAATAGAAACACAATAATGATACAAATTCATATTTAAGGTTATTTCCTCTAACATCAACTAAATTAATTTATGAACAATCATTACTCTTTGATTTTTCTTTCTCTAAAACATATGATACCCATAGTCCAGTAAACCCTTGTGGTTAGCAGGCCACTTTCTAGATCACCTACATGTTTCTGTTTTTGCTTACTGAGTCAACTGTATTTGTTTCTACACTTGTTATGCTAGTTATAGTATTGTAATAAAATAATATAAATATTATGTAATCAATGAAATATGAATGCAAAAAGTTGTTTCTATAAGTTGAGTGCCTCTGTGAAAGGCATGATAAAGGAGAGTCACCAGAGGAAACTGTTGTGGTCAAAACAAATGAAAGACTGGACAAAAAGAGTAAAAAATCTGAAAGGCTTTGTACTCATTTCTTTGCAAATGTATAAATAAATTTGTTTGTGTTTTTTGTGTGTGTTTTTTTTTTGCAAAGCCCCTATTCCTTTTCTTATTGTACTAAATTTCTTTTGAATTTAAAAAATAGAAAAGTGTAACAGTAAAAAAAGTGAGGCTTTGTCTCATCCAATTTTTAGTGTAGCCTTCCAATAAAGATCCTTTTAAAACTTTGCCCATCTTTGACTCAAATGCATACGCCTGAACCAAGTTTCTGCACCAGAGTATATTGGATTGGATCCAGGCCTGCACTTCAAGCAAGAAAAAATTCTCATCTCACAAAATTGTGTGTGTAAGTTAGTCTTTAGTGTTTACTTTGCTCTGGCCATCTGAGATCAGCAGTTATGGGACAACACACAATCTTTGTTCGATCCTGCCTCACCAGCACACTGCTCCCTACAAACATGGTGTCTGTGTGATTCTTGGGTTCTCCAATATTCTGTTTCTCATTTATGCCAGACTGGAAGCACCACCTAAACTAGGAATTGTTGATTTTGCTGCTCAGGATATGCTACTTCAGAGAACTGTATTATGTTGGTTTTGTTGTTGATCTGTATAACCCTATGCATGTTCTCTTGGCATCCTTATGCATCCCTCTTTACCTTCATTGCACTTCACAATTCCCATGTTTTGAGATTTAACATGCTGTCTGATTTTGTCAAAGAAGTTTGTGTTTCTGTTTCTCTATTTGTTGCTTTTGTGGATTCTGAAGAAAAAAAGTGACAATCTCACCTTACTCTCTAAAAAATGGAAGTCTGTTGCTTCACTTAATGTGAAACAAAGCTGGACGTTATAGATTATACATTATAGGTATGTTTGATGCAAAATTTTCAGGTAAAATTTCAAATAGTGAAACTATATGCAAACCTGTTTCACAAAGCAAAACAAATGGCCTTGTTCTTACACCAAAAGTTTGGTGAGTAAAAGTATATTAATATATTTTGAAGTAAAATATTCAATGTTTAAGGTATGATTTCATGCTATAATCAACTTTGTAAATCAAATGCTCAACTACCAGACTGATCAGATCACAGAGATTGTATGAAAATTTAAAAATAAAGATGCTATCTCATTTAATCCTAACATCAATCTGTAACATACATATATTCATGGTCTCATTTTATTTTTAAATATATTTGTATTGATTTCAGAGAGGAAGGGATAGGGAGAGATAGAAACATCAATAATGAGAGAATCATTGATTGGCTGACTTCTGCACACCCCCCACTGGGGACTGAGCCCACAACTTGGGAACCGAACCATGACCTCCTGTTCATAGGTTGACACTCAACCACGGAGCCACACAAGCCGGGCCATGGTCTCATTTTAAAGATAACATTACTGAGTGTTAAAGCCACTGAGAGCCTAGGTAGGGCCAACATCCTAGAGATAAAGGAAGGTATCAGAATTGAGGTACTGCCTGGTGTAGAGCATACTTAGGTAAAGACATATGTGGAAACTTAAGTGCACATTGAATGGTACTGGGAGTATTGGTCATGAAATCCATTGCTCCCTGCTGCCCATCCCCTAGACTCCAAAAAAAGGGAGTGATATGAATTATGCTGTGTAATGGGGCCCTAACTCAGTGGGCTATAGTCTGGGTTCAGATAGATATCTAGTCCTCAAGAAAAACTGGGGGGATGGAGTAAATGCACAGCGATGTTCAGGTGTTATAGGTTCTCCTCCACCACAGTTCTTATAATTTTTGGACAATTACTGTATCTTCAAAATAGCCTGTGTGTTAAAAAGTATATGTTATTATTCAACACATTTCAAATGGCTGACCAATTTCATCCTGTCTGTACAAGTTTCAAGAGTCAAAGTTCTGCATATAAGCATCTTTTTCTTCAATGAGATTCAACATTCCTTAAATTCTTCTGCTTTACTTCAGACCTAAATTGTTCAGTCTAGTTTAAATGTGCATTTATTTTGTCTGTTGGTTAGCACAAATTTCCTCTTTCTTCTTCCTAATAGGCTTATTTGTCTGATGACCGCTAGTTTTAGAAAACTTAAACATTCTTCTTTTGCTCAGTGTCTGTTAACAAGTTATATAAAAACTAGAGGCCCGGTGCATGAAATTCGTGCACAGGTGGGGTCCCTAGGCATGGCGGGCAATCAGGGCCAATCAGGGTCAGGCTCATCAGGGCCCGAAGGCCCCAGTGGGGTTGGGAGAAGAGGTGACGGTGGCCGGGCCAGGTGTGGAAGGAAGAGATGCCAGACACCAACGCTGCCCTGGGCGCCCCACCACCCCACGGTTCCCCGCCTCTCCCCCCTCCTTTCCTTAGTGCCGCACCATCACCGGGGTCTGCTGGCTGGGGGAGGGGCCAGGGGAGGTTTCGATCCCCAGTTTGGAACGTGCAGGAGGCAGCCAATCAATGATTCTCTATCACCATTGATGTTTCTATCTCTATTTCCCTCTCTGAAATCAATCAAATATATATTTTTATAATGCAAGGTTTTTGTTTTATTTATTTATTTATTTATTTATTTATTTATTTATTTATTTATTTATTTAATGGAAGGTTTTTAGAGGAAGAAAGGTAGGCCAAGGGAGCAACTGACAGGGGGGCATTTGAGATCTTGCTCACATTTCAGATAGGATAACATAAGGTGGTCCTCAGGGGGTGACAGGTGAGGAGTGGCAGTGGGTGGAGCAGGACACTGTGGGCTGAGGAACGAGCTGTAATGACTGGGAATGTCTGTGACAGTGACACTGAGCATGTGTTGGGGCCATTGCTGGGATCATTCATCCCCAAGAGGTTTTGATTCCTGATGGGAGGAGAAACACGGGGGATATCAGCAGGCCTTTCTTAGCCTAGAACCGTGGTCGGCAAACTGTGGCTCGTGAGCCACAGGCGGCTCTTTGGCCCCTTGAGTGTGGCTCTTCCACAAAATACCACGGCCTGGGAGAGTCTACTTTGAAGAAGTGGCATTAGAAGAAGTTTAAGTTTAAAAAATTTGGCTCTCAAAAGAAATTTCAATCGTTGTACTGTTGATATTTGGCTCTGTTGACTAATGAGTTTGCCGACCACTGGCCTAGAAGGAGCAGGCTGCCCTGCTTCCCTACATTGAAAACATGCAGTGTAATTGCACATGGACATCAGTCACATGGCCAAATCAATGCCCAGCCGGCGCTGGTGGCTGTGTCCTGCCCCTCTCTGGCTGTGCAGTGGTGATATTGACTGGGGGCGGGGCGGAGCCACGCCTCCAAGTGCATGTAGTATTTGAAGGGGCGGGCAGAAAGCCAGAAGCTGGAGCAGCTGTGGGTGCAACTGGCTTTGGAGTCAGAGGGGCTGCGCTTCCCATATGTCACCAGTGAGTCCCTGCAAGCCTGCGGCACGCCAGCCGGGCCAAGTGGGGACTGGGGAGGCCTTTCCCTCCTGGAGCCATTTTCCCCAGGGTGGCAACGTCGGCTGCTTTTTCTTTTTTTGGAAAGCAAGCTCGGCTTGCGGTTTCTGGGATCCCTGGGCCATAGCATGCGCCTCCAGGCTTCACTGCGCCCCCCTCTCCCTCCTCCTGCGTTGAGTGTCTGGCCCCTGGTGGTCAGTGTGCATTATAGTGACCGGTCGACCAGTCGTTCTGGTTGTTTCGCCATTATGGTCACTGGGTTTTTATTATATAGGATGACAAAAAGGAGCATGGGGTCTAGAGTTAGACAGTCTGAATTGGAATCCCTCCATCCCAAATTTCCTAAATTTTGGCCTTAGGAAATCCATTTAACCTATGTTTCGATTTCCTCACCAATAAAATGAGGGTAACTACTCCTTTCATAAGGTCATCCTTAGTCTTCAGTGAGCCAACACAAACCAAGCTTTATAGCACAGTGTCTGACACAAAGGCTCAAAAAACTAGCTTTGCTCATATTGTTCTTTGTAAAATAAACTATATTTTTAAAGTTTTAGATTTACAGAAATTTCAAAGATAAGTTTTCGTATATCTACGTGTCCCTATTAAACATTACAATATGGTTATCTGTTATAATAAGTGAACCAATATAGATACATTATTATTAGCTAAAATCCATATTTTATTCAGATTTTCTCAATTTTTATCTAATGTCCTTTTTCTGTTCCAGGACCCCATCCAGGACACCACACTGCATTTATTCCTACTGATTGTGAGAATTTTTCAGACTTGTCTTGATTTTGATGACCTGGGCGGCTTTGAGGAGCACTCATCAGGCATTTTGCAAAATGTTCCTTTTCTGGGACTTGTCAGATGTTTTGCTCATAATTAGACTAGGGCTATGGGTTTTTGAGAGAAAGACCAAAGAATGTCAATGTTCCTACATTATATCAAAGGCACATACTATCAATATGACCTATCACTGTTGATGTTGACCTTGATTACCTGGCTGAGATAATGTTTGTCACATTTCTTCACTGTAAAGTTCCTCTTTATTCCCCTTTCTACACTGTATGCTTTGGAAAAAAGTCACTATGTGCAGCCCATACTTAAGGAATTATTTTCCATGGGAGACTTGTCTCTTCTCCGTGTATTTATTAATTAAAACTGTCTTTTTTTATAGCTTTACATAAGGGGGCCCAGATAAGTAAAGTTGGACCACATTTCAACTTAACTTGAAATGGTGAATAGATGAGATATACACAGTTATTCAGAGAACCCTCCCATATCCTATGTGATCAGAAGATGAGTTAGCAAGTGACCTAGTTGTCAACATTAGTTGAGGGATTGAAGATGCTGATATACCCTCGGGGAGCTCATGATTAGGTCAAGAACTAAGGTAGGTGAATGTGGGTTTAAGGTCTATTAGCTGTCCAGTCTAGGGAGTGGCAATGAGGCTGAAGTGGGCCTGATAGCCTTAGGTTGGCTGACAGAGGAAGGTATCCATGTGATCACTCAAAAGATTAGTGTCAGTGAGAATGTTCTGGAGCACACACACACAAAGCTGATGCTTACTTTTACTTTTTAAATTTATTGATTGATTTTTAGAGAGAGAGGAAAGGAGGGAGGGAAGGAGTGGGAGAGATACAGAGAGGTAGAGAGATGAGAGAGAGAGAGAGAGAGAGAGAGAGAGAGAGAGAGAGAGAGAGAGAGGAATATCAATTGATTCTTATATGTACCCTGGCAGTGATTGAACTCACAACCTTGGTGAATTGGGATGACACTCTGACCAACTGAGCTACTCAGCAAGGGTGGTTACTCTTACTTTTAGAAATGATGTAATTGTGTGTATAACTAATCTCCCTAAGCCTGAAATTATGGACAATAAGATGCAGGTTTTCTTAAAAAGAAAGCAAAATGTAATGCATAAAGTACTCTCCATATTTTATAATGTATACTACCTGTTCAATTACTAGCTGATGAAAATAAAATCTGAACTTAACACTATCTGAATAGCACAATCTACATATAAAATTCAGCTAAAATCTATTCTAAAATTGATTATTGATACAGCATATATTACATGCATTTTCATTTGAATTAAATAAGTTATTTGCAGTTTTTGTAAACTAACAATTCTAATAAACTAAAATAATGTAATTTTGAAATTATTGTTTTATTCCTATATTAACAGCATTAATAAATTAAACAGCTCTTATTTTCCTTCCTTAAATAAAAAATAAAAGGTGTGATGGGTTTTCCTATTCTTTCAATGATTATATCTTCTACTACTCCCTAGAGTTATTGGTTGTCAGGGAGACATTTTTATACCTAATGCTTCTCTGTGCTTAGCTGGGAGAATAAAGATGATTTTTAGCCCAGCCGGGCATGTCTCAGTGGTTGAGCATCGACCTATGAACCAAAAGGTCAAGGTTTCATTCCCAGGCAGGGCACATGCCTGGGTTTTGGGCTCTATCCCCATGCAGGAGGCAGCTGATCAATGATTTTCTCTCATCATTGATGTTTCTATCTTTCTCCCTCTCTGAAATAAATAAAAATATATTTAAAAATATGATTTTTATAGGCAATATGGCTATTGTGTAGAATTAGACTTATATTACATAAGAATGTTCTGTTGCTTAATGAAAACATCCTTTTATCTTCTGTGAATTTGGCATTAAAATGTTATTAGACTTGGTCTTTGCATATAGCTTTGACATATTCTTTTTGATCACAATTTCAAAGAAGTTTAATTGTCAATACTTGTTTTTCCCCCAAATTTAATTGCTCCATATCTACATAATCATAAGTTAAAAGAAACATTATTAATGATGTGCTTATATGCAAGAACAATTTGAGGTGGTTTATAATATGAAACACAAAAACATATCAATAGTAGGGCCATTAAAGAAAGGATAAATTTTCAAGGGTAAAGGATAAATTTTCAAGAGAAAATAATATAATAATACCAAAATAACCTAGCTAAGGACAGTTGCTGAAATCAAAAATAAACTGATCTTTGGGTCGCCTGATAGCTAAGGCAAAAAAGAAAATGAATGTTTTTTGGAGATCATCTTATCATGAAAAATTAAACAATTTATGTAGATTATTGTATAACAGAACTCAGATAACATAAAAAGCTTCTTAATATTGTCTTACAGAATATCCAAAAATAGCCTCATACTAAATAAGTTAATACTCAGAATTAACTCATTTTAACGTCTTCCTGCCCAATCACTGCTTGAGGGAAAGGGTCATGGAGCTGCAGCTCATGCAGAGGTCTTACACATTTCCTCTCTACGTCTCTCACCTTACTGGATTTAGGGTACTTGTGACTTATGACAGGGCTGCTGCTGCTAGTTGATATGTGTCTTTGTGAAAAATTTTAAAAAAAATACTCCATCACCTTCCTTGTGGTAGATGCCAATGCACCTATCGTAAAAGGAAGATGGGCAGTAATTTTAGCTCTACTTTGCTCTTAGCTAGATGCCTTTGTGCAGAGCAAAGATTGCATAGTCCTCTCTGGTGGCCCAGCTGATGAAATGGTGGGGAATAAAAAGTCTTTGCAAACAGTTATGAAAGAGACCAAATTAGTCAACTAGACCTTCTTTTTCTGTCTCAAAGTACCTTCCACAGATGATTTATTAATTACAAAAGTGAATAAGCCTGGTCAACATGAGGCAGGGTAAGGAGACTGAAAATGATATACAAAGTTTGTTGAAAGTGAGAAGCAAAATCATGAATAAACAACCCATTGCTAAGCAAAAATCTATAGAGAAAAATTATCTAGGACAAAGAGTGAAATAGTTGGTAGTTCAGGAGTGAATCACTATAATGGTGAAGGATTTGAAAACATGAATTATTGCTAAAAAAAAAAAAAAAGTAACAGTAACTCAGTCACTATGTTTTGAATCCTGCTCCCACTAACAAATTACATCCTAATGAGGCAAGGCTGCATATCTTTCTGGGTTCTTGTGAAGATGAGAGACTAGTTTTTTTTGTTGTTTTTTTAAGTATACATATTCCTGGAATAACCTCCCACCAATTATTGAAAAAAAGCTGAGTAAATCTTTATTCCTTGCAATCAAATAGCTACATTTCTTTCTTCTTAAAATCTTGACAAAAGCAAATTATTTATTCACTAGAGGCCCAGTGCACAAAATTCGTGCACGGGGGGAGGGGTGTCCCTCAGCCCAGCCCTGCACCCTCTCCAATCTGGGACCCCTCAATGGATGTCCGACTGCCTGTTTAGGCCCGATCCTACCAGACATCCCTCTCACAATCCAGGACTGCTGGCTCCCAACTGCTCGCCTGCTTGCCTTCCTGATTGCCCCTAACCGCTTCTTCCTGCCAGCCTGATCACCCCCTAACAACTCCCCTGACAGCCTGATTGATGCCTAACTGCTCCCCTGCCAGCCTGTTTGCCCCTAACTGCCCTCCCCTGCAGGCTTGATCGCCCCCAACTGCCCTCCCTTGCAGGCCTGGTCCCTCCCAACTGCCCTCCCTTACAGGCCTGGTCCCTCCCAACTGCCCTCCCCTGATGGCCTGATCACCCACAATTGCTCTCCCTTGCAGACCTGGTCCCTCCCAACTGCCCTCCCCTGCTGGCCACCTTGTGGCAGCCATCTTGTGTCCACACGGGGGCAACCATCTTTGACCACATGGGGGCAGCCATCTTGTGTGTTGGAGTGATGGTCAATTTGCATATTACTCTTTTATTAGATAGGATAGTTCTGATAATGCATCCCTACAGGGATGAACTACTGTAGGTAGTGATTTGAACTGATATAGAGATGGGGCTTGAATATTTGATATAGAGATGCATTGGGAGGGCACAAAATCCATTATATAATATTCCTACCCAAAATATATAAATTTAATCTACTCATGAGGAAACACTCAGACAACTGGCCTTTTCAAAATATGTCAATGTCATGAAAGACAAAACAAGAGTTGAGGAACTGTTCCAGATTAAATGCGACCAGAGACATGACGACCAAATGCAATGCCACATCTGGGATTGATGCTTTTAAGTACATGCTGTAAAAGACAGGGTCAGATGATGTCATTTTGTTCCATTAATGGTGATGCTAACTTTGATCACTTGGTATAGCATGTTGACCAGGCTTATTCACTTTTGTAATTAATAAATCATCTGTGGGAGGTACTTTGAGACTGTAAATACCTCATTCCCCCAAAATCTTTTACCCAATGGTTGTAACATCCATGAATGATTTTCCTGTGAGTCAATTATTACATTGGTGGTTGCAAAAAGCATCAGGAACTTATTTATAGGAATAATGCACATGTTTTTCTCATGTTAGCAAAGACGACAGGTTTTTCATAAATTTAATCTGTATCAGGAATCCCCTGTTTCCTTAGGGTTAGAGGTTTTCATTCGATCTAGATCATTACTGAATACATTACCACAAGAAAAAGTTTATGAGCTCCTTACATCTGTTGTTGGCCAACTGTGGAACAATTCCTGCTCTCCCACCTGTATTTAAACTACTCTGATTAGTCCTGATCAGTCTCTGATTTAACTTCCAAAGATCAGTTTAGTTGGCCTCCACATGTGCCCTATCTTTAACCTTATCTCTCACCACTGCCTTCCTTACTCGCTTTATGTTCCAGCAATGCTGAGTCCAGAAACATGTTTTTCACATCTCTGTGGTTTTGCAGAAGTCCTTCCCCGCCCCCAACACCTGAAATGAGTTTCTTACTCCCAACCTTCCCACCTTGTTTGCTTAGCCAACTCCTATGCACCCTTCAAGACCAAGCTAAGGCACCAAAATCATTTGTAAAATCTTCACAGGTAGAGTAAGTCACTCCTTTCCCCTATGCCTTCACTGTACTTTATTACAAGTTCATGCTACAATTATTCATTTTCTTTTTTCAGGGGTTAGGTCTTAATTATCTTTGAAGTTACAGTTTTCACTCTTCTTGGCATATGAGAGACTCTTCAAAATAAGTGTTTGTTGATGAATAATTAAATGATTTCAGTCTCAAAAGTTTTGCATTTGCTGACCTGCTTTGGAAAAATATCTGAAGATATTTTTCTGAATTATCCTTTATCTACTTCCATTAAAGTTCTAGCTTGCTGGATTTCAACTTTGTCCATTCAACAGCATAATCCCCTTCCATCAATTCAATACTTAAAATTCTTCATTTATTTGAGTATTCATTACATCTCTCTCTCTCTCTCTCTCTCTCTCTCTCTCTCTCTCTTCTCACACACACACACACACACACACACACACGCACGCACACACACACAAACTCTAGAACATAAGCACCTTTTATTCCCCTCTTCTTATGGACAATACTACAGTTCATTTTTTGTCTAGCAAACAATACCTGTAATGATTCTTTTAAAATCCTACGTGTGTGTGTGTGTGTGTGTGTGTGTGTGTGTATGCGTGCTCACACACACATGGGAAAGGAGACAGAAAAATAATACAAAAGAAGCTAAAGTGCTGTGGATCATCATGAGGAAAACATGAATCCTTAAAGATGATTTTGGAGTTTTTCTGAAATTTGATGAGATAAAGTTTGGGACAGAAGATAGAGAGTAATTTTTATTTATTTATTTATTTTTCTTAGGTCTAGGTAAAGCCTGTCACTAGGATTTTGTTATTTTAAACATTTTTAAAGTTCTATTAAAATATTTTAAAATGATCATTGAACTTTACAAGATTTTACTGTACCATTTCATTCTAAGAAATCCATCTAATAAACAGTATACCTGCTGATATATGGAGTTGGTGTTCTGCCACAACTTGTTTTCAGTAGTACAGAGTTGGGCTTACCTTTACTGTAAAATCTAAACTCTCCTCTTAAATAGACTATATATTATGTGGGGCTGAAACAATATCATCCTTAGGTAGTTAGGGCTATACAAAATAAAGATCCAGGAGGGTATCATTTTGAATAAAAAGTCTTCAAAATCACTGCTTTCCCCCCCCTTCGCCTCTCCAAGCTTCTTGGTATAACATGGCTTTTTTTTTTTTTTTTTAAACATGGAGTTTATAATGGAGATGTTAGATGACTGCAAATGGAACTACCCAGATGACAAATGCTCAAACATGGATCTCAACCGAGGTGATTTTGCCCCTTAGAGGCATTTTTGGCAATGTCTGGAGGCTTTTTTTTTTATTATTTAATTTTTTTGGATTATTAGCACTAGGTTGCTACTGCTGACATCTAGTGGGTAAACATCCTACAATGCACAGGATGCCGCCCACAACAAAGGATTATCCAAATGTCAGTACTCCTGAGATTCAAAAACCCTGCTCTAATAGAAAATGTCCAAAGCTGTCTTTCACAACTGACTACAGAACTTAATCTTTTAAGCTGTCGAGAGCCACTTTTGTACCCAGCACAGGCAGGTCTGGTCTCTGGAATGATTTGTCTGTGAATGTTCTCTGTATAGTTCCACTTTTAACATGATTTCTTGAGACTAAAAATGTATCCAGACCATGCTAGGAGATTTTCTAGGAACTTCATTTGCTTACATAGTTTTAAATATGAAGAAATGTACTTTAAAAGTTCAGAAATACATCAATGAATCACCACACTTTCAGTTATACAGTTTGTTAACAAATAATTATAAATTTAGTCAAAGATCTTAAATATTTTGGCATATTTACTCTTTTAAAGTTAAGTGGTTTTGATACTTTTTAGTAGTCAGAATCCCAGGTGAAAATTAATTAAAAAAATAAAACTATACATATACACAAGTATCTTCTTTATTGTGCTTGTGGTTAAAACTTTCATTTTAGCACTGATACTTCATGATGTGGGAGAAAAAAATAGGATTTTGTATTGGACTAGAAATATAAGTCTGGTTTTAATTATTTATTCTATTCCCAACCACTCTGGCCTGATGAACACAAATCTCTTAATTCCTATTGCTTAAAATTAAAACAGGCCAAACAAACAAACAAAAAGCCCCAAATACCCAAAACAAACAAAGCCCAAATTACATAAACTCAGCTATTTACTTCCTCTCATTAGCACATCCTTTTAAACACCTTATATTGTTCTGTACTTTCCTGTTCCTTTTTTTTCTAACCAATTTTATTCAACTTATTTGTTTTCAATGAGTTTCAATAGTATTATGAGAAAATTAGTGAGGCACTATTTTTGTCTTTATTAACTAACTAGAGGCCCGGTGCATGAAAATTCATGCACTGGATGGGGGGCAGTCCTTCATCCTGGCCTGCCCCCTCTCACAGTCCGGGAGCCCTCAGGGGCGGGAAGCAACCCCGCTATAAGGGGAAGGCGATGCCCCATCACACATTTGCTGCTGCCACTGCTGGCAGCGCAAGCCTCGGCTGGCCCCGGTTACCTGAGCCTTGGGCGGCCCTAGGTTACTGGGCAGCCACCATCTGAGGCTTGCCTGCACCTCAGGCCGGCCCTGGGTGTCTGGGAAGCCACCATCCGAGGCTTGCCTGCGCCTCCGAGCAGGCCCTGGGCGGCTGGGCAGCTGACACCTGAGGCTTGCCTAAGCCTCAGGCGTCAGCTGGGCAGCCGCCATCCGAGGCTTGCCTGCGCTTCGGGCTGGCCCTGGGCAGCTGGGGGGCTGAGGAGACTGGGGGACTCTGGAGGCAGGCGCACGGAGTGGCCAGGCCCATGGGCCCAGCCTTGCCGCTCACCTGCCGCTCTGGCGGGGCTGAGGGGACTGGGTGCCACCATCTTGTGGCTGTGGGTGCTGCCATCTTTGAGGGTGGGACAGTCAATTAGAATATTCCCTCCTTATTGGCTGTGGGCACTGCCATCTTTGAGACAGCATGAGGGTCAATTAGCATATTCCCTCTTTATTAGATAGGATAAAGTTAATCATTTGAGACTAATTTTACATGGTAACACTCATTTACATTAGTCTTTCACTTTTGTTTCCAATATCACTTCTCAGTATGGTGGTGGTTAATGTTGAAGTTTAGATGTTGAATCTGTGTTTAAGGTCCAGCTCTACCACTTGCTAGCTTTTTGACCCTGGGAAACCGATTTGTCTTTTTCTGAGCCTTTCTTTCTAGATCATTACATTGGGAAATATAATAGTATCGATCATAAGTGTTTTGTGAAGAATAAATGAGTTAAAGTTGAAATGTCCTTAGCATAACTAGCACATAGTAAGTACTTAGTAAACATGAACTATTATTAATATTCTTATCAGTAACAAAATAAGCATATTAAGGAACATTTAACAGTATCATTTTTAAAGACAAATCTGGGAAGAGGAAGCCATCTGAAAGGATAAGTAACATTCTTTCTGGATTTTTACTGTTTGGTTTTTGGCAAAGGATAATATATTTTTAGTTCAAGTAAAAACTTAGCTCTTTATTTGTGAAAATAATGCATAGGTTTGTGATCTTGATATTAAATGCAAGACATGAAATTGAGACAGCAATAAAGATATGCACTAATTTATACTAATTGAAAGGAAGATCAGTCTAATTAAAATATATTTTACAAAATCTAAAAATAAAATAACTATAATAAAAGTGTCTATTCTTCCTAATTTATTCAAGACTAGAAGGATGTTCATTCTAGTGACTTAATAAAAATACTTATAGGAGTCATATTAATGGTGCTATGATAAGTAGTAAATATGCAAAGATCAGAATAAACACTAGTACTCTTTAGTTAGCATTTACTATGAACAAACACTGTGTTCACTCAGTCTTTTTGTATATTACCTCATTTAACCTTTCTTAAATCCTATGAGTTAGAAATGCTTTGTTAAAATAGTAATTTTGCAGGGGGAGGAAACTGTTTCATACCAGTCTGCTTGCTTTAAGCAATAAAGCAACTGGAGAGTAAATGGATAATTGTTATAATAACTAAAAATAACCTTTAGCTTTGAAATAACCGTATCTGAAAATAACCATATTTTCTCTTTCAAGAAATATAGTTCATTCCTTTAACTATATTTTATTCTTTATTTCAACTTATAATCAATCAAAATAGCAGAGCGACCCGAAGCTAAACTTAACATAAGTTTAAATATAAACTTAAATATTTTAGATAAATCATGTTGAGAATTTTTTTTTCTCCGTGTTAGAATATTTATTACTGGTAGTCAATTGGCTTAACTCTTTGTCTTCAATAATATGTTCTCAATTATTAGCTTAGACTAAAGGCTTTTTGAATTTAAGATGTTTAGTTGTAATTAGCTATATAATCCTTAAATATAAGCAGTTCAAAATTAAAGCCATTGTCTCTTGCTTTACTTACAATTCCCATTTTGATTTGAGAATTGGCATGTTTTTCCTTGAATAAGCCTAAAAGGGGAACCTCTGAAGGTGTAGGATTGCAAACTATACACAGTGACAGGAAAGGTAAACTGAAATAAAGGTAATGGAGGTTTGGTTTTAATATAATTTAGAATGTTTTCACTAAATAAGAGGAAAATAGAAGGCAAATGATTTTGTATTATCTCAGTTCATTACCCCATAGAACTTCTCCTGTTTTTATGAAAACAATGGGTAACCATATACTGACCTTGGACTCATCTAATCCAAGCTTCTTTAGAGACTTTCTGACATAATCCAGAAAGGAAGAGGATTTGGAATAAATTTTACCAACATTTCGATCACTGTAAAACAAAATTGAATCACAAAATATTTAAAAATACCTTCTGTGTATATGGCACAAGATCCAGATGTGATAAAAATGTAGTAATATTATTGTGAACATTTTAAACGTACACATTACACAGTATTTGAGATTCCCTTTTGAGAATTCCTTCCACATACACCAGTGAAAGACAACTTTATGAAGACAATATTATGAGAAAGATGTAAATTTATAGTACTAAAAAGTCTCAATTTTAATGGGAACTATAGGTCTTTCAAAATTTTCCACTGTGCTACAAAACACATTTTAATTTTATGGGCTCAACATTACAGTGCGCATTTCATTGCACCATCTGCTAACAGTGGTGATAATTCAATCGCTATGCAAAGAAATCTTCTTCAGTGCCAGCCATTGATCAAGCACCAAAACACTGAGTTGGGTCTGACTTGATCTCACTTATGCCCTGCAGATTCTCATTATGGTTTAAACAAAATATCGTGGGAAGGTTTAAAATTTAATAAATTTAATGCTAGACTATTATATCTCACAAATTTGGTTGCAGTTTAGGAATAATGTAAAAATCAAGGCAATAAAAAACTTGCCACATCCAATGAATAAAAGCTCATTTACATTTGACAGTATAAATATTAATCCCTAAGATTAATTAAACATGAAGTTCTATCAATTCTTCCACTGAAATACACCTTAAATATATTGCTTCAGCTCTGGTTCTAGACAGCCACCTCAATTCCACTTATTATTACCTCAGGTCCTGATCATTATAGTTACTTCCAAGGTAAGACTGAAGCCTGTCCCCTTCATTCCTGTCTATAATGCTATACTATTTTTTTTTTAGAGGACCATTTTTATTTACTTCCCTGCTCAAAATACTGCTTTGAAATAATAGTCATTTAAATAGGTATAGGTTCCAGAAAGCAGAAATTACATATTTTATAAGTTTTCATGTAATTCTCAGATCCTACACATACTTACATTTTTTTTTTTTTTGGTGTATAACAGATATCATATAACAGATATGTACATCTTATGTATCACAGAATACTGAGTTGATTAACTGTGTGGCTAGAAAAAGATGTCATTTAATATTAACATCCAGCTTGTCATCTTAGAAAGACTTTTAAGATGTTTTACAGAACTAAAAACATCTAGTTAGACTATAATAGAAAAATACATTACTACGGTAAGTAGATCTATTTATTAATCAAGTAGACAAAAATATAGGCAAGCTTAACTATACAAATAAGAAAATATAATTAAAATATATAAAGAATCACTGATCAAATATATAAGAAAAAGTGCAATGTAAAAACAAATAACAGCTAATATTTATTTCATGTTTAGTATGTGTCAGGGTCTCTTTGCTGCATTTACTAATTTAATTCTTAAAACGACCTCATGTGGCAGATCAAATTATTATCCCCATTTTAGAGATGGTGAAACTAAAGCACAGAGATGTTAAGTAAACTATCCAAAGGTTAATCCAGTTAATATAATTGTTTTCTGTCAGAAAATTCCTAAGGTCCCTTGGATGCCATCTTTTTCTGCCTCCTGTTTTGTATTTTCCACTTCTCTTTATTCACTGAGTCTTTACACTTATCATATGAAAATGCTCAAGTTTCTGTCTGAAAAAAGCAAGCAAACAAACAAAATACTCCAAAACACAAGCTCTCTCTGATTCCATACCATAAAACTATCTACCATATAATGGTGGATATCACATGGCCAAAGGATAGAGTTGAGTCCTATACAAATTCAATAATATAATTAAAAACATTGTAAAATTTGTTATATATGTATTTCATACTGCATACAGGCAATCAATATACACTTGAACACTTTACATATTTCAATCACTGCTCTGGGTTATATATTGAAAACCATGTAAGGAATTTTCAAGGGTAAATTTTACTATACATGATTCCTCTCTATGTTGCCACTGTATATTATGAATTTTCTATAAGAATTCTCTTACTCATTAGAGTCCCTTGATTATTAGGTCCAGAAAACATGGGCCCCATGCCAAACAATGGGAGCTTATTGCTGTGTTAAGACTGTTGGAATACTTCTAAGTACTGCTTACTATTCTCCTGAGAAAGAGAAATGGTACTATTTTGATTCTCCAGTGATGTCCAATAGTTACCTTTTTAATATGCATAACTCTTTCCTCTACTGTGAGTGAACTTCTTGATGACAGAATCCATGGATTATTTGACAGATTATCTGCAAGGTCTGAGAGTGCCTCAGAGCATAGAGGGTAGTGCTTAACACAAAATAGATTATCCAACGAATATGACAATGGCAGCAAGGGTTAACAGAAAGATTCAGACTACAATCCAAAGTTTTGCCTCATCAACAGTACGGACTTAAAATCAAGAATACTCTCTGAAATGATGTTATAGCTCGGCCAGGGTGGCTCAGTGGTTGAGCGTCGACCTATAAACCAGGAAGTCACAGTTCGATTACTGGTCAGGACACATGCCCGGGTTGTGGGCTTGATCCCAAGTGTGGGGCAGGCAGGAGGCAGCCAATTAATGGTTCTCTCTCATCATTGATGTTTCCATCTCTCTCCCCCACTCCCTTCCTCTCCAAAATCAATTAAAAAAACAACAAAACAACAACGAATTAAAGAAATGGTGTTGTAAAAAAAAAAAATACACTAGAAGTGAAAAGATCTTAATTCCACCTTCTGTAAACAAGTCACTTCTCAGAGCCTCAATTTCCTCACTGAGAAAACAGGTGGAATGGAGGCAACATCTACTTCATAGGACAATGGGAAGATGTAAATGAGATAACACATGTGGAATATAATTGTAAACTGCAAAGTGCTACATGTTAAGTATAGTAGTATTTATTTTGGTAATATCACTGTGTTTGTATTTTATTTTTTAAATAAATATTTTGACTTGTTAAAAGTTTTAGTTTTTGATTGTGGAGGATTCCAGTCAAGATGGCGAGATGCCCACCTCCTTCCAGGATCACATCAAAATCACAACTAAATTATCATGCAATCAACCTGGAGAACCATCTGAAGACTAGCTGAACAGAACTCCTATAACTAAGGATATAAGAAGTTTTGGTTTTACTCATTGCTTGTATAAGAGGTTTCCCTTACTGCTTGTACAGATATGCAGTGACACTATAAGGGATGTAACTGGTTAACTGCAGCGATATAAAACAGTGGTCTTCACATGGCTGTGAGAGATCTGCAAAGACTTTCAAGAAGTATATAGTTGGAAATAATTTTAAAGGAGTCAATTTCCAGATCCTCTACCTTCTTAAATCCACACTCCTAAAACTCACCTGTTTGGGCGGGTGCCTGTGTTTTGGATTCTGTTTTACACATCCCCTTTCACAAGGAGCCCTTTGCCTGCATTAGCCTAACAAAGGAACGGCATATCTCTCACCCATAGTACTCTCTTGCATTGCTATGAGGTAGGGCTCAGAAGATCCACTGAAGCATCAGAAACAAAATAATTCCTTTTACTAAAGGCATTATAAAGGCCACCCTTATCCATCTCAATAGGGGACTCGTTCCATTAAAATTTTACCCCTCATGATTGATAATTTAAAATAAAAACTTGTAATTTATAATGTCTATATGTATAAGTATTTCATAATGATAATTCAATTAAAATAATTTAAAAAAAAACACTCAGAGCCCTAGCCAGCTTGACTCAGTGGATAGAGCATCAGCCTGCGGACTGATCCCAGGTTCGATTCCAGCCAAGGGCACATGCCTGGGTTGCGGGCTTGATCCCCAGTAGGAGGCATGCAGGAGGCAGCCGATCAATGATTCTCTCTCATCATTTATGTTTCTATCTCTCTCCTTCTCTCTTCCTCTCTGAAATCAATAAAGAAATATATTTAAAAACAAACAAACAAAAACACTCAGAGCCCTGGCCAGTTTTCTCAGTGGTTAGAGCATCGGCCCAAGGATGGAAGGGTTGTGGTTTTGATTCCTGGACAGAGGTAGGTACCTGGGTTGCAGGTTCCTGAGCCTCATGGGGGACAACCAATATGTCTCTCTCATGTCAATGTCTGTTTCTCTCTCTCTCTCTCTCTCTCTCCCTTCCACCTCCTCCCTCCCTTTCACTTTCTCTAGAAACTAATGGAAAAAATATCCTCGTGTGAGGATTGAAAACAAACAAACACATACTCAGAGGGTATAGAAAATTTTGTTGTCAACTGGACATGATATCCTATATAATAAAAGGGTAATATGCAAATTGACCCTAATGGCAGAACGACCAGAACGACCACTGTACCAGTCACTATGAGGTGCACTGACCACCTTTTGGTCTCTTTCCCCAACCGGCAGAATTGCCTGATGGCCACCCAAGGTGGGGGCGGGGCTGGCGAGTGGGCAGGAACAGCCGACTTTTTGGTTCCTTCCCCCGGCCATCAGGCACCAATCACCCGATGTAGAACGGGGAACCGGGGGTGGGTGGCAGCAGCAGGTGGGGCTGGCTGCAGGCAGCTGGGGAAGATGGCCCTGATCTCAGGCCAGGCTTAGGGACCGTACCTGCACATGAATTTTGTGTGCTGGGCCTCTAGTAAAAAAATAAAAGGAGAGCAGAGACCAGTCACCAAAGGGAAAGGATGTTGTGCCATGTTCCTGTTGTGAATTTAAAGAATGACTGGACTATACCTAACAGAAAAGATTAAATTTTAGAACGTATTCACATTTCAGAAGAATCTTTCATAGAATTTATAGTTGGCTGTCAACAATATATGTGATAATAAAGAAAATATAAGAATTTAATTTTGTTATTGTCATTTCATTTGGAACTGACAGAAATATTATTACATAAATCACAAATGAGATCTTAGAAGAAGTTAGAATAATTATTTTCAAGATATTTCTGTGTTTCTTAGAGTGTGCCCCATAAAACACTTAGTGCTGCAAATATTAATTGTGTACAGAGTTTAGGGAAAAGAAAGATAGTATTAATAAATATTGGTTTCAATAAAGTTTAATAGATTTCTTTTCATAATAATAGCAATCACTATGTTCTAGGAATAGTTTTAAATACTTTAAGGATATTAACTTATTTTTCACAACATCCCTTTGAGGTATGTATTCTTATTATTCCCAAATTAAAAATGGTAAAACAGACAAAAAGATGTTAAGTAACGTGCCCACGGTCACAGTGTAATAACCTAGTGAGGTCTGGGATTTAAAACCAGGCAGTAGAGCTCGTGTGATGTTCTTAACTGTTACATTATGCCTTTTCTCACCAAATTATTCAATGTCTTTAAAATATGAATGGGCATTGGTAATTTTAAAGAAGATAGTATTACATTAAAGCATTTACTTGATTAAGAAGTTCTTTTCTCTCAAACTATTTTTACAGAATCACTGCTCTTCAGGACAATAATCTAGAGAACACTGTTATAGAATAATCAAAATCTGATTTATCCTCTTTCAAAAGCATTTCTAAAATACTCTGGAACCAGATTATTGGTTCTATCACTTGTCGTGAACAAAACACCATTTTAGTTGGGGCACGATCAATGAAACAAATAAGTAAAATATATAATGCATTAGTAAAAAGATTTGATGAGAAGCTGATGATGGAGGAGAGAGGACAGATATGAAGTGATAGAGGAGTGATGGGAACAATAATTAGACATGATAATTCTGAGTAAAAAAAACTGAAGAAAGAGAGTGAGCTAGCCATGTGGATATCTGGGGAGGCACATTCCAGGCAGAGGATATGTCATATGCAAAGACCCGAGGTAGAAGTGCTTCTGGCATTTTTAAGGAATAGTAAGAACATAAATATAGACCATAACTAAAGGGAAAAACAATAGAAATGAAATTAGGGAGATGAGAAGCCACACCATGTAAAGTTTTGTAGACTACAGTAAAAATATTAGCTTCACTTCCAAGTGAATAAGAAACAATGAGAATATTATGAGCAAAATCTAACTTTTAACAGGATCATCATGGCTATTGTGGAAAGAATGGACTATAGGGAACAAACTAGAAGTAAGAAGACCAATTAGGAAGTTATTGACTTTGGGTGGTGGGCACACAGTGCAATATAAAGATCTTGAAACATAGAAATCCACACCTGAAACCTGTAAGAACCTATAAACCAATGTCACCCCAATAAATTTAATAAAAATAAAATAACAATAATCTAGATGAGAAACAATGGTGGATTGAACCAGGTTGGTGACCTTGAGGATGGTGAAAAGTGGTAGAACTTTAGATATATTTTGAGGGAGAGACTACAAAATTGCTGAAGGACTGGATCTAGCAGTGTGAGAAAGAGAGTATTTGAAGACTCCTCCAGGATTTTTGGCCTGAGCAACTGGAAGAATAAGATTGTAATTTCCAGGACTAGAGATTTAGGATTTATCAACATATATGGTATTTAAAGCCATGAGACACAATGAGATCACCTAGGTAGTAGATATATAGAGAAAAAAAGCGCTCCAACAATGAAAGGTTTGAAAGAAGAAGAATCAGCAAAATAAACAAAAAAGAGAGAGAAAAAGATGAGTATTTTGTGAGGGACTTTCCCTAGTATGAGAGAAAAGGGGCTGCAATAAAGAGTGGTAAATTATGTGAAATCCTGACAACAGGCCAAATAAGATAAGGATTGGGAACTAACAATAGGATTCAGCAACACAGAAGTAAAATCTGATTAGAATACAAGAGAAAATGAGGGGAAAAACCTGGCAGCACTTTGAAGGAATTTTCTGGTAAAAAGGAACAACAGATATAGAATAGTGGTTGGAGGGGTAATGGCATCCAAAGAGCATTTTCAGAATGTGTGCTCTTAACCAGTATGATATGTCATTTCATTTAATAAGACTGAATACCAGGAGAGCTCACTAGGTGGTAAAAGAATAGATACAAATAACTAATTGTACTATTAAATTCAATAAGAGCCATGAATCATAGATTAAATACTATGGAAGAAGAGAAGAAGGTGAGAAAGAAAAAAAGATATATATCAGGATGTTTCCTAAACTGGGTTTTAAAGACTACCTAGGGTTTTATCTGCCAGAGATCACGGGAGGAAAGAGTGGCAGAAATGGGGAGAAGGGTATTCCCAGAAAATAAAGGTGTTCCAAGGAAGCATACAAGTTGCAAAATTAACTGCATGGGCAATGATGCATAATCCAGGCCAGTGTGCATGGATGGTGCTTGAGGTGCAGAGGAGGAAGAAGGAGGATGAATTAGGCTGGAAAGAATATTATTAGTGAAAGATTAGAAATGACCTTGATGGCATAATAAGGATATTTTAGTTTTTAAGTATAAAAAAAGGAATTCTCAAACATTTGAAGGTAGAAAAGTGACATGACCATTTCTGAAAGACAAATGATGGGACTGGGAGAACAGATTAAAAGGGGCCCTCTGTCAGAATAAAGCATGGCCAGCATGCTAAAAAGGAATTACTATTCTTTCTTTTAATAAAAGTGAATGCACTAGATCTGATTAAAATTCTACTCAAGTGAATCCTACACCACCCACATTCTTTTCTAAAAATACAACTGTAAGAACATGGTTCACTTGTGCAACTTTCCAAAGAGGCGACATTAGTGCAGAAAATTTTAGGAAGAGGTGAAGCTGATGTATACTAAATAACTGAAAACAAGCATGTGCAGGGTAGAAAGTACTAAAATTCATTTTCTCCAGCATCACAAAATCTTGATGGAACTATTTATTTTGCATCTTTTATATGCTAGTAGATATTAAAAGATTTAAAATATCAAAATTTTGCTGAAAATAGCAAACACTTAAGGGAGCTCCAAAAATCTTTATAGACTACTGTATTCTTAAATTTAAAAGATACAGGCTTGCTAATTCCAATGTGACCACATATTATGGATTAAATTATTAGCTTTAATTTTGTGAGCCAGTTTTCATTATCTGGTTTTTCACTTTCTTATTTGATTATAGCAAAATAAAAATTAAACGGTTACTCATAAGTATAGGTATCAAAATTATATATTTCTTATATAATATATAATATTATATATTATGTATTTAATATATTTAAGTCCACATAAAAAAGTTTACTTCTAATCTTAGGCTACATAAACAATTACACTTAAAAAAACTTTTAGAAAAATAATTCAGGTATTCTGAAACAGTTTATCACCAGAGGACAATTTATTTTGGTTAATGAAAAATAAGTTAAATAAGTGATCATATTTTCTTAGTACTCTTGCTGGCTAGAGATTCAATCAAGTTAACCTTGATTTACAACGCCATGCAACTTAACTCATATTTTTAAAAATCCCCCCCAAAATTTAAATGAAAAAACATGGTATACTGAAAACACTTATAGATTATGAATTCAGTTCTAAATATGATTCTTTCAGGCTGTCTGAGACTTCGGACAAGCCTTTGACCACTTTTATCTTAATTTTTCTTAATACTATCATGAGGTGACTGTAATAAATGCTCAGAATATAATATGTAGCTCAATAATGTATATTGTAGCCAATGAGAGATTGCTACTGAACACAAATAAGTATTTATAAAAAATATATGTATAAAGTATAAAGGATGTCTATAAAATGAATCCTTATAGTCAGCATCAAACTTAAGAAATAGAATATTAACAGTATATTGAAACCCCTCATCTTCCCCATCCTATTTCTCTGTTTACTCATTTCCCCATAGGAAATTAAGCACTAAAACTTGCTTGTGTTTAACATTATTATGTGTATTTTTCTTGACTTTTTTGCCATATATTTATACTCTGAGATATACAATTGTGCTTGTTACTGAGTTATATAAATGGAACCATCCTGCAGGAATTTTTCTGTGACTTATATTCACAACATTGATCCACGATGATACATGTAGTTGTAATTCATACGTTTTTACTGTGGCATAGAATTCCATTATAATTTATCCATTCTCCTATTAATGAAATCTTTGTTCCTAGATTTCTGTTCAACATTGCTGCTATTGACTATTCTTGTATAAATTTCTAAGGCACATGTTTAAGAGTTTCTCTAGGACATATACGTAGGTGTGGAACTGCTGAGACAAGTTATATATACACTAGAGGCCTGGTGCATGAAATCCATGCACAGGTAGGGTCTCTAGGCCTGGCCAGCGATCAGGGCAAATTGGGGCCTTCCTTCCCCTGGCTGCTGGCTGCTGGCTGGGGCCTTCCTTCATTCCGCACTGCCCCCTGGTGGTCAGTACACATCATAGCGAGCAGTCGAACTCCTGGTCAGTCGAACCTCCGAGGGGACAATTTGCATATTAGCTTTTTATTATATAGGATTGTCAACTTTATTAGATAATGTTAACTTGTTTTCCAAGGGATTGATTTTTTCTCCCACCAGCAATGTGGACAGTTCCAGTTGTACATGCTTGGTAACATTTGATATTATAAAACTTTTAATTTTGTGCTAATGTAATGCTTATAAAAATAATATCCCATTGCTGTTTCATTTGCTGTTCCTCTGATTAATAATCACGATTGAGCATCTTATCTTATGTTCATTGGCCATTTGAGAGTCCTCTTTGTGAAGTAACTAATCAAGTCTTTATCTTTCTTTTACAAAGGTTTGTTTGTGGTTTTTTTTCTCACAGATTTTTAGGAACTCTTTACCTATTTTGGATATTAATTTTTTGTCGGTTATAGATCTTATAATTAGTTTCTGCCTCTTGTCACTTTTCTTTTCACTCTTTTCATGGTATCTTCAGAAAACAGAAATTCTTAATTTTTAACATGGTTGAATTTTTAATCTTTTAAGATTTGCTGGTGTATATTTAAAGAAATCATTCCCCTGTCAAAGGTTATAAATATATTCTTCAATATTCTAAAAGTACTATAGTATTGCCTTTCATAGTTAAGTTTTTAATATACTATGAATTGATTTTTCAAATATATTTTTATTGACTTCAGAGAGGAAGGGAGAGGGAGAGATAGAAACATCATTGATGAGAGAGAATCATTGATCAACTGCCTCCTGCATGTCCCCTTTTGGGGACTGAGCCTGAAACCTGGGCATGTGCCCTGACCAGGAATCATACTGTGACCTCCTGGTTCATAGGTTAACGCTCAGCCACTGAGCCACACCGGCTGGGCTGAAATTGTTTTTGTGTTTGTTATAAAGTAGGAATCAGATTTATTTATTTGTGTATGTGGCAGGGAGAACAGTACTCTACTCCAAGCTGTCCATATTCTAATCCTCAGAACCTATGCATATATTATGTTACATGAAGAGGAGGAATTAAGGTTGCAGATGAAGTTTTTTCCAGTCTGCTGACCTTAAAATAAACAGAGCACCCTGGATTATCCAGATGGCCCCAACATAATCTCAAGAACACTTTAAAGTGGAAGAGGGAGGAAGAAGAGGAGGTCAGAGTCAGAGTCAGAATTGAAGAGGCTACAATGCTACCTTTGAAGATGAAGGAAGGAGCCAAGAGCCAAAATACAGGGTGGGGCAAAAGTAGGTTTACAGTTGCTCCCATGGAAAATACTACAATACTTAATAAATAATAATATGAGAATAAAGTCTTGTGTTTCGTGTACTCACAAGTGTAAATCTATTTGCCTACCCCTGTATGTAGGCTGCTTCTAGAAGCTGTCAAAGGTAAGTAAATGGTTTATCTGTTAGAGCCTCCAGAAAACATGTAGTCCTGCTGACACCTGATTTTAGCCCAGTGAAACTGATTTTGGACTGCTAATCTCCAGAATGCTAGAAACATTGATGTGAGAGAGAAGCATCGATCAGTTGCCTCCTGTACACACCTGACTTGGGATCGAACCAGTAATGTAGGTATGTGCCTTGATTGGGAATTGAACCTGCAACATTTTGGTGCATGGGACAGTGCTCCAACCAACTGAGCCACCCAGCCAGGGCACGGTCTTTAATCCATTTTGAATTTATTCTTGTATACATCAAACTAAAAAGATTTTGCACAGCAAAGGAAACCATCAACAAAACAAAACACAGCCTACCAACTGGGAGAAAATATCTGCCGATGATAGATCTGATAAGGGTTTAATACCCAAAATTTATAAAAAATTCATATAACTTAACCCTAAAAAAATAAGCAATCCAATTTAAAAATGGGCAGAGGACCTAAATAGACATTTCTTCAATGAGAATATTCAAATGGCCAATAGACATATGAAAATATGCTCAATATCACTAGTCAACAGAGAAATGCAAACTAAAATCACATTGAGATATCACCTCACACCAATCAGAATGGCTATAATCAATAAATCAACAAACAAGTTGGTGAGGATGTGGAGTAAAGGGAACCCCCGTGCACTATTGATGGGAATGCAGACTGGTGCAGCCACTATAAAAAGCAGTATGGAGGGTTCTTAAAATTTAAAAATAGAACTACCTATGACCCAGCAATTCCTTCTGGGTATTTATCCCAATAAATTCAAAACACTAATTTGAAAAGATGTATGTACCCCTATGTTCATTACAGTGTTATTTACAATAGCCAAAATATGCAAGCAACCTAAGTGCCCATCAATAGAAAAATGGATAATAAAGATGTGGTACATACAATGGAATATTACTTGGTCAAACAAAGAATGAAATCTTATCATTTGCAACAACATGGATAGACCTAGAGAGTATTATACTAAGTGAAAAAAATCAGACAGAGAAAGTCAAATGCCATATGATTTCACTTATATGTGGAATCTAAAGAACAAAACAAGCAAACAAACAAACAAATAAAAACAGAAACAGACTCATACTATAGAGAACAAGCTGATGTCTCCAGATAAAAAAGGGGCTTAGGGGGCTGGGTGAAAATGGTGAAGGAATTAAAAAGTACAAATTGATAATTACAAAATAGTCATGGGTATATAGTCAATAATCGTAATATATAAAAAGCCAGGGGCCGTCATGACAGAAACAACTGATGGATGACTGAACAGCAGGCTGTGTGAGGCGACCAGGCCAGCAGGAGTGTTAGTGAGGGACGACCAAACGACTGAACAGCAGGCTGCGTGGGGCGACCAGGCCAGCAGGGATGGCAACTGGGGGCAACCAGGCTGGTGGGGGGGGGGGGGCAGCTGGGGGTGACCAGGCCAGCAGGGGGTTAGTGAGGGATGACCAGGCTGCGTGGGGCAACCAGGGCAGAAGGGGGGACAGTTGGGGGTGACCAGGCTGGTGGGGGGACAGTTGGGGGTGATCAGGCCAGCAGGGGGGAGTTGGGGGTGACCAGGCTGGCAGTTAGGGGTGACCAAGCTGGCAGAGGGGGGCAATTGGGGGCAACCAGGCCAGCAGGGGGGCAGTAAGGGATGACCAGGCTGTCAGGGGGGACAGTTAGGGGCAACCAGGACAGAGGGGGGGCAGTTGGGGGTGACCAGGCTGGCAGGGGGGGGCAGTTAGGGGCAATCAGGCCAGCAGGCAGGTGGGCAGTTAGGAGCCAGCAGACCGGGATTGTGAGAGGGATGTTCAACTGCTGGTTTAGGCCCGATCTCCGGCAGTCAGACATCCCCCAAAGGGTCCCAGATTGGAGAGGGTACAGGCTGGGCTGAGGGGATCTCCCGCCCCCCTGTGCATGAATTTCATGCACCGGGCCTCTAGTATTATAATAACTATGTGTGGTTCCAGGTGGGTACTAGAGTTATTGGGGAGGATCACTTTGTAAATTATATAAATAACTATCCACTATGTTGTACACTTTAAATAAATGTAAAATAATATTGAATGTGAACTGGGATTGAAAAATAAAAAAAAAAGAACTAAAATAAAATAAAATAATTTAATCACAGTTTAAATTCCAAGTGGGGCTCTAGTCCATTTTAGGACTATTTATTTCTAGTTCACCCTTACTCATACAGTGTGAACCTCCAGAGACCTAACTTAAATATGAGTGCTTTACCCGGCCTACACGGTCTTCATTGTAGGTAGGCCATGAACTCTTAACTTTTCTCTCACTGGAAATGTTATTCTACTGAAAGCTGTGATGACCTTCTCTGCCCACTGTGTTGACTGGCCAACAGCTGCTTATTCAAGAATTGATGGATGCTTCTGGGAAAATGCAGCCCTAAAAGCTGAGCTCATTTCTCTTGGTTACCATCTTTTCCTAGATATTTGCCCTTAATTTAAACTCCTTGATCAGTCTCTGATGTTCACAAATCAATTCAAAACAAATTTAAACACACTCACACATGTACACAACACACCATACACACAGGGGCATGCATGCATATCTCCAGTGTTTTTAGGTTTTCTCACAAGGAGGTTTGGTCCTAATTATCTAGCTGACTGTTATTGGAAGTAGGTTTCTATCATTTTCTTTACTTTTTGCACATGTAATCCTAGAATATGAAGTACGGCTGTGTGGATACTATATCCTATGTGTCCAGAACCTAATAGGCTGCCTGTCACACAATAAAAAACTACTAGGCTAAAAAAAATAATATGTGAAAGTCTCAACAAGTAATTAGAAGGTGTGATTTGATGGTGAGAAAAGAACAGAATCAGTCCAGCCGGCTTGGCTCGGTGGTTGAGCTTCGACCTATGAACCAAGAGGTCACGGTTCAAGTCCTGGTCAAGTTACATGCCTGGGTTGTGGGCTCGATCCCCAGAAGGGGGGATGCAGGAGGTAGCCGATTAATGGTTCTCATCATTGATGTTTCTATCTCTCTCTCTCTCCCTTCCTCTCTGATATCATTAAGAATATATATATATATTTTAAAAAGAATAGAATCAGATATCATTTTAAGATTTCTAAAGGTGGAAAATGGTCATACTGTTCTCAGAAATGACAAAAGTCAAGACAGTGGAAAAGCCCAGCTGACATGGCTCAGTGGTTGAACATCGACCTATGAACTAGGAGGTCACGGTTCAAGTCCTGGTCAGGGCACATGCCTGGATTGCAGGCTTGATCCCCAGTGTGGGGCATGTAAGAGACAGCCAATCAATGATTCTCTCTCATCATTAATGTTTCTCTCTCTCTCCCTCTCCTTTCCTCTCTGAAATCAATAAAAACATTAAAAAAAAAAGACAGTAGGAAAATGAGAAGTAGAATTGGTTGAAAGTAGACTTTGGTTTTTGCACATGGCTGAATCTGATGTATTCATGAGGTACTTAAGAGAAGCTGTTCAGATAGCATTGAGGAATGTAGATTTGAAGTTCTCAAAAGAGGTGGAGCTAGATATAGGATTCAAGGTTTTTGTTGTGAGGGTAATTACTGAGAGGAAATACAAAGAGATAAGAGATGGAAACTGTGCACAAAACATAAGAGAATACCTAGATATACTTAGGGGATGATTAAGGAGAAAGACCCTTAAAGAAAATAGATAAATGTTTAGAGTAGGCAAAGAAACTTAGAGGAATGCAACTTAATGGAAGATAATGAGAAAGAGAGTTTGGAGAAAAGCAATTATCATGGTCAAATGTGGGTGAAAGGTCAATGAAACTCTGGGATGAAAGACGTCCTAACAAATACCATCAATCTCTGAGTAGTAAAGGAAGGCAGGAATGTTGGAAAGATTTAAATTTTTAAGTGAGAATAAAGGTTTAGAAAGAATGTAGATGATTTTAACTGGTCATTAATAAACAAATTAATGAACAAATTTGAGGTCTTAAAAGAAGGCAGATAATCAATATTTGAGTGGATATGCTTTGCAAAATTTTGTGACATTTTTCAACAAGGTTTGCATCATGGGGTAGGGTCAAGAGACAGAGCTAGTTCTCAGGAAAACAAGAAATTTGCTTATAGACATTTTAAAGATTGGTAAATCCTATATAATAAAACCCTAATATGCAAATCGACCAAACAGCAGAATGACTGGTCACTATGATGTGTGCTGACCACCAGGGGCAGACGCTCAATGCAGGAGCTGCACCCTAGTGGTCAGTGTGCTCCCACAGGGGGAGTGCCGCTCAGCCAGAAGCTGGGCTCACAGCTGGCGAGTGCAGCAGTGGTGGGGGGAGCTCCTCTCCCACCTCCACTGCAGGCAGGCGGTAAGGAGTGAAGGGTCCTGGACTGCAAGAGGGCGCAGGCCAGGCTGAGGGACCCCCCGACACACACACCAGTGCATGAATCTCATGCACTGGGCCTCTAGTATATGGAGAAGAGAATGGAGATTAGGATACAGATTTGGGAGTTATCTACATAGAAAAGACAGTTGAAACCAACAGTATATGTAGATATTTGTGTCGTAAATTCTTTCAATAAAATAATGATTTCCTCTTACAGAGAAATAATACCTAATCTAAAGTACCTTCTATCTTCATTAATATGTGTAGATTAGTTTTTGAGAACCTGAAAGTTTCCTTATGGTAATTTGAAGAATAATCCTATTATCAGTTGGCTATAAAAATCCCAAAATTATAATTAAAAAGAAGACATTCATAAAACTTGCTAGGATTACAAATGTATTCTTGAGTACAGCAGTTATTGAATCAATATTATGGAAAAATTCTCCAACCCCTTGCTTCTGCATAAGCAAGGCATTATTTGGGGAAATCAGAAACAATAACAAAAGCATATGTAGGGCTACTATTCTACCAGTATAGACCTGAATGATATTATATTCACCAAATTACTTATATATAACATTTCAATACTACTAAAATTCTAAAGTACATTTTGCATATATTACTTTATCATTATAACAATCTTTCACGACAAAAAATCATTTGAGCCTCCACTTTAATAATGATTAACCCAGAAACAGTTATTGCATACTTCTTTGTTACTTACTGAAATTATGCTCAAATTAAAAGCTTCTTCTACCAATAAAGTGACCCTGAATAAATTCACCTGAAAACTAAAAGCCACTTCACATACAATACAGCAGTTATTCTTATTAAAATAAAATCCTCATACCATTTGGTGATGCCATAACAATCTTTAATAATATCCTGAAGGACAGCACGATAGAAGAGTGATTCAGTGGGCAGCTGAAAAAAAATGCAGACATATATAAACACAGAAAACAAATAACAGAAATGAAATCAATACAAGAGAGTTGGGACCATAAGTGAATGTTAAAAACCTGATGTGAAACCTAAGATACAATTTTTTATAATTTTTCCATCCTAAGTTAAAATGTTACCAAAGAAAAATGAGCTAACATTCCAAATGGAGTGCTTATCAGTTAAATATGTAGAAATAAACTTTCATAATCATCCAAATCTGTATAAGAGAGCAGTAGGACAGAATATATGTGAAAGAGAATGTGGGTTTGTCCTAATGGGGGTGGATTAGAGAGGATATTATCTGGAATCAACACCCAGAAAGAGATGGTACTACCCTAAGTAAGGACACATTAAAAATATGTCTGAGGCCTGAATGATCATAGCATTGGCTACTTGTAGGCTTAAAAAAAAGAACCTGGAATGGACACAGTATCAGAGATTGAAGTCTTGGCAAGGCTTCATTTCCTGGGGAAAAAGAGGTAGGGGGTGTCCATGAAGGTGCAAAGGTTTCCTCAAAGGAAAAAAGGAATGGATGAAGCATGATAGTTTCACAGAAGCAGAAGGTAAAAACAATATTATATAGTTGACCCTTGAAAACATTAGGGTTAGGGGCGATAACCTCTACACAGTCAAAAATCTGTGCCTAACTTTTAAGTTTCCCAAAACTTAAGCTATTCCTCAGTAACATGAGGGGGATTGGTTCGAGGACCCGCTGCAGATATCAAAATCTGTGGATGCTCAAGTCCCCTATATAAAATGGCATAGATCAATGCATACAGTTGGCTCTCCACATCTGTGGACTCCCAACCATGGCTAGAAAACAGTACAGGAATTTATTGAAAAAAAATCCACATAAAAGTGGATCCATAGAGTTCAAACCCATGTTGTTCAAGTGTCAACACAGAAAGAGTGCACAGAGAAAAGAGCATTTTACAGTAGCAATGCAACAGGTACTTTTAAACCAAGAAACTACGAAATTCATCAAACTCCATTCACATCCCCAAAGACCTGTTAATATTGAGAGTAGAGAAAAATCAAACTCAAAATAATATCAGCAACAATGACCTGCTTCCATGCAAAGTTATTATTAGGAAGAAAAAAAAAAGAATCAAGAATGGAGGGAAGTCAACAATATTAACTGCTTTTGAGAAGTCAAATAAGATAAAATCTAAAAACTGTCCAATGACTTGATACAGTTTTAAAGATGAGTTCAGTGAAATGTATATGTTCAATGAGTTATCCTTTTGTAACTCCTATTTTTCATCAAAGACCAACATTGCTATTTTCATCTGTTTTCGACCGGAATGTTTGGATTCAGATGGAGTTTAGCACAAAATAAATTTTGCCTGTGTGCTCAGGAAGAAAACCTACTCTGTTGTCCCTCTCCCCCATCTAATGTCAAGTTCCTACACAGTGGGCCCCAGATGCTGAGACTCAAAACACCACAAATTGAGAGTTGAAGGTCCACCATTATTTCTCGGGTCTTCGCCTGATGGTACTACCTTCTTAAGTCACTGAAGAATGTCTTGTAGGATCTCAATAGAGCACTTTGAATGAACATATGTATCTTTTCTGGATGGTGGGAATAGTGTGGAGGGTGATTCTAGTAAGAATGGCATTAGGAATACCAGCCCCTGTCTCAACTCTTACAATAACTCACTAAAACCAGACATACACACACACTTGAGTGCCCACACAAAAATTTATAACCTTTAAAAGGCACATTTCTTATATGAATTATTTTTCCAAATGCAATTCCTTGAGACTTCAAGTTTCCTTTCCTGAAACATTTCATATTCTAAACATTCACACTTCAAAACATTTTATTCAAAATTTCCCATCTTTGGATATATTTTTCATTTTGAGTAATTTATTTCTGCAATACCCAAAATCTCTACTTTATCATTTGTGCCTCACTTCCCCTCCCCCCAAATATCCTTCAGTTCTCTCACAAAAATGCTGAAATCACTTTTCATCTATTGACACCTACTTTTATATTGTTCTATTAAAATTCAAAGCATTTGGGGAAATATATTATTACACAAAGTGAAATATTAGTATTATAAGTGGCTTACAAAGTTCTTAATTTGATTAGGTGTAAGAGATGGGGACTTTAATTTTATGTGACTTTTATATAAAACTCTTAAAATAGTTAAAGCTCTCCTTTGCCATGCTTTTGAAAATTATATAAAATTGTATCAAGATAACTGAGAAATAAGTGTATATTCATATTGTTATTAAAAACCAATTGTAGAAAACTATAAGTAAGACCAAGAAATGCATTTTAACAAGAGAACATAAAGAAATGGGACACATAGAAAAATACAAACAGGATGGTATAAATCATCATTCCCAAGTTACTCTGAGTAAATAAGAACTTTACAGCTGTCTCCTAAGAGGAAGGGAAGAGAGTAATGAAGTGCCTTCAAATGTGCATTCCTGGAATAACTAGGACTATCTATCTTGGTAAATACAGAAGGGGGTAGGTGGGAAGGGGGTCAACACTGTCAACATTTACGCAGCCTAGGCCTGACTATTCCAGGATAAACTGGATGTGGCTCAGAGTTTACTTTTTTTCCTTCACAAGTGATAAATCAACTTTACGCTTTAATGCATGCTAAAATGGGAGGGAGCAGAAAGAGTGCACCATTAAAGTGTGTGTGTGTGTGTGTGTGTGTGTGTGTGTGTGTGTGTGTGTGTGTGTGTGTATGACATGCATTTTACAGGTCTTGTGGAAAGGGTACTACACTGGAAGTTGGGACTCTGCAATTAATTAAGGGAGCTGGAATACATGATTAAAATTCTGCTGGGTATCATGCTATGTAAGTTTGGTAAAATATCATACAAATGCTTTGGGGCATTATTATGATAAAGGCACTTTCATCTTCCAGGCTCCTAGGGAACCACTAAGTTGATATGCAGTAGAGGAGTTAAGGGCTTGGGCTCCAGAGTCAGAGATTCAAATCTCAGGGTCCACTACTTAACAGTTTCCTCAAATGTATCACAGGATAATAACAGTACCTACCTCATAATACTATGTATATAGTATGCTTCAGTTGATGAAGAAAACTTTGAATAATGCTTTGTAACCTGTGTTAGATTTCAATATTATTTTCATAACCATAATTATTAACTATCCATAAGAGCAACAACAGTTGACATTTATTGAGCATTTACCATGTGCTATACATTGTTTTAAACATTTTACATTTTTCATTCATTTAATTCTCACAACTCTGTGAAGAAGGTATTATTTCTATTCCATTACTGTTATTATTCCTATTTTACAGATAAAAAAATAAGCTACAGAGAAATTATGACATGTGTCCAAGGTCACTAGACAGTAACTACTGAAGAGAAAATGCAAACTAGTAGTTGAAGATTAAAGCACAAGCCCAAACAATATGCTCTAATGCCTTAAAAAATTCAGTTTTTATCAATTTTAGATGGCGACATTTAAAAACAAAGTTTTTAGTATTGTGCCTGGTCCAGGGTAAGTAAGCACTTAGTAAATGATACTTGTTGCTATTATTTTAAACTATTTAAAAAATTTAAATTGACATATGATTCTTGAAGAGAAGCAAAAGAGAGGTTTCTAAAATTTAAGTCCAACAAGAAAAATCTTGTGAAAAGTTTAAAAAGAACTCTTAAAAATAACTTTAAAAGTTCCTAGTATGGCCGAAACCGGTTTGGCTCAGTGGATAGAGCGTCGGCCTGCGGACTGAAGGGTCCCGGGTTCGATTCCGGTCAAGGGCATGTACCTTGGTTGCGGGCATATCCCCAGTAGGGGATGTGCAGGAGGCAGCTGATTGATGTTTCTCTCTCATCAATGTTTCTAACTCTCTATCCCTCTCCCTTCCTCTCTGTAAAAAATCAATAAAATATATTTAAAAAAATAAATAAAAAATAAATAAAAAAAATAAAAGTTCCTAGTATGTTTCATGAATCTTAAGGTGGAGGATTAGGAAGTTATATGGGTGTTTTGGCGATATTTAACTTCTGTTTTTGTGCATAAACCTATTTGGCTGTTGCAACTAAGGAATAATCAAGACAATAAAGAAAAAAGTTAAAAACAACCAATTGTAATACGTGTTTTGGATTACAGTCAGAAAATAAATTTAATACTATACCTTGGTTTTCTTGCTTAAACTGAGCCCATTAAAAGCCTGACAGTCAGTGACAGCATTCTTTGGAAGTATTGAAGACTGTTCAGCACATTGTGAAGAAATAAGACAGTGCAAGAGTATAATGTGGAAGTCTTCCTAAAAGTTCAATTTACTTTTTCTGAAAGTTCACTTATATTTCGATGTAAACGTATAAAAAGAAGTATAAATTTAAATTTGAGGAGGTGACAAAAAAGAGGTGATATTTATGAAAATCCATCAGGTTTTAAGTTCATCAGCAGGTCAAGTATGAGTTAATAAGAAAACCATCGGGGTCATCAGCTGAATCAGATAAACACCAGATAACTTACCCCTTGGCCAACTGCAACCCGCTCCAGTGCCTTTAAGGAGAGAGAGAGAAAGAAAAAAAAAAAAAAAGACTAAGACAGCTGATATATTTAGTCTTATCATATAAGACTTATAAACATACTGTATAAGGGCTTGTAAAAGTGACATTTAAAAAGATTAATTAAGTGATAACATGTATGTTTATACACTTAAAAGTGTTAACATCATTAAGGAATGTTAACTAGTTTACTTATATAATTTAGGGCTGATTTATAATATACGTGTGTCACATACACAAACACACACCCCTACTGTATACAATCCTTGAATTTTAGAAGGCATTAGAAAACAGGAAAGAAATAAAATGACATATTCTTGGCTCACTTTTAGGGTAGCTAAAACAATCAGATAAATCAAGAGCTATTCTTATGCATATACATAGACATTTATATACTACTTTTAACCTATTTTCTTTTAATTTTTTGTAAACATAGAATACATCTCTCATTTAAAAAATAAAACAGATTATAGGTAAAAGTTTAGTTTAGAAAAGTACATATATTTTTGGTCTGCAAATTCAACCCAAATTCATACATGATCAAGTATCAAGTAGAAGAGAAAGTAATGCATATTTTTATAATTTTATACATAGCTGATTTTAAATTTGTATCTTCTTAAGATCCAAAACATTTTTATAAAAATTTCCTAATATTTCTAAAAAAAATACTCTTAACCCAACATATAAAAGATATATATGAAAGATTTATTAGAATTTAAATGTGGAATAGAGCCTTCTGAAACTTTCATTTTTTTAGAGACATACATTTCCACACTCACATAGTTTTATAAATAATTTAGATTAAAATATTTTAACTGATATTTTAATTAGAATATATTTCAAACATAAAGAAAAGTACCAAAAACATAATGGATCTGCATATACTTCCTATTCAAACTTAAAATACCCATATTTGCTTCAGATTTGTTTTGATAAATAACACTTTTTGGATATAGTTGAATCATATACTTATAAAACTGAAGGATAATTTACAAAATATCTTGTTAAGTGCAATTTTTGTAGATGCATAAGGTCATTGATGAGGTAAAGTAATATAGCTGGTTAGCAGTTAAGAAGGGACATAAAACTTGCTCTGTGAACTCTAATTTACTTCTCATACTTCATACCATATAGATTCATTGGGAAGAAGAGTTCATTGTATGAAAATTTGTTTTACAGAAATTATTTTAGAAAATATGTAATTTTCCCATTGACTTGAAGGATACCTTTACTGAATATCTAATGCCAGAGTTTTATGAATACAGGAGATAATTATATAATTTTCCTACTAAAGAGAAATAGGCCCCAAAACAGGTTTATTATTGAAGAAAACGATGAGTTTTCATTTATAGTACTTGTACCAATTTCAGATTAGATTTTCGTTATGGCTTTTGCTAAAAGGCTGAACTGAATAAAGAAACAAAATAGTTTTTAATAATAAGTTATTTTATGTCAATAAAAATATCACATAACACACAAGGCTACTTTTGGTATGTGTTGCTGATGAGTTTATTTCAGAAATACAAATTTAAACTTTGATTATATAACAAAAGATAATCACATAGGTAATAAGTTTCCAACAAACATTAATATTTCCCTTGGCCAATAAATAAAGATAATGAAGATAATATAGCAAGTATTCACTTCATACTAAAAATATTTTTGCAGTTTTGTTAGGCTTAAAGTATGTTTACAAGATTGCACTAATCTAATTAAAATTTTATTTCTGGTTAGTGCCCTTAACAATGTATCTGAAGGCATCACCAGAAAGGTATTTAAAAAACAACAACAACATAAAAAAGCCCCTTAAGCTTTGAATATTTGTGGAACCAATCAGTTGTAGAGCAAAAGGCAATAAAACAAGATGCATCACAAGAAATGTTCCTTATGCTTTCCAAGATGACTCGAGCATCAAAAAAAGAAGTCAAGGTGGGCAGGACTAGAATGAAGTTTAGAGGGAGGCCTCCCATGGTCTACAAATTCTATATTTTGGAATTTACTTTTCAAAAACTCTTCTTTTTAGTTCTTTGAATGTTTATGCTTATAGTGTACATTCCTGTTTTGTGGATACATTGTTTTATCTTTCTTTGGGACATTAATAGCTACTTTCTTTTGGATAGCGTCCATTACCTCCAAGTTGCTTTTTTTCCCTTTCTATTTGTTTATTGGATCTTGATTCTTTCATGTTAGACTTTCTTAGATATTTCGCTGTCTATTGACAATTCAAAAGGGGGGTATCACAAACCTGAGTAGAAGCACTGTGCTTATGAGGGAGGACTATTAATTGTGGGACTCACCATAAAGGTGAGATCTGTCCTGTTTCACTGAGAAATCCCCGATGCCAATATCTTTAGGTCTTTTCTGTTAGAATAGTCAGACTCCCTATATTGAAAGACTATTTTCATTTCTTACCTGATGGCATGAGGTGGAATCCTGCCTGCCAGCATTCTTGGAACCAAGTCATTCTAACTATGAACTGCCATTCTAACAAGACCTTGAACATGTATCATTTGCAGATATAAATAGAGAACAAGATAAGTTTGCAAAAAGGAATTTTAAGAGGACTTATAAAAATAAATTATTATTTGAGCATAAGTAGATTTCTAAAGTAATTCTATGATACATGATTTAAAACACTGGTACACATTTTTTATATTGCAATGCTATTAGCATAGATATAATGGTCCTATAATATTAATTTATCTTGGTTTTGAACATTAAACACATTATTTAATCAACCATATTTTAAATTTCTGATGATAAAAATAATGTACTGTTTGACCTGCATCTGTTCCTTTGTAAACCATTATAGCACCAAAAACAGAGAAGACAATGGGATAAAGTGTTCTAGGTATAAGGACATTAGACAAATCAAGCACAATAAAGGTTTTTATTTAACTAGATAGTTATTTCATATTCCAGGTAGCTTAATAATATTTTTCCTATTCTATAAAAATTAGGAGACCAAATTATCTTCTATAAACACAAACACACCACAGAGCTGGGGATAGAGCACTGAACTAATTCTCTGTTTAAGACTTGGTTGCCCTGGCTGATGTGGCTCAATTGGCTGGGTGTCGTTTGTGCACTGAAAGGTCATTTGTTCAATTCCCGGTCAAGGCACAAGCCCAGGTTGCAGGCTTGATCTTCAGTAGGTGCATGCAGGAGGTAGCCAAGCAATGTTGCTCTCACATCGAAGTTTCTCTCTCTCCCTCTCACCTTCCTCTCACTCTAAAAATCAATAAAAAATATTTTAAAAAAAGACTTGGTAGTTGGTACATTTTATATAACAACCAAAGTAATTATATTTAAAAATTAAGTATCATAATGTATATTATAGTATAACTATAAATTGTCACCATATTGCATGTAGAGTGATAATGTTGGAAGAGAAAGTCTTTTTTCCCTATAATTTGAAAGGCATCAATGATGATGCTCTGCAAAATTTGGCATTTAATGCATGGTAATAGCCAAAAATAATATATTCTGCAACATCTGGATAAAGTTCTTAGTCCAGAAAAAAAATACAATCATACCAAACATGCTGACATTCTGGCATTGCGACCACATGACCATCTCTCTTCCTTTAAATAGTGGCACATTGGAAATCCCCACTTTTCTTGGGTACATTCTGCAGATGGGGAAAAATATGGATTATTTCAATAAAATTCTTCCTCTTTCAGTTAAAGTAAATAATCTATTGAGAAAGCAAATCAATCACGGAGAGAGTCAAACAGTAGTTCAACATGAAAGTGGTAATGTTTAACAGTTCATTCCAGTTTCTTAATTGAAAGCATATTAATGTAATGAAAATGGTATTTCCTCAACAACAGCTGTTGGTGTTTAAGCGCCAACAATTTAAAACCAACCAAAATTATTTCTGTAAGATTTAGCAAAAGCAGTTTAAAATAGAAATACTTTTCATGTTCAGTGTATAGTAGATGATTAATGAGATACTGGACATTTACTGCTGACCTGACTTTCTAGAAAAATGATTTATCAAATATGACATTTGGCAGTTTATTATAAAACAATATTAATTTGCTCCTAACAATGTTGAAGCATCATTTTTTTTTTCAGCCACTGTTCACTTTTCAAAAAAAGAACAGCTGTAAAGGCTTTTCTTTTTTCATCATATTAAGAGGCTGACATATTTTCAACTGTGATTCAATCTGGCTCAATTGCATTTATGGTTCAAGTAACAATAACAAAAATCAACATTCATTGCTTGTCCAACTGTAGAGTTACATATGCAACTTGCTGATGCTTAAACACCTTATGTAGAACTATTAGGAAGTTTTTGAAAAGGAAAACAAACCAATTTCTATTTTAAATTAAAGCCTGAAAAATAAGAGCTTAAATTTTATCAAAACTGTGACAAAAGAAAATTGTGATAAGTGAAATTATTCTACTAGATTAAAAAGTAAAATTGAACTAAAAACTTGAAAACAAGAAAACTCTAAAAGAAAATACGGAGGTAAATTCCATTAAATAAACTTTTGTGCTATGAAGGATCAGATGACTTTAGATTAAAATAGAGAAAATTTCACAGAGATCATAAGCCTGTGAAAATGTTTTCTTTCAGGTAATAACTTAAAATTTATAATAGACCGTACTAATAATCAGATATGGACCTCCCGGGAATAGAAATAATAATGCTACTATTTACATAGCATTTAATATTATTAGCACTATTATAAGTGCTTTAAATGTATTAACTGGTCCCCACAGCAATTCTATGAAGTAGGTATACTCTTATTCTCATGTTTCAGATAGAGAGACTGAGCACAGAAAGGTTAAGTGAATTGCTTGCCTAAACTGCAAATCTAGCACATGGCACAGCTTGAATTTAATTCCAGGAAGTCTGATTTCAGAGGCCATGCTCTAACCTACAAGATATATAAACAATATCACTCACAGTTACACAGGATTCATGGAGCCCTTGAAACTTATCCAGGTCCTAGGGACCCTGAACCACTTCCTCTATTTCCAAGATGACTTGAAACAGTGTCTTGAGAAGGCTTTATGATTTAACTGAGACACAATTACTTCTAAATGAAAGGGCTACTATAAGTAGTTTAATTTTCTTCTTACAAACAGACAGAAACACCTAGGTCTTACTGTAAAGGATAAAGCATTACAAAGATGGGTTGGGCTATTTATTCAGAGTGTTTAGGAAAAGTACTAACCAATAAAACAGCTAGTTCTTCCTCCTCTCCATCCATTCTCTCCTTGTTTCTTGTATTAAGATAGCACTCAATTTTTAGCTGTTCAGATTAGAGACTGCAATTCCCAGACTTAAGTGCAGCCATTAGGATAGCTATAAGACTAAGTTTTGCAGAACTGAATGTGGGCAGAAATGATGTGTGCAAATTCTAGGTCATATGCTCAAAGGGAGGGGCAAGCCACCTAGGACCATGTAAACAACAGCAGCACAGGATGGCACAACAAAATAAAAGGATTCTGGGTTCTTGGAAGACTCTGTTACAGAGCTCCCATACCAGCTCCCATCACCTACTTCTGGACTGAAAGGTAAATATCCCTCTGTCACTGTTACTTTGAGTCTGAACCACTTCACATCTAAATCTTTATCTTAATGTAATGCTTTCCAAACTTTTTATAGCTCATCACTCTTGGAATATGACAAAATTTGCATGTCAAACTGGAATAATCAGAATATGATGATTGTGTTGAAGCAAAACCCAGGGGATGCAGGAAGCCGTGTCTCAGGAACACTCACAAAGCATCCATAGTTGGATAGTTTTGTCCTAATTATGCAGAAGTCTTCTTTGAGGATGTGATATTTGAGCAGAGACTTAACTGAGAAAGCAAACCATGAGATTAAGGGAAGATCTAATGAAAGAAAAAAAAAACCCAAAAAACCCAAAGAAACAAACTAGGTTTTAAAAGGATTAGTTAATACCAAAAAAACCCATAATACTAGATTATCTTATACTTCAAAATGATAATTAACTAGCAATTTTCTAACTTGTAATATCTCAACCAAGTGCCTAAAAAATGAACTTGTAACACTGGGAAAGAGGAGATGAAAGTCAACTTATTGCAAAAATGTGAAGAGAATCCCATTTAAAAAATATACGGTGAATTTATAATGAAAGATATAATTAGTGTACCATCACTGCTCTGCAATTCACCTTATCCTGCTAGGAAAAAAGCATGTCTACTTGCCTGAAAAAGGTAGAACAATCCTACCTCGGTAATAATCTAAAGAAAACTTTGGAAAAAATTACTACTTAATATTAGATTGCAAGTGCAACAGTATTTCTGGAAAATTCATTCCATTGAAAGGGGCATATTGTTTCCAGGAAAAAGATTATAAGAAACCCACACCCAAGTTACTCCCAAATTCTTGACCCACAGAAACTGTGAGAAATAATAAAAATTATGTGGCTTTAAGCCATTTAATTTTGGGGTGATTTCTCAAATAGCATTCGATGATACACAGTGTAGAAGTAGCAATAAGGAAGCTAATTATCTCACAGAAGGTATGTGAAACAGAAAAATCCACTGCTTGAGGTATATGGGAAGTGTGCTTCCTTAGGAAAAGGTTAGTTTTTTTTATTAGAAAGAGAATAAAGAAAATTTTAGAGAAGAGGTTACAGAATATACCCAATTTTGGTAATGACAGACTGAATTCTGAAATGTGAAATTTTGAAATTTGAGGAGAGGTGGAAGACAAGTGACAACAAATGACATAGACACATTGGATTAGAGGTACCCCTCTGGATGCTGACTCACATGGACTTTGTCAATTGGTTCCTATGCCATCTAGCTGTTGACTGTGTTTGACCAATGGTGAGTCTAGGCAGAAGATTGGAGACAGAAAAGACTGAGGTCAGACTATTCATACTCTTGGCTGCCTCTCTGAGAGGTAGCCACCCACTGACCGAAGGTCACCTCTAAAGCCAGCCAATCCTTAAGTCATTCTCCTTTAAGGTTTCAGTAACTTCTTCCTCCCCTTATCCTCTTGAACATAGGAATGGTAAGCCCCCAATTTCTACACTATTTCCCCTCCTCTTCACCCATGTCTTTGTAAATAATCCATTTGTAAATAAAATTCAAATTATTCTAATTGATGTGTACCATCTGCTTAACTCCCTGATTCCCATTTCTCTTAGAGTAAAAGACCTGTAATGTCCTACACAGCTCTACACAACCCTCCACCCAAAGCTATGACCTCTCTGATCTCCTCTCCTCTCCTACTGTTCCCTCACCCCCACTCCGGCTTCCTGCTATTCCTCAAACACACCAGATTGTCTTCTTGTATGGAATGATTTTCCCCCAGCTATCCACTTTGTAACTTGCTTACTTTTTTCAAGTCTTTGCTGAAATCTCACCACTTAATGAGGCTACCTCTGTCTCCCTATTTAATTTACTTACTTAAGTTATTTATTGTCTGTCTACCCCCCTCCCAACCCACACCATTGCCCTAGTTTACATTAGAATATAATGTAAGCTCCCTGTACGCAGGGATTTTTGTTTCTTTTGTTCACTGGTGCTATCTCAAATTCAATATATATTTTTGAACGAATGAACGAACTTCTACTATTGTAGAAAAAAGATAAATGCTAAAATAGGTGATAATGAATATAGATGTTTATAAAACAAGTAACTTAACCTCAAGAATTACTTGTCATAGCAAACTAGCAAAACTTATATCCAATATTCTCATGGCAATTTCACAATTAATTTTTTTTTTAACTTTGCCTCCCCACTACCCAAGCTTTTCTTCATTAGCATTACTATGTTATGTTTTTAGCCTATCCATTAGCACTGCTTCATAGAAGCTTTGATCAAAGTGTGCTTTTATTATTTTAACTGGCTACCTTACTTACCAGCTTTGTGTCATCTTGGGAAAGTTACTCTCTTTATAACTCAGTTTCCCTATCTGCAGAGAGGAAAACTGCAACGGTTTTGATATCAAATAAAAATGTAGGTAAGGGCTTAAAACAGTGCTAAGTACATAATAAGTGCTTGAATAATGTTATAATGACTGTAATTCTAAAAAATTAATATTTACTTCTACTTCTGCACTATCCAGTTATTTTTCCATGAGTTTAACATTACCTGGTACTTAGTAGGATAAAAGACACTGTTTATTTAATGAACAGAGAATGACTAAACTAATACAATCTGTTCTGGCTTTCCACTCTTTAGAATGCCATCTTTGAAGTCAACAAAAAAATCAATCTTGGCTATTATTTTATTTGACCAGTCCATAAATTTCATAGTATTAAAATTCTCTGTTAAAATTTGCTTCTCTTTTTATTTATTTACTTATATATATATTTTTATTGTCTAAAGTTTTACATATGTCTCCTTTTTCCCTAATTGACCCCTGCCCCACAGCCATTTTTGGTTTTGATAACAGGTTCTTCTTTTCAAAGGCCCTGTCTTCTACCTACTCTTCAAACATTAGTGTACTCAATATTACATTATGGCAAGTTTTCTGTTTCCCCTCTCTAAATTCTTTTCTTGGGCAATTAACATCCACTCCTTTAAATTTAGTCCCTACATATCTCCAGTATCAACTTCTTTCTGAATTTCTAAATAAGAATTTTAAACTGTTTGCTTAACATTTCTAAAATTAAATATATGCAAAACCAAACTAATTTCCTGAGCTCACAAATCTGATCTTTCACCAATAATATGTCATTATATAATCAACCAAGCTAAAACCTTGCCATTATCTTTAGCCCTGATGGCCTCTCCCTCCACCCATTTCCCCACCATCGGTCACCAAGTCAGTTGGTTTACCTTTGAAAAAGTCCTGGTAAATTGTTGACTTCTCCTATGATTCTTATCTAATGTATCCTTGCTTTGACATTGACAGCTGCTTCCTAACTAGTCTCCCTGTCTCTGATCTAGCTCCATGCTAAAAAATGTAGATGAATTTATGCAACTCTTTTGCATTAAACAAACACATAAAAGATATTTTTATGGAACAAAGTATACTTTGTCTCTTACTGAATAATATTCTAAGGTCTCAGCATACCATTCAAAGCTCTCACAATCTGGCCCTAATTTGTTTTTCTTTCTAGCTATATTTTATTTATTTTTAAAAATTTATTGTTATTATTTATTTTTTATATTTTCATATCTTCACCTTCACTCCCACCTTACTCTCTGCCATATATCCATAAGGACTTGCCCTACTCAGAACATACAAATAGTTTCTGCCTCTATGCCTTTCTCCACAAAGTTCTCAAAACGTCTTTCCATATCTCATTCATCTTTGTAAATGAAGACCAAATGTCACCTTTTTTAGAAAGCTTCCCTTCATAAAAAATTACTCCCTCTTCTAGTTTTAATAGCACTTGGTTTAGATGCTCATCATTCATTACTTTTTTCATTCATTTTTTTCAATAATTAATGTTCCTAGCTGATTAAGATCCATAGAGGCATGAATATATTACTCTCAAACATACATGGAAGTTCTATGTAATTCCTTCTGAATTCCTCACTATATCATAAGCTCCCTAAGGGGCTAGAGAGTGTCTCATTTTTCTTACACTTCTAGTTCTATTATATAATCAATACATTAGTACTTCACTTATTCTTTGGTTAAAAGTACAGCTATGTAATCTCAAGGGAATATGTAAAAGAATCTTATACACAAAAAAAAAAAACCCAACCTAAACACTCAGTTAAAAATGTATATATTACTTTAATACAGTCATGTCTATACTAAAACACTGTTTCTTTTTTAAAAATATATTTTTATTAATTTCAGAGAGGAAGGAAGAGGGACAGAGAGATAGAAACATCAATAGTGAGAGACTCACTGACTGGCTGCCTCCTGCACACCCCACACTGGGGACTAAGCCCACATCCGAGGCATATGCCCTGACCAGGAATAGAATGGTGACCTCCTGGTTCATAGGTCGACATTCAACCACTGAGCCATGCCAGCTGGGCATAAAACACTGTTTCTTAACGCAATCAGTCTAGATACTACTGTCTTGGTATTTTCATGCATGGCTATAATAATGGCAAAGTCTGGTGCTGAGCAAAAACATTGTTGGCCTGACAAACACTGTGATAGCAGCTTCCCAATGGCACTTCTCACTCTTCGAGACAAGTTTCCTCTGCTTGCTCTTATAGACTCCGTATAATCTTTTATCAAGACTTTAGTCTTGAAATGGAACATCTGAAATATTAAGTCAATAAGACAGTGTTGACATTAATATTATAAATCATGTTGTTTCCCATGAAAAATTTATTCACTGTGCCAGACTGATGATGGGAAAAAAATTGGACCACTTGCTTAAAATTTGTTTACCACGGGGGGAAAAATGTGAGAATACATATTTATAACAAAATATTTTTCAAGATCATTTGCTCCAAAGTATACAAATCCAAATTTGTTTATAAAACTAGTAAAATGTAAGTTAGTTCTTTTTAATCCTGTTTTCAAAAAGTGGCCAGATGACATGAAGAGACATTTCTCCTAAAGAAGACATACAGACGGCCAACAGACATATGAAAAGATGCTCAATATCACTAAGCACCAGGGAAATGCAAATTAAAACCACATTGAGATACCACCTCATACCCCTAAGAATGGCTATTTTTAAAAGTCAACAAATAGCATGTGTTGGTGAGGATGGGGAAAAAAGAGAATCCTTATGCACTGTTGGTGGGACTGGAAACTTATGCAGGCACAATGGAGAACAGCATATAAATTCCTCAAAAAACTAAAATAATATATGATCAGCAATTACACTTCTGAGTATTTATCTGAAAAAAATGAAAGCACTGATCTGAAAACATTCATGCACCCTATGTTCATTGCAGCATTATTTACAATTGCCAACATATGGAAGCAACTTAGGTGTCCATCAAAAGAGGAATGGATAAAGAAGATACAGTATACATATACAATGAAATATTCCTCAGCAATAAAAAAATAATGAAATCTTGCCATTTGCAACAACATGGATGGACCTTGATGGTATTATACTAAGTTAAATAAGTCAGAGAAAGACAAACACTGCATGGTTTCACTTGCATATGGAATCTAAAGAAGCAAAACAAATGAACAAAACCAAACCAGACTTATATAAACAGAAATCAAACAATGGTTGCCAGAGGGGAGGGGAATGGGGTGAAAATGGTGAAGGTTAGTATAGTCAATAATATTGTGATAAGTTAGCATGGTGACAGATTATTACTATATTTAGTGTGGTGACTGCATTTTCAGGTACATAAATGTCAATTCAAGTATTATACACCCAAAACTAATATAATATTGCATACCAACTATACTTAAAAAAATAAGTAAATTTATTGTTTTTGAAAAGTCTGTTTTATATTCATTTGATAGTCAACTTTCCAGTAAGAATTTCTATCAGCTTTGATTTTATCTTTGAAGCATAACCTATTTCTCTTTACTACTTCTTTTAAGTGGATATATTAATTTTCTATTTTAGATTTAATTACATTCTTGACTTTTTTATTTATCATAAACACAGAGAACTTTTTTAATGCTGAATATATATATATTATTATATATATATATAATCTGTATGAGCTTCAAGAACCACTTTATATTAGTCACACAAAAATGAGGAGCAAAAGAAATGGGAAAATATATTAAAACTCTATATCTAACTACGTCTAGGAAGCAAAAGATGCCCTATGATATAAGTAAAATCAGTGCCAACACTCTGGAAAACACACAACTGACTGAAGATCAGATACAGCTGTCTGTGTGAGGTAATTGTGCAAAGACTGCCAAGTACATCTAAAAATCTCTGTGTTCATCCCATACTAATTGGCAAGAATTTTTCTGAGACATAAGCCAGTTGAATGGTGAGAAGTAATGTGATATGTAACAAAATAGTTAAATCTACAAGGCTAACAGTAGAGTCTACTTATCTGCTCTAAAATTACAAGACCAATACCTTAGTCAAGCTGAGATAGCTCCCGATAGCCTCTGGCTGAATTACTGAACAAACTAATAAACTGTTAATAGTTAAGTAAATAAAAACTTAAATAGGCATTTACTATGAATCATTATTATATAATTTTAATTATTAAAAAGTAAACTTATAAAACTTTGGGAAAAACAAAATTTATGGCCATTATTACACTGGCATAGATTTAAAAGAATGATTTTCAAAAACTTCACATTATCATTCAAGTGCAGAATCATAGCAAGAAAGCAGAGTATTTGTTTATGCAAACCCAATATAATTTAAAAAAAGATTAAAACTGAAACTAAACATCATGATAAATAGAGGTGAGGTTCAGTTGAAATAAAAGGCATGTTTCATAAAGTTCCATTCAAGTGACAGGATTATATGATTAGTCATCAGAAACCTCCAATATCATCTAATTAACCCCTTTCTTTTCACAAATTTACAGGTGATCCACAAAGATTAACTAATTTATCCAAGGCTATAGCATTTTACTTCTGTAACCAAGGCTACAGAAGTAAAACTTTAGTCAAAGTGTTTCTTCTTCTATGTGGTATTCTTAGACTCCCTTGAGCATTTTAGGTATCACTATCTCTATGCTTCCCAAGTAACTTATTTAATATAGCACCTATCACACTGCATTACAACTGACCTGTTGTCTGTCTTCCCATTGGGTTGTAAATTTCTTTAAATCATTTTATCTAGAAATCCCTGGTATCTAGCAAAGTGGGAAGTTGGTGGGTACGCAGTTTCTCGAGTGTCTCCCAAATTTCAGCACATTTTATAAGGAATGTTTGTTGATAGTCTCAATGCCCAACATTGTTGTTCCTAAATCAGCTGTTCTGTTCTCATAATTTTAGTCTTCATTTTAATTTAAGATTGGTTTTAAATTAGTGGAGCTGCTAAGGAATTTCTAGGCTCCAACATTCAGATTCTGGATCAAATATGAATGACATATAGAAAGGCTAAAAGAAAGTTCTCTGACAAGAATTTCAGATATAATCAATCATGCATTTGGTTTTAAAGTTTTATTTAAAGATTTTGAAGTGTAATTACTTGTAATTTATTGTTGATTTTTCCATTTTATCAAAATTTGTGCTATAATTCTTAGAAAAAAATTCAAATAATGAACAAATGATACAGTAGGCATCATAATACATATAAATGAAGAAAAATATTTCCTCTCCCAACTCTAAAGTTTATGAATTTGGAAAATCCCTGTGATAATCAGTTGATAAATTGAATTTCTTATGTAAAAATTGAACTGAAAAGAAACAAACATATTCTTTTATATTTGTCAAAACAAAGCAATTGATTTTTTTAAACAAATATATATTTAGCATCTGCTACATACCAGATACTCTTTGGGACAGTTTACAGATAAGGTGATTTACAGCTTAAATGAGCATATTCACTTAACTTAAAACAAACATAAACTTATATTTATTTTAAACTGTGGGTTACAGCCAGTGGTGTGATGAAGCTGGCTGTAGTGGCTCTAGGGAGAGCTGATTGTGTCATCCTTTCCCAGTGCAGCCTTCAGTGACATCAGGTTGGTAGCTTGAAATTGGTCACACTGGATGTATTTACACCATGGAAATCAGGAAACATTGATTTTAGGGCTTTTATTCTGGGGCAGAGCCAACCACTAAACATTTACCATCACACCACTGGCTATAACCATTAATGGGTCATGAAGTTAATTTAGTGGATTGTGACCAATACTTTATAAAATTTAATAGAAAGAAATGGAATAAAAACATCGGCATGCATTGTGTTGTAAGAGCCAGTACTTTTCAAAGAACAAATATTAACAACAAAAAAAGAGAGTATTTTTTGTAAAATGTCAGTACCAGTTTTATTTATTTATTTATATAGGTATATACATACTAGACAATGATGTAAAATGTATTTCTTATTATGGATCTGTGATTTAAAAAATGTGAAACTACTACTATATTCAAGAGAACAAATATAATTTCTTCCACAAACATTTTACAATCATCTGGCAACTATATGTGTTGTGGTTAAACATTACCTGTTTGGGAGAGAAATAAAAACTTCATCGTTAATAGGTGAATATTTGGAAGCTTTTTGTTTCTTCTCAAGGAATACCAAAGAGGAATTATAATTTATGATCACAAAGAAATGTGAGTTTGTGTAGATTTAAAGTTAAATAAGATCTCTGTCTCACCAGGATAGTGTGTTCTCATCATTTTGCTCCAGTAGTCTCTGGAATGTAAACATTCTTCTCTATCCTTCTGCTTCTCTTTGCTAAGAAGGGCAAAGCCAGCCCAGTACCCCAAGAATTCCCAAATTCCTTTGTCAACATAATAATTTCATCTCAAGATGTCTTATCAAGTGCCTTATTTCTTGTTTATTTTAACCAGTGCTGAATCAGTTTTTTCATAAGCTATACTTTCGTGTTATTTCTTTATTGAGCATTTGTTATATATTACATATTATGGTGAATACTGGGCATTCAAAGAAAAATTTCACAGATAAGTTTTTTTTGTCCTAATGTTGCTGAGAGTCTATTGTGAGAGAGAAATATTAAACCAGCCTTGATTAGTGTGGTAGGTACCAAAGCAAAAATTTTAAAAAAAAGTGAATCATGCCCTGGTCCTTTTTTGAGAGCATTTTTATGTTACTCTTCTCAACCCTCAAAATCAGGACATAAAATAGGGAGAAGTCAGAAGAAAGGAGGAAGAAAGGAAGAGGGGGTTGGGCAGTAAAAAGAGAAAAAGGGTGGATGTTTTGAAGATGTTATTAAGCTATTTGACAGTCAGACAGTCATTCTTTTTTTTTTTATATATTTTTATTGATTTCAGAGAGAAAGGGAGAGGGAAAAATGGAAACACCAATGATGAGAGAGAATCATTGATCAGCTGCCTCCTGCATGCCCCACACTGGGATCGAGCCACAACCTGGACATGTGCCCTGGACCGGACTTGAACTTGGGATCCTTCAGTCCATAGGCAGACACTCTATCCACTGAGCCAAACCGGCTAGGGCCGGACAGTCATTCTTTTTTTTTTTAATATTTTTATTGATTTCCGAGAGGAAGGGAGAGGGATAGAGAGACAGAAACATCAATGATGAGAATCATTGATTGGCTGCCTCCTGCATACCCCCTACTGGGGATCAAGCCCGCAACCCAGGCATGTGCCCTTGGCCGGAATCGAACCTGGGATCCATCAGTCTGCAGGCCGACGCTATATCCACTGAGCCAAACAGGCTAAGACCAGACAGTCATTCTTAATACCTGTCTACTTTGCCTGCCTCACCACAGAGGCTGAAAAAGTCAGTCACTTTTCCAGACTCCCTTGCAGCTAGAAGTGATATTGTGAATCATGTCTAGACAATGAGAGATGAAACAATTCTGCTAAGAAATTTCTGGACAGACTTTTTTTTCTCTCCTTAACAAAAGAAGAGAATGATTGAGGAGGAAGCTTCCCACTTCTCAGGAAGACATGATGCTAATACTGCAGCAGTCACCTTGCAGCCCTTAGAGGGAAGTCCAGATGTGAAACCAGTGTGCCAGTGTCACCAAGTCAGTGAACCACCTTCTGACTTTTGGTTACATGAGGAAATTAATGGCTTTATTGCTTATGCCACTATTAGATGAACTTGCTATTTTTTACAGTTAAAAGTATTAAAACTCAGGTTCTGGTTTAGTTGCTAGGAATGGTTAACCACTATTTTCTTTCTTTCCAAGACGTGGCTTTTCAGAAGTCAAATGCCTCCTACATTATAGGCAGAATTTACCCTAAAACTTTCACATTCTCCTTTCCCCTGAGGCCCATGTGGCCCACACAAATAGAAAATGAATTTAAAAAATAAGAAGGTAACTATATGGTACAGGTTATAAAAGGAGAAATAAAAAGCAGGATATAGCTATTAAAATCATGCCAGTTCAATAAAATCTTAATCCTAGTAAACAAAAGACCTGAAATCTACATAAAAAAGCAGAACGGGGGAGATGCCACATTTATCTTATAATGAATACATATATTTATTGAATCTTAACACAAAATAGCGGCCTTTAAAGATAGTACTGCCCCATAGACAAAAGATGAGTACTTCCATGTGCTAGGACACTCAGAGACACCTTACCCTTAAATATTCCAGAGAAAAACAAATAGTACCAGGTCACTTATTAAACTGTGAACAAGTTATAGGGCACAAAACTAAAGCGAGGGGCAGAGTTTAGAAAATTGTCTTAATCCAGTGTTAGTGAGGAATTATTTACCAATCCCAAAACTGTCTCCCTCTCTGCCAAAGTCTATGGCCCTAACCAGTTCCTGCACTCAAACTAACCAAGCTTTTCCATGTTTAAGAAGCACTATTCTTAAAAACAGGTGATGGTTAGAATAGTCTTCTGTTTCATGTTTGGTCTCCGCTTTATATCTAGGAAGAACTAGAATTTGTGTGTCCCCAAGGTAAAGCTTCCCCTACTCACTTCATTTTATCACAGAGTCTCCTATGTTTGTATCTCAGGTTTTGGTTTAGATTCTAGTCCTCTGGTAAAACTGGAACCCATTCCAGAATGCTAACACTGGGTTGTAACCCTGGTATTTTAAAATTTAACAGAATGTCCATAGGAGGCTAAATGTTAAGAGTGTGACTCTAAAGCCAGACTTGACTGGTCTAAATGCTAACTTCTTCACTTATTAACTGTGACCTGAGGCAGGTTACTTGACCTCTGTGTGATTCAGTTTTCTCATGTGCACATGGACAAAATAAAAACAGTACTACTTGATAGGGGTATTATGATAAATAAAGGAGTTAATAAAAGTAAAGTATTTGGAATAGTGCTTCATTCATAGTAAGTGCTCATTAAAAGATTAACATTTATTAACCAACATGGATAGTTTTGCACCTGATCAGAAACTCTTTCTGTATGTGCTCAAAATTTCCATTAAGACTCTGATAATAGATGCCAACTCATATCTAACTGGAGTTTACCTTTTGATTACCAATATAAACAGCTGGGGCAAATACTTCTGTTAGGTTAGTTCCCCTAGCCTTGGTCCCATGATTTCTGGTTCACTTTCTGTTCTCTACTGTTCCACTGTTAGGGTCCCAGTGAATCTTATAGTTGAGAATCACTGGTCCTGACAATGTCCGGTTTTTGGTCATGATACTGTTCTGCTCAAAAATTCTCAAATCCATTCTCTCCTCCTTCCAGTGCCCTATTCATGCCCTATATACTACACACACACACACACACACACACACACACACACACACACACACACGTAGAGAATACTAATCGCCTACCAATATTCACTTTCTCTTTTGTCACCCACAGAAATTGATTTCATTAGAAGCTTCACTGTGCTCTTTAAAGGATACTGTCTCAGATGGGAGAAGCTCTTCTATCTTCATATTTCTTTCCATTGTGACTGCAATGGCTGAAGCAGTAGCAGCTATTATGTAATCATAAGTGAAAGGCTAAAAACACTGCAGAGACCTTGGCCTTCACACTCTTAAATCATATAAACCAGTGTCAGCTACTACTCTACAGATTTTTCTGGAAAACAAGAGAAAAATAAATCATATGTGGCTATGTTACAATAGTCCTATTTCCATGTATTTAGAAGTCTGTACTTAGAAAACTTTCCCAAAATATGATTGTTCATATATAAAAATTATCAATCGTGTTCAAAACTTTGGCCCAAAACTTGGTCCTTCCTTAGTGTTTCCCACCATGCAAGTTGCACCATCACCTACCCAGTGACCCAAAACAAAAAACTGATAATCCTTGACAATTCTTTCTCCTTTATCTCCTATTCCTTTAAACAATCTTAAATGTTTCTTAAATTCTTCTAATTTTCTCTATTCCTACTACTGTTGCCCTAACTTTAGTGCTCACCTTTGTGGTCTCAACTTATGAGAGAATGTCGTATGAGTTCTATGAGACCCTCTTCTGCATGTGTAAGTATAGGCTTTATCATTTGTACTCTACCCTTTGTAGGGCTATAAAAACAAAGTTCAAGTTTTCCATGATACACGGATACCCTTTGTAGCTTTAGTGTTTCCATCATCTTAGTGGGCTCCTGCATTCTCCTATATATTGTTTTGGTAAGTACTATGAATCTTTCCAGTATGTCAGTGCTTTCAGGAAAGAAAATTTTACAATAATCAGTATTTTTAGTTAAATGGGGAGGAGGGATAAAAGATAGGATACATATATACATTATACATAATGTATACAAGGTGGGGCAAAAATAGGTTTACAATTGTGAAACAGAGTTCATTCTTATATTATTTATTAATTATTGTATTATTTTCCTTTACAACAACTATAAACCTACTTTTGCCACACTTTTTATATTTAGTTTTGAACTTATACTTGGTATATTTTAATCTGTAGAAATTCCAAGGGCCTGCATTTGGGAGTATTCCCCCACAAGGATTTGAATTTGCTTCTACACGGAGCTGAATGAAGACTGCTTTATCTCATTCAAGGTCATAACTTTTCAGGCTCATCTCCCCCACCATGCAGAAGCCCAATATTAGTGTCTAGATTCTGGTGTGATAAGCGTTTGCGTTGGGACACTTGTCTGCAACCTTTATGGCTTACAGTTCCCTGCTCTGGTTTCAACTCCTCTTCTTCCTTCTCTCCTTTTAACTCTTGTGATTTTTCTTGATCCACAAAGAATCCTCCTCCCCTTTTGTGTGGATTCAGTAATGCTTAAAAAATACATGTTCTAATTTAGCTGAGATCTAGCTGAACTTTAATAGGAGGGTTCCTCAGAAAAAAGTCACATCTCGCACCACGCTAAAGATGGAAGTGAAATACATGCTTTTTTGAAAAGAGAAATCATGCTTTATTCCTCTACATCCTCTAAACTTCTAGCATTACACACCCATAGCAAACAGAAAGATTTAATAAAATACATCTATAATGATAAAAGCATAATATGCTAATTAGACCGGATGTCCTTCCTTCTGGACAAAGCCGCAGTGGGTGGGGCCGAGGCAGAGGCGGCAGAGGCCCCTGGCCGTGGCAGCAGGCGGGGCCCAGGGCCAAGGCCCTAGCACAAATTTTGTGCATTGGGCCTCTAGTGCTCAACATATTTTTATTCAACCTCAAGACACATTTTCAGGTGAAGTGCCTCTACATTTACAGTGCTGAAACCAACTGTAAATCCTCAAAGACAGAGACTATATACATATCTAGCCTCCTCCAGTAAATTCCTCCTGGTAACATAAATTGAGATACAATCTACAGTAGAATAGATAGCATATGCCCTTGACAAATGTGTTTGATACAAAAACGGCAGGACAAGATTGAAAGATGCCATTAAAAGATGATCTGCAGCCCTTCCCCCATTTAAAAAAAAAAAAGTAAATGGAGGGATCTTTGGGAGAATCACATTCTTGCCCTATAACACATTAATGCTGGGAACAAACATGAAAGTAGATTAACGGCTTTCAGAGGTGACACCATTTCTATTTGACTCTGATGTCTGCAGTTTTCTGGAGGGCACTAATAGCACTAGAAGGCTTCCTGGCCTCGGGCTGGGAAGAGGTGAGGAAAGACAAAGCACTAATCTATTTCATGACAACGTTTGCTCCTAGAAGGGGCTCCTATTAAGGCCAAGGAAGAAGCTCAGTGATACCAGCTGGTGTGACTATTTGGGGTCCGAGCTCTTTCTTTACTCTCCTGCATTCCTAAGCCTCTGAAATGATCAGGTAAACTTCCAGGAAAAGTAAAATTATCTTTCATCCCTCAGACTGGGCCTCAGGACTCAGAGCACTAATACCAATTTCTGACAGAATACATAGTAGGCTGAACAAACACATGTGGATGACCAAGCCCAGAGGCAGAGAAGGAAAGTGATGCTCTTGTCTTCTGTTCAGTTTTAAGAACAACAAAACAAAAATTCCAGGAAACCTCCTAGAAGACATGCTCTTCACACCTCACTGTTGAGAACTGTGTCTCTTATCCATTACTGTACACATGGAATTACAGTAATAATTTAGATTCAGAGTCACCTGCTTGTGAGGCTACAAAAGGGCTCAATCTTCCCAATAACCTACGCCTGAGCAAAATCAGTTAGTGAGGAGGAAAAGATACGTGGATCTGGACAGGTAACCAGCAGTGTTTCCTACAGCATGTTTCTACCTTTCTGGGAAAAACCACCAAAAGAAATTCTCCAACTTCTAGGGGAAGAAATAATGTAAGTATTGAAGACTTAATTATGATAATAATCAATGTTAACACAAAACAATGAAACATGTCAAGCTTAGACAAATATATATATTCTATAAAGCACTGCAATAAAACTGTTTCTGGTATTTCTTGTTCTCCTAGGAACTACTGGCCCATAATATATAAATATTTAAAGGCAGTTTTTAAAACATATGGTCTAACTTTGGTATTCATAGTGGCTCAGAGAGCTTTGAGGTACTTTTGAAAATTGACATTCATGAAAGACCACCTCTATGGTCTACCACAGTGTACTGGGTAAACATATTCATGTGAAACGCATAATGTTTACATAGTACACATCATCATAAAAAGTTGTAGTACACATACCAGACTTTTCTAGTATACTATGTTGGACTATTAATAACTCAAATTTACATCCCAAAGGGCAACACTGCCCCAATTCAAACTCAAAAACAGCTGTGCAAACAAAGTGAGGGTGAGGGGTAGGTGTGTAAGATGTGAAGGGAGAGACACATGACATACTTGATCACTCAGAGATATAACTCCATGGCACCTAGTGCTGGATATATGACAGGAAATATGCATGCAAACATCTGGCCTTGTAAGTTAGTTAAAATATAATGATCAAACTGTATAGTGGTAGATTTCTATTTTAGTAAGGAATACTAGTACTATATAGTATAGAGGGGTGGGTAAAAATAGGTTTACAGTTGTGAGTACATAAAACACAGTTTATTCTTGTATTATTATTTGTTATAACACTAGAGGCTTGGTGCATGGATTCGTGTACCAGTGGGGTCCCTCGGCCTGGCCTGCGGCTCTCCAACATCCCCCGAGGGGTCGCAGATTGCAAGAGGGTGCAGGACAGGCCGAGGGACCCCACTGGTGCATAATTGGGGCCCAGGAGGGACCGCGGGAGGGCTAAAGGGCAGTCCGGCCTGTCTAGCTCAGTCCCAATTGGGGGCTGATCAGGGCCGGCCAGCCGGGGAGGGACCGCAGGAGGGCTCCAGGGCGTGTCTGGCCCGTCTTGCCCAGTCCCGACTGGCCGGACCCCAGCAGCAAGGTAACCTAGCGGTCAGAGTGTCTGCCCCCTGGTGGTCAGTGCGTGTCATAGCTACTGGTTGAATGGTAGAGCAGTTGCTTAGGATTTTATATGTAGAGACTATTTTCCATATAAACAACTATAAACCTATTTTTGCCCTACCCTGTATGTTGTATACACAAAACCAGACTACATTAATATCCATCTATCCAAATAGTCATTGCTAAATAGTCCAGAACAAACTCTGCCACTGTCTGCCTTCATACACACACATACATATACCTGCTCATCAATACAGGTAAGCTATCAAAATTCTAGTGATATTCATACTTACCTGTGGACATTCCTTGCTTGTTTTACATCTGCTCCCCCAGCACCACCTTGTTTGTGTCTATTTCCCAAACCTTAACTTCATTGATAATTTGGTTTCCAGCTCTATTTGATTTCCCCAGGTTTACACTCTGAGCTCTATACTTCAAGGATTTTGGGGGGCTGTTTACTCTAGCTCTCCACTCTGGACTTCGATATACCCTTCTGGGCCCTTTTGGGTTCATCCTTTGGTTCAGATCTGCAAACTAGTACATAAGTAGAGGCCACCTAAGTCTCTGCATGGGAAGGGTTGAAATAACTGAAAATAATCTTTTTCTACAAATCATCTTCTAGAATTCTGTATATCTTCTCATGGAACCATCATAAATATCTTGTTTTCAACCATGCTGTTCATCAGAATTACCTATAGAACTTAAGAATACTTATATTCAAAAGATTATACTTCAGAAGGTCGAAGTAGGTCCCACATACTGAAAGTAATATATTTGATTCATTGGGTAACCAGAGTTGAGAATCAGTGTTTACAAAAATTGCAAGAGGTGGTTCATATGGCCTCTCTTTTACTATATAGCCGAGTTAAGGCAAGAAAAAGGAGATAGGAGTGTGTTTTTTGAGATGAAAATTGTGGCAGTCTAAAGCAGGCGTCCTCAAACTACGGCCCATGGGCCACATGCGGGTGTTTTTGCCGATTTGTTTTTTTACTTCAAAATAAGGTATGTGCAGTGTGCATAGGAATTTGTTCACAGTTTTTTTTAAAACTATAGTCTGGCCCTCCAATGGTCTGAGGGACAGTGAACTGGCCCCTGTTTAAAAAGTTTGAGGACCCCTGGTCTAAAGGAAGGCAAAATTGCAGCATAAACCGAGGTTGCTTTTGTTATTCATATGACTTATTTTTCTACATTTTTTTCTCCTATATTTTGGCTTTCCAACTCTTGCCTCGATCTCCAAAATATGTGAAGTTACTCATATTCATATATCTCCACCTAATTCATCATATCATCAGTCCTGTTTCTTCCTGCTTATTCTTTGCTTTCCTGAAAGCAAAACTCCCAACTCTGTTCATTTCAGGTATGTATGAGGAAAGCAAGTAATACTAAGATATTATTATTAGCTTTTGCCACATAAGTCTAGTATTGTTTCCCTGATAATCTCAATGTTTCTCACTGGTTAAGACATTTTTTACAGGAAGGCCTTTCCATGAATTGACTCTGTTTACAAGAAAGAAAAATGAGAGTTTGTAGCTACCAGTCACCTTTCCAACACTTTTCTTATCTGAATCTGGGAACCAAAAATTTCCTATCAACTCAATGAACAATGGTAACTTCCACTCTAGAGAAGAGAAGGGGAAACTGCCTTTACAGAGGCCGGATACAAGACCAATACTTGAGAATCTGTTAACTGAGAGGCTTCCATTTCGAGTGTAAAAATTTGGAGTTATTTTATTCAATTATTTTTCTCCCAGAAGACTCAAAGAGAAACACTGACTATGGAAGGGAAAGAGAAAAAACTGGATTTTGAACACTTATCGCCCACACCTTTGTTTAATCTGTCTGTAATATCCTTCCCACTTCTTTTCTGATTAATTTCTACTGATCTTCCAAGGCACTATATACAAATGTAGTGTATATGTATGTATGTATTTTCTGTTCTGGAAAGATATACAGGAAACCAAAAATATGGATCTGGAAACTTTTGTTTTAATTTTTAAAATATTTTTATATTATTTAAATTTTCTATTCTAAATAATTTTTTACAAATAAAAATGTTAAGTTACTAACAGGGATTATCTGATTCCTGGGATTAAGGGCCATTTTTAAATCCCTCAAGGGTGAAGATGAGATAACATACATTTTTATATCACCTGCTTAGCACTGTGTGGGATATAGTTGACATTCAGTGAATGTTTATTAAACTGAACTGAACTTTGCTTTTCATCTATTTGAATTTCTTCTTTCTCAAATTATTCTATGTAAGAGAAAGGGACTTTTTTGGAGCCCTCGCCATCTCCCTTTATTATACACCAGTGACCTGATGCACAAATTCATGCACATTGAAAGAAAATTAATTAGAAGGTGGCTGGCTGGGTGGGATTGGGTAAGATGGGCTGGACACGCCCTGGAGCCAACCTCCCGAGGTCCCTCCCTAGCCCACTGCACTTGGGGTGGTGCCGTGGCTCAAAGGGCATCTGTGGAGTGAGTGGGGTCCCACTGGCAGGTGGGGTCCCTCAGCCTGGCCTACGGGGATTGGGCTGAAACTGGCTCTCTGACATCCCCGAGGGGTCCCATAGTGCGAGAGGGCACTCTGCAAAGTTGCTGTTGTATAGGGTGTGGAATGCAAACACAAGTGTGCAGTAAACCAGATTCGGGGCCAACAGCGCCCCGGCAAAAACAAAACCCAAGGCCAAAGGTGGAATCGTGCGGCCCAGTGAGGAATCGGGCTCCCTCCTCTCTGGTTTTGGGGTGCGTCACCCAAGAACTGCTGCTGTCAAGTCACTGCAGCTCAGCAGCTCCTGCGTTGAGTATCTGCCCCCTGGTGGTCAGTGCTCATCATAGCAACCAGTCGGACGGTTGGACACTTAGCATATTATATATATATAATGCCAAAGTGCTTATTATCTTCTAGTAGTCTGAAATGCAGCTGCCAGTGTAGGAACAGTGATTTTTTTTCCCCTATTCCTAGTCACTTGTTCAAAAGAGAGTATTTGCCCCATGGTGGGAAATACTGAAAGTAGGTCTATGACCTGATGATGCAGTGCAATGGCTACAAGGGTTCAACAGGATCAGGGATGATAGTCTTAAGAAGAGAGGAGTCCTTTGGAAGGGGAAAGGACATCTTTGGGAGCATGATGATAAAGAAGAAAGAAGGAAGCAGGAAGCTGAAGTTAATATACTAAAGGACAATACCTCTGAACTGAAAGACACACCAACTGTCTACACCAAATCCCAATAGAGCCTATGATTAAAGAAACTCCTAGCAGTGTTATTGACCATAGCTAAGATCTAGAAACAGGCCGTATGCCCAATGGTAGATGAATGGATAAAAAACAACAACTGTGGTACATATACACAACGGAATACTATGCAGCTGTGAACAAGAAGGATCTCTTACCCTTTGAGACAGCATGGTGTGACCTGGAGAATATTATGCTAAGTGAAATAAGCCGGACAGAGAAAAACAAATATCACATGATCCCACTTATATGTGGAATCTAATGAACTAAATAAACTGATGAACAAAATAGAACCAGAAACATTGAAGCATGGAACAGACTGATGTATTTCAGAGAGAAGGCAGGGGGTGCAAAGAGATTAACCAGAGAATTCATATGCATATATGCATAACCCATGGACACAGACAATGGTGCAATGAAGACCTGGGGAGGGGGTTGGGAGTGGAGAGGGTCAATGGGGTAAAATGAAAAACCCATTTCATTGCACCTACAGAAGAGGAAATTTTTGAACTATGAACCATACCTCCCTTACATAGAATCTTATGCTATTGTTGGTCCAGGAAAACACTATACACTTAATATTTTAAAAGCTATAAAATTCTGATTGTATTAAAGAGTTTTTTTTCTTTCTTTTAGAAAAGATGCACAAAAATATTGTAATATAGTGTAGATATTTGGGTAAATATTTTATTATAACTATATTTTTTTCTTTTTTTAGGTTCACTATTTTCTCCAAATTTTTATCTTGAAGATTTTTGTACTCTGAATAAAATTAGAAAAATGGCAAGAAAAACATATATTCTCCATATAAATTAAACTATTGTTAACTTTTTGCCAATTTTTTTCTCAGTCAATATATCTCTATATATTAAAATTTTTTCTTCTATGCACCTTTCATAAAAGATACTTTAAAAATCTCTGATATAAAAAAATCAAATTTGATTGACTCTTTTTTATAAAAACCTTTGCCAGGTCAATGGATGACCTCTGTCTCACCCAGTCAAATTTCAGTAGAATTATATAATGATAATTTTTACCTCTTATGCACAACTAAATAAAAAGTAAAAATTTCCTATTCATCTGGATTTTAAAACTGAGAAAAGAACAAACAATACCATCCATATGCACACAGCTTCCTGGCTTAAGAATTCTTAGCAAGAGACACTGGATGTTCATTAAACTAATAGAAAAGAAAACTGCTATGTTAATATGAATAAACTAACCATCTGACCTAAACCAGCAGTTTTGAAACCATATCTTATTAAGAGACATCCTATCTAATAAAAGAGTAATATGCAAATTGACCATCACTCCAACACCCAAGATGGCCACCCCCATGTGGTTAAAGATGGCTGCCCCCATGTGGACACAAGATGGCTGCCACAAGATGGCTGGCAGGGGAGAGCAGTTGTGGGCAGTTGGGCGTGACCAGGCCAGCAGAAGAGGGCAGTTGGGGGAGACCAGGCCAGCAAGGTAGGGCAGTTGGGGGGGACCCAGGCCTCCAGGGGAGGGCAGTTGGGGGGTGGGGAACCAGGCCTGCAAGGGAGGGCAGTTGTAGGTGATCAGGCAAGCAGGGAGGGCAGTTAGGGGTGACTGGGCCGGCAGAGGAGGGCAGTTGGGGGCGACCAAGTCAGCAGGGGAGGGCAGTTGGGGGGGGGGGACAGGTCTGCAGAGGAGGGCAGTTGGGGGAACCAGACATGCAGGGGAGGGCAGTTGGGGGGGACCAGGTCAGCAGGGGAGGGAAGTTGAGGGGGGGGAACAGGTCTGCAGGGGAGGGCAGTTGGGGGGATCAAGCCTGCAGGGGATGGCAGTTGGGGGGGACCCAAGCCTGCAGGGGAGGGCAGTTGAAGGGGACCAGGCCAGCAGGCGAGGGCAGTTAGGGGTGACTGGGCCAGCAGGGGAGGGCAGTTGGGGGCGACCAGGCCTGCAGAGGACAGTTAGGGCTGACCAGACTGGCAAAGAATGGCAGTTAGGGGTGACCAGGCTGGCAGGGGAGGGCAATTAGGGGCAATTGGGCCAGCTGGGGAGCAGTTAAGTGTTGATCAGGCTGGCAGGGGAGTGGTTAGGGGGTGATGAGGCTGGCAGGCAGAAGCGGTTAGGGGCAATTAGGAGAGGCAGGCAAGCGACTGGGAGCCAGCAATCCTGGATTTTGAGAGGGATGGACGGCCACCCGTTTAGGCCCAATCCCACTGGATCAGACATCCCTCAAGGGGTCCCAGATTGGAGAGGGTGCTGGCTTGACTGAGGGACACAAGTCCCCCCCCCCCCATGCACGAATTTCATGCACCGGGCCTCTAGTAACATATTAAATGAGCTGCTCTGGATGAAGGTATATGTGGTGCTTTAAATCCTGCTATGTACTTTGCTCTTCAGGCAGCATCTCAGTCCAGGGAGCACAGTTTGGATACCATTATTTTAATGCTATTGCACAGTTTTGCAGCTTTTAAAATAATAAAATGTTAATTCTTAAAAATACAATAAGGAAAGATTTTTGAGAAATATCAATATTTCTCACAAAACTGAAAAGGTTTTGAAAATAAAAGCAAACCTTGCAACTCTATATTCATGACAAAATAACTTAGTTTTATTATTTTAGTAAATGTATATCTTACAAGTAGTTTTAAATAGAAGTTCTGTAAAATATATACCACATAAAATTTTCAAATATTTGCAGTTTTCAGCATGCACTAAGACCATTTAATGAGCAAAGAAAGTATATCAAAATGCATAAGGTGATAGTACATCAAATTTCAATTGATATAATATTAAAATTGCAAGAATATCAGATATTATTTTAAATGTTAATTCAAAATGACAACAATGTCAACAAAAATTATGGAGAGCTAGAAAGCACCAATTATGCTGAAATAAATGAAATTATGAGATATGGAGAATTTTGTACCTTTATGTGGGTTTTCAAATTCTTCAGATAAGAGGTGGTAGCAACAACCCACGCTGCAAACTCCCTTGATTTCAGAATTGGAAGTAAATATTCGTAGAGTATTTGAAGCAAGATCACCACAAGTATGTAGACCTACCATCAAGCAATCCTTTAAAAATGAGAAGAAAAACAAATTTTGGCAATTAAAAGGAGGGCTAAAAATACATTTCAGGTGAAGATTTTAAATGTTCATTAGAATATATGGAGCTTTTAAAAATGACCAAATTCTAACTAGAAAATACTGTTTTTAATTTATTTTTATAACAAACTAGAGGCCCGGTGCATGAAATTCGTGCACTGGAGGGGGGTCCGTCAGCCCAGCCTGCCCCCTCTCACAATCCGGGAGTCCTCAGGGGATGTCCTACTGACGGCTTGCCTGCTCCCCCCAGAGGCTTAAGCCGCAGTCTGGCCTCCCTCTGCAGGAGGTGACCAGCTGATAAGGGGAAGGCGCCACCCCCATCACCCCGCTGCTGCTGCCACTGCCGGCTGCCGCAGCCACCAAAGTGTTTTCATCAACATGGACTCCAGTCCCTTCATCACGAAAAAATGACAACTTTCTTTAGGCATTTTCAAGATGTCTCTTTCATAGGGTATGACATTTCTTTCTTTTTTTTAATCCTCACTTGAGGATATTTTTCTATTGATTTTTAGAAAACATGGAAGAGAGTTGGAAAGACAGAGAGAAACATCAATGTGAGAGGGACACTTCAATTGGTTGCCTCCTGCATGAGCCCTGACCTGGGCCCCAGCCAGGTAGGAGCCTGCAACTAGGTACATGCCCTTGATCAGAATCGAACCCGGACCCTGCAGTCTGCAGGCTGAGAATCTATTCACTGAGCCAAACTGGTTAGGGCAGGATATGACATTTCTTAGCCCCTTCAGCAGTGGACCTTCATTTTTTCCTCCAGGAATGAGGTGGAAAAACCCTAGATCACCTTCTTGTATTCTTATTACCCAAGTTACCAAGAACACTGCAAGTGGCGGCGTACATGGAGCTTAGCCAATGAGCAGTAAGAAAAGGTGTTTCCTCTGCAGCTCATGCACAGAGGCAGGACTGCTGGTGCGCTGTCTCCCAGCAGGGGCGGGCCCCCCTGTGTGTTGTGTCTCCATTCCAGGCCCACCCCCAGCCGCGCCATGGCTGCTGGGGCTGGGGCGGCACGCAGTCCCCTCCTGCCCATCTGCATGTGCAGCCTCCTACTGAGCCGGTTGTTACTGTTACGGCGTCCTGGCTAATTTGCATATTACCCCTTTATATATAGAGAGATAATCATTTCCTTTATGGACAAAATGACTGTGATCATTTATCACAACTAAATACTTTTGAGTTACTGTTTTTAGTTACTTACCCATTTGGATTTTCTCTTTTCTGTTTCACAACTAGCCAAACTAAAGATTGGACTAATCAAATGTAGCATGCATGACTATGAAAAACTTGTGATTTGAGACACATTTATAACTTACTAATATTTTTTATAAATTCACTTCTTCACAAATTGCCCATTAAAACTTATAAAAAACTGTAATAAAAAACAAATAAAAGGTGCCAAATTAACAAAAAAGTTTACTTAGTTCATTCCTTGCTTCAAATATAACAATTTAAAATTCAATGTAATAATTTTTGTTCTAAATTTTATAACATCAGTTTTATGTAAATATTCTCCTATGAACTGTTTCAAAGCCTAATTTTAATGTATACACATACTGAATTGGTACAACTGCATGTACTCACGGAATCTTGATCAATATACCAATTTTCTTTTAATTCTCCAGTGCCTTAATTTCCTCATCTGTAAAATGAGGTTAATAATGGTACAAGCACTTTGGAAAACATTGGCAGCTTACCATAAAGTTAAAACATATACTTGCTAACAATTATGACTTACAAATCCAACTCTGGGCTAATTATCCAAGAGAAATGAAAACATGTCCATACAGTTAAAAACTGGGCAGGGGACTTGAACAGACACATCTCCTAAGCAGGCATACAAATGCAAATCAAAACTACAATGAAATACCACTGACAACTGTTAGAATTGTTATTATCAGTAAGACAAGTAACAAGTGTCAGAGAAGTTGTGGAGAAAAAGGAGCCCTCATTCACTGCTGGTGGAAAGGCACACTGGTGCAGCCACTATGGAAAACAGCACAGAGGCTCCCTCAAAAATTTAAAAAAAAAATAGAGTTATCATATGATCGTGTAGCCCCTCTTTTGGGTATCTACCCAAAAAACTTGAAAACATTTATTCATAAAGATGTATGCATAAGATATATGTTAACTGCAGTATTATTCACAGTGCCCGAGACATGGAAAACAACTGAAGTGTCCTTTGATAGATGATTGGATAAAGATGTGGTACATGTAAACAATGGAATACTACTCAGATGAAGTGCTGCCATTTGTGACATGGGTGGATCTTGAGAATATCAGGCTAAGCGAAGTAAGTCAGAAAAAGTCACTCATGATTTTACTCATCTGTGGGATGTAAAACTGAAAGCAACAAATGAATAAACAGAGAAAAGAAACAAAAACTCAGAGACATAGACAACAGTATGGTAGTTACCAGAGGGAAGGGAGGTGGGAGGTTAGTACAGTATAAGGGGGTCAAATATATGGTGACAAAAGTTTTGACTTTGGGTGGTGGACATATAACACAATATATAGATAATGTGTCATAGAACTGTACACTGGAAACCTATATAATCTTATTAACCAATATCACCCTAATAAAATTTTAAAAAACTGAAAAATTTAATAAGTAGAGTATTACAACTTGAAAGGCTACATTGTTTGTTTGTTTGTTTTTTGTTTTTAAACAATGAGTTAGGCTGAATGATTTCTAGAAGCTCCTCTACAATATTGTCTTAACATGTAATGGTGCCTTTGTTTAAGAAATATTCTCTTTGAATTACATTTGACATAGTTTAGAAAAAAGTTGAAATTCTTTAAGAATACTCAGAAGCTAACATTTGCTAAAAAAATTGCATATTTGGTTACCAAGGCTAACATTAAATACTAGGGGCCCAGTGCACGAATTCGTGCACCTTGAAATGAACTGTGGGCCATGAGGCTGCAGTGGGCACAGGGGTGGGTCTCAGCCCATCCTGCCCGGTCCCTCCCGCTGCAGCCCCCAGTCCCCTGTCTGCTGGCAGCCCCATTCCTGCCGCTGCTGCCACTCCCACGCGCTGATGGCACTGGCCCCACTCGCACCCACTGACGGCGCAGAGCAATTGATGCCGGCACCAGCTGCGGGTGCAAGTGGGGCTGGCACCAGTAGTGGGTGCGAGCAGTGGCTGCCAGCCCCGATTGCCCTCAGGAGCAGGGAGAGGTGGAGAAGCCCTGAGGGGCGATCGGGGCCGGAAGCTGCTTCTCGCACCCACTGACAGCGCTGAGCCATCGGGGCCGGCGCCAGGCACCAGCAGCGGGTACGAGCGGCAGCTCCACTGCCAGCAGCGGATGCCAGCAGGGCTGGCACCGGCAGGAGGTATGAGCACCAAGCAGGACCACGGCATGTGGGAGGGAGCAAAGAACTTTCAGTAACCACCAGAGGCTCGCACCAATGACAGCGACTGGCACCCTGCCTTGGTCTGGTGCCCCCTCACATCTGCTCCACCATCCCGCTGTGGCCGATGCCCGCCATGTTCCACGCTCTGCCGCCTGCTGCCGACACCTGCCATGTTCCACACACGCCCCCTGGTGGTCGGCACACGTCATAGCAACCGGTTGTTCAGTTGTACCGCCGTTCGGTCTATTTGCATATTAGGGTTTTATATCTACATAATAAAAACCCAGTGGTCGTAACATCGTAACGACCAAGGACCAGTCACCAGGAGGCTGCGTGCACAGCGAGGCGCATGCAGGTGGGCAGGGTTGTGAGCACGGCAGGTCTGCGAGCATAGTGAGGCACGTGCGCATGATGGGGCCGCGCAATTTCATGCACTGGGCTTCTAGTTTATAGATAATATTGCTGTAGATATCTCTTCAAATATAAATTAAAATGTACAAGTTTTCTTGAATTGGAATTTTAATAATCCCTATATTACATAATGAGAACTTAGCTTACTAACTTTTGTGCTAGTACTTCTGTTTGATTTAGGAGGTTTGAAATGAGTGGAAGGCACTCTATTTTGGAAAACTGTAATTGTCATATTTTATACATCAGATTTTGATAGCTGTGAGAATCATAAAAGTCTATATATAATTTTAGCTCTTTAGATTAATGTAACCAAATAAGATATGTAGGTTAAGTAAGCTACTATTAAAATTTAATTCTATGTCCTAGAACAATTTTATAAATCAAATCAAGGAATTCAAATGTGAAATTACCTCCAGATCTTTAATAATATCATGTAGTTCTGAATCAGCAGTAATAAAAGATGTTAAAGGTGAGTATATATTTGATTCATTTGACTTGGATGTTGTTTTTCTTCTCTCTTTATTTGCTTCAGACATTTTTCTCTTGGGTATTTGGGAGGAAGAAGTAGGTTCAATGGCATTAATAGGCAAAAGGTCTATAAGAGAAAAGGCATTTTCAAAACACAAATTTTCTTCTCGATGTGAATGAACATGTAGGTTTTCCATTTGTTTTCTGATGTTAGAAATAACAGAGCTGGAAAAGTCTGGCAAGAAATCTGATGTAGACATAATTCCTTGATTTGCAGGACTGTTGTTACATACTCCCTCAATATCTGCTTTATTTTTAATTTGATCTTGCATTTTCTTTTCTTTTGCCATTTTTAATGCCAGTTCATTGACATCTAAGTTTGACCGAGTATGATAGACTTTCCAATGTTTCTTCAGCTTCCTGTTTCTCTCCTGAGCTCCATGAGTATTGGTATTTGAGGAATCGATTCCATAAACTTTTAAGCCATACTTCAGGGATAAATAGGAACTTAGGTAGCCTTTTCCAGAACCCAGGTCAATTACCTAAAGAAAAACAGAATGAATTAAAGTAAATAAATGGTTGTATACTTTATACAACCTCTTATGTTTTTAATTTTAATTTTGATTCTTATTAAAAACCAACCACACTCATCATTTTTATTTAACTTTTTAAAAGAAGTTCTAGACAGTGTAATGTCAAGAAAAAGATGCAAAAGTCCTAAATACTGGAAATAAAACTCTCTTTCTTCATAGATCATATGACTGTCTCAGAAAATCCTGATTAATATACCAAAAAAGCTAACGTAACAAGTAAGTGAATTTAGCAATGTGTCAGAATATAGGATCATTAGAAATTAATAATGAACCATTAGAATATATACAATACAGTAGCAAATTATAAAATTAGCATAATACTAGAATATCTAGTAATAGTAACAGAGGTTGTGTAAGATCCCTATACACTGAAAACTACAAAACACTGCATAGAAAAAATTTAATAGATTAAATAATGATATACCATGTTGACCAAACATGAGACTCAATTTTTAGATGGCAATTCTCCCAAATTGACGTACAGATTAATGCAATCCTAATAAAAATTCCAGCAGATTTTTAAAAAAGAAATTGACAAACAGGTATTATAATTTATATGAAAAGGCGCAGTTTCTAGAATAACCGCAACACTTTTGAAAAAGAATAAGGTTGGAGGATTTACACAATTTTGGAATCAATATAAGACTAGAGTAATCCAAATAGTATAATGCTAGTATAAAAACAGACATATAAATCAATGAAAAACACAGAGTTCAGAACCATACTAATATAGACAACTGATTTTTCAAAAAAACTGCTAAGGTAATTCGATGAAGACAAGAGTCTTTTCAACAAATGGCGCTGGTATAACTGGATGTCTGTATGAAAAATGAACTTTGCTTGTGTCATTCCAAAAACAATATTAATTAAAAGTGTATCAAATATCTAAATGTAGTAGTAAAAATTAATTGCTTTTTAAAGAAAACCTTTGTCACTTTCGGAGAGGCAACGATTTCTTATGTAGGACATAAAAAGCACCAACTACAAATAATTGAAAAAGTAAACTTCTTTAAAAATGAAAACTTTTGCTATTCAAGATAGTTAAAAAAGAAAAGAACTACTGATAGTATATTTGCAAATCATTTATTTGACACATGGTTCATGTCAAGAATATATAAAGAAATCTTATCTACACTAATAAAAGAGAAACATGCAAATTGACCATCACTCTTCTACGTCCACCAGCCAATCAGAGTGAGTATTCAAATTAACCCAACTAAGATGGTGGCCTGCCACGGAGCTGGAGCGAGCAGGAGGCTTGGGTTGCCCCGAGCGATGGAGGAAGCCAAGCTTCCCACCCGCCCTGGCTGGCCCTGACCTCCGCTCAAGGCTACAAAGTTTCAATTATAGAAGATAAATAAATCCCAGATACCTGCTTCCAGCCAGCCCTGGCCTCCACTCAAGGAGGTGCTGAAAAAAAAAAAAAGAAGAAGAAGAAGAAGAAGAAGAAGAAGAAGAAGAAGAAGAAGAAGAAGAAGAAAAGGAGGGGCTGGGACCTTGGGTCACCGAGGGGTGATCAGGCCAGGATGGGACGGCAGGGGCCACTGGGGATAAGCAGACCAGCAGGGGGGCCAGTTAGGGGTGAGCAGGCCATCAGTGGGGATCATTTGGAGGTGATCAGGACAGCAGGGGGGGCAGTTTGGAGTGAGCAGGCCAGCAGGGGGGGCAGTTGGGGGTAAGCAGGCCAGTGGGGAGGGAAGGAGGGGGTGAGCAGGCCAGCAGGGGGGCAGTTGGGGGTGAGCAGGCTGGCACCGGAGGCAGTTGGGGGTGATCTGGCTGGCGGGGGGCAGTTGGGGGTGAGCAGGCTGGCAGGCAGAGTGGTTAGGGGCAATCAGGAAGGTAGGCAGGCAGGTGAGTGGCTGGAACTAGCAGTCCAGGATTGTGAGAGGATATCCAACTGCCGGTTTAGGCCCGATCCCTATAAACCAGCAATAGGACATCCTTCGAGGGGTCCCAGATTGGAGAGGGTGCAGTCTGGGCTGAGGAACATCCCCCGCTCGTGCATGAATTTTATGCACCAGGCTACTAGTCCTATCTAATAAAAGAGTAATATGCAAATTGACTGTCACTCCAACACACAAGATGGCTGCCTCCATGTGGACACAAGATGGCTGCCACAAGATGGCCAGCAGGGGAGGGCATTTGGGAGGAACCAGGCCTGCAAGGGAGGGCAGTTGGGGGCGATCAAGCCTGCAGGGGAGGGAAGTTAGGGGTGACCAGGCCAGCAGAGGAGGAAAGTTGGGGGCGACCAGGCCTCCAGGGAAGGGCAGTTGGGGGGAACCCAGGCCTGCAGGGGAGAGCAGTTGTTGGGGAGGAGGCCTGCAGGGGTGGACAGTTGGGGGGAACCCAGGCCTTCATGGGAGGACAGTTGGGGGGGGGACCAGGCCTGCAGGGGAGGGCAGTTAGGGGTGACCAGGCCTGCAGGGGAGAGCAGTTGTTGGGGACCAGGTCTGCAGGGGAGGGCAGTTTGGGAGGACCCAGGCCTGCAGGGGAGGGCAGTTGGGGGGGACCAGGTCTGCAGGGGAGGGCAGTTAGGGGTGACTGGGTCAGCAGGAGAGGGCAGTTGAAGGGACCAGGCCGGCACGGGAGGGCAGTTAAGGATGACAAGGCTGGAAGGGGAGGGCAGTTAGGGGCAATCGGGCTGGCAGGGGAGCAGTTAGGCATCAATCAGGCTGGCAGGGAAGTGGTTAAGGGGCAATCAGGCCAGCAGGGGAGGGCAGTTGGGAGGGACTAGACCTGCAAGGGAGGGCAGTTGGAGGCAATCAAGCCTGCAGGGGAGGGCAGTTAGGGGTGACCAGGCCTGAAAGGAAGGGCAGTTAGGGGTGACCAGGCCTGCAGGGGAGGGCAGTTAGGGGCAATTGGGCTGTCAGGGGAGCAGTTAGGCATCAATCAGGCTGGTAGAGAAGTGGTTAGGGTGTGATAGGCTGGCAGGCAGAAGCGGTTAGAGACAATCAGGAAGGCAGGCAGGCGAGCAGTTGGGAGCCTGCAGTCCTGGATTGTGATAGGGATGTCTGAGCGCCCATTTAGGCCCGATCCTACCAGGCGGTCAGACATCCCTCGAGGGGTCCCAGATTGGAGAGGGTGCAGGCTGAGCTGAGGGACACACACCCCCATGCACGAATTTTGTGCACCGGGCCTCTAGTAACTCAATAAAAGACAAGCAACCAATTAAAAATGGGAAAATTATTTGAACACACACTTCACAATATGTCATATAAATGGCCAATATTAAAAGATGCCCAATACCCACTAGTCTTCAGGGAAATGCAAACTAAAATCATAATGAGAAATGCACAAATGTAAAATGGTACAGGCACTTTGGAAAATAGTGGAAGTTTAACATAAAGTTAAAACATATACTTACTGTATAATCTACAAATCCCACTCTGGGCTAATTATTCAAGAGAAATAAAAACATGTCCACACAAAGTCTTGTAAGTGAACAGTAATAGCAGACAAATAAAGGTAACAACTCAAATGGTCATGAACTGGTAAATGAAAAACCAAATTGTGGTATAACCATACTATAGTCTACTACCCAGCAAAAAAGAGGAACAAAGAGTAAATATAACAACATTGATGGTGCTCAAAAACTATGTCATAAAGATGTCAAACACAAAACATCATTTATACAATGTTCTAGAACAGTCAAAACTATAAGCAGATCAGTAGTTCCCTGAGAATAGAGGAGAAAATAACTTGCAAAAGGGCATGAGGAAACTTTTTACCATGACAGAAATATTTTTTATTATGGTGGTGGTTACACAACTGCATACAATTAACAAATTTATCAAACTGAATGCCTATAATTGGAGAATATATTAATTAAACTAAAAATGACAAGATAAATAAAACGTTACCAAGATTACTATTATATTGCCATGCCTCTTCATAAGAAATAAATGGACAATTACAGAAACACTATCATAAGAAATTATCTAATATTATTATATCTATCTTTAATTCTTAACTAAAATCAATCAAACTCTGTCGTAAGTATGAGCCACTCAAGGAAACATGCCTATATTTATAGTAATGCATATCATTAATTAAATCCTCAAAATTTTCAGGGGTCTTGTAATTCAAGTAGTTCATAGGTAAGACTCCAATAAATAATATCCTCTAAATAAGTAACTAGCTTACAAATACTTCCCTATACCAGTTTTTAATGTTAATCTCTGGGAAACACAGAAGCATAATATATCTTGACTTTAAGGTAACTGATTGAAGTTACCATACCTATACTCATGAATATAAGAGCTGTACAGTAGAAACTCTATTAATCAATTCCCTTATATCTGAATCTCCAGAGAAAGCAAAACTTTCCTTTGCTTCTATAAAACACACTCACTGATGTCAATGACAAATTTAATGCTAGCAACCAATGGTTGATGTAAACACCAGCATATCTGTTCCCACCAATTTAGATGTTTTCTTACCAAGAGGTAATTGAGTTTGTTTTCAAATCTCTATATATAAAAGCCTAAGCAACTGTCCGAACAGTAGCTATGATGCGTAATGACCACCAGGGGGCAGACAGTTTGACCAATAGTTATGACATGCACTGACCACCAGGGGGCAGACAGTTTGACCAATAGTTATGACATGCACTGACCACCAGGGGGCAGACAGTTTGACCAATAGTTATGACATGCACTGACCACCAGGGGCTAGATGCTCAACACAGGAGCTGTCAAGCTGCAGTGACTTGGCAGCCGCGGTTCTCCACTAACGCACCAGGAACCAGAGAGGAGGGAGCCCAATTCCAGGGTTCATCACCCAAGAACCGCCCTCTTGCAATCCAGGACCCCTTGGGGGATATTGGAGAGCCGGTTTCGGCCCGATGCCCGCAAGCCAGGCCAAGGGACCCCACCGGTGCACGAATCCGTGCACCAGACCTCCAGTATATTTATAACAATTCCACTTGTATATCAGGAAAATTCTGGCTGCAAGTAACAGAACATCAAGTTTTGAACAATGAAGAAAATTCACTTCATTTTAGGAAATCTTTCAGTACAATGGTTGAACCATTCAGAGATTTGACAACATTCAACCTTAGAAATATGTACCTCTATGTTCATGGCAGTGTTGTTTACAATAGCCAAGGTATGGAAGACACCCAAGTGCCTATCAACAAACAAGTGGATAAAAAAAGCTATGATACATGTGTATGTACAATGGAATATTAAGTCAGTCATAAAAAAGAATGAAACCTTATCATTTATGACAGCATGAATGGAACTAAAGTGTATTATACTAAGAGGAATAAGTCAGAGAAAGACAAATACCATTATTTCACTTGCATGTAAAATTTAAAGAGCAAAATAAACTTTTGCTAGCTTATTTTTAATTCCTCTTATTGCAAGATGGCTATAGAAACCCTTAGAATCATGTCTTCACAATATTATACCTAAAAACCTTTTCAGTAATGAGCAACTTCTCCTAGAAAATTTGTCAGCCTACATTTACATCTTATTGACCCAAGAAGACTTCTATCCCATTCCAAACTTTAGTAACATATGCAGTGTTAGCAATAGAATGGAAAATTCTGTGCTATTAAAAGTTGTATAAGCCATAAAACGTTTTGCCTTCAAACTATCTGGTCTCAATTGCAAAATTTCCACAATCCTGATTTCCTACTCTTTACTCACAATAGTATTTTCCATACTGGATCATTTTATAGGTTAAAAGACAGAGGAGTCTCTAATCCAATGCCTGGTGTGACTGACCTTCCTAGTTTCCTAATTCTGTTTAGGACACTTTCTCACAAAAACATTGTTACACACAGTGGTCACTATACTTCAGATAGGAGTTATATTTTGTTGACTAACTTGAAGATCTAATTACCATTCTAAGCTAAAGCCTTTCAAATTTTAGAATTCTCTGGTGAACTTCATAATAATACTAGAGGCCCGGTGCATGAATTTTGTGCACGGGGGAGGGGTGTCCCTCAACCCAGCCTGCACCCTCTCCAATCTGGGACCCCTCAAGGGATGTCCCACTTCCCGTTTAGGCCCGATCCTACTGTAGGATCGGGCCTAAACGGGAAGTGGGACATCCCTCTCACAATCCAGGACTGCTGGCTCCCAACTGCTCACCTGCCTGCCTTCCTGATCACCTCTAACCACTTCTGTCTGTCAGCTGATCAGCACCTAACCACTCCCCTGCCAGCCTGATTGATGCCTAACTGCTCCCTTGCCAGCCCAATTGCCCCTAACTGCCCTCCCTTGCCAACCTGGTCACCCCTAACTGCCCTACCCTGCCAACCCAGTCACCCCTAACTTCCCACCCCTGCCAGCCTGATAACCCCTAACTTCTCTCCCCTGCCAGCCTGGTTCCCCCCAACTGCTGTCCCCTGCAGGCCTGGTCCCCCCCAAATTCCCTCCTCTGCTAGCCTGGTCACCCCTAACTGCCCTCTCCTGCAGGCTTGATCACCTCTAACTGCCCTCTCTTGCAGGCCTGGTCCCCTCCAACTGCCCTTCCCTGCATGCCCAATCACCCCCAACTTCCCTCCCCTGCAGGCCTGGTCCCCCCCAACTTCCCTCCTCTGCCAGCCTGGTCACCCCAAACTGCCCTCACCTGCAGGCTTGATTGCCCCTAACTGCCCTCCCTTGCAGGCCTGGTCCCCCCCAACTGCCCTTCCCTGCAGGCCCAATCACCCACAACTTCCCTCCCCTGTAGGCCTGGTCACCCCCAACTTCCCTCTCCTTCAGGCCTGGCCCCCTCAACTTCCCTCCCCTGGAGGCCTGGGTCCCCCCAACTGCCCTTCCCTGCAGGCCTGGTCGCCCCCAACTTCCCTCCTCTGCCAGCCTGGTTACCCCTAACTGCCCTCCCCTGCAGGCTTGATTGCCCCCAACTGCCCTCGCTTGCAGGCCTGGTCCCTCCCAACTGCCCTCCCCTGTTGGCCATCTTGTGGCAGCCATCTTGTGTCTACATGGGGGCAGCCATCTTGTGTGTTGGAGTGACAGTCAATTTGCATATTACTCTTTTATTAGATAGGATTTTATTAGATAGGATATCCATCAGTTTACCTAACATTTCTACTTGAGTGTCTAATAAGCTTCTCAAACTAACATGTTCCAAAGTAAGTGCTTGATATTTTCTGTAAAACCTGCCTCTCCCAAAATCTTCTCCATCACAGTTAATGAGAGCTCTCTAGGGTCACTAGTAAAGGCAAGTGTTTCTGATCCTGGATTTCCATCGACCATCATGAAATCTGCATTTTAAAAGTACAGTAGTACATATGTAAAACATTTTAAACTAAACTACTGTGAGAATCAAATATTGCTATTAAATGATTTAAGACACAGACCTTGTAAAAGTCTTTACTTTAGGAGATTTCATTCACTAGAAACAATCTCCTTTGCTTTGAAAAAAATCCCTTAAAGCAGGTCTAACATTATATATTAAGCTATTTCAAAATTTTTCTCTGCTATTTAGAAATAAAATAAATCTGCTTTATTAAATTTATTTATTATTATGCAATATTTTACATAAATAAAAGAATAAATACAGTCAAAATGTAAAGTTATGAAACACAATAAATACCCTTTATCTTAGTTTTTGTGTCACAACAGAGCAGATTCTACACCAGAGATTTAAGTATAAGTGATTTAATTGGGAGGCGAAAAAAGGGTAGGGAAGTAGAGGAGAGAAAAAGAGAAAGGAAGGCAGCCCAATAAAAGGTGCATTATTAATCAAGATACTTTTAGGGCAGCTTGGGTTTAATTGCACTGGGAGATTCTGAGAGCTAGTGTAGAAGGCATACCTCAGAAGCATCCACCTAAAATGTCAGGGAGTTGATGTATTTGCATATTAACTTGTACCAATCAGTGGTTCAAGGCTTGCCACAGAGAGGGATTAATTCCCAGAACGTGTATGCAAGCAGCGCCTTGTTTCAGCAGCCAGGGAAAGAAATGCAGACATTGCCAGGTAGAAAGTAGGCTGGCACACCATGAAATGGTAAGGCCTAAGAGTATTTGGGTTAGGTGTCCAACAGCACTGGCTATACCCACGAACCTACCAGCCATCCTAAAAACTAGAACATTAATATTTCTACTGCATTAATTGTGGATGGTTTTCCATCCATAAACCCATTTCCCTACTTCCCCTACCAGAGGTAACTAATTCTAAAATTACTATGATTCCTGGGTCCGGGTGAAGCTGAATCCTGGGTCCGGGCGAGGCCCTGTGCCCCTGGATTCGGGTGAGGCCGGGTCCCGGGTCTGGGTGAGGCCGTGCACCCATGGATCCGGGTGAGGCCACGCGACCCTGGGTCCGGGTGAGGCCACGCGCCCCTGGGTCCGGGTGAAGCTAGATCCCGGGTCCGGGTGAGGCCGTGTGCCCCTGGGTCCGGGTGAGGCCTCGCGCCCCTGGGTACGGGTGAAGCTGGATCCCGGGTCCGGGTGAGGCTGTGTGCCCCTGGATCCGGGTGAGGCTGGGTCCCGGGTCTGGGTGAGGCCACGCACCCCCTGAATCTGGGTGAGGCCACGTGCCCCTGAGTCTGGGTGAAGCCGTGCCCCTGGGTCCGGCCGAGACCAAACCAGAGGGAGTCGGACCTCCGTTACCACCATTTGTCCACCATCCAGAGCTGAGGGGTCAGTGCCGACATGTACACATAAGGAACTGGTGGACATTGAAATTGGGTCTCAAAAGAACTGTTGGTCCAAAAAGAAACTCACAACAGACTGATTCATTTGCCTGTCAGCATAACTATTATTGCTCGTCTCACATTCAGTTCTTGTAAGTATATCTCTAGTGACACATGATCTCGCTCATCTAGGGGAAATGATGAACAACATAGACTGATGAACAAGAACAGAACCAGAAACAAGGAGGCATCGATCGGACTATCGGGCCTCAGAGGGTGGATAGGAGAGGGTGGGGGTAGGGGGGAGAGATCAACCAAAGGACTTGTGTGCATGCATATGAGCCTAACCAATGGTTAAGTTCAACAGGGGGTTGGGGCATCCGTGGGGAGGGGTGTGGGATGGGAATGGGGGGATGAGGACAAATATGTGACACCTTCATCAATAAAGAAATTTAAAAAATAAAATAAAAAAATAAATAAATAAAAATAAAAATAAAAAATAAAATTACTATGATTCTAGTTTTTTTTTTTTCTTATAATTTTTTACCTTAGGAATATACCATTGTTTTTCTTTAGAGCTTTTAAATATGGTGGTCTTCTGTAAATTGCTTATTTTTCCCCATTCAATTTTATGTTTCTAATATTCATCCATGTGATTTGTATGGCAATAGTTTGTTAAGTTTTACTGTGTACTTGCAGCTTCTGGTCTAGATGAGCATCACTGCCATGGTGAGCCTGTTACTAATCCTGAAAGTATTGCTTAGATATGATACTCTTGAGAAAAGATTAAAAACTATTGCTTAGCTCTTGCCTCTAGCCTCTACCCTACAGAGCTACATTGTCACATGTGGCTGTGCACACACCTAGCCCACACTGTGATAATTTTCTAATCATCCTCAGACTCTCCACAAGTCTGGAAGAATCCATGGAAAAGATTGTAACACCTAATAAAAATTGAAGGAGGGAAAATCGTCCATTACCCCCATAGATGTTCTCATAGGGATAAGAAAAAGAAATTACTATTTTTATAAGCCAGGGGGAAAAAATAACTTACTATTTTTATAGATCCAAGCAATCTTTGATTTTATTTTAACATCTGTTTTCAAAGATCTGTTACACAAAAGCGATTTTTCACAACAGGAATGCATTGTAATTCTGACAGTGTAAAAGAATCCAAGTCCTAAAATATAGTTTCTTTGTGTTACTATAATGAGGTAGGTGCCCCATATCACAGCTTGGCCAGGTCCTGAGAACAATTTTGCAAAATGTCATCATCATAATATTGCCTCAAGTTGGAGTTATAACATGTCAAAGGGAATCATTTTTAACTTCTATCCACTCTGAAAAGAGTGAAATTTGTGGCAAAACATGCATGGTGATATCTTATTTTTTGGTATAGATTTGTTATAATTGGAGTGTATTTGGGAAATGAGAGCATATTTTTAAAGGCTCTGACATATCTCATGTCAGCTATCATTTAATGTCATTTTAAAGGCTAGATAGTAATAGTAGAAAAAAGAATTTGAATGATACAAAAAAAAAAAGGCAATAATCTTAACACCTGAAAATATAGGGAAATACTCTTACCTGCTTTATACCACAGTAATCAGCAATACTGCTGATCAGCTCTGACATTGCCTGAACTTCGTGAGATTTTTTCAAATTCATAAACTCATCTGGCTTCACATTGTCACCTGAGTAAAAATACAACAAAATTAAAACACTGCTATTAAAGAAACAAAAGTTAATAAGGACCATCGCTTGACATTCATGTTTTCTGTAAGTAACTATAAAAATAATATAGATTCTATTGTGGTGTCTACTAGTATATAATAGATCTCTATAGGTTTAGCTCTTATGATTCAAATTTGAATTAATAAAATAAATAAGACCCACAGAACATTATTAAAATGTTCCCTGATACATAAAACAATTAACTATAAAGAAAAAGACTGATAATTGAACTACCATATAGAAAAAAATGTGGAGATCCATAATGAAGTTCTGTTTAATATGTTGCATGAGAAGACCCACTTGCATAAGCCTATTTGGGTTCATGACATACTAGTAAGGTCGAACACTAAATTAAGACCATATTGGAAATACATACATATATGAACAATATACTGCTTCTAAGTGCCTAAAATCATACATACACAAACCTACCAGATTTATCTTCTTTATTTCCTCGAAGGGCTACAAGCAATTGCTCAAAAGGAGTACATATTCCCAAGTTTTGTATAGAATAATATTTCGCAGCCAGAGCAAAGGCTTCCACACTAACTAGCTTCTGGGAAGTTTCACAAAATATTTTGGAAAAACCAGTAATACCTAAAAAAAAAAAAAAAAAAAAAAAAAGCCAGGAAATGTTAGCAATAATTAAATAAAAGCTAACTGTGTGAAATTAAAAAAAATAAATGAAAAAAACAGCGGATCTTTACAACAAATTACAATACTTTCATTTTAGTGTGAATTTTGCGATAACTTTAATGGTTCAATTATATTTGTTATTTAAACTGTTAGCTATTGTAGCACTCAGTTTTCTCCTAACACAGTACACAATTAATATATTTAAACTCCAAATTAGAATTTGGCCTTTTTTTTGTCCCATGAGACAGAAAAAAAGAAAAAGAAGTTTAAATCCTGCTAAACTATAATGTAGTCATGAAATTTATGAATGGTCCCGGCCGACCTACAAATGTGAATTTAAAGCAGGTTCGTCCCCACAACACTGTCATTCCCTGTCCACACTGCATGTGGAACAATGCCAATATCCCCTGTGGTATAAATATTTCTGTAAAACAGTTCCTACATAATTTAAATCATGTAGAATTGTGTGTGGGGGGGGGGGCGGGGGATGTGGTCAGTGCACTGAACCCAATATGAGTTCTAAAACTAATGAGATGATGATCAGGTGAAAACATTTCATTTTCTTCCCATGCTTAGTTGAAACCAGACACTCTGAGGTTATCGACAGTTTCCAAATGCTTAATCATTTAGAAGAGTGGTGAACTGCTGTACTGTCTGCAACATCCAGTGGCCCATTCTGGAGGATCACGCAGCTTGTTGAACTCAGGTGTGGCCACACCTTGCCCAGGGGAACTATGTCATTTATAGACAGAAGTTTTAAGAGTATTAGAAGATTCACTGCACATCCTTTCCCCAGAACTGCAATAGCTGAAGGATGTGTCAAGGTGGAACCTGCCTCAGCCTGAGGCCCCAAGTAACTACAACAAAGACATCACTGCTGTCAAACTACAATGGACATGCAGAGTGAGAAAAGTAAACTTGGTTGTTTTTAGTCACTGAGACTCTAGGCTTATTACTGCAGCATAATATTACCTATTCTAATGAATATGCATAAACACTGATAGATTTACTTTGTATTTACTCAATCCCACTTTCCCATGGTCATTTTTAATACATATTAATTTATTAACGAAAGGTTAAAAAAGGCATTCAAATGTGTCTATAGTGGTTCAAAGAAACTCTTTGAATGAAGAAGTTCAATTAAGTCCATTTACTGAAAATTATTTTTAATAACTCAAAAAAGCCACACATCCAGTGGTTAAATGAAGTATTTAAAAATTTCTGGTTATAAAAGCATGTGCAATCCAGAGAATAACTTTGGTCCTACCAGAAAAACCATACTATATACTATGAAGTCTCTTCTATTATAGCTGATCCTTCATAGTTCCTTATAAAATTATACAAATCCACTTACACACAAAGAATAATGATGCTCCTTAGCAAAAATTAAGAGCAAGAAAATCAATGAAGGTTTGAAGAATTCTAAACAAAAACTGTATGCTTAAGATAGTATCTTTTAATTTTTTGTTACTTGTATTTTTAAAGAGTTTTTAAAATATATTTTGATTGATTTCAGAGAGGAAGGGAGAGGGGAAAAAGAGATAGAAACATCAATGATGAGAGAGAATCGTTGATCAGCTGCCTCCTGCACACCCCCGGTTGGGAATCAAGCCTGCAACCCAGGCATGTGCCCTAACCTGGAATCGAACTGTGACCTCCTGGTTCATAGCTCAACGCTCAACCACTGAGCCATGCCAGCAGGGTAAGATAGTATCTTTTTAAAGCTATTATCTACTAAGTTGTTGGTGGTAACATTTACCAATTTAATTTATAAAAATAAAATTGGCAGAGATATATAACTTCCATTTCTGAATCAACTAAGTGGAAATTTAAACTGTAAAATTACTATAGTGCATGCAGACTGGTGTAGCCACTGTGGAGAACAGTATGGAGTTTCCTCAAAAAACTAAAAATGGAACTCCCATTTGACCCAGTGATCCCACTTCTAGGAATATATCCCAAGAAACTAGAAACACCAATCAAAAAGGATATATGCACCCCTATGTTCATAGCGGCACAATTTACCATAGCTAAGATTTGGAAATAGCCTAAGTGCCCATCTGCAGATGAGTGGATTAAAAAACTGTGGTACATCTATACAATGGAATACTACGCTGTGGTAAAAAAAAAAAAAAAAGAAGAAGAAGGAATTCTTACCATTTGCAACAGCATGGATGGAACTGGAGAGCATTATGCTAAGCGAAATAAGCCAGTCAGAAAAAGATATATATAACATGATCTCACTCATTTATGGAATATAATGAACAACATAAACTAATGAACAAAAACAGATCCAGAGACAGAGAAGCATCAATCAGACCATCAAACCTCAGAGGGAAGGTAGGGGAGGGTGGGAGTAAGGGAGAGAGATCAACCAAAGGACTTGTATGCATGCATATAAGCCTAACCAATGGACACAGACAACAGGGGGGTGAGGGCATGAGTGGGGGTTTGGGGGGGGGGGCAGACAATGGGGCGATAAGGACACATATGTAATACCTTAGTCAATAAAGAAAAAAATTTTTAATTACTATAGTGATTTATTTAACATATATTTTGTATATGATATAAAGTTCTTTGGACATTTTACAAACTGAATTTACTAATGCAGCCAAAAGTAATAAAATCCACATCAAAATATTTAGGCATGGTACAGAGGGGAAAACTCAGTCAACTATTAAGTGAGACTCTCAGGTTTAAGGGCCGTCTCAACATCCCCAAGTTCCAGGGCAGCAATTTCTTAGAGTGTGATAGAATAAGAGTATTAAATCTCAGAGTGCAGAGGGACTATTATAGTAGTCAGTTATTGGACAATGTTGCCAACAGAAAGAAATGTGATGTTTCTGTTGGAAGAGTAAAGGTTCAAATCAACTTAACTATCCTATTCAAAATACGTGAAAAAATTCCAATTCAAGCTTAATTAAATGTTGTTAATTTGCTTTTAATTATAGGCCTCCCAGTAATTTCAGAATTTTGGAGATCTAAATTGCAAAGATATTATCTTTTCAATAATGTTTACTTTTATAAAAAGAATAGTGTTTTTATTCAGTCCATCAGTTTACGTCACTAAGAGTGACACCAGTTTATTCAGAAAAATCTAGAACTCAATGAAAAAATATTTTTGAATTAGGAAAATATATATAGATTCTGTGCTTGCTTTGTTTTCAAGTAATCAGCCTGTAACTTCTACTGAGAGAGAGGAAGAGGTGTGTGTCAATATTCTTGTCATTACTTCCATCTCTGAAACAATACGTGAGCAAAACTCCATGGAGTGGTAAAGTGTACATACTCCTCATAGTGCTTCTCCAGGTAATTGTATGATGAGTTTGGGTTTGACAGCTAGCAAAACAGAATCCACAGCGCTACTGAATTTATATTTAGTTAATTCTTAATTAGTTAGATGTTTTTATACAGGGAAAGCTTTGTTTTTAAATTTGTTGCCCACTGCACCTGCATATTATGTGTCTTGATTATTTTGCCAACATCTCCCTCTGCTGGACATACGTGTTTTGCTTTATTACATGCATTGTCTTTATTTACTTAGGTGGGGTTTTTTAAATTTATTGTTTAAGGTACTACAAATAGTCTCCTTTTTTTCCCCCACTGACCTCCCCCCTGACTCCCCTACCCCCCAACACTTGCCCTCACCGCCCCCCCCCCCCAGTGTCTTGCATCTGTTGGTTGTGCTTATATGCATGCATGCAAGTCCTTCGGTTGATCTCTTACCTCCCCAACCCTCCCCTACCTTCCCCCTGTAGTTTGACAGTCTGTTCCATGCTTCTTTGCCTCTATCTATTTTTGTTCAACAGTTTATAATGTTCTTTATATTCCATAAATGAGTGAGATCATGTGGTATTTATCTTTCACTGACTGGCTTATTTCACTTAGCTCTCCAGTTCCATATTTACATAGCTTTCATACACCCTAAATCACTATTCCACAGAGATTTCTTAATAGGGCATGAGGAAGCAAGGGGAGCAAACAGGCAGGGGAGAAGGTATTGTCTACAATATGAGATCAGGAAATCTCTAAATATTGTGTTTTTTTTAACAGCAGAGACCAATGTATAAGGAAAGACAGAGAAGTTATATATACACATTGGATTGTAAAAATGTTAAGGTAAAGCCCTAGCTGATTTAGCTCAGTGGATAGAGCATCGGCCTGCAGAATGAAGAGTCCTGGGTTCGACTCTGGTCAAGGGCATATGCCCGGGTTGTGGGCTTGATCCCCAGTGGGGTGTGTGCAAGAGACAACTGATCAATGATTCTCTCTCATCATTGATGAATCTATCTCTCCCTCTCCCTTACTCTTTGAAATCATGAAAATATATTTTTTTAAAGAAGTTAAGGTAAAGAAATGACTAATAATGTATTAAAAATAAAATAGAAACAATCAATGAATATATAATATTTATAGTTAATAAATAAAAAATGTCAAAACTAAATATGTGTTCTTTTACTTGAATATTACCTAGCTCTTTAAGGAAGTCAGAGTATTATTAGGATACACAAAAACTCATCACTATTATTGCTTTATTGCTAACACTTATTACACATATACTATATGCCAGGCACCATGCTAAACAGCTTACATTAAATGGAATAGTCTGATAAGTTAGCTACATAGTGCTATTACCCCCATTTATAGAGGAAGAAATTGAGACTTAGAGAGGCTGCAATTTATCCAGGTTCACAGAAACACGAAGTGGCAAGGTGTGAACCAGGGCAGTGTTCGACCTTGCTTCTAATTCCCACATTCAATTAGCATGCCATAACAATAAGTCCACTGGACAACAAATGAAGTCAGTCAAAAGAGCAGTTAAGAAAAGTGCTAGACAGATTGGAATGTCAGAATCAGATCTAGCAAGAATTGCCTCTGGCATAGATCAATACATGTAATATCTCAAGCTAGTTCATACTCACTTTGTTTATCTTCTTAATTCTTTCACTTTCTTTACTCCCCTCAACACCTCCCTCTTTACCAGAAGGGGTCTTAAGGTTTCAAGAAATTAAAAAAGTAATTTCTACATTTAAAACAACTGATAAGTCTCTGAAAAGGAAATAAAAGTTTTTATGATAAGGTTTTGTTGTGGTATCTACTTCTAGAAACAAGACAATGGTACTGCTTCACGTCCAGTTGAAAAGCAACATACCTTGTATGTAGCAGGTACTCAGTTAATAGGAAATAAATGGATGAATGAATGAATGAATGAATGAAAACAATTCCTCAGTACATTTGCTACTGTAGCATCACCAGGTACCCTGGGCAGAATGAATTCTCAGATTCTGTGGTGGCAGTGATTACTGAGGCCACTAGGAGGACTTCACTAGCACTGCCGAGCCTGTGAGAGCAGCATGAAACCTCACTTCAGCCCTAAAGTTTATAATTGCAAGGTGAAGAAAAGAGTGATTTAGAAAATTTAGAATGTGATGAAATATAAAATGCAACAGTGTATTAATTCTGGGCTTTAACTGTGTTACAAGGGATTAGGGCAAAAGTTACTATTGCTATTATAACACAGACTAGAACAGTCCCATGCCCAGAATTTCAAGAATAAATTAGTAGTGCCCTCTTAACAATCTTCACACGGACATAAAAATGTTCTGAATTCATCCTATATAATAAAAGCCTAATATGCAAATAGGCCAAACGGCAGTTGCTATGACGCACACTGACCACCAGGGGGCAGACACTCAACGCTGGTGAGTGCAGCAGCGGTGGCGGGAGCCTCTCCTACCTCCGTGGCAGTGCTAAGGATGTCCAACTGACGGCTTAGGCCCGCTCCCCTAAGCCATCAAGTGAGCATCCCCTGAGGGCTCCCGGACTGCAAGAGGGCGCAGGCCAGGGTGAGGGAGCCCCCCCGCCCCCCGAGTGCACGAATTTTGTGCACCAGGCCTCTAGTTTCTACATAAATGCCCTACAGATATCTGCAATTCAAAAAGTTCAAAACTGAACAAAAGTTCTCATGTTTGCCAAACCTTTTCTTTCTCCTGTTTCCTATCTACTTAACAGTGTCATCCCTCACCCGGTGCTGAAGCTGAAAATCTTTACATTACCATAAAAGCATCTTGTGCCTTCAATGGACATACCCAGCCTCCCATCAATCCTAATGGAAAATGTCCTTCATGTGGGGACCCCCCACACACACTATCATGCTGTGCTTCAAACTCCATTAACTCTCATCAGTGCCATGGCAATAGCTCCATAGGTGATATTTTTCCTTACTGACAAAACTACGATAGAACAATGCTCAATAAGTGTTGGCTGAGTTGAATTAGACATGTTTTCTAGAATGGAAACTTACTTATATTCAATGCAAATTTAATAACGTAGTTTAAAGACTTTGGCTTCTGTTGACTTGAGGCTTCAATCCTTTATACTTGCTTAGGAGACTTCAATACAAAGTTAAAGTCTGACTTGTTAAACTATGAAAATATAAATGGGATGTATTAAATGTTATGAGTGCCTTAATATACCTATAATTCTATCATTTATGTAAGAAAGAAAACAGAACACATACTGATGCTTTTTAAAATAAATCAATTTATATCATCCAATTATGTGTTAAGAAACTTTGCCAATGCTACTTGAGTGTAATTTATGGTTGCATGCAAAATGAAAAAATATGTTATTTCCACATGAAAACCTCTTAGAAAGAATAAGATATTACTAACAAAGAATTGACACGCATGTTCGTATTGTGCCAATATTAACATGAGACTGGATGTATAAAGCACGTGTAAGCATTTCAAAAGCATTATTCACATTTAACTGTTACTCACAAAAATAAAATATAAAAATAGGAAAAATCTAACCACAGTATTTTAATTCTAACAGACCCTTTCTATAGTTGTGACCCGGTGCACAAAATTCGTGCACATTAAAAGGGGATTAATTAGAGGAAATAATTTAATATTGCTATTTGCCCTTTCTCTATAATAGAAGTGTCAGAGATGAAAGAAAATTAGTAAAATGTATATGAAAACTTTCCTCCTGTCAGAGTCTGGGGCTCACCACGGGACCCAGAGTCAAGTCCCCGCCCACCCACATGCGCCTCAAAATCGCATGAGACACAGACCCAGCTGCCCCCCACCCCCATTGGGCTAGATCCAGACCTGGCCAGTCCCACCCTTATCAAGCCTGCTGGGCAGGGGGCATAGCCTCAGGTCCCCTGGCCCGGCGCCAGGACGGGGGGCATGGCCTGAGGTCCCCCAACCCAGACCGGGGCGGGGGGCGTGCCTTGAGGTCCTCCATCAAGCCCCACCCGGTGGGGGACATGGCCTGAGGTCCCCTGTCAAGCCCCGCCAGGTGGGGGGCACGGCCTGAGGTTCCCCAGCCTGATGCTGGGGTGAAGGGAGCAGCCTGAGGTCCCCTAGCCCAGCACCAGGATGGGAAGTGCACCTTGAGGTCCCCTGTCAAGCCCTGCCGGGCAGGGGGCGTGGCCCCAGGTCCCCTGGCCTGGCACTGGGGCAGGGGGTGCAGCCTGAGGTCCCCCAGCCTGATGCCAGGGCGGGGGGCACGGCCTGAGATCCCCTGTCAAGCCCCACAGGGGCGGGGAAGGGCGTAGCCTCAGGTCCCTGCTGATTGCTCATTAAGGCTCCTTATGGGAACTTGGCCTCAGCTGTGGGTGCAGCCATCTTTGTGATGGAGTGATGGTCAATTAGCATATTCCCTCTTTATTAGATAGGATTTGAAGGAAAATATAAAACCATACAAAACTCCCAGCAATTTATAAGTTGATTTGGTAAATGAAAAATAAATTTGATTAAAATAAACAATTGAGCCCTGGTCGGGTAGCTCAGTTGGTTACAGCGTCATCCTGATACACCAAGGTTTGATCCCCAGTCAGGGCACATACAAGAATCAACCAATGAATGTATAAATAAGTGGAACAATTTGATGTCTCTATCTCTCTCTCTCTAAAAATCAATTTAAAAAAAAGAAACAGGCCACGCGCCCCTGGGTCCGGGTGAGGCTGGATCCCGGGTCCGGGTGAGGCTGCGCGCCCCTGGGTCCGGGTGAGGCTGGATCCCGGGTCCAGGTGAGGCCGCGTGCACCTGGGTTCGGGTGAGGCCACGCGCCCCGGGGCCCGGGTGATGCTGGGTCCTGGGTCCAGGTGAGGCCGCGCGCCCCTGAGTCTGGGTGAGGCCGCGCCCCTGGGTCCGGGCGAGACCAAACCAGAGGAAGTCGGACCTGCATTACCACCATTTGTCCACCATCCAGAACTGAAAAGTCAGTGCCGACATGTACACATAAGGAACTGGTGGACATTGAAATTGGGTCTCAAAAGAACTGTTGGTCCAGAAAGAAACTCACTACAGACTGATTCATTTGCCTGTCAGCATAACTATTATTGCTCGTCTCACATTCGGTTCTTATAAGTATATTTCTAGTAACACATGATCTCACTCATCTAGGGGAAATGATGAACAACATAGACTGATGAACAAGAACAGACCCAGAAACAAGGAGGCATCAATCGGACTGTCGGGCCTTAGAGGGAGGGTAGGGGAGGGTGGGGGTAGGGGGGGAGAGATCAACCAAAGGACTTGTGTGCATGCATATGAGCCTAACCAATGGTTAAGGACAACAGGGGGGTGGGGGCATCCGTGGGGAGGGGTATGGGATGGGAATGGGGGGATGAGGACAAATATGTGACACCTTAATCAATAAAGAAATTTAAAAGAATAAAAAAATAAAATAAATAAAATAAAAAAAGAAACAATTCAGAGGTGCCCACTATCTATACTAATAAAATGGTAATATGCTAATTAGACCAGACGTCTTCTGGACAACCTTCCAGACGTCCTTCCTGACAAAGCCAGGCCCGGGCGAAGCAGCCTGGGGTCCCAGGCACCTGTGGCTGACCTGGGTGAAGCTGCCCGTGGTCCCGGCGCCTGTGGCTGCAGTCAGATTGGGCCTAAACTGGGAGTCGGACAGCCCCTGAGGTGTCCCGGATTGGAGAGGGTGCAGGCCGGGCTGAGGGACACCTCCCCCCGCTGTGCACAAATTTCGTGCACCGAGCCTCTAGTGTACAACATAATAACTGAACCTGAATAAAGCTAATTTGTTACAATTTGTGATTCATCTATGGGACATTGTGTCTTATCATTTACAAAGTATTTCAACAACAAGTGTTCAAAGTGTGGATCCTAACTCCAAGGGGATCAGCACTACCCAGCTGTAATTTTATTGAGATGCCACATGGGATGTGCTTACTCAGGTCTTTACACTTGTTTTTAACTCTGTCTGAGACCATCTTCTATCAGATATTTTTATGGCTGACTTTCTCACTTCCTTCAGGTCTTTGCTCAAATGTTACCATTTCAGTGAAAACTTCTCTGACAATCCTATTTTCAAAACTGCACCCCACTCAAACTTATTACTCTCTGATTCTTTATTAATTTTTATAGCACACAATCTAACATTGCAAGTCCAAGAGAACACATTTTTATTTACTGCCATATTTCTAGAACCTAGAATAATGCCTGGCACTTGGTTAAGTTCTCAATGAATGAACAAAGAAATGAGCACAAACTAGTTTTGAGCCTGGCCAGTGTGGCTCAGTGGTTGAATGTCAAACTATGAACCAGGAGGTCACGGTTCGATTCAGTCAGGGCATATGCCCAGGTTGCTGGCTAGATCCCAAATAGGGAACATTGCAGGAGGCAGCCAATCAATGATTCTCTCTCATTATTGAAATTTTTATCCCTCTCTCCCTTCCTCTCTCTGAAATCAATATAAAAATAAAAACAAGAAACAAACTTGTTTAAAAAAAAAAAAGAATTAGGTCTGAATTCTGATTCTCAGACTGTTTATCTCTGTGTGGCCATGAACTATTTATTTGCTCTAAGACTTGATTTATCTATAAAACTAGAGGCCCAGTGCACGAATTTGTGCACCAGTGAGGTCCCTCAGCTTGGCCTGCGGGATTGGGCTGAAACCGGCTCTCCGACATCCCCCAAGGGGTCCCAGTTTGTGAGGCCAGGCCGAGGGACCCCACTGGTGCACGATTAGGGCTGGGGAGGGTCGCAGGAGGTTGGCCAGCTGGAGAGGGGCCACGGGAGGGCTCCAGGGCATGTCCAGTCCATCTCGCTCAGTCCCGATGGGCCGGACCCCAGCATCAAGCTAACCTACCGGTCAGAACATCTGCCCCTTGGTGGTCAGTGCACGTCAAGCGAGCGGTTGAGCGGCCTTAGCATATTGTTAGCTATTATGCTTTGATTGGTTGAACAGATGACGGGACGACCTGACACTTAGCATATTAGGCTTTTATTATATAGGCTATGGGATGATCAAAAGTTTCTATTTTCAGAAGATAACCAAAACCAAGTAATAGATTTCTAGAAACTGAACAACTTCAAAACTCAATTTAAAATTAGAAGTATTTAATAAATGAAATAAACATTATCCAAAAAGTTAATTTAAATTTAATAAATCAATGTGATTGTTAGCAAATAAGCAAATTCCAGATTGCAAAACTTCAAAAAATTGATGTTATAATTGTAAAGGCTATTTTAAAAAATGAATGCATTTCAGTGCATTAAGTGCTCTGAAATCAGTTTCTTGTTCTTCTCTTGTTCCTACCACAGACATTTCCTTCCCTACTTCTACTGTCAACCCCACTGTAGGCTCTACTCCCCACGGTGCCTCAACAAAATGCCAGTATTTTAGGAACTAACTCTGCCATTGACCTCTTACCGAGAAGACCAGTATTTCTTTTCTATACATTGACATGGGCCTACACTTCCAGGCTTTCAAGAATAAAATAAATTTTTCAGATTTTTATTATTGAGGCAAGATACATAAAAGACTTTTTGTCCCATGTAAACTGTAATTGTAATTAAATTACTAAAGAGGGATTTGAGAGAGTGAAATTGTCACAACTTTCCCTTAAAATTGTACTTTTTTGTGCATTTTATTAACTTGAGTTTAATTTCTTCTGTTATTCTTATTCTAAACTCCATTATTTACATTTCAACATTAATACAAAATACATGCATGTCTAGTCTACTGTCTCATAAATTCAGTTATAACATTTGCCAAGTAAAGAAATATGCAAAAGGAATTTGTGTTAAATATATATTTTTCTCTATCTAGTTTCCACTGTATCTCCAGCAGATCTTATTATTTACTTGCTTAATATTAGTAATGTACATAATTCATAAAAATCAAATCAATTTTATTATTTGGTGGCTGCTGTACAGAGAATAAACATAAAATGTTAGCCTAAACTTTAAGTTTTACCATTTTATTTAAATAATCAAATAAGAGGGAAGAATTAAGCTTCAGTAGTTGACAATTGGTGCTGATTCCCCTCACAGAGGACCTATTTCAGCACTTGATTAAGATGAGTTAAATAAATGTTTAGAAATATGTAAATATACCATAATAAAGAACAAAAAGTTACAAGAAGAAAATGCAGAATGAGCAGAGGTGTTGGACTAAATCCAGATAACTTCAAAGAGCTCTGTGACCAATAATGCTTTCAACCTCTTGTCCTGAGGTGTAAAAGCTAGAGGCCTATGAATCACCTATAGCTGTATGTCAAGTTTCATGTCCATTTGTGAGCATAGATGCACTATTTGGGTTATCTCAAATTCAATATATCTAAAACAGAATGCATTATTTCCCCAAACAGCTCCTCTACTGATTTTCCTAATTTTGCTAATAGTATTATTCATTATTATTCTTTAAGACCTTCCCAGAGTGAAAATCTCAGAATTATCTCTGATTCCTCTATTTCTATGACCTCTATATAAATATCATTCACCAAGACTTCCAATTTTCTTTGTACAATATCTTTTTAAACTATCACTTCCTTCTATTTACTTATTTTTAATTGAATTGATTGGGTGACATTGGTTATTAAAATGATATAGGTTTCAGGTGTACAATTCTATAATACATCAACTTTATATTGTATTGTGTGTTCACCACCCCAAATTAAGTCTCCTTCTGTTACCAGAGGATTGAATTCCTCTGTTGCTCCTGGGAGCGAGGTTCTTACAACAACTTCAGAAAATGAGTTTTCTAAGATTTGCATGGGAGGATGGTATGTGGAAAAAGGTTTTATTTGTGTGGAGTTACATTTCTCAGGTTCCAAAGTCCCCTGCCCCTTAAGCCAGTCTGGGAAAGGTGCAGTTGGGGTTCCAGCAGAGCCAGAAGGAAGGCCAGTGTCCAGAGTTTTCATTTTATGTTGTAGCCAGCGGTGGCTTAGTATCCAAGCTAATTAAAGTCCATTAGTCCATGTAAAGTCCCGAGTGCCATGTAGGTTCAGGGGAGCGTGTCCCTGCAACAGGAGTCACAGGAGCCTGGTGCCCTGAAGCCAAGAGCTAGAGAAGAAGGGAGAGAGGCTTCTTTGTCTAGAAGTTTAGCTATATATATAAAAGCCTAAGTGACCATTCGACTGGTAACTATGACGCACACTGACCACCAGGGGGCAGACGCTCTGACCTGTAGGTTAGCTTGCTGCTGGGGTCCAGCCAATTGGGACTGGGCTAGACGGGCCAGACATGCTCTAGAGCCCTCCTGCGGTCCCTCCCCGGCCCCGATCATGCATCAGTGGGGTCCCTTGGCCTGACCTGCGCCCTCTCCCAATCCGGGACCCCTCGGGGGATGTCCACAGGCCAGGTCAAGGGACCCCACTGGTGCACGAATCCACGCACCAGGCCTCTAGTATATTTAGATTTTGTATGTTTGCAGTGGCAATGCCCATTGTGGCCACTTATTTGTTCCCAGATATGACTGACAGACAGGTAGGTACCTTTCCACATCACTCAGACCTTCCTGAGCATGTGTCTAAATGGCATTTGTCCAGTCCCTTCCCCCATCAATCAGTGGGAACAGACTTGAATGGAGAGTGTTAAATGCAGTTTTTTGGCAAATCTGTATAAAATGGCATGCCGTTATTATTTGGTCTCCCCTTTCCTCCTTTCCTGTTAAATAATAACCAGGTTATTATAATAGCATCACTTCCATCACCATTTATTGCCCCTTTACCCTTTGCTGCCTCCTCTCACCCTCCTTTCCCTCTGGCAATCACCATCACTTCCTTTCCATTTCCATCTTGCCCCAGAAACAGTGTTCATCTCTAGACTAGCACAAAAGGATCTTAACCCATGTCCCCAAGGAAGGATGATTCCAAACGATTTACCAGACCCGTCTCCAGAAATTGACTATAATATTTTTTCTAACCTTATTTGTACTAGAGACACAATGCACGAGAAATTTGTACAAGAGTAGGCCTTCCTTCCCTCCGGCCGCCAGCAGGCACCCGGGACCCGGGCTTCCCTCGCAGCCCTAGCTTCGTCCAGAAGGTCGTCAGGTCTAATTAGCATATTACCCTTTTATTATTATAGATGAATACTTTGCTCTGTGTTCCTTACTATCCCCAAATCTCTTCATTCTTTTGCTTACACTGTTCTACTTTCCTGGAAGGCCCATATACTCTCTACTTAGCCATAATAATTCAACAAGCATTTAATGAGCGCCCACTCTGTGGCACTTATATACTAGGTACCAGAACTCAGACTAGGAGAGTCAAAGCTAACAAATCATTATAACAAAATGTGCTAAGTGCTCGAATAAAGGTAGGAATAAAAGAATATGTAGATGACTAGTTTGGTTATTAATTTAGTATAATTTGACCTGGGCTTTGAAAGAAGATGAGAAATAAATGAATGTGTATTAAATAGATGGGGTGGGAGAGTTCCAGGCAAAGAATACAGCATATACCCAATTACAGAGGGAAAAAAATGCATGGCATATCAGGAAACAAGGCAGCTGAAGTATAAGGTATAGGTGTAGAAAGAGAATGGTTAAAAAAGCATTGATAATGCTATACTACTCCCTCATATTCCCTCTCTTCGACTCTTAATTGAAGACACATTTTAAAAATTGAGAACTGATATCAAATTATTCCAGCCACCTCCCTGATTAAAGTTTATCTATAGTTGGATCATGTAAGAAGTTCAATCCTTTATCAACTTGGCTGACCCAATAACAACTTGCCATAGGCATTTCATCCCAAGATACCAGTTGATTCAGGCCCTCAACATGATTATGGCTTTAATATTGGGATTAGGGATTATTAAGGTATGGAGATTGAAAACTTTAAATCATTATATTTTCATAGGATTTGAGTACCAGAAGCAACCCTAGGTATCTTTTTGTCAAATGATCCATAACTATTTTCATTCTTATTCTGCTTTGAAAATGTGAAGCGAACTCCTGAATTCATTTTCAAGGGGTATAAGGAAACTGACTGACGCCCACAAACCAAGAGCCATAGTCTTTTTGGGGCCAGGAAGATTATTTCAGTTTGTGAAGTTAGGTAGGGGAAGAGGATACACCCAGTAAAGGGAGCTATAAACAAAGTAGTCAGATTTTAAAAAATTTTTTTTCAAGAGAAGCTGTAAATCCAGATTTGTGTGTGAATTTTGAAATGTTTCCTAAAATATTAAAAAATGTAAACGTATTGGTCATGCAAGACATGTTTATAAGCCATGTGAGACTGGGGTTGGCTATTTTTCCACCTCAGCTATTGATGAACACCCTAGGCAGTTACTTCTTAAATGAGAAAACTGAGGCCTACAGCTAAATGTCCTGTGCAAGATATACAGCTAATCAGAGTTAGAGATGGAAAGAAGCAGGTCTCTGACTCTGGGCTTCTGCCGCTACCTGACGGGAGCAGAATATAAAGAAGGTGACTAATATTTATTATGCGGACTCACTTATATGAGTAGGTTTTAACATCTATCTCATTTACTTCTGTATAACCTATTCAGGCCAGAATTGATCCCTATTTTTTAAAATAAAAAAACTGAGGCTCAAAAGCTTAACTAATTTACACAAGATTACATAGCACTAAAGCATCAGAACAAGGATTCAAATCTATACATGATAACCACAAGACCCATATCCTTTCTATGTTGCCTCCTATTTGCTTTCATTAATAGTGGGAGGTTCCAGGTAGAGAGGTGATAGTAAATAAGGGCAGAAGGTAAAGAACTTTAATTTGTACAAAATGGAGACCGAGATGATGGTTTTTGAGCAGAGGAATGACAAGAGCAGAACTATGATTTTGAAAGATAACTGGAGATCAAGTTTGAATGAAAAAGCAATTGAAAAATAGGGTCTGGAGGCAAGAATGAGCGCTCTGAGTTATTGCTAAAATTCTGTTGCAGAATTAAGAAAGGCGGGGCCAAACTATTGGTTGTGGAAATAAGCAGCAGCAGATCCAAGAGAAATGGACGAAGAAATAAGCCTGAGTAACAGGAAGGATGTTAATACCCTTTATAGAGGAGCCACTGAGGTGATGAGATGAGAAAAATAAAAGAAATATAAACACTAGTAGTCATGAAGCCATGTAGGCAAGTTTTTTTTTTTTTCTTTCTTTATAAATCAGGGAAGAAATCTAAATTATGATAAATCACGAAGCTAGATTACTATAACTGCAAGCTTGCAGTGAAATGTTAATGATGTGACAAATTTAAACAAACAACAACATAAATGGATATCTGAACAGATAGAAGGTATTCAAATTTATTCTGATTGGCTAAACAAAAGTGTCATGTAAGTAGAATGAGGGGGAAAAAATGCCATAGATGAGCGTACTGTCCATGAATTTTGTTTTACTGAACTTTTTAATGATTGAGAGTTATGGGGAGGGGTAGAGAACAGAAGTGGGGGAATTACCATTGAGAACTAGAATATAAATTAAATTCTAAATGGACTCATCTAAAAAATATGACAGCACTTTCTATAAATCAAATAAACAAAGTATGATGACAAATTATTATGGGTTTCTGCAGATTTGTTTGCATTTCTGCTCATCCTTACTTATAATTTCAGTAGCAACCCAGGAAAAACTAAAAAAGGAATAAACAGAGTTCAGGATAAATTACATGAGGAAAGTGAATGAATAAAGGTTAAATACAGCAGAGCAAAACAGATGTCACTAATACTTTCTCTATTCTCCCTTTTTATTTCCAACATGCTTCCTGGCCCCATGTGTTCCAAATCACAGGTGAGCGCCATTTCAATACACCACAGTCACCACCATCACAACCAACAAAAACCACCAAGGATGGCCAAAAAGAAATTTAATCTATTAAACGAAAGAAACACAATGTAAGAGAAAGCTCCAGAAAGTAATAATCTATCATGGGCATATACTTTCTGTGTTGTTCAGTTAAAATACAGTAAATTAATTATACAGATGCTCACCAAGAGGAACCTGGCCAGAGTTTATCTTGTTATCTAGTAGAGAAATTGCCTGACCTCTTCGAGCTGCCATTACCTGAAGTCTCCTTGGACTATTTTAATAGCCTCTACGTATCTTGTCTTCTTGCTTCCTGCCTTACCTTCAATAGCCTTCTCTCCACACAGAAGTCAAAGTCATCCCTTTGAAACATAAATCACATATCACGCCACCACACAAAATCCTTAAAGAGCTTTCCACGCTACTCAGAGTAAAAGCCAAGCCCTCAGTGTGGCCTACAAGTCCTACATGAAGTTGCCCCAGCTCACCTCTCAAACCTCATCGCTCACCGGTCTAGCCTGACAGCTCTGCTGTGTTCCCAGCATACCCAGCATGCCCCAGCGTGGGCACCTGCTCTTCACTAGGGCCGAAGCACTCTTCCTTCAGACAACTACACGACTGGCTCTCTCACTTTCTTCAAGTCTCTGTTCAAATTCTGCCTCGATAGATAAGACTTCCTGATCACGATCACTGTACCTAAAATAGCATTTCTCTCCACCACACCATCATCTTTCACTTCCCCATACCTGTCATGCTTTTAGTCGCTATATTTACTGCTGCCTGGTATTACGTACAGAGTTGACTATGTATCTACCCTCACTGCCAGTAAACATCAGCTCCATGTGGACAGGAACTCTGTTGTGTTCAACACCGTAATTGCAGGGCCTAGAACAGGACCTGGCAGGTAGATGGTGCAAAATGAACATTAGTCAAATACATGAATGGATTAAGTGCTGCTATTCGTTAGGCATATTCCCAACCCTTTCTATGTATTAACTCATTTAACTTTCATGGTACTCCACCACGTAGGTACTATAATTATCCCCATTTTACAGATGAGGAACGGAGGCACAGAGAATTAAAGCCCAAGTTAACAAAGCTACTAAGTTTGGGATCCAGGCTTTGAATCCAGGTAGTGCGTGCAAAGCCTATTGAACTATTGCTCAGGCTGTCGCAGACTAGGTGGCTTAAACAACAAATATATGTTCTTTCTCACAGTTCTGGAACCTGAAAGTCCAAGATCAAAATGCTGCCGGAGTAGATTTCTGGTGAAGCCTCTCTTCTTGGCTTTTAGATGGCTGCCTTCTCCCTGTATCCTCACACAGTTTTTTGCCAGTGTATGCCCTCCTAGTGTCTCGTCCTCTTCCTATTGCATTCACCCACATGACCTCATTAAACATTAATTACCTCCTTAAAGGCCCCATATCCAAATACAGTCACATTGGTGATTAGAGCTTCAACATGTAAATTTTGAAAGGACACAATTCAATCTATTACACCCATAATTTATGTCTCTGAAATATAGCTATTTTAAACATCTTTCTTTTTTATTCTGGAGAATCAAGTTTGTGGGGTTTTTTTTTTTTTGTTTTTGTTTTTGTTTTCTAGGTCTTTTTAGTTGAACTGAGGAGAAGAAACTTTCAGGACTCTGACTGGGCCCAAAGATCACCTGGCAAGAGAAATCTACTGAAATGGCTACACTGAGGATTTCAGAAACAACTTGTTCTCATAAAACACCAAATGATTGTGCCAAACATCTGTTAGTGCACTTCCAAACACCGTGCGTTAGCGGGCTGCAGCTCCGGGAACTGTGTTTATTTCTAACTCCTCCTACAAAACCAGCAGAAAACCATACTTCTTGTGAGTCCCGGATGGAAAGCTGCTCCAGTCTCCTCGCTGCTCCTGAAACACACCACGCAGGCTCCCACCCCAGGGCCTTTGCGCTCCCTGTTCTCGTTATCTGGCCTGCTTTCCCTCCAGGTAGCTTCATGACTCATTTTCCCCCTTATTTAGATTTTTTTCCAGTGTCATCTCCATGAGGTCTTGCTGAAACAATCTATTTAAAATTGCAAACATACTTTCCTTCTGCACTTAGCCTTACCTACTCTCTCTACTTAATTTTTCTCTGTGGCAGTTTTTTTGGGGAGTGAGAGGGAGGAGTCTAACTCTTCCCTCTAGAATGCAGGCAAGATGAAGGTGAGGATTTTTGTTTGTTTTCTTTACTGCTATTTCCCCAGCTCCTAGATAGTGCTGGCCCACAGGAGACACTCATTGCTGAGTGAATGAACTTCCCCAAGGTCACACAGCTGGTAAGTGGTCGAACTGGAGTTTGAACCCTGTCAGACACAAAAGTGTAAAATTTTAACTGTTAAATTATACTGTCCATAGGAACGAACAATTCTTAAGTACAAATCTGGTCAAAGGATTCCACTGCTCTTCTCTGACACAAACAACAGACTGCAAATAGGAATGGAGAAAATGCCCATCTTCAAATAATCTCTACAGAAACAGAAATTAATATTCCTTACAAGCATAAATTGTAAAAATTCATTCTTTTTAACACTATAGGCAACTGGCCATCTGTAAAATTAAGTATTTTGTTTCCAGGGCCAAAGATATTTCAAAGGTGAACAACTGAGTCCAGATTCCATTTTTTGTTGGATAGATACAAAATTGATTGTAAGGTTTTCCCAAAAGATGTTAGAATTTTATCCCTAGCCTAAATAAGTGATGTCCTTTATTCATTCATTTACTTACTTGCCAAATATTTACTAACCACCTAATCTGACCAGGCACTCTTCTAGGCAATAAGTATACAGCAGGAACAAAACAATTCTTCCATCTCTGAAGGGGAAACAATAAAAACAAAGCTAAAGTTAAGAAATGTATTAATGCCATAAAAAGCACTGGTTTTGATAATAATGGCCGTTGGAATTCATCCCTAAATAAGTCAGACTACAGTTTTATCATGGTGGCAAAGAGCTCAGACTCTGGAGTCAGAAGTTTGAAACCCCATGAAGAGCTGGGCCCTGGACAAATTAACTCCTCAACTTGCAATTTCATAACTTGGGAGAAACAGAACCCATCCCGCAAGGCTGATGGGAAGATTAAAAGAGAAAACGTGCAAGAAAGCACTTACTAGTAGTACACTGCAGACTAAATAATAAACATTAATTAATCCTATTGTTATGATTGGAATATGTAAGACAACCTAATTCTTCCATTGCATGAAGACAAAGCTAAAGCCATAGGAAAGTCATGGGCTTTACATTTAAAGGTAGTTTCTTTTCTCTTACGGGGGAAGCTGTCCTGAGTCATTCATTAATTCATTCACGTAACAAATATTCATGGAGCATTTAATGCATGCCAGGGATTTGGCTAGTTCCTGGGAATACAGCTGTTTGCAGGAAAGACGTGGTCTCTGACCTTTTGACGTGTAACTTGCCACATTATCAGAAGTAGTGGCTATCAGGAGAGCAAACTGAAGCCATGCCTAGCTTTGTCAACAATAAACTGTGACTTGGAAAGAAACCAATATTTACCACGTCCTATTATAGGCGGCTCCTCTAGGGGGGCTTTGCACTCAGAGAAAGCCCAATGCCCAAGGTTCACTCGCAGGGGCAAGGTTGGGAGCACCTGGGAGCAAAGCAGGAGCGAGCCCAGGAGCCTGTTCGGGTCCTCTCATCCTTCTGCTTCCAAAATACACTAGCCTTGGTTGAATCTAAGTTTCTTGAGGGTAAAAAACAAAAAAACAAAAACAAAACCCACAGCCTACCAAAGTCCATGGCACATCCTAGATACTTTATAAACAAATTTCAAATGAACTAATAAATATTCCAGGTCTTCGCTGCTGCCATCCTAGGCCATGATATAACCATCTCTTTCTTTTTTTTTTTTTTTTATTGATTTTTTTACAGAGAGGAAGAGAGAGGGATAGAAAGCTAGAAACATCGATGAGAGAGAAACATCTATCAGCTGCCTCTTGCACACTCCCTACTGGGGATGTGCCCGCAACCAAGGTACATGCCCTTGACCGGAATCGAACCTGGGACCTTTCAGTCCGCAGGCCGACGCTCTATCCACTGAGCCAAACCGGTTCCGGCACCATCTCTTTCTTGTGCTACTGAAATGGTCTTCTGACCGGCCTCTCAGCTTTGGCCCCACTAGTCTGCTCTTCAAACAATCATCAGAGTTATCTTTTCAAAGGTAAGTTAGGTCACTACGTTTATTGACTAAAGGGCCCCAAAGTTTCCTATCCCGCTTAAGAGCCAATACCCTCCCCAGGCGATCCGGCTCCAGCCCGCCTCCCAGGCCCGGGGCTGCCCGGCACCGGCGCCAGCCTCCGCCCGAACCGGGTCGGCCCCGCTCTCCGGCCGCAGCGCCCCCTCCCGGGCTCCCTGTGGGCCGGCGCCCTCCCCCGCTCCGGCCACCGAGGTTCGAGCAGCCTCCTCCACAACTGCTGTCCCAGGTGCCAGCTTTCATTTTCTTCTCCCCGTCCTCATCGTTTGACATTATCTTGACGTGTCAAGTGTGGGTGTCCTTCTGCCGTGTTTCCACCAGGAACCTACCGGCTCGGTGAGAACCCGGTTCCCCGTTTCCTCCCGGTCACAACGAGTGCCGAGTTACTAAATGAATGGACTCCCCTGCCGGTCTCCGGTTCTCTTTAGATTGTGGAAACACACAAGCACCCGGGGACGAAAAGGAGGTCCCGGAACCGTGTCCCCGCCCCACCTCGGCGGCCCCCAAGGCAGGCCTCGCGCGCCCCGCCCAGGCCCGCCCCCGGTTTTCGCGCGATTCCGCCCGGCGGCCGCTGGAGGGCGCGCTTCGCGGGGCGGAACCTCCTCTGCGCCTCCCTGCCCGCCCCTCCCACCGCCGTTCACCTGCTCCTCCCTCGGCCTCCGCCAGGGGGCGCGCCTCCGAGGTCCGGTCCTCCGCCGTCGCCCTCAGCACCTCCAGCACAGTCTCCGGCGGCAAGTCGACCAGTTGCTCCCACACGGACTCCGTGTAGAAGTCCACTGTGTGTGCATCGGAGATGGACAGGGCTTGCCTCAGGAACCGCAGCAGCCCCTGCAGCTTGGCACGCAACGTGGACAAGTCCTGGGCCACCGGCAGCGGGCTGGAAGCCGCCATGACGCTCCCCGGCCCGAGCTGTAGGTGGCGCCCACGGGGTCGCGAGGCGGGGGCTCCGCTGAAAGTCGCACAGGCCGGATCAGTCGAGCTCCGATCTAACACTGCAGTTGGGCGATGGATTGCTTCTGCCTGGTGACGTACTTTGACAGCGACCTTGGTGATTTTTTTCCGGCGACGCGCTTGGTAAGCCATGGCGCCCATGAGGCCGGCACCGGGGCGGCGGAAGGGGAGTTTTGGGACGCCCGGCGAAGGGTTTTCTCCGGTGGGATTCAAGAATAAGAATGTGAAACAGAGGACGTGGCGACCCAACCATCTGCAGGCCTTCGTGGGGAGCGTTCGCGAGGGTATGTAAGAAGGCGGCCTTCCCAGTCCCCAGGCCTCTGAGCTCAGAGAGGACGCGACCCAGCGGTGCAGGGAAGCTGGATTCAGGAACTGGACCGGGCCCTCCCTGGGGCGGAGGGAGGCATTCCTGAGCCAGCTGAAGCCTTGGGGTCTCTGCTCCCGGTGGGAAGACGAGGCAGGGTTGATGGCCGTCTTTCGTCATCTTCCCCCACTTATCTTCGTTCTTGTTCAAAACTCTTCCTCCATATTTACCCCACGAAAGCGTAAGCAGAGAGCATCCACGGTGCCACTTGTGGACGTGTTATGTGTATACCTTGGTGCCTGTATTACCGAAAAGGATAGAAAGGAGGATAGGGCCAGAGATCTGCCCCATACCCTTGCTGATTACAAATAACCCAGAGCCCTCCAGTCTTCTTTCACCGATCTTCCTTTCCTTGGCTTTGGTTTGTGTTTGTCAGTTTGTCCTGTTGTCTGGAAGTTCCCTCAGATCTCGTTTGGAATGCATACATCTTAAGTTCAGGTAGCTGTTCAGAAAGTCATGCACCATCTTCTCTCTTTTGTGTTGAGTTACTTTTAAAAGTAAGTCGTACAGTAGTTTCTCTAAGGTAAAAATATTAGTCGTGAGCTGTATTTTTTAAGGATTTATTGAAGACCTAGATTGAGTCTTTTAGATGAATTAAGGAATTTGTTTTGATTTGTGAGTGCAATAAACTGGAGTCGTGCAACGCTCTAGTCATTTTGCCTTATTTGAGATTCTTGCTTGAAGTGTCTGCATGACTAAGTTTGCCGGTCTTTTGCAAAGGATCAACATACTGTTCACTCCGTTAGTTTAAACTTGTTTTCTTGAAATGACCTTTCAAAGCAAAACAAAGTAATTCTAGCATCTGAATATGATGATGGAAAAGTCACAGCTACATTTTTTCATGCCACTTATTTTCTGAGAAAGCAATTAACGATTTATGTTCTTCAATGTAGGACAAGGCTTTGCATTTCGAAGAAAATTGAAGATTCAGCAAAATTACAAGAAATTGCTATGGCGGAAAAACAAGGCTCAAACCTCACAGGAATCCCAATTCAGAGATCGATATCCCGATCATCTGAAACATCTTTATTTAGCTGAAGAGGAAAGACTCAGGAAGCAGCGTAGAAAAGTTGAGCAGCCTTTGTCAGAAGAACAAGTTAATCAGGCTTTGCCAACAGAACAATGTAACATTGACCAGACTTTGTCTGAAGAACATTGTAGCATTGACCAGCCTCAGCCAGAAGAACAATGTAAAGAAGAAAGGGTAAAGTATGTATTTTCTTATTTTGAAATCCTTTGTTTTAACTTTAAGTAGTATTTTATGAAATTAGACAATTTATGTAGAAATTGGAATTGTTATTTGAGGCATTTTAGAAGTCACAGTTGTAATTAGGCGATAATTTTTTCATGGAGGCGCTTTTTTTCAATCTTAAATGACTGAATTAGGCTAGGTTAGCTTAGTTGAAGAAGTAATGGAATGGGTATTAAAATATCTGGGTTTTAGATTTCAGCCTTTCAAGTACATTAACTTACTTGGACTGTGGTTAATGCCTGTTGTTAATATATGTTTTTTTAAAAACTAATTTTTGAGAGGTATAGTTTGGTGGTTAACAGCATGAATGGACTCGAGCTGGACTTCTCTAAAATGGAAATTATAATAATAAGTATTTAATTCAGAGTTGCCATGTTGTACCTCTCCAGAATGAATTATTCTCAGACTCTGGTGTCCCTGACCTATCGTGACATTGTTAATACTAAATGAGTTCATTTGTTATAAAGTACTTTAAAAAGTATATGGTACGTGAGAAGTACCACGTGTTAGCTACTACTGCTGCTACTACTATTATTAATCCAGATTTTTCCCCCCACAGGATGTGGATTTAGTATCAGTTCAAAAAGAAACAGCATAGCACCTACACTTTGGTTTTATAAATGCTAACTCATAAAGCTTTCTCTGCACATATCTCAAGTTAAAAAAAGATACTAAAACCTAAACTTGCAGAGAAGCTAGGTGTTACTTGGGACCATAACCTTTAACTTCACTAAAATTCTGTCCTTTCAAATTGGAGTTATTTGTGCTAAACATAATAGGAACTTGGACCCCAGGAAAGAGTGTAGTTGGGGATGAAGACAGAGACACTAAAAATTCAGCTTTTCAGTAGGCTTGTCCATCAATGGGTGTAAAGGTTGGCAAAAAAAAATAGCACTAGAAATGGAGGAATGAATCATTTCCAGTGATAACTGAAGTGAGGAGAGTTTAATCATGACACAGAATTCTTTGGTTAAAATAATATTTTTAAAGATTTCTTATTTTGAAGGGAAATGTTGTCACTGAAGAAGTTAAATAGAACTGCCTTAATTGGAGAAAGAGGGGAATAATACAGTGACAGGTTTGTCAATATAGGAAAATTGTGCAGAGTAGGGATTGGTCAACTCAAATACTATAAAGTCCAAGAAAACAAGACTGAGAGCAGGTCTTCTGGGTTTGTGCTCTAGGCAGTTATTAGTGACCTAGTAAAGAAGATTTTCAATAGATAACCCTGATGAAATGTTTACCCTTACATGTAGCATCCAAAGCCATGGTCATGGATATGATTATCCAAGAAGAACATGGGGACCAAAGAGAGAAACACTTGGGGGGAAACCTGGGGTTAGAAAGAGAAAGAGGCTCTAGCATAGCACACAGAAGGAGCAGTTAGAAAGGATCAGGGCGAAAGGATGTCACCAAAACTAACGGAATGGAATTTTCAAAAGTAGTTAGTGGTCAATTAATTGAAACTGAAAAGTGCCCAGTGACTTGGTCATCATATTTGGCTAAAAGACCATTACTGTTTTGGCATGGGTAGTTTGATTACAATGTGAGAGCAGAAATCAGATTACAGAGTTGAGTGAAGATGAAGTGCCTATCTTAGTCTAGGCACTATTCTTTCTAGATACTTGACCACGAAAGGATGAGGAATAAGAGATTGTAGTTAGAAGAGGATCTAGAGTTTGGTGATGGATAATTAGTGCATTTGTTTACTTTAAGAAGGTAGCTACTGAAATATTTTATACTATGTTTATGAAGTTGGTATAGTGAAAAGTTGAGAAACAGGAAAAAGGAAGGTTATTAATGAATCAGATAGCCTGAGGAAATGGATGGAGTCTGGGTCTAAGTGGTTGAATTATCTGTGACAGGGTGGGATACCTTCAGAGACATGAGAAGTACTTCAAGATAGAATAGTTCACCCTGGCCAGTGTGGCCCAGTGGTTGGAGTGTCGCCCCACACACATAAGGGTCATGAGTTCCATTCCCAATCAAGGGCACTTTGTGGTTCACTGTCCGACCCAGGGGTGCCTATGGGAGATAGCCAATTTTCCCCCCTCCCCCCCCCTCCCCTCTCTCTCTCTCTCTCTATCCCTCCCTCCTTTCTTCCTCCCCTCCTTCCTTCCTTCCTTCTATCTCTGAAAAACAATGGAAAAAATATCCTCAAGTGAGGGGAAAAAAAACAAAAGATAGAATAGTTCTAAGTGGACTTGTGGTCATTTATGAACAAGTAGGTGAAGTGGAATAGAGATGAAGTGGTCAAAGAACTTTGGGATTAAAGTTCATATCCACCTACAACTTCCGTTATGACCTTCGATTTAATGCCTTCTTCAGTCTGTCATTCCTGCCATTCATATGCTGGTTTCCTGTTGTGTTTTTTAGTGTGTGTGTGTGTGTGTGTGTTGTGTGTGTGTGTGTTTTTTTGTTTGTTTTTTTACATTCTAGGATCTTTCAAATCTTTCTGTATTTTCCCTGGTTGAAATATTTCTCCAAGAGTCTCCAGTTACCCCTTGTAATCTATCTTGAAAGTTATAACTGTATTTTTAATACTGTTATTTGTATATTTTATCAATAAGATTAATGTCCTCTTTCTTTCCTCTTATCTCTTCCCCCTTCTATTAATTTGCATTAGTGAGATTTTAATATACAAGTACTATATTTGACATACTTGTCATAATTTCGGTTATATTGTTTTTAATCTTTACAACTTATTTTTCTTTATCTTATAAAGCTTCATTACTATTCCAAAGAAAAATAAAAAGAAAACATCAAATCAAAAAGCACAAGAAGAATATGAACGGGTACAAGCTAAGCGTGCTGCTAAGAAACAAGTAAGATCTTTAAAAATATTCAGATTCCTATTTATGCTAAATGTATATATAATCTGTGTTTCTTAGTGTGGGGAACATAGTATGCCCTCTGTAAACATTTGTTGAATGTATGATCAGAGTTGGAGAATTTTAACATATTCAGATTCCTTGATTGTTTATATTATCCTTGAAAGGTGGTCAGAAATAGAATTTTAAAGATACTGCGTAGAGGTTAATGATATGAGCTTCTGGGATAATGTTTACTAAGAGTTTGGTCTAGGAACTGGCACTTTTAACAAGTACCTCAAGAGATTCTTATGAATAATAAAATTTGAGAACCACTGATGTAAGAAAAATATAGATTACTTGCATAATTTTACATTGAAGCAAGTAAAAGCCAGAGGGGAAGTGAATACAGTATTTCTTTACTATAAAGAGTTAGTCTTGCTAATTGAAAAGCCTACTAGAGCCCTGGCCGCCAGGTAGTTCAGTTGGTTGGAGTGTCATCCCGATACACTAAGGTTGCAGGTTCGATCCCCAGTCAGAGCACATACAACAAACAACCACTGAATGCATAAATAAGTGGAACAACATATTGATGTTCCTCCCTCCCTTCTTCCCTCCCTCCTTCCCTTCTTCCCTCCCTCCCTCCTTTCCTCTCTTCCTCTCTCAAAAATAAAATAAAAAGTCTATGACATTAACTTAGCAAAACATTACCACTCTCTGTAATCATTCAGAAACCCACAATTAGAATAGACTTTTTCTAATGAGGAAAACAAAATTATCTACAACTTCAACAAAATCGGCCTTTTGTTTAATCTGATTAACTTTGAGTTTTTGTATTGAAGCTTTATTAATTTAGCACTTTAAAAAGGATAGCATATCAGTGATGGCACTGATTTAGAATTTTTTTGTGTTTTAGCTTTAGAATTTGGAAATTTCTGGAAGTTTCACATCTAAAATTTTATGATTATTCGTAAACTGGCGGCAGACTAGGATGAAGCAGAAACATTTCACCATGGAAATAGTGGACCTTTGTTTCATAGCTTGTTACTTTCTGCTTTTTCCTAACCAAGCATCTGATATCTGCCACCTTGGGAAACAGTATACCAGATGAAGTACAGTAAGGACCATTGTACTGTAAAACATTTAATGTCTTAAAATTTTCTTTACATAGATAAATGCTAGGACTTTATAATTATGAAAATTGACAGTCTTTTAGATTTCAAATGTTAATACCCAGCATCATTACTTATGAGAAATCAAAATTAAGAACATTAATTAAATAAGAACCCATAATTAATAGTAAGACTACTTTCCTTTTACTTTGTTTAGTGAAACTCCACATACCTAAATTCCCACAAATAAGTTCCAGATCTTGATGTGCTTTTTAAAATAAATGAGGTACCATACCATGTAAGAACAAATTTAAGTGACAGTGGTGTAGCATAATAGAGAGTTGCTCAGACTTTGAATTCACAAGATCTGGATATGAGACTTGGCTGTACCAGTTATTTGGAATTTGGGGCAAATCACTATCCATATCACTGAGCATCAGCTCCTTGTCTGTAAGATGAAGATAAAAAATCTAGATAACACTTTTAAAGAATGAAATGTACTATGATGTATGTGAAAGTACTTGGTTGAATATGAGTGACCATACAAATGTAAGGCTGTCATTTGAGGGCTATATGTGTTACAGGGGAAATTGAAAAACAGTCCATATATTGCATTATTAAAGAACTTTTGTTTTAACTTTTATATTTGATTTAGTAAATGTTATAGTGCATTTTAAGTAGTGCTTTTTGGATCTATACACTATATAACGGAATCATTTTCCTTAGACTCGAATGAACTTGAGTCTTTCTCTTAGCAAATGAAATGAGCATGATCATTCTTAAATGCTTAAAAATCATAATGCCTAGCACAGTGTTTTACACATATACGGTATATAACCAAACATTTTTCTGGAATTAAATCTGTCAGGTGGCAAATTAAAAAGAATATGAGATATTCTGGAAATGAAGGTTTTAGTGTTACATGACTAGATAAAGTCACTTTTAACTCTTAAATGGTTCTAGTTAAATGATGAAATCATTTCATAAAGATGCCTTTTGTGCTCTGACTTTATTTGCATACAGATAATTAAAATTATTTAATAACTTTATGTAATAGCATGTATTATAGTGCATACTCTTTGCCTTAACATTTAACATTTGAAAATAAAAGAGACAGACCTAAAGTTTTAGCATGGTGATACCTGTTTCAACACAATTTTGGAACTATATTTACTGTTTGTTACTAATGAAAATTACATATGTTAATTTCAGGAATTTGAGAGGAGAAAGCAAGAGAGAGAAGAAGCTCAAAGACTCTACAAAAAGAAGAAAATGGAAATGTTTAAAATATTGAGCAAAAAGACTAAAAAGGGCCAACCAAACTTAAATTTACAGATGGAGTATCTTCTAAAAAAAATACAAGAAAACAATTAAATCAGACACTTTATATTAAGTCAAGGGGTAAAATACCTGCTGCCTATTGAGTTCTTTTGTATATGTAATGCACTTCCTAACAATTCACTAGGTTTGTCAATATAAACTGGATTGCTAAGCTATACTAAATATAAAATGTCCAAAAATTTTTGTTCATTTATATAAAGGAAAATTTTCTACATATACTCTGCATAATATCATTTGCTTTCTATTTATTTGCCCCTGAAGGAAGGGTTGCTTGAATGACTGAAAGAACCTGCTATTTGGGTGATAGTACTTTTGTACCACATAAATTCAGATGAAATAAAAATGTTTTTAAAATGGAGCAGAGCTTTCAATGGAGCATTTCAATGAAAATTTTTAATTTAGTAAACAACTGTTATGGCTTTAAAATTCATTTTAATAATGGAGGCAGTGATTCTCCTTGGATGTTTTTATTTATTTATTTTTAGACTAAGCACATGTTATAGGGGAGTGGGCTTTCTAGAAACCTGAGAACACGCTACGCGATATCTTCTGTCCCCACCATTTAACTATGGGGCATTCATAAAGCAGAGTTTGGTGTAAAAACACAGAAAGCCTGATACTTATAAACATTCCCAAAGTGGGAATACATAGCTTATTAGTGTCAGATCTTAGGAACTTGGCAGTGTCACACCAATAATTAAGCTGTCCAGGTCAAGTTATTGTGTAAGACATTGTCACTGGAACATTACTCTGTTATCTCTGTGTATACTTGTGAACCGAGACACAGTGCTGAAATACTGCTGCTCCTGCCTCCTTGCAATCTTTGCAAAATAAGAAAGCCTTCACTGCCATCATTTTTATGATATTTGTAAAACATTGCATAATAAAGTCTATAAAATAATAAGAGATACAGCCTGAAATTGCATTAAGGTTTGAGGAGTCCTTGCATTCTACTGATCACTCCGCATTTAAAAGTGTAATAGATGCTGAGGAAGCAACTTATTAAAGAAAGGCAATCTTTAATTGCAGTGAAAATGCTTAAAAATTTTCAGTGCATAATATTGCATTTAAAGTAACTCAGAAAACCTACATTTGGCTACATTAGTGAAGACAGTACATTATGAAGCAGAGTAAAATATTTTAATTCCTTTATAATGATTTTGCTTGTGTTTTACTTCTAGACACTTTATCAGGGTAGGACAAAACAGGAGATCTAGTCCTTTTGAGAGTAAAAATTAAGTTTATTTTAACAAGTTTGTTGTTGAGCAGTTGCTATATATGCAAGGTCCAGGTTAAGGAGTTACTCATTAAAAAAAAAAAAAAAGATTCTCCAAGGATCTTATAGAGCTGTGGTCGGCAAACTGCGGCTCTTTGGCCCCTTGAGTGTGGCTCTTCCACAAAATACCACGGCCTGGGCGAATCTATTTTGAAGAAGTGGCGTTAGAAGAAGTTTAAGTTAAAAAAATTTGGCTCTCAAAAGAAATTTCAATCGTTGTACTGTTGATATTTGGCTCTGTTGACTAATGAGTTTGCCGACCACTGTTATAGAGCAAATGCCAAGTAAGGTTATAGGACAAAAAGTAATCAGTAATGATCAGGTACAAAACAAAGACTCAGACTTGAGTGCACCAGAGAATCTCCTAGAGAGCTCACAATGCACATTCGAGGGCCCTACCCCAAGATTTGGATAGCATAGATGCGCTCAGTAATACATATTTTAACAACTATTAAGACATTCTGTTGTGGTTGGTCTTTAGACCACACTTTGCAAAGCATTGGACCCAGGCCCTAGAAGAGAGGTTTCATCTCATTGAAGACATCAAGGAAAGTTTCATGTATGAGATGGCATGTGAGAAAAGCCTTCCAGAATGAGAAGAGAATTAGAGGTGACAGCATGAAGAAAATTACAAAGGGAACAAAACTTATGGTGAATTTAAAAGTCTAAAGAGTAGTTATGTTACCTGTATATTATTACTGATGGGGGATTCACACTCAACTTCCCATTCCTGTTGTTTCCTTCCTTATGGAGGGGCACCCTCAGCCCAACATGGTGTCTACTTTTCTGCCCAGGGAGGTAGTGACTTAAGTTTGGGAGGAGGACCTGGCCTGTCTGTACAGTGCATGTACTCTTGATTACTATTTTTATACTGAAAATTGTAAAGAACAGGCTGTATTGATGGGTAGTGGGGATGGAGATGGAGGCAGAGCAGGGCAGAGACCTCGTGTTTTGTAGAAGGAAGCAGCTAAACCTCCCAATTTGTGCTGTATGCTCGAGTACAGTGAGAAGTAAAGCAGGAATGAAATCTGAGGGAACACAATATACAAGTGGAGAAGCATTGGGTGGCCAGAGCTTGTTTCACACTTTCATGTGTATTCAGGGAGTTTTGATCTTGGCAGTTTGTAGAAGCTTATATTGGGCCATTAATTTTATTTTTATTACTGCAGTAGGCTTTTAATTGCTGCGGTTTTGGCAAGAGGGTTTCAGCCTTAGGGCACATGGGGTTTTAACATGAAATGTAAGGTAGCTTTGTCCACAGAAAATTGGTTATTTCTAGAGACAAGGTGAAATACTGGGCCTTAAGCAGAGAAGTGCACAGACCTCAACAAAGAAGCAGGGTTGGGGCGTGGGAGGGTGGAGACACAAGCTTCAGCAAAGTCACAGAACGTGTCACTGTGGCTCCCACATATGCTGGCTTCCTGGATGGCTGCAGCCAGTGCCAGCTAAGATGAGACTTGGTGAGCTGCCCTGGCTTTGCTGGCATTAACAGGCGTTGGCATGGTTAGGCAGCTTTCAGGGTGCAGGCTTGACCTTGACCTACATTTTAATTCATTAGAGGCTGCAGGGACATGGGAAAGCAACTCATTTGAGGAAAGGATTTAATGTCAGAAAAAAAAAATACTGTAGATATGCTAAACATTAATGACTCAATATTTGCTACTTTAAATTTCAAGGCAGAAGACTGTATGCCATGTGGATTTCTAGAGAAGTTCAAGTTTAAATTGCTCATGCCAGTCGTTAAAATGCAATGTAAAACAGGAAATTTTGACTATAAAGAGATTTTTAAATATCCTAGAGAGATTGTGATTGGTACTGCATCACTGCTTATCTATCCTTTGCAAGATAGCATTAGTGTCTCAAATGACACAGAGAAGATAGTTTGCCAGGCTAAATGCATGGTGATAAATTTAACTTCTTTTTTTAAAATATATTTTTATTGATTTCAGAGAGAAAGGGAAAGATAGAAACATCAATGATGAGAGAGAATCATTGATCAGCTGCCTCCTGCACGCCTCTACTGGGGATCGAGCCCACAACCCAGGCATGTGCCCTGGACCGGAATTGAACCTGGGACCCTTCTCCCGCAGGCCGATGCTCTATCCACTGAGCCAAACTGGCTAGAGCAAATTTAACTTCTTGATAAGAATTTTTTTCCAATTTAGTTTTAGTGTGCAGGTCATGGACTCTGGCACATACTGATTGGCATTCCGAGGAGGAAAGCCCTTGACAGCTAATCCTTCCTACAGATTCATGAGTTTCTACGATAGGGTTTCTGCTATTATTGCCTTTGGCAATTTTCTGGGAACATAATTTTGTTCAGGATTACTGCTTGTTAAATTTTGTAGAGGTTAGGCAAGTGTTATGGTGAATTTGGGTGTTCTATTCTTTGGACCTTTTAAAAATTGAGACACATCATAGACTTACTGTGGAGTTAATTTAACTTTTAAGGAGCTGAATGATTCACATCTATTCCCAAGAAAGACACACAGGCTGCAGCTGCTATAAAAATCCATCTAGGCCATTAAGAACATTTCTGGTTGTGAGTGAACAAAATAAACTGGGAAGGACTTTATTTTCATTGGACTTTTACCTTATGAGGGCAAGAGAATTTGATTCTGGGTTTTGGTATTTTGGTCTTTGAATACTAACTTGAAAGGTATTTAATATATAGAGTTAATTTCCCCCCTAGGAGTTTGAATAAGGGGAAATACTTATACTAAAATATTTTGATATCTTTCTGTATTTGGACAATTCCCATGGAGAACACCTGATTGAATCACCCATGGAACCGAAGGAGAGTCCTGCATCAGAGATGCACATCTCATGGGCCTAGTGACCCAGGTTTTTACAAGTGGATTTATTGAGGTATGAAAGATTGACCATATTTAAAGAGTATAATCTGGTGAGTCTGGGTACATGTATACAATGATGAAACCACCTCTATAATCAGAAATTCATTACCATCATCTCCAAAAGTTTCCTCATGGCCCTTAGTAATTAAACATCTTAGTGGCTCTCAAACTGGTCCCAGGCACCCACCGATCTGCTTTCTGTTACTATAGATAGTTGATATTTTCAAAAATTTTATAAAATTGGAATAATATACCATGTACTCTTTTTTTTTTTGGCCTGGTTTCTTTCAGTCAGCATAATTATTTTGAGATTCATCCATGTTGTTGCATTTATGAATAGTTTATTCCTGTTTATTCCTGAGTATTCCATTATGTGGATATACCAGTAGTTGTTTATCCATTCACCTATTGATTGGGGTTGTTTCCAGTTGGGGGCTCTTACAAATAAAGCTACTATGAACATTTGTATATAGGTCTTAATTCTCTTGGGTAAATACTTAGGAATGGAATGGTTCCATCATATGGTAGGTATATATTTAACTTTTTAGGAAATGTGACATCGGTAAAGAGATTGGGTACTGAAAAAATGGCTACCTGCTAAAACTGAGGAAGGAACCTATGAAATCAAATTATATCTATTTATAGGGCATATCTTCCAATTTCTAATGGATGCAAATGTGACTTTATATCTATTTGTAGGGCAGGCCTTCCAATGTCTAGTGTGTGCAGATGCTACACTGCACTTGGCACTGCACTTGGCACTCTTTTGGAGTAACCATGACACACATACATTCCAATAAATAATGTTCCAGTCTCAGCTGACTCATCTGGGTCAACCAGTATGGTCTTCCTAAAATACAAATGAGCCCTAGCTTGCTTGGCTTGGTGGACAGAGTGTCAGCCTGCAGACTGACGGGTCCTGGGTTCAATTGGGTTTGATTCTAGTCAGGGGCACATGCCTGGGTTGCAGGATAGACCCCCAGTAGAGGGTGTGCAGGAGGCAACCGATCGATGATTCTCTCTCATCATTGATGATTCTATCTCTCTCTCTCTCTCTTTTTTTTTTTTACTTTATGAAATGATAGGTATTTTTTTCCCTTTCCTACCATTTATTTCTTTTTCTTTTTTTATTGTTTAAAGTATTACATATAGTAGTACATATATCTCCTTTTTTCCCCCCCATTGACCTTCCCCCAGCCTCCCCTACCCACTGTTGCATGCCCTCATCCCACCTCCCAGTGTCTTGTGTCCCTTGGTTGTGCTTATATGCATGCATACAAGTCCTTTGGTTGATCTCTTTCCCCCCTTCTCCAAAACTCCCCAGCCTTCCTGCTGTAATTTGACAGTCTGTTTGGTGTTTTACTTCCTCTGTATCTATCTTTTTATTCATCAGGTTATAATGTTCTTTATTTTCCATAAATGAGTGAGATCATGTGGTATTTTTCTTTCATTGCCTGGCTTATTTCACTTAGCATAATGCTCTCCAGGTCCATCCATGCTGCAGCAAATGGTAAGAATGCCTTTCTTTTTTATAGCAGCGTAGTATTCCATTGTGTATATGTATCATAGTTTTCTAATCCACTCATCTGCTGATGGGCATTTAGGCTGTTTCCAAATCTTAGCTATGCTGAATTGTGCTGCTATGAACATAGGGATGCATATATCCTTTCTGATTGGTGTTTCTAGTTTCTTGGGATTTATTCCTAGAAGTGGGATTACTGGGTCAAATGGGAGTTCCATAATGATGATTCTGTCTCTCTTTCCCTTCTCCCTTCCTCTCTGAAATCAATAAAAATATTTTAAAAAATACAAATGTTTTTTTAGCTAGCAGTATTGGGAACAGTAAGCTTCTAGTTTTCATTTTTTTAAAAAAGACACTCATATCTCTAGGTATTCATATAACATTCTACATTTGAGATTTGGAGTCAGCAGAAAAGAAAGAAGGAATAGGAAAAACATTTAAAATCATATTAAATGTTTGCATGGAAATTACTCACATTTCTACTTATAAGCTGTGTGATTTTGCAAAATGACTTTCTGTCTCTGTGCCCCAGTTTACCTATCAGTAAAATAAGCATAATTGATTCCACAATGAACAAAACAAACTGATGAAGAAAATATATTCACAGACATAGAAGCATGGAACAGACTATTGAATCTCAGAGGGAAGGTGGGGGTGGGTGGGAGGAGATCAACCAAAGAACTTGTATGCATCTGTGCATAACCTATGGACACAGACAATAGGGTGGTGAAGTCCTGGGGTGGGAGGCGGGGGCAGGCTAGAAGGGATCAATGGGGGAAAAAAGGAGACATATATAATCTTTCAACAATAAAGATTTTTTAAAAGATTAAATGAGCATCCTACCTAATAAAATAGTAATATGCAAATTGACCACACCTTTGCTACGCCAAAGCCACTCCCACCAGCCAAAGCCACACCCACCAGCCAAAGCCACACCCACCAGTCAAAGCCACGCCCAACAGCCAATCAGGGTGAGTATACAAATTACCCAACAAAGATGGCGGTTAATTTGCATACGCTGAGGGAGGGAGGAGTGAAGACTGAAGACAACTTAGAAGGAAGAGGGAGGAAAAGTGGAAAGCAAGGTGGCTGCCAAAGGGAAAGCCCAGGCGGGGCGGAGCGGGGCAGAACGGGGCGGAGCGGGGCGGAGCGGGGCGGAGTGGGGCGGGCGGTAGTGGCGAGCAGGTGCAGGCGCGGCAGCCACAAAGGCGGCGGCAGTGGCAGTGCACATGGCTGCAATGGCTGCTTGCAGGATTCTTATTGCAAATGGGCTACTAGTAATAATATAGGTTTACAACTTATTTTCTAAAATCTTTGGGTACAAGGCTATTTCAAATTCAGGATGTTTTGAATTTTAAATAGGTAATTTACTGCAAACATTATCTCTATAATAAAGAGCTAGGGTGTAACAACCGATCAGGACCAAAGGCTGACCAACCAGAAGTCAGCCGCTGGGTTGCCATGGTGACCCAGCGCTGACTACTGAGGCTGCAGGCCCGGTGACTTAGCAGTGACTGCTGAGGGGGCTTTGAATCAGGCCCAGAAAGAGACCTGAAGAGAGAAGCAGGGGCTGATCTGTAGAGTCTGAGGCAGCTTTTGACCAGTACTTGCCTCTCTCTTTCCCTCCAACCCTGGCCAGCCACCCAGTGTCCATTTCTCTGCAGGCCTCCACCAGAGCTGCTGATCAGCCCCGCCTTTCTGATCAGGCCCCGTTGATAGGCCCAGAGACGCTGACTGGCACAGAAACTGACCAATCAGAACCAAATTGGAAAGCAGAGGAGGGCAGTTGGGAGCAAGATCAGGCCATCAGGGGAGGGCAGTTAGGGGTGATCAGGCAGGCAGAGGCAGTTAGGGGCAAACAGGTCAGCAGGGAAGGGCAGTTGGGGGCGAGATCAGACTGGTAGGGGAGGGCAGTTGGGGGCAAGATAAGGCCAGCAGGGGAAGGCAGTTGGGGGCAACCAGGCTCGCAGGGGAGGGCAGTTGGGGGTGGAGATCAGGCCAGCAGGGAGAGCAGTTGGGGGTGAGATCAGGCCGGCAGGGGAGGTCAGTTAGGGGAGATCAGGCAGGCAGGCAGAGGCAGTTAGGCACAATCAGGAAGGCAGGCAGGTGATCGATTAGGAGCCAGCGGTCCCAGATTGCGAGAGGGATGTCCGACATCCCCCCAAGGGGTCCCTGATTGGAGAGAGTGCAGGCTGGGCTGAGGGAACTGCCCCCTCAGTGCTGGAATTTTGTGCACCAGGCCACTATTATATTTATATAACTGTCACAGCAGAGTCTCAAGAAGCATATTAAAATTGCTGCAGCAAAATTAATTATTCAAACTAAAGGATAATTTAAGAATATAAATACGTTCATTTCAATTCTGATCAGATTTCTGCTTGTGTGAGAAAAACACACACAAAGTTTTCAGAAACATTTGCTTTCAAATTGTAGGCAAAAGGTCATAGACCTGAAATAATATGCACATCGTAGGGTAATTTAAGTAGATAAATAAGTTTTTTCATGCAAAACACTTAGAATGGTAACTAGCACATATTAAGTACTCATATGTGTTAGCTATTATTATTTTACTATTATGTATCTCATTTTTTCCTTCCGTTGTTACACATTTAATCATCTTGTTTGCAATGAAATATGGCCAGTTAACCAAAGTTTCACAGTAAATTAATCTTGAATAGATTTGGTTGAGTCATTGACAAAATTCGTGCTGTAAGAAAAAAATTAAAACTAAAAAATAATGAAGGCATAAAAAAGCATATATGTTTTCAATAGGAAGCACTTGCAATTGCCTGTCTGAAATTATTTGCTTGTAATATTTTAGATGTTAATTACTTTATGTTCTGTATCAGTAATATTTAACAATATTTTTTTACATTGCCAAAGTAAAATGATACAGGATTATATTTGTCACTGACTATAATAATGTCACAGGCTCATTTTACTGATAGGAATACTGGAGCAGAGATGGTAAGTCATTTTGCAAAGTCACACAGCTTATATGTAGTATAAATGTGATTAATTTCCATGTAAACATTTAATATGGTTTTAAATGTTTTTTCCATTCCTTCTTCCTTTTCATGATTACAAATTATCAAATATGGAATGTTAGATGGGTACCTGGAGATATGAGTGTCATTTTAAAAAGGGAATTATTAATGTCAATTAATAATGACAATTACAAATGTTAGGGGACTAGAAAAAATTTCTCAAATGACAAGCGTTCTAGATGTCTTACAAATAAAACCTCCCAATATTTAAATTATCCATTCTTCTTTATTTTTCTCTGAAAACTTTTAACACTTTTGTTACTTAAAAAGATATGATTTTAATCATATGATATGAATTAAATTTTATCGTCATTCAAATTTAATTGCACAGGCTTCTTTAAATAGGTTAATGTTAATACCACTTGAAAAGTAAAAATATAATTTCACTTAAAGTCCATTTTCAAATGTAGATTTAAAAATGTATTTTTATATCCATATAAGCTAAGTGTTCAGATATGTTGGACTTTTGGAACTACTTTGCTAAAAGTTAAATACATATTTTTCCTCTCGTAATTACCAGTTATTTCCACCTGAAGTGGAAATATTATTTTGAGGTCAGTTAATAGCAAACCATTAATTTGAGGTCATTAAAGAGGTACATGTTAGAGAAACCAGTAGATATTAATATGATGCTGAACATATGTCAGAAATTAATTACTATTTTTGTTATTATTATAATAATGTGACACTGTGATAAGATTTATAAGTATTATTTAATCCCCAATGAACTCTATGATTATACTCACCCCTATGAATGGTTGAATAATAATATGATGATGATTATAATGAATATAGTAATATTAATATTGTCCAATACTGTACTAAGAACTTTACATACATTACATACATTACTTCTTTTAATCTCCTAACAATCCTTTGATAAATACTATTACTGCTGCCATTCACACTTGAGAAAATTATCATTCTTTGTAATATAATCCCTTACTTATATTTGGTAAATGAATTGATTTGCAAGACAGGATTCATACATTTCATACATAGAATAGTATTCACCCAAATTAAACTTCTCAAAATTTGTTTTTTTGTATAAAATTTTTTAAAGTTAGTACCACAGTTGGTTCAAACACCTTGTTTCCCAAATAGAAATGATATTCTTTACTTATTTGATGATACTTTTTGTAAGCCAGTAAATCATTTTATAATTATGAAACTGAGTAGAAAAGATATTTGAAAGTTATTAAACTAACATATAATATGTTTCCAAAGAAATGCTAACTAAAGAATTGTTAAACTTTTTTTTTTCATTTTCTAGTATCAAATGAATACACAAAAATAGTTCTCTCAGCTACCTGGTGGCCAATACATTGTTATACAGTATTAATTCTGCTAAAGGATAGGCTGAGTAACAGTACATTTAAAAGGGTATATGTATATGAGTATTACATTTTTCCTAAATATTAGAGTCAGATGAAAATGCAGATTTTTTTTTTTTACTGCAAAAGTTTTATTATTTTCATTTGGTCCAATGCATGAGAGCAGGCTCCAGGTTGGTTAAAAGGATGGCTAGTGGTTTTGGGGGGAAGCTCAGGCAAAAGCCAGCCATCAGGGCAATGCAGAGGTGCCCCTCAAAGGCCTCTCGGCCACAGAGGCTCCCAGTCATGCCTGAGGGTGATCCTTTTGAAGAGATACTCATCCAGCCTGGCCTGGGGCCAGCCACCCTGTGGAAGTTAGTCAGGTGTTGCCCATCTTCTTGATGAGTTTCACCTCCTCATCCAGGAAGTGGCTCTCCCGGAAGTCACAGAGCCTGAGGGTCTGCGCAGGTAGAACCCAGGGCAGGTGGATCCTGGTTCAGGTTCCTCTCCAAGGCCATGGTGGCTTCCATGGCGTCCTGAGTTTTATCCCACTCATCTTGGGAAGTCTTCAGACATCCTGGAAGAGAATGCGGCCACGGTGCTGGTTTTGTATCTTTAAGAGATGCTCAGTGCCCTCTCACCTCTTCTCCTCCGCCAACCCCAGGAAGAAGTGGCCCTCGTCCTCCACTGCCACGTCGTCTTGGTTGAAATAGAAGCCCAGAGAGAGGTAAATGTAGGAGGCCGGCAGATTCAGCTTGGCCAGGCGATTGATGGCAGCCTCCACCTTGGTGGAATAGTTCTGACTAATTTGGGGGCTCATGGATGTTCCACAATAAGGAGTTAAGATAAAAAAAAAGATGTTGGCTGGACTCAGAGGCTGAGGATGGATGGCTAAGGTGGTTCCGAAGGTGATGACTGGAAAGGGGTTGGAGGGTGGTTAGAGGCTGGAAGAAGGGGCATCCCTGGTCTGTTTCATCTATATTACTATATTGCAAGCATCATTAATCTGATAAACCAATGTTTTAATAATTTATAGTTGAATAATATTTTACTATAATGTTGAGCCATAATGTTTTAATTACAGAAAATTACTGACTTTTAGATTATAACTATCCTAAAAGAAAAAAACAATATAATAAAATTTGTGTATACAAATCTTTAAACATTTTTCAATTAAATTTTCTTTACAAATTTCTGTCTTATGTAAAATATCTATACAGAAATTCACATCATGTTTTATGTTCAAGTAAATATTTGGGAAGCTTTAGCCTATTAGCTATCACCATAAATGTATATCAGGTAGATGTTGCAACGTATTTCTTTTTGGGCTTAGAAAAACCTCTCAAATATCACACAATCAGTTTTCATAGAAAGAAAATGTAGAAAAATAGTATTGTATATTATTTAGTTCAGAGAGTGAAAAAATATGATTATTTTTCTAACCAAATTATAAATAGGTTTATTGAAAGATGAAAGTTTCTATTATATTATCATAAGAATATAATAATTCCCACTATTTTTAAAAGAAAAGATATTTTATTTTTCTAGTTAATTTGAAATGGTAGTTCATGCAAATGAGAGTTAGAAAAAAATATAATTTCATAGAATTGGCTTTAGGCTCCAAAAAACATGAAGCATAATAATTACCACATTGCTTTTCAATAATATCCTGAGATACTATAGTATATTTCGAGAACCTTTCAGTTCTCTAGAATGGTTCCATTTCTTCTATATCTTCCAGAAAAGAAATATGTTTTCAGAAAATAATTTTTAAAGCAATTAACATTAGGTCTTGAAATGACATTTTGGAATTTTAACTGCCCCGTGCCTTCAAAAAAAAGACACACACAAAAAATAGAAACCCAAATTGAAGAACTAAAAATGTATTTGATGGACAGAGGTTATAGGGAGACTGCTGACCTGGACTATACATATATCTTGTCTGATTTTTTTTCCTCCTATGCACAGTAGGAACTGTTAACAATGCGTTGATTAGTTTTAGAATAGCAGAAAAGTACAGCTATTGTCCTGTCTTTTAATTAATCCTTTTCTTGGAATACATGATATTTGATCTTTCTTCCTAATAGATATGTCCTCTTTGAACCCAAAGCTGTCTGGCCTGAACAATTCCTTATGGAGTTTATAAAAGAAAGGAAAAGTGATGCTTTTACCTAGCCTCATTTTGTTTCATGAATGCTCTATTCTATAATGCTTCATTAAGGCTCAAAATTCCAAGATCTGTTTTTTTCTAGCAATTAAAAGATGTCTAACACGGTGAGATATATTGAATATCCTGAAAGAGTCATCTGTTTTATCCTGTAGTAGAGATTCTCCTTCAAAAAATATGTCTTCCATTTTTGGGTTAAAGTAAATGAGCTCGAGAGAAGCTATTCAATGAAGAAAAATTTGATAAATAAATTGAGGAATGGGGAATCATGTGCATAATTTATTTAGATATTACTTTTTTCATAGAGCTCTCATAAAAGGTGATTCTTTATCATATTTTATTCTTAAAAGTAAATTATTATAAAATGATATCTTAAAATGACAAACAGAATCCATGAATTTGGCCTACATTTAATTTGCAAGTAATACAACAATCAACACTTTATATTAACACATGTTACTACAATATAGATAGGAGAACAATGGGTATGCTTCACCCTCACATTTTATAGGTAATCTCAACTTTTATATTATTATATTATATATTATATTATATTATATTATCCTACCTAATAAAATGGTAATATGTAAATTACCATCACTCCGCTACACCCACGATTGGGCCAGCGGGAGACACAGGGGGCGGGACTCAGGGTGGCTGGGGTAGCCGATTGGGCCAGTGGGACGCTGAGCTTGCGTTGCCAGCGGCGGCACGAGCTCAGCGTCTGCGCCATGGCTGTGCTGCGGCACAGAAGGGGCTTCTGGGGCAGCGAGCTCACGTCCCACCTCGGACCATCAAAAGCCGGGGAGCTGAGTGCCTGTCTGCTCCGGCACCAGGCCTTTCAGAAGCCTCCACCGAGCCGGAGGCTTCTGAAAGGCCTGGTGCACCAGCGGACAGGTGCCCAGCTCCCCCGCGATCGAAAGCGTGTAGGGGACCCTACACGTGCATGATTCAATCATGCACTGGGCCTCTAGTCTATACTAATAAAAGGGCAATATGCAAATTGGTCAGGACTCCGTCACAGTAACAGCACAGGTGGGTGGGAACTTGCAGCGTTGAGGATGGGGGCGGGGACTTGCAGCGTTGGGGACACGATGGCGGCTGCTGCTTGCTCAGGGCCGACCCTGGGCAAGCGGCAGCGGGGATGGGGGCAGGGAAGGCAGGCCTGGCGGAGGGCGGCCTGGACTCCCCACATGGCGGCGGCAGCTGTGAGCGCTCCCAATGGCCGCTGCCGCTTGCCCGGAAGGACCACAGGTTCCTTCTACCAAGTGGCAGCAGAGCCGCTCTGCCGGGAAACCTCCGCACCAGCAGCGAAGGCAGGTGAGCGAGGGACAGCCCAGCAGCGAAGGCAGGTGAGCGAGGGACAGCCCAGCAGCGAAGGCAGGTGAGGGAAAGTCCGAGTTCCACAGCTAAGAGCTCTGGCCCGGCCACGCCCCACCTTGGCCTCCCGCACTGTGGGGCAGGGGTTCTGAGAAAGGCAGCTCCGGACAAAGCCACAACGGCTGCGAGGCCGGGGGCTCACGGCAGCTGCGAGGTCCTTCCTGACACAGCAGGCCAGCTGGGGTGACGCCGCTGAGGTGTTTATTCGCCGCCTGCAGTTGTTTACTGGCGCACGTGGGTGTTGGTTTTAAATGGGATGTAGTGCAGGCTGGGTGGGAGAGGGTGGGAGCTTGGAGCCGTCGCTCTAGCTGGGGGACACTGCGGGGCCCACACCGTGTCTTCCCCAGGGCGCTGTTTGCTGGCCGTCGAGGCTGTCCCCACTGCGGGCTTCTGGCTCGGTTCGAAGCTTGAGCTGGGAAGTTGGATAGTGAGTTTCATGCTGTCCAAGCCTTGGTGTAGATTACGAGTTCCCTCCAGGGAACATTGTCTTCTCTAAGCCCGGGCTCCGCTCCTTCATTCACATTCTGGAAACAAAGCCACCTGCTTCTCTTCGACTTGGAAGCCATGCCGGGCCAGGCTGCACGGCCAGTGGTTCTGGAGCAGATTTCACACGCCCACATACTCACTAGCACACAGCACCCTGGCCGCAGGTGGACTCTCATCATCCTGCGTGGTTTGTGCCCTCGCTCTCTTGCTCTGAATGTCCCCAGTCCATATGTGCCCGTCCGTCTCTCCGGCTTACAGTTCTGTCGTGTACAAATGCGCTTCTGTTATGTAGGTTTATCTTCAAAAGCGGGACGCTGGAAAAGCGGCCTCTGACTGCTTTCTGGGGGTGCTCTTCTGCGTGCGGCTCCACTCCTCTCATTGTGGGCCTGTCCGCTGAAAAGCCCGGAGTTTGCATTTGGTCTATAGCCTGGTGGTGCGGACCCTGAAGCAAAACAACTGTCAGCTTCAAGTGCCCATGCGGTGGGGGTGGTATTGGAGAGCTATGTTACCTGGAATCTGTTGTTCAGCTTTGAGGATAACATAAGGTGACCAGATTTTAACATTGGTAAAGTGGGACACCATTGATGGGGGGGGGGGGGGGAGGTGGTTCTTTTTTTTTAAAATATATTTTATTGATTTTTTACAGAGAGGAAGAGAGAGGGATAGAGAGTTAGAAACATCGATGAGAGAGAAACATCGATCAGCTGCCTCTTGCACACCCCCTACTGGGGATGTGCCCGCAACCAAGGTACATGCCCTTGACCGGAATCGAACCTGGGACCCTTGAGTCCGCAGGCCGACGCTCTATCCACTGAGCCAAACCAGTTTCGGCCCAGTGGGGGGGGGGGGGGTTCTTGATTAAAAATTTGGTCTATATTGTAATCGCTTTTGGTTTTTTTATTTTTATTTTTTTATTTTTTTTAACATATTTTATTGATTTTTTACAGAGAGGAAGAGAGAGGGATAGAGAGTTAGAAACATCGATGAGAGAGAATCATCGATCAGCTGCCTCTTACACACCCCCTACTGGGGATGTGCCCGCAACCAAGGTACATGCCCTTGACCGGAATCGAACCTGGGACCCTTGAGTCCGCAGGCCGACGCTCTATCCACTGAGCCAAACCGGTTTCGGCCGCTTTTGGTTTTTTTAATAAAAGGAAATTCACTTCTTAGATCATCATTGAATTTGCATCCTCTTTTCTTACTCATTATGTTAAAAATCTAAAAAAATAATTTAAAATTATGTTATAAATTATTATATACATATTGCTTAAAAACACAGTAAGTAGGTACATAATTACATGAACATATTTTATTGTTAGTTTATAAATTAAATTAATTTGATTGTTATAAAGTAACTATATTTTAAAAATTATTTTAATCCTATATTTTGTTCTAAATAATAACAATACTAACTTGTATTATTTTTCCTCTGAATTTGCCGTAACTTAAGTCGTAAGTGTCACTTTCAAGGCCGGCGCTAGACTTTTTGCTGCCACTATAAAATATAAATAATACGAGTACTGTCTGCTAAATTCAAGAAAATTTATGTATCTATGAAATAAATAAATAAATTACTTACCTAAATTGTCTGAATAGCTGATTTGTAATGACATCACTTGTTTAACTAGCTTACTAGCATGCAGTACGATGTGTATCGTCTGGGAGACAGTTACAAAATGTTTTCATCGTTGCCAATCCCCAAAAATGCCATTGTTCATTAAGTCCAAACAATGGTGGTCGAATTCTAACAACTAATCAACAATAAGAACTTTGATAAGCAGTTCTCGATAATCAGTTCTCAACAATTATTTGTTATTATTAAAGTTTAACATTATAAAATTAACAAAAATAATATAAAACTCATATCCTGGCTAAATAGCCACATGGCCACCGAAAACCATATATTCCCTTCCCATTCTCCCGCCGTTCCCTAGCTTGTCGTGCATTCTTTCCAAAAATCGGGACTTTTTTAAAACGCCGCGGGACGTGGGGCAAATTGTTAAAAATCGGGACTGTCCCGCCAAAAGCGGGACGTCTGGTCACCTTAGGATAACAGGGAGGCCTGGGCTTTGCACCATGATGCCACATAAAATCCAAAGAACTCTCAGTGGCTTCGTTTCCAATACTTTAACACACTGTAAAATAAATCCACTCTTTTTCTTCTCTAAATCTAAACAATCCTTTGTCATTAAAGTGAAGACGTAGAAAGAATGTGTTTACACTGGCTGGGCTCTTGGCCATTAGATTTTCACTAAAAACATGTTGTGTCCATTTTCAGAATGCATATCCCAAGGGCGTTCCAAAATAAATGAAAGAGTTCAAGGTTCAGTTCAAGGTTGACCCTCTTGGTAAGGAATGGAAGTGAGGAGTATAATACAGGCATTTTCTCCAAGAGTTTACAGTCTCAGTTGGAGGGAATAAGACATACAGTGTTAAAAAGTTCAGTATTTCAAGAGTTAAAAACAGTACAAGACAAATACAAGAGGTCATATAGTATTAGGCAAGTTTCAAATGAATGGAGGTTCAATATTTCAAATGGCAGTGGCTATAAATGTCCAACTTGGTAAATGTGCATCTTACCCAAAGAACTTACCATTGTTATTTGGCCCGATGGCAAACCTTTGAAAACTCAGAGGTTGAATCTTAGTAATTGTTCTCTTTTATTCTAAAATTGCTTTGATTTTAAAGGCCTCCTTGGTCCTTTTCCAAACCCCTAAACCTTTACCCTTTCCCACAAGTTTTTAGTATATGAAAGCTGATTAAGTTAAGGTTGTTGGTCAAGAAGTAATGTCATCATGACCTTTGAGGTAGAATTTTTGGTCAAACTCCCCCCACTTTCTTTTTATACCCTGTTTATTTCTACAAATTAAGGTGGTAATTGTCCACTCTGTTTTATAAATTCAGTTACTGGAGGAAGACAAATTTTTTTAATGTTTCACCTAAACAAGCGTAGATTTCAGAGCCCAAATACTAGGGACTGAGCAGGCTGCCTGTCAGCAAAGTGCTCATTTAACCTCTTGGGTTGGCTTCTATGTCTGTCTCAGCAATGAAGACAGGAAACGCAAATACAGTATACGCCTCCAGACAAATACAGTGTGGGGCAAAAGTAGACTTACAGTTGTTTATATGGAAAGTAATACAGTAATTAATCCATATATATAAAAGGCTAAAATGCAAAGTGTCCCCTCAGGAGTTTGACCCAGAGACTGGGAAGTTCAATTTGCTCTCTATGACATGTGCTGACCACCAGGGGGCGGCACAGAATGAAAGAAGGCCCCAGCTGGCAGCCAGAAGGCCGCGATCGGCCCTGATCACTCGCCAGGCTTGGGGACCCTACCTGTGCACAAATTTCGTGCACTGGGCCTCTAGTATTTAATATAAAATACATAGGCAATACACAATAGGTGGGAGGAATCATAGATATGTTTCATTCTATACTTAATAGTTAGTAAATAGTACCATAGTTGAGATAGGGAGAGCTTTAGATATGTTGGCCTTATCCATTTTATGCCATGTAACATTTCCTTAGTAATAATGATGAAAATAATGAAATAAGTCTATATGTCCCCTGAATTGTGTTAAAGTTTGTAATTCCTGGGTCATAATATAGCTTGATCTTTAATAAAATACAAGATGAAATGAAAACGTATACTTTGCCTCTTTCTAAAGTCACAGCATGAGACAGCTTAAACTCTGCAGCTGGATATTTATAGCTGCTTTTCTCCAAATTCTTTATAGTGCTGTAATTGGATGTGCTACATATTAAAATTCACATCTTTTGTGCTGATGTTGTATTAATGTATTTTTTTTCAAATTGAGCATTCAACTGCAATAACACAAATAATATGGAAATATAAAGGGCTCTGCTATCCCAATTTATTTATTTATTTTTTGCTATTAGTTAAAGGAGAATGAACTTCTCATTATGACATAGTCCTCCATGACCTACTAATTCCTTATTTCTCCAGTATCCTCTCTTACTACTCTTGTATATGAAATCTAAATTACACTAAAATTCTTATGATTCAATAAGAATTGAATTATGATGACACACTGGATGGGGCAATGTTGTAGAAAGAGTAGATATTTTAGGTGGATATTTAGAAGGACTTTTATTTAAATAATTAAAAGTAGTATGTAATAGAAAAAAATAATATTGAATGACTCCCAAATTTGTATTTTGCTTGACACAGTGAAATAAAGTTCTAGGGAAGTGGAAATAAAAACTTGGAAATGTTATAGTATCCAGGATTCTACATGATCCCTTGTGGTTTTCCTACACCTTACCTGCACCTGTGTAAATAGTTTCTTTACGAACCCCTTCTCCACTTTGCTTCATCTGTTTCTTGCCAGGACCTTGACTGGTACAATAATTGATACCAAAAAGAGGTCAAGGAAGCAGAACTTCAAATTTAGGAAATGAATTGCTCTCATATTTAAGGTGTCCTGGGGAAAAAGGATGATGGGTAATCCATGATGTGTCATTCTGATGACTCAAATGATCACTGACAGTGGCATGGGATAAAGTACATGGACAGGTTATGGCACTGGGATATCAAGTGGTTGTAAAAATGACAACAACACAGATTATAAAATTTTTGCTATGACAAAAATACAGATGATAAGATTTGTGGTGTTATCTGGCTCCATCTAATGGCCCTAGAGAGTATAAATGTATAAAATGGGCAATTGAAAACTAAAAATATCTGGCATGGATGATCAGGAAGATTAAAGAGAAGTCTTAAAAAAGTCCCTCATTTCCTGTGGCCAGAAGGAAGATATGGGTGACATCCATGTCCAAGGACCAGTTGTGAAGGTTCCAGAGTTCTAACTCAACTAATTTATCAAGCCCTGTAGGTCTCTTACATTGATAGAAAAGTGTTGACGGGAAGGGATAGAGTTTTATATCATGAGAAAAGAACATTTGAGAAGCATGGATGAAACTGAGAATGTTGATGTTTTTCCCATGTCCACCACCAATTACCTAAATATAAGACTGGAAAAGGAAGAAAAAACCTTTTCTGTATAAAATCATTTCAATGACTACACTGCCTCAGAAGCTGATTCTCCTTGTAACCCCCTTATCATTGCTAGGTTAGAGGTAGATGTTTAATAAAGGAAAAAACTTCCTCATAAATCCACCAGAAAGCAGATTTCTAGAAATAATGCTAATAGTACACCAAAAGAAATGACCACAATTAAATATGCCTCATTGGTTTATTTGATTCTATGCAAGTAATTTCTTTTTATTTTGGATCTGTTTTCTTTAAATCTTCTGCTTCTGGATAAAATCATTCCTGGATGTCATAATTCAGTCCTCTGGACTGTCTAAAATTGTCTGCACAATGTCTGCTTAAACTCCAAAACCTGTAACCATGTGTATCTATATATATAAAAGCCTAAGCAACTGGCCGATCGTCTGACTGGTAGCTATGATGCGCACTGACCACCAGGGGGCAGCTGCTCAACACAGGAACTGCCAAGCTGCAGTGATTTGGCAACTGCGGTTCTCGGGTGATGTACCTGGTACCAGAGAGGAGGGAGCCCAATTCTGGGGTGCATCACCTGAGAACAGCCCTCTGGCAATCCGGGACCCCCCTGGGGGATGTTGGAGAGCCAGTTTTGGCCTGATCCCAGCAGGCCAGGCCGAGGGACCCCACTGGTGCATGAATCCATGCACCGGGCCTCTAGTATTTCTATAAAGATTACCTGGTATAGTCCTTTCAATGAATCTCTAAGACTGGCTCTTTTTTTTTTTTTGCATGTAGTGTATAGTAGTAAAGCCTTCAAGAAAACAGAAAAGAACCCTAGCCAGTTTGGCTCAGTGGATAGAACGTTGGCCTGTGGTCTGAGGGCTTGCGGGTTTGATTCTGGTCAAGGGCACATGCCCAGGTTGCAGGCTCGATCCCCAGTAGAGGGCATGCAGGATGCAGCCCATCAATGATTCTCTCTCATCATTAATGTTTCTCTCTCTCTCTCTCTCTCTCTCTCTCTCTCCCTCCCTCTCTCTCTTCTCTGAAATCAATAAAAATATATTTAAAAAACATAAAAAGAAAGAATAAATTATAAGTTGATGATAAAAATGGAAATAGCCAATTTATTAGAACAACCAAAAATATTAGACTGAGAAAAGATCACCAAGTCAGACCATAAACTTAGGTTCCCATTTACTGATGCTGCAAACAGCATAAGAATAGACACAAAGATGAATGGAAAGTGTAGACTTCAGAAATAAACTAGAAAATGATCAATATTTTTGAATAGGTGACAAGATAATTCAATGGTGAAAGTATTATCTTTTAAATAAATAGTGCTAGACCAATAGAATTATGTATTTTTAGAGTATGAGATGGAGGTGTATCTTTATTTTCTTCCAGAAAATTATATCAGTATGAATTGTTGTCAAACTCCTTATTCCGCACTTGAGTAAATTATCATGTTTGTCATTTATTAAATTCCTAGTACAATCTTTTGTATATTCTACTCTCTACACTGATCTTTTCTTATGTTTACCTCAAAACTGTTTTGATTAATGTCCTGTGATTTTATGTTAATATTCTTTCAATATTCACTTCCTATAACATAGAACTATAATTTTTAATTCTAAATGAAGATAAACATGCTTATTTTGTTAAATTATTATTAAGGTGAAGCAATTATGTAAGATTTAAAGCACTTCTGAGTGTTTCTGTTTTCTATATTAAATTATAATACAAATACAGTTATATGAATCTTTTAAAAGTTAAACTACACTTTAAAGCCAGCAGAGGGGGTACAAGGCACTGTTTTACTAGTGAGGAATTAAAAATCATTTTAAAATGTGTTCTCTTTTACTGATTTATGGAATAAGTTTAAGAATTCAAAAAATTTATTCCTTCAAGTGTATTTGTTGATCAATAGGTACAAAATAAAAATTGCCTAAATATTTCTAGGTCCTCCATAAGTCACATAATTTAAAGAACCTAAATTTCTTTCTCAATGAGGAAATTTTTTGGCATAAATTTATGTATAGAATGCAGATAACAAAATTGAAATAATGTGTAGAGTATAGTAAATGTGATTCTGACTTATTTTTGAAAATCAAATTCAGGAAAAATAACTAGAATACTTAATAAATGTCTTTTATTTTGTCACATCTTTTTGATTACATGAATACAGTTTTCTAATGCTAGTATGCACATATAAACAGATAAAAATTTTGAATGAATAAGACTTTTAAATGTGTTTTTTTTTTGCAGTGCCTATATTTTTAAGTGTAAGAAATTATAAAAAGCTAAAAGGTGGCTAACAATTTAGTAGAAACTTATAAATGGGCTAATTTATATTGGACACTTGGAAAAAGCTGTGTTATTCCAGTGAAAGTTTTTCTCTGCAGCCTGCTGCTGTTTGATGTTACAAATATCAGAATGATGGAGACTGCTATGAGGTATAAAATGCTTCACTGAACCTCTCAGAAGCAGTAATTCAATCAAACAAAGGTTACAAAAGCCCTGTGGGCCACTTGTTATGTGATAGCAGAGGGTAGACCTGATTTTGTTGTATCAAATATTTTTTTAAGCCAGGAAGCTTGTGTTAAATTTAATGCTCTATCAAGGTAATTTAGTTACTCTGAGTTTGATATATCCATTTCATTTTTGTTCCACATTTTGTTCTGTTTGTTGTCAGTATATATTATCTACTAGATACACACACACAGACACACTCACACGCACACACACACACATATACACACATTTTTGAATGTATTTTACACAATACTATACATTCTAAATAAAATTAAATATTATAAAGTACAATGTATAAAAATAATTCTAAGTTTTATTTTAAAACTAGTATTTCTCAAATATAAGCACTTTGTAGTACAGCAGAATTAAATTTTGCAATAAATATCCAGAGTGATATATTTTAAACATCATTGCTGAATTTTTCATGCTTTCATTTTCAAAATATTTTGCCCAAGATAAACTTTTGAGCTTTGAATTTTGCAAGAAATGTAAATTTAAGTATTTTTGAGTTTCTAGTCATCTTTCATGAAAAGTTATAAGTATTCTTATAAAATATACTCAATCAAAAATAGATTTATAAATCAGCAAAAAAAATATTCTTGGTTAACCTTCTTTTCCTGGAGATAAGAAATAATTGAGCACTACCTGAAAGTGAATTTTATAGAAAAAGATAGATATTTTACTACATGAACTTAAAAATATTCATGAATGTTAATATAAACACAATCAAATAGAAAAGGCAAGCTCCAAAAGGGGAAAACATTTGTATTAAATATTAATGGTTACAGATTGAAGAATAAACATTCTCAATCCTATCTAGTAAAGAGGGAATATGCAAATTGACCATCACTCTGTCGCAAATATGGTGGCACCCATAGCCACAAGACGGTGGTGCCCAGTCCCCTCAGCCCTGCCGGAGTGCCCCAGTCCCAGTGGTCGGCAGGTGGGTGGCGCAGCCAGACTGCCTCCAGGCAGATCCACCCCACTGCTTGCCTGTCACTGGAGTCCCCCAGTCCTTTCAGTCCCTCCAGCGGCGAGCAGGCAAGCGGCCCCTCAGACAGCAGACAGCAGGGCCTGCTTGGCTATCGCCACGGCATCGAGCAGGCAGGCCCCACAGAGAGCAGAGAACCACGAGGAGTGGGCCTAAGCCGTCAGTAGGACATCCCCTGAGGGCTCCTGGATTGGAGAGGATGCAGGTAGAGCTGAGGGACCTACCCCCCTCCGTGCATGAATTTCATGCACCAGGCCTCTAGTTTAATATGTTTTTTAAAAAACATACGTTTCAAAGCATAGACATTTCTTAAAAGAAAAAAATACAAGTGATTACTAGATACATGAAAAAATACATTTGCACCAGAAAATGCAAATTTGAACAATGAAGGTTTTTTGTTTGTTTTGTTTTTGCCTTTCAATTTGGCAATTAAAAAGAATAATATGCAGTGTAAAAATTTAGGGAATTCATTACTGATATATATTTCCAGTGGTGACTAATAAGATGCCACCTTTCAGGTAGATATTTATCAGTAGGTTTAAAAATGTTCATCCATTTTGACTTGGTAATTCTATTTCTAGAAATTTATCCTAAAGACATATTCAGAAATTGGCACTTTACATTGACTTTTCCCTTTTGCCTGGAAGGCCTTTTTTTTGGGTTAAATGCATAGGTCACTCCCTTATTACATCCATCTTTAATCAAGTGTCAACTACTCAATAAGGCTTTTCCTAACTGACCTATTTAAATTGCAAATCCAACCATTTCAACCTAAAATCCCTTCCTCTGCCCCCCTCCCGTTTTTTTATTCCATAGCACGACACCTTCCAACATACTCTATTACTTATGTGTTTATCATGTATATTGTTCATTGAAAGCTCAATGAGGACTGAAATCTTTGTCTTGTTTCCTGACATCTTGTTCCTCCAGTTATATGGAAGAATATCTGGCATAAAGTAGGTGTGTAATTTTTGTTGAGTGAATGAGTGAATATCAAGGATGTTTATTCTAGCATTATTTATGAAAAAAAAAAAAATGGGAAAATTCTTTTGTCTGAGAATTGTTAAATAAGTCAGAGTCTTTTTACATGCGTATTAATTACCCAGGGTCATTAAAACAAATTACTCCCTAGTGGGTAGTTTAAAACATTAGACATTTATTTTCTCATAGTTCTGGTGGACAGGAATCTGAAATCAAGGTGTTGGCAAAATTGGTTCCTTCTGAAGACTCAGAGGCAGAATCCATTCTATGCTTCCTAACTTGTGGTGACTCCTGGCAATCCTTGGTGCATCACTGTTCCTCAATCTTCACATTACCTCTCTGTGTCTTCTTTCCATCTATTCTCTCATAAATACACTTTTCATTGGAGTTAGGGCCCATATTGATTCAGGTTAATCTCATCTCAAAATCCTTCATTTAGTCTGCAACGAACCTTTTCCCCAAATAGGGTCTCATTCACAGGTTCAAAAACACATCTTTGGGGAGAGGGGTTACCATTCAATACACTATAATAGGTTACATTGTAACAGTGCTATTAAGAATTTTAGATTGGTTATTGTTTAAAGTCTTGAGAAATCTTCATGATGTAATGTCCAATTAAGAAAGGATAATGCAACACACAGAGTAAATAACTTAATTTTACTTAAATTTGTGAATTCAAAGTGTTCAAAGGGAAGGGAAATATACCAAAATATTTTAAAATGTTCATGCTGGGATGCTGGTTGATAGGAACACAGGTGCTTTTTCTTTTCATAATTTCCAGTGCTTTTAAAATTTTCTACAAAGAAAATATATTTTAATTTTTATATTTACAATCATTATATTATGAGAAAAATGAATACAAATTAAACAGAAACAGTCATTATAAATGACTTATTGGAAAGTAAGAAAAATTTAAGTTTCAAAATGACACAGTGATTACTCATCTCTTTTATATCTACACCATTAGGTTTACTCTCATACAATTGTTGGGTCAATATGCTCAGGAGAAGGTGAAGTCATTTGTCCCTAGAGATTTTCTAGAAAAGATATGAGAATCATTCCATTGGAAAGTTTAGAAATCCACCTTTCTGAGAACAAAAGAGTGGAACGAATGTACCCTTAGACTCCCTTGTAGTCTTATGATTCTGTCAGTTTTAGCATATTGAACATTTTGATTTATCGGACGCAAATTAAACAGAAAGTTCTCATCATCTTCTCTTGACTCTGTTTTGCTAGCTTTTAAAATTTGCCACTCTTATGCTCACTTTTGGGGATCCTGCCATTTTTTCTTATCCTCAAGTTATTAATTAAATTAAACAGGTATTCATTGAGTGCTCCTCATGTGCCAAGCACTGTCACCAGTGAGTTTGACTTGGGAGAATATCAGTCCTGAGTTTAAGAGCAGATGTTTGCACAGGGGTCTTGTGCTTGGGCTTTCTGAAGAACCAATGTCCCTTGGGTGCGGTATATCAGCTTCACTGTACATACCTGGCCACTTCCTCTGAGCAAGGCTCCACACCAGGGACCAGACTGCGGCAGGTTTGGATGGGAGCCTGGGAGGGAATTGTGAAATTAACTGCCATGGAGACTCTGGGGTCTTGTCCTCATTTACTGGAACCTTGATTGACTGGTGTTGGTGAGGGTTTGCGACCTCAGGAATTTCCCAGGTGAAACCTGAAACTGGCCCCTGTACAGAGAGTGCCCGGAGAGACAAGAAAGAGGCAGGCAACTCCCTGTTGGTAGGTGGCAGGTTTAATGAGCAAGGAACTTACATAGCAGCTTTTTCTTGGGTGGACACAACAACACATAGTTCTCTACAGGCTGTATTCTTGAATGTGGTTTTTACTGTGGAAACTGCAGAATGTACATTCTACTAGTAAAGACAGGGGAGGGGCAAGGAGCCTCTGAATGCCTGGGTCCAGCTGGAGAGTCCATGGTGGTTACATCCTTTCGATGATCTCCTCCAACACTCAGGGCTTATGTGGAAAAAGCTATATAGAAGCTTATTCCCCAAGATAATGGGGCCATAACCATTAGAAAATTCTGGGAGGAAAGTAAAGATAGTTAAAATGAATGATTAGTGAATTATTCCCCTTTTAATATTTTAATTCTCATGATTAAATCCTATTTTATGCAGTTTATAATTGTTTTGATTAGTGGTATTTAAGAGATTTTCCTAAGACATAAAGTACAATAAAGTCAAAATAACTTTTTAAAAAGATACCTTTGAATTTATTAATAAACATGAATTCATTGAAGCAAGAAAGAACTTGATTTGCAAAACTTACCTATATCATCGAAGGCATAAATGAAAGCAATTTTGTAAATTTGCTTAATTGTTCTGTCCTGCTGTGGACATTAGCCAGTATTAGGCCTTTTAGCACCAACATGAACTCTCCACTTGAATCTAATTCAAAAGAAGATACCTCTAGGAATTTAACAATCCTTTTCGTTCCTTTGAAAATCTACCTGAGTAGCTCTAGGGAAATCTATTGGGTTGCCTCTCAATAAGTCCATTTCTCCAAAAGCCTTTAATACATCAATGATCCAGAGAAGCTACTTGTATCAAATGACATTTAAACTGGAAAAACAGGGCCACTTCCCCTGTCCCATCCCTGTTGATGACCACGGGGGCCCTGGAAGCCACACCTCAGCCTCCCAGTGTCAGTCAGTCACGCCTGGGGAAAACAAGGACGTTTCTGCGCATGTTCTCTTTTGAGCTCATTCTGCTTTGTGTTTTGTGTTTGTTTTCCACTCACCTCAGATAACGTCTGTAAATTATCATAGGGAAAGCTACGTTTTAAGTTAGATAGACTGATTTTTTGGCGTGCAATCTCTGATAGCTTCTGGAAGTGAGACAGGCATTTACCAGAAGGAAGCATGACTGAGACTAAGCCTCTTACTTCCAGGCTCATGTGTTTTCTAAGGGTTAGGGTGCTTTACTAGGTTAATTTTAGAAGAAGCATGATTGCTTCTATCCAGGGATTAAAAACAGTGAACCGTATTTGTTTTTATAATATTTATCACGTGTCTGACTCATCAAAGAATTTCAATAACATTTTCTTCAGGGGACCTAGGTTCAGTTCCCAGCTGTGTCACTAGACCTGGGCCAGCCATTTAAGGTCCCCGAGGCTCATTTTCTCCATTTTGTAAAATGGATATAGAAACGTTACTAGTGCTCCATTTGAGGAAAAAGACAGGCTAATGTTAATAAATATATTTTTAAGCTGTGGCTTTGTGTGAAAAACAGTTATTACTGTGTATACGTGCTAAATGTGTTTATAGGTAACTGTGTATTTTAATGTTGAGGTTATGAGGAGAGGTTAAAAGAGGTTGTTGAAATACCCAATTTGAGTCCAAATAGGGATATTGGTGCTTTTTACCTGAGTTAAATTACTTCATAGCATTTATATCATATATTTTTGTTTGTTTTAAAATATTTTTCTTATGAACTAATAGCATTTACTAAAATAGACAGCTTTCCTGTCATGGAAAAGCCGAACCCCAAGCACTTAAAACAACATCTGGCACCCAGTGGACACTCAGATATTTAAAAAATAAATTAATGCCACCACATGGCAGAGAACCAGTGACCACTGGGTCTCTGTCTGTCACTGTCTGTGCTGGTCAGTATTTTTGAACCTACTTGAGATTAGAGATATGAATGATAAGAAAATCACAATGTTATATCCTATTCAAATAGATAAGAAAATTATTTTAAAATACTGTGTATGGGCAAGTGTTTTGCTACTGAAAATTAGAGATTTATGCAAGAAGATATAATTATTAAATCAAAAATTTATGGTAGGTAAAATGTTTTACCTCAGATCATTATGCTTAACCTTTGTGTAATTAATATTATCTTTCTATTTGTTACACTTTCTAAGAAATAGATTTTAGTATTCTTTTGATATTAAAAGCATTATTGGCTCACCTACTGAAAGAAACAGTTTTAATTGGGATATTATAAATATATAACAAAATCTTATCATTAATCAGTATATCCAAATATTGTTTCATGTTTATTCAAGCATGCACTGAAGAAGCTGGCATATTTTTGGCAAGTCTTGGCAAATTACTTCATCTTTTCCTAAATGTTTAAACCAAACTGACAGTTTGGTCTATTTGACAGCCTCTGTCCACAATTGTCTAATTTTTTCACAATATGAACCAAATTATTCTCTTGCACATAAAGTTAAGAACAAAAAAGGGGTTGTCTACCATAATGATTACTTTGCAACTTGAGAATGTGGGGAAGCATTATAGTTGTGCTCAAGGACATGAATAATTGATATGAAATGTTCCTGGAGGAATCATTTTAAGGACTTTAGAAACTTTTTGTTTTATATTCTGCTTTCTCTGGTAGACACAATTTACATTTCTTTCTGAATTTGAACATTTTTGTTTGTTTGATTTGAACACTTTTAAATGCTTTCTGTCTTCTATTTCTCTCAATGCCATTATATATTCTAATAATTTGTTCAACAATAAAGATTTTTAAAAAAGTAAATGAACATATTATACTCTCTTATGCCTCAATTATAGTGTATAAGGAGTAAAGCACTATAGTATACATATTTACTAGTAAGTTATTGCTATCTATCTATCCATTCATCGGTAATTTTTATATAAATTGCTTGGGTGTGTTTTCCTAAGGCATAGCGAGGCATTGTTTTACTTGCTAAGTTTAACTAATGAATATACAAGTGTATAAATTCTTAAACAATGATAACAACATGTGACAAATTAATAGTGATCTCTTTTCAATATTTTAATTGCTTCTAAAGTTTTGTTTCCTCTGTATTTCTTATATTATGTTTCAACATAGTGATTAAAGGAAATGATAATGCTAGTCCCAACTTCAGGACACTATGGATAATGTCCAGGTAGTGATTTAACTATGCTGCCCATTGGATGCCAATACTAGTGCTACGTTATACCCGTGTAGTTATGTTTCTGGTTAAACAGGAGGACTTATTAGCCATGTGCACTGGTATAAGATTTGGGAGACAGACACAATCGTTCTGTCCCCTTTGAATATTATTCTGTGAGAAACAAGGTCAGAGGTGCTTCTCAGGCTCCATTCTCCAGCTTCTGGTGTTGAGAGGCACAGATGTAGCCGCAGTAATGTTGGCTTCTTATTTTCAGCATCCTGACAACCTCTGCAGTTACAGCATTTTCTCTTGAAATCTGTTTTCCAGTAGAGGACTCTGAGGTGGTAATTCCCTAGTGGCTCACTTCTGTCCTGGTCTTTATTTCTGGAGGCCCAGTTCAGAGCTTGCTCCTGTACCTTCTCAATGCTTCTATAAGAACCTAACCCAGTGATGGGCAACCTTTTGAGCTTGGTGTGTCAAACTTCGCCAAAAAACTCAGCATAACTCGGGTAGTGTGTCACTTTGAGGAAAAAACATTATTTCGCAAATGTTTCATCCTCAGGAGCAGCAAATGTTTCATCCTCGGCATGCGGCCGCCTTAGCGGCCGCGTGTCATCAGAAATGGCTATGCGTGTCAGTGCTGACACGTGTGTCATAGGTTTGCCATCACTGACCTAACCTGTATTTAATTTATTCTTACATAAAATATCTAGAACAGTGGTTATCAAACTTTAGTGTGCCTCAGAATGACCTGGTAAACTTGTTAAAGCATAGATAACATGGCTTTACTCCCAGAGTTTCTGATTTATTAGGTATGGAGGTAGGATCCAAGAATATTGACATATAATAAATTCCCAGATTGCTGAACCAGAGACCATACTTTGAGAACCATTGATCTAGAGTGTTTTGTTTTCTACTCAGCAACTGTAATGAAGTAGGCCTTGTCCCCAAATATAGCAAATAATCCAGGCCAGTCACAATTGTTTCTCAAAATTTCAATATTTGGATTCATAATGAAGTAATGATTCCCACACAGAGAATATTAATCGGATTTACAATAAAATGTATAATAAGAGGTGTTAGTACAGATTTAATAATTAGTAAAATATGCGAGAATGGCTTAGGTTATGTTGAGTATATATATTTTATTCTTTGGAATAAAGCCTGTTTGGGTGATGTCATAATAGTATAACATTATCATACAGCAACATATGTTTCATATACCTTCCCACCTTCATACCCCATCTGAATATCAGCTCAGGATAGAGAGGTAATACTTTTATCACTATAGAGCTTTTCTGTACATTCCGTTTTGAAAATAGAGGCTTAAACTAAATTACCATTTAAATTTAATTATTATCTTTTTATACTGCATATATAAAGAATCTTATTTTAAATGTTAGCTTAGCCACCTATTTTACTTTATTTAGCTCAATACTTTTTACATAAAAGATTTTGAGGCCCAAAGATATAAGCACATGGGAAAAAAGTTGAAACTAGCATCTAAATCTTTTGATACCTTGTCCTTTTTTTTTTTCTTCTGTTGTTTTTTTTTTTCCCCATTACTACTATCAACTTTCTCTTTCTGGAGTGTGGGCTTCATGTTATATGTGCATTCAAATCAGCAATGGAAAATTTTGCCATACTTGAAACAAAAGTTAAAAAATACATTACTATGAAATACATTGCCAAACCCATGCTGATGTTTAATACTTAAATATCAACCAGAGATCACTAGTTGCTACCAATTTTTTTAAGTTTTTAAATGTTGTTTAAAGTATAATTTGATGCTATTTTAAGTTCTTTAATTCTTAGAAATAAATAATATATTTGGATGTCATCCAATATCTCCCTATGAATTAAACTCCCTCACGCTATAATCATGTTATTTACTAAAAAATTAGCTTCCTGCCAGAGTGGCTTGTTAAGGATTTGCTAATTTCAACTTTCTTCTCTGAAACTTAATGAACACAGCGGTCAATAACTACTTTCCCCAGTTCTCAGATACCAAAATATGTTTTAGATTTTTATTATTTTCTGCAGATTTATTATTTTTCAAAATCACCTTTTTAAACAATAACTGAAGCAATTAAAAAAAGAGAAACAACTCACCATTAATTGAGTATTCTTGAGGCTCTGCTATTTTTAATCAATTTAGGATAATTCCAAACTCTTCTAACTTGATTTTATATCCAATCAAAACATATAACAATCTGGAATTTTCTAATCCAGTCTAGCCTCCTGGGCAACTCATTTATTCTCTGTTGTCAGCTCTGGTCCATGAAAAGCATCCTTCCAAGGCTACTTCCTGATTTACCAGAAACCTAGTACAATTCTCTCACGGAGTTGTGATATAGTTTAAAACTTAGGTTGCAAATTGGACATCTAATCTTATAATTTAGTGCAGTTTGAAGAAATGAAACAAGTTTCTGCAAAATCATTTTTTATTTAGTATTGATTAGGTGATTGATAATTGTCAAAACTGGGTACAGAGGGTTTACTTTAACAGTCTCTCTACATTTGCATATGATTATATTTTCTGAAATAAAAAGTTTTTAAAAACAGGATGTAAAATGATACTTATAAGGATGTGTGGCAAGGTGAGGTGCATAGAGAGGTGTTTAGTACATAACAGAGGAATTTTTAGGATATAAGTGAAAATTAAGTATATCTCTTCTAGGATTTATTGTATGCAACTAGACCATGACTAGGAGAAAATGGGCTAAAAAAGAAGTTGATATGTTAGAGCAGAGATATCAGTAAATTATTTTCATTGATATTTTCTTTATACATCGTAAATACAAATTTTAAGTGTACTTAAATTTTTTATGTAAATTTCTTTTCTATAAAGATTAATTATATAAAATTAGTGAAACATAGTTTTCATTCTTACTGCCAAATAGCAGTTAGTAATGAAGGTCACATTCATGCATTTAAAAATGATGACCGAGTGGGGTTCTGCACGTGAGTCTGCACGAGGTGAGAAAGAAATGGAGGACTCGGCTTAGACCCCACTCACAACCTCAGCCTTGACCTCAGCCTTGACCCCAGCCTGGATCTCAGCAACTGGGGCCACATTGGAACAGCTGGATAAAGGGCATATCAGAGAGGCAGTGGAAGCTCTGCTGGCACATTACAGGTCCAGGAAAAATGCTAAAGGGTTGTTTTTGAATGAGAAGGAAATCTTTTATTTTTAACTAGAGGCCCAATGCATGAAAATTCGTGCAAGAATGGGCCTTCCTTCCCCTGGCTTCCGGCACCGCCTTTGCTCCAGCCAGATCTGCCTTTCTGCCTTCGCTCTGGCCTGGAGCCACCTTTCTGCCTTCCCACACTGCCCAGAGGCCCGGAGCTGCTTGGGCGGTACAGAACACCTGCGTAGTCACCATGGCTGCTCGGCGCCTGCCTACGCAAATTAACCTGCCATCTTTGTTGGGTTAATTTGCATACTCACTCTTGATTGGCTGGTGGGCATCGTAAAGGTACAGTCAATTTGCATCTTTCTCTTTTATTAGTGTAGATGGTGGTATTATGGAAAATTCCAAGAAAAGAACTGAGGGTCAGATTGTCCTTGCCTCATGGTACTGGGTCAGATTAACATATATCTGTTTATTTATGAAGGATGAACCCAATGTAACTCCTAAAAAGACACAATGTTTTTATAAGAAGCTTTTGAATAAGCATGGAATTAAATCCATTTCTCAGATGATCCCCCTCCAAACTTTAAAAAGGAGTATAAAACCCATCAGGCCAAGTTCTGCCTTGTCGGCAGCTTTGATTTCTTACTGACTGACACAAGAATTAGGTGGCTCTTACCCTTGCACTGCCTGAGACATTTCTATAACAGAAAGAAAGTTCCAGCACCTGTAAACCTTCAAGCCAAAAATCTCTCCAGGGATATCAATGAATTGATAGGCAGAACTGTCTTAAAACTTCTCTAAAAGTGGTCCTTGCAGCACTTCAGCATTATATGCATCGGTCTCATTGGAATGCAGGCTCAGCACATCATCGAGAACACTGTTGCTGTCCCGAGAAGGTTTTCACAGAATTTGCCGAAGCGAACTCTGGTACATGAAAACTGAGAGATCAGTTACCCTTCCCATCTTTTCCTCATTTGTCAGCAGTCAGGATGACGCTAAAAGAATGTGCACTCCTAGTGAGAAGAAAAAAGAAGCAAAGAAAATACAGAAACAAAAAGAACATAATGAAAAACAAAAGAAGAGACAGAAGACTTATGAAACAGGTTAGAAAGGCTGCATCAACCCTCACTACAGAGAAGGCTGCCCCTAAAATTAGTGTTCCGCCAGAGAAGGATCCTGGACCCTAGAAGAAAGAGACACCCCCCCTCCCAAGCCTGAAAAGAAAGAGACCCACAGAATCAAAGTCCCAAATAAAGTGCAAGACAAATCCGGAGACGAAATTTCATTACTGGTCCCAGTAGAAAAAAACTCCCAGCAAAGAAAATGTGGGGGTACAAAACATGCCACAGGAAAGAAGTCTCCAAAAAAGAGTCCTGGTACCAACACACCTCTCGGGAAGAAGAGAAAGGCCTTCCCAGCAGAGCCTAAGATCTAAAGGAAGAAGGGTAGAGGCCCAGGGAAGAAGCCAAGACTCAAAGAAGAGGTAGAAAAGGAGAGAAACTCTCTGCTGGGGAAAAAAGACCTAAGAAAGACACCCAAAAAGCCAGAGGCCAAGTTTTTCACTACAGCTAAAAATCTTCCAAAAAAGCTCCCCACACCCCCAAACAATGTGACTCAAGCTTGGAGAGCTTTTGAAAAATACTTGGGTCCTGACCTCTGTCACAACCTTCTCCAAGAGTGAGGCCTAGACTTAAATATGTTTAAAACTTCCACAAGTAATTCTGATATATGTTTGTGGGTATAAGAACCAGTAGTTTGAATGCATTTTTTAAATTGCTCTTCCATGTATATGCTAATATAATAGAAAATACAATGCTTTTATTAAAGTGTAACATTTGCTTCTGAGTAAAAAAAGTGATGACTGAGTTTTGTAGGACAAATGAGAGTAAACACTCCAAAATCTGAAAAAAAAAAAAAAAAAAAAAAGGATGCTGTAATTCACAATGAAGAAGTAGTTGTAGGTTTTTTTGTTTGTTTTTTTGGTGTGTGTGTGTGTGTGTGTGTGTGTGTGTGTGTTAAAGATCATGAACCACTACTACCCCAGAAAAATTATCATAAATATAACTCAAATATCACAATATTGGAGTGTTCATGGACCATGCTCATGGAACTCCTTGGGGTGTGGTGGCAGGGCCGAGGGCAGGCTAGGAAAGGTCAATGGGGGAAAAAGGGGAACATATGTAATACTTTCAACAATAAAGATTTAAATTAATAAATAAAATAAAATTTTAAAAAAGCTTTTCTATTCTAGTCCTCCAAGACAGGTTACAGAACTATGACTATTAGAAACATCTTGTGTTAAGAAATAAAATGCACCACTAAAAATTATGACAGGAATGTTAGCTTAATATTTTAAATAAAATTATAAAATAAAACCTCCACTAGTTAAATGCATGATGACTTTGAACTTGTAATTGTTGAAGAAGGTAATCAAAAGGATATGACCACCTGTTGACTCGTGAGCTGGACTTTGGCAATTGGAAGCTCTTTATTGCCTACTATTACCACAGTGGGGATCATATTCAGGAATATAGTCTTGAGAGAGCAATGTGTTGTTGAGACCATATGAATGATATATTCAACTGAACCCAGTTAAGGCCTTGATGTAAACTTTTAAGGTCCTGGGTGTGGTGTTCTACTCATCTTGTGGTCACCTAAGACAAGCCTGGTATAAAGTTCCCTTGGTTATTAAACCTGACACCTACCATATGGAGTTCTTCGGTCTCTCCTTACCTTCTGTGTATGGGGGACAGTTTCCACTGGGAAGCTCCTGAGGGTGCAAACCAACAGTAATAAATAATAGGAAAGATAGTAAATTAAAACATGGAAAAGTGTTTATCCTTTGTATTAAGGTGGTACTAGGGCAGTGGTCAGCAAACTCATTAGTCAACAGAGCCAAATATCAACTGTACAACGATTGAAATTTCTTTTGAGAGCCAAATTTTTTAAACTTAAACTTCTTCTAATGCCACTTCTTCAAAATAGACTTGCCCAGGCCGTGGTATTTTGTGGAAGAGCCACACTCAAGGGGCCAAAGAGCCGCATGTGGCTCGTGAGCCACAGTTTGCTGACCACGATACTAGGGTAAAGCAAGCAAGACACGTATGGAGCAAACTGTAAAGAGGTACTCACTCTCTGGGTCATGGAGTGCAGAGTTGATGCCTGAGAATAAGTATCTCCTTAAGTTTTGCCCCCTAGGTGCCTCACTTGCCTTGCCTTAGTCCCAGTCCTATTTTACATCAATCAAAGAAATTCAAATTACAGCTATGATTGCCAGTCTCCCAGTTGGTTCCCTATTATCTGCTGCTCCTGATATTCATGCTTTTGTGTATGGCATCCTATATAATAAAAGCCTACTATGCTAAGTGTCCAGTTGTCTGGTCGTCTATTCAACCAATCAAAGCATAATATGCTAATGATATTCTAAGGCTTCTCAACTGCTTCTATGATGTGCACTGACCACCAGGGGGCAGACAGTTGACTGGTCGACCAGTCGCTATGACGTGCACTGACCACCAGGGGGAAGACGCTCCGACCAATAGGTGAGCTTGCTGCTGGGGTCTGGCCCATCAGGACTGATTGAGATGGGCCGGACACGCCCTAGAGCCCTCCCAGGATCCCTCCCCAGCTGGCCAACCTTCCACATCCCTCCCTGGCCCGATCATGCACTGGTGGGGTCCCTCAGCCTGGCCTGTGCCTTCTTGCAATCCAGGACCGCTCGGGGGATGTCAGAGAGCCAGTTTCGATCAAATCCCACAGGCCAGGCCAAGGGACCCCACTGGTGCATGAATTCGTGCACTGGCCTCTAGTTCATAAATATAAGGCATTCTGTGTGATCATACTAGTAGAATATGTCTGAAGTGATGGTATGTGATATTTTGTTTACTGAATTGCTCTCTCTTCTGGGAGAAGCTCTCACTCATTCTTCTGACATTTTGTCAGATGCAAAAGTCCAAGGGATAAGGGACTGAGGCTCCTGCCAACAGCCATGAAAATGAGCCCTTTGGAAGCAGATTGTTCAGCCCTAATCAAGCCTTCAGGTGACTGTGCCTTGCCAACACTTTAAGTAAAACCTATCAGGAAAACCTGAGCCAGAACAATTCAACCCAGCTACTCCTGAATTTCTGACTCACTGATTTGAAATAATAAATACTTATTGTTTTAAGCCATTTGTTATGCAGCAATAACTAACACAGCAGCAGACTTGAGGAATTTTATCATTTGTACCTTAAGAAAAGGAATTCTGTGTTAGTATTTTAGTCTAATCATAGTGGTTAAAAACACAGACTCTGGAGCCAAACTGTCACAATTTGAATTCTGGATCAATCATTTGTTAGTTGTGTGACCTTGGAAAAATTACGGAACCTATTTGTGTTTTAGTTGTTCATCTATAAAAGAGGGAAAATAATAGCACCTATATTCTACAGGGTTGATGGAAGAATGAAGGTGAATATATGTAAATTATATAAAAAATAAATATCATAAAATGTTATCATTCTTAACTACTCTTGTCTGTGCTTATTTCTCACATAGATACATGTATTATTGTTAACAATGAGTGACGTGCAGCTTTCCTTTTGTGCAAATGAACATGTCTCATTCATGCCTGACACAATAATTCCTGTGAGTAGATGTGCATGGCTTCTGAAATGATATTATGTTCCTTTAGAGCAGGAGAAATGAAATTTTAGATGGGGAAACTAATTTTCTGGATTTTGTAGCCAGGAAAAGTGTCCCCTTATTTTTCACATTTTATTTTATCATTATTTCCTTCTTATCATATCAGAGGTGCTCCAAGTTTCAGTAGCTTGGGTTAAATTTTTGCAGGCTTCATATAATAAAAACTCAAAAAGGTTGTATTGTCCAAATGTTGCATGCCTACAACATGTTTGCACTACCCTATAAATGAATCTTTTATTCTTTTGCATTGGATGTGTGTCTGTGTATGTTTGCGTTTTTGGCCTACATGAATTCTTCTCTGTTTAAAGCAATGTTCTTACTGCTCTGCAGACATTGTCTAGCCTGAGCTAGAGGTTACCATGGTGATATGGCCATACAGGATAACTTCAAGACTACATCTTGCTGAGTTGTTTTCAGGGAGAAATGAGGACTGTTGTCTTTTGCTGATAGACTCTACTTAAACTTGACCTTTCCTGCCATTTCTTCCAAGGATAATTAAAGAGCCCTTTGGAAGCAGATTGGTGGTGGATATCCAGGCTGGCTATTTTCAAAAGTGAGTTGGTAGCATTTATCTTTGCAGTTTCCTTTTCTGCAACCTTTTCCCCATTAACAGCATCCTTCTTTTTCTCTAAGCACTTGACCTTATGTTACCTTAAACCTCCCCAACAAGGAATAAACTCATCTGATAAACTTATCCATACTGATTTTTTTTAAATGAGTCTATCTAATAAAAGAGTAATATGCAAATTGACCATCACTCCAAGACATAAGATGGCTTCCCCCATGTGGTCAAAAATGTCTGCCCCCATGTGGAAACAACATGGCTGCCACAAGATGGCCTGCAGGGGAGGAGGGCAGTTGTGGGAAGTTAGGGGTGACCAAGCCAGCAGAGGAGGGCAGTTGGGGGGGACCATGCCCACAGTGGAAGTCATTTGGGGGGGGGACAGGCCTGCAGTGGAGGATAGTTGGGTAGATCCAGGCCTGCAGGGTAGGGCAGTTGAGGGGGACCAGGCCTGCAGGGGAGGGCAGTTGTGGATGATCAGGCCAGCAGGGAGGGCAGTTAGGGGTGATCGGGCCAGCAGAGGAGGGCAGTTGGGGGAGACCAGGCCAGCAGGGGAGGACAGTTGGGGGGACCAGACCTGCAGGGGAGGGCAGTTGGGGGGGCAGGCCTGCAGGGGAGAGCAGTTGGGAGGGACCAGGCCTGCAGGGGAGGGCAGTTGGGGGGGACCAGGCCTGCAGGGGAAGGTAGTTGGGAGGGGACTAGGCCTGCAGGGGTGGGCAGTTTGGGGGGACCAGGCCTGCAGGGGAGGGCAGTTGGGGGTGATCAGGCCAGCAGGGAGGGCAGTTAGGGGTGACTGGGCCAGCAGAGGAGGGCAGTTGAGGGAGACCAGACCTGCAGGGGAGGGCAGTTGGGGGGGCAGGCCTTCAGGGGAGAGCAGTTGGGAGGGACCAGGCCTGCAGGGGAGAGCAGTTGGGAGGGACCAGGCCTTCAGGGAGGGCAGTTGGGGGGGGGACCCAGGCCTTCAGGAGAGGGCAGGTGGCGGGGACGAGGCCTGCAGGGTAGGGCAGTTGTGGAGGACCAGGCCTGCAGGGGAGGGCAGTTGTGGGTGATCATGCCAGCAGGAAGGGCAGTTAGGGGTGACTGGGCCAGCAGAGGAGGGCAGTTGGGGGAGACCAGGCCAGCAGGGGAGGACAGTTGGGGGGGACCAGACCTATAGGCGAGGGCAGTTGGGGGGGATCAGGACTGCAGGAGAGAACAGTTGGGGGGGACCCAGGCCTGCAGGGGAGGGCAGTTGTCGGTGATCATGCCAGCAGGAAAGGCAGTTAGGGATGACTGGGCCAGCAGAGGAGGGCATTTGGGGAGACCAGGCCTGCAGGGGTGGGCAGTTTGGGGGGACCAGGCCTGCAGGGGAGGGCAGTTGCGGGGGGAACAAGATCTGCAGGGGAAGACTGTTGGCGGGGACTCAGGCCTGCAGGGGCGGGCAGTTGGGAGAGGGGACAAGGCCTGCAGGGGAGGACAGTTTGGGGGGACTCAGGCCTGCAGGGGAGTGCAGTTGGGGGGGACCAGGCCAGCAGGGGAGGGCTGAGCCGCGCCAGCACAGCCAAGGGTTTGGCAAGTCTGAGGGAGGGCCAGCAAAGAATGAAGAAAAGACAAAGAGAATAAGCTGGGTCTAGATGGATCTTCTGTGCGTGACTGAGACCACAGAACAGATCCAGACTGCAAGCTGATGCTTTATTTTATAGTCAGAGGTAAACAAGGTAATTTACAATGTTCTTATAAGTTTCACTTGTTTTGGCAGCACTTGCTGCCTCTCCCACAGCCCACTAGCTACCCAGGAAAGATCTAGGGAGCAGTCACAAGATCAAGCTTAATTATGCTAAGAGGGCTGTGCCCTCTAATCTGGGACTTGTTTGTGGCTTTGCCAACAGGTCAGTCCGAGGCTTAACCCTATAATCACTCTCTACAGAGGGCAGTTGGGGGGACCAGGCCTACATGGAGGGCATTTGGAAGCCAGCAGTCCTGGATTGTGAGAGGGATGTCTGACCGCCCGTTTAGGACATCCTAAAACGGGCGGTTGGACATCCCTCAAGGGGTCCCAAATTGGCGAGGGTTCAGGCTGGGCTGAGGGACACCCCCCTCCATGCATGAATGTCATGCACCAGGCCTCTACTGTCACTATATTTGAGTTGCATTATTTATACTCACCTCACAAGTTACAAGTGTGGAGAGAGTTACTCTAGAGGGAAAATAATAATTTTTAAAAAAAACACACACATGTGGCAGAAATCTCTGCAGTAAGAAATATACAATGAACTTTTTATTTTAAACTTAAAACTATAAAAACATTTAATTAGCTTTCAAATAAGTCTCATAATGTGTTGATTTCTACTCAAAACAACACAGGTTGTTTTTTTCCCCCTTCTGTCTCAGAATGAAAATTCTCCATTTAATTTAGTTATGTTTTTAGTGAACACCAGTTACATTTGGTTTTTATTTTTCTTGAATTGTATGAAATAGTTTTTTAAAATGTCTCAAAATATTGTTACCAGATTATATACTAGTATTTAGTTGGGCACCAAAATCTTCAAAAAATGTAATTATGCTTCAACATTGAAGAAAACAAAACCAGTGGTATTTAGTTGGTATTTCAAACCATGGATTGTATAACATTAAGTAGAAATATTTGTGAGAATATTGGGAAGTTGATGAAAGAGAGCCTTGAAGCACTTCAATGCTTAGAGATTCCAAAAAGGAGAAAGGGTCATAAAAAAGATAGTGTGGTGAGAGGACAGAAGGAAAGAATGAGATAGGTAAAAGGACTGAAGAGTTAAGTAAATGTGGGAAAAGGAGTGCAGAATAGTTAAGACAAGATGAGAAAGGGGTACATTGGGTTTGGTTTCATGGAAGTTATTGGTGACTTTGACATAAACAATATTAATGGAGTGGGGAGAAAGCTTGACTAGGGTAAATTTGCCTATTAAAACAATGAAAAGATCACATAGTATGTAGGAGGTGATGACAATAGTAATAGAATGAAAATACCCATCATTTAACAGGTGCTAGCTTTATGTATGGCATTTTGATAAGCACTTTTTATGTATTATTTTATTAAATGCTGCAACAACACTTTGAAAGGCACATTATTACCTTAATTTAGAGATAAAAAAATTGAGACCTAGAGAATTAAGTGACTTGTTAAGGTCACAATGCTTTATCACAAGCAAAATATTTGTAACATTGGTGTTAACCTAAAGAATTAAAGGAGAAAAATAATTATTGTGCATATTATTTTCCATATACTTTTGCTTTTTAATTAGTTCACATATGTTAAGTTTAGTTTCAGTTTATTAGCATAACTGGATCACAAAAAGTGATAATCACATTAGCACTCAAAAAACCTGATGGCTGCAAAATGTGATATTTCTGATTTTTCAGTCTTAAAATCCAAACCTGGTGGACTCTAAAATGTATTTGTATCAAAAGTTTCAGATATAATGAATGCATTTCAGACTGAGAAATTTTAAAAATTCATTTCTTATTTTAATTGCACCCCTAAATGTGACAGTAAAATACATAGAATGATCCATATTTCATGATTTAATATCCTTAAAATCAACCTGTATAATCTTAGGTGATCAGAGTCTATTTTTAGATACATTTATAATTTAAAAATGTATCTAAAAATGGAAGTGTGCTATAGTAAGTTAATAATTTTTATTGTGCAAATTAATAGGAAATAGTTAGATACTTACCTGGCATTACACTAAAATAATTTCAGAAAGGTTAAGCATTTAAATGTGAAAAATTAAACACATTAGGAAATCTAGTCTCTTTTAAAAAATAATATTGGATTAGGAGTGGCCTTTCTAGCATGACAGAAAATAAATAAAGAAAATACTGAATGTTTTGACTACACAAAATAAAAGAAAGAATAGCACCACACAGAAGTTAAAACATGGGGGATATGTATATAGCATATATAAAAGAGAACTGTATGATATCCATATGAATAGTTTTTACAAACAAATAGAAGATAAATGAGGATAGAGTGCACTAGAGCTGTGTGGGGAGAGTCTGGAGTTAGTGGCTCTGGGGACAGAGCTGAAGGATCAGCTGCCAGAATCTTGTGCTGAGATATTCCACCATACTGCAGAAGCCATCTTTCTCAGGTAGAGCATTCCTTTCCATGTGGCATCAGCATGGGGGTAAGCAATAGCCCTACCCATTGGAATCCCTCTCACCCCACCCTGTGGAGCTTAACCTTTTGCACTCGGATGTTGAGTGTGACTCGACACAGTTAGTATTAGAATAAAGGAATCGAGAAAAAAGCAAGCGAGTGCAAAGGGTTAAGTCCTGCTGAGGTGTATAGCCAAGGCTTTTTAAGTGACTGAGCCTAATTGACAGCCTGCAGGCAGAGGTGGATCTCTGGGTGCTTTGAGACTTTTGTAATACATTAAAAAGATCATACACCATGATCAAGTGGGATTTATTCTGGGATGCAAGATTGGTACAATATCAGCAAAACAATAAATGTGACACACTACATAAACAAAATGAAGGATAAAAACCACATGGTCATATCAATAGGTGCAGAAAAAGCATTTGATAAAATTCAGCACCCATCTACATATATAAAAGGCTAAGTGACCATCTGACCATTTGACCATCTGACCGGCCAGTGCATATGACATGCATTGACCACCAGGAGGCAGACACTCAACACAGGAGCTGCTGAGCTGCAATGACTTGGCAGTGGTGGTTCTCAGGTGATGCACCCTGGACCAGAGAGGAGGGAGCCCAATTCCTTGCAGGGCCGCATGATTCCATCCTTGGATGAGGGTGCACGAATCCATGCACTGGGCCACTAGTCCTATATAATAAAAGCCTAATATGCTAAGTGTTTGGTCAGCCGGTAGGCCATTCAACCAGTCAAAGCGTAATGTGCTAATGATATGCTAAGGCCACTCAACTGCTCGTTGTGACGTGCACTGACCACCAGGGGCCAGACACTCCAACTGGTAGGTTAGCTTGCTGCTGGGGTCCGGCCCATTGGGATTGAGCAAGATGGACCAGATATGCCCTGGAGCTCTCCTGTGGTCCCTCCCATGTCCCTCTCCAACCCCAATCGTGTACTGGTGGGGTCCCTCAGCCTGGCCTGCACCCTCTCACAATCTGGGACCTCTCGGGGGATGTTGGAGAGCCAGTTTCAGCCTGATCCTGTAGGCCAGTCTGAGGGACCCCACTGGTTCATGAATTTGTGCACCAGGCCTCTAGTTTATGATAAAATCTCTCAGCAAAGTGGGAATAGAGGGAACATATCTCAACATAAGATAGGCCATCTATGACAAACCTACAGCCAACATCCTACTCAATGGGAAAACACTACAAGTGTCCCCTTAAAATTGAAAACAAGACAGGGATGTCAGCTTTCATCACTCTTATTCAACAAAATACTGGGAGTCCTAGCCACAGAAATCAGACAAGAAGAAGAAATAAAAGGCATCCAAATTGGAAAGGAAGAAGTAAAACGGTTATTATTAGCAGATGACATGATACTGTATGTAGAGAACCCTAGGATTCCACCAAAAAATCAACAACACTAGAACTGATTAATGAATTCAGTAAAGTAGCAGTATACAAAATAAGTATCCAGAAATCAATTGCAATTTTATACACCAACTAGAGGCCCGGTGCATGAAAATTGTGCACTGGGTGTTTGGGGAAAGGAGTCCCTCAGCCTGGCCTGCACCCTCTTGCAGTCTGGGAGCCCTCAGGGATGTCTGACAGCGTAGGCCCACTGTGGGGAGCGGGCCTAAGCTGGCAGTTGACATTCTTAGCACTGCTATGGAGGTGGGAGAGGCTCCTGCCACCGCCACTGTGCTCGCCAGTCGTGAGCCTGGCTTCTGGTGCACTAACCACCAGGGGGCAGCTCCTGCATTGAGCATCTGGCCCCTGGTGGTCAGTGTGTGTCATAGCAACTGGTTGTTCTGCCGTTCAGTTGATTTGCATATTAGCCTTTTATTATATAGGACTAGAGGCCCGGTGCACGAAATTCGTGCACTGGGGGGATGGAGGGGTGTGCCCCTCAGCCCAATCTGCACCCTCTTCAATCTGGGACCCCTCAGGGGATGTCCAACTTCCAGCAGTCGGACATCCCTCTCACAATCCGGAACCGCTGGCTCCTAACCACTCATCTGCCTGCCTGCCTGATTGTCCCTAACCCCACTGTCTGCCTGCCTGCTCGCCCCTACCTTGATCTCCTGCCAGCCTGATTGCCCCTACCTTGCCCTCCCCTATCAGCCTGATCACCCCAAACTGCCTGTGCCTTGGCCCCCAGTCTGGCCTCCCTCTGGAGGCACCACCCCCATAACCCCAATGCTGCTGCCACTGCAGCTGGTTATGGCTGCCTGAGCTTTGGCCTTTGTAGCCACTGCGGCTTTGTCTGGAAAGATGTCCGGAAGACAACCACTCTAATTAGCATATTACCCTTTTATTAGTATAGATTTGGGGACCATTACAACCACGCAGAACTTGAAGAAAACACATGGCCCTGGTCAGTTTGGCTTAATGGAGAGAGCATCGGCCTGTGGACTGAAGAGTCCAGGTTTGATTCTGATCAGGGGCACTGGGTTTCGGGCTCAATCCCCAGTAGGGGGCCTGTGGGTGGCAGCTGATCAGTGATTCTTTTTTTTTTTTTTTAATATATTTTATTGATTTTTCACAGAGAGGAAGGGAGAGGGATAGAGAGCTAGAAACATCGATGAGAGAGAAACATCGACCAGCTGCTTCCTGCACACCCCCCACCGGGATATGTGCCAGCAACCAATGTACATGCCCTTAACCGGAATCGAACCTGGGACCTTCCAGTCCGCAGACCGACGCTCTATCCACTGAGCCAAACCGGTTTCGGCTGATCAGTGATTCTTATCATTGCTGTTTCTATCTCTCTATCTCCCTCTCCCTTTCTGAAATTTTAAAAATATATATTTTTTAAAGAAAACACATGATCTTCACTTTGGGCTTTGTCATCTTACAATATCCTTTGTGCAGTGTTTTAACTTCCCTCAACTTTCCTTAACCCACCTTTAAAGTGCAATCTATTTTGGGGAAGATGATCAGGAAAGTGATTCCAATGGGTAGAAGTTTTTTTTGGAGGGGATGGGTCATGAAGATATTTAAAAATTGAGCGTGGTGATTTTTTGAATTTACTTTAAAAAACCAGTTCATTGTACACTTTAGGTGACATGTACAGTATATAGGTTATATCTCAACAAAGCTGTTCTTTTATTTCTTTTTAAATAAAGACCAGTCTTATAATCAATTGCAAATGTTTTCAGAGGCCCCTCAAGATTTGCTCACCATGTCCCAAATCACGGCTGTGATTCCCAGTTGCCTCCAGTCCTGGTGGATCTGGATGGTGTGGTTTGCAAAAGAGAAGGTGGCAAGAGGCTTATGGAATTTCGACAACCCCATTCCCCCGGTCTCCTCATAGGGCACCAGGGCCATTCCCACTATGCCAGCTCTGCTCCCTTTAACCAGTTGGGCAAAAGAATCCTGCGTGCTCTGGCCAGAAAGTGCATTCTTTCTTAGGTGGCCCGGATGCTTTTTTTAAGGTCGTTTTATGGATTCAAAAGAATAAACAGAGATGTGGAAAGCTTTTGTCAAAATCCTTTTACATGGTTCTTCCAGTCTCATGGGAAATGAGATGTGGCTCTGAATTCATCCCAAAGTGTGTCTTTGGGCAAAAGCACCCAAAACGGCACAACTCCTGCAGAATGCCCCACACACTTTGCTGTCAGGACTCAGGGGGGCTTGAGGGTGAGCGAGGCGGCGGTGCCAGCACAGGACCTGGGAGAAGGTAGCGCTTTCTACACTGCCCAGGCCACGTGGACTACAGCACTACCCGCCCAGGTGGGCAGGGTGTTTCTGCTGTTTTGTTTTTGGTCTGGCCTCCACCCCGTCAGCCACGGACCTGTGCCTGCACTGAGACTGAATGGTTTGATGGCCCTACTTTTTGGTGGACAGTGGATGCACTCCCAGAGACTGGCAGTTAGACTCTGGTGGCTTCTGAGTCCCTTGCGGGGAGAGCCCGGCCCTAGGTCAAGAACAGACTCAGGTGTCCTTGGCCAGGAGGCCTCCTTGGGCTAGGGGCCGCCACAGTTTGAAGGCTGGCCATGACCCCAATCCTGGTAGGGGTCTCCTCTGGGGTGCTGGCAGGCCTGGGCTAGGGCTGCGGGCGGTTTAGAGGCTGGTCACGCCCCTGATCCTGGCGGGGGTCTCCTCTGGGGTGCTGGCAGGCCTGGGCTCTGGCGCCGCAAAGGGAGAGGTTCCTGAACCTGCTTCCCACACACCTAGGCTAGGGTACATCTTGTAGGAGGCGGCTTCAATGCCGGGGGTCGGTGACCAGGTCCTCCAGAGCCTCGCTTTCTGGGCTGCAGTCCCACGTCTCCCAGTGCCCCAGCCTCGGATGCGCCCACGCAGTTGCCCCCACCACCAGCCACCTCAGTGCAGGCCACAGCAGCTAAAGCCAGCCCCTTGGAAGCCAGGCCACCACACCCACCACCCCTAGTAGCTCTCTGCTGCTAGCTCTCTGTGCCCTGTCCACTGGGGTGGGGGAGTGCTCCCAGCCCAGAGGCCCTCCCTCCCTCTGCAGCCTGGCTTGGGAAGCTGGCCTCATGCTGGGGCTACTATGCCAGCATGCCCACTCGGCTACTATGGGTGCAACACGGGCCCCACGGAGGCCAACCTGGAGAACGTGGACCCCAGCTCTGCATCCGGCTGCTGCAGATGGCCTCGGTGGTCAACTACCACCTGCTCCTTCCACTGGCCCCATTGATCCCTCTCAGCACCAGCCATTTAGGCCAGGGTGGCAATCGCCCGGGAACCCGGCCCTGGAGAAGCTGGCTGGGCCCGGCCACGCCCCCCGGGTTCCTGATCTGGCCCAGGACCCCCGGGAGGCTGCTGGCGGTGCCCGGCCACGCCCCCCGGTCACGATAGCTCCCCAGGACCCCAGGGTGGCTGCTGGCCGTGCCCGGCCACGCCCCCCGTCACGATCGCTCCCCAGGACCCCCGAGAGGCTGCCGGCCCTGCCCGGCCACGCCCCCGTCACGATCGCTCCCCAGGACCCCCGGGAGGCTGCTGGCCGTGCCCGGCCACGCCCCCGTCACGATCGCTCCCCAGGACCCCCGGGAGGCTGCTGGCCGTGCCCGGCCACGCCCCCCGTCACGATCGCTCCCCAGGACCCCCGAGAGGCTGCTGGCCGTGCCCGGCCACGCCCCCCCGGGTCACGATCGCTCCCCAGGACCCCCGGGTGGCTGCTGGCCGTGCCCGGCCACGCCCCCCCCCGGTCGCGATCGCTCCCCAGGACCCCTGGGAGGCTGCTGGCCGTGCCCGGCCACGCCCCCCGTCGCGATCCCACAGGGACCCCCGGGAGGCTGCTGGCCGTGCCCGGCCACGCCCCCCCGGGTCGCGATCCCGCAGGGACCCCCGGGTGGCTGCTGGCCGTGCCCGGCCACGCCCCCCCGGGTCGCGATCGCTCCCCAGGACCCCCGGGAGGCTGCTGGCCGTGCCCAGCCACGCCCACCCGGGTCGCGATCACTGCCCAGGACCCCCGGGAGGCTGCTGGCCGTGCCCGGCCACGCCCCCCGGGTCGCGATCGCTGCCCAGGACCCCCGGGAGGCTGCTGGCCGTGCCCGGCCATGCCCACCCGGGTCGCGATCGCTGCCCAGGACCCCCGGGAGGCTGCTGGCCGTGCCCGGCCACGCCCCCGTCGGGTCGCGATTGCTGCCCAGGACCCCCAGAACTAAGAGGATTTGGCGCCGCCATCTTGGTTTTCTCAACGGCCAGATAGGCCACCCGGAGTCCCGCCCCCAGCCTCTCGCAGGCCCAATCATGGGCATAGCGGAGGTGCGGTCAATTTGCATGTTTCTCTATTATAAGGTAGGATTATGAGGTATCAGAAAGGGAAACTAAAATGAAACAAAGCAATCTCTGTTGTAGGAAGAATCCTGCAGTAGGGTTTCCTGCGGCACTCTACCCCGCCCCGCCTGCTCTCCTTCCTTCTCCCCCGGCCCTGCCTCCGATCCTCCCTTCTCCTCCCCGAGGCTTGCTTGCTTCTCCACAGCTTTGGTCCCTTCTGCAGCTCTTGGCTTCCTTCTATGCTGTCTTGATATGCAAATTAGCCACTATCTTGGTTGGGGTAATTTGCATACTCATCCTGATTGGTTGGTGGGCGTGGCTTGGCTGGTGGGCATGGCTTGGGTGTAGCGAAGGTGTGGTCAATTTGCCTATTTGTCTATTATTAGGTAGGATTATGAGGTATCAGAAAGGGAAAATAAAATGAAACAAAGCAATCTCATTCATAATTGCTTCAAAAAGAATAAAATAACTAAGAATAAATTTAATAAAGTATGTAAAAGATCTGTACTAAGAAAATTATAAGACACTGAAAAAAGAAATTGAAGAAGATAAAAATAAGTGGAAGCATATACTGCATTCATGGAAAGGAAGAATTAACATCATTAAAATGTCCACACTGCCCAAAGCAATCTACAGATTCAATGCAATTCCTATCAAGATACCAATAGTGTGTTTCACAGAACTAGAACAAATGTTCCACAAATTTATATGGAACCAAAAAGGACCATAAATAGAAACAGTAATTTTGAGAAAGAACAAAAAGTTGGAGGAATCATGCTACCTGATATTGTTATAGGCACCTCTCACTGATACTAGAGAGGTGTTACCAGAAAGGACAGCCCTCTGAGCCAGCGGGAGAAGGCTGTCCCCAACCTAGATCACATATAAGTGAAGTTATATGAGACACCTTGACTGCATTGTGAAAAGCCAATTTATTAAAGCAATTAAAGCATGCATCTTAATTGAAAAAAGCAAAAGCAAAGCTAGCAAACCTATACCTCTGGCTTATGAAGCACAGACGGGCTCTCAGCTAATCTGAGGAACAAGTTGAGTGGGGGTCTGAGGTGTGATATTCCCTCCTGCCTATAGGCTTCAAAATTCCTCTGCTGATTATTTTGGTACAGATTAATTCTCAAGGCTTCTCCCCCATCCCCCTTTTATAAAAATTTAAATTATTTATTGTTTAAAGTAATGCATGAGTCTCCTTTTTTCCCCATTGACCTCTTCCCAGCCGCATCAAGGCCCCTTTTTTACTTTGTTGTGGCCTTCCCAGAATTCATGAAAACTTTATCTTGCGAAGCCTTGAGACTGCTGGATTCTCTGCTTAGCGAGTAAAATGACCACCCCTCACCCCCCCCTTTTTTTTTTTTTTTTGCTTCATCTTTCCCCTTTCCTTTCTGCATTCTCTTAGTAGGGAGGTTTATTATTATTATTATTATTATTATTATTATTATTATTTTTATTTATTTCAGAGAGGAAGGGAGAGGGAGAGAGAGATAGGAACATTAATGATGAGAGAACATTGATCGACTGCCTCCTGCACACCCCACACTGGGGATGGAGCCCATAACCTGGGCATGTGCCCTGATCGGGAATCAAACTGTGACCTCCTTATTCATGGATGCTCAACCACTGAGCCACGCCAGCTGGGCAGTAAGGGAGGTTGTTGTTTTTTTTTTTTTTAAATATATTTTATTGATTTTTTACAGAGAGGAAGGGAGAGGGATAGAGAGCTAGAAACACCGATGAGAGAGAAATATCGACCAGCTGCCTCCTGCACACCCCCTATTGGGGATGTGCCCGCAACCAATGTACATGCCCTTGACCGGAATTGAACCCGGGACCCTTCAGTCCGCAGGCCGACATTCTATCCACTGAGCCAAACCGGTTTCGGCAAGGGAGGTTTTTTAACTATTTTCTCTGGTGTTCTTGGCTGGGAAAGATAATGGTTTGTTAATTACAAGCTGGCTGCAAATTGTCCTATTTGGCTTTGTTTTAACTTTCTGTCTCAGTTTTCTTATTCTTCCTGCCCTAGAATCCTGTAACATTCTGCACCTGCAAGATAAATATCCTTGCAGTTTGGAGCTCGGCTCTGCTTGGGACTGCTTTGCTCTGTAGTTATGTCTATAATTTCTTCTTCTTCCACCCCTTACCCTGTTTGCCTAACTCTGTTTCTAACTCCTCTCAATATCAAAATATGCTACTAGGCCATAGTAATCTAAACAGCATGGTACTGGCATAAAAACAGATAGATAAACCAATGGAACCGAATAGAAAGCCCAGAAAAAAACTCATGCCTTTATAGTCAACTAGAGGCCAGGTGCATGGATTTGTGCACTGGTGGGGTCCCTCGGCCTGACCTGCAGGGATTGGGCCAAAACCAGCTCTCCGACATCCCCTGAGGGGTCCCAGATTGTGAGAGGGTGGTTCTTGGGTGACGCACCCTGGAATTGAGCTCCCTCCTCTCTGGTTCCGGGTGCGTCATCTGAGAACTGCAGCTGCCAAGTCACCGCAGCTCGGCAGCTCCTGCATTGAGTGTCTGCCCCATGGCAGTCAATGCACATCATAGTTAATGGTCAGAGCATCTGCTCCCTGGTGGTCATTGCACGCCATAGCTACTGGTCGGATGGTCAAATGGTCAGACAGTCGCTTAGGCTTTTTTATATGTACTAGAGGCCTGGTGCATGAAATTTGTGCACTGAGGGGGGGGGTCCCTCAGCCTGGCCTGCCCCCTCTCATAGGGGATGTCCTACTGACAGCTTAGGCCCGCTCCCCATGGCCGATCGGGGGATGGCACTACCCCCATCACCCCCTCGCTGCTGCTGCCTCTAGCCTCCCTCTGCAGGAGGCTACCCGGTGATCAGGGGAAGGCAACACCCCCATCATGCCTCTGCTGTTGCCACTGCCAGCCACATAGCTGCCTGAGCCTCAGTCCTTGTAGCCACTGTGGCTTGCCTGAGTCTCGGCCTGGCCCTTGTTGCCTGAGCCTTGGGCTGGGCCTGAGCAGTGGCAGCCACCATCAGCAGCTTGCCTGAGCCTCAGAGAGCTGCTGCGGTTTTGTCTGGAAATACACAGAATCAAGTCCTTGCCCACCCGCATGCACCTCGCCAAGCACGCAGCCTCCTGCTGATTAGTTGTTATGGCGTGATGACTATTAGCATATTAGCTCTTTATTATATAGGACTAGAGGCCCAGTGCATGAAATTCGTGCACGGGGCGGGGGGGTGTCCCTCAGCCCAGCCTGCACCCTCTCCAATCTGGGACCCCTCGAGGGATGTCCGACCGCCCGTTTAGGCCCGATCCCAGTGGTGAATATAGGGTTCAGATTGGAGGCAGCCCTGGCCTTCAGTCAGACTCCAAGCATGGAGGATATTGAGGAACAAAAGGGAGGGTCTGTCAGTCTTCCTGAACCCAGGAAGCCAGCTTCAAAGAGGGGGGCTGTGGTAAGAAGTGCCCTGGCCCTGCCCCCTCAGCTCCTGGCTGCTTTTCCAGTCCCCAGTGGTATCGGGCTTAAACGGGCATTCGGACATCCCTCTCACAATTCAGGACTGCTGGATCCCAACTGCTCTCCTGCCTGCCTTCCTGATTGCCCCTAACCGCTTCTGTCTGCCAGCCTGATCACCCCCTAACCACTCCCATGCCAACCTGATTGATGTCTAACTGCTCCTCTGCCAGCCTGTTTGCCCCCAACTTCCCTCCTCTGCCAGCCTGGTCACCCCTAACTGCCCTCCCCTGCAGGGTTGATCACCTCCAATTGCCCTCCTTTGCAGGCCTGGTCCCTCTCAACTGCCCTCCCTTGCAGGCCTGGTGCCTCCCAACTGCCCTCTCCTGCTGGCCATCTTGTGTCCACATGGGGGCAGAATCTTTGACCACATGAGGGCAGCTATATTGTGTGTTTGAGTGATGGTCAATCTGCATATTACTCTTTTATTAGGTAGGATAGAGGCCTGGTGCACGGGTGGGGGCCAGCTGGTTTGCCCTGGTGTCCCGGATCAGGGTGGGGGTTCCCTTGGGGTGTGGGGTGGCCTGAGCGAGGGGCCTGTGGTGGTTTGCAGGCCAGCCATGCCACCCGGCGACCCAAGCAGAGGCCCTCGTATCTGGAATTTATTTATCTTCTACAATTGAAACTTTGTATCCTAGAGCGGAGCCAAGCCTCCTGCTCGCTCCGTGGCCAGCAGCCATTTCTGTTTGAATTTGTTTACCTTCTATAATTGAAACATTATAGCCTTGAGTGGAAGCTTAGGCCGGGCATGGCAGGGGAAAGCTTGGCTTCTTCTATCGCCTTGGAAACCCAAGCCTCCCTCCTATTTTCTCCGTGGCTGTAGCCATCTTGGTTGGGTTAATTTGCATACTCACTCTGATTGGCTGGTGGGTGTGGCTTGTGGGCGTGGCTGTGGGTATAGCGGAGTTGGGGTCTATTTTCATATTACTCTTTTATTAGGTAGGATTAATATTTGGCAAAGGAGGCAAAAACATACAATGAGCTGAAGATAGTCTATTCAATAAATAGTGTTTATGAAATTGGACAGGTACATGAAAAAAAATGGAACTAGACCACCTTCTTATACCACACACAAGAATAAACTAAAAATGGAGTAAAGACTTAAATAAATGTTAGGCTCAAACTCATAAAAATCCTAGAGGAAAACACAGGAAATAAAATCTTGGACTTTTTTTTCATGCTTCTTTGCGTATTACTTTATTTTTCTGTTTTAATATAAACATTTTTTATTGTTTAAAGCATTACACATCTCCTTTTTCCCCGATTGACCCCCCATCCACTTCCACCCCCCAGGATAATCACCAGCCACCCCAGTGTCTGTGTTCATTGGTTTTGCTAATATGCATGCATATAAGTCTTTTGGTTGATCTCTAAACCCCTCCCCTCCCTTGCCTTCTCTCTGTGGTTGGACAGTCTGTTCAGTGCTACCTTGTCTCTGAGTCTATTTTTGTTCATTAGTTTATGTTGTTCATTATATCCTACATATGAGTGAGCTCAGGTGATATTTATCTTTCTCCGACTGACTTATTTCACTTAGCATAATGCTCTCCAGGTCCATCCATGCTGTTGCAAATGGTAAAAGTTCCTTCTTTTTTATAGCAGCGTAGTATTCTGTTGTGTAGATGTACCACAGTTTTTTAATCCACTCATCTGCTGATGGGCACTTAGGCTGTTTCCAAATCTTAGCTATTGTAAACTGTGCTGCTATGAACATAGTGGTGCATATATCCTTTCTGATTGGTGTTTCTGGTTTCTTAGGATATATTCCTAGAAGTGGGATTACTGGGTCAACTGGGAGTTCCATTTTTAACTCTTTGAGGAAACTCTATACTGTTTTCCACAGTGGCTGCACCAGTCTGCATTCCCACCAGCAGTGCACGAGGGTTCCTTTTTCTCCACATCTTCGGCAACATTTGTTTGTTGATTTGTTGGTGATAGCCATTCTGACAGGTGTGAGATGGTATCTCATTGTTGTTTTGATTTGCATCTCTCACATGATTAGTGACTTTGAGCATGTTTTCATATATCTCTTGGCCTTCTGTATGTCCTCTTTCGAAAAGTGTCTATTTAGGTCCTTTGCCCATTTTTTTGATTGGATTGTTTATCTTCCTTTTTTAAAGTTGTATGATGAGTTTTCTGTATATTTTGGAAAATAAACCCTTATCTGAGATAATGTTGGCAAGTATGTTCTCCCATGCAGTGGGCTTTCTTGTTGTTTTATTGATGGTTTCTTTTGCTGTGCAGAAGCTTTTTATTTTATTCTTTTTATTTATTTATTTATTTATTTATTTATTTATTTATTTATTTATTTTTTACCGGGATGAAGGGAGAGGGATAGAGAGTTAGAAATATCGATCAGCTTTAGTCCCATTTGTTTATTTTCTCCGTAGTTTCCATTGCCCTAGGAGCTTATCGGTAAAGATATTGCTACGACATATGTCTGCTATTTTGCTGCCTATGGAGTCTTACAGGATTTTTATGGTTTCCTGTCTTATATTTAACTCATTTAACCATTTTGACTTTATTTTTGTGTATGGTATAAGTTGGTGATCTAGTTTCTTTTTTTTTTTTTCTTGCATGTATCTGACCAATCTCTCCAGCACCATTTATTGAAGGGACTGTCATAACCCCATTGTGTGCTCTTGCCTCCTTTGTCAGATATTAATTGAGCATAATGGCTTGGGTCTATTTCTGGGTTCTCTGTTCTGTTCCATTGGTCTATATGTCTGTTCTTGTGCCAGTACCAGGCAGTTTTGAGAACCATGTCTTGGTAATATAGCTTGATATCTGGTATTGTGATCCCTCAAACTTTCTTCTTCTTAGGATTGCTGTGGCTATTCAGGGTCTTTTTTTAAAATTTTTTATTCCAGTTGAATTTTTGGAGTTTGTTCTAGGTCTTTGAAATATGCCATTGATATTTTAATGGGGATTGCATTGAATCTACAAATGCTTTGGGTAGTATGGATATTTTAATGATATTGATTGTACCAATCTATGAACATGGTATATTCTTCCACTTGTTTATGTTTTCCTCTATCTCTTTTTTCAATGTCCTGTAGTTTTCTGAGTATAGGTCTTTTACCTCCTTGGTTAAGTTTATTCCTAGGTATCTTAATTTTTTTTTGGTGCAATGGTAAATGGGATTGTTTTTTAGTCTCTGTTTCTGTGAGTTCATTATTGGTGAATAAAAAGCCATAGATTTCTGGGTGTTCATTTTGTATCCTGCTAACTTGCCAAATTCATTTATTAAGTTTAGTAGTTTTTTGATGGAGTCTTTGGGGTTTTCTATGTACAGTATCATGTCATCTGTGAATAATGACAGTTTTACTTCTTCTTTTCCAATTTGGATGCCTTTTATTTCTTCTTGTCTGATTGCTATGGCTAGCACTTCCAGTACTATGTCAAATAGGAATGGTGAAAGTGGGCATCCTGGTCTCGTTCCTGTTCTTAGGGGAAATGAGTTTAGTTTTTGCCCATTAAGTATGATGTTGGCTGTAGGTTTGTCATATAAGGCTTTTATTATGTTGAGGTATGATCCCTCTATTCCCACCTTGCTGAGAGTTTTTATCAAGAAAGGGTGTTGGATTTTGTCAAAAGCTTTTTCTGCATTGATTGATATTATTGTGATTTTTGTCTCTCAATTTGTTTATGTGATGTATCACATTTATTGTTTTGCAGATATTGTACTATCCTTGCATCCCTGGTATAAATCCCACTTGGTCGTGGTGTATGATCTTTCTAATGTAATGCTGGATCCGATTTGCTAGAATTTTGTTGAGAATTTTAGCATCTGTGTTCATCAAGGTTATTGGCCTGTTGTTTTCTTTCTTTGTGGTGTCTTTATCTGGTTTTGGAATTAGGGTAATGCTGGCTTCATAGAAAGAACTCCCCTGTAAAGCTGTCCAGATCAGGGCCTTGGTTTGCTGGAAGATTTTTCTTTTTTTTTTTTTCAATTTCTTTGGTAATTATCGGCCTATTCATGGACATTTCTTGTAACAATATTTTTTCTGGTGTATCTCCTTGGGCAAGGGACACAAAAGAAAAAAATAAACAAATGGGACTACCTTAAACAAAAGAGTTTTTGCATAACAAAGAAAACCATCAGCAAAATAAAAGGACAACCCACTGAATGGGAGAACATATTTGCTGATTCATCTGATAAGTGATTAATATCCAAAATTTAAAAAGAACTTAAAACTCAACACCAATGAAGCAAACAATCCAATTTAAAAATGGGCAAAGGACCTGAATAGACACTTCTCTAAAGAGGACATACAGATGGCCAATATACATATGAAAAGATATTCAAACTCACAAATCATCTGAGAAGTGCAAATTATAACCACAATGAGATATCACCTTAGACCTGTCAGAATAGTTGTCATCTATAATAATAAAAGTGCAATATGCTAATTAGACCAGAGGTCCTTCTGGACGAAGCTGGGGCTGCAAGAGAAGCCCGGGTCCCGGGTGCCAGAGGGAAGCCGGTGCCAGCAACCAGGGGAAGGAAGGTCTACTCTTGCATGAATTTCCGTGCATCAAGCCTTTAGTCAATAAATAAAAAAGAAGTGCTGGTGAGGATGTGGAGAAAAGGGAACCCTTGAGCACTATTGGTGGAAATGAAAATTGGTGCAGGCATTGTGGAAAACACTAAAATTGAAAATGAAACTGCCTTATCACCCAGCATTTCCAATTCTGGGAATATATCCAAAAAAACCCAGAAACACTAAATCAAAAGATTATATGCACTTATATTCTGTTGAGAGAGAGGTACAATATACAAATATGTAATATAATTTGCTGTTTCTTTGGGTCCTTTAGAAAGTAGACATAGAAATAGATGTAGGAGTGAGAAAGTTTATTGGGGACAAATGCCAGTAAAAGAACAAGAGAGGAAGGGGAGTTGGGCCATGATGCTGCACCTGACAATATCTCTACCCATCCAATGAGGCACTCCAGAGCAGAAATTCTCATTAGGATAGGGAAGGTTCTTGTATTGACACATTGCTTAGCCTTCGCCCATTTTTAAATTGGATTGTTTGTTTCATTGGTGTTGAGTTTTAAGTTCTTTTTAAACTTATCATGGAAGCATTTGAACAAGAGAATACCATGACCTGATTTACATTTTTATAAGTCACATTAGAGAATTGTGGTTTGCACTAGGGTATTAGTGGTGGTAGGTGTTCAAAGAAGTAGAATTCAAGTATATATTTAAACCTTGGCTTTCTGATGGGTTGAATGTGAGAAATGAGGTAAAGAGAGAAGTCAAGGATGACTTCTGGACTTGTGGCCTGAGGAAATGTGAATGGAAGGAAAGAATGGGGAATAAACAGGCTGTGGTCCTGGTGGGGAGATAAAGAGTTGTTTTGAATATGCCAAATTTAAGGCGTGTATTCAATTTCTAATTGACAGGTAAGCAGTTTAAGAAGAGTATCACAAAGATCAGAGAAGTAGAGTTGAAATTGAATTTAGGAGTCATTGGAATATAAATGAAATTTATAGCAAAAAATTGGATGAGATCAACTATGGAAATGCGTGTAAATAGAGAAGTCTACTTCTGATTAAGTCCCAAGGCAGTCACAATTCAAAAGGAGAGATAGAGAGGAAGAGGTGGCAAAAGAGACGGAGAAGGAACAGTCAGACTCATAAGAACACCAGGATATGGTGTCCTGGAAAGCTAACTATTAAATAAAAAATTAAATAAATAAATAAATAAATAAATAAATAAATAAATAAATAAAGAGAGGAAATGATCAACTATGTCAAATGTTACTGAGAGGTCAAGTAAGATGAGAACTGGGTGTTGACTTTTGGAAATGATAAAAAGGGAATCAATGATGAATGTAAAGGGAGCACTTTCATAGCAGTAGCAGGGAGGAAAGCCTTGTTTGAAATAAGGAAAAGGAAACTGGAGTTTGAGAAAAGAGAAGAAATGCAAAATTGTGTGTGTACATGTGTGTGTACATTTTATTCCTACAAGGAATTTTTTAAAAGACACTATACATTGTGTCCTTTGGACTAGATTTATTTCTCTTTCAGATGAGAGATCTGAAATATAGTTGAGGTGAGTTAGTGAAGCCAGTTAAGTTCTACTGTAACAGTTTTAGAATATAGGTAGTGCTAAACTCTTTATAAATGCTGTGCCTGGATAAAAAGAGTTGGATAAATTTTGTTACTGCAAAAGTTTTTACCTTGGATATAAAGAGCTAAATATATCATTATAAATTATAGTATAAACTCTTTTGTTTGGAGAAGCCATTCCATTTACATTTCTGCACTGATAATTAAACCAGTAGAGAAAAAATTAATTGGTAGTTAAGTTATAATATTGTGGGACCATACCTACTATTATTATTACTAGAGGCCCTGTGCATAGATTCATGACCTGGTGGGGTCCCTTGACCTGGCCTGCGGGGATCGGGCTGAAACCAGCTCTCCAACATCCCCCAAGGAGTCCCAGATTATGAGAGGTTGCATATAAGATCTGGATTGCCTATATATCTTTGGTTAATTTCTTCCTGCCCTCCCCCCTCCCCCCTTCCCTCTGAGATTCATCAGTCTGTTCCATGTTTCCATGCCTGTGGTTTCCGCTCCTGCATTGAACATCTGCCCCCTGGTGGCCAGCACACATCAAAGCTAGCAGTCAGCTGGTTGAACAGTCAGCTGGTCGCTTAGGCTTTTATATATATATATATATATTATTTCCACATACATTATCTCATTTAGTATTGAAAATTATCCTGTGGATGTCCTTTATAGATGAGAAAACAGGCTCTGAGCTGCAGGTAATTTTCTCAAAATCACATAGCTAGTTTCAGACATGGAATTTGATTGGGAGTCTGCCATTAGGCTCTTGATTACTCTGTTGTGCAATGCTACTTCTTGATTTAAAATTACCAAACAACCTAGAAGAGGCAATCATTTAGACCCTGTATGACACCAATCAAAACTTTTAAATACTTCAGAATGAATTACAACTGAATAATTAAAGATCTAGGAATTATACATGTAAAATAAGGTCAATTATTTTGTTGTATGTTTTCCTAGAGAGAATACTTGGTTAAATAATTATGACAGTTGACCTAATAAGTAGAAGTGAATATCATATTAAAATATCTTTTTTTGGAGTTTTTGGGTTTTGTATATGTTCATAGTATAGAAATGTACTTGAAATTTATTTTTTAAATTTATTTTTCAATTACAGTTGACATACACTATTATATTAGTTTCAGGTGTGCAACATAGTTATTATATATTTACATACTTTATGAAGTGATCACCCCAAAAAATCTAATACCCATCTGAGACCATACTTGATACTTCTTTTGTATAGAAATTAAATTGTATAGTTTTTAGCATTTTTAAGACCAATATACATACATATACAGAACTATGAAATTTAAAAAAATTCTTGACCTTGAATACATTACAAATAAAAGGAGTAAATAGGCATATTTGGTATTGATAGATAAACAATGCAAAGATGAACACATTTATTTATGACTGTATTTAAAATAGTGATCTGAAGCTCTAGTGTAGCACCAATTATGAATATAATGTTAAACTGATTATGTATTCCAGAGCTATGGCAACTATTACCTAGGTAACCACAAAAATTATATAATCTTGAGTTGAATTTATTAAAAGTTTTCTTTTGAATTACTGCTATTGCAATATGTAAAATAAGCACATAATTTAAAGTGATTTGGAATTGTGTAAAACAGATTTTTTAATTAAATTTTTATATGATTAGAGAAGATAAACTAATTGTGAAATTTGTTTTAACTAAATATATCAAGCAATATGTGCTAATCATTTATTACACATTTTCCCTTAGAAAATGAAATATATTCTATACTGTTTTTAGGTTATTCTGATAATTTTTGTATGAATTGCCTATTGGTAGACATTTTTATATTATACCTACTTTTATTCAGTGAGAAAAGAAGCACTGACAGAACTTTAAAAAAATTCAATGTACATAGATATACATCTTTAATTCCCATTTATCTTTCTTTTTAGTTATTTTAGCATGATTCTGTGGCCTTGATATAGAGGCAGACTCCATTCTCCACCTCCCAGATAGTTCTATTTCCAAGTTAAGGGACTAAATTTTTCTGAAAATATGTGAATGGAAGTGATGTGTACCATGTATGGACCTAGTCCTGGGAATTCACCACCATACTCTCTTCTGCCTGTTAGCCAGACGCACTCTTAATGGGGTAGTGACCCAACCTAAATCATATAATCAGTTCAAGGTGCTAAGGAACGGTGGAAGAACATGAACAAAGGAACCTGGGTTTTTGAATGACCGCATGGAACAGCACAGTCTTCTGACCTGAACTGCTAACTTTACTATCAGATGACAGAGAAATACATCTTTGTCTTTACCAGTAAGCTACCCAGTTCTTATAGCAGCCTCACCTAAATAATACATACTGATTTGACTAGATTAAGTGAGAGTAGGAATTTGTCCTGATACTTTCTCAAATTCACAGGTTCAAATTAATTCATTTCTACCTAGGCCATATTCTTCCGTGTAATGAAATCAGCTCTGGTGATACAATCTTTCTCACACTCCTCTCCAGTTATTTTATCATTTAGACCATATGTGGCTCTAACTCTTGTTAATGCTTGTTCTATTTACTTGTGATTTTTCTTACTATAATGTTACTAGAGGCCCGGTGCACGAAATTCATGCACGGAGGGGGGGTTGTCCCTCAGCCCAGCCTGTACCCTCTCCAATCTGGGACCCCTCAAGGGATGTCCGACTGCCCGTTTAGGCCCGATCCCAGGGATCTGGCCTAAACGGGCAGTCGGACATCCCTCTCACAATCCAGGACTGCTGGCTTCCAACTGCTTGCCTGCCTGCCTTCCTGATTGCCCCTAACCGCTTCTGCCTGCCAGCCTGATCACCCCCTAACCACTCCGCTGCCAGCCTGTTTGCCCCCAACTTCCCTCCTCTGCCGGCCTGGTTACCCCTAACTGCCCTCTCCTGCAGGGTTGATCACCTCCAACTGCCCCTCCCTTGCAGGCCTGGTCCTTCTCAACTGCCCTCCCTTGCAGGCCGGGTGCCTCCTAACTGCCCTCTCCTGCCGGCCATCTGTGGTGGCCATCTTGTGTCCACATGGGGGCAGGATCTTTGACCACAGCTATATTGTGTGTTGCAGTGATGATCAATCTGCATAGTACTCTTTTATTAGATAGGATAGAGGCCTGGTACAGGGGTGGGGGCCAGCTGGTTTGCCCTGAAGGGCGTCCCGGATCAGGTGGGGATTCCTTGGGGCGTGGAGCAGCCTGAGCGAGGGGCCTGTGGTGGTTTGCAGGTGGGCCACGCCCCCTGGCAACCCAAGCACAGGCCCTGGTATCTGGAATTTATTTTCCTTCTACAATTGAAACTTTGTAGCCTGGAGCAGAGCCAAGCCTGGGGCTCCCTCCGAGGCCAGCAGCCATTTGTGTTGGGGTTATAATTGAAACTTTGTTGCCTTAAGCGGGTGGACCCGGCCAGGGTGTGCGGAAAGCTTTGCTTTCCCTGTTGCTGGTGGCAACCCTGGCCTGCTCTCTCAAGCTCCATTCTGCCGCCATTTGTTTGAATTTGTTTATCTTCTATAATTGAAACTTTGTAGCTTGAGTGGAGGCTTAGGCCTGCAACGGCTGGCAGAAAGCTTGGCTTCCTCTATTACCTAGGAAACCTTGCTCTTTGTGGCTGTAGCCATCTTGGTTTGGGTTAATTTGCATATTCGCTCTGATTGGATGGTGGGCGTGGCTTGTGGTCGTGGCCTGTGGGTGTGTCGGAGGTATGGTCAATTTGTATATTTGTCTATTATTAGATAGGATTAACATAAATAGGAGGAGATTGCTGTCTTGCCAAGACAACCAGGGGAGTTATATATATATTGCAATTTTGTTAGAGAGATTTAACTCAACTTGATTGGTTTCCTTGTGTGTTTTTGGCAACCCTTGTCCTTAGTACCCTTACTCTTGTGATTAAAATAATACAAAGCATTTCATAGTTCACCTGTTTTCTCTCCTTTTAAATTTTTGTACCTCTGCTGATTTATATAGATTCTGATGAAAATATAAAATTAATAAGTTTTTGGAATGCAATGAGTATAATTTATTTTTTCTAAATATATATTTTGTACCATATATCATTTTTTGTATACAATATATTTTATATATGTTTTCTATACAATATTTATTATTAGTTTTTTCATGCAGTATACTTCTCTTTTTAATTTATTTCTTAGCCAATGCTTTCTCATTTTACAGAGGAATAAGCTGAGAGATAAAAGGGATTTCACACAGCTTCTAACTAGAAGAAACAGTTCTCAAACATGGTTTCTCTGACTCCAAGTTCATTTTTGTTTCTGTTTTCTAAAGAATAATGGAGGAGGTGCCAGAATGTACAGTGGAAATATAAGTACAGTCAAGATCTTGGGGAAAGAAGGGACATAGAAGAATAGCAAAGACAAGTAAGGGATAGAGAGAAAGATTTGTAGGCATGTGGGGAAGCTGGCCTTGTTTTAGGTAATTTATGGTTGCATGGTTGAGAGGCTTCATTGAAAGTTACTGTTTTCAGGTATCCCAATATTGGAAGAACACTTTTGTTGTCAGACAGGTTGAGAATTCCTAATGATCTATATGGACAAATGATCTATGTCCAGAGTAGACATAAGGGTACTGGTCAATGCTGGCAGTGTTTGAAGGTATGTGGCAGTGTGTACTTGAAGGCCCTACTCTAACACCTACTCTTTTGACATTAATAAGAATCTCTTTACTGTGTTTTGTTAATTTCCAAAAATGAAAGCATTAGCATAAGGAATTTTTTCATGATGACTGACCATCATCTGGCTCTCATTTCCAGCTTAGTTACAGACTTACTTATGGCTTTATCATCTTTTTGTTCCTCTTTGACTGATCTCCCTGTATTCTCTCTATGTAAAATTTATCACAAACTAGTTAGAATTCATGAAGTAATAAATGTTTACTTTTATATATAGTGATAGATAAGGTAGTATTAGTGAGGATAGAAAGACATCTGTATGAGAAGCTTTAAAAATATCAACAGTTAAATCTGAGAAGTCATATATTTTTTTAAAAATGGAAAAATTTATTTTGCATTCTCTTTTAATATCTTATTAATATCTTTATGTACATATTTCAAGAAATGTCAACTGAAATTTGTTGGGTTGTTCTGCTGTTAGTAATGGCTACCATTTACAAATGTATCTGTACTAGAAGCCCAGTGCATGAAATTCATGCATGTAGGGGGAGTTCCCTCAGCTCAGCCTGAACCCTCTCCAATTGGGGACCCCTTGAGGGATGTTCGACTGTCAGTTTAGCAGTCGGACATCCCTCTCGCAATCTGGGACTGCTGGCTCCTAACTGCTCACCTGCCTGCCTGCCTGATTGTCCCTAACTGCCTCTGCCTGCCAGCCTGATCACCCTAACTGCCCTCCCCGGCTGACCTGGTTGCCACCAACTGCACTCCCCTGCAGGCCTGATCTCGCCCCCAATGACCCTCCCCTGCTGGCCAATTTGGTCGGTTTCTATGCCAGTCAGTGTCAGAAACTCCACCTCCTAGGCAGCCATTGGTTCTTCACAGCACCCACATTTGGTTCTGATTGGTCAGTTCCTATGCCAGTCAGCGTCAAAAGCTCCACCTCCTAGACAGCTATTGGTTCTTCACAGCATCCACATTTGGTTCTGATTGGTCGGCTTCTATGCCAGTCAGCATCTCCGGGCCTATCTCTGGGCCTGATCAGAGAGGAGGAGCTTAAAACATCACCCTGGAGGCCGAGAGAGAAAGAAAAGCCCTGCTGCTGGCAAAGCTCAGAAAGAAAGAGGGAGAGAAAGATAGAGGCAAGTACTGATCAACAGCTGCCACTGAGGCTACGGATTAGACCCTGCCTCTCTTTCTGGGTCTCAGCTCCCTGGGTAGGTAGTGCTGGGTTGCCATGCTGCAGCCAGGCAGTCAGTGCTGGGTTGCCTGGGCTAACTGAAGGACTAACTGAAGGACTTCCAGGTTGGTCAGCCTTTGGTCATGATCGGTAGTTACAACACTGGCCTTTTATATATTAGTTTGCTGGAACTGCCATAATGAAATACCACAGACTGGGTGGCTTAAATAAGGAATTTATTTTCTCAAGTTTTGGAGGCAGAAAGTCCAAGATTAAGGTGTCAGCAGTTTTGTTTTCTTCCGAGGCCTTTTTCCTTACCTTGCAGATGACCATGTCCTCACATGGCTTTTTTTTTTTTTTTCAAAATTTTTAAAAAATATATTTTATTGATTTTTTTACAGAGAAGAAGGGAGAGGGATAGAGAGTTAGAAACATCGATGAGAGAGAAACATCGATCAGCTGCCTCCTGCACATCTCCTACTGGGGATGCGCCCACAACCAAGGTACTTGCCCCCGACAGGAATTGAACCTGGGACCCCTCAGTCCGCAGGCCGACGCTCTATCCACTGAGATAAACTGGTTTCAGCTCACATGGCTTTTTCTTTGGGCATATGCATCTCTGATGTTTCTCTGTGTGTCCAACTGTCCTCTTCTTATAAGAACCCATTCAGATTAAATTAGAGCCCACCCTAATTGCCTCATTTTAAATTAATTAGTTCATTAATGGCCCTATCTCCAGAACAGTCACATTCTGTAGAAATGGGGATTAAGGCTTCAACATAGGAATTTGGGGAGGGGAAGACATAATTCAGCTCATAATAGTAGCTAACATTTAATTTAATAAATGCTAATGATGACTCTGTACTATTCTAAACTTGTTTCATGTTCTGGCTTGTTTAATCTATGAAACAAACCTATGAGCTAAATTGCTGCAACCTTTTGCAGCAAGGATTCAGAATCTGGAGAAGGGGCCACAAGCAAACGGATATACTAGATAAGAAATATAAATTTGGAAGGCATTGGGGGAACCAGGCGGAGGCCCTTCTCTAGTGGAATGACTCTCCAAATCTCTGGACCCATAGCTTTTTATCTACTAGAATATATATTGCCCTTTAGTAAAGCAAACATGCATATCAAAGGTAAGTTTTGGTAAACAGTAAAAGATTATCAGGTTAGGAGATTACCTTCAGCCACCATTGTCTCGATAAAACAATCAGTGCATAGCTTTTAGGCCTTGCTAAAGCCCAAAGTCCATCAGCCTTCGGACAGACCTCTCACATTTATTATGCTAACTACTTGTTGGTCTTCGCCTACAACACTAAATACAATGAAAAATTCCATTTTAGCCCTGGCCATTGTGGCTCAGTTGGGCATCATCCTGTGCATCAGGAGGTTGCAAGTTTGATTCCTGATAGGGCACATGCCTGAGTTGCAGGCTTGATTCCCAGTAGGGGGTGTGTAGGAGGCAGCTGATTCATCTTTCTCTCTCTCCCCCTTTTCCTTTCTCTGAAATCAATAAAACATATTAAAAAATCCATTTTAAAGATGTGAAAACTTAAGTACAAAGAGGTAAAATAACTTTCTCAAAGTCACAAAGGTAGTAAGTGGCTGAGTAGTGAACAAATGGAGGTAGCCTGGTCTCAGAGGTGCTCTCTCAGCCACCATGCCATTTAATGCTAGTGTATATAAATTTAAGGATGAACACATTAAGAATGAATTCTCAGTTCAGAAGAAGATTTCATGATTTAAAAAAATATATATTTTTATTGATTTCAGAGAGGAAGGAAGAGGGAGAAAAAAAAAAGAAACATCAATGAGAGAAAATTATCAATCGGCTGCTTCCTGCACACCCCCTACTGGAGATCAAGCACAAAACCCAGGCATGTGCCCTGACCGGATATTGAATCATGACATCCTGGTTCATAGGTAGACCCTCAACCACTGAGCAACACTGGCTGGCCAAGACTTCATGTTTTGGCTCTACTACCCCATGCCTTTCAGAAAGCCATTTGATCTCTTCAGGGGCCACAGTCTTTTTTTGTGTGAGAAATACCTGACAGGATGATGTAAAACTCTTTTGCAAATAAGAAGGACTATATAAATGTCAACTATTATAGTAATATAACCTGTGGGGGTGTGTTTGTCACAGATATTTATGGGCATACTGGCTACTGAGGTGAGGCAAGACTGCATTAATTTCCAGGGAAAACAGGTTCATGACAGTGTGAATGAAAGAAGATCATGCAGTGTATGTCAGTAAACCTTTTGGCTCCTGTAGTAAATCCAAAATGGTACCAAAATATCCCAAGCTTAGTCTGTGTGTACAGTCTAACTTCACAATTCAGTGAAAGATTTGTTATTCCTAAAAAATTCAGAGGTGAGAAAGAAACAAAAATAAACTCTTGACAATGTGAAACTGGTTTGATGCAGCTCCAGGCTTCAGAGTTATTTGAAGCTGGCCTGGTACTTACAGCTAGTGGTTCTGTCCTGGGACATAAATAGTCTCATCAAATATCAACATCAGACAAATCTACTCTTTGACCATGACTGAGTGAGAAGAAATAAGGCTACGTCATAGATTTTTAAAATTTATTTTTAATTTTTCAATTATAATTGACATAAATATTATATTAGTTTCAGGTGGACACCCCAGTGATTAGACACTATATAACTTATGATGTGATCTTGTACACATCTGACACCATACATAGTTATTATAATATTATTGACTATATTCCCTCTGCTGTACTTTACATCACTTTGACTATTCCATAACTACCAATTTGTACTTCTTAATTCCTTTACCTTTTTTACCCACCTACCTAAGTCTCCTCCCATCTGGAAACCATGAAAATGTTCTCTGTATCTATGAGTCCATTTCTGCTCTGCTTGTTCATTTATTTTTTAGATTAAATTGTTGCTAGAGGCGTCCTCAAACTACGGCCCGCGGGCCATATGCGGATGTTTTTGCCATTTTGTTTTTTTACTTCAAAATAAGATATGTGCAGTGTGCATAGGAATTTGTTCATAGTTTTTTTTAAAACTATAGTCCAGCCCTCCAATGGCCTGAGGAACAGTGAACTGGACCCCTGTTTAAAAAGTTTGAGGACCCCTGGTTTAAAGTATTACATGTAGTAGTACATATATCTTCTTTAAAAAAAATTGTTGCTAGATATGTACTTATCACCAGTTTTTAAAAAAAATCATCACCTGAGGATATTTTTTCCATTGATTTTTACAGAGAGGGAGGGAGGGAGGGAGGAAGCGAGTAAGACATTGATGTAAGAGAGAAACATCAATTGGTTGCCTCCCACACGGTACATGACCTGACTGAGGATTGAACTTACAACCTGGGTATGTATCCTGACTAGGAATCAAACCCACCAACTTCCTATGTATGGGATGATGCTCCAACCAACTGAGCTATACTGGGCAAGGCTCCATGTTCTTTATAATGCTGTTGAAGTTCTCACTAAGTTCATCTACTCTTCCCTTAAGTTTATTGAACACTAGAGGCCCAATGCATGAAATTTGTGCAAGGGGCTCAGCCCTCACAGCTGCAGCAGCTTGCCTCGGCCCTCACAGCCCTGGCTTTGTCCAGAAGGTCATCTGGAAGGACGTCTGGAAGGTCATTCGGCTGTCCGGTCTAATTAGCATATTACACTTTTATTATTATAGATTCTTATAACCAGTGTTTTGAACTCTGCATTTAGTAGATGGCTTGTCTCCATATTTTCTTTTCTGGAGTTTTGTTCTGTTCTTTCATTTTGGACATGTTTTTTTGTCTCCTCATTTTGGCAGTTCTATGTCTTAGGAAGACCTGCTATATCTCCAGGCTTGGTAGAGTGGCCTAATGTAGTGGGTGTCCTTTAGGGATCAGTGTATAGCCTCCCTGGTCACCCTAGTTGGACACTCCAGGTGTGTCCACTGTGTGGGCTGTGTGCACTGTTCTGTTGTAGTTGAGCTTGATTGCTGTTGGCATGTGAAGGGGAGGGATTTACCCCCAGGCCAATGGGCTACATGAACTGGCTGAGACCACCATGGAGGATCATCTGTGCAGGGTCTTACTGCATGGAGCAGGACTTACTTAAGTTCTGGTGCCCGTTGAGCCTGCTACTTGAGTGTATCGCTTGTGATGGTGGTTGGATGATGCTTTGACATGGTATAAAGCTTTCCATTGGGTGTGCTGGCTCTGGACCCTACCAGGAGGTGCAACTGAAGGTCAGCCACTGCCTGTGTTCTGCCTGAAGCCATCTGACATGAGCTACAAAGTGATCTGTAGATGACTGCTACACATGCTGGGCTTGGAGGTGCCATGAGAGCTCAAACTGTGAACTCAAGCTGTCTCTGTTTGGCCTGGGGATACTTAGTGAGAGGTATAGGGCATGCTGAGGCCAGGTGCTGCTTGTTTGTGAAATTTTAGAAAAGTTGGAGCATGAATCAAGATAGGCAGTTTGTATAAAAAAAAACTATTGGAAACAGCTTGGGTGGGACAGCAAACAGGGTGGGGTGGGTTCTCAGGATATCACCAGGGCAGGGTGAACAGTGATAGCCATGGAGTCTCAGATATGTTGCCAACTTGCTGACTCTGTGAAGCTAGGCCTTAGAAAAGAAACATGGCCTTTGCTAGCACTTTTGTCTGGAAGAAAGCTACCCCTCTAGCTCTTGTCCTGATGTCAGACAATTCAGTTCCTCCTTGTATGTCCCTGGTGCCTTGAGCTGCTGTCCACTGCAGGAGCTCAAAGGGAGTGAGTCTGAGTAAGTCCCTGCACTGGCCCTTTAAGAGGAACTGTCTGGGACTCCAGCAGCCTCTGTCTCACTCAGCCTCAATCCCCACTGTTTTTTATAGTCAGAATTTCTGGGAACATCTCTTCCTGGCACTGGAAACCTGGATTGAGGGACCTGGTGGGAGGCTTGGACCCCTTGCTCCTCAGGAGGGGTGGTTTGCAGCCAAGATTTTTCTCCCAATTTTCATCCACCACAAGTGAACATGAGACCAGCTTGTTCCTACCAGTCTTGATGTGACTTTTTAAAATATATCCTTAGTTGTAGGGCTTTTGTTCAGCTAGATTTCAGGCAGTTCTAATGATGGTTGTCTGTAGTTTAGTTGTAATTTTGATGTGGTTATGGGAGGATGTGAGTACTGCATTTATTTAAGCCCACCATCTTAACCAGAGCCCATACTTCATAGCTTTTGTATTATTTTATTTTTAAATTTTTTATTTATTGATTTTAGATAGAGGAAAGATGATAAATATAGAGATAGTTGGAGAGAAAGAGATAGAGAGAGAGAGAGAGAGAGAGAGAGACAGAGAGAGAGACAGAGAGAGAGACATCAATTTGTTGTTCTATTTCTTTATATATTCATTGGTTGATTTGCGTATGTGCTCTGACCAGATTGAACCCACAATCTTAGTGAAGGGGATAATGCTCTGATAACTGAACTACCTGGCCTGGGCCTTCATAGCTTTTTTTATTTCCCCCCACTTGGATTTATTTATTTATTTATTTACTAGATGCCCGGTGCATGAAATTAATGAACTCGGTGGAGTGGGGGTTGTGACCCTCAGCCTGGCCTGTGCCCTCTCAAAGTCTGGGAGCCCTTGGGGATGTCCATCAGTCAAACATCCTTAGTGCTGCTGTGGAGGTGGGAGAGGCTCCTGCCACCGCCGCTGTGCTCGCCAGCCATGAGCCCAGCTTCTAGCTGAGCGGTGCTCCCCCTGTGGGAGCACAATGACCAGTAGGGGGCAGCTCCTGTGTTGAGCATCTGCCCCCTGGTGGTCAGTGCGCATCATAGCAACCAGTCATTCTGCCATTTAGTCGATTTGCATTTTAGCCTTTTATTATATAGGATTTTAAATCTTCATTGTTGAAAGTATTATGTCTCCTTTTTCTCCCCATTGACTTCTTCTAGCTCATCCCCACCCCCTGCCCCAGCCTTTACCACCCTATTGTTTGTGTCCATGGATTATGCATATATGCATGCAAGTTTTTTGGTTGATCTCTTCCCACCCACCCACCCTCCCAGCCTTCCCTCTGCAGAAAAACAAGGTCACTGTGCCTGCTACAAAAATAATAAGCGCCCTCTTCTGGCCAACATAAACAACTGCTACTTCATTACCAATTACAGCTTTAGCATTACTCTTGTCAGCTATCTACTATCAGAGATTTTCAACCTTTTTCATCTCATGGCACACATAAACTAATTACTAAAATTCTGCAGCACACCAAAAATATATTTTTGCAGATCTGACAAAAAAAAAAAAAGTATAATTTTGACTTATTCACACCAGATTCTATTGTTGTGTTGGCTATTGTAATTTTTATATTTGACAATATAAGGAAAAAGAGGTCAGTGCCCATGACTAAATAGTCAGGTATTGCATGTTTTAAAAATTCTTGGGGCGCACCAGTGTACCTCTTGCAGCACACCCATGTGTCTTGGCACACTGGTTGAAAATCGCTGATCTATATAGATAAGGTTTGTTGAGATACCCAGCCCAGAATTATCCCTGCTTTCTAACAGCATCTAGAGTGAACCCCTGCTTTCGTATTTTCTCCTCAAAAGCACCAAACCAAATCCCAAATACTCTAATATACTTTCTAACACCCTCTATAGCAAGCATGTCAAACTCAAAGGCTAATACAGGCCAAATAAACGAGGCATGCGGCCCACAGGCTGCGAGTTTGACACGCCTGTTTTACAGAGATGGCCCACAATTCCCCATGCATCTTTTCCCTTACTTCAGTGAGTAATAAACACAACTTGTTCAACTACAGGTGTAGGCATTGATAAAGGTAACTGCCCAACCAGATTTTAGAAAAACAATCGCATTCATGCTACTTTTTTCCTAAGTGAGAAAGACTTAAAAACATCTTCTTAGTATATAAAGCTTTGGGAGTTTTTAGGGAGAAAGACCATCTGCAGTTGAGACTATTTCTGTAGGAGAGAAAAAATTTCTTCCATTTGAACACCTCTGTTTTGCTTTTGCCTTTACAGATCTCATAGGCTCTGTTCACATATATTTCTAGTGTATCTTTAATTTTTGCTTGCATAAAACTGTGAAGTTTTGAATATCACTTATTCCATCTTGTTACAATGACTGTCACACATGGTTTAGTATAAAGCTCTAGTTTTATATATTCTTATGTTCTTCCTACACACAGTGGAAAAAAGAAAAAAGATTGCTATACTGGTGTTTGCTGCCTACCCAATTTAGTTGCTAACTGTCCACCCACTGTTCTTTTCTTTGCACCTTATGCCTCTGCTGCAATTTGAGTGATCAAATTAAATGATAGGCCTAATTAACTGTAAGAATTTTGTCAGCTTCTAAATGGAAAATCTGCTTCTTTTTTCCTTGCAGAAAACTGCTTTATACTTTCAGCTTATTACCGTCTGATAATTTATACAGTATTTGCCTACATATACACATTCAACTAATTTTATTCGAACATCATAATTCATGTGCCCATGTTCTCTGGCTTGAAAACCCCCTTTCTCCCACTATGGTTGCATAGCAACCTCTGCAAGTTGTGAACAACAACATGACTTGTTATTGGGTGCTAGGAAAGAGCTTTTCAAGTATCATTGAGTTCTATAAGTAAATATTTTCTCTTATACTTTGGTGTAAATATATTTAAAGAGGGATGATTGGAAACTGATTAATCAGAGAAAAATAGAATGATTAATCAAAGAGAAATGTTTAGACAGGTTGACCAATCAGCTGGTGTGACAGATTCAAAGATTTCTGTCCTTTGTTGAAACATGAGTTTCATTGAAATAATAGTCCTAAAATGCCAGGTGCTGGAGGTAAAGATGTATCAGATACAAACACAAGTGCTAAGAAATTTCATAAAATAGATTAAGTTCTATTTTTCTTGACAGTTGATAATCTTTCCTGGATTTCAGTTTAGGCTTTGGATCTGACTAAAGCTACAGAAGTCAGAAGGATCAATCCCTGAGGACCCTCCTCTTTCATTATAAGGACAGTTTCATCTTTCAGAATAGAATCTGTGGTTTTGTTGTGGAAGGTCTAACCTGGAGGAATCCAGGTTGAAAAGATGCACATTTTTTTTCCCTTTTTATTGAGCAGGTTGCTATTTGTAGAATTTGTAATTTGTACTATCCAACTTTTCCACCCACCATCTGCTAATGTGCCTAATTAAAGTATATGTACATGCAGACAACTCCTTACTCCTGACTGTAGCATACCAGTGAGTATTTTCTGGTGCATATTTTTCCTCTGGTTGCATTATACTATACATTTTAGAGTTATTCTTTAGTACCTTATACATCTAATATGTTTAAAGCACCTGTTTCTGTCTGAGCTGCTTATTTTTGTCTGTCTGGATAGCTTCACTATTAATGTCTGAGACTTCACTATTGATGTGATTTGTGTTTTACATTTTGTACTCAGATTCAAGACCAATACTTTATTGACTCTGGATCTGATATCTGTAATAAACTTGTGATATTTAATTTATGTGAGAGCAGGACTGGGCCATGGAATGCATAGATAGTTGGACAAACATTTCTGTGAGGGTGTTTCTGGAAGAGATTAGCATTTGAATTGGTGAACTCAGTAAAACAGATCCCCTTTCCCAATGTGGATGGGCCTCAACCAATCCATTGAGGGCCAGAATCAAATAAAAAGGCAGCGGAAGTTTAATTCAGTCTTTCTCTGCATGCCTGCTTGAACTGGAACATCAATCTTCTCCGACGCTTGGTGCTCCTGGTTTTCAGGCCTTCCGACTGGCAGGCTCTCAGGCCTTTGAACCACACCGCTGGCTTTCCTGGGTTTCCAGCTTCCGTAGGGCAGATTGTGGCACTTCTCAGTCTCCACTGGTTCTGCTTTTCTGGAGAACTCTGAAAAATATAAAACTTGAGATCAAGATCATGTAAAGATCAATATTCTAATGGAGGAAAAACTTAACATATTTATTGAGCACCTTCTATGTTTCATTGTCTATTATACACTACTATCAATGCATACAACAATAAGGTGGATATTACTGTATGACTGTTAACTGATGAGATAACCATATATCAAAGAAATTAAGAAAATTGACTTATGTCACATAGCTTAGAATCAGAATAGGTGTTATTCAAACCTAATTGACTCTAAAAAACTCATTCCTACCACCCCATTCTGATGTTCAGGGAGCCAACATTTATTAATAGATACTGGATAAAAGATTTATATAAATTTTATGTGTAATATACTCTATAAGGTTCTCTGGACACAACAAATAATTGTATTCCATGACTTCTGAACTCAAAGTCCTTGTAATGTATTTAAGGAGATTAATTGTAAGAGACAACATTAAAATGTTTGAGAAATGGAGATAATTGCTGTAAGAGCTGATAGGAAGGACTTTACTAATTCTCTCAGGTCAGCTTGCAGCTTGACACCCCAGAAGCACATATTCATTTTATATTTTTCCTTTAATATAGGAACAGAGAGTTTGCTGCTTTTGTCATAAATTGCAGGAGTTGCTTTCAACTCTATATTTCAATTTATATTTTTATGACCTTTTGAATTTTAAGTGACTGTGGTTTGAATAGGTGTGTCTCAGCTCTATCATGTACTACGTGTGTGATTCTGGGCAAATTACTTCTTAGTGTCCAAGTTTTTTCATTTGTAAAATGTACATAATAACAGTAGCTAGTTTATAAGTTTGTTGTGACAATAGAATAATTAAATGTTATGTTATTATGTACATATTAGTTTATACCTCTGACATCTTCCTGGTGAATATTTCTTTTTATTGTTGAATCATTTTTTATGGATTTTGTAATCTATAAAGTTTATTTTGTCTTCTGCCAGCTTTCTTTTGATTAATATTTACTATCATTATTTGATGCCTTTTTCTATTTTTCACTTATAATTATTTGGGGTTCATATATTTTAGGTACTGTACTTAAAAATTACATTTATGTTTATGGTAATTATTATTAACTAGAGGCCCGGTGCATGAAATTCATGCACGGGGTGGGTGGGGGAAGGGTGTGTGTGTGTCTCTCAGTCCAGCCTGCACCCTCTTCAATCTGGGACCCATCGAGGGATGTCCAACTGCCCATTTAAACGGGCAGTCGGACATCCCTCTCACAATCCAGGACTGGTGGCTCCCAACTGCTTGCCTGCCTGCCTTCCTGATTGCCCTTAACCACTTCTGCCTGCCAGCCTGATCACCCCCTAACCACTCCCCTGCCAGCCTGATTGATGCCTAACTGCTCCCTTGCCAGCACAGTTGCCCCTAACTGCCCACCCCTGCAGGCCTGGTCACCCATAACTGCCCTCCCCTGCTGGCCTGGTCCTCCCCAACTGCTCTCCCCTGCAGGCCTGGGCCCACCCCAACTACCCTCCCCTGCAGGCCTGGTCCCTCCCAATTGCCCTCACCTGCTGGCCTGATTGCCCACAACTACCCTCCCTTGCAGACCTGGTCCCTCCCCTGCTGGCCATCTTGTGGCAGCCATCTTGTGTCCACATGGGGGCAGCCATCTTGTGCTTGTGTCCACATGGAGGCAGCCATCTTGTGTGTTGGAGTGATGGTCAATTTGCATATTACTCTTTTATTAGATAGGATAGAGGCCTGGTGCATAGGTGGGGGCTGGCTGGTTTGCCCTGAAGTGTGTCCCGGATCTGCATGGGGGTTCCCTTGGGGCATGGGGTGGCCTGGGCTAGGGGCCTGTGGTGGTTTGCAGGCCGGCCACGCCCCCTGGCGACCCAAGAGGAGGCCCTGGTATCTGGGATTTATTTATCTTCTACAATTGAAACTTTGTAGCCTTGAGTGGAGTCCACGGCTGGCCAGGGTGTGCAGGAAGCTTGGCTTCCTCCATCACTGGGGAGACCCAAGCCTCCTGCTTGCTCCGTGGCCACAGCCATCTTGGTTGGGGTAATTTGCATACTCACCCCTGATTGGCTGGTGGGCGTGGCTTGTGGGTGTAGTGGAGGTATTAGATAGGATTTTTATTTATTTTCACCATTTTATCTTAAGCTATTTTTTATGCTTACATTTTCCTTCTTATGTATTATATTGGATTGGTAAAATTTACTTTCTTTTATTTATCATTATTGACAAAAGCATTACAGATGTTCCTCCTTTTCCCCCATTGACTTTCTCCCCCCCATGCTTTTACCCCTCAGCCCCCGGCCCCCAGGCCTACTGCACTATTCTCTGTGTCAATGGGGAACTTATGCACATAAGTTCTTTGGCTAATCTCTTCCTGCCTTCCCCCTTCCCTCTGAGTTTATGTTTTTTAGTCTTTCTATTCATCGGAGAATTATTTATTCCCACTTAAAGGAAATTATCTATTTCTCTTTAGGCATTACCCTTAAATTTTTAACATGTATATTTAACAAAGTTTAAAGAAATCAGGATTTTTGCTTTCTTCCTAAACAATATAACTGGCTTATAATGTTTTCTCTTTAATAACTCCCAGCGTGTTTTAATAACTCCCAGCATGATTATTGTAATCAAATTTTCATAGCTACACCTTGATTTTATATCCCTAACTTAATCATCATTCTTATTTATAGTCATTGCTTTCTTGGTTACTTTCTCAGCACTATTTAACAATTTGTTAATCATGTTTTTAGCTTATGTAATTTTCTGATTTTACTCTTTATTAAACTTCAACTTACAGGAATTCTATTTGATTCCTTTTCAAATCTGCCTGGATTTTTCTGAATATATATATATATATATATATAATCTCAGAGTTTTCATTTCCTTCTTTATATACTTAATCATTTAAATATACTTAGTATTTTTCATAAGTTCATTCTATTATTTGAACTCTTAGTAGAGTGATTCTTGCCCTCTGTGGATGGTTTCTTTATATGCTTTTTAATTTTAGATTGCTCATCCTTAGGAGGCAATCTTCTGTTGCCTGGATTTAGAATTTCTCCTTTAAGAATAATTTTGCATTTAGTTCAACTAAGAGTCTTGATTTACCAGCCTCTGGGCAATATTTCATATTAATTCTTAAGCTTTGGCGATTTGGATTCAACAACTGGTTGGAATTCAAACACCAAATCTGACTGAGGTCAGACCTGTGGTTACAAATTCTTGGCAGAAATTTCTCTTTCCTCTTTATCATGAGCCAGACAAAAAGGATAGATATGCTACTTTTTCATTTTTCTCTGGTGGGAGATGGCTGTATATTTTATAGCATATCATTTCATGTGAAGGTGCTCTCTGTGAGGGTCCTAGTTTTCTGGGGGAGGACAAAGAATTAAGGCAAATAGTGCATAAGGCTTTTGGTAGGAGCAACAGTACACTCCACCATGCATGCCACTGACTTAGTGTTACAGTTCTGGATTTCAGTTTTTTCTTCACTTTTGAGTTGTTCTTCTCTTTCCACCCAAATTTCCTTAAATTATTTTTACTTTTTTCCTGATCTACTCTGTATTTAAAAAATATTTTTTATATTTACCCAGTGTGCCTAGGGGTCCTTTAGTTTGAGGACTTTTGAATTTCTAATTCACCATGTTGCAAGAAATGCATCTATATTCATAGGCAAGAGAAAGCGGAGTCTAAAAGCAGTAGAATTTGTTGTCAGTGATAGGGAAAGTCCTGTGTTCTTATTTTTCTTCTAAATAAAAAATCTCATTATACTGTTGCATAAAAACCTTTTAGTGATTTCCTATTGCTCTTGGGATAAAATCAAATTCTCTTAAGTATGTCTTTTCCTGACTTTCATGATCTTCCCCTGTGCATGCCCATTTAGCTCTCTCTTTCTTGTCATGTGTTTTTGTGTGCAGCTAGAATGAATTTCCTTAAGTTCTCCAAGTTTGTTATTTTGTTTTTTCACCTCCAGACTTCCTGCCACTGTTATCCCTCTGCTTGGAACACAAATTCTTTCTCATCTTCACTCCAGTTCTGTTGATAATTGTCTAGTTCTTCAGGATTCAATTTAAGCATCATTCCTTCCAGGGGGTTTCTCTTAATCAACCTCCAACCCCCCAGCTCACATGTTTTCCTATTACATATTCCTATAGCGTTGTGTACTTGCTGTTTCCTCTGTTTTGTCACTAAAATAGCATTTATTTACACTTGATAATTTATTGGTCATTTTTGCTAGTCTCTAAATTCCATGGTAATAGAAACCCAAATTAACCCCTCACGATTGAGTATATCCTTGCTCGATGTCATTGTAGTCAGTTAGTAAATATTTGTTAAATATTTTGTATTATATTTGCTATGTTTATTTTTATTTCCAACTGTTATAATTTATGTACATAGTACTGGGTAGAATTTATAGGCATTTTGGTGTTATAGGGTAAGTTTAATTTGGGGTGACTTATAAGAACCTTTCACAAATAGAAAATGACCATGTCCTGTAATATTAATCATCTACTCTGTGTGGTTGTGTATTCAGGTCCATCATAGCAAATAGAGAACATTTAACTCTGGTGGCTACTTTCAAACAGGATACCAAGTGGACCATTTTGATGAAAGAGTCTCTGAGGATGAGTCTCACACAAAGATGTTTAAGGTTACTAATATGTTCCCTTAGGGTGTGCCATGTATGTTAGCATAAAGAGTAGGAAAAGCCCTGAAGTTTTTCAGGGTACATGATACTTAGGACATGTTGCATTGCCAGATGGCAAATAAGGGTGAGGAAAAGTCCAGAAAATATTGGGTTCCAGCTAAGGCTGTGGCAGAGCCAGAGTAGGTATCTGTGGGCATTTGTGGAAGGGACACATAGACAGAAATGCACATACAGAAGAATATTTATAATAGAACTAGAGGCCTGGTGCATGAAATTTGTGCACTTGGGAGGGATGGGTCCCTCAGCCTGGCCTGCATCCTCTCACAGTCCGGGAGCCCTCGGGGGGGTGTCCAACTGCTGCAGCGGCAGGAGAGGCTCCCGCCACTGCCGCTGTGCTCACCAGCCGTGAGCCTGGCTTCTTGCTGAGTGGCGCTCCTCCTATGGGAGCGCACTGATCACCAGGGGACAGCTCCTGCATTGAGCATCTGCCCCCTGATGGTCAGTGCACATCATAGCAAGCGGTTGAGCAGCCTTAGCATATCATTAGCATATTGCGCTTTGATTGGTTGACTGGACGACTGGACGACCAGACACTTAGCATATTAGGCTTTTATTATATAGGATATGCTTATAGGTACAAATAAGAATGTGAATATCAGCAAATCAGTTGGGTAACTAGATCAGTTTGTGTTGCTTCCAGGTAAGAAAAATGAGGTTCCCAAAGTAGAGTGAATGATGGTAAATGTCTTATTCAAAATAAGGTGGGGGCTATTTTTAGAGATTAACAATTTCAGTACAGTAAAATGTCCTTGCTTTTAGGTTATATATGTGGTTTAGATATCTAGGTTTTAGGTTAGATTTGTAGGCTTGTTTATGACCTCGAGATACACAAAGAACAGCAATTGCTATCTTTGTCACCTGGTAGCAGATAATTATACAGAGTTATTTTAAGCTGTGGCAGTTGGTTGCATGTATCACATTGTGACATATCCCCACACTTCTAGTAAAGACATCCCACTTTAAATGTGGTTCTTGTGGTTTCACTATCCACATAGAGTGCATAGTTGTATTCTGCTGAACTGAGCTCCTTTAAGAATTTCACACAGAGGAAGAAGAGCCAAAATGTGGGGTTCTTCTGGGCCTCCATTGTAGTATAATAACTTAAGCCCATCAATTTCAATCATAAGCAGCTGAGAAAGTTTTAAAGTGAAATTTGAATTGCAGACTCTGGCGATGATATTATGCTGTGAAATGAGGGATTCTTTTATAAGGTGTATTAAAAGGACTGGGTGATGTCAAAGATTGGGAAATAAAACCAAGAAGAACCAGAGATTTTTTGAATCATTGGATGTTCTCATTGATAAATGAATTACTTTATCACTCACCATTAATTACCCTATCACTTACCATTAATTACCTATTTCAGGAATGTTTGGACTTCCTTAAGGAAGTAGATATGACATTCAACACTAGGACAATAGAGCACATATTGTTCAAATTGTATACACAAATAATATGACACAAATGTCCCAGGATAAAATGGCTTTGTGAATTGGGAGTATGTGAGTATACTAAGTTGATTAACTTATTATTCAGAGACACAGTAATTCCTTGGTCTAGAAGTGTGTGTGTGTGTGTGTGTGTGTGTGTGTGTGTGTGTGTGCACGTGCACGCGCGTTAGAATAGGGACAGCCCTTGGAAAATTGTGACTGGTTTTTATAGATAAAAGATCATCAATTGGTATTCGAGTGTTCCAGTGTATTTTTGTAAGGTGTACTATTTTGGTTGCATAAAATGGACCCCAAGTTATACCAACTTATGTAAAAAAACACACAGAACATTGAAAGTATCCTGGGATAGTTTTCAGAGTGCAAAATTATCACTTCAGGAAGGTGGGAATAAGAACAATTCTAGGGTCCACAGTTACTGATTCAGTGGCTTGAATGCCAGCAAAATGGTTTTGTTTGATCGCTTAAATCTATCACCTTGACCTTTCTTTGTATTTTGCATGCATATGAGCTTTCTTTGTAGAGAGGAGGGGGTGGTGGTGTGTAAATGACACCTAGCAGTTTCCAGATGGTTGGGGGTAATTAGTGGGGGTGAGTGAGTGGGGGTAAGTTGTCCGTTGAACAGAGAAAAAAGGTATGACATTTTACTTTTAAACTTAGATAGAAGCCATGATCAGACTACATGTGTGGGAGAAACTTGCTAAATCAATTTTTATAGTTGCAATTCAGAGAAGGAATAATATAGGAAAATGATGGGCCACTGAGAAGGACCCTCATGCCTCCCATTCTAGGGTTAGCTCCAAGCTAGGTGGTAAAAAAAAAAAAAAGACCCCTCTGGGTTTGAGGATGTGAAATTAGAGTGAACTTGTGAGTCACCTACCACCTGGTTGCCTGGTAGCAGAATGACACATTGCACTGATAACCATGGTGTGGGAAAATGGAACTGGGATAACTGTATCAGACACCTCAGCAGAAGAGTGTACAGTAGGCATATTAAATTGATGTAAGATCTTTTACAAGTGAAGTTCTTCAGAAGCAGAGGCCAAGACAGAGTTTGGGGTGTAAGGTGTATGTTAGGGGTTTAATACCTTTGAAAGATAGGGGGAAAGAAATAGGATGGGACAGAAGAAGCCTAACTGTGATATATATGTGGCCAACCTCATGGAAAGTTTTGGAATAAGAATTACTGTTTAGAGTTTCCTGGGTCGGTCGAAATGGCTGGGTGATCTATCCCCCTACTCTGTTTGTCACTGGGTGGGCTTGGACCACCCAGCAATGTGCGTGAGCCCAGGCAAGGCAGCTCACTGCAGCTGAGATAGTCTAAAAAGGGGCTGGCAGCTAACGGCTCTCTCCTGACTGCACTCCCCACATCTGGACCCCAATCCCTTCTTGAAAGGAGCCTTGGAACGTATCTTGATCTACAAATGCTGTCATGAGATATGAGGAGCAGCCATTGTTTTCTTTTGTTGCTGTGAATGATGAGGACCTAATGGATCTTGTGCTGAGGACAACAGACAGAGTGGAAAATATCAGGGACTGTGTGGTTATTGACTTAGAGCAGCGATTTTCAACCGGTGTGCCATGGCAGGCACACTGGTGTGCTGCACGGATTTTTAAAACATGCAATGCCTGACTATTTCCTCAGGGCAGTGACCCCTTTTCCGTTAGATTGTCAAATAAAAAAATAATAACATCCAACACAGCAATAGCTGTCCAGTGTGAATGAATCAAAATTACATCTATTTTTTTTTTTTTTTGGTCAGAATGGCAAAAAATATATATTTTTTTGGTGTGCTGTAGAATTTTAGTAGTTAGTTTATGTGTGCCATGAGATGAAAAAGGTTGAAAACCACTGACTTAGAGAGAAGGCAAAATCTCTCGGCAGTTGCCAGTGAAGCAAAAAGAACATATCAAAGAATTTGGATGGATTTTTGACTTTAATAGATGAGAAAAGAAAACAGATTGCACTTCCTACCTCTAAATCCACCTTCCTACCTCCATGTCGTGGTGTTGTGTAAACCTACTTAACTTTATGTCATTGGGGGAGGTGGTCTGAAATAACATAAGTGACTTGGAATTGAATATTGTGGGTTTTTTTCCATCTGGTAAAATATTGATTCAAAATGGAGATGAAGATGCATTATACAGAAACCAAAATTTAACTTACATAGATAGGGACATAATTTATAGCCACTTCAAATTAATTTAAATAAAACTAACTCTTGCTATTTACTTTTATCAGGAGAATATAATGGTTATCAAAGTCTTTGGTTAAATTAGTCCAGCTATGTTTTATAAGAAATCAGTGACTGCTTTCAAAATATTTTATTATTTTCAGGTCTTATGAGCTTACTTGAAGAAAGTGCAACTTATTGTTGTGATGTTATTTGAATACATGCTCACCTCAGCCCTTTCCATTATATTCCCTTATTCTGAAATGCTCTTCAACAACATTGTATTCCTCATATCATTTTGTTCCTTGCTCAAATATCACTCCTTAGACAGACATTTCCTGGTCAAATTGCTTATATTTTCTTAACATAATTTAATTTAGCTAAGCTTTGATTTATTTAACTGTTTATTACTATTTGATATTATATGCTATGGGTTGTTTTTTTTTTTGTATGCTTACAGACTATCTCCTCACAAGAAAGAAGTCTATGATGGCGAGACATTGTTTTTATTATCTTTATAAACCCCAGCTCCCAACACCTGGTAGAGGTTCAATAAATATTTGTTGAATGAATGAATCATGTATTTAAAGATTTACCAATTCCAAAAATTCATTTAAATTGCTTCCAATGGGGAAAATATATAAATTCTCTTTACATATCTTCTGTAATAAAATACTTATGTATTCATTTAAAATAATGCTTCTGAAAGGAATTTTAAAATATTAAGGCACTAAAATGGCCTCACTTTGAACATATTTTCAGGCAATATTAAATTGGAGCTTCTAAAGTATATTTTTCTAGATTGCTGAAGCAGAATGAAACATTGTCAAATGTAATAGATTAGCATTATTAATCACACATTTGAATTACTATATTATGCTTCATGACCATAGCAAGATTGCATTTTGTTAAATAGAGGGAGACACTTTTGAGTATAGCTCAGCAGTAGTTATCCTTGGAAAAATAGCATTTGGGTTAAAGGTAAAGTTAGACACCCAAGTTTTCCAACCATGGGATTCGAAAGGAAAACATGCTTTTGCTTTTTTTTTCTCCTTCATATTCTTCTGTGTCTTCCTCAGCCTCCTGGGCTCCCTTATCTTCTCCTCCACCTTCTCTTACTGTTCTTCTCTTTCCCTCTATTCTCTACCTCCTCTTTTCCTTTTTATCCTTTTGTGAATAAATCCCACTGGGTGGAGTATGGAGCTAGTTTTACCAGAAAAGAGCAATAGAAAGCAACACTTACAAATATGGTTGCTGTTTCAATATATTAATACTATTATTCTTAGAAAGTGGGTTTTTTTTAATGTGGTTTTTTTTTTTTTCTTCTTCTTTTTAGAACTTCTACTGATTGAGAGGAGGAATGACAAATGGAATGCAGATAAGTGACAGATTGGCAAGACTTGTCCAGACAGGACAGTTGATACTTTAGTTTACTTAAAATGTGTTCAATTTATAAGAAGAGGACCAGTGAAAAAAGTGCTTTAGAATTAAGTGTTTTCATGACATATTTCTTTAGCTTATTTATTAATTTCCTAGTCACTTAAATTATGTAATTTTAGCTTTTCCTTTCTCAAGATTTGTGAAAAAGTAATAATGGATTAGTGAAATAAAATAGCTCAGAGGAGCTAGAAACTGGATAATGCTCTTATTAAAAATATGATACATGGCTTTGAATTGATGCCTTTAGTAGACAATCACATTTATTTCAAAAAAAAACATCATGTGTGTTATTGAGCATGAAATAATATTTAGCTATTTCCTATTTTCATGTATTAAAGCACATCTCCAAAAACAGTACAAATGTCATAGCAATAATCTTTAAAATATCCTATGTAATAAAAGGCTAATATGCAAATTGTCCCCTCAAGAGTTTGACCAGGAGACTGGGAGTTCGATTGCTCACTATGACGTGCTCTGACCACCAGTGGGTGGTGCGAAACATAGCGGGCGACCAGCAGCAGCGGTGGGGTGCTGAGGAAGTGAGGGAAGGAGGAGGCGGGGAGGTTGGGAGGCGCGGAACCTGATCGGCCCTGATGGCTGGCCAGGCCTAGGGACTCTACCTGTGCACATATTTCATGCACCAGGCCTCTAGATATATATATATATAAATATATATATATATATATATATATATAAATGTCTGGCTATTGCCTGGGACTTTTGCATATAATATTTTTCACCACCAGCATCCCCTTTAATAAAACGTGGAAAGTTCTGTGACAGGGAAAGGAGGATGGGAGTAAATTATGACCATTTAAAACCACAAAAACTCCTCTGTACATGTCTAGAGCATGGCAGAGAGGAGGGCAGACAGGGTAGTGACAAGCTGGGGTCAGCCCTATTTGTAGGGGATGTTGTAGTGTTCAGGCTGGTAGAGAAGCAAGATCTTGGGCCCTGAGCCCTCAGAGGAGATGTGTGGGTTGGTGGTACCCCCTGCCATGGTTTATGTCTTCCATCTGAATGGAGACACTGAGAGCCTGGGCCAGCATGATAATGTGGATGTGGTCACTTCTCATGCACATGGGCTCCACTTCCTAATGGTAGAACTCCTTGACAGTCAATCCACCCTTCATGATGTTGTTGAAGAATGCACTGTCATGCTGAAGGTAGTGTGAGCTGAGCAGCTGCAGGTAGACCACCAGTTAGTCCCAGGTGCTCTGGGCTTCTCCACTTGCTCAATCGGGCCCATGGAAGTGTTGTGTAAATTCTTAATTGTGAATTTGGTGAAACCAGGGAATACCAGGTCCTCCTTGCTCTCGACAGGCAGCCTGGAACTGCTGCAATTATGGAACAAACAGGTAGGTGTCAGAATAAATATATGGACTGTGCAGTTTGTTAGTGTATAGTTGTTCATAATAGTCTCTTATAATCCTTTGTATTTTTGTGGTATAAGTTGTAACATCTCTCTCATCTATGATTTTATTTATTTGTGTTCTCTCTATTTATTTTTATTTTTGGTGAGTCTAGCCAAAGATTTGTCAAACTTGTTTTCCTTTTCAGGAACCAGACTTTAGTTTCATTGCTCTTTTCTATTTTCTTTTTAGTTTCATTGATCTTTTCTATTTTCTTTTTAGCTCTAATCTTTATTATTTCATTCCTTCTACTAACTATGAGATTTAGTAGTTCTTTTCATAGTTCCTTGGGTGTAAAGTTAGATTGTTTATTTGATACTTTTCTGGTTTTTTGGCATAGACATTTACTGCTATGAACTTCGTCTTAGAACTGCTATTGCTGAATCCCATAAATTTTTGTGTATTATATTTCCATTTTTTTGTTTGTTTGTTTTAAGGCACTTTTGATTTCTTCTTTAACTCATTGGTTGTTCAGTAGCATGTTGTTTAATCTCCACATATTTGTGAATTTTCCATTTTTTTTCATAAAATTAATTTCTAGTTTCAAACTAGATGGGAAAGGTGCTTTATATGATTTCAGTCCTCTTGAATTTATTAATTCATGTTTTGTGGCCTAACATATGATCTATCTTGGAAAAATTTCCATGTGTACTTGAAAAGAATGCATATTCTGTTGCTTTTGAATGGAATGTTTTATATATATATATATATATATATATATATGTATATATATGATCTAATATGTTGTTTAAGGCCAGTGTTTGCTTATTGATTTCCTCTGGATGATATATCCAGATGTAAGTGGGGTAGTAAAGTCCCCTAACTATTATTATATTGCTGTGCCTTTCTCCCTTTATGTCTTTCAATATTTCATTTATATATTTAGGTGACCCTTTGTTGAGTTCATAAATATTTACAAATGTTATAATCCTTTTGTTGGATTGACCCCTTTATCATTATGTAATACTCTTATTTGTCTCTAATTACAGTCTTTGTTTTAAAGTCTATTTTGTCTGATATATGTACTAGTATAGCTACTCCAGTTTTCTTTTGGTTTCCATTTTCATGAAATGCATTTTTTCTATCTTTTCACTCTAGTCTGAAGGTGTCCTTAACATCGAAAATGGGGTTTTATAGTGAGTATACAGATGAGTCTTGTTTTGTGTGTGTGTGTGTGTGTGTGTGTGTGTGTGTGTGTGTGTTTTTTTTAATCAATTCAGTCACTCTATGTCTCTTAAAAATTTTTTTATTGATTTTTTTTTTTGTTAGAGAGAGTGGAAGGGAGAAGGAGAGAGAGAAACATCCATGAGAGAGGAACATTGATCAACTGCTTCCTATATGCCCCCTACTGGGGATTGAGCTTGAAACCCTTTGCCCTGATGGGGAATCTAACCAGTGACCTCTTGGTTCATGGGTCAATGCTCAACTCATAAGCTACACTGGCTGGGCAACCACTCAATGTCTCTTGATTAGAGAATTTAATTCATTTACATTTGAAGTAATTATTAATAGATATGCACTTATTGCCATTTTGCTAATTGTTTTCTGGTGGTTTTTGTAATTCCTCTCAATTTCTTCTCTTATTCTCTTCCTTGTGTTTGATGACTTTTTTAATAGTACGGTAATTTTTTTTTCTTTATTTTTGTGTGCATTTACTATAGGTTTTTGCTTTATGCTTACCATAGGTTTACATATAACAACTTATCTCTATAACAATTTAAGTTGATAACAACTTAAGTTTTGTCCCATTGTAAAGTGTAACATTATTATTGTCCCCCTCCATATTTTATGTTTTTTATATAACATTTGCATCTTTTAATTTTGTGCATCCCTTAACTAATTGTTATAATCATAGTTCTTCTTACAACTTTTATCTTTTAACCTTCATACTAATTTTATGTGATTAATTCACTATCTTTACCATATATTTACCTTTCCAGTGAGATTAATTTTTTTCAAATGTATTCTTGTTATTAATTAGCACCCTTTCTTTGCAGCTTAAAGGAGTTCATTTACTATTTCTTGTAAGGCCAGTGTAGTGATGATGGATTCTTTTAGCTTTTGCTTGTCTGAAAATCTCTTCTGAATGGTAACTTTTCCAGGTAAAATAATATTGGTTGAAAGTGTTTTCCCTTTCCCATGTTGAATACATGATGCCACTCTCTTTTAGCCTAAAAAGTTTCTGCTGAAAAATCTTCCAGTTTTATGGGGGTTCCCTTGTACATAACAAATTTTTCTCTTTCTGCTTTAAATGTTCTCTCCTTGTCTTTAACTTTTGACACTTTAATTATAATGTGATTTGGTGTGGATCTCTTTGGGTTCATCTTATTTGGAATTTTCTGGGTTTTCTGTATTGGATTTTGTTCTTTTACTCAAGATAGGGACATTTTTAACCACTATTACTTCAAATTAAATTTTTGCCCCTCTTTCTCTCTCTTATCACCTTCTGAAAGCCCTTTGATATAAATATTAGTTTGTTTGATGTTGTTCCATAAGTCCCTTAAGTTATATTCACTTTTTAGTTCTTTCTTTATTTTATGCTCCTCTGATTGTGATTTCCAGTGCCTTGCCTTCGAGTTGACTAATTCTTTATTCTGCTTCATCTAGTCTCCTGTTGAACCCCTTAGTGTATTTTACATTTCAGTTATTGCATTCTTTAGCTCTCTCATTTCTATTTTCTAGTTTCTTATGTTTTCCATCTCTTTGTTGAACTTCTTACTTTGTTCATCCATTCTCCCCAGTTTGATGAGCATTTTTATGACCATTACTTCAAACTTTTTATCAAATAAATTTCATTAAGGATTTCCCATGAAATTTATCTTGTTCATTCATTTGGGATATATTCCTTTATTTCTTCATTTTGCTTGAGTCTCTGTGTTGGTTTCTATACAGTAAGTGAAACAACCACCTCTCCCTAGTCTTGAAGGCATGTGACCAGGTCATTTAATTCTGTCCTACCCTTGATTGTCTCTCAACACTTTGTGTGCTTGTACAAGCTGCCTATTAAATTTTTAGTAGCTCCTAGTAGTTTAGGGTGTGTCAAGACCTGTGAGTGTCCCAAAGGGGAGGATTTCATCACCCAGATTCAGGCTAACTGCAAACCAGACCCAAAGGCAGCATACTTTAAAAGTATGCAAATATATACTGTCCTGTGGGACTACAAGTATAAGTTTCACTGGCCGTCAGAGCCAGGTGATCTGTAGGTGTCAGATGGCAGCCATAGTAATTGGAATTCCAGAGAAGTGCACAAACTCTTTCTGGGAAATGCTGGTTTGGAGATCTTTAGACACTTGTTTCTGAATTCCTGGTTGCTAGCCCAAGGACTCCTGTGATAGTTCAAGAACTAGTTATCAGTGCAGGATAGCCATACAGCAAAACAAACAAACAAACAAAAACATTGCAAAACCAAAAAGAAAAATTGAATAAGAAACTGCTGTTACTCGGAGAAGAAGAGTGGCTACTAGAATCCCATGGTTGGTGAGCAAGGAATACTTGTCTCAAAGGGACCTGACTCAGGAGATGACTTTTCTTTGGATGGAAGCAGCTTCAGAGAAGATCTTTTATCCTAGCCTTTGAGAAGGAATGAACAGATATAGAAATTAGAGGTCAGATGTCTAACTATGTTGAACAGCTCCAAAACTTGCAGAAGATAAAAGGGAAGTTTGAAATTGCACTAGAAAAACAGGAAGATTCTTTCATGTGGAAATTTAAAGAGCAGAATAATATATTTCAAGTCAATGGAGCCAAAATGACAGGAGGATTGGCTTTGACATTAACCAGAAAGGACCAGGAATGGTCAGAAAAAATGGATCAGCTCAAAAAGAAGTAAATTTTTTTTTTGTCAGCTTAAGGGGTTACAGTTCAAAATGGTTACACAGAAAGATCCAAAACTTACCTCTTCTCACAGACACAATGAGTCTACAGCTACATATGGAACAATTTATTCTTTAAAAATCCTAAAGGCTGACTGAGTGATGACTACACATTGGGAAAATGAGAAAAAAACACACACCTAAAGTGGGTAGGAGAGGTCAGGACACAATCTTGCCATCAACCTCAACCCTTGCTGAAACCCACAATCAGGAGGGAATTGAAAACCCAGAGCTTCTCCCTGAGGAGTAAAGTGTTTGAACACAGTATCGGGCACCTCAAATTTTAAGGCATGGGTTTTACATTGTGTTTTTGTTTGTTTGTTTGTTTGTTTTTCAGAAAGAAAATGTAAATTTCATTTAATAAATTCTAGAGATAAGCACAACCTAGAGTAGTTCTCCAGTTGAGATTAGTTACTGTAATTGTGTGACTACAGATAAACTATTTCCATGGTAATTTAAACAGCTTTGGGCACAAGCAGTGGTGAAAATAAATAACTTAAATTCAATACAGATGTGAAAACAATTACCATGTGATGTATTTAGTGTGATGGAAGAGTAATTTGCGTTATACTTTGCAACAACAATTCTGGACTCTAAAAAAAGGTATACTGACTAGAACTAAGCAGAATAGAGCTCAAAACTGTAGCCAGAGACTTTGGGGAAATTGATAAAGAAATTAAGTATTTATATCTGAGGAAATAATAATTGATGCTAATGATAATTAAACCATACTGCAGCCATATGATCTTTGAAAATATAAATCTGTTAATGTCACCACTTTGAATAAAACCCTTTATCTCTTCATATTGCTTTCAGATAGAACCAAAATCTTTATCCTGTTCTTACCCACCTCTTTTCCAGGATCTCTCTCAATTGCTTTCTCTTTCTCCTTTCAGTAACACTGAAAATCTTTTATTTGCTGCAAAGGAGCTAAGTCTCCTCCAGCTACAATCTCTTCCTGCTGTTTGGAAACAGAAGACCCTGGTTCTCTTGCCCACTTAACTCTTACTCATCCATTAGATTTCAAATATCACTTCTTCAGGGAAGCTTTCTCTGGCGTCTAGTGCAGTTCAAGTTCCCAGTTACAAACTCTCAAGGCATCCTGTACATTTCCTTTGTTGTATGATTATTAGATTGATGTGTTTACCCGTCTTGACGGTAAGCTACATGAAGACAGGGACTGGATTGGATTTTGGCTAACACTGTACTTAAAGCTCTAGTATTTTACCTTTGACCCCATTCCATCTCTTACCCCTTCACTAATCCTGCCTGTTTTGAATACTGATTTTTGAGATTCCCATAGTACTGTCAGATGATAGCCACATCAGTTCCTCCCCTTATACATAAAGCCAGAGATTGGAGATATGCATCAAACTCTGACAAATATTCTGTAACCAAGAAAAGTGAGGTGACATTTGAAAGGAACTTGGTAGCAATGCATGCAAAAAGCTGTAGCTTTTCATGAACTGTCTCAGTTCAACTCATCAGAAGACAAGAAAATGAAAGTAGTAGAAGATCCCAAGTCCAAACTAAGAAAACCAGAGCATTTGAGAGCTTATAAGTTGCATTTTGGACTGTGCATGTGACATTGACTTTCACAATGAATTTACTATATATAGTTGTCTATTTAAAAAATAAACATACATAGAATAAGTGTTAAGATAAGTACACAAAAATAGGAAATATTTCTCCATAATTAATATTAGTTTTTTCTTGGTTTAGTAATAAGGACACCATTTGAAACCAAAATGACACCATGATAGCCTCATTGCACTTTCATTGGGGGAAAACAAAGTCTTATTGTTTAATTATCATTGGTATCAATTATCATTCCCTCAGATATAAATATTTTATCAATTTCCTCAAAGTCCCTGATAAAAGAGAGATGAGAGATGATTACAATGCTTCATATCTCCAAGTATGGGAAACTTATGTAATGAGAATTTTTTTTTTATAGCTTACCGGACTGAAGGTAATGTAATTCAAATTTCTCATTAACAGGTTAGAAAATAATACTTGTATTGTGAATGCACAATATCAAGAACATAGGTGATTTGTTTCATTTAGGTTGCCTGTGTGTGTATACATATACACACCTGGATATGTGAGATGGTACATAACTAACTAATTTATCAAAATGCCTATACAGCCACCACCATTTTAAGAACCAGACATGGCCTTATCTAAACAGGGTCATACAACTAAGAAAATTAATTAAAAGAGAGGAAAGATAAAGAGAGTAATTGGAAATACAGACAACTTGGGAGTCCTATATAATATCCTATCTAATAAAAGAGTAATATACAAATTGACTGTCATGCCAACACACAAGATGGCTGCCCCCATGTGGTCAAAGATGGCCACCCCCATGTGGACACAAGATGGCCACCACAAGATGGCCAGCAGGGGAGGGCAGTTGTGGGCAATAAGTCCAGTAGGGAAGGGCAGTAGGGAAGGACCAGGCCTGCAGGAGAGAGCAGTTGGGAGGGACCAGGCCTGCAGGGGAGGGCAGTTGGGAGGGACCAGGCCTACAGGGGAGGGCAGTTGGGGGGGACCAGGCCTGCAAGGGAGGGAAGTAGGGAGGAACCAGGACTGCAGGGGAGGGCAGTTAGGGGAGACCAGGCCGGCAGAGGAGGGCAGTTAGGGGCAATCAGGTTGGCAGGGAAGCAGTTAGGCATTGATCAGGCTGGAAGGGGAGTGGTTAGGGGGTGATCAGGTTGGCAGGCCAGTGGTTGGGAGCCAGCAGTCCGATGGGATCAGGCCTAAATGGGCAGTCGGACATCCCTTGAGGGGTCCCAGATTGGAGAGGGTGCAGGCTGGGCTGAGGGACACCTCCCTCCCCCCGTGCACGAAATTCATATTCTAGTGTTATTCATATTCTCCTAAAGGAATTTATATTATTGTCTATGAAATCTGAGATTCAGTCAGAATTTGCTAATGTTGTTATATTTGGATATTGATACAGTATATTTTATTATGATGAACCAAGAAACAGTTATGTAAACTGAGAAAACAAGGAGTAAGTACAATTGTGTACTGACATCCAGTGGGAAGAGAAAAATGCTCTGGGTTTAGAAATAGCTACAGAGAGAATACAAATGATCTTGGACATGTGATGTAGTTTACTGACTACCAATTTATGATGAAAACCACAGCTATACTAAAATTGACTACAGTGATACATTACATTGTACATGAAAAACACTTTAAATCTCAGAAAAAAAGTCATTGGATAATTTCAGTAGTCTAGAGCTAAATTTGAAATTCCTACAAAATTACTTTAAGACTGTAAAATATGTAAAAACTTAACAGAAAATTTTATTTGTTAATATTTAAAATTTTCTTAAAGCCAATAAATATCCAAATATTAATTAAGGTAAGATAATGAAATATCTCCTGTTTTACATACAAAAATATCCTAAAAATAAGGCTGAAAATGCTCACTTTGGTTGCTATAACATTTTTGGCTATTTGATGTAGCTATTATAAGTCTTCAAACATGTTTTGTTGACACTTGTCAATATTTTTATATGTAAATATTTATAATTTTTTTTTAAAAAAATAAGGTCTAACACTGGTTTAGGAGTAGGAAGAAATGGGAGTAATGTAAATTATAGCTCTAATGATATCTCAAACATAAAATTATGGCATCAATATAAACAAATTATATTATAACTAGAGGCCTGGTGCACAAAATTCGTGCATTGGGTTGGGGGTTCCTCAGCCCAGCCTGCACCCTCTCTCAGCCCGGGACCCCTTGGGGGATGTCTGGCAGTTGGACATCCCTCTTGCAGTCTGGGATCCCTCTCGCAGTCTGGGTTCCCTCACTCCTTACCGCCCGCCTGCTCACTCCTCCTTACATCTCGGCTCACTGCTTCTTAGTGCTGCTGAGGAGGTGAGAGAGGCTCATGCCACAGCTGCTGTGCTTGCCAGCCGTGAGCCTGGCTTCTGGCTGAGCGGTGCTCCCCCTGTGGGAGTGCACTTACCACCAGGGGGCAGCTCCTGCGTTGAGTGTTTGCTCCCTGGTGGTCAGTGTGCATCATAGTGATCGGTCGTTCCACTGTTCGGTCAATTTGCACATTAGGGTTTTATTATATAGGATATTTACTAAGAATTTATTTGCCAATCCAAGTAGGATTGAGATGTTAGGCAGGTAAAAAAAACAAAACCCAAAAAACGTAATCACCCCAAAGGACTACAACTTCAAGGTAACTGTGAACTAGAAAGAAGTTAAACCTGTATCTACCCACTCTCTCAGTCCCAAGATCTTACAAGGAAACTTTCTCTGCAATTTTTAACAAAACAAGAAAAAAGAAATAAAGTCCTTTAGAAAATTTTGCCATATGTGGGGATTTTGGATTGAGTCTTTATTGCTTGGAGAATAAAAACAACAACAACAAAATAATCCTCCAACCACAAACAGTTTACCATGCAACTAATAGTCAAAAGAAAACAGATGCAGTTCTATTGCTATCAGACAAAATTGACTTTAGTGTATATAAGAATTGCTAGAGATAGAGCCAGTCACTTCATAGAGATAAAATTCAATTCTCAAGGAAGATACAGAAATCATATATGGATATCTAACAGCATAGCCTCAAAATAAACAAAAGGATAATTTTTAAAACTACCACAGTAAATAAATCTCCAATCATGGTAGGCTTTAGCAGACATCTCACATTAATTGATAGAACAAAGAGACCAAAGAATAAGTATGATATGAACAATTCCATGAGCATTCTTGACCTATTAGACTCCCAAATTTAGGAATACATATACTTTTAAAGCATAAATGGAATTTTAAAAAATTGACTGTGTTCCTTAAAGAAAGTTTCAAAAAACTTAAAAGGACTGAAATGATGCACATGTTTTCTTACCAAAGTGAATTTAACTATAGAAAGCACAAAAAAGTTAACAATAGAATATTCATAGAATATGCCCTAACCGGTTTGGCTCAGTGGATAGAGCATTGGCCTGTGGACTGAAAGGTCCCAGGTTCGATTCCAGTCAAGGGCATGTACCTTGGTTGAGGGCACAACTCCAGTAGGAGGTCTGCAGGAGGTGGCTGATCAATGTTTCTACCTCTCTATCCCTATCTTTTCTTCTCTGTAAAAAATCAATAAAATATATTTTTAAAAATATTCATAGAATAGGAAAGTAGGAAACACAGTTATAAATGGCAATTATGATTAGAAATTAGAGAAAAATTAGAGGACATTTAACTTAATAATGATAATATTAAATAGAATATCTAAGTGAATATAGCTAACTCAATAATTAGAAATTTGTAACTGTACATGTTGTTCATTTTAGAAAATAAAGCTAAAAATTAATATCAATCATGTCTTTGTAAAAGTTAGAAAAGTACAGCAAAATAAACTCAAAATTATATGAGAAATAATATAATAAATAAGAGCATAGATTCATGATCCAGAAAAACAAATATATAAGAAAAAGCAATAACAGAGATAAAAGCTGGTTGTTTTGGATGGTAAAGATCAATAAAATTGACTAACTCCTGGCAAGCTTAATCACAAAAAAAGGAGGAAAGGCATACATACTATCTATAAAGAATGAAAAAGGGAATATAAGTATAGGTGATGCAGAGAGAAAATGGATAGATGGTATTATGGTTAATTTATGTCAATAAATTTGAAAGTATGGAAAAATTCCTAGGGAAAATATCACTTTCCCAAAGTGAGTCAAGGTAAAACAGAAAATAGGAATTGTTCTATATAAATAAAATGAATTGAATAACCAAAAGATCTCTTAACAAAAAAACCTCAGATCCAAATTACTTTAACTAGTGACTTTTACCAAGCAATCAACAAGAAGTAATTCTTATGTAAACTTTTCCAGAGGATAGATTAGAAGGAAATGTTCTAGTTTACTTGATAAGCTCACGAAGTTTTATAACCAAAATACCAGCTTTTCATGAAAAATTGAAAGCTTTCTCTTGAGATCTGGAACCTGGGTGTCCAACAATACTAATTTAATTCACATTATACATATAAATGATGCAAATTAATTTAAATAATTAGCAAAATTTATGGAAACAAAATTAATACCCAACAATAAATTAATATACAATGCTACACCAGCCACAAACAAAAGATATGATTTTAGAATATAACATGCACAAAAGCAACAAAAATAGCAAGTACTTAGGAACAAGTTCAACAAAAAAACGCAAGATCTCTGCATAAAATTATGACATTTTTGAAGGTCATTAAATATGTAAATAAACAGATATGATCAGAGATGAAAAAACTTAAGAATATAAAGATGTCAGTTCTTTCCAAATTGACCCATAGATTTGATGCAATTCTCACTAAGATCACTGTAGATTTGTTTTTACTGCTGTTGAATTTGAGGAGTTGATTCCAACATTTTCATGGCAATGCAAAGAATGAAGACTTTTCTTAAAGGAAAAGAACATGATTGTTGGTGAATGTGCTCTAATAGATATTAAGACTCCTTATAAAGCTATAATGTAAAGTATTGTATTGAATCTGGTTTAGACAAATAGACTAAAGGAATAGAAGAGAGTCCAAAACCAGATCCAGGCATATCTAACAGAGGTGTCACTGCGGTTGGGTAAGAAAATGATAGACTTTCAACTAATGGTCATGGGGAAACTGAATATTTATTAAAAAATGAATGGAAATTGTAACTGGTTTCTCATACCATGCACAGAAGTCACATGTAGGTTCCTTAAAGTTAAGGTTTTAAAATATCCAAAGGAAAATGTATTTATGTACTTGAGATATAAAATATTTCTTCATTAAGAAATGAAAACCTCTAACTATAAAGGAAGACTAATCAGTTATTTTACATTAATATTGAAATTTTCTTTACATCAAAAGAATAAAGTGACAGAATAAAAGTTGCAGAATATATAAGCAATAAAATGATCATATGCACAATATGTAGAGATTCCTATAAGTTAATGAGAAAAATCAGACATATCAATAGAAAAATGAGTTAAAAGGCTTATGCAGAGACTTGACACAATAGGAAATCTAAGTGGTCAATGGACAAATAAAAAAGCTGATTATTTCATTTATTATTAAATAAATGCAAATTACAGTCATAGCTAGATATCATTACTTCCTATAAGGGAATGAAAATAAAAAAATATATTGTGTGGTAAGAATGTGAGGTGGAGGGTATTTTTTTGGTAAATATTTTGGGAAACACCATAACATTTTATAGTGAAGTTGAAAATATGCAAAATAGTTATTCCTCTTCTAATATATTCTCTAGAGAATTTCCTGCATGTGTGTACCAGGAGATAGCTATGAAAATTTCTATACTGTCAGGTTTTAAAAATAACTCCAAATTGAGAGCGACACTAATGTTCATCAACAAGAAAATGGATTAAAAAAATCATGGTAGTTGAAAATCAATGTAGTTAGATTTAATAGTGAATGAATTAATCTGACAAATATAATGAGAATTTAATTATATGCACACTATTAAAGTTCAAAAACAAGAAAAACCATCTTATTAAAAACAATGAATAATTGTTATTAAAATGGGAATATTCGGTATTTGCAGGCAGGAAGGGGAAGGATGTGCTAGAGGAAGGAATAATTCCAGGCTTCCCAGGATGTTGCCAATGTCCTATTTCTTCACCTGATTAAATTACACATCTGTTTTTATAAATAAAACAAACTATGCAAGTATATTTTATATAATTTTAAGTAGATAATATCTCTCAAAGTACATTGTTTAGAAAAAGGACAAACCAAAAGTGATATTTAACATTTTCATTCATATAGAACCACTGTTATTTTATTGATGTATATTTTACCAGATTTGGCTGGTGTGTGTGTGTGTAAAGTTGATTAAATGACATATATCAATATATTTTTAACCTGAATATTTTAATGAATAATATAGTTAAAATGTATTTTGCCTGACTGGCATGGCTCGGTGGTTGAGTGTTGACTTATGAACCAGGAGATCATGGTTGGATTCCTGGTCAGGGCACATCCCAGGATTATGGGCTCAATCCCCATTGTGGGGCATGCAGGAGGCAGCCAACCAATGATTCTCTCTCCACATTGATGTTTCTCTCTCTCTTTCTCTCTCTCCTCTTCCTTCTTCTCTGAAATAAATAAAAAAATATTTTAAAAAATAATAAAATGTATTTTAATCTCTTAAAGATAATTTTTACATCATTTATAGGATATAGTTTACCCTATATAATAAAAGGCTAATATGCAAATAGACCAAATGGCGGAACAACCAGAACAACTGAACAACCGAACAACCGGTCACTATGATGTGTGCTGACCACCAGGGGGCGTGTGTGGAACATGGTGGGAATTGGCCGCGGCGGGATGGTGGAGCAGGTCACTGGGGTGCCAGACCAAGGCAGGGCACCAGTTGATGTCATTGGGGGAGCCTCTGGTGGTTACTGAAAATTCTTTGCTCCCATGCCACGGTCCCGCCCAGCGTTTGCACCTGCTGCTGGTGCTGGAGCTGCCGCTCACACCCATTGCCAGTGCTGGCCCTGCTCACACCCACAGTCGGTGCCTGGCGCTGGTCCCAATCGCTTGGTGCCATCAGCGGGTATGAGTGGTGGCTGCCAGCCCTGATTGCCCCTGAGGGCTTCTCCACTGCCCCCTGCTCCTGAAGGGTGATTGGGGCAGCAGCTGCCACCCACACCTGCTGACGGCTCCAGCCCCAATCGCTCTGCACCATCAGTGGATGTGAGCAGGGCCAGTGCCTTCAGCATGTGGGAGTGGCAGCAGGAGCGGGGCTGCCGACAGACAGAGGACTGGGGGCCTTGGTGGGAGGGGCCGGGCGGGGGCGCAGAGGATGGGCCAAGACCCACCCCTGTGCCTACCGCAGCCTCGTGGCCCACAGTTCCTTTCAAGGTGCATGAATTCATGCACTGGGCCCCTAGTTATCTATAAAAATACTAAGGTGAAATTTTATATACTTGTATACAAAATGTAAAATAGAGTTATATGCCTTATATTGAATCTAAAGCTTGGCAGGGACCTTTGTGCACAAATATAGAAAGTAGCAAAGACTTAGAAATTTTACTTCTCTCTAAAATCAATAAAGTCTGAAAGTTTTTGAAGTATAAAAATTAATTCAAAGGATATAAAATTCTTAATCTTCCATGAACTAGATAATAACTGAATTATCCAGTTCACACTTAAAAATGGCTATGTTCAGACTAAAGTAAGGAGTATATTGAAAAGGTATTTTCAATAGGATATTTGATGAAGAAATATGGATCAGGTGCAGTGCAGATTTAACATAGACATAAGAGCTATTTTCAAATATCTGAATGGCCATTATGGGAAATTATGATTAATCTTGTTAAGATTGGCTCAAGAATACCAAAAGCACAAAGAAAATAAATGGATAAATTGGTCTTCATCAAAATTAAAATCTCTTGTACTGCAGATGATACCAGCAAGAAAGTGAAAAGACAACCCACAAAATTGGAAAAAGTATTCGCAAATCATATATGCAATAAAATATTTGTACCTAGATTATCTACAGAACACTTGCAACTCATTAAGCAAAAGATAAGAAACCAAATTTTAAAAAGTGGACAAAAATTTGAATAGACATTTCTCCATGGAAGATGTACAAATGAGCAAAGCACATGAAAAAGTCAATATTATCAGCTACAAGGGAAATGCAAATAAACACCCAATGAGATAGTACTTTACACCCACAAAAATCACTACAGTAAGAAAAACAGATAATAACAAGTATTGATGAAAGTAGAAAATTTGGAATATACTCACTGCTGGTGGGAAACTAAATGAGGCAGCCACTTGGAAAACATGCAGTTCTTCAAAATGTTAAATGTAGAGTTACTATATGACCCAGGAATTTCACTCCTAGCAGTATACCCAAGAGAAATGAAAACTTGTGACCACAAAAATAACTTGTACACAAATATTTATAGTTGTATTATTCAAAATAGCCAAAAAGTAAAACAACTGAAATATCAATCAACTGATGAATGGATAAATAAAATGTGGTATACTCATACAATAGGTTATTATCTCTATATATAAAAGACTAATACGCAAAATGTCCCCTCGGGAGTTCGACCAGGAGACCGGGGGTTCGATTGCTCGCTATGACGTGAGCTGACCACCAGGGGGCAGCACAGAACAAAGGAAGGCCCTGGCTGACAGCCAGAAGGAAGGCCCCGGTCAGCAGCTGGAAGGTCCTGATCGGCCCTGATCACTAGCCAGGCCTAGGGACCCTACCTGTGCATGAATTTCATGCACCGGGCCTCTAGTTTAACAATAAAAAGGAATGAAGTACTAATACTGCCATAAGTGGATATATCTTGAAAGCACTATACTAAGGAAAAGAAGCCAGTCAAAAAAACCACACTGATGCCCTAGTTAGTTTGGCTCAATGGATAGAGCATCAGTCTATGGACTGAAGGGTCCTGAGTTCAATTCCTGTCAACGGCATGTATCTCAGTTGTAGGCTTTTCCCAGGCCCAGACCCTGGTTAGGGCTCATGCAGGAGGCAACCAATTGATGTGTTTCCCTCATATTGATATTTCTCTCTTTCTTTCCCTCTCTCTTCCGCTCTCTAAAAATAAATGGAAAAATATCCTCAGGTGAGGAATAAAAACAAACAAAAAAACACACTGATTGTATTACATATTTATGAAATGTCCAGACAGGAGAAAGTGGATTATTGGTTGCCTGGGCTCAGGAGACGGAATTGGAGAGATGGGGAGTGATTGCTAGTGTTTGTGAGTGTGTGTGGGTGTGTGTGTGTGTGTGTTGTGTGTGTGTTTGAGAGAGATGATTCATATATTCTTAAATGGATTGTGGTCATGGTTGCACAATTCTGTGAATATACTTAAAAGGATTGAATTGTACATTTTAAATGGGTGAATCATATGCTATATGAATCTCAATATAGTTGTTAAAACAAACAAAAGCCCAAAGATAAAATTAGGATAAACAAATAGAAGGCGCAGAAAGATAGATTTTTGGCTCAATATATGGGTGAATTGCTAGCTAATGGAAGTGTCTACCTTTGTACATTCTGAGATTCTCCTCACTCCTAGATAGGATATAGTAGAGGATCAAAATAATTTATGTGTAGTTGTGATATCTAGTGATATTTTTCTATTTTCTGAACTTTTTGATACATTCTAAAAATGTACACAGGGAACAAATAATTCTAGAATAGTAATAGGTTTAATTATTCCTAATTTTAACATTCTGACTTTCATTTTCCCACCTCTTTTTGGTGTTAGAGACTTAACTAATAACAGACTTTGAAATACACCGTGTAGAGGAAGTCACTGAGACTTATAAATATTTTGAGGGATCTTTTTTTGTTATATATTAGTGCAAAAGCATAAAGCTCCTTCCACTATTAAAACTGAGTTGTGTGAAAGAATTAAACTCCTATCTACAGAATTTCTGTCTTCATATCAATCTCATTCAATACCCAAGTTCTGGTTCTCAAAATTGCTTACTTGCTTCCTAACTGGTTATGCAGTTTCTTATTTTTTTCTTTTCTCTCATTTCATTAACTCCTACTTCTTGGTCTTTTTTGTTGGAAAAATTTTTCCCAAAATATTCTCCACTAACTCCTATATATCCATTATCAGAGTGTGCCTTATAAAACTCTACTAATATTGAAAGAAAAGACTAATGGTTAATTTTTCTTACTACCCCAAACAGAATCAATTTATTTCTTACATGTGTTTCTTAGCATGAAAATGCTTTCCTTAAATTATAGCATGTACATGTGATCATATAGTTTTAAAAATGTACATGTTGGTCCATGGTGTGAAAATGAGAGCTCTTTGAGAAATGAAATTAAGTCTGTTTTATAAAAATACTAGTGGCCTGGTGCATGAAATTCATGCACAGGGGTGTCCCTCAGTCCGGCCTGCACCCTCTCCAATCTGGGAACCCTCTGGAGATGTCCGACTGCCGGTTTAGGCCCAATCCCTGTGGCAGTTGGACATCCCTCTCACAATCCAGGACTGTTGGCTCCCAACCACTAGCCTGCCTGCCTGCCTGATTGTCCCTAACCTCTTCTGCCTGCCAGCCTGATCGCCCCCTAACCGCTCCCCTGCCGGCCTGATTGACACCTAACTGCTCCCCTGCCAGCCCGATCACCCCCAACTACCCTCCCCTGCTGGTCCAATTGCCCCCAACTGCCCTCTCCTGCCAGCTTGATTGTTCACAACTGCCCTCCCCTGATGTGACCCACCTCCTCTGCGCCACACAGAGCCACGAGACCACCAGGCCTTACTGCAAGGAGCGTCCACTGGGCCCTGCTTCCTCTGTGCATGTGGCCATCTTGTGGCGGCCATCTTGTGGCGACATTGCACATGAGGGCTACCTATGCTTTTATTAGTATAGATAACCCCAAGTCTACCATGATTCTTGTCCTTGGAGATAAAATGGGGTAGAGGTAACAGAAAATGAAGATAAGTAAACAATTTCAAATATATATTAAAGGCAAACTGTTGGAAAATGCTGATGGGCTAGATGTAACAGATGAGAGAAGTAGTTCATCAAGATAAATCCTATGTTTTTGTCTTGAACAACTAGAACTACTTAGTCAGATGTGGGATACTGCATATGGATATATTCCTCTGTTTTGTAGATATTAAGGAGCAGTTAATCATGGATGAAATGTACATTTGAAAGTCATTAAATTACAGTTAATATTTAAATGCCTTTGGAATGTTGGCAATAAGGTAGGAAGAGAATACAGTAAACCCTCGATTTTGCAGACCTCGATTTAACTGACTTCAATTTAATGGATAAAATTTCCACTCCATATGTCATATATAAAAATTAACACCCTGTTAATTTTAAAATGTTTTAACCAATATTTGCTTATAATTAAATTAATAGATTATTTTCGTGTTATTAACTGTTATTTTTAACAAATTTAAGCAAATAGACCATATGTTGTCAAAAACACAGTAGTAATTCCGCTGACATAAATAAATATGACATAGCTACAACTATAGTCTACATATTTAAATCCAAGAGTCACCATCATAAACGATGTTCGCTCATTAACAATGTTCAGGGAATGATTAGCATGTGATCACACTACATCGAGTGGTAATTGGTTCTGTTGTCGCATGGCTGGACTTTCTGCAGCAGTGTTAAAGCTGTCGACTGCTGTTCCCACGTGCACTAAGCCACATCTCAGCCGTGTGCATTTGTTTACTCTCAGTAATTGGTGAATGCACACATTTACTAGACCTATTTAGTATAAATTTAAAATTACAGTAATACCTATAGAAAACTTTTCTGTGTAATTAAACTTTTCATACATATTTAATTTTAATTACACAAATGTATCTACATAAGTAAAAGCAGGTAAACTAATTTGCTAACTTTTTACCATACACATTTGGAAAATGTACCTTGTTATATATAATGGACTTTCAGCTTTAACGGACCTTGACCAAATCAGTCTGTTATAGCAAGGTTTTACTGTATACATATAGAAGAAAAGTTTTCCCAGAAATAATCTTAGGAATTCTATTAACATTCAAAAGGAAGAGTATGTGGGACTCCCCCCCCACAAAAAAAAAAAAAAACTGACCAAAAAGGAGGAATTAATGAAATGGGAGCAAGTTCAAAAGAGTATGGTAAGTGAGAGACTGTGGTAAATTGTATCATTGTGCCTTGGTATCCATTCCCTGTCTTGTAAAAGGATTATTCATCCCTGCCTGTTGCCATATAAGTCTTAGAGAGGGATACTTTTACACAATAGTGGCATTGGGCTCAGTCATGTGGCTTGCATTGGCAAATGGAATATGAACAGACCTGATGTTCAAGCAGAATATTTCAAAGCACTGCAGCTTTCTAGCAGGCCTCATGTTCTTGAGCCCTCTATCAAGAGAAGGGCCAAACCCTTGACCTGGGTCTCAGAATGAGAAGACATGTATAGTAGGTATGAACAGAGCTATGGCAGGCAAAGTACAGAAGCTGATATGTAACTAGAATAAGAAATAGTTATTAGTTTTCTTAAGTCAATATGATTTAACAATTTTTATATAGTATAGCTTAGCCAAAGAAGACTAATATAGGAACAAAAACAATTTCAAGACAGAAAAATGGTTTATTAAATTGATTATGAAATTAAGTAAGATAGGTATATATAGATAGTGTCCATTATATTTACAACATGGAGGTTTGTTGTGACCTTGCAATTTAAGCTTGACTGAAAGATGTTTAAGAGTGAACAGAAGGTGAAGAAGTGAAAACAGTGAATGCGAATATATTTTCAGACATTTCTTGTGACAGTGGTTCTAAAAAGAGTGGTGGTAGCTGGACGTGGATATATGCCAAGGAATGTTTGTTTCAAGATAAGAGATAGTGTGGCATATATGGTGAAGGCAATGAATAGAGTCAAGAGAAATTGACAATACAGGAGAGAAAGAAAAGATAATACAAGGAGCAAGATCTTGAGAAAATGAAAGGTTATGTAAAAGTCTAGGCTGAAGAGAAAAGGAGACCTTTGTAGATTGCATAGTGGGAAGATGTAGTTCTTGTCTGAAGGCTATTTTCTGAAATAAGCATGGAGTGTGTTTGTACCCTGAAAGTGGGGTAAAAAATAAAAGAATGTAGGATATCTGAGCAGAAGGTTAAGTACACAATTGCAATTTCTGGAGTGAGGAAGCAAACTTACTAGGAAAAACAATAGGGTAAGTGGACAGAGTTCAATGCTTATTTGAGGCTAGGATCCTGAATTTAAAGGGAAACTAGTCCGCTCAGGTATGTGCCATTCTCAGGCCACATTCAGCTTCTGGAGTGCGGGTTTGGGGAAGGCAGATACCTGGGCTCAATGAAACTTGGAGTTTTGTTAGATGTGTGTGTCGGTGGGAAGGAAAGATGAGGAAGAGTGGATGTCTTCGAGAAGAGGTTATAAGCATGGTCATGGAATATAAGCTTAGTAAGGAATAAAAGAAAGAGAGAATGAGGTCATAGATAATGGAATTGAAGAGGAGTGAGAGGATTAAAGGTCTTGATGAATAATTAGTGCCTATATAGTGCATGTGCTGTTGGACATTAAGTGAAGAATTAGTAATAAAAATGAACTGTTACTGCTGGAGGTTAATGGTGCTAGAAAGGAAATCTCACAGGATTGGATAATGTTTTCTTGGACACCAAGTATAGGATGTGACTCAATGTGGTAAAACATTTTTAAAAATCTCCCTTCCATTGCTTAAATATGTACAATGATGGTTATAGCAGGGAAAATGCAGCTCCTCTGAAAAAATACAGACACGGAGTCCTTCAGGTTAAAGAATCAGTGGGCTGCAGCTTTACAAAAGAAGCCATATTACCCAATGACTACTTTAAAGTAACAACTTTCCATAAACTCTATTTTGAGATAGAAACTAAGAAAAACAATATGTTCTGCACAGAATCAAAAGGTTAATTTTAATGCTGCTTGCACATTGTCTATTTCTGCTTAGCCATCAGATTTTAAATCACAGCTATATATAATATTTATTGATTTAACAATGCATAGTTAATATTAATGCATAACAGTTGCTGTCTTGATAATGTTTTTCTTACATATGAAGGCTGGTGAATATCTATCTACATAAAATCTCATGTTTATATTAACAAAAAAAGAAATTCAGTAAATTAGTAGAATTATTTATATTTTTTGTTCATATCCTAATTGCTTCTTTATTAGACTGATAACTATTAATTTGTTAAGAAACTCTTAATGTGTCTAAGTGATGATAATTAGGTGTGGAATGGTAGTAAATTGGCTCAATTTAAATTTTCATACTGGAGTTATAATTGTTGATCTTTTTAACAATATATATATATATTTATATATATATATATATATATAATTTCAATATAGATTATGAAAGGAGCCAATTAAAAAAACCCTGGGCATAGACCAAGTTTATTCAGCTAAAATTATGTAGTATATTTAACCAGATAAATGAGAGTTATATAAAGGTCTAAAATATTATTTTTCTTAAAATTCTCTTAGTTTGAATGACCTTCACATTCTTTTTGGTGGTGAGAATACAAATGAGTGGGTTAAAATACATTATATTTTAAACTACCTTTATATAATATTTAGCACTGTGGTATTTTAGAATGAACTTGCCATTAAAACAATATTGTTGGGAAAACTCTTTGGAAACCAGTATCTGCAACATTTGTAATAAAAATAAATATTTCAGTCCTTAAAATAGTGTGTTATTAGAACTGCCCTATTAATAAGAAAACAAGTCACTTCTCTATCCTATGATCTTTTGGCTGAATCCCATCTAATGTTGAGCTTTTGCATTGTCATACAAAATGCCAATTCATAGCTAATTGTTGCCATTTCTCCCTTAATTCTATTTGGCATTGTCAGAAAAATTATTTAAAAGTATTGAAATTCAAGATGCGTGGGGATTAAATAGAGGGTTGAAGGCTCAGTAGGATTCTAAAATTTCTGACAGATGTTATTCTTAAAGGTGCATGTTTTACTTAAAGGTATTCATTTTAATTATTTTATAACAGATTTTGACCAGTACATTATAAATTCCTGATGAAAGTCAATTTTTTGCTTTCTTGGAAAAAAAATAAACCTGATTGAATAAACTATTGGATTTACCAGACTACTTTGTTGTCATGGTAACTTAAGTTTTTAAAAATAGAGACAATAGAATGTGTTGTAAGTTTTAAATTTACTTTCATTATGAAAATTTTAATTCCCACCTTACTTAGGATGCAATGTACCTGCCTTTAATAAAACGGACTTAATTGCATATTTCTAAAGAACACTCCCATGAGATTACTATTTGTAGACAAGAAACCAGAAAAAAAATTTTTGTCTATATTTAACTAAAAATAGCAGAGCATATGAGACAATTTTTTCTCTCATATTTCCCAGAAAATGCAAGACTGTCCTCATCTATTGATTCCAGAACAGATCATTTTTTAAATTCAATAATAGTCATCAATTTTTTTCCAGTGTTGAAAGTAGGGTTTTCTCAATACCTGCATCTATTTGTCTAGGATATCTGGATAACAAATGGAACATGTGACGGACTATTAAAAATTATTTTCTTAAACTAACCTTAATTAATTTTAGTGGCATCAAGTTTTTATCTTTTCAGATAGAAATTTTACATTTTCTTCTTGAATTACCTAAAATGTCTATGAATAAAGATGTGTCTCAGAAAATATTCAGCATAATATCTAATATCAATGAAGAATCCAAAAATTTTGTAACCTATAAAAATCTTTATGTATTCCAAACTCTCAAGATCTACTATTTACTAAGAATTAACAATGAGTCAACCCCTGTTTTAAATTTTCAGAATCCCATTGATTAATTAATCTCAGGGCCTGACCTCAAGATGCTTATGAGTTAAAGGGGAAACAACAATTCATTGGGCCATTAACATACAGACTTATGTGTGAAATGGTAGTTATGGGATGTTCAGAATTCTGCAGAATCCAGGGGCATCAATTTCAACCTCAGTGGATCATGGGAGGTTTCCTAGAGGTGACAATTTATAATCTGATTTCTAATTAGGAGAAAGGCAAATGGTATTGGTGGAAGGGTTTTGGCAAAGGGAAGGACTTCAGCAAAGAGCTCTCAAGGTGCATTAAACATTTTATTTCCACCTGATTTGGAATTGTGCCCATGGAGAGATAAGTCACCATGGGTCCCTCACAATTCCATCTGTACATCTTGTGAGCAGACCATTGACTGCTATTTTCCCAGACTCTCTTTTCAAAGATGTATTTATAGAGAACCACTTTGAAAGATGGAGATAGTGGCTTCGTCTGGAGAAAAGGACAGGGATGTTTAGTGTTCATTATAGTAATGTCTCATTCTGGACAAAAGTCAGGGTTTCGCTTCTGTTTACTGCATTCCATTAGATGGGTAGGCATCATGTGTCCATCTTCGAATACTCCTTTGGAAACCCAAGCTCAGAGAACTAGCTCAAATGCTGTTACTCTCATTATTGCCGTTTCTGTGAGTAATGAATTTCTTTGTCTCTGATCAGAAGTCTTTTGTCTTATGTCAGTATTTATAAAACTGGCAGTCAAACTTGTTAGCTTACAGGCAGGATAAATCTCAGGCCAGTAACAGTTAAAATCTCTTTATAAAATAATTAAAATTTTATTTCTATTTCCCTCTTCAGAGATAGATTTTTAAAAAAGAAAATAATTATGTAACTCTGTTAGTAAGTGAATGGTTGGTAATTCATTATATAATGACTAGAGGCCCAGAGCACAAATTCATGCACGGGTGGGGTCACTTGGACTGGCCAGCAATCCAGGCCAATCACAGCCATCTCGCCCAGTCCCGATCGGGGCCGACCACCTGGGGGAGAGACTGTTGGAAGTTGGATGGGGGAAGAAACGTGGGAGGTTGGCTGGCCATGAGAGGTTGGCTGTTGGAGCACACTGACCACCAGGGGGCAGCTCCTGCATTGAGCATCTGCCCCCTGGTGGTCAGTGCACATCATAGCAACCGGTCATTTGGTCAACTGGTCGTAACTGTTGCTTAGGCTTTTATATATAGAAATTATTGTGGCTATTTCATAATTCTATTTAGATAAACAAATACTATTTCAGATAAAAACTGTTTATTCAAAGTTTAATAAAGATATCTGTTGGAGTACTTACTCCTAAATCCTGTTGGACTATGCCAACTGTGGGTTCTTCTCTGCCAGGAACTGGACCTCTGTGGATGCCGGGTAGTGGATGAAGAAGACATGAGAAGTCATAGGCATATAGGAGAGGCTTTATTGTAGGCCAAGTAGCCATCCTATCTAATAATAGACAAATATGCAAATTGACCATACCTCCGACACACCAAGCCACGCCCACAAGCCACGCCCACCATCCAATCAGAGCGAGTATGCAAATTAACCCAAACCAAGATGGCTACAGCCACAGAGAGCAAGGTTTCCTAGGTAACAGAGGAAGCCAAGCTTTCTGCCAGCCATTGCAGGCCTAAGCCTCCACTCAAGCTACAAAGTTTCAATTATAGAAGGTAAACAAATTCAAACAAATGACGGCAGAATGGAGCTTGAGAGAGCAGGCCAGGGTTGCCGCCGACAACAGGGGAAGCAAAGCTTTTCACACACCCTGGCCGGGCCCACCCGCTTAAGGCAACAAAGTTTCGATTATAACCCCGACACAAATGGCTGCGGGCCTCGGAGGGAGCCCCAGGCTTGGCTCTGCTCCAGGCTACAAAGTTTCAATTGTAGAAGGAAAATAAATTCCAGATACCAGGGCCTCCGCTTGGGTTGCCAGGGGGCGTGGCCCACCAGCAAACCACCACAGGCCCCTCACTCAGGCTGCCCCATGCCCCAAGGGAACTCCACCCTGATCCGGGACACCCTTCAGGGCAAACCAGCTGGCCCCCACCCCTCTACCAGGCCTCTATCCTATCTAATAAAAAAGTAATATGCAGATTGATCATCACTGCAACACACAATATAGCTGCCCCCATGTGGTCAAAGATCCTGCCCCCATGTGGACACAAGATGGTCACCATAAGATGGCCAGCAGGAGAGGGCAGTTGGGAGGCACCCAGCCTGCAAGGGAGGGCAGTTGGAGGTGATCAACCCTGCAGGAGAGGGCAGTTAGGGGTTGACCAGGCCTGCAGAGGAGGGAAGTTGGCGGCAAACAGGCTGGCAGCAGAGTGGTTAGGGGGTGATCAGGCTGGCAGGCAGAAGCGGTTAGGGGCAATCAGGAAGGCAGGCAGGCAAGCAGTTGGGAACCAGAAGTCCTGAATTGTGAGAGGGATGTCCGACTGCCCGTTTAGGCCCGATCCCAGGGATCGGGCCTAAACGGGCAGTCGGACATCCCTTGAGGGGTCCCAGATTGGAGAGGGTACAGGCTGGGCTGAGGGACAACCCCCCTCCGTGCACGAATTTCGTGCACTGGGCCTCTAGTTGCTAATAAAGAGCTATCAGACAAAACAGTTCTTCAAAGTGGCCTCACAAAGTAGCCGTACAAGGCAGCCCTTGCTAATACAGTAGCAAACACAGGAGCCATTGCAAACACAGCAGCAGCACAAAACCATCACATAAAGCAGTCCAGGCCTACATAAAAAGCAGCCTCATACTGCCTGGTCCGTAACCACTTTTATACCAACTTAGACAAAAGAAGCTTCTTGCCAAATAATGACATCAGTATTTGGATTATAGAAAGGTATGCCTGTGCAGTGGATACAGTACAATTGCTGTGTCCTTGCTTTTGCACCTGCGTATGGCAACTTGGCTTTGGCATCTTGGCCTTGAACATCTAGTGTACTCTGGACAAAGCCCCGCAATATTCTTTGTTAGAAGAATGCATTTTTTCACAGAATGGAGTGTTTTTGGGAAAAGTAATGGCAACTATTATGAAATAAATGGGAACAATTATTATTGCAACTGTAACAATTTTTTCTGCTCTGATACTTTTAAAATGAATTATCAGACATATTGCCCATAAAAATACACAACAGAAGTGAGAATTATCATGGAAAATATGGCTAAAAGGCATTATTTATCTTTTTATGTTTATTGTTCACCTTTTATGTGCCAAGCACATTTCTAGACACAAGGATTACACAAGTAGCTAATAGACAAAAATCTTTGCTCTTATGGAGCCATATTTTCATGGAATGAGAAAGATAACAAATAAGAAGACAGATAATTGTACAATGTTTTCAGAGCATTAACTAGTGATTACTGTTATGAATAAAAATAAAACATGTTCAGGATATAGAGAATGACAGCAGAAAAGTGCCATTTTTTTTATTCCCACCTGAGACATGTTTCTATTGATTTTTAGACAGAAGAAGGGAGGGAGGGAGAGAGAAACATCCTTGTGAGAGAGAAATATCAATGTGTGAGAGAAACATCCATCAGTTGCCTCCAATGTGCTCAGATGGGGATCAAACCCACAACCTAGATATATGCCCTGACTGGGAATCGAACCCACAACCTTTAGGTGTACAAGATGATTCTTCAACTAACTGCACCATCCAACCATGGCAGAGGTGCCATTTATTAAAAGAATGATGAGAAAGGATCTCTATGAGAAAGATTTGAGCAGACAGGTTAAAAATGGGAGCAAACAAGTTCTGCCACATTATGAGGAAGAAGGTGATAGGCTGAGGCAAAAGGCAGTGGTTGCTTGGTCTAAGTTTTAATAACTTTCCTTTGAAATATTTTTCTAAGGCGGAAGCTTGCTTGTTGTGTTTGAGGAGCAGCTAGGGCACTGAGCGAGAGAGTGGTAAGAAGTGTGGTCAAAGAATAGTAGAGCATGACATCATGGAAAGCCTCTGGATTTTGAATACACCCCCCTGAGTTAAAATCTTGGCTGTTGGCTCTATCACTTACCAGCTAAATGGCCTTAAGAAAATTCATCAGAGACACCCTAAAATAGTGAGAAGATCAGGCACAAAGTGTGATATTTTTATAACACACAAATCTGTCAAAAATTAGATTCCAAACTATATGAAGATTAGCTAAAAATGAAGATGAGAAAATAGAGACTTCGGTAGAGGAATGGCCAAATGGCATGAACAGGCATTTCTGAGGAAACACACATCCAAAATGCACAAGAAGTGATCCTCAACTTCATTAATAACCATAGATGCAAATTAAAAGTAGGATTTAGTTGCATTTTTACTCGTAGATCTGCAAAATTTTAATGTTAAGTGATGGTAAGGATGTAGAATCATCTAATCTGTGACAATAATAATCTGTGAAACTGATGACATTTTTCAAAAAATAATTTGACACTATTTAATATTATTAAAAACTAGAGGCCTGGCGCAAGAAATTTGTGCACTTGGGGCAGGGAGGTCCCTCAGCCCAGCCTGCACCCTCTCGCAGTCTGGGAGCCCTTGGGGGATGTCCAACTGATTGCTTAGGCCCACTCCCCCCATCAGTCGGACATCCTTAGTGCTGCTGTGGAGGTGGGAGAGGCTCCCGCCACTGCCACTGCACTTGCCAGCTGTGAGCTCAGCTTCTGGTTGAGTGGTGCTCCCCCTATGGGAGCGCACTGACCACCAGGGAGCAGCTCCTGTGTTGAGCGTCTGCCCCCTGGTGGTCAGTGCACATCACAGCGACCGGTTGTTCCACCGTTCAGTCAATTTGCATATTAGCCTTTTATTATATAGGATGGCGATTCTCTGGGAACCAGCAATTCCAGCTTAGAGAAAATCTTGCGCAAGTGCCAAAGTGTAGGAATGTTCACTCCAATAACAACAATAAAACCCTAAACAACTCCAATGCTCACAGGTAGATATGTGTATAAGTAGTTAGTGAAAATTAGTGTTAGTGAACCATGATGCATACATCTTCATGAGTGAATCTGAAAATCATAATTATGAATACAAATAGGCAAGACATAGAAAAATATATATGGCTGATATGTTAATAAAGTTAAAAAAACTATACAAATATATAATGTATCATTTAGTGGTGCACACATTTATGGTAAAAGCAAATCCTATATAATAAAGAGATAATATGCAAATTGACCATTACTCCAACACACAAGATGGCTACCCCCATGTGGACACAAGATGGCCACTACAAGATGGCCAGCAGGGGAGGGCAGTTGGGGTGAACCAGGCCTGCAGGAGAGGGCAGTTGGGAGGGACCAGGCCAGCAAGGGAGGGCAGTTTGGGGTGACCAGGCCTGCAGGGGAGAGGAATTGGGGGCGACTGGGCCAGCAGAGGAGGGCAGTTAGGGGTAACCAGTTCAGCAGGGGAGGGCAGTTAGGGGCAATCAGGCCAGCAGGGGAGCAGTTAGGCATTGATCAGGCTGTCAGGGGAGCGGTTAGGGGGTGATCAGGCTGGCAGGCGGAAGTGGTTAGGAGCAATCAGGTAGGCAGGCAGGTGAGCGGTTGGGAGCCAGCAGTTCTGGATTGTGAGAGGGATTGGGCCTAAACGGGCAGTTGTACATCCCTCCAGGGATCCCGGATTGAAGTTGGTGCAGGCTGGGCTGAGGGACACCCCCTACCCCATGCACGAATTTTGTGCACCGGGCCTCTAGTAAATTATGAGAAACCTGATTCGTTATAATGCCTACTCTGATTAAGGTAGGAAGTGAAGCATGGTGGGGTAGGACACTTCAAAGGGAGCTTTCATAACATTTTATTGCAAATGTTCTATTTCTTAAAATTTGTGGTGTGTATAAGGGGTTTTATTGCTTTTTATATATTCCTATATACATTATGCTTCTTCTGTATGCTTGAAATATTTCAAAGGAAAGTTATTAAAGAATAAATGAGAAAAGAAAATGTGGAGACACTGAATATAGGCGGGAGGGATTTTTCTCTAAAGCAGCTGGAGACACAGGAGGATAATAAAGATTTTAGAAGGCGTTTTTAATAATGTGAAGTTTCTTGGCTTATGACCAAGATGGTCATGGTGTTCCCCCCAGCTTCTTCCTGAGTCTAAGCCCCTAACCTCACTTTTCATAGTATTTACTTTGGAAACCTTGTGACTGTAAACTCTTTCTCTGCCCCTTTGAGATGCAAATCTTAATAAAAGTCTTTAGACATTTTTACAACTCAGGGGTGTCTTTCTCAAGGCCTTGGGATGTATCCCTTTGAAATGTCATCAAGAAAGATAGTGCCCTACCTTCCTGTTCCTGTGGGAGAGTAGGAACCTAACTTCAAGGGGCTACTTGCTCCAAGTTGTAAAATTACCTCCTATTATGAAGATAAGAGAAAGCTTACTTTTCCTTTGGATGAGGCCAATTAGCATATCCAGATGGCCATTGATCCCTTCACCCCAGCTCTTAAAAACTCTACCACTGGTTTGTTTCAGGGAGGTAAGTTCAGACTAATGTCTCTTCCCACTATTGTAAGAGCCCCCTGCCCCCAACTCAGCTCCCTAAATCAAAACAGGTGATAGAGGCCTGAGGAGAGTGTGAAGAACATCTGCGCTAATAAGAAGAAAGCTGAAAAAAACCAAAAAAAAAAAAATTGTCTTCAGGTAGGTGCAGGTAAGCTGATAGATTTGGTGGAAGGAGACTGTGAAAGTTATATTTTGATTATAGTTTTTTAAAAGTAAAATAAGCAGGTAATCTTTAGGGGGGGGGGAAAGGAGAGGGAGGGAGTATTGGCACTTTTAGGACTGAGGAGAGCAATGACACTGGGGAATGAGAGATTGATAGCCAAGGAAATCAAGTAGGATCGGTTGAATTCTGCAAAATATCACCAGATAACTAACATGTTACTAGAGAAAGGGTAAGTTTACTAGGACTTTCTCCAGTGAAGAAGTATGCCACCTTGATAGAGTACTGTCAATATTATAGAAAGGAGAGTTCAAAAATGAACTAGTTATAGTTCTTAGCTGTGTAAGCTGAAGTTGTTTAGGGTGGGTCTTTAAAGATGGGGAACTAATTGGCTTTAAACCAAGTTAATAATATAATAGTTTAGGATAGGCGGACATAGAGAAACACAGGTCATGCAGTGAAGTCTTAATAAGTAAACTATGGTTGATGAGAAGTTGTAATTTTAAAATTTAAACATGTGCATGAAAGGCAGAATAAATGGACACAGACAACAGGGAGGTGAGGGCATGAGTGTGCAGGGGTAGGGGGTAATGGGGGAATAAGGACACACATGTAACACCTTAATAAAGAAATTTAAAAAAATACAGGATGGGAGTAAAAGAGAGAGGGACAAAGGAAGGGAAGAAGGAAAAATAGAAGAAAAGAATATATCCTTGACAATTAGAGGACTTATCATGTAGATGTCCTAGCATAGTGTCCAGTACATAAAACTTAGCTGCCTAATATATTAAAGCATACATATTAAAGGCATTTCATAAATTTTCAAAGAGATTTGTAATCATAATGGTTACAAATTTAGCTATTAATCAACTCACCAATGACTACTCCAGAGGCATAATTGCAATAAATTTCAGTAAATTGTATTATCTAGCATGGTTGGAAATTAAATGCTTTGGCTAGTCAATTATTCTGGTTATGTTATAAACCATATAATTCTTTCCATTTTAAGAATAAAATGACCTTTAAAATAATTTAAATTGTTTCACAATAAAGAAAACTCTGAAATTCTTGAAGTGAGTCATATTATTATAATAAATATCTTTCAGGGTAATGTTACCAAGTAGAGAAACCTTAAAAAATAAACGCCAGAGAACCCAAAACCTACTGTAGCCCTTTTGGGAAAATTAATTTCTTATTCTACAAAATGTCATTTGACCTTGGAGATGCCACAGTAACTTCTAGATTTAGATATAACCTTCCTAAAAATAAAATTTAGGGGGTAAGTGGAATTTGTTATGTATTACTTTAAAAAAATACTGATGAGAAGTAATCTGCTTTAGTCATCTTGGTTGGACTTTATGGGGATATCCTTGAATAAAATGCAAATAACTTACTCAGCAGCAGATAATTGTCAGAGTGAGATGGTTCACAGAACATCTGAGAAAACGATGTCCTTGATGAAAGCATTGCAGGATCTCTCTGCAAGACAGGGCTTATGGTCATAAAGTTGCTTTCTTGACAGTTTTAGGTTTTCTTCAACTAACTTAATGCTCATAGGTCTTTTAGTAGGGGTGTGATAAGTGCAAGGTTTTTCTGTCAATTGTTTCCATGGCAATCTAAAAACTTTCACTTTAATCTAAACCCTGCAGCTATATATTTACTGGCAAGTTTACAAGCTTTTTTTTTTTTTTTTAATCTGAAAGAAACAGCATTAGGTTCTTTAGGTTAATTCCAATTCCAAACACATTACATCAGTACACCTGACGAGCTTTGCTTCTATGGTAACCCACAATCCTGAAGTGTCCAGATGATATTTATCATGCTCATTTCTCACCTTGTGTACAGGAGGAAGCTCCTGCAGCCTCCGAAGAGTAAAGATGATGGGGCTGGGCCAGAGTGGGAGTGGGAGGACTAGAGATAGATTGTCTGACTTCCAATTTCCTCCCTTTTCTTCCCTCCTCCAAACGGACTGTGTCTGATGAGAAGCATTTTTCTTAATGCCATAAAGATGGATCTCAATTATCCACGATAATTGAGTTCAGAGTCAGAAAAAAATGAAATCTACTGCTAATCAAAAACACTAATTTAATTATAAGTTTCAATTTCCCCTCCCACCAGTATTGAACAAATTTGCTGCAAAGAAACTAAGTGGAATTATTTCCTTTTCCCACTGTCACTCCTTTCCTTTTCTCGGTTTGTGATAGAAGTGCCAAAGTAAATAAGGAGGGAGTTTTCTGGATAATTCCCAAATTGGATAATCAATTTCTGAATGGCCTAGATTGAGAACAAGTCAAATAAATTTTCTACACCAAAATATATGTGTATTTTATCTTATTAATATATTTTCTCATCATGAACTCTGTTTTTTGTATTACACATTTTGTGTTCATCAATTTGTGTGTGTGTGTGTGTGTGTGTGTGTGTGTGTGTGTGTGTGTGTGTGTCTAAGTGAGGAGTTGATGGTGGCTAGTGTATGATTTGGTAATGCTACAACTTGTAATGACCTAATGCTTATAGCATTTCTTTGCTCTTATATTTTTATGTGGATGAAATATTCCTGGTGTTTTTATTTTATCAAAGAACAAATAGAACTGTGACTTTATATTGCATTTTGTTACTGAATTCATGTCTCATGTTCTGTTATGGTTCCAATAGTTACAGTCTGGTTTCTCTATGAGTTGGGGGCCTCATATTGAGTTATTACCTCCTGTCTCTTCCTGATTTTACATTTTATGCTATAAATAGCAAATAAGTAATAAGCTTAGTTTCTACACATACTGGTTGAGAAAAGAATTGTATTTAACTCTTTTTCCAATTCTCTTTAAAACTGTTAGAGATTTATTATCATCCCCAAAGTTGTCACTTTTATAATTGTAAGTAAATGCAAACACATAAACTATATTTCTTAGAGAACTCTTCACACCCTTGTTTATCAAAGCATCTCTGGAGATTCAAATTGCTACATTAGAACTTATTAGAAAGTAGAATTTTATTTTTAAAACTTCAACTGTAACAGTGATTTGTACTCTGAAAAGAGTGCTACATGGGTAGAAAATCCTTATCACCATGTTTCTGTTATAGACCAATATTTAAAAACAAAACAATACTTGATTTGCTCATATTTTCCAGATGCTCATTCTTTTCAGAAATATTGATTGATTTATTGGTGTGTGTGAAAGTTAATTATACATAAACCTTGTCTGAAAAAAAATTATACATGAGGGCCATAGGTCATGCACATAAATAACTAATATCACATAGACAGATATAATTATTTCTCTTACAATTTTATGAGAGATAGCAGTTGAGTTGAGCTTTGAAAATAAAATTAAAACCTAGAAGCATAAAGATAGAAGAAAAGACAGTTACTTGACCTGTAGTTCCCTTTCTTCTATCTATCTATCTATCTATCTCTATCTATCTATCTATCTATCTATCTATCTATCCATCTATCTATCATCTATCTATCATCCATCTATCATTTATAAAGTTGCATTGCATGGATTAGGAACTTCAGTTTAATTTTATAAACGTTTTTATAAATATACTGGCTTGAAATGACAAATAGAAAAGCTTCTCTTATTTCTCCTTACACATGTGGATGTGTGATCCATCTTTGTTAGAGTGATGGCAATATCAGGAAAGCCTTGCCTCCAAGCATTTGTTGCTTAATTTATCACTCTTGGGGAATGCTTAATCTATAGGGTTCCCTTCTGTTCTGCATATGCTGAGAGATCAAATGTTGTGGAGCACAGGATCATCTACTTGCTGCCTGTCTCCCCTGACATTAACTGCTGCCAGTACTTTAGCAGGGGGATATACATTTCTGTCACCTGAATCTTAACCTGAAATGAAAAAAAAAAAATGTATGGGAGCTTTATGGAGTCGAACCAATGCTATTAGTGTTAGTTTTAGGCCCATTGTAGTGAAATTGACTTTTGTCAGGTGGAGACAAAGTTACAACATTAATTCTCTTGGGAAATGAAGGTTCAAATAATCATGCTATAAGCAAACTTTAGGAAAATACTTATTATATTCACAAATGGTGGGCTTCATATATTTGTCAAAAAATATTGGGTTTGGATAAAGCTTACTTGTATGGTATTTTGCTCAGAATAAAGAATGTACCCTGAACAGCAGTGGAATGTCTACATATAAACCATGAGCATCTCTTTTTAGCCCTGCCGGAGACTTGTGCTGAGTAGATAAAGAAGACAATGACATTTATTTATTGTGATAGCTGTTTTAGCAGCCTCAAGGTTGATGTAGCACTGGCGTGTTTCCCCCCCTTTCCTCTATGTGTGACTCAATATATTTCTCTTTCTCGAGACTCACACAGAACTATAAAGGATGAATAATACATGTAAAATGTGTTTATAATTTCTTCCTTTAGGACAATTACTTTCATCAATTATTAAAAACTGATAATAATGTTGATTATCTGAAAATGGGCTCAGAAAATGAGAAACTTGGTAGATACATATGCAATTTATGTATTAAAAGAGATTAGTATAAATTAAGGAGGGATTGAAAGGATTTAAAAAGGGCTTCAGGGCTTATCTAATAATTTTAGTGAGCCTTTGATGTTTGAGAGGGGGCTGCTGTCAGAGCAGGCTGTAGGATAGGCCATAAGTAATGTGAGCTAGACTGCTGGTAAGGAACAAGGTGAGCCAGTGTAGCCAGACAAGAAATGATGGAATAATCACTACAGTAACATCATGAATCATGTGGGGATGTGGCCATGCCTGAGTTTCTGGAAGATTAAGAAGGTTAAAATTAATATGGGGGTGGGAGGAAGATGGCCCAAAGCAAAATGATTTAGCCTTGAAAGCTCTGTGGGCAAAAACAAAAAGGTGGGAGTTTGAGGGAAACTATTTTCAGTATAAGGTAGTATCACACATGAGGCAGTATTGCAAGAACGATGCAATAGAAACAACAAAATAAGAGCTGGAATGGAAACATTTTTTGTTTTACTAATAAAGACTAGTAATGAAAAAATTAGCCTCTTAAAGATCAATGTGTATGTAAAGGTAGTAAGCATAGTGTAGGATACATAGTAAACTTTCAACACATAATTTGAAGTTGAATCTGAAATTCAAAAGGATTCTAGCAATCTGTAGCAGCCAACTTGCAAGGATTACTGTTATATTAAATAAAAGGACAATGAGAAAATATGTGATACCAAGAAAGAGAATTTGTTTCCAGTCACAGTTACCTAGACCTAGGTCTTCTGAGAATGTTTTGATATTAAACAATTTTGGGAGTCCTTTTAATAAATTAATTTCATTTGTGACAAATTAGTATGCAGCATTGCATATATAAACCTTTCCCCCTATTTCTCTGTTGTTGCTTTTTCTTCCCAAAATAACGTTTCTTAGAGTTTCCAAAGTCCTCTTTAAAGAACTCTATACGTGTTGAAAATTGGATAATCCTAAAATAATATACAGAGCCATTCAGTCATTTATTCATTCAGCATTTATTTATTCAGTAATTATTTATTAATTATCTTTTAAATGTCAGCCATTATAAAACTTGCTTGTGTCCTCGACTTGTTCACGAAGGGAAATTCAAATTTAGGAACAGATAACAGTACACCCTGAGAGCTCTGGGAGCAGGGACACAACTAATCCTCCCTGGACGAGACCCTTAACATTTGAGTTGGAGTTTGCAGAAGTAAAGATGGTGGGGGAAACATGATTAATTTAAAGAGACATGGAGATAAAAAAGCATTGATATTTGAGGAAAAGGTGTGAAAGAAAAATGTTGTGGCTGGAGCATAGCATCCAGGAAGATGAGATGCATTGGCATCAGATTCTGAAGCCCCTGAGATGTTAAGCTAGGAAGTTTTGGTCTCATTCTTTCCTATCTGTCAATCCAAGGAATGTTTTTAATTACAGAAGTGTCTTAATCTGAACTGCATTCTAGAATGTTAACTCCAGCAGCAGTTGGAAGGTAGATTGGTGGGAGGAAAGACTAGGTTTAGGGGAGAAAACAGTTATTGCAGTTTTACAAGCAAGAGATAAGTTCTTGTATGTAAGGGCAGTGAGGGTGGAAAAGAGAAACCAGATTCAAAGGTATTTCCCCAGTAAAATCCATGGAATTTGTGTGTAGATGTGGGAGGGAAGGGTGAAGGGGTAATTGAGAATGGTTAGAAAGTATTTACTCTGTGAACTAACTCAATAGTGATGTAAATGAAGATTAAGAATAGGAGAGGCTTTTTAAGATGGGAGGCAGATAACATTCTGAATTAGCAATGTCAGACCACTGCTTAGATTTAAAATAAATAAATAAATTAATATATAGATAGATATATAATAGATAGATAGATATATAGATATATATATATATCTCCAACTGGCATTCAAACAGGGACTAACACTGGCAGAGTACTGCTTGGTAAGCCAGACTTAAATGTAAGATTGAAATCACACATTAGAGATATGTTCAACTACTTATGCTTTGGCACCAGTGGCAAGTAACTTTCTTATGCAGTGGTATGAGCAATGGCAGCATCTCTTGTTTCCATATTTTTTCGTTAATGTTTTCCCATGCAAGGCAAGTTTTCCATATGCTCTGCTGGGTAGACTCTTGTTGCCATATGGCAGCATGTAATATGAGAAAAAAAAATCATGAAGAACTTGCTTCTAATTGTCTAAAGGGATTGCCCCTGGAAAAATCTTAATTCCATGCTAGGTTGCAGAACTATTCATATTAGGCAGAACGTCGCATTAAGAAGTTGGCCAATGCAGTTACCATTATAGTGTGGATGCTGAAGATTTAGTAAGTTTCTATATTTCTTACAAAAACAAACAGACAAATTCAACACAAAATCAAAACAAAATTGGTCACAGCTTGATATCCTTAGAGGAAAGAATTTTACCCCTGCCATCTGGGAAAGGTTGAAAACGAAGTAAAGTGGCTACTTTTGCTGATTTTTCTCATAGAATTGAGCATCTGTCCTCTCTCACCTTAGCAAACATTTTTATGAATATTTAGGTATTTGGAGTATTAAAAAAATGGTCTCAGAACACTGTGTGAGTAGCACAGTACTGTGGTATCGGACAAATCGTTTTTGTCTGAAGCCTGGTTTAGTGGCTGTGTTCTTAGGCAGATCTCTTTACCTCCTTGAGCACCACTATCCTCATCTCTAAAATGGAGATAATAATGCCTACCTTTATGAGCTATCACAAATATTAGAAATAATATACATAAATGCCATATGATACTGCCTGCCATAGTAAATGGAAGTCATTTTTATTTTAGCTTTTAACTCTGTAACTATACCAAGCCTGGCAATTAACTTCAATGATTTATCCTTTTATTTGTATGTATTGAACAAATATATATATATGTATATATATATACACACACACAAATATATATATGTGTATATATGTGTATGTGTATATATATATATACTAGAGGCCCAGTGCATGATTGAATCATGCACATGTAGGGTCCCCTACACGCTTTCCCTTTCGATCACGGGGAGCTGGGTGCCTGTCCACTGGTGCACCAGCGATCGAAAGGAAAGTGTGGGAGCTTCTGAAAGGCCTGGTGCCTGAGCGGACAGGCACCCAGCTCCCACACTTTTGCTTTCGATTGCGGGGAAACTGAGTGCCTGAGCAGACAGGCACTCAGCTCCCCCGCTTTTGATGGTCCAAGTGGCGGGATGTCAGCTCGGCGACGCAGCTCAGCGTCCTGCCAGCCCAATCAGCTACCCCGGCCACCCCGAGTCCTGCCCCCCCGCGCCTCCTGGCCAATCATGGGCATAGCGAAGGTACGGTCAATTTGCATATTTGTCTATTATTAGTTAGGATATATATATATATATATATATATATATATATATACTAGAGGACCGGTGCACGAAATTCATGCACACAGGGGGGTTGTCCCTCAGCCCAGCCTGTACCCTCTCCAATCTGGGACCCCTCAAGGGATGTCCGACTGCCCGTTTAGGCCCGATCCCTTGGATCGGGCCTAAACGGGCAGTCGGACATCCCTCTTACAATCCAGGACTGCTGGCTCCCAACTGCTTGCCTGCCTGCCTTCCTGATTGCCCCTAACCGCTTCTGCCTGCCAGCCTGATCACCCCCTAACCACTCTGCTGCCAGCCTGTTTGCCCCCAACTTCCCTCCTCTGCCGGCCTGGTCACCCCTAACTGCCCTCTCCTGCAGGGCTGATCACCTCCAACTACCCTCCCTTGCAGGCTTGGTCCCTCTCAACTGCCCTCCCTTGCAGGCCAGGTGCCTCCCAACTGCCCTCTCCTGCTGGCCATCTTGTGGTGGCCATCCTGTGTCCACATGGGGGCAGGATCTTTGACCACATGGGGGCAGCTATATTGTGTGTTGCAGTGATGATCAATCTGCATAGTACTCTTTTATTAGATAGGATAGAGGCCTGGTACAGGGGTGGGGGCCAGCTGGTTTGCCCTGAAGGTTGTCCCTGATCAGGGTGGGGTTCCCTTGGGGCATGGGGTGGCCTGAGCGAGGGGCCTGTGGTGGTTTGCAGGCCAGCCACGAATCCAGGCGACCCAATTGGAGGCCCTGGTATCTGGAATTTATTTTCCTTCTACAATTGAAACTTTGTAGCCTGAAGCAGAGCCAAGCCTGGGGCTCCCTCCGAGGCCGGCAGCCATTTGTGTTGGGGTTATAATTGAAACTTTGTTGCCTTAAGCGGGTGGGCCGGCCAGGGTGTGCGGAAAGCTTTGCTTCCCCTGTTGCCGGTGGCAACCCTGGCCTGCTCTCTCAAGCTCCATTCTGCCGCCATTTGTTTGATTTGTTTACCTTCCATAATTGAAATTTTGTAGCTTGAGTGGAGGCTTAGGCCTGCAATGGCTGGCAGAAAGCTTGGCTTCCTCTGTTACCTAGGAAACCTTGCTCTCTGTGGCTGTAGCCATCTTGGTTTGGGTTAATTTGCATACTCGCTCTGATTGGATGGTGGGCGTGGCTTGTGGGCATGGCTTGTGGGTGTGTCGGAGGTATGGTCAATTTGCATATTTGTCTATTATTAGATAGGATATATATACATATAAAATAAAAGCATAATATGCTAATTAGACCGGTAGACCAACGACCTTTCAGACAAAGCCGAGGCTACGAGGGCTGATCCCCTTGCACAAATTTCATGCATTGGGCCTCTAATATATATATATATACATATATATATATATATATATATATATGTATATATATATATATATACCTTATTATTAAAGTATTTCATAGATTCCCCCCCCATTAACCTACCTTTAATATAAATTTAGAAAATTCCAAAAGTGCTATTTTCATTAAATTTGAGATCTATGTTATGTTTATTCACTGGTGCTTGTGATAAGTAGTTTAAAACACAGACATTCTGCAATCATTAAAAATGTTTCTTTTTAAATGTATTTTTATAATTAAGTTTATTGGGGTGACATTGGTTAATAAGATTATGTAGGTTTCAAGTGTATGATTCTATAATACATCATCTGTATATTGCATAGTGTGTACCACCCAAAGGCAAATCTCGTTCTGTCATCATATTTAACCCCTTTACCCTTTGTTAACTCCCTTTCAGATTCCTTTTCCTCTGGTAATGACCACACTGTTGTCTGTGTCTATGAATTTTTGTTTGTCTATCTTGTTTCTTCATTTGTTGCTTTCAGTTTTATATCCCACATAGTGAAATAATATGGTTCTTGACTTTCTGATTTATTTCACTTAGCATGATATTTTCAAGACCCATCCATGCTGTCATAAATGATGGTATTTCATCTTTTCTTATGGCTGAGTAGTATTCCATTATATATATGTATATATGTAACACATCTTCTTTATCCAATCATTTATCAAAGAACACTTCAGTTGTTTCCATGTCTTGACTACTGCAAATAATGCTGCAGTGATGTAGTTGAATTACGATTACCCATTATGGAGCTGCCATACATGAGTGGGTCCTTAAAGAAAAATGCCGTGATAAAATGAGTGAGATAAAAAGTGTGGACATCAGGGTTTTTTTTGTTTGTTTGTGTGTGTGTGTATCTGTGTGTGTGTGTGTTAATCTTCACCAGAGGATATTTTTTTTCCATTGCTTTTCAGAGAGACTGGGAGGGAGGGACAGAGAGAGAGAGAGAGAGACAGAGAGACAGAGAGAAATGAGAGGAGATACATCTACCAGTTGTGTCCCACACATGCCCTGACCAGGAGGTGGGGAGTGAACCCACAACCCAGGCACATGCTCTTGACCAGGAATTGAACCCAGGACCCTTCAGTGCTTGGGCTGATGCTCTAATCACTGAACCACACCAGTAAAGGCATGGACATCAGTATTTTAATGAACAGATATGACATATTGGGTGAGAAACTGCCACTTGAGCTGCTTGAGAAAATACACGCGCAGGTTCAGTCTCCACGAAAGAGCGATAACTTTGACTTGTTACCATGTTAAAAAACAAGTTGGTTTCTAGTTTCTTGTAAACATTGCTGAAATGCTTTACTGTATAGTATCTACCTCACTAGTATTTCATATTTTTCAAGAGCCTTTATCTTATAGTCCTCCATCTCTCCCTGGGAAAAGTAACTCATTCATTCACAAGATTGATGCATTTGGTTGGTCTAGTCATGTTTATAATCTCCGTGTGCCATGCATATAGCAATGCTTAAATGAATATTTATTGAATGCATAATAATAATCCTATATAATAAAAGCCTAATATGCAAATTGTCCCCTTGGGAGTTCAACCGACCAGGAGTTCGACCACTCGCTATGATGTGCGCGGAAACAACAGGGGGCAGTGCGGAATGAAGGAAGGCCCTGGCCAGCAGCTGCAGCTGCAGAAGGAAGGCACCGATCAGCCCTGATTGCCAGCCAAGCCTAGGGACCCTACCCATGCATGAATTTCATGTACCGGGCCTCTAGTAATCTATTATAATAAAAGCGTAATATGCTAATTAGACCAAACAGCTGAACGACCTTCTGGATGAAGCTGGGGCTGCGAAGGCTGAGGCAGCTGTCATGGCTACAAGGGCTGAGCCCCTTGCATGAATTTCCTGCATCGGGCCTCTAGTAATAATAATAATCCTGCAATGACCTTAGAGGTACATATGTCTTTCCCAACAAATGTTTTCAAATGTTTCAGGCAGATATCCAGTCATGTGGTAGCCCTATTCTTAACTTTTTGAGGAATCTCCACACTGTTTTCCATAGTGGCTCTACCCATTTACATTCGCACCAAAATTGTGTGTGGGCCAATTGTACCTGAATCGTTCAGTGCAATGATTAAGGCCATTGAACCCATGAGTGTGAGAGAAGCTACATCTCATTTTAAAGGATTCCTGCTCTCAAAGAATTAGACCAACAAAGCCATGCTCTATGCAAGTATATGTTAGAGTTGTATCTGTGGAAATAAAGAGAAGGTACATAGCTAAATTAAAAACAAAACAAAACACCTCTATGACTGAGCATAATGAAGCATTGGATTCCATTGACGGTCACAAATACCCAAAGAGTCAAGAAAGAATGAGTTCTTTAGCTTCATAAATAAAAGACAATGAAAGAATTTTCAACTATTAGAATATTTTGCTTATTTTTACTTAATAGTGTAAGTAATTTCTATCTTTTTTATCAATAATAGTTGGATTTTATTGTTTAGACACACATCAAGTATCAACCTAACTAATTTTCAAACTAATTTCTTTTATACATTTCTAGAACAAATTTATGCTTTCATTTCTTTTCAAAATGTATGGAAAAAAAAGATATAAGATATAAGATATAAGCTGATATTGAATAGGTAACATGATGCTATACACTACTGAAGAACAACTATGTAAAATGCATATGAACTTAATCATTAAGGTTGAGAGAAGAGGGGAAATATCAGCCTTGTGTGGTCATCATGTGCTTCTACTCACTGTATTGGTGTAATAAAACACAGGCAAATCAGACCTGCCAACAATGCATGGATTATTAAAATTACTCCATCTGTCATCCACTTTTGTTGACCAAGTAACAACTTATGTTCATAAAATGCTCTACTTTTATATATCTGACCTCTTGCCAAAACCTATTTATTTTACTGCACAGCATTAAAAAAAAAAACAAAAAAAAAAACATGACAGCTTTCCCTCTGCATTTCTGTAGCCCTATTCTTTATCTAGCTACAGTAATTTCTGGCATAAAGTTTCCAATCACTGAGTGACCTTTAAAAATGCAAATTTTATAATGTCTTCTGCCTGATTAAAACTCTTTACTGACTTCTGATTGCTCTTAGGGTGAAGTAAATAATCCTCTTCGTGGCCTCCGTGCCCTGTCTCTGTGGTCCCTGTTCACCTCACTAGTCTTATCTGTCACATTCTCACTCTCAGCAACTCAGGCTGCTCATATTCACTCCCACCTCCACTAGTGATCTCTTGTTCACTCTCTCCCATTTCTTTGCTTGATTGTAAGGGACAAAACACAACTTGGACTAATTGAAGGAGAAAAAATATTGAAAGATGTTAGGATATGCACAGAATTATTGGGAGTGCCCTAGAGAGCAAAACATGTGGCCATAAAGCCAGGAACCACTTCCCAAATCACTCCAGACCCATTGCAATGCAGACATCATGGTCCTTAATGCCAAGCCCCATATGTGGCTATTTATCCTGCCAAGCCTGTTGCCCAAGCAACCCATTATTGCTGCATCAGCTGACACCTACAGAAAACATCTCCATTCCCTGTTCATTCTGAATCACTTGTTCCTAATTCAGTCTTTTGTATTTATATCTTTAAGGTAGAGCCTACACAAATGTGGCCTTATTTTAACTGCAAAGGATGTTGGGCAAATGAGTAGGTGCTATTTTTAACTTCTTTACACTGGGATGGACTCTGTCTCTACCAAAAACTCATTCAGTGGTAAAATTACCAAAAAAGAAAAAGGATTTAGCTGCTGTCTTGCCAAATAATAATGTTAGTTAATTTCTACTCATTCTTCAGGCACTCAGCTAAATTGTAACTCCGAAGGTGTCTCTATGGGTCACTCCCTCCTGCTCGTCCAGGTCAGGCCTCTTGGTAATACATTTCCATAATAACCTCTACTTATCTTTCATAGCATTAAAATTAACATTATGAAATGATTAAGTGTATAACTTTTTGCTAATTCCTGCCTCTCCCTGCTAGACTATAAGATCTGTAAGGACAATTACTGTGTCTGTCTTAGTCAAACCTTTCTATCGAAACATTAAGGATGAATAAATTATACATTGAATGACATACACTTATCAGAATGCTTTCTAAATAACATCGTCTAAAATGTAAGGAACCCCCTGCTTGATGGCAATTTACAAGGTTCCTATTTCTTTTGGTGAAAAACTAGAGATGGAAGATATAATATTGGAAAAAATGTTTTCCTCTACTTTCATAGGGTCAGTAGCTGGAATGTGATAATTAAAATGAGAAAAGATAGATTAACAGGAGAAAGGTTTATTATGCATGCACATGGGATCTCACAGAAAAGAAGGGATAATCCATAGAAGAGGTTAGGATCATTAAGAATTTATATACTGTTTTAACAAAGGGCAACAAATTATGGATAGGCGTCAAGAAAAAGGAAAAGGAGTTTAGGCCTATAGGGACAGTAAATTGTGGAAAGATAAACATCTGGGGGAAATTAATGGAAGATAAAGGTTGTTTAGTAAGGTTTGTTATGCACTCAAGTGGGTGCCATCTTCAGTGATAAGAGTTGAGTAGTCCTCAGTGTTAAGAGTCAGTTTCCTCTTCTTGGTATGGAAGGGGGAAGGCAGTCAGCTTCACTATGGTGAGAGGGCAGGGAATTCCTCTTATTTCTGCTGTTTCTTAATCGCCTTCAGCTCAAAATAATCATTATGCCAAAGTGACATATTTTGAGGAAGCATATTCAGAACCTCTTCAGTGGAAAACCTTACATGTATTGAACAAATATACACTAACATTGTAGGTAAAGAAGATTCCAATTGAGCATGCATATAAAAGAAACTGATACTTTGGGTTAGTTCTTACTTATACTCTTACTGGAGGCCTGGTGCATGAAAATTCGTGCACTTGGGGGGGTCCCTCAGACCAGCCTGCACCCTCTCACAATCCGGGACCCCTCCGGTAGGGTCCCTAGGCCTGGCCTGAGATCAGGGCCTATCAGGGCTTTCCTTCCCTGGGCTGCAGGCAGCTGGCCCCACCCCCGCCACTGCCACTGCTTGCCATCTGTGCAGCACTGCCTCCCCTCCCCTGCCACCGGTGGCCTCCCTCTGCAGGCCACAGGCTGGGGTGCAATGGCTTGGCTGGCCTGGGCCTCCTTCTTCCTTTGCTGGGGGGCGGGGCCAGCCCTGCGAGGGGCCGTCTGAACACCCCTCACCGCTGGCTTATCTACCTGATCTCCCCTAACCATTTGCCTGCCTACATGATCACCCCTAACCACTGGTCTACCTACCTGATCAGCCCTAACCATTCTGCCTGCCTGCCTGATTGCCCCTAATAGCTTGCTTGGGGGCGGGGCCAGCCCCACAAGGGGCCATCTGCCTACCTGATCACCCCTAACCACTGGTCTGCCTAACTGATCACCCCTAACTGCTGGTCTGCCTACCTAATCACCCCTAACCCCTCTGCCTGCCTGCCTGATTGCCCCTTGGGGGCGGGGCCAGTATTGACTTCCGTTACAACCCAGGGTTTTTATATATTAGGATTATTCTGATGTTTTCAAGCTTAAACTCATTTGTACAACTTTCTTAACCCACATTTTTGAGCTATGTTACCCAAGTTACCTCTCCCTTGATTTCCAAAATTATCTTCTCTACCTGTCTTTTCCCTATTGTCCTTTTGTTTAGGTTTCTTAGTACTTTATTGGCTTTGCAATACTTTATGGTTGATAAACTTCATTCTTACCTATAGTTGAGTTCTTGCTATTCTTTTTTTTTTTTGAGATTGTCCATATCACATTTATTTTGTGTGGCTGGAGGCTGCATTCAGAGGCCCCAGTCGAGATGTCTAGGGGTGGCTGCCAGCACTCTATGTGTTTACTTTTGTTTAGTACATCAGTTTCCTGGTGGTCATAAGCTTCCGTGCAGTGTGCGGGTGGAGGCCCGGCATGTGCCCTTTGGCCACAGGCTTCCCTGTTGTAATGAAGATGAAATGACTATAAGGATGACCTTTCCATTCCTTTGTCTGGAGTCAGACCTTCTCTTTCACTGCACACCTTTCCACAGAACATGTTTTGAACTCTTGAACTGCTCATTCCCTTCCCCACATGTATTGCTTAAGCTGCAGTTTATCATTATATGCCTCCAAAGACTGTGTTTCTTACGTTTGACATAGAGATAGAATTTTAAATAACCCTTTACTAGTCATAATTTTTTTTAATTTAATAAATCTTTATTGTTCAGATTATTACAATTGTTCCTCTTTTTTCCCTCCATAGCTCCCCTCCACACGGTTCCCACCCCACCCTCTGCCCTTACCTCCCCCCGACTGTCCTCATCCATAGGTGTACGCTTTTTGCCCAGTCTCTTCCCGCACCCCCCCACACCCCTTTCTCCCTGAGAATTGTCAGTCCACTCCCTTTTTCTGCCCCTGATTCTATTATATTCACCAGTTTATTCTGTTCATCAGATTTTTTTATTCACTTGATTTTTAGATTCACTTGTTGATAGATATGTATTTGTTGTTCATAATTTTTATCTTTACTTTTTTCTTCTTCCTTTTCTTAAAGAATACCTTTCAGCATTTCATATAATACTGGTTTGGTGTTGATGAACTCCTTTAGCTTTTTCTTATCTGTGAAGCTCTTTATCTGACCTTCAATTCTGAATGATAGCTTTGCTGGGTAGAGTAATCTTGGTTGTAGGTTCTTGCTATTCATCACTTTGAATATTTCTTGCCACTCCCATCTGGCCTGCATAGTTTTTGTTGAGAAATCAGCTGACAGTTGTATGGGTGCTCCCTTGTAGGTACCTAACTGTTTTTCTCTTGCTGCTTTTAATATTCTCTCTTTGTCTTTTGCTCTTGGCATTTTAATTATGATGTGTCTTGGTGTAGTCCTCTTTGGATTCCTTTTGTTTGGGGTTCTGTGCGCTTCCTGGACTTGTAGGTCTATTTCTTTCACTAGGTGGGGGAAGTTTTCAATCATTATCTATCTACAATTGCACAATTATAGAATGCTGTGAAAGACAAATATGAGGACGACAAAAACATTTATCAGGACGTTGTTATCTAGTCTAGGGAGTCAATGAAAGCTCCCAGGAACAATGTCAAAGCAGGCAAAAGTGCATATAGGCATAGGGGCGGGATGGAGACAGTGAATATGACAAGATTGAGGTATTGGCACTTGGTCACATTGAAAGGTTTCTGTGCACTGAATGAATAGAGGCCTGGTGTGTGTGTGTGTGTGTGTGTGTGTGTGTGTGTGTGTGTGTGTTTTGACAAAGATTCTTTTCCTGACCAAACTCTAGTCAGGTTCCTCTCAACTCTCTTCTCAACTCAGCCCTAACTTTTGGGCTTCTGTATTAATCTCTGCATTGTCCAATTATAACAAGAATTTAGCTGTCAGTTTAGCCAGAATCTTCCAACCTGGATATCTAATTGGGTTCATTGTCTTCCACCATGCCCCAGGTAATGTCTGATCACCTGGTTTGCTTTCAGCAAGAGTCCTGTTTGCTTGGTCTAGCCAGAATTACCCACAACTTTTGATGTTTACTCTTAATAATTCTATCCACTGGCACTGTCCCCTCCACTTTTTGGCTATACATTCTCTTTTTAAAAAAATAAAATATATATTTTTTGTTCTATACAGTATTGAGCCCAATATCTTTTCTCTGCCACATAACTCCATCTCATAAGTCCCCCCCCCCATATAAAGTATGCCTTACTATCTTTGACAAGTGTCATGAATAATTTTTCTTTAATAGTTTATATATTTCTTTTTGTGCTATTTCCCCAGTTATTTACCTTATACACAGCTCATCACCAGCAGCTTAAAACTATGAGTTAGATATTGCCAAATATGTGGGTAAAGTTGGCCTTGAGTAGGGGATAGGCATGGTATAGACCACTATGAATGAGGGAAAAAGTGAAATATAAACTAGCTAACTGGACTCGAGCACTGTCCATGAGAGAATAATGGCATCTTCTATTTGCCATTATGCATGTTTCTTTTAGAAAAAGAATTAACTAAATTTTTTGATCCATTAATTCTACATCTGCCTCTATTTTTTTCTCCCACATCATATACTCTGTCTGGAATGCCCTTCTGGCTGGATTATCAAGCTTTTTTGCCTTCATATCAAAGAGCATTTAAAAATGTTCACATTTTTGTTGTTGCTATTGTTTGTATTTTACTTCAAAGCTCATGTGTTTTAGCGATAGTAAGCGGTATGCTCTCCTGATTATTGTCCTTTGTATTATATGCTCTAAACTGCTTGGCTCCTGTATATAAATAAATATATATATATATATATATATATGCATGTATGTACATATATTTTATATATATATATATAATATCTTTTATTTCTATTTAAATTGTTTGGGGTCCATAATTCCTTTGTTATTCATACTGTAAGCTCTTAGAGATAAACTACTGTAATGATTTAATTTGCTTGTTGTGGGTTTGCTTGCCTCAGGCTGCTGCCAAATGAATCCAGGAACATTAGCAATTTGTAGCAGTTCCAAACCACCATCATTTATAAGACAAAACAACAACACTGCACTATGATTACATAGAAATTAGAGCAATCAATAGGCATAGTGCTTCCCTTACAATAATATGACCCCATAGATTATAAAATAGTCAGCGTGTTAGTGCACAATGGTGTACTGTGTTATTCTTTATTTTTGTTCACATGCATTTGAGCTGTGTCAAGGCATAATAAAAAAAGAACTGAGTAGTGATTCTACTCCTGGTTCTGTCTAAGGCCTGGTTGTGTCAAGGCATAATAAAAAAAGAACTGAGTAGTGATTCTACTCCTGGTTCTGTCTAAGGCCTGCCTGATGACCTTGATCAAGACATCCATCTCCTTTAAATATCAGCTTCTACATATGTCAAGTGGGGGTAATCATACCTGTTCTATCAGGTTCTTCAGTGGATGTGAACATTCTTTGGAAATGCAAACTTTAAGGTGTGATAATGGCTATTGAAGCCAATAAAATAGTCATAGACTTGCATAGTACAGTATGTTTAAATGGTATTGATACTGCATACATTTCCTGCAATTGAATAAAATCATCTTTACAAGAAGGAAAACCTGAGGCTAGCTGTGTAGCTTTCTGCTTGGCAGATGTTGCTATGTGATACACATTACCCCATTAAGAAAGCCTGAGAAAATTGCACTTTTATTTTAGCATTAGCTGTGTGACTGTGTGAGAGACCAGGAAAAGATTAGCCTTCTGCAGAAATATGCTGGACAATGCATTAAACCTGTTAATGTTCTGAATCTATCAGACCTAATTTCCAGAATGTTTGATTTGTAGTTGCTAAAATTTATATAATATTGTAACAAAAATAAAAATAGGCATCTAACTAAATTTGTTGTATGTAGAAATTAGCATTGACTTCATCAAGTAGCATTCAAGATCTTCCTACAGTAATTTTGTTTACCAATGAAAAAATAAAAGAAATTTAAAAATATTTTACAACCATTTGAAAAAGAACAACTGATTATGAAAGATAAGAAGGCTGATTCTTGGCAGAATTTCAAAAAGACTTTTACAAAATGTCTTTAATATGAATGAATAAATTAGTTAATCCACTCACCACTTTAGTGAGGAACTCAAAGTAATAAAATATATGATCCCAATTTTCTGCATACGGATACTAAAGTAGAAAGGTTATTACATGCCACAGGCCATTCTGAGAATCAATGTCTGAGCAGGAAAAAAAAAAATAACTTCTGATTCTGGTTCCTGAGAATGAGGTAGTCGTGGACTTTGTCTGCTTGGGGCTTTTAGTAGTCTATCTTAGATTTATTCCACTATTCATGTTATTTGTATTCCCCTCTCCCGAAACCCCTTAATGTCCTCTCAAATAAAATTTAACATAGGAAAGCAAACCTTATCTACTTGTGGCATTATGTACATCAGTTCCATAATACACCACTTGATTGAGTTACTAATAGAATAATAGAAGAGAAGAAGCAGTTACTTCAATGAAACCAAAAACAAAAAAAAATGTTGAGTTTGATATTTCTCTTTACTCCGTAGGTCACCGGAAGACTGTCTTCCTAAAAGGTACCCAATAACCATGTTGCTTGTTCAATGCTTTTCTCCTCACATAGGCTGCTATTTCATTTGGGTTTAGGTGAAGCTGTCTGTGTTGCAGTGAGCACACAGAAATCGTGCTGCATCTGTTAGTTTATCACGCGGGGTGCCTGGTCCCAGAGTTGGCTTTATTCCCAAAAGGCAGTTGGGGCTTTGATCACACAGCTGCTCTGCACGGATAACAATAGATGCTGCTACATTCATTTTATACCACCTCACTCGGCCTTTTCAGGAATATTAGCTTTTTATATGATGTTGTATGTATCTTTCAGAAAATATACTTCAGTGAATTGTGAAAATACATCTGTTATATTTTTATATGACTCTTGGTTCTTAATTAAACAGTTTTTAGTAGTGTTCCCCACCTCTAACTGGGTTATATAATTTTTATCATTCATACACTTAATTTTATTGAGCAATAATACATAACATTTGGTAAATGTTTCCTACTGGTTAATTATCTAAAAGCATATGTTATGAGCTGCAATAGTTTATTTTAACAGGATTTGATACACCAGCTAGTCATACTGGGTTTGTATTATTACAAACAAGGTTTTAAAAAAGGCAATATATGTAAGTGAAAGTTGAAAATGAAAGCTTACTTGTAGATCAAATGAGGTGAAGAGAAACATTTTTATTATGTTTCAGTCCATTAGGTAAACAATCTCTCTCTTACTGCATGCTGAACGGAATCCCGGCCATTAACAATAGCGTTAGAAAGAAGGAGATTGATTCATATAGGAAGAATACAAGGGAATTTTCATGGCCACACTAACCAGTTCTGTTAGGTCTCTGGAGATGGCAGTTTCATATATGAGAAAATATGTGGAAAGAATAAGGAAAAAAAAAAATACCCAAACTACTAAAATGCCTGAAAAAGAAAGCTTAGAGCAAATGGATTTAGTCTTGAAAGAGAAAATGCAATATGAAAAGGGAATACTTTTGGGTATTTCTAAGTATGTTAGGAAGAAATATTATCTATGACCATTTGTTACCTCTAAGCACAAACAATACATGTGGTATTTTGTATTGTAGGTGATTTTGAAAATAAAAAAAGAGTTAAATTCAGTATTGGGCACTCAGCATATCTTAAGAAGAATTACTAAAAAGAGTTTCGTCCCTAGATTTGGTTGAGTATATGTTATTTTAGATGCTGATTTCATGGTGCTGTGAGGCCATGGTGTCACAGTTGGTCCTCAAGTGGGCTAAGCATCTTATAGAATGTGATAATCCTATCTAATAAAGAGGGAATATGCTAATTAACCATCACACCCTCACAAAGATGGTGGTGCTCACAGCCAATAAGGAGGGAATATGTTAATTGACTGTCATGCCCTCAAAGATGGTGGCACCCACAGCCACAAGAAGGCAACGCCCAGTACCCTCAGCCCCGCCAGGGCGGCAGGCACGCTGCACGGCCTCCAGAGACCCACAGTCCCCTCAGCTCCCCAGCCACCCAGGGCCGCCCAAGGCTCAGGTAACCAGGGCCAGCTGAGGCTTGTGCTGCTGGCAGTGGCAGCAGCAGAGGTGTGATAGGGGCGTCGCCTTACCCTGATCGGCGGGTTGCCTCCTGCCCCTGAGGGCTCCCAGACTGTGAGAGGGGGCAGGCCGGGCTGAGGGATCCCCATCTCCAGTGCATGAATTTTCATGCACCGGGCCTCTAGTTTTAAATAAATATTTTAAAATATTTTATTATGTTTATTATAAAAGTTATGTTTAATGTAGAAAATTAGAATAAGCAGAGAAGCAAAGAGAAAAGTTTATTAACTCTCCATTGTGTGATATGTAATATTTTGTAGTATATACTCCCCAAATTTCATGTTTTGTATACATATATTCTCTCTCACACACACACACACACACACACACACACACACACACAAACACACACAGCAGGACCATATTTTATGTAACTTAATAACAATTATTTTCAATTCTCTTAAACATGTTTCTATATCTAAATGTTTAAAATTTCTGTTTTAAATTCTCCTCAGAGGTAATTAAACTTTTAATAATTATTTAATTATTTAATCTCTTAATTGGGTAATTATGTAACCTCTCCAGATTTTGTTAACCTCATTCATTTTTATACAAAGTTAACTGAGCACCTACTATGTAATAAAAAACATAGACTAAGTTTCTGCTTTCATGAAGCTGCAGTATAGACAGACAATAAACAAATTGAAAGCATCTGACCACCCTGCTTGGTGTGGCTCAGAGGGTTGAGCACTCTCATGCATGAAGTGATGCTGGTTCCATTCCCTGTCAGGGCACATACTCCGGTTGTGGGTTGGATTCCTGGTCAGGGTGTGTACAGAAGGCAACCAATCAATGTTTCTCTGTTGCATTACTGTTTATCTCTTTCCCTCTCCATCTCTCTCTAAAATCAATAAAATATATTTAAAAAACACATATTTGAAAAATAATATCTTATGTGTAGACAGATAATAAGCAGGTAAAAAAAACAAACAACCTCCAGCAAGAAGACAATTAATATCAACTCAGAGTTATAATCACCGAGAAGAAAATAAAAGGACATAATGTGATAGGGAATCACTAGTGTGAGAGGGGAGTTGTAATGGTTTTGGTCTAGAACATTTTCCATATTTCTTTTTTATACTTTTTTTTTTTTTTTTTTAGATTAGTGGTATTGAGACCCAACAGAGTCAAGCAGGACCTACTCTGGGCTGATATGTCCTTTGTTCACATATTCATCACACTGTAGAAAAAGGGACCAGATCAGTTTATCCTAAGGAATGAGAGGCAGTTTAGTATAGTCCATTTTGAGACTCGTAGTCACCTTTTTCTGACTGACTCTCCTCTCCCACTTTCACAGGCCCTTGTGATTTCATTGGGCCCCTCTGGATAATCCAGGATAATCTCCCTATTTTGAGGTTAGTTTACTAGCAACCTTAATCCATTTGTAACCATTATTCCTTTTTTACATGTAACCTAATGCATTTAAAGTTTCTGGGGATTAGAACATGGATATCTTGGGAAGCCATTTTTCTGCCTGTGATGATTGGATATTGCAATCATATTTATTTGTCTATATCTTCTGTGAGAATATAAGATAGAGTGTGGGTCCTACTCATCTTTTCATCTCTGTCCCAAGCACAGTACCTGATACACAGTATTTGTCAGTGAATGGTTTGTTAAGTAACATGAAGTTTTATTTTGCAAAGAAATATAAAAGATGTAAATAAGTAAAAGGCAGCATAGATTTGCTAAGGGGGATAGATATATGTAATCTTGTAATAAGTGTGACTTTATTCTAGTTTCACTTTCACTATCGTTTTAAAGTTTAGATTTATAAAATAGATGAATGTAATTTAAATGATACAAACTCTAGGAAGTATTCCACAATATATCATTTTAGAAAGAAAATCAATATGTGCTTAGCTTATTATAAGTACTAAATAGGTAATCCAACAAAAGCAATTTCCTAACCTTTACAGAGGAGAAAAAGTGATTAATAAAATAGATTTCATATTTAAAAGTAACTTGCTATGGCCTTTAAGGATCTTCTCCTCTGTCACTCTGCCAGGTTCAACAATTTTACTTACCCCTGTAGATCTCAGGGAATGGAAAAAGATTTCAGTTTGTTTATATAGAGATTTCAAAATGTATGAGCTAGAGGAAATGACAGTGGTGACTCCAGCCCTTAGACTAGTTAAGCCTTGAATTTGTCAAATGTATGACTGTATTTTAGATGACTCAAAGAGGAAAGAGGAAAAAGAAGCAAACTCTAGAAAATTTTAAACAATATAAAGCTCAAATTTATTTGCAAAGAAAAAAGAAAAGAAAGATAGATTTAAATTATAATGTTTAATGTTTGCTTCTTTCTCAATATAGTCTTATGGAATCCACAAATCTCATCATGCTTCCCATTATAAATGAGGGAGTCAGCCATATTTGGACATTCAAAATGAGTTTCGTCAATTATTATTCTCTGGGTTAGACCTCATTTGCTCAGACAGAGAGGAATAAGAGTTAAGAATGTGGCCCTGGTCAGAGACTGCCTGTGATTTACTTTGATTTCTGTCATTTTCTAGTGTGTGACTCTAGGCAAGGCTATTATCATTTCTTTGTCTCAATTTTCTTATCTATAAAATGAGGATAACAGCACCTTCCAGATAGGGATAGTTTGAGGATTAAATGTGTTGATATGTATAACCTGTGGAAGACATGTTATCTGATACTAGCTAGTAGAGTCAAGGGAGAGTCAAAAGATAGGTATTGTGAGTCAGCTCTCACCCTGCATGTAGACAAAATATTACCTTGCCTGCATGCTATAGTTTGGGCTGCTAGCTAACAGTCCATGACATATTAATATAGCACAGTAGGATAACTTAATCACTTACCTTCATCATGTAAAGGAGTTTAACAGCATAATCTTTTACTTGCCCTATAATGTTCATTTTTATGATACAGTAGACTGGCACCAAATTAGCCTTTTTACACACAAGATAAACTCAGTAATGCCAAATATGAACCTGAATTAAAATCTAATATGCTTGCCTTATTCAAAAACTTTAGGAGAGATGTGAAAGAATTTGCTAGTTATATGACATTTGAAATGGCATCTGGCACCCAGCTGGTGTGCCTCACTGGTTGAGCGTCAACCAATGAACCAGGAGGTCATGGTTCAATTCCTGGTCAGGGCATATGCCTGGGTTACAGGCTTGATCCCCAGTGTGGGGCATGCAGAAGGCGGCTGATCAATGATTCAGATAATTGATGTTTCTATCTCTCTTTCTCTTTCTCTTCCTCTCTGAAATCAATAAAAAAATAATAAAAAAAAAGAAATGGCATCTGGCTAGAAACACCCAATGCAACTTCTTTCCAGTTCTTGATAGAAACTTAAAAGACAGAAATAAAAAATTAAAATTTATAGTAATACTGAAAATAAAGCCATAGCCAATCTCTAGATATGCTAAGGTAGATGAAATGAGTGTACAAAAACTATTAGTTTTACTTCTTGGCACACCTTAAAAAAAGGGGGAAAGGATAATATGTACTTTGTATAAATACATGTGTTCAAATATTTCATGTACATATATTTACACATAAAATGTACAAACATACACATTGGATTTGCCATTCATAGTTTTGCATCTGAGAATTTTTAATTGCAATTTCTAAATAGTTGGTTCCTATTATTCAGTGATGTTTTAAAATATTTAACAATAAGCTTTCCAATCATTCATTCAACTCATCAAGTAATCGATAGCTAACCCTAATTTGTAGGGTTTTCTGATTTCCAAACACCCACCATGGCTAATTTTCAAACCACCAATGTGACATCACTGAATGTTCACCGTCATTTGAGTAATGAGCCTTCAGATGTTCTAGCTTCTAATTTTTGAGCTGCATCAGATGCAGCCAGACTTTGAAAAATCCTGCCCAAATTGCAGATTTATAAGTAAAATAAATGTTGTTTTGAGCCAGTAAGTTTGGGGGTAGGTTTGTATGTTGCAATAGATAATCAAAACATGTGCTATTCCCTCCCAGTCTAAATGGTCATTATGGGGCCACTTCGTATTAATATTTGTGACCCTATAGCTTAGCAAGAGCTTGTCACAGGGTTGGCAGTTAATTAATGTTTCTTGGTATAATAACAAAGAGATAATCTTCCCTCAATTAAAAAAAAATAAATATAGTGAATTTTACAATCTTATTCAGTAATCCCAAGATAATCTGACTGAAAATATAAGATATATTTCAAGAATACCTAGTAGGTCTATAGAGATGAAAAGCAAATAAAAATTAATAAATAATAAAAAATATTTCAAAACTAACTTTCTTATTATTATGAATTATCAGGGTTATATAGTTAGATTTATGAAAATTACATGTTAAATTTTTGAGATAGTGTCAGGACCAGGTAATTTGTGCTGTTAAGTTAAATTTTTAAAAATATGCAATGTGAAAGTAAAGTTAGGTTTCAATTAGTCCTAGAGTTTAAGAATAATTTAAGGCCTAGCCGGCATGGCTCAGTGGTTGAGCATCGACCTATGAACCAGGAGGTCATGGGGTTGATTCCCGGTCAGGGCACATGCCCAGGTTGTGGGCTTGATCCCCAGTGTGGGGTGTGCAGCCGGTCAATGATCCTCTCTCATCATTGATGTTTCTATCTCTCTATCCTTCTACCTTCCTTTCTGAAATTAATAAAATATATATTTTTAAAAAGAATAACTTAAGAAAGCACAATTGTCAGGACCTACTGATTTGAATTCTGACAATCTTGGGCTGCTCCTTCTTTCCAGTTCTTTGTTTATATAATCCACTCATTCCTATTGACCTTTTTGTTGCTTCCTGCCCTAATTCCACCACTACAGTCCAGGTTCCTCAAGTCTGAATTATAGTATCATTTGAACAACATGCTAAGATCAGATATTCCATTTCTTCCTACTTATCTCTGACAAATTAGTCTTTGTTATACTATTTTTTCCTATTATCCTCATACTAAAAAATCTTCCAGAGTTTCTAATGTTTACAAGATAAAGTTCAAAGACTTTAATGATCTTTAAGACCCTCATTATTTGGAGCCAAAAGATCTTTAAATCTCATTTCTGACCAAATCTACACTCATTAGGTGTGGTTTTCTCTCTAGTTTTCTAAATACGTCTTACTTGTATTATGTATCTTGCTTTTTTCTTTATTTGAATCACACTCATTTTCAATTAAACTCATTAGATAATTAAATTAAGTTCCAATTTCCAAAGCCTCTATTTCATTAACATTTTTAGTGGACACTCTCAATGCCCTATAGACCTTTCCTTTGCATTCATTATTTTAATATATACTTACTACATACATCCTAGTTCAACAACCTTTAACTATCTGCCAGATGCCTCTTTCTTAGTCAAATAGGGTAGGAAGGAAGTCCTAAAGAGGTGATAGCTAATATTCCCAGCAGGAACCCTTAGCCAGTGGTGGGAGGCATTTGGAGGATCAACACTCCATCTTTTTCACCTTCAAGAGGAATAATTTTGAGTTACAGTCTAGTCTCTCTCAGAGTTTCCTACTTGCTCACAGTGCCTGCTAGATAACATAACCATATTGGCTTCCCTCTCCCATATTACTTCTCTACCTCCTTATCGGTGCTTCTTGTAATCATCTCCTAAGAATTACATGCTTTCCAATCCTTGTTGATATTGGAGGAATCTAACATAAGACAGCACTTCAGCACAGTAGGAACCACTTTTTGTTCCAGAATACTGAATTATTTACTCTGTACCAATAATTTAGTATTTAATTTTTTCCATGAACAACGTTTGTCAACTATGTGTCTTCCACTTATCTAGGTTTTAGGGATACTAAAATGAGCAAGACTGGGTAAACTTCTACCCTCTTTATGTTTTCTAGTGGTGGGAGTCAGGAATGCAAGCTAACAAATTATAATAAAATATCATCATATACCATTATACATAGGGCATATTGCATTATATGCTGTTCGGTATTGAGCTGATTTGTTATAACCCCGTTCCAAGTGCTGTATAGTTGGGTAAGCACTCTCCTATCTGAACTCTCCCTCATTGAGTTTTACTTATTTTGCTAAGGTCTCCCCCATTTGTTTGATTTATTTGCTATGGTCTTGCTTTTTACAACTGATATCTTATTTTCTTTCTAGCAAGCTTTTAATTTAATTTAGGTTAATAAGGCTAGTGATCTAGGCCTAATGGGCTCTACCATTAGAATAATTTTTAAATGTACTGGAAAAATAAAGCCACAAGCCTGTAAATCATAGTTTGTTGATTAGAGGATAAATTCCAGTGTCAGGTATATATCTCCATGGGGACTAGGCTATAATGACCTTATGTGAGAACTAATGCTCTCATTTCCTGGAATACCTTGGACCTTCAGCTGATAGTTTAGATTACCATCTCTCCATCTAGATTTTTAATTTAAGGAATTGAATAGTATCTTTATTTTCCTATCACAGTATCTTGCACTGTCTAAATAGACCTGTTGTCGGTACTCATCAGATTTTTTGAAAGAATAGATAGATAAATACTATTTATATAAAATATGAAATGTGTAATTGGATTACATTAGGTAATATTTAACTGATAGATCACATTCCATCTGTAGCTGGTGCTATAGAAAGACATTGTGTCTAATATAGTTCTTTAATACATATATTATTTATTTTATTTCAACCTCACCTACTTTCAGATGATTTAGACAGTTATAAATTATGCTAAATGTAATAACAGAATAAAAACAGAAGAAAGACAAGCTTAGGGAAGCATAAGGAGTTTATGTCACCAGATTTCTCAGATGACCTCATTACTACTGCTGGGTACAAAATTTGGCTTAGTTTCCTGGCAGCTAAGGCAAAAAAAAAAAAAAAGGAAGAAAGAAAAGAAAGAAATATACTGAGCTAAGTATTTATGTCTGATATAACTATTCCTCTTCAGAAGGGAATTATTTCTTGAAAATAATTTTAGTGAGGGCTACATCATGGAGAGCTAGGGATAAGAGGCAGTCTTTACATTTGATAATATCTTCATTTTTATTTATACCAAAGAAATAGAAACTGTCAAATAAAGAGTTTTTCTTTGACGTTTGATACAGGTTGAGGGCAGACCATTAAATCAGAGGAAGTTATAACAAATAAGTCAGTCAAGGCATTTCTGTGCATCCCTGAGCTATTATGACTCAGGTATTTCAAGAGGCCCCTAATTTATTACAGGGATAGAACTGACCAAATCCAGATAAATGGATTCTTACCCTCTTATGAAACTGTCATTCTTGGATAGCCATATTTTAAGGTAGACCTTAACACGTGCTCTTGACAACTTCAGCCATCAGATATAAGGGAGCAAAGTTGTTTTTCTTCTACAATTTTAAAACCTGAACTTATATTCCTACCTGAACAAACGGCCAACTCACTTTGTCATGAATGTGGGTAGGAGACGTGTCCACAGAGCCCTATTTTCCTCTACAAAAGAACTTTGCATATTCTCATTGACTCTCAAGAGCTCAAATCTCACGACATGAAAGAAAGCACTTGGATTGGCAACACTGAGGGTGTGTACTATTGACCAACTTCATAGTTCCAAGAACTTCAGGGTGGCCCCTTTAGAACAATTTAATTTTTAAAAGAATTGCCTCTGGACTCAACTCTTCCAACTTTCTAGCTTTTATAACTTATCTTTACTTTTTTGAATGGGTTGACTTTTATCTTTGCTCATATAATCCTAACTGGTTTATTGATATATCAATGAAATAATTTAACTCATTGTCAATTCAAGCATTCATTAATCAGACATTTGCTAAATATCCAGTGTTGAGAACATAACAGTGAACCAGACACCCTAATTTCTATGTTCATGTATCTATAGTCAAAGAGGAAAAACACACACTTAAGAGTAACTATACTTTCATTTCCAGCAATATGATACTGCAGATGCCTAGAGAAATAATATTCACAATAACCTATCTATGAATAAAATATTTAAAAAATGTAAACTAGAGGAGATTTACCATGCAGTTTATTTCTTTATTGTAATTAATTAATTAATTGTTAAAATTAGAGTTGACAAATTGGTTTCAAGTGTACAAGGTAGTGATTTGACATTTATATACCTTATGAAGTGATTACCACAAGTCTAGTCACCATCTTCCACCATACAAATTTATTACAGTATATTATTGACTATATTCCCTAGGTTGTATATTATATTACCATGCTTTGTTTTATAACTGGAAGTTCATTACCATGAAGTTTATTAAAATATAATATTCAGAGCCCTACTCAAGGCACTAATAAATTTTTAATTATTTTTTGTATTCTTTTTCTTTCTTTTTTTTTTTTAATTTTATTGATTTTTTACAGAGAGGAAGGGAGAGGGATAGAAAGCTAGAAACATCGATGAGAGAGAAACATCGACAGCTGCCTCCTGCACGCCCCCTACCGGGGATGTGCCCGCAACCATGTACATGCCCTTGACCGGAATCGAACCTGGACCTTTCAGTCCGCAGACCGACCCTCTATCCACGGAGCCAAACCGGTTTCAGCTGTATTCTTTTTCTTAATGAGTCTCCCCCAAATTATATAATGTTTTGGTCCCATAAAAGTGATCCTTCCCTATATTAATTCAGAGATGAGTGAATGAGAAAGTTAGAGGAAAGTCTCAGAGATAATATACAAGGAAAAGCTATGAATCCAGAAAGGTAAAGTATCTCTAAAACAGATTGATTACATCCTGGGAAACATCTATCTATTCTCTGTGGCCTTAGTGGGGAGACAGACTCAGGTATTCCTTGGGTGGGAGTGAGACAGGAAAAGCCCTTCATATAGCCAAGTTCCCTACAGATGATCCCTTCATTAGGTAAACCAGAAAAAACAAACACACAAACAAACAAAAACTATGCCACATAAAAGTTCACTGATGATAGTTGCCTGTTTTGGATTTGTTCTGGTGGAGTGTACAAAAGTACCCCATAAGAATTCATAACCATAAGTCTGGCTTCAGGAGAATCTGGGTCCAGAATTAAATTCATTCATTTAATCCCATGCTTAAAACTTAGTTATAGTGGTATACCAAATGCTGCTTGTGTACCAAACATGGTTTTTTTTTAGGTTCTTCTCTCTCTCTTACCTTATCATATGCAGCTAAAAGAAGCCAATGGACAATTCCAACATTCTGTTTGGAAATCTGTCCGCCTTAATCCTCAAGTTCATTAGGAACATTTTATATTTCAGTTACTGTGGCAACAAAATGTGCCCAGTGTTTGGCCACTGCAAAATACAGATCATCATGCTGTCAGTCTCTAGCATTGGTTTCTGTATGGCTCCTTCAACTCCTTTCCTGTTGCCTTTGTAGCCTCTATCACTGACCAGTTTCAAAACGAATGTCACATGTTTCAAGTTTTGTACCCCACTTCCAGTTATAAATTCTGTATCAGTAATCTATTGCTGTAAACAAATAATTCCATAATTTGGAGGCTTAAGATAACTATTTACTATTTTTCATGATTTTGTGGTTTGGCTGGTTCTACTGGTTTCTGTGGACCCACTCATGCAGATGTGTGCACCTTGAGGACTGACTGGAGGCTTGTCCTCTCTCCTACACAGTAGAGGCAGCATTTCAAGAGGGGAAGCTACACATGGAAGTACTTGAGCTTATGCATACTGCTTGTGTCACCATTGCTGATATCCTATTGGTCAAAGCAAGTCATATGGTCAATCCCAGAGTCCCTGTGGGAGGGTACCACAAGTTTATGATGATTGGAAAATGTGACACATTGGGGGTGGTTAGTTAGCACTCTACCACAATAAGATAGAAGCTGCTTTTATGTGAATATATAGCTAAATGGTTTCATTATCTCAAAACTAATCATAGAGGATATAAGGTCAATAAAAATAATTTGTTGAAGAGTTGGATCCATCATACAGGATAAATTGTAAACTTTTGGGTAACAATTAATCTTCTTTGGATAATTTTATCAATATAAAGTGACTGGCAAAAGAATCTACAATAGCTGACTCCAAAACACCAGCTCTTGAATTTACAAAAATATCATATGAGAGTGGAATGAACAGATTTTTGGTCACTTATTTGAGCTTCATTCTATTTAGAACATTATACATCTAGAATGTAAAGCTTCTGTAATTTCTCCTGCAATGGCCATGCTGAGCCAGTGCCTCATGCAAATGGAGTTCATTTTCCAACAACAAATCCAAAATATCTCACTGTAGTATGTTCTAACCCAGTGAATCAGAATTGGTGTCTTTTAGTGGTTTTCCTCATCTTTTTTTTTTTCTTTTTTTCTTTTTGTGCATTTATTCTTTTTTTATGTTCTTTCTATTTTTAATTTTTTTTAAATTAGGATTTACGTTCACCATTAGTTTCAGGAATACAGCATAACAGTTAGATAATCATATACTTTACAAAGTGCTCTATCCACTATTTCCAGTACCTAGCTGGCATCATACATAGTTGTTACAATATTATATACTATGCTGTATTTTACATCTTTTGACTATTTTGTAACTACCAATTTGCATTTCTTAATCCCATCACCTTTTTCACCCAGCCACCTGACACTCCTTCCATCTGGCAACTACCAGTGTGCCCACCTTCTTTTTGGCAAAGGAGCCAAAGCATTCAAAGAAGATTTGTGTATGGTGTAAGTTGGTGATCTAGTTTTATTTTTTGCATGTATCTGTCTAATTTTCCCAATACCATTTATTGAAGAGACTATCTTGACTCCATTGTAAACTCTTGCCTCCTTTGTCAAATATTAATTGAGCATAATGGCTTGTGTCAATTCCTGGTTTCTCTGTTCTGTTACATTGGTCTATATGTCTGTTCTTTTGCCAATACCAGGCAGTTTTGAGAACAGTGGCTTTGTAGTATAGCTTGATATCTGGCATTGTGATCCCTCTAACTTGGTTCTTCTTTCTCAAGATTGCTGGAGCTATTCGGGGTCTTTTTTTATTTCAGATGAATTTTTGCAGAGTTTATTCTAGGTTTTTGAAATATGCCGTTGGGGATTGCATTGAATCTATAGATAGCTTTGGGTAGTATGACATTTTAATGATATTGATTCTACCAATTCATGAACATGATATATTCTTCCATTTGTTTATATCTTCCTTTATCTCTTTTTTCAGCATCCTATACTTTTCTGAGCACAGGTCCTTTACCTTCTTGGTTAAATTTATTCCTAGGTATCTTAATTTTTTTTGTTGCAATGGTAAATGGGATTATTTTTTTAGTTTCTCATTCTGTGAGTTCATTATTGGTATATAAAAAAGCCATAGATTTCTGGGTTTTAATTTTGTATCCTGCTACATTGCCAAATTCATTTACTAAGTCTAGTAATTTTTTGATAGAGTCTTTGGGGTTTTCTATGTACAATATCATGTCATCTGCGAATAATAACAGTTTTACTTCTTCTTTCCAATTTGGATGCCTCTTATTTCTTCTTCTTGTCTGAACACTATGGCTAGCACTTCCAGTACTATGTCAAACAGGAGTGGTGAAAGTGGGCATCCCTATCTTGATTCTTTTCTTACAGGAAATGGTTTTAGTTTTTTCCCATTGAGTATGATGTTGGCTGTAGGTTGGTCATATATGGCCTTTATCATGTAGAGATATGCTCCCTCTATTCCAACTTTGCCAAGAGTTTTTATCAAAAATGGGTGTTAGATTTTGTTGAATGCTTTTTCTGCATCTATTGATATGATCATATGATTTTTGTCTCTCAATTTGTTTATGTGATGTATCATGTTTATTGATTTGAGAATATTGCACCAGCCTTGCATCCCTAGAATAAATCCCACTTGATCATGGTTGCCCCGGCCAGCGGGGTCTTCTAAGGGGGTACCGAGGCGGCGCACCTAAGAGAATGGGACAGACAAGGGACGCAAAGAATGGAGGCAAGACAAAAGGGATTCTGATCAAGCCTCGAAATTTTATTTTTTACAGCATTCCTTATATGTGGTTTCTAGAGGGGTGGGGGCTGACCTAGATAATCGGCTAAAGTCCTAAAGGGTGCTGACTATAGATAAAGGGCGTGGCGGTTGAAGGGTGGCTACAGAAGGAATGCTTTGTCCTCAGGCAAGAGGAAGTGGGCCTAGTTTCAGTAACTTACTTAAGGTCAGAGTTAATCCTTTGACCAACTCTTGGCTCCTGACACATGGTATATGATCTTTTTATATATTGCTGGATGCGATTTGCTAATATTTTGTTGAGGATTTTAGCATCTATGTTCATCAGGGATATTGGCCTATAATTCTCTTTCTTTGTGTTGTCTTTATCTGGTTTTGGGATTATGGTAATGCTGGCTTCATAGAAAGAGCTTGGAAGCATACCTTCTTTTTGAATTTTTTGGAATAGTTTGAGAAGGACAGGTTTTTTGTTTTTTTTAATTTTATTTTATTGTTTAAAGTATTACATATAGTAGTACATATATCTCCTTTTTTTCCCCATTGACCTTTCCCCAGCCTCCCCTACCCCCTGTTGCATACCCTCATCCCACCCCCCCAGTGTCTGTGTCCCTTGGTTGTGCTTATATGCATGCATACAAGTCCTTTGGTTGATCTCCTTTCCCCCCTTTCCAACACTCCCCAGCCTTAACGCTGTAATTTGACAGTCTGTTTGGAGCTTTACTGCCTCTGTATCTGTCTTTTTATTCATCAGGTTATAATGTTCTTTATTTTCCATAAATGAGTGAGATCATGTGGTATTTTTCTTTCAGTGCCTGGCTTATTTCACTTAGCATAATGCTCTCCAGTTCCATCCATGCTTCGGCAAATGGTAAGAATTCCTTCTTTTTTCTAGCAGTGTAGTATTCCATTGTGTAGATGTACCATAGTTTTCTAATCCACTCATCTGCTGATGGGCATTTAGGCTGTTTCCAAATCTTAGCTATGGTGAATTGTGCTGCTATGAACATAGGGGTACGTATATCCTTTCTGATTGGTGTTTCTAGTTTCTTAGGATATATTCCTGGAAGTGGGATTACTGGGTCAAATGGGAATTCTATTTTTAGTTTTTTGAGGAAACTCCATACTGTTCTCCACAGTGGCTGCACCAGTCTGCATTCCTACTAGCAGTGCACAAGGGTTCCTTTTTCTCTGCATCCTCGCCAGCATTTGTCGTTTGTTGATTTGTTGATGATTGCCATTCTGACAGGTGTGAGATGGTATCACATTGTCATTTTTATTTGCATCTCTCGGATAATTAGTGACTTTGAGCATGTTTTCATATGTCTCTTGGCCTTTCTTCTGTCTTCTTTCAAAAAGTATCTATTTAGGTCCATTGCCCATTTTTTTATTGGATCATTTATCTTCCTTTTATTAATTTGTATGAGTTCCCTGTAAATGTCAGAGATTAAACCTTTATCAGTGATAACATTGGCAAATATGTTCTCCCATACAGTGGGCTTTCTTGTTGTTTTGTTGATGGTTTCTTTTGCTGTGCAAAAGGTTTTTATTTTGATATAGTCCAATTTATTTATGTTCTCTTTAATTTCCATTGCCTTAGGAGAGGTATCGGTGAAGAAATTGCTTCAGCATATGTCTGATATTTCTCTGCCTGTGGATTCCTATAGTATTTTTATGGTTTCCCATCTTATGTTTAAGTCCTTTATCCATTTTGAGTTTATTTTTGTGTATGGTGTAAGTTGGTTGTCTAGTTTTATTTTTTTTGCATAAATCTGTCCAATTTTCCCAAGACCATTTATTGAAGAGCCTGTCTAGACTCCATTGTATATTCATGCCTCCTTTGTCAAATATTAATTGAGCATAGTGGTTTGGGTCAATTTCTGGGTTCTCTATTCTATTCCATTGGTCTATATGTCTGTTCTTGTGCCAGGACCAGGCTGTTTTGAGAACAATGGCTTTGTAATACAGCTTGAAATCTGGTATTGAGATTCCACCTACTTTGTTCCTTCTCAAGATTGCTGCAGCTTTTTGGGGTCTTTTTTTATTCCAGATGAATTTTTGGAGAGCTCTTTCTAGGTCTGTGAAATATGCCAGTGGTATTTTAACGAGGAGTGCATTGAATCTATAGATTGCTTTGTGTAGTATGGACATTTTAATGATGTTGATTCTACCAATCCATGAACATGGTATGTTCTTCCATCTGTTTATGTCTTCCTCATTCTCTTTTTTCAGTGTCCTGTAGTTTTCCATGTATAGGTCTTTTACCTCCTTAGTTAAGTTTATTCTTAGGTATCTTAATTTTTTTGGTGCGATGGTAAGTGGGATTGCTTTTTTTGTCTTTCTTTCTGTAAGTACACTATTGATGTATAGAAATGCCATAGATTTCTTGGTGTTAATTTTGTATCCTGCAATATTGCTGAATTCATTTATTAAGTGTAATAATTTTTTGATGGAGTCTTTAGGATATTTTATGTACAATATTATATCATCTGCAAATAAGGACATTTTTACTTCTTCTTTTCCAGTTTAGATGCCTTTTATTTCTTCTTCTTGTCTAATAGCAATGGCTAATACTTCCAGTACTGTGTCGAATAGGAGTGGTGAGTGAGCATCCCTATCTTGTTCCTGTTTTTAGGGGAAATGGTTTCAGTTTTTGCCCATTGAGTATAATGTTGGCTGTGGGTTTGTCATGTATGGCTTTTATTATGTTGAGGTATGATCCTTCTATTCCCACCTTACTGAGAGTTTTTATCAAGAAAGCATGTTGGATTTTGTTAAATGCTTTTTCTGCATCAATTGATATGACTATGTGGTTTTTATCTCTCAATTTGTTTATGTGATGTATCTCATTTATTGATTTGCGGATATTGTACCATACTTGCATTCCTGGGATAAATCCTACTTGATCATGGTGTATGATCTTTCTGATGTACTGCTAGATCCGATTTGCTAGAATTTTGTTGAGGATTTTGGCATCTATGTTCATGAGAGATATTGGCCTGTAATTCTCTTTCATTGTGTTGTCTTTATCTGGTTTTGGTATTAGGGTGATGCTGGCTTCATAGAATGAGCTTGGAAGTGTTTCTACTGCTTGAATTTTTTGGAATAGTCTGCCGAGGATAGGTTTTAGTTCTTCCTTGAATGTTTGGTAAAACTCCCTGTGAAGCCATCTGGTCCCGGGCTTTTGTTTGCTGGAAGCTTTTTGATGACTGCTTCAATTTCTTCCATAGTTATTGGCCTATTGAGATTTTTAGGTTCTTCCTGATTGAGTTTTCATAGGTTGTATTTTTCTAGGAATATGTCCATATCCTCCAGGTTGTCCAGTTTGTTGGAATAGAGTTGTTCATAGTATTTTTTTTTAACAATCCTTTGTATTTCTGTGGGGGTCTGTTGTTATTTCTCCTCTTTCATTTCTGATTTTGTTTATTTGGGTCCTCTCTCTTTGCTTCCTGGTGAACCTGGCTGGAGCAGTGGTTCTCAACCTTTCTAATGCCGCGACCCTTTAATACAGTTCCTCATGTTGTGCTGACCCCCAACCATAAAATTATTTTCGTTGCTACTTCATAACTGTAATTTTGCTACTGTTAGTGAATCGTAATGTAAATATCTGTGTTTTCCGATGGTCTTAGGCTCTACAGCAGCGGTTCTCAACCACTGCAGGGTCGCCTAAGACCATTGGAAAACACAGATATTTACTGTTGAAAGCTTCCATAGTGTTTTTTATTGTAGCTATATCACTTTTTATTTCCTCTTGATTCTCACATAGGTTGTTGATTTTCTCATCCATCTGGTTTATGAACTGTATGACCCTTATTCTGAATTCTTTTTCTGACATTGTATACTTACATTTCATTCAGTTCCTTTACTGATGATTCCTCCTTTTCTTTCATTTGGGGGTTGTTCTTCTGTCTCCCCATTTTTGCTCTCACTGAAGGATCTAGGTCTCGAGTTGTGTGGGGCCTGTGGCTGGAGCAGTGGGCTTGGTGGCAGGTTGCATGGTTGCGAAGGTTGCTGCTCCTCTGGTGGTCACATGGTCACAAGTGGCAGCTGCTCCTCAGGGCATTATGGGTGATGGTTGCTCCTTGGGAGGTCGCTAATGCTGCTGCTCATGTGGCTTTTCACAGGATGGCGGGCAGCGGATGTTCCTCAGATGGTTGCAATGGCTGTATTTAGCATTTTTTAATCCCTACTATTTTTTGTTGTTGTTGTTAATCCTCACCGAATGATATTTTTATATTGATTTTTAGAGAGTGTGGAAGGGAGAAGGAGAGACAGTGAGTAAGAGAAACATTGATGTGAGAGAGACACATCAATTGGTTGCCTCCCACACAAGCCCCTACTTGGGCTGGGGAACCTGCAACCAAGGTATGTGCTCTTGACTTGAATTGAACCTGGACCCTTCAGTGTACTGGCTGATGCTCTATCCACTGAGCCAAACTAGCTAGGGCTAACTCTCACTCTTTCAGTTGAAAATGGAGATTACCTGAATAAATCAGAATATATAATAGACACTATAAAAATGTTGGCAATTTTATAAACATGTTTTGTTCACAGGTAATGTTAGTAAAAGCTTTAATAACTACCTATAAAACTTTGACAAATATTTAAATCTTAGGCAATTATTATTTTTGATTCAAAATAGGGATCATGAGTTGATAAAGAATATGTTTTCCCTAAATGGTGAATTTATCTATAAAATAACTTTAAATGTATTTATAAACCCAGTAGTTAAATACCCTTTGTTTTAATGGAAAACAATTTAATGGAATTAGGACTTTATGGATACCTTAAGGACATAACATATTTATGGCCAAATATAAGTTGCGATTCACTTGCAAAAACTGATTAAAGAATCTAGGTAGTATTTAATCATCAAACTTCTGCTCAGTTTTCTCACTTAACCCATTGTGCACCATAAGCATCTGTAGACACAAGTGGCGGACCTTCCCCACATGTGCATCTATAAAAAAAATGTTTTCCCTAAGTGGCAGCCCTGACCAACTTTAAAATCATTTTTCGTGAGAATTTTCAGCTGAAAATATTCAAGAACACCCAAATTGTAATGTATTTATTTTTATAATATTCATTGCAAATTGATTTTTAAAATTAAATTCAGAATATTGTGGTGTGTGGGGGATGGTTTCTGTTTTGGATGCATGACAGTTAACTGGTTAAAACTGAATAAAAACACACACACATACACACCAATTTTCTTGAACTTCAAAAAAAACCCAAAAACTTCAATTTGAGCCGAGACCGGTTTGGCTCAATGGATAGAGCGTGGGCCTGCGGACTGAAAGGTCCCAGGTTTGATTCTGGTCAAGGGCATGTACCTTGGTTGTGGGCACATCCCCAGTAGGGGGTGTGCAAGAGGCAGCTGATCGATGTTTCTAGCTCTCTATCCCTCGCCCTTCCTATCTGTAAAGAAATCAATAATATATATATATATATATATATATATATATATATATATATATATAAAAACAAAAAACAAAAAACTTCAATTTGATTTTTCATTTTCTCCTTTATATTGCTCTCTGAATTAAGAGTCACTTTCTAGTCTCTGGGTCTTTGTTCTAATAGCCAGAGTGCTATTCTGGCATAACTTCACTGACAATTATGCTGAGAGGCACAGAGCTTAGTATTTTCATGGGTTAATGGTTGTTAGCAAGCAATCTATTTGTTCACTATCCATTCCCTCATCTTCTAAAAAGCTAATATTCTGTCAGAGACAATAACTTTTGGAGCTCAACTTGTGCATCTGGCTTCTCCTCAGTTCTTTGGGGGAAACATTACCAAAACATTACCTATTCTCAACAGTAGACTAGGAGAATGTGTAAGCCAGGATCTCTTTGAAATCAAGGGTTGGTTTTGATTCTCAGTTCAATTCCATGCTGATCTTACTTTGACTCTTGTCTATACCATCTCTCTCCTTCAAAACCTCAAGTGCCAAAGGCCCTTTTCCCCTCTCCTAGGAAGTAGAACATGCTTGGTTTGAGAGAGGTAGAGATATTATAGTTGATGCATGAAGCCTGAAACAGCCATATTCCTTTACTTTCAGTTAGAAAGAATGGTGACTGTTTTCAGTTTGTGTGTGTGTGTCTATAAATAGTGAATATTCTCTACTAAGTTGTCTACCTACTTTATCCTATTTTCAGATGTTCTGAAGAAAGAAAATTTTACACATAAAACAGGAAAAAACTCCTATTTTCAAGTAACATCCTTTTCAGAAAGTTATATGCTACAATTCTTTGAAAGAAGATAGAAACAATTCATTTGAATGCTGAATGGTTGACATTAATGATTATATTTTATAGTGAAGATCATGTCTAGTGAATTCCTTTGATTATTTTGGAATGTAATGTTTGTAGACTTCTTATTGTGAATATGCTTTTTGTGAGACTTTAATAGTTCTATTTTTATCTGGAAAGAAATGAACCTTATAAGACTTATTTTCTCATTTAATGGATTTTCTCTTAAATAAGCCCAGTTTTCTAATCTGGATTGAGTAGCAGTCTGCTTTAGCCTATGTTGACAAAAAATTATATGGGAAGAGAGAGGAAAAAATGGCAACGGAATAGAGTCGGGTTTGGAGTCTGTTCCTGGGGCGGAGAGTCGGAGCAGCAGAGGCTCGCAGAGGGAGTGTATGTGGGCAAGCCAAGGGACAGCTAAACTCCAGGAGAAGGCGGGGGAGTGCTGGGCAGTGTTCCTCTGACCGCGCAGCACCCACAGGGGCTGGGTCCCCTCCTGGAGCTGCGGGCTCGCCGGGCGCCTCGCCATCTTGCAAGGAAAGGAGGATTTTAGTGGAAACCTGACTTTCCGCGACAACTGCAAACACTGAGCTGCTGGGAGCACCAGACCACCAGTCCCCTATCAGCGCAAACACTCGGATTCAAAGAAACTCTTCACTGCACCACGGAAAGGTCAGATTTTGTCTGAAATAAGCTGCGGTTTCTGATCCCCGCGGTGGGTGAGGGAGGCGCTGGGTGAGGGAAGCGCGGCAGCCGCAGGACCGGCAGGAGCCGGGAGGTCTGTGCCTAGAAAAATCGGCGGCAGTTGGAACTGCCGTGATCCGTGAATGAGGAGGGGGGTCTTCTGAGCTGCTAACAGAAGTGACCTCTTGAAAGCAACTCATTTTAATCTGACGAGGAGGGTCAGACTAAGAATTTTCAAAGGAGTGCAGGCTCCTTAGCCTGGTGCACAGACCCATGGTCCGCACACTTGGGCTCTTTCCGACTCTGATTGCTAAGCCCAATACAGAGGTAAACCCAGGTGGAAACCCTGAAAGACTGCAGGGGGAAGGTGTTTTTTCGGAACCTGGGGACCAGAGCTGCGTGTGACCATCAGAGAGGCAGCTCTGAGGCACACACCTCCACAAGCTCTGAGGCGCACACCTCCACAAACCGGTAGTGAGTGCCATAGAGGGAAAAAAAAAAAAAGAAAAAAAAAAGAGCTAGAGAGGCCCGGAAGTCAATTCAGAAACACTGCCACCCAGGGGCTGAAACGCTAATTGTCTCTGGTGTAATAAAAAATAAATACGAGAAATTAAGACACGGCTGGCTTAAAAAGCAGGACTGGCTTCCAACACTGAGGAGCCCTGGAATGAAGCTGAACTGAAATACCGCCCAGACTGGGAAAAAGGCGTACCAAACAGAATAATAGAGGAAGTGAATGACAGCCGCTACTGCACATTTTAGTCTTCCTATTTTTTAATTTTCAATTCTTTTTTCAATTTTTTAAATTTTTTATTCTCATATTTTTTATTTTCATTTTTTGCATCTTTTACTTAAGAAACTAATTTTTTTTCTTTTTCCTCACTCGATTTTCACCTTTTTAATTATTACATTTTTATTTTCAATCAGCACTATTATTACTATTATTTTACTTTTTTTTTTTTTAATGTCATTTGATTTTCTCTTTCTTTTATTTTTGGATTAGTGTCCTACATTCGATTTGCATCTTTCCCTTACAATCGCTTTACCCTATCTCAAAGCTAACATTATGCCATCACTCTCCTTCTAACCTTTCCCCCTTGGTCCCCAGTTTATCTTAACCATTTCTGGCTTTAGATTTTCCCTACTTTTTCAGTTTACTCCCTGCTAAAACTTCACCCTACTTATATATCTAATTCCCAACCCCCTGCTCCAAATCCATACAAACCTCTCTCTACGCTACCTTAAAAAAATTATTTTTCTCTCGGGCCTTTTGTTGTTGTTTGCTTGAATGTTGATTAGATTGAATTTTTATGCTTTTTTATGAGATTGTTTTGATTATTCTTTTTGTTGGTTTGGTTGGTTCTTTTGTTTGCTTTGTTTTTGTTTGTTTTTTACTTTTGCTTTCCCTTGCCTCACTTGATATTAGCTGCTGTTGCAGTTTGTATTAATCTCCAGGATCGTGTTGCTGGAATTTGCTGGGAATAGTGGTTGTTCTAGTGGAGTTTACTCCCCATATATATAGTTTGTTCCCCTTTTCTCTCTTAGTATCATTCTTGTCTCTCTTACTTTTTTTTTTTCTTTTCTTTTTCTTTCCTGTTATTTCTTTTTCTTTTCTTTCTTTCTGCTCTTTTCCCAAGTTCAGATTCACAAGTTCAGATTCACACTCTTTGTTTTTTGTTTTTTTTTTTTTCGTTGTTGTTCTTTCTTTTTACTCTCCCTCTGCCACTCCTATTCCCTAATTTGTCTTTCTCTGGTGGTTACCTTTATTGGAGGTTATTAATATCGTGAATACAATTCTGTTCAGTGCCTTGTCTGTTGTGCCTGGTTGTGTTGTATTTTATACCTTTAAATCAACGCCAGAGAGAGAAATCTATATAACCAGACATCCGGAGAAGAGAGACCATGAGGAGACAAAGAAACAGCCCCCACAGGAAAGAGAAGCAGGCATCACCAGAAAAGGAAGTAAACGATTTAGAGGCAAACAACCTATCAGAGAAAGAATTCAGAGAAATGGTCATAAAGTGGCTGAAAAGGATGGAAGACAAATTCGACAATATGAGTAAGAACCAAGAAGAAATGAAGAAGAACCAAGAAGAAATGAAAAATGACATCGCTGCTGTAAAGAACTCAATAGAAAGCATCAAGAGTAGACTAGATGAAGCAGAGGACCGCATAAGTGAGCTAGAAGACAAGATGGAAAAAAATACCCAATTACAACAGCTTCTAGAAACAAAAATTAGAAAGATGGAGGAGAGCCTAAGGGAACTTCGGGACAACACAAAACAAAACAACATCAGGATAATAGGGGTGCCAGAAGGAAAGGAAACTGAGCAAGGAATAGAAAACCTGTTTGAAGAAATAATAACAGAAAACTTCCCTGATATAGGGAAGAAAAAACCCACACAAATCCAAGAAGCTCACAGAGTTCCAAGCAAAATGAACCCCAAAAGACCGACGCCAAGGCACATTATAGTTAAGTTGGCAAACACCAACGACAAAGTAAGAATCTTACAAGCGGCCAGAGAGAGACAGACAGTTACATACAAAGGAACCCCCATCAGACTAGCAACTGATTTCTCAACAGAAACTCATCAGGCCAGAAGGGAATGGAATGAAATATACCAAGTCATGCAAAGGAAGGGTCTAAATCCAAGAATACTGTACTCAGCAAGGCTATCAATCAAAATTGAAGGTGAAATCAGGAGCTTCACAGACAAAAAAGGACTAAGGGAGTTTATCACCACCAAACCAGCAATGAAAGAAATGCTAAAGGGTCTGCTGTAAAAAAAAAAAAAAAGAAAGAAATAGGAAGCAAAGAAGGTACACAGGGGTATAGAATAAAAATGGCGTCAAATAAGTACCTATCAATAATAACTTTAAATGTAAATGGATTGAATGCCCCAATCAAAAGACACAGGGTAACAGACTGGATAAGAAAACAAAACCCAGATATCTGCTGTCTACAGGAAACCCACCTCAAAAAAAAGGATGCATACAGACTGAGAGTAAAGGGATGGAAAAAGGTTTTCCAGGCAAATGGAAATGAAAAAAAAGCGGGGGTTGCAATACTTATATCTGACAAATTAGATCTCAAAGTGAAGGACATAACAAGAGATAATGAAGGCCACTTCATAATACTAAAGGGAGAAATCCAACAAGAAGAAATAACTCTGGTAAACATATATGCACCCAATACAGGAGCACCAAGATACATTAAAAAACTCCTGGAAGGTATCAAAGGAGAGATTGACAGTAATACAATCATAGTAGGAGACTTCAATACCCCACTATCACCATTGGACAAATCCTCTAAACAAAAAATCAGCAAAGAAACATCAAACCTAAATGACTCACTAGAACAGATGGAATTAATCGACATCTTCAGAACATTTCACCCCAAAGCCACAGAATATACATTCTTCTCAAGTGCACATGGGTCATTTTCAAAGATAGACCATATGTTAGGACATAGGCAAAGTCTCTCCAAATTCAAGAAGATAGAAATCATATCAAGTATCTTCTCAGATCACAGTGGCATAAAACTGGAAATCAACTACAATAAAAACAACCCAAAGAAATCAAACACTTGGAGACTAAACAGCATGCTATTAAACCATGACTGGGTTACCAAAGACATCAAGGAAGAAATAAAAAACATCATGGCAACAAACGACAATGAAAACACAACAATCCAAAATCTATGGGACACAGCGAAAGCAGTCCTGAGAGGGAAGTTCATAGCTCTACAAGCCTACTGCAAAAAACAAGAAACAATGGTAATAAATTACCTAACCCAACAACTCAAAGAGTTAGAGAGAGAGCAACAAGATAAGCCCAGTGTAAGCAGAAGGAAAGAAATAATAAAGATCAGAGCGGAGATAAACGACATAGAGACCAAAGAAACAATACAAAAGATCAACAAAACCAAGAGCTGGTTCTTTGAAAGGATAAACAAGATTGATGGACCTCTAGCCAGGCTCACCAAGAAGCAAAGAGAGAGGACCCAAATAAACAAAATCAGAAATGAAAGAGGTGAAATAACAACAGATCCCGACGAAATACAAAGGATTGTTACAAAATACTACGAACAACTTTACTCCAACAAACTGGACAACCTAGAGGAAATCGACATATTCCTAGAAAAATACAACCTTCCAAAACTCAATCAGGAAGATTCTAAACAGCTCAACATGCCAGTCACTATGGAAGAAATTGAAGCAGTCATCAAAAAGCTTCCGGCAAACAAAAGCCCGGGGCCAGATGGCTTCACAGGAGAGTTTTATCAAACTTTCAAGGAAGAACTAAAACCTATCCTCCTCAGACTATTCCAAAAAATTCAAGAGGAAGGAACACTTCCAGGCTCCTTCTATGAAGCCAGCATCACCCTAATACCAAAACCAGATAAAGACAACTCAATGAAAGAGAATTACAGGCCAATATCCCTCATGAACATTGATGCCAAAATCCTCAACAAAATTCTAGCAAATCGGCTCCAGCAGTACATCAGAAAGATCATACACCATGACCAAGTAGGATTTATCCCAGGAATGCAAGGATGGTACAATATCCGCAAATCAATAAACGTGATACATCACATAAACAAATTGAGAGATAAAAATCACATAGTCATATCAATAGATGCAGAAAAAGCATTTGACAAAATCCAACACCCTTTCTTGATAAAAACTCTCAACAAGGTGGGAATAGAAGGCTCATACCTCAACATAATAAAAGCTATTTATGATAAACCCACAGCAAACATCATACTCAATGGGCAAAAACTAAAACCATTTCCCCTAAGAACAGGAACAAGACAGGGATGCCCACTCTCACCACTCCTGTTTGACATAGTACTGGAAGTATTAGCTATCGCAATTAGGCAAGAAGAAGAAATAAGAGGCATCCAAATTGGAAAAGAAGAAGTGAAGCTGTCCTTATTTGCAGATGACATGATATTGTACATAAAAAACCCAAAAGATTCCATCAAAAAACTAATAGACTTAATAAATGAATTCGGCAATGTAGCGGGATACAAAATTAACGCCAAGAAATCTATGGCTTTTTTATACACCAATAATGAACTTACAGAAAGAGAGACTAAAAAAGCAATCCCATTTACCATCGCACCAAAAAAATTAAGATACCTAGGAATAAACTTAACTAAGGAGGTAAAAGACCTATACGCAGAAAACTACAGGACACTGAAAAAAGAGATAGAGGAAGACGTAAACAGATGGAAGAACATACCATGTTCCTGGATTGGTAGAATCAACATCATTAAAATGTCCATACTACCCAAAGCAATCTACAGTTTCAATGCACTCCCCATCAAAATACCAACAGCATATTTCACAGACCTAGAAAGAACTCTCCAAAAATTCATCTGGAATAAAAAAAGACCCCGACTAGCCTCAGCAATCCTCAGAAAGAAGAATAAAGTAGGTGGGATCTCAATACCAGATTTCAAGCTGTATTACAAAGCCACTGTTCTCAAAACAGCCTGGTACTGGCACAAGAACAGACATATTGATCAATGGAACAGAATAGAGAACCCAGATATCGACCCAAACCACTATGCTCAATTAATATTTGACAAAGGAGGCAAGAACATACAATGGAGTCAAGACAGTCTCTTCAATAAATGGTGTTGGGAAAACTGGACAGATACATGCAAAAAAATGAAACTAGATCACCAACTTACACCATACACAAAAATAAACTCAAAATGGATACAGGACTTAAACATAAGACGGGAAACCATAAAAATACTAGAGGAATCCACAGGCAACAAAATATCAGACATATGCCACAAGAACTTCTTCACTGACACTGCCCCTAGGGCAATGGAAGCTAAAGAGAAAATTAACAAATGGGACTACATCAAAATAAAAAGCTTTTTTACAGCAAAAGAAACCATAAACAAAACAACAAGAAAGCCCACTGCATGGGAAAACATATTTGCAAATGCTATCACTGATAAAGGTTTAATCTCCAACATCTACAGGCAGCTTATGCAACTTAATAAGAGGAAGATAAATGATCCAATAAAAAAATGGGCAACAGACCTAAACAGAATATTTTCAAAAGAAGACAGAAGAAAGGCCAAGAGACACATGAAAACATGTTCAAAGTCACTTATTATCCGAGAGATGCAAATCAAAACAACAATGAGGTACCATCTCACACCTGTCAGAATGGCTATCATCAACAAATCAACAAACGACAAGTGTTGGCGAGGATGCGGAGAAAAAGGAACCCTCATGCACTGCTGGTGGGAATGCAGACTGGTGCAGCCACTGTGGAGAACAGTATGGAGTTTCCTCAAAAAACTGAAAATGGAACTCCCATTTGACCCAGTAATCCCACTCCTGGGAATATATCCGAAGAAACTAGAAACACCAATCAGAAAGGATATATGCACCACTATGTTCATAGCAGCACAATTTACAATAGCTAAGATTTGGAAACAGCCTAGGTGCCCATCAGCAGATGACTGGATCGGAAAACTGTGGTACATCTACACAATGGAATACTATGCTGCCATAAAAAAGAAGGAATTCTCATCATTTGCAGCAACCTGGATGGAATTGGAGAACATTATGCTAAGTGAAATAAGCCAGTCAATGAAAGAACAATACCACATGATCTCACTCATTTAGGGATAGTAAAGAACATTATAAAGTGGTGAACAAAAAGATAGATACAGAGACAGTAAAGCATCAAACAGACTTTCAAATTACAGGGGGAAAGTTTGGGAAAGGTGGGGGAGTTTTGAAATCAAACGAAGGACTTGTATGCATGCATATAAGCATAAACAATGGACGCAAAACTCTGGGGGGGGGAGGGCATGTGTGGGTGTGGGGTGGGGGGGTAATAGTAAGATATGTACACATATAATACCTCAATAAAAATATTTAAAAAAAAATTATATGGGAAGAAAAATTCAAGTAAAATATGATTTTAATCTCTTTGGAAACTGAATAAATCTATTCCTAAGTGTTTTTCGTGTCTCTTTGGAGGTTGACTTTGCAAAACCGATGCTTTTAAATTATGCATGCAGTATTTCCTAGAGTGTGTCATTTGGTAGAAAAGAACATAGATTTTTTAAAAATGCATGAGAAAATATAAAGTGTATGCTTTTATTGATTGAATAAGTACTTCACTGTATGACTATACCATGTTAGACACTGGTCTAGTCGCTAGAAAAGCTGGTGAGCAGACAGATGAAATGGGCAAGAGAGATGGACTGCTGAGCAAGACAGCCTTCAGAAAGTTTAAAAGTGTGTGTATGGGAAGACAATAAATAGATAAACAGATAAACTAATACATATATGTATAACATAATATCTGGGAATGACAAGTATAATGAAGGAAAATAAAGCAGGGAAAGAGCATAGAGTTGTAGTATTTTAGACAGGACACTGTCCTCTTGGGTAGCAGCCTGTTTATACATACATCCATACACATATAGATATATACACTTATGTAGATATATGTATGTATGTATAATTTTTCACAAGAAAATGATCTATTTGAATTTGAAATTTGTTGTCATATATTTTATATAGTATTTACTTACAATTTTATCTCTTTTTTATCTGTGAGTGTGTGTTTCCTTTCTTATTCTTATACTTGTCTATTTTTGCTCTCTCAATTTTTAACACTTGATTTGTCTATTTCATTGGTCTTCTCAAAAACAAAAATGCCTTAATTTGAATTTATCCTTCAATAATTTTTGTTTTTATTTCCTTAATTTCAGCCTATATTCTTATTATCTCTGTATACTTTCTTTTAAACTTGACTTGGGGTGGTGAACACACAATAAAATATATAGATGATGTATTACAGAATTGTACACCTGAAACTATATAATTTTATTGACCAATGTCACCCTAATTAATCCAATAAAAAGAAAATACAAAACATTTGTATTATGAAGAAACTAGAGATCTGGTGCACAAATTCATGCACATTGAAAGGAAATTAATTAGAAGAAATATTTTAATATTTCTATTCGCCCTTTCTCTATAATAGAAATGTCAACCAAATTCACAATCAACAATGACAGATAGAAACATGCACGTGAGATTGGCACCAGCGAGAGCTTTATATGTATCGTGCATGTGCAAGTCAACTTAGCCTATTATATATATATATATATATATATATATATATATATATATATATATATATACAAGTGACCCAGTACACAAAATTCATGCACATTAAGAGGGAATTAAGTAGAGGAAATATTTTAATATTGCTATTTGCCCTTTCTCTATAATAGAAGTGTCAGAGATGAAAGAAAATTAGTAAAATGTATATGAAAATCTCCCTCCTGTCAGAGTCTGGGGCTTGCTGCGGGACCCAGAGTCAAGTCCATGACCACCCACGTGTGCCTCAAAATTGCTCGAGGCCCAGACCCAGCCAGCACCACCCCCATTGGGCGAGACCCAGACCCAGCCGTCTGGGAAGGGGGCACAAGTCCCGCTGGGAAGGGGGCACAGCCTCAGGTCCCCCAGCACAGCCTCAGGCCCCCTGGCCTGGCGCCGGGGCAGGGGGCATGGCCTGAGGTCCCCTGGCTCAGCACTGGGGCGGGGGCATGATCTGAGGTCCCCCGTCAAGCCCTGCTGGGCAGGGGGCATAGCCTGTGGTTCCCTGCCCCAGCCAGGTGCCACACAGCCTCAGGTCCCTTGACCATTTGCATATTAGCCTTTTATTATGATGATAGAATAAACTTGCTTAATTAGACCTGCTTTCTGATTTAGCTAAGCTTTTTCCAGCCCAGTGAAGCACCCCAACTTCTCTTTCAGGTAATTGTCAGCAACACAGCAGTAAATATAAACATGAAGCAGATTATTATTGTAGATCATGCAGGGAGAACAAAGGGTAAAATATTTAACTGCAGCAGTGTTTGACATATTCTGCACAGTGAGAAAACCTGAAATCATTTTCAAGGTCCACCATTTCTTACTTCTTTTCAGTCGGGTCAAGTTTCTAAGCTTTCTAAGTCTCCGTTTTCCAACTAATGAAAATAATATAAGTTTCCACTGAGTCTCCTATCTACCTACTCCAGGACTTCTGTGAGGATCAAATGAGGTGAGGCATGGGAAAATGCTTCACAGACATTTGGTTAAAGTGTGAAATATTTGCACCTGGCTATAAAGCAAGTTGTGTTCCTGTGCTGAAGAAACTGCAAGGAGGCTAGTTGTTGCTAGGGAGAGGAAGCCAGATGTGACATCATTACCTGGTGCCCAGAGACACCATTTCTGGGCTAGGCTGGGCTGTGGGCTGCATTTTACGCCATGGGGTCTTGGCAGCATCTGCTGCGATTTGGTGGGCTATTGCTCCAGGGTGGTGGCAGGGCCTGTGTCCCACTTGGGGGAAGCCGAGTGTTGCTTTGTGGACATCAGGTTCGCAGCACTGTTTCTCTGTGTGCATCACAGCAGCTCCTGCATTGAGCATCTGCCCCCTGGTGGTCAGTGTGCATCATAGCAACCAGTCAGACTGTCAGACACTTAGCATATTAGCCTTTTATCCTACTTAATAAAAGAGAAACATGCAAATTGACCGTACCTTCGCTACGCCCACAGCCAATCAGAGTGAACAAGATGGCAGTTAATTTGCATATGCGGGCGCTGAGTGGCCTGGGTCCCGGAAACATCCTATGGACCCAGGCCTCTCCTAGGCAGTAGGCCCTCGCTTAGGTCCTGAGCAGCAAGGATCCCAGAATACCCCCTGGCCACTCAAAGCCTATGGATGCAGGCACCAAGCCGCCTGGATGTTCCCGCCCCACCCCCAGCGGCTTGCAAAGGCTCGAGCATGAAGCGGTGGTTTGGGGCCATGCCCCCAGCCAGGCGCCCATGACTGGGGGCTGGCTGCTGGCCTCTGGGGTGTGCCGAGACCCTGGCGGCCACCGCTGCATGCTGCCCAGGGTCTCTGCATGCCCCCAGCCTGGGGCCCATGGTGGGGCTGGCTGCTGGCCTTGGGGCATTTGGAGACGGGGATGTTCCCGCCCCACCCCAGAGGCTTTCCAAGCTCCAGCACCAAGTGGCGGTTTGTGTCCACACCCTCCACAGGGGGATGGCTGCTGGCCTCTGTGGTGTGCGGAGACCCTGGCAGCCACCACTGGGTGGCAGGGACACGCCCCTAGCCCAGTGGTCACAACCCAGGGGCTGCATGAGCTGCAGAGGATACACCTTTTTTAAAAAATATTTTATTGATTTTTTTTTTACAGAGAAGAGGGGAGAGGGATAGACAGTTGGAAATATCAATGAGAGAGAAACATCGATTAGCTGCCTCCTGCACACTCCCCACTGGGGATATGCCTCCAACCAAGGTACATGACCTTAACAGGAATCAAACCTGGGACCCTTCAGTCTGCAGGCCCACGGTCTATCCACTGAGCCAAACCAGTTTGAGAGTAAACACCTTTTCTGACAACTCATTGGCTAAGCTACCTGTACGCTGCCACTTGCAGTGTTCTTGGTAACCTGGGTTATAAGAATCCAAGAAGGTGATCTAGGGTTTTTCCACCACACTCCTGGAGGAAAAAATGAAGGTCCCTTGAGGGGTCCCAGATTGGAGAGACTGCAGGCTGGGCTGAGGGACAACATCAACATCCTCCCCACCTCCCCCCCCACCCCCGTGCACGAATTTCGTGCACTGGGCCTCTAGTATTTATATAAGTATTAAGTTTACCTACTGTAGACTTTTGTTTTAGTAATTAATTCATTGAAGTCTATATATTTTATTCTGAATAACATTATGGATACACTCTTCTGAGTCCATTAAAGAATGGTGGGAATGCATACTGGTGCAGCCACTGTGGAAAACAGTATGGATTTTCCTCAGAAAACTAAAAATGGAACTTGCATTTGACCCAGTGATCCCACTTTAGGAATATATCCCAAGAAACCAGAAAAACCAATCAGAAAGGATATATGCACCCCTATGTTCATAGCAGCATAATTTTCAATAGCTAAGATTTGGAAACAGCCTAAGTGCCCATCAGCAGATGAGTGGATTAGAAAACTATGGTACATCTACACAATGGAATACTACACTGCTATAAAAAAGAAGGAACTCCTACCATTTGCAACAGCATGGATGGACCTGGAAAGCATTATGCTAAGCAAAATAAGTCAGTCAGAGAAAGATAAATATCACATGATCTCACTCATTTGTGGAATATAATGAACAATATAAACTGATGAACAAAACAGATCCAGAGACAGAGAAGCATCAATCAGACTGTCAAACCTCAGAGGGAAGGTAGGGACTTATATGCATGCATATAAGCATAACCAATGGACACAGACACCTGGGTGGTGAGGGCATGAGCAAGGATGGGGTGGGGGGACAATGGGAGGATAAGGACACATGTAATACCTTAATCAATAAAGAAAATTTTAAAAAAGAAGTTACAATGGAAGATAATAAACAAGGAAGAACTTCCTGAATGCAAAGCCATGGAATATAGTAACAAGGAAATTACTCTCAGAGAGTGGAACCAGGGGGTGCCAATTGAACTCTCCAAGGAATTACTGCATAGCTAGGTGTGGAGTCTGTGATTTTTAAAGAGTAGGAATTGATAGGATAACTAATGTGGATCAGTGAATGTTATTTTCTATGCTTCTTTTTCCAATGAAAGTTCTCAGTATTGGTATCTGGTTCAAACTCTACCATTGGATATTATTTATCTGGGTGAGAAATGCAGATAAATAACCTTTAAAAATGTCCCTCATTGAACCATGGGCAACCACCTCCAGACGTCATGGAGAAAACTGATCAGAAACCAGAGATATGGGATGTTGTGAGTGGTTATAGATGACTGCTTGCTTTCTGGCTGGTACAGTTCTGGGTGCTATGTACTGAAATGCAGCTTGGGAAGTGATGAGTCTGTTTTTGGCCCACTAATTTTGAGTTGCCTCTGAGACATTTCCATTTTTGGTGGCTATTTTGCTGTTATAAATGCAGTTTGTTCTCTGTGATAGACCCTTAATTTTCCAGGACTAATTCTCTCAATATTTAACAGAAAGGTCCAGGGAAATTAATTGATCACTCACTTATGATTCTGTAACAACTTATACATAACCTGATTGTAGGAATTATTGTATTAAACAGTCTTGTCTGTGTCCTCCAATAGACAGTAAACTTCCTGAGGGCAGTGACTACCTCTTATTTATTATTTTACATCCAATATAGCACAGGGCTACAACAATGTGGAAGAAAGCCATCCAGAACATCATTAAGAATAACCTTTTGTTCAGAAAACTAGAACATAAGAACTATTCCAAAGAAGTAATCTATTTGGGAGAATAAAGGCAGAGAGTTTTTGTAGAACTTTACCAAAAGAGGTCAGCCGAAGTTCTGCTAATTTCTGTAATATGAATAAAAAATGGTTTTTGGCTCTGACCAGGGCTCTCAGTGGTTAGAACATCCGCTGTGCATTGAAGGGCATGTATCTAGGTTGCAGGTTTGATTCCCTACCCCGTCAGAAGCGAGCGTGGGAGGCAACCAACCAATATCTGTCTGTCTGTCTGTCTGTCTGTCTGTCTGTCTGTCTCTCTCTCTCTCTCTCTCTCTCTCTCTTTCTCTGTCTGCCCCACCCCCTCCCTTCTACCCTCTCTAAAAAGTCAATGGGAAAAATATCCTTGGGTGAGGATTAACAAACAAAAAAATAGTTTTTGGAGAAGTGAGAAATTATTCTTATGGTTTTGCAGCAGTCAGTTGAGAAACTCAAGTTTCACAAAAGAGAAGAAGAGGAACAGTTGGAGCCTAGGGCCACAAGTGGGCCACGATAAAAAACGTTTTAGTTCTTCTCGTCTTTCAAATGGCAACCATTACATTCTTTTATGAATAAATAAATAAACTTGATTCTCATATTTCTCTTTCTCTAAATCTCAACATTTCTCCACTGCTGGCCGAAAAGTTCTTATATTAAGTATTTTCTTGGTGTTTTGTTTGATGGAGTTTCTGAGTATTTTTTTTTTAATGTACTTTTACTGATTTCAGAGAGGAAGGGAGAGGGTAAGAGAGAGATAGAAACGTCAGTGATGACAGAGAATCACTGGTTAGCTGCCTCCTGCACGCTGGGATGGAGCACACAACCCGGGAATGTACCCAGAATCTAACCCGGGACCCTTCAGTCCTCAGGCAAATGCTCTATCCACTGAGCCAAACCAGCTAGGGCTCTGAGTGTTTTCTAAGTTAGATAAATTATATTCAAGTGTAATTATTTATTGACAGCAGACACAAGTAATATAAGCACTTTTATTCTGCCTCTTTCCTCCTGTCTATAATGTAATCAATGCAAAATTAAAGTGTTAGGGTGGTTTTACTTATATACAAATTTTGAACTTGGTTCAATGATTTATTGTACAGAATTCCTTGTAACCAGGATAAAAAGATGAATTATAACCATAATCTACATGAGTAAAGTGTCATATGACAATTTATGTGAATATAATTAATTTATTTAAATGCTCACAAATCATTAATCTTTCATTAGAGAGTTACATGATTTTTATTCATTTTCTGAACATACCTTAATATTTTTATTTTTAAATTAATTAAAATTAATCTTTGCTACTCCAAAAACTTATGTATTAAACTGTATGCAAAAATGCAGTTTCTTATGTACATTTCTAACCAATGTCATTGCTCACATAATAATCACATTTTTGTCACTTGAAAACAGAAATGTTTTATCTGAAATAATAAAATAACTCATTTTTTTTGGAAAGAGTATATATGTCTTACTTTTATGACTTTGCACTATTTTAGAAAATAAAATCACCTTTGTGACTTTCTGATTTATTCAAGTGTCCTTTTATCTGTGAGTTCCAAAATAAGTAGTATTACAAACAAGTTTGCTTGTTGTTACTCATACTTGGTTGATTTTGTATTACAATGAGAATTTTCCAGGTTTCAACTATATAATTTGATAAAAATCAAAGAATTTGAGAACTAGAAGATATAGTTCTGGTCATGTGACTTGCTTTGGCCAGCGGGATGTTAGAAAATAATATGGCAATGAAAAAAATCTAGAACTAAATGATAATGAAGGTTCAACATATCAATACTTATGGGATATTGTTAAGCACTTTCTAGAGGGAATTTTATAGCCTTAAATGTATATATTAGAGAAGAAGACAGACTGAAAATATCAATGAATTTTACAATTAGAAAGAGTTACTGAAATTTCCTGTTCTTGCATCCATATTCGTGCTCAGGACATACAGCTCCATCAGTGTGCACCTACAATTATTTCTGGGTATCCTATGTGCTTTCTTCCTCTGCAACTCAGAATGTCCATTATCTTTGACCTTTGTATAGGTAATTGAAGGTTACTTCTATTGCCACTATTGTATTTTTCCATGAGTTCTTGACAAAATGAACTTGCATTTTTTTCTATTGTTTTTAACAGCTTTAGTGAGGTATAGCTTACAGTAACATCTATCATTTTAAGTATACAGTTCAATGATATTATTATATTTTTAAATTTGTACAATCATGATTACAATATAATTTTAGAACATATCCATCACTATGCCCATTTATAGTCACTCCTTATTCCAAATCCTAGGCTAAGGTAACCACTAATTTGCCTTTTCTGGACACTTCATGTAAAAGGAATAATATGCTATATGGTCTTTTGTATCTTATTTCTTTCAAAAAACATAATGGCTTTGAGGTTTATCCATTTTGTAGCTTGAATCATACTAGGTTCCTTCTTATTGACTAATTGATTGGTTTTGAGATTCTATGGAGGGAAAACTTAGTTAACTGATTTCTTAAGATAATTAATGGTACTCTAAGTACAAGCAATGATGCTTTGTAGCTCATGTGAAAACTACATAAGTGTGTTAGGGAGAGTGAAATTTCCTCCAACTATGCATAGAATACAGAACAAGCTTGACTTGTCAATAAATGATAGAATTCAAACTTTCAATATCACCCTTGGCATAGATTTTTGTATTCTCATGTTTAGTCTCTAACAATTTATGTAGCTTGCTCAAATTAGTATAGCTAGTAAGTGGCAAAACCTGGATTCCAACTCAACAAGTCTGGATCAGAGTCTTACCTCTAGGATTTACTGACACTTATGACCAGAACCAAAAGCACAGCCATGGCCCAACAATAGGAACATGTTCTCCAGTTGCCACTACTGGTCATTCTGATCATGGGAAATCATGCCATCTTCCTTTTACTTTAGCATTCTCTGAAATAGGAATGTCTTGATGTATGGCAGCCTAAAGTGACTAATGCCCATACAACATCTTATATTTTAATAGAACAAATAAAAATGGTAGCTTGACATTGTATTATCTATTTTTTTATATTTTCTCATTAGAAAAACCTAAAAAAGGTAGTTTTTGTATCAAGTTAATAGTATTGCTCCATAGTTTAAAAGAATTTCAATGTACAGCCTTATTTGATTCTCATTAAAATCAGCTAGTTTTGAGTATTTTATATGTGCCAGGCATTATCCCGAACATTTTTAATGTATTTTCTAATTTATTGATAATAGAAATTCTGTGAGGAAATACTATTTTTCTAATTTTATAGATGAGGAAAATGAGTCTCAGAGGGAAAAATAGCTCACAGTAGGACACCTGACTAATAGGTGGCAGATCTGGGATTAGAATCCTGGGTCCTTCCTTCTAGTCTTTCCATTTTATTTTATGTCTGTAAAAGTAAATATGCCAAAGCAGATTAGTAGAATAAGGATGTGCAGAAGAGGCTATGAAGACATAAGGAAGGCTGATTGTACCGCCAAGTTGTGTTTTTATGGATTTTCTGTAAATTATGAGGTATTTGCATTATGCATATGTAAAGCTGTGTTTGCACTCTGTATAGAATTTACCTGGAGGTTAATTATATCTAGCAAGTAAATATTTACTGAGCAGCTATGATTAAGTTACTAGATTACTGTGCTGATGTGAAGTCAATAAGGGAAGGGTGGAGAGAGACAGAGAGAAGAACAATAATAAAAACTGCGTTCCTTGAAACTCTAAACTCATTTCTTGGGTGAATTTAATCTTTCTAACATAACTGAACTTGCTCACAGTATGTTGAAGAAAACATGAAAACTGATTTTGACATAATATTCTCTAGCTAAGATAACATGCAGAATCACTGATTTTTAGAGTTGTGACAGAGACCTTGAAGCTCATGCAGTCCATTGATTTTCAGACTTGACTGCACAACAGGAATCAACCAGAGAATTTCCTAAACCACACTCTTTGAGATCCTGATTCACCATGTCTAGGATAAGTCTTTGAATCTGAATTTTTAATAAAACTTTTAGTTAGTAACAGATCTGTATATATGCCTTAGAGAACCATTTAGTCTACATATCAACATGTAAAGGTGGGGAAATTGAGGCACTGAGAGATGAAGGAATCCATTAGTTTCAGCATATATGTTTGGCAGATAGAGGCGAGCTAATGTTTTGTACAATATGCTATGATGTGGACTCCTTAAATAACTGCATGCAATTCTTAACCATACAGAATTTAAATGAAATATGTGAGACTTTATATGATTTTCCAACTATCTTAATGAGAAGAATATGAAAACATTTTATAGCAATAGCCTCAATACTTGATAGAACTGTACTGAGAGAAAAATATTTAATACTAGAGGCCTGGTGCACGAATTTGTGCATGGGTGGAGTCCCTTGGCCTGGCCAGCTATTGGGGCCAGCTGGACGGGGGAAGGGACCACAGGAGGTTGGCTGGCTGCAGGAGGTTGGCTGTGGGAGTGCACTGACCACCAGGGGGCAGCTCCTGCATTGAGTGTCTGCCCCCTGGTGGTCAGTGCACATCACAGCAACTGGTCGCTTAGGCTTTTATATATATTTTTATGCCTGTACCAACAACTATGAGCTCTGCATGGTTCCGGGTCCTAGTCTCCATAGGGAACACTTTTACCAGGAATCATGTCAAGAGAAGCATTGAGCTCTTAAGTTATGTCCAGGTACCAGTATGCAAGAAGAGGAGTTACCATCATGCAGGGGTTATTGTCCCTGGTTATCACAAAAAGTTGGGGCTGCTGTTATTCAGTAGGGGTAGGGAGAACATGTATGGCACTCAGGTGATCTTGTTAGGTGCTTCTTGTTATTCTCTTATCTGTTGTGATGGGAAATGGCTAAGATCAACATCCATAACCTGAGAAGAGTTTGGTAGTTGACTAAGCTCTCAGAATGAAGGTCAGGTCTGCCACCAGGTAAACCCATAAGACCAGCAAAGGTAGTAGATGAGGGTGAAGGGAATCTAGAATGGATGATGATGGGAGATAAGTATCAGTTGCTGCGTGATATCTGCTGCAGTCTAAGCAGTGGTTCTTCTCATTGCCGTCCTCCTCTATGATCCCCTCAGGAAGAGCCCACCTGGAATCCTGGAGAAGCTGCTCCCAAAAAGATATTAGTTGATATGAGAAGTACATGAGCTGGCTATGATTAGGTTTGCCACATAAAATATAGAACACTCAGTTACATTGGAATTTTATTTTATTTTTTTCCATCACCACTTATCCCCTCTATGCCTTCTTCCACCTCCACCCATGCCCCTCCCCCTGGAATCACCACACAGTTCAGATAAACAACAAGCTTTTAAAAGTACAATTATATACAAGCATGATCTATGCAGTAATTATACCAAAAATTATTAGGTGTGCTGTTTTTTATTTGCTGAAAATGGTAACCTAGCTGTGGTGGACATGAGGGATGCCTTGATGTGCCCCCCTGATCTCTCTTCAAAGAAGTGCTTGTCCCAGGTGCTGGGAATGCTGTCAGCAGATGCCTTCAGCTGTGGGCCTTTTCAGGGGTTGCCTGGGCTTCAGAGCATCAGCTCATCTGAGGACACATCCCTCTGGGGGCGTCCCACATTCCATGACTGATTAGAGCAGATATATAAAAGTCTGGCCACTTATACCCAACAAGGACAACTTGAGAGCTCCTAGTGGGGTCAGCTGATGTTGTTGGGCTGGTAGTGTATTTAAATTCTCCCACTGCTCAAGCCCAATTACTCCTTTTCCTTTTTGCAAGTGTAGATCCCAAAGGTACTCCCAAATAAATATCCTGTAAACACTAAACTCTGACTCAGAGTTTGCTTTCTGGATGAAGCAAACTGCTACATTGTGTTTCATCTGGACTCCCTTATATAAAAGGGAGAGAAAAAAATATGTCCTTCCTTAAGTAATTTTTATTGAGATATAATTTGTATGTGGATGTTATAGGTGTACAGTTTAAGTTTTGATTAGTTCATATACTCACATAACCCACACTTCCATCAACTTTTCCATCAACCAAGAGAAGTTTCCTTTTGCCCTTCCAGTCATTTCCCCCACCTCCACCAGAAGTAAACACTGAATTGATTTCTATCATTATATATCAGCTTTCCTGATTGTAGAACTTAATATAAATAAAAAGAACCATGCACTATGCATTCTTTTGTATCTGGCTTCTTTCACTCAGATCAATACTTTTGAGATCCACCCATATCAATATTAGGCTTATTATTGCTGAATTATCATTCCATTGATCCACAGCCAGTTAACCATGTTTCTATTAATGGGCATTGTTTCCAGTTTTGGGCTCTCCTTTGTAAAATTATTATGGAAAATTTTATCTCAAGATCTATTTGGGCATGTATTTTCATTCCATTGGGCAAATATGTAGGAGTGGATACGTAGGTTAAATATATATTTAATTTTAAAAGAAATGGCTAGTTTTCCAAGGTGTTTGCACTATGTTGTATTTCTACCAGCAATGCTGGAGCTCTGGTGTTTGTACATCCTCTCCAACATTTGGTCCTATATATATATATCCTATATAATAAAAGCCTAATATGCTAAGCGTCCAACTGTTCGACCATTCGACCATTCAACCAGTCATTATGATGCGCACTGACCACCAGGGGGAAGATGCTCTGACTGGTAGGTTAGCTTGCCGCTGGGGTCTGGACAATTGGGACTGGGCAAGACAGACCGGACATGCCCTGGAGTCCTCCCACAATCCCTCCCTGGCCCCGATCGTGGGTTCCTCTGCCTGGCCTGCACCCTCTCACAATCCAGAACCCCTCAGGGGATGTTGGAGAGCCAGTTTCAGCCTGATCACTGTAGACCAGGCTGAGGGACCCCACCAGTGTATGAATCTATGCACTGGGCCTCTAGTCTATCTACCTCTACCTCTACCTCTACCTCTACCTCTACCTCTACCTCTACCTCTACCTCTACCTCTATCTCTATCTCTATCTCTATCTCTATCTCTATCTCTATCTCTATCTCTATCTCTATCTCTATATCTATCTATCTATATCTATCTATATCTAATCTCTCTCTCTCTCTCTCTCTCTCTCTCTCTCTCTCTCTCTATATATATATATATATATATCCTAATATATAAAAACCCAGGGTCTGTAAAGATCAAAGGCTCAACTGAACACTGGAAGTCAGTCCTGCAGTCAGTGTTGGGTTGCCGTGGTGACCCAGCACAGAATACCACTGCTGTAGGTGTGGTGACCCAGCACTGACTGCAGAGGGTGCTGTGGATCAGGCCTGGAGAGAAGCCTGGTCTGAACCACAGCCTCCGTGGCAGCTGTTGATCAGCCCTTGCCTCTCTCTTTCTCTCCAGGCTTTGCCAGCAGCTGTGCCTTTCTTTCTCTTTGGGCCTCTGCAGGGGCTGCTGATCAGCCCTGCCTCTCTGATCAGGCACAGAGATAGGCCCAGAGATACTGACTGGCATAGAAACCAACCAATCAGAACCTAATCTGGGTGAACTGCAAAGGCAGAACCTAAGGTGGAGGCTGAGGAGGGGTTTTAAGGGCAACAGCTGTTTGATGTAAGGTGTAAGAAAGCGGTTCAATTTTTTAATGACCAGCTTGGCAGTATAATGCATATGGCTGGCTATCAGTCCAGATATAGGGATTATGTATTTTTGTCTGCCAAGAGAATATCCTCCTGCTGAAAAAGGCTTTTCCCCCCCATTTAAGCAATCCTATCCTATATAATCTATCTATACTACTAAAAGGGTAATACGCTAATTAGACCAGGTCAACCGGCCATCTTCCGGATACCCGACTTCCTTCCAGACAAAGCCATGGTGGTGGGGGCTGAGGCAGAGGCAGTTAGGGGCAATCAGGCCAGCAGAGGAGGGCCATTGGGGGCGAGATCAGGCCAGCAGGGGAGGGCAGTTAGGGGTGATCAGGCAGGCAGAGACAATTGGGAGTGAGATCAGGCTGGCAGGGGAGAGCAGTTGGGGGCAACATCAGGCCAGCATGGGAGGACCGTTGGGGGCGAGATCAGGATGGCAGGAGAGGGCAGTTAGAAGTGATCAGGCCTGCAGGGGAGGGCAATTGGTGGCTACCAGGCCAGCAGGGGAGGGCCTTTGGGGGCGAGATCAGGCTGGCAGGGGAGGGCAGTTGGTGGCTACCAGGCCGGCAGGGGAAGGCAGTTGGGGCGAGATCAGGCCGGCAGGGGAGGGCCATTGGGGGCAAGATCAAGCCAGCAGGGGAGGGCAGTTGGGGATGAGATCAGGCCAGCAGGGGAGGGCAGTTAGGGGCAATCAGGCAGGCAGGCAGAGGCAGTTAGGGGCAATCAGGCAGGCAGGCAAAGAGGTTAGGGGCAATCAGGCAGGCAAGCAGGGGTTTAGGGGCAATCAGACAGGCAGGCAGGTGAGCAGTTAGGAGCCAGTGGTCCCAGATTGTGAGAGGGATGTCCAACTGCCGGTTTAGGCCCGATACCACAGGATTGGGCTTAAACTGACAGTCAGACATCCCCCAAGTGGTCCCCGATTGGAGAGGGTGCAGGCTTGGTTGAGGGGACCCCCCCCCCCCCCGTGCATGAATTTCATGCACCGGGCCACTAGTATATATATATATTTTAACTACACTAGTGTGAGTATAGTGATATCTTGTGGTTTGATTTGTATATATCCATGATATCTAATAATGTTGAACACTTTTCATGTGCTTATTGGCAATTTGTATGTTCTTTTATAAAATGTTTGCTCAAATCTTTTGCCTATTTTAAAAATGGCTTTCTCTCTGTTTATTCATTGGGCAGATACATGTATTATGAGTGTTTTCTCCCAGTCTGTGAATTACCTATTTATTTTAATGATGAACTTTAATAAACAGAAATTTTAAAATCTTGTTGGGTGTCCAGTTTATCAATTTTTTAACAATTGCTGCTTTTGTGTTTTTTCAAAATCACTTTTTCTTTGAGTTTACTTCATGAGCAGCTAAAATTAATCCTAGCTGATATGGTTTTTTAATAGTAACAAAAATACTTTAATTTTCAGTTTTAAATTAATATATCTGTTTCTTATATGTGAATTTCTTTGATTTTTCTTAACCTCTTTACATCTCATTTGATAGCTAGTAGATGTGAATTCAAGTTTTAGGAATGTTTCATAAAATTAAAAAAAAAGAATTTCAAAGATTATGAAATTTGTTCAGCATATTTAATTAATCAGGTATTCCACTATTAGTGTAAATATTCAATATTTTGGAAATTTTTATATGTGATCTACTATATTGGATTATTATTCTTTTTCTATAATATAAATGCTAAGTAGGTTGCCAATATAAACTCTCTGATAATGGTGTGTGTGTGTGTGTGTGTGTGTGTGTGTGTGTCTTTGTATTTGAAGTGTGTGTATGTGAAATGAAAAAATCCACTGAAGAGGAGCTATTCAAATAATGAATATAGTATTTTTATACAATGGAAAAACAACTCAGATAATCTAAAATTATGTTCTTTAAATAAGAAAAGCAAATGATAAGAGAGTTGTGCTCAATTAAATATTAGGCATAAGAAATCTGTTTATATGATAAAAATAGAAGCCATGGTATTTAGCAGGATAATTTTCCCCATTGATTTAATATTCAACACACTTGTACTGAAGTGGGAGGCACTTATAGAGGCAGTAAGATATCTTTACGTTAAGCACTGAAGAAGGCTGGTAAGAAGCTAGTGAAATAGATTTCAAAATGAAACACTTAGAACCCTGTCCTTTAAAATTTTATCTAACCACCAGATTTTAATTTCAAAGTGACATCTATGGATGATTAAAATATATACATAAAATATATTTTCTCTATGTCTCAATTTCTGTAATGAATTTCTTTCAGAGTTTTAAAAAGTATTCTTTAATGAATAGTTTATTTATACACATTTTTTTCTGCTCCCTAATATTATTATTTAACTTGAACTTATCTGCCTATCTTGCGTGAGTTCAAGTCCTGGCTTTACTGTGTATCATCTTTGTGCATATAAACAATTACATAAGTGTTGTGAAAAGTATATAAAATTATGCATGTATCTAGCTTTAAATAGCATTTGGACATTTGGTAAGCATTAAATAAATACTGACCATGTTTACTAATATGGTTTATGCATCCATATATATATCTTAGTCTGCTTGAACTGCCATAACAAAATGCTATAGACTGGGTGTTTTAAAACATAGAAATTTACTCTTTACAGTTCCAGAGACTGGGAAGTCCCAGATCAAGATGCCAGCTCTTTGGTTTCTGTCGAAAGCTCTCTTCCTCTTGCAGATGGCTATCTCCTCACTGTGCCCTCACCTAGTAGAGAGAGAAAGAGCGTTTTCTCTCCCTTTTTTTAGAAAAAAAAAATGTTTTTATTGATTTGAGAGAGAGAGGACAGGAGAAGGAAGGAGAGAGAGAAAAATGGAAGTGATAAAGAAACATTGATCAGTTGCCTCCCTTACCCATGACCGGGGCATATGCCCTGACTGGGAATGGAACCAAAGATCTTCCATACAGGGGACATTGTTCAGCCAACTGAGCCACACTGGTCAGGGCTTCTCTCTCTTCTTTTAAGCCCACAGTCCTATCTGGTCAGGTCCCCACCCTTATGACATCATTTAACTTTACCTCCTAAAGACCTTACCTCCAGATTCATCACATTGAGAGTTAGAGCTACACAATTCAGTTCAGAGAAACATATTTATAATGACTGTCAATTGGCTTATTAGTTATGTATTCTTTACTTCCACTTTTCTGCTGAATCTGGTAATCTGTGATGCTGATCCAGAGTGCTCCATCTATCTGACTGCAGTAATAGGTTTATTTGAAATACTAGAGGCCAGGTGCATGAATTTGTGCATGGGTGGTGTCTGGCTTCCCCCTCCCCCCCAATCTGGGCCAATCGGGCTGGCCAGCCAGGGGGAGGGACTGCAGGAGGTTGGCTGGCCGGCCCTGCCCCCGATCGGGGTGGGGGGGCCCAATCAGGGGCAGGGCTGGCCAGGGGGAGGGTCCATAGGAAGTTGGTGGGCTGGCCCTGCCCCCTGGTCAAACTCCTGGTTGAGGGGACAATTTGCATATTACCCTCTTATTATATAGGATGATCTAAAATAGATAAATCTGAGTCTTCTGTGGATTTATTTTATTTCTAAAAATTATTTTTTAAACTGATATTCAAGCTTTAAAGATAAAGTAGGTATTGCACCACCACTTTATGGTGTTGTCCATCTTCAAAGGAGTGCTACACAGATAACTAGGTAGCTAGATAGGAATAGAAATGGAGGAGAAAAACAGGGAGATAAGGGGATCCTATTCCCCTGTGTCCTCTGAGATTTGCCATCCTGTTCCATGCTTCCATGTTTCTGGATCTATTTTGTTCATCAGTTTATTTTGTTCATTAGATTCCACATATAAGTGATACTTGTCTTTCTCTGATTGGCTTATTTTACTTAGCATAATACTCTCCAGGTCCCTCTATGCTATCTAAAAGGGTAAGAGGTCCTTCTTTTTTATAGATGCATAGTATTCCATTGTGATAATTTTTTAAATGTAATATTGAGTTAGTCCTATGAAACAGTAACACATTGTATATAGTTAACCTTAATACAATTTATTTGTAGGACAAAAATTATCCTAAGCATTGCCTGATTATACAACTAAATTTATCTTACATCTTGAACATACTTCTGCTTATTATAAAGAAAATTATTTGATAAACATTTACTAAATAAATTAACTCTTTTGTGTAATAAACATATTAAAGCTTAATATCATTAATTAAATAGTAAATCATAGTTTCTTGTATAAATGAAAATCAATCACTGAAGAAAAAAAGTCATTGTAAATTTCAGATTAATGTTTATAAGAAAAAATACCAAGTTTGGAATCTCATAGGCTTGAACTTGTGATTAAAACACACTTGGCATACTTATATACTCATACAAGCCAAATGGTATGAGATTATTATCTGATACAGATAACTTGGAAAATCTTGACATTTCCCATTTCTTGAAATATCTACTGGGATTCTGACTATTATGGCAGAATATGAAGAACATGACATTCATAGTAGCTGACAAAGTTAAGTTTTCTTTGTTAAGTTGCAAGAAAAATTACTTAGCAGAAGAAGACTTACAATGAATCAGACTGAGTGTCTTGAAATGTTGTTAGCAAGTAATGGCTTATTGGATCTCATTCAATACCTCTTCACTGTCACATTGTTCAATGGAATATGTCTGTATTTGCATGGAACTGGCACATATTCAACACATCCTTGTTAATCTGTTAAGAAATATAATGGTTTTGTATTACAAGGAAGCCAGGAACCTTACATTTTAGGACCTACATTTCAAGATTGTCACACTTCCTGGAATTAGTTCATTGACTTTTCCATATCTCTTTTGTCTTTATTGCATTAGGAAGATACAGTTGTAGAAATTTTTTGCTGATTATACACAGGGGAATAGAGATATACCAAAAATATTTATAACTGTACTTTAAAACTCTAAATCTCATTTATCTTTAAATCTGAAATTAATCTTTCCTACTCTCCAAATCTTTATCTGATTTACAATAATTTGTCTTTGTTCTGCGATCTTGTATTATTTCTGTTAATCATTTAGTACTCATTGTTGAGACTAGTAGGGGTGGCAATAAAATCACACCTCTACCCTACTCAAATTCTGAAGCAATCCTCTCTAATAATAGACAAATATGCAAATTGACCATACCTCTGACACGCCCACAAGCCATGCCCACCATCCAATCAGAGCGAGTATGCAAATTAACCAAAACCAAGATGGCTACAGCCACAGAGAGCAAGGTTTCCTAGGTAACAGAGGAAGCCAAGCTTTCCACCTGCCCTTGCCAGGCCTAAGCCTCCACTCAAGCTACAAAGTTTCAATTATAGAAGGTAAACAAATTCAAACAAATGGCGGCAGAATGGAGCTTGAGAGAGCAGGCCAGGGTTGCCGCCGGCAACAGGGGAAGCAAAGCTTTCTGCACACCCTGGCCGGGCCCACCCGCTTAAGGCAACAAAGTTTCAATTATAACCCCAACACAAATGGCTGCAGGCCTCAGAGGGAGCCCCAGGCTTGGCTCTGCTCCAGGCTACAAAGTTTCAATTGTAGAAGGAAAATAAATTCTAGATACCAGGGCCTCCGCTTGCGTTGCCATGGGGCATGGCCCACCTGCAAACCACCACAGGCCCCTCACTCAGGCCGCCCCATGCTCCAAGGGAACCCCACCCTGATCAGGGACACCCTTCAGGGCAAACCAGCTGGCCCCCACCCCTGTACCAGGCCTCTATCCTATCTAATAAAAGAGTACTATGCAGATTGATCATCACTGCAACACACAATATAGCTGCCCCCATGTGGTCAAAGATCCTGCCCCCATGTGGACACAAGATGGCCACCACAAGATGGCCAGCAGGAGAGGGCAGTTGGGAGGCACCCGGCCTGCAAGGGAGGGCAGTTGAGAAGGACCAGGCCTGCAAGGGAGGGCAGTTGGAGGTGATCAACCCTGCAGGAGAGGGCAGTTAGGGCTGACCAGGCTGGCAGAGGAGGGAAGTTGGGGGCAAACAGGCTGGCAGCAGAGTGGTTAGGGGGTGATCAGGCTGGCAGGCAGAAGTGGTTAGGGGCAATCAGGCATGCAGGCAGGCAGGCAGGCAAGCAGTTGGGAGCCAGCAGTCCTGGATTGTGAGAGGAATGTCTGACTGCCCGTTTAGGCCCGATCCCAGGGATCGGGCAAAAACGGGCAGTCGGACATCCCTTGAGGGGTCCCATATTGGCGAGGGTACAGGCTGGGCTGAGGGACAACCCCCCTCTGTGCACGAATTTCGTGCACCGGGCCTCTAGTTAAAATATAAGACAAATGGGGGCAAACAGGAGATAAAAAAAAAAAAAAGCTTCATTACTGATAAATTTGATATAGGTAAATGTGGCTTATATCTTATGGGCAAATGAGTTTACTCATAGTGTTCTCCAGCAAGTGGCTGGACTAAACATGCCAATGTGTTTTTGCCAGTTCATAGATCTTCTGTGAGGGTGGGGTAAGTGAAGAGGTAAAATGAGAGTGGAGCTCCTGCCCCATATAAATAAATATCATGTGTGTGAAGAAGAGTTCAACTCCCCTAACATTCTAGCTGTTCTTGTTCTTCAAATTCACTGGGTTTAGCTAGTAAGGATGTGTATTACCACTAATGTGACTGTTCCCTTGAGAAAAAATGTCATCAGTTTACTAAGACAGTCTTGCTTCTACTTTCATAAAGCCACTTTTATACACACTAGCCTTCTTTGGGTATTTTTCTGGGACTGCTGATGGACAATATGATTTTGCTGCCACAAAGTTCTGAAATTGCACACAAAAATTCAATATTAAATTAAAATTTAGATCACATTTACATAAGCACTGAAAATTCATTTCCAAGTTTATTTCCCTTTTCATATTGTCTTCAGCCATATTGTTCCAACATAGCATATCAGGAGTTCATGACAACACCAAAGACAGCATCTATATACAGACAGTCTTTGGGTTACATCAGACTCAGCGTACATCATTTCGTGATTATGTCGCCATCTCCCATTTATTAATAAAAAAATGTTCCATCATTTTGACGTATGTACATATGTGCTTTATGTTTTTTATTATTTACTAGAGGCCTGGTGCATGAAATTTGTGCACAGGTGTGTGTGGGGGGTGTCCCTCAGCCAAGCCTGCATCCTCTCCAATCTGGGACCCCTCTAGGGATGTCCGACTGCCCGTTTAGGCCCGATCCCAAAGGATGTAGAAATAGATGCTCAAAATAGTCTACAAATCTCAGTTCCTATAAATTTACCAAAGGGATCGGGCCTAAACGGGCAGTCGGACATCCCTCTCACAATACAGGACTGCTGGCTCCCAACTGCTCGCCTGCCTGCCTTCCTGATTGCCCCTAACCGCTTCTGCCTGCCAGCCTGATCACTCCCTAACCACTCCCCTGCCAGCCTGATCGATGCCTAACTGCTCCCCTGCAGGCTTGATCACCCCCAACTGCCCTCCCTTGCAGGCCTGGTCCCTCCCAACTGCCCTCCCCTGCTGGCCATCTTGTGACGGCCATCTTATGTCCACATGGGGACAGCCATCTTTGACCACATGGGGGCAGCCATCTTGTGTGTTGGAGTGATGGTCAATTTGCATATTACTCTTTTATTAGATAGGATTTACCACAAGTAAAGGTCAGGAATTGTTATCTTTTTTTAAAAAATTTTTTACTGTTTCACTTCATTACTGCTGTGTATGTGCTCCATGTGAGTGACATAGGTGCTTATGTAGGTGGGTTCTGAGTTACAGCGAAAATTGCATTACATAGCACTGTAGGAACGATCTCTGACGTAACCCAAGGACCTACTCTATATAAAAGGCTAATATGCTGTCTGACTGGTTGCTATGATGCGCACTGACCACCAGGGGGCAGATGCTCAATGCAGAAGCTACCGTGATGCACACTAGCCATTTACAGAGAAATGGCACCACGGACCTGGCACCCACAAAGCAACACTCGGCTTCCCCAAAGTTGGATGCAGGCCCCCACCACCACTCTGGAGTGACACCCCACCAAATTGCAACCGACACTGCTGAGACCTCATGGCACAAAATGCAGGCTATAGACCAGCCCAGGCTGGAAACAGTCACTGAGGGCACTGGGTAATAATAATGATGTCCAATAACAATGCCTGGCTTCTTCTCCCTAGCAACTGACTAGCCTCCTTGGAATTTCTTCAGCCCAGGAACATGACTTGCTTTATAGGCAGGTGGAAACATTTTACACTTTAACCAAATGTCTGTGAAGCGTTTTCCAATGCCTCATCTCATTCGATCCTCACAGAAATCCTGGAGTAGGTAAATAGGAGACTTGGTGAAATCCTATTTTCTTTTCATTAGCCAGGAAATGGAGATTTAGAAAGTTTAGAAACTTGACCTGACTGAAAAGAAGTAGAAAATGGTGGACCTTGAAAATGACTTCAGGTTTTGTCACTGTGCATAATATAGTCAAACACTGCTGCAGTTAAATATTTTACCCTTTGTTCTCCCTGAGTGATCAACAATAATAATCTGCTTCATGTTAATATTTACTGCTGTGTTGCTAACAATTACCTGAAAGAGAAATTGGGGTGCTTCACTGGGCTGGAAAAAGTTTAGCTAAATCAGAAAGCAGGTCTAATTAAGCAAGTTTATTCTATATATATATAAAAGGCTAAGTTGACTCACACATGTGTGATACATATAAAGCTCTCACTGGTGCCAATCACACACGTGTGTTTTGATCTGTCATTGTCCATCATGAATTTGGTTGACACTTCTTTTATAGAGAAAGAGTAATAGTGATATTAAAATATTTCTTCTAATTAATTTTCTTTCAATGTGCACAAATTTGTGTACCAGGCCACTAGTTAAGATATAAAAGTAATGAAGTGTCAACATTGAAATGCCCCAAATTTCAACATGAACCCCCCTCACATTATCAGGCATTGGAAAGAAGTTGATATTCAAGGAAATTAAATTCTTTTGCAGGTTAAATTACCAAACATAAAACATAAAGAAATTGAAGTTTACTATCAAGTGTTTTTATCCCTGGATTTTAAATTTTAAATAAATGAAAATCTAAAGTTTATCCTTCTCTGCTTTTCTTTTGTATCTCAGCAAGGAGGTTTCCTGTGTTTGGGTAGATTAAGGACTTGAACAGAAGAATTCAGAAGATAATTAATTGAGTGCCAAGAGTCTAAGTGACTTACTTTTTAAATGCTTCATAGAACACACAGATATAGCTCTGGTCCCAAGCTTATTGAATTTAGAAAACTAACCATTCCTCATTCAATAAAAGTTATTCTGGGCAAAATTATATTGCCAAAAGCCATTAGAAAAACTTGGTTTTTATAGTGGAGGAGAGTAGACTAGGAACAGATTCTGCTTTCAAAGTTTAGTCTCATTAGATTTTAGTTAGTTCATACCAGAGGTCCAGAATTCATGAGTGAATTTAAATACAAGGAGAGTTCCTACACTAGAATGTGGATTTTGGCATCATACCATTATTTTACCTAGAGGGAATATGCTCAGGCTTTCTGTTTATTCATGTCAGACTGAGTCTGCAGCTATAACAAACCATCCCACAATCTCAGTGGTTTAGAAAAATATTTTTAACATGCTAGTTGCTTTAGATTGCCTGTGGGTCTGTTCAACATTTGTTTTTGTTTTCAGGATCCAGGCTGAAGGATCTTTGCTTATTTGTAACATGCTTTTCTCATAGCAGGGGAAAAAAGAGTAAGAGAGATGACCAAGAAAAGTGGTGGCTATTAAAGCTGTTGTGGAGACATGGTGACTATCACTTCTGTTCATATGCCATTGGTCAGAGCAAGTGGTGTGGCAAATCCCATTATTAATGTGACATATGTATATTCCTCAACTGGAGGCACTGCATGTCTTATGAAAAAATGATGGTATTCATAATTTGCTTACAGGAAGTGGGAATACATATTTGGGAACAATACAAGCTATTACCAACTCCTTACAAAGTTTAGATTTATAAAAGATGTCATCTAATTGCCTGGTCTTCCTAATCCATTATATACTAAACTAGAGGCCCAGTGCACGAAATTCGTGCACTCGAGGGGGGAATTTCCCTCAGCCCAGCCTGTGCCCTCTCGTAGTCCAGGAGCCCTCGGAGGAATGTCCGACTGATGGTTTAGGCATGGGGAGTGGGCCTATGCTGGCAGCTGGACATCCTTAGCTCTGCCGAGGAGGTGGGAGAGGCTCCCGCCATCACCGCTACACTCTCCAGCCGTGAGCCTGGCTTCTGGCTGAGCGGCGCTCCCCTTGTGGGACGGTACTGGCCACCAGGGGGCAGTTCCTGCATTGCGCGCCTTCCCCCTGGTGGTCAGTGAGTGTCATAGCAACCAGTCGTTTCACTGTTCAGTCGATTTTCATATTAGCCTTTTATTATATAGGATATATCTTCATTTCTTCTTTGGAAGTTCAATTTCTTCAAGGTCCTCTATATTCAATAAAATGTGAGATTGGTATAGTGTAGTAGCATCAAAAATCTCTTCTAAGATATTTTCACACATTCTTAAACCTTTGTGTATTGATTTGCTTAGGCTCCAAATTAATTAATCTATAAATGTTTGTTATACTAGTAATTTTTTTATTCATATAGGTTTGAAAAGCATGTTTTATACTGCAAATGCATCTTTTTGATATTAATGTCTAATTTAATAACATTATAGTCACAAAATGTATAATTAAGAGAGTGCTTTTTTACTGATTTCAGAGAGGAAGGGGGAGGGAGAGAGAGATAGAAACTTCAATGATGATGAGAGACTCATTGCCCCCAACTGGGGATCCAACCTGCAACCCGGGCATGAGCCCTAATCAGGAATCGAACAGTGACCTCCTGGTTCCTAGATGGATGCTCAACCACTGAGCCACGCTGGCCGAACAAGGGAGTGATTTTTGAAATTTGTTGAGTGTTTTCATAACTTGTATAGTGGATTGTGTACATAAAGCATGCACACTGAAAAAGATTGTGTACCTCTAATTTTTTGGGTGCAGAGCTCTACTTTTGTCCATTAAATACAGATTGTCAATTTTACTGTTAAAAGTTACTATATCTTCATTAATTTTTTTGGATATCCCATAAATTATTAAGAAAAACATACTGAAATATTTAATTATAATAGTCAATTCATTACATTCACCCTATAACACTATACCTACCTTATATGTGTTGCAACTGTTTTATTAAGGGTTTTTAATTTTATAATTGTTATGTCTTCCTGTTTGCTTGAATTAGATGGCACAAAGTCTCTTGGCTAGAGACTCCCTTTCCTGGCCTTCATTGCAAGCAGTTGTATACATGTACCTAAGCTCTAACTAATGGGATGGGAGCAAAAGTGAAATAACTTCTCATCACCTACATTAGAAGGAAGACAATTGTCTTCTTTCCCTTTTCATCCCTGTTTCTTCCAGTGAGACATGGACATATTGGTGACTCAGATTTATGCCTAAAAAAAGAATAACCTTCCAGGAGGTGGCCGACCAACAAGGTTTAGGAACTATGAACTCCTAATTACCTGTGGTCCATTGCTGCTACCTTTCTGGGACTGCTGTATCTCTTGCCTTATCTTTTTACATTTTTATTGTTGAAAGTATTACACATGTCACTTTTTCCCCCATTGACCTCTCCCACCCTGCCCCCGTCCCCTATCTTAGGCCTTCACCATTCTATTGTCTGTGTCCATGGGTTATGTATAAGAGTTCATTGGTTGATCTCTCCCCTCATCCCCAAACCCTCCCCTGCCTTCCCTCTGATGTTTGACAGTCTGTTGGATGCTTCTATGTCTCTGGGTCTATTTTTGTTCATCAGTTTATGTTGTTCATTAGATTCCACGTATGAATAAGATCATGTGTTACTTATCTTTCTCAGACTTACTTATTTCACTCTTGCCTTTGGATTGTCATGTGACAGAATAGCTTTGTTTGGCATTTCACTTGTTTCTGTAACTCAAGCTGTACACAAACCAAGTTTATTGGCTTAAAGTCAACCTGGTCTGATTAAGACAATCACTTCAGCTTTCTTTTCATTAGTATTTTCTTGTATATATTTCCTTAGCCTCTGATACCAAACTTTGCATTTTATTATATTTTATGTGTGTATCTTATACAGAGAATATAGGTAGCTTTTTTTTTCCTCCTCCAATCTGAGAATATCTGGCAAGTTCAGTCCATTTAATTTTATTGTGATTATTGATGATTTTGTACTTGTTTTCACAATTTTCTTTTTTGTTTTCTATTTTACCACATTTTTGCACTTCTTTGTTTCATTGCTAGTCTTTTCTAAGTATACATACACTAGAGGCCTGGTGCATGAAAATTTGTGCACTGAGTGGCAGGGGTGTCCCTCAGCCTTGCCTGCACCTTCTCATGGTCCGGGAGCCCTCGGGCACTGCCTAGAAGGCGGGAGAGGCTCCTGCCACCGCCGCTGAGCTTGCAGCCATCAGCTGGGCTTGTGGCTGAGCGGAGCTCCCTCTGTGGGAGCGCACTGATCACCAGGGGGCAGCTCCTGCATTGAGCGTCTGCCCCATGGTGATCAGTGCACATCATAGTGACTGGTCATTTCTGGTCATTCCACCATTAGGGTCAATTTGCATATTACCCTTTTATTATATAGGATATGTATATATATTTACATATATATGTATATATATTTCCTTATGTAATATAATTTAACAAATGATATTTTTATCTAATTTTAAACAACATTCCCCTAAACAATTAATTGGTCAAAGAAAAAATAAAAAGAGAAATCTAAAGATATCGTGAAACAAACAAAAATGAAAACACAAATACTAAAACTTATGGGATGCAACAAAAGTGGTTATAAAAGGAAATTTTATTGTGATAAATTACGGAAAAAGAAAATTCTCAAGTAAACAACCTTAATTTACACCTAGAGAATGAGAAAAAGAACAAACTAAGCCTAAGGTCAGCAGGAGGAAGGAAGTAACTAAGAATAGAACGGAAGTAAATGAAATAGAGAATAGAAAAATAAAATAAATAAAAGATTTGATTTTTAGGAATGAGAAAATTGAAGAAAAGAGTCAAGTAGATAAAAATCAGAAGTGAAAGATGAAGCTTTACAACTGACACTATAGAAATACAGAGATCATAGAGTAACATAAATAATTATAAACCAACAAAGTGGATAATTCAAAGAAATGGATAAATTCTTAGAAATATACAACCTATCAAGACTAAACCATTAAGAAATTGAAAATCTGAACAGACCAATAATGAGTAAGCAGACTGAATCAGTAATCAAAAACCTCCCAACAAACAAAATTCCAGGAGCTCATGGCTTCACTGGTGAACCAACTATTTAAAGAATTAATACCAATTCCTTTCAAACTTTTCCAAAAATTTTGAAGAAGAGGAAAAGTTTTCAAACTCATTTTATAAGGCCAGTACTACCACATTCTATTTCCTTAATCTTTTCTCACATATTTATTTTTGTTCTTTTGGCAAAACCATATTTTCCAAAGATGGCCACTACAATATATCTCATCCCACATGTCCTTATGCAATGTGACCTTGCCACTACCTCATTAAGAAATGAGTCTATCTCTCCACCTCATAAATCTGGATGGATATTATAACTGCTTAGCCCAATATCTTACAGTGGAAATTACACTCTTTCAATTCTGAGCAAGCCCCTTGAATGTTCTGGAAGAGTTCCACTTGCTACTTCTTGGAATTAAATTCGTTAGCAATTTTAAGCATAAGTGTGTTCCAGCCAATGTTTTGGATATTTTATACCAAAGAAAAATTATTTGTTTTCTTGAAATTTAAGTGGGTGTCCTGTATTTATATTTACTGAATATGGCAACCATACTTGGAAGCCAATATATGTACCAGGAGTGTGATTCACTTGAAACTACCATGCTTGGGAAGCCCAAACTAAGTGAGGAGGCCTTGGAGGATGAGACACCAGGTGGCGAGAAAGAAAAACCAAGGAGCATTGAGACACCAATCATATAAGGAAAGAAGACATCTTGGAAGTAGTTCCTCCTGCCCCAACAATTCCAACTGATCCCAAGTAGAGCAGAGATGAGCCAGCCAGCTAAGACTCTCAAATTCCTGATGCACAAAAATTGTTACAAAAAAAATAAAATAGTTTATATCAAGCCAGAAACATTTGGGGTTGTTGTTATGCAATAATTGATGATTAAAATAAATCTGTATTTGAAAACAAACAAAATCCTGATGTCTTTGTAGGTCTAAATTTGTAATTCTACTGATTTTTTCTGGTTTTGCTCATATTCCTTAATGAACTCATATGTGATTGCTTTTAACAGGTGAGAATCCTAAGCACCAGAATTAAAACTATTCTCTGTAAGGGAAAAGGGAATTGCATTTGTTTTACTGGAAGTAGGTCCCAGATGTAATGCAGGTTTCTCAATTTTAGCTCCCCCATCTAACCATAGATCCAAAGTTTAGTACTGTGTTTGGAGAATAATATGGGCAACCCTACCTTTCACCTTCACTTATCAATAACCACTTTCTATTCAGGTTTCAGATCATGAGTTTTATTTTGCTTTGTTTGTACAAAGAGGTTGCAAATTGGAGATTTCTCTCAGTTCCTATAAATTTAACAATGTATTAAAAAGTATGTTTTATCTAGAAGTGTTTTTTTTTCTAGAGAACCTCTCAGCTATCTACCTGCCATATTGCGTGATTTTCTTCTGTTATTTCATTGGTAATTTAAAAATGGCCCATTGAGAGAAAAATTTATGTTTTAAGGTCCTAAAGGGGCTACACCACTTCCTTGGAAGACCTCGAATCCGTGGCTGTGAAAGAGCCCTAATTCTATAGGAGCATCAGTAACCCTCTCCAGCTAAGACCCAGCATGATAAGACATCTGGGAAGAATTTTATTTCTTCAGGCTTTTTATTTAAAAAGAACAAGATGGTTCAATTTGAGGCTTTATTCATTTGGATTTTGATGTCTTTAATTTATACTAGGATTTAATCTTTGTATTTTAATTTCTTCCATGGAATATAAAAATAAGAGGAAATTTCTTTCAGATTTTGAAATCTCTGCTATTATTATTAGACTATCCCAATTTGACATTTGATCCTTTTTGTAGACTCTGAGAGAATTTATGCACAATATGAGTGGATATAATTTGAAATGGGAAATAGAAGTTAGAGTGCACTGTTGCCTTTAGGTATAAAATGACCTTGGAGTTAATTCTTAATGGAATTCGAAATGACCAATCCTCCAAGGTAATTATCTGGTTTGTACACAAGGAGAAAACGAGCTGATTCAACTTGAGGTGGTCCTGTGCCTTCTGTTTGGACAGTGTGCAGTTTTATACAGTTATATAATAATTCCCAGTTTTACAATTTTACTATTCACATGAATTACTAGACTGTTAAAAGTATTTTGTACCACAGATCATTTCTCTGATTAAATAAAAAAGAGTAGTTGTCAGGCTAGTAGATCATTATATGAAATTTTACAAGTAGACTTTTTAAGTTTGATTTGTAAGTTTGATTGTGGGACTTTTAGATACATTTTATGAGTTAAGTTTTAAAAATTTCTGGAGCTACAAATGAATATTTTTTATTCCTTGTCATAAAAAGTAGTCTGCAAATAACCCTGTGCATTTCATATTTGTTAGTATTAGCTCTAAATTTTTCATTTTTGAGGGGTCAGTCATAGTTCTAAAATTTTCTCAACCAATTTAATTAATTAGTATTTTAAGTCATTTTAGAAACTTTAAGAAACAGAATCTGCACTATTCACCAATGATCCCAGGAAGGTACTAAAAGAAGTAAAAGTTGGTAAGGGAAGAAGTGGCCTCATGAAAAAAAAGAAACAAATTGTCATGTTTCTCTTTTAATCACCATCAAAGGGAACATGATCTTAATGTTTAAAATGAATGGATTAAGAGAACCAATAGCTAAAGAAGATTACAGGGAAATGTTTCTTCCCTATTCTTGGTAATTCCTTGTATGTGGAGGCATTCTAGTAGTGAAACATCTTAGCTTCTTTGATACTCCCCTTTCTCTCAATTCTCCCCACAAATGTGGAGTGAGTTATTACATTAGAGCCCTTGAAAAGAGAAAATGCTGATGCTGCTGGTCTAGGAACCTCACTTTGAGAACCACCGCTGTAATATAACTCTGCCCAAAGAGAACACATTCTGCTCTGCTTCTCCATCTAACAATTAAGTGGTGGCAGCTTCTGCCTCCATGGTGAGGCCAGCACGGGGGTCACTTCTAACAAAGTTAGTAAATCTGTAAATCTGTTCAATTCTGGGTCGATATAAGTAAGCCTCCTTTACCGCAGATAGCTCCCTAACTTTGGTCTTTTATCTGCCTTAACCTCTTGTCTGTTTTAACTTGGTCAGAATTTGAGTTGGGAAGAAGGGTGCTATTATTGTATCTTCTCAAAATCTCTAAATGAAAATATATGGTCTCCTGAAGTCAATTAGCATGTATTTTGGTCTGCCTACTTGGATTGCAGGAATTTAAAAAGAAAAAGCATATGTTCTCTTTGTAAAGTCAGTATGCAATCCAGGGCTGCCCTTTGTCCACTTGAACCCAGTATAGATTACTAGTAAATAAAAAAGACTTTATATATAAGTATTGTCAGCTCCTATATTTCATGGTTAGAATTTTAGACATTCCCTCAAACATATGAAGAACCTGATCTATAGAGTGGACTACCAGCGATCTCTTTTAAAGGGCTGATGCTGCTGAAATCATTAGAATGGGACTTTTGGGAACGATGCCCATGGCCCAGTGACTAAGCCATCTTGATATATGCTATCCCAGGAAGTTAATTTTTCAAGTTTGATTAATCATTGACGTTATTCCTTCAAGGTTTTCTGTCTCATGCTGGGCGAATTACAGTCCAGTGACTACTCCTAGCAGCTAGCCAGCTGGTGATAATTGCTGTTAATTTCCTGGTATTTGGCAACTAACTGTTCCCTGACAATTGGTGGGAGATAATACAAGAAAATGTCAGAAGGGAATTATTAAAAATCACATTTATTTTTCTAGTTGGTTATAAAATGACTAGAGGCCCTGCGGGATCAGGCCAAAACCGGCTCTCAACATCCCCAAGGGGTCCTGGATTGCAATAGGGTGCAGGCCAGGCCGGGGGACCCCACTGGTGCATGATTGGAGCCAGGGAGGGATGCAGGAGGTTGGCCAACTGGGGAGGGGCTGTGGGAGGGCTCTAGGGCATGTCCGGCCCATCTTGCTCAGTCCCCATCAGCCAGACCCCAGCAGCAAGCCAACCTACTGGTCAGAGCATCTGCCTCCTGGTGGTCAGTGCACATCATAGCAACTGGTCGACCAGTCTACTGTTTGCCCCCTGGTGGTTAGTGCATGTCATAGCGAGCAGTTGAGTGGCCTTAGCATATCATTAGCATATTATGCTTTGATTGGTTGAACAGATGAACAGACGACCAGACACTTAGCATATTAGGCTTGTATTATATAGGATACATGTTTATAGTTCAAAGTTAAAAATATGGAAAATATAAAGAAAATATAAGAAAATTTGGCTCAGTGGATAGCGCGTTGGCCTGCGAACTGGGGAGTCCCAGGTTTGATTCCAGTAAGGGGCATATGCCTTGATTGCGGGCACGTCCCCGGTGGGGAGTGTGCAGGAGGCAGCTATTGATGTTTCTCTCTCATCAATGTTTCTAACTCTCTATGCCTCTCCCTTCCTCTCTGTAAACAATAATAAAATATATATTAAAAAAAAAAAAAAGAATTTAAGCATAACCTTTCTATTCAGAGAAACTAATTTGCATAATTTTAGTAAATATTTGTTTTGTATGTCATCTATGTATTCTTACATATACTGATAGGTACATGTACACCACATCACCACTACCACCACCACCACTTCTACTAAGAAAATTTGGCATCATTTCTGTTTTCTCAGCTCTGAGTTCCACTTTTCTTTTCGATTTAGAAATCTATCTTCAGCATTTCTTATCTCTAGTTTTCAGAAGGGTAATTTTCTCATGGCTACACAATATTCTATCAGATGGTTGTGAAGTATATTGGTTTAAAAATTAACTAGGAGTCATAAAGATAAATAAATAAATAAATAAATAAATAAATAAACAAATAAATAAATAAATAAAATAACCGGGAGCCAAAAAGTCCATTAAACAGGAAATTAATTCTGAAGTTCATTGTAGAACACAGGAAGGGTGATTCTCAAAAGCAGTCAGACAATATAATTTTACTTGATGACCATAGCCTGATGAGGACCTAGGCAGTCAAAGAAACAAATCTAGTGTTATAGGATATATGCTATGTTTTTGCTACATATATGTTAATCATCAAAAACCCATATATTTTCTACCCTTAAGTGCTAATTAAGGTATAATGCTCGCTGATTCACCCGACAGAGGCTCTTCTGATGCTTAAAAAAGATTGGTACTTGTTATTACTCAGGGTTCTCTAGTGAAGCAGAACAAATAAGATCTATCAAGAAATATACAGTACATAAGAGGAGATTTATTATGAGAATTGGCCCAAGTGGTTATAGAAGCTGAGAAGTCCCACCATCTGCCATTTGCAAGCTAGAGAACTGGGAAAGTGAGAGGTATAATTCAGACCTCGTACGAAGCCCCGATAACCAGGAGCTCCCATGTACAAGGGCAGGAGAGATAGATGTCAAAGTCCAAAAGAGAGAGAATTCTCCTTTCCTTTTCCTTCTTTCTCATTTGGGCCTCCAACGGATTGGATAATGCCATGTACATTGGTGAGGTTGGATATGTTTTACTCAGGTTATTACTGAATTAAATGTTAATCTCTTCTGGAAACACCCTCACAGACACACATGGAAATCAAGTTTTACCAGATATCTGGGTATCTCTTAGGCCAGTGGTTGGCAAACTCATTAGTCAACAGAGCCAAATATCAACAGTACAACGATTGAAATCTCTTTTGAGAGCCCAATTTTTTAAACTTAAACTTCTTCTAACGCCACTTCTTCAAAATAGACTCGCCCAGGCCATGGTATTTTGTGGAAGAGCCACACTCAAGGAGTCAAAGAGCAAAATGTGGTTCGCGAGCCGCAGTTTGCCGACCACAGTTTTAGGCCAATCAAGTTGACACATAAAATTAACCAATGCAGTACTCCTTGGTGAGTATGCATTGGGTACTCTTTGGGTGCTAATTCTTTTAAAAAATATATATGTTTTTATTGATTTTTAGAGAGAGAAGAAAGGAGAGGGAGATAGAAACATCATGAGAAAGCAACATCATCAATTGGCTGCCTCCTGCATGCCCTCTGGCCAGAATCCAACCATGACCTCCTGATTCATAGGTCCACACTCAACCATTGAGCCACACCAGCTGGGCTGGGTGTAGATTCTTTAGAAGCTTAGCACAAGCATTTCTTCAGAGTTTTACCAACAAGCCTATCTACTGCCCTAAAGCACATAAGGATGGAATTTATCCTGTGTTTCAAACTTATTTTCATCTGTGAGAAATATCTTCTTTTATTTTCAAGCTCTTTGAAAACATAATATTTTTAATAAGATGGGCTAACTAAAATATGAAAAAGCACTGTCTTCCAATAGTTTTGGGTTTGGTGCACAACATCTCTTAAGACAAGGAAGTTTCAAGTTCCTCAATACCTGCTTGGATTGGAGTGAAAGGGAATTATATAGAGTTTAATATATTTTTTAATACATGAATGTATGCATGAATGAATGAATGAATGAGAGGTTACTAAATTATGACTGTCAAGCATTTTTATAGTGTGTTATAGTTTAAAAATCATACCTATTGTGTTATTTTAGTTTAAAACTTCTCTAAGTTATACAAATAATTATTCCTATGTTTAGAGGAGAAATAGATGCTCAAAATAGTCTTGAAATGCCCAGGGTCACACTTATAGAAAATATCAAGTGCATGTAGTTTTGATACTAGGGTAAGTGTTCATTTTGCCAAACACAACTCATCTCATATAATGGAGTAAGCACTAGAGAAAGAAGAAATAGTACAAGAGTCTAAGGAAATTGAATTTATAAAAATCTATTCAGAGAATGGAGACTCATGACTCAGGAATGAAGATAACAGCTCTATACTTTCCTAACTAATACACATGGGACTTGTTGCATCAAGGTTGACACTAGGGAAAATTCATGCTGTGTGAAATAAGGATGAAAGAACATTTGGAAATCAAAAGAAAGTCACACAGATAGATAGTTTAGAGAAGTGAGGTAAGGAGGAGAGTAGCGTAATAATCAGCTCTACTGGAGTTCTAAAATCAGTAAGCATGTTCTGTTATAGGAAATAATAGATTTCTGGGAAAAACAATGTACCAATGTAATAACATTCCCTGAGTTCCATTGATTCCAAGAATCCAACAGTGTTCTTAGAAAGTAGTGCTGGTTGGTTGTGGACTCCCTACTGAGGGCTGTAGATCTGTGATCCACTGAGAGATGTGCTCATTGAGTATGGGATGTAACAGACAGCCTGCCCTTACCCCGCCTAATCTGCTGGATGCTAGTTGTTGCTACTAATTTATGAGGAGGTAAATTATATTTTTGGAAGAGGGTTTCCCAGATTCTTCGAGAACTTAGCAAAGTGGTTTTGAACAGAAAAATGAAGTACTGAAAGGGAATATTTTCAAGTGAATTCAAATATTACAAGTGGTACTGGAAAAGGGAGTCTGAGTCATAACATCAAAAGCCTGAACCCTTAACTATGAAATTAGCTTACTTCACAAGAACCAAGAAGAATGTATTTGCTTTTTGCCTGAAAATGATATGACTTGAATACTGTCTAGTAGTAATCTTAAATTACTTAGAAGAGGCTAAGGAATAAAATCCATGATCTCAGAGGTCTATCATATACCTATTTTCAGCATATGGGTAATAAATGTGAGGTGATTGCATAAGTTGGTAATGTTTAATGTCACTGAGGTCCTAAGGAGTTGCTGGAATACATTCACAAAGGAAATAAGCAATTGGAACTAGTGAAAATAGACACACAAATCATGAGAGCAGGAACCAACATCAGGAAGACATATTCTAATATATGCTGGATCCCTGAATGCATTGGGGCTATAACTGATAATGGATATGTGCATATATTCTCCTAATGCCAGTATACATTTTAAATATCCACTCATCTTCATGGTGTAAGGATCCTCTTGCATAAAACAACATCAACAAAACAAAAATGAAACAATATAAAATAAGCCTTGACTTTTTCCATACTGAGAGTATAGATCTAGGTTAGATAGTGATGAGTGATGAATTGAGGAAGCAGGAGGCATCAGAGGTCAAATTGTAATGAAGTGAGAGAGGGAGTGGAACCTTTGGCCCTTGAGAAAGGATTCTTTTAAAGGAAAGACAGATTCTGAACCTCAAAGGAGAGCAGTGGTTTTGGCTATAATTGGGAGCTGGAAGAAAAGTGAGACTAGCTCTGTTTTTCCATTTTCCTCAAGGCAAGAAATTTTGTGAATATTCTGGTGGAATTTATCAGCTGGAAGATAAATGAAAGTCTCCAAGGAGCTGCTATATACTGACCAGGTATCTTTTTAGCAGATAATTTCTGGCTTGTTAAAACTGGTTATTATAAATAAACCTACATTTATAGATTTATGAGACACAGCTGTACTGAAGAATAGAAGCGCTCATATAATCTTTGCAGCTATCTAGCTAGTAAGGGATAAAAATCTGAAGGACCACAAACTAAATAGCTTCCCTGTAAAGTTTGTAACAGTCATTGCTAGTGCTGGTCACTCCCAATAAACTGTAGAGTGGAAGCAATTTTAGGAAGGTGATTCTGATAGGTTTAGGGCAGTGGTCAGCAAACTGCAGCTTGCGAGCCACATGCGGCTCGTTGGCCCCTTGAGTGTGGCTCTTCCACAAAATACTACGGCCTGGGCGAGTCTATTTTGAAGAAGTGGCGTTAGAAGAAGTTTAAGTTTAAAAAATTTGGCTCTCAAAAGAGATTTCAATCGTTGTACTGTTGATATTTGGCTCTGTTGACTAATGAGTTTGCCGACCACTGGTTAGGGCATCCAGATTTGATTTAGCATTGAGTGTGGCTCCAGCTTGGTGCTGGATAAGATTTGTTCTTTGTAAGTCTGATTGAGAATAGAGCCTTTTGGAAGAGAGCAGTAAATATAACTTGATATAAGATAGACTGAGGTCCTACAACCAGGTTTGTGGGATTAATGAGCTAATGAAATCTAAGTCTCTATGACTCAGTATTAAAATGACTTCAACGTAGAAACTGTTTTTGAAAAGATAAAAGGGAAGAAGTGCTGAAGTAACATCATTATCATGTCCGAGTCAAATACAAATGCTGCTTCTTTATAAATCTTACATTTGAAGGTGACAGACGAACAGATGGAGGAAAAGGATGATGTGTTCCTGACACAAGTTACGGAACTGGCACAGAGGCAAAACGAGGGGCTTTCTGGACATCTGCTGGAAGCCTGAGTTGGCTAGAATCAGAGTAAAACAAGTTCTTGACTTGTATTACTGATTACGTCATGTCCCAAAAGACAAGAACAGAAACTGCTATTCTAACTTTGACCTTATCCTCAAAAGAATTGGTGCAATAGAAAGGAAAGTGGGGGGGCGGGAGAGGGGGAACCATTCTGGAAGTTAGTGTAGCCATGAAGAAAAGACTGGGTTTAAAATGACCTATAGTCTACTGTGAAAGCCAGTTTCCTAAAGGTAAGGGGAAGGATAGGCTCCCTTACAGCAAACAGGGCTTCCCAATGGGAGAGAGTTGTGAATGTATGAGTTTTCAATTAAAACCATGCACATTATCTCAGAGGATTAAGGGTTAGGACTCTGGGCTCAGTGTGGCTAAGCTGGACTCTCTGCTCAAGGCATCACAAGGCCAAAATTACTGTGTTGTCTTGGCTGGATCTTATCTGGACGTTCTGAGGAAAATTCCACTTCTAAGCTCATCCAGGTTGTTGACCAAATTTATTTCCTTGAGGTTAGAGTACTAAAGCCCCTATCTCCTTGCTGGCTTTCAGAAAGGGGCTAGTTTTTGCTCCTACAGGCTCCCTGAGTTACTTCTCATTCTTTTCATGTGGTTTCTTTCAGTAACAGCAGAAATGTCCTTCTCACAGTTTGAATCTCTCTGACTTCTTTTTCTGCGGCATCTCTCAGACTCCATATGAATACAATTTTCTGCATTTAAGGGCTCATATGATTACATTGGCTAAACATGGACCATCATGGGTAATTGCCCTTTCTTAAGGTTTGTAATTAATTATGTCTACAAAGTCTCCTATTCCTGTAAAAAGAAAGGGATTGAAAATTTGGAGATCATTTTGAACATTACATTAGAACTTTCTTGATAAGATTTGAATTGTACTAAGGGTCAAAATAAGGCATGCAAAGTACAGATTAAATTTCCCTTGAGGCCAAGTTTTTAATGAATATCTATCTATATATCTATAATTTTAATAATAGTGTCAGGAAGACTAATACCCTAAATGAGATGAGATATCAAAAAATGTTTAAAAAATACTAAAAGGACCATTACATTTATATTTTCATTAAAAATATATTTGTATATTATGCTTATGATTTATCGGGGAATTCTACTATGAAGCTTCAATTGAATTTACTTGCTCTGTCAGGCACCTATAGGAATATGTATAAAAAAAAAAAAATTGATACTCTAAACTTTTTGATGACAAGGCTTTGGGAATTTTTAGTGGAAGACTTTTGTTTTTGTTTCTATCAAGATTCTAGACTAGACAACTTTTATTTGTCAGAAATTTAGTTGTATATATATACACACACACACACACACACACACACACACACACACACACTAGGGGCCCAGTGCATGAAATTCGTGCACTGGGGAGGGGGGTCCCTCAGCCCAGCCTGCCCCCTCTCACAGTCCGGGAGCCCTCAGGGGATGTCCTACTGACAGCTGAGGCTAGAGTTTGGCCTCTGTCTGTGGGAGGCAACTGGGCTGATTAGGGGAAGGCACCAACCCTATCACTCCACTGCTGCAGCCACTGCAGCCACCAAGGTGTTTTCATTAACACAGACTCCAGTCCCTTCACCATGAAAAAATGACAACTTTCTTTAAGCATTTTCAAGATGTGTCTTTCACATTTCTTTCTTTTTTTTTTTTTTTTCCTCACCTGAGGTTATATTTCCATTGATTTTTAGAGTGTGGAAGACAGAGGGAGAGACAGAGAGAAACATCAATGTGAGAGGGACACTTTGATTGGTTGCCAACTGCATGAGCCCTGACCTGGGCCCCAGCCAGGGAGGAGCCCGCAACCTAGGTACATGCCCTTGATCAGAAACAAACCCAGACTCTGCGGTTGGCAGGCTGAGGCTCTATCCACTGAGCCAAACTGGCTAGGGCAGGATATGACATTTCTTAGCCCTCAAGCAGTGGATCTTCATTTTTTTCTCCAGGAGTGTGGTGAAAAAACCCTAGATCACCTTTTTGGATTCTTATACCCAAGTTACTAAGAATATTACCAGTGGCATACAGGGAGCTGAGCCAATGAGTGGTCAGAAAAGGTGTTTTCTCTGTAGTTCACACCAATCGCCAATCATCTCTGATTGCCAGCTCCGCCTCTGCCCAGGCCTCAAGCCTCTGGCTGAGGCTTTAGGCTGGGGCAGGGGCCCCCTCGGCTCCAATCACAGGCTCAGCCCTGCCCAGGAGCCCCCTAGCTCAGGCCCTTCCTAGGTTGCTCAGAGCCCACACGCGGCCTACCTTGGAGTGACCTGGGTGCCGAGAAAGTTCCTGGGACCCAGGCCGCTGGGCGCCTACATATGCAAATTAACCACCACCTTTGTTGGGTTAATTTGCATACTCACTCTGATTGGCTGTGGGTGTAGCAGAGGTACGGTCAATTTACATGTTTGTCTATTATTAGGTAAGATATATAAACAACTCTTGCATACCTCATTTACTTGATTTGAAAGCCTTCTTATGTTACATACAATGTTTTACACAGTTGATATCAACTTTGTCCTCTCTGATTTCAGTGAGTTGTGTTTGAGTTTCTATGCTCTGGTCTCTGTTGCCTTTGTGTGTGTTTTTTTCAGGACCAAGGTGGACACTTTCATATAAAATCGTATTTGTAACTCCTCTGGCAATTATTTCCTGGATTCTTAGCTTTGTATATTTATACCCACAATGGAACCAGCATCCTAAATCACAAGATAAAATCCTCTTACCCCAACATCACATGATCTTCTAATTCTACTAGTTAACAGAAAAGGTCCAAGGCCTGCCACAACAGCACCTAATGAATGATATAATACTGAGTCTTGTGCACAGGGAATATTTATTTTCCTTATCTTTTTCTTTAAAAAATTTTAAAGTAAAACATCAATTTATTGACTGTGCACAGTTATTCACAATTCACATTTCACTTTATCTTCTGAGAGGAAGAGCATTTATTCTTTCATTAAAAAGTTAAACTCTTAGGGCAGCAGCAGGTATGTAGAGCTTTCTTCCTATATATGGCACTATCCAATGAATGTGAAATGTTTCCGTATTAATACAAAAGAGAAAAAGAAATAAAGCAAATGATTTCTGCCACCATCCATCATCCCATCCCTGCCAATATGCTCCTTTTATTTTATAAAATGCCAAAAGGTAAACAGTTCTCACATTAGTAGTTCCATCAATCAGAAGAGTATTGTTAACATTTATTTGGCACCACTAAGTTCAGAACCTCCTTAAGGCTGTGTGACAGTTGACAAAAGGAGTCCAAGGCTGTGGTCACTTCCTCAGGAAGATGCCTTTTTGACAGCTAGGGTGGAAAATCACAAGGGTTTTCATCAGCCTGTTCAAGTTTCTAGAGCTGTTTTTCAAGTTTTGAGATGTTTACTTCATACATCATCAGAAATTTGCCATTCAAATGAAAGACGGGGATATCAAATTTATACCTCTCATACCAAGCAGAGCTTTCTAGAGGTATGATGTCCACCTCCTATAAAATGGGAATATTTTCATCAGCTACAATTTCTTGGAGCTTTAAGGGCTACCCTTTCCTTGCTTGCCAGGTTCCAGCACAGGGGCCCTGGGGACAGGTATTTAGTAACATTTTTAAGAACCCAAGCTAGCTTATGCAGGGAAGTGGAGTTTAGTGGTAGAATACAACACAAGACTAGTGATTCTCCTTATCTATATATATATAAAGAGGTAATATGCAAATTGTCCATTACGGCATCACAGTAATGACCATTCAACAGGCTGCACACGCATGGAGCACCTCCAGGTCCCCCCCGCCCCCAACCTGCTCCCGCAGGCAGTGGCAGCGGCTCCCTCCCACCTCCTGCAGAAGTGGCGTGGCTCCCTCCCACTGGCTCCTGCGGAAGCAGTGAGCGGCCTACTGAGTGCGATATAGCGCGCTGGGCCACTAGTATATCTATAATTTACTAAGCTGGCCCTCCAAACTCAGCAGATTGCAATGAATCATGTTTACCAAATGGGTGAAATGAGAACAGTGGTCCCATTTGAGCAAATGGTGGTTGCTCTTTGCCCAACATGGTTAAGACTGACCTGGGAAAGTATTATACCACATGTTACCACATGCATGAGAGGCAAAATAGCACATTGATCAGAAGGGTCCTTTGGCTTTGTAATACAACAGTCTCAAAATCTTCTTAGTAAACTAGGTGTAACTACCCCAAAGGACTCCCCTACACATGGCATAGAGCCAGTGGAGGGTTAGTGAGGGGCACAAAGAAGAAAATATGCTTGTTATCATCCTCAGATGTTGCAGACCAGAGGCAGCATGGTGGTAAGAAAATGGGTGCATGAGATCTGACACATGAATCTGAATATTGACCCAATACATGAGCTCACGCCAAAGGGTCAACAGTTCATTGTTGGTAGCTCAGGTCTCTTAACTCACCCTGTGTCTGATGTCTTTTAACATCCTACACAATTAGCTTGTCAGGGCCATTCTGGAAGCCCAATTTTAGGTAGCCCTGTGAAAGAAACGGCGCATTGGCCTATAGGGTGCAATTCTCTCTCCAAGTTATCCTTCAGGAAATAAAGCCCAGCCTGGGCTCTGAGGTGATCTCACGGGCATATGTCCTGGAGTTTCTGGGGGCTCTGTTTGACCCCAGGCATGGGATAGAATTGAAAAGTGACTGAAGGGGAGAGACAGGGAGCAGGGACCCCACAGGACCTAATCTGAGCCTGAGACTGTCCTCTTGGACAACACTGCTGCCTCTGCAGGCCCCAGGCAAAGGAGGGGCTTTGACAATTTTGAGGAAAGCTGCTCCTTCAATATCTATGGCCCCTTGAAGAGCAGAGTCTGGGCCAGGGGCTCCACTTACCTGAACCTAAGGGAGTTACTGGTCTCCCTTATGAAATTCAATAGGGCAGGAACAAACACTAAATACATTTTTGAAGAATGAATGGATTGGAACTTAATAGCCCCCCCCCCCCACACACACACACAAAAGATTAAGTTAATCATGACAAGATTTTAACTTGGGAGTCCTAGTTTCTTAACTGTACAGTATCTATACTAATAAAAGCCTAGGTGGCCCTCGTGCCCTCACACCCTCACGTGACGCCCTCACATCATCACAAGATGGCTGCCCCACGTCGTCACAAGATGGCCACCACAAGATGGCCACCCCCATGTCATCACAAGATGGCTGCCACAAGATGGCCAGCATGGGAGGGCAGTTGGGACCAACCAGGCTGGCAGGGGAGGGAAGTTGGGGGCAATCAGGCCTGCAGGGGATGGCAGTTAGGGGTGACCAGGCTGGCAGGGGAGGGCAGCTGGGGTGACCAGACCTGCAGGGGAGGGCAGTTGGGGGTGACCAGGCTGGCAGGGGAAGGTAGTTGGGGGCCATCAGGCTGGCAGGAGAGGGCAGTTGGGGGTGATCAGGC